>NC_139556.1:5233625-8113482 GCF_965112155.1 Podarcis liolepis
AAAACTTTAAATAAAAAATACAGTGGTACCTCAGGTAAAGAACTTAATTCGTCTGTCATAACCCTGAAACTGTTCTTAACCTGAAACACCGCTTTAGCTAATGGGGCCTCCTGCTGCCGCTGTGCTGCCGGAGCACGATTTCTGTTCTCATCCTGAAGCAAAGTTCTTAACCTGAGGTATTATTTCTGGGTTAGGTGGAGTGTGTAACCTGAAGCGTATGTAACCCAAGGTACCACTGTATTAAGAAGAAGGAAGGAGGAGGAGGAGGAGGAAAGGTGTTGCAATGGAGGAGGGCAGGGGAAAGAAAACTCCTGGCACTCATTCTTTCTTGCTACAGAACTAAAAGATTTCTCCTCTTTTCTCCTTTTTCTCTTGGATTAGCGGTCACCCTAAGGGAAACAGGTCCCCCCCCCCAGAGGAAATGGACCGATCTATGACATCAGCTCAGAATCCCAACCTCACTTTGAGACCCAGCCTTGGCTCAACAGCTCTTGGTTGCATTAGCTGATTTTTAAATTTTATTTTAAAAATCACATATCGGACCGCGAGGAAGCGGGAGTGACAAGCAGCCAAGTCTGAAGATGGGAAAAGAGGAAGACCCTAGGGGGCTTGGAGAAGGAGGCGGCCGCAGGAGGGGAGCTGAAGTCCCAGCTGCAGAACCAGCAGCCTCTGCCTGGCAGCCGAGGGCGGCGGGACCCAGCCATGTTGGTGACCCCGGCAGCGTGGAGGCTGCTGGGGACGCCAGGAGAAGTCCCCCTCCTGAGGCCTGGGGACCCAGCCCCCTCGTGGCGTAGCGTGGGTTGTCAGCACCCGGGGCAAGGCAAGTAATTTGCGCCCCCTAACCTGTGGATTTGGGCCCCCTAACCCTAACCCCCAGATGTTGCGCCCGGTGCGGCCGGCCCCCCCTGCACCCCCCACGCTACGCCACTGACCAGCAGCCCTGCCTCCCCCCTCGTGGCCTGGAAGAGCAAAATGAAGAAGACCAGAGCTCTCTGCCCCCCCGAGCCAGAGGAGGCGGCGAAGCAGCTGTAGGACGTGGGGTCCCTGCAAGAGCAGCCTGGCCTCCCCGCCCCGGAAGAGCAGAGCAGCCAAGGGCCACAGAATCCACCTGCCGAGGCTGCCAAGGGGCCGGAGCCCCCGCCTGGCCACTAGAAAGAGCAGCTGGAGCCCAAGGCCAAGAGGACCCCCTCATGCCTCAGTTCCCTCGTCTCCAGGGTCCAGAAGGCCTTCGAAGCGGCGCCGCCCCTTGCGCCCAGCCCCAGCCGGAGCGGGGCGCCGGCCAAGAGGCGGCTGCTGGGCATGAGGCTGAGGCGCCGGCTGCGTGTGTCCCTCCGCATAGGAACAGCGCCGCGTCCCAGGACAAGCTCTGCTAAGCCCCGCCCCCAGGCTCGGGTCTCCTCCGAAGAGGAGGAAGTGAAGCCCCGCCTCCTTCCACCTCGCGGCTCCATCCCGAACTGCCCTCAGCCTGCGTCAGGAAGCCAGCAGCCTTGATGGACAGCTCACGGAGGAAGAACATGGGGAAGCGGGGCGCCGGGCTGGCCAATGGGAGGCGGCGCCCTGGCGGCGCCGGCCAATCAGCGCGGGAGGGCGGGCGGAGGAGGAGGCGGGCGGGAGAAGGGAGTCGCTTCGGGGCGGAGGCTGCGGACTCGCTTGGGCGTCGAGGTGCAGGGCGGACGCGGCGCGGAGGGCAGGACGGAGGGCAGCTGGCCTAAGGCTCCCCGGAGACGGAAAGGTGAGCTTTGAATCCAGACATGTGTTCGGCTCTGTCTTTCCTCGGCTCGTGTCCTGAGGGGGGAGGTGCTTGTCTGCTCCACTTGGATTCATTTCTCCAGCTTTTCTGGTGGCCGCTGCTTCGGGTTGAAATCAGAGGCTGGCTAATGTAATTCTAACCTTGGCCATATATTTTGCTTAATTCTTCCAGAATTGCCCCCACCCCTAATTGAGAATGCCTTTCAGGAGCTGCAACAAAACAAACTGAAGAGCTGAGAAATGTTCCCACCCATCTGATTGCCTTAATGCACTTTCCTTAAGTCCCCCAGACAGTTCATTGATTTGGGAAACATGGATGTTGGAAACTTGAGACTTGCTCCCATCTTCATGAGGATGAAATGTTCACTTTCAAATGTACCGTATGCCTTACTTTTGGGTCCCCTGAAGCCCGCAAATCAGTTCCTATAGTAAAACTACATACAATATTATAAAACAGAGTAACAACTTCAGTTTTTAAAATGAGAACAAGAATGCTGAGAACAATTTTTTTTATTTGGATACCTGGTGGAAGAGATTAGTCTCTACTAACTTTTCTAAGAGTCTACTTAGTAGAATGAGCTTGGCATAGATTTCTTAGGAATACTATAAAGGCTGCCACTATCCAAAAAGCTTTACTTCAATACAGAAATGCAAGGTTGAGTTGTTGAGTGTAGTCTCAATATTCTCTCTGTCTGTCTCTCTCTCTCTATGAACTTTGCTATATGTCTTTTGAAGGTTTTTGGGATCAAAGTTGTTCATTAAATATGCTACATTTCCTAGCTCTTGCGCTTTAAATTTTCTAGCCTGGAGCTATTTGCTGCAAACTGGCCTAGTGTACCCTTGAGGCCCTTTTGTGAAGCCAATTTGCTCCCATTAAAATGAAATCTAGTTTCTCAGCATTCTCAAGATCCTGGCCCTTGTCGTGTAAGAGAAGCCTTAGTTGAATAAGTTATACTTGAATAAGTTACCTGTTACAACCTACGTTAGTTTAGCGTGTTCCTGTAATCAGTAGATTTAAGTCTTATATATATTTTTTTCAAATTCTTTTTATTTTATTTCCAGCATAAAATACACCCCCCCCAAAAAGAAAACCACAGTCTTATATTTTATAGTGGGAATTATCTCTGGAAGTAAAAACCTAGGTCATGACATTTAATATTTTTATTTATGTTCTAAGTACTTAATACTTGTTTCCATTTCAGATCTTGTGAAAAGCGGTATGATAATTGTGTGGTGCTGGACTTTCTGTATAGAGGCTTTCATCCTGTTGTTGTTGTTGTTGTTTAGTTGTTTAGTCGTGTCCGACTCTTCGTGACCCTCTGGACCAGAGCACGCCAGGCACTCCTGTCTTCCACTGCCTCCCGCAGTTTGGTCAGACTCATGTTGGTAGCTTTGAGAACGCTGTCCAACCATCTCGTCCTCTGTTGTCCCCGTCTCCTTGTGCCCTCCATCTTTCCCAACATCAGGGTCTTTTCCAGGGAGTCTTCTCTTCTCCTGAGGTGGCCAAAGTCTTGGAGCCTCAGCTTCAGGATCTGTCCTTCCAGTGAGCACTCAGGGCTGATTTCCTTCAGAATGGATAGGTTTGATCTTCTTGCAGTCCATGGGACTCTCAAGAATCTCCTCCAGCACCATAATTCAAAAGCATCAATTCTTCGGTGGTCAGCCTTCTTTATGGTCCAGCTCTCATTTCCATACATCACTGCTTTCATCTTAACGTAAACTAATTTAGAGAGGTTTGTGGAAGGACAGTTTCCGATATCCTCTTCCTCATGAAGCCACCTGTGTCCCAAATAGTCTGTCCAGAGAATCAGAAGGGGGTTCCAGAACCATGTGAGATGGTGTGCAGGGGAGTGGAGGGGTAGAAAACACTTTTGTGGATTTCTTTAAGTTAACTTGCTTTAGGATCCACGATCTGGCTGATCTCCCTCCACCATGATGTCTTAAACTCCTCCTATTTTATTTTCCCCCCCATGAGGACTCCCCCATCCAGAGATGATTTTCAGGGGGTGTAGGTGACTTCAGAGGTCAGGAGGGGACAGGAAACTTTTCTTTCTTCACCATCTTTCCCAAGCCATATTAATGACTTTGCAATGATGTGTGTTGCAAAAACCCAGTCTTGAACTTTAACCCAACTTTTTAATTTTTACTTATTATGAATTAACTTAGAAATCTTAGGAAACTGCATAACATAGCTGAAGTTTTCAGAGCAGTGAATATGGGGGACTGCAATAAATACCTGGATCTTCCCTGATCTTCTTGATAAGATATATATCTTCCAAGAGATACTGTCATACTTTGCAATCTTTCTGGCTTTTCTGCTAATCACAAACACTGGCTTATTAATTCAGACAACACATTAAACCAAAATAAGCAGCCTTCTGTAACAGGTGCTTGACCTAATGTCCAAATGGACAGTGTTTGTTGCTATAGCATCTGCAATACAGGCCTGACCCTTGAGACTATAAAAACGTCTATATCATTATCTAGCTACAGTATTGTGCTGATCTAAATGAGACAGCTTTTAGTCGTAAAGGGAGCTTCCTAGTTAGGAGGAGTTGCCACGAAAGGGGAACGAGCTCTTGTCATACAGAAATGTGTATACTTGTTGTGCGTGCAGATTATGTAATATGCCAAATGGTTACTCTTGCAGGCTGTTTCACAAGTGTCAGTTGTTACTGAGTTTAAATTCAGTTGAAGTGCAAAATGAGCTCCTAACTTCCATTGTTAACATAGTCTTGGTTGGAGGAGAAGGAATTAACTGATAGGCCAGGACAACACTGAATGGTTTGATTCTTTGCTGTTGCATGACTACCCAATTTTACTATACTGTGGAATCAGCGTTCGAAATTAAATGGTCGCCAGCCGGTTTTCTGTGACTCATTCCACCTAGCAAAGGAGATCTTGAGATCTCTGGCTAGTGTTCCCTTTCTGTTTGCTCCCCAGGAAGCTTTTTGATATGCTAAATAAGCTGTGAAGAAGCAGTTGTGAGGGGACAGACACTTTGTGGTTTGCAAACAAATGGATTGCTTCTCTCTTGCAGAGGTGGGGCGCAGCAGGGGAGGTCTAGCTGTTTTGCTGTGACTTGGCAAACTGAAAGAAAATGGTTCACCCCAGTGAGAGCCAGTGTGGTGTCTTGGTTAGAGTGCCTGTAGGACTAGGACTTGGGAGACCCTGGTTCGAATCCCCACTCAGCCATGAAGTTCACTGGGTGTTGCTGTCCTCTGCGTGCCTAAACTTAAGTCCCAACGTGTTCTCTTTATGACCTGTTTTGCTATGGCTGGTCACAACCCTCTAAATACCATATATGCTCAAATATATAAAAGGATGTCACATAGAGGAGGGAGAAAGGTTTTTTTCTGCTGCTCCAGAGAAGCGGACACGGAGCAATGGATCCAAACTACAAGAAAGAAGATTCCACCTAAACCTTAGGAAGAACTTCCTGACAGTAAGAGCTGTTCGACAGTGGAATTTGCTGCCAAGGAGTGTGGTGGAGTCTCCTTTTTTGGAGGTCTTTAAGCAGAGGCTTGACAACCATATGTCAGGAGTGTTCTGATGGTGTTTCCTGCTTGGCAGGGGGTTGGACTCGATGGCCCTTGTGGTCTCTTCCAACTCTATGATTCTATGATTCTATGACCACAAATTGCAAAAAGAACCAAATATATTCTCTCTCTCAAAAATAACAGAAAATGCTGCTCTGCATTGGGGAGAAAAATGGTGACTAGCCATTCTGTTTTTGTGCCCGTAACTCAGGAGCCATGTGGCAATCAGCTTTCCTATCCCAATTTATAACACTGTGGAATATGTATGCTGTCTGAATGTGTCATCTGAATTTAAAAAATTATTGTGGCAAGATAAAACTGTGTATGCTTTGAAACTGCTTTAGTAACAATTAAACATTTTTTTTAAAATCTGATTCTTGTACAGTGCAGTGAAGACTGCCACATTTGCCTAAAGGCTACTGAGATGTTAGTTAGGGTTCTCCTGTGTCTGAACAGGCCTTCAGTCTAAGCATAGCTTGAAACTATGAGGTACTGTAGGACTTTCATGCAAATATATTAATAACCATTTAAGTTTGGTGGTACTTGGCTTTCGATTATGTATTTTAAAGTGAAACTTGTTTTGTGTATTGACAGCATAAACTGGAGTTGCTGTGTGAGTTTAGAGTTGTGGAACTGCCTGCTCCTTGCACTATGTTCAGATTGCATATTATAAAAGCATGACTCTTTCTTACTTAGACAAACATTTGCTTTAGAGGCATTTGGTTGATTTCATGTATGTGACCTGTAATTAGTTGTGCTGACTTGGCTTGGCAGGGTAGGGTGGTAGGCTATACAAGCATTTGAGAAGGTAAGAAATGTTGTTTGCTAAATAGACCTTAAGTTGGGTGTAACTTCAGTCTAGGGGGAAAAGCAAGACTCTCCAAGGTCTCTTAGGATGTTTTAGCTGCTTATGAATTGGGTTTTTCCCTTGCACATGCTATATATATATTGAGACACTTTAAGGCAATTCCAGTTCATGTATGGAAGAATGACCAAAGGTAGACAAGTAACAGAGCTCTTGAGTGAGATTCAACCCTGGGTTCTAAGAATTTCCTGATAAAATTCTCAAGATAGAAAAGGTTTCCATTTTTTGATAACTCTGGGTTGTACTTCCCTAGAGGGGAAGCATTGCTGAGAAGCAGGGCAATAGGTAGAAGGTAAAAATTCAGCCATGAAGCTCACTAGGTGGCTTTAGGCTCAGAGACAATGGCGTATCCAATGTACCTTACAGTGTGGTAGAGGATAAAGTGGAATAGCTCCATGTCTACCATCTTGAGCTCCGTGAAGCAATGTGAGAATCCAAAGGAGACCGATATATGTAGTTGACATTCATAATGACAGCACTCTTTAATACTCTAGTTTAGGAAGGCTTTCTTTGGGTCACTTCAATTGTGATTTAGACTGATTTTTTGCATCGTCTTCCGCATGTAATATGAAAATCACTGCTTTTGATTCCTTTTGTCTGAAAATCAGCATATATTTGGGGTAATAGTCTGAGTGAATTCATATTGCTTATGCCTCTTGCAAGTTAGCTTAAGGCAAACATTTTATGAAAAAAGGTTTTGGTGTACCCCTCAAAAGAAAAAGCAGACAAAGTCTAATGAATTTTAAAGCACTACTAAAGTTTGTATAAAATCGATTATCCCAGTAGTTTATTTGGGGAGCATTAGGCAAGGTACAAGTTTGTCATCTGAAAAAATGTCTAGGGAAATATATTAATCCCTGTGGAAGTACTGTATAGTTTGTGGTTCAACTGGAAATACAGGTTAGTGGATCATGAGCCTTGATAATGACACAAAGTCCATGTCTTTAAAGGTTAATCAACCAAGGAACTTAATTTCATCACTATATCGGAACTGTGACAAGTGTTGTATTCCCATAGAAACCACAATAATCAGCATCAAGAGCTACATTTCCGTAGTACTTTCTATTTTGAGATAGCAGTGCATTGCATGCTTTTCTTCAGAAAAGACATACAACCTGGTAACATGTCGGGAAAGAATTATGGATTGAAACAGTGGAATGATCGTATGCCTTCTTACTCAAAAGCGGCACAAATTACATTGCGTGTGGTTTAACTGTGGCATTTACCTGATTTACTACCTAGCCTTAATGCTATCAGTTATTTATTTGACTTAATGGTTATTGCATAGCTAGTATGCAAATTAAGCTTAATTTAAACAATCTAGTTTTTGAAATACCTGGAGAAAACACGGATGTTACTAGTGGCCAACATAAAAACACATTATACTACGCAAACTTTCTAAAGTGGAAAGTAAGCAGGGAATAAGATGAAGGCAGAAGTATAAAGGTATGGGTTTTTTTGGCATTAATATGACATTTATATTTAATCTGGAAAAACAAGTGGTATCTGCAGTGCAGTGTGGTTTGGTTCAATGTTCCAACCATACCGTTCTATTCCCCATCCTCTGTTTTATTTTTCTCCATCAGCATTCTGTGCTTAGTGCCCAATGAACTGTTTTGGGTTGGTAGCCCCTTAAGGGCAATATCCATGATTCCACATGTGAGCAGGTAAGACAGAATTTCCTCTCCCCCACCCCAGGTTCCCCGAAATTTGCTTTGCAGAGTCCCCAACTCTCAAGGAGAAAAAAAGAAATGGGAAATACTGTTAGGTGAATACTGCTCATTTCATGGGCAGACTGAAACCTTTGCCATTTTTTAATTACATTTATATTTCACTTTCCCTCCAAGGTGCTTAACGTGGCACACGCAGTTTCTCCCACTCTCACATTTCATCTTCGCAACAACCCTGTGAAGTAGGAACTGCTGAGAGGCAGTAAGTGGCCCAAGGCCACTCAGTCAGCTGTGTGGGACTATGGACTCTAGTCTCCCAGAACTCTAACCACTACACCACACGGGCTCTCAGGACATCATGCCGGTTTGTATGCCATCCTTAGTCTTTTATTTTAAAGGTTTTGTGCACTTCTGCAAAACTCAGGGTTTCTCTTAGCTTGCTTAAACTTCCCTCTTGTGAATGGAAGGAGCATTTTTGACTATATAATCACCAGCAAGCAGATAATTGAGATCACTATTAGCAGTTCACACATATTTCTTCTACCACTTAAATGAAAAAATGTGAATTAAAATGGTAATTGATGGGCCACAGTAGAGGAAGTATGAAACGAAATTATTCAGGGATCTGCTCAAAGTCTTCATAAAACTTTCTGTAATTTGGAGCAAAGAAGGTGGCAATACTTAAACATGAAACCCACCGTACTCTACTGCAAATAATTCTGGACAGGGCTATATTTAAGTTATAATGGTCGATTCGTCTTGTATATTCCCAAGAATACAGTTCTTGTTTTAAAATAAAGCCTCTAGCGCATCACTCATACTCTGACCCATGAAATAGCAGTAAGCTCATGTTACAGGCTGCTTCTAAATAGTTTTGCCCTCAGAATTTCTTCACAAAATAGTGTGGAAAGAATATGTTGGGAAAATTAAGCTCTGCTTCCTGTTAGGCTGCATGCCACATATTCTTATCCCCTTTGGTAGGTTTTAGGGCAGATGAAAAACCTGCTTCCCTTATCTCAGACTTGCAGAACTACCTCGTAGAATGAAATAACCAAAGCCCCAAACATTAAGATGAATGCCTGTAAGAGCAGAGATTTCTAGCGCAAGAGAGAGATAAAGAAGAATAACTGAACTTGTTGCATGTGAAAGCTAATTGCTATCTGGTGTTCTACTTTGCAGAAGGTGCTGTTCCACTTTAGGCACCTGGTTACCTGGATAGGTAATGGTAGTATCTGCGAGCTGTGCAGACTCTGGTTTAGGGTATCAGCAGAGGAATTACAGTGGTGCCCCGCAAGACGAATGCCTCGCAAGACGGAAAACTCGCTAGACGAAAGAGTTTTCCGTTTTGGAGGTGCTTCGCAAAACGAATTTCCTATGGGCTTGCTTCGCAAGACAACAATGTCTTGCGAGTTCCTGCTGGTTTTTTCCCCTTCCCCCCCTTTTTCTAAGCCGCTAAGCCGCTTATCAGCTGATCCGATCAGCTGATAAGCCGCTAAAAGCTGCTAATAGCGTTAATCCGTCAATGGGCTTGCTTCGCAAGACGAAAAAACCACTAGACAAAGAGAATCACAGAACGGATTCTTTTCGTCTTGCGAGGCTCCACTGTAGTACTGTGAACAGTTTATATTAAAGAGCTGTGTTCTTGCATTGAATACAATCCCACAATATATTGGGATGCCTTTCTAGCTTAGATAGGGTATAGACTGTGGAATTCAAAGTAGCACTAATGAGATTTGACCTGTCAGTGCAGCCTTTCTGCTTGCCTGATGGAACGGCCTTCCTCCTATGTATCTGTATGCTCCCAGCTCCCCTCACCATTCTGGTTATCATAGAATGGTAGAGTTGGAAGGGTCCCGGAGAGTCATCTAGTCTGACCCCTTGTGATGTAGGAATCTCAACTAGACCATACTTGGCAGAGGCCATCCAAACTCTGCTGAAAAACTACCACGGAAGGAGAGCCCCATTGTGCTAGCAGGACTTACTGGACTGGCTCCCGTTAGTGTAACTACTTAGTTGACTCTGTACAGTGGTGCCTCGCAAGACGAAAATAATCCGTTCCGCGAGTCTCTTCGTCTAGCGGTTTTTTCGTCTTGCGAAGCAACCCTATTAGCGGCTTAGCGGATTAGTGCTATTAGCGGTTTAGCGGATTAGCGGCTATTAAAGGCTTAGCAGCTTAGCTGCTAAAAGGCTATTAGCGGCTTCGTGGCTTAGAAAAAGGGGAAGGAGAAAGCGAAAAAAAATCGGAACACTCCCAAGACGTTTTCGTCTTGCGAAGCAAGCCCATAGGGAAATTTGTCTTGCGAAGCAGCTCAAAAACGGAAAACCCTTTTGTCTAGCGGGTTTTCCGTCTTGCGACGCATTCATCTTGCGGGGCACCACTGTATCTTTCTGTAGCTAAGCCAAAGAACGAGTAATTGAAATAATCACATATTCTTCCCCTACCTACATGGGCCTCCATTTCTCCCCTTCCTCTGTTGCCCTGTGTATACACAGAAATATTAAACAAGAATCCTGAATTGACTGATTATGTAATAAACTAATTCAGACAAAGTACAGGGGGAAATCATTTTTGAAAACTAGGCATCTCTTCCTGTTAGAGTAAGATGGTTAGGAATGAGCCCTGGGGGGGGGGGTTGAGGGAGACCACCTTAGCCTGAATATTGGGGTCTATAGATGGTTGGCATCTCCTCAGGGTGAGGGGCATTAGGAACCTGTCATACCTGTTTGTTGTAAAATGCTGTGTACACAGATGGTACAGTATAAAATAAAATAATAAAGGTGCTGTCTTATTAAGGCAGGATCAGTCTATTAGCCAGGATAGATAAGTGGAACCTCTTACATGCAGACGCTGTGGACATACAACGGTGGAGGGATGCTGTTCTCTTGTGCTGCTTGAAGCCTTTGCCAAAAGGAGAGATGGCTTTTTCAAGGGGGGGGGGAGTTGAATTAGGAAAATTCCTAATTGTCAGGGCTGGTCGTTGTCCTCTTCAGATCACCACACAAACGCTTCTTGTTCTTTTATAACTTTTTATTGCGTATTAACAAACCATCTTGTAAACGGTTCTTATCTTTAACTATTCTTCCTCAGAGTCCCTTATTTCAGATACCTTCTGAGCTCTGCTTCTCTGTGACCAGCCACTCTTAAAATGGCGAAGGCGCCATTGTTCCTTTCGCTTTCCCGCTATTTTTTCTACCCTCCTGGCTAGAGCTTGTATCTCCCCTTCTCCCAATCTGAGCTAGAATTTAGCCCTTGCCTTTCCTGGGAACAGCCGGTCCCTCCCTGTTGTTCTCTTCTATTAGCTTCACTGCTCTCCTCCCCACCTTGGGGAAAAGATTATACCAAAAATATAAGGCACATTGGCATAAATATTAACATTTAAATTTATTTAGAGCATTGATCAAGTTCTCAGTGTGCATTAGAAGTACAGTGGTGCCTCGCAAGACGAAAAGAATCCGTTCTGTGATTCTCTTCGTCTAGCGGTTTTTTCGTCTTGCGAAGCAAGCCCATTGACGGATTAGCAGATTAGCGCTATTAGCGGCTTTTAGCGGCTGATCGGATCAGCTGATAAGCGGCTTAGCGGCTTAGAAAAAGGGGGGGAGGAAAAAAAACCGCAGGAACTCGCAAGACATTGTCGTCTTGCGAAGCAAGCCCATAGGAAATTCATTTTGCGAAGCACCTCCAAAACGGAAAACTCTTTCGTCTAGCGAGTTTTCCGTCTTGCGAGGCATTTGTCTTGCGGGGCACCACTGTATACCGTAAATTAATAGAGACCATCTGTAGAATAGCAAGTGGCTGGGCATACAATGCCTGGCGTGCCTGGAGTGCCTGGTGTGCTCTGGTCCATGGTGTGACGAAGAGTCGGACACGACTAAATGACTAAACAACAACAAGAAGACATACAATAAGAAGTTTATAAAGGTCACCAGGAAAACATTTCATAATCCTTTCCACACTGTGCCACACATTTGTTAAGTTGGGGAGAATTTGTTCTTTAAACACTGGTTACTTACACATCAGAAGTGGTTACAAACACACTTCAATGAATAATTTTTCATTTTAGCTACTTTGGGCTACTGGAAAAGTCTTTTGAAGTATTTAATACGCAACATGAATAGTTTGATCTCCGAAGAAGCCAAACATGTAAAATCAAGTCTCTGTTGATTTATGACATTAGTGTCAGGGAAGAGTTAGAAGTTCCCAGTTTTCCAGAGGGAGAAAGTTTTCCCAAACTTCCACTGGCTGTGTGTGGGTGAGTGAAAATGCAGATATTGGTACAGTGGTACCTCAGGTTACATGTGCTTCAGGTTACATACGCTTCAGGTTACAGACTCCGCTAACCCAGAAATATTACCTCAAAGTTAAGAACTTTGCTTCAGGATGAGAACAGAAATTGTGCTCCGGCGGCGCAGCAGCAGCAGCAGGAGGCCCCATTAGCTAAAGTGGTGCTTCAGGTTAAGAACAGTTTCAGGTTAAGAACGGACCTCCAGAACGAATTAAGTACTTAACCCGAGGTACCACTGTATTATCAATGAAATCACAGTCTTGTAGGTGTTGAATACTAATGGTTCTTGCCCTAATTTCTGTGTTCTTTCAGATTTTGAGTATGGCCAGAATGACTGACCTAGTTATGCTGTCAGTACAGTGGTGCCTTGCAAGACGAAAAGAATCCGTTCTGTGATTCTCTTCGACTAGCGGTTTTTTCGTCTTGCGAAGCAAGCCCATTGACGGATTAGCGGATTAGCGCTTTTAGCGGCTTTTAGCAGCTTATCTGCTGATCGGATCAGCTGATAAGCGGTTTAGCGGCTTAGAAAAAGGGGGGCAGGAAAAAAACCCAGCAGGAACTCGCAAGACATTGTCGTCCTGCGAAGCAAGCCCATAGGAAATTTGTTTTGCGAAGCACCTCCAAAACGGAAAACTCTTTCGTCTAGCGAGTTTTTCGTCTTGTGAGGCATTCGTCTTGCGGGGCACCACTGTAATTGCTTCAAATCTGAGGCTTAAATGTGATGGCAGCAAACCTTTTTAGAATCATGGCATTGTAGAGTTGGAAGGGACCCCGAGTCTCACCCAGCCCACCCCCCTGCAATCCAGGAATGTCAACTAGATCATCCATGACAGATTGCCATCCAGCCTCTGCTTCGAAACCTCCAAGAAATGAGTGTCCACCACCTTGTACATAAAGATGGATGGATTTATTTTTTTAAGAGCAAAAGCTGATAATGGTGAGGGATGCTAACCTCTCTGCAGATTGTCTTCCTGGGACTCAGCTATACATCTGGAAATAAAACGTTTTAGGTGTTTTTAAGTGCAGTATACAATGTGACACTAGATGGCGAAAATTCAATGTATTTTTAAAAACACATTTTTTAAAAAAGCATTTTCAGAACTTTTTAAAATAGTGTGTAGTTTCCACTCTGGACACTTCAAATTTCAGCCAGCTCTGTGGTAAACTCATCTAAGAGAAAAGTGTCTGTGTGCAAGCAGGGGGTGCAAAGGGGATTCAGCTCTCTTTTTGATCAGGTTTTTCGCCCACTCAGTCAGATTTCAGAGCACTGTCTCACTTGAAAACAAAATTCTGCATCCCCAATGTATTAGTAAAACTGAACATATTGTGGCATTCCAGTTACTGTATTTTTTTAAAAATAATATTTATTGAGATTTTACAAACATTAAAAAGTTTCAAAGTTTAGACTTAACAAATAAGAACAAAAAATAACCTTAAAAAAGAAAAAAAACTACAAAAGTACAAAAACAGAACACATGAAAAATACAAAATAGAAAACAGTTAACAAAAAGAAAAAAAGAAAAGAAAAAGATCAATAATTTCGTATCTTATACTTCATTTACTAGTTTCCTGACCTCCTCACACCTCCCTTTTTGTATTCCAGTTCAGATATTTAATTCAGCAAATCCTTACCCTCTGTCATTTATCTTTACTCAGTATCTTAACCTATCATAACCATGGGTTTATAACCATTGTCAATCCATATTTACATATTCTTGATAATCTTTTTACCAATACCACTTAGTTTCCATCCGACATCATTTTAACATTCCTTAATTTTACAGTATTTCTGCAAATAGTCTTTAAATTTCTTCCAGTCTTCTTCCACCGACTCTTCTCCCTGGTCACGGATTCTGCCGGTCATTTCTGCCAATTCCATGTAGTCCATCACTTTCATCTGCCATTCTTCCAGTGTGGGTAAATCCTGTGTCTTCCAATACTTTGCAATCAGTATTCTTGCTGCTGTTGTTGCATACATAAAAAAGTTCTATCCTTCTTTGGCACCACTTGGCCCAGTTACTGTATTTTTAAATAAACCACCATAAGGCACTCTGTGATTTTCCTTTGCTTGGCTAGTATGGTATTGCAGTTTTCACTGGGGCTTTAAAACTTCCCTTTTTTGGTGCACTTGGGGTTGCTGTTCATGAATATCTGATAGATTAACAGTACTGGATATCCCATGTAAATCTGTCCATTCATTAAGATCATCCCATTCTGTGGAGGGGGGGTGTAGGCAGGTGTTTAGGGCTTAGGCTTCTTTGCTGGTACTGTCCCACTAAGTGAATACCCTCCTAAGAAGCACTTCTTTGATGCTGCTGACTCATTTTTTCAGGCTCCAAGTTCGTTTTATGTTCCTGACCATGTCATGATTGGTTGATTTGTTGATCTCCAACAAATCAGTTTTCATTGATCGGCTTTGACCTTGTATTCCTTAATTTATCTTTCTGTTCACTTTATTATTTTGTTGGTTTCTTGGATGTTGGCAAGTGAAAAGAAAGGAATAATTTAGCACCATTGTTTCTGAATCTTGGTATTTGGGGGGTGGGCAGGATAACTTTTTTCTGGAATATAGACTGTATCTGGTGAATATATATGGGTTCCGTATTATTTAGTAGCAGCTTGAAATCCTTCAGGCTGCAGGAAAAAAATGCCTGCATAATGTTAGCATAACCTTGAGCTCCTGCAGACTTTGTTTTTTTTAAAGGCGCTATCTTGTGATCTTCATCAAAGTATGTAATTATAAAGAAGGTGACGTAAAAGAAACTCCTTCATTGTTAGTCTTCGTATGTGCGTCTGAACAAGAAAAATAGTGTTAATTGGTGCTGTTGATCATAATATATTTTTAAAAGATTAACCATTCTATGTGGAAATATAGAATTCATTAAAATCCAGGGGATAAGGAGGTATCTCATCACCTTGTCTTATCTTGGCTGAAAATTGGATTTATAATTTGTCAGACTAGCTGTTGTTAGACTGTTTGTGAGTTGCCTAGGAGGTAGTGGCTGGGAAATGAAATAAAAATTAGGCACCATTCCTTTCCGTATATGTGCACATAATAGGTATAACATGAGATCTTCTGAGTAATTCTTTGTCCAACCGATTATATTTTTTGTTTCTTAGTTTCAGATATTTTCAATTTCTTGGGAGAGGCAGGTTAGTGCAGAAACTGCAGTATATAAGCAGTAAAAAACAAACAAACAAACAAACAAACAAACAAGCTTTTGGCTGGTAGGGGAAGAGATCCGCAGTCTGAAAGAATGACCTTATCTTGAGCTACAAGGAGTTTAGCTGCCAACAGGAAATGATGAAATGTGCCGTGAGAATTCTGTTTGCAGAACACTGCAGGTATTACAGTTCTGTTAGGAGAAGACAGGCACAGGGTTCACAGATCTACATGATTATGCAAGCATGTGAAATTGGGAAGAATGTGGAATGCTTAAGGTATTTGTAAGAAGATAGATGGTATTGCAAACTTAGTTTAAAATTATTGGCCTAAAAGAAACCTCACCTATAGGATAATAGATCAAATGCTAAATATGAATTAGTGTTGGCGTGACTGCAAGCACTTTCGGAGGTCAGGGATTAGTTATTTGTGGATTTACTTAATTGCAGTTACATTATATTTGTTTTTAATGGGATATAAAGTTTTTAATGGGATATAAAGTTAGGCATTCATGTATTGCCTTTCTCTGGTGTTACCGTTTCATGGCCTGTGTTTCTTTCTTAATTTGTTGTTAGCCATATCATGTCTGGCATAAGGGGCATTTTTTTATCCAGCTAAGGTAGCCTAGGCTTTTCCAGAATAGTTCTGTCCCCATCAAAGATAGAACTGCTGTATAATGTCAAGTTACTTAAGGTTTCCTAGTTACTCAGAGCAACATACATAGTGAGTCACAATTATTTCAAAATGTTTTCTTTCCTTCACTTTAGAAATTCAAGTGATATTCTGACTTGCCACTATTAAAAGAAAAACGTAGTAATAGGAATTGAGGAACAAAGAAGTTTTGTAAAGATTTGTAAACTCTTCAAAACTTTAATACCTAGTTATCTGGACCAGCTAAGTAGGTGTTTATTTTTTTGAAATTTATGATGCTGGTATCTTCTGTTGATAGCTTAGTGTTTTTTGTGGATTTGGTTTTGTTAAGCTGGTATGGATTTTGGGGGGTGGGGTGGGGGGGAGGCATTGAACAAATTTTAATGAAATTAAAAGTTAACATTTGGAAAGGGCTTCTTAAGGTTACCAAAAGTATATATGAGTTTCAGTATTGCATTAAATTGGGAAGCAAGGGATATTGCTGAATAGATGGAAAAGTAGTGTTATTATCCATTACTGTATGTGATTCTGCAAATTGTCTATTATGAAGGTGGAAGATGTTGTAGAGGAACATCTGAGATTTTAGTGTCCATTCATGGCTGGTACTGTTTGTTGCTAAATAAAGTATTTGTTTGGCTGAATTCCCTTTCAATCTATGGACAAGTCAGAATTGTTCAGTTGGAGTGATGTTTTTGGTTGCAAGTAGCTTAACCCCACCAACATTTGTGGCTCACTAGTGAGGTCAAAATGTCATTCTTATGGCACTTGGGCAGATGTGTAGCTTCCCCTGCAAGCTGCAGACAAGTTTCTCCCCCTTCTCTGTTATATTTAGCAAGGCAAAGTGTGTGAAGGAGTTTGAGTTTGCCTATCTGTTTAAACCAGGGGAGACGAAGTAGTATCCTTCAGTTGTTGTTGGACTATAACTCCTATCAGTCCCAGGCAGCATGGCCAATTTCACTTTTCACTTTTCATTTTCACTTTACTTTTAATTTGTATACCGCATTTCCATTTTGCTATACTAAAGGCGGTTTACAAGCTGAAGAAACATCAAAATATACAGCAATCCGATCCAATACAAATAAGTCATAATAAAAGATATCACTTAAAAAAATTCTGAGGGATGATGAGAGTTTGGTAGGCATTATTTTGTCTGAATGAACACCTTTTTGTTCAGTGAGTGTGCAATCTGCCTATACTGTACTGCAACTGTCTGTAGTATGTGTCAGGGAACTGACATTGGAGCTAGAGGCAGAGGGAAGGCTCTCAAATGATGCTGGAGAAGGGCCCAGCAGGGAGAGAGGCAGCTCCGCAGATGGGGAAGCAAATCAGCGCAACACCAGGGATATAGAGGGGCTGATGGGGGAATCGGTGAGAGGGCTCCAGGACTCTTCACCGGACACCAGCGGGGAGAGCACGGGTCCTCCGCTACCCACGCCCACCCTGCGCAGAAGACTTCCGCGCAGGAGAGAGTAGGAGGAGACTGGGTGTCAAGCAACTTTTATGTTGGAAAAGATTTAAGAAACGCCCACTGACGGATTCTGTTAGCGACTGAGGCAGCCACAAAGTGAAGGGCTGCCCAGACTGAAAGGTTTAAGGGCTGCCCAGACTGAAAGGTTTAGCAAGGCAACAAAGCCTGGAGAGGTGGCAACTTACGCACGAGCAACCCATACACATTACAGTATGCATGGGCTTTGAAAGTGGAATCATCATCATAACATCAACAATTACTTATAACATCAAACATGAAAAACGTCCTGATACAGGACAGCCTTCAAATGTGTTTGGAAAGGTGTAGAATTGTTTATCTCTTTGACATCTGATGGGAGGGTGCTCTATAGGGTGGGCACCACTACCAAGAAGGTCCTCTGTTTTAGGGGCTCCCACAGCCCTCTAGAGCCCCTTGGGGGCACACTGGGAGGTATGTGGGGCAGGAAAGGGACAGAGGTTTCCCTTGCACAAGTCGAAGTCTTTGCATGAACAGGACCCCTTCTGTTTCATTTCAGTATATTTCAGCTGGCCACTCCAACACAGAGACTGAAAACAGCCTCTCCAGTTTATCATCCCACGATACCTCAAACAGAAAGTGTTTTTAAAACCCATTTAGAAGACACCAAGGAGGTTGCTGCTCATATTTCCTTCAGAAGGAAGCTCTGTATCAGGGTCAGCAACCTTTTTCAGCTGTGGGCCGGTCCACCGTCCCTCAGACCATGTGGTGGGCCGGACTATATTTTTTGGGGGGAAATGAATGAATTCCTATGCCCCACAAATAACCCAGAGATGCATTTTAAATAAAGGGACACATTCTACTCATATAAAAAAAATGCTGATTCCCAGACTATCCATGGGCTGGATTGAGAAGGTGATTGGGCCACATCTGGCCCACGGGCCTTAGGTCGCCTACCCCTGCTCTGTAGGAAGTGCCCATCAGGAAGGCCCTATCTATCTCTTGGACCTACCAGGCTAGCTTCCCTTCCTAGTTAGCAAACAAGAAACGCTGATCTTAATGTTCTAATAGGTTCATATGGGGTGTAGGTGGTCCTTTTAAGTGGCTTGACCCCAAATGTTAGTGGCTTTGAAGTTCATTACAAGTGCTTTGAATTGAGTCTGGAAGCAAATAGGTAACCAGTGCAGCTGAACCAGAATGGTGTAACATAGTTTGAGCATTTATTCCTCCTCAACACCCAAGCAACTGTATTCTGTAGCCCCTGAAACTTTTGGACAGTGCAAATTGCATTGAAATGGGATGCCAGAAGGGCAGGTGTCACTGTAAGAAAACATCTTTCTCTAGATAGGGTCACAGCTGGTGAATTGGCTTGAGCTGGTAAATGGTGCTCCTACTCATTGCCAGACCACCTGTAATTTCACCGATCATATCTTATTCAGGAGGACACCAAGCTGTGGCTTGGTCTTCCTGATGTGGTCTACTAGTAATGAACAGTTGGCAAGAAATAAAAAGTTCCAATCTTAAGCTCTGGGGACATTGTGTGGGGTTTTGCTTGGCATGCAGTGCTGTGCTTGCAAAGGAACCCTGTTCACACACTGGTTGCACAAGAAGGCATTGCAGACTGGCCAGGTCCCAAAGAGTTTTTAGGTGTGTCCAGCCGAATATTTTTACTTTGAGCAGAGGGCGCTGAAAGCAGAAACTGCTTTTTCAAACTCATTAATTTCACAAGAGATGAATAGTGTGGCAGCTTGGAGGATGGGTTCCTATTTGAGAAACACATGCTCAAAGCACCTCTGGGCATTTAGAACTAGTTGCATTGCTGTTTGGACCTGGGCCATAATGTGTAATTTATTGCATATGTTAATGATACCACATCTTAAGGAAACCTTTTTTTTAAAAAAGTTGGATTTTCATACCTGGGATTTTTCATGTTGGATGCTAATTCTCTGTGATGCTTTCCAGAATATTGAGTGAGTAATTAAAGAAATGGGTTGTAAGACATGGGTGTGGAACCTGTTGAGTTTCCAGATCCAGGTGGCGACCATTTCAGGCGCATCCAATGGACATGCGTTTGCGAACGCAGGAGAACTTTTGGCTCTGGAGGAAGGTGTAACCGGGTCAGGGTGGAATTGTTCACACCACCAATGCTCATGTGGGCTGGGAAAGGAACCCCTGTGTGAAATGGTTGCCGCCTGTTCTGGTATACTACAACTCATATTAACCCAGACCACTGACTGTGCTGGCTGGAACTAATGGGAGCTGGGAGTCCCATCAGGAACTGGAGAGTCACAGGTTTCCGACACTTGCTGTCAGATCATGCCTTACATGGGGTGGTGGTGGTATTTTATGAAACAGTTTTTGTACCCATTGCACTGCATCCTAAATTGTATTCCTGAGCTCCACTACTGTGTTCTGTCCCTGAGCATTTTCACTAGAAATATTCTAGCTTGCCTCCACAAATATCTCCGAATGTCACGAGGAACTTAAGTATTTTGCTGGGGACTAAGATGGTAGGCTTGGGTAGGTCTCCTCATGGTTCAGGTAGAAAGATGACTGCCCAGGAGGAGTAATTGAAGTACCGTATTTTTCGCCCCATAAGACGCACCGGCCCATAAGACGCACCTAGTTTTTTGGGGGGGAAATAAAGGAAAATATTTTTATTTCCCCCCCCAGGTGTGCTGCGCTAATCCGGAAGCTTGGGGCGTGTGGAGCTCAGCGCGCCCCAAGCTTCTGGGTGCGCGCAAGCAGTCCGCTAGCCTTGGGAGAGCCGCGGGGCTCTCCCAGGGCTAGCGGATCGCTGCGCTACACCAGGAGCTTGGGGCGTGCTGAGCTCAGCGCGCCCCAAGCTTCTAGGTGCGTGCAAGCAGTCCGCTAGCCCTGGGAGAGCCGCGGGGCTCTCCCAGGGCTAGCGGACCCCTGCGCTACACCAGGAGCTTGGGGTGTGCTGAGCTCCGCACGCCCCAAGCTTCGGGGTGCAGGCAAGCTCTCCGCTAGCCCTGGGAGAGCCGCGCGGCTCTCCCAGGGCTAGGGGACCTCTGCGCTAATCCCGAAGCTTGGGGTGTGCGGAGCTCAGCGCGCCCCAAGCTTCTGGGTGCAGGCAAACTCTCCGCTAGCCCTGGGAGAGCTGGGTCTCCCACAGCTAGCGGATAGCTTCCTGAAGCCTGGAGAGCGAGAGGGGTCGGTGCGCACCGACCCCCCTCGCTCTCCAGGCTTCAGCGAAAGCCTGCATTCGCCCCATAAGACGCACCCACATTTCCCCTTCATTTTTGGAGGGGAAAAAGTGCGTCTTATAGGGCGAAAAATACGGTATGCTTCAAGGCTTAAATTGTTCTTAGAAAGTCGCTTCTGGTGTTGTCTTAGAAACAGTTTTAGGAGGGGAAAGTGGTGAGGAAGCAGTTTTGGGAGGAGGAAGTGGTGAAGTGGTGCAGATTCTGCCTTTGAATGCAGTCAATAGAAAGGAGTCAGTTTTTCAAAGTGAATTTTGTCAAAGTGAAAGCATTGTCCTCTAGTGTGAAGTGTCTGTTGTAATCAACTTTGGATGTTATTTAAAAACAATTTAGAACATCGATGTGTGTATCAAAGTTCAGTTTAAGTTCAGCTAATCTGCTTGGATCTTAAAACATCACATTAGCATGGGAGACTATTATGTAATAGGGTCATGTGATCAGCCAGGCAGGGAAATGTTTTCCTGTAAAATAATTCTCCATTACTTAATCCTAAAACTCTTGCAGTCAGGTTTTGCATATTGGAGCATTACAACTATGTTCAGACATGAGCTAAAGCATGTTTAGTCGAGATCATTGTGGGTAAAAATAATGACTTGCAGGCAACTTGCTAGTAAGTACTTAATAGCCTTAACTGAGGCTAGGCTTCTTCATCCAAGTATCTGATCAGTTTTATTCTATCTACTTAGTAAAGTGATGCCTTTTTTAAGCTATTGAAATTTTGTTTGTTGTGGGTATTGCATTTCCTAGAAAGCAGCACTGTCATTATTTATCAAATAATCATTGAAGAGGCTGATAATGTACTGGAAATGCCAATTAATTTATTTCCACGTCATCAAATATTCTATTTCAAGCAATCATGGTTTGCTGTGCTTTGACACCACATTTTCTCAGCCAAACTTACACCTGTAGTACTATTTCTAGGTAACATGTCTGGCCTCTTTCTGATACTTTTGAGGTATATTATATTCATAGGCCAATCCTGTGAGTGTTTGAGCTGAAGCATTTTTTGGTAAATGTGCATATAATTGCAACATTATTTTCCCAGTCTGATTTCTAGTCATTTCAGTATCTTTTAAAATTTTGGAAAATATTATAATTTAACTTTTAACAGCCGCTGGGAGAGATCATCAGGGGGTTTGGACTGGGTGTCCATCAATATGCAGATGATACCCAGCTCTACCTCTCTTTCAAATCAGAACCAGTGAAGGCGGTGAAGGTCCTGTGTGAGTGCCTGGAGGCGGTTGGAGGATGGATGGCGGCTAATGGATTGAAGTTGAATCCTGACAAGACAGAAGTACTGTTTTTGGGGGACAGGAGGCGAGCAGGTGTGGAGGACTCCCTGGTCCTGAATAGGGTAACTGTGCCCCTGAAGGACCAGGTGCGTAGCCTGGGAGTCATTTTGGACTCACAGCTGTCCATGGAGGCGCAGGTCAATTCTGTATCCAGGGCAGCTGTCTACCAACTCCACCTGGTACACAGGCTGAGACCCTACCTGCCCGCGGACTGTCTCGCCAGAGTGGTGCATGCATCTCCCACTTGGACTACTGCAATGCGCTCTACGTGGGGCTACCTTTGAAGGTGACTCGGAAACTACAGCTAATCCAGAATGCGGCAGCTAGACTGGTGACTGAGGGCGGCCGCCGAGACCACATAACACCGGTCTTGAAAGACCTACATTGGCTCCCAGTACGTTTCCGAGCACAATTCAAAGTGCTGGTGTTGACCTTTAAAGCCCTAAACGGCCTCGGCCCAGTATACCTGAAGGAGCGTCTCCACCCCCATCATTCTGCCCGGACGCTGAGGCCCAGCGCCGAGGGCCTTCTGGCTGTTCCCTCACTGTGAGAAGCAAAGCTACAGGGAACCAGGCAGAGGGCCTTTTCGGTAGTGGCGCCCGCCCTGTGGAACGCCCTCCCATCAGATGTCAAAACGATAAACAACTACCTGACATTCAGAAGAGATCTTAAGGCAGCCCTGTTCAGGGGAGTTTTTAATGTATGATATTTTAGTGTTTTTTGGTTTCTATGGAAGCCGCCGAGAGTGGCTGGGGAAACCCAGCCAAATGGGCGGGGTACAAATAATAAATTATTATTATTATTATTATTATTATTATTATGGTTTCACTGTTGTGGTGTGGGTGCCTACGGGTGTGTAAGTGGGTAACTAATATAGATGATGACATTCTGAGTGTAACCCCCAATCCTATACAGATAATTTCCTAAAATTCTTAGGAATATCTGACTTATCATTAGGAGATGGTCATTAGGGCAATCATTACTGGAAGCCCCCTCAGAATGATACTGTGTCATGATATGATGGCATTCCAAGGAGAAAAATGTGGCTGTTGAGATTGAGATGAGCAGCACCATTGCCAAAGTCAGTCATCCCCCCTTCAAAAAAACTTCACACGTTTGTCCCTCCTGTTTGGTTCTCCCCCCAATTCTGAGCCAACGTTTCCCTGAGCTTTGCATGGGGAGGCATTGCCATAGCACAGAGGACTGGCTGCCCTCATCATGTTCTGCCGCTCTAGTGCTCTCTCTTCCCACAGATGCCCTTGGCTTCCAACCTTGATGGTTTCAGTTTCCAGCGTGAGCTCAACAGTTTCCGTGCTTTGGGTGAGACTTGGAAGGCTAGCAGCTTAAAGGAAGGCTAGGCGATTTAAAAATCTGAATGCTCCTTTAAGTAGTCCACAAGAATCAATAGCTGTCCATTGTTCAAAATACTTTTCTTCTCCAAAGTTGGCTTAGTATAGCATATAGCTGAAGAAGAACATGCAACTTTGTGGTGGTTGTTTTTGCAGTCAAGTGGCTTATAAATTGTGCGACATAAATAAGAATGGTAGGTTTAAATCTGGATCAAGAGTACACTGTAGTGGTTCTAGGGGTTGCTCGTGCGTAAGCCAGTGCAAACACCTGGCTGGGTTGCCTGAGTGAACCTTTTCTGTCCGGACAGCCACTCACCCGTGGCTGTCTCAATCGCTGGCAGAATCCGTCAGTGGGCGTTTCTTAAACTTCTTCCAGCAAAGAAGCTCTTTGACGCCTAGTCTCCTCCTACTCTCTCTGCGCAAAAGCCTTCTGCGCAAGGAGGGCGTAGGCAGCGGAGGACCCCTACTCTCCCCGCTGGTCCCGGCAAGGAGTCATAGGACCGCCTCGCCGCTTCCCCCATCTGCCCCCCTTCTCCACTGGTGCTACGCTGATTCTCTTCCCCAGAAGATGGGCTGCTTCTCCCGATCCCTGGACGCTCTCTGGAATCCCTCTGGATCTTGCTCTCTCCCTCCGGCACTGATGGCAGTTCCCTGACATACACATAAGTAATTTTGCCAAGCCTTTTGAGCACCTGGTGGTGTGAGTTAATTATTTTTAATATTCTAAGAATGAGTGACATACTCTTTCCCTTTGAGATACTGAATTCATTTCCACTCATTTTTTATACAGCTTTGTTTTGTGAAACTGAGTCTAAATGTGTCACAGCTCCCTCATTTTTAAAAAGTAGTCTGGACTATTAAGGATGAAACACAATCCAGTTACGCTTCTCTACTGCTGTAGAGATAAATGCCGGGGAATTGCTTTTGTGCTGTGTGGGGGAAGGCAAAATCAATCTCTTTCATCAGATATGTTAAGGTACTGGCTGTTCTTCTAATCATTGTATTGTAGGAGACTGGAGTGAGTCATCGCTAGCTTAATGTTGGTATTTTAGTATCTAGTTTATTTTTAAAAAGTCCTGTGTGAGTAGAGATTTTTCTGGCGTGGTCGTTGCTATGACTTCATAATATTTCCCCAAATATGCCTGTTCCTACTTTCTCACCATGTAGCATCAATGCTATGTACAAACCTTAAAATTAATATTAGCATTACTTGATGTATCATGAAGAAAGTGCTTTATTCAAAAAATATTATGACTTGTCTGATTGGAAAGAGTGTGTGTTTCTACATTGCTGTATTAACCACTCCCAGGTTCCCTTGGCATGTAAACATTACAAAGTCATAGGCTGAATTCTGAAAGGTAAATATTTCCATAAGGTTGGTCTCGGAAGCCAATTTATTAAAAACAAAAGGACATTACTGTATATAAGTTTGAAAAAGATCTTATAATTTGGAGGTTTGAATGACTTTCTTCATCACAAATGAAAAATTGGGACAGTAGAAATTTAAATAGAGCCAAGGCTGCTATGGGCTCTTTGCTGTCTATCTCTCAGAGTTGCCTGGCTAAAATGTCAAAATTTTGGTGGTAGCAGTGTAATCCTTAGCTAGAACTCAGCATGGAGGTTTGGCTCTGTTTTGGTCTGTATGAATAGCAGTTTTCATGACATGCACCTTGTTCTGCACTTGATATCTAGATGTATTTTGTAATTGACAACCATGAAAACACTTTCCTGTATGCATTGAACAAATCTGTTGGTTCAAATCTGTTCTGTGTGAACTCAAAATTAAGGGCTTTTGCTAAGCATTTTGCTTCCAAAAATGACATGCATTGATTAAGATGGTGAGATGGTTGACAAAGAACGTTCAAGCTTGGCAACAAAAAATGATTTCTGTAAGTAGCTGGAATATAGTCCAAGTCGACCTGAGCACATGAGGAAAGGAGGGGACCAAAAATCCTTACTGATGCCATTTAAAATTAGAAAACAGCCTTGCCTAACTGCTGTAATGTAACCTTGCTGGTACATTGGCCCTGGGAGTTTGTATTCTGACTGCAGAAGCTCCAAGACTTGCTTGCCCCTAGACCTGTTGGCTTTGCCTGGAGACTGGATGCAAAACAGGTGACTTGGGCTTTGTTTACACATAACAAGAAACCAAACTGGCTTAATGTGAACATCCTTGCTTTCTGGGAGGAGATTGTAAACACTCTGCTTCCTTCTTGTCCTTTTTGGGTCAGTTCAGCATGGCACTAAACCCGAGTTTGGCTTATCATCCAACTCTGGGTTCATGGGTGAGCTGTCTGCTCCTTCATCACCATCTGTAGAGAAGGTTTGTTCCTGGGTACAGACTGTGGTTAAGGAGGAAAGAACTTTACCAGCATTCTGGGTTCAGATGATACGCTAATCCAAACGTTGACTTGGCTGCAGAGGAGAAAAGTGGATGTGAGCTCCTTTCTTGGAGCCAGCATGTTTGTGCAGTCCTGGTAAAAGTTTGGCTTACCGTGACATGTGAACCAAGCCATTAACTTAATATTTCGCTTGAGTATTTTACTCTTCTGACAGTTCAATCCTGCCAGATATGGCTCTGTATAATATAATATAATATAATATAATATAATATAATATAATATAATATAATATAATATAATATAATATAATATACATAAAACAAATGTCTTTCTCTCTCTCTCTCTCTCTCTCCACTTCAAACTTAAAATAATTTTAATTCTTTTAAAATGTGCAAGTTCAATTCTTTGTTCCGCTGATCTTTGTATTTCCTCTCTACAGACTTTGAAGAACTCATATTTACAAGACTCCGGATTGCACTGGGTGTGTAGAGATGTCTGACTCGTATTATGATTCTGTTGGAGAAGAGGTTCCTAGTGACAGCTTCTGGGAGGTAATTAAGAAAAAAAAGGAAACAATATGTTTTTTAAAAGTACGGGTAGCTATGTTGCACCATAAGAAATCCCAAAATCTGTATTGGAGCGACATTTTTATTAGACCAAGCAAAATACCATAAAAGAGTGTGCTGGCTTTTGGCTTCTCCAGAACTCGTCCTCAGGCTGACAGGTAAATGTGTTATGTGCCCTGAGTGCTTGTGTTTGGGAGGTGGGGAAACAGCATTTTCTGGGTGGGGTTGCACTCCCTTGAAAGGAGCAGCCCACAGGTTGGGCTGTGGTCCTGGATTCAGCATTCTCACTGGAGGCTCTGGTTGCCTCAGTGGCCACGAGTGTCATTTTCCATCTCCAGCTGGTTCACCAGCTATGGCCTCATTTGGACAGAAATGACTTGGCCTCTGTGCTCCATACTCTGGTAACTTCCAGGTTAGATTATTGCAGTGCCCTCTATGTGGGGCTGTCACTGAACTCGGAAACTTCAATTGATTCAAAACGCAACTGCTGATGTTCCATTTAGATTGCATATAAACCCTGTTTGAAAACAGCGGTATTGGTTGTCTCTCTTTTATCAGGGCTTCAGTTAAGGAATTATTGGATTCGATACTATACAAAATGTGTGAATGGATTAAGTCATATACAGTGGTACCTTGCAAGACGAATGCCTCGCAAGACAAAAAACTCGCTAGACGAAAGGTTTTTCCGTTTTCGATTTGCCTCGCAAGACGAATTTCACCTATGGGCTTGCTTCGCAAGACGAAAACGTCTCGCAACTTTGTTTCCTTTGTCTAAAAACAAAGACATGTTTTGTTTATAAAGTTAATTTATTTTCCCTTCAATTTTTGAACTGCTCTTTACAGTATGTGTGACTTTAAAGAGCAGTTAATAAACAGTTGTTGTACCAAATTTGGCTTTGTTTGGACTTTTTTTGACCATAGGAACGCATTAATTGATTTTCAATGCATTCCTATGGGATTTTGTGATTCGCAAGACGAAAAATTTGCTAGACGACAAAACTTGCGGAACGAATTAATTTCGTCTTGCGGGGCACCACTGTACTAGACTTTTTCTGCCTGTGTTTTCTCAGTTCAGTATTGACTTAAATTTTATACTTTACATTAAAAATGTTATTTATTGCTTATTATTATTGTCTGCCACCCTTCACTTTAAGGTCCCAGGATGGGTTACAACATTAAAACACAATATTAAAAACACATGAGCCTACGATTTTTATCTGCCTTGGTAAACCCCCGCCCCCCAAAAAAACCATCCATGTTGCTGTGCTGCCCTCACAAGCTTTGTAAGCGTTGGCCTGTAGAGCTTTCAGTTTGTGTCTGGGAAATTTAAGGTCGGGTCTCTGTCCATTCGTAAAGCTTTCTTGACAGCCTTGGCAAGCTACTATTTCCACTTAGCTTACCACATAAGGGTGTTGCACAGGTAAAATGGGAACTTCAGTGTAATGTAAGCCACCCTGACCTTCATAGAGGAGGAGCAGGCTAAGAATATGCAGGTTCATTAGATTCAAAATCTGTCTTCATTGGGGAAAGTAACCATTGATGGGAATAACATTATTGATTTACAGACCTCCATTAATGTGGTGTGTCTCTGAAAGTCTCTGGATAGATTGCATCTTTAAATTGCACTGTCATTGTCAGTCTTTCTACTGTGAAAAATATCACCTTTTTGTGCTAACAGTAGATTTTCCCTACCCCATATGTTTCATTCTTGGCTATTTGCGGGGTGTTCAGGAGTGCCTCCCCTTTGGACCAGCTTGGTTACAGTCAAACCCAAATAGAGCTCTACCCTTGTTACCCCTTAGGGTGGGGAGGTGAAGGAGATTTCAGAGAAGTTTTTGACTTAATTCTTTGTCTTTACCGTGAAATATTTGGGAAAGATACCTGTTTCAATTAAGCTGACTAGTGCTGTTCCACTTGTTCATTAATTATCAGAAGTTTGGGTTGAGTGGTAA
Source organism: Podarcis liolepis (assembly GCF_965112155.1). Lineage (NCBI taxonomy): Eukaryota > Metazoa > Chordata > Lepidosauria > Squamata > Lacertidae > Podarcis > Podarcis liolepis. The sequence goes on from NC_139556.1 coordinate 5,261,718, forward strand.
AGTTGTCATGTTTTCAGGTTATTCTGGATAATGAAATGTCTCTGAACTGGGGAGGTGACCAACAGAATGACAATTTAGCTTGGATAAGTACCGTATTTTTCGTTCTATAGGAGGCACATTTTCCCCTCCAAAAATTAAGGGGAAATGTGTGTGCGTCCTATAGAGCGAATGCAGGCTGCGCCGCTAAGCCCAAAGCCAGAACAGGAAGATGGAGCACTGCGGAGCGCTCCGTCTTGCTGTTCTAGCTTGGGGATGGCTGCACGCAAAGCCTCTCCAGGGCAGCGGGGTGCCTTCACCCCGCTGTCCTGCAGAAGCTAGCAAGGCTGTTCCCAAGCCAGAACAGCGAGGCGGGGGGCTCCGTTTCGCTGCTCTAGCTTGGGGATGGCTGCGCGCAAACTTCTGCAGGGCAGCGGGGCACTGCGCTCCAAAGGCTTCAGGGATCTTTGAGGCTGGCGGTGGGGGAAAGCAGCGCTTCCCCCCACTGCCAGCCCCACAAGCTCTGGTGAATGTACCTTGAACGCACCTTGTTTTAGAGGGGGAGAACAAGAAAAAATTCTTTTCCCCTGTTCTCCCCCTCCTATGGTCCCGGTGCGTCCAATGGAGCGAAAAATACGGTAACTGAAACTGATAAACACTGGAGGAGGAAGAGATCTTGCAGTCATTATAGATAGCACAATGAGATAATGTGAAAGACTAATTCTGTGAGAGGGATAATTAGGAAAGGGAAAAAAGGAAATAAATTGCCGGTGTTGTGATGCTGTTACACACTTTGATTATATGACCCTATTTGGAATGCCACATAGGGGTGAAGTAGGGATGAAGTATCTAAGGCATAGCCCAACGTGCTGTTCTCAGAAGGGCTATTGTGGGGCTAGATAACTGGCAAAAAAGGGCAACCAAAAGTATCAAAACCAAAAGCCTCCAAAAGTTTCCAAACTGTCTTCAGAGGCAGCCCCACATATAACACATGACAGTAATCCAGCTAATGTTGGGGAAGGTAACAAGTAGGTAAGCTTGTGATGTTCTGCGCTTGGTCGCAATAGCCATTGGCTGGAAGTGAAAGAGTTCCACAGCTCATTCCACATACAAATGAACTTCAGAATCCATCCTTGGGATTGCTTTTCAGACTTGAGATTTTTAGAAATCGTTTTGATACGAGATAAATTGTCTGCTGTTTTAAAGAGAGAGCCCACTGAATGTGTCTAAGCCCTTGGCCCATGTCAAAGTAGCTTTCTGCCTGCTGATTATAACACAAGTAGAAACTGATTCCAGATGTAGTCTACAAAATAACTAAATGGGGGAGACCTGGTGGGAAGAAATGTACCTGGAGGAAAGCTGAATTTTCCTCTTTTCTCCACGAGCTGCATTTATAGATATGCTAGCCAAATCTCAAGATTCCGTTTGCCCCCCAAAATATAAAAATATCAATGCTAAAAATTTAATCTCCAGCTTTCATTTTCTGCTACTAGGGATAAAAATGTGAAGGTTTTGAAGTATTGCTACATTTCATTTTCTGCTTAAGCGATCTATCGCAAAGAGGTCTTTGCCTTTGCGTATGCTAAGCACAGGAAACCAACTGGTAACATCTTTCCGCTTAGTAAAAACAAAGTATGGTTAACTTTTTGGATCTTCTTTGTAAACAGTGCTTTGTTCAAATTTTGCTTGCCGGATTGCAAAGATCAAAAACTATAAAATGCTCTCAGAGGCTATTTTCCATCAGAAGCATTTGACCTGAAAACAAATGACACATTCTTTTATCTTTAGCAGCCAAGCAGAATAAATTTCCCAGTAGCTTCCCCCCGCCCATCCTCAGTTATATTTGCATAGTATCATCATGGCCCATTGTTTCTTTTTTTAAACTAGATTCCTGTTTTGCAGATAGAACCCAGACTCTATTCAGTCATCACGACAGACCGTGGTGCTGGCAAAACGGAATCAGAAAGTTCAAAACTATGGTGAATTACGGTTTGCAAACCATTTGTGGTTTGCTGTGATGTCCAGATTGGCAAACCATATTTACACCTGTTGTTATACCTCCAGAAAATAACTTGCTATGACCCAAGTGCTGAGAGGATGGAATACAAAAGCAGATGAACTGGTCTGGACCATACATTGCCTGTTGTTTGCATTGCAAGCTCATCCTACTGCTTTCTGGCTTGTCTGAATTGAGCCTCAGGTTCTGCTTGCGTGGGCACAACTATTCGCCTCTAGAATTTGTCAATAACTTTGCTATTGTAGGAATTATGCAGCCTTTAAATATCAGAGGCAAGTCTTTTTATTTACCGTATTTTTTGCTCTATAAGACGCACCAGACCACAAGACACACCTAGTTTTTGGAGGAAAACAAGGAAAAATATATTCTGAATCTCAGAAGCCAGAACAGCAAGAGGGATCGCTGCGCAGTGAAAGCAGCAATCCCTCTTGCTGTTCTGGCTTCTGGGATAGCTGCGCAGCCTGCATTCGCTCCATAAGACGCACACACATTTCCCCTTACTTTTTGGGAGGGGAAAAGTGAGTCTTATAGAGCAAAAAAATACGGTACTTATTACATACAAATTATATACCTCAGGATTGTAAAATACCTAAAAGCCATTTACAAAAATATAAAAGCTTTTTGAAAGTTACTGAAGTGTGCTCATGATTGCATTTTTATCTCTGACTTGCATTTACCGTACTTTTCCGTGTATAAAATGAGCGTTTTTTACTCAAAATTTAAGTTAAACATGGGGGGTGGTCTTATACATGGGTAGTGCAGAGGGGGGACGGGCGATTGGTTGCAGCCATGAACAGGATCTTGCGATTGGGTGGGTGAATGGTGTCTGCTGCAAGGGCTGCTTTGTCAGTTGGGTGAGTTATTTGCAGTTAGTTGCGGATGTGTAAAGGGCTGCTTTGGATTCGCTGCCGTGGCTTGCAATTGTTAGCGTTTCAGTTGAGTGAGAGATTTTCGGCATTCACCCCCACAAGTTGTCCAGCAACTGGGCACTCCCCCCCCCCCCAGAAAACAACTCTTGTCAATCCTCCCCGAAAAAAACCCTCAACAGCTTTGGGCAATCTCCCCCCCCCAAAAAAAAAGCTTGACAACTCTGTGCCATCTCCCCCCATTTTCTTTAAATCAGGGACTGTGATCTACTCACAGAATGAAAAACTGGCAGTGATCTACCCCTCTTGAAATTGTGCGCAGATAAAGGAAAGAGGGAGGGGATGGAGCCGAATGCTCCTTTTCCACCTGCGGACAAAAATGAGCCTGTGACTGACTTCTAACAACTGCGGGTCGGCCTGTCGATTGTGGTTGACCTGTTGGACACCCCTGCTTTAAATTTAGTCCCCCAAAATAGGGGGCGTCTTATATACGGGGGCGTGTTACACATGGAAACGTACGGTAGTTTAGCTACAGTATTTAATTACCTTCTGCCTCCCCCCCCCCAACACTCTCCAAGGCCATGCAAGTGAAGTTCCTGTGAAGTTCCCATGAAACCTGACTGCAGTTTGTGGAAGTTCAATCCAGGAACCACCTTCACGGTTTATAGGCAGCTCCCATTGCACTTTGAACTTAAGTGTGGCTTACATAAAGATGCCACAGGTCACCAGTGAATCTTAGCAATACAATATAAGATTTAGTAGATACCGAGTAAATAGCATTAGGGATTTGACTGTTGTGTGCATGAGGATAGTGCTAAAAGCAGATTGTTTACAGTGGACCAATAGGTCTAAAGGGTTTCCCCTTCTGAAAGCATCAGGTGATACTGTTCCGTATAAGCTGTGCCAGTTGCAAACGTCACTTATGATGTACTCCGTATTAAGTGGAAATACTTGCAAGTGTATTGCCAGAAGGGAATGCGCAACAAGGACATGGTGTCCGTTTTGAGTTTGGCAAGACAACAGCTTCATTTGTAAGTGAGAATATTTGGCAGATGTATTTGTATGCTAAGAGGACTTCAAATTTCACTCCTGTAGGGAGTCTCCTGTGATTCTGCCAATGCAGAAACTACAAGGGCTCAGAATACCTTTTAGTAGCAGTGAGAGTCTAAGCTTCACTTTCCTGCCCCTTTGAGGGTTGCCAACTGAAAAAAAAACATTTGTATGAATTTCTTTGCCAGGAACACCATGTCAAACCATGTCTTAGTGCAAACTAGCAAATGTGCAGGCTCCTGAGCAGGAGATTGTGGCAGCTTTGCTCCTACAATCATTTTGCTGCTGTGCTATGTTAAGCCACAAGCCCGGGTTTGGACGACACACTAAGCCGAACCATAGCAGCGTGCCTGAGGGCAGCTCTTACCCTTTTCTGTGGCTTTAGAGGCAAGTCTACATGGCGGGTGGGTGGGGAAGGAACTGGATGGGGTGAGAGACCCTAAGGGGGTTGTTGCCGTGACTTTCAAATCTCGCAGAATGAAGCTGTGATAACCCCAGAGTCTTGTCCTCTGCTAGCTTCAATGAACTGGTTGACTAGGTGGACTCTGGGGAAGTGGTGCAGCAGCCTGGAGGCTCTCAGGAAACCGCAATAGGCCTCCCCAGAGTAGTCCTATTTGGCTCCTAGGTGATTGGCAGTTAGAAACAAGCAGTGCTTTCATTCCCAGATCAGTCCTCACAATTCTGCTGCCCACCCCATACACCCTTGGAGCTGATGCCTGTGCTCTTGCATGAGGAAAGGACAGTGGACAAACCCTTATTCAGGACATTATTATTATTATTATTATTATTATTATTATTATTAATTTATTTATACCCTGCCCATCTGGCTGGATTTCCCCAGCCACTCTGGGCAGCTTCCAACAAAATATTAAAATACAGTAGTCCAAACATTAAAAGCTTCCCTAAACAGGGCTGTCTTCAAATGTCTTCTAAAAGTCTGGTACTTATTGTTCTCTTTGACATCTGGGGAGGGGGGCGTTCCACAGGGCGGGTGCCACTACCAAGAAGGCCCGCTGCCTCATTCCCTGTAACCTGGCTTCTCGCAGGGAGGGAAGCACCAGAAGGCTCTCGGAGCTGGACCTCAGTGTCAGGGTTGAACGATGGGGGTGGAGACGCTCCTTCTGGTATACTGGGCCGAGGCCATTTAGGGCTTTAAAGGTCAGCACCAACACTTTGAATTGTGCTCAGAAACGTACTGGGACCCAGTGTAGGTCTTTCAAGACTTGTGTTATGTGGTCTCGGCGGCTGCCCCCAGTCACCAGTCTAGCTGCCGCATTCTGGATTAGTTGTAGTTTCCGGGTCACCTTCAAAGGTAGCCCCACATAGAGCAGGCAGGTAGGGTCTCAGCCTGCGTACCAGGTGGAGCTGGTAAATAAGCAGCTATCCTATCTTTAAAAGACATCTGAAAGCAGCCCTGTTTAGGGAAGCTTTTAATATTTAATGCTGTATTGTTCTTAACACTTGATTGGGAGCTGCCCAGAGTGTCTGGGAAAACTCAGCCAGATGGGCAGGATATAAATAAATTATTATTATTATTATTATTATTATTATTATTATTATTATTATTATTAAAAAGGCAGTGTTGGCTCTATGGAACAGCCTTGATTTTTAAGATCTTTCTTACAGACTGTGCTCTAGGCTTTGTCTTATATGAAAAATATGCTGCTGGTTACAAATAAGGCCAGCAACACTTCAACATTCCTAGCTAGCTCAATTGTTCATCTGAATATAACTGTTAGATGATGATGATTATTATTATTTTACAAAATAACAGAACTCTGGTAAGTATGACGAGTTCTAGGTGTGTAAGGGAATTGGATTTGGTCCTCAATAGGAAACACAAATAAAATAGTATTAGGAAAGGTGATTATGGTACTTTAAGCTGGCTTTCTTGGATAAGAAAATGCCTACTTTTTTAACACATCAAGTGCAGCAAGATTGCTTACAGCTAAAAATTGGAATTCTCTCAAATCTTGACTCTTTGGTACACACCTGAATGTATTTAGGGAATATTTCACTGCATTCAGAATCATGGTCATTTAATAGTATTTGATTGCTTGTGATTGGCATTACAAACTGATTTTCAGTACAAGTTTCATTTTTGTAATTAACCTAAGAATGGTTGTCATGTTTCTAGGAACAGAAAAACAATTGGCGTCCATTTTAAATAAGAGGTTGGATTTGTTGCCGTAGATGTGTTTATATAAATGTTTCTGTCTCTCTTTTTAGGTTGGAAACTATAAGCGGACAGTGAAACGCATTGATGATGGCCATAGACTTTGCAGTGATCTGATGAACTGCATTCATGAGCGTGCAAGGATAGAAAAGGGCTATGCACAGCAGCTCACCGAATGGGCGAAAAGGTGGAGACAACTTGTAGAAAAGGGTAAAGGGAACTTTTGTCTATTTTGCGTGTTTGTGTTTTCTGTGTCGATGGCAGTGTGCAAGTCCACTTAATTACTTAGGAGATCTTAGCGGGTTAGTAGGAAGCACTGAAAAAAGTGCAGTAACCCTGGATACCATCCTTTTTCCAAAATGTCAGTGAGTAGCTGTTTGTCCAGATTTCATAATCTACCCATCTTTTTTTAAACACAAGTGATTTGGTAATTTACTTGAGTCTAGCTATCCTTAATTAAATTAGCCCTCTATTTAAAAAAGGTGAAATAATAGAACCCAACAAGTTATGAAAAACACAAATATAGGTCCTGGAGTTGATTTCTAAGAAGGTTTAAGAGAAAAGAATAGAGTGAATGCAGGTTCAGTCATAATGGTTACCTAAAAATATATACCTATCCTTGGACCAAAGGGCTCCCTGATTCAGGGATCGATAATTAAAGAATATTTAAGTTTATCTGACCAGTCTTAGGGTGTTGCTGCTTAATGCCAGGTTGGTGTTATAGGATTTGTTATATAGGGTTTGATCCTTATTGAAAGAACTGACCTAGTCTGCGTTACTGAAATCTTGGTGGATGATCTAGAAGGCATTGACCATCCTCCTGCTTTTCAGCCTCTTTGCATGGTCTCAGATGGTGTGTTAAGGACCCCCTGGCTTATTCTGGGGAACCACAGTAGACACACTAGGTGTTGTCAGGCCTCTGTATGTTCACAGTAAACCATTAACTGCTTTATTGTGAAGTGAATGTAGTCACTATAGTCCAGGCTTCCTCAACCTTGGCCCTCCAGATGTTTTTGGCCTACAACTCCCATGATCCCTAGCTAGCAGGACTAGTGGTCAGGGATGGTGGGAATTGTAGTCTCAGAGCATCTGGAGGGCCGAGGTTGAGGAAGCCTGCTATAGTCCTCCCTTAAAAACTTAGGATAGTGTGAGAAAAATGACTTCATTTGCTGCTTTTTTCCCCATCTTTGTGATCAGGGCCCCAGTATGGTACCGTTGAAAAGGCTTGGCATGCATTTATGTCTGAGGCCGAAAAGGTGAGTGAACTACACATAGAAGTAAAAAGTGCCCTAATGAATGAAGACTTCGAAAAGATAAAGAACTGGCAGAAGGAGGCATTTCACAAGCAAATAATGGGTGGATTTAAGGAAACCAAAGAAGCTGAAGATGGATTTAGGAAAGCTCAGAAACCATGGGCCAAAAAGCTAAAAGAGGTAAGTGGTTGTTATGTACTGGGTGTTCCATGCAACTTTGTCCACTATTCCACCTCTCCGTGCTCTTGTATCCAGGCTGCATTGGGTGCTTTCACATAGAACCATAGAATTAAAGTGTTGGAAGGGACACCAAGGGTCATCTAGTCCAACCCCCTGCAGTGCAGGAATCTCAGCTAAAGCATCCAGGACAGATGACCAACCTTTCCTAAATCCAACCTGTGCTTTAAAACCTCCAGTGACGGAGAGTCTGCCACCTTCTGAAAGAGCCCACTCCACTGTTGATCATGTCCACTCCTTGCTTTCTGGTCTTTGAAGCAGAGAGACACAGTAGGCTGGACTGTTGATCTCTTTCTAGCTTGCAGAAGGACATCCTTGCATCCAGTTCTCCCGCTTCCTTCCTCTTTCCCCCTGCCCATAGTGTGCTGTTTCTTGATTGGAGAATGCAGCAGGGCCCTGTGCCTTCCTCAAGAATCTCTTCTTTCCTCCTGGCGAGAGCGAAAGTCAGGAATGGAGTAATGTTGCAGCAGTTGGCTCCACTGCTATTTTTCTCACTCTCTAGGAAAATTGCGGCCAATGCTCATTTCCCTCTGGTCTTTAAAGCCACAGAGAGCCAAACATGTGCTTAAGTCCTTGACTACGAGTTTTTGTTGTATCTGTAGATTGGAAGTAGCGACTGAAGTCTCATTTTGTCTTGTATGAGCAAACAATTCTCCATTCTTTAAGTGCTGCGGGAAGCTGCTCACACATGCTTTCTCCCTGCAAACATATAGACTCCCTTTTGGGTGTCCAGGGGCAGGACCAGCAACAGGGCTGTGTTAACTACACCAGGACCTCTTCACGTGTGTAATGTGGGAAAGGGTATTTATTGGCGCCTCAGTTTTGCTCACTACTTTTCAGCAATATAATGATCATGTTATCTGAAGATATTTTGATACCTCCTTAAGTCCTACAGCAATATTTCCCCTCAAACTTTCTAATCTATGGTGGGAGCTTATAATGATGCTGTACAAAGATGAAATTATTGTTAAAACATGTCACTTAGGTCGAAGCTTCTAAGAAAGCATATCATGTAGCCTGCAAGGAAGAAAAGCTGGCCGTATCCAGAGAGACTAATAGCAAAGCTGACCCAGCCCTGAATCCAGAACAACTGAAGAAACTGCAGGACAAAGTTGATAAGAGTAAACAGGATGTCCTTAAGGTAAACTGTGTGTTACTCTGAACACGGGACTTTACAAGCATTTCTTACAGGTGGAAAAATGGAAATACTACTAGGTAGATTAGTAAATATAATTGATCCTAGCACAAGGGTAAAAAATTGTCACCTTCTGTCTCATATTATTAGTATCCTTATTCTATTCAAATTAGGGTATTTGGAGCATACAGGTGCCCACTTTCACTCTCACTTTGCTGTTCAATTGTATGAAGTGTTCTTCTCTTCCTGTTGCATTCTAGATATGCCAGTGGCATTTTGTGTGTGTGAATGAACTACGTATTGCACCTCTGAGAGTGCTCCAACAATTCTTTGGTGAGAGAGCCCCAGCAGAGATTTGAAAGCACAGAACGTGCAGCAAAGGAAAGCATGGAAAGAGATAGTCTGTTAGACCTTTCAAATTCCCCTTCTAAGTTGCTTCCAAAGTTACCCACTTCCATTAGCATAGAAATCAAATCAAACCTTTATTGCATTAGCATGCAGCCATAGCAAAATAAGACAATACAAAAATGCTAGAGACAAGCAACCAAGCAAAAATTCAAGGCGATATTGCTGGCGTAATGACATTTAAATTACCCTAAGACTATAATGCAAAGATTTAGTAGCCAGCGCCAGAAATCTAAAATGCGGATATATATAAAGCATAAAATGGCCCCAGAATAAGCTCGGCACATTGAGTTAAAAAAAGAAGAAGAATGTAATAAAAAGAATTAAAACAGGTCCGGGTCTAGGACACACTACCCTGTCAGAGTGGCCCTGAGTTTCAGAGCCTGCACTATGAAGATTGCCACCCCATGTGAAATTTGGGGATTTGCGTCCACAAGAAGCGATTTCAAACAGTCTTCCTTAGACGTAATGGTGGACGGGATCAAGAGGAGGAGCTTAGATCTTATTGGCTCATAAATAGGGCAGAAGAAAAAGAAATGTATGAAGTCCTCTACTTCATTCATTGCGCATGGACATAGACGCTGAGTAATAGGGGTCTTAGAGTAAATCCCCTGAAGGAAGGCCGTGGGTATAGAATGGAAACGGGCCATAGTAAACGCTTACTTAAACACTCTGCAAAGAGCAGCAAGAAAAGACATAGAAACACAAAGATAGTCGGTTCACATGGTGGAAAGAGAATGATGATAGAAAGTGGAAGACCAAAGAGTTTGGGAGTCCTTCCTCCCAAGGTGAGGGTGTCTTTCCTAGCTAAGCCTGGCACGACTGCTTCCTCTATGGTCTTAACCCCTCCATGCATGAATTAGAGTTAAGCATGTTGGTTATATGAGGCTAATTTATTCCACAGGATGAAGATATTCAAATTTTTATTAATAATAGTGCATGACGATAAACTATGCTTTATCAGACAGCCAGAGACTGAAGTGAGGCAGTCAACACCCAGTTAGAACTGTGCTAATGGGAGACAGGTTGCCAGACTTGAGCCTGGATATCTTAGTGGCATCCACCTGTAGACCTAACCTTAGCTTAGCTCTTCCGGGTCACCTGTGAGCAATCCAGTGCAGCAAGGTTAGTCTTGCCTGTGCCATAGCCAGCTTGGTCAGACCTAGTTCCCCAATTAGCTGATCTGATTTGGATTTGTCTGTTTGTTTTGTCTTTAAGACGAGAGAAAAGTATGAAAAGGCTCTGAAAGACCTGGACAATGCAACCCCTCAATATATGGAAAATATGGAGCAGGTTTTTGAGCAGTGTCAGCAGTTTGAGGAAAGACGTATCCGTTTCTTCCGAGAAGTGTTGCTGGAAGTTCAGAAACATCTTGACTTGTCTACTGTTCCAGGGTAAATGTGTAAGATGAAAGCCATTGCATACCAGAGTTGTCTTCTAACAGTAAATTATGCTAGCATAGCTCACTATTTAAAGAATATAGAATTGGGGTGACATAACCTGTATTTAAACATTTTTCTGTTGAATTTACTGACTTCTGAAGAGGGTTATAGGAAGACCTTGTGATTTTCACAAGCTGGTGATTGTGACTGGCTTCATTTTAAAAGCTACCAGTGATTTTTCTCTTAGTGTTTTACTTAGAGAGATCTTAGTTGATTGGGTTAAATCTGCATAAATTTGAAGATTCAGTAAGGAAAAAAGAGTCTTCTTAGGAAGCACGCACCGTTGTGGAAGAGAAGGGGCTTCCAAAAAGGGGTCTTCCGCCCTCAGTTTTGTTAGCACTTTTTGAAACTGCTTGCTTGTTTATTAAGTAGAAAGTAACAATAAGAAAACATGATGTTGACAAGCTGGGAACAGAATGGTAAATATTAATTAATTAATGTGATTTATTTTAGTTTAGAGCATTAACAGTACTAACAGGCTTATTCAGGAGTAAATAAATAATAAAACAGAAATAAATACAACAATGATAAATAGTATTAAATGCATATGCTTTGTAACATTATGATAATGGTCTACCCCAAATTTTATCCTCATAACATTCCCAAAAGAATTGTTTGTTTGTTTGTTTATTACCCCACCCTTCACCACAAGGTCCAAGAATGAGTTACAGTAGTTTATTTATAGAATATTAAGATCGGTTTTAAACAAATACAACCCAAAGGTGAATCCCCAATGTGGGAGATATAGGTAGACAGAGTATTTTATTAAAATACCTTTACTAAAGTAATTAAAATAATTTAAAAAATTAAGCAGGGCAATGTTCTAAAGGCTTTTAATAGATTATCAGTTAGACGGTTATAAAGATCAACTTGAGTGAGTTTATGATAATGGGACGGTAGAGCAGGCATAGGCAAACTATCTCAACCTCAGCCCTCCAGATGTTTTGGGACTACAACTCCCATCATCCCTAGATAACAGGACTAGTGGTCAGGGATGATGGGAATTGTAGTCCCAAAACATCTGGAGGGCCGAGATTGCCTATGCCTGGGGTAGAGGGTATTTTCTCTAGAAAAGCATCCATCTTCTCTTGGCGTCAGCCTCTTTCTGTCTTCACGATTGTTGGTGGTGAAGTACTGGCCGCAAAACGGAATAATTCCATATAGCTTCTAACACACTTAGGCACAGCACTAATCTTTCCAGGAAGGAAAAACCAATTGTATGATAGTGTTATATACAACCTACCCTATCTTCAAAGACAGGTAGTTAAAGAAATTAAACTCTTAAATACTTATAAATACAATTGGTCACTGAAAGATGCCCTTGCTCACACCCAGCTTCAAAGCGTTTTTTCCAAATATTATTGATCAGCTGCTTATACATCTCTAGAAAATACGTTTAACAGCTATAACATATGACCAGATATTTTTTTTTTTTTGCTTATTATTACTTGATTAAACTATAAAGTAAACTTCTTATTTTTAGTTTTTTTCTCCCCCTCAGTTATCAGGCTAAAATGGATGCAGGTATGTTGCTAGACTCAGTTTTATCGCTGAAGTGTGCAGTGCAGTAGTGCAAGCACTGACCCAATCCCCTTGTTAGTAAAAAAAACAGCCTGTGTGTTAAACATTTGTCAAATGTTTCTCTCTGCTAGTTCGTATTTAAGTAGTAATACCAAATAGTAAGTCTGTTGGTGCTGCAGTGAAATGCCTAGTAGATGTGCCGATCTAATAACAGAATTCACCTTACCTTTGGGAAATACTCTCACAATAAAGTTTGCACAAATTTTACAGTTGATCTGGTTTGTGTTTTCCATCCAGATTGACTAATGTGGGTTGAAGCAACAAAGCTCTCTCTCTTTTAGCTGATGATGAATATGTTTAACTGCACATAAAAGGTTAATATTTTTGTTAAAACAGTGGTATGAAAATATTCATCAGCTGTTTATAGAACTGATTAAAAAGATATTACTCCTTTTTCCTATCTACTACATGTCTGTATTGTACCGAACCTCATGCAGATGTTATAGGATAATACCTAGGCAAAAAAATGTATAGCTGAAACCTTTCTGATTTGCTCATTGCAACTTCTAAATCAGCGTGTATTACTTAACAGCTATAAAAATATCTATCGTGAATTGGAGCAGAACATCAAAGCAGCAGACACCGTTGAAGATCTGAGGTGGTTTAGAGCTAATCATGGTCCAGGCATGTCCATGAACTGGCCCCAGTTTGAGGTAAGGACTTGATCTTCTGTTGCAGCCTTTTCCTGGTGGGACCACAAAATGGTGCTGCCATGCCCCCCTCAATAATAATAATAATAATAATAATAATAATAATAATAATAATTAATAATAATTTATTATTTATACCCCGCCCATCTGGCTGGGTTTCCCCAGCCACTCTGGGCGGCTTCCAAAAGAATATTAAAATACTGTGATACATCAAACATTAAAAGCTTCCCTAAACAGGGCTGCCTTCAGATGTCTTCTAAAAGTCTGGTAGTTGTTGTTCTCTTTGACATCTGGTGGGAGGGCGTTCCACAGGGAGGGCGCCACTACCGAGAAGGCCCTCTGCCTGGTTCCCTGTAACTTGGCTTCTCACAGTGAGGGAACCGCCAGAAGGCCCTCGGTGCTGGACCTCAGTGTCTGGGCAGAATGATGGAGGTGGAGACGCTCCTTCAGGTATACTGAGCCGAGGCCGTTTAGGGCTTTAAAGGTCAGCACCAACACTTTGAATTGTGCTCGGAAACGTACTGGGAGCCAATGTAGGTCTTTCAAGACCCATGTTATATGGTCTCGGCGGCCGCTCCCAGTCACCAGTCAATGGGGGAAAAGGCACCTCCATCTGCCCTGGCTGCCACACACTCACAGAGGGAAGCTCTTGGTGACTCTCCTCTCTTTGGAATGGATGGGAGGAGGGTGGCTGTCATCCAGGGAGATGTGGGTATGTTGAAGGAGGCATGTTCAGTGGACGAGAGGCTATGCCAGTGCAAAGAGGAACTAAGTAAGAATAGCAGACTAATTTTGAAATAATAATTACTGGACATTTGCCAGGTACCATAGGAGGGACTGGTGGGCAAAAGGCAACCGCTGTTGTAACGTTTCTGTGTTCAAAATTAACCAGCAGTTTTATGGTTCAGGTTGTGACTTAGCCAGTTGAGAGTTTCTCCTTCGGAATCTTGATCATGTTTGGCTCATGCTCCTATTTGGAAGAATACACTAGGAATGAAATAAGTTAAATATTATCCTCATGTTGCTGTTTTGTTTTAAAGAGGTGTGAAATCTACGTCCTTTTTAAATGGCTTCCAATACAAATGCATTACAGCATTCAGTGTAAGCTAAGCCAGATCTTTTTACCAAAGACCCTACGTGAAAAAAGCACGTAAGAAACCAAAGTGCTGCCATGTGCTCTCAGGACAATATTAGCAAATTATTGCTGCCTTGGTAATGTTTTTTTCATTGTGAGCTAGATAATATGCAAATGGCAATTTAACATGGCTTTATGCTAATTTTTTAAAAAGACTGTTGTAGAAAGGTTATGTTGTTGCAGATATTTACATTTCTGGCAAGAGAACTATGGATTTATCTTGCCTGGACTCAACCCCAATTGCATTTTAGAAATTGCATTTTGAAACTATTATAATTTATTACCCACCTTTGCCCTAAGGCCCCAGGGCGGATTACAAAAGTAAACCAATGTTTAAAACATTATTTAAAATCAGCTGGATTGATAAAATACTCTTCAGTATTTCTAGTATTCTTCTTCCTGATGGAATAAAGCTGGAAAATGCATTTAAACTTAAGGCTTCAATCTTTTGCACACTTACTCAGAGTAAACTCCACTGAATACAATCAGGCCTACTTCTGAGTAAACACTCTGAGAACTGTGCTATAAATTATACTAATATATGTTCTGTATGTATTCTGTGTTGGGTATGCAATTGTGAAGCACTATCCAAAATGGAAATTACATGTTATAGATGTGATGTTATAGCTTGTTTTCCCATCGGTTATACTGTTCTAATTTGTTTGCATTTAAATTTTTTGCTTTAAACTCTAAGCTGGAAGCTTCTTTTTTAAAATGAATGTCAGGCTTTAAAATGCTTAAAATAAAGTGCTGTCCTAACAAATATTGTTTGTTTATTTTTCATGCTACAAGGATGAAGTAAGTTTTTTTCCCAGATTTACTTACGGCTAATTCTATAACTCAGACTGCCTAAATGGTCATGAAAACATGTCAAATGACATGAGCTATTTGTACAATTTTCAGCTTTTTTGTGAATGGTTACTTCCTGTGTACGTAATTTTCCTTGCTACTTAGAAACAATTTTCAGTTAAGGAATTTTAATTTCATCCAAGGATTTAATAAATAATTTGAATTAAGGTAGTTTGGAGGAAGCAACAGCTGTGAGATCAAAGTTTTTTCCAGAAGCTAGAGTTTTTGTTGAGAAAGTAAAACAAAAAGCTAGGTTAGCTCATATTTAATTATATACTGCCTTTCTGCCAAGGCACCCAGAAAAAGTGTCCGAGAGTTGGGAGGTGTGGAGAGGGATGAAAAATAAGCACTGATTCAGAGAAGGCTGCATAGTGGAGCTTTGGCATTTAGTGTGAGGAAAGAGGGACACGCAGCGGTAGAAGCTGGAAAGCTGCAAGCCCTTTTGAGTGGGGTTTACCATTGCAAAGTGCTGCACAGACACACTGATGATCAGAAAACTGGGTTAGATCTTCACTTCCTTCTGCTCTATCTGAAACAGAGAATTGCTAGTGTCAGGATAAGATCCAAGAGGCTGAAAGGGAAGACTTTCCTTGACCACAGTGAGACTTTACTGAGTGTAGGGATGCAGAAAATCCACCCAAAGCTGGAAGTCAAGTCAGACTATATTTATCCCAGCCAAACCCTCTGAAATTGCTTAAAATTCAGAGGTACAAAAATGGGCTGGAATTTGAAAAGCTGTTTGAGCAGAGGTAGCCCCGGATTCATCTGATTTCAGGCATTTAACATCAGTTATAGTTTAAGAAACAAGGGCTCTCCAAAGAGTGAAGTAGTCCTGAAATGACCATTTCCAGGTGAACCTTAACAGAAGGATTTCCTTAAGGTGGTTTATTATGCTACAGTGCTACTTGTAAGGACTCTTAAACTTTACTCTCCATAGCCAATTGGGCAGCAATGCAGTGTTGCCTTGACTGAACTGAATATTAAGTTTTAGCAATTCCAGGGATTCCCAAGCCACAGTATGGAGTGGGACATTGTAATGCTTGTGTCAGCGGGAACATGGGGCAAAGGCATTTTGTCCTTGTTTACTAGATTTTGCCAGTTTATGTTCCCTGACAATGAATATCTCCAGGCTAAGGTTGACAGTGTTGTTCTTGTTGTTGTTCTTTTCATACCACCCTTCATCCAAAGCTCACAGGGTGGTTTACAATATAAAAACTCAAAAATACATACCATAATAACAAGCAAAAGCAATAACCCCCTCAGTTATTATTAGCTATAATACAGGTATGAATGACTTAAGACTAGAATCAGGGTTAAGACACACAAAGGGCATTGCCCCTTTGACCCAAGAATGGGGGTTGGTCTCTGGAAATAAGCTGATGTAAAATGCCTTCTCTCACTTACATTTTCTAGGACTGGTCAGCTGATCTGAATCGCACTCTTAGTAGAAGAGAGAAGAAGAAAGCTGCAGATGGGGTAACTCTGACGGGTATTAGCCAGACAGAACCAGTTCCACAGCACAACAAAAACAGCAGGTACATGATCATGAGCCCATTATTGTCTAGCACTAATTGCTAAGTATCAAATGGTCGTATTTTGGATTATACTGGAAATATGTAGTTTTGGAAAATTAGGCTTTATTCAGACCTATTTCCCCATAAGGAGCGATTGGGAGTGGGCTTGAGTTGACATGTTTATTCCTGGGCCCGTCTTCTGCTCCCTTATTATGGGAAGAAGTGAATGACTGACTGAACTGGGAGATGTTGCAGTAGTTTGAATATGGGATTTTTCTTGACCCTGGAAGGTTGATATCTTGAAAACATCTCTAACTTCCCAGAGCCAGGAAGTCACCACATTCTGGAAAACATGCTTTTTCTGGTTTGTTTGAAACATGGGTAGGAGAGCCAGAACTCTACTCTCAGTCTCTTGCCAAAGTTAGGCTGGAAATAATGTCCCATCAGAACTGTAGAGAAGCAGGCATACATTCATTTAAAATCTAAGTAAAGAAATAGGACTTGGTTTGGCAGTCAGTTTGTCAACCAAACTAAACAGCGGAGTCTTAAAATTTTTGATTAGATTCCAGAATAAGGCAAATAAGTAGTAATCTGTGGAAAAGAACAGACTTGCAACAAATCGATTCAACATTTGGCCTTGTTGAAAACAGATGGAGGTAAGTTTTATATTGAGTCAGAGCAGTAGCTAGCAGGAAGTTGTACGCCCTGACAAAATACATTCCCCCGCTCAAAAGCTGGGTCCTCCTTCTATGCTTCCTAACTACAGGTCTGTTTAATTGGAGATCCTGGTATCTTAATGCATATACAGTGGTACCTCGCAAGACGAATGCCTCGCAAGACGAAAAACGCGCAAGACGAAAGAGTTTTCCGTTTTTTGAGTCGTTCCGCAAGACGAATTTCCCTATGGGCTTGCAAGTTCTTGCGAGTTTGTTTCCTTTTTCTTAAAGCCGCTAAGCCGCTAATAGCCGTGCTTCGCAAGACGAAAAAACCGCAAGACGAAGAGACTCGCGGAACGGATTAATTTCGTCTTGCGAGGCACCACTGTAGTTTATAAAGCTCTAATCCAGGGATAGAAAACCTCAGGCCTGGGGCCCCTCTGGCCCTCCGGCTGCTCCCCTGGCCACATCCCTTACTAGCTGTGCTTTGTGCCCAACTTGGATGTTCTGGCCTGCTTGACATGTGTCATTGAAGGCCATTAATGCCTCTTGCTTGCCTGGATGGACAAGGTGAATGTGGAAACCTTTACTCTGGTATGGCTGGAATGTAACCTGCTGTACAAAGGTAAGCGTTACATGCATTGCCTGTGGGTCCTGGAAGGTAGTCCACGAAGAAGTTGAAGACTGGTGTTGAAACAAGCTCCCCACCCCTTCTATAGTCTCCTTAATGCCTATACAGAAGACCTTTTATGAGAAATTTGGCGTTGGTCATTCACTTGTGAAATTGCTTAGAACTAGGTATAGCTGCGGAATAACACAAGCTTTAAAGAACTTTTAGTACAGCTTTGAAAGGTAGCATCTGTTTCTGGGATTTGTTGTTCTGGGATTTTTGCAGTTAAAGTTTGACCAGCTGAGGTAATTGATAAGGAATAGTAAATCCTTTTTTTATTTTTTATTTAGCTCAAGGGTTGTGTTTCTTCATAAGCAGTCTTCATGGGGTGGGGGTGGGCCTGTGGCACTCTAGGCTATGTTGCAGTTACACATCAGGTTTCTGCAGACAAAGCTCTCCACCCGGAGGGTTTAGCACATTTCAAGGGCACATTCCGGCCAAGCAAAAGCTCTCAAGGAGGCTCAGAGCTGAGCTGGTGGTGAGGGATGTGAAATGGGGAAAGGGCAATGTAAAAGGGCCCAGAGTGCCACCTCAGAGTTTTGCGTTCCAATAATGTTTTATGTCTGCTCCACACCTCATACAATGATTTTCTAATAGTATGATTCAAAAAACCCTCTGTGCATTCTGACTTTATCATACCACAGGTAGGCGTGCCACCCGAATGTTGTCAAATCCCTCCAAATCCAATATATCTGAATTATCTAAGGTTATCCATTCCCTCAACCAACAAAAACACGCCGCCTTGTAGTAAATTTTTAGATCTGGCAGGGAAAAACCGCCTCTTTCTTTTGCACCTGTCAATATTTTATACTTAATTCTTGGCTTTTTTCCCTGCCAGATAAATTTGGACAATCTTCTTTGCCATACATTAAATTGTTTTGTTCCACTGATAACCGGAATTGTCTGAAATAAAAACAACAGTCTCGGTAACACGTTTATTTTGATAGCTGAGATTCTTCCCATCGTTGATAATTTCATTCTAGTCTATATCTCCAGATCTCTCTTCACTTCATTCCACACCTTTTCATAGTTGTCTTTAAAGAGATTTATGCTCTTAGATGTGAGCCAGACTCCTAGGTATTTTAACTTTTTTTCTATCGACATACCTTTCTTTTGTTGTAGTTCTCCTATTTCTTTACTGTTCAAATTTTTAGTTAATATTTTTGTCTTATT
This sequence comes from Podarcis liolepis, assembly GCF_965112155.1. Taxonomy (NCBI): domain Eukaryota; kingdom Metazoa; phylum Chordata; class Lepidosauria; order Squamata; family Lacertidae; genus Podarcis; species Podarcis liolepis. The sequence goes on from NC_139556.1 coordinate 5,280,503, forward strand.
TTTGTTGAGCTTAAAGCCTGCTAATTGCCCATACTCTTCAATCTTTTTCAAAGCTTCTATTGCACTGGACATAGGTTGTTCTAAAGTCAAAACAATGTCATTGGCAAAGGCCTTATACTTAAATTCTTTTGAGGCTATACCAATCCCTTTTATTTCTTTTGTTGCTTCTATTTTCTTCAACAGGACCTCTAGTATTGTTATAAATAACAATGGCGATAGCGGGCACCCCTGTCTGGTTCCCTTTGTTTTCTCAATTTTGTCTGTAAGGTTATTATTATTATTATTTTTTAAATGATATTTATTGAGATTTTACAGGCAATAAAAAGTTACAAGATTAAAAATAAGAAATAAAAAGAATAACAATAATAAAAGAAAAAAAGATACAAAAATACAAAAACAAAACACATAAAAAGTAAGAAAAAGTTAAAAAGAAATCAATATTTTCATGTCTTATATTTCATTTACTTGTTTCCTGACCTCCTCACACCCCCCTTTTTTGTATTCCAATTCACATAATTAATTCAGCAAATCCTTACCCTCTATCATTTATCTTTACTCAATATCTTAACCTATTATGACTATATATTTTAAACCATTGTCAATCCGTATTCACATATTCTTGTTAATCTTTTTACCAATACCGCTTATTTTCGATCCAACATCCCTTTAACATTCATTAATTTTACAGTATTTCTGCAAGTAGTCTTTAAATTTCTTCCAGTCTTCTTCCACCACCTCTTCTCCCTGATCTCGGATTCTGCCAGTCATTTCTGCCAGTTCCATGTAGCCCATCACCTTCATCTGCCATTCTTCCAGTGTGGGTAAATCTTGTGTCTTCCAATACTTTGTAATCAATATTCTTGCTGCTGTTGTTGCATACATAAAAAAAGTTCTGTCCTTCTTTGGCACCAATTGGCCAACTATGCCCAAGAGGAAGGCCTCTGGTTTCTTCAGGAAGGTATATTTAAATACCTTTTTCATTTCATTATAGATCATCTCCCAGAAAGCCTTAATCTTTGGGCATGTCCACCAAAGGTGAAAGAATGTACCTTCATGTAAGGTTATTATTAATTATCAATTTAGCATATTGTTCCGAATAAATAGCCTGAATACCATTTAAATTTTTTTCGCTGATATCCATAAATTCTAAATTTCTTTTCATAAAACGCCAAGACACATTATCAAATGCTTTTTCAGTGTCCAGAAACATTAGGGCGTCTTGTTTGTCTCTCCTGGAGTCCAGATATTTCGTTATATCAATTATATTTCTAACATTGTCCTTCATCTGTCTACCAGATAGAAATCCAGTTTGGTTCTTTCCAATCTCCTCCCAATACATCTTTAAGTCTATTTGCCAATATACTGACGAATAATTTGTAATCATTATTTAGGAGTGAGATTGGCTTATAATTTTTCACCTGCCTTAAGTCCGTGTCTTGTTTAGGAATTAGCGTAATATGGGCTTCTTTCCAAGTCTCTGGAATTTTGTTCCCCATTAAAATGTTACATTACATATTATCTATTTTAACAACTCTTATTTTTTCTTCTCTCTCATTCTCTTTTGAATTGTGTTCTGTTGTATCCCAAATCCTCTTATTACAGCCTTTGAGGCATCCCATACCACATTAATGTCCACTCCTTTATTTAAATTAAACTCAGAATAATCTTTCAGTGTCTCTTGTGCTTTTTCCAATATTATCTGGTTATATAGCAACCCCTCGTTCAATCTCCACCTAAATGAAGCCTCCTCCTTAACTTTCAACTCCAGTGCTGTTTCATTGTAATCTGACATAGTTTTCGGAAGAATTTCAGATTTTATTATTCTCGTTGCCAAATCTCTGGAAGCCCATACAGTGGTACCCCGCAAGACAAACGCCTCGCAAGACGGAAAACCCGCTAGACGAAAGGGTTTTCCGTTTTGGAGGCGCTTCGCAAAACGAATTTCCCTATGGGCTTGCTTCGCAAGACGACAGCCCATAGGGAAATCTCGGGGACAGCGGGGAAGCGCCCACTGTGGGGACAGTCTTCCCCACTGTCCTCGGACCTCCTCCCGCCGCCGGGCATCGGAAGGAAGCTCCGATGCCGGGCGGGGGGGGACGTCTCCTCCCGCCGCCGGGCATCAGAAGGAAGCTCCGATGCCCGGCGGGGGGGGGACGTCTCCTCCCGCCGCCGGGCATCAGAAGGAAGCTCCGATGCCCGGCGGGGGGGGGGACGTCTCCTCCCGCCGCCGGGCATCGGAAGGAAGCTCTGATGCCGGGCGGGGGGGGTACGTCTCCTCCCGCCGACGGGCATCGGAAGGAAGCTCTGATGCCGGGCGGGGGGGGGACGTCTCCTCCCGCCGCCGGGCATCGGAAGGAAGCTCCGATGCCCGGCGGGGGGGGGAACGTCTCCTCCCGCCGCCGGGCATCGGAAGGAAGCTCCGATGCCGGGCGGGGGCGGGGGGAACGTCTCCTCCCGCCGCCGGGCATCGGAACGAAGCTCCGATGCCCGGCGGGGGGGGGGGGAAGTCTCCTCCCGCCGCCGGGCATCGGAACGAAGCTCCGATGCCCGGCGGGGGGGGGACGTCTCCTCCCGCCGCCGGGCATCAGAAGGAAGCTCCGATGCCCGGCGGGGGGGGGGGAACGTCTCCTCCCGCCGCCGGGCATCGGAAGGAAGCTCCGATGCCCGGCGGGGGGGGGGACGTCTCCTCCCGCCGCCGGGCATCGGATGGCTTTCCTGAAGACTTGGGGTGGGAGGAGGGTTGCCTTCGGATTATCTTTTAATGTCGGGAAATCAGCTGCCTTTGCCATCGGAACTAGAGGCTTCACTCAGCAGAAGTAGCACGTAGACCCCCTTTCACCCACGCCTCCATCCCCTCGGGTTTCCAAACCTTTTTACAGGTCCGTCTGCCTTTGGGGAGATACACATGGGGTGCCGCTGGGTCCGCAGCACCCAAAACTCCCTTTTGGGTTTTTTACCGGAGCTCACAGTGCCCTTGTGAAACTCCAATCTTCTGCTAGGCTCGGATTTCCCCCAAGAGGCTAAATCCGCGTCCGAAACGGCCCCTGCAGCCGACAGGAAGTCAGGACATCCATAAGTTTTATTTTCCATTCTACTTCCTGATTCACCAACATGGAAAATTGTGTGTATAACGCTTTGATAGTTTGTTTTATTTGTTCATCTTTTGGTTTTAATGTTAATTTTTTCTCATTGGGCTTGTCTGATTGGTAAGTGACTTCAGAATGTAAACATGCATTGTAACCTGTAAAATGGTATTAATTGCTGTACTTTTTAGAGTCCTTGCTATCAAGATTGATTTGGAGCGCACGGCCCACGTTGTGCGCTCCATACTTCCCTGGCTAGCGCTAACTACAATTTGTTGTGAATCAGAATCAATGTTTCCATTCCTATTGCTAAGCATTATATGCTCAGAAACCAGCTTGAAACTGGGATCCTAGGCTGGCTTCTATAGTGGCAGGTCAGACACTTGTGACACTGAATCTGAAGTGTCTCTGTAGCGAAATAAAATGGAAATGACTTTGGCAGAAGGGGAGACGTGTTTTCGTTTTAAGTAAGTGTTGGGAAGGTAAGCCATCCGAAGAGAAGGATGTGCATGGCTCTGTTCTTAATTGCATGTATATTGACTCCGTGAAATGGCAGGGTCACCTTCATGATTTTTTTCTCCCAAATAGCAGTGTTAGTGTTCCGGGTGACACAGTGCAGTCAGTTCAGTCAAGTTACAATCCCTTTGAAGATGAAGAGGATACTGGAAGTACTGTCAGTGAAAAGGAGGACAATAAAATCAAAAAGTTGGTGAAAGACGGTTTTCAAACTGTTTTTTATACTTACACTTTTCCTATCCAGGGTTTCCAACTCCGGGTTTCTACAAAAGCCTTATGTTGCACAATGCATGAAGTCCTTGTTGAACGGTTATTTTGTCGCAAACCCGACCGACTAACCTCCCAATGCTCTGTCACTGTTTTGTTTTCTGGTTGGTTTTCCTTCACTGGTTCCACAAATATTAACTGTGGTCATGTGCTTTGAAACTACTGCTGGATCTTTGCTACTGGCTGTGCTCACTAGGTGTTCCCCCCTCCCCTTTCTCACCGTTTCATGTTTTTCCCTCAAATGAACATGTTGGCCTTGACGTTTCTCTTGGTGGTCCATAACCTCTATGTTCACTCTTCTTGTCTCTAAGGGCACTGCGATGTGAAAAGGGGCAAAGCACAGCATTGCTAAGCAGGGGCCCAGAAGTAGCTTGGCAGGGGGTGGGATATCTAGAATTGATACCCCACCTCCTGCCAGGCTACTTGTATCAGGGAAGCTAACGTAATTTTTCCGTGTGTTTAGTGTTAGCAGCTCGGAGAAAAACCAAAGTTACTCTGCGGACTGGTCCGACGAGGAGACCAACAATCCTTTTTCCTCCAATGATGCTCCAGCAGAAACAAATCCATTTGATGAGGATACACCCCCTGCGATGGAAGTTAGAGTACGGGCATTGTATGACTATGAAGGTCAAGAGCTCGATGAACTCAGTTTCAAGACTGGTAAATACCCTTTACTTTTTTTCCCTGCCCTAAAAAGATGCAAGGCAGGATTGGCCCCAAACATTTTGCTGCCTGAAACAGAATAGCAAATGGCAAAGGTACAGTGGTGCCTCGCAAGACGAAAAGAATCCGTTCTGTGATTCTCTTCGTCTAGCGGTTTTTTCGTCTTGGCTTTTTTTCTTCCGTCTTGGTTTTTTTCCCTGCTTGGCAGGGGGTTGGACTCGATGGCCCTTGTGGTCTCTTCCAACTCTATGATTCTATGACTCTAAGCCCATTGACGGATTAGAGGATTAGCGCTATTAGCGGCTTTTAGCAGCTTTTAGCGGCTTATCTGCTGATTGGATCAGCTGATTAGCGGCTTAGAAAAAGGGGGGGAAAGGGAAAAAACCAGCAGGAACTCGCAAGACATTGTCGTCTTGCGAAGCAAGCCCATAGGAAATTCGTTTTGCGAAGCACCTCCAAAACGGAAAACTCTATCGTCTAGTGAGTTTTCCATCTTGCGAGGCATTCGTCTTGCGGGGCACCACTGTACGTAAGAGCCAATGCCAGCCACAAGCATCTCTAAGACCATAAGAGCCTGGCTGCAGGATCAGACCAAGGACCCATCCAGTCCAGCGTTCTGTTCTCACAGTGGCCAACCAGATGCCTAACGAGCGCCTGCAAGCAGGACTGGCAGGCAGCCTCCCTCACCACTTGGGATATTGCCTCTGACAGGGAAGGGACAATGTTAGCCTTGGTATCCTTTACCCTCATGAATTGGGCTGATCGCCAGCTTAAACCCATCCAAGTTTGTGGACAGCACTACAATTTGTGGAACCAAATTCCCTAGTTTTTGTGGTGTGAAGAAATAGTCCATTTTGAATCTCCCACCCTTCTGCTTCATGGAATGACCGCAAGTTCTAGTAGTATAAGAAAGAGAAAGAAAACTTTCTCCACCCCACACATACCATATTTTTCGCCCTATAGGACGCACTTTTCCCCCTCCAAAAATGAAGGGGAAATGTGTGTGCGTCCTATGGGGCGAATACAGGCTTTCGCAGAAGCCTGGAGAGCGAGATGGGTCGGTGTGCACCGACCCCTCTCACTCTCCAGGCTTCAGGAAGCTATCTGCAAGCCTTGCAAGCCCGGTGGGAGGTCCTGCGGGCTCGCAAGGCTTGCGGGCAGCAGCCTGCAGCCCACAAGCTTGGGGGACAGCGGGGAGCTGCAGCGCCGCCACCCCGCTATTCCCGGACCTGATCTGGAGGCTGGCGGGGGGGGGGGGGAAGAAGCAAGCTTGCTTCTCCCCATCGCCAGCCCTACAAGCTCGGGGGATAGCGGGGAGGCAGAGCGCTGCCACCCCGCTATTCCCGGACCTGGTCTGGAGGCTGGCGGGGGGGGGAAGAAGCAAGCTTGCTTCTCCCCATCGCCAGCCCTACAAGCTTGGGGGATAGCGGGGAGGCAGAGCGCTGCCACCCCGCTATTCCCGGACCTGGTCTGGAGGCTGGCGGGGGGGGGGGAGAAGCAAGCTTGCTTCTCCCCATCGCCAGCCCCACAAGCTCGGGGGATAGCGGGGCAAGCCGCTGCCCCACGGAGGCTAGAGAGGCTGTCCCTGAAGGCAGAAGAGGGAGACGGAGCGCTCCGTCTCCCTCTTCTAGCTTGGGGATGGCTGCGCAAACCTGGGGGGGAAATAAATTTTCCCCCCTTGATTTCCCCTCCAAAAAACTAGGTGTGTCCTATGGGCCGGTGCGTCGTATAATAATAATAATAAATTTTGTTTATATCCCGCCCTCCCCAGCCGAAGCTGGGCTCAGGGCAGCTAACAATCAAACAGTCAAATAGTCACACAATCTAAAAATATTTCATTATAAAAATTAATTAAAATCAAATTGATGGCAACCAATTAAGCAAAATTCTGTGCAGGTTGCCAGAGGAGGGAGTCAGGCTGCGCCCTGACCAAAGGCCTGGCGGAACAACCAGGGCGAAAAATACGGTAATCTGATATACAGTGGTACCTCGGGTTACAGACGCTTCAGGTTACAGACTCTGCTAACCCAGAAAGAGTACCTCGGATTAAGAACTTTGCTTCAGGATGAGAACAGAAATCGGGCGGTGGAGCGGGAGGCCCCATTAGCTAAAGTGGTGTCTCAGGTTAAGAACAGTTTCAGGTTAAGAACGGACCTCCGGACCGAATTAAGTTCTTAACCCGAGGTACCACTGTGCCTCTATCATGTCCTTCATTACTCGTCCTTTCCCTAACACAAAGCTCCCAAATGTTTTAAGCTTTCCTCACAAGGGATCATTTGGGTTGCCCATTTCTGAACCCTTTTCACTTCTACAGTATCCTTTATCAGATTAAATGCAAGTAGTCAAAGTGCATTTGCTGTATAACGGCATTATGATATTGCCAGTTTTGTTTTCAATCCCGTTCCATGGTATTCACCTTTTTACAGCTGCGACACACAGGACCAAAATCTTAATAGCGCTTCCTGATCCTGGTCAGTCACTGCCACCCCATGGGTGTATATGTGATATTAGGATTTTTTGCCCCAATGGGCATCACTTTCTACTTGTTTACTTTTAATTACATTTGCTATTATACTGCCCATTCACCCAGTTTGGAGAGCTCCTTTTTTTGTAGGGAATTTAAACCTGCTCTGCAACCTTCTTATCCCAGGCCTGTCCAGAAACATTTCCTTAAAAATATTTGCCTAAAAACAATCAACCCCCCCCAGACTACTGTCTTATACACACATTGACATTACACAGCTGTGTCTGTCTAGCTGGCCCTGCACTCGGAACTGATAGCAACTAATTTCCCTGATTCCCTGAGACCAACAGGTATAAGGCAGTTTATAAAATCAATAAATAATAATAATAATAAATGATGATACCTGGTGTTTTTTATCCAGTTAACATGGTGCTTCAATGGATGCTTTTATTATTACTATTTTCAAGGGATGGGAGGAGCAATGTAATAAAACCCAGATTTCTAATGCTCTGATGCTTATTGGGGCGAAGAGGCAGTACTGTAACTGCAATGGGAAGACCCATTTTCCTCAAACACTCCAGGGGAGTAGCTATTTTGGGGGTTCTGAAATTACTTTCTCTCCTCACAGGGGAAGAGCTAACTAAAATAGAAGATGAAGATGAACAGGGTTGGTGCAAAGGCCGCTTGGACAATGGGCAAGTTGGACTCTACCCCGCAAACTATGTTGAGGCAATCCAGTGACAAAGAGTTGTATAGAAGTGCTGTAGTAATTGTCAGTCAGTATGAAGTTGGTGGCCCGCCATGAAGAGAACTGAAATGTGTTGAAATTGTATATATTTCCTTTAATTCAAATGAATGATGGATTGAAATATGTGTTCCCAGGGGACAAGATAACAATTCAGACTGAAACTGGGAAAGGTTGGCAGCTTATGCACAGCACAAAATAACCAGGCCAGAGTGGAAATTTAGTTGGCAAGAAAATGATATTCTTAGAACTTATTGCCAATTTACTGTTTTATCATGCCTTATGTATATTTTCAAATTTGCTGCTGCCTCAACCCCATTTTTCTGGGTGGTGGCTTGCATTGATTCTTGTTTAAATCACTTCTTTTAAGTGACCTATAATAATTTGCAATAAATTGCAACTTATTTTTTTAATTGCAATTTTTTATCTGTTCTTAGCAATATTTGAAAGATGCATTTTTTTAATTTAAAGACTATGTAGCCTGCCATCTTTTCATGCCTGATTCATCTACTACTACTTAAGTTATGAATTTGATTATTCCTCAGTTTACATTGTACTGTTAACTTTTCCATGCCTTAATGGTGTAAAATGCCAAATTGGGTCTGTTACATAACATTGTAGCATACTGTCTGCAAATGTTAGTTTGGGTTTCTGGAATGCCATTGATGCATTTTGGCACCAGAAACATGAATTTTCCAAATTACGACTTCCAAGTGGATTTCTAAAAGTATAATATTTAAAACTATTTCCATCATATTCTTGCTGAGAAATTTACATTTTGCAAGATGTTAATGATTTTGTGCAATTTGGAAACGTCTACGAAGATTATTTTTTCAAGCAAAAGACTGTAAAATAGATTAATGCTTTTTTTATTGAGATGCTCTTTAAGTTGTGCATATGTGTATATATAATTTGATATTCAAATGTTTAAAGAGCATATCCTAATTAGCCAGCCTATTGTCTATGCATTAGATTTAAGGTGGAGTCCAGCACTAGTAAATGTGAGTTTGCTATCCATGTCAGTGGGACATTGCAGCTCTAGAGCAAGCCATTTAAATTATAACCTATTTAAATTGTGCTTTGACAGTGCTTACTCATTTAAACATAAAGTAGATCAGCTGCTCAACCCAGTCCACTGTGGATGTAGTAGCTGGGAGGGATTGTCCTAAGGATATAGGAGCCCAGTTTTGACCCTCTTCCATATGGAGTGATTTCAGGAGGAAGAGACCTGCATGCACACATAATACGTCCCTGTCCACCCCAGTCTCCCTTTCCTTGATGGAGGTGGAGGAGTGAGGGCTGCCTGGGGAGTTGCAAGGTACGCACAAGAATCCCACTCCTTGTAAAGGCCGGGGGCGGGAGAAGACCAGTCTTTCGCTATGCATTCCTGGGATCCTTCTGTGGGTCCTGCATCCACAGTACACTGGAGTGAGGCCTAAGTATTATGTGACTTTGATTCTCAAATAAGATGAGCATAGTAGTTACATCCTAATATTAATATTTGTAGGTAGAATCGTGGCTCCAAATATAAACCCGCAGTAGCCCCACTGTGGATTATTGTAGCAGAACACTGTAAAATCTACTTGTTTGAAATTGCAAATCAACTGTAAAAGTGTGAAATTGTATACATTTGTAGGAGATCAAATAGCTGGATTGTGAACATGTTGGAACAAGTTGCTTTATAGAAAATCTAAATCTTATCCGATAAGTAGAAATGCTATTTTAGGGAACTACACTGTAATTGAAATAACTTTTTGGCAATTAAAATGCTGTAAGTGCTCCTGGTATTACATTTGCTTTTGGAGATCAATATATTTATTAACATATGAAGTTCAATTGTATAAGGTTCAGTATTGGATCGCTGCCATCATAATATTCCAGCATAATTGTTCATGAACAGTAGATTTGCCACAAGTGGTGAAAAATAAGTCTGGAGTATTTTTCTGTATAGCACACTATTTTAAAAATAATAAAATCTTAAATATGCTGAACACAAATTTACTGGTGAGAGTACTTCTCTGTCTCTCTCTTTACTGAAAGCGCTGTATTTTCTGTTTGTTGCACTTTGAGATAAATAGTCAAAAATTACAGTTTGGTATATGCATAATGATAAGTAGAAGTACTATTTGTCCCAGCAATGCACACATGATTTTGGCTAACATGAGACTGAAGAAAGTTACAGTCCTGTCCTCCAGCTATCAAAGTATGCCTACAAAAGGAGTCAAATATACTTTGGAAGAAATGCTCAAAATACAGAATAGGCAAAGTGCAGACCCATTACACTAGGCAAGTGTTCAGGCATGAATATATTGAGATAAAACAAATGCTGAACAAAGGAATGCTGAACAACAACAAATCAGTTCCCCTAAAAGGTTTGGTTTTGGACAGGGCTGAAAAAAGTCAAGGCGCTATTACAGAGAAGGCCCTGTCCCAGTCACCAATCAGGGAGCCTGCCTTAACAGTGGGACTACAATATCCTGCTGATCTCCTTTACATCCATATAAACCAGCAAATGAGATACTAGTGTGGCTGTCAGTTTTGTTATTTCCCAGGTGCTTCAGGTGGATTCTGCCTCTTTTCAAAATTAAACGAAGCCAGGCAAGTACATTTCTATGCATATGTTAACCCAGCACTTTATTTTTCAAAACATGTGAACTCTTTAAGCAATTGCAAAACTGCTTTAGAGATGCAGACTTGGCGCTGCAATGTGCTGTGGGGATGGCTTAAGTGATGCTCTCTAGATGATGTTGGACTGCAATGCCCATCATCCCTAACCTTTAGCCATGCTGGATGGGGCTGACAGGAGCCCAGTATCTGGAAGACACCATCCCTGTGCTAACCACTTAACTCAGGTCGACGCTTCCCATGTTTAAACTGACCCATGCTAAATAGTTGCAGGAATGGTTTTCAAAGCTCGACCCATTGTTTTCTCCTGCTCCAGATGGTAGGACCCAAACCAGTGGCTTCAAGTTACAAGAACAGAGGTTCAGACTAAACATCTGAAAGAACTTTCTGAAGAGCTCTTTGACAGTGGAACAGACTCCCTTGGAAGGTGGTGGACTCTCCTTTCATGGATGTTTTTAAGCAGGGGTGGGGTGGCCATCTACCATGGATGTTGAGATTCCTGTATTGCAGGCAGTTGGACTAGATCAGGGGTCAGCAACCCGCGGCTCCGGAGCCGCATGTGGCTCTTTTACACCTTTGCCACGGCTCCGGGGCGGATACTAGCGAGGGGAGGAGGCGCATTGTGCGCCCCGACACTCCCCACTGTGGCAGGCGCTGTACTGGCTGTGACATCGCATGGGGGCGGTGCGTGCATTAGTCCTGCCCACCCGCTACATTGTAAGGGGCATGTACGCTGGTCACTGCATTGAAAGGGGGCATGTACGCTGGTCACTGTTTTGAAGGGGAGTGAAGAACACACACACACAAAAAGGTAACTTGTTAATTTAACGTTTATTTCTATGAGGAGTAATTCTGAGGGGTCAAACAAAGAAATAATAAAAAAGTGACAAAAAAGTTATTTTTATAATGACAAGTTTTGCGGCTCCCAGTTTTTTTTTCTTTGGAAACGGGTCCAAGTGGCTCTTTTTGTCTTAAAGGTTACAGACCCCTGGACTAGATGACCCTCAGGGTCCCTTCCAACCATACAATTCTGGCTTTTATTTAACATTCACAGTGCACTTACAAACCACACCCAGGACTCGAAATGTTGCGTCCTCATCCTATCTATCCAATTAACTATCAAGAGGGAGGGTAGCGGTTTTGTAACTCCTGCTGCTGCTCAAGACACAGCCGGAAATAGCACAGCATGCCAGAAGTATCTCAATGCTACCTGAAGCAGAATCTCTGTGGAGCTAGTTTTGCAATCGCATTGCACTTTGATACAGACACGCTGATCATCAGCATGTGGACTCCAAAGGTTGACTCCAACAGCAGCAGATACAACAAGCATAATATGTTGTGGAGCTGAATAATTTTTTACTGGCCCAACCCCAAACGTGGATTTGATAGCTCCTAAAAAGAACCAATTTCCAAGTGCTGCTTAAATGAGCCAATTCTTTATGCCCAATAGTTTTAATGAATGGATGGCCCATTTGATAAGTAAGAGTCTACTGCGGGGGGGAAACAAAGTTGACTTTTAAATTTTTCAGGTGCTGTAGAGAGACTTTTTTGGTGGGACAGGCCTCCATCTCTTGCCCAGTCAGTGCCAGATTACCAAATAGGTAGCAGCTTTTCAAGAGCCCTGCAACTATGGGTCAAAATAATACTGATCTAGACAGAAAGTTACAATTGAGCTTTAAAATCTAAAAATACATTAAGAGTTAATTTGTGAGGGCCCCCCTGAGATTTCGGCTGCCTAGGGGCCTCCACAGAGTTTGGCCCTGTGCCCAGCCAGCATCTTTTTAGTTGCAGGTCATATCACATCCTGCTTCTTCTCTAATTGGAAAGGAGAAACGAAGCCCTACATGAAACCCGTTAGATTTCTTCCCCCTTCCTCCCAAGCCTGCGCTTGTTTTTCATGTAGGTAAACAACATAACAAGGGACGCAGGTGGCGCTGTGGGTTAAACCACAGATCCTAGGACTTGCCGATCAGAAGGTTGGCGGTTCGAATCCCCGTGATGGGGTGAGCTCCAGTTGCTCAGTCCCTGCTCCTGCCAACCTAGCAGTTCGAAAGCATGTCAAAGTGCAAGTAGATAAATAGGTACCGCTCTGGCGGGAAGGTAAACGGTGTTTCTGTGCGCTGCTCTGGTTTGCCAGAAGCGTCGGCCAATAAAGCGAGATGAGCACCGCAATGCCAGAGTCGGCCACGACTGGACCTAATGGTCAGGGGTCCCTTCACCTTTAAACAGCATAACAAAAAAGCCCTCCAGCAACCCCCTTCCTCTTAATTTCTAAGGACTTGAGGAGGGGGCTGAAATCTTGAACGTTTTAGTGCATGTACCTTGAGGCAAACCTTCAACCAGTTATTTCTCCGCTCCCCGACCCTCCAAAAAAGAGCACCTTTATTTTCTTGGATCAGGAAACTATTTTAAAAAGGGACTTTGTATTGGGTATAAACTTTTTGCATCTCCTTTGAGGATCATCAATGAAATGTGAGAAAAGGAAACGGGCATTGGTCCTTTTCCGTTCACTTGTCGAGCGTTCACACGTACATCCGTGTCGCCTTTATTCGCGTGTCTCCTTTATATCCTTTCCCCCCTCCTCCTCGCATTAACCCTCTCCGCGCCCCGCCGCCCTGGGCCTCGGCTCGAGGGCAAAGGAACCCCGCCCTCCCGGTCGCCTAGGCAACGCCAAAGCGCCCAACCGGCTGGCGCGAAGGAAGCCCCGCCCCGCTTCCCGGCCTTCCCAATCCGCGCCCAACAAATCAGCCGTTCCCCGCGACGCTCCTCCGCGGAGCGTGCGTGGCGCGACGTGGGCCTGCGCGCGCCGCGGCGCCGCGTGGAGGCCCCGCCCCGTTGGCGGGAGCGTGCGAGGCGCGCGCGCGGGTTGGCCTCCCTCCGTGGCGCTTGAGGCGGCGCTTCTTGAGGCGCCTGGGTCGTCGTCGCCGTCGCGTCTGCCGAGAGGAAGGATGTGCGAGCCCAGCAAGCAGGACATCGGCGCCGTTTTCCGGAGGCTCCGCGCCGTCCCCACCAACAAGGTAAGCCAGCGGCGGGGCCCGGTCGGCGGAGGCCCCAAGGAGGGAGGCGGGCTTCTTCTTCTCTCCGCTGACACGTCGCGCCTCCGGGAGCGTCGTGGTTCCCGTGTGGCTGTTTACTTTTGCCTGCCGCCCTCGGGCAAAAGCACGACGCGCGCGAGGAGAACAAGATCCCACGGAGATCGTGATCCTCCTCGTGATTTCGCCCCTTCTGTGGTGCTTTCCGATCTCCCTCCCCGAAATCGCGTTATCCGCCAGGCGCTTTGCGCTCGCGATCCCAACACCCCGAGGTACGTAGGGAGCAAGCTCCGTCCGATTAGGCGGGGCTTGCTTTCGCGTAGACGTGGCCAGATTCGTTTCTCTCTTATTTTTCGAATTACAGATAGGTAGCCGTGTTGGTCTGCCATAGTCAAAATAAAAAAATTCCTTCCAGTAGCACCTTAAAGACCAACTAAGTTAGTTCTTGGTATGGGCTTTCGTGTGCATGCACACTTCTTCAGATACACTGTGTATCTGAAGAAGTGTGCATGCACACGAAAGCTCATACCAAGAACTAACTTAGTTGGTCTTTAAGGTGCTACTGGAAGGAATTATTTTTCGAATTTATGCATTTGTTTATTTATTGCCTTGATCTTCCAAAGAGCTCAAAAGTGGTGCACATGGCCCTCCTCCTCCTCCCGCTCCCCCCCCCATTTCATCGTCACAACAACCCTGCGAGGTCGGTCAGGCTAAGAGAGGGAGTCTGGCCCAAGATCAGATCACCCATCGAGCTTCATGGATGATGTGGGGATTGGAACCCAGGTCTCCCTCTTGCAAAGGACTTCAATTCTAGGGATTTGAGGAAGGGGCTGAAATCTTTAAGGGTTTTGCTGCATTCTTTTTGCAGGCAGACTTTCAGCTTTCTTTTTTCTGCTGCCCAAGGCCAAACGCAAAAGAAAAAAGGGCACATTGATTTACTTGGATCAAGTATAGGGAAACTGGGAAACGTAGGGAAAGCTATGTAGGTAGATGTGTCCTTCCTGATTTATATCCATCCATGTATTGTGGAGCTGACGTTGTGATTCATCCCTTGCCTTTTGTAGGGTGAAGTGCATCTGCTTCCTGCCCAGAACTCCTCACTCCTTTTTCTTTGCTGGAATTCATGGTCAAGGTTGTGTCTGCCTTGTCACTGTTGGCAATATTCCTTTAAAGCACAGCATGGAAGGGAGCGAAAACTGAGGAGGTGGCTTAGGAACTAGGGCTGTAGTTGATTTTGTCTTTTGCATTTTCTTCTTGGTGAAGAGTGAGTCAGTGACCTTTCAGAATAGGAGGAGCACTGTAATGTGGGCTTTTCCCACAGGCAGTTATTTCTGCGTATTTTCTTCATGTAATTTTGTTTGCTCGTTCCTGCACACTCTGACATGACTGTATAATTTTATAATGAACGGTTACGGTGCCCAAAGTCAAGTTACTTTATCTTCTGTTCTGATGGTTTGTGGAAATATGAGTAAAACAGCATGTTCATTTCAAGCAGTGATTCCGAACTTGTTCTGAGTTATAACAGATTAAGCTATGAGGATGATGAAATCATCTTATAAGATGATGAAATAGAAATGCTGCAGGGCACACCGGTTCAGGCAAATTGGTTGCTGGCAAGTGGGCTAGCTGAAAATAATTACTGCTCTGTTATAGCTCTTTAGTGATATGTAGATATGATCTTCAGGTTCACAAAGTTCAAATGTTGGATTATAAGGCCACTGTTACTTCAGTCAAGTGGTTTTGAGGTAGCTGTGTGTGGACATGATCATAACAAGGAGGATTTGGAATTCAGAGGTTGCCGAATGGATAAAAGTAACATGTTCTTCTGGTACCTTGTTAGGTGCTCTGATGTCTTAACAGTTTAAAAACTAGGTTGTATATTGTTCTGGATCATATTAATGTTTGTTAACGGGTCTGTTCACGTGCACATGTTAGGAGGTTTCAGATGGTGACAGTTATCCTAGTGAGTGTTTTTTGTTTGTATAACTCAGAGTGGATATCAATTCTATGCATGGTAATTTGGAGAATGCCTACTGTGTTCTAGATGCTTAACTCCCAGTTAAGTGTGCATAGAATTGCAGCCCTAGACATGTTGGGCTTCTTTTGTACAGTGTTCTGATAGGTGACCTAATAAAGAGATAGACTATATAATCCGAAGCAACTAGGTGACGGTCTTCCACCTGCAGGTACAGCGTTAGAAACTCAGCTATATAAACTAGTTGCCAAGTGGCTCCTTAAACCAAGATTACAGTCATCAAAACGGAATGTCTGATTGCCATTTTTGGGCAAGACGGCTCTAAAGTCTCATTTTTCAAATGATAGACTGACTGTGATTGATTATTAAGAAAGGTAAAGGATCCCTGGACGGTTTAAGGCAAGTCCAATTCGACTATAGGGTGTGGCGCTCAACTCCGCTTTCAGGCCGAGGGAGGCAGTGTTCCTCCGCAGGCAGCTTTCTGGGTCATGTGGCGAACATGACTAAACTGTTTCCAGCCCATGGAGCACCATGATGAGTGCCAGAGTGCACGGAAACACTTTAAATTCCTGCTGCAGTGGTACATATTTATCTACATGCACTCGTATGCTTTCGAACTGCTAGACTGGCAGGAGCTGGGACAAAACAACAGGATATTCGAACTGCCAACTTTATGGTCAGCAAGCCCAAGAGGCTCAGTAGTTTAGACCACAGCGCCACCTGTGTATCCATCAGTTAATCATCTGGCTAATTCAGATGGCAACCTTGAGCTAGGTTAAGAGCATTGAGAACTTGAAGACAAGTCACTTGATTCAAGGACAGTCCTCATATATATTGGCCTATTCCTACCTCTTTTTCTTAATGGTGACACAGACCATTCATTACATGAGAATATTCTTCACAACTGTGAGCTGGGCAGTGGGGTGGGGTAGTTGAAGACAAGCTACAAAAATTAACTATAATGTTGTTCACTGCTCCCGCTCAGGCTGAACAGAAAAAGTATTTTGGTTCCTGAAATTTATTCAGATTGTGCAGATAAAATATAACTGATAGAATTCTACAGGATGGAGTATTAGTGTGTGAAAACAGGCAAGGTCCAAGAATCCCCAGGCATGCACCTCCAGGTGGTAGAGATGTCAGGCGCCACCCTGGCACCCAGGAACCTTCACTTGGTCGAAGTGGTTGATAGGTCCAAAATGTGCCTGATGCCCAGTTAATTTCAAAGACTGCGGGTACATTAGAAGTTACATCAAGGCAACCAACTTTTTGCCTTACTTCAGCTCATTTGCTGGAGTAATTTAGAGCTATTTATTCTGCAGGTCTCACACTGTTGTTCAGCTGCTTACCATATTTTTCGCTCTATAACACACACCAGACCATAACACGCATGTAGTTTTTAGAGGAGGAAAACAAGAAAAAAAATATTCTAAACGAAATAGTGGATATATGATTTTTGTGGTTCATGCTGTGGCCACAGACATGTGATCTGACAGTGAGTTTGGAGTAGCCCAATGCAAAAACCCTGAGGATCCATGTGGATCCATGCTTTGTAACTACGGAGGAGGGAAGGAAGGGGAACCATGGATCCTCTGCTCACGACTGCAGCAGATCCCCCCCGCCACCCGCAGGCATTCGCTCCATAACACGCACAGACATTTCCCCTTACTTTCCAGGAGGAAAAAAGTGAGTGTTATGGTTCAAAAAATACGGTACTTGTCACTATATGCTATACACTTTTTGTATTGTTTTCTAGATATGCTTCGACTGTGGAGCGAAAAACCCAAGCTGGGCAAGCATAACGTATGGCGTTTTCCTGTGTATTGACTGCTCAGGGACTCATCGATCACTTGGGGTTCACTTGACTTTCATTCGGTAAGGAATTTGCTTGCTGTTTTTGGATTGAGGGTGCTTTTTCTGTGTTACTGCATTTGTCTGACTTTCTCCCATATTTGTGAGTAAAAGGTTTGTTCATCTTGTGTGCCTCTTTTATAAGGATGGTATCCAACATGGCCCTTCTGCTGACAGAAGGCACCCGTCATCAAAACAGGGGAGGGAGGCAATTTTCAGATTTTTCAGCAATGTCTTCCTCCCCACTGCCTCCTCTAGCGCCACCATAAATCTACTCTGGAGGGCCTTCTCTTGACAGAGGGAAAGCATTGAATCCCACCCTCAGAATGCTACTTTGGCATCAATAGTAGAGACAGGACAATTTCTTTGGTGTGATTCCCAAGGAGTGGTTAAGATCTGAAAATTGCTCTTTCAATATCAGACAGTCGCCTTTTGGATCAGACCTGAAATTCTGGATATGGATACAGTGGTGCCCCGCAAGACGAATGCCTCGCAAGACGGAAAACTCGCTAGACGAAAGAGTTTTCCGTTTTGGAGGTGCTTCGCAAAACAAATTTCCTATGGGCTTGCTTCACAAGACGAAAATGTCTTGCGAGTTCCTGCTGGTTTTTTTTCCTCCCCCCCCTTTTTTCTAAGCCGCTAAGCCGCTTATCAGCTGATCCGATCAGCAGATAAGACGCTAAAAGCCGCTAATCCTTCAATGGGCTTGCTTCGCAAGACGAAAAAACCGCTAGGCGAAGAGAATCACAGAACGGATTCTTTTCGTCTTGCGAGGCACCACTGTATTAACCTGGCTTTTGTTGTGCTGACTTGTTTTCTTACTGCTTCTATCCCCTCCTAGTGGTGCAACAATGAAACTGCTAGAACAGTTGCAAAGCTAAGCAGAGTTCACTATAGTTTAAAATAGGATGGGGCATCACTTGCTGGGATCGGACTAGATGCGCCTTAGGGGGCCTTTACATCTCTATGATTCTATGGTGATATTGTGTTAACTGTTTTAAATGGTTTCTTAGGTAGTCTGAAACGGTGGGGTCTAAATTATATAAACATACTGCTGTTGAAATTATTGGATTTATTCCATTTTACCATTGAGATGAATTATTAAATTGAAGTGGTTTTAAATATAAACAAAGATTTGATTGCCTTCAGCTTTACTGTGAATGTTGCCGTCTGAGGGTTGTGCATCAGAAAACTGCAATCATGTGTTTACATTTTTGAACTTAACATTTATGAGTCATATATCTGATACTGAATATCACAATCTTTATTTACTTTACCAGCCAATCCCCTGTGTCATGCTGGTAGTTGAGCTTCATACTTTGAATACTGAATATTAGAACAGCTTTCCTAAAGATTGGTTGGTTCTGTTTACAGGAGCTAGAATAAATGGAAGTTTCCCTTTTTAGATGAATGTGCCACATAACTGGCAATTTTGTATTTTGGCTTTAAAGACTCAATTTTTTAAAAAAAGTAATTCATCTGAATTACTTTTTACATGGCATATGCAGCCATGGGAAAAAGAAAGTGCACCCTCTTTGAATTCTGTGGTTTTATCTGTGAGCACATAATAACAATCATCTGTTCCTTAGCAGGTCTAAAAAATAGGTAAATACAACCTCAGATGAACAGCAACACGTGACATATTACACAGTGTCATGATTTATTTAACAACATCAAAAAAGTTTTGCTTCAAGATTTTGTTTGGAAATAATGGTTAGTTCTCAATTTTTTTTCTTATTTTTTATTTTGGTAGGTCTACAGAATTAGATTCTAACTGGTCATGGTTTCAGCTGAGATGTATGCAAGTTGGAGGAAATGCTAATGCTGTAAGTTTATTTGTGAAGTTGAGTTTTTACTCCCTGAACTGTTTCATATCATTCATATTTTGCAGAAGCTCTCTCTCTCTGTCTCTGTCTCTCTGTGTGTTATTTTTGTGGGCGCAAAAGCTTCACTTTTTAATTTAAACCTGAGTGGTTAACCTGTAGCCCTTCAGATGTTACTGGGCTAAATTCCCATCAGTTCAGCAGCATCTGGAGAACCACAGATTAGTCAGCCCTGATTTATGTATACAATTCTACCCCATTTATTTAACCACAAAGTGTTCCCAGAACAGCAAGCCATACTGTACTGAACACAAAATTCTGCTTCTGAGAATCCTGCCTTCTTTCTTTGTTTACAAGCAAGTTTCTATTCCTTATGGATGCAAACATATGCCTGAAAATGTATGAACAATGCCTGCTGAAATCTGGGGTTGTTTTCTCATTTGTATGGGGTTAGGGCTTCTGTGTTCCAGAAAAACCAGAATACATTATGCAAAATATCAGCTGCAGAATCAGAAACATTAATTTTTCACAATTTATACAGGTTATAGAATTCGGATTGCCTGTGTGCACTTTTTAAAATAATGCTTGAGTGCATGCAATCCTGCTAATGGCTACTTGATTTTCTCATGCTCCTGATATTTACCCCAAACATGTATGTATTACCGTATTTTTTGCCCTATAGGGCGCACCGGCCCATAGGGCGCACCTAAGGTTTTTTTGGCGGGGGGGGGAATAAAGAAAGAAAAAATTATTTCCCCCCGGGCTGGGGCAGGGGAAGCCCGAGCATCCCCCAACCCCAGCCCCCAGAACAGGCTGCTATCCGCAAGCCATGGGAGCCCAGCGGGAAGTCGTGCCGGTCTCCCCAGGCTTGCGGATATCTGTCCCCCGAGCTTGTGGGGCTGGCAGCCTCCAAACCAGGTCGGGGAACAGCGGGATGGAGGCGCTGCGCCTCCCTGCTGTCCCCCAAGCTTGTGGGGCTGGCGATGGGGAGAAGCAAGCTTCTCTCCACCGCCAGCCTCCAAACCAGGTCGGGGAATAGTGGGATGGCGGCGCTCCGCCTCCCCACTGTCCCCTGAGCTTGTGGGGCTGCCCGATATCTGCTCGAAGCCCGGGATGCGCTCCGGAGTGTGCCCCATGCTTCAGGCTGCAGGCTGCCGCCCAGAAGCCTGGCGAGCCTGGCGGGAACTCCTGCCGGGCTTGCAAGGCTTGCGGATAGCTTCCTGAAGCCTGGAGAGCGAGAGGGGTCGGTGCGCACTGACCCCTCTCGCTCTCCAGGCTTCAGCGAAAGCCTGCATTCGCCCCATAGGATGCACACACATTTCCCCTTCATTTTTGGAGGGGAAAAAGTGCGTCCTCTAGGGCGAAAAATACGGTATATATGTTTTATTACTTGTATTTTAGCATGTTGTTCTCATTAACTTTGTTTTCTTGCTAAAATCTTATTTCTTTTCTTTTCTTTTTTGGCTATAACCTGTATTTGGTTGACCAACAAAATTTGATTTGATTTGATGTTTGAATATTTGATATTTGAATTTACGCTCAGATGAAAAATATGTAAATGCTATAGAAAAATGCTACAACTTTCATCTCGTTGCCTTCTTGCAAGGTTTCTTGATAATGTGCACCCACCCTAACATAGCATAACCCAAACTTAAATACATTTGCTTTAACTTTAAGGAATAAACCCACCCTCAAATGCTTTTAAAAACGCACACATTGTCTTTTTTTAATGTACTCTTTTTTTTTTGTAGTCTGCATTTTTCCACCAACATGGTTGCACTACAACTGACACCAATGCTAAGTATAGCAGTCGTGCTGCTCAACTTTACAGGGAAAAAATTAAGTCGCTTGCAGCTCAGGCAACACGGAAGTATGGTACTGATGTAAGTGATCTGCACTCTACCTGATTCAATGATTCTTGTTTTTACTTTCTTGTTAGACCACTGTTGTATTTCCAGGAAATCGAATGTTTATAAAGCTGACATGCAACCAATCACATGGTGTTCAGACAGTTGCTTAGCTCTTTAAGAATGTTGCAGTAATGAGGAAAGATGGAAGATGCTGTATCAATTAATATCATGGCTTCCGTCATCTCTTTGGTGCATTCTGTCAGCTCTGTAGCATTTAGGCAGAGTTCTGGCACCTCTTTTTCTAGAAAAAAAGCCCTGATTAATATTAATCACTTAAATTGTATTTCCTGGGTGCTTTGTATTCCTGAACAGATTATTACAAAAAATTAGGGGGGGGGAACCCCACTACCATATTTTCACTGAAATGAAATATTTTTGGCCCCAAGTATCAGCGTGTCATCACTTGGCATGTTGCCTTACTGCACCAAGTACATTCTTGTTCATCATACAGTTTCACCAAAGTTGCAGAAGTGTTTATGTTGGGGTACAGTACCTGTATAATTAATACATTACCTGTGCAATCAGAGGAGGTTTAATATGTTCACCAACATAAAGTGTGACCAAGAGGTTCACTGATTTCGTATGAACTGTGAAACATATTTTATAAAAGGCAAAATTAGAATTTCAGGAACCAAAAAGGTTGCATGGAAAAATATGACTTTGAAGCCATCCGGCCCTGAAATGACTGTCACCTGGTTTAAGGAGCCATTTGGCATCTAGCTTATAGATCTGAGTTTCTAACACTGACTGTAAGTCTTGCAGCCCTTGAAAAAGTAGCTACCTAATCTTTACTGCAGAGGTATGAAATCTTTTTCTGTCCAAGCGCCCTCATTCCTTCTTGGTCAAATTTTTGGAGGCTGCGTAGAAAAGTGGGCAATAAATGTCAGTCTGACCTTTGTGCAGTAGGCTGTGTTCCAGCCCTGCAAGCCAGAGGTTGACATAAACACCCTGCAACCCCCCCCCACCTCCACCCAAGGAAATGAAGAGACATTCTCATTATTCAAGGAGACATATGGTAGGTGTGGAGCATGGCTGCTAAAGAGTGGGGCCTGGGGAGCGTTCCACAGAGACTACAATAAAAACCCTGTTCCTGGCTGTTTGTGTTTGCACTTGCTTAAAAAAACAATAAAATAATCTGACTGGATATCAACGGGTATGGGGAATTTATTATGCAATTATAATGTATTTATAGTCCTGATCTAATCACTTTTATGTTAATCTGATGCACTGATCATATTTAAAATTAATGACAACTTATATAGGTTTGAAATATTTGTTTCTGTTTTTCTGACCTTAGTTACTTCTATTAACTGTATTTTATATGAGGCCATTAAATGTAATATTTATCTTCACATCTGTGTGACTTTATGGAAGTCTACACTTTGTTCTGCAGAATGGAGCTCCCTTCATATGATGAATATGTGAAAAGGACTACAGCTGCCTATAGGAAACAGTAGAGAAATTGAGCATTTTAGCTTAGCTCTGATTGGGTAGCAGCAGTATGTTTTCCCACCCCACCAAGGCGTACAAAGAGGTATGCCTGTCTTTGGCTTTGAATATAAACCTGGAAGTTTCCTATCTGGGCAATACAATGGTCTACTCTAGTATTGATTTTCTGTGGCTCTTGGAAGTCTATAGAACTGTGTTCTTTCTTGAATTGTTTTCTTTGGATTTATGAAAGTACATTTCTCTATACCTAGGGAAATCCCAAGTGTCTAGAATCTGTGTGACCTTATTTTTGGGTAGCCTTGTGTCAGTTTCAAGCTGACGACCCAAATTTGCTGTCAGAGGGAATGGTGATGCTGAAAGAATTTGAGAACTGCTGAATTTTCATTGGAGCATGTGAATGCCAGTGTAAATTGTCTGGAGCTTAGCAGCCATCAGATTTTGAATGCTTACATTAACTGTATCCATTGCAACATTTCCAATAGGTCTTGCACTCCTGTATGTTTGCCTTCGTTTCAAAGACTAGTCCCGTGTGATGCCTTTATGAAACTGTCTGTACATGCTGTTGATTATGCCTAAAACATACATTGTTGAGGGAACATCATGAGATGACATGCTGTGTTTGTTCTAGTTGTGGATAGATGGCAGTGGAGCCCCTCCTCTATCACCACAAGAAAAAGAGGAAGACTTCTTTGCATCTCACGTTACTCCTCGGGTATAGAATAAGTTGAATTTTGCTTCTTAAGTCTCTGGTATTTCTCAAGTAGCAAAGTTTCAGTATCTGTTCTGGCCCATGCATGGATGTACAGTAAACGTCCCATCTATTGTCTTGAGAGGGCCATGGATCCATGCTCTTCCTGGCCACCACAACCAAGAGTGGGAGGGTGGGGACTAGTCTCAGATCAAAGCCAATGCAGTGTTGTCCCTGTGTTGGCATGAGCTGCCTCTGTTCAGCCGCAGAATAGATGATGTCACTAGTTTATGCCAACACAACATTGCACTTCCTACAGTTGATCATAGTGGTAGGTGGCCGTTTAGTCCTTGCTCTCCCACTCTGCACTGGTGACCAGATGTGCATCCAGCATCCCCGCTTCGGACTGATTGAGTAATATGGGACCTGCCATGTAATGTTAAATCTGAAAGTGCATCACTTTTTATCAGTCTTGTGACAATGATTGCTATCAGTTACTGTTTATACAAAATACAACACTTTGTAATCAAGTTTACATTGATTTTAAGTAATGTTTGTAGGGTTGTTGAATTTACGGAATTGGCAGTCGTCTTATCTAATTCTGTAACTTTATGTAATTAGTGAAAATATTCTAGTGACAAGTTATGGCAGAACTATTTGGATCCTTTACTTTTGTCCCGTAGATGATTCATAATTTTTCTTGCTGAAAAAATGTAGGTGTGAAATTTTAGATGTCTTATACGTGTGTCTATAATTTTCATGACGGCATAAACATTGAGATTAACCAGTGTCTTAGCTAGTTCAGTTTTGGGGTTACTTTGGGCTTACTCCAAATAGATAGTAGTAACTAATTTTTCCTTTTCTGCAGGTTATCAACACAGAATGGGAGTTATCACATCAGGAGACAAGTACTCTAAAACAGACTTCTCTAGAAAATGATTCAGAAAGCAAAGAAGGTACAATTTGAAGAGGAGAGACAGAGTTTTTAGACTAAAGTTTAGCATTCTTGGCTACTGCTTATTCTTGTGCGGCCCTTTTATAATATTGCTGCACATGCAATAACGATAGATGCTAAAAAGCAGGCATCTGTGTTTAACAAACTTCTGCAAAAGGGGAATGTCTTATGCTGCTTTATGAATAATAGCTTAGCCAGTTCTATTGTCACTGCATCTGAAGCACAACTTCAAACATGACAGAAATGCAGCGTAGTTACAAAAATCTGTTGCCACTTTCATGTTGTAATCCATTTGCAATTCCAACTTCTTAATACTGTGATTAATTTATTTTTCCGGTGAAAAAAGTTCACAGAGAGTGGAAGTTCGGGGTGGGGGAAATGAGTGTCTGTGGGGGAAATCTCTCTAGTAAGGTATTTTTGAATATTCTGAAATGGACTATTTGTGCTTAATGTTTTTATATATCTAGAAGATCCTGAACATGGACCAAGTGTTGATTGCCTTAGTGTCTCGCCACAAGCTTCATTAGGTAATCAGTCCAAAACAGTCCTGTGTGTTTTAATGTGTACATGTTTGAAGTGAGTTTGGTTTGGGGAAAGCAGTGCAAATTTTGCACTGAACATTTAATGACTGGCACCAGAGCCAGCACAATATCTAGGTATGGGCGGTATTGAAGTGCATCTAAATGTGCCCTTTTGCTCCATTCACGATGCTTATTTCTCTTCTGAGAAATGTAATGTGACAAAGGCCTCCTGAGCCTGTCCCAGGTCAGAATGTAGGTGGGGGATTGCATATTTGAATGCTCCTCCATGATGAATCCTTTCATATGAAAACCAACACATCTGGCAAAAACAGGCTAGCTTGCTATAAGTCTTGGCATCTGTAACATAGGGGAGTTTAGACCTGTAATTTCCCCCAGCTGTAGTCTGGAATAGTGCAGTCCTTCAAAGACAGTATCATACACTTAACCCCCTCCCTGCCCCGCAATAGTTTGGCCTTTAGGGTCCAGCAGTTGCCATGTACTATAAATTCTGTTGTTTATTTAAAACATTGACCTTTTTAGTTAGTGACGTGTGTTTGTTTTTATCTCTTATTTTAGCCAACTCGGAGAATGTAAATGCTTCAGGCACCACGCATAGCAAAGGTGACCGTGGATCCTTTTAAATATCCTGTTTGACTGCTTGAGTTTCCACATTTTGGACTTACGTGGAATAGAGCATAATAACAGTTTTCTTAGCTTCTTATACCAATTTAAGCAAATGTATCACCCTCTAACAAATTCATTTTTTGTTTTTTGTTTTAATTTGAGAAAGTAATGATAGTAAATAAATAAGAATAAAAATGTGCACCCCACCACCGAGACCATTCCATTGTAACTATCCAGCCTCCCAAAATTTCAACACCTCTTGCGATGGTTTGACCCCTTTCTGTTCTAACAGTACAAATTCTACAAACACCTTCAAACCTCTAACAATTTAAACAGTCTTAGATGCTTTTAATTTCCCCCGACTATGTTTCTGGATCGCTGATATTCCCATACATTTCTTAAACATCTTGAATATCCTCTTGGCCATTTAATACTTCAGTATTTGAGGTATTAAGCTGGCATCAGTCTGGAGATCCTCACCTATAGGAGTGGTCTGCATCCTTATTTCTGTGAATGTGGATCTTATATTCAACAAACATGATTAACAATTTCAGCTCTGGGAACATAAGAAAAGATTTGCTGGATGGGGCCAAAGGCCTATGCAGTTCAGAATTCTTTTTCTCACAGTGCCAGACAGATGCCTCTGGGAATCCCCACAAGCAGAATATGCGGGCAGTCTCCTCTTGTTCCCTAGCAACATCCTGTCACTGATTCTGGAGGTTGTATGCAACCTTCATGGCTAGTCACCGCCATGATTTTGTCTCATTTCCTTTTAATAAGAGCGTAAGAAAAACTATTGGTGTGGGGAAGGGTCCAGTCTTCCTCTTAGTACTGAGTAGATCACCCTTCCCGAGTACGTTTCCGAGCACAATTCAAAGTGCTGGTGTTGACCTTTAAAGCCCTAAACGGCCTCGGCCCAGTATACCTGAAGGAGCATCTCCACCCCCATCGTTCTGCCCGGACACTGAGGTCCAGCTCCGAGGGCCTTCTGGCGGTTCCCTCATTGCGAGAAGCAAAGCTACAGGGAACCAGGCAGAGGGCCTTCTCGGTAGTGGCACCCGCCCAGTGGAACGCCCTCCCATCAGATGTCAAAGAGATAAACAACAACCTGACATTCATAAGACATCTTAAGGCAGCCCTGTTCAGGGAAGTTTTTAACGTGTGATATTTTATTGTATTTTTGGTTTCTATGGAAGCCGCCCAGAGTGGCTGGGGAGGCCCAGCCAGATGGACGGGGTATAAATAATAAATTATTATTATTATTATTATTATTATTATTATTATTATTATTATTTTGCTCTTAAGGTGTATCAACTGATTTAATGTCTGCTGGTTTAGATTTATGACCTGAAATTCTATTCTGAAACTTTGAGTTGAAGGGTGGAAGCTAAATGCATTAGAGAGAGGAAGATTTTGTTCTCTAGGTACCTTGTTCTTTAAAAGCACACTTTCCCTAAGCAATTTTTTGGAGATGGCATACAAGTTATTAACTGGTTTCCTAATTTGTGCCTAGTGGCTTGATTCCCTCCCCATTCTGCCCCGGGGCATATAGTTTGTTCATACTTCTTTACCGTGTGTGTGTAAAAGTGTGTAAAATCTGACAATTTTGGTTAAATATCAAGGAGGTATGCTTGTCAGTTGGACAACTTCTCTGAATTGCTATATCCTTCGCCCTTTGGTAGTTCACAGAAATGTATTTGTTTATACTGTAGCTAATATTTTAATGTTGAAAATAAGACATTTCATACTACACTGTACTGCTAATTTCTTTATTAATGAAACTGCTGTATTTCAGTTAAGGAAAATAAAGGGGGAAGCTTGCTGATACATCATGCTTTTGTGCAGATTGTTGTTAAGACCATTTGCATGCTCAAAAAATACAGATCATAACAAAATATGTGTTTAACTTTCCAGAGGCCAGCTCAATGATAAAGAAGAAGCCAAATCAAGTAAGAAAGGGGGTAAGTGATTCAGTGCCATGTTTTCTTCTGTTAATGGTGTTGTAAATTAGTTTTCTCTATAGGATCTATGTTGAATTTTTATACACTGCCATTTTTCTTTAGGTAAAAGGTATAAAACACCAAAATAAATATTGGGACTCCTGCCCAAAAGAAGTACTGCGTGCATGTAGTCCTCTTCTCAAAAGCTGATTATCCTTTTCATTAGCTACAGTGGTACCTTGGGTTAAGTACTTAATTCGTTCCGGAGGTCAATTCTTAACCTGAGACTGTTCTTAACCTGAAACACCACTTGAGCTAATGGTGCATCCCGCTGCCGCTGCGCCGCTGGAGCACAATTTCTGTTCTCACCCTGATGCAAAGTTCTTAACCTGAGGTACTATTTCTAGGTTAGCGGAGTCTGTAACCTGAAGCGTATGTAACCTGAGGTACCACTGTATTTGGCATGGAAGAGAGACTGGATCCAGCTCTCTAGTCCCCTTTTAAAGAGCTGACTTAACGAGCTTCCAGCTTTGTTTGTTTACTTAAAGGCTATACATATAGAGACCCAGCTGCGGATTCACACTTGGGCTCAGTTCTTCATGCATGTAGGAATATGTATGTTGAAGCATTGCATTGGAATAAAGGAGTGATCCATTTGCTGGAGGTATTTCTGCAGTTATATAGCACCCTAGATGACTTTTGTATCTTGGTAACAGAGTACATTTGTTCTATCTGTACAGTAGACCCTTGGGTTACGTTACTCTTGAGTAACGTAAACTTCAGGTTGCAAAAGTGGCAAACCTGGAAGTATTTTTCTGGGTTTCGCCACTCGCACATGCGCAGAAGCGGCGCCTCTGGATATGGATTTTTTGGGGCGCACGTGGGTCCCGGAATGAATTAAATTCATATCCAGAGGGTCCACTGTATTTTATGTAATTTGACCATGAGCGTACAAGGAGTAGTATTTGCCACAATTGGTAAGCATTGTGCTAACATTTCATAGTGCTGCATATTGTTGAAAAATCATGGCCTGGCCATCAGGAGTGTTCTGTGGGATGGCATGCTCGCCTCTGTTCCTGGTTCAGAGCAAACTAGTTTTTGCCATGGTGGCATCTGAACTAGCGAGACATATGGTGACTGCTAACTATAGTGTGCTTCTAAATCCCAGAATCTTTTTTCATGTTGTGGTTTGAAGGCAAAATACATTTAGGTGTCAAAACTTGAGATTACCACAAACCAGGAAGTGCAGGAGAAATTGGGGTTTGGTTTGTCTGTGAGGTGCAAACTGGGTCTTGATTCAGCCGGCCATTGCCATTGTTGAAACTTTTTTCTTTTCTTGTTTACAATGTGACAGAACAAATGCACATGTAGTTTCTTTACCTACCTGTACAAACCGATGCCTTTGTTTAGTTTACTTTATTGGTCCGCTCCTCTCCTTCTATTCACTGACATTTCAGACTGTAAAATGACTTATATCTTTCTCGTTAAAGCTTGGAGCCAAGAAAGGTGGTTTGGGGGCCCAGAAGATGAGCAGCAAGAGCTTTAATGAAATTGAGAAGCAAGCCCAAGCCGTAGATAAAATGAAAGAAGATATGCATGCTAGCAAAAGAACTGAGAAGGAAGAGCCGCTGTAAGTGTAGCTCACTTTGCGTGTATAATATGTTTGCTTAGCAAATACGTAAGCTGGATTTTTGTACAGTGGTACCTCGCAAGACGAACGCCTCGCAAGACGGAAAACCCGCTAGATGAAAGGGTTTTCCGTTTTGGAGGCGCTTCGCAAAACGAATTTCCCTATGGGCTTCCTTCGCAAGACGAAAGCCCATAGGGAAATCTCCGGGACAGCGGGGAAGCGCAGCGCTTCTTCCCCACTGTCCTCGGACCTCCTCCGAAGGCTGGCGGTGGGGCGGAAAGCCCTTCTCCCCGCGCCAGCCTTTGGAAGGCTCCTCCGAAGGCTGGCAGTGGGGCGGAAAGCCCTTCTCCCCACGCCAGCCCTCGGATGGCTGTCCTGAAGACTTGCGGTGGGAGGAGGGTTTTCCTTCCCACCGCCAACATTCAGAATGCTGTTCTGAATGTTGGCGGTGGGGAGGAAAAACCCTCCTCCCACCGCAAGCCCCGGGAACAGAGGAGAAGCGCTGCGCCCCTTCCCCTCTGTTCCCGTACCTGTCCTGAAGGCTTGCGGTGGGGAGAAAAACCCTTCTCCGCACCGCCAGCCTGGCAAGCGGTTTCCATAGGAACGCATGAATTGATTTTCAATGCATTCCTATGGGAAACCGTACTTCGCAAGACGAAAAACTCGCAAGAAGAAAAAACTTGCGGAACGAATTAATTTCGTCTTGCGAGGCACCACTGTAGTTGTACTGAATGGTTCTTGATGCGGGGAATGCTTTAGACCAGGGGGTCAGCAAATTTTTTCAGCAGGGGGCTCATCCACTGTCCCTCAGGCCTTGTGAATGAATTCCTATGCCCCACAAATAACCCAGAGATGCATTTTAAATAAAAGGACGCATTCTACTCATGTAAAAACATGCTGATTCTTGAATCGTTTGCGGGCCGGATTTAGAAGGTGATTGGGCCAGATCCGGCCCCCAAGCCTTCGTTTGCGTACCCGTGCTTTAGACAGCACCTGTTATGCTTCAAGAAGCACCTGTTTTCCTTTAGCCTGAAGCGCAGCTGATGGAGTTGAAAAGCTGTTTGAGCAAGCTGTGATAACAGGATGTTCTCAGACTTGTGATCCTTTCCAGATGTCCTTGGACTCAAACTCCCATCAGCCTCAGCCAGCAGGGGATGATGCCCATGGCATTCCAATAACGTGTGTCGTGCACAATGTGGACTAGCTCCCCCTTAGGCCACCCCCCCTTTTATTTCAAAACATGTTATACTGCCTTCAAGACCGCTTACAGTCAATTTAAAATGCAAAATATTTTTTTAAAAAAAACATTTTAACAGGCGGCTAGAGAAATAGAATGCTAAAAAGCAGATGAGATTAAAACGCTAATTAAAGCACCCAAGAAAATGATTATAACAGCTTCTGACAAATGTGAAATGCTTAACACTTAATTCAAAGTGTTGGTGCTGACCTTTAAAGCCCTAAACGGCCTCGGTCCAGTATACCTGAAGGAGCGTCTCCACCCCCATCGTTCTGCCCGGACGCTGAGGTCCAGCTCCGAGGGCCTTCTGGCGGTTCCCTCACTGCGAGAAGCAAAGCTACAGGGAACCAGTCAGAGGGCCTTCTCGGTAGTGGCGCCCTCCCTGTGGAACGCCCTCCCATCAGATGTCAAAGCAATAAACAACTACCTGACATTCAGAAGACATCTGAAGGCCGCCCTGTTCAGGGAAGTTTTTAATATGTGACATTTTAGTGTATTTTTCATCTTTGTTGGAAGCCGCCCAGAGCGGCTGGGGAAACCCAGCCAGATGGGCGGGGTACAAATAATAAATTATTATTATTATTATTAACCAAAATCCTTCCTGGAAAGAAAGATCTTTACAGTGTAGCCAAATGCCATGGGAGAGATAGGATGGATAGTGGGCCTCCTTTGGGAGGATATTCCAAAGCCTGGGCATAGCGACTGAAACACTACCCCTCGCCCCGTCAGCCCCAGCCCCAGGAGTTGTTGGGGGACCCAGGGGCTTCCATTGAAGACCTTAAGGATGAAATTTGCATGCATCTTGTCAGTGGAAAAAGCTTGCAGGTTTCCAGGCAAATGGGTGCAGCGTTTTCGTTCTTGGCACCCTTAAAGTTGGATTTTATTTATTTATTTATTTATTCCTAAGTAGCAAGGATGGGGGTGCAGGTGGCACTGTGGTCTAAATCACAGAGCCTAGGGCTTGCCGATCAGAAGGTCGGCGGTTTGAATCCCTCGAAGGGGTGAGCTCCCGTCTCTCGGTCACTGCTCCTGCCAACCTAGCAGTTCGAAAGCACCCCTAAGTGCAAGTAGATAAATAGGTACCGCTCTGGCAGGAAGGTAAACGGCATTTTTGTGTGCTGCTCTGGTTTTGCCAGAAGTGGCTTAGTCACGTTGGCCACATGAGCTGGAAAAACTGTCTGCGGACAAACGCCGGCTCCCTCGGCCTGTCAAGCGAGATGAGCGCCGCAGCCCCAGAGTCATTCGTGACTGGACTTAACTGTCAGGGGTCCTTTACCTTTGTAAGTAGCAAGGAGTGTCCATAAGATTCCGACAAATCCTAGGCTGAATTGTGCAATTTAGGGATATTCAGACGATGTTCAACACAAAGCTGACTGAACAGAAATGACTTGCTTGAAGTGAAAGCCTCCTGTTAAAATGCCCAGCTACTTTTCAGTTGGCCACTAGACGGCAGCATCAATGCGTTTTTAGGAGTTTTAAGCAATTATTATGGCTCTCTCAAACCAGCAATCTAGTTCATATTCCAGGATGAGCTTGTGGAAATCCCCAGAGCAAATGTAAGGGGCATGTAGGAAGTTGCAAGGAGAAATTCCTATTCAGATGGAACTATTAGTTCGATCCCGCCCCTAGACTACATAGTTTACTTTAATGCAATATATCCCTGAATACTTTCCTTGCACCCCCCCGCCCCGGTTATTTTCAGGGATAGTTTAAGGTGTTTGGGGAGAATAGCACATTCAAATACAATGCACCCAGCTTGTCCTTTTAAAATATACCTGCAAACATTTTGGCATTTCAACACATCTTAGTTAAAACTTTTATGAATACCTGTGCCGTCATTTCATGACCCCTTAGGAGGTTATTCATGGGTCACACACACAAAAATTGCACCTTGTTTTGAAGACGCATATTGTTCTTACCTTCTTGATTTTGTTAATGCTGTCAGAGAGAGATAAAAGTAAGTGTGTTTTTTGTTTTGTAATTGGAAAGTCAAGTGCACGTTGGCTGAGCGAAAGCTTTTGCAACTTACTTGCATGGCTTCAGGATCAGAAGCTGTATTGCAAAAACTCCCGTGAATTTAATCCTATTAATATGTGTTCGTTCATTCATTCATTCATTCATTATAATCATTTCAATTTCATTTCTTTATTTTCTCATCTTAACTTTTATTCCCTTGCAAAGTATTTTTAAATAAGTATCTGACAATCTAAGTTACTACCTGGTGGTCATGTTATGTCCTGTAATTTTTCATTGGTTTCTGGGTTGTATTATTGCAGGAGATCAATTGAATGTACCAATGTAATGGAAGGGGAGCACAGGGACAACAGAGGGAAAATGTAGGGTGGAGATCCCCATTCCGGGAGGGGGATGCCTCTTGTACTTCTGAGGGTGGAAAGCTAGATGTACAACAGGCAGTTAAACATATATCCATCAATAAGATTTTTGAGTTAATTATCTCCCCCCACCCCCTTTTGTGTTGTGATTTGCATTGAATTTTCAGAGTGGTGAAGATACATTTTGAACTTAGGTTCCTGGGTGGTGCGTATATATACATGAAATTGCGTATAGTGGGAACACCATCTAAAAAGCCTGTAAACACCCTCTAAATATTCAGAAACCCACAAAAATCCACCAAACTCCACCACAGTCATTCCCTCCAAACCTCCTTTCTCAAAATCCAACTCTCCGCAGGCCTCAAAGGTCTGTGCAAAGGCTCCTGGGATTGCAAGCTTGGGATTTTCCCGCTCTTTGGGAGCCATTTTTGCAGTTTGAATTGATTTATTTAACTATTTCCTGGCACTGTGTGTATATACACATGTGTGAGCCTAATATGCATAAGTGGAGGCCTGTACTTAACTGTCTCTGGTAGGCAATAACCCATGCTTTTGGATAACGCTCTTCTGATCACGTTGCCCTGTCCTTTTTACCGGAGGATCATTTCCTTAGGTGGTCAGACTCAAACTCCACTGTTCTTGCCCAGCCAATGGCATTGTGCCTTTCTGTAAGCCTTTTGACTCCTTTTGCCTGACTGTACTACAGCTCCACAGATCATTTTGGGAAGGTCGCCCGCCCCGTCCTAGAGCAGGGCTATACTTCTGACATAGAATCATAGAATCATAGAATCATAGAGTTGGAAGAGACCACAAGGGCCATCGAGTCCAACCCCCTGCCAAGCAGGAAACAAGAAACATGTTTGACTTGTGTATGTGTTCTTCTGTGAAAAAGCCTTTTCTGTTAGGAAGAGCCAGAAAAGGTTTTGGCTCAGTGTGTGCTTTTCCCACACAATCCTCATATGACAGTTGCATGCAGTCCCACCTTAGGGGGCACTTTGGGTCACCTGCTATTACTGTTACCTGCATTGATCAGTGGGTGGGTGGGGAGATTCAGGTTTCCATTTGAAATCCGTTGACTCTGCTCTGTTTTTAGGGTGTCATCATTACGACTGGCCTACAAAGATCTTGAAATTCAGATGAAAGATGAAAAAATAAATATGGCTGGTAAAAAGAAAAGTGAGGTAGACAGACTTGGCATGGGATTTAACAGCAATAGAAGGTATGTATTGTTGTTTTTTTAATAAAATATATATTGCTCCTTCATTGCCATCGCAGAGCAGGGTGCCTAAAACAAAATAAATTATAACTACATTACTAAATGTTTACTTATTTAAATACGTATAGACAATTTCATAAAAATACAGCAAGGTAGTATAGAGCATACAAAAATACAACAACATCATCATCAATAAAAACTGCTTGGGAAAAGGAAGTTCATGTTTCAGAGGCAGGTCTGACTTCTGTCCATAGCTGTCAACTTACAGATTTGAAAATAAGGGACCAGCAGCCTCAAAAATAAGGGACCAGCAGCCAAAATAAGGGATTTTCCAAGCACAGGTATGTTCAACTTCTGAGCCCCTCCAAGCCAAAGGCAGAAAGCCCAGCCAGCAGCCAAACGAAGCCTCAAGCGGTGGTTCCCACAGCACAGCAACCCAGCAAAGGGGATGCAGCAAGGGAAACCACTGTCACCTCTCCGCTGGGAAGCGCTGAGCAAAGGCGAGTCCCCAGGCAACGCGGCTGATTTGATTGGCACAAGGCATGAAAGCTCCACCCCCCAGTCGTTCTTAGACTCCTTATTGGGTCAGCAATGCAGCCAAGCAACACAGTTGGAGCCTCCCTCCTCCCTGGCCGGCAGGGAGGGAGGGAGAGGAGCTGCTTCCTTTGAAACCCGGGAAATTTACGGGACATCATCAATAAGGGACAGCAGCGGGACACGGCGCTGCGATAAGGGACTTTCCCGCCAAATAAGGGACGGTTGACAGCTATGCTTTTGTCGTGTCCACTCAAGTTGACTCCCTGCTCCTCATCATTTGTTCAGCCCTTCAAGGAGGGTGTCCACAAGGAGCCATAGTTAATAGTTTACCATGAACACAGAAATTGCTCCCACTTTACTCCTATCCTGGGGTGAAAAGGAACAGTGAACTATTGGTTCCTGGCTTAGCATAAGGCTCACGCTGGGATCATGGTTCCTTTTCCTCAAATCACAATTTGTAAGCCATTTGTTTTGCTAAAAAACCCCAAAAATATTACTGTGATCTTTCATTTGTTCTTTGGTTCTTGATCTCTGTGTTTACAGTTTCCCTTTGTGAGGTTGCCTTTGGGCTTGTGATCCTTATAAGGGCTTTAATGAGAATAATGAAGGGGAAGGGGCAAAAGTTACTTGGAGGCTGAGGAAACCATGAAGGTTTTCCTTACTAATATCCTCTCAGTGTACTGAGTTCTATCAGATTTTAGTATGTGTAGTTTTTATTATTATGCATAATTTTAAATGCTTATATCAAGAGATCAAGGCTTGTATAAATATTATGAATTACATAATCTGTACTTCCACTCAGCATTACCACAAGGTTCCTGATGCTATTCCGCCAAGAATTTTCTCAAGGCAAAACATAGTTGGCAATCCTCAAACCTTTTTCTGCCCAGAGTCAAAATGAATGAAAAACGGGTGAATAGGGTAGGGAGAAGGCTGCTACGAATTTTTAATTCCAGAGAGGTATCCATATAGTGTGCTGCAGAAAAACTCCAGTGCCTTGTAATACCTTGGCTAATTATTTGTTGTGGTATAAACATTGGTACGTATACTGCTAGTCTGCTTTGTCAGATGCATGAAGGACACCATCAAATGAAGTGGGCTGTAGTCCGTATTGTGAAGGCCTTTGGGTATGTCTGTCGTGTTGCCTTTTCTGCAGCAGACTAACTGACATGGCTTGCGGAAGGCACTGGAATTCAGCTTGTGAAGTGACAGACATCCATATAAACAGCAGGATTGATCCCTGAAAACTGATCCCATAATTAATCTCTGCTGCATTTGCTCGATGTTCTAGGCCCAGGGGTCAGCAAACATTTTCAGCAGGGGGCCGGTCCACTGTCCCTCAGACCTTTTGGGGGCCAGACTATATTTTGAAAAAATAATAATGAACAAATTCCTATGCCCCACAAATAACCCAGAGATACATTTTTAATAAAAGCACACATTCTACTCATGTAAAAACACCAGGCAGGCCCCACAAATAACCCACAAATACATTTTAAATAAAAGGACACATTCTACTCGCTGATTCCCGGACCATCCGTGAGCCGGATTTAGAAGGCAATTGGGCTGGATCCGACCCCGGGCCTTAGTTTTCCTACCCATGTTCTAGGCCCTTCAATACAAAGCTGTCTTTATGTTCTAATAAAGTTACTCATTGGAATAAGTGAGGGAGAAGCTTCAGAATTTATAGTGAATGTCCTGGCCTCACTAGGATGTTTGGCATCAGTTTGAGACCCAGTGCTCTAGAGCAGCATGAGATTGCAGAAAGATTTTTCCCCTTAAAGCTACTTTAAAATCTTGTCGTGGCTGAGGAGATCTGAAATTTGATTTGTTGTATTAAGCTTGATTATTACATCAGGCCTTGGCCTATTATAATTAGATGTTTACTGAGAATCCAATTCATAAGATGGGCTTTGTCCTTTTAACTGAATTTCTCTTTGTCCGTTTATTGCTAACGCAGTCCTATCTTCTCTCCCATACCAGTGGCATTTCCCATTCCGTAATTTCAGATATGCAGATCATAGAACAAGAAACACCTATAATTGCAAAACCAAGGAAAAAGTACAATAATAATGAAGACGTCGACTCATATTTCTCATCCCCTAGTTCAAGGTAACACTTTCACTTACTTGGTTGGATTAAGATTAAAACATTTAGGCAGTGGCAGAATGTTTTGTATTTCCAGTTCAAACTCTTGAAAGCAGTTTCAGCAGATGCAATGTACTAATAATTTAGAAAATCGTAAGAATGAAGGTCATGATCAGATGGGGATATGAAGGAAGATCGATGAAACACCTTGTTTTCATGTTGACTTTCGTATAGTTTTGGAGGATTTGAAACCCTGTTCATCTATGAGATACACATATCCATAAATACCTTCCTTATTATTTTTTAACATTTCTGCAGGTGTTGGTTGTGTTCACATGACCAAATTCTGGTCTTAATAAGCCAAGGTGTTCATAATCTTGTGGCACTTAAATGCAGCATCCTTTTCGAGTATAGGGAGAGAAACCAGGAAGCAGCAATTGAACTATGGTTTAAACCAGGCTTCCTCAAACACTGCCCTTCAGATGTTTAGAGACTACAACTCCCATCATCCCTGACCACTGTTCCTGCTAGCTAGGGATCATGGGAGTTGTAGGCCAAAAATATCTGGAGGGTTGAGTTTGAGGAAGCCTGGTTTAAACTTAGTTTCTGAATCCTGGCTAATTTGGTATGCATTAATCTGGCATCCACATTATTTATTTGTGGAACTCCTAAACCACCCATCAAAATAGATCCTAAGGTGGCTTGTAAACATTAACAAAATTAACAAAATTATAAAACCTACAACAAACCAAGTAACGTTTCTGAAAACTATCACACACAGTAAAACTATGAAACAGCTGTTCACACAAGCCCTAGGAGCTTGGACAGTCCAGTTACCGTATTTTTCGCCCTATAGGGCGCACTTTTCCCCCTCCAAAAATGAAGGGGAAATCTGGGTGCGTCCTATGGGGTGAATGCAGGCTTTCGCTGAAGCTTGGAGAACGAGAGGGGTCGGTGCGCACCGACCCCTTTTGCTCTCCAGGCTTCAGGAAGACATCCGCAGCCTAGGCAGCCCTGTGGGAGGTCCCGCAGGGCTGTCTAGGCTGCGGATAGCAGCCTGATTCCCGGAGCGTCGGACGCCCTGAAAGCAGAGCACCCGGCGCTTCGGGAACACATCCGCAGCCTAGGCAGCCCTGCGGGAGGTCCTGCAGGGATGTCTAGGCTGCGGATAGCAGCCTGCTTCCCGGAGCGCTGGGTGCCCTGAAAGCAGAGCGGCCGGCGCTTCGGGAACACATCTGCAGCGTGGGGAGCCCTGCGGGAGGCCCCCGCAGGGCTCCCCACGCTGCGGATAGCAGCCTGCTGCCCGGCGGGCGGGGCGCCCTGAAGCAGAGCGACTCGCGCGCCGGGCAGACATCCGCAGCGTGGGCAGCCCTGCAGGAGTTCCCCGCAGGGCTCCCCACTCTGCGGATAGCAGCCTGCCTCCCGGCGGGCAGGGCGCCCTCAAGCAGAGCACCCCTCGCAGACATGGGCCAGCCCCACAAGCTCGGGGGACAGCAGGGAGGCGCAGCGCCGCCATCCCGCTGTTCCTCGACCTGGTTCGGTTTCCCCGACCTGCTTTTGGGGGGGAAATAAAGGGAAAATTTTTCCCCTTTATTTCGCCCCCAAAAAACTAGGTGCGTCCTATGGGACGGAGCGTCCTATGGGACGAAAAATACGGTAAATTTCACCAAAGGCCTGGGTAAGTCAGTGTGCCTTAACTTGGCTCCAGAAACCTAATAATGTAGCCACCATACTCGCCTCCTTGGGGGGAGAATTCCTTTGTCAGGCATGACTACAGACATGACTATTCTGGGGCGCAACAAGGAGCCCATGTTGGGCGGTAATGTGAAGCTATGGCTAAACATGAAGCACCTGCATGAAAGGAGAAGCCAGGAAGAAGCAAGGCATGAGAAGGCCTGATGCTTATTCCTATCCTGATTTATTATGGCATTAATTGGTCATGTGAACAGGTTAGTGGCTTGAATCAAAATGACCGCCGCTAGAATTCCACTTTCCCCACACTTCACAGCCCCTTATGTTTCCTGAAGAGCTGGTGCTGGAAAATCACCTAATGTTTTCTAAGTAACAAAATGCATTTCCGTTGGACTCGAACTAGAGGAAAGCATCGCCTTCCCAAGGGCGCTTTCAGCTAAAGGCTCAAGTTCTTGCTGCCCGCGAAGGCCAGGGGGACCCTCCAGAGCAGTAGTCCAATAACATTCTCTTTTTCCACCCAGGTACTTTGATTCCTCCGAATTGAGAAGTAGCACTTTTTCTAACTGGGACGACAATTCTGATTCCTTCTGGAAGAAAGAGAGCGGCAACAGAGACTTAGATACGATTCTGTCTTCGAAACCTTCAAGCTACTTAGAGAGGTACCTAAAGGAAACCTTCATGTGAATAAACCTTCAACTAGGGATGAACTGATAATAATCTTACTCATTTTCAGTTACAATCCAATAATAGCCTTGTTATAACAATACCAAATTATAATACAATTACTAATACTGATCATTCAAATACCGAATTATATAATTTAGGTGCCCCCCTCCCCATGTCAGATTTGATGAACCTTATCAGTTCCTTGGCAAGTTTGCAGATTCCCTCCGTTCGGCTCAAGATAAATGAGCAATTATACTTCCAGTTAAATTCCAAGTCCTTTTTGCATTAATCAGTTTAGTCCGTAGATAATAAAGTCCAAATTACGGTCTGATTAACAGGAGAACCTCTGCTTCTTAATGGCAGCATAGGTGAGTTACCGGCAGCCAAGTGCTTTTGCACTCAGCCTCTCCCTGCCCGGAGCGAGAGCCAGGTAAAAACTGTGAGTGAAGCCTGTTCCTCCCTGTCCCTGGGGGTAACTTGCAAGGATAATTACCCTCAATCATCATTGTTTTTTCTTTGCCAACAATCTCCTGCTGTCGTGGGCGCTGCCTCCATTAAGGCAGACCGGAACCAGAAGCCACAACTAGGGATGATCAGATCAGTTTGCTTCCAGCCTCTGTCCATTTCAGATGTGTTTAGATGTCTGTTCCATCCTGTTTTTGCAATAGTCTGCTCATTTTTAAAAAATGGATATGAAAAAGTCATATTTAAATTCATATTTTAAAATTACAGTTGTATTTTCTCTCAGCATATGCTTTTCTAATTTATTCTAAAACTTGAGTTTTAAAAAATGCATTTTACATCTGGGAAAGCTCAGTCGGTAAAGCGTGAGACTCTTAATATCAGGGTTGTGGGTTCGAGTTCCACGCTGGGCAAAGAGATTCCTTCCTTGCAGGGGGTTGGACTAAATGACCCTCATTGTCCCTTCCATTATTCTACATTTTCCAGACAAGATTTACATGTCAAATTTGGAGAAATTCTAAATCCGAAGGATAATTATGTTCTGGTCTAGTCCATGTATTAATTTAGGAGTTGTGAATTAGGTCAGTTTATTTAAAAATGCAAACCAAATAAAATTCTCCTGCCATTTAACCGCTGAGGCAAAACAGGTAGTCTAAGCCTGCTCACTTGTATCTAAGATATTCAGCTGGGAAATTCTATGAGTAGGCAAATACTGAATATTGAGTACAGCGATCTGCTTGTGGCTATGTTAAAACCTTTATTTCTATGCACAGGCTGCATTAACATATAATATAGCAATATTACTGATTAGCATTTGCTACTCCTTTTGTCTTTGGTCTCTCTATGTGTTATGAGCTCATGAGAAATTCATTGACAAAGCAGCTAAATACAGTGGTACCTCGCAAGACGAATGCCTCGCAAGACAAAAAACTCGCTAGACGAAAGGTTTTTCCGTTTTCGATTTGCCTCGCAAGACGAATTTCCCTATGGGCTTGCTTCGCAAGACGAAAACGTCTTGCGACTTTGTTAAACCGTTAAAACCGTGCTTCGCAAGACGAAAAATTCGCTAGACGGCAAAACTTGCGGAACGAATTAATTTCGTCTTGCGAGGCACCACTGTAGATGAAAACCTCTAAAAGTATTCTCATAAAGAAATAGCCAGCAAAATTGTATATAAAATCCAGAACAGGAGGGGATTTTGTAAAAAATATAAACAACAACCATCATGTCCTAGCTTTTAAAAGGTAGAATGTTAAATTTTGGACTAAGGATTCTTGCTTAATACTCTAGGGATCATGGGCTTTGCTGTGGTTTCTGTATGTGAAGAGAGGTTTTCCAAATCTATCAGTCTGTGTCTTAATGGTGGTTAAAGTTGCAGTTAAGCAGTGCATTTTCAATCTTCTCCATTTATTAATATCAATATATAATGGAAGAAGGAAGAACATCAGGGAAGTGTGATCCTTAAATTTTTGATGTTTGTAGATAAAAGTGATACACAAGGAACCCAGCAGACTTCTTGTGAAAACCGATTTTTTTTACTAATGTTTGTGTACATAAAATGATTGGGTTGCTAACATAGCTGGGATAATTCATGTCTTTTATGTGCATCCTGTTCCACCTGGATTATAATACATTCAATATTTATAAAATCTAACCAGTTGAAATAAACTAGGTGACACTGTTCAATTTTTAAAATGAAGTTTTTATTTATTTTCAAATTATGTTAGATACATTTGAGAAAAAAATTGTTCGAACAGTAAACAACAAACAAATTTGTGTCATGCTGGATAATAAAGTTTCATTTGATTACTCTAGGAAGTCTTGGCATATTTTTTGAATGGGTATTGGGTAATTTCGTACCAGGGTCTGAACAATTAATGCATGTGAGGTGCTCTGACCTCACATGTCAGTTTCTCCGCCAGTGCTGTTGACTACACTCTGGCATGCCAAGAAGTGATGCTAAGACCAGACCTAGTTCCCCAGCATCATAATGTACAGTTTCTGGAATTACCACCATTGCCATACTAAAATTCTCCAGCAAAACGATATTGCATACTTCTGCTTGACTTCATTATTGCTATTTATGTATTAGCTTTTCAATTAACTTTTAGCAATAGGTTTCTGAAAGTTCTACTTAATCTTACTCTGGTTATAAACTTTCTACTTTATTTACCAGTAAATACCAGTACGTGGATGTGTTTATATGTAGGGTTTTGTTTTGAGATCCACCCCCCCCATGCAGATGGAAGCCACAGTTGTTAAAATCGCTGCTCTAATGAAATAGCTAAAACTACAAAAAGTATAAATCTATTAACACTATCAAGTTGATAAGCAATATCCTCTCAGATATAACCATGTGGAACAATGTTGTTTTAGGCCTTCGTCTCGTCGTAAAGCCGAGTTTGAACCTCCTGCAAGCACAGATGAAGCCCAGAAGAAATTTGGCAACGTAAAAGCTATTTCATCAGATATGTACTTTGGAAAGCAAGACCATGCTGACGTAAGTGCAAATTAAATTGCACTAATTGCAAAACCTTTATGCAATTGATAACCAGTTTGTGGGGTATTTGGAAACATCACATTGCTAGAAGCAAATTTTTCTTGTAGAAATAGTTGTGATTTGAGAGAAATCAGAGTGACGATGTTCTCCTCCCTCAAAAAAAATTGAAACTTTCAAACCA
Source organism: Podarcis liolepis (assembly GCF_965112155.1). Classification (NCBI taxonomy): domain Eukaryota; kingdom Metazoa; phylum Chordata; class Lepidosauria; order Squamata; family Lacertidae; genus Podarcis; species Podarcis liolepis. The sequence goes on from NC_139556.1 coordinate 5,322,173, forward strand.
GTTTAGAAAAGTGCATCTATTTGGATTTTCTCCTAGTAACCTATACTTTGAGTGAATTAAGAACTGGAGTTAATAAAATACTGGCTTTACCAGGATATTCAGCTTCATAGCAACAGCTGAAATAATCTCACCTAGATGTGAAACATGTGTAAGTTTATTATCATTGTTGAAATCTTCTTAACTCTTTCGCAGTATGAAGCTAGAGTTCGGTTAGAGAGACTTTCAGGAAACTCTGCTATAAGTTCAGCTGATTTGTTTGAAGAACAGAAGAAACAACCATCAGGTGGGAAAGGAAAATGATGAACATTTTTGCTGTTTTGAATTGTGTACAGTGTCCTGTTGATCAGCATACTGTCAGTGTTGTTTTAGTTATGGAACTTACTGCTATCCTCGTACATCCTGGAAAATAAGTCCTTGGTGGAATATACTTCATGAGCAATCCTAATATTGGCCTGTTTATATATTTTGAGACCTGTTTTTTGCTCCTGTCCTGAGCAGGCGCCCCTGCTTTCTCACCTAACAGCAGCCCCTGCTACTGTTCACGGCACCTGTTTCTTGAAGTCGATAGAGTTCACTACTATCTAAACAAATGGGTTGTGTTGAAAACATGAAATTAAAACCAGCAAGTTCTTGGGTGGGATTTAATACTATGGAGGCCTTCCTTTTTAACTTGGAATGCCCTGCCTGTAATTCTGTATCCAGTATTGGGGAGATCCTAGCTGTACTGGGCTTTAGATCTACTTGCATGGTCAGTCAAAGAAGTCCCTTGGTACTGGTTGCTGAGAATTTCAGGTGAGGAGAGGTCCTGCTTGGAGACTTCCCAGGGATATCTTGTTGTCCACTGTCGGACTGGAACAGCGGACCTTGTTTTAATCCCACAGGGGTCTTTCAGGCTGCATTTGGGGCTCTGTTAATTGGTCCTTAGTAAAATACCAAAACGGATCAAGCTAGTCTCAAAAATAATTGTGTCTGTTTTACTGCTTGCCTTATGTGTGAAGGGAACAGTTCAAATGCTGACTGGAAATAATATATACAGTGGTACCTCGGGTTAAGAACTTAATTCGTTCCGGAGGTCTGTTCTTAACCTGAAACTGTTCTTAACCTGAAGCACCACTTTAGCTAATGGGGCCTCCCGCTGCCGCCACGCCGCTGTTGCGTGATTTCTGTTCTCAACCTGAAGCAAAGTTCTTAAGCTGAGGTAATATTTCTGGGTTAGTGGAGTCTGTAACCTGAAGCGTATGTAACCCGAGGTACCACTGTAATGTATGTGTGTATATGCTTAAGTTACTAGGGTTTTGTCTGAAAGGTAATCATTTCATTTGAAACAAGCCAGTTTCAGCCCATGGATGATAAACCTCACTTCTTCCAACAACCATAGTCAAGATTATCCACACTTCTGGGTTCAGGTGCAATTCTAAACTGCCGTTAATAAAAAATGGAAGTGAAAGCTGCTAGTCTTCTCAATTTTAAAGTGCTGTTAATCAGTGAAAGCTGCCAATCTCCTCACAGCTACACTGGAAGAAGTGAGGGGAGAGTAGGAGCACCTGAGTGTAAGATTCACCTAGGATCATTCCCATTAAATATTGATTTTTATTGTATCATCATGTCCAGATGCAACCAGTGACTTTAGTACTGTAATTGATCCTTATGGGGTTGAATTTTAGAACCTCCTGTTACTATGGGCTGGAGCCTGATTCCCCCCACTGGTGGAGGAAGAGGAGTGGGGGGGGAGTGCACTGCCCCCGGCCGCGTGATCCCAGCAGGGTGCCATTGCGGCTGCCCCCCCCCGCCCGTACTGGGCGCCCCGCCCCTGCGGGTGGCATGTCCCGCGCCAGGACACGTGTCAGCCATGCCCCCACCTGCTCTCCGCCCCCCAGTGCCATGAAGCTCCGCCACTGCTTCCACCCCAGTTCTCTGTTTCTCATAGAGTTTGTGTTTTATGTATTGAAAGGTATTCCTATCAAAGCACACCAAAAAAGAGATTAAAAAGTTAATATTTAATGAAAACTTTCTATCAAATTATCACCACAGTGGCTCTTACAGCTAAAGGACTTTGTTGTGCCTTTCAAAAAGGGTCTTCTTTGGGTTTACAGCTAAAAAAGCTACAAGCAAGACCTTTGTATTCTGGTCCACAGTCCTATATAAATCCTTTTAGATACCAATGATTGTCATGAAACTTGATTATAGTAGGTTGATAGGGTCTAATTCTCTTTGTGCATATCTGCAGCAGGAAGCTTGCAACTGGATAATCTAAAGTGCCTGCTATTTAATACTGGAGAGCCATTAGAGACTGGTAACATGACACGCACTACGTACTGAAACTGAGCAGGGAGGTTAACTGCTGTCTTGTAGCAGTTCATGACAAGAGAAAATGAATAATTTTAAAAACACAATATAATGAAACCTAGACAACTTTACAAAAAGTGATTGATCCATAGTGTTTTACGATTAACAGAATTTTCAGCTGTATATGTTCTTTACGAAATTTCCCAGTACCTTTTACACAAAACATGATCACGTCAGGTTTAGATATTTGAAATCTTTAATGTTATGAAAGTGTACCAGATTTTCCTACACAATTTATCAAGTGGAGGCAACTCTGATTTCCCCCCTGCTATTTAGGTACCAGCATTTGAGTTTTGTAAGTCTAAAGATTTATTCATTATTCGACTTTGTAGAATGCAACTCTCACGGTAGATCAAAGGGGGAAACTAATCCGCTGGCCGCATCTGCCTTGTTGAGTCACACAGGAAGAGGCCCGCCAACGGCCTCCACAGCATTCGGGATCTCTAGAGAGCAGATGAGGCGCTTTATCTCTAGATCAGGAGATAAAATTCTTCTATTTTTAGGGGTCTTCTTGAATTCCACTTCAGAGATTCTCTCAAAAGAGCAGGCAGAAGAATAATTTATCTTTTAGCCTAGCTCTAAGCACTGCAGCGCTAAGGTTGGAGCCCAATCTGTCTGCCTGCAAGCAAAAGGCAGGATTTTCACCCATCTAATAGCTGGAATGGGACTGGCTAGAAATATTGATCGTGTGTGTGAGAGAGTGCCTGCTATGTGCCTCTGTGTATGCATGTGGGTGAGCATGCATATACTTTGGCCACACTTGCTGCTGGCATGTGGCCATGTGACTATCATTGTGACTGAGAAAGGCTAGCCCCCCTTGCCTTCAATCCCCCTCTTCATTTTGATGCTGGAAAATGGGTGTGTGGCGTGTTCCAGAAGGGGTAGTACCTCTGGTTGGGGTCATGTTGTGCTCCTTCTGCAGTAGCTTGCCCAGCTTTGGTCCCCACCCTGCACTCAGCTCTCTCCTGTGGCTCCTAGAAGCTGTCAGCAGGCAAGAGCAGCCACAACCCGGGAGACGGTTCTGACTGGCCAGCTAAAGCAGGTGAGGGGAGCCGATGGGTCTCAAACCCTCAGTCAGTAAGGGACTTCCTCTGCATGTGAAGACAGATGGAGCGGATGAGACCAACAGTGGGTACAGCTGTCAAGAAGGCGGTTTTTGTATGTGCTGTAGAGGGAAGTGAGAGGCAAGGTAGTTCCTCTAGAAGGAAAACTCTGATCCTAAACTGCTGCCTTACAGAACATCTTCGAATGGAGAAGAAATGGCTAAGGAGTAAACTTCCCCAGTAATTCCTGCAGCCAGGCTGGTGCCACATTGTATTGCTGCGCTTTCCTTTGGACCACATCAGCCAGACAGCCCTGGACATCCAAACACACTGCTCAAACTTGGGCCCCAGGGAGGTCACTTCAGTGCTGCCAGTGCAGCCACTTAAATTCACAAGTGGAGGACCCTCTGTGGTCTCTTGAGACAGACAGATGCAAAAAATAAAATAAAAAATCATCTGCTCTTTCCCCCAGTCTCACTGGAACTTATTTTCCTATAAATCAAAGAGGGGACTTCCTGCTAAATTATTTTTATGTGCAGTGTTCAGGTTCAGAATTGTACTTTCTCTTAAGTAACTTTTTAAATAGCATCTTTGTTTCTTAAAATGAAGCTCAGGAATTCCCCCAAAATATTAACATTGCAGTGCAAAACCAGCTTTTTATCATCTAATGGTAAAACTACAGAAGTCATTGATAGCAAACCCAAACTACTGTTTGGTGGTTTGGTACATTAAAGATAGATAGATGAGTTCACTCACACATTTTTTGCTGAGCGTCCTTTCCAGGTTATCGGGCATCTCCAAAATTGCTTAAGAAGAAGGGGTAACGGACAAGCTTAGAACAATGTTTCTGAATTTTGAGTCCTGTTCAGTGGCGTAACGTGGGTTGTCCCCCTAACCCGTGGATTTGCGCCCCCTAACCCGTGGATTTGTGCCCCCTAACCCATGGATTTGCACCCCCTAACCCCAACCCCAGATGTTGCGCCCGGTGCGGCCGGCCCCCCCTGCACCCCCCACCCTACGCCACTGGTCCTGTTCAGATTGTAAATATTGAAACCACTTTGGAGCATGTTTTGCCATGCAACTCTTAATGTTTGTCACAGCCATAAACCTTCTTTCTAAACAAACACAATTATGCACCCTAGTCTTTTGGTCCCATAGATTTTAGATAGTTGTTTTAATCACGTTGAAATGATTTGTCTGATAAAATTAACTGAGGAGACCTGAACTCACCTTTTTTTTTGGCATAACCACTAAATTTATTTCTCACTCTATTCTTAGGCAGTTACAATATTTCACATGTCTTGCCCACTGCTCCTGATATGGCTCAGTTTAAACAAGGGGTGAAATCTGTGGCTGGAAGGCTTTCTGTCCTGGCAAATGGAGTCATGACTTCTATACAGGTTAGTAAACTTACACAAAAGGGACATTTTCAAATTTGAAATCAGGTTTTATATAGTTTTCTGTCAGTAGCAGACTTACCTGTATGTGAGACGCTGGAGCGTGCTTCTTGTGTAAACTGATGGTTTTATTCTGTCACTTCCATAACAAGGCTGGGTCCCTTTAGGTAAAACAATTTGTGTAGATCTATTCATGGAACATACAGTTGGCCATATTTTAAGTGTTTTCACAATGGAGTTGGGGGGGGGGGAGAGTAAATTTCAGTCCATTTATTTTCGTAGTTGTATGTTTTATGTAAGACATATGTATGTTTTATGTAAGACATATACTTTCTTATGAATATTTTATTTACATCACTTAGAGGTTTGATTAAGCAGTATATAAGTCTTGTTACATGAATAGAGTACAGCTGTTACACTACTGCATTTTTTTTACAAGGGGTGGGGAGTTTTTGCACCCTATTAATCATTGTAGGAGGTGGGGATTATTTGTTTGCTGCTGTTCTTAATTTTATTATGTATTTTGTGGTTTTTCTATTGTATTTTTATATTGTGAACTGCCCTGAGATCTACGGATGAAGGGTGGTATACAAATTTAATAAATAAGTGGACAAAATAAATAAAAATAAAATATAGATGCAGACTTTAACAATTCAGATCTGTTAAGGTCCAGAAGACTTCTGCCAGTAGGAATGTAAGTTGACCCCATAAATGCACAGAGTTCCATGTCCACAGGGAGATTTTTCTACAGCAAGCAACTGGGAAGTCCCATTCTTTTCCTTCTCAAGCTTGCTTCTCTGGCTTATCACCAGTATCAGGAGCTAATGTACTAGAAGACGACATAAATCAGCAGTTCTTTAAAAACAAGCTGAATCTTAATTTTCAAAATCCATTATATGGGCCATTTGTTAAACACTAAATTACAAAATAAATGGGTAGAGATTTCGATTTGCGATGTTTCAGATTATAATAGTGCATGCAACTTGTATTTTTCCTTCCTTGTAAGAGAGAGCACCTGTTCATGTCTTTTCATTTCCTTCTCTTTTAGGATCGTTATGGTTCTTAACCATTTGTATTCAACTGAACTTGGATACACAGAAGAAGAGCTTTTTAAAAACAAACACCACACCTGCCATTGATAATAGTGCAAATCTTAAATGAAGGCTGTAGAATATTTTGTTTTAATTGATTTCACACCTGTATGTTTTTACCATGTGTCCTCTCTGGTTCCTAGCCACCTTTCATTTAACCTAGTGACTTGTTATTACTTCTGCTTTCATTCTATTAGTGTCGTCTCTTCTGCTGTTTGTGGCTTTTTGGTGCTATGAATAGTTTCCCCACCGTCACTGCCGAGAATCTGGTTCTGAAGCCACACAGGAAAGGCAAAGCATTCAGTTATGTCTTAACGCAGATTTAGTTATAGACAAGCAATGAGTTTATTTTCATAATATATGCTTGTCACCTTACAGAAAAAGTTGTCTGTGATAGATCACTGGCTGTAACCTCAAGTTAGCTCTTTTGCTTAGCCCCTTCCACACGTGGCGATACTGGAGTGGCCATGAAACTGGTCCCTTTCCTATCCAGTCGGTGGGTAGAAAGTTGTATCTGGACAGAGCGATTCCTCAGGTAATCGAAGGTGGGATTTTCCCTTCCAAAATATTTACGCTACTACATGCATTCCAAAGTCTGAAGTAAGGGAGACCTAAGGGATTTGGGGCATTACCTTCCAGGGCTGCAAGGAGGAGTGGATTGGTGTACAATCCTAAGGAATGTTGCTGATCTTGCGGCACTTCGAAATAAGAAGGGCGTGTTGTGTGCATCATCCCAACAGACCCATAGAAGAGGCCACAATTCAACACAGAGTTAAGAATGGGTTGAATGTGTGTTGGATTGTATCCGGTATGTCTTGATAGTTTAAAACTAGTACTGATGAACGTCTCAAAATGGAAGCTAATTGCTATGCTCTAGTTGGAAAATGAAGTAGTATTTGAAGCATTATTTTTTCCCCATGTAAACAGGCTTGCCTAGAGCAGAGAATTTGTCACTTGTTAGACTGTCATTTTCCCCAACCAGCATTGCCAGCGGGAGGATTGGAGTTGTAGACCAAAACATCTGACAGGCCCTAGGTTCCCTATACCAACCTGTCCTGTGTTAAAGGACCTTGCTTTTGTGTGTTGACGGTCTGTTTATTCATAACAGATAAGTTTTCTTTTGAATTTCAATTTAGGCTCCTTAAGTGCTTTTAAACAATCAATATGATGTATAAAATTAAGACTAAAGTGTTTCTATCTGTACAAGTAAATGCACACAAATAGATATATTATACAGAGAGAGAATCTACTTATGAAACTTGCAGGGCCAAACAGTCTCGTCTTAGGCTGTTTAAATTTCTTAGTGCTGTTAACTTCTGTAAGAATTTTAACACCATCTTGGGATTTAAGAACAAAATACTGAATATGTGCATAAATGTATAAAGAGTGGCTGTGTTTTAGACAGCCTGGAAGCATAATTCCTAAAAATAAACTGAATTGGAAACTTGGTGGCCTGAAAGATCACCAAAAAACCCTACATTGTATCAGTTCTGTATCCCCCCCCCCCTGAACAGCTGCCCTTTGAACAGCTGCTCAATAAATTTAGAAATAAATTGTAATCTTTCATGTGAAGCTTTGTTTTCTGTTGGCTGATTGAATTTCATGTTGTGTGGATTATCATGAATTTTGATTCCTATCTGTCAGGAATGCAGGAAAGTGTGTGTGCATGTGTGTGAGAGAGAGAGTGTCACGCTTCTTCAGGGTTTAGCCTTTATGAAAACAAAAACACACCAGCAGACAGATGGACTCTGAAAATAGAGGGGGCTAGTTCTGAAGGACCAGGAGACCTCTTGTTTAAAGCATAATGACAGAATATGGGATCAACAGGAAGCCATTTCCAACAGCTCAGCATGAAATGAACCAGCAAGATGCATTATTTACTTATAAACAAGAACTGTCTAGGAGTTACCTGTTCATTGCAGGGAACCACTTGTCAAGAACCTCATGTTCCCTGCAGATTGTGATTAACTCATTTTTGTGTGTTTATTTTGACCCAAGCATTAATTGTTGTGACTTGGATCCTAAGATACATTTATGGAAGTTCACAGAAGGAAAGGGTTGCATCCAACACTCTTGTGTGCTGTGGAACTTCTTCCTGTCCTCTCACCAGGTGTCCCCAAAATCTGCTCTTTTGGTTCCCCCAACCCTTGAGCAAGAGGGAAAGAGGAGGAAGCTCCACCCAAGCGGCCAACTTTTCCTATCCTGACCTGCACCCCCCTGTGCTTCCTTCTGGCACAGGGCAAAAAGCAAGCTGGTGGCCCTTTTACTGGTTAAAGCTGGGGTGGAGAACCTGTGGCCATCCAGGTTTTTTTTTTGGGGGGGGGGACTCCCATCGACCTCATCTAACATGGCCTGTCATCAGGAATACATGGAGGGCCACAGATTCCTCATTCCTGGCCAGAATGATCACAAGCAGAGATGATAACATTCACCCTGTGGATCCTTGGGAAATGGAGTACGGTGGTGCCTCGCAAGACGAAAAGAATCCGTTCTGAGAGTCTCTTCGTCTAGCGGGTTTTTTCGTCTTGCGAAGCAAGCCCATTGATGGATTAGCGGATTAGCGCTATTAGCGGCTTAGCGGATAAGCGGCTTAGCGGCTTAGAAAAAGGGGGGGAAGGGAAAAAAACCCGCTGGAACTCGCAAGACATTTTCGTCTTGCGAAGCAAGCCCATAGGAAATTCGTTTTGCGAAGCACCTCCAAAACGGAAAACTCTTTCGTCTAGCGAGTTTTCCGTCTTGCGAGGCATTCGTCTTGCGGGGCACCACTGTATTTGGGTACGAAGTATCTGTGGAAGGACCCATATCTCAAGGTAGTTGCTTGAAAGCCTCAAAGATACTGTCTATTGATAGTTTTGCAGGGAGGAGCAGAGTCACTTGAACATCATGCTCAAAACTCCCAACCCACAGAGCCGCTTCAGGAGGATCTCATCAACACTACATTTGCAAATCTCCCAACACTTCGGTCTCATAAGAACACCAAGGCTGCTTCTGAAATCTAATGCTTGGGGAACTGAGAAGTGGAGAACAATATTAGGAGCTTATTGCATAATTTATGGCGAACCAAAAAGGCAGGCATTGGGAAATAATAGCAAAGCGGTTGGTTGTTCTCAAAAGGCTCCCTAGAAAAATACAGGATGTGTGAGAAAGTTGAACTTAGAAATGGGAAGCTGTGGGGGGTAGAGCCGCGTACAATTCCTTGAGGAAGACAATACAAATTTTGTGTTCTGTTTAGAGAGATTAACTGCAGAACATATCCTTGGCCTTTGATAGGTCACCAGAGTAAAACAATAGCCAGACAAGCAGATCAAACTGCTGCCAAAACCATCTCTTGAAGCAAACAAAACAAAAACAAACTTTTGGAGCTGTGTGCACTGTACAATCTGGCCGATTCAAGATAACGGTTTCCATGATACGAAACCTTTAGTGGGGTCTTTAAATGTTAAACCACTTTGTGAATCAGTCTGGGCTTAGAAACAGGATATAAATATAAATCAAGGGTCAGCAAACTTTTTCAGCAGGGGGCTGGTCCACTGTCACTCAGACCTTGTGGGGGGCGGACTATATTTTGAAAAATAATAATGAATTTCTATAATAATAATAAATTTTATTTATATCCCGCCCTCCCCAGCCGATGCCGGGCTCAGGGCGGCTAACAACAATAAAACAGTACAAAAGTACAATGCCCCGCAGAGATGCATTTGAAATAAAAGCATACATTCTGTTCATGTAAAAACACCAGGCAGGTGCTACAAATCACCCAGAGATGCAGTTTAAATAAAAGGACACATTCTACTCATGTAAAAACACGCTGATTCCCGGACCATCTGCGGGCTGGATTTAGAAGGCGTTTGGGCTGGATCCGGCCCCCGGGCCTTAGGTTGCTTACCCGTGATGTAAATGAATGAGAGGAAGGTGTAGTAATAGCTGCTCCACTTAAATCGTCTGACAACTGGATCGTTCTAATCTTTGTGGTAAATCAGAGGTAAGAGTGTGTCTGCAGGCGCACAAACAGATATGCAAATAGATCTGTGTCTGCTCAGCATACGTCCTGGAAACGTCTAGGAACAGTCAGTACCTTCTCAAGCAGAGAAACCTCATGCCTTCTGGGCATCCCTGTCTCTGCTTCCTCCTTACTGCTGCAATTACGGCTGCTGGGAACATCACAGCTTCTTTAAAATTCCCAAGGCAGTCTATTTTTTCTTCTTTGTTGCCTTGTTCTCTTTGCTGTTTCTCCTTTATTTAAAAATGTATAGCTTTTCAATCTTAGTCTTTTATAGAGGCAAAAATTGTCCCAGTCCCTAACTACTATTTAGTTTGGAGCTGGATTTAATACCAAGGACTAACACCAAGCTGGTCAGGATCTTCATAATAAAAATGAAAAACGTACTTACATTCTCAGTCTTCTTGCTATCCCTCTTCAATAATTTCTCAAAAGGTTTTCACGATGTATTCCATGTCTACTCAGAAGTAAGTGCTACTGAGTTCAATGGAGCGCATGGTCAGACGAAGGGTATTGCCCCGGGCCTCACTATGTCTGGAAATAAAAACCACCATAGCAAAATTAAACACATCTGCAAAGTTTGCTTCAAGGAGGAGTGGCTATGCCAGATACAGCTGTATAATATGCCGCCATTCTAATTGCAGTGAGTACCGGTAACTTAAACAGATCTCCCTAGAGATGGGTAAAGACTTCTTGCTTTCAGAATGGCTCAGGTTAAACCAAAATGCTTGAAATTTTTCAAGTAAGGATGAGCTCTGATAGAGCAGTGATTTCCAACCTTTTTAAGTCCATGGCTCCCTTGACCACCCACATTCTTTTTTGGGGAGCCACTTCCACTGAGGTTCTGTTACATGACGTGCATAAGTGGGGATTCCCTCGTTCCTCCCTGTTCTGCCCCCGCCAGCTGCCCTGAATGTTCTTCAGAAATATATGGGCTTCAAGCTAATGAAAGCCCCCCCCCCGGCTCCCCTGAAGTGTTTCTCGTCTCCCCAGGGTGCCCTGTGTACTGGTTGACACCCAATGCGATAGACTATTGTTAGAGCACAGGGCAAGTATGGTAATTAACATATGCTGAATTCTCTGGGTGCCCTTCCATTGGCATATGTTTTGTTGTGCCCTCTAATTAGTTGGGAAAGGATGACATTTTGAAATCCAATCTTATAGTTCAGGGCTGGGGAGTCTGTGACCCAATAGATATTGCTGGACTCCCAACTCCCATCAGCAAAAACCAGCACGACCAATGGTTGGGGATAGTGAGAGATCTAGTCCAGTGAAACCCAGGGGACCAGAACGATGACAATGTATTAGTAGAAGAAGAGTTTGGATTTGATATCCCACTTTATCACTACCCGAAGGAGTCTCAAAACAGCTAACATTCTCCTTTCCCTTCCTCCCCCACAACAAACACTCTGTGAGGTGAATGGGGCTGAGAGACTTCAAAGAAGTGTGACTGGCCCAAGGTCACCCAGCAGCTGCATGTGGAGGAGCAGAGACGCGAACCTGGTTCACCAGATTATGAGTCTAGCGCTCTTAACCACTACACCACACTGGCTCCAGTGTGTGCATGCTCAGAGGATGACCTCCAAACCATCCTAAATATATTTGCAGAAGCTTACAAAAAGCTTGGCCTTCACTCAATATCCAAAAACCCAAAGTGCTGCACCAACAAGCACAAAACAACCGCTCTGCAGCGCCACAAATCCAACTCAATGGTGTAATGTTGTAAAATGTCGATCACTTCTCCTACCTAGGCCTATCTTTCCACAAAGGTCAACATTGATGCTGAAATTCAGCATCGCCTGAGCTCTGCAAGTGCGGCTTTCTCCCGATTGAAGTGCAGAGTGTTTGAGCAGTGGGAGATTTGCAGGGAAACCAAAATGCTTGTTGACAAAGCTATCATACTACCAACCTCACTGTATGCTTGTGAAACATGGACCACTTACAAACGCCATCTCCAACTTCTCGAAAGATTCCATCAACAGTGTCTGCGAAAAATCTTACACATCACTTGGGAAAATAGGTGAACTAATATCAGTGTACTGGATGAAGCAAAGATCACCAGTGTTGAAGCAATGATTCTTCAACATCAACTTCGTTGGACTGGTCATGTTCTGCGGATGCCTGATGATCGTCTTCCAAAGCAACTACTCTATTCCGAACTTAAAAATGGAAAGCGTAATGCTGGTGGTCAACAAAGAGGTTTAAAGACTGTCTCAAGGCAAATTTAAAAAAATGTAGTATAAACACTGACAACTGGGAAACACTGGCCTGCAAGCGCTCCAGTTGGAGAACAGAACCAAAGGTGTCATGGACTTTGAAGACACTCGAACTCAGGACGCAAGGGAGAAATGTGCTAAGAGGAAGGAATACTTGGAAAATCCACACCATGATCAACTCTCGCTCGGGAACAAATGTCCCCACTGTGGAAGGATGTGTGGGTCCAGAATTGGCCTCCACAGTCACTTACGGACTCATTGTTAAAACTGTGTTACGGAAGACAATCTTACTCAGCTACGAGGGATCGCCAAAGAAGAAGAAGAAGAAGAAGAAGAAGAAGAAGAAGAAGAAGAAGAAGAAGAAGAAGAAGATCCCTGCATTGCAGAGGGCAGACGGTTGGATTATGATTTGCAGGGTTCCTTCCAACTCTATGATTCTATGAATCTATAAGTCCTCCAACCCTGCCATAGTGAATTATCCAGATTTATTTCTCGAATCTCTACCCATTTTGAGACACAAAAGCACCCAGTGTGCAGCTTCATTTATCCCAAAATAGTAAAATTCAAAGTTTTGAACAGCATAAAATGGCTGCTAATTTATCCAAAGCTCTTACATCTTTTGAAATTTTGATGAGGCCTAATGTAGTGTCCAAAGGCTTATTGGTTTGTTGTATATAAATGACTAATGGAAAATGAGAGGCAGGACCCAAGTTTTGAAGAGAAATAAAATAAAGGCTTACACTGAACAATGGTTGTCACAGATATTTAAGCAAAATCAAAGCTGTTCATTAGACATGGGCTGTGGAGAAAAATGTCTAAAATATGTACACATGATAAAAATATGTACACATGAAACTGGGACAAAATTGAATTTTATTTTTATTTTATAGGAGATGTAAGCTGCAAACTGGAACTTTTGGGCACATTTGCTGGGAATGTAAGGGCACTAACATTTATTAAATTCAACATAGGTAAAGAAATAACTGGATATGAAATACAATAAGTCCTCAAACAATCTTACTTGAATATGTAGAATCACGTGCTCAGGTAGAACACAAGCAGTTAGGTATCAATTTGTTAATTGGGTGCAGGAGTTCCCTAGCTAATAATTGTGAACAAGCTATTCCACCTAACATAAAAAGCAGATAGCTTTACTGATGCACACGTTGACATTAACAATATTTATGGGAAGACAAAATGCTTTTGCCAACCTGCGCTCTTTGTTTATTTGCAGTTATAACAAAACTACAGGCATATTGACTTTGCAATGTATTTCTTTTAAACTATTCTTCATTGTTGTTGTTGTTTAGTCGTTTAGTCGTGTCCGACTCTTTGTGACCCCCTGGACCAGAGCACGCCCGGCACTCCTGTCTTCCACTGCTTCCCGCAGTTTGGTCAAACTCATGCTGGGAGCTTCGAGAACACTTCATTCTTCATTACACAATCTATTTCCCTTTTATAATGTTCTTTCTTTCTTTCTTTCTTTCTTTCTTTCTTTCTTTCTTTCTTTCTTTCTTTCTTTCTCATCTATCTATCTATCTATCTATCTATCTATCTATCTATCTACCTACCCACACCATCACCTCTCATATGAAGCTGCCCAAATCATAGAATCATAGAATCATAGAGTTGGAAGAGACCACAAGGGCCATCGAGTCCAACCCCCTGCCAAGCAGGAAACACCATCAGAGCACTCCTGACATATGGTTGTCAAGCCTCTGCTTAAAGACCTCCAAAGTAGGAGACTCCACCACACTCCTTGGCAGCAAATTCCACTGTCAAACAGCTCTTACTGTCAGGAAGTTCTTCCTAATGTTTAGGTGGAATCTTCTTTCTTGTAGTTTGGATCCATTGTTCCGTGTCCGCTTCTCTGGAGCAGCAGAAAACAACCTTTCTCCCTCCTCTATGTGACATCCTTTTATATATTTGAACATGGCTATCATATCACCCCTTAACCTCCTCTTCTCCAGGCAAAACATGCCCAGCTCCCTTAGCTGTTCCTCATAAGGCATCGTTTCCAGGCCTTTGACCATTTTGGTTGCCCTCCTCTGGACATGTTCCAGTTTGTCAGTGTCCTTCTTGAACTGTGGTGCCCAGAACTGGACACAGTACTCCAGGTGAGGTCTGACCAGAGCAGAATACAGTGGCACTATTACTTCCCTTGATCTAGATGCTATACTCCTATTGATGCAGCCCAGAATTGCATTGGCTTTTTTAGCTGCCGCGTCACACTGTTGGCTCATGTCAAGTTTGTGGTTAACCAAGACTCCTAGATCCTTTTCACATGCACTGCTCTCAAGCCAGGTGTCACCCATCTTGTATTTGTGCCTCTCATTTTTTTTGCCCAAGTGCAATACTTTACATTTCTCCCTGTTAAAATTCATCATGTTTGTTTTTGCCCAGTTCTCTCATCTGTCAAGGTCGTTTTGAAGTGTGATCCTGTCCTCTGGGGTGTTAGCCACCCCTCCCAGTTTGGTGTCATCTGCAAATTTGATCAGGATGCCCTTGAGTCCATCATCCAAGTCGTTGATAAAGATGTTGAATAAGACCAGGCCCAAGACAGAACCCTGTGGCACCCCACTAGTCACTCTTCTCCAGGATGAAGAGGAACCATTGATAAGCACCCTTTGGGTTCGGTCAGTCAGCCAGTTACAAATCCACTGAGTGGTAGCATAGTCAAGACCGCATTTTACCAGCTTCTTTACAAGAATATCATGGGGCACCTTGTCAAATGCCTTGCTGAAATCAAGGTAGGCTAAATCCACTGCGTTCCCTTCATCTATCATAAATGCTTAATTTAATCTGGGGAAGGTCTTGTACCCCAGCACCTGAGATGCAGTAGCCTGGTATACAGGACAGGACCTTCTTTGTGGTGGTTTAATACAAGCTATTTGCAAATGGAGTGTAGTGTTGACAGACAGCCGCAACTTCACCTGCCTCCCACCTGATGTGACAGGTGTGTGTGGTGTTGAATAGTGGGTAGACATGGCAGACTACACAGCGATTTCTCCAAAGCAGCTCTTTATTTTGTAAGCTGGAACAGAACTGAACAGCAAACAGCTCAGCCGGCCTGCTTTTATAGGCAGCCGGCTGTCAACATTGTAGCAACAACAACCCAGGGTTTTCCGCCTAAAATAACTGACGTGGACCTGAGTGAAAACTATCTACAGTATCCCCCTGCTGGCCCAGGGTGAGAACTTCAGCACATAACACCCCTCCCCACCGAGATAAGGCGTTAGTTACAATCGTAATGGTTTCCTTATACACAGCACTACACGTAATGGTTCAATTAGGCACAAAAGCATATCGGTTACATTTCCCACACTTAGACCAACAGTGATACATGTCCAACAACATAGTCCTTTAAATACGTTGGGCGCTTGAGAACTCTGCCAAACCGCCGGGGACTGGTAGCCAAGTCCGGGGGGCCACACAATTCTTGCTGAAGCTGTGGTGCAACCCTAGGTGGCATTGAAACCAAATCCCCTGGATCCGCTGCTGTGGGTGGAGCCTCCGCAAGTGGAGTGGTCTGAGTCTGTGGTACGTCTGGCAGACCCTCTGAAGCGGCTTGGTTCGGCTCCACGCTGGCAGTTTGCGAGGGAGGTGTAGGTGGAGCCTCGCCATCTGTAAGTGTCTCTTCTGGAGCCACAAGCGCAGTTGGGGGCACCACGGTAGTGTCCAAGTCCCCAACCCTGCGCCTAAGCTGGTCTATGTGCCAGCGCCACAAGCGTCTGTCCTCGAGTGCCACCTGGTATGAGCGAGGTCCAGTGACTCCCACTACTGTGGCTGGCACCCAAGGAATGTCCCCCACATAGTTCCGGGAAAAGACCTGGTTTTCTGGAACAAATGACCGTGGCGCGTTGGCACAGCCTGGGGGTTCGGCCACGGCAAAGTCTGGGTGCAGCCGGACGAGCGGTGACCTGAGGCCCATAAGCAGTTCAGCAGGACTCCGCCCTGTGGCCGCATGAGGGGTGATGTGTTGCACGAACAAGTATTCGGCGACACGCTTGTGCCAGTCTCCCCGGTCCAGGCGCGCCAGTGCCTCTTTTGCCGAGCGCACCATTCTCTCCGCTTGCCCGTTGCTGGATGGATGAAAGGGTGCCGTTAGGGCATGGCGGATGCCCAGTCCCAAAAGATACCGCTCAAAAGTGCCTGACGTGAACTGCGGTCCGTTGTCGGAGACAAGGACATCAGGACACCCATGCGTCGCAAACAGGCCTCGCTTCCGTTCCTTTGATACTGCTGTCAGCTCGTTGGCTTGGAGGTAGCAATCGAACCGAGCGAGGTAGGAGTCCCATGATTCAGAGGCTGGTGCAAACGGCGGTAGAGGCACGAGCAAAGCCATGATTCCGATGCCGGCGTGAAGGGCGATGGATGGAACACTGTGCTCCAGCCAGAACAGTCAGCTCTGAATTGGTTCTGTCCAGTGATTTCGCTCTGTGATTCAGCTCAGTTCAGAGGATGGCTGCATCTGGCTGTGCTCTGATGTCCACCGATCCCACCTTCATCGCCAGTGTTGAATAGTGGGTAGACATGGCAGACGACACAGCGATTTCTCCAAATTGTGGTTTCGAGGAAATGGCCTTGCAGGCCAAATGAAGACCCCTGTGCTGAAGGTTCCCACCTGAATTACCCAATCCTCTCTTTCTCCAGCAAGGCTTCAATGGGAAGTTATGAAGCTTGCTTCCATTTCAGATTTGCTGTTGGCATCTGCCTGTCTCGTGAGACAATGGAAGGGTGCAACCTTTGGGGTGAAGTCAAACTGTTAGAGAGTTACAGCCCCTATTGGGGCTGTAGAGACCGATATGGGAGAGACGTGTTTTGTTGCAGCTGGGGCAGATGAAGATGTCTGGTTGTGCAGCTGCACCATGGAGTTTCTTCGCTCTAGGCCAGGGGTAGAAAACCTAAGGCCCAGGTGCTGGACCCAGCCCAATCGCCTTCTAAATCCGGCCCGCGGATGGTCCGGGAATCAGCGTGTTTTTACATGAGTAGAATGTGTCCTTTTATTTAAAATGCATCTCTGGGTTATTTGTGGAGCATAGAAATTCATTCATTCCCCCCCCTTCAAAATATAGTCCGGCCCACCACATGGTCTGAGGGACGGTGGACTGGCCCATGGCTAAAAAAGGTTGCTGACCCCTGACCTAGGCTCTGCCCAGCTGTAATTCTTCCTCTGAACACCACTATGAACTCATGACCTGACTGTCTCCAGGTGCTGCAGACGTCTTCCAGGGATGTCTTCATGGCATGTTAGCAGACACCTTTGTAAAGTGGAGTTGGTCTGCCAGTAGCCTGGTGCCTGAAGCCGGCTTTCTGCAGAACACGTCCTTGTGGATCCTGCCAGCTTCCATTCTGTGGGCATGGCCAACCACTGTAGATGTTGATGAGACAGGAGTGCGAACATGTTGGGAATGTGGGCTTGAGAGATCACATCTTTGAGAAACTTCCTGGACATGTGATGCCCGAAATCAATTAACAAGATGGATACACCACGTAATAAGAACAACATTCTAAGCAGATAACATAAAATGATATAAAATATTCATAAGGAAATACTGATAAATTCAGCAAAACTTCAAAAGCAGGTCATAAACTAAAATGATCAAAATACAGATAAAACAAAAAGTTTAAAAAACAATATATGTAGTGGAATTGCATGTCTTGGTAAAGGTAAAGGTAAAGGTAAAGAGACCCCTGACCATTAGGTCCAGTCGTGGCCGACTCTGGGGTTGCGGTGCTCATCTCGCTTTACTGGCCGAGGGAGCCGGCGTACAGGTTCCGGGTCATGTGGCCAGCATGACTAAGCCGCTTCTGGTAAACCAGAGCAGCGCACAGAAACGCCATTTACCTTCCCGCTGGAGCGGTACCTATTTATCTACTTGCACTTTGACGTGCTTTCAAACTGCTAGGTTGGCAGGAGCTGGGACCAAGCAATGTCGCAGGGATTCGAACTGTCGACCTTCTGATCGGCAAGCCCTAGGCTCTGTGGTTTAATCCCTCCATGTCTTGGTAGGCTTGTCTAAACTTTTTTTTTTGTAAAGCAGATGTTGAAAAGGGTACAATGAAGATCCCTTCCTGATGTCAATAGGCATCGGGTTCCAGAGTGCAGGTGCGGCAATTTCTTGCAAGTGTGGAATGAACATAACGTGGCACTAGTAAAAATGCCAGCTCTGCCGATGGAAGTGGTCGGTTGGGTACAGATGTGGTAAGATGATCCTTCAAGTAAACTGTGTTAATTATTGTTGGCTATTGTTAATTATTCTGTGCCACCCGATCATCTGTGCCCTCTGGGTGGTTTACAAATTAAGATCAATACAATCAACCCAAACTATCAATACATGAGTGGCACAAACACAAAATGCAACATAAGACCAAGATGTTATGTCTGGATGCAGCCACACAGTCCTGATGAAGTGTTTGGGGCAAGGTGTTGTTGTTCGTTGATTCAGGTAGGTAGCTGTGTTGGTCTGACACAGTCGAAATACAGTGGTGCCCCACAAGATGAATGCCTCGCAAGACGAAAAACTCGCTAGACGAAAGAGTTTTCCATTTTGGAGGTGTTTCGCAAAACAAATCTCCTACAGGCTTGCTTCGCAAGACGACAATGTCTTGCGAGTTCCTGCTGGTTTTCCCCCTCCCCCCCTTTTCTAAGCCGCTAAGCCGCTTATCAGCTGATACGATCAGCAGATAAGCCACTAAAAGCCGCTAATAGCGCTAATAGCGCTAATCCGCTAATCCATCAATGGGCTTGCTTCGCAAGATGAAAAAACCGCTAGACGAAGAGAATCACAGAACGGATTCTTTTCGTCTTGTGAGGCACCACTGTAAATAAACAAATTAAATCATTGTCCAGTAGCACCTTAGAGACCAACTAAGTTTGTTCTGGGTATAAGCTTTCGTGTGCATGCCCGTTTCTTCAGTTACCATGCACATGAAAGCTTATACCCATAACAAACTTAGTTGGTCTCTAAGGTGCTACTGGACAATTTTTTTAATTTTTAATTTGTTTTGTTGTTTGTTGTTGTTTTTTAATATGATTTTTATTAAATTTCCTGTTTTACAATTTCAAATAAACATTTTACATAAGATATCAGTGACTTCCCTTCTCCTCTTTCCATGGTTCGTTTTACATATCTTGTATCCCTGCATATTTTAGAAAAACTATACCAATCAATTTTCCATTATTACATCCATCAAAACTTATTTACACTGTTGAATTTATCTTAATGCTGCCAGCAGGGCAATATGTTTTTTGAGCGAGAAGCGAGAGGCTCTCTGCCAGGATTAAAAGAGAAATCTGAAGAAAACAGCAGCAGAAATGGCTGGTGTTCACATATTTGCCTGGAATGGAAATCAGTAGTTTTTGTCAGAAGCTGAACTGCAGTGGAACAGAAATGGATCTGCATGTGACGAATATGGGGCAGAACAGAAATCAGTGCCTTTGTGCGCCCCACATTAAGAGCCGCCTTCATCCCTACCATTCATTGCTTAACTTTCCAGAGTGACAGACAATTGTAATAACTCTTAATAATAAAGCACAGGCTGTCTGCTTTATCACCAGCTGAAATCAAAAGCTGTTTAATGCAAAAACTGAGAGGAAAGGAGAATATCCAGAAACATGAAAGATGAAGACATGTCAGGAGTTGAGTTGCCATTTAGGACTCTTTGGTCATAATAGAACTACTCACGCCATTAAACCACTGCAAACTGCAGACTGTGTTGTTGTTGTTTAGTCATTTAGTCGTGTCCGACTCTTTGTGACCCCATGGACCAGAGCACGCCAGGCACTCCTGTCTTCCACTGGCTCCCGCAGTTTGGTCAAACTCATGTTCGTATCTTCAAGAACACTGTCCAACCATCTCATCCTCTGTCGTCCCCTTCTTGTGCCCTCCATCTTTCCCAACATCAGGGTCTTTTCCAGGGAGTCTTCTCTTCTCATGAGGTGGCCAAGGTATTGGAGTCTCAGCTTCAGGATCTGTCCTTCCAGTGAGCACTCAGGGCTGATTTCCTTAAGAATGGATAGGTTTGATCTTCTTGCAGTCCATGGGACTCTCAAGAGTCTCCTCCAGCACCAGAATTCAAAAACATCAATTCTTTGGCGATCAGCCTTCTTTATGGTCCAGCTCTCACTTCCATACATCACTACTGGGAAAACCATAGCTTTAACCATACGGACCTTTGTCGGCAAGGTGATGTCTCTGCTTTTTAAGATGCTGTCTAGGTTTGTCATTGCTTTTCTCCCAAGAAGCAGGCGTCTTTTAATTTCGTGGCTGCTGTCACCATCTGCAGTGATCATGGAACCCAAGAAAGTAAAGTCTCTCACTGCCTCCATTTCTTCCCCTTCTATTTGCCAGGAGGTGATGGGCCCAGTGGCCATGATCAAGAGCAAATATGGTAATTTGGTCACATTATTGAAAAGGGAGCCAGACCCAAACAAAGTGGAAGCCATAATACAGCTATGAGCGCCAAAATCCCTAAAAGAACTAGCAGCTGTGTTTGGGATGGTGTCATGCCTATCAAAGTTCATTCTGAGGCTCACAAAAATCACAGTCCCCTTAACAGAACAAAAGGGGGAAAAAAGCAGTGAATGGTACTGGGACAACAGTGTCAAGATGACACTTTCGAACATGAAAGAAGCCATTGCCCAAGAAACAAAACTGAATTATTATGATTAAAATATGGAATTAACACTGCAGGTAGATGCCTCACAAGAAGCAGTTGGGACAGCCCTACCCCAGGAAGGCCCCCCCCCGGGGGGGGGGCATACGCTTCCAAAGCACCAACATCCTCAGGAGAATCAGGGCCAAATGGAAAATGAACTAATTGCTATTTTTGCTGGGAGTCAGAAGTTTCATCAGTACTTCTGTGGACGTTTTGTAACTGCAGAAACTGACCATAAATCCCGAAAAGCATCCTAGGGTAACCTTGAGCCTCTCTGCTCCACCAACGCTACAGAGCACAAACGTAACTTTTCAATGGTACAATTTAAAAGTAACATACAAGCCTGGGAAAGCCGTCCCTCCAGACGATCTGCTGTGTAGAAGGACAAACTGCCAAAGAGGAGAAAGACTTAGAAGAAAAGCTGCGCCTGATGTTACAGCATCTCTTGCAACCGCAAACCAATTGGAAGAAACCAGACAATCATGAGGCAACGTCTGTATTGAAAGAAACCACAAGTGCAGGATGGCCTGTCCACGGGCATCATGTTCCCTCAACCATAAGCGATTTCTGGAATGATAAGATGGAACTAACAGTAGAAAATGGTCTGCCTTCGAAAGAGGAGAGGGCATCTGCTACTGCCCTGGCATGAATGCACAAACACAGAAGATGGTCAAAAGCTGTGGCACTTGCGCAAAGCACCAAAAACCGATTTGCCAAGAACCCATGTGTAATAATGATTGGGGTTACTCGTGCGTAAGTTGCCGCCACTCCTGGCTAGGTTGGCTGGTTAAACCTTTTCTGTCTGGACAGCCCTCCACTTTGTGGCTGTTTCAGTCGCTAGCAGAATCCGTCATTGGGCGTTTCTTAAACCTATTCTAGCATAAAAGCTGTTTGACGCCAAGTCTCCTCCTACTCTCCCTGCGCGGAAGTCTTCTGCGCAGGGAGGGTGTGGGTATCGGAGGACCCGTGCTCTCCTCGCTGATCTCCGGCGAGGAGTCCTGGAGCCCTCTCGCTGATTCCCCCATCTGCCCCCCCTTTATCCCTGGTGTTACGCTGATTTCCTTCCCCAGCTGATGAGCTGCCTCTCTCCCTGCTGGGCCCTTCTCCAGCATCACTTGGGAGCCTTGCCTCCGCCTCTGGCTCCGATGTCAGTTCCCTAACACCATGATAATTTGGTGGGGCCTAGCAGAGCCTGGCAGCACTTCTGGCTACAGAACTGGAAAGAAGGCATCACTTTGCTGATGGCTGATTATTAACTGGGAGTGGCTGCCGAGACGCCATAACACTGGTCTTGAAAGACCTACATTGGCTCCCAGTATGTTTCCGAGCACAATTCAAAGTGTTGGTGCTGACCTTTAAAGCCCTAAACAGCCTCGGTCCAGTATACCTGAAGGAGCGTCTCCACCCCCATCGTTCTGCCCGGACACTGAGGTCCAGCGCCGAGGGCCTTCTGGCGGTTCCCTCACTGCGAGAAGCCAAGTTACAGGGAACCGGGCAGAGGGCCTTCTTGGGAGTGGCACCCGCCCTGTGGAACACCCTCCCACCAGATGTCAAAGAGAAAAATAACTACCAAACTTTTAGAAGACATCTGAAGGCAGCCCTGTTTAGGGAAGCTTTTAATGTTTGACGGACTATTGTATTTTAATCTTTTGTTGGACGCCACCCAGAGTGGCTGGGGAAACCCAGCCAGATGGGCAGGGTATAAATAATAAATGATGATGATGATGATTATTATTATTACAGCCACTACATTGAAATGACTGAATTTCTTTAAAATAAAATAATCTCATAAACTAGGCACAGGCAACACTTTCACGGCATGGCATTTGTGATGAATTGTTCTCTGAAGAATTCTGCAAATTTACAAAGTGGGGTTTCATTCATACTACCAGCAGGCCATACTACCCACAACCCAATGGTCTTGCAGAGAAATACATACAAATAGCAAAACAGATACGGACTAAGGCCAAGGAAGATGGAAAAGATCCATATACTGGGTTGCTGAACTACTGCAACACACACCTGGAATTGGAAGACTCGCCTGCTCAAAGGCTAATGAGCAGAAGGCTCAACTCCAGGATTCCTGCCAAAGGCTCCCTCTGGAAGCCAAGAGCAACAGATCATCACCAGTTGAAAGCAGGCTGGATTGATGGAAAACAAAAACAGAAATTCCACTATGATAAAAGAGCCAAAATACTAAGACCACTCCTCAGATCAAATGTAAGGATACAAAGCCTGCCAGACACCTGGTATATAGGTGAGGAGAATTCAGATGCCTCTCCATCCATTGGGTATGTGACCATCAGGAGAGGTTTGTTCCCCTACCAAAGAATCCCTTAATTGTACTCTGCTGTTTACTTGTGCACCCACCCACCCCACTCACACATGAAAACAAAGATCACCACAGCCAATCACAAACAAACAGCCACACCCTAGGCCAATTCCTCGCCAGTGTTAACCAGTGTTAGAACATTTGCCCTGGAGCATCTTCCCAGCACCGGAAGGAAGTTCCACGGGGAAGCCTTTTACAGAAAAGAATATTGTTCCCTGGTGAAAAGACCTGCAGTTTTGATGTGTGTGTGTTTTAGCAAGGAACTGTTCTTTAAAAACAAACACACCTTTTAACAAAATAAAACAGCTGCTAGATGGGTCCTGGGTGTTTTGTGCCTCCTTGAGGAACCATTTCCTCTGAGGAGAGAAAGAATCAAAAGATGAAGAGAGCTCTGCACATTCTGTACTTAAAGCAACATTCAGAATTGGTTTAGAAAGAGCCTTGAAGCCGGGTGGGGGGTTGTTGGACTCTCACTCCCATTAGCCCCAGTTGAGTCCTGGTTTACCTTGCTGGTAAACAGGGCAGAAGCTTCGCCCAGCTGTGTTGTATGCTAGCTCCAACAGCTGACTTCAGGAATGGAGAACACTAAGCACAGATCCAGTTCTGGTCCCCAGCCTAGCTCTGACAGGAGATTTGGGATGTTGTTGCAAATGCCGGGCACCCATTTGTCTGGCATCATCTGAGATCTCCCAAGGCCCACAGAGCCCACTCCCTGGCAATTTCTGCCCTCATTGTTTCCCCGTATACCACAACTACTTTATTCTTCATTTATTGGCAGTCTCGCCCCCGGGAGCACAGCAGATTTTATGATGTTTGAGAACTAATGCGTCTCAACTATATCTCCTCCCCGTGGTCTAAAGTGTCTGGCACCACATAAACACTCTCAAATCTCCATTGGTGAATGTATGCCAATAAAGCCATTATGTGGTTTTTCACAGAGGCTAGCAAAACAAAATTATTTTTGTCTTTGAATTAAACCTTGGCTAAAAAACTGCACAAAGTTGTATCAGTGTATTCTTCCATCTGATTTCTCCAACCATGGATTCTGGAGTATGTGACAGACCCCTCCTTTCTTTCCAGCCCTACAAAATCAACAGCTGTCAACGGGATGAGGTATAGTGGCCCAGCACCGCTCTCTGAAACCATCTCTGTAAGTAGCAGCAGACCTATGTTAACATAGACCCTGTTGCTCCCAACTCACCAGGCTGGTCCAGCAAGATAACATGCTCCATGACCGCAAAAGCTATGGACAGATTGAGCAAAAGTAAGATGGTAATGCATGAGTCGACAGTGTGATGCAGCAGCAAAAAAAGCGAATGCTATTCTAGGCTGCATCAACAGATATATAGTGTCCAGATCAAGGGAAGTAACAGTCACACTGTATTCTGCCTTGGTCAGGCCACACCTGGAATACTATGTCCAATTCTGGGTACCACGGTTTATGAAGGATGTTGACAGGCTGGAAGGTGTGCAGAGGAGGGGAACCAAGATGATCAAGGGACTGGAAACTAAGCTTTATAAGAAACAGTTGAAGGAGCTGGGTGTGTTTAGCCTGGAAAAGAGGAGACAGAGAGAAGATACGATAACCATCTTCAGATATCTGATGGGCTGTCCCATGAAAGATGGAACTAGCTTGTTTTCTTCTGCGCTGGAGGATAGGACTTGAACCAATGACTTCAAGTTAATCAACAACTTTCAAGGGCAGAAACACACCATTTGAGGTTTAAACAGAGGTTGAGTGGCCATCTGCCACGGATGCTTTAAGGGAGATCCCTGCATTGCAGGGGCTGGAATAGATGACACTCAGGGTCCCTTCCAACTCTATGATTCTGTGCATTCCTCTCCCCATCTCCCAATAAATGTAATCCATTAGGATGACCAAGGCCAAAGCCAGAAGGAAATAGATCCAGATTTCTGGTTTCCTGCAAGAGTGCTTGAAACCAATTTCCACCCTCTCAAGCACCTTCTCCCAACAGGGTGGTAGTTATCAAATACCTCAGGGTCCAGAGTAGTCCCCCCTGCCCCGCCTCATGAGTGGGCACAACACTGCCTCTTCATGGGTGGAATGTACAGATGTATTGTAACACAGGGCTACAAAACAGCACCCTTGTGCAAATTGGATCTCAACAAGCCAAACGTTGCCCACCAGCCATTGCTCGTGGCTTGACAGGCTCATGCACGTGGCACAGGGAGGACCGGACACAAGCAGTTTATCGAGTCCTCAATGAGCTGCAGTAAGAATAGTGGCCACAAGGTGTGCCACATGCATGAGCTTGTCAAGCCACGAGTAATGTCTGGTGGCCTTGATCTGAAGAAAAATTTGATGCAAAACCTGGAAGTTTCTTCCCAGGCAGAACACTGGCATGAATTTTCAGAAAAGTTAAAAGAATGTTTAGAAGTGCTGAGAGGTTTTCCAGGGGTGTTATGTAAACCACAGGTTGGGCTGAAAGAAAATATGCTTCTAGATTCTCTCCAAGACTGTTAAAAACAGAAGACGAACCCTGCCAGATCAGACCAGTGACCTACGTATACAGGGCAGGACCCAGTTTCCCACAGGGAGAAGCCAAATGTCTCTGGGAAGCTTACAAGCCTTGCCTAAAGACCACAGTTCCTCCAGTTAACTGGTTTACTGCCTCCGAAAAAGGATCACCCACTTAGCTAGCATGGCTGACTGCCATGTGTAGACCTCTTATCTATGTATTTGCCTAATTCCCCTTTCAAGCCAGTTGACCTAGGGACTGTCATGTGGCAGTAAGATCCATGAATTCTGCACTGTAGTTTTGTTTTTCTGCTCAGTCAAATAAACTACTATTGCTGGATTCTAGACACTGACATATTCCCAGCTTTGCGGAGACAATTTCACTGTTGTTATTTAATTTTTTTAATGCAATATAAAACAACCCTTTAATGGAATGAAGAAGGAGAGCCACACCATCGTGGCCAAAAGCTGCACCCTCTGGCCCTAAAATTTTACAGGGCAGGGCATTCATTTTAAGGATGTTAACCTTGCTCCCCAGACACAGCAGCAAATTCACCCACCTGTCAAAGTCCACCCTCGCACTGTTATTTTTTCAAATCCATACAGGATATTTTGATCTAGTGATAACAGTACCATAAATACAGGTGGCAGGCCGACATTGCATATGTTGGTTAATCAACAACTTTCAAGGGCAGAAACACACCATAAAAAGAGGAGGAAATAATAAGCAAAGCAGAAAGTTGCCATCGTAACCAGAGCTTCGTAAGGGCCATGCAACAAACAAAGTAACAAGTGGAGTTAAGGAAGATTATTATTCAGAAAATAATACTCTAATTCTGATTTTAACAATTTGAAGTGTCAAACACTTCAGATGTGAGAAAAGCAGCAATTATACGGCATAACTTTTGCAACAGAAAACCCGCAGTTCCTTTTGTAGCATCCAAGCTTTAGGCTAAAATCACCTAACTGATGACAATCCACTTTCACTGTATAGCAATATTTTATATCTGTGAGCCTCCTTGTGAAAATTGCACCTAAATGTGGGGTGTATTATTTATAAATTGAGGGAACAATGAATTGTGACGTAGCAACACCGAAAGCACAGCATATGGCCATGAGCAATGACACATTTTAGATCTATCAAAATCCGCTCAGACATAATTGAGTGTATAAAATGCAAATCTAAATCAAGAATCACTAATCCAAGAATTAAGTCCATATACAGAATAAATGGGACAGTAAAAGGAAAAGTAGCTCTGAAAACATTGTGTTTGTAAATGTTCTGTTCCACAAGTGGGAAAAATAACAGCTGCTTTTGAATGATGAGGTGGTCCATTACTCACAGATATCAGCATTGTACACTGTGGCCAGAGAAGGCCAGTGCAAGTAGATCCATGCGGTCATTCTTGGGATCCATTATTTTATGAATTGACCTTCCTGGGCATTGAGTCAGGATAACATTGCCATTTAACATGTTGTTCCAGCTTGTCTTTGGAACACAGTTACATCCTTCCCACTCTCCCACAGGGTGAGAAGTTCCAGGGACACTGCCGGAGACATAGTGTGTGTTTGCGCCATCTGTGCTGTGTGCAGATTTACAGGCAGACTCGAGCAGTTCAAGAACTCTGCTCTAGACCAAATAGACTCAAAGGTGCTTCCAGAACTCATCCCCCCCACTCTCTTACATTCTGTGTCTCTCTGTTCTCTAAATTGTGGTTCTCTGCTGCCAGACAGAGCTTAGTCCATTCCCCTTAGTTGTTGGTGGGTGTGGAGAGAATGAGTCACCTTCCAATAGCATTTCCATATATTTCAGGGACTGGCTGTTTCTCAAAGTCATCTTCTAACACGCAGCATCCACAAAGAGCCCATTTCTGACCATTAAGAACATTAGTCAGTCACTCTGGCCTGCTATGACTCTTTCTTTCCAACCCTAGATGCATTCAGCAATCAGATAGTACACTCCTAAGACAGCGCCATTTAGCTAAATGAACCTAGCAGTTTATTGCAGACAAGAGACACTGGTCCACATATGAAACAATCAAGATCACTTGAAATGATTATTATTCAAGGAGATGAGTAACTATATAACCTTTAGAAGACATCTGAAGGCAGCAATGTATAGGGAAGCATTTAAAATGTTAAATGCTTTATTATGTTTTTATATAATCTGGAAGCCGCTCCGAGTGCCTGTGATAACCCAGTCAGATGGGTGGGGTGCAAATAATAAAACTATTATTATCATTACCTTCATGTGGAAAGTATTTTTGGCTTGCCTGGTGTTCTGGTGTTTAAATTCTTCTGTAGAATTTCTCTTGCCCACAAAGCAATGTGGGTCAGTGGTTGCAGCACCATGGACAAGTCCCAGTGAGCAAAATGCTCTGACAAACGCTAGTGGTGAACTGAGGACCTTACAAGTCTCTTCTTCCACCCCATCCTCCCCTACTTCATCCCCCTTCCCCAAAGAATGCAACCACTGGCCTGCAAATGAACTTCTTCATGTTTCCATGACCTCCTGCCTAGCAGAATCCTTGCAGCAGTCCTGGAGGGTCTTGTCTCCTCCAGCAAATCAGGGGCATGAGAAGGCATCGGTGAGGGAACTGGCTGGGGTATCATCCTCAACTTCTGCAGGCTCCTGACCAGCCTCAGCCTCAGAAGTCTGGTGCTGTTCTCCAGAGGCTGATTCCCTCAGCCTGCTTATCCTCCTGTCACTTGGCTGGGGCCGTGACAGTATGATGGATAATTGTGTAACCATCCACTTATTTGGCTGACACATGAGGCATGTTGCAGTGATCTTTTATCCGTGCTGATGCTAAACAGTGGCAAATCAACAGAAAGGAGATCAGCCATTGTGGTGCATGCAAGTTCCACATGCATTTGTAAAGGAAATGCTGTGAATCTTAAGAACTTTGGAAAGATTTAGAGCAGTGACAGATGACTGCTCTGTGTCAAAAAGAACATAAGAACAGCCTGCTGGGTCAGTAGCCATGATGTGAAAGTATAAAAATAGTACCATGTCCCATGAGAAACCTTTTGAAATCTGCAGCCAGACACCTTTTATGACAACCAAGCTGTGGCCATGAGAGATTTGTCTAAAATGAAGAAGAAAAGAACTCTGCACTTCTCAGCAATACTGACTATTAGGGGATAGGCAGTCACAGGTCTTCTTTATGGCTACCCAGACTTACATGGTCATCTTATCCATGTCTACTCAGGAGGAAGCACCAATGAGTTTGGTGGGATTTACTTTTCCTCTGCACAGCCATTTGGAAATTGTCTGGGGAGTCTGTATGTTTAGGATTGCAGCCTT
This sequence comes from Podarcis liolepis, assembly GCF_965112155.1. Taxonomy (NCBI): domain Eukaryota; kingdom Metazoa; phylum Chordata; class Lepidosauria; order Squamata; family Lacertidae; genus Podarcis; species Podarcis liolepis. The sequence goes on from NC_139556.1 coordinate 5,351,045, forward strand.
AGGCTGCTAATTGTAGTGCATCGATGGCAACATTTTAAATTGTTTTTCGTAAATGATAACATCATAATTAAGGAAACAAAGCACATGGCTCCAATTATCTCAGAGCAGTGCGTTCCTGTGCTTAATGAACAAGGACCAGATGAAGTTGTGAAAGCCAAAAATGTAATGATCTGACACAGGAAAAGGAACAGAGTCAAGATAATGGATGGAGAACCAGAACTAAAGGTCAAACTAGATATGATGTTAAAACTGTTTGGAAGACAAGTTTGGAAGCAAGATTCCTACTCTCCAGTAGCAGAGTTCAGCACAATGGCGATTGCTCCAAGCACATTTAAACATGGTTAGATTTTGCATCTGTCCTCATCCACCTTTAAACAAATGTTCCTGCTTAGGTCACAAAAGCTTGGCTTTGCAAATAAATGAAGATTTTACTCAGTTTCAGACTCAGCAAACTTTTTACATTCATTGGCAGTAGAATGAAAAAGAAGAATTAAAGTTCCAAATGACTTCATAAGAAAAGTACTTGGTTTCCTTACAAAAAGGATAATGTAGTCTTTTGGTTGGCAAAGATGCAGGGTATAGAAATCTCATTTTAGAGATATTTTAGTCACTTGAACTGGGAGCCATTCCACATGGCTCCTTCTTCAAAGAGAAGAGAAAGGGGGAGGCAAAGACTGCTGAGAGCCTGCTAAGCCACTCCCACACTGAAGACTTGAGTTCAGGGTTCAGTCTGCCTCTTCATGAATGCAAGTGCTAGACATTAACTGGATATTTCAACAAGAACTGCCTTTTGACATCAGATCTGATGTGAAGCTTGGTGTTGTGCTTAGCAGTAGTGGTGGTCAGTGGACTAGGGGGACTAGGCTAGTTCCCTAAAAGGGTCTTGTTTCTCTCATAGCCACAGCTATGAGAATCCAAACATGGTTCTCAAATGTTGCTCTCACTCACTCTGCAGTTTGCTCCTTTTGTCTCTAGCTCCCATCACTTCACTCTCAATTCCAAACTCTGGCTTTGAATAAATTCCAGAAAGTTGCTGGCTTAGAGATAAACTACACAAAGTCAGAACTCATGTTCCCCCCAAAGGAACAGAGCAGACTACAAAATATATGCCATCTGAAATTGGCGGTTTAAAATTTGGTAGTTTTAAATATCTAGGTGTCATTTTCCCAAAGGAAAGAATGTGTAAGAAAAACTTCGAGTCCTTTATTGCAAACAGTGAGACAAGATTTATCGGGGAGGGATAAATTTCAGCTTACATGGCTTGGGAGGAATGCAGTGCTGAAAGCAATACTGCTTGCTACATTTTCATTTCTGTTTCAAACCATGCCCATAGAGATACCACTGGATTTTTAAAACAAGGGGGGCAGGCAATTATAGAATACTTTAGTGGAGAAGTTACAGAGCCACCAACAAATAAAGCAACTCTTTCCAGAGTGGTTAGAGCAGCTGGTTCCACCATGAAGAGCCTACGAAGGACTCTGCTGATTGAGAATGAGACAAGTGTCCCAGGGGTGGATATTGAGAATAGCAGGTAAACACCCACCGTTGCAGCACCTGAAGGCCCTGAGTGAAAGTGAGGAGCCATTCTTATGAACCATGCTTATGGCAGGGAACAAACTGGCCCATTGGTTCGCCCCAGAGCCTCCCTTCCTAGGTTCTCTGAGATTTCTGGGTATATACAGGGTGGGAGGATGAGGAGCAAGACTTGTTCATCAAAGTCAAGCCTTTGCCACTGCAGCCCTCAGAATTCAGCTGAGGATCTTCTGCAGCAACTCTCCTTGGAACAAGGGCATGTGTGCTTACCTTGTTTGGTGGCGGGGAGTGTTTGTGGAGAGCTCCTGGTGGAGTTGCAGCAGTTTACAACACGCTTACTGGCCAGCAATATAGGAAGAGAGGAGGTTATTCTAGGGTGTGGGAGACTGATCTGGAGGAGGACTGCGAAGTAAACGGAAAGAGTTCCAAGAGTCATGGATGGTGCCCAACCCCCTGTAGCTTGACATCCTGTTAGTAGGGACTGGTGTAGGGATCACTAACCCACAGTAGGATTGCCCAAGCAAAGGGTAGCTTTGGTAGGCAGACTTTGATGTCATAGCTAGAGTAATGCAATTATTTGTAATTATTTGTATGGTTTAAGCAGATTTTATATATGTATATAGTTGTAAATATTTAATTTGCATTATTCCCCCCTATATTTTTAGTGTTTATGATCATCAATCAGGACTAAAGGCGAAGTTTAAATAAATAGAGAATAATCTGGGTTAAAGACTGCTCTTGCTGCCCTTGTTTTCAGGGCAGAGAAGCTCTAACACACAATGACTTATTAATCATTCATCTCCTAATGGAGATTGAAAATTGCATGGAGATTGGACATTACGTGAAAAGTGAGAATAATTTTGCCTTGAGATGCTGTGGTGGAGTATGGCAGCTCGCTCTGGCTGATACCGTTGTGCCTCACTGCAGGTTTGCTTGGGTGGGGAGGAGGTAACTGAGGAAGGACTATTCTCCCTTATCTTTCTTTTATTACCTCTTAACTGAGAATCTGAGGCCCCCCCCCCATTTCTCAGAAAACATACTGGATAGAGGACCTGAGTTTTGATCTGCACAGATTATAAAAGTCATATGTATATATGCAGACAATGTGATTTTGTCAAATTGTTTGAAGCAATGTATACCCTCTGGAGTCACGGTCTGTTTTATGTGTGTTGCAGTTAAATGTATCTTTGAATCCTGTGTTTGGAATACGCTGCCTTGTGCTGAGGTGATCTGGATTTGCTGCAGCTATAAGCTTCAGGAACATGGTGCAGGCGAAAAGCTTAACCATAGAATCATAGAATCATAGAGTTGGAAGAGACCACAAGGGCCATTGAGTCCAACCCCCTGCCAAGCAGGAAACACCATCAGAGCACTCCTGACATATGGTTGTCAAGCCTCTGCTTAAAGACCTCCAAAGTAGGAGACTCCACCACACTCCTTGGCAGCAAATTCCACTGTCGAACAGCTCTTACTGTCAGGAAGTTTTTCCTAATGTTTAGGTGGAATCTTCTTTCTTGTAGTTTGGATCCATTGCTCCGTGTCCGCTTCTCTGGAGCAGCAGAAAACAACCTTTCTCTCTCCTCTATATGACATCTTTTTATATATTTGAACATGGCTATCATATCACCCCTTAACCTCCTCTTCTCCAGGCTAAACATGCCCAGCTCCCTTAGCCGTTCCTCATAAGGCATCGTTTCCAGGCCTTTGACCATTTTGGTTGCCCTCCTCTGGACACGTTCCAGTTTGTCAGTGTCCTTCTTGAACTGTGGTGCCCAGAACTGGACACAGTACTTCAGGTGAGGTCTGACCAGAGCAGAATACAGTGGCACTATTACTTCCCTTGATCTAGATGCTATACTCCTATTGATGCAGCCCAGAATTGCATTGGCTTTTTTAGCTGCCGCGTCACACTGTTGGCTCATGTCAAGTTTGTGGTCAACCAAGACTCCTAAATCCTTTTCACATGCTAAATCCTTTTCACAAGCCAGGTGTCATCCATCCTTCTTGTACTGTGGTGCCCAGAACCCCTCAGTCATTACCTGGTGGCCCTAATCTGGATCTTGACCTCTGTCATGGCTTGAAGAAGAAGAAGAAGAAGAGGAAGAGGAAGAGGAAGAAGAAGACACTCTCAAACATGGGATTCAGTGTCAGGTCTCGTTTGATCCACTGATTCACAGATAAAGGGATGAGGAAGAAATTTGTTTTTGTTTGCAATGTAACTCCCATGGCTGGTTGCCCAGGAATGTACAAAGACAAGGAAAGTTTCTTACCATCTGCTTTTTATTCAGTATTTACAGAGAGAGGCTTTGGAACACAGCCTCTTGGATAATGGTGTTGTCCTGAGTGAATCTCCACCCCCTTTTCCTCCCACTTCCTCATTCGTCGTCGTCATCATCACCTCCTCTACAGGTGCTGCTACGTGCCCTCTGTCTTTGAGCTCTTTGCTCTTCTACTTTTAAAGCTCGCCGGGTTCTGGGAGATGGTGGGTCTGGAATGCTTTCTAGTGACAATGTGTCAGCCAGTTGCTGCTCCAGCTCTGCCTGCTCCTCCTCTGCCATTATTTCCCAACTTTCCCCCTCATCTTCCTCTGAGCTGTGACCTCCCTCAAACCCCTGTTGTAATTCTGTCTTCCTCTTCCTCCTCCCTGGAAGGATCCAGCTGGGGAGGCAGTCTCCACCATTCCTCCTCTGCCCAGTCCCTGACACACTCCTTGCCAGCAAAGCCGAGGCCCCCTTCCCACCAGCCATTTGCGCAGGCACACCCATGTCAGTGCACACAGAGTGGCCTCGCCTGCTGCTCCTCTCTGTGAGCATTGGTTCCACTGACGCCAGATGAGGAGCACCGGCTGGGCCATGCGTAGTGACGCCCCTCAAAAATCCACGCCCGAGGCCATGGCCCCTCTGGCATGCCCTCTGCCTGGTTCTCTGTGGCTTCACTTCTCGCAGTGAGAGAACCACCAGAAGGCCCTCGGAGCTGGACCCCCGTGCAGATATTCCTTCAGGTATACAGGGCTGAAGGTGTTTAGGGCTTTAAAGGTGGTCATGAGGTGGTCTGGACCACAACCCCAATTTTCAGTATGAGGAGAATACTGCTCTGCCTTTCAGGGCTGTTGTCAAGATTCCTAAGTATGTGAAGCATTTTGAACCCTTGAAATATGCAACAAAAACACTAAGCGGTACTATTAATTACTTGGTGATAAATGGACTGCATTATTAGCCATACTGTGAGAGGTTTGTGCAGGAATTACATTTCTTTCTCAGCACTGTAAGCTCCACACTTCAAAGGCAGAGAAGACCTTTAAAGTAGCTATCTGTGTAAATAGTCCTAATCAGTGCTATTTTTCTAGAAAAAGAGAGGCTGGAGCCCACCACGGACTTCTTCCTTGCTCTCTTAGAATGGCAATGGCACACACCTGAGAGGTGCTGGAGCTGAACTCCAGCTGGAAAAAAAAAAAGCTCTGCTCCTAATTAACCTGTTTACTGTAAACAGATCCAATTAACCTGTTACCTGGCAGGGATTCCTGAGAGCATTAAGAGTCATACCCCCTCAAGAATTGATATTTTGCTGCTGGGAGAACAGGCTTAGTTTCCAAGTTCATCATTTCTCATGAAGCTTTCTTTGCCTTCAGTGGTGCTCTTAATTTGCAAGGAATTGAGGAAGGAACAGCTGGCGATTTTGTTTGAGTGTCATATTACAATTTCCTAGTAAATGTCTGTAAGCATTGGGAGAGGCCTTAAAGCATTTTTTTTTTTTTTGCAGGGACTCGCTCTCAACAAAACCCACTAATCGGTATTTGCTGATGAATTAATCACCTGCTGGACTGATGAGCTGAAAGCATTGGTGAGTAGTGGAAAACTCTCTGTGTTGCTTTCATAGGCGCAGGAGATGCTAGTGCAGAGCCTCCCCTACAAAGCGCAGAACAATAACAACTGTGAGCTTAGCGGCCAGCTTGTATCATTTATTTTTTCTGGCAAGCAGGACTTGAGCTGGAAAGAAAAAGAAAGGGAGAGGTGTGGCTAGAAGGGGCTTGGAAATGATGACAACTCCACTATCTGGGAGTGGAGCTTTTTCCTTTTTGGAGAAATGGCAAAGAGGCCACTCAGAGAAACAGTTGCTGTCTGTTCCGAAAGCATCTGGCACCTGCCAGAAGTGCCCATCTCAAGAGAGCCCATCGCTTTGGAAGGTAAGCCTTTATTTTCTGAAGGTGGCTGGCAAGGGTTGCTTTGGTGAGACTTTTCTTGAAGGCTTGAAGCTGGAAAAAGCTCACCAAGGAGGAGAGGAGGGGGGCTGCCCTAGCTGCTGTGTAGCCTTTGAGATGCCGTCCCTTCTGGGCAGGAGGGTGGGAGTGGGAAGAAGTTGTGGCCTTCAGTGACTTTTCCTGCACTGTGGAAGAGGCACACATCTGCTGGAGAAAGCTCTCTGGAGGGTTAAAAGCTTTGCATGCAAGATCTGAGAACAGTCAGTGAAACTGCGTTTCTTCGTCATGATTGGATGGGGAATAAGAACACAAGGAGTACAAATTTGCGCAACATGCAACTAACTCAAGGGGGGTTACTGCCATGAGATGTGGAGATGTCCTCTCTCTGATGATGCTCACATAGGCAGACAAATGCATGGTGCAGGATAGTTAAACACTGCTCCATGTACGGGGGCCGTAAATCTTCCAGGTGGCTGGGGTTCAGCAACAGAGGGACACGATTGTGTTGCGTCCTGCTCGTGAGTAACCAGGCACTTTTGACTGGCTAGCATTGGAAAACAAAAAGCTAGACTAGCTGGTCTGAGTAAGCAGGATAACGTTGATGTTCTTATCAGGAGAGGCGAAATGTAGCTGGCCAGGAAACTTGTCATTTACACTCATGTGAGAACAGACGGTTTATTGCTAGGTCTTCATTTCCCCATCAGGCCTGGTCTCTGGCTACAGTTCAAACAGGGAGTGCTTCCTCATCAGTATTATTAAACCTTTTGACTGTTTTTGATAGAAAGTACAGAATAAACATAGTAGATAAAGGCACATCTGATGATATGCACACAAGGGGTGTCGTAAGGGACTAGATTGCCAAGTCAACCTCTTTGCTAGTAAATTATGCAACAAAAGAACCAAAACGTTTTCATTTTGTTTTAAATTTATGAGCATTAAATATGCTATATGTTCGATTGAAAAGTGCCCCAGACTCTATATGTACCTGTAGGTTAGGCATTAATTAGCATGGCTTAGAAAGGTGCTTCAGGATTCTCTTTTGTTTTATTATAACAGATTTACGTGGTTGAGATTCCCCCACTCCTGCTGTTCTGGAACTCATTTGCATAGTTGATCCTGATTAAATATTTAAAGAAAGAAGTTGAAGCATTTAGGGCAGAGGTGAGAGGGAAGATAAGAGTAAAAATTGGGATATGAACTGTGAGAGAGAGCAAGAGAGAGAGCAAGCTGGGTTTCCAGACAAACACTCGATGGGCACGTCAAGGGCCTTTAATGGCAAATGTCTGAGTTCCAGGAAGAAGTTGTGCCAGCATTCTCAAGTAAAGTATGTTGGTGGAATTCTTGCGTTCCAGGTCCATGAAGTCATATTGTGCTTTAATCTTTATTTTTTGCTGTGAATCAGGTTCACTCTTCGAATTCATACCACAGCACCGCAAATGAGATTTCCTCCACCTTGACTAATTGGAAGGGAAGAATAAATTGGTTCTTTATCTCAATGCAAAGTACCTGAACTTATTCGTGCAACCTTCACATTAGTTTCTTTACAGCCATCTTAAGTAATTGAAACTGAGTATAGAAAAAAGTGTGGAAAACATGGGACTTTCTCCTTCTCCCTCGTTCTCCCCAATGCTATTATCTCTCTACTGAAACTTGGAAAGTACCTTTTAATTCTTTGTAATCTGGATGTATTCTCGCCTGGGAAGGGAGACTGGAATGTACTCCTGCCATAGGTCAGCAGCAGAGCACACACATTGCCTGCTGCAAATCCCAGACTCAGCTGCTGATATCTCTATTTAAAGGAGGTTCAAGGAGCAGGAACTAGGAAGAGCTTGTGCTGGAGAGTCAATTCCCAGACAGAGGAGACCAGGCTGGGCTGACACAGACTATGGGCCTTTCTCCACACTAACTGTTTAGAGTGATATAGGTGTGTGTGTGTGTGTGTTGTTGTTTTTTTGCATGCTGCCACACGTCATCGTCCATTATTCAGTTAGTATTCTGGAATAATGTGCTAAAAGAAACCCTCCAATTTTCTTCTAGGTAAAGGTAAAGGGACCCCTGACCATTAGGTCCAGTTGTGGCCGACTCTGGGGTTGCGGCGCTCATCTTGCTTTATTGGCCGAAGGAGCTGGCGTACAGCTTCTGGGTGATGTGGCCAGCAAACCAGAGCAGCGCACGGAAATGCCGTTTACCTTCCCGCCAGAGTGGTACCTATTTATCTACTTGCACTTTGGCGTGCTTTTGAACTGCTAGGTTGGCAGGAGCAGGAACCGAGCAACGGGAACTCACCCCGTCACGGGGATTCGAACTGCCGACCTTCTGATCGGCGAGCCCTAGGCTCTGTGGTTTAACCCACAGCGCCATCCGCATCTTCTACTGCTGCCCCCCCCCAATCAATTGAAAGATTCAAAATGGATTCTCAATATTTTCCTTTGCACGGCACAAGTACCACCCCAATTTCTGCATGGAGCAGCTGCGGGCTGTTTGGGAGGGGTCTGTTCTGCACCACTTCCATTGACTGGTGCCAGCTGTCTAATTGTGATCACAGATCATAGGATAGATATGGGAGTGAAAGGCAATGAGACTGATCAAAAGTCCTGCCCACAGCAGCAGTAATTGCTTTGATAGATGAAATTTCATCACACAACAGCCAGTTTTGCCATGGCTCAGGAAGACACATAGCTCCTCTTCTTATTTGCTATACACCCAAAAGTTTTCAATTACGGTAGCAGTAATTGTGCCCTCGTTGACTACAACACTGTCATTGGGTGGTATAGACACACCCAGTCCAAGATCTGTTGATAAAGTATTCAAATCCATCCATTTTATTTTGGAGGGCAATATGCCTGGAATCTCTGTCATGCAATCTCATAATTAGCTTGGTGTTTTTCACTCAGTTGTAACCTGTTCAAGAAATCTAATACCTAGCAATATTTATAAGAATTTCTACCTTTCTGCTACATTTCTGGAGAGAGTGAGTTGTTCTGGAGTTCTGAGTTGCTTCATCTTTTTATTTATTTATCTCCCTCTCTCCCTGGTCTTTTGTACTTCTTCCACCTTCCTTGTTGCTTAGTGCAGTCAGTCCAACTTGCACTCAACCACTTTTGGTACCGTTCTTGGATTTATAACTTGCAGAATCCAGGATGTCTATAAATATTGTTGCTGCTGATGTCCATCTGTCTCGAAAGAGAATGGAGTGACCCTCTGGGGGGGGGGAGGAGTCAAACCGGTGTGTTAGCAGCACGAAAGTGACCTCCCTGGAGTGCAAGCCTGGGCAGGGTGTCTGGAGATCCTGGGCTGCCCAGACGACAAGACCACCCTCTTGGCCTGGCTGATGTTGCCCAAAGGAAAGCAGAGTACAGTGGTGCTTTGGGTTACGTACTTAGTTCGTTCTGGAGGTCCGTTCTTAACCTGAAACTGTTCTTAACCTGAGGTACCACTTTAGCTAATGGGGCTCCCACTGCCATCGCGCGATTTCTGTTCTCATCCTGAGGCAAAGTTCTTAACCCAAGGTAGTATTTCTGGGTTAGCGGAGTCTGTAACCTGAAGCGTCTGTAACCCGAGGTACCAGTGTAATACATCTGGCACCATCTTGGCTGCAGGAGTTGCCGCAAGGAGGCATACCAGGCGCCGTCCAACCATCATAGGGACTTCACTCGGAGGGTTTGCTAGTACAGAACACCAGACATTTAAAAGCACAATTTGTTAAGGGCGCTGGGAACTGTAACTCTGCAAGAGTTTCCTGAATTCTTTGCGAGTGGTTGGACAATATGCCAAAGTATCATTTAGGAATTAACCATCCCAAACCTGAGAGACTAAGCCTGTGGTTTAGAAATCTCTGCCCCAAGTGAAGTAGCCTGTAATAAATGACAACTGTGGAGTATAACCTCTTCATATGTATAGCTAGTTGTTCTCCGTTATGTTGAGACAAGGAGATTTGTATTAAATGTCAAAGGAATCTTCTTCCTTGGAAGTTTTTAAGCAGAGTTGGATGGCCACCTGTCATGGATGCTTTGAGATTCTTGCATTGCAGGGGGTTGGACTAGATTACCCTCAGGGGCCCTTCTAATTTCATTGAGCCTGCTTAATTGCTCTCATGGCAACTGAGATCATTTCCTGCTCTGGCTAACCCTTTCATGCATGCAAGTGAGAATCAGTAACTGTACAGTATATTACTACAAGTTGAAAATGTAAAATCCCATAGTTACTTGAATCTGTCTCTGGCACTAGTTGAAACTTGTAAGCTCCTTGTAAGATGAAACAGAAATAAAGAAATCCTACAATGCTATGTCCATGGAAAATGTAGTATTTGTATTAATAAAGCTGGAGATTGACAAGGCTTCAGCTGAATTGAGTAGTATTACATAGTGGCTTCAGCTGAATTGAGTTTGTATTACACTGTGGGAGGCAGTGGAAGACAGGCGTGCCTGGTGTGCTCTGGTCCAGGGTGTCATGAAGAGGCGGACACGACTAAACGACTAAACAACAACAACACACATAGTGGCTGGAGGCAGCACCTTCCTTTGTACTGTATCAAAGTCTCATCATTACAGGCAGAAGAAAGCTCTGAATGGCAGGTGCTGTTTACAACTTAATGTTCATAATTTGGGCAGTATTGTTGAGTGTGTGCTTCTTTTTTTGCTTCCTCCCCATCGTGAGAGTTAAGGTCTAAATATGGTTGATGTCAGCTGGACTTAGTTTATTAAATAAATATTTCTCCCCAGGGGAAAAAATCAAACTATTAATAGCTGCCCTCAGAATGTCGTATTTTCCTATGCTCAACGGTTAAAGGCACAGCATAAGAAAACATTTTGAATTCGTCTTAAAGCAAAAATTCTTCTCTCTGTACTCGCTGGTGCCTGCTGTGTTGAGATTAAGGAATTATGTTAAAACCAAGAGATCTGACTGTAGGATAGTTGGACTGTGTACCTTGCCAGCATGGGTCCTGGCCAGAGTTGCTCAGCAAGTGACCAAAGCGCTGCCTTTGGGGTGTCAAGGAAGCAGCCCACAATCTGAGAAAGGTGGGAGAGAACGGTTGCAGAGAGGGCTGGCAGATGCTGGCAAAGCCTAGTATAGAATTGGGAGGGAAAGTGGAGGATGGCACAGTTTCTCAGCATAGGAAATACTTCCCGACAAGAGGAACTGTTGTAGGTCAAACCACGCAGGAGGAAGGGGAAACGGACGACTCCCCCAAAGTCCGCTCCCCTTTTTCGGTGGGCCAGGCGTCCGGGACCCTGCAGTGATCCGGCGTGGGGAGTTGGCGACCCCCTCCTGCCTCCCGGCAGGAGGCTAATCTGCGCCGGTAGGGGGCGTGACCGTGGGAAATTTAACTTTGGCGCGGCCGCAGGGCGACGCTGGATTCTTGCCCTTCATCGCTGGATCCTGCGCGGTGATCTTCTCTTGCAACCTTTGGATCGAGCCTTTTGGCTTTGCGTCGGATCCAGCAGCCCGGAGTTCCCTGCCTGCGCAGCCTCTCCCCTCCGTCCCCCGCTTGGCGCATCCACGCGCGTCGAGTCCAGCCTACAATCCAGGCAGGAGCGCGCAGCTGAAGTTCCTGCGGTGGGTGAGTGACCCTCAGTGACCCGCGAACTTGGTGCGGGCTGGCGAGGTGTCCTTGTGCCGGCCGGGTTGGGTCCTGGGCTTGAAAAGGACGAATTCAGAGGCGCCTTCTTCGTGCGCCCGGGCGGCTCCCCGGCCCCTTCCTCCGCGCGTCCTCCGTCCCACCCCGTCCCTGGGGTCGCGGGTCTTTTGCTGCTTGGCGGTGACTCTCTGACTTGGGTCCCGGAGAACCTGCGATGCTCGGCGCGCGCGAGTGCGCTTGCTGTTTTGCGCCTTCTTCCTCCTCGCATCGCTTCTCCTCGCGCCGGCTTGCTGCGCCTGAGCTTAAGGTCCCGGTTTTCTCTCTGCCTGGTGGTTGTGCGTGTGCGCTTCAGAAGGTCCGGGCAACTTGCTCATCTTGGCCTTTGCCTGCTCCACGCCGAGTGTTTGAAGGCACTTTGCCCCCCGCCGCACCTCTTTTTGCGCGCGCGCGAGTGAAGAGTTTAGAGTGCCATTTCGCTCCGCGTTTGTTTGCGCTTTGGGCGAGGCTTGATTCCGGGTCGGGGGCTCGGTTCATTCTTCCTCGATCTCCTTCTTCCTCTCCACCATTCTGTTGGACCACTTGGTGGGAGCTAGAGGCCCCCCGGGCCTGGCTTTCTGGCACATCAACACCCCCTTTCCGCCCCTCCCAGAGTCTTGGCTTGGCTGGCGAGTGCTGATTTTATTGGGGGCCAAGGGATTTTAACTTGTGGCTTAGCTAGGTAGTTAGCAGACAGAGAAGCAGATAACTCATATTTTAATACGCTACATGAATAGTTAAAGGCCGTGCGGAGGAGCGAGTGATCCAGCCCATTCATTGTACTGATAGTGGTGGAAAGGTGCCGAGCGTTATTTGGGTCTGGCTGCTGTTGTGGGGACCTTCCGATTCCTTGTGTTTGGTGTTGGCATATACTGAGGTCAGTTTTTGGTAGAGGAATTGCTTAGAATTGATTCACTTTAGAGCTATTTAGTCAGGCAAAGAGACAATTACACAGGTGTCATGTTGAGGTTTATTTCATTGATAAATCAGAGGATTCTGAGGCTGAACTGTCTCTGTGTTTTTTTTGTATAGAGGTTGTTCCCAGTTAGTGTAGTCAATACTGAACTATTTTCATCTGGTGGTTGCTCCCAGTCGGTTTGGTGGCTGCTGCCAGTTAGTGTAGGCAAAAGGGAACTGCACTCAGTTGGACTGTGTACATTGCCAGTATTGGTACTGGCCAAACTTATTCAGCCAGGCAAACAACCTGTTGTCTTTAGGGGTGTCAAGGAAGCAGCCCACAATCTGAGAAAGGTGTCCCAGAATGGCTGCAGAGAGGGATGGTATACGCTGGCAAAGCCTATAATTGGCAGGGAAGGTGGGGGATGGCACAGTTTCTCAGCATAGGAAATACGTCCTGACAAGGGGAACTGTTGTGGGTCAAACCACGCAGGAGAGAGGGGAAACGGACGGCTTCCCCAAACTGCAACTGCTTCACTTGCCCCTTCCTTCCCTACATCCCCCTATTTTGCTGGCAACTAACAAAACAACAATAATCCGGGACTTGATCCTGGAAGAAGGAGACCTGATTATAAGAGACAAATTTGGATGAGTCAGAGAGCCCAGCTCTGGTCCAGCTGGTTTCTCTGTGCAGCGTTCATGCCAGAGGTGGCATCCTGTGATGAAACAGGAAGGGGCCCTGCCAAAGCCTTGCTTACTAGGGTTGTGTGGCAGAAACAGCTTCCAGGTTCTGGCTAAATCTTGTGGGGCTCTTACAGGACCTCTTCAGAAGCTAGAAGCCACCACTGCTTCCCCCACTTCTGCGGTGGCAGTGGCAGCCCCCATGGCAGCCCCCCTTGGATTCTGTTGCCTGAGTCCACCTCATGGATGGTCCAGCTCCGAACAAGGCATGACTGATGTGCATCTGGGAGAGGAGGAGAAGTTTTGTTTTTACGGAAGCTAGGAAGAGAAATGGGCTTTCTGTCACAGTCAACATTTACTGAGTGTCTGATCATAAGGGATATCCTACTGCCCTGCTGACTGCTTGACCAAGGTAGTCTGGGGGTTGAGATCTCCTCAGTTTGGAGGTGACTTCCGTGTCAATGCTGAGGTCATAGAATCATAGAATGATAGAGTTGGAAGAGACCACAAGGGCCATCGAGTCCAACCCCCTGCCAAGCAGGAAACACCATCAGAGCACTCCTGACATATGGTTGTCAAGCCTCTGCTTAAAGACCTCCAAAGAAGGAGACTCCACCACACTCCTTGGCAGCAAATTCCACTGTCTCTCCAATCAACAGCTGGAAGGTGTGGTAAATACAGTGAGGGGGGAAAGTATTTGATCCCCTGCTAAATTTGCCCGTTTGCTCCCTGACGAAGAAATGACCAGTCCGTAATTTTAATGGTAGGTTTATTGTAGCTGTGAGAGACAGAATGACAACAGGAACCCTCCCCCCAGCTTTTCAGACTTTTTAATCTATAGAGAATGCAAGTAAAATAATTTATAAAATTATGAATGGCATGGAGAAAGCAGATAAAGAAATGTTTTTCTCCCTCTCATAATAAAACTTGTGGATATCCCAAGAAATAAAGTAATTCTTCAAGCGGTGCAGTGATGGCCAACGTGGATGGCTTTCGAACAGGATAGGAAAAATTAATGGAAGAGAGAACTATGGATGGGGGTAGAAATGCTTCCAAACACCATTTGCTGTGGACCCCAGGAGGAGAGCGTGCTTGTGTGCTTGGATCCTGCTCGAAGGATTCCCACAGGCAGCTGGTTGTCATCTGCGAGAACGGCATGCTTCATTGATGCTCCAATGGCCTGATCTAGCAGGTTCTTCTTATCTTCCTGTGTTAACTGAGGCAGCTCACATGATCCCCCCCCATGGCAACACCTGCACGAAGATAACAGTGCTTGCATGCACACTGCTACTGATCGTAGGGTGACATGGATGTCAGTGTCTATACCCAGAGGGTGGTGGCATCCACAATGGCATCTGATCAGCCATGCATAACGGTCTGGCTTCCGATATGAGACTTTTCAGAAGTGTGATAATCTCTCTCCTTTCCCCCCCTCTCCAGCCAAGCAAAGAGCCTCTCTTCACTGATGTTCTGTTTAACAGGAAAACGTTGGTGGTGTGAGTCACATGTGCAGGCATGTGTGGAGGAAGACGTTTGTGGCCAACAGTTTCACTACATCTTCTGTTAGCTCAGCTTCCATAGTAGAAACTCTTGGCCTGGTTTTACTTCCAGACTTGCTGGCACCCAGTCACTCAAGTTCACCAGCAGAGAGAACGATAAATAAAGATGACAGCGATATAAAAGGGAATTATTGTCTGTATCTCACATTCAGTTAAAATCTTTATTTCAGCATTCACTTGTTCAATTTAAATGCAATTCTATGAGGATTAGAAAATGTAAGTCGCCAAGGCGTTTTCCAAAACACCTGAGGTATTATGATTCTGCCTCTAGTGAACCATAAAGTAACACGAAGGGTTTTTCTTGGTGGGATGGTATTTGTACTCTGATGCTGTTTTTCCACCAGGAAAAGCTGAAGAAGTGTGGAAATACTGAGCTCAGTCCCAGATAATTTTTCTTAATATGGGGTGGGGTTTGAGCCTTTGCCTTGTGTCGCTTGCCAAGGAGCGGCTGACTGAGGTTCATGACTGAAAACTAGACTCATTTCATACAGAGATGTCTGATTTGGCCAAAGTGACATATGCCTTAGCTACATCCTGTTTGGATTACCGTAATGTGCTCTGCGTGGGGCTGCCAGAAACTTCAGCTAGCTCAAAGAGCTGTGGCCAGATTGTTGACTGGGGCTGGTTATAGGGAGCAGACGACTCCCTTGTTACAACAGCTTCACTGGCCTATTGGTCTGTTTCCAGGCACAATTCAAAGTGCTGATTATGACCTATAAAGCCCTAAATGGCTTAGGTCCAAGCTATCTGAAAGACTGTATTCCCTCATATTCCTTCCTGCCTTCTGAGATCTTTGATGATGATGATGATGATAATGATAATGATTTATTATTTTTACCCCGCCCATCTGGCTGAGTCTCCCCAGCCACTCTGGGTGGCTTCCAATCGAGTGTTAAAAACAATACAGCATTAAATATTTAAAACTTCCCTAAACAGGGCTGCCTTCAGATGTCTTTTAAAGAGAAGACAGCTGCTTATTTCCTTCACATCTGATGGGAGGGCGTTCCACAGGACGGGCGCCACTACCGAGAAGGCCCTCTGCCTGGTTCCCTGTAGCTTTGCTTCTCACACTGAGGGAACTGCCAGAAGCTCTTCAGGGTTTTGTTTGCACCATTTTGTTACATTTAGATGAATTCACAAGTTTTTAAAGACCACCTTTTGACAGTAGAAGGCACTCGTTAAGTAATTAAAGCAGGACTGCAATAAGTTAGATTTTAAAATGTAGTTGGCTAAAACTGTGCTCCCAATTAGTCAGGCAGCCAACTTAATTTTTGTATAATTATTTTACTGCATGTTATCATGTCCTTTTTAGCCCACCAGAGGTCAGAAATAGGGAGGACTTATGCAGAAGAAGAGCACTGTTTTTTGTTTTTTAAGTCTTCACTGGAAGAAGTCTTTTACATGTGAGCCTTCCGTATGTGTTGAGTATAAAGCTGCTGACAGGTGGAAGAGCTTGAGCGGAAACAGGCTAGAATTTTGTGCTTTCAGAAGGCACCCGACACCCATGCAAAGAATGCACGATGAAGCAGGGCTATCCCTCCAACAGTAAAATATGATTTATATTGACAGAGGCATCCTATAAAACTTATGCATTGTATACTGTGGAAGTCTTGTGCTATTTTAGCAGCACGTACACAGCTTCAGTGCTGATGGATCTAAATATCAGCTTTGTACAAGGGATTGTAAATTATGTTCACTTGCTTGCAGTATGGAAAGTATCTGGGGAAATGTAGTTTGTATTCTGTGAGACTTTTATAACCTAATAAATCAGGGCTGCAAAGGTCAAGGGGAAGAATAATTTGAAGAGTGCAGCCTAACTGTTCCTATTTAGGAAGTGTAATGTAAGTGCACCTTCACTTAAGAGAAAGTACAGTGGAAATAATATCACCCGTGAAATGCAATGTTAGTCTGTTTTTTTAGAATGTATAGTTTGTTTTTTGCAGGGGAACTTGCTGCACTGTCCTAGATCCGGCGTTACAGCACACATTGCAGTAATGAAGTCTTGAGGTTACCAATGCACTTTGACAATTCCTGTCCAGGAGTGATCATAGTTGCTGCAATTGGTGATGAGTCCGGGTGTCCTCTGGTCAAGGTGGATGATTCAGAGGTACAGCACTTACCTGAGCTACCCTCACTAATACTGCAAAAATAAGAATTGGTCTATCTCTGTGCTAGGGAAGTGGGATAGCTTGGAAACGGGACATTTTGGGGCTCCCTGAAAGGGCATATTTTAAAGGTCTAACAGCCTATATTTCCACTCTTTACTTTGCTGCATATTATGTGACTTTAAATTTCTGCTTGGTTTTTCTCACCAAGGAGTGCTTGTCCCAACTTTGGATCTTAGCTTCTAGGATTCCAACACCCTCTGAACTGGGTAGCTGGGTTAGTCTGCTGCAGCAAAGTCAACAAAAATACTTGTGGCAGCTTGAAGACTAACCATTGTATTTTGGCAAAAGCTTCCACGCACCATTTCATCATATGCAAAGATAGTCTCGCCCCCTGCACAACACCTTGTGTTGGGAGCATGCCAGTTCATGTCCATTCAGGATTTTATTGTTCTGATACAGCTTTCCAAATGTTCCAAGTTCTGTGCAAAATGGAACAGACAAAAGCCACATTCCGAGGCACATTGAGGAACTTTATGTCAAAGAAGGAAGTTTCTACAAAGCCTGACTTTCCTTAGCGTTAACTGTAAACATCGCTTTAGAAATGCTATCGATGAGAAGAAGGGGGCAGAGAGGAGGGAGGAAGGCTGGGGTGGTAATACTTTGTGTATGTGTGGTTCTCTTTCAAGAGACAGTACGCATAATTTTGTAAAATGCTCTCAAGGAAAAGCAGTGAGTTTTCAAACTATTTACATGAAGCTGCTGGGTGCGGTCATTAGGGAGCAAAGTGTCACCAGGATGCTGATATCACACAGCTCTGGTTCTCTATAATATCTGAATCGGGAGAGGCTGAATCGGGAGAAATAGGTGGCCAGATGCAGTGGTAGACCAGGAAGACAAAGGTTCCCATGTTTGGGAAACTGGCAAGTTGGAAGGGGTTGCACTCCCTCTGAAGGAGCAAGTGTATAACTTGGGGGGATTCCTGGATACCTATTTGTCACTCGAGGCTCAGGTGTTCTCTGAGGCTAGGAGTGCCTTTGACCAGCTTTGTTTGGTTCACCAACTACAGTTGTTGCTGGACAGGAATGGCTTGACCACTGCAGTCCATGCATTGGCAACCTTGAGGCTAGGTAAAGAAAGGTAAAGGGACCCCTGACCATTAGGTCCAGTCACGGACGACTCTGGAGTTGTGGTGCTCATCTCGCTTTACTGGCTGAGGGAGCCGGTGTATAGTTTCTGGGTCATGTGGCCAGCATGATTAAGCTGCTTCTGGCGAACCAGAGCAGCACATGGAAACACCGTTTACCTTCCTGCCGGAGCGGTACCTATTTATCTACTTGCACTTTGACGTGTTTCAAATTGCTAGGTTGGCAGGAGCTGGGACCAAGCAACAGGAGCTCACCCCGTCGCAGGGATTCAAACCACCGACCTTCTGATCGGCAAGTCCTAGGCTCTGTGGTTTAACCCACAGCGCCACCCGCGTCCTTAACCTTGAGGCTAGATTACTGTAAATGAGCTCTACGTGGAACTGTCCTTGGTCTGGTTCAGATGCTCCAGAATCTTCTGGCTAGATTGCTGATGGGAGCTTCTGGTTGAGAACATGTGGCACAAATGTTAAAACAGCTGTACTGGCTGCTCATCTGCTACCAAGCCGGGTCCAATGTCCTTGAATTGATTTCAAAGCCCTGAACAACCTGGGTCCAGGATACATCAGGGATTGCCTGATGTTCCACCTCCATCCCTGACATCATCACTCCCCAAACTGGGGAGGCTTGTTTGGCAAATCAAGCCTTTAGTTTCCCCAGCCCAGGGACACCCTGCCAACAGAGATTCAACAGGCAACTTCTGTGCCAGCTTTTAAATATCTGCTGGAAACTTTTATGTTCTGCCAGACAATTAATGTGCAGGCGATTAAGAGTACAGACCCACAGTGGTCTGTTGTTGTTTGTTTTTAATTTCTTTTTGTTTTTAACTAGTTTTTAAACTTGGTTTTATGTTTTTATATCGTAAATCGATGTGATCTATCTCTATGATACAGTGGTATATATATACTTAACCTGGAGGTAGGCTGTATGAATTGTGTATTGATTTGTAATGATTTGTTGGGTCTCTGGATCGTAATAAAAATTGATTGATATATATACTGTTATAATAAATAAATAAATAAATAAATAAAAAATATACATCAATACAGTGGTACCTTGGTTTAAGAACAGTCTGGTTTAAGAACGATTTGGTTTACAAACTCCGCAAAACCAGAAATAGTGTCTTGGATTGAGAGCTTTACCTCGGTCTAAGAACGGAATCCAAATGGTGGAAGGGCACCAGTGCCGGGAGGCCTCATTAGGGAAAGAAGGCCTCAGTTTAAGAACGATTTCAGTTTAAGAATGGACTTCCAGAACGGATTAAGTTCGTAAACCGAGGTACCACTATATTGCAAACAATAAAAGTTATTTAAATTTCTTAACAGAAATTCATATGTATTTTTCTATTAATATGCTTCTCATTACTCTGTGGGCCATAACATATAAAGAAACCAAAACTAAATAAAACAAACAAGCAAACAAATAAAACTACAATATAGTTAATATGTGCTAGAAGCTCAGAATCAAGTTTGCAAGTTGAGCTGTCTGAAACAATTGATTGGATAACTGATGAAGCTATTCTTGCCGAAGAGCAAGCAAGATTTTGACAAGCAGATCCACTATAGACCATTGCTTTGTACTAGCCCATTTTATAGATAAGTGTGTTAAGAAACCAGGTGGTGTGCTATACTTAGCTTTCATTGATCTGAAAGCTGCATGTGATTCAATCTCTGAAGTAAGACTGTGGAATAAGTTGAACTCTTCAAGTATAGATAAAAGATTATTGTTCTTTATTAAATGTCCATATAAAAACACTGTGCTAAAAGTGATAGGTGACAGCAAAAACTGCAAGGCTTTTAGTGGGGGCAATTAGAATAAGATCTATTATTTGATTATAATCATGTGCCATGCATGTTTCCCTGGGGAGAGCATTCATTCATTCATTCATTCATTCATTCATTCATTCATTCATTCATTATTAAATTTCTATACCACCCTTCATCCAAAGATCACAGGGCAGTTCACAACGTAACAATATAAAATGAGAATACAAAAAACAAACAAACCAACAACCCGGCAAACATATTGTTTTTGCTTTATTTATGCTTACGCACCAACAAGATACACAAAAAGAAATAGACATAATCCACAAAGGGCCTAATTTCCCCCCATTGTTTTTGGTTTCTTCCTCGCACGGTAAGGGTGAGACAGCGGTCAGCCTTTTGTCCCCAGCATTTTCACTTCTCTTCAATCCTTTCTCCCTCCTTCCCCGTTGTGCTGGTCCCGTGGGTTACCCGAGAGGCGAGGTCCAAGTCCGGTCCGTGGTCAAAGGTGCAACGTGGAGGCAGTCCGTAGTAGCTGAAGCTGGGTGCAGGGCAGGGAGTCGGGTGAAGTCAGGAACAGGCTTGCAAGCAGGGAGCCAGGGCGGGTCAGGAGCTCAGGCAGGAAAGCAGGACAGGGTTCAGGCAGAAACTAGCAACCAATAATGTTGCTCCCGCAACTTGGGACTGGGGCTGGCCAGCTTTTATCTGCCCCGTGGCATAGGGCGGCCACAATCCTCTGGTGACTTGCCTCTCCTGGTCTGGAGGCGAACACTCCTCCTGCGGGAACTTAGTTCCCTTCGCCTCTCTGTCCTGAGCGTCTGCAGCACAGGAGAGGCTCTCATCGCCCTCGTTCTTCCTTTACTCCCTTTTAATTCTTCCAAAGCGGAGCACCTTCCCTTGACTTGTCACGCAGGCAGCTCATTCGAGATCTTCTACAATTATGTCTTCTTCTTCAGGTGCTGGCCTAATACGGGCCTGGTGTCGGGCTGTTGCCTTTTCAAGCTCTCGGCAGTTCTTGAAGAGCTTTGTCACAAGTGGTGCCAGAGGAGGCTGCTCCTTGGGCTGGAGCGGGGCCACTTTACTGCTCTTTTTGAGCGGCATTACGCTTCTCAGTCTCCTGAGCCACTCTGTTCCACGAAGGACAAGTCCTCTGAACTTTCCTTCTTCCTGAAGTTCTGGAACTGATCGCATGGTTGACGCCTTCCTCAAAATCAGAAGAAAATCCAAATCCTCTGATTTCTCTCTTAACGCACCTACACACCTCTCTCAGTCTCTCCTCACGAACCCACAATGGACACCTGTAGTTGGTGGCTTTTAAGGGAGAAGCAGGAGATGTCACAAAGGAGGGCAGGCCATTGTTACCATGGCAACCCACCCACCGTGACCCTGGGCCCAACTTGCCCCCCCCCGTGTTTCTTCAGAACTTTGAAGCACCTGCTGTTCCGTCTGCAGATGAATCTTCTGTTTTGGAGTTCATGTTTCTATACATGTTTCATTCTTCATTCAGCCCCATTTCCAAAGGGAGACAATCCCAACATCCCTTGAGATGCAGTAGAAGACTCCCAAGTCTAGGGGTGTCCATAGCACAGGATTAGACAATCTGCTTTGCATTATCATCATCATCCTCCTAGATAATCCTGGATTACATCTCCAGCTGGGGCAGAGAATGTCCCCTGTCCGAAACCCGGTCAGTTTAGACGATGCTGAGGTGGATGGGTCAATGTCTGACTCTATCCAAGGCAGCTTCCTATGAATATTCCTCTTAAGTCATTTACACTGAAGACAAGCAAGCTAACTTCTCCACAAGACCAACAATCAATTTCTCCATTTAGAGGACAATACCGAAAGTCCCTGTTTTATATACAATAATGCAAGTACAAAAATCTTGAATATGAGAAGGAAGCAAAATTCTGACTTCCGGTGGAGCGCGATTCCCGATGCAAGGATGGGATCTCTCTGGGAGAGAAACCCCAGCTATTTCAGCCTTAAAAGGGGGGTTTTAGGGCGAAATAACCTCACACCTGAATCAACAATAAACCTGCCTTTGGCTTTTGGAGCAGGCAAATCAGACCTCTGGTCAAGGTGGATGATTCAGAGATACAGCACTTACCTGAGCTACCCTCACTAATACTGCAAAAATAAGAATTGGTCTATCTCTGTGCTAGGGAAGTGGGATAGCTTGGAAATGGGACATTTTGGGGCTCCCTGAAAGGGCATATTTTAAAGGTCTAACAGCCTATATCTCCACTCTTTACTTTGCTGCATATTCTGTGACTTTAAATCTCTGCTTGGTTTTTCTCACCAAAGAGTGCTTGTCCCAACTTTGGATCTTAGCTTCTAGGATTCCAACACCCTCTGAACTGGGTAGCTGGGTTAGTCTGCTGCAGCAAAGTCAACAAAAATACTTGTGGCAGCTTGAAGATTAACCATTGTATTTTGGCAAAAGCTTCCACGCACCATTTCATCATATGCAAAGATAGTCTCGCCCCCTGCACAACACCTTGTGTTGGGAGCATGCCAGTTCATGTCCATTCAGGATTTTATTGTTCTGATACAGCTTTCCAAATGTTCCAAGTTCTGTGCAAAATGGAACAGACAAAAGCCACATTCCGAGGCACATTGAGGAACTTTATGTCAAAGAAGGAAGTTTCTACAAAGCCTGACTTTCCTTAGCGTTAACTGTAAACATCGCTTTAGAAATGCTATCGATGAGAAGAAGGGGGCAGAGAGGAGGGCGGAAGGCTGGGGTGGTAATACTTCGTGTATGTGTGGTTCTCTTTCAAGAGACAATACGCATAATTTTGTAAAATGCTCTCAAGGAAAAGCAGTGAGTTTTCAAACTATTTACATGAAGCTGCTGGGTGCGGTCATTAGGGAGCAAAGTGTCACCAGGATGCTGATATCACACAGCTCTGGTTCTCTATAATATCTGAATCGGGAGAGGCTGAATCGGGAGAAACAGGTGGCCAGATGAAATGGTAGACCGGGAAGACAAAGGTTCCCATGTTTGGGAAACTGGCAAGTTGGAAGGGGTTGCACTCCCTCTGAAGGAGCAAGTGTATAACTTGGGGGGATTCCTGGATACCTATTTGTCACTCGAGGCTCAGGTGTTCTCTGAGGCTAGGAGTGCATTTGACCAGCTTTGTTTAGTTCACCAACTATGGTTGTTGCTGGACAGGAATGGCCTGACCACTGCAGTCCATGCATTGGCAACCTTGAGGCTGGGTAAAGAAAGTTAAAGGGACCCCTGACCATTAGGTCCAGTCACGGACGATTCTGGGGTTGTGGTGCTCATCTCGCTTTACTGGCCGAGGGAGCCGGTGTATAGTTTCTGGGTCATGTGGCCAGCATGATTAAGCTGCTTCTGGCGAACCAGAGCAGCACATGGAAACACCGTTTACCTTCCTGCCGGAGCAGTACCTATTTATCTACTTGCACTTGACGTGCTTTCGAACTGCTAGGTTGGCAGGAGCTGGGACCGAGCAACGGGAGCTCACCCCGTCGCAGGGATTCAAACCACCAACCTTCTGATCGGCAAGTCCTAGGCTCTGTGGTTTAACCCACAGCGCCACCCGCGTCCTTAACCTTGAGGCTAGATTACTGTAAATGAGCTCTACGTGGAACTGTCCTTGGTCTGCTTCAGATGCTCCAGAATCCTCTGGCTAGATTGCTGATGGGAGCTTCTGGTTGAGAACATGTGGCACAAATGTTAAAACAGCTGTACTGGCTGCTCATCTGCTACCAAGCCGGGTCCAATGTCCTTGAATTGATTTCAAAGCCCTGAACAACCTGGGTCCAGGATACATCAGGGATTGCCTGATGTTCCACCTCCATCCCTGACATCATCACTCCCCAAACTGGGGAGGCTTGTTTGGCAAATCAAGCCTTTAGTTTCCCCAGCCCAGGGACACCCTGCCAACAGAGATTCAACAGGCAACTTCTGTGCCAGCTTTTAAATATCTGCTGGAAACTTTTATGTTCTGCCAGACAATTAATGTGCAGGCAATTAAGAGTACAGCCCCACAGTGGTCTGTTGTTGTTTGTTTTTAATTTCCTTTTGTTTTTAACTAGTTTTTAAACTTGGTTTTATGTTTTTATATCGTAAATCGATGTGATCTATCTCTATGATACAGTGGTATATATATACTTAACCTGGAGGTAGGCTGTATGAATTGTGTATTGATTTGTAATGATTTGTTGGGTCTCTGGATCATAATAAAGATTGATTGATTGATATATATACTGTTATAATAAATAAATAAATAAATACATCAATACAGTGGTACCTCGGTTTAAGAACAGTCTGGTTTAAGAACAATTTGGTTTACAAACTCCGCAAAACCAGAAATAGTGTATTGGATTGAGAACTTTACCTCGGTCTAAGAACGGAATCCAAATGGTGGAAGGGCACCAGTGGCGGGAGGCCTCATTAGGGAAAGAAGGCCTCAGTTTAAGAACGATTTCAGTTTAAGAATGGACTTCCAGAACGGATTAAGTTCGTAAACCAAGGTACCACTATATTGCAAACAATAAAAGTTATTTAAATTTCTTAACAGAAATTCATATGTATTTTTCTATTAATATGCTTCTCATTACTCTGTGGGCCATAACATATAAAGAAACCAAAACTAAATAAAACAAACAAGCAAACAAATAAAACTACAATATAGTTAATATGTGCTAGAAGCTCAGAATCAAGTTTGCAAGTTGAGCTGTCTGAAACAATTGATTGGATAACTGATGAAGCTATTCTTACCGAAGAGCAAGCAGGATTTTCACAAGCAGATCCACTACAGACCATTGCTTTGTACTAGCCCATTTTATAGATAAGTATGTTAAGAAACCAGGTGGTGTGCTATACTTAGCTTTCATTGATCTGAAAGCTGCATTTGATTCAATCTCTCAAGTAAGACTGTGGAATAAGTTGAACTCCTCAAGTATAGATAAAAGATTATTGTTTTTTATTAAATGTCCATATAAAAACACTGTGCTGAAAGTGACAGGTGACAGCAAAAACTGCAAGGCTTTTAGTGGGGGCAATTAGAATAAGTTCTATTATTTGATTATAATCATGTGCCATGAATGGTTCCCTGGGGAGAGCATTCATTCATTCATTCATTCATTCTTAAATTTCTATACCACCCTTCATCCAAAGATCACAGGGCAGTTCACAACGTAACAATATAAAATGAGAATACAAAAAACAAACAAACCAACAACCCGGCAAACATATTGTTTTTGCTTTATTTATGCTTATACACCAACAAGATACACAAAAAGAAATAGACATAATCCACAAAGGGCCTAATTTTTTCCCATTGTTTTTGGTTTCTTCCTCGCACGGTAAGGGTGAGACGGCAGTCAGCCTTTTGTCCCCAGCATTTTCACTTCTCTTCAATCCTTTCTCCCTCCTTCCCCATTGTGCTGGTCCCGTGGGTTACCCGAGAGGCGAGGTCCAAGTCCGGTCCGTGGTCAAAGGTGCAACGTGGAGGCAGTCCGTAGTAGCTGAAGCTGGGTGCAGGGCAGGGAGTCGGGTGAAGTCAGGAACAGGCTTGCAAGCAGGGAGCCAGGGCGGGTCAGGAGCTCAGGCAGGAAAGCAGGACAGGGTTCAGGCAGAAACTAGCAACCAATAATGTTGCTCCCGCAACTTGGGACTGGGGCTGGCCAGCTTTTATCTGCCCCGAGGCATAGGGCAGCCACAATCCTCTGGTGACTTGCCTCTCCTGGTCTGGAGGCGAACACTCCTCCTGCGGGAACTTAGTTCCCTTCGCCTCTCTGTCCTGAGCGTCTGCAGCACAGGAGAGGCTGGAGGGTTATCTTGATCTCATTGCCCTCGTTCTTCCTTTACTCCCTTTTAATTCTTCCAAAGCGGAGCACCTTCCCTTGACTTG
Organism: Podarcis liolepis; assembly: GCF_965112155.1. Taxonomy (NCBI): domain Eukaryota; kingdom Metazoa; phylum Chordata; class Lepidosauria; order Squamata; family Lacertidae; genus Podarcis; species Podarcis liolepis. The sequence continues at coordinate 5,376,431 of NC_139556.1, forward strand.
TCACGCAGGCAGCTCATTCGAGATCTTCTACAATTATGTCTTCTTCTTCAGGTGCTGGCCTAATACGGGCCTGGTGTCGGGCTGTTGCCTTTTCAAGCTCTCGGCAGTTCTTGAAGAGCTTTGTCACAAGTGGCGCCAGAGGAGGCTGCTCCTTGGGCTGGAGCGGGGCCACTTTACTGCTCTTTTTGAGCGGCATTACGCTTCTCAGTCTCCTGAGCCACTCTGTTCCACAAAGGACAAGTCCTCTGAACTTTCCTTCTTCCTGAAGTTCTGGAACTGATCGCATGGTTGACGCCTTCCTCAAAATTAGAAGAAAATCCAAATCCTCTGATTTCTCTCTTAACGCACCTACACACCTCTCTCAGTCTCTCCTCACGAACCCACAATGGACACCTGTAGTTGGTGGCTTTTAAGGGAGAAGCAGGAGATGTCACAAAGGAGGGCAGGCCATTGTTACCATGGCAACCCACCCACTGTGACCCTGGGCCCAGCTTGCCCCCCCCGTGTTTCTTCAGAACTTTGAAGACCTGCTGTTCTATCTGCAGATGAATCTTCTGTTTTGGAGTTCATGTTTCTATACATGTTTCATTCTTCATTCAGCCCCATTTCCAAAGGGAGACAATCCCAACATCCCTTGAGATGCAGTAGAAGACTCCCAAGTCTAGGGGTGTCCATAGCACAGGATTAGACAATCTGCTTTGCATTATCATCATCATCCTCATAGATAATCCTGGATTACATCTCCAGCTGGGGCAGAGAATGTCCCCTGTCCGAAACCCGGTCAGTTTAGACGATCCTGAGGTGGATGGGTCAATGTCTGACTCTATCCAAGGCAGCTTCCTATGAATATTCCTCTTAAGTCATTTACCCTGAAGACAAGCAAGCTAACTTCTCCACAAGACCAACAATCAATTTCTCCATTTAGAGGACAATACGGAAAGTCCCTGTTTTATATACAATAATGCAAGTACAAAAATCTTGAATATGAGAAGGAAGCAAAATTCTGACTTCCGGTGGAGCGCGATTCCCGATGCAAGCGTGGGATCTCTCTGGGAGAGAAACCCCAGCTATTTCAGCCTTAAAAGGGGGGTTTTAGGGCGAAATAACCTCACACCTGAATCAACAATAAACCTGCCTTTGGCTTTTGGAGCAGGCAAATCAGACCTCTGGTCAAGGTGGATGATTCAGAGATACAGCACTTACCTGAGCTACCCTCACTAATACTGCAAAAATAAGAATTGGTCTATCTCTGTGCTAGGGAAGTGGGATAGCTTGGAAATGGGACATTTTGGGGCTCCCTGAAAGGGCATATTTTAAAGGTCTAACAGCCTATATCTCCACTCTTTACTTTGCTGCATATTCTGTGACTTTAAATCTCTGCTTGGTTTTTCTCACCAAAGAGTGCTTGTCCCAACTTTGGATCTTAGCTTCTAGGATTCCAACACCCTCTGAACTGGGTAGCTGGGTTAGTCTGCTGCAGCAAAGTCAACAAAAAACCTTGTGGCCGCTTGAAGACTAACCATTGTATTTTGGCAAAAGCTTCCACGCACCATTTCATCATATGCAAAGATAGTCTCGCCCCCTGCACAACACCTTGTGTTGGGAGCATGCCAGTTCATGTCCATTCAGGATTTTATTGTTCTGATACAGCTTTCCAAATGTTCCAAGTTCTGTGCAAAATGGAACAGACAAAAGCCACATTCCGAGGCACATTGAGGAACTTTATGTCAAAGAAGGAAGTTTCTACAAAGCCTGACTTTCCTTAGCGTTAACTGTAAACATCGCTTTAGAAATGCTATCGGCGAGAAGAAGGGGGCAGAGAGGAGGGAGGAAGGCTGGGGTGGTAATACTTCGTGTATGTGTGGTTCTCTTTCAAGAGACAATACGCATAATTTTGTAAAATGCTCTCAAGGAAAAGCAGTGAGTTTTCAAACTATTTACATGAAGCTGCTGGGTGCGGTCATTAGGGAGCAAAGTGTCACCAGGATGCTGATATCACACAGCTCTGGTTCTCTATAATATCTGAATCGGGAGAGGCTGAATCGGGAGAAACAGGTGGCCAGATGCAGTGGTAGACCAGGAAGACAAAGGTTCCCATGTTTGGGAAACTGGCAAGTTGGAAGGGGTTGCACTCCCTCTGAAGGAGCAAGTGTATAACTTGGGGGGATTCCTGGATACCTATTTGTCACTCGAGGCTCAGGTGTTCTCTGAGGCTAGGAGTGCCTTTGACCAGCTTTGTTTGGTTCACCAACTACAGTTGTTGCTGGACAGGAATGGCCTGACCACTGCAGTCCATGCATTGGCAACCTTGAGGCTAGGTAAAGAAAGGTAAAGGGACCCCTGACCATTAGGTCCAGTCACGGACGACTCTGGGGTTGTGGTGCTCATCTCGCTTTACTGGCCGAGGGAGCCGGTGTATAATTTCTGGGTCATGTGGCCAGCATGACTAAGCCGCTTCTGGTGTACCAGAGCAGCACATGGAAACACCGTTTACCTTCCTGCCGGAGCGGTACCTATTTATCTACTTGCACTTTGACGTGCTTTCGAATTGCTAGGTTGGCAGGAGCTGGGACCGAGCAACGGGAGCTCACCCCGTCGCAGGGATTCAAACCACCGACCTTCTGATCGGCAAGTCCTAGGATCTGTGGTTTAACCCACAGCGCCACCCGCGTCCTTAGCCTTGAGGCTAGATTACTGTAAATGAGCTCTACGTGGAACTGTCCTTGGTCTGGTTCAGATGCTCCAGAATCCTCTGGCTAGATTGCTGATGGGAGCTTCTGGTTGAGAACATGTGGCACAAATGTTAAAACAGCTGTACTGGCTGCTCATCTGCTACCAAGCCGGGTCCAATGTCCTTGAATTGATTTCAAAGCCCTGAACAACCTGGGTCCAGGATACATCAGGGATTGCCTGATGTTCCACCTCCATCCCTGACATCATCACTCCCCAAACTGGGGAGGCTTGTTTGGCAAATCAAGCCTTTAGTTTCCCCAGCCCAGGGACACCCTGCCAACAGAGTTCCAACAGGCAACTTCTGTGCCAGCTTTTAAATATCTGCTGGAAACTTTTATGTTCTGCCAGACAATTAATGTGCAGGCAATTAAGAGTACAGCCCCACAGTGGTCTGTTGTTGTTTGTTTTTAATTTCTTTTTGTTTTTAACTAGTTTTTAAACTTGGTTTTATGTTTTTATATCGTAAATCGATGTGATCTATCTCTATGATACAGTGGTATATATATACTTAACCTGGAGGTAGGCTGTATGAATTGTGTATTGATTTGTAATGATTTGTTGGGTCTCTGGATCGTAATAAAAATTGATTGATATATATACTGTTATAATAAATAAATAAATAAATAAATAAATAAATAATATACATCAATACAGTGGTACCTTGGTTTAAGAACAGTCTGGTTTAAGAACGATTTGGTTTACAAACTCCGCAAAACCAGAAATAGTGTCTTGGATTGAGAACTTTACCTCGGTCTAAGAATGGAATCCAAATGGTGGAAGGGCACCAGTGGCGGGAGGCCTCATTAGGGAAAGAAGGCCTCAGTTTAAGAACGATTTCAGTTTAAGAATGGACTTCCAGAACGGATTAAGTTCGTAAACCGAAGTACCACTATATTGAAACAATAAAAGTTATTTAAATTTCTTAACAGAAATTCATATGTATTTTTCTATTAATATGCTTTTCATTGCTCTGTGGGCCATAGCATATAAAGAAACCAAAACTAAATAAAACAAACAAGCAAACAAATAAAACTACAATATAGTTAATATGTGCTAGAAGCTCAGAATCAAGTTTGCAAGTTGAGCTGTCTGAAACAATTGATTGGATAACTGATGAAGCTATTCTTGCCGAAGAGCAAGCGGGATTTTGACAAGCAGATCCACTACAGACCATTGCTTTGTACTAGCCCATTTTATAGATAAGTATGTTAAGAAACCAGGTGGTGTGCTATACTTAGCTTTCATTGATCTGAAAGCTGCATTTGATTCAATCTCTCAAGTAAGACTGTGGAATAAGTTGAACTCTTCAAGTATAGATAAAAGATTATTGTTCTTTATTAAATGTCCATATAAAAACACTGTGATGAAAGTGACAGGTGACAGCAAAAACTGCAAGGCTTTTAGTGGGGGCAATTAGAATAAGATCTATTATTTGATTATAATCATGTGCCATGAATGTTTCCCTGGGGAGAGCATTCATTCATTCATTCATTATTAAATTTCTATACCACCCTTCATCCAAAGATCACAACGTAACAATATAAAATGAGAATACAAAAAACAAACAAACCAACAACCCGACAAACATATTGTTTTTGCTTTATTTATGCTTACGCACCAACAAGATACACAAAAAGAAATAGACATAATCCACAAAGGGCCTAATTTTTTCCATTGTTTTTGGTTTCTTCCTCGCACGGTAAGGGTGAGACAGCAGTCAGCCTTTTGTCCCCAGCATTTTCACTTCTCTTCAATCCTTTCTCCCTCCTTCCCCGTTGTGCTGGTCCCGTGGGTTACCCGAGAGGCGAGGTCCAAGTCCGGTCCGTGGTCAAAGGTGCAACGTGGAGGCAGTCCGTAGTAGCTGAAGCTGGGTGCAGGGCAGGGAGTCGGGTGAAGTCAGGAACAGGCTTGCAAGCAGGGAGCCAGGGCGGGTCAGGAGCTCAGGCAGGAAAGCAGGACAGGGTTCAGGCAGAAACTAGCAACCAATAATGTTGCTCCCGCAACTTGGGACTGGGGCTGGCCAGCTTTTATCTGCCCCGTGGCATAGGGCGGCCACAATCCTCTGGTGACTTGCCTCTCCTGGTCTGGAGGCGAACACTCCTCCTGCGGGAACTTAGTTCCCTTCGCCTCTCTGTCCTGAGCGTCTGCAGCACAGGAGAGGCTGGAGGGTTATCTTGATCTCATTGCCCTCGTTCTTCCTTTACTCCCTTTTAATTCTTCCAAAGCGGAGCACCTTCCCTTGACTTGTCACGCAGGCAGCTCATTCGAGATCTTCTACAATTATGTCTTCTTCTTCAGGTGCTGGCCTAATACGGGCCTGGTGTCGGGCTGTTGCCTTTTCAAGCTCTCGGCAGTTCTTGAAGAGCTTTGTCACAAGTGGTGCCAGAGGAGGCTGCTCCTTGGGCTGGAGCGGGGCCACTTTACTGCTCTTTTTGAGCGGCATTACGCTTCTCAGTCTCCTGAGCCACTCTGTTCCACAAAGGACAAGTCCTCTGAACTTTCCTTCTTCCTGAAGTTCTGGAACTGATCGCATGGTTGACGCCTTCCTCAAAATCAGAAGAAAATCCAAATCCTCTGATTTCTCTCTTAACGCACCTACACACCTCTCTCAGTCTCTCCTCACGAACCCACAATGGACACCTGTAGTTGGTGGCTTTTAAGGGAGAAGCAGGAGATGTCACAAAGGAGGGCAGGCCATTGTTACCATGGCAACCCACCCACTGTGACCCTGGGCCCAACTTGCCCCCCCCCGTGCTTCTTCAGAACTTTGAAGACCTGCTGTTCTATCTGCAGATGAATCTTCTGTTTTGGAGTTCATGTTTCTATACATGTTTCATTCTTCATTCAGCCCCATTTCCAAAGGGAGACAATCCCAACATCCCTTGAGATGCAGTAGAAGACTCCCAAGTCTAGGGGTGTCCATAGCACAGGATTAGACAATCTGCTTTGCATTATCATCATCATCCTCCTAGATAATCCTGGATTACATCTCCAGCTGGGGCAGAGAATGTCCCCTGTCCGAAACCCGGTCAGTTTAGACGATGCTGAGGTGGATGGGTCAATGTCTGACTCTATCCAAGGCAGCTTCCTATGAATATTCCTCTTAAATCATTTACCCTGAAGACAAGCAAGCTAACTTCTCCACAAGACCAACAATCAATTTCTCCATTTAGTTTTTTTTTTTTTATAAAATTTTTATTTGGTTTTCTGCTTTTATAAAGACAAAACATACACAAAGAAAAAACAAAAGACAAAAACATGTATAAAATCAGCAAATCCCCATTTCATAACCTTGTTCCCTGACTTCCCCCCACCCCCCCTCATGCATCCCAGTTTCAAGATTATGTCAGCAAGTTGATATTTCTCCTCTTAACAATCTTATTCATCTTATTTCCTTTTTTATAATAAAAATTAATTTTCATAAGTTGGACTTAAGTTCTCTTCCATCGATTTTCATTTTATCTTAATTAAGAGTCATCTTAACCAAACCTAAAAGTCTTAAGAGTTTTTAAGAGTCTCTTCTTCCCTCCCTCCCATCCCCGGTTTTTGTCCCTTCCCAATAAAAAACCCAAATTCGAAGTTCTCAGCCTGGGTTCCTCACGTCCGAGGCTTTCAAATCTATTTCCGTTCCTCTCCGCCTGTCCTGTTGGTAGTCCTTTATAGCAGTCGTCAGATCTGGGAAAAGTTCTTTCACCATCAAAGTATGTCCTCTTCCGACAAGAAGATTCAAAGGTAGCTGCTGAAGTATTTCCACAAAGTCTATTTCTTCCAAGTCTAAGTCCAAACGGAGGCCCCAATCATATTTCTTTATTTTAAATTCCTGTACTCCATTTTGTCTTGGGGCCTCCTCCTTCTTCTCCTGTATCTCTCGCAGACTTGTGGTGGATATGTTCCCAGCGTCTCCTTGCTTGTATTCCACAGATGTCAACTTTTGGTTGTTGCTTCCCAGGATTACTTCTTCTTTTTCTTGTTGTTTAGTCTCTTCCAGCTCTGTAGATATTGTTTCCCAATCAGCTGTGGATTCTTTCTCATTAAGGTCCTCAATACAAAGAGCAGAGTTGCCTGTTCCCAAGGTCATAGTCTCAAGTTGTTTGTTCATGGCCAAGCTCTGCTCCTGTAAGATTCCCACCAATTGAAACATCCTTTCGATTTCCACTAGTAACTTTCCTTCCACAGCCATTGTATCCATTGTAGTTTCACAGAGTTCCCCCTAGGGGGAATCTGGTTACTTATTTGCCTTTTCACCAACAATCCTTTAACTGATTATTATTACTTTGTTTCCAACAGTTTCAGCTCAATTATGACTCGTCTTAGTCCATAGGAATCTTAAATGGCAATTTCTCACTTTAAACCGCCCGTTTGGCAGCTTTGACAGCTGTCAAACTCCGCAGCTCTAACGCAGGCACAAAGGCAGGACGTTCCCGAGCCCGGGAGGGGGGGTTGTTTAAAACAAAAGGAAGGTTTCCAAAACTCCACTCTCCTGCACCAAATTTCCTTTAGTAAAATCTTGAAAGTTAGTGTCCTTTTTAACTCACCCCGCCAAGGGTAGACTCTCCAGCTTATCTCTTGTGTCGTTGCTTAGATGGTCTGCAAGAGGGGGGGTGCGGATTTCCTTTTAGCACACCCCCCGGTCGTCTCCAATTGAAGGTAAAATTTTTATAAAGTCCCAATCCGTCTTACTCACGGGTGATTCTTTCAGTCCAAATTTTCAAGGAAGGAAGTCAGCGCTCTCCGGTCATGGCTCGCGGCTTCGCTCCACCGAGGTAGCGATCGACTCTCAGTGCCACGCCACCCCCGTATCCCCTCCGCAGCCTTTAAAAAGGCTCTTTGCGAATCAGGGGGGGCGCTTAAGGCACCCGCCGAGTCTTCAGTCCGCAGGCTTCCACGCCTGCGGTTTTTAAGGGTCCCCGCGTCGCCGGCGCGGCAAAGACCCATCCTCAGTGGAGCCGATTCCCTCCGGAGCTCGGAGGGAATCCGCCATTTCCAGATCGCGTCAACCCGGAAGTCCAATCAATTTCTCCATTTAGAGGACAATACGGAAAGTCCCTGTTTTATATACAATAATGCAAGTACAAAAATCTTGAATATGAGAGGAAGCAAAATTCTGGTCTGCAATAGGCAAAGGGTCCTGAAGCAGAGCAATTTTTTTTGGGGGGGCGGCATCTGTCCGGGACTCTTCAACTGTGATTCCTGCATTGCAGGGGGGTTGGGCTAGATGGCCTTTGGTGTGGCCCCCAGTTCCACGATTCTGTAATTCTAGCTTTGTACTCTGTACTGGGTCCTCTTAGATTTATGCAGCATCACTTTTCTTTTTCCCCCTTCCTTTTTGAATTTGCATTTTATTTATTTCTTAACATTCTTATATTACATCGGTAAATATTGTCCTATTACATTACAGGACTTACTATCATATATTTTCCAACATGTATACAAAAATTATATACAAATTTTATATACCCAGAAAGAAAATGAAACAACAACAAAAAAAGAAAGAACAAAGATAAAACAAAAACAAACCCCCTCCCAAATCATATACATACCAACACACTGTATGTTCCTGTCTATCCCGTTGTATATTCCTTTTTTACAAATGAATGTCCTCTTATTATTGCATATTTCTTTACATTTTATCTAATACATTCCTATATCAATATGTGCTCTTAATCTTATTTCTCAACTCAGACTCACTCCAACATCAATCAAATGCTAGCATAGATAGCGAACCTTTACTGTATTTTTGAACATATGTTTTATACCTATCCAACTTTTCCATAAATGTTTGTTTTGAATTGCCTCTCAGGGTATTTGTTAACTGCGCCATTTCAGCAAATTCTTGTAGCTTGTAATGCCAGTCCGTTATTGTTGGGGCTTCTTGTTCCTTCCACCCCTTTGCCACCAGAGTCCGAGCTGCGGCCGTTGCATATCAGAATACCTCCCTCAAGGCCTTTAGGATGTCCCTGCCAACAATGCTTAACAGAAACACATCACTGGTCAACAACAAACTTGTTGTCTGCATTTTTTCAGCTGATTTAGGATGAATCTGATGTGCTGAATCCAAAAATCACATTGGTTTTGCTCAATCAGGTCAAGTTTTTGAGGTATGGCCACATGTCGTCTCGTTACGTTTTTGTTCACATGTATGCTTGTGTGGAGCATTTTAGAAGAAGTTGGTGGGGGTAAAATGCCATGTCGAATAATTGTTTTGATTGGAAATGATTATTTTAATGACAAGAAGTATTCAGGTCTGATAGTTCAGGGTGATTATGTCGAAAAGGGATCAGTTTGAAGTCATAAAACCTCGAAATCTTCCATAAATTGGTGCTGCAAAGCATAAAGTTGGGGGGTCAAAACTAAGTTAATGGGGCAGCCACCCCACGGAGTGTAAAGCTTGGGCGCCACACATGGTGTGCAAGGCATGCACCGAGACTCTACGTGGGTGGACCAATGGCAAGAGGAGTCTGAACTTTGGAATTCCCATGGTTTGGAGGGAGCCAGCAAACCATGTCACTGACTGCTACTTCTGCACTGTTGATGTGACTGGATCAACAGAAAGAACCGGAGCAGCCTCAAGTATCCTGATCTTCAATCAGCACGTCCTCCTGTAGCTCGTTGTGATGAAATTTCAGTGCCTATCTTCGGAGAACTTGCTGACATTAGTGACAAAGACGCCTCCAGTGTTGAAGGACATGAAGAAGAAGAAGTGGTTCTTGAAGATGATGCTCCACATCCATTTTCCCAAAAGGAGTTGAATGATCTAGTTTGCGACCTCAGCTTGTCAAAGGACTCTGCCAAACTGTTGGCATCCAGATTGAAGGAAAAAACCTTTCCAAACTGTGTGTCGGCTGCAGTGTGTAGATGTGTTGTGCAAATAATAATAATGATGATTTTTTATTCCTACCCCACCCATCTGCCTGGGTTTCCCCAGCCACTCTGGGCAGCTTCCAACAAAATATTAAAATACAATAGTCCTTCAGATATTAAAAGCTTCCCTAAACTGGGCTGCCTTCAGATGTCTTCTAAAAGTCTGGTAGTTGTTCTGGTTTGCTAGTAGAACTGAATTATGTGCTGCGAAAAGATGCATGTCTAAAAAGTGTGCAACCAACATAAAAAGTTTGGAAAGCTCTGCAGTATGGTGTAAGACAAATTCAGCCACCCCTAACCTGTGGGAATTGCCCCTCCCACATGTTCCAACCAGACTTTGATATTTTCTCCAGAGGCTCTTTTCTGCCTGGCCTGGCAGGATGGCTGCTGGTAGTAATGGCAATGGGTTTATGGCATAGCCTCCCCATCTAGCAGTTCGAAAGCACGTCAAAGTGCAAGTAGATAAATAGATACCGCTCCGGCGGGAAGGTAAACAGCGTTTCCGAGCGCTGCTCTGGTTCGCCAGAAGCAGCTTAGTCATGCTGGCCACATGACCCAGAAGCTGTACGCCGGCTCCCTCGGCCAATAAAGCAAGATGAGCGCCGCAACCCCAAAGTCAGTCACGACTGGACCTAATGGTCAGGGGTCCCCTTTACCCTTTCCCCCGCACAGTCTTGTCTAGTACTGTATGTTCCGGAGTACAAGACAACTTTTTATCCCTGGAAAATCACCCCCAAAGTTGGGGGTCGTCTTATACGCCGGGTATACATGTTGGGAAGGAGGAGAGGGAGCCGGTGAGCAGAGGCGCCCCTTCTGCCGTCGCTCCTCCTCCCTCCCCACAGAAAGGGACGCGGGAAGTCCTTCCGAGCATGGCGCTCACCTGCCCGCCCACCCGCCAAACGCCTTGCCTTGGGCTGCTGCTGCTGCGATGGCAGAGGCAGCGGAGGGGTGCGCACGATGCCCCTGGCGGCACTCAAACTCTCAAACTCTAAAATTGAACAGCAAAAGTTGGGGGGCGTCTTATACGCCCAGTCGCCTAATATGCCGGAATCTACGGTACTTGCTTTGTACCATCTTGTGTGACTTTAGATCTCTGTACCATGCTAAGTTCTTTTCATTTCCCCAGGTCTTTTACATCCATCTCAGCCTGTTAAATCTTCTTCAATCCACTTTTCATTCTTAGCTTTTCAAGTTTTATTCTGCAATTATTACTTGCCATAGTTGTTGCATTTTTACCTGTTTGATTTCATGTTGCAAGCTGTGTTATCTTGTTATCAGGTAGCGGGAAGCCTATCAGTGCTGTAAATGAACACTGATAATAGGACAAAGACAACGGAGATGGATTTTAAACTCAATATACCGGGTTGAAGTCTACTAATATCCACTACACTGTGCTGATTGTCCAGCAGGGAGACTGAGAAGTCTCTGGTCAGGTGTATGAATCAAAAGGTTGCAAAACCACAAAACCACAAAAAAGAATGATGAAATGAATGTAACAACTGATATCACTGTCATTGCAAAAAATGGAGGGTGGGGGTGACCACAGCAAAGAAGGAGGTCATTGGATGAATCCATGACAACTTATATCATATGATCTCCCTGACACAATAAAGAAGCTAAATTAACCACCTGGTTTTCCCAGCAGCTGCAGCAAATAGTTACCTTGTAGGCAACCAATTTAATTTGAGTCACATAGCAAAACCCAGACTTTGTCCACATTTTTTTTCACATCAGTCCAGTAAATAGTCCAGACACAGTGTGTTATTTAGAGCTCTCATTTAATGGGCAGTTGAAAATAAGTGGGTGATACACACACACACACACACACACACAGAGAGAGAGAGAGAGAGAGAGAGAGAGAGAGAGATTTGCACACAATTATTGACTGATTCAGACTCCAGGATACCAGCTTCCAAGCAACTGCAGCCTGAAAATGTACCCTCTTTAAAGATTTTTATAATAAGGAAACATCTGTTCATGGTTGTAATTCCTTTTGAACACTGTTTCTAGGTGACCGTTCTTGAACATGGTGTTATTTTGAAAAACACACCACCTGAGGGCTGGATTCAAGCTGGAAAAACTTCCAGCGACTGCATTCTAATCGCGGGTGAAGCTAGAGGCAAAAATGAGTGGGGATGATTGTCTGATGACCCCCCCCATATTTTACCTACATATCAGGGGGAATTGTATGTAAAATGTACATAGAATCATAATACAGTGGTACTTCGGGTTAAGAACTTAATTCGTTTTGGAGGTCCGTTCTTAGCCTGAAACTGTTCTTAACCTGAAGCACCACTTTAGCTAATGGGGCCTCCTGCTGCTGCCGCGGTGCCACCGCTGCACGATTTCTGTTCTCATCCTGAAGCAAAGTTCTTAACCCGAGGTACTATTTCTGGGTTAGTGGAGTCTGTAACCTGAAGCATCTGTAGCCTGAGGTACCACTGTATGTATGTAAGATATGTAAAGTCCATTGCTAAGAAATCACAGAAAATGGCAGGGTTGATTGAAATGACTCACAGGTGACATCAGATGATGTCACATGATTGGCAGTTGGGCAGAGTTTACTAGAAATGGCCTCATGGGCCATTTTGAGGGGTGTGGCAGCAGGCCTAAGTAGGTTCCTCACTACTGTCGCAAGGCTTCTTGACCCTGCAATTGTGTTCCCTATGTCATCTTACACACAGAAATGTTGGCTGTGTGTGTCAATACATTTCCTCATTTTCCCCTTGAAATATTAAAAATTGCTGGGGTGGATCTAGAATTTATGTCCCTGACCATATATGCTTTCATTGTATCAAATCCCCAAAATATTATTCTTATTTACTAATTTATATACCACTTGTATACCAAAATGGCTTTCCTACATTAAAACTTTCCACAAGCCACTGACATTTCTGTGATTTTTTTTGGGGGGGGGCACCACCGAGTGGTAGCAAGGTTCTAGGGGGTTCCAGAATTCTCCTTTGGAGAATTGACAACGTGGCAGAGACTGTTGTAGCTTTAAGAAATATGGCTTATTCAGCTGTTTACACCTTCAGTCCTCATGGCAGGAGTCCAGATCTTACAGCATGGTCATCTCAGGCAGGATTGGTTCCCCACAGCAATGCAGCTCTGGAGTCCAAGACATCTCCAAGTCAGCCAGCCTTCAGCCATCCTGCCCAAGATGGATCTCTCCCCTTCTTCTCCCCAGCACACCTTGCCAAAGACTCCTTGTTCCTGCCAACTTGGCAACCTCTCTCTGCCCAGACCCAAGTTTCCTGTCAGATGGGCCATCAACACCTTTTGTCATGTTAATGCCTTTATTCCAGGTGAAGCCCTGGCTTGGAAAGGAAACTTAGCCTGTATTTATCCACTGACCTGCAATCTTCCCTTCAATACTCCAAATAACTACCATTTATTAATTTCTAGGGTTTGGGGGAGTCACCCACCAGACTCACAATAATATAAAGCAAGGCATTTGTCTTATAGACTTTGGTTTCTGTCGGTGGGTTGAGATACTAAAACTGGGTTTAAAGCCAAACTAATGTGCGTCAAACCAGGGGCACAACCACATTTTTTTGCTTGCATTAATTACATCCTTTTAAGGTGAATGGGAGAAGGTAAAAGTGGAAAGACTGAGGGGTAAGAGGGTGGAGAGAGCTAAAGGCAAAGGGCCAGCAAAGTGAGACACGGACATGTATTAAAACAGCAAAAACAGACCCACGTGACAGGTTGTGGTCATAGGTTGTGGCAGGCATGAACACTGTAGATGACTGATCCATCGTGTTGTAATCTTTGTTTGGAAGCTGACTAGTTCTTCTTTTATTAGCTCCTGTGGTTCAGCTCAGTCTTCCTATTTATCTAATAGAAATCGACTATACAGTGGTGCCTCACAAGACGAAAAGAATCCGTTCTGTGATTCTCTTCGTCTAGCGTTTTTTTTGTCTTGCGAAGCAAGCCCATTGACGGATTAGCGGATTAGCGCTATTAGCGGCTTTTAGCGGCTTATCTGCTGATCGGATCAGCTGATAAGCGGCTTAGCGGCTTAGAAAAAGGGGGGGGGAAGGGAAAAAACCCAGCAGGAACTCGCAAGACATTGTCGTCTTGCGAAGCAAGCCCATAGGAAATTCGTTTTGTGAAGCACCTCCAAAACGGAAAACTCTTTCGTCTAGCGAGTTTTCCGTCAAAACGGAAAACTCTTTCGTCTACCGAGTTTTCCGTCTTGCGAGGCATTCGTCTTGCGGGGCACCACTGTACACTTTAAAATTTGCACTTAGGATGTTGGAGTGTGGTCTGTTTTGCAACCATTTTAAAATATTGGGATTATTATGCTTTGCTTCCACAACTGATCAATATATATGTGAAATAATTTGGCTAAAATGGGAGCCCACCAGGGTAAACTAGATTTGTGCTCTTCTTGGGGAAGCATATCTATACCTATACATGTCAAGATATTTTTTTTCAGTTAAGGGAAACGACTGGCAATTTTTCCAAAACAAAAGGATATTTTAATAAAATGTTCTGCCTTGCTACGTATTAAAAATATCATTGAAATTCTGTACTCATGGGAAGGTTGGGTGGAAAATATTATCTCATGCATAGTATATGCAGCCCCACCCACAAATCAAGTTATTTTTCTCGATGACAAGCCCAAATCAGCACATTTTGAAATAAAATTCTGTTGTCTTAAGGAGGCTCTTATAAATTCCACCCCACCCCTGCCGCAACCATTCTTGAAAAGCTTTTGAAGGTTCGCTGACTCTCAGTCATCTAACCAGGGGTCCTCAAACATCTGACCTCCCCGTCTCCCTTGAGAGAGCTGGAAAATACGGAGGCCCCCAGTCACAACATGGCTGTGCAGAGGCAGAGGCAAAATGGTAATTGAGGAAGGCAGAGTTTGGCACAGTCATTTTATATTGACATCCTATCCCTCTTGGGAAATTTCTTTGCCAAAGTGATAAGCTCTCCCTCTCTTTTAAACCAGAACCAGTGAAGGCGGTAAATGTCCTGTGTGAGTGTGTGGAGGTTGTTGTAGATAGATGGCGGCCAACAGATTGAGGTTGAATCCTGATAAGACAGAAGTACTGTTTTGGGGGGAGAGGGGGTAGGCAGGTGTGGAGGACTCCCTGGTCCTGAATGGGGTAACTGTGCCCCTGAAGGACCAGGTGCGCAGCCTGGGAGTCATTTTGGACTCACAACTGTCCATGGAGGCGCAGGTCAATTCTGTGTCCAGGGCAGCTGTCTACCACTGTCTACACCCTACCTGCCTACACACTGTCTTGCCAGAGTGGTGCATGCTCTGGTTATCTCTCGCTTGGACTACTGCAATACGCTCTACGTGGGGCTACCTTTGAAGGTGACTCAGAAACTACAACTAATCCAGAATGCGGCAGCTAGACTGGTGACTGGGAGAGGCCATCAAGACCATGTAACCAGAGGCAGAGCAATGTGGGTGCGGTGGGGGCAGCCTGCCCTGCGTGTCATCCTGAGGGGCGGTGACATTCGGCATGCTGCCCGCCATTGCCCCGCTCCCAGCTGGAGGAGGCAGGCAGGGGACAGGACAGGAGTAACATTCAGTGCACCCCCCCCACCTGCGACTCCCAAGCTTACAGCAAGCGGCGGCCCTGATGGCTTGTTGGAGCTGCTGGCAAAGTGGCAAAGCTCCCCCCTTCCCCCGGCTCACTGTAGGCTTTGGAGTCGAGGGCGGGGTGGGGGGATTTCCGCACCGGGTACCACCTGGCCTTGCTACACCTCTGCATATAACACCGGTCCTGAAAGACCTACATTGAATCCTGCTACATTTCTGAGCACAATTCAAAGTGTTGGTGTTGATCTTTAAAGCCCTAAATGGCCTCGGCCCAGTAGACCTGAAGGAGCGTCTCCACCCCCATCTGAGGAGCTTCTGGCAGTTCCCTCAGTGCGAGAAGCAAAGCTACAGGGAATCAGGCAGAGGGCCTTCTCAGTAGTGGCGCCCACCCTGTGGAACGCCATCCCATCAGATGTCAAGGAAGTAAACAACTATCTGACTTTTAGAAGACATCTGAAGGCAGCCCTGTTTAGGGAAGTTGTAAAAGTTTGAAGTTTTATTCTGTTTTTAATATTCTGTTGGGAGCCGCCCAGAGTGACTGGGGAAACCCAGCCAGATGGGCGGGGAATGAATGAATGAATGAATGAATAAATAAATAGCAATTCATGGTTTAGCTTTCCACACACTGAATACCGACCCTCCAAGTGTCGCTATTTTCCAGGGACATACCTGATTTAGAGAAGAAGAAGAGGAGTTTTGGATTTGATATCCCGCTTTATCACTACCCGAAGGAGTCTCAAAGCAGCTAACATTCTCCTTTTTCTTCCTCCCCACAACAAACACTCTGTGAGGTGAGTGGGGCTGAGAGACTTCAGAGAAGTGTGACTGGCCCAAGGTCACCCAGCAGCTGCATGTGGAGGAGCGGAGACGCAAACCCGGTTCCCCAGATTACGAGACTACCGCTCTTAACCACCACACCACACCACACTGGAAGCAGACCCGATTTCTGATTTGATCCCGGAATGTCCCTCTTTTCTTTAGGATGTCCCTATTTTCATTGAAGAAATGTTGAAGGGTGTGGATCTGAACACCGAGGTGTCTGAAGGCAATCCTGCAGAGCGAAGTCTTTAAACAAAGTTTAAAGTATTTTATTATGTTATTATATATGTTGGAAGCTGCCCAGAGTGGTTGGGGCAACCAAGCAAGATGTGGAGGGGATAAATAGTAAAAATATCATCATGGAATGGGCCATCCCTATTTTCATAGGAGAAATGTTGGAGTGAATATAGGCAGTTACTCTGGAGGTCCTGGGATTTTCATTCCCTGTTTCAGGCAGAACTTGCTGATCCAGAGAAATTTAGCTGAGAAGACTTTTCAGTTCCTCTTCGCCCACACCACCTCCACCTCAAGGTCAGTGGTGGAGCTAGCCGCTCAGACACCCGGAGTGGCGCACGTGCCATGCACCCAGGGGGCAGAGCGATCCGCGTTATTCCGTATTCCTTTCTCCTACATAACTTATACCTCACCCTCCCTTTCCTCTGCTCCTTTTACATTCTTCCTGTTACAACTTTCTTCTCTCATCCCCTCCTTTCTATTTCTCCTTTTAAAAAACCCCATTATTAAAAATAACCAACATGAATATTTTTCTATGAATTTGCAAACCCTCAAACTTCAGTCTCCTGGCCACCGTTACTTAGCAAGTGGGGAGTTGCTGGTTCTGGCAGTGGTCCATTCAAAAGTCTACGGCGCCGCCAGAGGTCAAGGTGGGCGAGTGAGGAGGGAACTCCACAGACTGTAGTGCTGAGGTCCACCTGAAGATGGCCCAACATTTCAGAACCATGGAAAATAACAATAACAATTTATACCCTGCCCATCTGGCTGTGAACAGATTTAGCCTATTTTGCCTGGCTCACTTTCTTAGTAATTTCAACACAGCATAAGACTCAGGGAGGAACATTCAGAGACCAAATCAGTTGCATTCAGACCAAAGCTGTCAACGTTTCGCTTTTTTAAAGGGAAATTCCCTTATTCCGAATAGGATTCCTCGCAAGAAAAGGGAAAAGTTGACAGCTATGATTCAGACCCCACGGAAATTTCATGACAATTTTTTTTTTTTGCTTTGGTTTCCAAGGGATGTAGGTGTAACTAATGGAGGGATGTTCTTACATTTTAGCAGATTAGTTCCACGTATTCAGATTCCATTTTATGGACACCTTCCTGTGTTGCTCTGTAACATGCATCTCAGAGCCCAGTGATGTTCCACCCATCTCTTGTGGGAATGTTTAGGAAAGTAGGAGAGGATATATTAGTAAATATTATCCCTCCTCTCTCACACTAGTCAGCAAGCAGCAGAGCACATTCCCTTGCAGATTGCTGGAAGCAAGTTGATGAATTCGTTAGAATCATTTAAGTTGAGCAATCCAGTCTGGCTAGTCTAGTCTGGCTTGTTCCTTGTCAGTTTCCCCTTTTATTTTCCTCTTCAAATAATATTAATAACGCGACAGTCTTGATTAAAAGTGAGAGCAAAGTTCACTTACATTCAGTCCAAGGCTGGTTTTATCTTGTGGTTACAGTAACATTTGTAGAGAAAAGAAGTCTGAGCTAGGCCTCAGACTTTCTACCTTGGGGCTTCCATCCTCTGTAAGGAAGAGTCATGTGCTGCTGGCTAAGAGCTAGCAGAGAGCAAAAGAGAGCAAAAAAAGGCAAAAGAGAGGAAGATGGCTTTGTGACTAGCCCTTTTATAGGGTCTGCCAGGGTCACGCCCATCTACCTGGTCACACACAGTGGGGGGAGGGGAGGCTCCAGAGCAGGTATGACAGGATGTCCTCCCTGTCTGGGGCAACATTTCCCTGTGTGTCCACTCTGGGCAAGCAACAGGAAATATTGTATCTGACTGCTTCAGTGATGATACATCGCACACCTCTCATGTCTGAGTGGTTCTAACAATGGGGCTCTGGGAGACTCATCTTACTGGAGCAATTTGGGAAGAAGCCATGGGGAATTTTATTAAAGCGACCACATCACAGGCCCGCATCAACCCGAAAGATTGATAGCTGTATCAGGAGTTCAGTGGCAAAGTCAAAGAAGTGACTCTCATTGACTACAGCTTGACAATAGTGCTATGTAGGGGCATTTGCCCTTATTGTTCATAGATTTTTCAGTGCGTGACAAATATTTATAAATATTGAATGCGTGTACACCTGCCAAGCTCTCAAGGATCACTCATTCTGCCGTTGTTAATAATGACATACAAAATTGGACACTGAATAATTTATTGTACTGTCTTCAGTACTAATTAACAACGCAACCAAGTTTCCCTGCATTTATCTTGAATATGGATGAGAACATAAGAAGAGCCTTCTGGATCAGACCAATGCCTCCTCTAGCCCAGCCTCCTCTTCTCAGAGTGGCCAGCCAGAGGTCTCAAGAACCAAGTACAAGAGCCCTCTCCCCTGCCCTGTGGTTTTCAGCAGCTGGTATCCACAAGTGATGTGGTCTAAACCACTGAGCCTCTTGGGCTTGCAGATCAGAAGGTCAGTGGTTCGAATCCCAGCAATGGGGTGAGTTCCCGTTGCTCGGTCCCTGCTCCTGCCAACCTAGCAGTTCGAAAGCCCATCAGTGCAAGTAGATAAATAGGTAACACTCCCGCAGGAAGGTAAGTGGCATTTCCGTGCACTTTCGTTTCCGTCACAGTGTCCCGTTGCACCAGATGCAGTTTAGTCCTGATGACCACATGACCTGGAAAGCTATCTGTGGACAAATGCTGGCTCCCTTGGCCTGAAGCGAGATGAGCTCCGCAACCCCATAGTAGCCTTTGACTGGACTTAATCGTCCAGGGGTCCTTTACCTTTTACTGCCTTGGATTGTGGAGGCAGAGCATAGAGAGGAGAACCCCACCAGATCCACTGCTTGTTTTAATTTTGAAAAGGCCATAGGTCCCTTGGAGTTAAACAATGGCAACACTCTGAGAAGGAAATAATAATAATAATAGTAATAATCCTTTTTGTGCTACCAGATAGGCAATCCTGTATAAAACTGGTGCAGAATTGGTTCTGTTTTTGCTAGCCGTGAGTCCCAACCCCGACAAATGGAAATCTTACTCTGGCTTTGAAGATTCTGCATGGAATTGCCTACAGAGCTCTAGGGAAGGACCTACTTTTGTGGAAGAGGGTGCACTTTGCATGCGTAAGGTCTCAGTTGGACCTCGTGCTTGTTCAGATGTTTGCTTGTCCCATTGCTCTCCCCCAGGAATGCCTGATATTTACTGCTGAACTGGAGCAAACACCAAGTAGGTTTAATGTGGCTTGATATTTGTTCCGATGTGGTGCTAAAGAGTGGGCTTTCCAAGGGAAAGGGGGGGGGGGACAAACTGAAAACTGCTTGGACCTGTGCCTGGAAAGCATGGAACAAGTAGAAATCTGCATGGACTCATGGTTTCTAGGCATGAGCCCCCCTTGGTAGCAATAGATCCCTGTGTAGTAGCTGCTCCTAATGAAAGAAAATAATATCACCATCATCATCAAACCTTTATTGGCATCACTTACAAACATTCAGAATAAAAAAGCCAGTGCGATCACATCACCGTTTCAACAGTACAGTCATTTGCCAGAGGGAAGAAGAGGCGAGCAATCTATTTCATCTCTGTGGATCTCCAGCAAGGGCAGGATCCTGGGGTGTACTTCAGCTACAAAAAATCAAACAGAGGAACTTAGCTACTGTCTTGGTGAGCTCCTGGTCTCTCCCCTGTTATGAGGGGTGGCTCTGTGGGTTAAACCACAGAGCCTAGGACTTGCCGATCAGGTCGGCGGTTCAAATCCCTGCGACGGGGTGAGCTCCCGTTGCTCGGTCCCTGCTCCTGCCAACCTAGCAGTTCGAAAGCATGCCAAAAAGTGCAAGTAGATAAATAGGTACCGCTCTGGTGGGAAGGTAAACGGTGTTTCCATGCGCTGCTCTGGTTCGCCAGAAGCGGCTTAGTCATGCTGGCCACATGACCCAGAAGCTGTACACCGGCTCCCTCGGCCAATAAAGCGAGATGAGTGCCGCAACCCCAGAGTTGGTCATGACTGGACTGCACAGAAACGTCGCTTACCTTCCTGCCGGAGTGGTACCTATTTATCTACTTGTACTTTGACATGTTTTCGAACTGCTAGGTTATCAGGAGTATCTTTGTGCAAAACAGCTGTAGCCCTGGGGACGGGAAGGTGTCTAACAAACTTCGCTAAGTAAAGTATCTTTGTTTGCTGAAAAACAAATGTTTAGCCAGCATAAAAGAAAACTTGTCCAGGCAACTGTCTCTAGCTTATATTGGCCTCCCTCTAAACACAGGGCTGTGTAAGGTATGCAACATGGGACAGCGAAAATCTTAAAAAGAAAGGCTGCCTGCACTCATTCCACTGACTGGGTAAACCTCCAGATTGGAATTCCATAGAGCAGTTGAGCTCTAACTTTAGCATTAAAAACCTTGAGGGCAGAAGGGATGTGTTGGTTACCTCTTGTTACAAAGAAGCACAAAATGGCCTGCATGGACACCTTGCTGGCGTTTACTGCTCCTGCGCAGTGAGAAGACCACTGGAGCCTGTGATGGAAAGTGATCCCCAAATAGTTGAATTCAAATACCTGCTGGATGTGTTTCTCACCAAAAACCCAACTATATCTCTAACGAGAATTCCCAAAGACCATTATTTTGCATTTATCGAAATTCATACTCATTTTCATTCTAGACAGGTAGTTGATACAGGCATTTAACAAACGCTTTAAGCTAATTCTAGTCCATGAGAGCAGAATCATATCATCATCATCTGCATATAGGAGAATGGGAATTTTTGATGCATTGAGTTTTGGGCTGTGAGCATCCACCAGTTTTAGTAATGGGCAAGGTCATTTAAGAAGAGATTAAAAAGAGAGGGAGCAAGAACACAACCCTGTTTCACACCTTGATTTATAACAACAGGGTATGACACCTCGTCCCCTGGAGTTATTCTTACACGACAGGTATTATTAGAGTAAAGCTTTTTAATAAGGTAAAGTAACCTAGGGTCTAAGCCCAGTGACTCCAGTTTGGACCATAACAGCCCCCTGTGGACTGAGTCAAAAGCAGCCTTAAGATCTAAAAAGGCCACCTAAAGGCCTTCTTTATGGTGCTGCATGTACTTGGTGGCTAAATGGGATAACACTATACAGTTACGTAAAGTGGATTTCCCTCCCCTAAACCCTGCCTGCTCTGGGCCTATGATGTTGTTCATGTCAAGCCATGTAGTTAATTTGGATAATAGATATTTTGCATACAATTTCCCAATATTTGACAACAGGCTTATTGGTCGATAGTTGGAAGGTAACTTTTTGTCCCCCTTTTTAAAGACTGGGATAATTATGGATTTCTGCCATGAATTAGGCATGATTCCAGTTCTGTCCACCACAGTGAATAGTTCTGCTAGAATCAGAGCCCACCAGTCTGGCTTGGCTTTAATTACCGTATTTTTTGCACCATAACACTCACTTTTTTCCTCCTAGAAAGTAAGGGGAAATGTCTGTGCGTGTTATGGAGGAAATGCCTATGGGTGGCATGCCTACGGATTTTCCTCCTCTAAAAACTACGTGCGTGTTATGGTCGGGTGCGTGTTATAGAGTGAAAAATATGGTAGTTAAGATGGGATGGCATCAGGGCCTGCGGCTTTGCCTAGTTTTATCTGAGAAATTAATTTTTTGACTTCCGTAATGGAGACAGGAGGCCACTCAACCAGGGTCAAGGAAGGGGCAAGATCTTGGCTGTCTGATGGAATACAATCATCATAAAAGATCGCCTTAAAATGCTCTACCCAAAGCATACATGGAATCAATGTCAGCGGGTGCTCTTGAGTCTGCAGGGGGTCTGCAATAACCTTCCAAAATTTCTTATGATCATTGGTAAGGATGGCTGAAAGCAGCAAAACCCAGCAAGCCTGGTTGTGTCTTATCTGGCTAAACTGGATAGACTCCCTAAGTTGCCTGGTTCTAACAAAATATGTATCAGGCAATCGGGAGTTGCCTGTCTCTCTAGACTCTCTGTAGATTCTCCTAACCTCTACTTTAATGTCTTTGATTTCGTTATCAGTCCACTCACCGAACCCAGGTTTCTTAGGTGGCCTGTGCAAGTGAGAATGGGGCATTTCAGTTATTAGGATGGCGAATAAGGATTCGAATTAACGAGCATTCACTATCGTCTTTCCAAACCTTGGTGTATTCTGATCTTGTGATTCACTTGATCCCGGTAGGGAGTGGTGAACTTTCTCTAGTAGCTAGAGTCACTTGGTTTGAGGAGAAAATACCGTATTTTTCGCTCTATAACACGCACCAGACCATAACACGCACGTAGTTTTTAGAGGAGGAAAACAAGAAAAAAAAATATTCTAAACGAAATAGTGGATATATGATTTTTGTGGTTCATGCTGTGGCCACAGACATGTGATCTGACAGTGAGTTTGGAGGAGCCCAATGCAAAAACCCTGAGGATCCATGTGGATCCATGCTTTGTAACTACGGAGGAGGGAAGGAAGGGGAACCATGGATCCTCTGCTCATGACTGCAGCAGACACCCTCCCCCCGCCAGCCGCAGGCATTCGCTCCATAACACGCACAGACATTTCCCCTTACTTTCTAGGAGGAAAAAAGTGAGTGTTATGGTGCAAAAAATACGGTAATACTGGACTAAATGGACCAATTGTCTGATAGAGTAAAATATAATTTAGTGCCTTCAAATACTTCAAAGACTACTTTTGCAGCCCTAAGGGCTAGATATATAATTTTTAATTGATATAGTCTATGACTCTTGCTGCTGTGTGACCCTTGCTCCCTGCACTCCATCCCAGTCAGTGGTGGCAGCATTGCTGCGGCTCTTCCCAGCTGAATTCAGCATCAGGACCAAACCCTGTCCTTGTGCGTTGCCGTAGCAACAGCTTTCTTAGAAGATGCTGTACAATGCACTGCTGCTGCTGCGAAACAGTATGTTTTGCGCACTGCCACACTTACGACTCCGAACCAAAAACAAACACATGTGTTGCAATAAGAACCAATAACAACTACACAAACACAACCTGTAGGCTAATAGTTAGTATGTAAAGGTAAAGGTACCCCTGACCATTAGGTCCAGTCGCGAATGGCTCTGGGGTTGCGCGCTCATTTCGCTCTACAGGACAAGGGAGCCGGTGTTTATCCGCAGACAGCTTCTGGGTCATGTGGCCAGCATGACTAAGCCACTTCTGGCGAACCAGAGCAGTGCACGGAAACGCCGTTTACCTTCCCACTGGAGCAGTACCTATTTATCTACTTGCACTTGACATGCTTTTGAACTGCTAGGTGTGCAGAAGCTGGGACCGAACAACGGGAGCTCACCCCGTTGTGGGGATTCGAACCGCCGACCTTCTGATCGGCAAGCCCTAGGCTCTGTAGTTTAGACCACAGCGCCACCCACGTCCCTAATAGTTAGTAGAGAATATTTAATAGAATAATGATATCATTCAAATTATAGGAATAAGCCAATCAAGATTCATATGTACAATATAACAGAGTGGTAGCAAGGACCGTCAAGCCGTGTGTTCAGAACAGATGTCTAAGGACAGTCTCACAATAGTTTTTCAAAGGTTTCAACAGAAGACGTCTCAAAAGCCTCAAAAGGACAGTATCTCCTGAATGATACTACTATTTCGTAATAGTCTTCATCAGCTGGAAATAAGATACAAGGCATACAGCAGATGAACTGAGCTACCTGCATACATTGTATAATAAAGCAGAATATATAAAGCAGAATATAAAAAAGGTTACATACCTGATACTTTTTAACAGAATATGTAAGTAAGATTCACGCTAAGATCAGTGCTCACTAGATAGTGTAGCTGCTGATACTTGCAACACAATTGCATAGGACATATGAAGCAAGCCTCAGGTGTTTCCTATAACGATATACTTAAAGGAACAGTATGGCCTATACAGCATACAAAAACTAAGTGGACCCATGAAAAACAAATATATGGAGGAATAGTATTAAATGTTTCATTTAAACATTGCTGCACGCATCATTTGTTGTATGTTTAAACCATTTCATACTATTCCTCCATATGCAACCTTTAAAAAAAAATCTGTTTTGTATATTCTGCTTTATTATACAATGTGTATGCAGGTAACTCAGTTATGACTCTGCTTATGACTCCAGCAACAAGAGATGGAAACTGGAGTAACATGCAGTGGAAGAGTGAAAACCTCGCTACACACACAGGAAGCAAAACCAGACCCACGCAATGTGCTTCAGTGTGTCCACACTGGAGTAACATGCCAATTGATGTTGGATTATTTTTTCTTCTTCTAGAGGATTATCTGCAGATTGGGAAAATCTGATTTAATGTTGGGGGGGGGGGACATGGGGGCTGCCATTTTGATTAGGACAACATTGTGTGGGTGATATGAAAAGCATGTACACCAGTAGTGCATCATATCCGCTCTAAACTGCTGTGTGCACACATTCCCTGACCCATAAGAAAGGACGCTGATTTTCTTTGTTTGAATTCCTTGTGTGTGTGTGTTTATGTATGGTTTTTATACTACAGTTTTGGCAGCATTTTCATGCAGCATTTTTGTTCTCTTGATATTGTTTGCTCTTTTGTGTTGTACAATGCTTACAAATTATTTAAATTTTATTAAGTCGTTTATAAATGCTTTTAAACACGTAAGTAGTTATTAAGTTCTGTGGGTGCTTCCAGGTGGAGGGTTCTTTTTCACACTAATCATTAGAGAATGCTGAGAAGAAATTTCCCTCTGAAAGCCCTTACAGAAAGAGAAAGGGAAAGAAGAGTATTGGGAGGCAGCAAAGTGAACGAACAGCCAGCAAGAGAAAGAGGAACTTAGACATGCAAATCGTAGTTCCAAAGAAACGCACATCTACCCAGGGTTGAGATCAAGCTTTCATGCCTCAACAGAATCTTTTCCTGCTGGATCAGACCTGTACCTACCTTCTTAACAGAAAGCAATGGAAAGTCACAAAGAATGGCCCTGCCGAGCTTAAGTGACAAACTGTGAGTCCTTCCAGGAGGTTTCTCCCCTCATATCGTGCATGCAAGTTATTTTGTTCTTTTGCTCTGCAGCATTCATACGATGTCCTTGGCACTAGAATCAGTCCAACTAGGCACCACTGTTTGGGAATTTAACAAGAGCTAGCTGCAAAAATGTTATTAGCTGAACAATGGAGAACTTTGGAATTGCCTACACTGTAAGAATAGCAGGATAAAGTGAGTATCTGAGCTTATTGAGAAAGTAAGATCAAAAGTCAGAACAGTTTGAAAGTTCGTGGTCACCAGTTCTAGGAAAAGTAAATAAAACGTAGTTCTATTTGAAGGATTTTCATTTTAAAAAAATATAAATAAGATTTAAAAAAAAAACATTACATGACTAAATATAATTTTGGGGAGAGAGAAACAATAAGAAAGATTAGGCTGTACACACACAGAATTAGTTGTAATTATTACTTTGTTGTTTTCTTGCCTTTGTGTATGCATTTATATTTAGAATAAAATACTTTTTAGAAATCCTGTTGCCAGTAACCCGTTTGTAGAAAGGTGCTGCCAATTTTGATTCTCCCCATTCCTCATTTTTTCCGTTCTTAAATTCAGCTCTCCACATTTCTGCAGCAAATTGTTGTCTTTTTTATTTAAAAAATCCTCAGTACTTTAGTGTGAAATTTTCCCAATAAAGACATTTTTGTATGCAGTAATGTACACATTTTTTCAGGCAATTTATCCCAGCACACTGCATTTTTTATATGTTATTGTCATTAATATAAATACAGTTGTGCTTATGAATAATTTCCCCATATATATGCATTTTTTGTAAACGGTTGTTTGGAGAACTACATTTCAAAGTTCAGACAAGCACATATTTTGAAGAATGGCTGTGTTTTGGTTTTTCTTGTTATGTTACACTTTGCCTTAAAAGTCTGAAATGAGTCAAATATATATTTTTCCATTTTCTGTCCAAATGTCAAGCGTTCACACTTGGCTCTTATTTTCAAAAAAAATCTCATGGCTTTAAAATGGAACTGCCACAACATCTCTCTTCACAGGAGAAAATAAAGTGAAGTTGTCTGCCCAAAGCTGAATGAGAGTTACCATTCGCCAATCAAAGTAGGATTTTTTTAAATGCCCTCAATCCTGCAACAACATTAATAGAAACGCTAACCAGAAATGGGTGACTACGTATGAGAAGGGAAGGCTGGAACTGTAAATACTTAAATTCCGTTCAATGTTCTCCCTCCCTGTTCCACATCTTCTAAATCTGGAATGAGGACAGAGGCATAGCTGGGTTCTCTTTTTTCCAATTATTTTTTTCCAAATTATTACAAATCCAACCACATTACTTTACTTTAATACAATTTCTTAAAATCGGGTTTCCTGCTCCTGTTGCAAACATACACGTTGATCCTTTTCTCCCTGAGCTGCAGCATTTCTTATTTAGTGTTCAGTTGTCATCCGTCAACGTCAGGCTTGAGGAATTCTCTCCCTCCCCCTGATGGTTTCAAGAAGCAGGGAGAAAACAAGAAAGCTTTTGCTTATGATTTATTCAGTCATTATGGTGGCAGACAGAGAATCCAGTCCTTTCTCCATTATGGAGTGGCTCGCTCTGGCTCCTCCCCCTTTCCTCTTTCCCAACAGCCTCTGACCCTACAAAGACCCCCCCCATGGACAAACACCTCTGCATTCGTTGCTCTTGCACCCTTAATGAATGTCGCATTCTAGGGGATGGCGGATCATGTCCGCTGGCTGCTCTATCTCCCCCGCTGCTTCTCCTAACTCCTCATAACTTGGCTGCTTGCCTGTCTCTGCCTTGTTATCTCCCTCACAGCTCGGCTGTAACTCAACCCGGCCTCCCTCTTCCCTGTCAGCTACAGGAGAAGTGGGGGCTGGCGGCGATCTCCACCCTTCCTCTTCCTCTTCATTCCAGTCCCTGACAGTCAATCTTCATTACATCATTCTTGCAGCTGACCGCATTTTCCTCCCGCCCTATTGGCAGCTGGTTGATTGCATTCCATTGGCAGTCCAGGAGCGCATCTTGATTAATGCCAATCTTCCAGATTAAGGAGAAAAAGCCAAGCACAAATTGTCCATGGCAGGGGCACCCGTTCTGCCTTTCAAGTTGGCAGACACAGGCTTGAGCGGCACAGTGGGATGCAGTGAACTCCCCAGATCCCACTGGGGAGCATTGAGGCATACCTGGGCTCTCTTGCACCCTTGGCAAGGAATATATCATTGCCCCCCCTATCCCCTGCACCTTCCTTCAAACCCTTGAGAGCTGCTACCAGTCAGTGTAGATGACACTGATGGTTGGAACAAAAAAATTCCTTCCAGTAGCACCTTAAAGACCAACTAAGTTAGTTCTTGGTATGAGCTTTCGTGTGCAAGCACACTTCTTCAGATACACACACGTACTTTCGCTTGCACATGAAAGCTCATACCAAGAACTAACTTAGTTGGTCTTTAAGGTGCTACTGGAAGGAATTTTTTTGTTTTGACTATGGCAGACCAACACGGCTACCTATCTGTAACTGATGGTTGGGTGATCTAATTCATTTTGAGGCAGCTCCCTATATTTCCTAAATTATTTAGAGGGGCATTTTCAGGCGGGGTGAATAATGATTGAGTCTCTTTTTACTTTACTCTCAAACGCACAAACGTGGTGGTGGTGAGGAGAGAGAGGACACTGCTAGTTGGAAGAGGGTGTTAATTTGTCCAGGTGTTGCAAGCAGTGCCACTTAAAAAAAAAAAATAGAAGTCATGCATAAAAATTCTCCTCCCATGTCCTCACACCAGTTTTCTCCCCCCATCATTCAGAAAACTCACATTTTCATATGTTCATACATGTATGTGCTGTCTTTCCACAGTTCAAACCACGCTCAAGGTGGCTTGCAACATGAAAAAATACTGTTCCCTGCCACCCCAATCTCTGCCGAACAGTAGCAAGATTCCAGGGGTCTCGGCACTTAACCAGGATTTGTGTTTCGCTGGAATGAGACATTGTCTGTAGTGTCTTTAAGAAATGTGGATGATGTACACATATTTACACCTGAGGTTTGATGGATGGAGGGAGGGCAGAGCATTACACCCCAAGCGTGTTTCTTGTTGCTCCCCTCATAGTTTCAGCAAGAATCCAGCCATGAAACCTACTTGCTTCACGCAGCCTCTCCCAGCCAGCACACAGGAATTTCTCCCCGCCTTCCGCCAAAACTCTGTTTTCAAAGGACACATTATTTCCTGCGGTCGCAGGGCTTTATTTCCCTATCACACTGGCAGCCTCCCCCCTCACATAATCAAACACTGAAATCCTAAACCTGGGCTTTGTCTCAGTACTGGCACATTTCTTTCCCAAATGTTGAAATGTGGCACTTACTTCCTTAACAACTTCATGGTGAGTACCCGGCACCGTTTTTCCCTAGAAAAAGAGCACTGGTTGTAAGCAATAAATGAAACATTAAAAAATGCAGAACGAAATCGAGCAATTTCCACATAAATATCAAGATCTAAAATAAAGATACAAAAAACCAACAGCCTCTTTCAACCAGGATAGTCCCACATCAAGAATTGCCAGTGTCCCTGTGAATAAGGAACTGGGATATATGTACCCATAAATAAGCTTGGGACATGTTCACTACCAGGGGGCTGTCTCTGCTTGCTAAAGCCACACTTGGTTTTCGCATGCTCCAAATTGTACAGCCCAGCCACAAGGAGACTTTCCCCTACAATATGACCTGGTATCATGTCTGGTCCAAAGCTTCATTTTTGTTTTTGTTTTTTGGCATGATGCCCTCATGACTAAGGAAGAGGGTCTGCACTCCAAAATAAGTTTTGGATCATCACAGATCATGCATCCCCTCCACCAAGGAGATTCTCCAATAAGGAGCAGTGGTATGGCAGTACATTCTGAAGAGCAGGAAGTCTTCATGACAGCCATCATAGCCACACCCCTTCTAAGATCACATAACAAAAGTGAATTTTTGACCAATGTAAGCATTATGGCTTCAGTACCAACCCAACTTCTATAAGTGACTTGTAAAAAAGCAAATGTTGGACTCAACATGTTATTTGGAAGGGACAATCTCACAGAAGAGGATGTGTAACTTGTGGAGTAGCTAAATGTTAGAAGACCTTGGAGCCTGAGTGAATCTGATTGGAATAATCACTTAGTTTCTGGAATTCAAAGGCTTTATTTATGCAGTAACTATTTAGAGGAAGTCATAGAATCATAGAATAGAATCATAGAGTTGGAAGAGACCACAAGGGCCATCGAGTTCAACCCCCTGCCAAGCAGGAAACACCATCAGAGCACTCCTGACATATGGTTGTCAAGCCTCTGCTTAAAGACCTCCAAAGAAGGAGACTCCACCATACTCCTTGGCAGCAAATTCCACTGTCAAACAGCTCTTACTGTCAGGAAGTTCTTCCTAATGTTTAGGTGGAATCTTCTTTCTTGTAGTTTGGATCCATTGCTCCGTGTCCGCTTCTCTGGAGCAGCAGAAAACAACCTTTCTCCCTCCTCTATGTGACATCCTTTTATATATTTGAACATGGCTATCATATCACCCCTTAACCTCCTCTTCTCCAGGCTAAACATGCCCAGCTCCCTTAGCCGTTCCTCATAAGGCATCGTTTCCAGGCCTTTGACCATTTTGGTTGCCCTCCTCTGGACACTTTCCAGTTTGTCAGTGTCCTTCTTGAACTGTGGTGCCCAGAACTGGACACAGTACTCCAGGTGAGGTCTGACCAGAGCAGAATTCAGTGGCACTATTACTTCCCTTGATCTAGATGCTATACTCCTATTGATGCAGCCCAGAATTGCATTGGCTTTTTTAGCTGCCACGTCACACTATTGGCTCATGTCAAGTTTGTGGTCAACCAAGACTCCTAGATCCTTTTCACATGTACTGCTCTCAAGCCAGGTGTCACCCATCTTGTATTTGTGCCTCTAATTTTTTTTGCCCAAGTGCAATACTTTACATTTCTCCCTGTTAAAATTCATCTTGTTTGTTTTGGCCCAGTTCTCTAATCTGTCAAGGTCATTTTGAAGTGTGATCCTGTCCTCTGGGGTGTTAGCCACCCCTCCCAGTTTGGTGTCATCTGCAAATTTGATCAGGATGCCCTTGAGTCCATCATCCAAGTCGTTGATAAAGATGTTGAATAAGACCGGGCCGAAGACAGAACCCTGTGGCACCCCACTAGTCACTCTTCTCCAGGATGAAGAGGAACCATTGATGAGCACCCTTTGGGTTCGGTCAGCCAGCCAGTTACAAATCCACTGAGTGGTAGCATAGTCAAGACCGCATTTTACCAGCTTCTTTACAAGAATATCATGGGGCACCTTGTCAAATGCCTTGCTGAAATCAAGGTAGGCTACATCCACTGCGTTCCCTTCATCTACCAGGCTTGTAATTCTGTCAAAAAACGAGATCAGGTTAGTCTGACATGACTTATTTTTCAGAAATCCATGCTGACTATTGGTGAACACAGCATTCCTTTCTAGGTGCTCACAGACTGTTTGCTTAATGATCTGCTCCAGAATCTTCCCTGGTATTGATGTCAGACTGACTGGGCGGTAATTATTTGGGTCCTCTCTTTTCCCCTTTTTGAAAATAGGGACAACATTTGCCCTCCTCCAGTCTGCCGGGACTTCGCCTGTTCTCCAGGAATTCTCAAAGATGACTGCCAGTGGTTCTGAGATCACATCTGCCAGTTCTTTTAATACTCTTGGATGCAGTTCATCTGGCCCTGGAGACTTGAATACATCTAAACTAGCCAAGTATTCTTGTACTATCTCCTTAGTTATTCTGGGCTGTGTTTCCTCTGCTGAATCATTTGCTCCAAATTCTTCAGGTTGGGCATTGTTTTCTTTATCAGAGAAGACTGAGGCAAAGAAGGCATTGAGGAGTTCAGCCCTTTCTGTGTCCCCTGTTTGCATTTCACCATCTTCTCCTCTGAGTGACCCCACTGTTTCTTTGTTCTTCCTTTTGCTACGAACATACCCATAGAAGCCTTTTTTGTTGCTTTTAACCTCTCTAGCAAGCCTGAGTTCATTCTGTGCTTTAGCTTTTCTGACTTTGTGTCTACATGTGTTGGCTATTTGTTTGAATTTCTCTTTGGTGGTTTCCCCCCTTTTCCATTTTTTGTACACATCCTTTTTTAATCTTAACTCAGTTAAAAGTTCTTTAGATAGCCACCCTGGCTTCTTTAGGCACCTTCCATGTTTCCGTCTCATTGGTATTGCCTGACGTTGTGCTTTTACAATCTCCCTCTTAACAAACTCCCAGCCATCATGAACTCCCTTTCCTTTTAGTATTACTGTCCATGGGATCTCACCCAGCATTTCCCTTAGTTTTATGAAGTCGGCTTTCTTAAAGTCAAGAAATTGAGTCCTAGTATGCTTGGCTGCTCCTTTCCGCTGTATAGTAAACTTCAGAAGAGCATGATCACTCGCGCCTAATGATCCTTCCACTTCTACCCCACTAACCAGGTCATCAACATTGGTTAGGACCAGATCTAAAATGGCTGTTCCTCTTGTTGCTTCTCCCACTTTCTGGACAATGAAGTTGTCTGCAAGGCCAGTGAGGAATCTGTTTGACCTTATGCTCTTGGCTGAGTTTGACACCCAACAAATATCCGGGTAATTGAAGTCCCCCATTACTACTATCTCCCTTCCTTTTGCATGCTTGGCCATCTGTTCCAGGAAGGCATCATCTATGTCCTCCGTTTGACTTGGAGATCTATAGTAAACTCCCGCAATGAGGTCACTGTTATTCTTCTCTCCCTTAATTTTGACCCAAATGCTCTCACTTTGGCTTTGAGGTTCTAAATCCTGGATCTCTTCACAGGTATACACATCCTTGACATATAACGCCACTCCTCCTCCTTTCTTGTCTGGTCTGTTTCTCTGAAATAGATTGTATCCCTCCATTATTACATTCCAATCATGGGACTTATCCCACCAGGTTTCAGTGATGCCTATTATGTCATATTTAGTTTGCTGTACCAAGATCTCAAGCTCATCTTGTTTATTTCCCATGCTTTGCGCATTAGTGTACAGACATTGAAGTCCATTAATCATTCCCCTGTGTCTCTTATTTAAGGATTTTCCCCTCCCACCACTAGGTCTGCGTACTGTTTGCTCCATTTGGTCTATGACATTTGGATGATCATCTTCATCAATTGATAGACTAGTACCTTCAGGAGCACTGTCTCCCTCCCCCACATTAGTCAGTTTAAAGCCCTCCTGATGAGGTTTCTGAGATTTTTGGCAAAAATATTCCTCCCAACCATTGTGAGGTGCAGCCCATCGCTTGCCAGAAGTCCATCTTCAAGAAACTGCAGTCCGTGATTTAAGAATCCAAACCGTTCCTGTTTACACCATTTGCGAAGCCAGCTGTTCACTTCCACTATTTTTCCCTCTCTCCCTGGGCCACATCGTTCAACTGGGAGGACAGATGAGATGACAATTTGTGCATTTAATTGCTTCAATTTCCTGCCCAGAGCCTCGTAGTCTCTTTTGATCTTCTGGAGGCTATTGCTTGCAGTGTCATTGGTTCCCACATGAACCAAGAGGAAGGGGTATTTGTCAGTGGGTTTTATTATTCCTTGCAGTCGTTCAGTTACATCTTGGATCTTAGCCCCGGGAGACAGCACCCTTCCCGAGACATCTTGTCAGGCCCACAGATCACTGCTTCTGTTCCCCTCAGTAGGGAATCCCCTATCACCACTACACACCTCCTCTTAGGTCTGGTTGGGGTTCTTCCATGAGCTGTCCGTTCCAAGGTCGCCTGCACATTCCCTGAGGACTGACTTTGCTGATTGTCTTCATATCTGATCAACTGTAATGAGGGAGAGATCCTCAAATGGAGTCTGCTCTTCGTCTTCCATGCTAGGGGAGAGGACCTCAAAGTGATTGTGTATTTCTAAACAATCAGAGCGAACCCTGAGCCTCCTACTTCTTTGAATCACATTTCTCCATATATCTGGCTCCTGTGTTGGTGAACTAGCCTCCTTCTCAGGGGAGTCCCCTGTCTCCTCCTTGGTGGAGACGGTGTGCTCTGTTGCTTCCAAGAAGAGCTCCAGCTCTCTAATTCTTTGGAGCGTAGCTACACATTCCTCCAGTTGCTGGACTTTGTCTTTTAAGAGGGCAATCAACATGCAATTGCTGCAGGTAAAGCTGCCTGCAACCTTTGGCAAGATGGCAAACATTGCGCAGGAACCGCAGGCGACTGCAGCTGTTCCCTCACCCTCCATCTTGAAAACGTGTCGTTGGGGGTGGCTACAGTGGTCCTCCATCTTAAAAGAGTGAAGAAAAAAACCCTAGGTCTCCCCCAACAAACGTTTGAGACTAGCTCCCTTAATCTAAAAGATGGATCAAACTGCGTGCGCCGCTGCCCTGCAAGCTCTGATAAGCTCCTCCCACAGCTAATCACCTTCCTCAACAGAAACCCTGCCCCCTCTGATCTTTGCACAGGGAGAGCAGCTAATCAGCCACAAAGAAACACACACACAAGAAGACCCTTTTTTGAGTGTGGAGGTGTGTTTCTCAACAAGTTGGGAGAGAACAAAAAAATTGGCTTTGCTTTTAGGAGTGGAGTTTTACAGGCAACGGCAAACAAATGCTGGCTAGATTGCTACACACAGATGCTCTAGTGATTTAAAGAAACATATGCATTAACTACAAACTCAAGATAAGGGAATGTATTTGCTTTCCTCCTTTTTCTAGCAGGGGGCCTGCTGGAAAAGATGATGTCCACAAACAGCGCTTTGCAGTAGAGCCACTCAAGGGGAATCCAAAAGTATTTTGGGTGACCCAAAACTTTTTTGCGGGGTACAGAAATATATAAACTTTATTCAGAGTTCTGATGCAGTGTCAAATAGGGAATTGGATCCAGGAACCCTCTTCAGTCTCCAGTTGTAGCAGTGAGGCTTGCAAAGCAGGGCAGTGTACAAATTTAATTAATAAAAACAATAGAAGTAGCAAATTATCTTTTTCCTGTCACAGAAACCAATGTGGTCTTTTTAGTTGTGGGGGTAGTGAGAGTGGTTTGTTTCTTTAAGATGTATGTGGTCTGGGTGTGGCTCTATAGCTGTGCACAAACTAGTCAGAACCTTAGTGTTGCCTGAGTGATAAGTCCTGGCTGTTGAGCTTTAATTCATAAATCAATATTGCTATTTGAGTTCTCCTGCTTCCTGGTATGACGGCAGACCCATTGCAAGGTTTCTTTGCACAGTGAGTACCCTTCCCACCAGATACTGGGTGGTACTGTTTGTCTTGGGAGATGATGGGGGGCTGTGCCTTGGGGGGATATCACAGTGGCAGATAAAGCTGCTGCTAAAAGAATCGAGTCAGGGGTCAATGGAACTATTGGCAACCCTATGCCCAACTGCAGAGAGTCATACTAAAAACTATTTTAATAATCCTTCCCTGCCCCCGAGAAACAAGTGGGTTGGAAACGGCTTTGAAGCAGAAAATGGAGCTAGTCTGGGGTTAGGAAAAATGATTAAAAAATACCTTACTATTCTGCAAGGGAAACTAAGACCATTATTACCGGTACTCCTGATAAGAATTTTGGCAGCACTCCCTGTACAGTTTTTACTAGCAACTACATGCTTTCTCACTATTGTTCGCTGCCTCTGCTGATTACCCTTGACCCTAAACGAGATTTCTTCAGAAATGCTTGGAACGTAGTTTTCAAATTGTTCTTTTTCCACACCAGGTAGCTTTCAGGAGAAGCTGGCAGGATAGGGTAGAGTTGCAGAATTTTGCTACGGTTTTCCTGAACGGGGTTTACCAGAAAAGTGCTGGATCTGGGCAGGGAGGTCAGGGCTGCACAGACACATTGGCAGAGGCTCCTGCTGGTGTTTCCACTCAGCCCTGACCTCCCTGCCCCGCCCCAGTGCTGCCCAGGTTAAAAAAAAAAAAAGGGAAGGGATCCCTGACAGTTAAGTCCAGTCGTGGATGACTCTGGGGTTGCGCGCTTATCTCGCTTTAATGGCCGAGGGAGCCGACATTTGTCCACAGACAGTTTTTTTGTATTGTTGAGTTCAGCCCCAGTCAGCATGACTAGTGATGAGAGATTATGGGAATCAATGATCTATTGATTGCCTATAATCTTTGAGAATCCTTGGAGAACAGGTGAAGCCCCTGAAGACTGGAGGTGGGCAAACGTTGTCTCCAAAATCTCCAAAAAGTTGAAAAAGAAGACCCAGGTAACTACTAACCGGTGAGCTTGACATTGATTCCAGGAAAGGTCCTATAAGAGTAATAGTGAGCACTTAGAAAAGGATGCTGTGATTATCAGGACCCAGCATGGGTTTCTCAAAAACAAGCCATGCCAGATGAATCTCTTTTCTTTTTTTATTGAGTTACAATCTTGGTGGATCAGGGGAATGCTGTGGATATAGTGTATTTTGATTTCAGTAAAGTTTTTGACAGAGTCCCCCATGATATTCTTGTGAGGAAGCTGGTAAAATGTGGGCTCTATGACTGTTAGGTGGATTTGTAGCTGGTTGACTGATCGAACAAAGAGTACTCATGAATGGTTCTTCGTCTTCCTGGGGCAAAGTGTCAGGTGAGGTGCTTCAGGGTTCTGTCCTGGGCCTGTTGTTGTCCAACATCATTATCCAACTTGGATGAAGGAAATGAGGGTATGCTCATCAAATTTGCAGATGGCACCAAACTGGGAGGGGTAGCTAATTTTCGGGGGGGGGGATCACCTCAGTTGTAATCATGATCAGCAATTTATGTTGCCACTTTGTATTTATTTCACTCCTTATTTATTAATCAAGTTATTAATTCATTTGGTTTGTTTGTTTGCTTGCAGCTCATTTTGGTTTTCCTTCAAGTTCAAAACTCTGTAGTGAGTAGACGATGTGGAAAGTGCCTACCTGCATACTGAAATTAATCAAGTTGACTTCAAACTACAAACTCTGGGCTGTGTGCATCATCATCTTTAAGTTCATGTCCTTCATCTGTATCATGTTCTACTGGAGAATCACCCAGGATGCCCAAGACAAGAGACAGCACTACAGTTTGCCTACAGAGGTTAAGTGTCCTCCTCTTCCCACTCCTTCATCCAGATGGCCTCCTTCATCACACAAAGACATATACTTTGTAGAAACATCGGAACGAATGAATCCAAACTTCCTGTTTATGTGTTCTGTTGAATCAGCAGCCAGGGTTCACCCTGAGTCCAGAATCATTGTTCTTATGAAGGGTTTAGCAAGCTACAATAAGACTTTGCCCAAACATGTGGCCTTCTCCTTGCTTAGCTGTTTCCCCAACATTGAATTCAAACATTTGGACTTGATTAACCTTTTCTCTAACACCCCCCTCGCTGGCTG
Organism: Podarcis liolepis; assembly: GCF_965112155.1. Taxonomy (NCBI): domain Eukaryota; kingdom Metazoa; phylum Chordata; class Lepidosauria; order Squamata; family Lacertidae; genus Podarcis; species Podarcis liolepis. Next base: position 5,412,908 of record NC_139556.1, read on the forward strand.
GTACTCAGTGGCTCAGCAGAGGTGGGAGCCATATTTCTTGCCCATCCTTTCTGATGCATGCCGAATCGCCATCATGTGGAAACTTGGTGGCATCTATTTAGACACAGACTTCATAGTCCTCAAGAACTTAAATAACCTCACCAATGTGCTTGGTACGCAGTCCAAATATGTACTTAATGGTGCCTTTCTCTCGTTTGAGCCCAAACACAAGTTTATAGAGCTTTGCATGCAGGACTTTGTGGTGGACTACAACCGCTGGATCTGGGGGCACCAGGGCCCACAGCTCCTGACACGCATTTTTAAGAGGTGGTGCTCTATCCATAGCCTCCAAAGCAGCAAAAGCTGTAAGGGTGTTACTGCTGTCCCACGAGATGCCTTTTATCCCATTCGCTGGCAGGATTGGAGGAAGTATTTTGAAGTAATTAATGCTTCAGAACTTCCTATACTGTTTAGAAACACCTATGCAGTGCATGTCTGGAATAAGAAAAGTCAAGGGACACAACTTGCGATCACCTCTAAAACCTTGCTAGCTCAGCTGCAATCTCACTATTGTCCTTCCACATACAGGCTCATGAAGATCTCATTCTGAAGGGGCAGGGCCTAGCAACAGCCTGCTGTTGATACAAACGCAAATCAGCCAAGCTGTTCAGCCCTGGCAGGTAATCACCATTGTCTATCACTATTTGACAATGGTAGCCCCACGGAGCAGTAGAGTTGCTGGCTCAACATTTCAAAGAGCAGCTGAATGGCTGTGAGTTCCAGCAGGCTTGGGAGTTCAGAAAAGAATACAGTGGTACCTCAGGTTAAGTTCTTAATTGGTTCCGGAAGTGCGTTCTTAACCTGAAGCGGACTTTCCCATTGAAAGCAATGGAAAGTGGATTGATCCGTTCCAGATGATGAAAAACACCCCCGAAAACAGCAATTTAACACGAATTTAACACGAAAACTCACTTCCGGGTTAATATCATTCATAACCCGAAAAAACGTAACTCAAAGTGTTTGTAACCTGAGGTACCACTGTACTTTTATGATGGCCAAGTAAGATATATGCAAACTTTTGAGTTGGGACTCTTCCTTATTCTGACCGTAAAAGAAACATGCATATTTTCTAAAAAGAAGGGCTAGGTGCCAGCAGAATATGACACTGAAACCATGACTGCAGGCTTTTGCAATTTAAAGATGGGAATAGATTCAGGCTGGAACTACATGTGCATTGCATACATTTTCATGATCGCGTCTGAACCTTTCGTACCTCAGTTAAGGTGCCTTGCCTCACTGAAATTTGCATTTACATTTACTTGGCTTGATATGTGAAGCTGCTCAACTCGTAATGCTCAGCTACATTATGAAGTTAGCAGAACTTTCTTTGCATTTTTTTCACCGATGCTCAACATTTAAACAAAGCACCCCTTTTACTCCTTGGTGCCTTGAATGCTTCTGTCTTCAGCATGCTCAGCAGAGGCACAGCACATGCCAGATGTTTGTACTAAGAAGAACTCCAGTTCCCTGCAAAACTAGCTTTCTCAGGATTCCTGGAGAGGAGATGCTGCTGCCTGGAGCAAAGTTTAAGATTCCAGGAAAGGAAGGAGACACTAAGAAGGGCATCTCAGAGAGACTTCTAATGAGACATCTCCAACTCCACTGCTGCCACATAAGTGGGAAGCAAAGAGAACATTGGAGTGGGGAGTGGCACAAGGTTCGAATTTTGGAACTGAGTTTTCCCCTCCTTAAAACTATTTTTCTGAAAAAGCTTGGTTTGCACAGGACAATTCTGAATAGAGCAAGAGGCATCCACTCATAAGTACCTACCACCATACACATGTCATACCTGTTCATTCTTCAAATGCCATCAGACTCCCTTCTATTAGTGCACGAGGTAGCATTTTCTCAGATGGCGGGACAGGCTTCTCTGTGGTATATGTATCACTCATCTCATGTATTGAGCCTCTGGGTCAGAAGCGACTAACCTTTTTCAAGCTGGGTTTCCGGCCCTGCCTGCCTTAATGGAGCCAGCCCCCACAATAGCGGGGGATTGTTGGTGAATAAAAAACAAGGATGATAGAGGACAAATTATCATTGCAGATTCCCCCCATGGATGGGCGGGGGGGGGGGCTTCACTCGCATTTCATCTCGGTACCTGACTCTTGCTTCAGCATGGAATGCGGGAGACATGGAGGCGCTGAGTGCAAAAGCACTTTGTCTGCTGAAAACCCTCCTACGCTGCCATTAAGAAGCAGAGGTTGTCTATTTGACTGGATCCTTAATTGGCTTTCAATTACCAGTGTGTGGTGGAAAAGGCTTGCAACAACATACTGCTGAATATACAGGCTACATGGATCAAAGGTTTGAATTGAGATAAGCTTTTCTTTGGCCTGAGAGTCGGTGGGGGAGAGGAAAACCCATGGTTTGTTTATTCTAAGCTTCTTTTATGTATTTATGATTCAGCAACCCTCTCTGGAATATAAGATAAAAAGATATTTACAAGTGAGGAAGGGACGTTGGAGTAAGATTCATATTAACAAGCAAAAATGGAAACTGTGTGTGATATGAAATGAAGAAAGGATGGGGAGGGGAAGCTCAAGTATGACTGTGTTGGAAAGACAGAGAAATTCCCCTCACTTCCATTTAAAAACAACAGAGAAGAAAAAAGAGATTGAGATTTGTATGTGTTACTGATGGAATGTAATAAAGTTTAATTAGACCATAAATCTCTTGCTGGAAAGAAAAGAATTTTGGGACTGTGATAAGAACGCTGCAGAGATTCTGGGAGTTGGAAAGGAGTATTAAATTTTCAGCACATTCAAAAACTGCCCACCTTTTCCTAGGCTTAGGGGGAAATGGCGGAATTCTGTGACATGTTTTACTAGTGAGACAGATTGTTTTCTAGCAACCTGTCACCTGTTCCGAGACATCGAAGCAAGGGCCGGAGAGATAAGACTTCTGAGAAACAGTTCTACCTGAAGCCACGATGGGAGAAAACAACAGCTGGGAAGTAAAAGAGACAACACCATATGGACAGAAGAAATCTCCATGGATGTAACAGTTTTTACACGCAGGGCAGAATAAAGATAATGGTTTGAGTTCGTCACTTGAAATTTTATAAATTTTTATATTGTAACAATAATTAATTATGTAGCTGTTGACTAAGGGATTATTATAACTCAAATGTAACTGATATTAATTAAGATTATGGAACGCAGTGATATAAGATCGAAAATGCACCCAAACCATCATGTGGGGAGCCACTTTAACTAAAATGTATTAATTGGAAGTTGATTGGCACTTTGATAATTGTATAATTTGGGAATTAATTGTTATTGTTATAATTTGGCTATTATTGGGGGCATATTGGAAAACTAACTTAAAAAGTTTTTTTTTAAAAAAAAGATACATTTTTTTTTCAAGCTGAGGACCACACATGGGCTTATGATCAACTGTTCCTGGGCCACATGTCAAACTGGCTGTGGCTGAGAGGCAAAAGTGGGTGTCACCAAAGCTTAGAAGTGCCCATGGTGAAAACTGCAAATTTTGGAAGGGTCATGGCAAAGATAGGTTCACACACAAAAAATGGCATTGCTGAAGAGAACCTAGTATAGGAGAAGCCATTAAAATATTTTAAAAATAAAAAATATACATTTACTTACCTAATTAATTATTTTGGATGACAAGTTTTGGCTGTGGCTGCGGGGGTAGAACCATATCTTTTGGAGGGTTGACATGACTTGTGGACCATGGTTAGTTTCTCCTGCTCTAGGCAATGTCAGAAACTTGGATGCAATCCCGGAATGACATGAGGGTGGCAATCTCACAGCGAGTACCATTTTCTGATTTTTGTATATGCATAGCTGTCAAGCGTCCCTTCTTTGGCGGGACAGTCCCTTATTCCAGCGCCATCTCCCGCTGCTGTCCCTTATTGATTATGTCCCTTAAATAAGCTACTGAAGGTAATGGGGCCCTTTCTATGTCCAGCTGTCCTTTGTCAACAACAAATTGTTGCTGTTTTTTGTGTTGAATATATGCTATATGGTAATTTATGGACCTTATAGGTATCTAAAGCCATTTGCATGCAACAAAATATGTATTTTATCAAAGTAATTGTTGATCCCTTATTTTGGCTGCTGATCCCTTATTTTCGAGGCTGCTCGTCCCTTATTTTCAAATCTGTAAGTTGACAGCTATGTGTATATGTAATTCCCCTTTCTGTATTACTTGTGTACACTGCCATTTCCTCCATGCCCCCCTCTGCAATTTCTGATGGAAAAGGCATGGTCAAGGGAAAGCCTTCTGAGTTTAAGCAATGCCATGGTGAAGAAGAGAAGGAAGTATTCCTGTTGTTGCATGATGGTTGCATGCATTTTGAAGAAAGAAGCAACAGGCCAGTGCAAAGTTACAACATTTCCCCAAATGCATCTGTCGAAAAAGGCAAGACTTTGCCTCAAGCGTTTCAGTTTTACTGGAGACTTGAGAAAGGGAGAAGAGAATAAAAACGAGTGCCATGGTTGTGGAAAAGGAGGAAGAACTGGATTAGTGGCCGTTGCCTGTTATAACAATCAAAGAGACATTTCCTTATATCAATAAGTTAAAATGTCAGGAAGCCATTCCCTAATGCTTACAACTCTATTTAAGGGGGAAAGAAAGAAAAGCAACAGGCAAATAAATGCTCTTCAGATGGAATGTACTTGTTCACAGCTGACACCAAAAAGTAGGTAGGTTCGATTACAAATGTAAATGCATTGCAGTGTTGTAAACAAAAACTGCTCCTTTTCCCTTATGGGGCACCCAAGAGCCCATATAGAGACCTTCTGGTTTTTTTAAAAAATAAATTTTTTATTAGTTTTTCACAATTTATATAAACACAGACAATACAGACATACAAACACAAAAACAAACATGTATAGTTTCATATCCTTTTTTTCTTAAAACTTATTTCAGCGACCTCCCCATACCTCCCCTTTCTGCATTCCAATTCCTAAATTTATTCCAGCAAATCCTCCCCCTTAATTTTATCTAATTGTCTAATTATTTCCTTTTCTTTCCTTCTACTTAATCTTTACAGCTGTAATCCACTTACTTTTTATACCCATAACATTTTAGCACTCATTAATTTTACAGTATTTCTTAAGATAAATTTTAAATTTCTTCCAATCTTCTTCCGCCGTCTCTTTCCCCTGGTCTCGGATTCTGCCAGTCATCTCAGCCAAAGCCATATAGTCCGTCACCTTCATCTACCATTCTTCCAGAGTGGGTAAGTCTTCTGTCTTCCAATACTTTGCGATGACTATTCTTGCTGCCGTTGTAGCGTACATGAAAAATGTTCTATCTTTCTTTAACACCAATTGGCCGACAATTCCCAGGAGAAAGGCTTCTGGTTTCTTAGGGAAAGTACATTTAAGTACCTTTTTCATTTCATTATATATCATTTCCCAGAAGGCCTTAATCTTTGGGCATGTCCACCAAAGGTGAAAAAAAGTACCTTCAGTTTCTTTACATATCCAACATTTATTATCAGACAAGTGGTAAATTTTGGCAAGCTTGACTGGGGTCATGTACCACCTATAAATCATTTTCATAATATTTTCCTTTAAGGCATTACATGCCGTAAATTTCATACCGGTGGTCCACAACTGTTCCCAGTCAGCAAACATAATGTTATGACCAATATCCTGTGCCCACTTTATCATAGCTGATTTCACTGCTTCATCTTGTGTATTCCATTTCAACAGCAAGTTATACATTCTTGACAAGTTCTTAGTGTTGGGTTCTAGCAGTTCTGTTTCTAATTTGGATTTCTCCACCTGGAAGCCAATTTTCCTGTCTTGTTTGTAAACCTCCATTATTTGATAATAATGAAGCCAATCTCGCACTTTATCTTTCAATTTCTCAAAACTCTGTAATTTCAGTTTGTCTCCCTCCTGTTCCAAAATTTCCCAATATTTTGGCCATTTGGCCTCCATATTGAGCTTTTTCACAGTTTTTGCCTCCATTGGCGACAACCATCTTGGGGTTTTATTTTCCAACAAATCTTTATATCTAATCCAAACCTTATATAGTGCTTTCCTAACGATATGATTTTTAAAAGCCTTATGCGCTTTAACCTTGTCATACCATAGATATGCATGCCATCCAAATACATTGTTAAATCCTTCCAAATCCAAAATATCTGTATTCTCGAGGAGCAGCCAATCTTTCATCCAGCAAAAAGCTGCTGATTCATAATAAAGTTTAAAGTCCGGCAGGGCAAATCCCCCTCTTTCTTTTGCATCTGTTAAAATTTTAAATTTTATTCTGGGTTTTTTGCCCTGCCAGACAAATTTCGAAATGTCTTTCTGCCACCTCTTGAAACAGTCCATCTTGTCCACAATTTGCAATGCTTGAAATAAAAATAGCATTCTAGGCAATACATTCATCTTAATAACAGCAATTCAGCCTAACAAGGAAAGCTTCAAATTTGACCATATTTCTAGATCTTTTTTAACTTCTGTCCAGCATTTCTCATAATTGTCTTTAAATAAATTCACATTCTTAGATGTCATGTTAATCCCCAAGTATTTCACTTTCTTAACCACAGTCAAACCTGTTTCATTCTGGAACCTCTCCCTTTCTATACCTGATAAATTTTTCTCCAATACCTTAGTTTTTTGTTTGTTCAGTTTAAACCCTGCAACTTGACCAAATTCTTGGATTAATTCTAAAACTCTTTTCGTACTAGTGTCTGGCTCTTGTAAAGTAAGTACCAAGTCATCTGCAAATGCCCTCAATTTGTACTGTTTAGCTCCGACCTGTACCCCTTTAACCAGCTGGTCTCTTCTGATCATATTTAGCAAAACCTCCAGGACTGATATAAATAGCAATGGGGAAATTGGGCACCCCTGTCGTGTCCCTTTTTCTATTTTAAATTCTTCCATTACCACATTATTTACAATTAACTTCGCCTTCTGTTCAGAATAAATTGCACCCATACCATTCTCAAATCCTTGGCCTACCCCCATCCCATGTAGATTCTTCTTCATGAAACTCCAAGAAATGTTATCAAAAGCTTTCTCCGCATCCACAAATATCATTACTGCCTTAGTGTTTATATTCACCTCTAGTAATTCCAAAATGTCTATTATATTCCTCACGTTGTCTGACAAATGTCTTCCTGGGAGAAAGCCTGCTTGGTCCTTATGAATCTCCTCCATCAATACTTTTTTCAATCTTTTTGCCAAAATGTCTGCAAAAATTTTGTAATCCACATTGAGTAGCGATATAGGGCGGTAGTTCTTTAGTTGAGTCTTTTCAGTCTCAGTTTTCGGTATGAGTGTAATGTAAGCTTCTTTCCACGATTCCGGTGCTTTTTCCCCCTCCAAAATTTCATTACAGACTTCCTTCAAAGGTTGTAATAGCCACTCCTTCAAAGCTTTATAATATCTGGAAATCAACCCATCCGGTCCTGGAGATTTGCCCTGTTGCATATTTTGAATGGCATCTTCTATCTCCTGATCAGTTATTTTCTGGTTTAAAGTTATTTTACTTTGCAGAGAAATTTTTTGTAATCCATGTTTCTTAAGAAAATCGTCTATGTCTTTTTCTTTCTCCGGCCCTTGTGAATATAGTTTTTTAAAATAACTCTGAAAACAGTTTCTAATCTCATTTGGCTTATAGATGTTCCTTCCTTCAACTTCTAAATTTGTAACCGTATTTAATTTTTGTCTTTTCTTCAATTGCCAGGCCAGAGGTTTACCACATTTGTCTGCAGATTCAAATGTCTTTTGTCTCATTTGTTTAATTTTCCATTCTATTTCTTGGTTCATCAATTCCATATATTGTGTCTGATAGAACTTAATCTCTCTCAAGATCTCTTGGGACTTTGGTTTAGATCTTCATTTCTTTTCTCCTTCTTTTATCTTGTCCATCATCATATCCTTTTTCTCATTTTGACTTCTCTTCCTTATTGCATTTTGTTGTATCAAAAATCCTCGCATAACAGCTTTACTTGCGTCCCATATTACTCTCTTTTCGACCTCTGTTTTCAAGTTTATTTCAAAATAGTCTCTCAGTGTTTTTTGGGCCTTTCTGTAAACCTCCTCATCTCTGAATAAGGTGTCATTCATCCTCCATCTGAAAGAGCCAGCTGTTGTTAGTTTCATCTCCATCTTCACCGCATTATGGTCGGAGCACGTTTTTGGGCAGATTTCCACTTTCTTAATTCTCGGTGCCATTCCACTAGTAACCCAAATTTGGTCAATTCTAGTCCATGTCATTTTTGCTTCAGAAAAGAAAGTTCCCTCTCTCTCGAGAGGGTTCTTTATTCTCCAAATGTCAATCAAGTCCATATTTTCAGTCATTTCAAAGAAGGTCTTTGGTAGTCTTCCATCTTTAGAGACTACCTGTCTTTGTGCCTTGTCCATATTTGTAGATACTACTCCATTCATGTCTCCCATCAAAATTAAGTTGTAATCCAAATAGTCCAGTAAAATCTCATGCAACTTCTTAAAGAATTCTGACTTCCCTTCATTTGGTACATAAATTCCTAATATCAAAAATTTTTCTCCTTGAACTTGAATTTCAATTGCCAAAAATCTTCCTTGTTCATCCTTAAACATCAATTTCGGAGATAATTTTTCCTTTGCATAGATTACCACTCCTCTTTTCTTAACTTTATCAGATGAAATAAATTCCTGTCCTAATCTTTTATTGATGAGTAGTTTCCTATGCAGCCTTGTCACATGTGTTTCTTGTAAACAAATCAAGTCCAATTGCTCTTTTTTCAATATATGACAGACATTCCTCCTTTTTCAGGGAAGGTTCAGACCATTACAATTCCAGCTTAGAAGTTGCAGAGCCATGATGAGATTATTTACTCTTCCCTCCTACTGCCCCGAGTTGTTGTTCTTCTTCTGTCGGTAGGTTCAGTCCATATGATAGATTAGCTATGTCAGGTATTTCTTCTACTGATGAGCCTGGTTCCACTCCAGCCACTTCTTTCAAAAGGTCTTCTTCGTTATCTCGTAGAAATTGATCCTTGTCGCTCACTGATTTTATTCTTGTTTTCCTTCCCTTGTACTTAAAAGATAGGCCTTGAGGAAATTCCCACCTGAAGAGTATTCTGTTCTTTCTCAATAAGTCAACCAAATCTTTATAGTAAGTTCTTGCATCCAAAATATGCTTGGGTATATCCTTAAAAATTTCCACATAAGAATTTTCAATTTCCAGAGTTCTTTGGTAGTGCAGATTCAATATTTTATCTCTTTCTTCTTTCGATCCTAAGGTTATCAGACAGTCCCGGTTTCTTTCTATTTTGTCTTCTGCCCAATCTAAAAGCAGTCACAATCTTAAATTCTTCCTTCTCTAACTCCTGTTGCCAAAAGTCCGAAAATTCTTTTGTAAGAAAGTCCACCAGGTTATCCTTTTCACTTTCAGGCACTGCTCTTATTCTCAAATTTCTCTCCTTTCTTTGCAATTCGAGCATAGACAAAGCCAACTCATGATCTTCTAATTTTTTATAGACTGGTGGTATCTTTTCCTGGGTAGCAACTGCAATACCCTTTGCTTCCTCTGCGATCTTACGAGTTGTGGCTGATTCTTCTAGGAGCTTTTCAATAGATTGTGTGTTTGAGTTCACCTTCTTTCCCAGTTCATTAATGCTTTTTGTATTCAAATCTAATTTTGCTGAAACCTCAGCCAGTTGTTTACTGGATTCCGCACCTTGTTTTGTCAAAAATTCCAAGGACTCATTTATTTTACAAAGAGCTTGTGCCACAGCATCAGATGACATAGTTTTTGCTTTTGTTTGTCCAGCTGCAGCTGTTACTGTACTTGAAACTGAAGCCCTTCGCTGATGTGGAGTGACAGTCTTGTAATGTTTACCGGATCTAGTAGTTCTATCGTCATCCATAACACTCTCACACCAAGCCAAGGTCATTCCCACGCCTGTAGATTGTTTTCAAGTGGAGAGTTCCAATAACTTGGCCATAGAAGTCCAGTTTGTAACTGTTTCAACAAAGTCCTCTGGGGGGGGAAATCTCCAGAGTCTTTGCTACAAAATGTCTCCTCCAAAATATCCTCAATGTCCCGAAAAGGTCCACTGCAACAGTTCCCAAATTTATACTTAAGTCTTAATAGTCCAGTAATTTTGTATCTTTCCCAAAGTTAAATAAAGTGTCTATTCAAAGAAATTTTCTTTAGCAGAATGACAGTCCTCTATTCGGCTTCCCTATCAAGGCAATCCGTTCCAGGGGTTTAAAACGGCAGATAAATTTTCCCAAAAAGTTCCTTTTCATGCAGGTTTATAAAGTACACTTTCCTCCCCCCCTATTCCTGCAAATAGGAGGGGGGTTTCAGCTTTGATGTTACGTTTACTTGCCTTCTATATAATCCTTCTCCGATTGCAGCTTTACACTCTCTTTGCTTTTGATCTTTCTACAGGCAGACTTCCTTATTTTATGCCTCTCCCGTTTCCGGCCAAAATGTATAGAATAAATTTCAAATCCAAGTAGTTCTTTTAAGTCCTACTCACGGGTAGATATTTCCAATCCAAATTTCAGGAAGGAATCAGCGCTCTCCGACAATGGCGACGTGGCTTCGCTCCACGGGCTTGGGTGACGACTCTCAGCACCGCGCCACGCACCCGCTACCGTTCTGGAGCCTTTGAAAAGGCTCCTTCGCGGTTTTGTGGGGGCGCAAAGGTGCCCGCCGAGTCTCCTTGTTCACAGGCTTCCGCGCCTGTGATTTTTAAGGGTCCCCGCTTCGCCGTAGCGGCAGGACCTGAACTCGCGGAGCAGACTCCCTCCGGAGCTCGGAGGGAAATCCGCCATTGATCGCTGGCGCTGACCGGAATCTACACAACTTGCGATCACCTCTAAAACCTTGCTAGCTCAGCTGCAATCCCACTATTGTCCTTCCACATACAGGCTCATGAAGATCTCATTCTGAAGGGGCACATACAGGCTCATGAAGATCTCATTCTGAAGTTAGTCACGCACCGTCCCGACGCCACCTTCCCGCCCGCCCGCTACATTGTAAGGGGCATGTACGCTGGTCACTGCATTGAAACGGGGCATGTACGCTGGTCACTGTTTTGAAGGGGAGTGAAGAACACACACAACAAAAAAGGTAACTTGTTAATTTAACGTTTATTTCTATGAGGAGGAGTAATTCTAAGGGGTCAAACAAAGAAATAATAAAAAGGTGACAAAAAAGTTATTTTTATAATGACGAGTTTTGCGGCTCCCAGGTTTTTTTTCTTCGGAAACGGGTCCAAGTGGCTCTTTTTGTCTTAAAGGTTGCAGACCCCTGTTCTATAGAATAGGGCTATTCAAAACCACTGCATTTAAGGAAAGGAGTGTAGCCTCCCCTTTACTCAGTCAAGGCTTTCCCCCTCCACTCCTTTACCCCTAGTTTTACCCCTGCCTCAAGCGTTCTATTGTAATGTTGGCATCATTTTTGCTAATACTGCCTCGTGTCTAGAAGATACAGACTGGTTTCAGCTGCCTTTCATCCATGGTGGAGAACTGCTTGGAAGCTCAATAGCCCTTTCCAGAATCAAAGAGCCTGAAACTAAGAGAGAGTTGTAAACCTGGATGGGGGACACAGCCGTGTGGTTTTTTTTTAAATAAAAAAAACAGTCAAGAGATTTGGCCCAGATAGAAAAGGATGCCAACTGAATAATAGCTGCTTTGTGTGGCCTGACCTTGTACTGCACAGAAGCCAATGAGAGTTTTATCGAGGGCAGGACTTAACATCTCAGAACTTCTGCACATGAACCTACAACGTGGTCAGCTTTGTGGTTCACATCATCCCACAGCAAACACCTTGAGGATACCAGAGGGGTAACCGCGTTGTTAGCTGGCTGCAGCAAAACCAGCAAAGAATAAAAGCCTAGTAGTGGTTGTTACTGAGCATGAGCAAGGTTTGAATGCATGGCCAGCTGAATGTTAAACCTGTGCCTGCATAAAATGTTGTTTAACATTCTGCATGGGAGAAGAATTTCTGGGTGGAAACCATGCTGAATATTCTAAACCTGAAGACAGACCTGTTTGGTGAAGCTTTTTAAAGGTTTAACATTTTGCTGTTTTTATATATGCTGGAAGCTGCCCAGAGTGGCTGGGGCAACTCAGTCAGGCAGATGGGTGGGGTACATATAATAAATAATAATAATAATAATAAAACAACAACCGGCCATCCCCCCCTGCAAATGGCACTGCAGCAGAGATGGGGAAATGAACCACAGCAAAATGGTTTTTAAAAGAAAGAGAACATTAAGGGGATTGGGGGAAACATTCCAGCTCTCCTTTTGGTACAAAAATTCAGAGAAACAAGTGTGAGGGTTATTTGCTAAAAGCTGTTGTTCTCATTCTTTCCTTTTGAGTTTACAAGAAAAACAGTTTGGCTGGCTGGCGGCTTCTTTCCAAGCTGTTTGCAATCATTGCAGCAACTTTGGAAAAAGAGCAGATTTTTTGCATTTGACTTCTTTTATCATGCTTACTTTCTTCTGTACTTCATAAATACATAAAACTCCTCCAGAAAGTAGTCATTCTCTCCTACACATTTATTATTACCGTATTTTGTTAAAGTCCTTTCCATGGTTTATGGCAACAGGCAGGTACTCACTTTGGCTGGCCCAGGTGCTCAGGCTGGATATGAAAGCCATGTTGAGGGAATGACTCGCATTCATCACCTCTGCTCCAAACATGGGATCCCTCCTTTCAGGAGAGTGGCATGGAAGGTATTATTACAGCACTGTGGTTCAGGCAGGGGCAGATATTCTCACAGAAAAGTGAGAAGACTTTTTAATATCAGTGCTGTCATTTTTTAAAGTCATGCCTTCAAATTCTAATGTTTAGGTTAACAGTCACTACTGCCATTTCCAGACAAATTGCCTTTGAGAAATAGTATGTTGAGCCAATGAAAAATCTATCCATTTCCTTCTTTCAAATGTTTATGAGAAAGAAAATAATATTGTCTGTGGCCTTTTCTTTTTAATATGTGAAATATACTCAGAGTCGCAAAGTGATTTCATGCTCTTTATTCAGCTCATAGTGGTGAGGAGGAATGAATGAAAGTCCCCTCACAGTATCTGCTTTATATACATTATTTACACAATGGGCTGCACATGATTGGCTAATTCCAGAATTCTACTGTAAGCCAATCAGGTTGTGGATTCACTTCTATCTGGAGCAGGATTGGGCGGTTCCTGCCAACCAATCATACTGCTGCATTGTTCTAGGACCAATCAGACTGCTGCATTCTGAATCCTATTGTTCTAGGACTAATCAGACTGCTGCAATTTGGATCCTATTGTTCTAGGACCAATCAGACTGCTTCAGTTTGGATCCTATTCAACTCAGTACATAACAATATGCTTTAGAAAGTTTCTTTTCTGCTTGGGATCAAGAGATCTGGAAGCAACTGGTGCAGATTTCCATAACTTGTGACCCACTAAGTCAACAGCAGCCATGCTTGTAACTAAATAAACCCTGTTTTTGTTCCCGACAATACATGGCTGGAAAAGACAAAAGACACATCAAAATGATGCCTTTGTTTTGACTAGTCAGTGTTGCATATGAAAGCTTTTTTGTTGTGCCGATCACTTCCTCAGGATGGATTTTTTTTTAAAAAAAGAAGTTAAATGGAAAAAACAATCTACTCTTGCCAGTAGATTGAGGCTGCACACACACACAGCTATTTGGAGGACAAAAATGTAGTTTCCCAATCTGGAATCATCTACGCTCATCCTTGACACGCCACTTTCAATCTAGATTGGTTCTAGATCCTGCTGTCCTCAAGGGTGGGAGAAGTTACTTGATACACATTGATAACTCTTCCCTTTTCCTGTCTGAACATGCACCGGAAAAAAGTAAGTGGTCTGCCTCCACTGGTTCTAGAAATCGTGTCCTCATGACGGAGGGCACGTGTTTCCGGTGAGATCTCCAAGACTGACCTCACCGTTTTGGGGGGGAGCGATTGGATAGCCACAACAACCCGATTGGGTCCCTCGGTTGCTGGGAGAAGTCTGGCCAATGGGGTTGAGAGAATTTGCAGCCGGGGGACCTATTTATGCCGCTGCACGTAGCTTTGAGCTTCCTCTTAGCGCCTCGTTCACCACCCTCCCTATATTTAAGGTCTTGCTATGACCTTGCTATGCCGTCGTGGGTCGTCTGCTTTTGGGACAGGGGCCCGGTAGGAATTTTCCCATTTGGCGGATTGGCTGGTGCCACTTGGGTTTCGCCTGTCATGTAGCAAATCATCACAACTTGGAAAGGTTTGGCGGTTAGGCATTGGTTCAAGGTGGAGGGGAGGGGAGGTTGTCACACCCGCCCCTCCCAATGTGCGATCGGGTATTCCGTTAAAGGAATCCAGGCGCTCACCATGCTTCTGTCCAATCCCCTTCCAGGGGTTAGGGCATGGGTAGGTAGGCAAACTAAGGCCTGGGGGCTGGATCTGGCCCAATCGCCTTCTAAATCCAGCCCACAGTGTGTTTTTACATGATTAGAATGTGTCCTATTTAAAATGCATCTCTGGGTTATTTCTCTGGAGAAGAATCTTCCCACCTCCAAGTATTGCTGGGTTCAGCCCCAGTCAGCATGACTAGTGATGAGAGATTATGGGAATCAATGTGGGCTCTATGACTGTTAGGTGGATTTGTAGCTGGTTGACTGATCGAACAAAGAGTACTCATGAATGGTTCTTCGTCTTCCTGGGGCAAAGTGTCAGGTGAGGTGCTTCAGGGTTCTATCCTGGGCCTGTTGTTGTCCAACATCATTATCTAACTTGGATGAAGGAAATGAGGGTATGCTCATCAAATTTGCAGATGGCACCAAACTGGGAGGGGTAGCTAATTTTCGGGGGGGGGGGGATCACCTCAGTTGTAATCATGATCAGCAATTTATGTTGCCACTTTGTATTTATTTCACTCCTTATTTATTAATCAAGTTATTAATTCATTTGGTTTGTTTGTTTGCTTGCAGCTCATTTTGGTTTTCCTTCAAGTTCAAAACTCTGTAGTGAGTAGACGATGTGGAAAGTGCCTACCTGCATACTGAAATTAATCAAGTTGACTTCAAACTACAAACTCTGGGCTGTGTGCATCATCATCTTTAAGTTCATGTCCTTCATCTGTATCATGTTCTACTGGAGAATCACCCAGGATGCCCAAGACAAGAGACAGCCCTACAGTTTGCCTACAGAGGTTAAGTGTCCTCCTCTTCCCACTCCTTCATCCAGATGGCCTCCTTCATCACACAAAGACATATACTTTGTAGAAACATCGGAACGAATGAATCCAAACTTCCTGTTTATGTGTTCTGTTGAATCAGCAGCCAGGGTTCACCCTGAGTCCAGAATCATTGTTCTTATGAAGGGTTTAGCAAGCTACAATAAGACTTTGCCCAAACATGTGGCCTTCTCCTTGCTTAGCTGTTTCCCCAACATTGAATTCAAACATTTGGACTTGATTAACCTTTTCTCTAACACCCCCCTCGCTGGCTGGTACTCAGTGGCTCAGCAGAGGTGGGAGCCATATTTCTTGCCCATCCTTTCTGATGCATGCCGAATCGCCATCATGTGGAAACTTGGTGGCATCTATTTAGACACAGACTTCATAGTCCTCAAGAACTTAAATAACCTCACCAATGTGCTTGGTACGCAGTCCAAATATATGCTTAATGGTGCCTTTCTCTCGTTTGAGCCCAAACACAAGTTTATAGAGCTTTGCATGCAGGACTTTGTGGTGGACTACAACCGCTGGATCTGGGGGCACCAGGGCCCAGAGCTCCTGACTCGCGTTTTTATGAGGTGGTGCTCTATCCATAGCCTCCAAAGCAGCAAAAGCTGTAAGGGTGTTACTGCTGTCCCACGAGATGCCTTTTATCCCATTCGCTGGCAGGATTGGAGGAAGTATTTTGAAGCAATTAATGCTTCAGAACTTCCCATACTCTTTAGAAACTCCTATGCAGTGCATGTCTGGAATAAGAAAAGTCAAGGGACACAACTTGCGATCACCTCTAAAACCTTGCTAGCTCAGCTGCAATCCCACTATTGTCCTTCCACATACAGGCTCATGAAGATCTCATTCTGAAGGGGGAGGGCCTAGCAGCAGCCTGCTGTTGATACAAACGCAAATCAGCCAAGCTATTCAGCCCTGGCAGGTAATCACCATTGTCTATCACCATTTGACAATGGTAGCCCCACGGAGCAGTAGAGTTGCTGGCTCAACATTTCAAAGAGCAGCTGAATGGCTGTGAGTTCCAGCAGGCTTGGGAGTTCAGAAAAGAATACAGTGGTACCTCAGGTTAAGTACTTAATTGGTTCCTGAAGTGCGTTCTTAACCTGAAGCGGACTTTCCCATTGAAAGTAATGGAAAGTGTATTGATCCGTTCCAGATGATGAAAAACGCCCCCCAAAACAGCAATTTAACACGAATTTTACTGTAAAACAAGACCATTGATCCATAAAATGAAGGCAATAATCAATGTACTGTATTATAAAATAAATAAGACAGTATCTTAGATGAAATTAACATATTTTTTTCTTACGTGCACTGATGATAGTCAGTTTGGATGGGGGGCTTTTAGCCATTTCTGCAGTCACACAATCAACCAGTAGCTGAACTGGGTTCTACACAGTCACAAAAACAAGTCACAAAAATGAAGTCACAAGCCACAGTCACAAAAGCGAAGTCACAAGTCAGTCCCATAAAATGAAGAACAAGTCAAGTCACAGTCAAAAAACCGAAAACGCCACACAAAGCAAAATGCAAAAAATTAGCAAAAACAAAACCTCCAAATATAACTTGTGTGTTGCGTGGGTGCTTGCGACTCAACAGTTGGCAGACTCAACAGGAAGCCTCTGATTAGCGGTGAGGGACTCAATTAACAAATGAAACACGCTCAACAGGAACCAGACGATGACTGCAGGCTTTTGCAATTTAAAGATGGGAATAGATTCAGGCTGGAACTACATGTGCATTGCATACATTTTCATGATTGCGTCTGAACATTTCGTACCTCAGTTAATGTGCCTTGCCTCACTGAAATTTGCATTTACTTGGCTTGGTATGTGAAGCTCCTCAACTCGTAATGCTCAGCTACATTATGAAGTTAGCAGAACTTTCTTTGCATTTTTTTCACCGATGCTCAACATGTAAACAAAGCACCCCTTTTACTCCTTGGTGCCTCGAATGCTTCTGTCTTCTGCATGCTCAGCAGAGGCACAGCACATGCCAGATGTTTGTACTAAGAAGAACTCCAGTTCCCTGCAAAACTACCTTTCTCAGGATTCCTGGAGAGGAGATGCTGCTGCCTGGAGCAAAGTTTAAGATTCCAGGGAAGGAAGGAGACACTAAGAAGGGCATCTCAGAGAGACTTCTAATGAGACATCTCCAACTCCACTTCTGCCTCAGAAGTGGGAAGCAAAGAGAACATTGGAGTGGGGAGTGGCACAAGGTTCGAATTTTGGAACTGAGTTTTCCCCTCCTTAAAACTATTTTTCTGAAAAAGCTTGGTTTGCACAGGACAATTCTGAATAGACCAAGAGGCATCCACTCATAAGTATCTACCACCATACACATGCCATACCTGTTCATTCTTCAAATGCCATCAGACTCCCTTCTATGAGTGCACGAGGTAGCATTTTCTCAGATGGCGAGACAGGCTTCTCTGTGGTATATGTATCACTCATCTCATGTATTGAGCCTCTGGGTCAGAAGCGACTAACCTTTTTCAAGCTGGGTTTCCGGTCCTGCCTGCCTTAATGGAGGCAGCCTCCATAATAGCGGGGGATTGTTGGCGAACAAAAAACAAGGATGATAGAGGGCAAATTATCCTTGCAGATTCCCCCCATGGATGGGCGGGAGGGGGCTTCACTCGCATTTCATCTCGGTACCTGACTCTTGCTTCAGCATGGAATGCGGGAGACACGGAGGCGCTGAGTGCAAAAGCACTTTGTCTGCCGAAAACCCTCCTACGCTGCCATTAAGAAGCAGAGGTTGTCTGTTTGACTGGATCCTTAATTGGCTTTCAATTACCAGTGTGTGGTGGAAAAGGCTTGCAACAACATACTGCTGAATATACAGGCTACATGGATCAAAGGTTTGAATTGAGATAAGCTTTTCTTTGGCCTGAGAGTCGGTGGGGGAGAGGAAAACCCACGGTTTGTTTATTCTAAGCTTCTTTTATGTATTTATGATTCAGCAACCCTCTCTGGAATATAAGATAAAAAGATATTTACAAGTGAGGAAGGGACGTTGGAGTAAGATTCATATTAACAAGCAAAAATGGAAACTGTGTGTGATATGAAATGAAGAAAGGATGGGGAGGGGAAGCTCAAGTATGACTGTGTTGGAAAGACAGAGAAATTCCCCTCACTTCCATTTAAAAACAACAGACAAGAAAAAAGAGACTGAGATTTGTATGTGTTACTGATGGAATGTAATAAAGTTTAATTAGACCATAAATCTCTTGCTGGAAAGAAAAGAATTTTGGGACTGTGATAAGAACGCTGCAGAGATTCTGGGAGTTGGAAAGGAGTATTAAATCTGAAGATCTCATTCTGAAGGGGCAGGGCCTAGCAGCAGAGTGGGGTGAGTGGACAGCAGAGTGGGGCGGGACTTCGCGCCCTGCTCCCGGTGGCCGCGCAGAGCTGCGCTGATCCCTGGACTGCAGGCAGCTCTGCACAACCCTCGGAGCCGGTCTTCCGAGGGTTGCGCAGAGCTTCCTGAAGCCTGGAGAACGAGAGGGGTCGGTGCGCACTGACCCCTCTCGCTCTCCAGGCTTCAGCGAAAGCCTGCATTCGCCCCATAGGACGCACACACATTTCCCCTTCATTTTTGGAGGGGGAAAAGTGCGTCCTATAGGGCAAAAAATACGGTAAATGCTCTTCAGATGGAATGTACTTGTTCACAGCTGACACCAAAAAGTAGGTAGGTTCGATTACAAATGTAAATGCATTGCAGTCCCACTTGCAGTGTTGTAAACAAAAACTGCTCCTTTTCCCTTATGGGGTACCCAAGAGCCCATACAGAGACCTTCCGTAGGTTCTCTATCAGTAGGAGAAAATAACAGAGACCAACCAGAGAATATTGAGAAGCAAAGCAGCTAGTAAGCCTGATCTTTATTAAAGCTGTTGCAACAGGGTGCTCCCTGCCCCACACAGGAGGGGGGGAGGAACCCTGAGCCATGGGTGCAAGCCCTTATATAGACATTTTAAATTGCCCGCCCTGGCGTCCAAGACCACCCCCCAGAAACATCATACATACATCACAGAAGGGGTGTAGCCTTTGAGCACCCCCCTTAATACATCAGAAAAGGGGCAGAAATCTGGGTGTGTTGTTTCTTCCTGTCTGCCAGGCTATCTGATTGGATTACCTGGGCATCCTGGCCACTCTTTTGTTATGGTAACTACTCAATTCCTGAATCCAGATCACAGGTCACAGGCTCGCCCTATTCATATCTTAAATGTGCCCTTAAGACAGGATTTGTGAAAGAGAGAATGGGGAGATTTCCCATTTCCTTTGACCTTGCAGAGAAATATTTTGGGAAAGAGAAAATGGTTTCAGGACTTTTCTGTGGGTTTCAGACATGTGGTTTACATATTTGTATGTGTTTGCTAGGTACATTTATGAACATCATAAATGTACATATATATATATATGTACATATATATATATAAAAATGTATGTATATATATATATATATATATATATATATATATATATATATATGACCTTAAAATTCTTATAGCAGCAGTGTCTCCTCCCCTGGGAGAAAGGCCCATCCTAAGACGGAGAACAAACTGGACAAGACAATGTTTTGGGGTTTAAAATTAGCCACAGCTTTATTGATTCCAGATGTAGGTAGGATTTGGCTTAGGGTGTGTATCCCTTCCAGCCACCCGCTGGAGGGCTGAAACCTGGCAGGGCTGATCTCGGGATTTGTGTGTCCATCACGAGACATAGGTCTACACGGATGGCCTTGGCTTTTGGACAGACACTTCCAACTAGACCCCTCCAACGGGGTACCCCTGTGATCACACTGTTCCGAGGTGGGGTTGAGGTGGTACCCTGCCAGATGTTAGACTAAGGGATTTCACCTAAAGCCTTATCTTTTTATGATTTTCAGTTTCACCAATAATTTTACAATCATTTTAACATCTCAAAACTTGACTTCTCTCCCCCTCCGTCTGCGGTTCCTTAAATTATTTTTAAAAATATTTTCTGCATATTCCAAAGTAACTTAATTTTCTCATTTATTATATTAAGTTAATTTGGAACTGCAGGTTATTACAACAATCCTGCCAATGTTCTTATCTGTTTACAGTTAATTTTTAAATATTCAATAAAACATTCCCATTCTTTTGTAAAAAGTTTGTCTTGATTTCTTATTTTTCGGGTAAGTTTCACCAGTTCTGCATATTCCATAAGTTTTTGTATCCATTCTTCTTTCCTTGGGACTTCTTATTCCCATCCCCCCCCCCAATGCCTTATCCACCAAAGTTGTGACTATTATTATGGGTAGGGCAAAATGTGCAAACGAGGCCAGTCTGACTGGAGGCAAAGTCCTTTCCACACGACCATTTCGGGATTTCCCAACTGCTGGCCACCTGGTCAGACATTGCTCCCTGGGGGCCGGGGGCCTGATGTGACCAGCCGCAACTCCTCTCAACTCTGGAACTGGGTACACGGCCATTTTCTTGCAGTTTATAAACCCTGCTCCACGCGCATTTGAACTGTGTGTCTTTCTTTCAGTTATACACTCTAACAGGCAGATAAAGCATGCTTAAGCCTAAGTGGTATTGCTGAAATCTGTCTTGCGTAAGCGTTTCCTGTAAACTGTACTGCGAAGTGTTCTCATATAAATTGCAGGTGCACTGACTGCAAACGCAACCAGGTAGCTGGAGTAAAAGGCAGAAGGAAGACTTGGCTTCTTGGAGGTAGGGCTTCCATATCTGATTTGGCAGTGTTCAAGAAGCTGCTCAGCTTTCCGCTTTACAATGTCGCCAGGGTCTTAGAATCTGCTATAACTATTGTTATCTGATGCTCTGCTATTGTGGAATGTCTTTAAAGAGTAACGTGATGCTTAGCAAAGAAAAAAAGAGCAAAGTTTAAGATTGTAAGTTGGTTGGTTTAAAGCATACCAGTTTGCTTTTGATATTCTTGGTCGCCAGATTTGACTTCAGTTCTCTAAGCTGCAAACAGTTTCTGCATCTGTTGACTCGCACCCAAGTGCAATTAAAATTGGTATTTTAATTTCTCTCTTTCTCAAGAAGTGGCAACCTTAGGAGGAAAGATGAGAGCAACGGCAGGAGGAATTTGGGAAGATTTTGAAATGAGAAAAGAGAGGGGGAGCGGTAGTTACTAGACCAAAAGCTCCCTGGTCAGTTTCAACTACAGTAGTACCTTGGTTCTCAAACTTAACCCATTCAACTGGAAAAAATTTAAGGACTATTTACAAAAATTTTATAAGTTGTATGAATGTTAAGAATTTGCACGATTTGGAAATTTTAGCTTCAGCAATTAGATTTGGTGAAACAGGAAACTAAGTTATAAGTAAGAAAAGGTTGAAATTTAAAGTAATATTATGTTTAACTTAAGGTATAAGTAACTGATAAAAAGTATTTTAAACCCAAAAACATAATATCTGAAAGGTACAAAATAAGATATGAAACAAGGTAATAATTTGCTGATATTCTTATTGTAAAGAACGCAGGGTGAGGAGGATGTGGGGAAGTCCGGTAGGTTGTACAAAAAAGGTTTGGAAAGTTGGGTTTTTTTTTCATTTTTTTTCTTTTCTTTTTTCTTATTTCTTATATCTTTGGAGTTTGTATCTGAAAAATGTAATAAAAATATGTTTTTTAAAAAAAGTCCATTCCAGGAGTCCATTCGACTCCTGAAACCATTTGAAAACCAAGGCGTGGCTTCCAATTGGCTGTACTCAAGCAGTAACCATGTCGGACATTTGGCTTCCAAAAAATGTTCACAAACCGGAACACTTACTTCCAGGTTTGTGGCATTTGGGAGCCGATTTGTTTGGCAACTAAGGCATTCGGGAACCAAGGTTTGACTATATTGTGCTCTGGAGAATAGCACCCAAACCAATGGATTGAAGTTACAAGAAAAGAGATTCCAACTAAACTTCAGGAAGAACTTTCTAACAGTCAGAGCTGTTTGGCAGTGGAATACTCGGGAGGTGGTGGACTCTTCATCCTTGGAAGTTTTTAAGCAGAGGTTGGATGGCCATCAGTCAAGGATGCTTTAGCTGAGATTCCTGCATGGGGTTGGACTGGATGACTCTACAATCTCTAGAATTCTATGATTCTATAGCAGGGGTCGGCAACCTGCGGCTCCGGAGCCGCATGTGGCTCTTTTACACCTTTGCTGCGGCTCCGGGGCAGATACTAGCGAGGGGAGGAGGCGCATTGTGCGCCCCGACACTCCCCACTGTGGCGGGCGCTGTACTGGCTGTGACGTCGCATGGAGGCGGTGCGTGCGTTAGTCACGCACCGTCCCGACGTCACCTTCCCACCCGCCCGCTACATTGTAAGGGGCATGTACGCTGGTCACTGCATTGAAAGGGGGCATGTACGCTGGTCACTGTTTTGAAGGGGAGTGAAGAACACACACAACAAAAAAGGTAACTTGTTAATTTAACGTTTATTTCTATGAGGAGGAGTAATTCTAAGGGGTCAAACAAAGAAATAATAAAAAGGTGACAAAAAAGTTATTTTTATAATGACGAGTTTTGCGGCTCCCAGTTTTTTTTCCTTCGGAAACGGGTCCAAGTGGCTCTTTTTGTCTTAAAGGTTGCAGACCCCTGTTCTATAGAATAGGGCTATTCAAAACCACTGCATTTAAGGAAAGGAGTGTAGCCTCCCCTTCACTCAGTCAAGGCTTTCCCTCTCCACTCCTTTACGCCTAGTTTTACCCCTGCCTCAAGCGTTCTATTGTAATGTTGGCATCATTTTTGCCAATACTGCCTCGTGTCTAGAAGATACAGACTGGTTTCAGCTGCCTTTCATCCATGGTGGAGAACTGCTTGGAAGCTCAATAGCCCTTTCCAGAATCAAAGAGCCTGAAACCAAGAGTGAGTTGTAAACCTGGATGGGGGACACAGCCGTGTGGTTTTTTTTTAAATAAAAAAAACAGTCAAGAGATTTGGCCCAGATAGAAAAGGATGCCAACTGAATAATAGCTGCTTTGTGTGGCCTGACCTTGTAGTGCACAGCAGCCAATGAGA
This sequence comes from Podarcis liolepis, assembly GCF_965112155.1. NCBI lineage: Eukaryota > Metazoa > Chordata > Lepidosauria > Squamata > Lacertidae > Podarcis > Podarcis liolepis. Next base: position 5,436,118 of record NC_139556.1, read on the forward strand.
GTTTTATCAAGGGCAAGGCTTAACATCTCAGAACTTCTGCACATGAACCTACGACGTGGTTAGCTTTGTGGTTCACATCATCCCACAGCAAACACCTTGAGGATACCAGAGGGGTAGCCGCGTTGTTAGCTGGCTGCAGCAAAACCAACAAAGAATAAAAGCCTAGTAGTGGTTGTTACTGAGCATGAGCAAGGTTTGAATGCATGGCCAGCTGAATGTTAAACCTGTGCCTGCATAAAATGTTGTTTAACATTCTGCATGGGAGAAGAATTTCTGGGTGGAAACCATGCTGAATATTCTAAACCTGAAGACAGTCCTGTTTGGTGAAGCTTTTTAAAGGTTTAACATTTTGCTATGTTTTTATATATGCTGGAAGCTGCCCAGAGTGGCTGGGGCAACTCAGTCAGGCAGATGGGTGGGGTACATATAATAATAATAATAATAATAATAATAATAATAATAATAATAATAATAATAATTAAAACAACCGGCCATTCCCCCCTGCAAATGGCACTGCAGCAGAGATGGGGAAATGAACCACAGCAAAATGGTTTTTAAAAGAAAGAGAACATTAAGGGGATTGGGGGAAACATTCCAGCTCTCCTTTTGGTACAAAAATTCAGAGAAACAAGTGTGAGGGTTATTTGCTAAAAGCTGTTGTTCTCATTCTTTCCTTTTGAGTTTACAAGAAAAACAGTTTGGCTGGCTGGCGGCTTCTTTCCAAGCTGTTTGCAATCATTGCAGTCAAGAAACAACTTTGGAAAAAGAGCAGATTTTTTGCATTTGACTTCTTTTATCATGCTTACTTTCTTCTGTACTTCATAAATACATAAAACTCCTCCAGAAAGTAGTCATTCTCTCCTACACATTTATTATTACCGTATTTTTCGCTCTATAAGACGCACCAGACCACAAGACGCACCTAGTTTTTGAAGGAGGAAAACAAGAAAAAATATATTCTGAATCTCAGAAGCCAGAACAGCAAGAGGGATCGCTGCGCAGTGAAAGCAGCAGTCCCTCTTGCTGTTCTGGCTTCTGGGATAGCTGCGCAGCCTGCATTCGCTCCATAAGATGCACACACATTTCCCCTTACTTTTTGGGAGGGGAAAAGTGAGTCTTATAGAGCAAAAAATACGGTATTTCGTTAAAGTCCTTTCCATGGTTTATGGCAACAGGCAGGTACTCACTTTGGCTGGCCCAGGTACTCAGGCTGGATATGAAAGCCATGTTGAGGGAATGACTCCCATTCATCACCTCTGCTCCAAACATGGGATCCCTCCTTTCAGGAGAGTGGCATGGAAGGAATTATTACAGCACTGTGGTTTAGGCAGGGGCAGATATTCTCACAGAAAAGTGAGAAGACTTTTTAATATCAGTGCTGTCATTTTTTAAAGTCATGCCTTCAAATTCTAATGTTTAGGTTAAGAGTCACTACTGCCATTTCCAGACAAATTGCCTTTGAGAAATAGTATGTTGAGCCAATGAAAAATCTATCCATTTCCTTCTTTCAAATGTTTATGAGAAAGAAAATAATATTGTTTGTGGCCTTTTCTTTTTAATATGCTTTAGAAAGTTTCTTTTCTGCTTGGGATCAAGAGATCTGGAAGCAACTGGTGCAGATTTCCATAACTTGTGACCCACTAAGTCAACAGCAGCCATGCTTGTAACTAAATAAACCTGTTTTTGTTCCTGACAATACATGGCTGGAAAAGACAAAAGACACATCAAAATGATGCCTTTGTTTTGACTAGTCAGTGTTGCATATGAAAGCTTTTTTGTTGTGCCGATCACTTCCTCAGGATGGATTTTTTTTTAAAAAAAGAAGTTAAATGGAAAAAATAATCTACTCTTGCCAGTAGATTGAGGCTGCACACACACACAGCTATTTGGAGGACAAAAATGTAGTTTCCCAATCTGGAATCATCTACGCTTATCCTTGACACGCCACTTTCAATCTAGATTGGTTCTAGATCCTGCTGTCCTCAAGGGTGGGAGAAGTTACTTGATACACATTGATAACTCTTCCCTTTTCCTGTCTGAACATGCACAGGAAAAAAGTAAGTGGTCTGCCTCCACTGGTTCTAGAAATCGTGTCCTCATGACGGAGGGCACGTGTTTCCGGTGAGATCTCCAAGACTGACCTCACCGTTTTGGGGGGGAGCGATTGGATAGCCACAACAACCCGATTGGGTCCCTCGGTTGCTGGGAGAAGTCTGGCCAATGGGGTTGAGAGAATTTGCAGCCGGGGGACCTATTTATGCCGCTGCACGTAGCTTTGAGCTTCCTCTTAGCGCCTCGTTCACCACCCTCCCTATATTTAAGGTCTTGCTATGACCTTGCTATGCCGTCGTGGGTCGCCTGCTTTTGGGACAGGGGCCCGGTAGGAATTTTCCCATTTGGCGGATTGGCTGGTGCCACTTGGGTTTCGCCTGCCACGTAGCAAATCATCACAACTTGGTAAGGTTTGGCGGTTAGGCATTGGTTCAAGGTGGAGGGGAGGGGAGGTTGTCACACCTGCCCCTCCCAATGTGCGATCGGGTATTCCGTTAAAGGAATCCAGGCGCTCACGATGCTTCTGTCCAATCCCCTTCCAGGGGTTAGGGCATGGGTAGGTAGGCAAACTAAGGCCTGGGGGCTGGATCTGGCCCAGTCGCCTTCTAAATCCAGCCCACAGTGTGTTTTTACATGATTAGAATGTGTCCTATTTAAAATGCATCTCTGGGTTATTTCTCTGGAGAAGAATCTTCCCACCTCCAAGTATTGCTGGGTTCAGCCCCAGTCAGCATGACTAGTGATGAGAGATTATGGGAATCAATGATATGTTGATTGCCTTTAATCTTTGAGAATCCTTGGAGAACAGGTGAAGCCCCTGAAGACTGGAGGTGGGCAAACGTTGTCTCCAAAATCTTCAAAAAGGGAAAAAAGAAGACCCAGGTAACTACTAACCGGTGAGCTTGACATTGATTCCAGGAAAGGTCCTATAATAGTCTATAATAGTCCTATAAAGGTCTTTTCTTTTTTTATTGAGTTACAATCTTGGTGGATCAGGGGAATGCTGTGGATATAGTGTATTTTGATTTCAGTAAAGTTTTTGACAGAGTCCCCCATGATATTCTTGTGAGGAAGCTGGTAAAATGTGGGCTCTATAACTGTTAGGTGGATTTGTAGCTGGTTGACTGATCGAACAAAGAGTACTCATGAATGGTTCTTCGTCTTCCTGGGGCAAAGTGTCAGGTGAGGTGCTTCAGGGTTCTGTCCTGGGCCTGTTGTTGTCCAACATCATTATCTAACTTGGATGAAGGAAATGAGGGTATGCTCATCAAATTTGCAGATGGCACCAAACTGGGAGGGGTAGCTAATTTTCGGGGGGGGGGATCACCTCAGTTGTAATCATGATCAGCAATTTATGTTGCCACTTTGTATTTATTTCACTCCTTATTTATTAATCAAGTTATTAATTCATTTGGTTTGTTTGTTTGCTTGCAGCTCATTTTGGTTTTCTTTCAAGTTCAAAACTCTGTAGTGAGTAGACGATGTGGAAAGTGCCTACCTGCATACTGAAATTAATCAAGTTGACTTCAAACTACAAACTCTGGGCTGTGTGCATCATCATCTTTAAGTTCATGTCCTTCATCTGTATCATGTTCTACTGGAGAATCACCCAGGATGCCCAAGACAAGAGACAGCACTACAGTTTGCCTACAGAGGTTAAGTGTCCTCCTCTTCCCACTCCTTCATCCAGATGGCCTCCTTCATCACACAAAGACATATACTTTGTAGAGACATCGGAACGAATGAATCCAAACTTCCTGTTTATGTGTTCTGTTGAATCAGCAGCCAGGGTTCACCCTGAGTCCAGAATCATTGTTCTTATGAAGGGTTTAGCAAGCTACAATAAGACTTTGCCCAAACATGTGGCCTTCTCCTTGCTTAGCTGTTTCCCCAACATTGAATTCAAACATTTGGACTTGATTAACCTTTTCTCTAACACCCCCCTCGCTGGCTGGTACTCAGTGGCTCAGCAGAGGTGGGAGCCATATTTCTTGCCCATCCTTTCTGATGCATGCCGAATCGCCATCATGTGGAAACTTGGTGGCATCTATTTAGACACAGACTTCATAGTCCTCAAGAACTTAAATAACCTCACCAATGTGCTTGGTACGCAGTCCAAATATTTACTTAATGGTGCCTTTCTCTCGTTTGAGCCCAAACACAAGTTTATAGAGCTTTGCATGCAGGACTTTGTGGTGGACTACAACCGCTGGATCTGGGGGCACCAGGGCCCAGAGCTCCTGACTCGCGTTTTTATGAGGTGGTGCTCTATCCATAGCCTCCAAAGCAGCAAAAGCTGTAAGGGTGTTACTGCTGTCCCACGAGATGCCTTTTATCCCATTCGCTGGCAGGATTGGAGGAAGTATTTTGAAGCAATTAATGCTTCAGAACTTCCCATACTCTTTAGAAACTCCTATGCAGTGCATGTCTGGAATAAGAAAAGTCAAGGGACACAACTTGCGATCACCTCTAAAACCTTGCTAGCTCAGCTGCAATCCCACTATTGTCCTTCCACATACAGGCTCATGAAGATCTCATTCTGAAGGGGGAGGGCCTAGCAGCAGCCTGCTGTTGATACAAACGCAAATCAGCCAAGCTATTCAGCCCTGGCAGGTAATCACCATTGTCTATCACCATTTGACAATGGTAGCCCCACGGAGCAGTAGAGTTGCTGGCTCAACATTTCAAAGAGCAGCTGAATGGCTGTGAGTTCCAGCAGGCTTGGGAGTTCAGAAAAGAATACAGTGGTACCTCAGGTTAAGTACTTAATTGGTTCCGGAAGTGCGTTCTTAACCTGAAGCGGACTTTCCCATTGAAAGTAATGGAAAGTGTATTGATCCGTTCCAGATGATGAAAAACACCCCCGAAAACAGCAATTTAACACGAATTTTACTGTAAAACAAGACCATTGATCCATAAAATGAAGGCAATAATCAATGTACTGTACTATAAAATAAATAAGACAGTATCTTAGATAAAATTAACATATTTTTTTCTTACGTGCACTGATGATAGTCAGTTTGGATGGGGGGCTTTTATCCATTTCTGCAGTCACACAATCAACCAGTAGCTGAACTGGGTTCTACACAGTCACAAAAACAAGTCACAAAAATGAAGTCACAAGCCACAGCCACAAAAGCCAAGTCACAAGTCAGTCCCATAAAATGAAGAACAAGTCAAGTCACAGTCAAAAAACCGAAAACGCCACACAAAGCAAAATGCAAAAAATTAGCAAAAACAAAACCTCCAAATATAACTTGTGTGTTGCGTGGGTGCTTGCGATTCAACAGTTGGCAGACTCAACAGGAAGCCTCTGATTAGCAGTGAGGGACTCAATTAACAAATGAAACAACTCAACAGGAACCAGACGATGAAAAGCGACCCCTAAAACAGCAATTTTACATGAATTTTACTACCTAAAGAGGCCATTGATCCATAAAATGAAATTAACAAAACAGTACAAAATGGAAATGTGATTTTCCCCCCCTTACCTGCGCTGATGATAGTCATTGTTTGGATGGGGGCTCAGGGTCCTCTTCCACAATTGGCTTGGCTTCCGGCATTCACGGAGGCCTCTGAGAGCTCACGCAGCTGGAGGCCATTTGCGGAGCCTCCGTAGGCCCCACGGATGTCTGGGCTTGGCTCTGGGCAGCGGTGAGGCCTCCAAGAGCTTGGAAAACTCACTTCCGGGTTAATATCATTCATAACCCAAAAAAAAACGTAACTCAAAGTGTTTGTAACCTGAGGTACCACTGTACTTTTATGATGGCCAAGTAAGATATATGCAAACTTTTGAGTTGGGACTCTTCCTTATTCTGACCATAAAAGAAAGATGCATACTTTCTAAAAAGAAGGGCTAGGTGCCAGCAGAATATGACACTGAAACCATGACTGCAGGCTTTTGCAATTTAAAGATGGGAATAGATTCAGGCTGGAACTACATGTGCATTGCATACATTTTCATGATCGCGTCTGAACATTTCGTACCCCAGTTAATGTGCCTTGCCTCACTGAAATTTGCATTTACTTGGCTTGGTATGTGAAGCTCCTCAACTCTTAATGCTCAGCTACATTATGAAGTTAGCAGAACTTTCTTTGCATTTTTTTCACCGATGCTCAACATTTAAACAAAGCACCCCTTTTACTCCTTGGTGCCTTGAATGCTTCTGTCTTCAACATGCTCAGCGGAGGCACAGCACATGCCAGATGTTTGTACTAAGAAGAACTCCAGTTCCCTGCAAAACTAGCTTTCTCAGGATTCCTGGAGAGGAGATGCTGCTGCCTGGAGCAAAGTTTAAGATTCCAGGAAAGGAAGGAGACACTAAGAAGGGCATCTCAGAGAGACTTCTAATGAGACATCTCCAACTCCACTGCTGCCACATAAGTGGGAAGCAAAGAGAACATTGGAGTGGGGAGTGGCACAAGGTTCGAATTTTGGAACTGAGTTTTCCCCTCCTTAAAACTATTTTTCTGAAAAAGCTTGGTTTGCACAGGACAATTCTGAATAGAGCAAGAGGCATCCACTCATAAGTACCTACCACCATACACATGTCATACCTGTTCATTCTTCAAATGCCATCAGACTCCCTTCTATTAGTGCACGAGGTAGCATTTTCTCAGATGGCGAGATAGGCTTCTCTGTGGTATATGTATCACTCATCTCATGTATTGAGCCTCTGGGTCAGAAGCGACTAACCTTTTTCAAGCTGGGTTTCCGGCCCTGCCTGCCTTAATGGAGCCAGCCCCCACAATAGCGGGGGATTGTTGGCGAACAAAAAACAAGGATGATAGAGGGCAAATTATCCTTGCAGATTCCCCCCATGGATGGGGGGGGGCCTTCACTCGCATGCTTCAGCATGGAATGCGGGAGACACGGAGGCGCTGAGTGCAAAAGCACTTTGTCTGCCGAAAACCCTCCTACGCTGCCATTAAGAAGCAGAGGTTGTCTATTTGACTGGATCCTTAATTGGCTTTCAATTACCAGTGTGTGGTGGAAAAGGCTTGCAACAACATACTGCTGAATATACAGGCTACATGGCTCAAAGGTTTGAATTGAGATAAGCTTTTCTTTGGCCTGAGAGTCGGTGGGGGGGAGGAAAACCCACGGTTTGTTTATTCTAAGCTTCTTTTATGTATTTATGATTCAGCAACCTTCTCTGGAATATAAGATAAAAATATATTTACAAGTGAGGAAGGGACGTTGGAGGAATATTCATATTGACAAGCAAAAATGGAAACTGTGTGTGATATGAAATGAAGAAAGGACGGGGAGGGGAAGCTCAAGTATGATTGTGTTGGAAAGACAGAAATTCCCCTCACTTCCATTTAAAAACAACAGACAAGAAAAAAGAGATTGAGATTTGTATGTGTTACTGATGGATTGTAATAAAGTTTAATTAGACCATAAATCTCTTGCTGGAAAGAAAAGAATTTGGGGACTGTGATAAGAACACTGCAGAGACTCTGGGAGTTGGAAAGGAGTATTAAATCTGAAGAGCTCATTCTGAAGGGGCAGGGCCTAGCAGCAGCCTGCTGTTGATACAAACGCAAATCAGCCAAGCTGTTCAGCCCTGGCAGGTAATCACCATTGTCTATCACTGTTTGACAGTGGTAGCCCCACGGAGCAGTAGAGTTGCTGGCTCAGCATTTCAAAGAGCAGCTGAATGGCTGTGAGTTCCAGCAGCTTGGGAGTTCAGAAAAGAATACAGTGGTACCTCAGGTTAAGTACTTAATTGGTTCCGGAAGTGCGTTCTTAACCTGAAGCGGACTTTCCCATTGAAAGTAATGGAAAGTGTATTGATCCGTTCCAGATGATGAAAAACACCCCTGAAAACAGCAATTTAACACGAATTTTACTGTAAAACAAGACCATTGATCCATAAAATGAAGGCAATAATCAATGTACTGTACTATAAAATAAATAAGGCAGTATCTTAGATGAAATTAACATATTTTTTTCTTACGTGCACTGATGATAGTCAGTTTGGATGGGGGGCTTTTATCCATTTCTGCAGTCACACAATCAACCAGTAGCTGAACTGGGTTCTACACAGTCACAAAAACAAGTCACAAAAATGAAGTCACAAGCCACAGCCACAAAAGCCAAGTCACAAGTCAGTCCCATAAAATGAAGAACAAGTCAAGTCACAGTCAAAAAACCGAAAACGCCACACAAAGCAAAATGCAAAAAATTAGCAAAAACAAAACCTCCAAATATAACTTGTGTGTTGCGTGGGTGCTTGCGATTCAACAGTTGGCAGACTCAACAGGAAGCCTCTGATTAGCAGTGAGGGACTCAATTAACAAATGAAACTACTCAACAGGAACCAGACGATGAAAAGCGACCCCTAAAACAGCAATTTTACATGAATTTTACTACCTAAAGAGGCCATTGATCCATAAAATGAAATTAACAAAACAGTACAAAATGGAAATGTGATTTCCCCCCCCTTACCTGCGCTGATGATAGTCATTGTTTGGATGGGGGCTCAGGGTCCTCTTCCACAATTGGCTTGGCTTCCGGCATTCACGGAGGCCTCTGAGAGCTCACGCAGCTGGAGGCCATTTGCGGAGCCTCCGTAGGCCCCACGGATGTCTGGGCTTGGCTCTGGGCAGCGGTGAGGCCTCCAAGAGCTTGGAAAACTCACTTCCGGGTTAATATCATTCATAACCCAAAAAAAACGTAACTCAAAGTGTTTGTAACCTGAGGTACCACTGTACTTTTATGATGGCCAAGTAAGATATATGCAAACTTTTGAGTTGGGACTCTTCCTTATTCTGACCATAAAAGAAAGATGCATACTTTCTAAAAAGAAGGGCTAGGTGCCAGCAGAATATGACACTGAAACCATGACTGCAGGCTTTTGCAATTTAAAGATGGGAATAGATTCAGGCTGGAACTACATGTGCATTGCATACATTTTCATGATCGCGTCTGAACATTTCGTACCCCAGTTAATGTGCCTTGCCTCACTGAAATTTGCATTTACTTGGCTTGGTATGTGAAGCTCCTCAACTCTTAATGCTCAGCTACATTATGAAGTTAGCAGAACTTTCTTTGCATTTTTTTCACCGATGCTCAACATGTAAACAAAGCACCCCTTTTACTCCTTGGTGCCTTGAATGCTTCTGTCTTCAACATGCTCAGCGGAGGCACAGCACATGCCAGATGTTTGTAATAAGAAGAACTCCAGTTCCCTGCAAAACTAGCTTTCTCAGGATTCCTGGAGAGGAGATGCTGCTGCCTGGAGCAAAGTTTAAGATTCCAGGAAAGGAAGGAGACACTAAGAAGGGCATCTCAGAGAGACTTCTAATGAGAGATCTCCAACTCCACTGCTGCCACATAAGTGGGAAGCAAAGAGAACATTGGAGTGGGGAGTGGCACAAGGTTCGAATTTTGGAACTGAGTTTTCCCCTCCTTAAAACTATTTTTCTGAAAAAGCTTGGTTTGCACAGGACAATTCTGAATAGAGCAAGAGGCATCCACTCATAAGTACCTACCACCATACACATGTCATACCTGTTCATTCTTCAAATGCCATCAGACTCCCTTCTATTAGTGCACGAGGTAGCATTTTCTCAGATGGCGAGATAGGCTTCTCTGTGGTATATGTATCACTCATCTCATGTATTGAGCCTCTGGGTCAGAAGCGACTAACCTTTTTCAAGCTGGGTTTCCGGTCCTGCCTGCATTAATGGAGCCAGCCCCCACAATAGCGGGGGATTGTTGGCGAACAAAAAACAAGGATGATAGAGGGCAAATTATCCTTGCAAATTCCCCCCATGGATGGGGGGGGGCCTTCACTCGCATGCTTCAGCATGGAATGCGGGAGACACGGAGGCGCTGAGTGCAAAAGCACTTTGTCTGCCGAAAACCCTCCTACGCTGCCATTAAGAAGCAGAGGTTGTCTATTTGACTGGATCCTTAATTGGCTTTCAATTACCAGTGTGTGGTGGAAAAGGCTTGCAACAACATACTGTTGAATATACAGGCTACATGGATCAAAGGTTTGAATTGAGATAAGCTTTTCTTTGGCCTGAGAGTTGGTGGGGGAGAGGAAAACCCACGGTTTGTTTATTCTAAGCTTCTTTTATGTATTTATGATTCAGCAACCCTCTCTGGAATATAATATAAAAAGATATTTACAAGTGAGGAAGGGACGTTGGAGTAAGATTCATATTAACAAGCAAAAATGGAAACTGTGTGTGATATGAAATGAAGAAAGGATGGGGAGGGGAAGCTCAAGTATGACTGTGTTGGAAAGACAGAGAAATTCCCCTCACTTCCATTTAAAAACAACAGACAAGAAAAAAGAGATTGAGATATGTATGTGTTACTGATGGAATGTAATACAGTTTAATTAGACCATAAATCTCTTGCTGGAAAGAAAAGAATTTGGGGACTGTGATAAGAACGCTGCAGAGATTCTGGGAGTTGGAAAGGAGTATTAAATCTGAAGATCTCATTCTGAAGGGGCAGGGCCTAGCAGCAGCCTGCTGTTGATACAAACGCAAATCAGCCAAGCTGTTCAGCCCGGGCAGGTAATCACCATTGTCTATCACCATTTGACAATGGTAGCCCCACGGAGCAGTCGAGTTGCTGGCTCAACATTTCAAAGAGCAGCTGAATGGCTGTGAGTTCCAGCAGGCTTGGGAGTTCAGAAAAGAATACAGTGGTACCTCAGGTTAAGTACTTAATTGGTTCCGGAAGTGCGTTCTTAACCTGAAGCGGACTTTCCCATTGAAAGTAATGGAAAGTGTATTGATCCGTTCCAGATGATGAAAAACACCCCCGAAAACAGCAATTTAACACGAATTTTACTGTAAAACAAGACCATTGATCCATAAAATGAAGGCAATAATCAATGTACTGTACTATAAAATAAATAAGACAGTATATTAGATGAAATTAACATATTTTTTTCTTACGTGCACTGATGATAGTCAGTTTGGATGGGGGGCTTTTATCCATTTCTGCAGTCACACAATCAACCAGTAGCTGAACTGGGTTCTACACAATCATAAAAACAAGTCACAAAAATGAAGTCACAAGCCACAGTCACAAAAGCGAAGTCACAAGTCAGTCCCATAAAATGAAGAACAAGTCAAGTCACAGTCAAAAAACCGAAAATGCCACACAAAGCAAAATGCAAAAAATTAGCAAAAACAAAACCTCCAAATATAGCTTGTGTGTTGCGTGGGTGCTTGCGACTCAACAGTTGGCAGACTCAACAGGAAGCCTCTGATTAGCGGTGAGGGACTCAATTAACAAATGAAACACACTCAACAGGAACCAGACGATGAAAAGCGACCCCTAAAACAGCAATTTTACATGAATTTTACTACCTAAAGAGGCCATTGATCCATAAAATGAAATTAGCAAAACAGTACAAAATGGAAATGTGTTTTTTTCCTTACCTGTGCTGATGATAGTCATTGTTTGGATGGGGGCTCAGGGTCCTCTTCCACAATTGGCTTGGCTTCCGGCATTCACAGAGGCCTCTGAGAGCTCACGCAGCTGGAGGCCATTTGCGGAGCCTCCGTAGGCCCCACGGATGTCTGGGCTTGGCTCTGGGCAGCGGTGAGGCCTCCAAGAGCTCGGAAAACTCACTTCCGGGTTAATATCATTCATAACCCGAAAAAAACGTAACTCAAAGCGTTTGTAACCTGAGGTACCACTGTACTTTTATGATGGCCAAGTAAGATATATGCAAACTTTTGAGTTGGGACTCTTCCTTATTCTGACCGTAAAAGAAACATGCATATTTTCTAAAAAGAAGGGCTAGGTGCCAGCAGAATATGAAACTGAAACCATGACTGCAGGCTTTTGCAATTTAAAGATGGGAATAGATTCAGGCTGGAACTACATGTGCATTGCATACATTTTCATGATTGGGTCTGAACATTTCGTACCTCAGTTAATGTGCCTTGCCTCACTGAAATTTGCATTTACTTGGCTTGGTATGTGAAGCTGCTCAACTCGTAAAGCTCAGCTACATTATGAAGTTAGCAGAACTTACTTTGCATTTTTTTCACTGATGCTCAACATGTAAACAAAGCACCCCTTTTACTCCTTGGTGCCTTGAATGCTTCTGTCTTCAGCATGCTCAGCAGAGGCACAGCACATGCCAGATGTTTGTACTAAGAAGAACTCCAGTTCCCTGCAAAACTAGCTTTCTCAGGATTCCTGGAGAGGAGATGCTGCTGCCTGGAGCAAAGTTTAAGATTCCAGGAAAGGACGGAGACACTAAGAAGGGCATCTCAGAGAGACTTCTAATGAGACATCTCCAACTCCACTGCTGCCACATAAGTGGGAAGCAAAGAGAACATTGGAGTGGGGAGTGGCACAAGGTTCGAATTTTGGAACTGAGTTTTCCCCTCCTTAAAACTATTTTTCTGAAAAAGCTTGGTTTGCACAGGACAATTCTGAATAGAGCAAGAGGCATCCACTCATAAGTACCTACCACCATACACATGTCACACCTGTTCATTCTTCAAATGTCATCAGACTCCCTTCTATTAGTGCACGAGGCAGCATTTTCTCAGATGGCGAGACAGGCTTCTCTGTGGTATATGTATCACTCATCTCATGTATTGAGCCTCTGGGTCAGAAGTGACTAACCTTTTTCAAGCTGGGTTTCCGGTCCTGCCTGCCTTAATGGAGCCAGCCCCCACAATAGCGGGGGATTGTTGGCGAACAAAAAACAAGGATGATAGAGGGCAAATTATCCTTGCAGATTCCCCCCATGGATGGGGGGGGGGCCTTCACTCGCATGCTTCAGCATGGAATGCGGGAGACACGGAGGCGCTGAGTGCAAAAGCACTTTGTCTGCCGAAAACCCTCCTACGCTGCCATTAAGAAGCAGAGGTTGTCTATTTGACTGGATCCTTAATTGGCTTTCAAATACCAGTGTGTGGTGGAAAAGGCTTGCAACAACATACTGTTGAATATACAGGCTACATGGATCAAAGGTTTGAATTGAGATAAGCTTTTCTTTGGCCTGAGAGTTGGTGGGGGAGAGGAAAACCCACGGTTTGTTTATTCTAAGCTTCTTTTATGTATTTATGATTCAGCAACCCTCTCTGGAATATAATATAAAAAGATATTTACAAGTGAGGAAGGGACGTTGGAGTAAGATTCATATTAACAAGCAAAAATGGAAACTGTGTGTGATATGAAATGAAGAAAGGATGGGGAGGGGAAGCTCAAGTATGACTGTGTTGGAAAGACAGAGAAATTCCCCTCACTTCCATTTAAAAACAACAGACAAGAAAAAAGAGATTGAGATATGTATGTGTTACTGATGGAATGTAATAAAGTTTAATTAGACCATAAATCTCTTGCTGGAAAGAAAAGAATTTGGGGACTGTGATAAGAACGCTGCAGAGATTCTGGGAGTTGGAAAGGAGTATTAAATCTGAAGATCTCATTCTGAAGGGGCAGGGCCTAGCAGCAGCCTGCTGTTGATACAAACGCAAATCAGCCAAGCTGTTCAGCCCGGGCAGGTAATCACCATTGTCTATCACCATTTGACAATGGTAGCCCCACGGAGCAGTCGAGTTGCTGGCTCAACATTTCAAAGAGCAGCTGAATGGCTGTGAGTTCCAGCAGGCTTGGGAGTTCAGAAAAGAATACAGTGGTACCTCAGGTTAAGTACTTAATTGGTTCCGGAAGTGCGTTCTTAACCTGAAGCGGACTTTCCCATTGAAAGTAATGGAAAGTGTATTGATCCGTTCCAGATGATGAAAAACACCCCCGAAAACAGCAATTTAACACGAATTTTACTGTAAAACAAGACCATTGATCCATAAAATGAAGGCAATAATCAATGTACTGTACTATAAAATAAATAAGACAGTATATTAGATGAAATTAACATATTTTTTTCTTACGTGCACTGATGATAGTCAGTTTGGATGGGGGGCTTTTATCCATTTCTGCAGTCACACAATCAACCAGTAGCTGAACTGGGTTCTACACAATCATAAAAACAAGTCACAAAAATGAAGTCACAAGCCACAGTCACAAAAGCGAAGTCACAAGTCAGTCCCATAAAATGAAGAACAAGTCAAGTCACAGTCAAAAAACCGAAAATGCCACACAAAGCAAAATGCAAAAAATTAGCAAAAACAAAACCTCCAAATATAGCTTGTGTGTTGCGTGGGTGCTTGCGACTCAACAGTTGGCAGACTCAACAGGAAGCCTCTGATTAGCGGTGAGGGACTCAATTAACAAATGAAACACACTCAACAGGAACCAGACGATGAAAAGCGACCCCTAAAACAGCAATTTTACATGAATTTTACTACCTAAAGAGGCCATTGATCCATAAAATGAAATTAGCAAAACAGTACAAAATGGAAATGTGTTTTTTTCCTTACCTGTGCTGATGATAGTCATTGTTTGGATGGGGGCTCAGGGTCCTCTTCCACAATTGGCTTGGCTTCCGGCATTCACAGAGGCCTCTGAGAGCTCACGCAGCTGGAGGCCATTTGCGGAGCCTCCGTAGGCCCCACGGATGTCTGGGCTTGGCTCTGGGCAGCGGTGAGGCCTCCAAGAGCTTGGAAAACTCACTTCCGGGTTAATATCATTCATAACCCGAAAAAAACGTAACTCAAAGTGTTTGTAACCTGAGGTACCACTGTACTTTTATGGTGGCCAAGTAAGATATATGCAAACTTTTGAGTTGGGACTCTTCCTTATTCTGACCATAAAAGAAACATTCATATTTTCTAAAAAGAAGGGCTAGGTGCCAGCAGAATATGACACTGAAACCATGACTGCAGGCTTTTGCAATTTAAAGATGGGAATAGATTCAGGCTGGAACTACATGTGCATTGCATACATTTTCATGATTGGGTCTGAACATTTCGTACCTCAATTAATGTGCCTTGCCTCACTGAAATTTGCATTTACTTGGCTTGGTATGTGAAGCTGCTCAACTCGTAAAGCTCAGCTACATTATGAAGTTAGCAGAACTTTCTTTGCATTTTTTTCACTGATGCTCAACATGTAAACAAAGCACCCCTTTTACTCCTTGGTGCCTTGAATGCTTCTGTCTTAAGCATGCTCAGCTGAGGCACAGCACATGCCAGATGTTTGTAATAAGAAGAACTCCAGTTCCCTGCAAAACTAGCTTTCTCAGGATTCCTGGAGAGGAGATGCTGCTGCCTGGAGCAAAGTTTAAGATTCCAGGGAAGGAAGGAGACACTAAGAAGGGCATCTCAGAGAGACTTCTAATGAGACATCTCCAACTCCACTGCTGCCACATAAGTGGGAAGCAAAGAGAACATTGGAGTGGGGAGTGGCACAAGGTTCGAATTTTGGAACTGAGTTTTCCCCTCCTTAAAACTATTTTTCTGAAAAAGCTTGGTTTGCACAGGACAATTCTGAATAGAGCAAGAGGGATCCGCTCATAAGTACCTACCACCATACGCATGTCACACCTGTTCATTCTTCAAATGCCATCAGACTCCCTTCTATCAGTGCACGAGTCTTCATTTTCTCAGATGGCGGGACAGGCTTCTCTGTGGTATATGTATCACTCATCTCATGTATTGAGCCTCTGGGTCAGAAGCGACTAACCTTTTTCAAGCTGGGTTTCCGGTCCTGCCTGCCTTAATGGAGCCAGCCCCCACAGTAGCGGGGGATTGTTGGCGAACAAAAAACAAGGATGATAGAGGGCAAATTATCCTTGCAGATTCCCCCCATGGATGGGGGGGGGGGCTTCACTCGCATTTCATCTCGGTACCTGACTCTTGCTTCAGCATGGAATGCGGGAGACACGGAGGCGCTGAGTGCAAAAGCACTTTGTCTGCCGAAAACCCTCCTACGCTGCCATTAAGAAGCAGAGGTTGTCTATTTGACGGGATCCTTAATTGGCTTTAAATTACCAGTGTGTGATGGAAAAGGCTTGCAACAACATACTGCTGAATATACAGGCTACATGGATCAAAGGTTTGAATTGAGATAAGCTTTTCTTTGGCCTGAGAGTCGGTGGGGGAGAGGAAAACCGACGGTTTGTTTATTCTAAGCTTCTTTTATGTATTTATGATTCAGCAACCCTCTCTGGAATATAAGATAAAAAGATATTTACAAGTGAGGAAGGGACGTTGGAGTAATATTCATATTAACAAGCAAAAATGGAAACTGTGTGTGATATGAAATGAAGAAAGGATGGGGAGGAGGAAGCTCAAGTATGACTGTGTTGGAAAGACAGAGAAATTCCCCTCACTTCCATTTAAAAACAACAGACAAGAAAAAAGAGACTGAGATTTGTATGTGTTACTGATGGAATGTAATAAAATTTAATTAGACCATAAATCTCTTGCTGGAAAGAAAAGAATTTGGGGAATGTGTAAGAACGCTGCAGAGATTCTGGGAGTTGGAAAGGAGTATTAAATCTGAAGATCTCATTCTGAAGGGGCAGGGCCTAGCAGCAGAGTGGGGAGAGTGGACAGCAGAGTGGGGCGGGACTTCGCGCCTGGCTCCCGGTGGCCGCGCAGAGCTGCGCTGATCCCGGGACTTCAGGCAGCTCTGCACAACCCTCGGAGCCGGTCTTCCGAGGGTTACGCAGAGCTTCCTGAAGCCTGGAGAGCGAGAGGGGTCGGTGCGCACCGACCCCTCTCGCTCTCCAGGCTTCAGCGAAAGCCTGCATTCGCCCCATAGGACGCACACACATTTCCCCTTCATTTTTGGAGGGGGAAAATTGCGTCCTATAGGGCAAAAAATACGGTAAATGCTCTTCAGATGGAATGTACTTGTTAACAGCTGACACCAAAAAGTAGGTAGGTACGATTACAAATGTAAATGCATTGCAGTCCCACTTGCAGCGTTGTAAACAAAAACTGCTCCTTTCCCCTTATGGGGTACCCAAGAGCCCATATAGAGACCTTCTGTAGGTTCTCTATCAGTAGGAGAAAATAACAGAGACCAACCAGAGAATATTAAGAAGCAAAGCAGCTAGTAAGCCTGATCTTTATTAAAGCTGTTGCAACAGGGTGCTCCCTGCCCCACACAGGAGGGGGGGAGGGACCCCGAGCCATGGGTGCAAGCCCTTATATAGACATTTTAAATTGCCCGCCCTGGCGTCCAAGACCACCCCCCAGAAACATCATACATACATCACAGAAGGGGAGTAGCCTGTGAGCACCCCCCTTAATACATCCGAAAAGGGGCAGAAATCTGGGTGTGTTGTTTCTTCCTGTCTGCCAGGCTATCTGATTGGATTACCTGGGCATCCTGGCCACTCTTTTGTTATGGTAACTACTCAATTCCTGAATCCAGATCACAGGTCACAGGCTCGCCCTATTCATATCTTAAATGTGCCCTTAAGACAGGATTTGTGAAAGAGAGAATGGGGAGATTTCCCACTTCCTTTGACCTTGCAGAGAAATATTTGAGGTCATTTTGGGAGAGAGAAAATGGTTTCAGGAATTTTCTGTGGGTTTCAGGCATGTGGTTTACATATTTGTATGTGTTTGCTAGGTACATTTATGAACATCTATTATATATATATATATATATATATATATATATGAAAGAAACAGGACACGAAATTAATTTTGCAGATTCCAAATTGCTCTTTAACATGGAACATCACCACAAGAGAATAATCATGGAAGCCATCGAGATAGAGAAACACCCTCACAACATGAACAAGCGTGACGACACGTCCCGCCTGCCAGACATCTGGAAATTAGCCCTCCCCACAAAAACCGACACCAGAACCAGAGGCACACAGAACGCCATCACCAATCAACCACACCAGACCCAAACCCAGACCCTCTCCACAGATAAATTACAGACACCATCCAGTAGCCAAACCATAGTGGCACCTCCGGATGCTGCACCCCCCTGCAATCCCTACACAGATCTGGCTGGCACAGGGCACAAAACCACAGCTCGCCCCTATACACGAAGCCAAGCCAGAGCACAACTAAGTGCAGTACAGCCATCTTCTCAGAAAAACTCTTCACAAGCTCAAGAGGTCAAGACACGAAAGCTTTAGCAACTAATCCACACTTAATGACCCACCTAAGTGGTACTCAGAATATCACTCAAGAAATCACTCAAGATATCCCTCAAGTAATTAAGGAACAAAAGAAGAAAAGGCACACTAACCTGGGAACTTCCTCTCTGCCCAGAACGTTGGAGGCTATACACCACACCCCCTCAACAGTATTTATAGGAACTCAAACACTGAGATCCTGCTCTGTTCCAGTAACAAGAAGCCGAAAGCACCAGCCTGAAGATGACGAGTGAGACCTCGTCGAAACGTCGCCTAGACACCCCAACTCTTACACGGGAAGACACCCGAAGACACCAAAACCTGCATTCCTGTACCCGTGAAAATCTACGAAAGCAAATATATATATATATATATATATATATATATTTTATATATTACCCCAACTCTTATATATATATATATATATTTTATATATTACCCCAACTCTTACACGGGAAGACACCCGAAGACACCAAAACCTGCATATATATATATATATATATATATATATATATATATATATATGACCTTAAAATTCTTATAGCAGCAGTGTCTCCTCCCCTGGGAGAAAGGCCCATCCTAAGACGGAGAACAAACTGGACAAGACAATGTTTTGGGGTTTAAAATTAGCCACAGCTTTATTGATTCCAGATGTAGGTAGGATTTGGCTTAGGGTGTGTATCCCTTCCAGCCACCCGCTGGAGGGCTGAAACCTGGCAGGGCTGATCTCGGGATTTGTGTGTCCATCACGAGACATAGGTCTACACGGATGGCCTTGGCTTTTGGACAGACACTTCCAACTAGACCCCTCCAACGGGGTACCCCTGTGATCACACTGTTCCGAGGTGGGGTTGAGGTGGTACCCTGCCAGATGTTAGACTAAGGGATTTCACCTAAAGCCTTATCTTTTTATGATTTTCAGTTTCACCAATAATTTTACAATCATTTTAACATCTCAAAACTTGACTTCTCTCCCCCTCCGTCTGCGGTTCCTTAAATTATTTTTAAAAATATTTTCTGCATATTCCAAAGTAACTTAATTTTCTCATTTATTATATTAAGTTAATTTGGAACTGCAGGTTATTACAATAATCCTGCCAATGTTCTTATCTGTTTACAGTTAATTTTTAAATATTCAATAAAACATTCCCATTCTTTTGTAAAAAGATTGTCTTGATTTCTTATTTTTCGGGTAAGTTTCACCAGTTCTGCATATTCCATAAGTTTTTGTATCCATTCTTCTTTCCTTGGGACTTCTTATTCCCCTCCCCCCTCCCCCATGCCTTATCCACCAAAGTTGTGACTATTATTATGGGTAGGGCAAAATGTGCAAACGAGGCCAATCTGATTGGAGGCAAAGTCCTTTCCACACGACCATTTCGGGATTTCCCAACTGCTGGCCACCTGGTCAGACATTGCTCCCTGGGGGCCGGGGGCCTGATGTGACCAGCCGCAACTCCTCTCAACTCTGGAACTGGGTACACGGCCATTTTCTTGCAGTTTATAAACCCTGCTCCACGCGCATTTGAACTGTGTGCCTTTCTTTCAGTTATACACTCTAACAGGCAGATAAAGCATGCTTAAGCCTAAGTGGCATTGCTGAAATCTGTCTTGCGTAAGCGTTTCCTGTAAACTGTACTGCGAAGTGTTCTCATATAAATTGCAGGTGCACTGACTGCAAACGCAACCAGGTAGCTGGAGTAAAAGGCAGAAGGAAGACTTGGCTTCTTGGAGGTAGGGCTTCCATATCTGATTTGGCAGTGTTCAAGAAGCTGCTCAGCTTTCCGCTTTACAATGTCGCCAGGGTCTTAGAATCTGCTATAACTATTGTTATCTAATGCTCTGCTATTGTGGAATGTCTTTAAAGAGTAACGTGATGCTTAGCAAAGAAAAAAAGAGCAAAGTTTAAGATTGTAAGTTGGCTGGTTTAAAGCATACCAGTTTGCTTTTGATATTCTTGGTTGCCAGATTTGACTTCAGTTCTCTAAGCTGCAAACAGTTTCTGCATCTGTTGACTTGCACCCAAGTGCAATTAAAATTGGTATTTTAATTTCTCTCTTTCTCAAGAAGTGGCAGCCTTAGGAGGAAAGATGAGAGCAATGGCAGGGGGAATTTGGGAAGATTGTGAAATGAGAAAAGAGAGGGGGAGCGGTAGTTACTAGACCAAAAGCTCCCTGGTCAGATTCAACTACAGTGGTACCTTAGTTCTCAAACTTAATCCATTCAACTGGAAAAAATTTAAGGACTATTTACAAAAATTTTATAAGTTGTATGAATGTTAAGAATTTGCACGATTTGGAAATTTTAGCTTCAGCAATTAGATTTGGTGAAACAGGAAACTAAGTTATAAGTAAGAAAAGGTTGAAATTTAAAGTAATATTATGTTTAACTTAAGGTATAAGTAACTGATAAAAAGTATTTTAAACCCAAAAACATAATATCTGAAAGGTACAAAATAAGATATGAAACAAGGTAATAATTTGCTGATATTCTTATTGTAAAGAACGCAGGGTGAGGAGGATGTGGGGAAGTCCGGTAGGTTGTACAAAAAAGGTTTGGAAAGTTGGTTTTTTTTTCGTTTCTTTTCTTTTCTTTTTTCTTATTTCTTATATCTTTGGAGTTTGTATCTAAAAAATGTAATAAAAATATGTTTAAAAAAAAAAATCCATTCCAGGAGTCCATTCGACTCCTGAAACCATTTGAAAACCAAGGCGTGGCTTCCAATTGGCTGTACTCAAGCGGTAGCCATGTCGGACATTTGGCTTCCGAAAAATGTTCGCAAACCGGGACACTTACTTCCAGGTTTGTGGCATTTGGGAGCCGATTTGTTTGGCAATTAAGCCGTTTGGGAACCAAGGTTTGCCTGTATTGTGCTCTGGAGAGTAGCACCCAAACCAATGGATTGAAGTTACAAGAAAAGAGATTCCAACTAAACTTCAGGAAGAACTTTCTAACAGTAAGAGCTGTTTGACAGTGGAATACTCGGGAGGTGGTGGACTCTTCTTCCTTGGAAGTTTTTAAGCAGAGGTTGGATGGCCATCAGTCAAGGATGCTTTAGCTGAGATTCCTGCATGGGGTTGGACTGGATGACTCTACAATCTCTAGAATTCTATGATTCTATAGCAGGGGTCGGCAACCCGTGGCTCCGGAGCCGCATGTGGCTCTTTTACACCTTTGCCGCGGCTCCGGGGCAGATACTAGCGAGGGGAGGAGGCGCATTGTGCGCCCCGACACTCCCCACTGTGGCGGGCGCTGTACTGGCTGTGACGTCGCATGGAGGCGGTGCGTGCGTTAGTCACGCACCGTCCCGACGTCACCTTCCCACCCGCCCACTACATTGTAAGGGGCATGTACGCTGGTCACTGCATTGAAAGGGGGCATGTACGCTGGTCACTGTTTTGAAGGGGAGTGAAGAACACACACAACAAAAAAGGTAACTTGTTAATTTAACATTTATTTCTATGAGGAGGAGTAATTCTAAGGGGTCAAACAAAGAAATAATAAAAAGGTGACAAAACAGTTATTTTTATAATGACGAGTTTTGCGGCTCCCAGTTTTTTTTCCTTCGGAAACGGGTCCAAGTGGCTCTTTTTGTCTTAAAGGTTGCAGACCCCTTTTCTATAGAATAGGGCTATTCAAAACCACTGCATTTAAGGAAAGGAGTGTAGCCTCCCCTTTACTCAGTCAAGGCTTTCCCCCTCCACTCCTTTACGCCTAGTTTTACCCCTGCCTCAAGCGTTCTATTGTAATGTTGGCATCATTTTTGCTAATACTGCCTCGTGTCTAGAAGATACAGACTGGTTTCAGCTGCCTTTCATCCATGGTGGAGAACTGCTTGGAAGCTCAATAGCCCTTTCCAGAATCAAAGAGCCTGAAACCAAGAGTGAGTTGTAAACCTGGATGGGGGACACAGCCGTGTGGTTTTTTTTAAAATAAAAAAAAAGTCAAGAGATTTGGCCCAGATAGAAAAGGATGCCAACTGAATAAAAGCTGCTTTGTGTGGCCTGACCTTGTATTTCACAGCAGCCAATGAGAGTTTTATCAAGGGCAAGGCTTAACATCTCAGAACTTCTGCACATGAACCTACAACGTGGTCAGCTTTGTGGTTCACATCATCCCACAGCAAACACCTTGAGGATACCAGAGGGGTAACCGCGTTGTTAGCTGGCTGCAGCAAAACCAACAAAGAATAAAAGCCTAGTAGTGGTTGTTACTGAGCATGAGCAAGGTTTGAATGCATGGCCAGCTGAATGTTAAACCTGTGCCTGCGTAAAATGTTGTTTAACATTCTGCATGGGAGAAGAATTTCTGGGTGGAAACCATGCTGAATATTCTAAACCTGAAGACAGACCTGTTTGGTGAAGCTTTTTAAAGGTTTAACATTTTGCTATGTTTTTATATATGCTGGAAGCTGCCCAGAGTGGCTGGGGCAACCCAGTCAGGCAGATGGGTTGGGTACATATAATAATAATAATAATAATAATAATAATAATAATAATAATAATAATAATAATAAAACAACCGGCCATTCCCCCCTGCAAATGGCACTGCAGCAGAGATGGGGAAATGAACCACAGCAAAATGGTTTTTAAAAGAAAGAGAACATTAAGGGGATTGGGGGAAACATTCCAGCTCTCCTTTTGGAACAAAAATTCAGAGAAACAAGTGTGAGGGTTATTTGCTAAAAGCTGTTGTTCTCATTCTTTCCTTTTGAGTTTACAAGAAAAACAGTTTGGCTGGCTGGCGGCTTCTTTCCAAGCTGTTTGCAATCATTGCAGTCAGGAAACAACTTTGGAAAAGAGTAGATTTTTTGCATTTGACTTCTTTTATCATGCTTACTTTCTTCTGTACTTCATAAATACATAAAACTCCTCCAGAAAGTAGTCATTCTCTCCTACACATTTATTATTACCGTATTTTTCGCTCTATAAGACGCACCAGACCACAAGACACACCTAGTTTTTGAAGGAGGAAAACAAGAAAAAATATATTCTGAATCTCAGAAGCCAGAACAGCAAGAGGGATCGCTGCGCAGTGAAAGCAGCAATCCCTCTTGCTGTTCTGGCTTCTGGGATAGCTGCGCAGCCTGCATTCACTCCATAAGACGCGCACACATTTCCCCTTACTTTTTGGGAGGGGAAAAGTGAGTCTTATAGAGCAAAAAATACAGTATTTCGTTAAAGTCCTTTCCATGGTTTATGGCAACAGGCAGGTACTCACTTTGGCTGGCCCAGGTGCTCAGGCTGGATATGAAAGCCATGTTGAGGGAATGACTGCCATTCATCAACTCTGCTCCAACATGGGATCCCTCCTTTCAGGAGAGTGGCATGGAAGGAATTATTACAGCACTGTGGTTTAGGCAGGGGCAGATATTCTCACAGAAAAGTGAGAAGACTTTTTAATATCAGTGCTGTCATTTTTTAAAGTCATGCCTTCAAATTCTAATGTTTAGGTTAACAGTCACTACTGCCATTTCCAGACAAATTGCCTTTGAGAAATAGTATGTTGAGCCAATGAAAAATCTATCCATTTCCTTCTTTCAAATGTTTATGAGAAAGAAAATAATATTGTTTGTGGCCTTTTCTTTTTAATATGCTTTAGAAAGTTTCTTTTCTGCTTGGGATCAAGAGATCTGGAAGCAACTGGTGCAGATTTGCATAACTTGTGACCCACTAAGTCAACAGCAGCCATGCTTGTAACTAAATAAACCCTGTTTTTGTTCCTGACAATACATGGCTGGAAAAGACAAAAGACACATCGAAATGATGCCTTTGTTTTGACTAGTCAGTGTTGCATATGAAGAAGAGGAAGAAGAGTTTGGATTTGATATCCCGCCTTTCACTCCCCTTCAGGAGTCTCAAAGCGGCTAACGTTCTCCTTTCCCTTCCTCCCCCACAACAAACACTCTGTGAGGTGAGTGGGGCTGAGAGACTTCACAGAAGTGTGACTGGCCCAAGGTCACCCAGCAGCTGCATGTGGAGGAGCGGAGACGCGAACCCGGTTACCCAGATTACGTGACTACCGCTCTTAACCACTACACCACACTGGCTCTTTTGTTGTGCCGATCACTTCCTCAGGATGGATTTTTTTTTTAAAAAAGAAGTTAAATGGAAAAAATAATCTACTCTTGCCAGTAGATTGAGGCTGCACACACACACAGCTATTTGGAGGACAAAAATGTAGTTTCCCAATCTGGAATCGTCTACGCTCATCCTTGACACGCCACTTTCAATCTAGATTGGTTCTAGATCCTGCTGTCCTCAAGGGTGGGAGAAGTTACTTGATACACATTGATAACTCTTCCCTTTTCCTGTCTGAACATGCACCGGAAGTAAGTGGTCTGCCTCCACTGGTTCTAGAAATCGTGTCCTCATCACGGAGGGCACGTGTTTCCGGTGAGATCTCCAAGACTGACCTCACCGTTTTGGGGGGGAGCAATTGGATAGCCACAACAACCCGATTGGGTCCCTCGGTTGCTGGGAGAAGTCTGGCCAATGGGGTTGAGAGAATTTGCAGCCGGGGGACCTATTTATGCCGCTGCACGTAGCTTTGAGCTTCCTCTTAGCGCCTCGTTCACCACCCTCCCTATATTTAAGGTCTTGCTATGACCTTGCTATGCCGTCGTGGGTCGTCTGCTTTTGGGACAGGGGCCCGGTAGGAATTTTCCCATTTGGCGGATTGGCTGGTGCCACTTGGGTTTCGCCTGCCACGTAGCAAATCATCACAACTTGGTAAGGTTTGGCGGTTAGGCATTGGTTCAAGGTGGAGGGGAGGGGAGGTTGTCACACCCGCCCCTCCCAATGTGCGATCGGGTATTCCATTAAAGGAATCCAGGTGCTCACCATGCTTCTGTCCAATCCCCTTCCAAGAGTTAGGGCATGGGTAGGTAGGCAAACTAAGGCCTGGGGGCTGGATCTGGCCCAATCGCCTTCTAAATCCAGCCCACGGTGTGTTTTTACATGAGTAGAATGTGTCCTATTTAAAATGCATCTCTGGGTTATTTCTCTGGAGAAGAATCTTCCCACCTCCAAGTATTGCTGGGTTTAGCCCCAGTCAGCATGACTAGTGATGAGAGATTATGGGAATCAATGATCTATTGATTGCCTTTAATCTTTGAGAATCCTTGGAGAACAGGTGAAGCCCCTGAAGACTGGAGGTGGGCAAACGTTGTCTCCAAAATCTTCAAAAAGGGAAAAAAGAAGACCCAGGTAACTACTAACCGGTGAGCTTGACATTGATTCCAGGAAAGGTCCTATAATAGTCTATAATAGTCCTATAAAGGTCTTTTCTTTTTTTATTGAGTTACAATCTTGGTGGATCAGGGGAATGCTGTGGATATAGTGTATTTTGATTTCAGTAAAGTTTTTGACAGAGTCCCCCATGATATTCTTGTGAGGAAGCTGGTAAAATGTGGGCTCTATGACTGTTAGGTGGATTTGTAGCTGGTTGACTGATCGAACAAAGAGTACTCACGAATGGTTCTTCGTCTTCCTGGGGCAAAGTGTCAGGTGAGGTGCTTCAGGGTTCTGTCCTGGGCCTGTTGTTGTCTGACATCATTATCCAACTTGGATGAAGGAAATGAGGGTATGCTCATCAAATTTGCAGATGGCACCAAACTGGGAGGGGTAGCTAATTTTCGGGGGGGGGGGGTCACCTCAGTTGTAATCATGATCAGCACTTTATGTTGCCACTTTGTATTTATTTCACTCCTTATTTATTGATCAAGTTATTAATTCATTTGGTTTGTTTGTTTGCTTGCAGCTCATTTTGGTTTTCCTTCAAGTTCAAAACTCTGTAGTGAGTAGACGATGTGGAAAGTGCCTACCTGCATACTGAAATTAATCAAGTTGACTTCAAACTACAAACTCTGGGCTGTGTGCATCATCATCTTTAAGTTCATGTCCTTCATCTGTATCATGTTCTACTGGAGAATCACCCAGGATGCCCAAGACAAGAGACAGCACTACAGTTTGCCTACAGAGGTTAAGTGTCCTCCTCTTCCCACTCCTTCATCCAGATGGCCTCCTTCATCACACAAAGACATATACTTTGTAGAAACATCGGAACGAATGAATCCAAACTTCCTGTTTATGTGTTCTGTTGAATCAGCAGCCAGGGTTCACCCTGAGTCCAGAATCATTGCTTAATGGTGCCTTTCTCTTGTTTGAGCCCAAACACAAGTTTATAGAGCTTTGCATGCAGGACTTTGTGGTGGACTACAACCGATGGATCTGGGGGCACCAGGGCCCAGAGCTCCTGACTCGCGTTTTTATGAGGTGGTGCTCTATCCATAGCCTCCAAAGCAGCAAAAGCTGTAAGGGTGTTACTGCTGTCCCACGAGATGCCTTTTATCCCATTCGCTGGCAGGATTGGAGGAAGTATTTTGAAGCAATTAATGCTTCAGAACTTCCCATACTCTTTAGAAACTCCTATGCAGTGCATGTCTGGAATAAGAAAAGTCAAGGGACACAACTTGCGATCACCTCTAAAACCTTGCTAGCTCAGCTGCAATCCCACTATTGTCCTTCCACATACAGGCTCATGAAGATCTCATTCTGAAGGGGCAGGGCCTAGCAGCAGCGTGCTGTTGATACAAACGCAAATCAGCCAAGCTGTTCAGCCCTGGCAGGTAATCACCATTGTCTATCACCATTTGACAATGGTAGCCCCACGGAGCAGTAGAGTTGCTGGCTCAACATTTCAAAGAGCAGCTGAATGGCTGTGAGTTCCAGCAGGCTTGGGAGTTCAGAAAAGAATACAGTGGTACCTCAGGTTAAGTACTTAATTGGTTCCGGAAGTGCGTTCTTAACCTGAAGCGGACTTTCCCATTGAAAGTAATGGAAAGTGTATTGATCCGTTCCAGATGATGAAAAACACCCCGAAAACAGCAATTTAACACGAATTTTACTGTAAAACAAGACCATTGATCCATAAAATGAAGGCAATAATCAATGTACTGTACTATAAAATAAATAAGACAGTATCTTAGATAAAATTAACATATTTTTTTCTTACGTGCACTGATGATAGTCAGTTTGGATGGGGGGGCTTTTATCCATTTCTGCAGTCACACAATCAACCAGTAGCTGAACTGGGTTCTACACAGTCACAAAAACAAGTCACAAAAATGAAGTCACAAGCGACAGTCACAAAAGCGAAGTCACAAGTCAGTCCCATAAAATGAAGAACAAGTCAAGTCACAGTCAAAACAGCTCTGCACAACCCTCGGAGCCGACCCCTCTCGCTCTCCAGGCTTCAGCGAAAGCCTGCATTTGCCCCATAGGACGCACACACATTTCCCCTTCATTTTTGGAGGGGGAAAATTGCGTCCTATAGGGCAAAAAATATGGTAAATGCTCTTCAGATGGAATGTACTTGTTCACAGCTGACACCAAAAAGTAGGTAGGTTCGATTACAAATGTAAATGCATTGCAGTCCCACTTGCAGTGTTGTAAACAAAAACTGCTCCTTTTCCCTTATGGGGTACCCAAGAGCCCATATAGAGACCTTCTGTAGGTTCTCTGTCAGTAGGAGAAAATAACAGAGACCAACCAGAGAATATTGAGAAGCAAAGCAGCTAGTAAGCCTGATCTTTATTAAAGCTGTTGCAACAGGGTGCTCCCTGCCCCACACAGGAGGGGGGGAGGGACCCCGAGCCATGGGTGCAAGCCCTTATATAGACATTTTAAATTGCCCGCCCTGGCATCCAAGACCACCCCCCAGAAACATCATACATACATCACAGAAGGGGTGTAGCCTGTGAGCACCCCCTTAATACATCCGAAAAGGGGCAGAAATCTGGGTGTGTTGTTTCTTCCTGTCTGCCAGGCTACCTGATTGGATTACCTGGGCATCCTGGCCACTCTTTTGTTATGGTAACTACTCAATTCCTGAATCCAGATCACAGGTCACAGGCTCGCCCTATTCATATCTTAAATGTGCCCTTAAGACAGGATTTGTGAAAGAGAGAATGGGGAGATTTCCCACTTCCTTTGACCTTGCAGAGAAATATTTGAGGTCATTTTGGGAGAGAGAAAATGGTTTCAGGACTTTTCTGTGGGTTTCAGGCATGTGGTTTACATATTTGTATGTGTTTGCTAGGTACATTTATGAACATCTAATATATATATATATATATATATATATATATATATATATATATATATGCAGGTTTTGGTGTCTTCGGGTGTCTACCCGTGTAAGAGTTGGGGTGTCTAGGCGACGTTTCGACGAGGTCTCACTCGTCATCTTCAGGCTGGTGCTTTCGGCTTCTTGTTATTGGAACAGAGCAGGATCTCAGTGTTTGAGTTCCTATAAATACTGTTGAGGGGGTGTGGTGTATAGCCTCCGACGTTCTGGGCAGAGAGGAAGTTCCCAGGTTAGTGTGACTTTTCTTCTTTTGTTCCTTAATTACTTGAGGGATATCTTGAGTGATTTCTTGAGTGATATTCTGAGTACCAGAACGTCGGAGGCTATACACCACACCCCCTCAACAGTATTTATAGGAACTCAAACACTGAGATCCTTCTCTGTTCCAGTAACAAGAAGCCGAAAGCACCAGCCTGAAGATGACGAGTGAGACCTCGTCGAAAACCTGCATTCCTGTACCCGTGAAAATCTACGAAAGCAAATATCTCACCTCTACGGGGAGGAAACCTTCCAGCTGACAAGAACCTACGAGAAACTAGAAATCCGAAGAGCCACCATCCTATGTGATCTCTTGTTCCTACGCAACTGCCGAGACAACAACTTAATTCCCACATGCTTCCAACTTAAATTCCACTCTAAAACCCCAGCTACCGAAAGGATCCTGAAACGAACTGAACTATCCCTAATCAGAAACGAAATACATAAGAAAAGATACCTACTAAACCAAACCAACAAAGATCTGCTCACTCTTCACCTCAAACTCTGTAACAAAATCCACCCTGCACTTTGGGACAAATGCAAACAACTAGCCGTCTGGAGAGCTGAAACTGAGACCTCACATAAGACAGACAGACACACCAACAAACTCCACAAACTAGAGAAACGCCAGAAGCCCAGCCACCCTCCACAACAACCCATGAAACAAACAGTACATAACATATCAGACAGGATCCTCACCTCAACTGAAACCAAAGTACTCTCCAAAGGTTTCAACTTTGCAGTCGCCCCGAGACGCATCCCCACGGAAAACATCATATGCGGAGTCGAAGCTAGCCTAACCAAAATCAACCCAGATGAAGCCAATAAAATCAGACTTGAAGTCACCAACATCCTCTGCTCCAGCAAACCACCCAGAAGCAATTTACACAAAGAAGAACAGAAAGCACTCACCAACCTGAGGAAAGACAACAACATAATCATTCTCCCAGCAGACAAAGGTAATGCCACTGTTGTGATGAACACATCGGACTACCAAGCAAAACTATCAAATCTACTCCAAGACCCTACCTACCAACCTATAAAAACAGATCCCACCACCTATCTGGAAAAAACCACCAAATCCAAAATAAAAGCCTCTCCTATCAGTGAAGAAATCCAGCTAAGAATCATCCCCAGAGAAAAATCATCCAGATGCCCCAAACTCTACGGTCTCCCCAAGATACACAAAGAAGGAACACCACTCAGACCAATAGTCAGCTCCATAGGCTCACCTCTACAAAATCTCGCTAAATTTCTCGCTAAGCAACTTCAGCCCTATGCAGAATCCATCGCTTCACACGTTACTAACTCCTTCCAGTTCATAGAAACAATAAAGAAGCAAAACCTACATCCCGATGACCTACTTGTGAGCTTCGATGTTGTATCTCTCTTCACACAAGTGCCCATTAATGAAGCCTTGACAGCCATTCAAAACAAATACAATCCCCCCGAATACATCCTGGACCTGACCAACCACTGCCTAACCAACACGTACTTCATCCACAATGGACAAAGATACAAACAGATAGAAGGAGCACCTATGGGATCACCCCTCTCACCGGTCATCGCAAATTTGTACATGGAACACTTTGAAACCAATGCTTTAGACAAGTCAGAACACAAACCCAAACTTTGGCTCAGATATGTTGACGACACCTTTGTAATTTGGCCACACGGGAAAGAAAAACTAGATAGCTTCCTCACACATCTCAACAGCCTACACCCCAAAATACAATTCACTATGGAAATAGAAGCCAACAACCAACTTCCCTTCCTTGACGTCCTAATCTACAAAAAACCTGATGGCTCCCTAGGACACACTATCTACCGGAAAAAAACACACACCAACCGCTACTTACATGCACAATCACACCACCATCCTGCACAAATAAACTCCGTAGCCAAGACTCTCATCTCCAGAACCAAACGCCTGGCTGACAAAGACCACTTGACAACTGAGTTACAGAATCTCTCAAATGTGTTAATCGCCAGTGGATACCAGCAAAACAGGGTTACGAAGCTAATCCAAAAAGAAACACCCCCCAAAAACCAAGACACAGAAGAAAACAATGGCATGGCCCTCCTTCCTTATATCAAGGGCACTACAGATAAAATTAGCAAAATCCTCCATAAACACAATATCAAAACAGCCTTTTGCACCAACCAAAAAATAGCCAATATCCTCAGAAACCCCAAAGATAAAATCCAGTTGGAAAACCAAGGGGTCTATGAAATACCCTGCAAAGTCTGCCCAGCCACGTACATTGGACAAACAAACAGACGAATAAATGCACGTATCGCAGAACACAAGAATGCCGTCAAAAAAGAAGAAAAAACTTCCTCTCTTTTCCAACACATGAAAGAAACAGGACACGAAATTAATTTTGCAGATTCCAAATTGCTCTTTAACATGGAACATCACCACAAGAGAATAATCATGGAAGCCATCGAGATAGAGAAACACCCTCACAACATGAACAAGCGTGACGACACGTCCCGCCTGCCAGACATCTGGAAATTAGCCCTCCCCACAAAAACCGACACCAGAACCAGAGGCACACAGAACGCCATCACCAATCAACCACACCAGACCCAAACCCAGACCCTCTCCACAGATAAATTACAGACACCATCCAGTAGCCAAACCATAGTGGCACCTCCGGATGCTGCACCCCCCTGCAATCCCTACACAGATCTGGCTGGCACAGGGCACAAAACCACAGCTCGCCCCTATACACGAAGCCAAGCCAGAGCACAACTAAGTGCAGTACAGCCATCTTCTCAGAAAAACTCTTCACAAGCTCAAGAGGTCAAGACACGAAAGCTTTAGCAACTAATCCACACTTAATGACCCTCCTAAGTGGTACTCAGAATATCACTCAAGAAATCACTCAAGATATCCCTCAAGTAATTAAGGAACAAAAGAAGAAAAGTCACACTAACCTGGGAACTTCCTCTCTGCCCAGAACGTCGGAGGCTATACACCACACCCCCTCAACAGTATTTATAGGAACTCAAACACTGAGATCCTGCTCTGTTCCAGTAACAAGAAGCCGAAAGCACCAGCCTGAAGATGACGAGTGAGACCTCGTCGAAACGTCGCCTAGACACCCCAACTCTTACACGGGAAGACACCCGAAGACACCAAAACCTGCATTCCTGTACCCGTGAAAATCTACGAAAGCATATATATATATATATATATAACCTTAAAATTCTTATAGCAGCAGTGTCTCCTCCCCTGGGAGAAAGGCCCATCCTAAGATGGCGAACAAACTGGACAAGACAATGTTTTGGGGTTTAAAATTAGCCACAGCTTTATTGATTCCAGATGTAGGTAGGATTTGGCTTAGGGATTTGGCTTAGCCCGCTGGAGGGCTGAAACTTGGCAGGGCTGATCTTGGGATCTGTGTGTCCATCACGAGACATAGGTCTACACGGATGGCCTTGGCTTTTGGACAGACACTTCCAACTAGACCCCTCCAACGGGGTACCCCTGTGATCACACTGTTCCGAGGTGGGGGTGAGGCGGTACCCTGCCAGATGTTAGACTAAGGGATTTCACCTAAAGCCTTATCTTTTTTATGATTTTCAGTTTCAACAATAATTTTACAATCATTTTAACATCTCAAAACTTGACTTCTCTCCCCCTCTGTCTGCGGTTCCTTAAATTATTTTTAAAAATATTTTCTGCATATTCCAAAGTAACTTAATTTACTCATTTATTAAATTAAGTTAATTTGGAACTGCAGGTTATTACAACAATCCTGCCAATGTTCTTATCTGTTTACAGTTAATTTTTAAATATTCAATAAAACATTCCCATTCTTTTGTAAAAAGATTGTCTTGATTTCTTATTTTTCGGGTAAGTTTCACCAGTTCTGCATATTCCATAAGTTTTTGTATCCATTCTTCTTTCCTTGGGACTTCTTATTCCCATCCCCCCCCCCATGCCTTATCCACCAAAGTTGTGACTATTATTATGGGTAGGGCAAAATGTGCAAACGAGGCCAATCTGATTGGAGGCAAAGTCCTTTCCACACGACCATTTCGGGATTTCCCAACTGCTGGCCACCTGGTCAGACATTGCTCCCTGGGGGCCGGGGGCCTGATGTGACCAGCCGCAACTCCTCTCAACTCTGGAACTGGGTACACGGCCATTTTCTTGCAGTTTATAAACCCTGCTCCACGCGCATTTGAACTGTGTGCCTTTCTTTCAGTTATACACTCTAACAGGCAGATAAAGCACGCTTAAGCCTAAGTGGCATTGCTGAAATCTGTCTTGCGTAAGCGTTTCCTGTAAACTGTACTGCGAAGTGTTCTCATATAAATTGCAGGTGCACTGACTGCAAACGCAACCAGGTAGCTGGAGTAAAAGGCAGAAGGAAGACTTGGCTTCTTGGAGGTAGGGCTTCCATATCTGATTTGGCAGTGTTCAAGAAGCTGCTCAGCTTTCCGCTTTACAATGTCGCCAGGGTCTTAGAATCTGCTATAACTATTGTTATCTGATGCTCTGCTATTGTGGAATGTCTTTAAAGAGTAACGTGATGCTTAGCAAAGAAAAAAAGAGCAAAGTTTAAGATTGTAAGTTGGCTGGTTTAAAGCATACCAGTTTGCTTTTGATATTTTTGGTCGCCAGATTTGACTTCAGTTCTCTAAGCTGCAAACAGTTTCTGCATCTGTTGACTTGCACCCAAGTGCAATTAAAATTGGTATTTTAATTTCTCTCTTTCTCAAGAAGTGGCAACCTTAGGAGGAAAGATGAGAGCAACGGCAGGAGGAATTTGGGAAGATTTTGAAATGAGAAAAGAGAGGGGGAGCGGTAGTTACTAGACCAAAAGCTCCCTGGTCAGTTTCAACTACAGTAGTACCTTGGTTCTCAAACTTAATCCATTCCAGGAGTCCATTCGACTCCTGAAACCATTTGAAAACTAAGGCGTGGCTTCCGATTGGCTGTAGGAGCTCCCTGCACTCAAGCGGAAGCCGCATCAGATGTTCGGCTTCCGAAAAATGTTCGCAAACCGGGACACTTACTTCCAGGTTTGTGGCATTTGGGAGCCGATTTGTTTGGCAACTAAGGCATTCGGGAACCAAGGTTTGACTATATTGTGCTCTGGAGAATAGCACCCAAACCAATGGATTGAAGTTACAAGAAAAGAGATTCCAGCTAAACTTCAGGAAGAACTTTCTAACAGTAAGAGCTGTTTGACAGTGGAATACTCGGGAGGTGGTGGACTCTTCTTCCTTGGAAGTTTTTAAGCAGAGGTTGGATGGCCATCAGTCAAGGATGTTTAGCTGAGATTCCTGCATGGGGTTGGACTGGATGACTCTACAATCTCTAGAATTCTATGATTCTATAGCAGGGGTCGGCAACCCGTGGCTCCGGAGTCGCATGTGGCTCTTTTACACCTTTGCTGCGGCTCCGGGGCGGATACTAGTGAGGGGAGGAGGCGCATTGTGCGCCCCGACACTCCCCACTGTGGCGGGCGCTGTACTGGCTGTGACGTCGCATGGAGGCGGTGTGTGCGTTTGTCACGCACCGTCCCAACGTCACCTTCCCACCCGCCCGCTACATTGTAAGGGGCATGTACGCTGGTCACTGCATTGAAAGGGGGCATGTACGCTGGTCACTGTTTTGAAGGGGAGTGAAGAACACACACACAACAAAAAAGGTAACTTGTTAATTTAACGTTTATTTCTATGAGGAGGAGTAATTCTAAGGGGTCAAACAAAGAAATAATAAAAAGGTGACAAAAAAGTTATTTTTATAATGACGAGTTTTGCGGCTCCCAGTTTTATTTTCTTCGGAAACGGGTCCAAGTGGCTCTTTTTGTCTTAAAGGTTGCAGACCCCTGTTCTATAGAATAGGGCTATTCAAAACCACTGCATTTAAGGAAAGGAGTGTAGCCTCCCCTTTACTCAGTCAAGGCTTTCCCCCTCCACTCCTTTACGCCTAGTTTTACCCCTGCCTCAAGCGTTCTATTGTAACGTTGGCATCATTTTTGCTAATACTGCCTCGTGTCTAGAAGATACAGACTGGTTTCAGCTGCCTTTCATCCATGGTGGAGAACTGCTTGGAAGCTCAATAGCCCTTTCCAGAATCAAAGAGCCTGAAACCAAGAGTGAGTTGTAAACCTGGATGGGGGACACAGCCGTGTGGTTTTTTTTAAATTAAAAAAAAAAAGTCAAGAGATTTGGCCCAGATAGAAAAGGATGCCAACTGAATAAAAGCTGCTTTGTGTGGCCTGACCTTGTAGTGCACAGAAGCCAATGAGAGTTTTATCGAGGGCAAGGCTTAACATCTCAGAACTTCTGTACATGAACCTACAACGTGGTCAGCTTTGTGGTTCACATCATCCCACAGCAAACACCTTGAGGATACCAGAGGGGTAGCCGCATTGTTAGCTGGCTGCAGCAAAACCAACAAAGAATAAAAGCCTAGTAGTGGTTGTTACTGAGCATGAGCAAGGTTTGAATGCATGGCCAGCTGAATGTTAAACCTGTGCCTGCATAAAATGTTCTTTAACATTCTGCATGGGAGAAGAATTTCTGGGTGGAAACCATGCTGAATATTCTAAACCTGAAGACAGACCTGTTTGGTGAAGCTTTTTAAAGGTTTAACATTTTGCTATGTTTTTATATAGTGGCTGGGGCAACCCAGTCAGGCAGATGGGTTGGGTACATATAATAATAATAATAATAATAATAATAATAATAATAATAATAATAATAATAATAATAAGAATAATAAAAACAAGCGGCCATTCCCCCCTGCAAATGGCACTGCAGCAGAGATGGGGAAATGAACCACAGCAAAATGGTTTTTAAAAGAAAGAGAACATTAAGGGGATTGGGGAAAACATTCCAGCTCTCCTTTTGGTACAAAAATTCAGAGAAACAAGTGTGAGGGTTATTTGCTAAAAGCTGTTGTTCTCATTCTTTCCTTTTGAGATTACAAGAAAAACAGTTTGGCTGGCTGGCAGCTCCTTTCCAAGCTCTTTGCAATCATTGCAGCAACTTTGGAAAAAGAGCAGATTTTTTGCATTTGACTTCTTTTATCATGCTTACTTTCTTCTGTACTTCATAAATACATAAAACTCCTCCAGAAAGTAGTCATTCTCTCCTACACATTTATTATTACCGTATTTTGTTAAAGTCCTTTCCATGGTTTATGGCAACAGGCAGGTACTCACTTTGGCTGGCCCAGGTGCTCAGGCTGGATATGAAAGCCATGTTGAGGGAATGACTGCCATTCATCACCTCTGCTCCAAACATGGGATCCCTCCTTTCAGGAGAGTGGCATGGAAGGTATTATTACAGCACTGTGGTTTAGGCAGGGGCAGATATTCTCACAGAAAAGTGAGAAGACTTTTTAATATCAGTGCTGTCATTTTTTAAAGTCATGCCTTCAAATTCTAATGTTTAGGTTAACAGTCACTACTGCCATTTCCAGACAAATTGCCTTTGAGAAATAGTATGTTGAGCCAATGAAAAATCTATCCATTTCCTTCTTTCAAATGTTTATGAGAAAGAAAATAATATTGTCTGTGGCCTTTTCTTTTTAATATGTGAAATATACTCAGAGTCGCAAAGTGATTTCATGCTCTTTATTCAGCTCATAGTGGTGAGGAGGAATGAATGAATGTCCCCTCACAGTATCTGCTTATATACAATATTTACACAATGGGCTGCACATGATTGGCTAATTCCAGAATTCTACTGTAAGCCAATCAGGTTGTGGATTCACTTCTATCTGGAGCAGGATTGGGTGGTTCCTGCCAACCAATCATACTGCTGCATTGTTCTAGGACCAATCAGACTGCTGCATTCTGAATCCTATTGTTCTAGGACTAATCAGACTGCT
The DNA here is from genome assembly GCF_965112155.1 of Podarcis liolepis. NCBI lineage: Eukaryota > Metazoa > Chordata > Lepidosauria > Squamata > Lacertidae > Podarcis > Podarcis liolepis. The sequence continues at coordinate 5,472,451 of NC_139556.1, forward strand.
GCAATTTGGATCCTATTGTTCTAGGACCAATCAGACTGCTTCAGTTTGGATCCTATTCAACTCAGTACATAACAATATGCTTTAGAAAGTTTCTTTTCTGCTTGGGATCAAGAGATTGGAAGCAACTGGTGCAGATTTCCATAACTTGTGACCCACTAAGTCAACAGCAGCCATGCTTGTAACTAAATAAACCCTGTTTTTGTTCCCGACAATACATGGCTGGAAAAGACAAAAGACACATCAAAATGATGCCTTTGTTTTGACTAGTCAGTGTTGCATATGAAAGCTTTTTTGTTGTGCCGATCACTTCCTCAGGATGGATTTTTTTTAAAAAAAAGAAGTTAAATGGAAAAAACAATCTACTCTTGCCAGTAGATTGAGGCTGCACACACACACAGCTATTTGGAGGACAAAAATGTAGTTTCCCAATCTGGAATCGTCTACGCTCATCCTTGACACGCCACTTTCAATCTAGATTGGTTCTAGATCCTGCTGTCCTCAAGGGTGGGAGAAGTTACTTGATACACATTGATAACTCTTCCCTTTTCCTGTCTGAACATGCACCGGAAAAAAGTAAGTGGTCTGCCTCCACTGGTTCTAGAAATTGTGTCCTCATGACGGAGGGCACGTGTTTCCGGTGAGATCTCCAAGACTGACCTCACCGTTTTGGGGGGGAGCGATTGGATAGCCACAACAACCCGATTGGGTCCCTCGGTTGCTGGGAGAAGTCTGGCCAATGGGGTTGAGAGAATTTGCAGCCGGGGGACCTATTTATGCCGCTGCACGTAGCTTTGAGCTTCCTCTTAGCGCCTCGTTCACCACCCTCCCTATATTTAAGGTCTTGCTATGACCTTGCTATGCCGTCGTGGGTCGTCTGCTTTTGGGACAGGGGCCCGGTAGGAATTTTCCCATTTGACGGATTGGCTGGTGCCACTTGGGTTTCGCCTGTCATGTAGCAAATCATCACAACTTGGTAAGGTTTGGCGATTAGGCATTGGTTCAAGGTGGAGGGGAGGTGAGGTTGTCACACCCGCCCCTCCCAATGTGCGATCGGGTATTCCGTTAAAGGAATCCAGGCGCTCACGATGCTTCTGTCCAATCCCCTTCCAGGGGTTAGGGCATGGGTAGGTAGGCAAACTAAGGCCTGGGGGCTGGATCTGGCCCAGTCGCCTTCTAAATCCAGCCCACAGTGTGTTTTTACATGATTAGAATGTGTCCTATTTAAAATGCATCTCTGGGTTATTTCTCTGGAGAAGAATCTTCCCACCTCCAAGTATTGCTGGGTTCAGCCCCAGTCAGCATGACTAGTGATGAGAGATTATGGGAATCAATGATCTGTTGATTGCCTTTAATCTTTGAGAATCCTTGGAGAACAGGTGAAGCCCCTGAAGACTGGAGGTGGGCAAACGTTGTCTCCAAAATCTTCAAAAAGGGAAAAAAGAAGACCCAGGTAACTACTAACCGGTGAGCTTGACATTGATTCCAGGAAAGGTCCTATAATAGTCTATAATAGTCCTATAAAGGTCTTTTCTTTTTTTATTGAGTTACAATCTTGGTGGATCAGGGGAATGCTGTGGATATAGTGTATTTTGATTTCAGTAAAGTTTTTGACAGAGTCCCCCATGATATTCTTGTGAGGAAGCTGGTAAAATGTGGGCTCTATGACTGTTAGGTGGATTTGTAGCTGGTTGACTGATCGAACAAAGAGTACTCACGAATGGTTCTTCATCTTCCTGGGGCAAAGTGTCAGGTGAGGTGCTTCAGGGTTCTGTCCTGGGCCTGTTGTTGTCCAACATCATTATCTAACTTGGATGAAGGAAATGAGGGTATGCTCATCAAATTTGCAGATGGCACCAAACTGGGAGGGGTAGCTAATTTTCGGGGGGGGGATCACCTCAGTTGTAATCATGATCAGCAATTTATGTTGCCACTTTGTATTTATTTCACTCCTTATTTATTAATCAAGTTATTAATTCATTTGGTTTGTTTGTTTGCTTGCAGCTCATTTTGGTTTTCTTTCAAGTTCAAAACTCTGTAGTGAGTAGACGATGTGGAAAGTGCCTACCTGCATACTGAAATTAATCAAGTTGACTTCAAACTACAAACTCTGGGCTGTGTGCATCATCATCTTTAAGTTCATGTCCTTCATCTGTATCATGTTCTACTGGAGAATCACCCAGGATGCCCAAGACAAGAGACAGCACTACAGTTTGCCTACAGAGGTTAAGTGTCCTCCTCTTCCCACTCCTTCATCCAGATGGCCTCCTTCATCACACAAAGACATATACTTTGTAGAGACATCGGAACGAATGAATCCAAACTTCCTGTTTATGTGTTCTGTTGAATCAGCAGCCAGGGTTCACCCTGAGTCCAGAATCATTGTTCTTATGAAGGGTTTAGCAAGCTACAATAAGACTTTGCCCAAACATGTGGCCTTCTCCTTGCTTAGCTGTTTCCCCAACATTGAATTCAAACATTTGGACTTGATTAACCTTTTCTCTAACACCCCCCTCGCTGGCTGGTACTCAGTGGCTCAGCAGAGGTGGGAGCCATATTTCTTGCCCATCCTTTCTGATGCATGCCGAATCGCCATCATGTGGAAACTTGGTGGCATCTATTTAGACACAGACTTCATAGTCCTCAAGAACTTAAATAACCTCACCAATGTGCTTGGTACGCAGTCCAAATATTTACTTAATGGTGCCTTTCTCTCGTTTGAGCCCAAACACAAGTTTATAGAGCTTTGCATGCAGGACTTTGTGGTGGACTACAACCGCTGGATCTGGGGGCACCAGGGCCCAGAGCTCCTGACTCGCGTTTTTATGAGGTGGTGCTCTATCCATAGCCTCCAAAGCAGCAAAAGCTGTAAGGGTGTTACTGCTGTCCCACGAGATGCCTTTTATCCCATTCGCTGGCAGGATTGGAGGAAGTATTTTGAAGCAATTAATGCTTCAGAACTTCCCATACTCTTTAGAAACTCCTATGCAGTGCATGTCTGGAATAAGAAAAGTCAAGGGACACAACTTGCGATCACCTCTAAAACCTTGCTAGCTCAGCTGCAATCCCACTATTGTCCTTCCACATACAGGCTCATGAAGATCTCATTCTGAAGGGGGAGGGCCTAGCAGCAGCCTGCTGTTGATACAAACGCAAATCAGCCAAGCTATTCAGCCCTGGCAGGTAATCACCATTGTCTATCACCATTTGACAATGGTAGCCCCACGGAGCAGTAGAGTTGCTGGCTCAACATTTCAAAGAGCAGCTGAATGGCTGTGAGTTCCAGCAGGCTTGGGAGTTCAGAAAAGAATACAGTGGTACCTCAGGTTAAGTACTTAATTGGTTCCGGAAGTGCGTTCTTAACCTGAAGCGGACTTTCCCATTGAAAGTAATGGAAAGTGTATTGATCCGTTCCAGATGATGAAAAACACCCCCGAAAACAGCAATTTAACACGAATTTTACTGTAAAACAAGACCATTGATCCATAAAATGAAGGCAATAATCAATGTACTGTACTATAAAATAAATAAGACAGTATCTTAGATAAAATTAACATATTTTTTTCTTACGTGCACTGATGATAGTCAGTTTGGATGGGGGGCTTTTATCCATTTCTGCAGTCACACAATCAACCAGTAGCTGAACTGGGTTCTACACAGTCACAAAAACAAGTCACAAAAATGAAGTCACAAGCCACAGCCACAAAAGCGAAGTCACAAGTCAGTCCCATAAAATGAAGAACAAGTCAAGTCACAGTCAAAAAACCGAAAGCGCCACACAAAGCAAAATGCAAAAAATTAGCAAAAACAAAACCTCCAAATATAACTTGTGTGTTGCGTGGGTGCTTGCGACTCAACAGTTGGCAGACTCAACAAGAAGCCTCTGATTAGCAGTGAGGGACTCAATTAACAAATGAAACACACTCAACAGGAACCAGACGATGAAAAGCGACCCCTAAAACAGCAATTTTACATGAATTTTACTACCTAAAGAGGCCATTGATCCATAAAATGAAATTAACAAAACAGTACGCGGGTGGCGCTGTGGGTAAAAGCCTCAGCGCCTAGGGCTTGCCGATCGAAAGGTCGGCAGTTCGAATCCCCGCGGCGGGGTGCGCTCCCGCTGCTCGGTCCCAGCGCCTGCCAACCTAGCAGTTCGAAAGCACCCCCGGGTGCAAATAGATAAATAGGGACCGCTTACCAGCGGGAAGGTAAACGGCGTTCCGTGTGCTGCGCTGGCTCGCCAGATGCAGCTTTGTCACGCTGGCCACGTGACCCGGAAGTGTCTCCGGACAGCGCTGGCCCCTGGCCTATAGAGTGAGATGGGCGCACAACCCCAGAGTCTGTCAAGACTGGCCCGTACGGGCAGGGGTACCCTTACCTTTACCTTTACAAAATGGAAATGTGTTTTTTTCCTTACCTGTGCTGATGATAGTCATTGTTTGGATGGGGGCTCAGGGTCCTCTTCCACAATTGGCTTGGCTTCCAGCATTCACGGAGGCCTCTGAGAGCTCACGCAGCTGGAGGCCATTTGCGGAGCCTCCGTAGGCCCCACGGATGTCTGGGCTTGGCTCTGGGCAGCGGTGAGGCCTCCAAGAGCTCGGAAAACTCACTTCCGGGTTAATATCATTCGTAACCCGAAAAAAACGTAACTCAAAGTGTTTGTAACCTGAGGTACCACTGTACTTTTATGATGGCCAAGTAAGATATATGCAAACTTTTGAGTTGGGACTCTTCCTTATTCTGACCGTAAAAGAAACATGCATATTTTCTAAAAAGAAGAGCTAGGTGCCAGCAGAATATGACACTGAAACCATGACTGCAGGCTTTTGCAATTTAAAGATGGGAATAGATTCAGGCTGGAACTACATGTGCATTGCATACATTTTCATGATCGCGTCTGAACATTTCGTACCTCAGTTAATGTGCCTTGCCTCACTGAAATTTGCATTTACTTGGCTTGGTATGTGAAGCTGCTCAACTCGTAATGCTCAGCTACATTATGAAGTTAGCAGAACTTTCTTTGCATTTTTTTCACCGATGCTCAACATGTAAACAAAGCACCCCTTTTACTCCTTGGTGCCTTGAATGCTTCTGTCTTCAGCATGCTCAGCAGAGGCACAGCACATGCCAGATGTTTGTACTAAGAAGAACTCCAGTTCCCTGCAAAACTACCTTTTCTCAGGCAATGCCATCGTGGGTTATTTGTTTTTGGGACAGGGGCCCAGTAGGAATTTCCCCATTTGGCAGATTGGCTGGGGCCACTTGGGTTTCGCCTGCCACGTAGCAAATCATCACAACTTGGTAAGGTTTGGCGGTTAGGCATTGGTTCAAGGTGGAGGGAATGGGAGGTTGTCACACCTGCCCCTCCCAATGTGCAATTGGGTATTCCGTTAAAGGAATCCAGGGGCTCGCCATGCTTCTGTCTGATCCCCTTCCAGGGGTTAGGGCATGGGTAGGCAAACTAAGGCCAGGGGCTGGATCTGGCACACTCGCCTACTAAATCCGGCCCACAGACAGTCCGGGAATCAGTGTGTTTTTATATGAGTAGAATGTGTCCTTTTATTTAAAACACATCTCTGGGTTATTTGTGGGGCATAGGAATTTGTTAACCCCCCCCCCCGCCCAAATATAGTCTGGCCCCCACAAGGTCTGAGGGACAGTGGACCGGTCCCCTGCTGAAAAAGTTCGACAGTGGAATTTGCTGCCAAGGAGTGTGGTGGAGTCTCCTACTTTGGAGGTCTTTAAGCAGAGGCTTGACAACCATATGTCAGGAGTGCTCTGATGGTGTTTCCTGCTTGGCAGGGGGTTGGACTCGATGGCCCTTGTGGTCTCTTCCAACTCTATGATTCTATGATTCTAAGTTTGCTGACCTCTGGGTTAGGGCCACAACAGAGCACCTGGGAACATTTTGGGGGGAGGTTGCATCTGTGGGAGGACCAACGCCCCCCCAGGATGTTTATCCTGGCTGACTTCTGCTGGAGCCCAGGAGTCAGTGCTGCCCTGCCAGAGGTGTAGGTGCAGCTAGTCGAACCAGTGCCTAAGCAAACCACTCACATTCTGTAATCAATAGAGTTGTGGCCAAAATTATGCCAATAACCTTAAACTAATATTGGTGTCAACTGCGTCTTTCTTTGGGAGGTCTTGGGGGTCTTCACACAGAATAAAATGTTATACGTAAGAAAGCAGTAATGGAGTGCCCTTTTTCAGTCTTGATTGACAAAGTCGGATGTAGGAACAAGGAAACGATCCACTGTTCCCCTTCAAAATGCAACAACTATGGTTTCCTCACAACTAGCATAGATCAGAAAATGCAAGTTCTTTTTTAAGGCAGAGGAACAGAAATAAAGAACAAGCTGGTGCTGTGTCAGGGAGCTTAATTTAGAACGCACATTAAGAAGGGTATTAATAGGGTAGCTGCTGTGCACCTTTAGACCTTATCACATATCTAAAAAACAGTGACAGTTCCCATTTGTTTCGGACCTGGGTAAAAAGCCATCAAAAAGTTTTTGTGGTGAGCAGCGCGCAAGATATATCAGCAGGACAAAGCGGATCCCCATTCCATTGAGCAGCTGCTGATCTCAAAATATAAGACGTCTACCACATTGCTCACATTTACACGTTTGTTGCCCCCCCAAAAACAATTCTAAAAGCTTGGAGAGGCAGAACTTCTCTTTGCAGAAGCTACCAGTAATTCTGTGGCTGTCTACCAGGTAAGCTGGCAGGCACCCTACTTTGTCTCACCAGAGTGATGCATGCCAGACCCTCCAAGTGTCCATATTTTCCAGGGATATCCCTGATTTGGAGAACCCTTCCCGGTTTCTGATTTGATCCTGGAATGTCCCACTTTTCCTTAGGATGTCCCTATTTTCTTTCTTCTTTTTTTAAAAAAGATTTTTTTATATTTTCAATGCAGAATCATAACAAAAATTACAAACATTGAATGCAAAATAATACTGTACAAACAAAAATCCCCGGAACATATAGAAAAAAAGAAAAGAAAAGGAAAAGGGGGGAAAAAACAGAGGAAACAAAACAAAACTAAACAAAAACAAAAAAGCACACATCTACAGAAAAAAAACCATATCATTACGTACATAAACACAAATTGACTTCCTTCCTTTGTTCTAAGACCTCAAAAGATTTACTCTTACTGTATTGTTGTGTCTAATTAGATTACTTCCACCTTGGTACTTTTTATTTTTTTACACCATTTTTCTTTTCCTTTAACCCTGTAAAGCATCATTCATTACATACCAATATACTAACTCCAGAAGAATGTTTTTTCATATACTCTTTAGCACAACCCCATTCTTTTAATAATTTCTGGTCCGATTGTCCCCTTATGTAAGCTGTGAGTCTTGCCAGATTTATGTATTCACATAATTTAACTTGCCAATCTTTCACTGATGGAATTTTTCTGCCTTTCCAGTTTTTAGCTATAAGCATCCTGGCAGCTGTTGTTGCATAAAGGAATACTTTCCTTTGATTTTCAGGGATATCATTTGTAATTAAACCTAAAAGGAATGCCTCCGGTTTTTTACTGAAAGATAATTTAAACATCTTTTTGAGTTCTTCATAGATTTCATTCCAGAATTGTTTAATAGGTCGGCATTCCCACCACATATGAAACATTGTTCCTATTTCTTTTTTACATCTCCAACAGGTATTCGATTTAAATTTGTAAATTTTTGCCAATTTTACCGGAGTTAAGTACCATTGGTACACCATTTTCATAAATTTTTCTCTTATTGTATAACATGCCATGAATTTAATATCATATTTCCATAATTTCTCCCATTGGTCCAGCCGAATTACATATCCTATATCGCATGTCCATTTAATCATAACTTCTTTTACTTCTTCATCCTTTAATTCCCATTCTAATAGTAAATTATACATTTTGGATATAATGGGAGACCTAAATGGTGTCACATCAATAGAATTAGATAGGACAGAGAGAGAAAGAAAATCAAAAAAAGGCAGACTCCCAGACACCTTCTTTCAGATGGTAGAAAACTTAAATTTGATTGATACATGGAGATATAAAAACCCAGGAGAAAGACAGTATACACATTTCTCGGAAGTTACAAAATCAGCCGGCAGAATTGACAGCATATGGGTATCAAATAACTTAACAACTAAAATTAAAAATGCAGAAATACAGACCAAAATTATTACAGATCACAACCCAGTCACATTAGAATTAAAGGAACACAAGAAAACTAATAAAAGGTGGAGACTTAATGAAAGACTATTAAATGACAAAAAGATTGTGAAAAAAGCGCAAGAACTACTGAGAGAATATTTTGAATTAAATAAAGAACAGGATACAGACTTCAGGACAATATGGGATGCAAGTAAAGCTTTTATAAGAGGCTTTTACATACAACAAAGTGCAATAAGGAAAAGAAACAGAGAGCAAAAACTAGAACAAATAAGGAAAGAAATAGGAATAAATGAAAAATTATTAGCAAAACAACCCAAAAATGAATTAATAAACCAAAAACTAAAAATATTACAAACCCAGGCTTCAGCAATATTAAATAGCGAAATTGAGGACAATATCAAATGGATGAAACAAAGGTCGTTCGAATTTGCAAATAAACCCGGAAAGATGCTAGCCTGGCAACTGAAAAAGAGACAAAAGGAAAAACTGATTGATAAAATAGTGGAAGAGGGGAGATAACCCTGAGGAAATTAAAAAGTGCTTTACAAAATAATATAATAAGCTATATAAATCTGGAAATGAGACAGAGGTTGAAATAAAAGAGTATTTATGTGGAAAGGATATACCTAAAATTAAGAAAGAAAAGATTCAAGAGCTAAACTCCCCAATAACCACGACAGAGCTTCATCAAGCGATAATTAAGATGAAATTGGGAAAATCCCCAGGCCCAGATGGTCTTACCGCAATACATTACAAAAAATTAGAGGAACCACTATTATCACCTATGAAGACACTCTTAAATAGAATATTAGAAGACGGGAAGATTCCCAACACCTGGAAACAGGCGCACATAGTAGTAATCCCAAAACAAGGACGAAATAAAGAGTTTATAACCAATTATAGACCAATTTCATTATTAAATAATGATTACAAGATTTATGCACAAATATTGGCAACAAGATTAAAGACAGTTTTGCAGGATTGTATAAATAAAGAGCAGGCAGGGTTCTTGCCGGGCAGGAAAATGAGTGATAATATAAGAACAGTGATTGATATGATCGAGTATTTAGATATGAAACCAAGTAAGAAGGTAGCCTTTGTTTTTGTGGACGCGGAAAAGGCGTTTGACAAAGTATCATGGAAATTTCTAAAAATATTATTAGACCAGATGGACATGGGAGATCAAATTACAAGAGGGCTAAAAGCAATTTATGAACAACAAGAAGCAAATATAATAATAAATAATGATGTGACTGATTATTTTAAAATACAGAAGGGCACCAGACAAGGGTGCCCACTTTCACCTTTATTATTCATTTTGGTTTTGGAAATATTAAATCAAGAAATCAGATTGGATCAAGAAATAAATGGAATATCCCTAGGAGAGAAAATATACAAAATAAGGGCATTTGCAGATGATTTAGTTTTAATGGTGGAAAACCCAAAGGAAAGCTTAGCAAAGGCTCTAGAAAAAATGGGAAACTTTGGAAGGGTATCAGGTTTTGCTTTGAATAAAGAAAAAACGAAATTAATGGTAAAAAACATGGGAGATCAAGAGAAAAAGGAACTGGTAGAAAAATTTGGATTACAAATTGTAAAAAAAGTGAAATATTTAGGTATACAAATAACAATGAAAAATATAAATTTGTTTGAAGATAATTATAAATTTTTTTGGGAAGAAACAAAAAGAGAAATGTAAACTTGAAATTAACACTCTGGGGTAGAATTTCGGCTATTAAAATGAATATCTTACCAAAACTTCTGTTCCTTTTTCAAATGATTCCCATAATAGGTAAAGATGATTGTTTTAAAAAATGGAAAACGGACCTAACAAAGTTTATATGGCAAGGCAAAAAGCCACAGATCAAACATAAATTATTAACCGACATAAAAGAGCAGGGAGGTTTTGGACTCCCAGACCTGAGATTATATTACGATGCAGCATGCTTTACTTGGATTAAGGATTGGATCAAATTGGATAACAGTGACATTTTGGATTTGGAGGGATGGAACAACAGATATGGTTGGCATGCCTATCTAATTTATAACAAAGTGGCAGTTCATAAAGCATTTCTATGCCACGTAATTAGAAATGCATTATACAAGGTCTGGGTGAGACATAGAAGGTTGTTAGAACCAAAAACCCCATGGTGGGTCTCACCGCTAGAAGTAATATTGGTTAAAAAGATAAATACTATAGGAAGAATGGCAACATACCAGCAGCTCCTAAAGGAAGAACAGGGCCAATTAAAACTAAGATCATACGATGAGGTGACCCAATACTGTACCACATGGTTACAATATCACCAAATTGCACAAATATTCAACCAGGATAAAGTAATAGGATTTGAAAAAGAAGAATCAAAATTACAAAAAGTATTACTACAAAACTCAAAAAAGGATGTCCCTATTTTCATTGGAGAAAAGTTGGAGTGTATGGAGCTATCTGACCCCTGAGCTGTCTGAAGGAAATCCTGTATAGGGAAGTGTTGTTGTTTTTAAATACTTAATGCTTTATTATGTTTTTATATACCGTATTTATAAGACTCACTTCTTCCCTCCTAAAAAGTAAGGGGAAATGTGTGTGTGTCTTATGGAGCGAATGCAGGCTGCGCAGCTATCTGAGAAGCCAGAACAGCAAGAGGGATCACTGCTTTTGCTGAGCAGCGATCCCTCTTGTTGTTCTGGCTTCTGTGATTCAGAATATTTTTTTTCTTGTTTTCGTCCTCCAAAAACTAGGTGCGTCTTGTGGTCTGGTGCGTCTTATAGAGCGAAAAATATGGTATGTTGGAAGCTGCCCAGAGTGGCTTGGCAACTCAGTAAGATATGTGGGGTATAAATAGTAAAATGATCAATATGGAATGGGACGTCCCTATTTTCACCAGAGAAATGTTTGAGGGTATGGCATGCTCTGGTTATATCCCGCTTGAACTACTACAATGCACTCTATGTGGGGCTACTTTTGAAGCTGAGTCGGAAACGATAACTAATCCAGAATGCGGCAGCTAGACTGGTGACTGGGAGTGGCCGCCGGGACCACATAACAGCAGTCCTGAAAGGCACTGGCTCCTAGTACATTTCCAAGCCTAAGTCAAAGTGTTGGTGCTGACCTTTAAAGCCCAAATGGCCTGGGCCTGTATATCTGAAGGAGTATCTACACCCACATTGCTCAGCCAGGACACTGAGGTCCAGCGCCGAGGGCCTTCTGGCAGTTCCCTCACTGAGAGAAGTGAAGTTATAGGGAACCAGGCAGAGGCATTTTGACAGTGGAACCCTCCCTGTGGAATGCCCTCCTGTCAGATGTCAAGGAAATAAACAACTATCTGACTTTTAAGACATCTGAAGACAGCCCTGTATCAGGAGGTTTTTAATGTTTGAGGTTTTACTATGCTTTTATATGTACTATAAGCTGCCCCAAGTGTTTGGGGAAACCCAGTCAGATGGGCATAGTAGTAGTAGTAGTAGTAGCAGCAATAATAATAATAATAATAATAATAATAATAATAATAATAATAATAATAATAATAATAATAATAATAATAATAATTCAGTAAGAATGGTATAAATTTTGATGATTTGTCATTTTTAGTAGAAGACCAACAATTTTGAATTTTAGTTCTTTAAGAAACTGAGCGATATGCCATCTGGACCTGGTGACTTGTTAATTTTAATATATCAATGTGGGATAAACGGGTAACAAAAGCTACGCAGAAACGACCATACCTTGCTGTTGTAACTGCTTGCATTGCAAAGAAAGAGGAAACTTGTGGTAATAAGTCAAGTTAGGAAATTTCTGAGAGTAGCTGAAAGATAATGCCTTATAAGGTACTAGTAAGGTTTGTAGGTGACTCAAAACCACAAGGGAAAATGGAGGAGAACAGTTCGAAAACTATTGTGCATGCTTAAATAGGCTACGAATATTAGTCAAACTGCATGATCATAGGCTGTATGTATTGGAGGGGGTACATATCAAGGGGTACATATATGAAATAGGCGGACCGGGAAGTCTGTCAACTACAGTCTCCTAACCAATAGGACAGGGGTCAGCAAACTTTTTCAGCAGGGGGCCGGTCCACTGTCCCTCATACCTTGTGGGGGGGCCAGACTATATTTTGAAAAAAAATTTGAACAAATTCCTATGCCCCACAAATAACCCAGAGATGCATTTTAAATAAAAGGACACATTCTACTCATGTAAAAACACACTGATTTCCGGATCATTGGCGGGCCAGATTTAGAAGGCGATTGGGCTGGATCCAGCCCCCGGGACTTAGTTTGCCTACCCATGCAAGAGGAGAATGTAGGAGGGAAATTCGGACAGACTATAGGGCATAAAGTAGCTTTGATGTGAACAAGACGGGGCCCTCCATCTTTACAGCACAATCTGGGGAGCAGCACTCTTTCGAGAATAAACAACCTTTGGTTTTGCCTGATCTCGGTGTCCGACTCTTTCTTCTCACTGAGCAATTGACTCCCTCTGGGGAAGATCCCTGGGGCAAATTTGTGCAACAATCAGTCAGCCTGAGAGCTTCATTACTAATCAGAACATCACTCTCATTATTGACTTCATTTCTCATTAGGCAATTCTGCCAGGGCACACAGATTACTGTGACCTGTGGCTGTAGCTGGGAGACGTTATCGCTACTCTCCATTTCTGTGCCTGCCTTGCTTTCTTCAAGCGTTCGAGGCGGTTTTGCATGAGGGCAGCTGTGTCATCCCAGTCACATGGACACAGTTCCACCATCCTGAGTGTCCTGGTGCAGGAGCGCAATTTGCAAAGTTATGCTGGGATATAGGCCCTTGCATGTGGGCCTCTTGTCTCAACATTTCAGGTGGCTGCACTGAGACATCAGTTTGCACAGAACTTTCCCATCACATTTGGTCTCACAATTATCATTTGGGAAAGAGAACTATGCTGCCTTGTTTACAGAGTGGAAACTGAGGTTGGTTGGTCATGACAAACTTTGTATTCAGGGTTCAACTTCAACCCTTTGATGGTGATTGCAGGCTCAACCATATCATCATCATCATCATCATCATCATTGTCATCATCATAATTTATTATTTGTACCCCACCCATCTGGCTGGGTTTCCCCAGCCACTCTGGGCGGCTTCCAGAGAGTCGAAAAATACACTAAAATGTCACACATTAAAAACTTACCTGAACAGGGCTGCCTTCAGATGTCTTCTGAATGTCAGGTAGTTGTTTATCGCTTTGACATCTGATGGGAAGGCGTTCCACAGGGCGGGCGCCACTACCGAGAAGGCCCTCTGCCTGGTTCCCTGTAGCTTTGCTTCTCGCAATGAGGGAACCGCCAGAAGGCCCTCGGCGCTGGACCTCAGCATCCGGGCAGAACGATGGGGGTGGAGACGCTCCTTCAGGTATACTGGACCGAGGCCGTTTAGGGCTTTAAAGGTCAACACCAACACTTTGAATTGTGCTCGGAAACGTACTGGGAGCGACCGGTGTTATGTGGTCTCGGCGGCTGCCCCCAGTCACCAGTCTAGCTGCCGCATTCTGGATTAGCTGTAATTTCCGGGTCACCTTCAAAGGTAGCCCCACGTAGAGTGCATTGCAGTAGTCCAAGCAGGAGATAACTAGAGCATGCACCACTCTGGCGAGACAGTCCGCGGGCAGGTAGGGTCTCAGCCTGCGTACCAGGTGGAGCTGGTAGACAGCTGCCCTGGATACAGATTTGACCTGCGCCTCCATGGACAGCTGTGAGTCCAGAATGACTCCCAGGCTGCGCACCTGGTCCTTCAGGGGCACAGTTACCCCATTCAGGACCAGGGAATCCTCCACACCAGCCTGCCCCCTGTCCCCCCAAAACAGTACTTCTGTCTTGTCATGATTCAACCTCAGTGTGGGGCTGGTTCACACATGCATGTTCGCCACTGAATAACTGCACCATCAAGTGAGAATAGATCCCCACAGGGGACGTTGTGTGCAACCCTCTACGCACTTGCACGATGGTTTGTAATCTCTGCTTTTGTTAAAAGGGGGACCTAAGAGGCTAACGTTTGACCTGCCTGATGCCTCTTAGACGCTGTTGATGTGGGGAGGGACTTTTGAGAAGTACAGGGGCTGCCACTGAAGTGGGAACTGAGCATCTCCCATAAATGAATGGAACATCTCATGCAAGCACTTTGGTTCCTGCCCAGTGCTTATCAACGTAGCTAGTTTACTCATCTACTGCCCATCAAGTGTACAGCAATCAGCAGATGGGCACTCCAATCATGCATGTGGGAACTGGTCTGCAGGTAAGGTAAAGGTGAAGTCATAGAATCATAGAGCTGTAGACCTGGAAGGGATCCTGTTACCTCCTTGTAGCAGGTAACGACTATAATCTATTCAACTATAAGAATCATATAGTATTCAGGGTTCTCTTAAATTACCAGGGCTAGGATCTTGAGGATGCTGAGAAACTAGATTTCATTTTAATGAGAGTGAATTTGCTGCATACAGAGCAGCATTAGCCGCTGAGTACTGGCTCAGCATAATGCCATGAAAAGTGGCTCTAAAGCTGACATTAACTGTGCCAACTTCTGTTTATTATCCCCTGCCAAATAGGGTCACCTCATCCCAGTTTCCTCTATGGCATTGGTCTTCAGTTGGTGGGCCAGGGCCCTCCCTAGTGTCCCTTAGAAAGGAGCCATATCAGCACCCACTCTGCGCAATCACTTTACCTTGGTGCTACAGTGCCAGGACAGGAAGCTTCTCCTGTTTTAGATCTCGCCACGACAGGAGCATCGCATTGCCGTACACATATACATCATACACTCCATAGTCTGATAGGTGATGTTTGTGTGTCCCCCCCCCCCCCCAGCCTGAGCCCTGAGCAGGGACCGGTTTCACCAACCCCGAGGTACAGTTCAGGGCCCACTCCTAGACTTACAACCTGGCCTAGGATGAGTTGCGTAGCAGCATTACAGGCAGGTAAATGGTTAAAAGTTTGGGTCCCCAAATGCGCACTTCAATTAAAGGTAGCTCCCGGGTCCGAAAAGCCTGAAGTCTTTTGTTCTATGGTAAAAGTGGGATCCTGTACTTACACCAACATGGTAAGTTGCTCAGGTGACTTTATGCCTGCAAATTCAGAACGAGCACAGCAGTGAGAAGCAAATCTGTTGAGTGTGTGGGGATAGGGACTGGAAGGCAAATGCCATCTCTTACGCCCCCTATCTTGCAGAGAAGGTCTGGCTGCAATTTAAGGGAGTAAATATTAATGTGGAGGGATGGATTTAGAAGGAAACTCCTAAGCCAACACAGGCTTACTTCAGAGACCACTAAACTGGAAATGGCAAACTGCTGCCCTCTAGTGCCCTCCATGGGAAGAGACTGATAAAAGACCTGCGTTTGGCTTTATAGGTCCACTTCATAAGCGAGAAACTTGCTTCTTTTTCCATTCCAAAACCAGGTCTTTCAAAATTGTGCCAATAGCAACTTGCTGACGTTAAGCTCACTGTTTTCTCTCTAAAGAGCTCAAATTATGAAGAGCTTCATAATTTCTTATTCCAGTTTATTGCTGCAATGCTCCTTTCACTGGTGTTTCTTATTCACTGTAGAAGATCTCTTTTCATGTTTCTGTAAAAATAGAAGTGTTTCTCCTTTCCCTTCCTGTTTACGCCACTTTCTTGTTGGAAGTTTGGTTGCAGCTTTTTCCACAAGACCAAAAGGTGCCGGAATACACCTACGCCAGAAGACTCACCCCAGAGCCCACATAACTAAATAACTGATATCAGAGGAATCCAGATCTAGGAGGACTTTGAAGTGAAAATAAAGAGGAAAAATACACAGAAGCAACAAATGGCAAGTAACAAAGGCGGGTTGACTGCATTTTACTTGAACAAAGTACAGGAGGGGTATTGGGATAACAGGATCAGTTACTTATGGAAACCCTTTCATTTGCAGTATCCAACAAGTGAGTCTTGGTTAAACACAAAAACTTATTGGATTTTCCTCAGGGAGCATAAATCTGGACTGAAGGGGGAGGAAGGTGAAGGATTATAGATTGTGTGGGTGCTGCAAATAACTTGGGGGCATGAGGAACTTGGCATCCTTAGAACAAAGATTGCTCCTACTTTTCTCACACCTGTGTACTTTTTGCTTCACCAGCCCTACGTCTTTCGCACTCACTGACCCCAGGTACTGAAAAGGACCCAGTGACTTCCACTTTTAAAGAAATCCCTGAAGGCATGCCTGTTTTCACAAGTCTCTTCCAACTGACTAACTGGGATATTTAAATCTTCCCTTATCCTTAAATTCTTTCCTTAAATCTGTTTAGTCAAAGTGTAAGTCTATGGGCAGGGTTCTCTCCCTCCCTCTCTCTCCCCCCCCTCTCTCTGTGTGTTTTAAATAAAAAATATTTATTGTTCTTTTTAAAGGTATGCTTTAATACGCTGCCTTGTGTTTTTTTAGCCTGTTATGCAATAACTAATAAAAAAGCAAACAATTTTCAGGAGAGAACGGATCATGATAGCAGTCAAAAGTGAGGCAGACGGCCACTTCTCTTCAGGCAGACATTGTTGTGTCTGGTCTAACCATCTCACATCCAGTTTTCTCTTACTTATTGATCTCTTTCAAGCCACTCTGGGAGCCTTGTCAAAAATGATTTAAACAAACAAACAAACAAACAAACAAACAAACAAACAAACAAACAAACAAACACACTCTCCACCAGCTTAGATAGGCACATTAACTGTCTTCCTGCCTTCCTTTATAGCTTCTGCTTTATAGCTTAAAGGTAAAGGGACCCCTGACTATTCGGTCCAGTCGTGAATGACACTGGGGTTGCGGCGCTCATCTCGCTTTACTGGCCGAGAGAGCCGGTGTACAGCTTCTGGGTCATGTGGCCAGCAGGATGAAGCCGCTTCTGGCAAACCAGAGCAGCGCACGGAAACGCCGTTTACCTTCCCGCCGGAGCGGTACCTATTTATCTACTTGCACTTTGACACACATTCGAACTGCTAGGTTGGCAGGAGCAGGGACCTGAGCAACGGGAGCTCACCCCATCAAGGGGATTCGAACTGCCGACCTTCTGATCGGTGAGTCCTAGGCTCTGTGGTTTAACCCACAGCGCCACCCGCGTCCTGGGCCTTATAGCTTAGGGCAGAGCTTTTCAACCTTTTTGAGTGCACAGCTCCCTGGACCAACTTGACCCTTCCCCTGTGGCGAAAGGCGCTCCGAGCGTCAGCCCAGTTATGTCCCTGCTTGCCTGCAGAGTCGACAGCCCCTCATCCCTTTTCAAACACCCTCCCTGGGGGAGCCTCCTTTTCTCTCCCCTCTTCTTGGGAGTCCTCCAGGCAGCTGCTGCCCCAGTCTCTGAGCTGCCCCTTCCCTGCCCCAAAGAGAGGTGCCTCTTTGTGCTGCCCCACAGGGGCCTGGGAAGAGGATGCCCCCAGCCTTAGCAGCCCAAAGGAGCCTGGCCGAAAGTGACCATGAGGCCACCATCTTACTCACCTTGGGAGGCAGCAGAGGCAGCAGCAGGTATTGCCTGGCCTGTGTGGTGGGAAGGCTCCCCTCCAGTGCTGGACACTCAGCTCCCAGGCAGGCATTGCATACAACAAGCACAAGAAAGGTCAGCATGGTGCCTACCTGGCCTGTCTCCCACTTGTCCAGCAAGGGCTGGCGGACTGGCAGGCTGGGCTCCCTCACCCACTTGCTTGCTTACTCCAAGGACGCCTCAGCTCCTGGAAACCAGCACCCCCTGGCCAGCCCCAGAGACACCATTCACATGGGGAGCTTGTAGCCAGGGCTGCTGAAACACACAGCTGTGCAAGCCTAGGGGAGGCAGAGATGCAAGAGGGCATCAGAGGGAGGGAGGGAAGGAAAGAGGGACAGAGGCCATCATTGTCCATGGCACCCCTGACCAGCCTTCAAGGCACCCCATTAATTCACACACGAAAGTTATTAATCATTAAAATCACAGGCAGCTCTGAAGTGTGCTGCACCTGCTAATTGCATCTGCTAACTGCAGAACCGAGGATAATAAACCATTTCCCCTTCATTTTGTACTCATCATGATTTAAAGATACAGTGGTGCCTCGCAAGACGAAAAGAATCCGTTCTGTGATTCTCTTCGTCTAGCGGTTTTTTCGTCTTGCGAAGCAAGCCCATTGACGGATTAGCGAATTAGCGGCTTTTAGCGGCTTTTAGCGGCTTATCTGCTGATCGGATCAGCTGATAAGCGGCTTAGCGGCTTAGAAAAAGGGGGGGGGGAGGGAAAAAAACCAGCAGGAACTCGCAAGACATTGTCGTCTTGTGAAGCAAGCCCATAGGAAATTCGTTTTGCGAAGCACCTCCAAAATGGAAAACTCTTTCATCTAGCGAGTTTTCCGTCTTGCGAGGCATTCGTCTTGCGGGGCACCACTGTACCTTGATTGTGAGCAAATAGCACCTTGGATATAGAGGAATTATAAAAGAGAAGGCCCAGAAACATAAAACATTGTTTAAATTTTAACCTCAGTAAACAAAAGTAGTATTTTGGGATGCAAACCTCATACTTCCGGGGCAGGGGTGGGAGGGATAAAATCCAAAACACCCAACAGCCCATTTTTAAATTAAAGGTACCCCTGACTGTTAGGTCCAGTGGGGGACGACTCTGGGGTTGTGCGCTCATCTTGCTCTATAGGCCAAGGGAGCTTCTGGGCCATGTGGCCAGCATAACTCAGCTGCTTCTGGCGAACCAGAGCAGCGCACGGAAACGCCGTTTACCTTCCCGCCGGAGTGCTACCTATTTATCTACTTGCACTTTGACGTGCATTCGAACTGCTAGGTGGGCAGGAGCTGGGACTGAACAATGGGAGCTCATCCCATCGCAGGGATTCAATCCACCGACCTTCCAATCGGCAAGCCCTAGGCTTTGTGGTTTAGACCACAGCACCACCGAATGCATCTATAACAATAGGAAATGCTCTGAAGCTCAACGTGAGTCATTTTAGCTCCTGTTGATGTGTTTCTGTCTATCTGGTGGGAACCTGGAGGAGAACACATATTGTCACTGTTTGCCCAACCCTCAGGTTCATTCAGTTTACTTCCTTCTCTTTGCAACGTGTCCCTTTCGACAACTTCCTTACTCTGCCAATCACCTTGAGAGGCAGCTCCCGGTAAGCAGGCTGGAGGCAGTGCAAAGGTCCAGGGCTGCTTCAAAAGGGCTTTGGAAGTGAAACCGGGCATTCAGCTCACTGTGAGTCAGTTTGCTTGGGGGAGAAAAAGAGCATATGGTCAACATGGCTCAAAGGTAAGAGAGGGTTGCATGTTTTGGCATTACGCTGCCGCCCTGTGCACTGGGAACAACTTAAGCTTGAAGAATCACAGGTATGGTCCCAGGGACACTTGGAAAAGTGTAGATTTATTATCTAATCAGCATGCAATGCACTTACAAACTATATCCTAGGTAGCAATGTCTCTGATAAGCGCCAGCATATCATCTTACGCTTAGCAAATGCAAATTGCATTCCCTAGCTATAATAGACGGTTTACTTAACTTCTATGTTGTGTGTACTGTACAATTAAACTGAAGTTTCGTTTTCCCTAGCCAAGTGCAGCTCTGTTTATAGAATAGTACTATTAATTGTTACAGTTACAGTTCAGTCAACAAGGCTGAAACGGGAGGAAATTAAAGTACAGTCACAGAGCACTTAGGCATTTATTTAGAGCCAGTAACCATGGCTGAAACATTGAATGTTAAGAAATCTTACAGGTGTTTATAAAGAGCTTTAAAGGCAAAATAATATCATGTTTTATTAAAAGAAGTAATTATTATTATTATTATTATTATTATTATTATTATTATTATTAAAAGAAAAGAAAAATCTGTTGTGGCTTTTTGCAAAGTAGATCTTAGGGTTTTAGAACTCTTATGCTGAAATAAGCCTTCTATCTGCCAGCTTCCAGTGTTTATACTCTGGCAGTAATTTTCCAAAATAAAAAAATTCCTTCCAGTAGCACCTTAAAGACCAACTAAGTTAGTTCTTGGTATGAGCTTTCGTGTGCATGCACACTTCTTCAGATACACTGTATCAGGTGCAGCACACTTCAGAGCTGCCTGTGATTTTAATGATTAATAACTTTCGTGTGTGAATTAATGGGGTGCGTGTATCTGAAGAAGTGTGCATGCACACGAAAGCTCATACCAAGAACTAACTTAGTTGGTCTTTAAGGTGCTACTGGAAGGAATTTTTTTATTTTGACTATGGCAGACCAACACGGCTACCTATCTGTAACAGTAATTTTCCAGAAAGAAGAGATACACTTTCTGAGAGGGGGAGCTTTTCTCCAACTTACTCAACAATTTATAGTTTACTATCTGCTCAGTGGTGCAAATATGACACCACACAAGCTGCAATTCTGTTGAAATCACTGAGACCTCTGAGCTGATAAGCGCAGGATTGCTGTCCATCAAGTTATTAAGGAAGACTTTCATTCTTTATAGACGGAGCAGGGTTTTTATTGTGTCATTTGCTGAATTCAAACAATGGTTTCGAGAGGAGTTCATTGATAGGCCAGCAATATTCACAGAAAATCAATTGTTTCCCTTGCAAAGATTGGCCTGTTGTGTCATTCAGCAAATGTTGTGTCTCATCTAGAAGCACAAGAGTCTACAGTCTAGATATTTAATCAAGATTTGAGGACTAAATTTGAAGGTTTCAGGCTGCAACCCAGCACAGAATTAAGGATGCAACTCTTTTGTTCCACTTAAAAGGCAATATCTAGGTACAATTGTATGGAAAATTAGAGGCAAAAGAGCTGATTATATTGTTTTTAAGGGGAGGTTGATTGCAAGTGCCATAGAAAAAGAAGTCAATACAGTTTGTAAAGCTATTTGTGGGATTTTACTGCAAACACTTTTTATCAGACAAGAATGTAACTTGTTTTAACAGAATGATGGGATTCCCTTTCCTGGAATCTCAAAACTGTTTAAGCTTCCTTTGTTTGAAAAAGAAGAAATCAAATTTGAAAGTAATATTAAGTTCCAAAATAAATAAATTCTCCAGAGAAGGAGACTACTTTTCTTTTCTGCAAGGGCTATTTGGGAAGAAGAAGGTTTCACTTTCTTATTTAGAATCATAGAATCATAGAGTTGGAAGAGACCACAAGGGCCATCGAGTCCAACCCCCTGCCAAGCAGGAAACACCATCAGAGCACTCCTGACATATGGTTGTCAAGCCTCTGCTTAAAGACCTCCAAAGTAGGAGACTCCACCACACTCCTTGGCAGCAAATTCCACTGTCAAACAGCTCTTACTGTCAGGAAGTTCTTCCTAATGTTTAGGTGGAATCTTCTTTCTTGTAGTTTGGATCCATTTCTCCATGTCTGTTTCTCTGGAGCAGCAGAAAACAACCTTTCTCCCTCCTCTATGTGACATCCTTTTATATATTTGAACATGGCTATCATATCACCCCTTAACCTCCTCTTCTCCAGGCTAAACATGCCCAGCTCCCTTAGCCATTACAATCTCATGGTCACAGAACAAATCTTAATGATGTGGTTGTAGTTCTTTTTGTTGTTAGCTAAAGCGCACCTAGGGACCTCAGCACATTTCTTTCAAGTTTGCAATGGTCTCAGGAGAGTCTTTCTTCACAACATCCTAGAGATTGGGAACATTTTCACGTTAGACACTTAAAAATGCATTTCAGAGCCTCATGCAATATCTACGCCGTGTGTCATTATTGCTGGGGTAACCAACAGTGCCCTTCAGATATTTTTGGATTCCAGCTTGCAGGCAACTTGGCCAATGGTCAGGGAAGATGGGAGTTGTAGTCCAACAGCATCTGAAAGGCATCTCATTGGCTACCCCCGGATTAGGGTTAGGGTGTCCCTCTTTTTGTCATCAGTTTTCCTCCCTGCAATTTGCAACTTGCTTGCTCAAAGCTGGGTTTCTGCTGTGGCAAATCTGGACAAGAGCTGATTGTTTCTGTGTGGTAAGTCAATAGGTAAATTATTGTTCTTCCTTATTTAAACAATTAGACCAAGGCAGGTGTACAGTATTTTAAGTCAAACTTATTTTTAGCATTTGTAGAAGATGTACCATTGGAACATCTGGCCACACTCCTTTTTGTCTTTCAGATTATCATGACCTTTTGTGACTGTCTCTTGATTCCTTATGCCGCCAAAGTTGCCCTAGAAGGCTCAAATTCTATACATGCTTACTTGGGAATTTGCCTTTGAGTTGACATGTATAAGATTGTACTAGAAATGGAGTCAACATTCCACTGTAGGGACACCAGTAAAAAATTAATAGCAAGAAAAGGAAGCAATGGGGTGTGTGTGTGTGTGTGTGTGTGTGTGTGTGTGTATTTATAGTCTTATCATGATTCTGAATATATCACACCACAAATTAATATTAATATTAATTTCTTATTTGTACCCCACGCATCTGGCTGGGTTTCCCCAGCCACTCTAGGCGGCTTCCAACAAAGATTAAAAATACATTAAAATGTCACACATTAAAAACTTCCCTGAACAGGGCTGCCTTCAAATGTTTTCTAAATGTCAGGTAGTTGTTTATCTCTTTGACATCTGGTGGGAGGGCGTTCCACAGGGCGGGTGCCACTACCAAGAAGGCCCTCTGCCTGGTTCCCTATAGCTTTGCTTCTCGCAGTGAGGGAACCACCAGAAGGCTCTCAGAGCTGGACCTCAGCGTCCGGGCAGAATGATGGGGGTGGAGACGCTCCTTCAGGTATACTGGGCCGAGGCCGTTTAGGGCTTTAACGGTCAACACCAGTACTTTAAATTGAAATAATTCTATATTCTGCCTATGGGACTGCAGCTCAATGAGAATTGTTTTCACGTGAGTGAAAATTCATTTTATCTGTGAGTCAGAGAAAACCATGAAGTTAGTTGGGGGTGAGACTTCTATATTTGGGTTTGCAAAAGCTGTCCAAAGTTGGCACTCACCATTTCTGATTCTGCCTCCCCTCAAAGTTCCCAGTTCTTCCTGTACTTTTAGATGGTGTTACTGGGGAGGCGGGGGGGCCGGGGGTGGAATGAGTTTTCACACATTTGCCTTAAATACGATTTTCTCACATTCTGAGAGAAAATATTATTGTATGCACCTTACATCTGACTGATGATAAAAGCTGGCAAAGAGGTTATGCTAGATTTGAAGGAACATTCACAGTGCCATATATGATGCTCCTGAAAAGGATGCAGCAGCGTTCATATGGCAAAAAATACACCCCATGTTTGATGAGCCTCTCGTGAATTTGGAGATTGGAAACAGGTCTGTGGAAGTGAAGAAGAGGCCTGTTCATTGTGTCAGGCTTGTTAGTCTTGCACAGGGCTGGGCAGACCCCTCTGGTTGCTGGAAGGCCAACGTTTTGCAGGCCACATTGACAAGTGGGCAGAGCTACCCTCCTGTCAATCCCCTGCCATCATATGATGTCAGCAGGCTTAAGCTTCAAGCTGTGGCGTCAAAGAAAAATTCAATTCCCATCAGTGTTTGAATGATTTTGTAATGCAACTGGCTTAAATGTCCGGTACAGGAAAGGCATGCCTGGCTCACCAGAAGTGGTCTGGCGGTACAACCTCACAAGTGTGGTGGGCCTAATTTGGCCCACAGATGAGAGGTTCCTCACAACTGGTCCCCTGGCACAATTCTTGTCCTAGCTACGAAAAGTCTTCAGGGCTCATGTCCAGACAAGGCTCTGCTCCGGGGTGGGGGGTGGGGTGGGGGAGAGGGTCTGCACCTCTGTGGCTCCCATGTTTCTGACACGAAGTCTGAACTGGCTCCTTGGTTGTCAACAAGGCTCTAAGTTCATGCAGGCTGCAAGAAACTGTAAGTGGAATGAGGCACAGCCAATTGGCAAATGAGGTTGCCAATTGCAAAAAAGAAAAAAGAAAGCCCTATTGAGGAACATATTTTGAGCCAAAGGATAGGAGTTAAGAGCGGAGTAGAAGAGTTTAGACTCAGTTGAGCTTATCATTTGTTCCCTGCATTTCCTGTTTCCAAATATAGCTGATTCTGCATAAGCATGAAAAAGCACTTTCAGCACATTTGCACAGCTCCTGATGGGGTGCTTTTGGTCTCCTTCTCTGCTTTTGAAGGGAGGCCTTGAAAGGGCGCAGAGGTGTCACTGCTGCTGGGCTGCAGGAGGGGGGCAAACCCACGGTGGTTCACCCCACGAGAGCAGCCTCTGTGAAATAGCCCTTGGGGCAGGGTAGTCCTCTCTGTGTGCTCCACCAACCACACGCCATTGCTCTCCCCAAGCCAGGAATTGGCTATCTGATCCATGTTTGTGTTGATTTTGAAACCACAACCCCCCCCCCGCTTTTCTGCCTATGTTTATTTGCAGGCAGATTTTGAATCAGGAACTCTCCAAGCTTTTCAATGAGCTCTGGGATGCTGATGTGAACCGCTTTGTGCCTGGAAAAGACTATACCATTTCCTTACAGGTATCAGTTATATGTGTCACTATGCTTTAGCTCTCCAGTCTTCTCCCAAAAAGTGAGCATTGGCCGTGCCAGGAAGACCCACCCTCTCCGACTATCCCCACCCTCTGGTGTCTGTGCATATGGCGTGAACATCTGCAGGGAGGGCATTTTGCGCATTCAGCCGTGCCACTGAAAGCTCCTTCCTTGTAGACACCTGTGCTGAAACCATGTGAGCCTGTAGGCTGGGCTGCTTGCCACATAGGAACATGTGAGTAAAGCATATGAGCAGAGATTACGTAAAAGATATGGGGAGTTATTATCTGTATTTTACATTTTCCCCCATAACCCAAGTTTGTTGGGGGTTGGAGTCAACAAGCAAAATAACTTTTCAGATACCTCACCTAAAACTGCAGCACACATCCATCATAGTTCCACATTTTGCTTACAGGGGAAAGCTGGTTATGTACCGCAGGGCAGTAATGCGGCCAGAGACAGCGCTTCTGAACCGTTGTTTTGCAGCGTAAATGAGCAACGTCTGAAGAACACGGAAACTTATTCAAGTAAGGCTCCTCTCTTGCAGTTTAACTGTACAGCACACCCTTCTTCCATTTGAGGGAGATATTTAATATAGAGGACCCTAAGGTCCATGAATAATAACAGCTTAAAGGTCCCGGACCCTAAGGAAGCCAGACTATCCTCCACCAGGGCCAGGGCCTTTTCAGTGATGGCTCCAACCTGGTGGAATGCTCTGTCCCATGAGACTAGGGCCCTGCAGGATTTAACCTCCTTCCATTGGGCCTGTAAAGGTAAAGGTAAAGGTAAAGGTAAAGGTAAAGGTAAAGGTAAAGGTAAAGGGACCCATGACCTCCGTCAGGCCTGTAAGACAGAGCTATTCTGCCTGGCCTTCAATTTGAATTAGCCTGATCCTCTATCCCCTTTTCCCTTTCCTCTTCTATGAAGAAACCCTTTCTGGGACCCCACATTTAAACTCTTCTCTGGTCTTCTTGCTGGCCCTAGTAGGACCAACTTGGCCAGATAGCCCTGGTGATCATTTGGTGTTTACTGATTACCCCCCCCCCCATGACCCCTGAATTTTTAAATTTTATTGTCATTGGTGCTGCATTTATGTTGTATTTTATGCTGTTTTTAAGTCGCATTTTAATCAATGTTTTATATTTGCTATTAGCCGCCCTGAGCCCGGTTTTTAACCTGGGAAGGGCGGGGTATAAATAAAAATTCATTATTATTTATTAATTTATTATTAATGTTGATTTTTATTAGCAAAAACCCAGACTCAGAGAGAGGGGGAGCTATGAGAGTGCCCAAACAGCCAAACTACAACTCTCAGGGTTCTTTGGAGAAAACCATGCCAATTAAAATGATATAAATAAGCCCATATATAAATATAAGCATACCAGTAGAGTTACAAATTAGGAGAGCCACTGATATATTCAGTCGGTAGCAAATCACTTTAACATACGTTTTATTGGTGGACGTGTGCAGGAAAAATACACATGAGATTTGCCTGTTACGAAACATGGCTGCATGACTTCAAGTAGCTGGTTTATTCCAGTCGGAAGATCACAGGATTTTATTTTCCCGCAAACAGAAACCTTGCATCCCATGGCCCAAACTTTCACATCCCGTAACACCAGTGGCGTAGCGTGGGGGGTGCAGGGGGGGCGGCCACACCGAGCGCAACATCTGGGGGGGTGGCGCTCGCACAGCCAGCTCTCTGCCCCTACCTGGCTCACTCACTCTCTCTCACTGCAGTGCTGGCTGTGCGAATCTGATCTGAGCCGCTGGGTCGCCGCCCACTGTGGAGGGGGGGGGTGCCAGGCGTGCGGTGCGGAGAGAGAGTAAGGGACTATCTGGGGGAGGGACAGTGCAGCGGCCGCCCAGCGCAGCGCTGAGTGCGGGAGAGAACCACACCAGACCAGACCAGGCAGCAGCAAGAAGAAGCTGGCAGCGGCGGCAGGTTAGGGGTTAGGGGGCGCAAATTACTTGCCTTGCCCCGGGTGCTGACAACCCACGCTACGCCACTGCCTAACACACACACACACACACCAGGAGCAGGAGGAGTTCCACTTACAAGGCAAAAATAAAAGAGAAGGTTTTCACTGAAAGCAGCGGAGGAGCCCTGAGTCCTGGCCACTTTATGGGAGTGGAAATTTCCAGGATCTTTCTCACAGAGCGTGCTACGTGCTGTACAGCAAACACCTAGTCCTGCTTATAGCACTTAAAGTTTGCAACCATCGCCCAAAGGCCATTTTTTTCCTGACGGCCCTAGTCCCCTGCAACTCATAGGCAAACTTTTTACTTAGGGCATGTGGCATGAGACAATGGCTGAATCCACACTGCACCTTTAAAATACATGACCCCCCCCCAAATATTGGGAACCATAGTTTACCCTTCACAGAGCTATCATTCCCAGCACCCCAGAATTATCGGGGGGGGGGCAGTGTTATTTAAATGTATTGTGTGGATGCAGGGCTGTCTTAAGCATATCCAGCGCCGGGTGCAAAGCTCCCTCTGGCGCCCCCCCCGTTTCCAACAGTTTTCTTTAGGGAGGATGGCACTGCTGGCGGGGCTGGAGGAAGCGGGCAGTGGGTGGAGGGCAGCTCCTCCAGCGGGAAAGAGGCGGAGGCTGGACGCAGTGGCGTAGCGTGGGGGTGCAGGGGGGGCCGGCCGCACCGGGTGCAACATCTGGGGGTTAGGGTTAGGGGGTGCAAATCCACGGGTTAGGGGGCGCAAATTACTTGCCTTGCCCCGGGTGCTGACAACCCACGCTACGGCACTGGCTGGACGCAGCGCCTCCTGGCTCAGCTGGCCGCTTTGTGCCATGGTGGCCACGGCAGACAGAGGCTCTGGGTGCAGCGCTGCTTGGGCGCAGCATGGCGGAGGCGGGCGAGGGCGGCAAGCTGATGCCAGGAGGCGCCGTGTCCAGCCTCCATCTCTTCCCTGGCGCCCTCCAGAACTTGGCGCCCTGGTGCCCCATGCCACTAGCCTCTATGGTGATGCAGCCTGAGTGATAAGAGAGTCCACACATAAATTGGCATTTGAACCCAGGCCTAGTCAACACTGTGCCCACTGCGTAAATGAAACTTATCTTTCTTTCCACATACTGAATTAATCTGAGGGATATATTTCTTCTTATAGCCTTTATTTCCCTATTGGACAACTACGAGACGTCAACTGGTGTGGCAGAGCTGGTGACGGCAGAGGAAATAGCTGAAAACAACCGCTTTCTTGATGCAGTGTTAGAAACTGACGTGATGAAAGTGAGTACAGGAGTGGTAGGCATGCCTATATTTTGCTTTAGTTCAGCAGCACCAGTGCCCATTAGAGGTCCTGGGATTCTGCAACCTAAATGTACCTAATATATATGAACCTAATTATAAATGAACACACACACACACACACACACACACACACACACACACACAATCTATATCTATCTATATCTATCTATCTATCATCTATCTATCTATCTATCTATCTATCTATCTATCTATCTATCTATCATCTATCTATCTATCTATCTATCATCTATCTATCTATCTATCTATCTATCTATCTATCTATCTATCTATCTATCTATCTATCATCATCTATCTATCTATCTATCTATCTATCTATCTATCTATCTATCTATCATCTATCTATCTATCTATCTATCATCTATCTATCTATCTATCATCTATCTATCTATCTATCATCTATCTATCTATCTATCTATCTATCTATCTATCTATCTATCTATCTATCTATCATCATCTATCTATCATCTATCTATCTATCTATCTATCTATCTATCTATCTATCTATCTATCTATCATCTATCTATCTATCATCATCTATCTATCCTGGGCTTTGTTTTTGAATAAGCACCCAAAGGTTAAGCTCATGTTCAAAATGCTGCATCTAGTTAAAACATTTTTGCTCTTTTGACATGTTAAGAAGACTGGATTTAAAGGAAAACTAAGTAAGCTATAGCCAGTGTGTCTTTAAATTCGGTACTGTCTATAGCCAATCAAAAATTTACTTACAGGTTAGTTCCATCTAAGTACACTACAGTTCATTGCCTCAGATTGTGAGGAGTCTTTAAGTACTTTTTTCTTCTTGTCAGTTTCAAGACTTAATAATTGGTTAAAAAATAAAGGAAACAGGGAAAACATACTCTTTATTGTTTTCACTGTCCTTTCTATTAGAGCTTGACATAGCTTAGGACCTCAGCATGTCTTAACTCTGCCTCGGCTAAAGAGATCACTGACATTAGGAGTGAATCATGATAGTGTCAAACAACAATTCCTCTCTGCTAAGGGACTGGCTTTTACAGATCTCTGATTCCCGTAAATATGTGAGACTTCACTCTCAGTCTTGTCTTCCCAGAAACTTTCTGAACCTTTCTTCTGCAGGAAACTCTGCAAACTCTGAAACCTGAGGTCTATGTTAAGATTTTAACACCCCTCCCAATTCATGTCAATTTCATCTCTTCCAGCTTACCCATCAATATTTAGTTAAAAAAACCTGGACTAAACCAGATCTGAAGGATTTCAAGTCTCAGCTCTATGCTATTTGGTTTCACCTCTACTCCAGGGATGGAGGAAAAGGGTATGGCTGATTTTTAATAGACTCTACCATAGCTTGAATGATGTAATATCCAAATATTGTACAGACTTTGCAGCTCGGACCTAAAGAGTAAGAATACACACTCTGTAGGAGGATATCAATCTTCTATGTTTACATGGGAAAGTAGAGATGTCAAGGAAATAAAGAGCTATCCGAGAAGTGAGGTTACAGGGAACCAGGCAAAGGGCCTTCTCGGTAGTGGTGCCCGCCCTGTGGAACGCCATCCCATCAGATGTCAAGGAAATAAACAATTATCTGACTTTTAGAAGACATCTGAAGGCAGTCCTGTTTAGGGAAGTTTTTAGTGTTTGAAGTTTCATTCTGTTTTTAATGTTCTGTTGAAAGATGCCCAGAGTGGCTGGGGAAACCCAGCCAGATGGGTGGGGTAGAAATAAATCATCATCATCATCATCATCATCATCATCATCATCATCATTATTATTGGGATCCTTGGTCTATTCCAACAGGGCTCTTTAGATGTTCTTAGTGCAAGTGCAAGAGCTTTTGCTAATCTGCTCTCTGACTTACTTAAGGATTCTTATAAATCCAGATGGTTCCAACTCTTACACAGCAAAATCAGATCTATTGGTATTGACTTGGAACTCTTTTATAATTCAAGTGAGCAATATATTTATTGCAATATTCAAACCAGATTAAGAGACATTGAAAAACAAAACATCGAATAAAATTGGCTCCCCCAAGTTCTATGGTTTAAATGCAACAGATAGCAGGGTCACTTGTGCCTCAAAATTAATAATTCCAGTCCAACACATGGCATGTATGTTAGCCCAACTGAATGTTTTCCCCTCAGCTTTTGTCAAGGGCAGATATTCAAACATCCCCAGAAATGATAGACATTGCGGATGTTCTTTGAATGTGTACACTGTACAACATATCCCTTGTACAACCGGCTACGTAAACGTGTAACATCACGGCACAGTGAAAATATCAGATTCTATCTGTCTGTCCTTGAACAATACTTTTCCTTTCCCCACTCAACCCCCAAATCCCAATGATTTGCTTTGCAGACCTGACTCTTGCGGATTCGAACATGTATTTGTTGGGGAAACTAAGCGAGGTAAAGAGATCCTGGGACTGCACAACTGGGTGCAGTTTTACCTTCAAGAAAAACTTAGGCACATTGACTACAAGGGCTACGTAGCCAGGAAGAACAAAAACAGGGTAAGAAACCATTCTCTCTCTCTCTCTCTCTCTCTCTCTCTCTCTCTCTCTCTCTCCCTCTCTCTCTCTCCGTGTAATATATAGAACATTCTGCAACTGTTTATGTGCACAAATCTACGCCTGGGTTAGCAAATAAGCAACAGACGTAGGACGTGATATTGGAAGAGTACTTTTAAAAACCCAGAGCGTCTTCAGGTAGAAGCCTGCTAAGCATCTTGCTTCCGATTTCTCTTGGTTTATACTTGCATCAGATTCCTCTGTCA
This sequence comes from Podarcis liolepis, assembly GCF_965112155.1. NCBI lineage: Eukaryota > Metazoa > Chordata > Lepidosauria > Squamata > Lacertidae > Podarcis > Podarcis liolepis. Next base: position 5,503,067 of record NC_139556.1, read on the forward strand.
TTCATTCATTCATTCATTCATTCATTCATTCATTCATTCAATATCCACCCTGCTTTTCCTCCCAAAGGAGCCCAGGGTGGCAAGCGATAAGAAAGAAAAACATCTTGGGTGGAATTCAGTGGGGTGCTAAACAGGGCATGCGCAGCATGGGGAACAATTTCCAGTCAACCTTTGTGCCCCCTAAACCTATTCTGGGATCCCCCAACCCTTCAAAGCTGATTTAGGGGACACATACAGTAGGAACGAGGAGAGGAGGAGGGCAAAGTCCCGCTGCACAAGCAAGCACAACCACTTACTTTAACTCCACCCCTTCTCAACAATTCCAGGACAGATGCAGACTGGGAAAGAGTTCAGCTTAAAAGCCTTATTGAAAGAAGAAGAGTCTTCTGTGGGTGCAAGTGCCAAGTGCCTGGACTCAGGAGCCACCGACCCACAACACCTCCATCTTGCCAGGACTCAGAGTCCGTTTATGGGCCCTCATCCAGCCCCAGATCCAGGGCTTGCACATCCTAAGTGGATTTTAGACACGATGCATTGCATTTACATGTGCTTCCCCCCTAATTCCACCCCCCCACAACCAATGGCTTCACTTCATCTGAGCATTCAGGGAGATGGGCTTTGCTGCCATGCTCAGCTGGGAAAGTGCCAGCAAAGCCCACCCCCTACTTTCCACGGTGCAACATCACCTGCTTCCTTCCCTGGCCCCAGAAATCCCATTGGTTTGATTCAGTCATAATTCAAAAGGCGTATCTGTTCTAATGTGTTGTGTGTTTGCTTTCAGCCTGATGAGGACGACCAGGTTTTAAGCCTTCAGTTCAGCTGGAAGGGGCTTGTGAAGCCCGTGGGCAGCAGCTTCATTGGCGTCAGCCCCGAGTTCGAGTTTGCCCTTTATACTGTGATTTTTCTGCAAGCAAATGAAAGAGTGACGCGCCAGAGGGTGAGAATAGAGGAATACGAACTGGAGATTGTCGTTTACCGCCATGGGCAGCACATAGGAACAGCCTATCCAATCCTCCTCAACAGCGACAACGAAGATTTGTACTGATGACCTCAATTTTGAAGAGAAAATTATTGCCATGTGAGAATTTAAAGTGGTTTTTGCTTCATTGTATGTTATATTTAGAATGGTATGTAAAAAAATACAGCTTTTTTTTTTTTTACCTCGGGGTTATTTTTATCTGTCTCTTTAGGATTTCAAAACTTTGCCTGTGTGAGGAATTTGTACTGAAATGATTCTACAGTTCACTGTTTCAAAGCTATGTGTTTAACTGACCTTCTGTTTTTCTCCTCTAGCCTTTAGGCAAAAGCTCTCTTGCCTAATCTCTCCCTTCTCTGGCTGCACAGCTTCTCATGCCCCTGGCGGCTGGGGAATTTCCCCATCTCTTGCTGCCCCCCCCATTATATACAACTAGATCCGCTCCCTCAGTTGTGTGTTGCCGAATTGCCTCATGAATCCCAGTCTTTAGAAAAGCTGCTCAGTTCATAGTCCTGTTAACGCCACTTTGTATGTCGAGGAAAGCAGTGTTTGAAAACACAAGGCATCTCCCACTGCAGCTTATACCATTTTCCTGAAGTTTCCCTAACTGTTATTTTGCACATTACATGTGAGCTTTCACATGACATAAAAGCCACTTCTGGAATGTATTGGACTATAGTGCAAGTGGCCATTTCCCTATTAGTTTTGAACTGCAATTTCCCCTCCTTTTCTAGGGGTTCACACCACAGGCTGTGAGGCGGCACACTGGGATGCAGTTTCAAGCCTCACACCTTTTTTCATAGAAAAGATAAAACCTGCAAGGACAGCGGGATGTAAACTCAGAGGGACAGCAAGAAGGAATGACGTGTGTGAATGGCATTTAGTGCGGTGACCTTTCTCCACAACAAGGAAGCATCAATAAACAAGTCTGGTAGCAGCCAAATTCTTCCAGGGCCTGGTGGGTGGGTGGGCAAGCAGCTGAAGCCGATGAACTTTTAGCTTATAAATTAAAACACACACACAAACAAAAACTCAATTCCATCCATTAAACCATCTGAAAAACTCTTATTATAAAATGGCTTTGAACATTCTTTTTTATTGTGAACTAAACACTACAGCACAATTCTACACAGTTCCTTTAGTCAATTATATCAACCAACCCTAAAGGAAGAGGTAATTATGATTGGGAGCATCAGTTTCAGGGAGCAAATAGGGATTAGCAGCCGAGTCAGTAAGGCAAAGCTGCTTCTGATGACTTTCCTGCTGAAAGGGGTCAGTCCTTTTTTTTGGGGGGGGGGGGACTTGTTCTGTAACATTATTACAATGAAGTGCTTGAGAAAGAGACCTTGGCAGCCTGAAACGAATGCAGCAAGCATTTCAGACATCTTAACATGAGGTCAGGACTACTTAGGAACAGCAAGCTATGCCCTTCTTTCTCCAATTAAGGCTGGCACAAAACATTATATTCAAGGCCCCGGCTAATGGACTATTTGCCTTGTGTTACCTCATCTCCACCAGGATCAAGTGCATTTGTTCAAAACTGGCATGGATCCATCCAAGGGAGAATGTCCCTGAACATAATTGCACAGCTGAGAAAACTCTCTCTTCCATTAGGAGTGTGGTCGTAGATACCAAAAAGGCTTTTGACAGGAGGCCCAAGAGGCCGTGAGGCTCGTCACCCCAATTCTACGAGTATGTGAGCGGGAGGGTAGGCTGCATGCCTGAGTCTCCTAACTCCTAACTGAGTCTCCTAACTCCAGATTGAGGTTGAATCCTGACAAGACAGAAGTACTGTTTCTGGGGGACAGGAGGCGGGCAGGTGTGGAGGATTCCCTGGTCCTGAATGGGGTAACTGTGCCCCTGAAGGACCAGGTGCGCAGCCTGGGAGTCATTTTGGACTCACAGCTGTCCATGGAGGCACAGGTCAATTCTGTGTCCATGGCAGCTGTCTACCAGCTCCATCTGGTACACAGGCAAAGACCCTACCTGCCCACGGACTGTCTCGCCAGAGTGGTGCATGCTCTGGTTATCTCCCGCTTGGACTACTGCAATGCGCTCTACGTGGGGCTACCTTTGAAGGTGACCCGGAAACTACAACTAATCCAGAATGTAGCAGCTAGACTGGTGACTGGGAGCGGCCGCCGAGACCATATAACACCGGTCTTGAAAGACCTACATTGACTCCCAGTACGTTTCCGAGCACAATTCAAAGTGTTGGTGCTGACCTTTAAAGCCCTAAACGGCCTCGGTCCAGTATACCTGAAGGAGCGTCTCCACCTCCATCGTTCTACCTGGACACTGAGGTCCAGCACCGAGGGTCTTCTGGCAGTTCCCTCACTGCGAGAAGCCAAGTTACAGGGAACCAGGCAGAGGGCCTTCTCGGTAGTGGCGCCTTCCCTGTGGAACACCCTCCCACCAGATGTCAAAGAGAACAACAACTACCAGACTTTTGGAAGACATCTGAAGGCAGCCCTGTTTAGGGAAGCTTTTAATGTTTGATGTATCACAGTATTTTAATATTCTTTTGGAAGCTGCCCAGAGTGGCTGGGGAAACCCAGCCAGATGGGCGGGGTATAAATAATAAATTATTATTATTATTATTATTATTATTATTATTATTATTATTATCCTGGATTCAGTATGGATTTGTTATGAGAATTTTAAGGTCTTATATATAAAATAAAAGGTAAAGGTAAAGGGACCCCTGACCCCCTGACTGTTAAGTCCAGTTGTGGACGACTCTGGAGTTGAGGCGCTCATCTCGCTTTACTGGCCGAGGGAGCCAACGTTTGTCCACAGACAGTTTTTCCTGGTCATGTGGCCAGCAGAACCAGAGCAGCGCATGTGGCGAACCAGAGCAGCGCATGGAAATGCCGTTTACCTTCCCACCGGAGCGCTACCTATTTATCTACTTGCACTTTGATGTGCTTTCGAACTTCTAGGTTGGCAGGAGATGTTCACAAATGTACCAATAGATGTTCACAAGTGTACCAAGATAAAATAGATAAAATAAATAAATGTTCACAAATGTACCAAGCAAACACATACATAAATATACAAACCACATGTCTGAAACCCACAGAAAAAGTCCTGAAACAGAGCCAAATAGAATTTATTCTGAACCACAAAATTGAGTAGAAAATAACCAAGTTTGCAGATGTATCTAAGCTTGAAAACAAAGGGATGTGAAAAGGGAAACTTTCCCTCTGCAGTAATTTGCAGTTCACCCAAGAGGTAAAAAGTTTACGCTGCCCCAGCCTAGGAACTTGTAAAGAGTGAATTAAGCCCACCTGACCTGACCTGGCCAGTTGAACCACTAGAGGAAGTTGACAAGTCATCAAAGGGGAAGTTGAAAGACAGTTTGAAGATCAGAGCCTCCGGAATTGGTTGATTGCCAAATTGTATCCTGTGCATCCCGAGTCGTAAATTATGTAAAAAAGCTGGGTTTTAATTGCTCCTACGTCACGAGGGGCTTGCCTTTCAAAATGTATAAATAGTCTGGTCTGAATTGCATACTTTGCCTCAGTCCATTGGGACTGGGGACTGGCTATACAGCTATATAAAATAAAGGCGATTTTTCCTCAAATCCTTGATTAAATTTTATTGTCTAAGGGACTCTTGCTTCAAAACCATTTTGTCTCTCCCAGGAAATGAGGCCGCCATCGGGGTAGCAACAGAACTGAGTTCGCCATACTATAGAAGAACCTTTTTTTTTTAAAAAAAAAATAATACTCTTCTCCTGTTAGATTCATCGCTTGCATCCTCCCAGAAAAAAAGCACTGTATAGAGGTATAATATGCTTCTCCCCTTTTTATTTTTTAAAAATCCATTTGCTTTTTATTTTCATTTTATTTTGTTCAGCTGAAATAGTCTTAATTTTTTTTTAAACAAAGAACTCTTCAAGTGGTATAAAAGTACTTTAAAAGTATGCTACAAATGTCACCTCTCTGAATCTCCCTCCCATCAGTTGAGTAAATTCGTTGTCCCCGAAGGGGGCAATGCCAATAAAGATATTATTATTATTAAAAATATATATACAGTAGGTTATAAATAACCATGTATGCATTTGGATAATAACACTTATATATGCATATATGGAATTGTAGTAGTTTGCATATATAGCAGTATAATATATGCATTTTCCTCTCCCTTTTTATTTATTTTTAAAAAACCCATTCACTTTATTTCCATTTTAATTTTTTTCCCAACTGAAATATTATTATTTTTAAAATTAACAAAGGGCTGTTAAAAGTGCTTTAAAAGTATGCTGCAAATGTCACCTCTCTGAATCTCCCTCCTCTCAGTTGAGTGAAATGGTGTTTTTCACCACTAGTCACTCCAGAGCAGCTCCTTCTCCAGCGTTTGAAGGAGGCGGCCAGAGTGGGGAGTCTCCTTTGGCCCAAGGGAGGCCAGCCAAAGGCAGCTGGGGGCAGAAGCAGGAGGACAATGGATGTCACTTACCTTTGCGCCACAGGCTTCCCTGCAGCTGCACAGTGAAGTCAGAGATGCCTGCACTTGCCCCTCTCTCTATCCGCCAAGCAAGGAAAAAGAGGCCTTAGGACAGCTCACCATCACATTTCAGCCAGGCACTCAGGGAGGAGTGGGAAGAGGAAGCTTGGCCAAGTCAGAGTTCTGAGGGCCAGATAGAGAGGGATGGAGGGCCACATTCCCTAGTCTGGACCAGGACACCACAGCATTACCTTCTTCAGGCATTTCTGAGAATGTGCCAGATAGAGCTCCCCTTTGGATTTAAATGTGTAATCAGCTGACTTGCGACTGGCCTCACTTCCCCACTACAGGGACGAGAGTTTGGTCTATTGGGGTTCCTACCCCTGTTAAACAAGCTCATCTATGGTCACTTCCATCCCATACATTCAAGGCACAATTCTCTCCCCAAAGAATCTTGGGAATTGTACTTCAGCCCCTGCCAGAGCTACATTTCCCAGCACCCACAGCAAACTACAGTTCCCATGATTCTTGGGAGGGGGGGTAGTCAACTGTTCTTTTGGGGAATATATGGTGTGGCTGTGCCCTTAATCTGTATGTTCATAGCATGCCCTCCTGACTGAAGTCCACCGTGTTCCAGCCGAGCGGCTCTCTTGTGTGTGACTGAAACCCTCTTGTGTGTGACTGAAAAAGGTGCACTGCTAGTGCGTTGCAGTGCTCACATTCTAATGTGCCACAAAACTGTCTTTTCAGTAACAGAACTCACAGGTACTCTTGAGCCAGCTAGGAAAATACTCCCATACGTAGCTGTTTCCAGCATGTTCCACTAGAGAACTTCTGACATGTTCTGATCTGCCTGCTGCTGGATTCTCCCACAGAAACTGGAAATCATAGAACTGCAAAGGGACCCCTGTGCGTCATCAAGTCCAAACCCTGCAATGCAGTGCAGGAACCCTGCCCACAGCCATCCCTGGGTGGGCTCGAACCACCAACCTTCCGGTTAACAGCTAGACACACTGACCTACTGTGTCGTCCCTAGCTCTGACCAAGCAGCTGCAAACCCAGATTTGCAGGTGCAAGACCAGATGCAGCAATACAGTGCCTGAAATTGTTTTCTGGTAATAGGTATTTGCACAAGCACAACCTTTCCTGCCCATGCTAACTAAGAAGCGAGATCTGCTCATTTCAATAAGCCTCCTATACCTGTTCATGCCACTGTTATCCGGACCTGAAAGGTCTTATGTAAAGGCTGATAGTTTGAAAACTGGAGGTAGACACATTGCCCAGAATGAGGAGACAAGCTAGAGTTAGCAGTTTAATGGAATCATGTAGACCCTTATAGGCTCCATGTGCTACCTGATCCCTGCTGAGTTAGATGTAAGACTACCCTATGAGTATCTGCAATGCAGTTCCTTACTTGGGTAAGCAACTATAGTGTTGCAGAGAGCATGGTGGCTGGGACTTGCTGCTGGAGTTCCCCATTTATGTTCTCTGGCTGCCTAACCCCTCAGTGCTACAGGAATTGACCTTAGACTGGATGCGGACTGTCTCGCCAGAGTGGTACATGCTCTGGTTATCTCCCGCTTGGACTACTGCAATGCACTCTACGTGGGGCTACCTTTGAAGGTGCCTCGGAAACTACAACTAATCCAGAATGCGGCAGCTAGACTGGTGACTGGGGGCGGCCGCCGGGACCATATAACACCGGTCTTGAAAGACCTACATTGGCTCCCAGTACGTTTCCGAGCACAATTCAAAGTGTTGGTGCTGACCTTTAAAGCCCTAAACGGCCTCGGTCCAGTATACCTGAAGGAGAATCTCCACCCCCATCGTTCTACCCGGACACTGAGGTCCAGCACCGAGGGCCTTCTGGCGGTTCCCTCATTGCGAGAAGCAAAGCTACAGGGAACCAGGCAGAAGGCCTTCTCGGTAGTGGCACCCGCCCTGTGGAACGCCCTTCCAGCAGATGTCAAAGCGATAAACAACTACCTGACATTCAGAAGACATCTTAAGGCAGCCTTGTTCAGGGAAGTTTTTAACATGTGATATTTTACTGTATTTTTGGTTTCTATGGAAGCCGCCCAGAGTGGCTGGGGAGGCCCAGCCAGATGGGCGGGGTATAAATAATAAATTATTATTATTATTATTATTATTATTATTATTATTATTATTATTATTATTATTATTATTATTAGACAAGGGTGTCTAATCAGAGCCTACATCAAGGAAGCATGACGCATGCTTTAGGAGACCCTCAGTCACAATGAACATCGCTGCTGAAATTCTGAACTGGTCATTACATAAATCAAGTCTACTTGTTTGTAAGTCTCAAATGCATACAAGTCCTGACTTTGATCCAATGAACTCTAATACCTGCAATAAACAGGTATTTCCGCTGATGTTGCTCCGCGGCTTCTTCCTGCGAAGGTTCCAAGTCGATTGGCTATTATCACAGGGGTTATGTTTAGCTCATCAGAAAAGGGTGCATCATGACGCAACATCATTGTGCACAGGGTTGTAGAAGGGCACCATATTGCAAAGAGCACACTACCTAGCCTTATGTGGAATGGCTGAAAGAGTCGAGTGTGTTTAACCCGGAAAAGAAGAGACTGAGAGGAGATAAGATAGCCATCTTCAAATATCTCAAGGGCTTTCATGTGGACCAGGGAACAAGTTGTTTTCTCCTGCTCTGGAGGGAAGGACTGAAGGAGATTCCGTCTAAACATCAGGAAGAACTTTCTGACTCCCTCGGAAGGTTGTGGACTGTGTCAGGGAATGCTATCATTGAGATTCTTACATTGCCTCAATGTCTCTTCCAATTCTCTGATTCTTCCAAGATATTCTATTTCACTACACAGGAGTCAGCTGACATTCCATAACTGCAGAGCATATTTAGTCTTCATTACACTGCTTCTTTTTTTGGAGGGGGGTGTTTCTCCTCCCCCCCCCCCGTTTTATACTTCTGCCATCATTAAGGTTCCCGCCCATTCCATGCAGGCGGGCACCTCAAACTGAAATTATTTCAACTGTAAACCAATTGTCCCATTTCACAGATGCTTCTCCATTTCTTGGGCTAGAGTTACTGACGTATTTGCCAGCTGCAGCAGGAGAATTTAGTAGTGGGAAAGGACCCCAAACTAGAGATTTTAAATATTTATTAGCCAGACTGGATTAAACAGCCTTTATACAACACAATTTGCATAAGTTCTCAAGATACGTCCTGTATACAATCACAAAACCATGACATGGATTTTATACATAGAGTGAAAATCGAGACCGATTTACAAGCATTTCTTCCCCTCTTTATACAGTTCGTTAAGTTCGTTTTGTTTGCTTTGTTTTGTACAACTTTTGGAACAAATTTTGTATCTTTCTTTTCTTGGAGGATTAGAAGGCAAAAAACAAAGAATAATTAATTATTCATTCAAGTGAAAAAGAAATATTAATCAACCACCATTGACACATGCAACATTCACCGTGGAAATATATTACATCTCCCCAAAGACTACTGATGGTGGCTGTTGCATTTTAAATTTTATGCCCGGGGTAGTTGTTCTCAACAGTCACCCCCATCGCACCCTCTCCAATGCCAGGGATGCTGTTCATGTTGTCTGGTAGGATGATGGCACCCATGGTTGCCAGCGACTGCTGAGCACCTGCACCAGCCACTTGACATCTATACAAGACACAGTTCACGTGGAGGGAGGGAGACATGCTTGGGACGCCAGGGGGAATTCGGAATCCAAACCTGGTTTGCTGCTCAATACAAAAATGCATATTTACAAATTAAGAAAACAGCTTTCTTCAGATCACCTAGTCCAAGTTCATGATATATATATTATATTATATATATATATATATTATATATATAGCACATATTTTAAAACCCATTAGTGTGTTCATTATTTTGTCAAAGAAATAATCAGAGAAAACATCAAAATGCAACTTATGATTTAAAGAGAGAGTATCCAGATTTTATTATTTTAGTCCAACAGATTCTTCTAACTGAAGAGATTGGTCCTGCGTTGGAAATTGACTCGGATGTGTGAAGAGCCTCCTTCGTGTGATGCTAGTAGATCCTTCAGTTTCTTCACCACTGAGAATATTTGATTATTTCCCCATCACATATAGATATATGTATGTACATATATAGACACTCCGGGGGGACTGTGGACTCTTAGCAAGGGAAATAAAGCACTTGGTATAGTATCAGGTATGATTTAAATAAAAAGATAAAAAATATACTATTAACATCTGTATGAAATCTCCAGGAAACTAAACGCTAATTAAATAATTCTATATTGAGCAATATATAAGAAGTGTTTACATTTTACTTCTTCGTCCTGACAGAAAGAAGCAATATCAGCTGGTTACCAGCTACTGTACTAACCCTCCCCACCCGGCTGCCCCAAACAATCAACTATTAGGCATATAGAAAAGGAACTCAGTTTACAACGAGGTTCCTGGAAATGTCTCCCGTGTGCACACGATGAGGTACCCTAATTCTTCTTCTGTGTATTGAAAACAGTGGTACAAGTTTAAGTGGTGGGGCAGTGAGTGGACACTGATAAAAAGCCACAGCATTTATATTGCTCCTGGATACTATCCCTTTAAAGGATGATCATAACAACAAAACAGATCAATGTTGTTTGGATCCAGGGAAATAAAGCAAGATCTGGCCATCAGTCACAAGAACGAAGGAAAGAAACGATCCCTTTCGAGGAACAACCTATCATTTGTTAAATACACACACACCCTGTGCTTTAGCTCATACTTCAAGCTTGTTTTTTTCATTCTGTACAAGGCTTTTTGTACAACACAACTTATATCTCTAGCTTGGCAGACTTGTGGGCAATATCTAGATCTATATAGTAAATATCTATAGCTCTATAGTAAATAAAGCGCATTGTGCCATGAACAATCCATACCTTTAAAGAAACCCACAATTGGAGAACATTCATCTATTCCAAGTTAAGAGGCCTGGCCACATTTAAGTGCTTCTGTCTGACAGAACAAACAAAGAAACAAAGAAAAAGATTCCCCCCCCCCCCCGCAAAATAAAACAACAAAGAAGGAAAACAGATGAAGTATTCATACATTTTCACAAATACCCAAAGTCCCTGTGAATTTTTTTTCCTTTAAAAAAATAATTGCCACAAGAAGGGTTTTTGTTGCCTTCATTCATAAAAAGAAAGCTGCATTTAAACGTGGTTCATTGTTGCATAGAATGATTCCAGTACAACCCAGACGTTTGGTCAAAAGGAACTTGGCACACTCTGCAGACGTCTTCAGTCTCAGCACTGATGCATTCGTGGCTCGGGGAACGTCAAACCCCTTCTCTAGCTCTTTGTGAGATGCGGGATACAATGAAGAGAGATTATAACCCTAATGACCTTCAACATGCTGTTGCTAGCAGACCCTGCCTTTCCTCACAAGCACAAATTCCCGCAAACATTCGCTGGTGCATTTGACTTGTGGAGAGCTTGGCTCCCAAGGCTTGGAGCACCATTGCCCTGGGACCTGATGCCTGGTGGCAGAAGTTGCTGAACAAGGGGCAGCTGAAGCCACAACAGCAACGCTGCGAATAAAGAATTGCAAATAAATATCTGCTATTAACACAAAGCTGTTCCCTTGCTTCTCAATTTGTCATCCAATCCACAGAACAGCATGTGGCAACAGCAGTCTTGCTTTATCAATTAATAGTGATAATTAGAGGTTTACTAGCAAGCCTCCCACTTGGCGCTTGCTGCTGCTGGAAATCTCCATGGCAACCGCTATACGATTCACCACCTTTGTCATAAATTTTAGCAAGAACAAAATTGCCAGCCATTTGCGCAAAATTGCATATATCACTTTTTTTTTTTAAAAAAAGAAAGACTTTGCTTAGCAATTGAAATTCGCTGTTTCAGAAAATACAAACCCAGATGCCATGAGATTTTTAAAATAAGGATAAGGGAGATGAGGTATTTGGTAGCAGGCAATTTCCACATGACACAGCACTTTGGGCAGGAGGGCAGCGCTATTGCTCCAAAGAATTGGACTGAAATTCAGGCAGACAGGAGACAGGCAGATGAAATCTGAGTAAGAACACCTAATTACGTTTGTATGCTCTCCTTCCTCCCAATCATTACCTATTTTACAGTCGGGATAAAATGTGCGGATATTTCTGGGATAGCTCAGTCAGTAGAGCATGAGACTCTTAATCTCAGGGCTGTGGGTTCGAGCCCAAGACTGGGCAGAAGTTTCCTGCCTTGCAGGGGGTTGGACTACGTGACCTTTGCGGTTCCTTCCAACTCCACAATTCTATGATTCTTCTGCACATACTTGCTGCTACTACTGTTTAACCATTTCAGCTTCAAGGAACAGTTTGGCATAGTGCAATTGCATGCCCATTGTCAATTAAAATACTGTAATATAAAGCAAATCAACACAATAAGGGACCAATTGTGTTTCCATTTTTTTCCCCTGGAAGCCACCAATGCAGTTTCATGTTCCATGCCTTTAAGAAAGCTTGTAGCTCACGGCAATGAATGCTGCCAAGTTAGGAATGGATATTCATTTTATATGCAGTATTTGACCTTACAATCCAAAGTCTGTCTTTCAGTGATCTCCTTCAACGCTTTGTGAGCAGAATGTTTGCAACTTCATGCAGATGAGAAGGAGCCTGTAGCACACGGTCACATAAACAGCATCACTTGTTCTAACATGTGGACTATTTCATACAGTTGGAAACAGTGACTCCTTGAAGTTCACAAAGGCAAGACAAACAGATAGTGAAGCCACAATATTCACCTCAGTGCTCAAAAGCCCTTAGAACCAACGCCATTTTAGCAAAACTACGGAAAACAGTCGTTCACAGTAGGCTGAATCGCAATCTCTTCTATACCATAAAAGCAATTTCTCTTCTCCTGATATGGCTCCAACTGCCCCCTTTACTCTTTCCAAAATGACAACTATTCTTGTGCTTTCTGTACTTTACAGTCCGAGATGGTAATTCTCCAAGACTAACATGGGAAAAGACAGAGATTACTATTCTCAATTTAAACGCCAAAGCATATAATTAGCAAAGAGAAAAAAAATAACATGAAAGAGAAACATTGCCACCATTTAAATTAAAAACTAATTACCCCACCATTTGCCTCCTGGGGCATCATCTCACCACAGCAAATATATTCTTACATTAAGACCATGGATCTTCAGATAAGTCTTCAGATAAGGGAGAACTGGAAAGGCAGTTGCTTCAGGTACTTTTGCATATCATGATCTCTTAGGAAATTGCACCGTGAGCCAGATTGCTCTCGCAGAAAGATTCTGCCTCCAGCTGCAGCCAAATTCTCTGCATTAACACCTGCCTTCAACTGCATGGTGTTATTATTCCTCTTCAGATTCTAACATCACAGAACCCTCACACAAGTCTCCTTTTTCAAGCAGACTCATTTTAATTTCTGGGCTTAGGGTGGTTGGTTTATTAAGCTCTGCTGATTTGTTTTTAAAAAACACAGCAAAACAAGTTGACTAGCCCTCATGAAAGTGTGCTAAATAGCCCAGAACTTTCTCCTCCTACTTCATATTCTGAAAGCCTAGCTAAACACAATATCAAAGTAGAGTCTTGGAATCCTACAAGCAGACTTTGCCAAGGCTTGATGGCCCAAGAAGAAATCTTTCCTCAATGTGTTTGTGTTGAGCTGACCAAAAGTTTGTGCCAGTTTACTATTCTTTTCCTGAGGTCCACTTTGTCAAGCCAGATATATGCCTCACCAATCAAGGTCTTCTTCATAAACTTTCCTCCATTGGAAACAAGGAGTATCTGGGAAGAGAACAGAGGGTTGGACAGATATTCACCGTTCTGGTAAAAAGATCTAAAGCCCTGGAACATGGCCCTGATCATTGCTGCAGAAGGTGCGGCATGCTGTCTGTTGGCTATGGGAACCAAGATCGTGTCACAAAATGCACCCAACACTTATTGTGGCTGCACATTCCAAGGGACGATGAATGGCTTTGGACAAGTTGTTTGTGTCCTTGAGATCTCCTGACACATTTCCATGTATAGGTTGTCCATATACATATAATTTATTGTTATACGTGTCTGTTATAATGTCTACTATGGTACCTCGGGTTAAGTACTTAATTCGTTCCGGAGGTCTGTTCTTAACCTGAAACTGTTCTTAACCTGAAGCACCACTTTAGCTAATGGGGCCTCCCGCCGCCGCGCTGCCAGAGCCTGATTTCTGTTCTCATCCTGAAGAAAAGTTCTTAACCCGAGGTACTTTTTTCTGGGTTAGCAGAGTCTGTAACCTGAAGCATATGTAACCCGAGGTACCACTGTATTATGATCATATTGTATGTGTGACCACCTCTAGCTAAAATAAGTTAGGGGGGGAGTGGTATTTGTTATGACACATTTATCTCTCTGTCCTGAAGAGCTGAGTCTGAGATTTCCCCCCTCCTCACAAGAACTCTGTCCATGAGGTTAGGCTACACATTAGGCTAGGCTAGCCTAGGCTAGGCAAACCACCCAGAGACTGTCATGGCCGAGTGTGAACCTGAACTGCCAACACCCAAGAAAGAGGCCTCCGTTAGGTGGCCACTCATTGAACATTTATGCTTCCTTGTTCCATTTTATGAGGAACATCCTGCCAAAGGCTTCAGTTGTGAAGATCATACAAATTTATTTATTCTCTCTGCAAATTCTGTTTACTTCTTTCTTACAATCCATACTATCTTTTGATACTTAGAGCAGCCAAGAACGTTCTAAGTTGAGGGAGTTCCAGGCTTGAAGAACAAACACAACAACATTGTGTTCATGTAACTCTCACACTGTAACATTTAATTTGCTTTTCGGGAAATGGCAAATAATTAAGGTTAAGTAAATAAGTAAGTGAGAGAAAGGGAGTCTCAAATGCCCAGTGCAGAAAGCATAACCTTCAGTTTGCATTAAGATGGAGGCTTACCTGGAGAGAATGCCCAGTGGGACTCAAACTGAATCGAAATGTTTCATTGAATGAAGGCTCTCGGTCATGCCTGCATACTCTTGTTTTCTTCTTAATTACTCTCTTTTGAGTTGCAAGGTTGACAACGTACAGCTTCACATACAGATCTGTTCAAATAAGCAGTTCAACCTGTCATACAAAACCTCATTAGGTGTCTTTGCTGCTAACACATTTAGCATTAAATTAGTTAATGGTTATTTAAGATGAGGGAAACTTCTCTCTGCTGTTTCCCTCGATATCAAAATGAGGTAATTCCAGGAGAGCTGATGAAGTGCTCTGAAATTCAGAGCCCTGAAAGCAAATTCTTTCCCAATGAGTACATAAATTTACTGAATGAAATAGTTTAGAAATCTTTCATATAAGAGATGAAGCTGAGATGAAAAAAACTGCACATTATTTTTCTGGAAAAGGAAACAAACCAGAGGTACTTCAAGCAGAAACAGGTATTGACATATAATTATTCTATGCTATTTCAGTTCTTTTTGGATAATGCTACCTTAGAAAGGAATAGCTTTCCTGTCATAAAGAGGTTTGCCACTCTTGACTTGAAGCACTTTAAGTTTGGAGAGGAGTGAGATTTTAAATTTTGAATTCTGAGTCCCGTGATCATTACAGTCCAACTGCTAAGCAGATCCAAAAATGTAAAAAGCTAGATGGCTAAATACCGTATTTTTCGCTCCATTGGATGCACCGGACCATAGGACGCAGCGGACCATAGGAGGGGGAGAACAGGGGAATTTTTTTTTTCTTGTTCTCCCCCTCTAAAACAAGGTGCGTTCAAGGTACATTCACCAGAGCTTGTGGGGCTGGCGGTGGGGGGAAGCGCTGCTTTCCCCCACCGCCAGGCTCAAAGATCCCTGAAGCCTTTGGAGCGCAGCGCCCCGCTGCCCTGCAGAGGTTTGCGCGCAGCCATCCCCAAGCTAGAACAGCGAGACGGAGCCCTCCGTCTCGCTGTTCTGGCTTGGGAACAGCCTTGCTAGCTTCTGCAGGACAGCGGGGTGAAGGCACCGTCCCCAAGCTAGAGCAGCGAGACGGAGTGCTCCGCAGTGCTCCGTCTTCCTGTTCTGGCTTTGGGCTTAGCGGTGCAGCCTGCATTCGCTCTATAGGACGCACACACATTTCCCCTTAATTTTTGTAGGGGGAAATGTGCGTCCTATAGAACGAAAAATACGGTACATGGTAAAAGGGCCTCTTGTCTGCTGTAGGTAACACCTCCCTCATCCCTTTCAGAAAAGGGTGAAACTCAGTGTCAGGTAACATGCGTTGCATGCAAACAATCTCGGGTTCAGTCACCAGCATGACTAGATTGGGCTGAGAAACATGCCTCTCTTAAATCCTGGAGAACCAGGCTGCCAGTCAGCTCAGACCTGGGGTGGGGAACTGCAGCTCTCCAGATGTTTTTGGATCACCCATGTTGGCTGGGACTGATGGGAGTCCAAACATCTGGAGAGCCACAGGATTCCCATCCCTGGTGCAGACAATACTGAGCCAGATGTACCAATGGCCTGACTTGATATTAGGCAGATTCCTATGGGAATCAAACTTACATAGAAGCCGCTGAGGCGTTTCAAAGCCTTTCAACAAAGCAACATGACATGTTTTATATGTATGATGCTTCTCAGTAGCCATTAGGGAGGAGGCTGGTGAGATATTTACCAGTTTGCATTGTGTCGAGCACAAATACCTAGGTAAATAAAGCTCTTGCAAAGCACTCTTGGGAGGGAGCTATTTGTGCTGCGGGAAGAGACCTGCCAGACCTGCTTTCCCCAGGAGCAGCTCTCCTCACCACCGCCACACCTGCAATGGTCCAGATCCATGTATGTGGCATCAACATGAGTCTCTGGGACCCTTCAAGGGGAAAAGGAATGGGAGGGGAGTTTGGGAGACATGGGGGCTGAATGAAGAGCATTATGTACCTGTCTGCACCTTGCATCTTTGTCGCTGTAAATCGCTCTCTCCTGAAGACGCCTGGTTAGGCAGAAAGACACCCCCCCCTTTACTACTACACTTATTTATTTTTAGGAACACCCCCCCAACCATCTGTAGAGAAAACAATAATGAATGAATGCTATAAGCAATGGATATGATACATGTGTGTCAATAACTAAAAACAAAATTGAAATCTTACCATCCTTATGGGTTTACCACTCATTTTAAAACGTATTTTATGTATTAAAATGCTGGTTTACAATTGATACCTGGTAAGTGATCTGGAGATTTAAACTTGTAGGTGATATTTCTGCACTGAAGGATCTCAACTATCAGCTGTTCCCCATCAGTCTTCATTTCCTTCTTTAAAGCAATCTTGATTTCGCCCATCACCTGGGTTTTACCTGTAAAAGGGGGAGGGGTCAGATCAGCTATAGCAAAAGGTGCACGTAAGTATTCTACAAAGCTAATACTTCCAAGTTAAAAGGAACTTTCCAAACAATAATAAAAGATATATAAGCTACAAGCTAGCACAGGGTCTTTATAGTCTTGGTATAAATGATCACAAGATGTGGCTGTAATTATTTTAGGGCAGACTCAGGAATTGACAGCAACTCCCCAGTTGGCTGAAAGGTACATTTCATTTCTTTTTTTTTAAATATTTATTAGAGTTTCCAATTTTTTTACAAACAAAAAGAAAAAAGCAAACATAAAAAACACATTAAAAACACATAAATTTCACAACTTATTTTCTCATAACATATTTCCCTGACCTCCTCATACCTCCCCTTCTTGTATATCCAGTTCAAATTATTTATACAGCAAATCCTTATCTCAAAGCATTACAGCTTAAAAAGAAAAGAAAAAAAAACACCTTATTTTCTCTCCAACATCTTAGATTATTATAACTTTAAGTTCTTGCTTATAAAAAGAAAACCATTTTATCATATTCCTTTTACCATTACAGCTAGAAACCACTTAATTTCAATCCAACATCATTCAATATTCCTTAATTGTACAGTATTTTTGTAGATAATCCTTAATTTTTTCCCAATTTTCTTCTGCCGACTCTTCTCCCTGGTCACGGATTCTGCCAGTCATTTCTGCCAGTCCCATACAGTCAATCAGCTTCATCTGCCATTCTTCCAAAGTGGGCAAATCTTGCATCTTCCAATACTTTGCAATAAGTATTCTTGCTGCTGTCGTTGCAGACCCAGTCCCCGCGGAGCCGATTCCCTCCGGAGCTCGGAGGGAATCTGCCATTCATCACTGGCACTGACCGGAAGTCCTGGTACATTTCATTTCTTCATGCTTGGTAACTTGCCGAAGTGCATTTAACCTTGTATTATTTTTAAAGAGTTGCATTTGTAAGAAATGGTAGTGTATTGCTGTGTTGGCATATTAAAAACAAAATAGGGAAAAGGCTGCTTGCCTGATTTCTAACGGGATGGAGTTCTGCAGAATCAGGCCCATGAAACTGAACGGTGACACCTCATTAACTCGAGGAATGCTTCTGACCCATGGAGGACCACAAGCCCCTTCAGGTATCCTGGGCCTACCTAGATGTCCACGTCTTCCTGTGAAATGACCCTAAATGCACTACCGGCACCTTTGACCCTTCGTGAACATAATTCAGTTTGGCATTTTAATTCCCTCATGAATTAAGCCTGCCATTGGAATTTCAGCAATGGGAAACTTCGGCAGAAAGCACTGGCTCAGTTGAGAAGCTTTTGATGCACTGTAGAGACTATATGGGAGTTCTGCCAACTACATTATCTGCAGTCAGGTGACTCACAAACCACATTTATCACACTGAGTGTAAATGGTAGGTAATCTAATTTCATTTCTCTTCCAGGAACCAATCTTACTTTGCTTCCAGTTCTGTAGAACATCAACCATGCCATCCTTCTGAAGGCATACTATTTCCGGGATTCTGTTCCTGCCTGAAGCGCTTCTTCTATAAAGTTCTGTTGTGGCACTATGGCTCACCCCTGTAACACCTGCGCCACAAAGTTCTGTAGGGTGCTAGCTGGTCTCCCATGGGAGTTAGGCCACCTCGGGATTTGAAGTCACGTGCCACCATTGGTCACACCAAGCTCTGCTTCTCATTTACACCTGAGGCAAGTGAGGCCATGGGGATGTTAAACAGGTACAGTGGTGCCTCGCAAGACGAAAAGAATCCGTTCTGTGATTCTCTTCATCTAGCGGTTTTTTTGTCTTGCGAAGCAAGCCCATTGAAGGATTAGCGGATTAGCGCTATTAGCGGCTTTTAGCGGCTTATCTGCTGATCGGATCAGCTGATAAGCGGCTTTGCGGCTTAGAAAAAGGGGGGGAGGGGGAAAAACCCGCAGGAACTCGCAAGACATTTCCGTCTTGCGAAGCAAGCCCATAGGAAATTCGTTTTGCGAAGCACCTCCAAAACGGAAAACTCTTTCGTCTAGCGAGTTTTCCGTCTTGCGAGGCATTCGTCTTGCGGGGCACCACTGTATATTGGCACTCTAGTGGATTGGATGAGGCCAATAAATTGGAGTACAAATTGGGTGGGTGGTTTCTCTGTGCAATGCAGCTAATTTTATTTATTTATTGCATTTAAAGGCCACTCTTTTCTCCAAAGAGCTCAAGGTGGTGTACTCTTCCTCCTTTAATCCCCACGACAATCATGCAAGGAAGGTTAGGATGAGAGACCGCGGCTGGCTCAAGTTCACCCAGTGAAATTCTTGACCATGTGGGGATTTGAATGAATGAATGAATGAATGAATAAATTTATTACGGTCATAGACCAGAAGAGAAGAAAAAAACATAAAAGGCAGCAATAATTTACAAGGGAATGATGGTGTCGATTAAAAGTTGTAAATTTTACATAAAAACAGTACACATATACACACACACCCACACACATATACATACTCATATATGCACTACAGTATATGTATGGGCTTAAAAAAGGGGGGGGGGCTTATCCAGGGGTCAGATCTTTTACTTTTTTACAGCTAATGCCCTCCGCTTGATCGCGGCCGCAGAAAACTTGGCCACTTTCAGTGTTACTTCTGGGTTTTTGTCTCCTAGTAGGATTTTCAGCCGCTGAGATTCAGATCGACCTGGAAATTTCTGAACGATAGGGGAGATAAACAGTAACCTGATATCCCCGTAAAGGTCGCAGTGTAACAGCACATGTGAAGCCGTTTCCACCTCCTTCAGACCACATGGGCAAACTCGTTCAGCATAGGGTGTGCCCTCGTATCTGCCCTTTAGTAAGGCAGATGGCAATACATCAAATCTGGTAAGGGTAAACGCCCGCCTATATTTTGCGATTTGTAGGTCCCGCAAATATGGGGTTAGATTAAACCCTTTTCCATAGTCTTGGATAGCTGGATATTTATCTATCTTGCTCATATGGTCCTGAAGCTCTACATCTCCAATTCGCTGGCTCACCATCATTTTAGCCTTCTCAAAGCCTAAGGCTATGAGTTCTTGTGAGGAAAGCCCCAGGCCCCTCAATTTTTCATAAAGCGACAATCTCCATTTAGACTGGAACGGGTCTAGTAGAGTCAATGGAGCCACTCCCACTGGGAAAAATATGAGTTTTAGCCAGAAGTGAATCTTCAGGATCCATATCCTGGCATTAATAGGGAGTTGGCCAACCTCCAGCCTAATGGCAGTGTTAGAGACACAGGTAGGTAACCCTAGTAGGGAACGATAAAATTTAGTTTGTACAGATTCCAGGGACTTGAGTTTTTGACAATTAAATATCTGGGTGCCATACGTCAATTGTGGAAGTATTTTTGCAACAAAGACCTGGGAAGCAGCAGGAACATATTGACCTCCTTTTCTGTAAAAGAATCTTATGGTAGCTCTGGAAGATCTTTGCGCATTTACAATGGAATTCTTAATCTGATGGCACCAAGATCCCTTCTCATCAAAAATTATTCCAAGATATCTAAAAGATGTTACTTGCTCAATAGGTTGGTTATTAATTTTCCATTTATGTCGGAATTTTCTCTTGGAGAACACCATAATTTTTGATTTAGTGTAATTTATTATTAGGTGTTCAGCTTCGCAATACTCTGTAAGAGCTCGTAAAAGTTTTCTTAGGCCCACACAAGAGAAGGAAATAAGTGCCGCATCATCCGCGTACAAAAGGACCGGGATTGGTGTATTATTTAGATTTGGGGAATGACTACTTGCTTCCTCCATCTTTCCGACTAGGGAGTTTATATAGAAGTTAAAAAGAATAGGGGCAAGAACACAGCCTTGCTTGACACCATGGGAACTTTGGATTTCCTTTGATAGGTTCCCATAACGGTCACATCTAACACGGATCCGAGTATTTTCATGTAGTCTACGGATAAGAAGCAAAAGACGTCTATCGATGTTTGTGGCATTTAGTTTTTCCCAAAGTCTGTGCCGGGGTATCGAGTCGAAGGCTGATTTGAAATCTATAAAGGCTACATAGAGAGAGCCTCCTTTCTTTGAGGTGTATGTGGGGATTTGACGCCTGGCCTTCCAGGTCAGACACTCTTATCCATTGAACCTACACAATTAGGTTTGTATTCCGGGGATTTAATCCTAGAGCCCCAAGGTGCCTCCGGGACAAATCCTTTGTCGGATCTCAAGCCTTATCAGAGGAACTGGCCACTCTCCAGGCACCCGGCTTGATCTCCTTGTTGACCTCCCTGTCTGCATTCCCGGCAGGATACAGGCTAGGTCACTATCGGCGACCCCCCTCAAGCGTAAGGAGAACACACCACTCTTCCCTGCTCCCTGCCTCCCCCAGGGAGGGGAAAGAGATAGACAGAAATGTATTTACATGCCTTTATTTCTGTCTTTGCAGCATTACAGAGAAACGCGTCTGCTCTCTCCAAACACCAACAGCAGAGAGACAAACTCCACCTCCTGTACTTCCTGTACAGGTCAAATGACACTCTGAGCTAACATCCGGTGCTCAGCACAGTGAATAGACTGCCCCTTTGTTCTCACGGTACAGTCCCAAACATTTACATCCTGTTTTGCTTTCCAGCCAGCTGCAGCTCGCTGCTGCATTGCTCCTTTTCCGTAACATCCTTCCCTCATCTTTGACTTCTGTGGCAGCTGTGGTCCTTTCCTGGGCAGTGCCATGCTGTGGTAACCTCCAAGTCATTGCAACGCACAGCATGTGGGGCTGCTTCTGGAGAGTTTCAGAAACTGCAGTCACTTCAGACCAGGGGTAGGCAACCTAAGGCCCATGGGCCACAAGCGACCCACAGGGGTTGTTTAACCGAGCCGCCCCCAAACTGAATCGTCCACTTGGCAAGTCCCCATGCACTGCGCTAAACTGCTGCAGCGTGGTGTGGGGCCTCGCTTCTGCGGTGCTGGAAACTGCGTCTGCACAAGCCAAAAATTGCGTCTGTGCAGACACAGACGCCGGAAATCGTGGCTGCGTGCGCTCACGCATGTGCACAATCCGGCCCACGGAGGTGCGCAATCTGGCCCACAGAGGGATCTCCACTGAACCGGCCCAGGCAAGTTAAACCTTGCCACCCGCTGCTTCAGACTATAACTTCCAGGCTGATAATGGGTAATGGGCATTAGCTTTCAGCATTGGCAGCAACTCCTAGGGACCGAGGCAGTTTTGGACCCCAAATTAATTTTTTTGAGGTGGTCAGTCCCCATCATGTTGCCCCTCCCAATCCTCTAGATAATCTGGCGCCTCTGGCTTTTAGTCTGTTTCCAAGCCTAATTCAAAGCGCTGGCACTTATTTTATTTATTTTCATTTTCTTAATCGTATTAAATTTATATAAATTTATATACAGCCCTTCATTCCGAGATCTCAGGGCAGTTCACAGAATAAAATGCAAGATAAAAACACAGGTAAACAGTTAAACCAAAACCAGCAAAACAATACCCCCCCTTCCCACAGACACATTTTAAGGGCTGTAGAATATGACTCAGCTAAAGGCCTGGTTGAAGAGGAACATTTTCACCTGGCACCTAAAGTTATTTAATGAAGGTGCCAGGTGGACCTTCCTGGGGAGAGCATTCCACAAGCGGGGAGCCAAAAATTACGGCAAAATATGTATTTAAATAGGTATTTCATCTCGGTGCACACATTTCTAACCAGGGTATAGATTTCGCATTTAGATATCTGAAATTTGAAGGATAACTATGTTCTAAATCTATGCATTTGTCTAGGAATAAAAATTAGGTTGGTTCAATTGAAAAAGCAGACAGAACAAAATTTCCCTCCTTCTTGAATTGGAGCATATTATTTTCTCATTGTGAGTGCAGATTACTGTACTCAGTATCTTCTAAGAGTACAGCTGTTTTGCTGCCCTGGCATAAACTATAATTCTTCTCATAAAGTCAATCTGGATGAACATTTAACTATGTTGATGTCAAGAAGAGTAGACTTTTAGTTGAATTGGCAGGTACTTAATTAGTCTTGTATCAACTTGGCCTCTGGAAAGGTAATGTAATGTGGCGTGGAGCTGTTCAAAAGTATTCACAATCCCAAATACGCAGAAATCCACCCCAAAACATATTGCAGGTTTTTCCTCTCCTCGCCACCCCCACCCCCCGGGATTACCGTCTCTGCAGATTCGTCTAGGAATGATTGGAAAACCTAAATGCAATTTTCAATTTGCCCACAAGGGGGAGCAAGCCGACGCCACAAAACAATACTGTAGTCAGAAACCACAAAAAATTAGCCTGCTCAATGTTCTTCCTGTATTTTGGCTATTCCCCCCTGATAAAAACCCCTATTTTGAATTTTAATATAGTCCACCGTTCAGCCCATTTTGAAGTTGCTGCCTAGTTAAAGTATTTTGTTTGTGTGTTTGTGTTTAAATACAACCTTACAAAACAAAACTGAGCAGAACCCAGCACTTTATTTATTTAGGGAATGTAGCTCAGTGAGAGAGCCATGTATACGGTGCCAGTTTCAATCCTCAACATCTCAAAGTAGGGCTGGGGAAAATCACCACTTGAAACCCCTGCACTGATAGCTTCCTATGTAATAATTTAAGTTTAAGGCAGCTTCCTATGTAATAATTTGTCCTTCATTAAGTTCTAAGAAGTATCCCCGTTTTCTCTCTGTGCTGAACATATGCTGCGGATGCGATCTAATAATTTCACTCAAAATGGCCATGTGAATTGAGCAATACATAGATACTTGGTGCCGCACAACTTTGCTAAAATGTGCTGGATTTTTAAAAACTGGAAATATTTCAATTTGATAGAGAAAAGGTATGATAAGTAATGCCTAAGGTCTTATCCACAAGTACCTTTCACCCTGCTCTTTCCAGGCAGATGTCTGCACTTTAACGCTCTGTGTCCAAGCATTACCTTATTTTTGCTCTGAGCTTTCACGGCAAAAAACCTGCTCTGGATAGTAGAATCAGAGCAAATCTCAATTCAGGTTTTCCACAGATGGACTTTTGCTCTGATTGAACTGTAAAGAGCAGGTTTTCATGGGGAAAGCTCCACAGCAACAAAAAAAGGGTGCTTGATTATTAAACTTTAAATCACGGACTGTGCCTGGAAAGAGTGGAGGAAAGTTAAGTGAGGACAAGTCTTAAATGTTCTCTATGGTTCACTGGCAGATGTGCATTTTGAAATTACACTCTGTATACATACTGACTTCAGGTCCCTCCTAAGTTCCCATAATCTGGTCAGTAAAAACCACTATGAAGCTGCTAACTTTTTGCCCAAACTCATAATTCTTTTTAAATCCCATGCTTCTTTTTTTATACCCAGCACAAAATAGCACCACTATTTTATATCTGTTCTGAGTGTTTGCCTTGAAAGAGCTATGATACTTGCATTTCATGGGTTTTATTGTGCTTAGTTATTGATTTAAACGTGTAAAAAGCCAAAAAGAAACAGCTGGAGGACATTTTCTTATAGTCAAATCCTATGGTGGGAAATTTCATCCATGCATCCCTGTGCATAGCTGTCAACTTACAGATTTGAAAATAAGGGATCAGCAGCCAAAATAAGGGATCAACAATTACTTCGATAAAATACATATTTTGTTGTGTGCAAATGGCTTTAGATACCTATTAGGTCCATAAATTACCATATAGCATATATTCAACACAAGAAAAGCAACAATTTGTTGTTGACAAAGGACAGCTGGACATAGAAAGGGCCCCATTACCTTCAGTAGCTTATTTAAGGAACATCATCAATAAGGGACAGTAGCGGGACATGGTGCTGGGATAAGGGACTGTCCCGCCAAATAAGGGACGCTTGACAGCTATGTCCCTGTATCATCTTCTGGGCTCCCCCAGCCCTATTTAGTACATCTATGACTGCAATGCATGCACATACCAAAAATATTTTTGTTTGTTTTTAACTCTATTGAAATATTTTAATAATTAATAAAATGAATTAATGTGGTGGGAACAGGAGGGAATGGCTGGGAAGAAAACACCGGCCTTACTTGCCAGGCAACTGGTCTGGAGGTAAAAACACCCTTGGCACACCAGCTTAAAACCAGAGTGTTGGTAATTCCATCATTAACAAGGATCTGCTAGTGTTGTGGCTCAGAACGCTCCCCAGTGCATGAAAGGCATCGGCCCCTCTATGAAACGCGCAAACCCCCTTTCAGGTAGAGGGAAAGCAGGAGAGCAAGCACAGATTTCAAAATACACTGAATCTGTCTACCCGGATGCACAATGTCACACTTCATAATCACATTGCCTAGAGAACTGCATAGCAGCTTTAAATTTAGACCCGTCATTTACACCTTGAACATGTGAACTTTCTGAATGTATCTGTGTGCATGTGTGCGCGAACACAGAATAAAGTTAGGCCTCTATTTTTAAATAAATCACAGGCCTGCAGAGAAACTGATATTTTAATCCTTTCTATGCAATTAAATGACAATATTGTTTTTTCACCAGGCTAAAATAAGTTTAAAATGATTAGTCCAAGATACGTTATTGCTGTCTGCCACAACTTACTCCCTGTGTTTTTATACCTTCACTGTGCATGGAGGGAGTCCAGACCTTGGAGCAAGGTCATATCAAGAAGGGCTTGTCTCCCATAGCAGCGTAGCCCTGGAGTCCAAGGCATCTCTCAGCCATCAGCCAGCCTGCCCAATATGGATCCCATTCTTTCTTCTTCCTTCCTCTTCCCAGCAAGCCTTGCTCAAGACTCTTTCCTCCTGTCACCTCACACCCAGTTACCCTGGCAACCTTCCAAATCCCCAGTCTCTATTCACACCTCAGGGCAAGGGGGAAGGACAGTTCTCTTGCCTTGCCAATGGCCCTCAGTGACTCTGTATTGTTTCTTAAGAGCCCTGATTTGACCAGGTCATTTTGCATAGGCTAGCTCACATCCCAAACAATAAAAAAACCTATCATTTATTAATTTATTGGGTGGCAGTGGGGGGTTCTCCCCCACATCCATAGCAATAATAAACACTGTCCCTCTCAAGTATCAGTGTGTTTGTCTCCTGTTTACAAGGAGCTGCCATATGAGACCATGGCTTCATCTAGCTCTGACTGGCTCTGAGTGGCCTCAGTCTGGTCCTACTGGAAATATGGGCCTGCAATTCCTATCAGCCCCACCCGGCACATGGGCCATGGGTGATGGAGCTGGAATCCAACAACATATGGACGGCCACAAGTTCCCCATGTCTGATCGACGGTCTCCTGTCAGAGAGAGAAGTCCTGTTACCTGATCGTTCTCAAGACTGACAACAACTGAGACTGACCCTGAGAACTGTTCCATGAATGTGTGGTTAATATTAGAAGAGTTTGAAGAAGAGTTTGGATTTGATATCCCGCCTTTCACTTCCTTTAAGGAGTCTCAAAGTGGCTAACATTCTCTTTTCCCTTCCTGCCCCACAACAAACACTGTGTGAGGTGAGTGGGGCTGAGAGACTTCAGAGAAGTGTGACTGGCCCAAGGTCACCCAGCAGCTGCAGGTGGAGGAGCGGAGACGCGAACCCGGTTCCCCAGATTACGAGACTACCGCTCCTAACCACACCACCACACTGGCTCGCTTCTCCTCCTGGATGCAAATCAACTTCCCAACCTAGTTTGCAGTGGGAAAGAAGCCGTGTTGTGGCTCACTACTCTGGAGAAATGCCACAGCCATTCAATAGCAGCCTGAGCGACTCTGCGCCTCACAGGGATGATGTGTCATTGCTTGAGAGTGGGAACAGGCAACAGCATTACTGGGGAAAGTGAGAACATTGTCATAGTATATTGTAGAATGGCAGACCAAATTCCAGAAGGGCAGCTATTTCGGTCTGTTGCAGCCAAACCAGCAAAGAATCGTGCGGCATTTCAAAGACGAGCAAATTGATGGCGGCATAAGCTTTCATGGGCTACGGCTCTCCTCACACCAGATACATGAAATGGACTAGAAAGAGGTTTGTTTACTTGAAACATGCTCATCCTGCATTTTCCATGGCTTGAGGCAGCTTACAAAGAAATTTAAAATCAAACTGAATAAGATATATATATATATATATATAGAGAGAGAGAGAGAGAGAGATACTTTTGGGAGGGAGGGCATTTTGCACCATCTGTGGAGCAAAAGGGCCAAGGAAATGCAAAAAGTAGGAGCTGGTACATTGGAGAGCACAATTCTGCACAGTGAGAAACAGTTCATTCTTACACCTTCTGCACTAATTATTATGGTCTGCAGAGAGGAAGTTACCCCCAATGGTTATCAAGCCCAAATAAACTGAACAACGAGAAAAAACTGCACAAGAGCGGCACTTGCACAGACTCTCTACATCCATTTTTGCATGCAGGTCACTGCATGGATTTCCACTTGACTTCTTATCCTAAGACATCTAACGCCATTCATACAGGCCACCAAACATTCCTGATTTGCTTTTCTTTTTAATGCGACAGCTTGATGGTCCGTGTTCTTTGCTTATGGCTCACGGAGACAATGCTTTTGGAGTCTTCTCCCTTTACTCTTTCTGCTGCTTTAGGCTTCCTGGTGGTTGTACATTTCCAGCTCCTATATCCCGGAGAGCCCAAGAGGGGATTAAAACTGTTCTGCCGTCCCTGCTACTGTTCGGAAATGAAAACAGTGGCAACAAAAAGCTCCTTTCAGAGACCATCCATTTTACTGTCAACTAGAAAGAAAGGATGCTTGAGGGGAAAAGCTTTAAATATAACAGGAGCTGCATCAACAACTTAGCATGGCATGAAAGCAGGGTCTTGTCGGAAGCTGTTTCCACTGGGAGCAAGGAAGGGGGGGTAGATGTGTGGCTGGTTAGCCATCTTTCTTTACCTTTCAGTAAAGTGTCAGGGTGGACTCCAATTCCTAACACGGCTTATGTACACCGGAGGCAAAGGAATGGGACACACTGTTCATATTGATCAACTTCTACAAAGGGGGTGGGGGAGATAACTAGATCAAGGTTTTCTGGCTATTTTGGATGTAGAATCATAGAACTGTAGAGTTGGAAGGGACTAAGAGGATCTTCTACTCTAACCCCCTGCAAATCAGGAATATTTCCTTCAACGATAGAGGTGCTGGTGAAAACCAGTTGTATTCCAGTACCATTTGCTGGGACAAAGGTCCCTTGCCTCTGCTATATACAATTGTTATCCGCATTAGCTGCTCAACTTACCTAACATCTACATGGGCTCTTTACATCCTGAACTTGACATTAGTGTAGACAGCAGTGATTGTTTTAGAATTGTGGTCCTAGAACTATAATTTCTAACTCTCCATTGGTGGTTTCTTGGAATAATTAAGTAGAATGTAGCTCAGTGAGTCAGCTTAGGAGGTTCATTACAATGTGCACCCTTAAAACATAAACATTAAACACCAACAATATAAAAGGGCCAGTATAAGGGCAGTGAGCTGAGATAACAGGAAGCATAAAGAACCATAAAAGTTACAGAGGACTGAGAAGCCTGAGGAAATTTAAGAAGTGTTTCCTTCATACCACCAGGGTGTCATGGTGGGCCATGTAAGTGAGTTCATGACTGAGGTGAGATAAGACCAAAACCAGGAAGTTCTTGATTTGTTACTTGGTCTCTTGCAGGGCAGTGCTAACCATGTTTACTCAGAAGCATGTCTCACTGAATTCAATAGAGGTTACTCCCAGGTAAGAGTATCCTGCCTTGGAAGAACTGGATGCCACTCCCTTCTTTGATGAGCTGAAGAATGTCATCAACTCTCAGGCATGTGGTAAAGGCCCAAGACAAGGCCGAATCCTAACAGAAGTGTTGGAAACTTCAGTTCTTCTCCCAATGACACACCTCCACAGCCTCCTCTTGCAGAGTTGGGAACAAGGATCTGTGCCACAAGACATGTGTGACTCCAGCATTGTGACTCTCTACAAGAGCAAAGGTGACCGTCAAGACTGCAACAACTACCATGGGATCTCCCTGCTGAGTAGTGTGGTGAAAGCCTTTGCTCATGCAGTTCTCAACAGAGTACAGTGACTTACTGGCAGGGTCTATCCTGAGTCACTTTAGAGCTCAGGATTGCACCCGTAACCCTGCTTTTAACGTCATTTAAATGAATCTTTTCTTCCCGCATGCTAACAACTGCAAACCATATATAGCACTCAGAACACCAGCTATAAATGGATGCCTTGGTGTGACTCGAATCTGAAGACCTTAAACAGTTGAAAGATTGTGTGATTCAACTTGACAAGTAAGTGAATCAAAGGCTAGTACTCAAGAGCTCACATCTAGGTGTAGGAGGTGAAAAAGACAAAAAATACATTTTCAGTGGTTGGTTTCATATCGTGGTGAATGGCACGGTTTAGCGGGAAGACACTGCAATGAAAATTTCTGTTACTATATATCTTATATGGCTGTTTCTTTGTATAGATTTTAAATTTTTTGTACATGGATGTTTTAAGATGGTCTACATCTCTAATGCCTAATAAAGGTTTGGCGAAAGAAAGGTTTCATTTCAGCAGCTCATGCCACACACCGTACACTCACAAATGGCAAGATCAAATTGTTAATAAAATCCATTGTCTGATTCCTCTTTCACTGAAATGCTAAGAGAGGGTAAAGTGGATATGAATGAAGCTAAGTCTGCAAAAGGAGAAGCCGGAAGGGACTTAACAGCATGCACAGAATGGCCTAGAGAAATCTCAGAGGCAAAATGGACCATCAGAAAAGCAATGACAGAGCAACGCAAAAGCTTCCTTTTATTTGTAGAAACAGTTGTCAAGAACCAAGGGATGCTGTTCATCTTATGGAAAGCCCTGATCTTAAAACCATGTTCCACTGACAGTTCTGAGAGGAGGTCACAAAGGGGAAATCAGAACATTCTGAGAAAAAACACAAGTAATAGGCTACTCACATGCGAAATATTGTTTCCTATTACCCTGTTTCTTGACAGGTAGAAAGTTTCAGAGCTACTGTTTACAGGGTCACTTTCCTCGCCCAGGGGGTGGGGCAGAGGTATGGGGGGTGTATTAGATTCTTGCTACATTTTATCCCTATTTAGGGAAGTTTTTAATAACTGATGTTTAAATGTACTTTTAATCTTTCGTTGGAAGTGGCCCAGAGTGGCTGGGGAAGCCCAACCAGATGGGCGGGGTATGTATGTATGTATGTATGTATGTATGAATAAATCAATAAATCTCTATAAAAGGATGTGAGAGGAACAGAAATAATAAGAAATAATAATATTTTTAAAATTTATATCCCATCAATCTGGCTGGCTTTCCCCAGCCACTCTGGAAGGCTTAAAACATACATAAAAACACAACGAAAAATCAAATATAAAACATCAAGAAACAACCTATCCTATACAAGCAACAAAGAAACCAATAAATCAACAGAAACACATAACAACAACAAACAGTTTACAGTTATACCCAAATTAAAATAACTGCCAACCCCAACTAAACATTAAACCAACACCAACCTGCCAAAAACAAAAGAGGAACCAAAATTAGAACCATTAAAAAACATTTTAGTCAGTTGCCCCAACCCAACAGTCGTTCCAGCAATGTCCCAGTGGCCTCCCAGGAGCCTCTTTTAGCTGTTCCCGGTGAGTCTGGGCTCTGCCCCTAGACCAGGTCAAAATGGGCCTTGCAGCAGAGAGAAGAAGAAGAAGAAGAGTTTGGATTTGATATCCCGCTTTATCACTACCCTAAGGAGTCACAAAGCGGCTAACAATCTCCTTTCCCTTCCTCTCTCACAACAAACACTCTGTGAGGTGAGTGGGGCTGAGAGACTTCAGAGAAGTGTGACTAGCCCAAGGTCACCCAGCAGCTGCATGTGGAGGAGCAGAGACGCGAACCCGGTTCCCCAGATTACGAGACTACCGCTCTTAACCACTACACCACACTGGCTCTCAAGAGAAAGGTCTTCCTTCCAGCACTCAGGGCAGCAGCAATGAGGGTCCTTCACACAGTGCAGAGTTAAATTATGGAATTCCCTCCCATAGGAGCTAGTGGTGCCACCACCTTAGATGGCTTTAGAAGAGCATCAGACCAATTCATGAAGAATAAGGACATCCATGGCTACTACTAGCCATGAGAGTGATGTTCCACCTACCTCCGTTGTTGGAGGTAGTATTGCCTCCAAAGGCCCGTTACTGGGAATTGCATTGTTGCAACTGGGTCCTACTTGCAGGCTTCCTACAGGCTTATGTGAGAACAGATTGCTGGACCAGAGGGGCCTTTGCCCTAAGCCAGCTGTTCTTATGTACTTACAGACAGAAAGCATCAGGCAGGTACCAAGATATGGGACATCTGTTCTTGAAACCTGGTTAGCCCCTGCCCCCAGCAACCACCCACCATCAGTTTTACCTTGCCAGCTGATGTTTCTAAAATACAGGGCCCACAAGAAGAAATATGATGCTGAACATATATACACTTCCTCTACTGCTTGGTTTCCTGCTTGGCAGAGGGTTGGACTCAATGGCCCTTGTGGTGGTCTCTTCCAACTCTATGATTCTATGATTCTACTGGCCTAGGTTCCATGGAACGGCTCTGCAAAGAGGATTTTAAAATATGAACCGGCTCGAAGAGTTCTGTGAAAATTAGAAGCTGTCTTGCAAACATCTTCAGTTGGTCCTAAAAACAGCATGATGTTACCAGTGCTTAGCTGGTGAAGGTTTTGAAGTGAAATGATCCCTAATTGTGAAGGATGCACCGTACCTGGCTAAATAGTTGCCAAATTTCCCAGTGTAGGAAGTTTCTGGAGAATGCACAGACAAGGGAGATTGCTAAGAACAATGGGTTAAAGGCAGGGGAACTTAAAGAAAGGAAGATTTAAAGTATTCTTACATCATGGGTCTTTAGTGCTATTAAGACTCCATTATCCTGGGGATGACTCCTTCTCAGCTTCCTAAAGTATGTCTTTGCAGTAAACAGCAGCATGCCAGAAAATAAGGAAATAGCTTGTACAGACTGATGCACACAGAGGACCAAATGCGGAGAAGCACCTTTCGATTGCTCTGTACCACTTTCTCAGCATGAAAGCAATTATTCAGCAACAGAGATCAAGCTCACTGATACTTTTCTCCTTTAAATATTTTGGCATTGATTAATCTCAGACTATCAAGAGCCCTAGACAGAAGATGTGACCCTGCTCAAGGCAGCACCTAACATACCTTTGTGATAAATGAGAAGTATTTTTTATGCAGCTATGAAGCAGTGAGATACAGGACACCTAGTCCCCCCAAAATATGTATGCCTGAAAATGCACTACACAACTTTTGTAAAAAGTTAATATCGGGGCCAGATATTAGGCAAAGTACAAAATTTGTGGATATATTTGTGTACAATCCCCATTCCCTGTGCCAGGTATCTTAACCCCCCCCCCCGTGTTACTGATCTAGAAGCTGTGATGTCATTTCTCCCAGGTAAAGGTAAATGGACCCCTGATCGTTAGGTCCAGTCACAGATTACTCTGGGCGCTCATCTCACTTTATTGGCCGAGGGAGCCGGCGTACAGCTTCTGGGTCATGTGGCCAGCATTACTAAGCCGCTTCTGGCGAACCAGAGCAGCGCACGGAAACGCCGTTTGCCTTCCCACCAGAGCGGTACCTATTTATCTACTTGCACTTTGATGTGCTTTTGAACTGCTAGGTTGGCAGGAGCAGGGACCGAGCAACGGGAGCTCACTCCGTTGCGAGGATTTGAACTGCGACCTTCTGATCGGCAAGCCCTAGGCTCTGTGGTTGAACCCGCAGCGCCACCTGTGTCCCTTCATTTCTCCCAAGCTATGAGCAAATCTAAAAACTAGTAACCTCTCCAGTAGAAACATAAATATGATGGAACAGCAATGGACTGTACTGTAGCACATTTGAGGTGTGGAAGCATCAGCACAGAGGATGGGTGCCTGCATTGGCTCTATGGACTTCTTTGGCACACCCATTTTAGTCCTAAAGGGCTTTGGGCTTGTTCACACTTCCACCTATGCCTTGCTTAGAAAGCATGGGGCGCAGCCAATTTCTGCTTGCCCCACTCCTTTGCAAGGGAAGTTCCGCTCCTTAGCGATAGTGCAGAACAAATGTCCTTCCATTTTGATATGATGGCCATGTTCAAATATATAAAAGGATGTCACATAGAGGAAGGAGAAAGGTTGTTTTCTGCTGCTCCAGAGAAGCGGACACGGAGCAATGGATCCAAACTACAAGAAAGAAGATTCCACCTAAACATTAGGAAGAACTTCCTGACAGTAAGAGCTGTTCGACAGGGGAATTTGCTGGCAAGGAGTGTGGTGGAGTCTCCTACTTTGGAGGTCTTTAAGCAGAGGCTTGACAACCATATGTCAGGAGTGCTCTGATGGTGTTTCCTGCTTGGCAGGGGGTTGGACTCGATGGCCCTTGTGGTCTCTTCCAACTCTAGGATTCTATGATTCTATGAAAACCCGAATAGCGTTTTGCTCTTACTGAGTAGTCAAGGCCGATTTCCCTCAGGGGAAAGCAATGGGGCAAGAGGAAGCCATTTGTCATGCCGCCTGATCCTATCTGTGTTTAACCAGAAGAAATCCCACTTTAGGCACTTCAGGGTATACAGTATTGGTTTATTTTTACTCAGGCCCCTTGCAGGAGATACAATGGGGCTCCACAAGAGTTGTTTCCTGCTGTTGCACAAAGAACATGATTTATTGATTTAGAAGGACTTTCAATGTTTTTTGCAATCTCCAGCCTCCTGCGCTTTTGGACATGACTTTGAAGACTGAAACTAAAAATAGATATTCAATTACCATTACAGTGTCTGCTATTAGGGAATTCAAGGTGGCCAGTTTTCTCTGCAAAATCTTGGCTCAATATTCATTTCCCTCAGATCAGCGCTCATATGGTCAGTAACTATGTTATATTGATTAAAATGATACTCACAGAGCAGGCTATCATTTAAAGAGAAATTGGATCTTTTGTTATATATCTGGTTAATTGTAGAGACAGTAGATACCATAGATGCTGATGTGGCTTGCCAACCAGCAGTCTAAGGGGGTTATAGTCAGAGTAGCATGTAGGATTATTTGCATGTCCAGGGATAAGGTCAAGCGACAGTAATCAGCATAGAGATGAAGAACAAAATGGAACATTTCCAGCATGAAAACCATGGAAGAAAATGGGCCTAATCCGGGCCCCAGGACTTGGTTGCTGACCCCTGCTCTAAAGCTTAGTTTAAGGGATGTTGTGTTAACATTTACATTACAACATAGTTGGGACTTAACAGGCGGATGCTATAGGGACAACTCAGGTAACAATAACAACCATGTAGTAAACCTATAGAGCTCTGTCTTGGGGTCATCCCAGCGTGTGTAGGAAGTGATTGCACATTTAAGAGTATTCAATGATCTCAGTGATTGTTGCATGCAAAGCCAAAGAGAGTGGAAGGAAAGCATAACTCAGGTGTCATCTCACTTATATTTCAAATAACATCTGTGTGGCGCCAGAAAATAAATAAGTTGATCTAAACTGTGAAAAGGTGCAAAAAGGCCAAAA
Source organism: Podarcis liolepis (assembly GCF_965112155.1). Lineage (NCBI taxonomy): Eukaryota > Metazoa > Chordata > Lepidosauria > Squamata > Lacertidae > Podarcis > Podarcis liolepis. Next base: position 5,537,301 of record NC_139556.1, read on the forward strand.
ATGGCCCCAAGAGTAGGAAAATTGCAAAAATTACCACCATCAGTGCCACGTGAATCTGACCCACAGCAAAGCACCTGGGGGGTACCGGTCTACCTCTGAATCAGAAGCCAGGCACTTCAGGGTACCAGTCTACCCTCCTTGTTGTCGTTTCCATGTTGTCCTCCAGCAAAGAGGAAGACTGAGAGCCACCATTGATGCCAGTCTTGTGGAAATCAGTGAAGGTTTGGGTAGGGTCTGTGAGAATCTTCATTCCATCTTTGGCTGCCCAAAGTTTCTAGACACCTTGCCACCAGCATGAGGCAAACTGTAGTGTGAACAACAAGGAATGGCCCACCCCTCATGAGATGCATGCATTCATTTCTGCTCCTTATGGTAATATGGACTGATAAGGTGTTAGGTTTTCTTTAAGAGAGAATGAACAAATCCGGGAGAGACTGCTGCACTAACTGCTGACATTCATTCCAAACCCTATTTTAGCCCTTGGAGCAACTAAGATCTTGTTTGGGAAGGTGAGAACGAACAAGCTTGATGCACATTATTTCCCCACGTACACTGATTGCTTTCCTCTATGTCTCCCTGGTTCACTGAACCAATGATCTTAAGCATCATTAGCTCTTCAGGGTTAAAATAAATCAAATATGCCTACAGGAATAATAATTCAAAAGCTGACACCGTGTTATTTACTACCCACATCTCACCACAGAACTTTGGCTTCATCTTTGTAGCCATTATGTTACAAACGGCTGCATATGTATTTTATACATCTGTGAGGTGATTGCAAGTGGAAGTATACACCTTAAATAATTGTCTCTGCATTATAATCTCTGCATAATTATTTTTGCAAAGAAGCCAGTTGTCAACATTTCATTGCACTTTCGAATATTGCCCTCAACTTGTCCTGTGCAAAAAGAGGTTGATTCGGTTTTTGGTGATGTTGGTGTAAAATTCTCACAACAGGAAGCACCTTTTTATGAACTACAGTCTTTTTCGGAGATTTGTAATTCTCCCTAATGTCACTCTTCACAGCAACTATCTTAATGTGTAGCGTGTTTTTTCCAGCTGCTTCAGTATAGAAAATAAAAACCAACAGATAGTTTTCTATGAACTTTTAAAATGTATCGTTCGAACGTTGACAATATCCAGTTTACCTTCAGCCTCCATTAATCCCATTCCTGTTTGCTTCACTGGTTCTTGCCCATTCTGGCTCATCTTTCCTCTGTTGAAAAACACAGTTGAGCAGCTATTTAAAAAAGCCTCCACCGTCAAATGATGCAATATACCACCCTGAGATCAATGGGGATAGGGCGGTATACAAATTGAATAAATAATATTTCTTTGATTAAAAATGTTTACAGGTTGACTCAATATGAAATGTTCATTTATTGGAATTCACGACCCATAATGGTTTTTAAATTTGCAAAAAGGCAGTGGCTATCAGCAGAAGCAACCCCTCCTCCCCACCTGCTTGTTCATTTCCAAATGCAGATGTGCAAGCTGTTGCACAACTTGCCACATGAAGAACGCTTTCACACTCGGAAGAGATCCTCTGGTTGTAGCTGGATTCTTTTAACACTAGGAAAACAGATGGCAGCTGAAGGGATTGTCGCACAGGGATATCTCACAACCAGCATTCTGTTGGGGGGTGTGATCCTGGCTTGGTGTCTGCTCAAGTGCTGGCCACAAGTAGCTTATGCGCTGTTTAAGACGTGCAAGAATGTTGTTTACGTGGGGCAGAGCGGGGCAAGGCCTTCGCATGCAGGGACGGCACATCTCGTTTTTCCATGTGAGTTGAAACAGGAAGTGCTGCCCCTCCCTGCCACGCCTCTTCTGGTTTCTGGTGAGATTTCAGCAAGATCTCACCCGAAATCAGCACTGATCCTGGCACCACTTCTCCAGCAGCAGCAGAGGAAGCTGCTTCATCCCCCCTGATCACAGGGCACTAGGTGAATGTCTTTATGTGCGAACTGTGCCTTTGTCTGTGCTCACACACGAACAATTGGCCAGATATTCACTGTACCTTCTCACTTATCTGTAAGTTGAAGGATAATTGAGATTGGGCAAACATCTGAAGCTGATGCCATTGGAGTAGTTCTGGGTAGAGCAGCGTCGCCCTATTAATTAATTATTATTATTATTTTATTTATTAAATTTGTTAGTCGCTTTATCTTGCCCAGGGCAACCCAAAGTGACTTACAATCCAACAAACAGACAGCTGACTCCACTCCACAGAGATTCATAAAAACCAAGAGGAAAAAGAAATATATTAAAAACATCTCACGTACTTCTAAAAGGCCAAATGCCTGGTTATAGAGGGAAGTATTTGCCTGGTGCCTAAAGATATATAATGGTGGTGCCAGGTGAACCACTCTGTGAAGAGCATTCCATAAACGGAGACCCACCACAGAAAAGGCCCGTTCTTCTGTGGCCAGCCCCTGGACCTCTCGTGGTGGAGGGCTTCAGATCATGATTGCACAGTCTGGCTCCATTCATATGGGAAGAGACGGTCTCACAAATTCTGTATAAACATTTGCTGTCTTGGATTTTACTAATAATCAGGATGTTTTGGTCAACCATATTTCATCATTCCTCTGTTGAGGAATTACCTGATCAATTTTCAGCTCCAATCAGTGTGTGAGCTCAGTCATCTTTCGATAGACATCTTTCCTAGAGGAACTTACTTTCAATATTTTAAAACATTCATCCTCAAGCACTTCCCGAAGCTGTATTATATTAGTAGGGATTAGTATAAAATAATTACAGGCCTGAAGTTGAAAAATATGATTAAAACTTTTTTATTTGACTTCAGGGTATAATTTGTTTTTATCTACAGGCAGAAAGATTAAATATAAATTCTTAATCATATGGAAATTTGCAGCATGAATTGACTTTTCTACTAGAACTACTGAAGAGGAAACTTAAAAGAATAAGATGGATGATTTCTTTTTATCTTCTACTGACTTAGCGTACAAAAGCACTGCTGTCCTATAGCAAATCAAGGAAGACTTAATGCATATAAGTGCTTCTGAAATACAATCTCCTGGGGCCAAGTTTTGACTTTATTCCTTTTACGGACTTTAGAACATAAGGTTACGAGCCAGTTCTTTATAACCAAATGGAATCACTAGAGCAGGAAGTTTGCTGTTCTTCACTGGTACCTAAAACAGATGCATAGACCTTGTTCATTTGTCATATTGAGCAATAGTTAATGGTCTGTCACAATCACACCTTTCTAGTCTGTTCTACTCATCCCTTATTAGCACATGGAGGAAACAGACTACAATAACTAAACCAGGGATTATAGTTTGTTGTGCCCCCAATAGACCAAGGTTTGTTTGAATGAAACAAACCACAACAATAATATTATTATTATAATAATAATTTACTATTTATACCCCGCCCATCTGGCTGGGTTTCCCCAGCCACTCTGGGCAGCTTCCAACAAAATATTAAAATGCAATGTTCGGTTAAACATTAAAAGGTTCCCTAAACAGGGCTGCCTTCAAATGTCTTCTAAACGTCTGGTAGTTGTTTTTCTCTTTGAAATCTGGTGGGAGGGCGTTCCACAGGGCGAGTGCCACTACCGAGAAGGCCCTCTGCCTGGTTCCCTGTAACTTAGCTTCTCGCAGTGAGGGAACCGCCAGAAGGCCCTCAGCGCTGCACCTCAGTGTCCGGGTAGAATGATGGGGGTGGAGATGCTCCTTCAGGTATACTGAGCCGAGGCCGTTTAGGGCTTTAAAGGTCAGCACCAACACTTTGAATTGTGCTTGGAAATGTACTGGGAGCCAATGTAGGTCTTTCAAGACCAATGTTATATGGTCTCGGCGGCCGCTCCCAGTCACCAGTCTAGCTGCTGCATTCTGGATTAGTTGTAATTTCCGGGTCACCTTCAAAGGTAGCCCCATGTAGAGCGCATTGCAGTAGTCCAAGTGAGAGATAACTAGAGCATGCACCACTCTGGCGTGTTTGGATGTAATGCTAACCTAGGGGTCATAGTTTGTTCACAGCAAACCATTAACTATGATTTTACTATGAAATGTGAAATGGGCCACAGAAGAGAAAGACTTTGCAAGATTATCCAAACTGGGATAGTAGAGAGGAGGGCAACTGCAACCTATTCTACCCTTGTCTCACAAGCCATAGTTCAAGTGGCCATAGTCCTGCTTCTGAGCCCTCAAACATATTGCCTTGGGAACAGAATAAAGCCTTGTCATTTATTGTGGTCCCCAAATACTGATTAGTCAGTTGATTAATCACTTGGCATTTCCTATGGTCAATAATGATTAGTCAGTTGAGAAGGAAATTTGCATTAGCAGAATATTTGTCAGGTACTGGCTTATTCATATATGTAATCAGCATAATAAATTCAGTTGATAGCTAGTTTTTCAGAGGGAAATGGGGAGGCTGGCTAGCTCCACCCTCTTCTTTATCTTTCTTCTCCTTCACCCTGGCAGAGACCCTCCTATCCTTGGCACACCCGAGGATTTGTCTATCTCCTTGCTGCCTTTCCTGCCCCACCCTGAAAGGGGGGGAGAAAAATTATTAGTGTCACTTCCAACAATATCAGAATCAGGTCATTTTCAAAAGTGGTGGGTTGGTTTGCTGCTTGTAAAACCTACACATATTTTACTTAAAAATGTGCAATTTCCCCCACTCTATTCTGCATTAATAAATTGGGTTCAGTATAACTTAGGGGAATGGCAGCTTTCCTCATAGGTCCCCCCCCACCCCAGAGTCCCCTGCTCAGGGTTCATTCTAAAACCAAACAACAAAGAAATCAAACTTTAAAAGGTGCCAAGGCCAAAAAAACTCTCAACCTGTTTGTATTTGCATGTAATTTTGCAGGCTTAGTCAACTCGGGGTGGACTATTATGCCTGAAAACTTCAACCATTTCTATGAAATGGGGGAAAAGTTATAGCCATTTCAAAAATTCCCAATACAGTGGTACCTTGGGTTACATACGCTTCAGGTTACATACGCTTCAGGTTACAGACTCCGCTAACCCAGAAATAGTACCTCGGGTTAAGAACTTTGCTTCAGGATGAGAACAGAAATCGTACTCTGGTGGCGCGGCAGCAGCAGAAGGCCCCATTAGCTAAAGTGGTGCTTCAGGTGAAGACCAGTTTCCGGTTAAGAATGGACCTCCAGAACGAATTAAGTACGTAACCAGAGGTACCACTGTAGGGAATTTGGGAAGGGAACGAAGCTTCATTTCCCCCCTATGTGAACTTGGCATTTAGATCCCAGGCCAAACTGAGCAGCCTCCCAAGTGCTTTAGGAGTCTGAACTGAATCTTGTGGTTGTTGCATGTTTCTTTTTCACCAAACTTTTGTCAGAATTCTAGATTGGCATGTGTCTAGATAATATTTGCTATGACATCTGCTATGTTGGCTATTTTTTTCTTTAAAAAAGATATTATTATCACTGCTCTAATTTTCATTGGTTTGATGACTATATTCTGGGAAAATATACAAAAGTTTAAAATACTGTGTTCAGTGGAACTACAGCTTTAATCTCACCAGTGCACTGTTTAGCACACAAGTATGTAAGTATGTGTAGGGAAGCAGGGAAGGACATATGGCAGTTCCTTGAGGGTTAAAGTAGGAACCTCTCATTCGTCTTCCCATGGCTAGTAAAAGCAACAACTTATTACATTTTTTAGAAATTCTTACATTCTTGGAATGGGAAACAGATTGGTGTCCGCAGTGGTGGTACTGCTGCTGCTTCCTTCGCTGTCCATGCTGTATCCACTGCCAAAGGTACTGGCTGAAGAACCAGTGGAGGAGACTGAACTTTCTCCCGGTCGGTGGTTCGTAGGTCTTGCTGTACAGGGTAGGAATGAAGGATTACCAAACAGCCTAGAGAGACATCAGTGTCAACAATACAAGCAGCACCTAGCAATCATGTGAAGTAAGAACAGAAAATTCTCACAAAATGTTGCTCTAAATAGGTTCCGGGAAACCTCTGCAACAATACACATCAAGCCTAATTTATAACTGGAAAATACAATTTTAATTTCCTCACAATGGTTTGAAAATTGAAACAATATTCATCTAGCAACAGCAATGACACTGTACAATTAATCCTTACTAATTCTGGTCAACAGCTCAAACGTCACACTACTGAAGGCCTTTTGAGAAAGTGTACACAGTAAAAAAGAGGGGGACACCCCCTGAATGATGAATCAGGAACACAGATACTAGACAGGCAACATCTTCTCTAGACACCACATAACTACTTGAATATATTTCTCAACTGCAAGTTAAAAGCTTAGAACATGTTACAGTCTCTGCTTTATTCCAAATATTGACCAAAGGAAACAATACCAGTCCAGCCATGCTGAGTTCACAAATCTCCAACAAAAATATTGGAGAATTTCCCTCACCCACCCACAAATTTATATTCATTCCTTATTTTGATGTCTCTGTGCTTGTTACCTTTCTCATTTGGGGCAAATTGAGAAATATGCGAAGCTGCAATGTCATACAAAATAATTCTTGTCAATGATTAACTGCAGCAGTGTGCATTTCAGCAACACTATTGCCCAGGACAATACAACGCCACTAAAAACTAAAACAGATATTGCACTATCTAGAAAATGCACATTGATTAATATATGTATATATGTTGTGGGTTGCTGTTGTTGTTTCTTAAAAAATGTGCTCCAGCTATGGCTTATAAGTTTATGATAGCGTATCACAGGTTAGGTCCATGATGCTCCAAAGCTTTGCAAACAACTCGTTTCCATATGCTCCAAAGGTTCAGGTCACAGCCCACTACATTTGCCAAATGGGAGTTTTCAGATAAAGCATCTGAGCAATTTCATGAAATTGCATGTCACCTTAGGAAGGTGGGAGAGTACCTAGCGACAGCAAGAGCACTGAAATGTGACAGCACTCAAACAGGAAAAAGCAGAGCCCAGCGACAGCTACAGATTATTGATGTCTATAGACTGAATAATGGGTTGGCTCTCTGAAAATTGTTTCTTTTTTGGCGGTGACAAAGCCCATTTAATTTTTCTGGGAATTAGGTACTGAGAAGCCTATTACAAAGAAGGTTTATTGAGCAGCAAATTTATTTACATTATGAAGGATTCTTGCAAAGCAACGACTGAATATGCCAGTGAGGCCCTGGTTTTTGAAACAGCTCTGAACAGGAAAGGATCAGATTGATATGAGCTCCCCTCTCTCTGCACAGTCATAATGGTTGCCCTAAAAGCAATTCAGTAACAAAACAAAACAAATAAAAAACAAAAACAAACAACAATCTATATGAAGGGCTAAAGCACAGAAGTAGGAAAACTGAAACTCCAAAAATGCAAAAGGGACTCTTTCTGTGCTCCATTGCCAGTGAGGTAACCTTGAGACAGTTGATTTAGCGGATAGCGAAGACCTGTGTTCAAATCCCCACACTGCCATGAAGATGACTGGAAAGTCCTTGAGAGATCACTTTCAGAGCCTATTCAGGCTTTACTTGCATGGAGGGACAATGTTAAGGGACAAATGGACTGCCAGGCGACCCCTTCAGCCTCTGTATCACGCCTTGGTCTTCACATGGCATGTGCTGGTTTCTTATGTGTTCAGATGCAAATTCTGCAGTGGAGCAACTCCCCTAGCTGTGTCAGTTTCTCATGCAATTTAGAAAAGTCCTATTTCCAACTTTAACCATGCGCTCAAGAACCCGCTTATCTGCAGTCATGTTGCCTACAAAATCACTTTCTTATGCCTGATTCTCATATCACCTTTGGACTCTTCCGCAGTAATTTTAATGCACCAGTTTCACGTCATGAATTTTTACTTTAAAAGAACCTCATATGGTGAGAGCTAGTATTTATGATATCAAGTCACATCATGTTTTTGGGTGGATTCCTGCCATGGAAAATGCACTCTCTCATCATATGTAGGGTCAGTCAAACAGAATGTTCACCACATGAAACTGATGTGGTAAATTCGCCTTGTGAGAGGTATCTTGGGGACCAGACTTTAGTTGACAATGATACCCCCTCCCCCAAAAGGGTCCTGACCTAAGTAAAAAGACAATAAATAAATCAATGCATTAGAGGCTAATGATGCTCTTCCACGGTTGGATAAGGGCAACACCGAAAGATCAATTCAAAATAAATGATCTTCTGTAACTTCAACACTGCTTTTGTATCCAGAGCTTGTGTCTGTTGAGTTTGGTAGTCCAAAGAGTGTTTCCCTAGAGAGAACCAGCCAGTTGATGTGACAGGTGCTCATTCTTTGCAATTCAGAATCCTTTGCAGAGTCAGCCTCTCTCCATCTTCTAAGCAGAAGTAACTTTGGTTGCTAAAATAGCTGGTTGGGAAGCCCTGGCCTTCTTTTCTTAATGCTCACCAAGGAGATGCTATCTTTGAAAGCACTGCTTCAGCTTGAAACTAAGATTAGACTCCCATAACCATTCCAGTCCCCCAAGGGGACTGCAGCCACACCATAGGAGCCACCAGTGGGAGAAAGATTGAATGTGGATCAGTGGATCACCACAGCCTTTTTCATGTGTTCAGAAGAATACACGAGGGCTTAAACTGGGGAGGGGGAGTAGGCACGTACACAATGCCTCCATCCAAAATGTCCCCACACAAGCTGGGCACACACACCACACTCCTGAACTTCTCATGTTGAGTAGAAAGGTCTGAAGAGGCCTTGTAAAAACATTGGGCTGGGCACACAAGCTTCCTGACCACCAGGAACCTTGATAATGGCTCCAGGGGTGCTTGCAGGCATGATCACTTGACTGCACTGACAAAACTCCTGATCAGCACAAGAAGGCTGAGGCGGGAGCAGCTATGCTTGGCATGCCTATGCCCACTCCCTAGTTTAAACTCTGGTCATGTTTTCGTCACCCAAATTTCTCTGTCATGTCCAATGGGGAATTGTGTATCTCCTATTTCAGAGAGATCATTTCATTCCTGGGGTAAGGAGATGTAAAACCTCCCCTTCAGACATGACTAAGAAGAGCTAATGGAGCATGTAACAGGGCTTCTTCTCCTTCCTATGTCTGAAATGGTTCTCAGAGAAATGAACGTGAGAGATATGGAAATTCTTACTGTGAATTTCTATTCCTGGGGTTCCTAGAGGGCAGTCCTGGTAAGGGATGGCTCCTATAATTTGCAGATCTCTCTTCTTCATGCCAGGACTGCTGTCCAGGAACCTCCATCCATTGAGCAGCAGTCTCTATTCTCGGCACCCAAGGAGCAGTTTTGTCCTAAAAATACTCCAAAATCTATGGAAAGGACCATGACTCCTTCTGAGACAAACTAGAAGACTTTTGAATGTAGATATAGCTTTATGTGTCATGTCAATAGGAACATCATCTCTTCTTCTTCTTCTTCTTCTTCTTCTTCTTCTTCTTCTTCTTCTTCTTCTTCTTCTTCTTCCTTGCTGTGAACTTTCACAGGTGAAAACACACTAGATGTACAAATGATAACGACAACCAATGCTGTGTCCAAGTTGAAATCCCAGTGTGCCATGCTAGTCTTTACTCAAATAAAAAGAATGGTTTAATCATGCTTAAGCAATTTATGTTAAACGCATGCCATTTAGTAGGCAGTGTGAGCCCAGTTAGCCCCATTTTTGTGTGTGCTGCTGGAGCTTCCCTGTCTCAGAACGTTCTGTAATTTGGACTCAGCACAATCTTTCAAAATGGGGTTTGCACATGAGCTGTAAGATGGGCCTACGGTTTTTCAACCCAACCTGAATACCGCAGAGAGGGCTGGAGAGATAAGTAGTGCAATGTGTAAGGATGAATTAGCAGGCATGGCAAGAAGGCATTTGGTTAAGGCTGACTTCTTGGCCATGTCTTTGGGCTCACCTCCTTCAGGCTTGGCCGGTCCATCAGACATCACTTTCCTGAGGGCTAGTTGGCTTTGGTCTTTGTTGTCACTGGCTGGTGAAGGCAGATTGTCAGACTGAGTTCTTTGAATGGGGAGGACTCCTGCTATGCTGTGTCTGTGCTGCTTCCTTGCATGATTAGACTGACCGCTTTTATGTGCTGCTGTGGCAGTGTAGGTGGAATGGAAACCCAGAGTATGTATCCTCAGATGGAACCAGCTTAAATGTTAGTCATGCAAACACAAGTGGGGGGTTTTCTCTTCTGGATTTAAATAGGCAAAGTGTCTTCAGAGACCAAAGAGACACCACATGCACAGCATTAAAGGGTAATTAAACTGGCTGTTTCTTTTCCATTAACAACAATGAAGAAGATGGAGGGAAATTTATTTTCTGCTTTCTGCAATATGCAATGCTGATTATATGGCACACCAAATAATCATGGAGACAAACACAATGACGCTACAGTTGGATTATATTAATTTGCAGGTGACTAAAGCCTCAACCTGTAATTCCGTGACGGGAGGGGGGTATGTAAAAGTTGTAATTGTACAACCTCACTGCAGACTAAGAACAACAACAAAAATCAAACCCACCCCTATATAATGTCACTCTAGCAGAGCTAATGATATGGCTGTTAACGTTACCCATATTTCCTCAGTAATTATCTATATGTTAATTTTTGTGCTCCACAAAAATGCTATTGACCTAAGAAAACATCTGTTGGTTCAAATAATCCTGTCCAAAGATTAAAACTGTCAACATTTATCAGCACTGAACGACCTTTTTCCAGGAAAGTCTTATGACATTCTTAAGGTCTTTGAGCTGCAAAGGGTGACATTGCCCAATATGTCTCTTTCTCATTTGCTTCCTAATGTTAGCAATCTGTGTTCCTTGCTAAACTGCAGGATCTTACTTAGGAGGCTGGAAACCAAGTCAATGAAGTATGAATTATGGTTGAGGCATTTAGTGGCACCAAAGCAACAGCACACAGCAGAATTTTACCACAAGATGTGGACAGACAGTGGACAAATGGAGACCCCAGTAGAGAAACAGCCAGTTCTACTGCATTCTATGCAAATAAAAGAGGACTTCTAAATAGGAGGAATATATTATATTTATATGGATCTACACACAGACACACACGGAGAGAACACTGAACAGGTGGAACACACATTGTGCTAAGAGCAGAAAGAAAAGCCCAGCAGGGAAAGAGTTTGGGGGGTGGGAAGCGAAGGAGGGGGGCGGGGAGGAAGGCAACAGTTGAACATTAAGCTGCCATGCTGAGGAATTTTATTTGCGTCTTTTACTTGGTTGAAGGCGGAGCTGTTGGACAGCTGCTTCAGCAGCGGCGATGGCTGCCCCAGCATCTTCAAGGTGCGTTTGAGTGACGCTGGTTTTGCTTTGGCTCCGCGAAGGCCCATGAGAGCGCAGGTGTCCTTCAGAGGAAGATTTGGAGCTTCCTGGACTGCTGTGGGACTTCTCAATGGTGGGCACCTGCATATCTGCGGGGGAAATATAATGGTTATCAAAGACAAAGGCCAACTTCAACCTCTATTTATTCTAAGCAATAAGAAGCGATGTACAATGTACAAAACATTATACAAGTATTAGAAGAATTGCAAGTTCTGTTTTTCCTGTATTATAATACATGTTGTGCATATCACACAATGCATTATACAGTTACATATGCAAAAATTGATTTATAGATTTTGGGGTGACTCCCCCCCCAAAGATTCGGAAATGAAAGATAATTTCTTTGTTTTTAGGCAAAAGTTCATCTAACTAAGCTACTTGGGAACATGAAGTTGTAAAGAAGTTATAACCCACACAGTTATAGCACACACAGATAAAATATTTCCTACCCTTTGATGGGTCAGGGAAAATGCCGTGACTTCTGCTTTTGATGACAGACGGTTTGGGGGACTGCTGGCTGTTCTGTCCAGAGTGGGATTTTCCATGGTCAATGCTTTCACTCTGCTCCTTCAGAGTGTACCACCGAGGAGTATTGTCCAGCTGAGAGGCACTAGAAAGCTCAATTAATACCTATGTGAGGATACAGAGAGCAAATTATTTTGTTATTGAACACCTTACAATGTCTGATTCTGATCTGGCTAACGTGCGCGTTAGCTCAAGAGTTTCTCCAGTCAAAACAGTGGAGAATGCTAAACAGACTCCCAGAATTATATACGGCATGCTATATAATAACAGAGACATTTAAAAGCAAAAGCAAAAAAGGTGGAGGGCTAAAATAATTTCAGTCGTTCCTTTCTTCCTAATGTTTCCGTATCTGTTGTCGTCTTCATCAATATTATTGTACATGGTGTTTTACAGAATACCGTAAGTAAATGTTCCTATTTTGAGGCAACTACAAAACATGCATCCACACCACAAACTTCAGCCTTGGAGACTGAAAGTCCTCTAGTCCTCAATAAACTCTCAATGCCCAAGGTTCTCCTGTGAACGCTAAAACAGCAAAAGTGCTTTATGAGTGATTTATATTTGTGGGGTGGATGCACCCCAAGAACTTTTCTCTTGGTGCAGCAGCCTCTGGAAGAGGAATGGTAGTTGCAACCATAGTTTGTCTATTAAACCAGGGTTAGCGCAAACCATGATTTGCAAAACCACATGAAACCATAGTTTGTTTACCAGCCAGTCACAGACCATAGTTTGTTAATTCAGACACCACACCACCATACCATAGGTAAGCTTCCTTAACTATGGTTTATCATGATGCCTGAACTGAGTCAAGTCAGCATCAGTTCCCACAATGGCAGCATCTGGAGAAATGCCATAGCCATTGCCGCTGGTTATATCTGTGATTTCCCACCTTTCTCCACCGAAACATGCATCCAAGGAACATCAGAATTACTCATCTGGATGAAAAATGCATCATATGAGTCTACTCTTAGTTGACTACTATGTCAGGTGAGGGAAGGCAGTGAAGCAAGAAATAAGGGATACTCACCTCACCCAGGAAGTCGTTGGAGGAGAATCTATCATAGTCCCAGACAGTAACTTCCAGGGTCTTCTTCTTTAGCTGCAGTTAATATCAAAAGATAATTAATTTCAATCCTCTTCATGAATCTGGCACCGAATCCATAAAGCATGCTTTGCTTGTTGCCATCTGCCGGCACCCACCATTCTTTTTCAATATGACAGCCAGGCGATTATTGTCCTCCCATCAACCTTGAACTCAGAAAATTCATTTCGGGTAAAGCTGAAAGTTGATATCAAGACAGATGAGCTCGGCCGAGGTTCTATGCAAGCTTGGAGGAGTTATTTTGCCCAGCTTGGCTGTGCTCCCAATACAAAGCCCACAGTGTGACTTTTAAAAAGTTGATAGCATCTATACGTCTTCCCTCAGTGCTCAGCACCAGTGAGTAGATTTTACTGTGTTCTGGGCAAAGTCAAAATGCATTGGTATTCACAGTGAGGCATGGCTGAATAATTTCAAAGAGTGCTTTTCAGATCTTCTCCCTCCTCTTTTATCTTAGGTTTGAGGACAAGCATATCAACAGCTATTAAGCCTCAGAGTTTCCTCAGAAGGCTGTGCATATTCAAAGCGAACCTGCATAATATAGTATATGCCAAAAAGGTAGCAATTGGGATTCAGTCTTTGCACAAACACGGCTTCAGCAAATGTCTCAGATGTTCCTATCCATATATACAACTATTCAATAGACTAAAGATGAGACATCTTGGACGCCCCTAGTACCTCAAGCTATACCAGTTCAAACAAAATGATGGGTCCATGGAGCCAGCTGTTTGCCAAGAGGTAACTTAACATGTTGCACATAATATTTGGTGAACCAGCCATCACTAATGTGAAATGGTGAGGGAAATCCTACTACACTTTTGCCACCTGCCTAGAAATCTGCACAAACGGGGAAGTCTTGTAACATGGGCTATTCTGGCTGGAGCTAATAGAAGTCAGAGTCCAGCAATCTCTGGAGGGCCACAGGTTTCCCACCTCTGACCTATACCAAAAGTCTCTTTGAACAGTCCAAGGCACAAGAAGGGTCTGTAGCTGCCCAAATTCCAGATTGTCCCTTTCCTCATTCTGCCTGCTGGAGCAAGCCAGGTCCTAGTTTTATCCAACAGTAGGTGGGCACAGAGGGTGGGGAAAGAAACCAGGAGTTCAGGGGTGGTGACCCTGAAGTCTGGGAGCCAAATGTGACTCCTCGGGCTTCTCTATCTGGCCCTTGGAAGCCTCTCCAGGCCACCCTCGTCATTTGCCTGGCTCTGTACTCCATGTGTTTCTGCCTGCTCAGATGTGTCCTTCAGCTCTGATAAGACCTCACCTTGGTCTGGATGGAGATGTAGAAAGCGTACTGTTGAAGAGAATCAGGGCTGGTTGCAATGAACACAGGATGGGGCAGAAATCACTGCTTCCTTACATCCCTTATTCAGACCACAGATAGCAGCTCACATGACTTGATTATCTGCCGCATCAAAATATAGAGAAAGCTAAATGTGAACCCTTCTCCTTTAGTTTCTTACGTAGAAGGTTTGTTTGTTTGCTTTTGCTGTTGTGGGTATGGGTATGGAGAAGCATCCAGTCCTGTGAGCTGACACCTGCAGTCTGAAGTGGCAGGTACAGTCCAGCTGTAAGTTTATCACCTCAACAGAAATTAGATTAGCTTCAAATCCCAACTTTTGACAGCTTCCTCCAACTAAAACCACACCATACACCCTTTAATCAAGAACTGTGGGTAAATACAGGGCTCTGAAGCAATTTAGAAAGTTTAAATTGTTTCTCTTTCTACTCATTAAGCCTCCATATTTAAATAAGTTTGTATATTACCAAACTTTCAGCACAGATGGCTTCATGAAATATGGAAAGTATCATGAGATCATTTACAAATTGGAACATGACCACTCATTAGAAGGCCATCTCAGTATTTTCTTTTTCATTACCTCTTGCAGGTAACACACCAGAACTAGAGCAGATGGCTCCAAAATAAAAAGTATGCTCTCTTTGTTTCACTAATTAGAATTTGCCCCCACTGATTAATCAGTAGAACCTTTGTTGACTAATCTAACCATTAAATTAATTAAAAACTTGGAGCCATAATACATTGACATTTTCCTCCACACAATAAGCTATTACTGAACCACTTATTAGGCACATTCACATTGTACTGGGTAGGACAGAATTCCAAGAAATCAGCCTTTCACTTCTGTCATTGAACCATAACCACTGTCGGGTGCAAACCACTTTTACATGGTCTAGGGAGGGAGCTAAAACACCGACATGGAAACAAAATGCATTTTAAAATCAGAAATCGCGGTCCAATTGGCTTAACGTCTATTATAGGAAAACTGGTGGGGGGAAATGTTAGAGATAAAATTACCAAGCACGTAAGAACAAGTCTTGCTGAAGAAGCACCAACATGGCTTCTGGAAGTCCTGTCTATTACATAACCTATAGAAGTTTTTTGCGAGTGTCAGCAAGTGTACAGATAGGAGATGATTCAGTTGACATTATGCACTTAGACTTTCAAAAAGCTTTTGACAGAGTATCTCACCAAAGACTCCTGAGTAAGCCTAGCAGTCATGGAATAGGAGGAGACATCCTATTGTGGATCAGTAACTAGCTCAGAAATAGGAAGCAGAGATTACAGTTAGTGGAGTCTTCTGCCAACGGAGAGATGTAGAAAGCAGAATTTCCCAAGGTACCTGTGTTTTTTAACTTGATCATAAATGATTTAGCATTATGGGTGAGCAGTGAGGTAACAAAGTTTGTTGAGAGCATCTAATTGTTCAGAGAGCTTAAAACAAAATGAGATTTTGAAGAGCTCCCAAAAAACCTCTTCAAAGGGAGCGAATGGGCAGTAAAATGAGAAATGCAACTCAATGTAAGTAAGTGTAAAGTGATGCACCTTGGGGGAAAGACTCTAAATTTCATTTACACACTCATAGGGCCTGAACTGCCAGTGGCTGGCAGAGAGCTTTTCCCTTCATAGAGAGGCATGTTAGCGGCTAGCTATGCAAATAGATCTGAGATGAGGGAGGGGATAGCAGCAAAGGCTGGGATGCTTCTTTAAAGCAACGGAAATCAGGAAAGTTCATATGGTCAGGGGAGTCTGGCAGGCAAAGTTGAAATAGTTTAGTACAGACAGACTCTTAGAAGTGTAGGGCATCATTAGAGAACAGTCAGGAGCAGAATTAGACCACACCTGCAATGAGATATCTCTTACAGTCACATACCTGCTCCATGGATATATTTTTATAAATGACTGTCTGGTTCCATTCAGGATTCAAGCTTTTCTGCACATATTTAGTCCTCCTCTTGTTCTCGACACTGAAGTGGAACAAAGGAACAAAACATGTCATTACCTATACTTGTCTCCACCTGCTCCAAGGCAGAAACAATTTCAGTGCAACTGATAAAAATAAGTAAACCAATCATTCAGGCTGGCACAGAATAATGCCAGTTGATCTGCTGTAAATGATAATCTTCTGCTGAACAATCTCCCAATTCAGTCTTTAAAATAAAACTTTTGAATTTACAGCCTGTCTACTAAGAAACCTCCCAACCTCTGTTGCCTGTGACTGACAACAACACAAATATCTTGGCTGCATTTACAAATTGCTCCTGTTTGTTTACAACAGCCTTTCTCATTGTAAGAGTAAATAGTGATGTATTGGTTTTCTTGAACAACTTCCTTGCGGCTATCAAGCTGAGATGGGTTTAATTGTCTGTATTATTTTCTCATCTTTAATCATAGGAGAGTCATCCCTAAAAAACATGAAAGGGATGTAAGCTCCATCCTGTTAATGATAGAAACACTAATTTAATATTGATCCTTTAAAGCAGGCTTCGAAGCTCCTTTTTCTATAGGGCATTTCAGAGGTTTTGCTGAATTATTTGATTTACAATGTATTTTATTGTGCTGTGTTTTCTGAAGGCTGAGACTACAAAACCGATGGCATCCTTTCTCATCACAATATGATGGTTCTAGACCACATGTTGCATTTCACTATCACATAATCTAATCAGATATCATTTTGAGGAAAGCTGAATGGTTACAGATCCACCACCTCACTGTCCCAGAATCACCATAGTCAGATTTTAAGAGAGATGCTACATATCTTTTGCAGAACTTCATTGTTTTCACACGACTGCCCTTTAAGATTTGTTGTTGTTGTTTAGTTGTTTAGTCGTTTCCGACTCTTCGTGACCCCATGGACCAGAGCACACCAGGCACTCCTGTCTTCCACTGCCTCCCGCAGTTTGGTCAAACACATGCTGGTAGCTTCGAGAACATTGTCCAACCATCTCGTCCTCTGTCGTCCCCTTCTCCTTGTGCCCTCCATCTTTCCCAACATCAGGGTCTTTTCCAGGGAGTCTTCTCTTCTCATGAGGTGGCCAAAGTACTGGAGCCTCAGCTTCAGGACCTGTCCTTCCAGTGAGCACTCAGGGCTGATTTCTTTCAGAATGGATAGGTTTGATCTTCTTGCAGTCCATGGGACTCTCAAGAGTCTCCTCCAGCACCATAATTCAAAAGCATCCATTCTTTGGCAATCAGCCTTCTTTATGGTCCAGCTCTCACTTTAAGATTAGCATTGGAAATATTTCATAGTTCTAAAGCTGACTTGTCTTCCTTCATTTGCCAAAAACAGTGAACTCTGATAAAACAGCTCTGCCCCAGAAATAGCATTCTCTTTAAGAGCATGTCATTATTGCACAGAGAGCAGAAAAAAGAAGCATTTGCAGTGGTATGCTGCTGGCACCACATCAGATTTATACGGTTGGCAATTGCAGCCAAATGGTGTCCCCAATGCAACCAGTGTCTGTTCAAATGTAGCGTATGACATTACAACCACTATCAGCCTTAAAGAAGCATAATTTAATTAGCAGTGAGATGAATATATTAAAAGCAGGAACAAGGGAATATCAAGCAAATCCCAGAGAGAATTAAAAGCTATGTTTAAGGCACTGTACAATTTTAAAGTGAGAACTCCCCGCTAGGCAGACTTTTTACATTGGGTAACAAGTATATAATGGATTTCAGTGACTGATAATTAAAGAGAACTGTATGCATTGAACAATATTCATATCAGAAAAAGTGGGTTTAAGACGTGCTACGATCATTCCACCAAAATCAAATGTCCATGAAAGCTAACAGAAAACCTCCCACAAGACTAGTAACATTTTTCACAGGTAGTTTTGCCCACCTCTAGACTGCCATTGGATTTTCCCTAAAGTAACATTCTGAGAAAATTCTGAGTTTTATTCTCAGGTGAAACATCTGGAGCGTGTCAAAAGAAGCCCCAAAAGTTTTGATAACTCTTTTTTTTGCAGGAAAAAAACCACACCAGGTGAATTCATAATTAACTATTTTTTCAGCATTCTCTCCTATAGAATTTTCAATAAAATACATATAAGACAAGTCCTCAGATCACTACTTCCTCACGTATCAAAAGAAGGGTCACTATCTCCAGTCCTTAAAATAACAATTAAACTACTGGTTCCACTCCCCACCCACTGAACCTTGAAGCTACTGGAACAATTGATTGTTGATGGTTTCTATAGCAATTGTGTGTTATAGAAATTTAACCTGCACTAGACACGAGCAGCAAATGTCAGCTACTTCACAGGCCCCTGAAATTCTAGAAAACTATAGTTGCGTGCCCAGGATATTACGTATTTCATGCTTAGAATAATCAGAGAATCAGTGAATAATAATGTACTTTACCTTGCATTCTGGACTACCATGACTTGGCTGCAAGGCCCCAGGGCAACAATGTGTTGAAGAATGATGGGAACAAACAGGAAGCAGAAGAAGAGAGAACCAGGGGAGAGAAGATATTTAGAGCATTTTATGCAAACAAGAAATGATGGGTGTATATATTACGAGAAATAGAAACATTAACCACTCTAGGCAGTTTAACATGGAACAGTCATCAGAGATAGTTACTATCAGACTAGATGGTTCAGACATAAGGCTAAAGCATCATTGTAACATTAAATGGACAAGCAGGTACAATCCTTGGGCTCCCACTGTCCCTTTTCTCGTTCCTCTCTTTACACAAGAGTAGAGGAAGCTTAAAGCTTTAATTCCTGGTACAAATGGTAGATTCCAGTCATGTCTAAATATGGAGAACTGTAGGTTGTTCAAACCATGAAGAGTTTACAAACCATAATATTAAACCATGGTTTGATCCTAGTTTGGATTAACTAACTATGGTTGGACGAGCCACAATGCACCATATTAAGACATAATGGGAAGCTGTGGTTTCCTGAAAACCACAAACAGAAGATCTAAACTTCCTTAGCGTACTGCTTAAGCCCAAGGTTTATTCTTGCTCATCCTCATATGCTAAATCACAGTTTAACTTCATGTTTGAACGGGGCTGGTGAGTTCATTCAAATCATCTGGTAAAACATTTGTGCATTTCTTCAGCTAGGGTATAATCATTAGTGACAACTAAATATGGAAGATACATCTAACATAAAATTTCTGAAATATTTGTTATGTCTTTTCCTTCACAGTCCTGACTATATTTAAATGTTTCCCAGTTTTTCAGACATGTTCCCATGGGCTTCTCTAGGAGAAAATTAACATGCTTACATGTAAAAGGCCCAGGTTCTATCCCTTGCAACTCCAGGTAGTGTTATTTTTTAACATATTTCACCACCTGTAAATGAGTTTCAGAGTGAGTTCTTTCCTTTTCATTGATATGGATTTAAAGGGAGGTTTAGACCACATTCTGGTCCACTGAATGGGGTTAATCTCATAGGCTATGTTGTCCTCCCATTGTTTTTTGTAGGGGGTTTGTGGGATTTTGGAGTAGTATTTTGTATATTGCGGATACCATCCCTTTGCCGTGTCCCTTTGTTGTTAGGAGGAGGTTGTCAAGGGCCTAGTTGCTGCTGATTTTACTACTGGATTGTTTAAGAGGGCATGTAATTGGTGGTGTGTTAGTCAACTCCAGGTAGTGTTCATTTAATTATTTGACAAGATTTATATATGCCTTAATCAACAAAATTCTCTAAGGGTTGGGAGAGACTCCTGCCTGAAATCTTGGAGAGCTGCTGTTGTATACACAACACTTGAGTCAGACGGACCAATGGTCAGACTGAGCATAAGGCAGCTTTCTGAAAATATGAAATACTTTATTGTCACTTGTACAACTTGTATACAGTGAGATTACACTGTATACAAAAGATGAGCAAACTGTGGGTGAACAAGCTTTCCTAAAATACAATTTGCCCACCAGCCTTGTTGTAGTTTGCAGAGGGTGACAGTGAGGCCCACATGAAATGAGTGTTCAGATTAGTTGATAAGAAATGGATCTCTTGAAGGTCAACAATGGGAAACCTGTTGTGTTAACAGCAGTTAGTAGTTGAAATCACCCCTCCACTTACCCTCTTCCTGGTAGAAGATAAACTTTGACAAACGGGTCCGAATAGCCGTTGTTGTCACGGGGAACAAGGTTTCTTGCTTGAAGAATGTGAATTATCAAATTGCCAAGGTGCTTGTCATAGTTGATTTGAAGCTAAGCATAACATTGGTTGCCATTAATCATTTCCCAAATAATGTCATTTCAAAGTAATATCTATTACTACAGGTTACTTTTTAACATTCTCCAACACTAAAATTCAGTAATGCATCTTCATAGCTTTCCTAAATGAATCTCATAAGAAGTTTGTTTCAAGCAGATGATTTAATCTTCCTCTACAGAGAAAGAGAATAGAAGCATATTTCCCTGGAAAGTTTTTAAAGCAGACATTAATGTGTTTGCATGTGCAGCATTTTTTTTTTAAAGATCCTTGTAAAATCTTAGAATTTTCTGGTAAATGTAAGCATTTATCCATTTAAGGGCACTATGTTATATTGATCTATATTGTTTGTTCGTTTTTCTGTACTGAGAGTTTACCAAGCGGCTCTTTGAATCTCTAGAACTCCTAATCTTCTCTTCCTATATTTATTCTGCTTTCAAGAAGCTGAGAGTGGGGCAGAGATTTATTGGCGCTTAAGATACAGTAGTCATTTGCAAGTTGAAGGTTTTGTTTTTTTTAAGCACTCCTGAATCAGTTACCGTATTTTTTGCTCTATAAGACTCACTTTTTCCCTCCTAAAAAGTAAGGGGAAATGTGTGTGCGTCTTATGGAGCGAATGCAGGCTGTGCAGCTATCCCAGAAGCCAGAACAGCAAAAGGGATCGCTGCTTTCTCTGTGCAGCGATCCCTCTTGTTGTTCTGGCTTCTGAGATTCAGAATATTTTTTTCTTGTTTTCCTCCTCCAAAAACTAGGTGCGTCTTATGGTCTGGTGCGTCTTATAGAGCGAAAAATATGGTGATTATATTTATATACCTCTTTGCACAGCTAAACACAGGTCCATAGTGATTTACAGGACAATAGAATACAGAAATGCAATGTGCACGCCCTGTGGGTTTTCTGACTTTGCTTCCTTTGACCAGCAAATTCCCCTGCCGTATCACAAACTGCTTTGGGACACCCCCTCTGTGCTCAAGGTGGTTTGCAGTCTGGTATTGGAGGGGGGCTGGTCTACAGCAGGAAGTAGTTGTTCAGTTATTTGGATCCCAGCCCCTAAAAACAATTGACCTGCTCCCATTGTAAATGCTTATAGCAAAATAACTATTGATTTGAACAAAAGAAGAAGAATGCAACTATATCACTGGAAACAGGAAGAACAGGAGTTGTTTTGAGAGTGTCTCTTCTGTGAAGGAAGGCTCCTTCTGATTGTGGAAGGGGCTGAGATCCAGTGGGCACACTTCAATTTCCCCTGTAATCCTCCCCACCACCTCCCACACTGTCCTGGAGCAACGTTGCTGGACGCACTGGGAGCTGTAGGAATAAGGAAGAGTCCCACAAGCGGAGTTCTGCTCACAGAACTCTGGATCAAAACCAGCAGGTGTCTATTCTTTTTCCATAACCCAACTATGGGTTGTACACAAGAGTGTTGCAGGTGATGGAAAGGAATCAGGAAGGAAGGAATTTTAGGGTGATTTGTCCTTTCCCCACAGCAGAGCTGCCCAGAGCTGCAAGAAGGGATATCCCTGGACATCGATTCCCTCCCCTTTTTGTGGGTAGAAGTCTTACTGTCAGCTGAGCAATGCCATTGTATACAACCAGTGCTTTTTTCTAAAAAAAATGTTTAGGGGTGCTCTCATTTTGACTCAAGAAAATCACCATTTTATATTTCAAATAAGGAAAAATAAATACAGTAAATGGACAAAAGTACAAAGATTCACAAAATGTTTAGGGGTATGTGTACCCCTGCGTACCCCCAGAAAAAAGCACTGTATACAACCCTACACTTTTAGTTTTGTATCATGGCACAGGAATAATGGAATTCCCGTCTGGAACATCCATACAGGAATTTGCATAAATGTGCCCTGTGCAGTTCCTCAAATTAAAATGGAATTCATAGCTCTTCCCTTCCTCAAGAAGCAGCAACTGGATTAATATTAGTCATCAGCATTTGCATTCCACACAACTGATTTTTTAAAATCTATTTTTAGAATTGATTTACAATTTGTGCAATGTTGGCAGTCTAAGAATCAAACAATGAAAATTCTGTTCTATTATCCATTTATAGCATCCATAAATTCTAATATTAGATTGTTACCTGAATTTCTCCAGTAATTGGATGGGAACCAGACTTTGTACCTTCCGTGGGCTGCCATATTCAAAGAAAGAAGCACAGAAACACAGTTGTAAATCATTTCATTTTTAAATAGTATTTCTTGCTATGAATATTTATAGCATTATGATCATCTTTCCTACCATTCTTATACCTACATGATTAAGACTACTGACTTTGGTGGTACAAAAATTATAACTGAAATGAAATTGACCACACAAGTTTGGAATGTGACACTTTACATGAGAATTTGACTTCTGTGGGCAAATGACATCACTGAAATGACACATGTCAAGATCAAAACAAACCCTAAATGTTAATACTGCTTAATCTCATATATAAAATAACCAGGCAGGAAGTTACTTTGCATACACTGAAGAGCTTGGGGAGGCTAAACAGGATTTTTTTACTTTCCTCCTCATGTAATATCACAAAACACTTTTGAACAGTCCTTCAGATTCAATGCAGAGAGTGTATGATTCTTTGAACCAAACTGAAGAAATGAGTTGTTTCCAGACAACACTTAGAAGCATCATTGACTACAAAGTTTATAGAGTTTGCATAGCAGGGCATAAAAAGGCAGATGGATTTATGCCCAGGCCTTTCATGTTATCATAACTTTGCCCATTCCAAACAGATTTTCAGTTGGTTCAAACTGTCCAAAAAGAGTTTCTGTCATAAAGGTACCTGTGGTCTTCTTTCGTGTAACAAATCCCAATAACTTCTGGCTCGGACATCTCATTAGCAGATCATTTGATTTCATCAACATAACGTGCAATCATTGTCATTTGTTCAACAAGACTAACACCAGGTGTGCAATTCAGAATAACCGAGTAGTATTTGGCTAAGTTTGCCCTAGCTAAAAGTTTCTTCTTTATAGCACCTACTAGAAGCTGTATCAGCTAATTTTGGATATCCTTTCCTAGGTAGTAAACCATTTTTTTCTTGATCTTTAGCTCTACACCAATGTTCACTCATGATAGGATCAAAAAGGGCTAGATATTCTACAAACTTCAAAAAGAAGAAGTCATTGTCAGCACTGTACAGTTTTTTTAGTTATACCATGGAAACCCAAATTTTGCATGCCAAGAACTCTGACCTAAGCAACCAAGTGTTCCAATATTTGTCACCAAAACTCTTGCCTAATTTCTGCTGGTAAATATCATCAAATGTTTTTCCTTTAGATAAGCACAACTCAAGTGGAAAAGAGCAACTAATTACTCTCAAAGGACATTTAAAATTAGACAACATGATTATCCATCAAATGATAAAAGAATAAGCAGGCTAGCACGGGGTGTCGTCAGTATATTGCACCAAAAGGTCAACTCCTTTCTGTGCTGTGTAATTTGCTTTCTTTTGTTCAGTTCTTTAGACATTGAAGCTTTGCCAAAGTAATCTTCCAGGACTCGCCAGAGGTGGCTGTCATGATGGCAAGCTTCTCTGCTAAGAACTGCTTTTTTGTTGTTGTAGAACTAAAGTAAAGGTAACTTAACCTGGATGGTTAAGTTCAGTCAAAGGTGACTATGGGGTTGTGGCGCTCATCTCGCTTCAGGCCAAGGGGGCCAGGGTTTGTCCATAGACAGCTTTCCAGGGCCAGCATGACTAAACCACTTCTGGTGCAAGGAGGACCTTGACGAGTGCCAAAGTGCATGGAAATGTCGTTTACCTTCCCACCGCAGTGGTAACTATTTATCTACTTGCACTGGTGTGCTTTTGAACTGCTAGGCTGTAGAACTATGGTAAGAGAACAGAATTTTAAAGCAAGAGGAAATCTAAATGAAACCACACCCAAGAGTTTTCTGCAGCAGACACAGGAATGCATCAAATGCTGCACATGCAGTCCTCTGAATCCCACTGAAGGCCTCTTCATCTACTTGAAGTACAATCAATAGGAAACACAACCCTCAGAAAGTTTTTGAGTACTTCAATGTGAACTCTGAATAAATTTGGTGGGTCAAAGTGACAGCCCTGTTGTGATACTCAAAATCGAAATCACAAGGAAACCCCAAACAGGCCCTATTAGTGATGACAGTGAGAAGAGATGCTAGCTCAGTCAAAGCATTACACGGGTCTTAACTGAACATGTCAAAATGCTTCCGTTGCCATTCCAGACTGCTAGTGCCCCCGAGCTGCTCAGAACGCAGCCAGAGTGAAGTAGCCCCAGTACCCCTGTTGCTAACATGGGAACACTGGAATCTCTTCTTTAAGCTTCTTATGGTCTCGATATGAAAATGCATATATCCACCTCTGCATTCATACACAAAAAAGCCAAAACAAACGAATTCATACCTTGCTACTGTGCCGTTTCTTGCTGACTGAAGGAGAACCAGGCTGACCAGGGCTAGGAACAGAACTCGAGTTGGCTGACGTAGTCCCAGAATGAGCATGGGAGCTCTTTTCCATTGCGGAGGAGGCCATCAAGGGAGCCTGTTGCAGGGAAACCTTTTGCAGCTCTGCAGCCAGTTGCTTTGGGTCCACCCCGGGCGACTTTGTTTTATCCACTGCAAGCAAATGTTTTTGTATTCATTTCTGCAACTCTCCCAGCTTGGGATGGAAGAATGGCAATTCATGCTAGTAAACTTCCCCCGTTATTAGAGCACAAAGGGGAAGAAAACAGCTAACCAAGTAACAAAACCTTGGACAATAAACCAAATTGTGAAACTTTATAATCTCAGCCAGCTTTTCAACTAAGTCAGCATGTGTATGTGTTGTGGAGGGAACTTACTCACTGTCCTGAACCTTTAGCTTTTCAAAACATAAGTCTCTAGTTCTTTGACTCATGATGTATATAAAAACGGGAAAATCGTATTGGACTTCAGTGTTTGGTAAGAAGTAGACCTTCTCCTGTCTGCGAGCCAATGAGTGCAAAGGCACCGGGGCAACGGACAAAGTACTTTGGCATTTTTAAAATCACAATTAAGTTTTATTTTGTAAGACTGGGTCAAAAGAACTGCAATAAAGAATAGCCAATAAAAATGTATTTAGAAAATAGGGGAAAAAAGATTTCTTAAAGAACTGCAGGGAGAATTTGGCTTGTGCACCAGGCTTCCCTTCCTTCTTCATTATGCACTCTCCTGCGCCTTTTGAAAAGTCAGTCCTAAGTGTTGGATATGTCTCATGGGGCTGCAGCTGTGGGCAGTGAAATCAGCACATCTCCTTTGTGAATGTGGAAGCTCCCTTATGCTGAGTCAGATAACTGGTCCATCTAGCTCAGACCTGTCAACACTCTTGTAATTGGCTGTGGCTTCCCAGACCTATCCAGAGACACCAGAAATGAATGTAGGGACTCTGTACATTAACAGCATCATTTGGATTAATATTCTTATTAAAGGTAAAGGTACCCCTGCCCGTACAGGGCAGTCGTGTCCGACTCTAGGGTTGTGTGCCCATCTCACTTAAGAGGCCGGGGGCCAGCGCTGTCCGGAGACACTTCCGGGTCACGTGGCCAGTGTGACGAAGCTGCTCTGGCGAGCCAGCACCAGAGCAGCACACGGAAACTCCATTTACCTTCCCGCTATAAAGCGGTACCTATTTATCTACTTGCACTTAGGGGTGCTTTTGAACTGCTAGGTTGGCAGGCGCTGGGACCGAAAGACGGGAGCTCACCCCACCGCGGGGATTCAAACCGCCAACCATGCGATCGGCCAGCCCTAGGCACTGAGGTTTTACCCACAGCGCCACCCGCGTCCCAGTATTCTTATTACTGGTTTATTAATCAACAAATGCATTTAAAACAAGACTAAAACCATATGAAGTAGACTTGTGGAAAAGAGAGCATGTGCTCCACCACTGTATTGTGGACATTCCATGTTCATTGGGGCTCTTTAGAGTCAAAGCATTACACAACTGTAATAGACTGAATAATCTCAAGCAGTTTACTGATAGCAAAGGGTTTGCCAGTTCATACTGACATGCGATGCCCTTTCCCGCTTCCCCGCCCACCTCCTGAACCTTTCAGCACAAGCATTTTAGCTATGGATCTGCAAATCAGTTTCTTTCCCTTAAACCTGAGGATATTTGCATTTATTACAGTAAGAAGCATAACCCCCAAAGGGCTAGAAGGTCTCTAGCCCATTTTTTTGGTGTGATTTCTTGTGGGACATAATGATGACCAACTGTATGAGGGTCCCTTACTCCCCCACCCCCAATTCTCTATATTAAGCTCAAATACTCAAATTGAAGACCGTCAGTTCTGATGTTTGCTCTAAAACCATTTGTTTGCCCATGTATCAAATGTATCAAAGGTTTAGTGAAATGAAATGGAAAAATATCAACACAGCCAATTTCAATTATCCAAAGAGCAATTTGTCATATCACTCCCAAACCAGAGCTGAAAAAAGTTTTAAAAGTCGGTGCTGGTTGTGCTATCTTCGTATCAGCACCAGCAAACAAATAGTCCATTCTCTGCATATTTGACCAAAGTTGTCATCCACTGAGAAGAAATGGGACATATTTGCTTCCATTTTTGCTGCATATTCAAAGGTACTTGGCCGTGTGTTCTAAATGTACCAGAATCACAATTGGTGGCCTGTGTCACTGAAAAGCAAATTGTTTTTACCTACCAGTCTTTCCTGGCTCAAGCAAATCCAGATGTTGTGGATTCTCGGCATCTGACATCATGTTGAGATCCCTAAAGGAAGCCATAAGAAGCCTGAGACAAAAGGAACCCTTGGCCCACCCTCACTGCGGTATTAGAGTAGATAAATGAGACATGGATTATGGCAGAAAGCAGCTCCCAAGCATGACCCCTTTTTTGGCTGATACGTGTTTGTGACGCTATTCAATTGGAAGAGCTGAGAAAAATGGCAGTTCTGGGGTGGATTTTTAAATGGAATAAATGCAGGTTTACACTGAAATACAACCACTTTCCACAATGTTCAGATGAGCTAGATGTATCATTTATTTACCTAACATTGTCACAACACTTTCACTCACAATGAGCTTTGAAACCAGCTATGTTTCATCTCCACAGCGGTCCTGTGCATTATTCCTCCTTTCTTGCACTCATTAGGCCTGAATCATAGCAACTTACTATGACGGTACTGAAATTTGAATGCAGAATCCCCTTGTTTTATGCAGCACAAGCTCCCACTGCGCTTCCAGCAAAGGATTATTTGGCTTCACCCTTACATTTAACCACTCACCCAAACTCATTTTGATTAACCTTTTCCAATCACAGAGAGAAATTCAACACACAGCCCCCCCAGAAGACATCAAAGGGAGTCAACTGACCTGTTAACATCCATGGAAACTTGGCCATAAATTTCAATAGGCTGTGGATGGTACCTGAAAGTCTATATTTACTCTTCAGTTTATAGTAAGGAACAAAGAAATTCTCCTCTAATATGTGCACCAAGCTTCTTTCCTTTTTAGATATAAACGGTGCACAAAGTGTTTCACGGGTTCCACCTTAACAATTGTGAATAGAAAAGCCATGAAAAGCCAAAAATAATGGAAACAGAAAGATGAGGAAAAACTCACAGTCTTACACATATTTCTGCTTCCCCACTCTGCTGACTGATGATACTCTGGACTTCTTCATAGGTTTTGGCCGTCAAGGGAATGCCATTCCATTCCAGGACCTGCATCCCTGGGGGGCAGAACAGGGTGAAACACAGTTATGCCACGGTCTGGATTATAGCCAGTATCTTGAACATATATAAAGCGAAAGGTCCAAATAGCAGTTCAGTGTAAGTCAGTTTCAATGGGTCTTTGAAACTTAACAAAACTTCAAAGCCTTTCCACTGCACACTGATAAAAGAACAGAAAGCAAAACCCAAGACCAACATGTCAAATTACCTGTGTAGGTTAACATAGAATCAGTGGCGTAGCGTGGGGGGGTGCAGGGGGGGCCCGGCCGCACCGGGCGCAACATCGGGGGGGGGGCGCACTCGCAGCTCTCTGCCCCTACTAAAATTCATGGGTTAGGGGGTGCAAATTACTTGCCTTGCCCCGGGTGCTGACAACCCACGCTACGCCACTGCATAGAATGATCCAATGGGAAAACCATGGAGCATTTGTACCTGAACAAACAAATTGAACGGGAAAGAGAGGAGAGAGGAAACTGGGAGATGGAAGCTGGCATTCTTTAAGCTGCATTCTTGACATGCCCTCCTTGGGAAGAACTCGTTGAATGTAGAAAATTAGAATGTCATGGATAAAAAGAATAATCAGCTTAGCCTTCTCCCCAGTATGTTTTAAGGATTACAGCTAGATAATGAATGTGACAGACCCTCTAAGTGTCCCTATATTCCAGGGACATCCCTGATTTAGGGAAGCTATCCCAGTTCCTGATTTGATCCCGGAATGTCCCACTTTTCCTTAGGATGTCCCTATTTTCACTGGAGAAATGTTGGAGGGTATGGAGTTATCCGACCCCAGAGCCATCTGAAGGCAACCCCATATAGGGAAGATTTTTTTTAAAAAAAAGAAAATGTTTAATGTTTTATTATGTTTTTATATATGTCGGAAGCTGCCCAGAGTAGCTGGGACAACCCAGTAAGATGTGTGGGGTTTAAATAGTAAAATTATCTTTATAATAATAATAATTTATTATTTATACCCCACCCACCTGGCTGGGCCTCCCCAGCCACTCTGGGTGCCTTCCAACAAAATATTAAAATACAGTAATGCATCAAACATGAAAAACTTCCCTAAACAGGGGTGCCTTCAGATGTCTTCTCAAAGTCTGGTAGTTGTTGTTCTCTTTGACATCTAGTGGGAGGGCGTTCCACAGGGCAGGAATGGGACGTCTCTATTTTCATCAGAGAAATGTTGGAGAGTATGATGTGAACTGCTTTGAACACTTGAAAGTGCTATACACATTTATATCATTGTTCTTTGAAAAACTGCACTAAGGAATTGGACTGCCTTATCTTATTCTTTGGACTTTGCCACAATGATTGGCCACCTATGCCCAATTTCTGTATTACAGAGTTGGAAGTATCAGGCCATTTTGTTTTGGAAGGCATTTTCAGTACCAAACCTCACCAAGACTATTTTTTATAACTAAATAAGACAATTTGCTTGGCTTTAGAAACACATCAGAAACTATGGTTTTAATGGAGAACTATCCCTGCTTGAACAGTTATTTACCAGCATGAGTCAAAGAATAGAAGCCTTGAGGCTACAAATGTAAAATGTCCTTTACAGGCCAATTTATACAGTAATAATAATCCTACAGTTCCAGTTTATCTCATGGGGCTTGTGCAGGAGAACTTTCCTGGTGAACTAGCTAATCAAAGTCAACATGCAAAACAACACCCCACTGCATTTACACAGCACAAAAGTGACATTTCCTTGATCTGGTTCCACTTACATGGACAAAACAGAATCATTTAATGGATCCCATGTTTATTTTGAGACCTGTGCACATGATAAATGGGAGAACAAAAATAAAATTATGTGATAAATTCTTAATAAGAAAATAAATGGAAAAAGCAGAATATTGTTTGAGGAAGACCCAGGGAAAGCAAAATTGTGTACAAAATAAATTTAAAAATGAACTAATGAAAATGTTTGGCTGATATTCCCATATCTCCAACATACTGAGTTTTTAGGGTAATAAATCAAGTCAAATATTTAACACCACTCACACAGCAATGAACTTACAAAAAAAAGAAAAAAAAAGAAACAGTGGCTATGTGCGGAGTTAGTAAAGTACATTTAGATACAGAGGTGTCTTTTATAACTGAGCCTGTGCTTTCCTAAAATTAATTCTCTTAAAAGTCTTACTCAGATTTATAATATTGCTGAAGGCTGGAGACAATCGCTGCCATGTTTATATACTGATTTGCAAGAGCTGATATACTTGGGGTACACAGGAGAAACCCAGAATAGCTATTTTAGCCAGATAGAAAGGCCCCTCTCCACTTCTCTCATCATTACCATCTGAAATGGTGTCATTAGAAATTTAAGATAGCAAGTCAGGGCGTGGACCTGTGAAACACATGGTGTCCCACTGAAATCAATAGACTTAAAAGGGTTTAACTTTGTCCGGCGTGTGCCTCATGTGCGTTTCTTTGCCCCAGGTTTTCTTTAGCTCTGGAGCTTTTTGATAGTTTAAAATAAACCAATGGAAGTCAAGGTGTTAATGTTATTTTTGGCTACTTCTTGAGCATGAATCACGCAGGAGCTCATTATTGCTGCAGACACCTTAACTTCCTCTCTAATTCATCATTTGTGTCCGCGGTGAACATTTTCCATTATTGCAACAATTAATGTACTTGTTAAGATGGACAATCTGTTCCCTGTAATAAAAATTGCCTGCTTGGATCAGACCCTGCCTCGTGGACATTTTGTGCTGCATCAGACTGAAAGAATTGGAAAATTAGACAGCTGGGGGGAAGGATTCAAAGGTAACAGCCCCCATTAGGATCGCATACCCCCAAAGGTCCCTAATAGAAGGCTACCGTGGGCCTTGACACTGGGAACATGAGCAAACAAGACCCAGAAGGAGAGCTGTTACCCAATTAAAGAAATCTTGGTCTAGTCATCGTTGTGTGTTTTAATCAACTGGTTCATTAAATCTGCATGCATTAGCATTGCAATAAAAACAGTAGGAATGTAGGAAGCTGCCTAACACTGGGTCTAGTATTAGTATCATTCATCCAGCCCGGCATTGTCTCTATGGACTGGCAGCGGTTTTCCAGGTCCTTGGGTCAAAATCTTCTGCACCACCTGCTCCCTCACCCTTTCAACTGGAAGTGTCAGGAACCGGACAAAAGCTCCCTGAGGTGTGCATGGACAGAAATGGAGCCCAAACCAAGAAATGAGAAGGAGATACCATTGTGAATCTTCAGGTTTGCAGAAGTACAATGTAAATCACAGAGTACTGAATGGCAGTTGGCAGAAAATAATTCAACCCTTGGAAGGGGTCCAATGCGAGCTCCTTATAGCTTGCGGAAAGTGTGGGAAACTGCTTCCACAAACTGCTTCTCTACCCACACCTCTCACTATGCTCGTGTTTGTATGCATTAAGTTACCTAGAGGTGCTAGAAATGATTTGTAAATTCTGATAGATATGCCACAAATTCCCTTTAGTGAAAATCCAGGATATTAATGCTTTTTTGTGGTTTTTTAAAATATATATATATAGATATACTAGAAATCAACACTTTAGCATTGGATATGCAAGCTCATATTTGGGGCAGGTCTTTCCTATGTCCTCCTGAGCCTAGTTTCAGATCATAATATGCAAACATATCACCCAATAGAGATTCAACGCCCTTTGCAATCTTCAACGTGAAGCCAAGTGCAGATCATAATTTTCACCTGTGTCCCCCAATGGAGCATTTACTTCTTACATATTTGTTCATCAAAACTTTCAGAGTTTTTAAATTGAGCGATACTTACGTACGTGCTCAGATTGCACATCCAGTTACTTATGAAACAGCAATACACACATATGGAATAATAATGTAGAGCTGCACGGAAATACAAGCCAATGCATGAAGAACCACAACAAACATGGGGGTAACTAGTGGAAATCAAGGGACAGATCACAACCATCTCTAATTCCATGGACGTGTTATTGATGTTTAGTTTGCAAACTGAACCTTTATAGGCTATATCATGAAAGCATGACAAGCTGCTCGCTAGCAATCTAGGCCACTTTTCTACCCTTAAATGCTTTTTTCACACTTCCTTTCACACACTATACTGATGTTATTTAAAGCAGAGTCAACAAAATTCAGCATTTACAGTCAGCATTCTCAGTTTTGCACCAAAACGAAACCATAGCCACAGCAGGTTTTTCATTAAGTAAGGAACTGATAAACACATATGAAAACAAAATGTGAATTACTGTAAGCAAATCAGTTTTTCAGTTGCCTGCCATAATATGGGAAAAGAAAAGACCAGGCCAGAAGATCCTTGGCCTTCAAAAGATTACATTTCCCAGGGCTTCCTGGGAAGAGAGACTAAATATGAAACCCATTTAGGTTTGGGGATGTGAATATGCCCAATCAGGGGTCAATAAGATGCCCCTGAGAAGCTTATAAAAAGGGTGCAATGCATAAATTCATCAGATATTTGTTTCCACAGCATGTGATAATCCAGGGGTGAGGAACCTTTCTGGATTTCACAGGATAATTTTATATCTTCCCACTAGCCCCAAGGGCATACTTTGACAGATAGGCAGGACCACTCACCTGCCAGTCATCTGATGTCATAACAATGGCTGGTGATTGCTTTCATCTATCCAGAATTAACCTTTAGGGTCTTTCCCAGGCCACTGGAATAACTTAGGCTGCACAGCACTGACATTTTGAACTTCTAGACTGGTAGAAATCAAGGGCCACTGAGAATACTCATTTCAGATCTAATGAACATCTCCTTAGGAAAAAGTTGTAGTATTTTAATCAGGAGCCTCATAAATCCAGAGTTCTCTGTAGCTGTTTCAACATCTATTTTATTCAAGTGGCGACCTGCTGTTCCTTGGGCATATCACCATAAAGCTCTCTGCAGAAATAATTTTGTTGTTCCTTGGAGTACTTCTGAGTTATAATCAGAATATAAAATAAGAATTAATTATTATTCTCTTGGGGAATCTCTATCACCACTCCAATTCATTTCCTCCTTTTAAAAAACTTTAAGCATCTCCTACCTACCGTTATAAGGGGGGAAAAGTAAGTCATTTATTTTAAAATTGCACAAGACAACTAATATCAGGCCCTATTTAAAGAAGATGAGACTCTGGTATTTGACATAGATGTCTTGAAGCAATATGAAAATGCAAAGCAGTTGTTGATTTATGAAAAAATTGACAGTGTTGAGGCAGCTGATGCAAAAGATTGCTGTTCTTGTCTTTTGGGTAATGGCAGTTTATTTTCCTCAGATTCTCTTTGCCCAGCCCACCCTCCCACTAAAACTTTCCCATCTTTCTGAATAAGTGCCTAGGATGCTTTCTCCTTTATTTTCACAGAAGCTGTGGTCCGGTTCAATGATAAAAAAGGTTCTGCTCATCCCCATTAGGACAGCTATAAGATGTTACAGGATTTCATAGAATCATAGAATCATAGAGTTGGAAGAGACCCCAAGGGCCATTGAGTCCAACCCCCTGCCAAGCAGGAAACACCATCAGAGCACTCCTGACATATGGTTGTCAAGCCTCTGCTTAAAGACCTCCAAAGTAGGAGACTCCACCACACTCCTTGGCAGCAAATTCCACTATCAAACAGCTCTTACTGTCAGGAAGTTCTTCCTAATGTTTAGGTGGAATCTTCTTTCTTGTAGTTTGGATCCATTGCTCCGTGTACGCTTGTCTGGAGCAGTAGAAAACAACCTTTCTCCCTCCTCTATGTGACATCCTTTTATATATTTGAACATGGCTATCATATCACCCCTTAACCTCCTCTG
This sequence comes from Podarcis liolepis, assembly GCF_965112155.1. Classification (NCBI taxonomy): domain Eukaryota; kingdom Metazoa; phylum Chordata; class Lepidosauria; order Squamata; family Lacertidae; genus Podarcis; species Podarcis liolepis. The sequence goes on from NC_139556.1 coordinate 5,571,122, forward strand.
CTCCAGGCTAAACATGCCCAGCTCCCTTAGCCGTTCCTCATAAGGCATCGTTTCCAGGCCTTTGACCATTTTGGTTGCCCTCCTCTGGACATGTTCCAGTTTGTCAGTGTCTTTCTTGAATTGTGGTGCCCAGAACTGGACACAGTACTCCAGGTGAGGTCTGACCAGAGCAGAATACAGTGGCACTATTACTTCCCTTGATCTAGATGCTATACTTCTATTGATGCAGCCCAGAATTGCATTGGCTTTTTTAGCTGCTGCATCACACTGTTGGCTCATGTTAAGTTTGTGGTCAACCAAGACTCCTAGATCCTTTTCACATGTACTGCTCTCAAGCCAGGTGTCACCCATCTTGTATTTGTGCCTCTCATTTTTTCCCCCCAAGTGCAATACTTTACATTTCTCCCTGTTAAAATTCATCTTGTTTGTTTTTGCCCAGTTCTCTAATCTGTCAAGGTCGTTTTGAAGTGTGATCCTGTCCTCTCGGGTGTTAGCCACCCCTCCCAGTTTGGTGTCATCTGCAAATTTGATCAGGATGAAATGGAAAGAGTGAAATGGAAGAGTGGGGATTGTGGGATAACCAACATGCTCAAGTCTGAGTAACGCATGAAGGGGTTAATGCCATAGAGTAAGCTGTCCTGCCAGGCTTAGCTAGGTCACTGCCCCTCACCTTGAGAGGAAGGTAACCAAGACTTTTGTTCATTCTCTGTCTACCTGAGAAGCTCAGTGTGTAAAGAGGTCTGAGCTGGTTGCTCTAAGTTCTGACCACATGACTTTAACAAGCCTCTTTTGAGTTCCTATTCCAACATCTTAGGAGCATTCACCACTGTGGCTAACCCAAGTTTTAGTGCCTGCACAACTTTTTCTGAATGCTGTATCAAAAAGCACATGAACTTGACCTTTGGAGAGAGTAAAGTAAACCATTTTTAACATACCAAATGTGTGGTTTTTTTCTATGCTAAGGGAAGAGGGAAGTTTTGGAACTGAAAACGAAGTCAGTTTTAGATAATAGCACACATCTCAATCATCCGGTGAGTTGCTATACTTAGAAAATATGATGCAGCTTTCCCACAAGCGTCTTGATTTATTTCCTCCATCGGCTTCAGATATACTTTATCTAATTCTTAGGAACTAATTTTCCTTACCAAAACCGCAGCAGAGATAACAATAGGATCCATAATAGGGAACAGCTGAAGGCATTAAATAAAAATTTGCTTTTAATCTGGAATTTAACATATTTGTTAATACATTGATTTACATAAGCTGTTAATTTCATAGTATTCTTTCATGGCTTTTTATAACAGAAAACTTCCCATTTTCTAGTTCCATCTGTTGGGTACTAGCCTTTTAGAAAGAGAAGAATTATTGTATCAGCACAGGCATGACTCTCCATCCTCTACAACGAAACTTTTATATGCTCCCAAGAAGACTGCAGGGAGATCTCCCATTAATATCCATAGACTTAAGTGCCTTTAAATAACCTTTGAGATGTAAAATATGGATAAAATGGATTGAGAAAGCCTTCAGAAATAATGAAGAATAACTCTTTCACAAGTTCCAGTCCATCAGAGGAGGACAGAAGCATACCACCCAACAGTCCCGCTTTGAGTGGGACATCCCGGTTTCACAAAAGTCACCCTGCCTTCTGTTTGAAATCCTGGATGCCCCTCTTCTGCCGCCTTGCCTCCTTCTCTTCCTCCGCCATGGCCCGCCATTCACCACAACAGTGGCATGAAATGGTTGTTTGGATGCAGTGAAATCCTGTACATAAACATGTCCCACTGCGACAAACGGGCTTTACTCCCATGCACGTGTAAAATGTGCAAAAGATTGCAGTGCCAGCCTCATAAATATCATTTATTTAATTATGGAAGAGGAAGTTGGCACACGAGTCCCTAAACGCCTCTTTTAAACATAAACATATTCCGTTGCAGTGTCAGGAATTTTCCTCTTTGGCAAGGTTGATGATGCTGCTGATCACATTAAAGCAGTAGTATTGATCATTTTAGGCTGTCAAAAAGAAAATGGTTATTAATAGGTAAAAAATTAATGTTATAATATTTAAAAATTGAAGATTAAGATGAATGAAGAGGGGAGGGATTTCCTGAATTAACAATTTGAACTGGAATACAGAAAAGGAAGGCGTGAGGAGGTCCGGGAAATAAGCAAATGAAAAATATGTGATGGAAAGACTGAATTGTTTTTTAACTATTTTTATTTTGTATTTTTATTTTGTATTTTTATTTTTTATTTTTTTTTGAAAATCTTAATAAATATCTTATAAAAAACAACAACAAAAAGACAAAGATATAATTTCTGATTCATATGAAATTATTTGTTCCCCATTAGGATTCCATTTGTTGTGAGGAATAAGTCACATAACAGCCTGCCTATGTGTTTTCCATACCATGGACAGAAGCTCCAAGAGATGAAAAATCCCTAAAATCACGGCCTGTTGTGGCTGCTTAGTCTGCTGCTCTCCATTCTTATGCTAGTTCTTTAAACAAAAGAGCCCTCCAAACAGAGGGCTGCTTCATACAGAGGACTATTATCTAACAGCCCTTCAAAGGGAGGACTGTCATCTGAAACATAGGACACATTGTCTGCAAGACAGAGGGCTTGTCCACACCTACCTTTCCTCTAATCTTTCCAGGCACTTCAAAGCTCCATGTCTGAGTGCCCTTTTTGTTGCTTTGGAGCTTTCCCTGCGAAAAACTGCTCTTCAAAGCTCAATCGGAGCAAATGGCATTCTGTGGAAAACCTGAATTGTTGTTTGCTCTGAGTGAGCCCTAAAGAGTGGGCTTTCGCAGGAAAGCTCTGGGGCAATATATAAATAAGCAAATAAAGCAAAAACCTGCTTGGACACAGAGTTTTAAGTGTGGACCTGAGCCTTGAAAGAGTAGGAGAAAAGGTAAATGAAGATGAGCCCAAACTGGATATGAAAAGTTGCTCCTCTCCCCTCTTCTTGGAAACTCTGGAGAGAATAGGCCAGGTCCAAGTGTGCCCAGTTTAACACAACTCCTCCTGTTTTCTGGACATCTGTTAGAGAGGAGGAAAGGGTTATCAAAGAACCAAAGAATTGTAGAGTTGGAAGGGACCGCGAGGGTTGTCTAGTCTAACCCCCTGCAACGCAGGATTTCTAAATATAGCCATCATATTGTATTTATATGAGAATAAATACTACTTTACTAGAATGTTAATACTGCACCCCTTAACAGCTGTATCAATTAATTAAAACTTACAGCTGAATGCAAGAGCAGTTTTCAGACTCCTTCTGGGGGGATTTTAGAGCGAGAGAATGTTTTCCCCGTGACTATAATGCAATCTGCTTTGGGCCCGGAGACTTAGCTGGATAACCATCAGATTCTTCTGGGAGTCATATTCATGCCTGCACTTCAGAGATATTTCAATGGGTGGCTCTTCCCTGGTTGTACACAGAGAAGGAGAGCAGGGAAAGTGAGCAAAGGCAGCTCTATAAATCACCAAGACAAATACTGGGAGATTAGAGCAGAGCTAATTCCTCCCTGTCCCGTTCTAGTACAGTCATAAATTAAGCCAGCCAAATGACAAAATGAAAACTGAGGGTGAGAGAAAGGATATGGTGCAAATAATAAACTGGCTAAAATTTTGCCTGATACTCATCTGAAGAATATGCGACCCACCGAGCCAAATGCAACCTGCCAGTTGCGTATTGTGGCTTGCCAAGCTGACCGTCATATAGAGGGCTGCCCTATGAGGCTGATGGGGCTGTGGCAGAGATCAGGGGCTACCAAACACATGGCTGAAGAAGATTATTCCTACCATATGAAACTCTCACTTTTCAGTCTTGCTGGGAAAATCAAACAACTACGCAGCTCATTTTGTGACTGTTAACCAGTAATTGCTGGGAAATTCAGCTCTGGAACGCCAAGGCATAACATTACAAAACTGCACACACAGCTAGATTTCCCACCTAGTAATATCTTTTGATGCATGCATCTGCCAATCAGTGATCAATTAAAAAAAATGTATTTTTATTAAAGATTTCTTGGTTTACAAAAGTATGTGCAACGTCTCTTTTTTCAAGTTACATTTTCTGCAGATTAGTTTCATTTCTTGAGACATTAGTGTTACTTTAGGAAGAAAAGGGGGAAGGAGGTGGAGGTGGAGGGGAGAATGGTGGGTGGGGTGGGGTGGGGTGGTGATGTTTCTATTTTACTTGATGTATGTGTGGGGTTTTGTGTCAGTGTCGCTTGTGCAGGTTCTCTTTGCTATTCACTTGTGTTCCTTTAGTGGTGAGAGAGGTTGCGGTTGGCCTAGGGCAGGGGTCTGCAACCTTTAAGACAAAAAGAGCCACTTGGACCTGTTTCCGAAGAAAAAAAAACAGGAGCCGCAAAACCATTGCGACATTTAAAACAAATATATCTCCAGAGCCGCGATCTGACAGCGGGCGGGAAGGTGACGTCGGGACGGTGTGTGACTAACGCACGCACTGCCCCCATGCGACATCACAGCCAGTACAGTGCCTGCCACAGTGGGGAGTGTCGGGGCGCACAATGTGCCTCCTCCCCTCGCTAGTATCCGCCCCGGAGCTGCGGCAAAGGTGTAAAAGAGCCACATGCGGCTCCAGAGCCACGGGTTGCTGACCCCTGGCCTAGGGTGTGGTTGTTCGTTTGTGATTGGCTGTGGTGAACTTTGTTTTCATGTGTGAGTGGGGTTGGCAGATGTTTTGGAACAGGTTAGCCATATTGATTTGTATGCTGTTGGTGGATTCTTGTCACTGTCTTGTGGGGCTGTGTATGTGATAAAGGGGAGCCATACCAGGGTGAAGGTATCTTCTTCTATTTGTCCCCGTGTCAGTTTCAGTTTATGGTTAATTTTTCTAGTAGGGCTGTTTCCCATACTATTTGGTACCATTGGTCCATGCTTACTCCTGGCAGGTCTCTCCAGTGTCTGGTTATGGTGTTTCTGGTTGCTGAGAGTAGCCGGGTTATGAGTTCTTTGTGGTGTAAATGGGCATTATTGTCTTGGAAGATGTTCAGTAGGGCCAGTTCTGGGGTGACTTCTAATACTTGCTTAATTATTTTGCATATTTCTTTTATGGCTGTTGGCCAGAATAGTTGGATTTTGGGGCATTCCCACCACATGTGGAGGTATGTGCCTGTGGAGGTGCACCCTCTCCAGCATTTTGGTGAGGTTCCTGGGTGTATTAGTGATAGCTTCCTTGGTGTTAGGTACCACCTGTAGGTGAGTTTTAAAGTGAATTCTTTGCTTTTTGTTGATATGGATTTAAAGGGGGGTTTAGAAGCCAGGGCTCACTTGAACGCAGCCTTGAAACTTGTTTAAAAGTGTGAAGGCTCCATCCTGAGATCTGCAGCAATAGACAATATAAGGCTTTTAAGGGCTCATCCACACTTTTGTTTGTCCCGTGATTTCCAGGCACGGGTCCAACAGGTTGTACTTTTGTCCTGCCGCTTTCCCTGGGAAAACCCACAGCTTTACTGCTGAATCGGCACAAACGTCAGTCGGGTTGACCGACTGATGCCTGTGGACTGACGTTTGATTCAGTTTAGCAGTAAAACTGTGGGTTTTCCTGGGGAAAGCAGCAGGACAAAGGAAAAAGCTCTCAGACCATACATGCAGGAGAGCCTTTCTTTAGCCAGAGAATGGGGCAAAACAATGTTTTGGCTGGTACAAAAAAACCTGTAATTTTATACTGACAGACCAACAAGCCATTTGAGTCTGTTCATCATTAGCAACAGCCTCCCAAAATGTTGCTGAAAATAACAATGAAGCATAAAGCAACGAACTGTACTGATTTCTGAATACTCTTTTTCTCCTTCTGCAATATTTTCATTTCCTTCTGACTTCACTATTTGCACACACACATACCATGTAAATTATTATCTGTAATTCTGGATGACCTCATGCACCTTGTGAAGTTTATGCACAATGTATTTGTCCTTCAGGTGCCACAAGAATCCTTGTTGCTTTAGATGCAAGAGACTAAAAGGGCTACCTATCCTCTTGGAATAGGTCTACTGGCAAATATCAAGATGTTCCGATCTTTTAAAGCCACATGCCTCATCAAACAGTTTGCATTAATCTACTGCAAGATGTCTATGCCAGACCAATTCTTAAAATATAGATGAAAAGAGTATAGATATTTCACCCTTAAGACTAGACTCTGTCACAGTAGCTTGCAATGTATTATATTTTCCACCAAGACCAGCACACTATTAATAGAATACAATGCTCTAAGAACTTTGAAAGAATCAAAGAAACAGTCTCTTTGATAAAAGGAAGATTTTTGGAACCATGAAGAACTAAAAGTATGCAATGACCCTCTAAGATATAATAATAAAAAATCCTTAAAGATACCCTGAGCTAGAACCTCCAGATTTTGCTGGCACATTGGATTCAATTGCCCCTTAATAGCCAAAAGCCCCACACAGCTCAGTGGTAATAGATAGTTATAATATCACTTTTAGCAGAGGCAATTAGCTGCTAAGGGGAGATGAGGCCAACACAGAAAAATAATTGGAGGAGAAAAGCACAAAATGGCAAAACAATCCCTTCCACCTTTCTCTGCTTATCTCCCGAGAAGCCTTTAAAAGTTGGCTGCACATGGCTCATTTTCACATGGCACATGTAATCTGTGGCCAGCCTATAGTCCCTTTCATTGCTTACAGTCAGAGCAAGTTCTCAGCTGCCAACCTTTGCCATGACACCTATTCCTTTATTTTCATACCCAGCTTTTTGAGCAACTTCCTCTACAAAGCAGCTTGCAATCAACAAAGAACAACTCCACTGACAATAAAATAGGAAAATACAACTAAAGAATATACCAGCATAATAGTGTGGACTACAGAAATAGAATATAAAGCAGAATACAGGTCATAAAAGCAGTATTAAGGCATAAAATCCAGCAAGAACTAAACATCAATTATATACCAATAATAAAACCTTGATTCTAGTTTGGGAGAAAGTTGGCACCTTTCATCAGAGGTGTCACATGTTGCCCACACATAGCTTCCCCCAGAAAGCAACTGTGCAGCAGCATTTTGCGTTAGCTTTAGCTTACATATCAAATTCAAGGGCAATCCCCTGTGAAGTTCATTACAGTAATCAAGTCCAGAGGTTTCAATGCATGGACCACTGTTGCCAAGCTATCCCTGCCCACGAATGGTTGCAGCTGATGTAACAGCAACAGCTGGTAAAAGGCAGTCCTAGACACTCAAGACAAATCAATATCCTGCGACAACACTGGATCAAGCAGTAGCCCCAAGCTATTTACCTGTTCTTTCAGAGGGACTGCAGCCCATCCAGAACCAGGAACCCACAAAACTTCTGTCTTGGGATTCAGGTCCAGCTTGTTGACTCTTATCCTCCCTATTAATGAGTCCAGAAGCTCGTGATCCAGATGTTGCAGAGGAATGGAGCTGTATGCTAAATCTCCCAGTGAACAATCTGCATGGCTTCGTAGATAGATGATGAATAGCTCTGGGGACAAAATAGTGCCCCATGGCACCCCACAGAACAACTCCCAAGGGGCTGAAAGGAAGTCACCCAATGCTACCTTCTGGAATTGCTCTGTAGGTAAGAGCAGAACGACTGCAACCCAGGGCCTCCCATGCCTAACTCACAAAGCCGATCCCATAGAGTAGCATGGCCAATGATATCAAAGGCCACTGAGAGGTCAAGGAGAATCAGCAGGGGTGCTGAGAGCTGCAGGCATAGGGTGGTATAGACATTTTAATAATAATAATAATAATAATAATAATAATAATAATAATAATAATAATGTTAGCAACTGGGTGCAGCTGTCAATAACTATTGGATCCAGGGTGGTCTTCCTTAGAAAAGGCAGTGGGGACCACCCCATCACATAAAGAGATTTTAGCCATGTCCTGGACCCACCCAGAGGGACCCCCACTCAGTTAGGGAGGGACTGATTTCCCATGATCCATTTATCTCCTTAGCTCTTTGTGTTTTGGACTTCATTGTGGTGATCTTGCTGTTTTAACCATTTAATGTTTATTTATTCTTCTACAACCTTACATCAAATCTCCCGCCCCTCTCTCTCATACAACAAAATACAATTAAAAGCATAATCTGGTCATATACCAGTTCCCAACAACTGAAACCTCTCTTCTGCAACTCCATCAATATAATCACCACCAAAATGGTGAACTAATAAGCAGCAGGAGAAAAAACTGAGCACTCAAATGCCTCTGGCGGCTGCCAAAAATTAGTACTCTTGACACCAGACAAGCCTCTCTGGGGAGAGCCTTCCATCCCATAGTTGAGGAACGACTAGGTCCCCTGTCTTGTATTTCCCAGGACTCCCTCTGTTTCGCCTCAAGGATAAGTGATCTCTGCACACATTTCCTGAATAGCTTTGAACAAGATAGGTGTGAGGGTTTGATTAGCTGCTTGTGCGTGAAAACGTGCTCCCTCAGAGTTTGTGCGACCCCACAAACCTCCGTGTGTGACGGAGCTCCTCAGACATGTCTGCTCTAGTCACTAGTAGAGTCCGACAGTGGCTGTCTGCGGAAGCGTTTCCAGCAAAGAAGTTCCTTAACGGAAACGCGTCTCCTGGACTCACGGCGTGACAGTTTCCTGCGAGGTGTGGGTCTCCCTATGGGAGACTCCGATACCTCCCCACTGTTCTCGCTGGAAGCCTCCCTGAGCCCTCCCTCCTGCTCGCATTCCCTCAGAGACCCACTCCTCCCCCTGCTGGTCCCTGCTTCAGCAGTTGAGTCTCTTTCATCCTGCCTGAGTCCCTCCACCACCTGATGCTCTGATGGCAGTTCCCTGACATCCACCTCCCCTCCAGGGCCCCCCTCACCCCCTCCCAATTCCTCCCCCCTGGGAGGTGAAGGGCTAAAACCCCGAAACGAATCTTCCTCATCTTCTGACGTCTCGAACAATTCTCTCCATCGATCGTCGTCCTGGCCAGCTGAATCCTCCTCCTCTTCAGAATCTGGGAACCCCTCCAACTCCTCTTCCTCGTCGGTGGTGGCAAAGTATTCCCTTCGGAACCTCGCTACCGGCTGAGGTTTACGTGGGAACCTCTGATGAAAAGTCTCTATTAAAACCTCGTCATTGACATCCTCTGCCCTAACCCAGGTGTTTTCCGACTCCGGTTCCCCTTCCCACATTACCAAATACTCTACTTGATCTCCCTTCCACCTGGAATCGAGGATCTCCGCTACATGGTAGCTGTGTTCCTTCTCCTCCATTGCTGGTCCCCTAGTGACCCTCCCCTCACTGTCTCCTCTATACGGTGACAGCAACGACCTGTGAAAAACTGGGTGCAGCTTCATGTGGTTCGGTAACCGGAGCCTGAAAGCCACTGGATTGACCTGCTGTATGACTTCAAACGGACCCAGCCTTTTGGGTCTTAATTTCTTACAACCTCCTTTGAATGGCAACCCTTGGGTTGACAGCCACACCTGGTCCCCCACCCTGATGCTTTCACCTTCCCTTCTGTTTTTGTCTGCCTGCCTCTTATATTCCTCCTTAGCCCTGTTTAAATTGAGTTGGAGCTGGCGATGGATCGCTTCCATTTCTTCCACGAACTGTTCTGCAGCTGGAACGCTCCAGTTCTCCCCCTCCCCCCCTGGGAAGGCTCTGGGATGGCACCCGTGATTAGCCAAAAAGGGGCTCATCCCCGTGGACACGTTCTCTGCATTGTTGTAGGCAAATTCTGCCAACGCCAACTTCTCCACCCAATCATTCTCTCTGTCATTAACATAACACCTCAAATATTGTTGGAGAACCCCATTTGCTCTTTCCGCCTGCCCGTTGGTTTCAGGATGACGGGCCGTCGAGAAATTAACCTCTACATGCAGTAAGCTCATGAGCTTCCTCCAGAACCTGGAAGTAAATTGTTTCCCTCGGTCTGAAACCACCCTCAAGGGGGCGCCATGCAACCTAAACACATTCTCTACAAACAATTTGGCGGTTTCTTCTGCTGTAACCGCATGTGAGCAGGCTATGAAGTGGGCCATTTTAGTTAACAGGTCTACTACAACCATGATGGCTGTTTTCCCTCTAGACCTTGGCAGATCAGTCATGAAATCTATTGCCACTGCTTCCCACGGTCTCTCAGGTGTGGGCAGTGGTTCTAATAAGCCAGCCGGCGCCTGCCTCTCCCCCTTGGCTCTTTGGCATTGTTCACACCCTCTCACATACTCCCGCACATCTTCCCTGACCTTGGGCCACCAAAATTCCCTGGTAACCAGCCACATGGTTTTGTGTTGCCCAAAGTGCCCTGCTGTGGGGCTATCGTGCAGCTGCTTGAGTACCTTCTCCCTCAATTCCCCTTCAGGTATATATAACGCTCCCTTATAATACAATGCCCCATTTCTCTCCTCAAAACCACCGGATTTGTCTTCCTCCCCTCTGAGATCCCTGAGTTTCCCCTGGGCGTATGCATCCTGCACCGTACCCTCTACCAATTCCCTTTGCCCCACCAAAGTCGCCCCACACACCCAGCGGTCCTCTGGAATGATATGGGTTTCTTCGGGTGCTCCCTCCCCTTCCAAATATTCAGGTTTGCGTGAGAGAGCGTCCGCCCTAACATTCTCTGGGCCTGGCACATAACAAATCTCAAAGTTAAATTTGGAGAACTCTTGGGCCCATCTCAACTGCCTTTGGTTGAGCACTCGCGCCGTTCTCCAGTACTCTAGATTTTTATGGTCCGTGCACACTTGCACTTTATGTTGTGCACCAACTAGCAGATGCCTCCATCTCCGGAACGCCTCATGAATAGCAAGCAGTTCTCGGTCGTACACCGTGTAGTTCCTCTCGGATTTGTTCAGCTTCCGCGAGAAGAAGGCACACGGACGCCACTCTGACTCCTCCTTCCCCGGCTGCAGAAGAAGCACCGCCCCTATGGCTCTGTCAGATGCGTCTGTTTCAACCCTTAGCTTCTTTCGTAAATCCACATGCAGAAGTTGTTCTTCAGAGGCGAAGGCCCTTTTCAGTTCCTCAAACGCTCGCTCCGCCTCCGCCGTCCATACAAACTTCTTTTTACTGCTGAGACAGTCAGTGATGGGCGCCGTCAGATGGGCGAAGTTGCGGATGAACTTACGATAAAAGTTTCCAAACCCTAGGAACCTCTGCACATCCTTCTTGGTTTTGGGTGTTTTCCATTCCAGCACTGCCTGTACCTTGCCGGGATCCATGGCCAATCCCTTGTCTGACAGGCGGTACCCCAGGAATTCCACCTCCTTGGTATGGAACCGACACTTCTCCAGTTTGACCCACAGCCTGTTGGCTTGCAGTCTGCTCAACACTTCTCTGACGTCTCTCACATGTTGCTCCTCATTCTCAGAATACACCAACACATCATCTAGAAAGGCAACGCAATTCTTGTAGAGCAAAGGGCCCAGCACGTGGTTCATAAAAGATTGAAAACACGCGGAGCCTGCTTGTAATCCAAATGGCATAACGAGGTATTCAAACGCCCCCAAAGGGGTAAACATGGTGGTTTTCCATTCATCCCCTTTCCTTATGCGTATCAGGTTGTACGCCCCCCTTAGATCCAGCTTTGTGAAAATCTTTCCCTTCCTCACCCTGGTCAAAATATCATCAATTCTGGGCATAGGGAACGCCACCGGTTCAGTCACTGCATTCAGCCGCCTAAAATCACATACAAGTCTCGGCTTGTCCGCATTTTTTTTGTCCACAAAGAACACTGGGCTCCCCCCTGCTGCTTTGGACTCTCTGATGAAGCCTCTCTTCAGGTTCTTGTCAATGAACCCTCGCAACTCCTGCATTTCCCTGTCTGACATGGCATACAACTTGCCCACGGGAAGCTGTGCTCCTGGGAGTAAATTGATCTGACAATCAAAGGGTCTATGAGGTGGTAGTTGGTCAGCTTCCTTCTCGCTGAACACGTCGCTGAGATCTGCATACTGTGGTGGTACCTTCACCTTCCCCATTACTTCAGTCCCTGCTAGGGTCGCTTGGGCCCCTGCTGAACCCTTCTCCCCTTTGCAGTGTTCTAGGCAATGTGCTGAACCAAAGGACACCACTCTTTGATGCCAGCCAACCAGCGGATCATGTAGAGCTAGCCAGCTCATTCCCAAAATAATGGGAGCGCCTCCCAGGGTGGCCACATTAAACGCTATCAGTTCTGTGTGCCTTGCCACCCTCATTATCATTGGGACAGTCTGCAAGCGGACTCCTCCTCCCAACAACTCCCTGCCATCAATCGTGGTCACCTGCAGGGGGTTGCTTAAAGGGATGGTCTGTATCTGGTGTTCAGCAGCAAACTCCTTGCTCATAAAATTGCAGGAGCTGCCTGAGTCCAATAGCGCCTTTATTTTTAGGGGGTGCCCATTCTGCAGCTCTAGCGACACTTCAATCACTAGAGCAGGTCGAGGAGCTTCTGGCACGGGCACTTTCACTGCTCTTTGGCCTGGCTGCAGTGCCCCAATTGTGGCAACCAGGCGTTGGCTTTTACCTGCTCCGCTCCCCCTTCTTCTCCCCCCTCAACAGCTCCCACCATCCCTTGCCATTCCTTCCTCTGGGGGCAGACTCTGGCAAAGTGGCCTGGCTGTTGGCAGAGATAGCATTTCCGGGGGCCCTTTCCCTCCTTCTTAGCTCCCTCGCTGGTTTTTGAAAATGCGCGCGCGCGCGCTGTTCCGATTTCCATCGGCTCTGCCGGCGGGAAAGCTGGCTCAGGAATGTCTGGAATGCGGAACTCCTTCCAACGTTCCCCTCTCCCTTCCCGCCTCTCCAAGGCTCTTGCCTCCTGCCGCGCTCCTATGGTCAGCACAGATTTGGTCAGCTGATCCATAGACTCCGCCCTGGGGCTCCGTGCCAGCTCGTCTTTCACCCCCGAAGAAAGACCTTCTTCAAATAGCATTTGAACGGGTGCCGCCGATAAATCCCAACTCAGTCTGTGAATCAGCATGGTAAACTCAGTCCAATATTCACGGACAGATCGACTTCCCTGCTTACAAGCCATTAGCTGTCTGCGCACCACCCCTTCCTCAATATCGCTGGAAAACATGATATCCATTGCACGAAAGAACTTCATTGTGTCCTTTAGTATGTCATTGTGCGTTGCCATTAGGGGTCGAACCCAGTCTCTAGCCCCTTTCTCAAGATGCCCAATTACAAAAGCAACTCGCGATTCCTCATCAGGGAACTCATCGAACTGCACATTAAGGGCATATTGCATCTCTGTCCTAAAAGCATGGTAGTCCTTGGGGTCCCCCCCAAATTTCTGCACCAATCCTGGTACCTTTCTGGGGAATTGCGTGGCTCTCCCCTTCTTGTCTGCGTCCTGAGCCCTTCTCTCCTCCAACCTCGCCGTCTGCAGGGCCAGTTGAACCTCCAACGCTCGGTATCTATCTTCCAAGCTTGGACCAGCTCCAGCCCCTGCTCCTCCGGTTCCGGTTGGTTCGCTCATGATGCCTTCTCTTGCACAGGCAGCGTACAAAGACTGTCGGACTGCTGTGAGGGTTTGATTAGCTGCTTGTGCGTGAAAACGTGCTCCCTCAGAGTTTGTGCGACCCCACAAACCTCCGTGTGTGACGGAGCTCCTCAGACATGTCTGCTCTAGTCACTAGTAGAGTCCGACAGTGGCTGTCTGCGGAAGCGTTTCCAGCAAAGAAGTTCCTTAACGGAAACGCGTCTCCTGGACTCACGGCGTGACAGTTTCCTGCGAGGTGTGGGTCTCCCTATGGGAGACTCCGATACCTCCCCACTGTTCTCGCTGGAAGCCTCCCTGAGCCCTCCCTCCTGCTCGCATTCCCTCAGAGACCCACTCCTCCCCCTGCTGGTCCCTGCTTCAGCAGTTGAGTCTCTTTCATCCTGCCTGAGTCCCTCCACCACCTGATGCTCTGATGGCAGTTCCCTGACAATAGGGTAAGTACTTTACCTTCTACAAGTTTCCCTGTTTGCTCAGCATTTCCACCAGGCAGGATCTTAGCAATGTAAGCACCAATTTCTCCATTGATTCCAGGAATTTCTTTCCCTCCTACAACTCGGATCCCAAGTCCATTGCCTGCATCCAGGAGGGAAAAAAGCACACACATATTAAAAATGTATAGAAAAAAGGCAGCAGTAGTGATCAATATTTATTTTCATTTTTACTTGCTGGTTTTCTACTAAAGTACTCAAATATATGTAAAACACAAGCAATAATATAAATAACACAGTAAAATAGTAAATACCATTAAATAACTAGTTTTTCCCTATTTTGTACAAGAACTAATACACACACTACACTTGACCTTAGCCAAAAGACCAAGAAGTGATGCAAGAATTAATATGATCTGTCAGCTCACTGATGTAAGAAAACCAAAGTTTGTTTTGCTGTGTAATCCTTTGTCTATTAGTTATTGCCCATGATCATACAAAGTGAACTACAGACAAGCAAGCGGTTGATGTCAAGAAGGTGAGATGCCAAAACAAGACAAGCTTTTAATTTGCTCGCCAGCCATGGCTTTTTTTTTATATAAAAAAAAGCTTCATAAAAGTTGAGCAAAAGAACATCAAAGCCCTGAATATTCCCAGAAAGCAGAATAAAATTTCACCGATCTCTCATCTGAGCAAAATTGGTAAAGGTAGTTTTATTCCACTAAAGAGATTAAGAAATCTAAGTACTAATATGATAGCAATTAATGCATGCTTAATGTAGCCCGCAATCTTTATAATTTATATGTTCCCAATATTTTTTTTGGGGGGGGGGTAGATGGGGGGGAATTCCTGAGATAAAAGCCAGAATCACAAATGTGATTACAGTATCAAGTCATAAAAGGCTAATTGCTCAGTGCCGTCTTCCAGCATTAACTGCACATGCTTGCAGTCGTTTAAGTTATCTTCCGTTTTTATCAGAGTACTATCTCTCTCTCTCTCTCTCTCTCTCTCTCTCTCTCTCTCTCACACACACACACACACACACACACACACACACACACACTGTGGAAGGCAGGGCAGTGGCTGGAAACCACAGGAGGAGAGAACGCTCTTGTGCTCAGGACTGGCTTCTGGGCTTCCCATAGGTGTCTGGGTGGCAACTGAGAGAATAGGAGAGTGGAATAGATGAGCCTTTGGCCTGATCTAGCAGAGCTTATCTTAAATTAGACCTCCATGTAAATGGGCCTTTTGGTAACGAGCTCATTTTACATGGTAAGCAAAGTGTGAGCACACCCACGAAGTTGTTGCACATACTGTCTGCATCCATTCGAGCTCAACACACTTGCAAACCTCCTCCAGACCCTCCTGCCCTCACACATGGGCCCAAAACGCTTCTCCTCCGTCTCCCCCTGTTCTGTCACAAATCAGGATATTTTGCTGACAAATGTGTTCGAGTGAAATTTATGATAGTAACCAAATATGATACGTATTGTGCGATTAAATGTTCTGTGAAGTTGTTGGCCTCCGTCTGTCTCAGGGGACAATGGAGGAGTGCGCCTTCGGGGGTGAAGTCAAACTGTTGGGAGAGTTGTGGCTGTAGAGGCTGATAGGGGAGAGACATGTTTTGTTGCAGCTGGGGCAGAATAAGGTTTCCAGTGGTTCTGGAAAATGGAAATTCCCATGATAAACTACCTTCAGGTATATATACTGGGAGAGTGATCTTTAGTGCGGGAAGAGAGGTGTGAGAAGTAGCCAAAAATGTCTGAAGTTGAATTTCCATACCTAAGTGCAGATTTCTTATTTCTATTATTTTCTCCCTCTCTTCAGAGAGTTGATTGTTATGCTAGAAAACCAGTCAGCAATAAGCAAGAGGCTCAATGAATTCCACAGGAAATCTTCTTAAAACTCTGACCTCTTGATTATCATGAAACTTCTTGTTGGAGAAACAACATTTCAAAGGGAATTTTATACATTTAGATAAAATCCTTTCAAGTTGCTTCAAAGCTTGAGGAATGGCAATTAATTGAGCATGTTTTTAACTGAGCTCCGAATTTGATCTCCAGCAACACATTACCATGGGCAAATAATTTCATAGGAAACAAAAAATAACTAGCATTTAAACTTAATTCACATGTTTCAATACACAAAGAACAGAATTGGTTGTTCTGTCCTACTCCTTAGTGTATAGGCATCATCACCATCTAGTTTTACAGTGCACTTAAATAACATATTAATGTTTTTTCCCAAGAAACTCTAATATATGCAAATCATATAAAACATCTGAAATTTCATTTGAACATGTTTGGTTTGAGCTCTTTTCTTTCAGAAGAAGCCGAACTGCACCCCACCAGCTTATGTAAAAACAACAACATTCTGTTGAATGTTCAGAGGCCTAAACTCTTGAGGTGTTAGTTTATTCACTTTGTTGTTTATACGAACAAAAAATATGCAGAAATGACAAACCTCCATGAAATAAAGGAGGTGTGTGTGTGTGTGTGTGTGTGTGTGTACAGAAGAAGGGACTCTCTCAGTGGAGGCGGGAGCTGCAGCCAGTGGCGTAGCGTGGGTTGTCAGCACCCGGGGCAAGGCAAGTAATTTGCGCCCCCTAACCCGTGGATTTGCGCCCCCTAACCCTAACCCCCAGATGTTGCGCCCGGTGCGGCCGGCCCCCCCTGCACCCCCCACGCTACGCCACTGGCTGCAGCAATAGTCTTCCAGCTGTGGCACCCAGACCTATACAGAGGGAGGGGGCAGCCCAGTGCATTTGCCGGGGGGACGGGACCTAAGCTGGCCAGGGGGCTCTGCCTTGACAATAGGGAGGCTTAAAACATCCAATCAACAGAAAAGAGGGAATGGAGACAAATTGATATATATATATACACAGACAAACAGCCATTTGCATGCCCCCCAGAAGCATGGTTCTTAAAGTATTTATTTCTCTATTTATTTACATAGTGTTTAACTTATTTTTTAATAAAGCACTGTTGCACCTAACCAATGTCTGTAACTCCCCTTGTTCTAGGTGCATTTTGCGACAGGGGATTTCATTAGGGCAAGCAGTTTCTGAGCTCTGGGCGCAATACTGTGCCTAAGATTTCAGATTAAAAAACTGCAATGTGGAAGGAAAGGAGGACCTTTTTTTGCCACCCCCCCCACTTCCTGCTACTCTCTGAAGACTGGAGAAAAGACCCTTTTAAGAATATTAGGGTGGTGGGCAGGGGAAGAACCCATATCCTAGGTTTAAGGTGCCATTTAGCTCCTCGCTTTCATATCTCAGTTTCTAACACTGCATCTAACATGTATCATGTTCTGTTCTCATTGAGTGTTGCTACCAGTGGCGTAGCGTGGGGGGTGCAGGGGGGGGGCCCGGCCACACCGGGCGCAACATCGGGGGGGGGCACTCACACTCGCAGCTCTCTCCCCCTACCTGGCTCACTCACTCTCTCTCACTGCAGTGCTGGCTGTGCGAATCCGATCCGAGCCGCTGGGTCGCCGCCCACTGTGGAGGGGGTGGGTGCCAGGCGTGCGGTGCGGAGAGAGAGCGAGGGACTATCTGGGGGAGGGACAGTGCAGTGGCCGCCCAGCGCAGCGCTGAGCGCGGGAGAGAACCACACCAGACCAGACCAGGCAGCAGCAAGAAGAAGCTGGCAGCGGCGGCAGGTTAGGGGTTAGGGGGCGCAAATTACTTGCCTTGCCCCGGGTTAGGGGGCGCAAATTACTTGCCTTGCCCCGGGTGCTGACAACCCACGCTACGCCGCTGGTTGCTATGTATCCAAGATGAACAACTGCTTACTATATGATGGACAGTCACCTCATACTTCATTTGCATGCCATATAATCCATATTCTTGTGAAGCCAGATGCTCTTGCTTGCTTTACCTGAAACAGAGTGGTCCTTTGGGTCCCTCGGCAATTTCAGCCTTGCATGGGGAAAGATGTATTGAATAGGCTTCCCAATAATCTATGGAATATAAAGTGTGCAGGCTGATTAAAGACAGAACATGCTTGTTTCACAATGACTTATCAGTTAAACAAAAATCTAGTAAACGTGCTATTTTTGGAATCTCTCCCTCTCTCTCACCCCACAGCAAGATATCCTGATTTTAGTTCCTGAGTTTGGTTCCTCCATGACCTGCCAGGAATGTGGAAGCAGGGCACTCCCATGAGGAGAAGGCCAGCAACAGAGATGCCATGGACCAGTGAGGCACCAAGCACCACAAGCCAGGCTGCTCTTTTCACTTGCATAGCTGGGTCAACCAAGGTCAATTCTAATCAACCATATTCTGCCACCTCATGATGACTTTTGTAATCACCCCAAACTGAGATCCTGGCTCCTGTGAAGAGCTCTGTTCCTATATAAGTGTAACATTTCTCCCATGTCAGTATCACTGCTTCCCTGTTTGCTTCGGGACTTGACTCAAAATTCTGATGTTGACCTTTAAAGCCCTAAGCCATGGATAGGCAAACTAAGGCTTGAGGGCCAGATCCAGCCCAATCGCCTTCTCAATCCGGCCCACGGACGGTCTGCAAATCAGCGTGTTTTTACATGAGTAGAATGTGTCCTTTTATTTAAAATGCATCTCTGGGTTATTTGTGGGGCCTGCCTGGTGTTTTTACATGAGTAGAATGTGTCCTTTTATTTAAAATGCACCTCTGGGTTATTTGTGGGGCATAGGAATTCGTTCATTCCCCCCACAATATAGTCCAGCCCCCCACAAGGTCTGAGGGACAGTGGCCCGGCCCCCTGCTGAAAAAGTTTGCTGACCCCTGCCCTAAGCGGCTAGGGCCATGATATCTGAAGGATTGCTTCATCCCATATGACTCCACCCACCCTTAGATACGTCTTGCCCTTAATGAATAAGCAGGTGGGTATGTGGCTCAGGGGATTTTTTACTGCTACATTCAAGCTTTGGGGTATAAATTGCCCACACAAGGTTCATTTCATCCAAGCCAAAAAAAAAATGCCCCAGTATCTCTGCTATTTGTGTTTACACATCTGGAGTGATTTAATAATGAAGCACATTAAAAATCACAATAGAAATAAAAATCAAGGGAGTATTTAGGGGAATATTTACAAAAAAAAAGAAAAGAAAAAAGATCTTAAATATAAATCCCAGGTAGGGGTTGCCTTTTGACCAGCAGTTGACATTACAAAGTTTATGAGAAGGTGGAAAATAAGGTTAAGGTATTATTGTACATGCAGTTAATTAAGATGTGCAAAGAACTGTCATGGAATGCTGGGTGGGAAGTTCAAAAGAACTACTGTATAAGAATGGGAAATGTTATGAGTGTATAACTGAAAACTTATAAATAAAAATTAAAGAAAGAAAACCCCCCTCAAAGGTACAAGGCAAACCAGCAGCAGAGATGGATAGTGACTTATCTAATAGGCTCAATTGTTCTTGCTTAGTAGAGGAATAATAGCTATAAGCAGTTACATTGAAAGGGCTGTTAAGTCCTAAACTGAAAGATGGCTCCTGTGCCTGTAATAGGAGCCACAGAGAAGGAGAAGTTCAGTACTGTGCCCTCTTTCATCATCATCCTGTGCTGACAGACAAAACTGCAAATGGCAAACATATTTCCCGAAGTGATGGGAATCATATTCAAATCAAGTTACATCGCTTGCAATTTAAACCATTGCAATCTGAAGGATTTCAATTGGACTACTAAAGAGTAAGAGGCACCACTGGAGTTTAAACAGCATGGCGACTACCCTGCACTGTTTTAAAACTTGATGCATGTTATGAGAGACCATTGCCAAACTTGATAGCTAGCATCTTAATGGTTGAAAACAATCTATATGAAGCATGTACTAAAAGTTTCTATCTGCTATTTAACAGCCCTTGTGCTACCATTTTTGAGAGGAGTTTAAGGGTCTAAGTAAACATTGCAAGCAAATGCTTGTACTAATATACACAACAAACAAACAAAAAGCACAAGAGGAGAAAATCTGTGTTAGGATGGACTCATTTGAAGTGGTGAATTACACAACCTCGCTTTCACCCTTTCTGTTATACTTTAAAATCTATAAACTAGTTTAGGAACTTTGTAGTTTGTGCCATCTTATCCCCAAGTATCCACTGTTGATCTAAGGAATGACGGTATTGTGGCACATGGGTTTGCTAAACCTCTTCCCATTGACCATCTCAGGAAAAGAGGGTCTCAAATGCCGCCTCACACTTACATGAATGGGAAGAGTTTTACTATTACAGTCTCTGTTTATACCTACTGGTATAAACCATGTTGGTCTGCCGTAGTCAAAACAAGATAAAAAAATTCCTTCCAGTAGCACCTTAGAGACCAACTAAGTTTGTTATTGGTATGGGCTTTCGTGTGCATGCACAAAGCTCATACCAATAACAAACTTACGGTAGTTGGTCTCTAAGGCGCTACTGGAAGGGACGCGGGTGGTGCTGTGGGTTAAACCACAGAGCCTAGGACTTGCCGATCAGAAGGTTGGCAGTTCGAATCCCCGTGACGGGGTGAGCTCCTGTTGCTCGGTCCCTGCTTCAGCCAATATAGCAGTTTGAAAGCACATCAAGTGCAAGTAGATAAACAGGTACCGCTCTGGCGGGAAGGTAAACGGTGTTTCCGTGCGCTGCTCTGGTTCGCCAGAAGCGGCTTAGTCATGCTGGCCACATGACCCGGAAGCTGTACGCTGGCTCCCTCGGCCAATAAAGCGAGATGAGCGCCGCAACCCCACAGTCGGTCACGACTGGACCTAATGGTCAGGGGTCCCTTTATCTTTACCTTTAAGGTGCTACTGGCAGGAATTTGTTTATTTTGTTTCTGCTTACACCCTATATTAAAAAGGGGGGATTCAAAGCAAAGGAATCTACCCTCTCTCACAAACTGAGCAGCTGAGTACATTCAGCTATAGCAATTCAATTACAGATTTTTATATACAGCCTGCTATGAGGAGAGCATTTATAAGCAGAGATTTAACAGCATTTGGAAACCTTTTACTGCCTGGAAAAAAGAAGACAAATAAGTTTGCTTTCCAAAGTGTACAAAAGAGGGATGGAGGACTACACAGAACTGGAAGAAATAATTTAATGTGGAGATTTTGGGTGAGATAAGGCTCTCTATATGCAGGCAGATGGCAATGAGCCTCAAACAGAGATTGAATAAAGTAATATATAAATGGTGTCATACACAAGATAGATCAGCTAACAGATATTTGCTGGAGATGCAAGAAAGCCAATGGTACTTTATCACACATTGGGATTATTTTAATTATTGGGAGGGGCAGTTAAGGGTACTCCAGACTGTCTCTATTTTGCAGGAGGATTCAAGTGCATATCAGAAGTTTAGGTTGTTCAGTTAAACTGAATTAAATGCTTTGTTGCCCTAGCCTAACAAATCCACTTTGGGATTTGGTGATGAAAGTAAGGGGAAAGTGAACAGAAGATTATGTGAACTAATGAGTAACCAGAAGAGTTATAAACACCCCGCAAGCAAATTAGGATCAATGCTCATTGTTATATAGCTGCTTCACGAAAAATCATAGCCTAACCTCTACATAAGCACCGTGCAATCAAAAAACCTCAAGGAATGCTCAATAAACAGATTTCCTGGAGGAGCTGTAAGAAAATATTCCAATTCAATAATAGTGCTCTTGGAACACATAAGGCACCAGGCTCAGAGCAAGGCACAGATTTTGGTTATTCGTTGCATTGCTCTGAGCCCGGTTTACATTTTGAAGGCATGGAAAAAAGATAGAATACCTTCCATAGAGCAGTGGAAGAGGAACATTTGGGACTTAATGGCACATGGATATAAACAATTATGAGATAGGAGAATTAACTTTAGAAATATTTCAGAAAAACTGGGCATTTTTTATTCTTTGTTGGTCTTTTCATCATACAAGGAAATCAATGTTGAGGGGTCTTTTAAGCATGATGTAACATATGAATTGAACTGGATGTGGTTTTGTTATAAATTATATATATAGGACCTATAAATGGTAATTTATAGCCTCATTTATTTTGACACGGCCATCCCATTTTAAAACAGATGGCTAGAACATATATACTTGTGCACTGACATGTCTTTTTTGGAGAATGCATAGCCAAAGAAAGAATAAGCACTTGCCTTACAGTGCAATCATATGTATGTCTACTCAGAAGTAAGCTCACTGGGTTTTTCTCCCAAGTAAGAATTGCTGCCTCGGCCTATTATATTTTTATTACTTCCACCTGCAGTGTTTTACAATCAGTATAAATCCTTGTGATAAACAGCCTTATAAACATAGACTTTAGAGTTTACTGGTACCCAGAGATCAGTAATATCCTTTTTTTATTGCTTGTAGGAAACTGTGCTTAAACTGTGGTTGGCATTATGAAGTCAACCTATACAGCAGCATGCTTCTAAGGAGAAGGGTGAGGGTGGAGGTGGAGAAGAGATGTTGGCTTGCTGTGTTACATTACAAACACCAAAAGTTATTCCTCTGCCCAGAAACAGAATATAGGAAAACGTTAACACAAAAATATGTAGCACTGCAAATAACAAAACAAAACAAAAAGAGACTATGCCACCCCCAGTTTCCCTCTGAGAATGTCATGTTTATTAACTTGTTTTAGGGGTTCCCCCCCCAATGTTTTAAGGCATACAGAAGTCTTGCTGGAGCACTCTTATGTCTCCACAAAGAAAACGAGGCTACAAAATAAAAAAAATTCCTTCCAGTAGCACCTTAAAGACCAACTAAGTTAGTTCTTGGTATGAGCTTTTGTGTGCATGCACACTTCTTCAGATACACTGAAACAGAAGTTGCCAGATCCTTCTATATAGTGAGAAGGTGGGGAGGGGTATTACTCAGAAGGGTGGTGGGAATGGGAGATTGGCAGATAGCTGAGATGAGCCTGTTGACGACTCTTAACGACTGCAATAGGTCTTACAGGAAAAGGCCTTCTCACTATATAGAAGGATCTGGCAACTTCTGTTTCAGTGTATCTGAAGAAGTGTGCATGCACACGAAAGCTCATACCAAGAACTAACTTAGTTGGTCTTTAAGGTGCTACTGGAAGGAATTTTTTTATTTTGACTATGGCAGACCAACATGGCTATCTATCTGTAACTGAGGCTACAAAATGTGAGCTATGCTCAAGACGCTGTTGGACTCCAATCTCCATCCACCTCAACCAGCATGGCCAGTGGTCAGGAATGGTGCAGTCCAGCAAAATCTGGCAGACCACCCCTGCTATAAAAAGGAGGCAGGACAGGATAGTTTTAAGACAGCTGGGTTGCCAGCTTTTACAAGAGGACTCCTGCATCAGTAACTGCTTTGCATCTGCATGTGAAAGCAGCACAGGCTTAATTTCCTTCTGTCATGCAGCTATGTGTTTCTCTGCCCATGTAGAGTGCAGACTGAGAGGACAATATATGGCTCAGAGAACTATGAATGGTTATATCTGGGCTGAGGCTCTTGTAAAATGGGGTGGGGAACCTTTTTCAGCCCTAGGGAAGCATCCCATCAGGAGCACGGGCTAGAGGTGGGCCTGGACAAAGGTGTGTGGAGTAGTAGCTGCGATTCTTTCCTTTGTACAGTAGGCTCCACCTCCAGCTGTTTCCGCGGGAAGAACTGTGAGGGGAGTGAGACTTTGCGCTGGAGAAAAACCTGCAGCTGGCAGACCCCAAAGTCCTTTAAAACTATAACAAAAGGCTCAGAGCTACCATCACCAAAACTTTATTATTATTGTTATTTATTAAATCTGTATACTGCCCTATACCCGCAGGTCTCAGTGTGGTCCACAGGATAAAATCAGAATATAAAACTTCTGTGTTGATCAGGGAAGTTTCATCAAGGCAGCGAACCTATGGGAGATCCTGATGAAGAAGCTTCTCCACCTTCCACCTTCTTCTCTGGCTGGCTGATTTTAGAATTCAAATACCCTGTTTTGGTTCTTTTAGAAGGCCAGAGATGGATTGCCAGGAATTTGGGGGAGAGGTTAGGCTGCATGCCGGTCCCCACTTCTAATTCTTGGAGTAGCCAGGCTAGCTTCCTGGTGAGGTGACAGCCTAGGTCATAGGTAGGCAAACTAAGGCTCAGGGGCTGGACCCGGCCCAATCGCCTTCCAAATTCGACCCACAGATGGTCCGGGAATCAGCGTGTTTTTACATAAGTAGAATGTGTCCTTTTATTTAAAATGCATCTCTGGGCTATTTGTGGGGCATAGGAATCCATTCATTTTCTCTCTCTTCAAAATATAGTCCACCCCCCCCCAAAGGTCTGAGGGACAGCGGACTGGCCCCCTGCTGAAAAAGTTTGCTGACCCCTGGCCTAGGTGATGAGCCATTGAGGGGAACAAAGGAAGGGGCTCTGTGGGAGAAGACAAATGGGTGCAACCCCTCCCTCAACTTGCAGGTACTTAAAAGGAAAGAGGCAGAGTTGAGAGCAGAGAGTGGAGCGATGCGAGCTAGAAGCAAAGCAGCAAGCTGGGCAGGGAGAGTCAGAGCAGTTAGATTTCTGTTGGAATCCAAGGCATCAGCTCTAGGGCAAGCAAGGCCCTGCTATGAATCCCTCCCATAGATCATAAGGCACCACATTCTCTGCTGTCCTTTATTCAGAAGGAAACACGAACCCTGGATAAGCACCTGTAATCCATGGAATCTCAGACCTCTTGGAGATTGGGGAGGCGTGCAATAGTATTATGCATGACACGTGTAGAAATAGGACTCTGTGTGCTTGTCGGCAGAAGAGTTAACTGGTGGGGGTGACAACTTGTAATGTTGGGTGACCACATGTGCAGAGTAGGGTGAGGAAGATGATCAAGGGTCTGGAAACCAAGCCTTATGAAGAATGCTTAATGAGGAGACAGAGATTTGATAGCCATCTTCAAATATCTAAAGGGCTGTCACATGGAAGTCTGCTTTATCCTAATCTAGAGGGTAGGACTCAAATCAATGGCTTCTGATTCAACATCAGGAAGAACTTTATGACGGTAAGAGCTGTTTGACAGTGGAATGGTCTCCCTCGGTCAATGGTGGACTCTTCTTCCTTGGTGGTTTTTAGGCAGAGGTTGGATGGCCATCTGCCATGGATGCTTTACTTGAGATTCCTGCATTGAAGGGGGATGAATTCTTGGGGTCCCTTCCAACTCTACTATTCTATGATTCCATGACAAGTGGGTTTGAACGTTAAAATTCTGAGGAAAAACTAGATTAGCCTGTTCATCTATTTATACGAGAGGCAGATGCATTGTGGAATGCACCTTCGTCTGAGAAGGATCTAAATGAATGAGCTTCCAGTTAAGGTGCTTCAATTTTTTTCTTCCCAAAGCATACCAGGGAAAAACCTTACCTGGCATGAAAATAAGAAAAGTTGTGTTTGCTAAATCTGTTGTCAGGCTGTGGTCAGATGTGCAGGAGAAGGGCCAGTAACAAGAGTCTGCAACTTGAACTTCAGATTGGCACATCAGAAGCACAGTGAGGACTAGGAGGAGCAGCAACATTGCTGAAAGATGCTGCAGCTGGGAGTGCTGGCAATTCCTCTCGGTACTGCCTGACCCTTAGAGGAGGTGTGCCAGGCTGTGTGCATGGAGCTGCCGCCATCTTCCCTAGACCAGAATGCCTCTGGGCACCCAAGGCATTCTGGCTGAAGTAAGATGAGAGCAGACCCGGTGACTCAGTCCAGCCCTCCACTCAAGACTGATCCTTTTTTTAAATAGACAGGTACAAACATCTGATGCAATGGCCTCTGTTCTTCCCAACAGGATGCACAAAGCAACATTCCTGAGTAAGGCTAGAGGGCTGATGCAGAAATCGTTGCTCGCTCCTTCATGCCTCAGCCACTGGTCTCCTGCACAACCTCCCCATTCTATGTGAATTGCTGTGTGAGTGTGTTGGGATGCTTCTACACATTTTGTTAACTCATTTTTAAGGGAGCATCTACAAGAAGTTGCCGTCCAATTGTTATGTATCTTCCCTGTACTTCTTCCGCATGGAGAGCTCGCAAAAGTAAACGAATGGAGCAGCTGTCCACTATGCGCAGGTGTAGATGTGGTTTCGATGTGAACAATGGTGTTTCAGCCAATTGAGCCTCCTCCTTTGGACACATCTTCACGGTTTTCTTTCTGATTGCTAACATTTAGCAGTGTTTTGTAGGGTGGTGGTGGTGTTAAAAGTGATTTTTCATTCACACTGAAATGCGTACATTAAAAAACAACAACCAGTAACTGTACAGTAGGCTTAATGAAAAAAGCATAAACAAGATGCTAAAATAGCAAGCTTCAGTGCTTCATTACTCCGTTGTTCATTTGGTTTTGTTATGCATTCCCATTAGTGTGGACAAAACACAGTGGAATGTGTGTGCATGCATGCATCTATGCACACATCCAGCTATATCTGGAGTATGAAAAGTAAGTTATCATTTTCCCAGGGAAAGCAGTAAAACCATGACTGGCTAATGCTAAAAACCTGCAGACTGGAGCACCCAAGATGTGCCTGAGCAGAATAGGTCCTGGGTCTGTTCTGAAAAGACTGTTGTCCCGACAGGAACTGATGATTATAGCCCATATTTTAGCCTGGAAGAACTCTGCTTGTACTGTGTAGGGAATTAAGGTAAAGGGACCCCTGACCATTAGGTCCAGTCATGGCTGACTCTGGGGTTGCGGTGCTCATCTTCCTTTATTGGCCGAGGGAGCCGGCGTACAGCTTCCGGGTCATGTGGCCAGCATGACTAAGCCGCTTCTGGAGAACCAGAGCAGCGCACGGAAACGCCGTTTACCTTCCCGCTGGAGCGGTACCTATTTATCTACTTGCATTTGACGTGCTTTCAAACTGCTAGGTTGGCAGGAGCAGGATCTGAGCAACGGGAGCTCACCCCGTCACAGGGATTCGAACCGCTGACCTTCTGATCGGCAAGTCCCAGGATCTGTGGTTTAACCCACAGCGCCACCCGTGTCCCATGTGTAGGGAATTAGAGCATAGGAAATGGTTATATTCAAGTGTACAGGAAGTTTGAGGCAACTGCAGTTTTGGTTCATCTGCACCATTTCTTTAGCTCCTAACGTAAGTTGCACTATCTTGTCCCCTCATCCCTCAAATGATCAGATGTCCCACTTCAGGAAATGCTAGGAATCAAAGTTAGATGAATTACAGGTCACCTCTGAATTTACTGCAGATTACGTTCAAACAGAAGTTGGATCTGTTAGATTAAACAGCTTCTGGGGAAAATATGTGAGAAAGCAAGAAGCCAGCTTTGCTGCTTCTTGGCTAGAGCTCCCCTGCCTGTCATTTTGGTGGCTCTGATGTCTGCTGAACTGCATATTTATTGTGACCTCCAAGCAAATCCGGGCTGGTGAAGTGCTGTTGGCCAAATGGTTTTGAACAAATTTGTTTCTTTATAATGTGCTTGCACAGACCGAAAGAAATGGAGCCACGTACTGGATTTGAGATTTAAATGCTTAGTACATTAAAGAACTAAAGGGGGAGGAATCATTATTTTAAGGCTCAGACGGGAGTCATGAATACAAATTAAGCCAAATAATAGTCTTGTAAAGAACAGGAATGTCATGGACTTGATTTACATTTTCAAGGAAAGAAAACAACATGATTTGCCTAGGGCTTTACCACTTTAAACTGTAGGTGAAGATTTGCTTTTCTGAATGCTCTCCAGTGTTTCTAACGAAACAAACAAAATCCTGCACCTGGATAGCACATCAGAAAGAAAGCTAGTCTGAATCATAGAATCATATCATAGAATCATAGAATCGTAGAGTTGGAATAGACCACAAGGGCCATCAAGTCCAACCCCCTGCCGAGCAGGAAACACCATCAGAGCACTCCTGACATATGGTTGTCAAGCCTCTGCTTAAAGACCTCCAAAGAAGGAGATTCCACCACACTCCTTGGCAGCAAATTCCACTGTCGAACAGCTCTTACTGTCTGGAAGTTCTTCCTAATGTTTCGGTGGAATCTTCTTTCTTGTAGTTTGGATCCATTGCTCCGTGTCCGCTTTCTCCTTGACATGCTAGCCTCCAATGTATGAAGGGTATGGGTTTTTTTTTGAAAAATATGCAGCCCATTACCAGTGGTGGTCTGAAGGATAATTATATCACCGTATTTTTCGCTCTATAAGACGCACCAGACCACAAGACGCAGCTAGTTTTTGGAGGAGGAAAACAAGAAAAAAAATATTCTGAATCTCAGAAGCCAGAACAGCAAGAGGGATCGCTGTGCAGTGAAAGCAGCAATCCCTCTTGCTGTTCTGGCTTCTGGGATAGCTGCGCAGCCTGCATTCGCTCCATAAGACGCACAAACATTTCCCCTTACTTTTTAGGAGGGAAATAGTGAGTCTTATAGAGCAAAAAATACGGTATGTGGTTTTCCCCCCTGCAGGTTTGAATTGGGCCTGTGTTTTAATTTATTGTAGTCTGAGAACTGTATTTACACCATCCTGTGGTAATAGAGGATAGTAGAGAACTGAGGCGAGAATGACCAAAAATGAAAAGAAAGAAGCATATACTTGGGAAGCTGATGTGAAAGCTTGGATGAAATGGAAAGCAATTCTTAAGTGAACAATCTTATAATTTTCTAGTATATTGCTAGAAAAAAAAGCATAATACCATGTTCTCAACTACCTTTCCCTCTGCAAAGCTCATGGGTGAGTTCTGATTAAGGCACAGGTCCTTGGCATCCTGTTTCACTGCTTGGGGTGAAACAGGAATTGCTGCCCTGCTCTACTACTTCTCTTGGTGGCAGAGAAGTGGCACCAGCATCAACTTCTGGCAAGATCCCACAGAATTCCAGTGAAACCTCACAAGATCTCACTGAAAATTGGTGCCACCTGAGGTGGCAGTGGTGGCGGCGGCGGCAGCTTCACCCCACCTAATGGCTGGGCTGGTTCCGTGTAAGCTAAATGGCACAATCCAGCCACAAGCATGTTCAGTAGCCACAGAACATGGAGTCAGTTGGGGCAAAGGAAGTGGTTATTGAAGAGGAGACCCAACAGACTGGAGACTTCAAAGCATTGCTGAAGCCCACTGAGAGTAGGAATGGGCAAATCTGTCCATTTCAGTTCCTGTCAGTTCCTTGTTTTCCTGCTCAGTTTTCCATGTTTCCATATCAATGCTTTTTTTTATATAAAAAAAGAAGTCATGAAAATTCACCAGCATTGTAGCACAATTCCCCCACCCCATGTATACATTTCTGCATGTGATTTAGCTTAATACTTGTTTTTGCAAAGCAGTTTTCTGTAATATAATGCATTCTTAATGCTATTTTAGTAACTCATGCATTTCTATGCACACTTTATCTCAGTATATGCATTTTTGTTTACATTACTTAGCTGGATAACTGCATTGCAAAATATTGGGAAGTAAGAAGCTCAAAGGATGGCTGTGTAATAATAATAATAATAATAATAATAATAATAATAATAATAATATATTTCTTATACCCTGCCCATCTGACAGGGCTGCCCCAGTCATTCTTGGGAGGCTTCCAACAAAACCCCTCACAGAGCTACAATTTTGGAAAGTTTGGATTACGTAGGCTCACTTTTATATGCGAAATGATTTTAATTTTTCCACCAGTGTTAGCTGAGACAAATAAAAAAGCATAGAGGAGGTCAGGAGGAGACTGGAAAGTGGGCAGTTACACTTCAGTGTCTCATCCTCTATTTTTCCTCTCAGATGGAAATGGAGAAAGAGGCACACAGATATAAACAAAGCAGATGATATAATTTAGTTGATACAAATTCCAAAGAAAATGGAATTTGTTGTTCTCATACTGCATTGTCCTCTGCAGGGGGTTTGGCCAGAACAGACTTGCTTATAGGTAAAATAAAGGTAAAGGACCCCTGGATGGTTACGTCCAGTCAAAGATGACTATGGGGTTGGGGCGCTCATCTCGCTTTCAGGCCAAGGGAGCTGGTGTTTGTTCACAGACAGCTTTCCGGGTCATGTGGCCAACATGACCAAACCGCTTCTGGTGCAATGGAACATCATGACGGAAACCAGAGCGCACAGAAATGCCATTTACCTTCCCGCCACAGTGGTACCTATTTATTTACTTGCACTGGCGTGCTTTCGAACTGCTAGGTTGGCAAGAGTTGGGACAGAGCAACGGGAGCCCACCGTGTTGCGGGGATTCGAACTGCCGATCTTCTGATCAGCAAGCCCAAGAGACTCAGTGGTTTAGACCACAGCACCATCCGCTTATAACAGAACTTAAAACAGAACTTTAGCATGGATTACTGAAGTCAAGCTCTTAGTGGTTTATAATGATGTTTTGAAGTGTCAAGAGAAGCCCTTATTATAGGTTTGGGATTGGTTTGGCCTGAAGCTGACAGAATAGTAGACAAGACGCCTGCAGTCTGATACACTATTATTCCCTATTGCTGACAGGGAGCTCTGCTTAGGGAGAGTAGTTGACGAGCCCTGCAGTACAGTCCATGATGAATATTGTAGGTGAGACACGGGGTTTGGATTCCCAGTCAAAAATTCCATCTGCACCTCAGCTGGCAGCAAAAGTCTATCTACTTAAGTTGTCTCCTCAGAGCACCTTTGGGCCAAATCAGTTGCACACAGAAGCTTCTCACTTCACTGGGTTGCATGCAGTCTAAGTTAGTACAATTCTACAAGTTAGAACTGAGATTTGTTTCTTTGACATTGCATTTTTCCAGCTCCCACAAACTTTGTCTCTTGCTCTCTCACACACAGTGTATATTGTGGGTACTCTTCTGTACTCATATAACAAATATTTGTCCAGGACAGAATTCTACCCTATTTATTCTATCCTCATTGTGCAAACAGTCATTCATAAAATGATGAAAAGTAGGATCCCGTCTATGTTTACTCAAACGTATATTATATTAAATTTAGAATGTGTATAGGGTTGCAGCCCACTTTCTTGTCTCTTCAGTCAATTTGATATGAGGTTGCTATGGCAAATACTGAGACTCTTTACTCCCTCTCATGGGAGATAATTGCTTAACTGACCCTAGAACAGCTGGTTTATTTCATTGGCTCCCATCTGAAGGGTACAGACTGCAAGTGCACAATACAATTTACCTGGAATTGTGAGTCACAGCATTCCACTACACAGTAGCTGTAGCTACAGGTCATGACAATGTGTAAAAACCACTGCCCTCAAAACAGATTGTTTTTTAATTCCCAGCCATTGTTTTTCCATTCCAGCCAAATGTAATCTGCAAATGTATCTCATATGCTTCATGATTATAAACCTGTGTCATGGATAGTGGTCCTATATTGCAAGACATACAAACCACACATAGGATGCATTTATGTAATGTGTTATTTAGATATGAGAAAAGCCCTCAGGAGTTGGTCCGTATCTGCAAAGCAGACTGGATCCCTAATGAGTCTGTGAACTCTTGAACCCCCAAGAGATGCAATGTGGAATCACAGCTGATCTAAGATACATAATTCTATCAACACAATCCCTTGCAGTGCCAAAGGATGATGGAAACAATTCTCAGATCCCCTATGAGTATTGAAAAGGCTGTCCTAACACATGCTTCTAAGGTCACATTGCTGCTTCATTGGTACCCCTAAAAATACTTCCATCCCAGGTAGCACTGAACGAAAAGGTGTGTGGGTGAGGTTTCATGACTATTTTCACTGGACAAGGGAATGTGGTGACGAAGCACTGAGCTTAGGGACATACCATGCAGTTAAACTGTATCTCCCTATGTATGTCCTTTGTTCATTACAAAGGAAAATGTACCCAAGTAAACACTACACCCCGAAGTTCTCAATTTTCAAAGAATTGGGGCTGCACATAACAATATTTGCCTTTGTCTTTACAATGAGCACTGGTATTCTAGAGTAAGGGTGGAATTTTCTTAAACCTCATTTTGACAAATTGAGTGGCCTGTCTACTGTAAGCTATGAGAGATGGTATGACTCATGAATCTTCTTAAAAACATCAATGCTTAAAAACATAGCCTCCTTACTTGGTCTTGATGCTGACTTGGTGGCCTCGAGTGAGCTAGCTTGTCTGGTAGTCTTCTGTCAAAACCATGTCCGTTCTCCAAACGAGACTCCCGGGGCTTGTCGAACCAATCCGTTTCTTCCCGGCGCAGGTGGTAGGCTTTGAAAACCAAGGACACGTCATAGGTTCTGAGCCAGAGATGTGAGAAGAGCAATAGTCTGGTGTGCGCAGTCAACATGCATATAGCAGTTAATAATTGGCCATGCATTTTAAAGCAAAAGTAGCAGGCAAGAGTGGAAGCAGACAAACTCAGGTTAGTAGAAAGTGACAGAGAAGACCCAGCCTTGTTGACTGCGGACCCTTTGCAGATATGTCAGAATGCCATAACAATTTATCTGGGCTTGTTTGGTTCCTGAAATACTCCATTGGAATATGTTTCTGAGGTGTTTCCTCTTAGCAGCTGGTTTCATAAAACCCTTTGCACCACTCCTTATGGACTCTCAGTTCCATCACTGTCTCGCCTTATATATTTTATTTATTTATTTATTTATTTATTTATTTATTTATTTATTTATTTATAAAAGTGTTTATAAACCACCAACTCATTAAAAATATCATGGTACTATACAATAAAACATGTAAAATACAGAACAAGTGACCAACACTGAATCAAATTAATTCTGTCAATCAAGTGTTTGGCTGTATGAGAAATAAGGGTGTGCACAGAATCATTCTTGGTAGACTTTTCCCAGTTCTGAATTGCTCTCCATCTTCACGTCCACAAAAATCTGAGTCTGGATATTTGCCAGAAGAGATGCAAGACTCTTTAAAGCAGGCTAGTAGCAGGTAGGTTCTTATCTCAGCAGACATTTTAAGTCACTTCAGATTTTATATTTAGTTTTGAACTGATTTGGTCTATATTGCACTTGTTCATAATTGTATACCAATTAGATACACTTGTAATTAAGCAGTATATAAATGGTAAATGGTGTGAACTCTTGTGTGAAAATAGAGAGATATCTCCTGTGTGACAATTACACTAATTGCTATAAACACCTCAAATTCGTAGATGAAATCTCTTAAGCTGCATTGTTTCATACTGACTAAGAACAAAAATGGAGAATTTATCATAGACGGCATCTGTAGAAGACAGACTTAGCATTCAATTTGTCGTCATATCCCCTAAACCAGGATGAACTTAAAACTTTTGAATAAGGAATTATCCTTTGTATGAACTCCAGGGTATAATGCCCTAAATACTAGGATTGAACTTTTCAAACTCACTAGACTACAGTACTAACGTTACTAACAATACAACCCTAACATTACTACTTTTGAAATAGTGGTGTTACAGGATATGAAAAAGGCAGAACAAAGATCTTCTAAGAGAAGGCACAATTTATCCCATGGTTTTTGGTGGCTGCTGCTTACTAGCTATGGAGCATACCTCATCTGAGGACTTTGGTGAAATGATTTCAAAGTTAGAATGCAGGGGTAAATGAGGAATTGTGGCAGCAGCTGGCAAGTAGCAGGCTTGGAGGCACCAAACAATGCCTTATCTTTGCTTTTTTTGTGGAACTGATGCTGCTTTAAGGACTGGCACTATCTCTGTCTTGGGTGCTTGCCTGATACTCATTGCTCCTGTATTTTTGTAAAGATAAAATCAAATGCAACACCCTTAGTCACTGGTACTCTCTCCTCATATGTGAACTGACTCTACAAAAGTTGGCCTCTGAAAGTTTAGGTGGTGCAACAGTAAGAATGCAGAGGCTTCTCAACCAGCAGTTTTGCATGTTGCATTTTAGGTATTTTCCAAATGCCTTTGTTTTCTGTGAATGTGCATGAACCCATAAATTCTAATCTGCTTAAATACATTTTTTTAACTAGAAGATCACACTGGTTAAATGCAATGTCACATTCTTAAAATGTTCGTTTAGGGAATTGCATCTCCTTTCTTAACAACTTTCAGAATCTATGGTTCATGTCATATAGCTGTCTCCAGACATAGCAACACGGTAATTTAAAGTATATTCATGCATATAAAGAATTTTTTTTTCTTGATCATAGTGAACAGTATGATCCGTATAACATTACTTGAACTGAAAGAATTTATGGGCTACTTTTTGCTAATAACGCTTTCACATAATGAATTTGATATTACCATTTCATGATTCCTGGAGTTCTGGTGCTGTCCTGATATATCATGGATACAGTTTCCACTTCCTGCTATGGAGTTAACCCATAAACCCCAGCCATGGAAATAAAGCAGAGTTGCAGTTTTCATACAAAACAAGCAATGGTGTCAATGATGTGGATGCAAATGTTTGTTGTTTCATGAAAAGGATTGCTGGAGCAAAGATGACTTAAAATTCCAGTGGGCTTTACATGCTAGCATATTTGACAACTGTGAAACAAGAAGAATGGTCAAAGGGCCATGTTTCATTTCAGAAAAAAGTGTTATGTGTATGCCATGTAGGTGTTCTGCTTCTTTATAACCTTATAGAGAGAGAGCATGCATTTATGAAAACCTAGGATATTTTGGTGAGAGTGGCTAGTGTAATTTTTTTGTTTTGAGGGGTGGGGTTACAAAAATAGATTCAATTCCTCTTTTACTCCAGTCAGTCTGTTCATCTCATTCCTTTTGTTTTCTCTGGGCTGCTAGCAGTTATTACTCCCTTTATGAAGAAAAAATGATTTAAAGCCTTGAAGAACTCAGGGATGAAAAGAAAAGTGGAATGTTCAATGGAGCAAACTGAGACCTTAGACAAACTTTGGATCTTAAGATGAATAGGCATGGTTCCAGCAGGGCATATAAAATGATACATAGCCTCCCTCCACTCCCTTAATGGAAGTTTTAGACAACTTTTAAAGTAAGAACGCATAAGCTTTAAGTAACCACAAAAAGTAGAAACCAAAACAAAGTGTAAATCTGAAGAACATGTATCGGATCCAGAGCAAATTAAAACATGCTCCGAAAAGCTCTACTCAAAAGTAAGTATCCACTGAATACAATGGGACTTACTCCCAGGTCAGTGAATATTGGACTGTAGTGTAAACCAAATTTA
Organism: Podarcis liolepis; assembly: GCF_965112155.1. NCBI lineage: Eukaryota > Metazoa > Chordata > Lepidosauria > Squamata > Lacertidae > Podarcis > Podarcis liolepis. Next base: position 5,605,944 of record NC_139556.1, read on the forward strand.
GGTACCCTTGAAATCGGTGCAAAAGCATACGTCATGGCTAACTTAGGTACTGTTGATCTCAATGGCATTTAAATGCAACTAACTTTCTCTGGATCCAGCCTCCTGTTTTATACTTCGGTGAGATGGGGCAAATTCCAGGTCATTCGGAGGGGAAAAGCTTTATATCAAATATTCACATCTATTATGATTCTATTTTCAGAGTGAACTGAAGGAAGGAAGTAATGGTACTGAAGTAGATAAGAAAGTGTGAGGGGAGTAACTTCAGCAAGTATTTCTTCCACAGTAATCACGGCTATTAGCAAACACAACAGGGCATGCAGTGTATTTTTATTGGACAATATGCACAAAAACTCAACAGAGCACATACAAAGAAAACGTGTAAAATTCATTAACTTTCAAAACGTCTTTTGGAAATGGCTTCTGAAACAGTATTAAAACATGTTATAAACTTTACTCAATTCCAACAATGCTGATACACAACTTACAGCTTAATATTTAACATCAGCATAACATTTTTCTTTGCTTTTTAAAAAGTAACATTTAGTATTTCTTTTTCGTTTTCTTTTTTTATAGAAAAAAACACCTTTGTGTGCATCTGTGTGAGATAGGCTTGTGCAGTTGCCTGTAGACTTCCCAACCCACCACGTACTTGAACATTTACTTGGGACTTTTATTATTTTCTTTTAAGAAGTGGTTTCCCTACTTAGGTTTTCCTGTCCCATCCATCCTACCTGCCTCCTCCTCTCAGACTCATCCCAATACTTGGAACAGCATATGTAATAACCACACATGAATAGAATCACTTAAAAAACATGCTTATATGTCTGAGGTACAGGTTATAGTTTATATAGGGTCATTTATACATGTGGATAGCATTGAAGTTATCTGTGAAAGTTTAATGAGAAAAGTTTACTGGGGAAGCTTATTGACCCTGACATCTGAACAATATCATATCATCATACTTTTAATTTACAAAAATCCATACATAACAGCATACACTTTACGAAGATGCAATTATAAAGGCGCAGTAACGAAGTCTCTAAAAATACAATACCCCATCATAACAATATTGCTTCTACCCATGATTCCATCGGGGATTAAAACAATGATTTGAAATATATAAGGGAATTACTTTCATAAAGGATTTTGTTTGTAAACTGTGCTCTATGGCTCTTGGAAATTTTTGGATTGCTGAAGATTTGCAGCAAGCTTATTGCACAGAAGATCTTTTCACATTAACAAAAGGATGGGTCACAGTTTTATGAAGACTATATTTATTTTGGGTGGTATTTTCAGCCTCTCTTGATTTTAGCAGAAGCTTATTCCACTAAACACAATGGAAGAAGACAAACCAATCCTGAATTATTGCTTCTGAAAATCCCAGCCAAAATACATATAACAAAAGTGGAGTGCAAAAAAATGCACACGCAAACTAAAAGAAAAAATAAATACAACTGGAACATGCAAGTCTATCCATGTACCCATCCAGAATCTGAGCACAGAGTTAAATCAGCCGACCAAATGAAAAGAATATCTATCTATATACACACACATACGTACATATATATATATACACACACACAGAAAAAGAATGCCAAAAAGAAAAGAAGAAGAATTAGTCCCCGAAAGATTATGAAATCAGACACATGCATAGAAATGAGGATTTGTGTTGTGGGAGCGATAAAGCAGTCTGAAGTCTAGTTTACCTTCACTGTCTGACATGGCGTGCTGGAAGTCGTCCATGATGAAGGCTATATCCCGGTCATAGCCTCGAGCTCGTGATTCTTCCCTCATATGCTGCTGGACTTCGGGCAATGAATGGCTTGATCCAAACTGCTCCCTAGTGTCTGCGGATATAGGTGGCAATGGCCCGGCTGCTGCTCTTGCCATTCCCATTGGCTGACCCACAGGACTTAAGGGACTCTCTTCTTCTGAATTCTGCGCTACTATTGGGATTCGGCCCCTGCTCTGACTTATGGGTAGACTCGTGGGTTTAGTTCTTCCAGAGGGGGCTGCGTGACTGAAGGAAACGTCTAGTGGTTCAGCCTCTTGGGCCTTCAGTCTTAAAGATGAGCTTGAAGAATCTCTTTTTAGCGATAAATCAAGCCCATAGACGGATGACGGTCGGGAAGAAGGTCTGGATCTACTGCCACTGCTGTAAGATTTGTCAGAATCATCATGTAGTGTGGATCTCATTGTTGTACTCAGTGCAGCCCCAAGGCTTGTGCCAAGAGAATGTGAGAGAGTTGGCCCCATATACTTCTGCTGGTCTGTGATATTTTTCCGAAGGCCAAACGTTATATCATCTTGGAGGAGCCTTCCTCTGGAAGTAATGCCGCCAAGAGATGATGTGCTCGAAGTCAAGTAGGTTGAATAATCAAGCTCAAGGTCCCTGCTTTCCTGAATGGGTGAAAATTTAGATAATTTGGGATCAATCAAGGCCTTCTTATGCTTTGACTGCTTCTGGTAAAGAAGGGCGGCTGGAAGCTGTTTGGCAGCTTGCTTCTCTAAGGTAAGCCTGCTTATGCTATATTTCTCAGATTTGGGGAAATGTCTGTAGCTAGTATCTGCATGGTAATACTGTGAAAGGCCTGCCAGGTGATCCAGGCTTTCAGCTCCCCTTCGGAACTCCTGCTTGATCTGATGCTTCAGCAGCTTCAGTTCATAAGGGTCTTCCATGGGATCATCATCAGTTTTCATGTAGCTGTGCAACCGAGAAGAAGTCTGCAGCGGTGCGAGGAAATCTGAGACTTCTTGCACTCTTCGCGCCTCAGTAGTTCGAAGCAGCCGATCGGTTTTGGTCAGATCCTTCTCATGTAGACCATAAGCAGAGCTCAGAGCTGACGTCCCTTTAGTGAGGTCTCCAATATCATCAATCAGCACATAATTACGTGGCGCATGGTGGTCAATATCTGCATAGAAGGAGTCACCAGATATGCTCGAGATGGGACTACTGGCCATGCTGCTCCTCTCATCGAGCCCCATCCTTAAGTCCAAGGTGCTGTATTTACTACCCAAATGGGACACGACATATGTGTTGTCAGAAGATGCAGGGGCTATCATGAGAGGCTGGTTGCGGATCACGTCATAGTTCGTTGTTATCTTAGGCTCCAGATATAACGAAGCCTGCCTTGTTTTCTGTGGGATCACCATTAGCTGTGAGGAAAGGTAGGAAGGCTGTGGGGTTGGTGGAGGCTGAGCCTGTGGCGTGAAGGACATGGTTGCCACAGTCTGGAATGCTGACTGGGTCTGGTAAGGAGAAACCTGCTGTTGATATAAAGGTTGCTGCTGCTGGTAATGAGACGGCTGGGAGTATTGAGTTGGTGCTTGAGTGGGAAGGGCAGGTGAAGAGTACTGATACTGAGTATAAGGACTCGTAGGAGTTGCAAACTGCGTTTCTGGTTGGGTTTGTGGGGGGATAAACTGGTCAAATTCTGTTTGGGGCGCAGTCCTTGGTCTTTCCAAGCCATGCTGAGATTCTATTCTCGTGGGCCTGGTGCTGCTAACCTCACTGTCAGACATATAGTCGCGTTCCTCTGCTACACCTTGAAGATAGGCACGTTCCCTCTTTTCTCGTTCTTTTAGCAATGCCTCTTTCCGCCGATTGATGCCCATTTCTAGATACCGAAGTTTTGCGTCTATTTCTTTCTCTTCCTCATCTAACTCTGCTTGCTTTTTCCGAAGCTTGGCTGACTCTCTTTCTACCAGATCCAGTTCTCTGTCTATATCCTGGAGGATTTTAGCTCTGGCCATGGTATTGCTTCTACAGATCCTCCGGCGTGAAACTGATCCCACAGTAGTGAAGGCAGATTGTGTCCCTACTGCAACATCTTCTGGAGGTGGGTTGGGTAGAGTCCTCTTGACCTTCTTTTGCATTCCTGATGCTGATACACTTGAAGATCCTTTAGTCTGCGGCATAAGAAAAAACCCACAGGATAATTATTTTAGATAAATGGACAAATATGGGCCAACTTGTGATCTTCCAAGCCAAAAACAACCCATCCAAATGTACTACTAGATGCTTGACTAAACTCATGTTTTGTGGTCCCAAAGAGGCTGCAAAGAAGGACAGTGTACAGTTCTAGCCACCCCATCTCAAAAAGAAAAGCACAGAGCTGGACAACGTGCAGAAAAGTACAAAGAAACTGTTCAAAAGGCTGGAGGGAGCACCTTCCCTAAAAGGAAAGCCTAAAGCACTTGGGGCTTCTTAGTTTGGAAAATATGATTAAAAGGACACACAACACAAATTTACTAAATGATGCCATTTGCAAAAAGTGAATGGAGACAATTTTTTCTCACTGTCATAACAACAGAAATCAGGGTCATCCATTAGATTCAGGACAGATAAAACCAAGTGCTGTATTTTTCGCTCTATAAGACGCACCAGACCATAGTTTTTGAAGGAGGAAAGCAAGAAGAAAAAAAATTCTGAATCCCAGAAGCCAGAACAGCAAGAGGGATCTGGCTTCTGGGATAGCCTCTTGCTGTCCTGGCTTATGGGACAGCCGTGCGCAGCCTCTCCCGGGCAGCGGGATGAAGGCTCCCCCTGCCCAGAAGAGGCTGAGCGCAGCTAAGCCAGAAGCCAGGAAAGCAAGCGGGATCGCTGCGCTGTCCTGGCTTATGGGATAGCCGCGTGCAGCCTCTCCCGGGCTGTGCTCCCTTTAAAAAGCGAGTGGAGCGTGTGTGCGGCTCTTGGGGGCTTTTCCTTCACCCTCCTCGGAAGGGAGCGCTCTTTAAAGGGAGCACTGAGCAGAGCCTCCCACCTGCATTCACTCCAGGAGACGCACACACATTTCCCCTTACTTTTTAGGAGGGGAAAAGTGCGTCTTATAGAACGAAAAATACGGTACTTCACCTAAGACAAAATCCATGTATGGAACTCGCAGCCACAGGATATGATGTTCATCACAGTCTTAATAGAAGACAAATCCATGGCAGATAGATCTATCCATGGTTATAAGCCAGGGAACCTATACAGCTGAGTACCAGTAGCTGAGTGACAGAGGGGTATTGCCTTCTATGGATCTTTCTGGAGGCATATGTCTTGCCACAGTTAGGAACACACTGTTGGGCTAGATATACCTTGTGCCAGGACTGCTCCTATGTAACAGCCAGATTATGACCAAGTGAAGATGCCCAGGTGCCAGGATGACATCTCCACCATCTGGAGGTGCATGCCTGGGGATCCTTGGATCGTGACTGTTTATACACACTAATACCACATCCTGTAGAATTCCATCAGTTTTATTTTATCTGCACAATCCAGGGACCAAAAAGTCGTAGTGAAAAATGGCCCCCAAATGGTAAAGAGACTCCTCCCTGGAAGAGAGGGGAGTGGTTGTGGGCGGGAGCCCGAGCACCGCCCCTAGCAGGGGGCATTAGCCCCCTGCCTCCTCCTCTCACCTGGCTGGCGCCCACGCCCCCTCGGCAGGCATCGAGGGGGCGTGTTCAGCAGCCTTTTGCGGCGGCGCCAGCCTCTCCTCGGCCTCATTCTTCTCCGTCCTCTCGTCGCGAGTCACCCACCCTCCACTCCCTTTTAGCTCAGGGTCTTTGTTCGTTGGCCTTGCTATGGACCTTAGGTTGGTCGCCCTGGTTGTCTAGGGGGCCTGGTAGGAATTTTTCCATTTGGCATTAGGCTTTTTGGTTTTTTCGCCTACCTCGTAGCAATCGTCACAACTTTTTGTGGTATTGGTGGGTAGGTTAGGCATTGGAATAATGTGTTGTGGTGTGTTGAAGGGCTGGGTGTGGCCATCGCCTATGCCTTCAATTTTTGGGTATTCCGTTAAAGGAATCCGGCGGTCATGTACTCTGTCCGATGCCTGCTTGGCGGGAGGCCATGGCACGACCCCCGGTGACATCAGGGGAGAGCCTATAGTTGGATTAGCATCAACAGGCTCCACCTACTGGTGAATAAACCCACCACCTATAGTCATCCAATGCCTAAGCCAATACCTTTTCACTGCTGTAATCAATAAAGTTGTGGCCTTTTCTTGCACATTAACCTTATATCATGTGTCCTTGTGTATTTATTTCACATCGCGGGGGTCAGGTCCTCGAACCACAACTAGTCATTCTGTTTTGCCGAGCCTAACCCTGGTTTAAGGAACCATTTGGCGCCTAGCTTATATTTCTTTCTAACACTGCTTGAATGCTCTCCCCAGGGAGGCTCACCTGGTGTCATCACTAGGTACAGGGCAAAAACTTTCCTCTATAACCAGGTCTTTGGCCTTTTAGAAGTGGGTGGGGATGTCTTTAATGTATTCCTCTTTCCTCTTGGCTTTCATGTATCTATGTGGGGTTTACTGTCCATCTGTTAGGTTGTAAGTCGCTTTGGGTTGCCCTGGGCAAGATACAGCAACTGATAAATCTAATAAATAAAGCAATAAAATAAATAAAATAGCTCAGAGCTGGTTCTGGGCTGGAGGGATATGCAGAGGTTTGCGTCCGTGTGTCCCAGGTGATTGGAGCTCTAACCTCCCGGCAGGTACAGACACAGATAAAGAGCTCAATGCTCCTGTCTGTTTGTCTTTCCTGTTGGTGAGCCTTTGGGAAGTGGTGCCCAACAGCCTGTGCCTCCCTCCTAAGTATGAGAAGCAGTATAAATATCCCAAATGAAGCATTATTTAAATGGCGATGAGCTCTCTTATCTGGGTTAACCAAACTCTAACCCAATTAACTCAGCTGGCTTTGCATATTTTAAACAGTGTATTTAGTCCAATTAAGTATTGTTTTGAGTATTCCATGCTTATTTGGCATCAGCATGGATAATATACTTGCTTAATGATTCAATAATGATTTAACAATCTTCTGAAATTGGAGGGTGATTTTGTGCTACTTAAAACCCACCTTTGGAACTGCTTTGATTTCACCAGTCCAAATCAACATGTATTATTCATGGAAATACATACATTTAGGACCCCTTAACATATATTATTTGCAGTCCTGATAGAGAGCCAGAATGTTGGTTATTTTGTCTTTTCCAGTTTGACAGAACTGTTGATGAGGTCAGGCATCTGCCGAATTAGAGGAACCAGCCGTGTGATAGGGAATGCTAACACGTCCAACTGCTTCTTTTTGTGTAACAGCAAAGCTTTAATATGGAACACAGAATAACTCCTAATGCATTTTGGGATCTTTCAAATTGAGTTACTGATTTGATTTTAGCCACCTGTCCAGCGACTTCCTACTTGTTGCTCTTCTTTTGTTGATCTAGATTAGCATCTGTTAAGGGACCCCTTAACACCTTCCATTTTTCTCAAAATAGTAATAAAAGAAGCAGGTAAAACAGGGACTCCTTTCATAAAAAGGGGAACTGACTACAGATGGGGAGCTTAGTGAAAAATTTCAGCAGAGCCAGAAATAACTATGTCACCTTAGTGAAGAAACGCCTCCCATAGTTGGAAACTTTCAAACCCCAGGAGCTATGACCAGGGTCTTCTACCTCCTAGCCAGATTACACAAAGTGAGCAATTGAGGTCACCCTATTTTATCCAGTACCATCTATGTGGATTTCATCCATGTATCCTATAAGGCTGGCATCCCAAGTTATATGACAACACAGGCTTCTTTTGAAAACTAAGGGTTGGTTCACATGTGTAATCCTTTTCAGTGGAGGCAGTTCACCTATTCAGTTTCCAGGGATCATGAGAAATGAAGTAAGGAACATATGCAAATATATGCTCCTAAGTTTGATCAGGAACCTCCTGGAAAATGCCATTCTGTAACTCCCATGAATGTAACAGCAGCACTATGTACTACAGTTCCACAGGAAGATGGACAATACAAGCTGGATCATATACTACTACTACTACTAGTAGTAGTAGTAGTAATAATAATAATAATAATAATAATAATAATAATAATAATGTGATAAAATATTACAATAGAAGGCCACAAACATTTGCTTTTTAAAATGTATGACCTCCCAGATGTTGTATGCAATTCCCATAACCACTGACCCCTGGTCATGTTGGCTGGGGACTGGTGGGAGCTGGCAGTCTTTACAGCAATTAGGGGGCCACAGGTTAGTTACTGCTGATTTAAAAGTTCACCATTTAGGAGAAATATTGATTTGAAGCATTCCAATGAATGTGAAACCCTTTCACAAGCCCCCTTTCCCCAGATGGAAATCTACATCTGAACATTTTTCATTTTCTTTTTCTTTTTACTAGATCCACTACATGCTTATCAAAATATTGTTCAGTAGTTTTTCATTGTTTAGCTATCTTGTGTCACCGTAGATATTGTACATTTCAGTAGAAACTTGCCAACGAATGACTGAATTTTTACAAAACAATCAAGACTTGCTCTTGATATTTTTTTTCATGTACAAGCACAAATTACCACTGTCTATCAACTTATCCTAGAAAATGTTTTATTTCATGATATTATGCACTGTGAACAACAGACCCTTCTGGTGTCATCTGACGCACAATTTATTGTTCATTTCAGGCTATGAATACTGCAATAAATTAATAGGAATAAAGGGAAGATTTGAATAAATTTGCAGGCTACACTTAAAAACTTCATGGCCATTAGTATCTTCTGGTCATTCAGTAAACTGTGTGTTATTACACTCCTGTAGGGTTGTGGAAATATGAGCAATTTCATGGTCACAGGCAGTCACATACAAGCATACAATTTCACCTCTGCCCTGATCTTACCAGGAAGGCAAAGGAGAGCCTTTCTTTCAATCTTGGTCTTCTGCCTCATGTCCTGCCCATGCTAGATTCCTCCTCCAATGATCTGGACCCCCCAGATACTGGTGGAACTCAGGAAAAGTGCAGCACAACAGCTTCAGAAGACCAGGGACCCTCAGGGGAGGCTGGCAAGTGTCCTGCCCTACAGAAAGGGAGCCCAGTCTCTAAAGGAGAGGCAGAACCATCCCTGAGCCCTCAGGTGAAAGTGTCCCTGACTGGTGCAGGACAGGTTCTAAGGTATGTTGCAGTGTTTAGAAATTAATGGCACGCATTAAAAATAAAAGAGACATTTAAAACAAGACTAAAACCCCAAGAAGGTGATGATGCTACATCATAACTGCACATGGAAGCTCACTTGACTGGATCCAATCCTGTGTCAACATCTCCCCCCCATCTGGAATGCTTAACTTGGAACATCTTCCCTGTTGTGAAAAGCTGTCTGCATGCAAAGGTATTTTGAGATGGAAGTATTTTTTATTATTATTATTAAAAAAGTGATTTCACTTCTCGTGCATTCTGAGCAGGCACAGACATGTGTGAAGGCTCTTGAATGTTTTAATACAGGGACAAATTAAATGTGGTTGTGTGAAAGCAACTGAACGCATGCCCCACCCCCCCAATGTAAACAGTCATTGCAAAGGGTGAGGTGTGCAGCAGGATCAAGATCACAGCAAATGGAGAGGTTCCTGCTTGGCTATGATCAGGGTGAAAATCCCCCTCCTCATTTGCTATTGGGATCAATGGAGGCTTGCCTCCTGGAACTAGTAGCAGCTAAAGGGGAAGAGTGGGCATTTCACTGAGATCATAGAATGAGGATTGAAAAACTCTCCCTAACTGCTGAGGTCCTGATTCTTCATGCACATGTTAGCTGCTTTCAAAGTTGTGTGCACACCTTACATTTAAAGCATCCCTCACAGAATCCTGGGAACTGTAGTCTGTCTACCACAGAGCGACAATTCACAGTACTTTTAACAAACTAAGGTTCCCATGATTCTTTGGGGGGAGAGAATCATATTTTAAATGTATGGTGCATACGCAGCCACTGCTTTTAGTTTGGTCCTTATTCTGGATTAATCAAGAAGGGATGTATTTAAATGTTTTATTGCATGGGTGTCAAGTTGAATAAAATATTGGGGGGGGGGGGGGGCGGGCGGCAGCAAGTAAACCCTGCACTACATAATTGATGACATGACAGCCCCTAGGAGTTGGCTCCTATGTTATATTGTTCAGTTTGTATTCATGGCTTTGGCTTTAAAGGTAAAGGTAAAGGGACCCCTGACCATTAGGTCCAGTCGTGGCCGACTCTGGGGTTGCGGCACTCATCTTGCTTTATTGGCCGAGGGAGCCAGCGTACAGTTTCCGGGTCATGTGGCCAGCATGACTAAGCCGCTTCTGGCGAACCAGAGCAGCGCACGGAAACGCCATTTACCTTCCCGCCGGAGCGGTACATATTTATCTACTTGCACTTTGACATGCTTTCGAACTGCAAGCAACGGGAGCTCACCCCGTCACGGGGATTCAAACCGCCGGCCTTCTGATCGGCAAGTCCTAGGCTCTGTGGTTTAACCCACAGCGCCACTGTGTAAAGTTTTCAGGATGGTTAAGAAAACAAATCTAAATAGGGCAATATCCAGCCACAGTGAAGAACACCAAATTCCTGTTTATTTCTTCATTTCAGTGGAAAGGCTCAACTCTTCTACATGGAAATAGATGAGTCCTAAAAATGCTTAACTCTGGTTTGGATTGAGCTTCTAACCTTTAAAAACTAGGGGATGCATAAGGATTTCTGCCCTCTGGTCTGCTACTCCTTGTTCATGCAAAGACTGTTAAAAACTCCCTTTGGGGTATATGTGTGCATCTGTTTGTTTGGGGCAGGAACACTTGGCATGAATCTAAACAGAGGCAAACTGATAAAATGTTTGCCATGCTTCCAAACTGGACGTTTCCCAAACAATTATTCCCTCAGAGGATGTTAAGGGCAAAAGTTTGCCCTGTTTCCAAATGGAACAGATGTGCCAACAGATTTTGGCACTTTTCCTGGATACCTTCCCTTGAGACTTGGGTTCCCCAGAAGAGGATTTGCACAGCTACCAACTGAATAAAGATTATTAATTATATGGAGCTTAATCCAAGCCACAATAGATTCTATACCCATATTTCCCTGTTCCAAGTAAAATGCTGTAATTAGAAAGAATTTTCACTTTTAACATTCACTACAAAGCACTCAATACAGAAAACACGACAAAGAAGCAATATACTCCTGTCTTTATTATATTATTGGAACTTGAATTGGCTGATTTCTAGTCATTGCTCAATAAAGTTAACACCCCTGCAAGGGTGAATCAACCCCCAAACATTTGCACTCATTTACTGATGTTTGAAGGTTACATAAAGGCATGCAAAGTGACAAATGAATGCTTGACTTGACATAGGAGCCAACTCCAGGGGCCGTGGGTACCTGGGCACCCACAATAATATAATTCTAGAAGCCGGGCACCCACAAAGTCAATGAGAAAAGCCAGCAGGAGGCAGCACTGTCTCCAAGAAAGAAGCAGTTCAGCTCCGCCCTCCGCAGCCAGTGAGCGAGGCACCCTTTTCCAAGTGCGGGGGGTTGCCTCAGACATGGAGGCAGAATCTCTCAGAGTCCAAGCCCCTTCCCACGGAGAAGGAGGAAGAGGAGCCGCTGCCGCAATGCAGACATGTGATGCCACACGTAGCTTGCGCGTAGTGCATGTGACGTCCACATTGCGGTGGGCACCCACAATCCTGAGGGCAAGTTGGCACCCCTATGCCATATCAAGATATGTAAACCATGTAAAATCAGGGAAAGGTTGACCACAGCCTCATATAGCCTCCCTTTCCCAGTATTCCTGCTCCTAGAACAGGCTTCCTCAACCTCAGCCCTCCAGATGTTTTGAGACTACAGTTCCCATCGTCCCTGACCACTGGTCCTGCTAGCTAGGGATCATGGGAGTTGTAGGCCCAAAACATCTGGAGGGCTGAGGTTGAGGAAGCCTGGTTTAGAATAACAGAATGCCACTTAGTTCCAGATGAGCGAGTACCATGTTTTTTGGAACTGGCAAAGTGGGTTCAAATCATAGCTGTCAATGTTTCCCTTTTATAAGGGAAATTCCCTTATTCCGAATAGGATTTCACGCAAGAAAAGGGAAAAGTTGACAGCTATGGTTCAAATCCAGTATCAGCCCATGTTCTTACATGATGGGCAAGCTTGGGCAAACCAATTTTGCTTATACAACTGTAATATATGTAATATATGTAATATCTAGACAATACGAATCTATTCTCTGACTCACAAGTAGGCTTAGGATGTTTGCTTAAATCTTCAAGTTGTTCACCTAAGGGTGATTGTTTTTATTGACTAATGGTAGAAATAATATTTAAACTAGGAACAATCATTCCACTAGTAATATCCCAAGCTCTTTAGTGTGAAGAGAAAGCAGGGTTCCGAAAAACTAAAACAGCTGCTTTTGTATTTTGGGATTAAAATTATGCAAGGAATTGATAAACTTGGGAGGATTTGCTTGATGCAACCAGTTCAAAAATAGTCTCATTGTTTAAAATCCTGTGGCGGAAGCAAATCTATAAGTTACTTCTCAACACTAAAGTTTATCTCAGTTTAAACTGTCAGCAAAAAACGTTTCTAAAGTACTTCTTTCTCTGAGAGCTGAAGACATAGCAATACAGGGAGACTTATGAACAACTACTTTACAAAAAATATTTGAAACACAATTTACTTAGCAACGTTACTTGGCTGAACTGATAGATCCTGAAATCAGGAAAAATGTTTTGTTTTACTATGGAATATACAGTTATGGAAGGAAGAATGTTAGGCATTTTGCGGGATCCTACAATGTTCAGACAACACATGGCAGCCATGCTAGGGAATTAGGTCCCCTTTGAAATAAGGTAAGGGACAACAGCAATAGCAACTGCTGTCACTGGGCAGTGCTGTGGAACCCATCTGCTACAGCTTACCTGAACTGGGCTGAGGCAGAACAGGATGGCAATGAGGTCAGGGCAGTGCAGATGCACTAGTGGAGCTAATCCAGCTCTCCTGTTGGTGTGTCTGCACAGTTTACCTGGAGGGTACTAGGGCGGGGCAGCAGTGAGGCTGGGTCTATGCACAGCTGGAAGAGTCAGACTGTTTCTACCAGTATGTCCATGCAACCCCAAGCTTACTGCCACTCTGCTCTGGCCTGCCCCAGTGCTGTTCAGGTAAGTTGTGGTGGCGCCTATGTTGGGAAGGTGGGCTTGTGGGTTTCTTGCCACACCAACTGCTACTGGGCAACAGTAACGTCATTTTGGCACATGTTAAAACTCACTGTGCGATACAGCAGCAAAAAAGCTAAAGCTATTCTAGGCTGCATCAACAGAGGTATGGTGTCCAGATCAAGGGAAATAATAGTACCCATCTATTGTGCCTTGGTCAGACCACACTTGGAATACTGTGTTCAATTCTGGGCACCACAATTTAAGAAGGATGTTGACAAGCTGGAACGTGTGCAGAGGAGGGCAACCAAGATGATCAAGGGTCTGGAAAGCCTTATGAGGAACAGTTGAAGGAGCTGGGTATGTTTAGCCTGGAGAATAGGAGATACGATAGCCATCTTCATATCTCAAGGGCTGTCACATGGAAGATGAAGCAAGCTTGTTTTCTGCTGCTCCAGAGGCTAGGACCTGAACTAATGGCTTTAAGTACAGTGGTGTCCCGCAAGACGAATGCCTCGCAAGATGAAAAACACACTAGATGAAAGAGTTTTCCATTTTTTGAGTCATTCCGCAAGACGAATTTCCCTATGGGCTTGCTTTGTCTTGCGAGTTTGTTTCCTTTTTCTTAAAGTCGCTAAGCCGTTAATAGCCGCTAAGCCGTTAATAGCCGCTAAGCCGCTAAGCGCCGTGCTTCGCAAGACGAAAAAACCGCAAGACGAAGAGACTCGCGGAACGGATTAATTTCGTCTTGCGAGGCACCACTGTATGGAGGAAACTAGTAAATTCCTTTTCAACACAGATTCCAATAAACATTGGGATTAACTCTCATTTAAGTATTCCCCATTTTTTTTTGAAGCAGCACCATGTTCCACCTTCCTTGCAGTTCCATGTCTAATTAAGAATAAAATAAACACCTCCTATCAGGTTTCAAAAGTACCAGAGCTTCATTGCCAGCATTGCCCAATTACCATTCACATCAAGTTAATGAAGCAGTGCTTATTATAATACATAGGATGTCACTCAAAATGAACTTGTACTTTGAAGAAAGAAGGGGTCTTACCAAGAAACCATCCGTGTACGGGAAATGTGCTCTGGAAGGGTCTTCGGCTGTTGGGCTCAGCGGTTTGGGGTCAGACAAAGAGCGCTGCATCACCTTGGCGGACTTGGGGCTCAGCTGCGGAATCTTGGGGACCTCAGAATGCAGAATCTTCTGAGGACTAAGGTCTTCAGGGACAGGCTTCTCATAGGGTACAAAGGCCGACTCTATAACTGCAGCCGGAGATACAGGCGAAATGGGAGAATAAAGTACTTTGGGAGATTTGGGAGGGGAAGGGGCTACCTGAAGGGTGGGTTCTGGCCGGAGGTGTGAAGAGTAACCTATTTCTAATGGTGTTGGGCGCTTTTTATCTTTCTGAGGGGAGGTAGCTGTGAGGTATTGGGGGCTTTGGGTGTCTGAATCCGTTTCTGTCTGACACCCCAAACTTCCTCCTTTGTATGTCTTTTCTGGAGCTGAAATGTGTTTTACGATTTCTACCTTTGCATCTAGGTGGGCCCTTGCTGAAGGGGTCCGTATTGTCCCTACTGGCTCTGTCTGTACGGATATCTCTGCCACCGTTTGCACTGCAATACTGGCGACTTGGGGAAACGGCTTAGGCTTGTCTGCCTCAGTGGTACCTTCGTATTTCCCCACACGGGCTTTCCTCCTTGACCTGTTGGTCGGATCCCATTCATCTTGGTCCTCATCGTCTGTCTGAACACTGGTATCCACACTCTTTTTTGTTCTCCTCCTCCTGTCTGCATAGCCCATGTCCGCACCATCCTCATCGTCGGTTTGAACTCCGCTCTCCACTATCTTTTTAAGACACCTAGGCTCTTCTTCCAGAGCTCCGTCAAGTTCCTCGTATGGGCCACGCAGCTTTGGCATGGAGCTCCTCTTTTTCAGCTGCTTTTCCTCTCTCACATCCACGTCTTTGAGAGACATCTCTGAGACAGAGCTTAGCAGGCCAGGCCTGGGAATGTACTGAGTGACACCATCTGACTGAACTGTGTACCAGGCTTGGCTTTGTGGAATTTCGATTCCCAGCACAGCAGAAGCAGTGGTAGTGGCTTCATCACCAGCCCAAAACTGCCCGTTGGGGGCAGCAGCATACTGGCCTTCAAGGATGACTTGGTCTGTGGTCGTCTGTGGAGACACAGTTCCAGACTGTTCGTAATTGTACTGATAGATCTGCTGGATCTTCTGCTCTTCCAAGTGCTGGTGGAGCTGATGCTGCAGGTGCTGGATTTGTTCAATGTGCATTTGCTGCTGCGCTAATGTTTCCTGCCTCATCATGAACTGTGCCTGCCTCTCTTCTTCTTGCTGATATAAGAGGTGGTGCTTCATGGAATGCAACTCTTCAAGCTTCTTCTGAACCATGAATTGCTCTTGTTCTCTGAACCGCTGAATTTCTTGACGCTCCCACTCAAGCTCCTCTGCAAAACGTTGCTGCTGTAGTTTCTCGAGCTCTAGAAGTTCACGCTCCAAGTCAAGGTGCTGCTGTTTGCCTTCTTCCGGGGCAATGAGGTGTGTAGCTTCATCCTCAATTATATCTACAAAAGCTTCTGAAGCTGTAGTGAAAACAGGCATCAAGTTGGTTGGCTCACTAGTAATGGCTTCCATGGGAAAAGGTTGCAACCCTGGGTCAATGTCGATGTCAGTAATTGCACCCTCTTTCTCAGAGGCTACAGTTGTCAAGAAATCATATGATCTTGGAAGTGCCTGGCTATGCTGTAAGTTTGATAATGAGGGCATTGTGTCAACTGTCTGAAGAGCAGATAGGTCTCTAACGGAAGTACTGAAAATAGAACCAGGTTGTGTGGTGATAGCAAATGTGGATGGCACTGGAGTCGCAACGGATGAATAAACAACTCCATTAGATGATCTCAAAACACTTCCAGTGCCATAAGGGGATCCTACGGATGGTACTATTCGTGCTTGGGAATACTGAGGTGCACTGATCCCAATGCCAGAAATTACTTGCCGAGTCTCTGGGTAAGGACCCGTAATCTTGCTTGAGTAATCCATAACTTCACCTGAAATTACAGGGCAGAGTTATAGTCCAGTCTTTCAAAACAAAGCCCTCTTTTGCGAGTTCTGCAAGCCATCCCATCAAGATGAGTTAAATGAGCGGAAGAGCAGGGGGCAGCTGCATGCAAATCTTCACTTTAATGCTCTACATTAGCTGTGCAGGAGGGAAGGGGGGGGGGAAGCATTTCCTGAACATGCAGGCACATGCAGGTACCTCTTTGTGCAAAACGATTTATATAACGAAGAAACAAAAAATAAAAATAAAAATGCATGTATAAATCCCAGCAGTTTGCCACAATGTCCAACATAAATTTTAATAAAAAGGGGAAGAAAAAATAGAAAATAAAAATAATTCATCCTGAAATGAGATGAGCAACACCATTACCATATTTCAAAGTAAGATCTGAGGCCTTGTCATACTGACCTGTTGTTACTCTGCCAGAAGTTAAGTCTACTGCTACATCTGTTGCCCCAACTTGGTAATCAAAGGTATTCTTGCTTTTGTACATAAAAAGTCCAGCCTCTGATAAATTGGTATCTGACATAGAAGGTTTCATACCTCCTATTCCTTTATAACCATAGGGCCCTGAGCGGTCATACTGATAGTGATCATCTCTATAACCAAAACGATCTTCAGGTAGTGTTGTGGCAGGGGCTTGAGCTGTACAGCTCCTGCCAAATGGTAGCTTGTAAATAACATCACAACAAACAGCCCTTCTCCCTGCAGTCAAGTCCACAGGTTTTTCATCATCTTCTATTACAGTGGTAACAATTCCTGAAGTTGTTTCATCCACTGTCACCATGGTTCTGTGGGATTTTGTGGTGCTGAGATCAACTACTTCACTCTCGACTGGTTCATGAGTAGTGGAAACGTCCGTCCAACCATTGGTTACACCCACAGGAGGTACCATAGCAGGCTTTGTAGTGCCCCATGTGGCTGGAGTACCTAGGGACAAATTTATTGGCACCTCATCTCTGTCTGCAGAGAGTCCCTGGATGCCTGTTACTCTAGGTCCAGGCTCAAAATGTTTTGCTGTTGTTAGCTGCAGTGGAGTTGTCATCGCATGCCCCAGATCTACAAGACTTTCTGTACTTGTACTATAGCTTACAGTAGCTGTGCAGGTCACTATTGTAAATGTTTCAGTGACTGGTGCTAAAGAGATACCAGCTGTTGATGCAGCGCTGAGATTTATGATAGCTGGCTGAACAGTGCTTACTGGCCGACCCAAAGTGTCACTTGCCATAATTTGCCTTCTCACATCCGTGGGAGCAGAGGATAGGTCCATGCAGCTACCTGCCCTTTCCACATCCATTTTAGTCAAGGTGCGAAGATCAATGACATCACCAAAAACATGGAATCTCCCATTCTCTCTATATCTGGGTGGTTCAATGATATGTGCCGGCTCTGGGGGTATGGTTATGGAAACACTATCTAATCCAGCATTTTTGAGCAAAGACACTGTAGTCCTGGCAACCTCTGTTGATATTAATTCTGTTGCTGAACTAGGAGCTATCTCAAAAACTGACCGTGCACTGACAGGAACAGGAGAAACAGATTGCAAAGCTCCTGGACCATATTTGCTTCGATCACTTATGCTTTGCATTTGCAGGGCAGTCATAGTTGGAGTGAATAATGATTGTACAACCTGTGGACCCTGTTCTTTAGAGGGAGATCCTGAAGGCCAACTGGTAATTGCCTGACTGGTAATAGACTCTGTGGGAGTGCCAGGCTCAGAGGGCAACGTGATAACAACATAGGTTTCCCCTGAGGATTTGGACAATCTTGGGGAAGATTTATTAGAATGTGGAGACAGCGGGGAAGTAGGGGATGGCAACCTATACTCTGCAGGGGAAGCCAAGTTCAAAGTCATACTGCTGGTGAAAGACAAGCCCACTGGTTTTGGCTGTGTTTCTGCTGGTTTGTGAACAGTGGTCGGTAGCTGAGGAACTGTTGGTTTGGGAGCAATAGGGGGTTTTATTATTTCGGCAGGTCTGTGAGTGAACACAAGTCCTGCTGGAATTGAAGCTGGCTTGGGAGGAACAGGAGGGGGTGTCGATGTGTACATTTTTGTGACAGGTGGTCCAGTCATGTTTATAGCAGATGTTGCTTCCGCTGTTTTGACGTCACTGGCAGATGGTACTAGGATGGGAGTTGTGGTCACTGGAGCCTTAGCTAGGGGTTTCTTTTTAGGATAAATAGCTGGTTTGGGCAGAATAGGTGGAGGAGGTGGGGGTGGAGGTGGAGGAGGTGGGGGTGGAGGTGGTGGGGGTGGCTGAGCTGGAGACTCAAAAGAAGAGCTTTTGTAAAATGAATATGTTTGGGGTGTAACAGGTGGAACTGGAGAAATGGCAGATGGCAACACAGATACTGTAGGCATGGCAGAGGAGGATACTGGAGCTGTACATGTAAATTTCTGGTCAGATGTAGCATCTGTTAAAGCTCTTCCTGTTATGGTCACAGGAGGTCTTGCCTGTTTGTCTTCATAAAGTCCCTTCATAACATCAAACTTGGCTGCATCTTTTACAGCTTTCTCATCTTGTGGTGGGAACGTTTCTATGGCATCAGAGACAGAAACTAAGGGCTTGGGCTTTGTTTCTACAGAGGCTGATACAAAGGATTCAGTTTCAGAAAGGGAAACCATAACCTGATCTGCAAGGGTCTCCTTAGCAGCTTCAGAGTACTCTTTTGTGGAACTTATAGGAACTTGGGTCACTGAGCTGGTCCCTTCGGAATCTGGAAACTTGCTAATAGCATCCACTGTTTCTATGTAACCTGAAATCACGCCATCTGGTGAAGAACTACCAGTGGTGTAAACTGAAGATGTGGATGATGTTAGGGAAGACGTATCTGATGGTATAATGGACGTGGCACTTTCTGAGGCCTCTGAGTACATCAATATGGATGTTTCGTGGGAAATTATTTCTTCAATTTCTCGGGCGTAATCTGTGAGATATTCATCCTCTATTTCTTCAGTTGTGAAATGCTGAGTAATTTTGACATCCGGAATAGGAAGCACTGAAGAGCTTACTGAAAGTATGTCTGAACTGGATGAAA
This sequence comes from Podarcis liolepis, assembly GCF_965112155.1. NCBI lineage: Eukaryota > Metazoa > Chordata > Lepidosauria > Squamata > Lacertidae > Podarcis > Podarcis liolepis. The sequence continues at coordinate 5,624,995 of NC_139556.1, forward strand.
TAGTGCTTGACGTCAGGGAGGTGCTTTCTGTTACCTCTCCGGATATGCTTGTTTTTGTATCTGAAACTGTAATTAATTCAGGAGATGGCTGGGTAGGACTGGAGCCTGGAGTCAACTGCATTTGTTGTCGCCTGATAAGTTCCTCATAAGCAGCATCTGCATCCAAGAGCTGTTTTTCGTCACTTGAAGATGGCGCCACACTGTCCAGTACGATTATCTCATGACTTTCTGGCATGATGTAAGAGCTAGACACAATGTCTTCTTGAGGCATACCTGAATGCAAAGACTCTATCCTGTAATAGTCCTTTTGTAAGCTGGTAGGCTTTTGCATAGGTTCTCCATATATCTGATCTGGGGGCGCTGATGTTTTTTCTTTCAGTTGGCTAAATTCATCACCCTCTTCTTGCCTTGTCATGAGGCTACCCTCCATAGCCCCACTATAGGCATCTTCTACTAAAGATTCATATATATAGTCCTCTATTAGCATGCCACCATATAAAGGCTCTTTCTCAAACACTTCGTCTTTTTCATTTACATCTGGAAGTGGCTTGGCTTTGTGGGATGTATGCAGGATTTCTTCATATACCTCTTCAGCACTTCTTAAAGGCTTTTGACCGCTCTCTTCTTTGACAAACCCAACAGGCTGCTCTTCCGTTGGAGAATATAAAGAGACAGCTGTAGGTAATTTGTAAACCTTCTGCACTTCTATTATTTTTTCTGGGCTGATTTCAAAAGCTTCAGGATCTGACTCAATACTTGGGGAATATTCAGAACAGGAAGACCGATGTAGTTCCTCCATTTCTGCTGCCTGACGCAGTTCTTCTGTCGGAGAAGCATCCTCAATCGGAGATAGGTTACTTGGTGGTGTCTTTGGCCGTTCTCTTCTTCTCTGGGCTCTGAGCTCATCCTTGTCTTTCTTGGATTTTTTGCTAGAGCTCTTCCTTTGCTGCTGTTGCTGTTGTTGTTGCTGCTGCTCTAATTCACGTTGCTTCTCCTGCTCTTTTAGCAACTCTTCCTCCTCCCGAAGCTCCTCTTCTTCGGAAGAATCTTCAATAGTTGGAAGAAGAGGACCATGCGTACGATGCCTGGCTTTACGATGCTGCTTACTTTCTCCACCCATTTTTTTGTGGCTGGGACTGCTGTCACTATCTTCATCAAGGGATGACACAGACGTAGGAGATGTACCTGGAGTGAAACTGGAGGCATGCAGACTTGAAGATCCTTCTCCTCTTGACCTATCCTCTGGTGAATCTGTAAGACTCTCCATCTCTAACTCTGGTTCTTCATCAAAATATAGACTTCCCTTTGGTTGTTCAGATTCCTCAGAATATTTATTTGCTATTGTGCTATTAAGTTCTATTGTTTTGAAACGCCGAAGACCTCCTCCTGTTACAGTGATTTCTTCACTTTCTTGACTTTTTGTTTCCCTGTATTTTGGTTCTGGACTTTCATCAAATGTCTCATCATCATCATCATGCCAGGAATGGCGTCTGCTGGCATCCTCTTCATAGCCTGTGCTACTTTTGCGCGTCATCCTCTTATGTTTTCCAGCTATTGCTTTTTTGCTTTTCACTTCTTCCTTCTTTTGACTCTCACTTGTACAGATTTCTTTCAGCTGGTTTCTCATGAATTCATCATCTTCAGAACCTGACGCATCTTCATCAGCACTCATCTCCATGATCTGTTTTCGAATGAAGTCTTCATCGTCACCTGACCCTGGACTGTCTTCTGGTTTGTATTCATCACTGCTGGAAGACCCAACGCTGGTCCGTCTTTTTCTCCGTGGGACAGGTGAATTCTCACTCTCGCTGCTATCTTCTACAGAGTCATAGCGCTGCCTTCTTGTTGATGTATCTTCTGTCGCTTCTGTCTTCTGCTTGTACCCCTTCCGAGAAGATACACCTTGCTTACTTACCTCTGCAGAATCTCTTCCATCTTTTTCTTGAATATTTAGTTTTGCCAAATCCTCATCAGAACTGTAAGATTCCTGTGTGCTAGGTGTGGACTTTGCTCTATGTGGCTCTTTTGCCTGCTCACTATAGACACCATAAAGGTCTTTGGTCTTTAGAGGCTTCTCTTCAATGAGGGAACTTGCTTGAGCTTCCAAAATGGATAACACAGTGCTTTCTAGCTTAGCAAGATCGGAGGGACTGGTTGGGCTGCTTTCATGTGAAAGGCTTTCTTTTATACAAGTTTCTTTCAAAACATCCTTTTCATCACTTGGAATAAGACTGGGAATTTCACCAAGTGAACTTGAGATCCCATCAGATGAGTAACCGGTGTCACTTAGACCTTGTGGACTTTTTTGCTGCTGTGAGCTTGATGTGTCTGATTTGTCATCTTCTTTTTCCTGAAATATATATGAGCGCACACACATATTAAGATTCAGATTCAACTAATAGCATCACTCATCCAAAATAATGTTAATATCTATTATGATCATGATAAAAATGGTCAATTAACAAAAACAGTTTGACAGTTAGGTTAAAGTGCTAAACTAGAAGTGGAGAAATATACTAATTCTCTTATCCAACAATTTTAATCACAAAAATGCCACTTGAAATAAGACTTTTTCAATTAAATGTAATTATGCTCTGTTCAATAATTCAACTGAAATTCATTCTGACAAGCTTTTATGCAGTGCAAATAGGGGAAAAATTATTATCAAGAAAATTTGGTGATGAACACAAATTTGGATAGTTTTAATAGGGGGTTGCCAAATTCATGAAAAGATCATCTATTTTCGACAACCTTGGTGGGAGAATGAAAATTAAATATGGAAGATTTGCTATGATTATAGGCATCTTTCCCCCAAAACCTATTTTACTTATTGTGCTGTTGTTTTTTATAGGCTAGGATTTGGAGCCTCATGATTGCGTGAGGAAACTGATATCCATTGCCCTTGGAGAATTAAAATGATATTTCTCAGCATTTAGGAGGGCGAGGGGTTTGTTTGTTTTTTAGCTCCTCTTACAACATTGTGGAAAATAGAAATGTATGGATTCTAACTGAAGCTTATTCATAGGTTGTGGTATGTAGCCCAAACCATGTTCACCAAACCCTGAAACCTTTTAGAATACCATGAAGCTCTCCTGTGCTATATCAAAGATCAACCAAATGAATCTACAGCACCTCAATGACCAGTTACAGATAATTTAAAGGAAGTCTTTTATCACACTTGACAGTGTTATTAACATCACAGAGACTCTTCTCTTAATATTTGATAATTTGATAATTTGTAGGAAACAACAGTTTTGAAAGTAAGTATAGGCATGAATGCATGAAGTTGGGCAAAGTTTTGTTCATTTCAGTATACACGAACCTACCACAACCAAATCTGCATGGACTTGTTTTAGTCACTTATGACTTGTTTTAGTCATTCTATGTCAGTAAAAATGGTGGTGTGAATTAAAGTTAGTCATTCAAAACAAATTGGGTGCACTTCAGGAAAAGTTAAAGCACTTTAATTTCTATTTATTTCAGCTGGAGAGTGAGGCATAAATGCTTGACATTTCTCTCACTGAGATAAATGGAAATTAAAATGCTGAAATTTGCATAGGCTGTGATCATTGTTTCTAGGATCTGGACCCATGTCATTCAATGAAGGAAGAGTTGGGAAGGAAAGTTAAACACTCACTGCTTTCTCCTTCAGTGCTTCCACATGATCAGGCTTTGGCAAAGGTACTGGCTGAGCGGAGATTTCTTCTTTTTGAGATTTCTGAGCTTTAGATATGGTTTCTGGAATAGTCATCACTGAATCCTCTTTTTTTACCTCCTCCTGTTTTATTGTTTCTTTTCGTACCTTGACTTCTAGTTTTGCTTCAGAAAACTGCTCTTCTACCACAGCCATGACTGGTTTATGTTTGGGCTCAGGAAAAGGGGGTGTCTCTTGTGAGGGTAGAGACCTGGTGTCACCTTCCAGGGTTTCTGCCAATTGTGTTTGATCGTTACTTGACTTGGAAGAAGCTGGATCCCTCTGAAGTGTTTCTATCAGTTTTCTCTGCTGAAGTTCTACACCATCCCTTTGAATCTGCTCAGCAGAGGCTGTCTTCACTATTTCCCCCTGAGTTAAAGCTGAGTTTTCCTGCTGAATTTGATCAGCGGATGGAACTTTGGCCAGTTTTGCTTGCTGGAATTTTGGATCGGCTCTTTTAATTGTCTCATCTGAGGGTACTTTTGTCAACTTTTCTTGCTCAAGCTTTGCATCTTCCTTTTGGATTTCCTTCTGAATCTGATCAGCAGATGGCGTTTTTGTCAATTTCACTTGTTGGATCTTTGGATCCTCCTTCCGAATCTGATCAGCAGATGGCGTTTTTGTCAATTTCACTTGTTGGATCTTTGGATCCTCCTTCCGAATCTGATCAGCAGATGGCGTTTTTGTCAATTTCACTTGTTGGATCTTTGGATCCTCCTTCCGAATCTGATCAGCAGATGGTGTTTTTGTCAATTTCACTTGTTGGATCTTTGGATCCTCCTTCCGAATCTGATCAGCAGATGGTGTTTTTGTCAATTTCACTTGTTGGATCTTTGGATCCTCCTTCCGAATCTGATCAGCAGATGGCGTTTTTGTCAATTTCACTTGTTGGATCTTTGGATCCTCCTTCCGAATCTGATCAGCAGATGGCGTTTTTGTCAATTTCACTTGTTGGATCTTTGGATCCTCCTTCCGAATCTGATCAGCAGATGGTGTTTTTGCCAACTTCGCTTGCTGGATGTTGGGGTCTTCCTTCTGAATTTGCTCAGCTGATACAGTCTTGCCCAATTTTACCTGCTGAAGCTCTGGGTCTTCCTTCTGAATTTTACCAGATATTTTCCCCAACTCCTTTCGCTCTTCCTGTTGAATGCCTTCTGAGATCTTATCGGCAGATGGCTTTGTGGTTAGTTTTGGCTCTTCTTTGGGAATCTGATCAGCCAATTTTTCCTTCTGAATTTTTGAATCTTCCTTTGAAGTGCTTTGAATAATTTTATCAGTTGATGCCAATTTTTCTTGTTGAACTTTTGAATCTTCCCTTTGTGTACCTTCCTGGATTTTATCAGATGAAATTGCCTTTGCCAATTTGCCCTGTTGAAGTTTTGAATCTTCCTTCTGAATTCCCATTCCTCCTCTTGCCTTTTCCAGCATTTGAACTGAAGTCTTCTGCTCAACAGGTTTAGCCTGGCTTTGAGGAGCAGTTGATGGCTTGGGTGATGATTTTGAAAGTACAGGAGGTGTTATTTTGTCCATATCCCCAAGCTGTCCTGATAATGCTCTTTGTGTCTGGCAGTTTAAGCACAGCCATTCTTGGACCTATAATATAAAAATAACGTTACATTAATTAAGGATATTTGCTGTGTTAAAATATCAATATTAAAGCAATATTAAATATTAAACATCACCCTGACTTTACAAACTTTTGGCTGCGACACTAAATATACAATGGGTTGTATCAAACTAAGTCATACTTGATGTATACCTATTGAAATCATTGGTTTAAATTAGTCATGTTTAACTTAAAGTGAACGGATTTAAATGGGCCTAATCCAAGTATGAGTTAAACTGCAGTCCTAACCTCACTTACCTGGGAGTAAGCACCACTGATTTCAACAGAACTTACTTTTGAGTGGACATGGTTAGGATTGTATCAGTTGGATAAAACCAATAAATATTGTAAATCATTGGAGATATTGTCCACAGAACCATGGCTACCATTTTAGTAGCATAAATTAGGAGTGTCCAGAGATTAAAGTGTTGCAGTTGATTAACTACCTGTACTGAAATGGACTATATAACTGTAAATATATTCACAAAAAGGCAAACTCTTATACAGAGATCTTTTCAAAGATATTGAAAACAGAGTGAAATAACTTAGGATTTAATAAATTAAAGCACCACTCCTTGTTAGGGCAGGCAAAAATTATTATTCTCATTCTCCTTACTTGGTTCAAAATGGTTTTAAACAAGGGTACCATGCAATCTCTGTCCTGCTGATTAAAATTTGCTCCCACTGATTAATCAACTACCAGTTCAACATACAGACTTAAGAGAATTCTTTGCTTAACAGACATGACAAAGAATGAATGGCACGCATCATCTGAAAACACCAACGACTGAGTTGTATAAGGAAGTATAGTTCTGAGCAGAAATCTTGTAATAAGCTTTTTTTTATTAATTTAATACCTAGAATAAAATCCAACTGCTAATAGATATTCACAAGGCCGTCTCTGGCTAAAATAATTAGGAATAAAAGCTCTTTTAAAGAGCACCGGAAAATATAGCTCACTGCATGCTGTGTGTTGTTGTACTGTAGATTTAACTCTTACACGCAAAGCACCAAAGTCTGCTATTTCAAAACTAATTTTTGTGGAATGTAATATTTTTTAATTTCAATTTTTGGACAAAGTTAAAGAGAACAGTAATGATTACTTTCTAAAAGTTTTCAATGTTTTTGGGATACATTAAGTCAACAGTCTGAGGAATGACCCAGCCAATTTCTACCTTGTAAGATGTGCGACTTATTTCAATGCAAGAATGAGGCACATCTGTTGCTAAAAAGCTAAGAGGACGTTCAAAAGTCAACAGATGTGCATACCTAAATCTCTCCACTGAAATAAGTGGGAGCTAAAAATGCTTAGCTTTGGCTTGATTATGCCCTGATTTCTGTGGTAAGTTTCTACCATGTTATAGGAGCATCCATGAATGTTGGGAAGCAAGGAAACCTTTCACAGAATCATAGATAGAATCATAGAATTGTAGAGCTGGGGGGAATTCTGGTGGTCATCTAGCACAGTGCCATGCAACACCGCCCCAAAAAAATCTCTCCTCACAGTTTGCAGTCCTGCTAAGCCAAAAATCTGCAGGACATGGAACAACTTAATGCAGTCCTCCTAGGTGATTTCCAGTAGGGACCAGAGAAGGGAATTCCCCCAGTTCCTATAGAATATGCATGCCATAAACACCACAGTCCTCAGAAATGAGCAGTGCTCTGAAGGGATACTGAATAATACTGCCTTTTTAATAGAATCAGAAAATCATAGTGTTGGAAGTGGCCACGATGGTCATCTAGTCTAACCCCCTGCAATGCAGGAAACATGGGACTCAAACCCACAATCCTGAGATTAAGGCTGGATCTATATATAAAAACCGATATGGGGGGGGGAGCTTCCAAGGCAATCTGCCATTGACTTTGGATTCTGCTCTACAGCGCCATCTGTGTCGCATTTTTATAACACATTTTAACGTTGCAAATTGACCTGTGTAGCTGAGTCCTAAGAGGCTCACGCTCTACCAACATAGCAAAACTAGAGCTTACATACAATAATTAAGTTGTCTCTTTCTTACTGGAAGCTAGTTTTGTGAAGCTACGAAAGGAATGAGAGGAACCGCAAACAGAGTCCCTCTTCAAAGATCGACGGAAAAAGTCCCTCCCCCATTGTTTCCATCTCTTCCTTCCACCTGCAGACTTGAACAAAGGCATTTCTGTAGCAAAATTTATAATCTACTTGGGGTGAAGTGGGGACATGAAGCAAAGCCTAGCAGTTATAATCCCAATCAGCTGAAAATCCACTTTCCTGAGGCAAAATTCACCTGCCCAATAACATGGCGCCTACTCGCAACTGTCTCTAAATGAAATCGTACTAGATTTCTTGCACTTGCCCAAACTGCGATTCCAGAAAGCACCAGCTACAAATATAAATGTGTTCTCCCCACCTTTCCAATCAAATTTGCAAAAGGATCCCAACTTCACCATTGGTGCAAGTTGGGGCTGGAAAATAATGTTACCTTTCCCCAGTTAACAGGCTATACAGTGGTACCTCGGGTTACATACGCTTCAGGTTACATAGGCTTCAGGTTACAGACCCCGCTAACCCAGAAATAGTGCTTCAGGTTAAGAGCTTTGCTTCAGGATGAGAACAGAAATCATGCAGCGGCAGCAGGAGGCCCCATCAGCTAAAGTGGTGCTTCAGGTTAAGAACAGTTTCAGGTTAAGTACGGACCTCCGGAACGAATTAAGTGCTTAACCCGAGGTACCACTGTATATCCTAACAGATAGGCATTGTTTTGCAGGTTAGTCAAGTATAGATAAGGAGTCCTACCTCTTCAGTAATCCCAATAAGCGGAACTCCATTTTATAGCTCTTATTTTTAAACACTACTTTTAAGTAAAGTGCATATGTAAGGTCTGTGCTTATACAGCTCTGCTTAGAGTCTCTGTTGTACAGTTTTCTACAGCGGGTTTTCCAGTGAAGAAACAAATGTAAAATCCTTCTTTCCCAATGTGCACAGGTTTTTAAAAAGTGCCTTGTCAGTGCACGTTAGGTTTTGAGAACTGCGTGCTCATTTGAAGCCTCTAAAGTAAAAGAAAGATTCTATGAACCTTATTATGTCATCAGCCTCTAGGCTGTTGGTTCCCTGTCAGAATGGTTTTCTGTAAAATTGAATTTTGTACCGTGAAGTCATATGCCTCAGCTTTAGCCTTGTCTTCTCCTCAGTTAACCTCATGCCCTGAATGCAAGCTTCTTCCCGGGGCCATCTTTTCAGTTTGCCTGCAACCCATATTTATTAGGGCCCTAGAAATGGACATTCCGCCCCACCCCTGGTAAACACTAATGTTCTCTGCAATAGTATTGTAAGAAATCCAGTAGCCAATTTGATTATTTCAAATCAATATGCCACATTCAGCCCCTCTCATCTTGGCCTCCCTGCCCTCTAGCCTCCTTGATTTCTAGATGTGGGGGAGCAGAAGAAACACTGAAAGAAGCAGTAACTTGGAGAGAGAGTGGACCAACTGGTTTGGCGCTATTTAGTTTTGGTATGATCTCCTTATATATTGCAGTTTTTTGGGGGGAGTTGCTCTATTTCACACTACTTGTCCTTCGTAAATCTTCTCTTGCTTAAACTGCTATTCTTCCAAATTTCACAACCACATCTCTGCAAGCCTGATTTGCATTTTCAAAACAATATGAGAACTGAAGCACAGCCACCTTTCAGAATTCTCTGAATTTTCAAATGCAATTCTTTTGCCAAGTGTACAAAACATGAATAAAAATGCAAATATTGGTGAAAATAACATACAAAAATGTATTATTTTAGGGGAAATATTGTTGCAAAAAATTGTATAAAAGGAGAAATTTGCAGTATAATGCTGATGAATTTTCATGAGGACTTTTTTTAACAAAACAAAGAAATCACAAATTGATGTGGAGATATGGAGAACTGAATTTAAGATTTGAATAATGAGAAACAGAGAAACCCAACCGACAGATTTGACAGTCTCTATTTGACGTGGGTGGCGCTGTGGGTTAAACCACAGAGCCTAGGGCTTGCCGATCGGAAGCTTGGCAGTTCGAATCCCCGCAACGGGGTGAGCTCCCGTTGCTCGGTCCCAGCTCCTGCCAACCTAGCAGTTCAAAAGCACATCAAGGTGCAAGTAGATAAATAGGTACCACTCCAGCGGGAAGGTAAACGGCGTTTCCGTGCGCTGCTCTTGTTCGCCAGAAGCATCTTAGTCATGCATCTCTTTCTTAGATCTTTATAAAGGGCAACAATACCTGAGGCAGAGCTGGCTCTGCCGTTAGGCAGATTGGGGCAGAAGCCCCCAAGATGGCAGCTTGAGGCTGCCTTGACCTGCCTCCACTGCTGGTGCAGACGTGATGCTGGTATGAGTGCCAATTTCAGCTTAAATTGCATGAGATTTTGTGCAATTTCAGTGAGATCTCCTCTGAAATTGGCGCCGATGCCAGTGTCACTTCCCCCCCAGTGGCGGAGGCAGCACGGCGAGCGGAGAAGTGGTGCCAGTGGCAGACCTGACCTGAGATCCTCTATTTCACTTCATTTGGTGGAGTGTTCCCGTAATTCCCATCTAAGAATGCTGAAGGCATAGTTTGAAAACGGTGGATAGCGAAACCTTTCAAAAACATGATGAGGTAGGTAAGTGTTTAAAAAATACACTTGCAGAACATGATCTCTTTTGCATTATTATTATTATAGCATTCATTATTAATAATATTAATTGTGCGTAATGGAAATTGAAAAATATAATATTAAAATCAGTATTAAATATAATCAAAATTATATGTAACCAGGAGTACTTCTTGCAATGGACCTGTGTCCATTGCAAGTGGCCTGGTTTCATACAATGCGATATACTAAAGTTTGGTTTGTCATGGCCGTGCAAAGGTGGCCGCAGCCGCCCTTAGGTTGGTCTGGTTGCTATGAGTCTGCCTCTCAATCCAAAGCCCTTCCTAAACGGGCTGACTGGGAAGCCAGTGATGGTGAAGCTGAAGTGGGGGATGGAATATAAAGCTACCTGGAAACGATGCCTTATGAGGAACGGCTAAGGGAGCTGGGCATGTTTAGCCTGGAGAAGAGGAGGTTAAGGGGTGATATGATAGCCATGTTCAAATTTATAAAAGGATGTCACATAGAGGAGGGAGAAAGGTTGTTTTCTGCTGCTCCAGAGAAGCGGACACGGAGCAATGGATCCAAACTACAAGAAAGAAGATTCCACCTAAACATTAGGAAGAACTTCCTGACAGTAAGAGCTGTTCGACAGTGGAATTTGCTGCCAAGGAGTGTGGTGGAGTTTCCTTCTTTGGAGGTCTTTAAGCAGAGGCTTGACAACCATATGTCAGGAGTGCTCTGATGGTGTTTCCTGCTTGGCAGGGGGTTGGACTCGATGGCCCTTGTGGTCTCTTCCAACTCTATGATTCTATGATTCTAAAGGTGTGGATATCTCTCTGTGAGGCTCTCGTATTTTCTTTTCTCCTCCCTGGTCCTGTTTATTGCTGCCTGTGTTGAGCTAAGCCAAGGTTGGCCTTAGACTTGCAGCTAAGCGTCATCCTTACTAACTATGAGTGGTAGCCTAAGTTGGTTCTTGGCTACTGACCATGGTTAGCAAGGAGGTAGCTTAACCACAAATGAGTCCCAGTTTGGACGGCACGCTCAGCCAAACCTTGTGCTTGGCAGAGCAATTGAAAAGAGCCCAGACATTTGCACAGCCACAGGAAGCCAGTTTGGCTTTCTGTGTCACGTGAACCAGGCTGGTGATTTTTTTAAAGTCAAAGTTGTGATTCGCATGATTCAGCAAAAGATTAAGATTTTAAGCGCCAGATATTGTGAGAGATACAGCTGAAGGTGTTCTCTGCTATTGGCTAATGTTGGAAATAGGTCAAGATGTGACTTCATGTTAGCAACAGTTCACTGTGATAGTACTATCCATCGTGGAAACCAGGAATTCGCATTTCAGATTTCCCATGCTTCACGTTCTCTAAATTAAAGATCTGCCTTTTGTATTCACAGTCTTAACATGTCTTTTCTATGAAAAGAATTGGTTATAAGTAGTGAAAAGGATGTTGCATGTTACCAGAGCAGAAAGAAAATAATCTCAGTAATCATATTTGGTGTGCAGCTGATAGCAGCATGGTCACATGGCCTGTTGTTGCTATGGCACTATACCTTTCCCAGGTTCTTTTAAGCAGGCTCCCAATTAGCTGACTGAAAGAATCTGCATTTACTTACATTCATAACAAATGAACATGACAGGCAAGCTTAATTAAATGGCAGTATATGACCTCCCATTCATATTATTATTGTCTTGAATTGATAGTCACCATTGTGTCTAACCGTCTCATTTTAACCATACAGCAATGAGGAAACACTGGGTTGCATTCATTTGGAAACTAATCCAATGATTTTCAATTACCATTCATACCAACTTTGAACAATCATGCATTATTCTAATCTAAATCTTTCAACTAGCCTTTTGCTCTCTCGCACACGTCATCATATGGCTTTCATCAGTACTGCAAATGCTCTCCACTCTCATTTAGCCCACCTCTGATCTTCCACAATCCTTCGAAATACTCTTGTCTCAGTACTACTGTACCTTTTCCAGTAGGCACATTAAAACAAATTCACAGAGGTGAGGGGCTGTGGAAGGTTGATTAAAGCAGCTGGAGACTACAGGAAGCATTAGGGAGACCTGATCCTTGAATACTGCAGCTCCAGCCTCTGGAAACTGTCTGAAGTGCACAATGCAGAAGATAATAAAATGAATCTGTTCCTGTAGGCCACGTCCAGAAGGGATATCATTCATCAGTTCTACCAGCCCCTTGTATACCTGACCTCCAAGAAGTCCTGGAGCCGGAATCCAGAGTAGGCAGAAGGTCCACAGTAGATACAAGGAGTGCTTCCAGACAGGTGTTTATTGTGGGATCGGTGCTCCTCATGCATGTACATTTTTCACAATGTCTACACAATGTCATTGGCCACAAAATGCAAAGTTGCAATTCCTAATACAATTTCTTTTCAAAAACTAAGGTAATTCACTGATGAAAAATCCAGCTGGTTTAAGTCTTTCTTACATTGGGTTAAGCGCTGCACAGCCAGCAGATGCCGAAATACATGTCCCATGGGCTCCCTACTCCTGCTGTAGGATCATCACCAAACTTAATGTCAGCTTGTCGAGTTTCACCAAAATCTTTTGCATGAAATTGGTATCTAATGCAGCAGAATTCAGAAAAAAGGTGGACTTTTCATATTATTAATGCAAAACTCAAAGTGAGCCAATTATTCTAATGACTTGCTGGGGTGAGGCAATTTCATATAACCAAAGAATAAAATAACAAGTATAAAAGAGAAGCTAGATTTGACCTTGGGTTTTATTTTTTCATCCATCACTAAAATGGTGTTGTTAGCTCCTAGGTGTCAACAAAATGCACAGCATTTAAAATCAACGGGTAATGAGTTTGCTGAAAGAAATTAGAATTAAAAAGGAAAGGAAAGGAAAGGAAAGGAAAGAAAGACTCCTTTACCTCTGTGCTGCAATAAGCAATTTGTTTTATATAACTTGTCAGCAGTAACTATAGTAACAAAATAATTTAAGAAAGTACACATCTGCAGCATTGCCTAATCTGCTGTTAAAGCTTTCTCTTGGAAAGATGAAACCTCTCATAAGTTTCATTGGGTTTTTTCGGGGGAGGGGATATAGGCAAGCAATTTCAAAAAGCAACCAGTCAATCCTACCAGTGGCACTTATGTGATACCCTGGTAGCATGCAGGGCTGTTTCTGAGCTTCTGGATGGGAGCTACATGGGCAGGGATGCCATCTGCATGAACTAGTGTCTCCATGTGTGGGCTGTGCATGCAGTAGCAACAATTTCAACAATCATGGCAGCTTGAAAAAAAATACACTGTTGAGGGGAGAATGGGCTACCCCAATTTGTGAGATCCATGAGCCCTGTTGAGATATGTGGCGATGCTGCTTGATACAAATGTAAGCTCTTCAGAACTTCCATTTGCTCCCATTGCGTACACGGGGCTTCCAGGAAGTGGGGCCCAGTTCTAAGCAATCTTGATTGAGTAAGAATGTGCATTTCTGCCCACGGAGCCAGGGAAACCATATGTTGTAAGATAAATTTAACAGTCTCCTCTACAAGATGTCACTTAAAATTGCCTGAGATGATTCCAAAGCATTCTAGCCCTGCTCCAGCACTCTGGTGCGCGCGCGCGCGCACACACACACACACACACACACACACACACAGAGGGAGCTTTTCACACTAGCAGGGCTGCTGTGTCTTGGAAAGCTCATTACTGAATATAGGACTACCTCTACTTTTTCTGGCCTGGAAGTGAATGGGCTGGACTTGTTTGCACAAAGCTTTCTGCACCTTATGATTACGAATCAATTTCTGTACACTTAATGCCAAAATAGGCTTCTAAGTGGTTCACAGCATATGAAAACCAATTACACAACACTGTTAAAAAAATATACCATAATTATACAATGACACCATAATTATAGAACACAATAAAGCAATTCCATTAAGATATTAAATATAAACATCCATAATTAAAATATGCAACAAAACAATCCCATTAAAACACAGCAGCAAAAACAGGAAACTCGGGTGAAGACACCTGCATAAATATTTACGGGAGTCTTCTGAAGAGTTTTCCCCACTTTGGGATGACAACTGCCCTGTGGCCAGGATTAGGTGGGGTTTTTGTCCATCTTCTGCAGCCTCTTCAGACTGGTTGGCAGAGCAAGGAGAGTCCCCTCAACCCCAACGAAGAGCTCAGCTTCTGTCCACAACCCCACTCACAGCTATTATGACCAGAGAAGTACCCCTGGTCTGATGCCTGCTCCCTTCTAGATGGGACATAAAGGTAAAGGTAAAGGGACCCCTGACCATTAGGTCCAGTCGTGACCGACTCTGGGGTTGCAGCGCTCATCTCGCTTTATTGGCCGAGGGAGCTGGCGTACAGCTTCCGGGTCATGTGGCCAGCATGACTAAGCCGCTTCTGGCGAACCAGAGCAGCGCACGGAAATGCCGGAGTGGTACCTATTTATCTACTTGCACTTTGACGAGCTTTCAAACTGCTAGGTTGGCAGGAGAGGGACCGAGCAACGGGAGCTCATCCCGTCATGGGGATCTGAACCGCTGACCTACTGATCGGCAAGTCCTAGGCTCTGTGGTTTAACCCACAGCGCCACCCGCGTCCCTGGATGGGACATACCTCTCTGGAAAATTCTGAAAATGATTACATTTGTGAAATGCTTCTAAAAAAAAAATCTTGCCACATTCTGGTGCTGATGTTGGGCTTTAGGGCAGCCTGCCATGAATAAAATGACACAAATAATACATCTTTCATTTATTGCAAAGTTCCCTGAATGTTTTTTTTTGTAAAGAATGGCATGATACAAATGAGTAAGTTAACCTTACTAAACTAAATTTGAATATTATTGATCATTTATTGTCACCAGATGGCGGAAATGTATATAAAATGGTACTTAGGGATGAGTGAGTCATTGCATGAGCACTTCACTTGCCCCCCCCCCCCCCCGCTTTTGGTTGTAAAGCCTAGAAAATGTGTCTCCTTCCTTACATTTCCACTCCATCACATAATTATGTATCCAGGCAGTAGCTTTCTTCATCTGTATGCTTGCAGTTGTTTCTGACCCTTTGTTTCCACCTCTAGTATACTCAGAAAACACTTTCTGTAGCCCACGGCTTCTCCATGCAAAGAAGCTTTTTTGTTAGCTTTCCCCCAACCTCTCAGCATTCTGATTATTATTCACTGCCTCCCACCTGAGGCCAAAGTTGCCCAGGTGGAAAAGACCATGTGATATGAAGGAAGCTAATAACCTCCGTTTAGTCTTCTTAGTAATCCTCCCAAGTGTTTGTTCCTGAAGCTGATGGCCTATTGATCAGCACCCAAACTTAAGATTCAGCTGAACGAAGTGTGATTGAACAGTGTCAGTTACTACTAGGGCATAGCACATTGTTACACATCGCCCCAATCTCTGAGCAGTGCAAGATTCCAGGGGTTCCAGGAAGAGGGTTTGTGTTCCATTTGGGAAAATGAGACACAGTGGAGATTGCTGGGTCATTATGGTATATGGTTTATTTTCGCGCACACACATATATATACAAACTGAGCCTACGATGGAGGGGTTCACAGCATTAGCAACCCAAGAGGTTCCAGATCTGTCCTTGCTCTGCAGTTTGCCTTCCTAGGTCATATAACACCCAGCTTACTCTCACCACACTAATATAAGTGCTGGCTTTTTCTAAGGCAGGGAGAGACCCCATTCCTTTCATCCTCTGTTGTGTAAATGACCCATTACCCCAGGCTTAACACCTCAAAGAAAATTAGTCTGACTCATTTAACACTTATCTCATGTTGATTCCCTAGGATTGTCATTGTCTAATACGCACCTTAGTAAGTTTGCCTGGCTAAGTTACACACATGTTAATTCCAAGGAATTAAAAGCATCTAACACACAGCCCAAATACACACATGGGTCTAGCTATCGCCTCACATCATTTCTGATGCCTCAAGCCGTAATTAAATTCTAGAACCTACAAACCTATAACAGTATAATGAAAAAGAAATAAGTCAACCTATTGCTTTCCCCTCCCTCTGAGCTTTTCCATGGCATCTCTTTCACCTGGTCTGACAAATCTGTTTAGGAGAAGGTAGAGAGAGGAGCAAAACATCTGAAACAAGATCACCACTAAGTTGCATCAAATCAGTACATATTGATCTGTTTTCTGTGTGTGTGTGTGTGTGTGTGCGTGCATGTGCGCGCATGCATGGATGTATGTGTGTGTGCAACATTTTTTAGTAACATTTTTTTAAATGTAACATGGAAAAATTGGGAGACATTATGGTAACCTTCAGTATAGAAATTGCTCCTGCATAGTGGCTAGAGTTATTTACAAACACAAACTGTCCCCTTAAGAAAATATAGTAGTACCTTGGTTTGCAAACAGTCTGGTTTGGATACGTTTTGGATTACAAACATGTCAAACCGGAAGTGCATGTCCTGGTTTGCAACCTTTTTTTGGATTACAAACAAAAAAAAATTGGAGGCCCTCTTGGCAAAAGCGCGCCTTGGGTTACAACCTGTTTTGGTTTACAAACAGACCTCCAGAACGGATTATCCTTGTAAGCCTAGGTACCACTGTACACGATTCTCCTTAGTCTATGTGCTCAATAGCTATTTTGGCTGCTTTGTCCTATTATATTATTCTTGCCTAAAATGCATTATATAAATTACATTTTCAGATGCGCTTTCCTGGGAAAGATGAATGATCAAATTACATTATATAAAGGCAGGCATGGCCATGATGAGAGCTTGGATGATTGAAGCGGCAGGAAGTTCAGCGTACCATATATTAAATGATGCAGACCTAGAGAACCTGGAAGATGGAATCCGAGAACAATGGTAACATTTTGGAGCTCAGAAAAATAGTTCAACACACCCTTTTTACCTAGAGCTGAAGCTTCCTAGATGTGCATAAGTTCCATGAGTTCAAAGAATGGACTAAAGGCACAGGAAGACAATCCCACCTCTGAATTTAATAATGCTTGTACCAGAATAGTATTTGGAAGGAAGACTGCTCTAAACACATCTGTACTTGACTCTGAACTCCTGGGAGGTAGTACAACAATTCAGGAAAGGGATATGTTATACGACTTCTAGAACTGTCCTGTAAATCTGCTCCCGAGTAGCCCAGTTACAAGATCTGGATTTATCTGTTTTCTGAACATCCCGGGCTAGGTCTAAATAGGGGAAACACATCACTAGAAACTCTGAATTCAAGTGGTGTGTAGTAAGATTTTAAGAATGAATGTACCATTTAAAAATTTGCATAGTGGTTGCATAACTGAGCTAATAATTTTGAATATAAGTGATACTGATCACAAGCGGTTGTTGGTTAAATGATATGAATTACCCTGGACATGCTCTTGCACTCTCCTAAATCCTGAAGCCAAAACATGCTAAATAATCCTGTGTTCACTTTGCTCCCTCCTGTACAAGATTCAATTTTTTAAAAAATAGGGTTCATGAGGTTTTTTTTTTAATGTTGCGAGTGTGTGTCTTAATTACAGTGCTGATGTATAGTGCCTTTCCCTTCCGTCACTGTCTTCATGTACCATGCCATGCAATTTTTGCAATAGTTTTTGCAATTTCACAAGAAATTGCCATCTTTGACCTGGTTTGCACAAATGAACTTGATTGAGCCTCAGGCTGCAATGCTCTCCTGCCCCCTCAGATCCTTCTTCACCGTATCCTAAGTAATGGAACTAAATGGACAGACTCAGGATCTAGAAGGGGAACAGGAAGTGTTAGGACAGGAAATCTGAACACTCTCCCTCCATGGCAGCTTAGTAAGAGCATACTTGGTGGGCACACCAAGAACAGAATATAGACCTTACCTCTGAGCAGACTGGTGGGAGTACCCCTAGAACTGAACCTAGACTAACTTACCTCTAGTCTAAAGTCTACAAGTACTTTATGCTAATAAAACATCCATTGTGAGCCTGAGATTGGAAGCCAGAGTAGAACCTCCAGGTTTGATCCTGGCTTGTTTCAACGGAACATAATTTACACCGCCCACAGTTCCTGGTTCGGATGTAACAATTTAAACTAGAACATGGATGCTTCCAGTGTCCACTTCTGATCCATACTGGGAATGGGAGGCTGAAGCAGAGCACCAAACCATCGCTTGGCATCACACCCAAACTGGGCCCATTATCACTTAAGCATGTAATACGAAAAGTCACATGGAAGGTACAACTCCTGAACTAGGCTTTGTCAACTGACTTGCCATTTAAATAGATCTTTATGCTGCTGCAAGATTAAAGTGGTTTATTTTGATGAATAAATCTTATCAAAGTACTATATCTTTAAGTTCTGGAATGAAGCAGCACTTGCAAATCAGCATTCAGCTGCAACTCATTTCCCTCCCTGTTTAGGAAGCTTTCGTTGGCGGTGTAACACTAATGAATTTCGTCCAATAATGCAGCACATGGCACCAGTGTGGCTCTAACTTTTGAGGGGAGAGACTTCGTAGTAGTTGTCTTCTGTAGCTGTCCGCTGCAGCCCACACTGCCTTTGTGATTCAGTGAGATGGTCTGATTAACTTGCAAGCAGGAATAATGCCATCAGAACAGATGGGCTTTAGTGGAGGAAGCAAAAGGCCATGTGTACTATCATCTAGGGTGTTTGCTCAGAATTCAGGAACGTAGCCAGGAATGATCTACATTGTGCAGGCCACCCAGAAATACATGCGCCCCTGTGGCCAAGAGGAGATGTCCCAGTTAATTTTAGTTTTTGCTGTGATTAACACTTAAAGTCACAAAGATAAACTCCATTTTGACTGCAGGTGTGACCAATCTGTGAGATGTTCTTTTTGAAGATTCAGTTACTAAAAAGGTAAAGGTAAAGGGACCCCTGACTGTTAAGTCCAATTGCGAACGACTCTGGGGTTGCGGCACGCATCTCGCTTTACTGGCCAAGGGAGCCGGCTTTTGTCCGCAAACAGTTTTTCCAGGTCATGTGGCCAGCATGACTAAGCCGCTTCTGGAGAAACCAGAGCAGCGCACAGAAACGCCATTTACCTTCCCACTGGCGTGGTACCTATTGCACTTTGACATAGAAATCTTATCAAAGTACTGTATCTTTAAGTTCTGGAATGAAGCAGCACTTGCAAATCCACTTGCACTTTGATGTGCTTTCGAACTGCTAGGTTGGTAGGAGCTGGGACCAAACAATGGGAGCTCACCCTGTCGCGGGGATTCGATCTGCCGACCTTCTGATCAGCAAGCCCTAGGCTCAGTGGTTTAGACCACAGCGCCACCCGCGTTACTATAACCCCAAAAATATTGCTATGACATGAGAGGTTTGATCTATGTTGCATTTAATTCTGCATGGATCTTCAGAAACACACCTTAGAACTTCTTAAGAGTTTAGTTTTTCCTCTTCACTTCTCTCATGACTAGAGATGGAAGATAAATTCAAATAAGTTTGCGTTTAAAAGCAGACTTAGCTGATTCAAACTCTTTGAAGCAATATGTGAACAGAAACACAACCAATCCTTTGAAATTTGCGCTTCTCTGAGTTTTAAAATGCAATTCTCCACCCAAGTAATTTGTACAAAAAGTACATAAACTAGGGTAAAGTCCATATAATTGCATATAATAGTAAATATAACATACAAAAATTCATCACATTAGAGAAATCTGCATACAAAAAGGCAGTGCTCATTTCCCTACTCATATTGAAATACTGCCCCTCAATGAGGACAAACTTAGATTTACAAAATGTTTAGGGGTGTGCATGCCCCTGTGTCCCCCCAGAAAAAAGCACTGCAAAAAAGAGGCCAAATGCTGGTGAATTTTCATGAGGACATTTTTTTTTGGGGGGGGGGGAGATCATAAATTTATGTGGAAATGTGGGGAGCTCAACTTAAGAATGGATAAATGAGAAACGAAGAAAAATGAAAAACGACCTATTCACTTATCCCTATCTGTGACAATTAGGGAGACTTCGTTTTTCAAAAGTAAAAAATGTATATTTTCACATATCATTTCAGACACCTTTTAGCAGCCAGGGGCTCTATTTGATCCTCCAAATTATTTATTTATGAGCAAACCCTTCACCAACAGATGATAGATTTGTATTTTGGGTACATTTGTTATGTTGAATTAATTTTCTCACCAGTGGTTATTTCTATTTCCCCATTGTCTTTGTTGGTTTCTGGTTGTTTTTCATTGTTAGTTACGCATGCATTTCATGTTTTGTTAGCAGTACTTTTTAAAAGTGCTGTGGTTATGAGTGGTATTTGCTTTATCTATTTCTTCTGGTGAATTAAAACAAAGCAACAACCCTCAATCAATAAACCCAAACAGCCATTGACAACACAACTAAGAGGGAAACAATGGTGTAAATGAAGGCTTTTTGAAGTTTAATTGTTATTCCAGAGGTGCATTTGTAAAAGTGGGTCATAGCAGGGACCATTTTCTTTAAAAACAAACTAACACGAAAAACCAGGAAGAGACCAAAGGAGAAGAAATACAAATGGAAAGCAAGAGAAATGAAGGCAATGTCAAACAAAACCAAAAAATTACAGCAAAGCAGGTTTCATTAATGCCTATCAGTACAGGAGGTACAAGTAACTCTATACTCATTAGCATTTCCCAAAGTGTGACTGGGAGAGAACCTGGGATTCCTTTCTCACATAAACAGGTTAAAAAGGGAGACAGCTGATTTGAGAAACCAAAAAGGTGAAGTGTCAGTCTTACACGTATCTAAGAGAGAGGCAAAAAACCCACCACCTGACTCACTGCTTGTGGTTTGCTTGGCAGAAACTGACCGTCAGCATTGGTTTGTATGCAAAACAGAAACAGTAAAACAGGAAAGCGCCATTTCACATGCTCCATGACAAGAAGCCATACGGTCTGCAATTCTATGTGCATTTTAAAGGAAGTTTCAGCCAATCATGAGTTTCTGGTGAATTTACTTACATAATATAACTAAGTATCTGTGCCTTGCTAACATATTAACATCTTTAAAAAACGTATATCACCAAAAATGTATGTCCACGTATCTAGAAATGCAAGGTGTAGAAGAGGTCCTAGCATTTTAGGTATCATGTTATTGGATTTTAAATATTTTCTTAAAAAAAGATTTTTAAAGAAATAAGTCAAATTCAGATCAGTAAAACACATACAAATATATCCAACCCCAAATATGTATTTTTCACATAACTTATTTCACATTTTCTATAAATACATTTTATCCACCAGGAAAGTTTCAGCTGCCTGGAGAAAGTTCTCCGTATATATTAATTCTCTATAGAGGAGACCCCACAGAGGTCTTTCAGACCATATAATGAATAAACCAACCTCGTATACCCGTACTCATGAGTTCAATGCACCTGGAAAGGGTTCTAGCTCCTCAGCATTTTAATTCAAAGCAGTCCCAACACTAGTTCAAATGAAAAAGAAATATACTATGTAAATAATAATAATGCAATGAAAAGGCAAGGCAACTATCTAGCATATTCCATAACTTTCACCACTAGTCTGAGTAAACAAACAAATTAGGACCAGTTACTGTGTCTGCTTACCCTGAACTTAAGGAGCAGTTAGTTGTCACAAGTTGCTAAAAGCTTCTAGTATTTACTGCATACGAAAGAAGAGCCTTAGTTTAAATTCTTTCAGGTGGATGTCGTGAACTGTGAACACCCTTTACTCACAACCCTTCATTATACTGCCATGCATGCAGACTGGTTAAATAATGGTACAATAATCCACGTTTTTGGTTAATGCTTCTGAACAGAGTGAGTATGGTCCTCTATTGATTTTATAATCTTCAGAAGTATTATTAGAATTGTTAATTATAAGTATTATACATAGTGTTTAGAAGCCTCTGCACATGGGGGCAGCATTTATAGCCTCTGATAGACTTGTCCCCCGTGAATTTGTCTAAAGCAGGGGTTTCAACCTGGTCCCTACCGCCCACTAGTGGGCGTTTCAGGATTCTCGGTGGGCGCTAAGGGGTTCTATGGCACAAGCTGAATCCTCCTTCCATCGAGCAGTGGGGGGCGGTAAGGAAATTTACCATCAAGGAAGATGCATTAGTGGGCGGTAAATATAAAAAGGTTGACTACCCCTGGTCTAAAGCCTAAAGAGGATAGCCCTAATTGATTATGGAGGGCAGGCCTTAAATGGTCACAGTTTGCAATCTAGCGATAGGCCTTATCCGGGAATTCTGTTTCCTTGCATTTAAATGCGCATGTAAGGGAGTCTGGAGGTGCAGTGACTATTTCTGACCCCGGTGGCCCATTTACAGCCCTCCACGAGACTGAGGGCAAAATTCTGAAGCAGGAACCACTTCTGCCCTTGTGCATTTTGAAATTGTGAGCCTTCACAAGTAAAGGGCATGCCCTGCTTGAGACCTCCACCCACAAATTTGTGGAAGGCTATGAAGGAGCCAAAGATGATGTGTCAGAGGAGATGGGGCTTGGCTCTCCCTCGTGTTGAGCATTCACATGTGGTAAAATGGAACATCCACATAAGGCTTAAATCTGCCTGGAATGCGCATTTCTCAGTCCTCCTTCCCTCCATGATTTACTTTCTACAAGTATTTTCTCTGCTCTAGTACACTCTGTTGCATTTCTCTCTTTAGTTCTGCACTCCAGCTGCATAAAACCCTCCAGTTTTTTCCTCAGTAAATCAAACATTTTGTGACTGATCACGCATATGCTCAGAGACTTGATACTGATTTTATTAAACATATTGAACTAATACCAGCTATAAAAATAACACTTGTTTTTTTTTTCCTTGGGTAAAAATGTATCCTGCTTGTTTTATTCCTTGGGCAAAAGTGCATCATGCCTTCCATACAGTCAGCTAACTAACTGCTGAATTTTCTTTGCCCAATTAATGAAGTATCAGGAGTCTAATTAATGAACTTACCTTCAGGACCAATTTTGAATATCACTTTGAAGTTATTGATGTTATGTGGCCTCAATTATATATTTGAAATTTTAATTTACACTGGCTGTGTAACAGTGGCGGGGTGTGTGTGTGCCCAGCACAATACAACACACAAATGTATATTGTTGTTGTTGTTATTGTTATTATTAATATGTATTTTCCCCTGATGGCACTCAAGATGGCCTACAGATAAAAACTAGAACTGCTAAAAACATTTTAGGTAAAGGTAAAGGGACCCCTGACCATTAGGTCCAGTCGTGACTGACTCTGGGGTTGGAGCGCTCATCTTGCTTTATTGGCCGGGGGAGCCGGCGTACAGCTTCCGGGTCGTGTGGCCAGCATGACTAAGCTGCTTCTGGCGAACCAGAGCAGCGCACGGAAACGCCGTTTACCTTCCTGCTGGAGTGGTACCTATTTATCTACTTGCACTTTGACGTGCTTTCGAACTGCTAGGTTGGCAGGAGCAGGGACCGAGCAACGGGAGCTCACCCTGTCGCGGGGATTCGAACCGCCAACCTTCTGATCGGTATTCATATATAAAATCTGTTTCAAACATACATATAATTGCAAAAAAAAAAAAAACCCCAACCCTTGGCATGGCAATCAATTCTGAAAAGCCTGTTGGAACAAGGTCTTCATCTGGCAGCAGAAGATAACGAAGGAGCCGCTCTGGTTCCAGAATCTGGGAGCAGCCACAAAGAAGGCATTCTCATGAAGATCTCAAAACCAAGGTAGGTACATATGAGGGAATACGGTCTTCCAGAAAGCTTGGACCTAAGCTGTGCAGGGCTTTACAGGTCATAACCAGCACTTTGAATTGTGCTTGTAAATAGATAGGCTCTCTCTGCTGGCAGGACCCACTTGTGGGTGATTGCTGACACCCAAGTTCCTTTAACTCTCCCCAATTCTCCCCTCGCCCCTTTGCTCTTTCACACACTTGTTTCCCCAACCCTATACTTCCTTATGTGCTTCTTCTTCTTCCTTTGAAAAAATGGGGAGGGGGGAGAGTGTTTTCGTTTTCTGATGTTTATGTTGTTGGTTTCCTCCAAGTAGCTTCCCTCCATATTTTAAAGAAAATGTGCTGATTTAAACATTATCTGTTCTATAAAATAAGAGCTGCAACAGTATAGTAAAGGTAAACAAAAATTTGTCACTTTTAGACCCCTAAGCTGTTAGGACATTGCCATTTTCGCCTCTACATAGTTCCATCCTTATTTCAGATATCACAATGTTTAGTTGGTGGTACAGTGGTGCCCCGCAAGACGAATGCCTCGCAAGACGGAAAACTCGCTAGACGAAAGAGTTTTCCATTTTGGAGGTGCTTCGCAAAACGAATTTCCTATGGGCGTGCTTCACAAGACGACAATGTTTTGCGAGTTCCTGCTGGTTCCCCCCCCCTTTTTCTAAGCCGCTAAACCACTTATCAGCTGATCCGATCAGCAGATAAGCCGCTAAAAGCTGCTAATAGCGCTAATCCGCTAATCTGTCAATGGGCTTGCTTCGCAAGACGAAAAAACCGATAGACGAAGAGAATCACAGAATGGATTCTTTTCGTCTTGCAAGGCACCACTGTATATCACAACGTTGAAAACCAGACATCACCCAGTCCTAGTGTCTATGCATGTTGATTAAAAAGTAGCAAATTAAAAGCACACACACACATCCTTGGAAAGTGCATATACATCTCCCTTGTCTGGAAGCAATTCCCATCGAACCCACTGTGAATCTGATGAAATAGAGAAACAAATTTCGGTATCATCAACTCATTCCAAATCCCTAGATGTCCTCACTCAGCCATTTCCCAATGGGCTTTTACGAGCCTCTGGTAGACGTCACAGTGTGAGGCTGTCTAAGAATGCCGCCTGCGGAGTTCTGGAGAACTTTGGGTTTCACAGAATCATAGAATTGAAGAGTTGGAAGGGACCCGAGAGTCATCTAGTCCTGCCCACAGCTGTGGGGTGGGACTGGGACTCGAACCACCAACCTTCTGGTTAACAGCCAGATGCACTAACCCAATGCAGTTGGTTTCGTTGTGTGTGTTTTTTGAATGCAAATGAAGCTGTTAACTTTTAAAAGAAGAAATCACCCACTGCTATGCTTCAAATAAAAATAAACCAGATTTCTTCAATGTTCCACAGGAAACATTTGGGGCAGACTCACTTCCTGCTGACTGCAAATTCAATTCCCTTATGGGACAGCTGCGTATTCCTGCGTCACAGGAGGCTGGACCCTGGACTCAGGGTCCCTTCCAACTTTACAATTCTATGATTCTATGGAGACATTAGAGAAATAAAGCACAGGGGTGGAGGGACAGAGTGACACAACACTCTGTGGAGTCCTGATCCAACTTTGGGGTGGGTGGGTGTGCTACTTACATCACATTTAAATTCAGAAGACAGAGACCCACAAACCACTCCAATCCACCTCATCATTTGCCCTCCCCCCCAAAGGTGATGCACACTCCAATTTCTAACACAGATTTGAAAGGGGTGTGGATGATTCGAAGAGCTCTTGAAATGTAACACAACTGCTCTGTCAAAAAAGATTTGCACTTCTTTCTTTACTCATCTCCTTAATAAGCGTTAGTCACCCCCCCTTTTTTTGCAATTATCATATAATCAGGTTTCCACTGATTTTCAGCAGCAGGGAAGCAGCAGACCTTTTGCAGATAGCTGCGGGGCCATTTTAATGATCAAAACCCAGAGAGATTGAGGTCAAGCTTTGAAAATTACATCAAAATGGTGCTTAACAGTTTATTTGTGAGAAGGGGCATTTCACTGGCACAGAGCTCTCATGACAGTTGCATGTATTTAAAAGGTAACAAGACCTTTAAAAGGCAGCCTTCGAGATGTGTTTTTGCATCATTTTCCCCAGCAGGCTTCTATAAAAGCAGCTTGTGCCTCTGGACAGTCATTTCAACCTTGCTCACAATGTTAGCATGGAACAAATTCCGCAAAATCAAAGCACACCGCAAGTTCAAAAATGGTCCCTGTAAATCAGATTAAAGAAGTATGGGACACTTCTGCTCCTAATATTCCCTTACATTGCTTCCGTAATCATTATGCCACTGGAATGTGGGTCAGTATTACGGTTCCCTGCTGCAGGTGGGAAGCTGTGGTTGGCTTGCTCAAGGCAATAACTATCAGTTGACGATTCATGCCCTACTCTCAGCTTGCTCGTTCCATGCTCCATCATAATCTTCGTCATCAACATCTCATGACCTAGCAGCTCCCCACTGACTGAGAGCCACAAGACAAGCACCTTTCACCATTCAGCTCACGCCCTTGCAAGGCACAATTCTAAAGTTGTACTTGGGGAGGTGGGAGAACAAAGCAGTCAGGTGCCCGAGATTAGCCTCCTTCCACCCACTACACCAGCTCCACCCTCCAGCAGTTCTTGAAAGCGACTAGGCTTAAATAGCGGAGTGGGGGTGGGGTGGGAGAGTAATAACACAGTCAGGAGTCCCAGGTGAATCTCCTTCACCAAACACACTAGTCGCACACCTCCTGAGGTACAGTAATTGCCTTAACAGCAGTTCATCAGTCATGTTCTTCCTTTAATTATTTCCTCTCCTATCTGATCAGGAGGAAATGCAGCAAGTCAAGGCACAAATATCTCAAGTTCTCTCTACTTGAGGAAGGTTGGCACTGCCAAGAGTCCATATACCCACTGCTGCTGCTGCTGCCAACACCGCTGACCTGCTTGCACTCATCAGACAGAGATCTGGCGAAGAAGTACAGACCTTGGCTGGGGAAAGCTCCCTTCCTTTTAGGTACTCTTGACCAACATCACTTTTAATATTGTTTTTAACGCTGCAAACAGCACAGGGGGAAGGGTGGGTAATAAATAAGTTAAATTAATTAATTAATATTAATAATAAAACTTTGGGCTGGCATTGTTTGGCATCCGTTCCCGACGCCATCCATGGGTGAGGCAAAGGCCATCAAGAATGACGCCATGAGATTCAGCCTTGGGAAGCAAGGAAGGAGAACGGTGGCATTAGCCCCAAAGGTTTCAATGTGCTACAAATCAGCCAGCAGAGGAGGCGAGTGGGGAGGGAGCAGGCCAGGACTACAAGAGGGGATGGCCGTGATTTGGGTGGAGGTAGGAAAGAGAAGGGAAGGGAAGGAAACCGAAACAGGGGAGAATATGCGTGGGAGTCAGAGCAAGTTGATGGCGGACTTAAGAACAGAAGACGAAGGCTACTGAATCAGACCAATGTCTGACGCCATCCATCCATCTGGTTTCACAGTGGTCAGCCAAATGTGACAGCACTCTCCTGCCCATGATCCTCATCAGCTGCCATTCAAAGGCATATTAACTCTGGCACTAGCTGAAATGTGTAGCTATGGATAGTTTTATTCTTGTGCAATTAAAGCATTCCAAGTTAGTGGCCATTGTTGCATTTTGTGGCAATACATTCCAGAGTTTACTTCTGCACCGGGCGAAGAAAGACTTCCTTCCTGCTACTTCATCAGACGTTATAAGCCTCTAAATGCCCATAATAAAGAGTCAGAAGGCCAAATTAAAAGAAGAGAAATCCTATGAGTCTCTGATGATTTGAACTGACAACTTCTTTTAATGCAAGTACACAGCCTAGCAGACATACACACAAAACACAACTCCTTATCCCCACATTTACTCAGGCGTGGTTCATTGCTCAGCTTACTCCTCTACCAAAATCACTTAGCTCCTCCATTTGAGTCAGAGAGCACCCACTCAAAAAGAGTGGTGCTGTTATGAGAGCAGAATTCTTTTTCTTTTTTCAACTAGTTTTATAAATTAAATCCATTAAGTGAAAATAGGTTATATGTACAATGAACGAACACTGTGGCATCTTGAAGACAAACAAATTTATCATTGACATAAGCTTTTGTGGACTGCTCCTCACTGCATCTGATGAAGTGGTTATAGCCCCAGGAGAGTTTAAGGTGTCACAAGGTAATGTTTTTTTGTTTCCTGCAACAGGCATAATAGTGATCCTTCTGGAATTTGTAGTTAATATATAGGAAACTTGGTGGGGGAGGGGGGCTGAGAATAAATTTTCCCCAATGTATGGTCAAGGTGCAATTGATGGTTCTTTTCAAATGGCACTACAGATTAAGAAGGTTTTTTGTAAAATGTAAAATGTAGTCCCACAGTGCTGAGATAAGAGAAATGCTGCCTGCTCTTTGACAGTTGCTGTCAAAGAGCAGGCAGATGCTAATCTCCAATCTTAGCACTGTGGTGATCAGAACTGAGATTGGTGATAAGAGACTCGTTATTTTCAATTGTAGCACTTAGATGGTAGTTTAGAGATAACAGGTGTCATATGATGTCAGGTGACTGACAGATGGGCATGCTTTGTCCAAAAAGGACTTGAGGGCCAAATCCCACCTTATGGGCTGAGGGTTCCCCACTTTTGCTTTTGAGGATTAAAAAGGTAAAGGTACCCCTGCCCGTACGGGCCAGTCGTGTCCGACTCTAGGGTTGTGCGCTCATCTCACTTAAGAGGCCGGGGGCCAGCGCTGTCCGCAGACACTTCTGGGTCACGTGGCCAGCGTGATGAAGCTGCTCTGGTGAGCCAGCACCAGCGCAGCACACAGAAACGCCGTTTACCTTCCCGCTATAAAGCGGTCCCTATTTATCTACTTGCACTTAAGGGTGCTTTCGAACTGCTAGGTGGGCAGGAGCTGGGACCGAAAGACGGGAGCTCACTCCGCCGTGGGGATTCGAACCGCCAACCATGCGATCGGCAAGCCCTAGGCACTGAGGTTTTACCCACAGCGCCACCCGCATCCCTTTTGAGGATTAGTGACCACTTTATCAGAAAAAAAACCCCAAAGCAACATCATACTAACACAAGACAACACCCTTCAGTAGTTTAGTTTGCCAAATAACAAAGTTTGCAGCAGAGTTAACCAAAGGTTGTAGAAGGCTGAAAACAAAGAAAATAACTCCCAATAATCAAATACCTGATAACCTTAACATCCTGTTAGGTTCAATGTCTAGGCACCATTTTGTGCCCCAGTACAAAGTTGTAATACAGCCCCAGCTCCCCTGCTTGCCCCCTCCCAAATATACATCCTACAATCCCATTCAAATGAATCCTATTGGTTATGAAATTGTTATAATTATGAAATTACATTTTCTACCTAACATCTTATGAAAGCATCAGATTGGAGTAGAACAATGCAATGCACTTGCCGTATATTTCAATATTCTGTAGGTCCTGAAAGCCACGGAACAAAGGTCCTTGTCATACTGCATTTTTAATAGTTTGCTTTTTAAAAATTTATATAGACTTATTTTGAAAAAAGATTGTAAGTCAGAGCAGGGCAACCTGCACTGGGCCACCAATGGCAGCCTTCATGGGTGTCCTGGTGCCCATGGACAAGGGGGTGGAGACCCCCGGAATAACAAACTCACCGTAACACAAACATGTTTTTAATTTCTGCTCATTTCTGCTTAACCTTTTACAGAAGGCTACTCATAAAGAAAACTAGAACACCCATGAGATGTGCGCTTTAAGCCATTTGCATTTTATGAGTACAAGCAATTGGCTCTGGACTCAGTTCAATTGGGACACCACCAACATCCCATTACTGTTAGAGCTGGAAAATGAATTATCTACAGTTCTTTCATGGAATGTAATTTAAAGTGATGGGTGGCTTTCAAGGCTAAACTCCCTTCCCAA
Organism: Podarcis liolepis; assembly: GCF_965112155.1. NCBI lineage: Eukaryota > Metazoa > Chordata > Lepidosauria > Squamata > Lacertidae > Podarcis > Podarcis liolepis. The sequence continues at coordinate 5,654,447 of NC_139556.1, forward strand.
CTGCTGTAACACAAAAGAGGTGTCAAGAGTGAGAAATGTACTACAGAAAGCTGTAAATCCAGAGTAAACTACTCTCTTTAGTATATATTTTAGAACACACGGGGCCTTGTTGGATCAGACCAAAGTTCCATTTAGTTCCACATCCTGTTTCTGCCCAGTAGCAAGTCAGGTGCTTCCAAGAAGCCTACAAGCAGGTGGGAAGGCAGCAATCTCCACCTGCTGTTGCCTCCTCCATTCCCTCCCCTACAAAAGGATTATTTAGTGGCACAGTGCCTCTAAAGATGGAGGCTCCATTTAGCTGTCACAGCTAATAGCAGGTAATAGACTCTCCTGCATGCATTTATCTAATGCCTTTTAAAAACATCTAAGCTAGCAGCCGTCACTTTCCTTGGTGGAAAGATGGTATATGGACACAGTAAGAAAATTAAATGCATATATTCATACCGTGAGAGTGAATTCTATAAGTTAATTATGTGGTGTGTGCAAAATGTTTATTTATTCTGTCAGGACTCTACTGCCTGCCATTTTTACAGTTTATTCTGTCATGTCGATCAAGTTGTAGAATTTCACTATGATTCTAGTATTGTGAAAGACAGGAAACATTCTCTCGATCTATCTTCCCCACGCGTAATTTTATAAACCTCTGTTGTGTGCCCCTCTCTCTCTCCTGCCATCCCAGTAATCTTTTATTTAAAATGGAAACTCCAACCTTTTCAGTGCCTTTTCTTGTGGGGATGGATCCCCAACCCTCATCATCATATCGGTTACCCTCTCTTTACCTTTCATAGCTCTACAGCATACTTTTTGAGATGTTGGTAATCAGATCCATCATCCAAATCTGGCTGCTCCATAGATCTATATAAAAGCATCACCACCAATGCTGGCCACTTAATTTTCAGTCTGCATCCTAATTTTCTCTAAGAGGGACTTTGCTTCTTCTACAACTGCTGCACACTGAGTTGTTGTTGCCACGGGTCTATACACTATGTACTCAAGCTCTCTTTTGTCCCAGGGTTGGTTACAGCAATTTAAGAACTCAATATTAAAATAGTTTAAACCAATATTTAGTTTGGTCTGCATCATGTTACACAGGCTTTCCCAACCTAGCGCTCCGTCTGTGCCTAGCTACCTGGGGCTGGTGGCAGTTGCAGTCAGTCCCAAAATATCTGGAGTGCACCAGGTTGGGCAACTGAACTTCATTTGTCATATTGCCCAATGGTTCTTTGCTTTAGAGCATCCTGAATAATTTGGTTTCATTCCAAACTTGGCTATCATATTGCTTACTCTGACTCCAAAATACCACCAGCCCCAAGGGAAAGTCTTTTATGACGTCACTGCAAGATTACAACTTCCCTTCACGGTGATTACTCCCGAGTAGCTGCGTACGTAGGAAAATGGAATGAGAAACCTAGCAGAGGGATGAACTATGCATGCATCTCTCCCCCACCCCAGCAATCCAAATTTCTCTAATAAAGGCTGGATGGGCAAACTGCATGGCTTCTGTGCCATGTGACAGTCACCTCAGGGAGCGTGAGATATGTTTTCAGAAGGAACCATTCATTCACACACTTGGTTCCTGAATATAGACATTAGCTAAGTCTGGTAGGATTGTTTCACGCCCCACAATCCAGCATTATATTAGACTATTAAGAAGAATACGCAAGTCATATAATATAAAAAATCGAGCCTGCTTTAAGTGGTTGGCTAGGATGCGGGTGGCACTGTGGTTTAAACCACTGTGCTGCTTGGGCTTGCTGATCGAAAGGTCGGCAGTTCGAATCCCCGCAACAGGGTGAGCTCCGGTTGTTCGGTCCAGCTCCTGCCAACCTAGCAGTTCGAAAGCCCATCAAAGTGCAAGTAGATAAATAGGTACCACTCCGGCAGGAAAGTAAACAGTGTTTCCCTGCGCTGCTCTGGTTTCAGTGTTTTGTTGTGCCAGAAGTTGCGTAGTCATGCTGGCCACACAACCCAGAAAAACTGTCTGCGGAGCGGACAAACGCCAGCTCCTTCGGCCTGTAAAGCAAGATGAGTGCCACAACCCCAGAGTCATTCGCAACTGGACTTAATTGTCAGGTGTCCCTTTACCTTTAATAAGAATTATAATGGTGTGGAAAAAAATTCTCAATTTGTGTGGTTAACCACTGCAGGGGAACTGTTTACTTTGCGGAAGACACATGCACTAGATGCACCAGGTTAAATCCTGTCCTCCCCTTTGATGGCAGTTATAGGAGCATCAAACTCAAAGAGCTATGTCACACATTAAACAACAAAGCAGAAAGATGCAACATGCACTTCCTGTTTCCTGGGCTGTGTCTGAACTGGACCATGATGGAATAGAATGTTCACCTTGCCTTACAGCATTTTATGGGATTTGCTTAAAGGTAAAGGTACCCCTGCCCGACAGGGCCAGCCGTGACTGACTCTAGGGTTGCGCGCTCATCTTGCTCAAGAGGCTGGGAGCCGGCGCTGTCCGCAGACACTTCCGGGTCACGTGGCCAGCGTGACTAAGCGGCATCTGGCGAGCCAGCACCAGCGCCGCACACGGAAACGCCGTTTACCTTTCCACTATAAAGCGGTCCCTATTTATCTACTTGCACTTAGGGGTGATTTCGAACTGCTAGGTTGGCAGGAGCTGGGACCGAACGACGGGAGCTCACCCCGCCGCAGGGATTCGAACCGCCAACCTTACGATCAGCAAGTCCTAGGCACCGAGGTTTTACCCACAGCGCCACCCGCGTCCCTACTGCTTAGCTCCTTGCAAACATGCCTGGACTGAATTTAAAAACAAACAAACATCTTCATATGGGCTGCAGTCGTTTGTGCAGAGCTGCAGTCCTCCTCATTTCCATCAAAGCAAAAAAATCTGACACGAAGTCCTTTGTGAAAGACTTTGCAAAAGATCCATGTGAAAGTCTTGAATGGAATCTGATCTGACAAGGACCCGAGGTGTTAGTCCAAGACAAAAGTAACTCTGAGAAGAATTTGATACTTTAAGATTTAATGTTCTCAAAGTTTAATGAGCTGTATTACTTACATACATTCTGTTCTCCTTTGGCAGGTTTAAACAAAGTTTTTTACACACATACATGTGTTCTGTAAATAAAAGTATTCAAATAAAACTATAGAGACGAGTGATATCTATTTTTGTTTCCATACTTAATATACTACTGAACTTTGGTTAATTCTGTATAATTGTATCTATAGTGATCCTTAGATAGCATCTTCATTTTAAAACAGTGTTACTAATGAAACTGATGTTCGGAGTTTGAAAAGATGGTGGATGACATATTGCTGCAAACAGAACTGAATAAGATCATGGGGGAGAACAAGATTCTCCCAAGTAGTTGCTAGCAAGTACTACAACATCCAAGTTTTTCAACTTTCCAGTGTGTTTCAGCATACTAATATACAAAAGGTGCAAGGTAGGGAAACAAAAGTTCGGAGAGAAAATAGAAAGAGATAGTGGCAAAATTCTGACATTGGGATGTTAAGTGTTTGGGAATCACAACTCCAGTTTGGATGACAGCACTCAGTTATCAGCTGAGCCCAAACCCTCCCAAAGTTCAGATATGGTATGGCTTGGAAAACTGTCCCGCCACCGGCATGTCAATGGACTCAGAAAGCTCAGGAAAAGCAAGGAGATACGTTACGTGTCAAAGAGGTAGGGAACAAGAAGAAAGTGTTCAACAGCTATTGGGGGATTTATTTCATTTTGATGTGATTTTATTTTGTGTTTTCACCTAGCCAGCTTTACCATATACCGTATTTTTCGCCCCATAAGACGCACTTTTTCCCCTCCAAAAATGAAGGGGAAATGTGCCTGCGTCTTATGGGGCGAATGCAGGCTTTCGCTGAAGCCTGGAGAGCGAGGGGGGTCGGTGCGTACCGACCCCTCTCGCTCTCCAGGCTTCAGGAAGCTCTGCGCAACCCTCGGGAGACCGGCTCGAGGGTTGCGCAGAGCTGCCTGCAATCCCGGGACCAGCGCAGCTCTGCGCGGCCACCGGGAGCCGGGGGAGAAGCTCCGCCCCGCTCCCGGTGGCCGCGCAGAGCTGCCTGCGGTCCTGGGACCAGCGCAGCTCTGCGCTGCCATCCGGAGCGGAGCGCTAAACTCCGCCCCACTCCCGGTGGCCCTGCAGAGCTGCGTGCGGTCCTGGGACCAGCGCAGCTCTGCCCGGCCACCGGGAGCCGGGGGCGAAGCTCCGCCCCACTCCCGGTGGCCGCGCAGAGCTGCGTGCGGTCCTGGGACCAGCGCAGCTCTGCCCGGCCACCGGGAGCCGGGGGAGAAGCTCCGCCCCGCTCCCGGTGGCCCTGCAGAGCTGCGTGCGGTCCTGGGACCAGCGCAGCTCTGCCCGGCCACCGGGAGCCGGGGGAGAAGCTCCGCCCCGCTCCCGGTGGCCGCGCAGAGCTGCCTGCCGCCGCGGGACCAGCGCAGCTCTGCCCGGCCACCGGGAGCCGGGGGAGAAGCTCCGCCCCGCTCCCGGTGGCCCTGCAGAGCTGCGTGCGGTCCTGGGACCAGCGCAGCTCTGCCCGGCCACCGGGAGCCGGGGGAGAAGCTCCGCCCCGCTCCCGGTGGCCCTGCAGAGCTGCGTGCGGTCCTGGGACCAGCGCAGCTCTGCCCGGCCACCGGGAGCCGGGGGAGAAGCTCCGCCCCGCTCCCGGTGGCCGCGCAGAGCTGCCTGCCGCCGCGGGACCAGCGCAGCTCTGCCCGGCCACCGGGAGCCGGGGGAGAAGCTCCGCCCCGCTCCCGGTGGCCCTGCAGAGCTGCGTGCGGTCCTGGGACCAGCGCAGCTCTGCGCCGCCATCCCGAGCGGGGCGCTAAGTCCCGCCCCGCTCGGGATGGCGGCACAGAGCTGCCTGCCGTCGCGGGACTGCAGGCAGGTCTACGCCGCCATCCTGAGCGGGGCGCTAAGTCCCGCCCCGCTCGGGATGGCGGCACAGAGCTGCCTGCCGTCGCGGGACGGCAGGCAGGTCTACGCCGCCATCCCGAGCGGGGCGCTAAGTCCCGCCCCGCTCGGGATGGCGGCATAGAGCTGCCCTCCCCATCGCCAGCCCCACAAGCTCGGGGGACAGCGGGGAGGCAGAGCGTGCCTTCCCACTGTTCCCCGACCTGGTTCTTCCAGCCCCGCACCTGGGGGGGGGAATAAAAATTTTTTTCTTTATTTCCCCCCAAAAAAACTAGGTGCGTCTTATGGGCCGGAGCGTCTTATGGGGCGCAAAATACGGTACATAAATGTATGTCCAATCTGTTTTACAAGAAATCTTACACACTTTTTAAAGTTTTATTTTGCTTACAAAATCTAGCAAGAGTATCTCTAACTGGCACAACTGACTGGACACTTCTCTACTACCAATCTAACTACAAAGCCAAATATTCTAATCACAAATGGACAACAATAAACTGGCAAACTGAAATCCTAGGAATAAATTCATCACTCTCACCTCAGTGGACTAACTGCTTTGGTATCCATGGATTAACAGCATACTAACATTTCCAGGGAATAGGCTTTTTTTTAAAAAAACAAAACAAAACAAAACAAAACAAAACACCAGGCCTTACGTATATCTGATGCATAACACACCTCAAATAATTATTGCCTAGATTTGTGCATATCTTTACAGAAACCATATGCTTTTTGAGAACCATATCTCAGGTTCCAATTAAAGTAGAAGCTCCATTTTACTCTCAATTATCTTTTTCTTTTCTTTTTGAGGTTTTGAGTTTTAAAACCAGATCGTGTTTTATGTGGATTTCGAGCTGTTTGACAGTAGAACAGCCTCCCCAGGGAGGTTGTGGACTCTCCTTCCTTGGAGGTTTTTAAGCAGAGGTTGGGTGGTCCCCTGTCCTGGATGCTTTAGCTGAGATCCCTGCATTGCAGGGGGTTGGACTAGATGACCCCTGGGGTCCCCCCTAACTCTACAATTCTATGATTCTAATATTACATGCTACCTAACTTGGTTGTGGTGTGCTGCTACAACTATTTAACACATCCCATCAATACTGGGCAATATTTCCTAATGCAAATGAGTGACAGATGTCTTCCAATGTTTATGCAATGAAAATAAGGACACATATATTGTTACTGTTTTCCACAAGGATGTAGTGAACCAGTGGCACAGTCTAGATACTTCTGATGGGTTCAAAAACTAACATATTCCATTCAATAATGCCCTATCCTCTGGAAGACACTTGCTTTCACCTGCTTGACAAAAATCAAGTATCCTACATATAGATGTCAATGTTGTATAGCATTCTCAATGATTATGCTAATTTCCTTTTTGATAAAATAAAATTGACTATTGATATCTTTATCATCCTTTTTAGCTCCTGGAGTGCTGAATTCTGGAGTGCACCAAGGTCTCAACATCAAACTACCCCTGAGATAGTTTTGACTCACGGTATGTGAAAATTACGATTCTAAACAAAACATTTCAAAATCCCAAAACTCTAAACAGAATCGGATGTGGTAGTTGACAATGTCTCATAAAGTAGCCAAAACCTGAAGATGACTATGAGAGCTAAATCTGTCGTTGCACCTAGCGTTTTGAAATGACACAAACAAAGGATGATTATAAGAGCATTGTCAGAATAATGTTCCCTGTGCATTTCAGAGGCAGAAAGATGTCAACTAGATTTCAGTCTCAACCGCAGAGAATTCAGTTCGAACTATGTTGTATTCTTTCCAGAATTAATAAAACAGTTGATTTTTTAAAAAAATTATTGCCTTGATTCTCTTCACTCTAAGATGGCAAAAGTGAAGAGGCTCTAATACCATCATCATCAAACCTTTTATTGGCATCACATACAAACATCCATAGCAAATCAATACAGAATTCCTGCCTTCCCAGTGACAAAAAAAACATTTGTCAAATGAAAGAGGCAAAGCAGTCTAACATTACATCTCTAGGTCTCCAGGGAGATCAGACATCAGCAATGTGTTTTGATGACAAAAAACCAGATAAAGATATTTAGCCACTAACTTGGTGAGCTCCTGATTATTCCCCAATAATAGAAAATGTATGACCTCTAACTCTGGTTTCCACTTGGGGATGCAGAGTACCGTATTTTTCGCCCTATAGGACGCACTTTTTCCCCTCCAAAAACGAAGGGGAAATGTGTGTGAGTCCTATGGGGTGAATGCAGGCTTTCGCTGAAGCCTGGAGAGCGAGAGGGGTCGGTGCGCACTGACCCCTCTCGCTCTCCAAGCTTCAGGAAGCTCTGCGCAACCCTCGGGAGACCGGCTCCGAGGATTGCGCAGAGCTGCCTGCAGTCCCGGGTTCAGCGCAGCTCTGCGCAGCCACCGGAAGCCGGGCGCGAAGTCCCGCCCCACTCCCGATGGCCGCGCAGAGCCGCCTGCAGCCCCTGGCTCAGCGCAGCTCTGCGCGGCCACCGGGAGCCGGGCGCGAAGTCCCGCCCCGTTCCCGATGGCTGCGCAGAGCTGCCTGCAGTCCCCGGCTCAGCGCAGCTCTGCGCGGCCGCGCGGCCACCAGGAGCCAGCCGCCCCGCTCCGGATGGCCACGCAGAGCTGCCTGCAGTCCCGGGATCACTGCACCGGGATCAGTGCACTTCTCCCCATAGCCAGCCCCACATGCTCGGGGGACAGCGGGGAGGCAGAGTGTGCCTTCCCGCTGTTCCCCGACCTGGTTTTTCCAGCCCCGCACCTGGGGGGAAAATAATTTTTTTTTCTTTATTTCCCTGCCAAAAAACTAGGTGCGTCCTATGGGCCGGAGCGTCCTATGGGGCGCAAAATACGGTATATCTAGGAACTGCTGGCAGAGATCAACATATAGTTTACATTTAAGAACCGTATGTGTAAGAGTTTCCACCTGATGGTCTTCACATGGGCAAATTCTTTCTCCTTCCACCATTCCCGAGAATCATAGGAGGTTTGAAGGATTTGAATTAAACCTGGCCAGCGAAAATGCCCTTCTTTCTTGAGGATTCAGCAAAAATTCGAGATAATTGTGGTTAATTTCATGTGTCCAAGAAAGTTGAAAGTTAAGAGGGGAGCATGTTTTCTCTGCTGCTGCTGTTAGTTCCCGGAATTCATTGTCCCACAATCTAGTTTTTATTATAGCCTTGACAGGTGGTGGGGACATCAATCACAAAGATTCCACTGACAGCCCAAGTTGCTGTACCTTTATGTTAAAACGTTGTAGCCCTGGGGAAAGAAAGGCATCTAGCAAAACTTCACTAAGGAGAGGATCTTTATCTGTTGTGAGGCAGATGTTTAACCAGCATGTAAGAAAACTCACCTACTCTATGGTCTGTATCTTGTGTTGACCTCCCTCTAGACACAAGGCTGCATAGGGTACACAACGTGGGACAGCAAAAATCTTAAAAAGGAAAGCTGCCTGCACTCGTTCTACCAGCTGGGTAAACCCTGGCAGCCAGACTGGAATTCCGTAGAGCAATTGAGCTATAACTTTGGCATTGAAGACCTTGAGGGCAGAGGGGATATGTGTTATAAAGAAACACAAGTAATAAGTAAATATAAATTACTTCAGTATAAAAGTACAGTACTTATTCGTAATTATATATCCTCCTATGGATTAAAGACTTGAAACTTACTAGATAAGCTCATAAAGTGCGAATCTTGCTCTTTCAAACTGCTTGCATGCATATAAAAGCCTCTCATGTCATAGGTTAGAACGCTACATAGTTGTATGTACATGGAGAAGTTTTGTTTTTTGTTTTAAGTGTGGAGAAAGATCCAGACCTTGAAAGTTAATGTAGTACAGTCTAGCATCAGAAATATCGCACATGAGATTGGGTGTTTCAGCTCACAAATGAACTAGTGAATGTTTCTGAGTACAATTCAAAGTGTTAGTCCTGACCTTTAAAGCCCTATATGGCCTCGGTCCTGTATACCTGAAGGAGTGTCTCCACCCCCATCGTTCAGCCCGAACACTGATGTCCAGCACCGAGGGCCTTCTGGCGGTTCCCTCACTGCAAGAAGCGAAGTTACTGGGAACCAGGCAGAGGGCCTTTTTGGTAGTGGCACCTGCCCTGTGGAAAGCCCTCCCATCAGATGTCAAAGAAATAAACAACTATCTGACATTTAGAAGACATCTGAAGGCAGCCCTGTTTAGGGAAGTTTTTAATGTTTAATGCTGTATTGTGTTTTTAATATTCGGTTGGGAGCTGTCCAGAGTGGCTGGGGAAACCCAGCCAGATGGGTGGGGTATAAATAACTACTACTACTTCTTCTGTCAACTGATATATAGTGAAGTGGCTTCCTGCTTGTAACAGGCAGGTGAACATCCCACCCCAAGCTGGAAGTTGGAAATTGCTAAAATTAGTATATTAAAGCAACCATTCCATCCTATATATCAGTATTTAGTGAAACTATGGATCAGCCATAGCTAACGCATAAGTTTTCTTTCTAGTGAGGCAGTGCAGCACTAAATACCATTACTAGGTGTAAAAACAAGGGACAGAAGTTGCCTTCATCCCAGAAGCATCCAGCTGGCCACTACTGGAAGCATAGTGTTGAACTTGATTAGTCCTTATCACCGTCACCAGGGCTCTTTTTATGTCATTTATATTCCCCCTCTGGAAGTCTGTGCAGATTACAAGGAAGAACTGGAACAGGTAATACTACACTGTGTCTCCCAATTGTGAATTGGGGTTTTATTGCTGCAAGTGAAAGATAAGCAGTAAGTGACATATCTGCCCGTATTTGGAAACATAATGCAAACAATGCAGCTGTTCCTGCTGCAAGTAATCCCCAAGTCACATCTTCTAGTCAGACCACATCCCTAAAAGGTGCTGCAAAAGCAAAACCATTAAAGACCTTATTTTGCCATATGACAAGCGACTGAATGCATTTTAGTTTGTACTGCTGATGGGTGAGCGCCCAACTGCACCAAAATCAGGCAAGTGCTAGAAGAATAACTGCATTGGCTGATTATCGTACTTGCAGCCATTCCCATTGTTCTTTTCAGGGACGCGGACTTATAAAAAATATTGGGGGGGCCCGGGAAAGCTCATGAATAATAAATAAGCTCATGAATATGCAAATAAAGTGGCGCCGCCTCCTCGTGAGCGAATAGGGGAGAGCGTGCTGCGCCTATTAATCAGCTCCGAAGGGTGGAGCTTTTGCTCGGGAGGGAGGGCAGGAGGCATGCAGCCCGATCCTGTGCATTTTGGGCTGGGGGAGCGGCGGCGATGGCGCTCTGCTGGAGGGGCGGCGGAGATTATTGGGGGGGCGGAGCCCCCCCAAACGAATTTTTGAGGGGGCTCGGGCCCCCTCAAGCCCCATGGAGTCGGCGCCTATGGTTCTTTTATTTTTATTGCTAGCAAGTTGCCCATCATAATCAGAGCCTGTACCCCATTTCAGGATCCAACCTCATAGAGAGTCAGTCATGTTCAGTTATAACAATAAATGTGTTGTGGTTAGAAGAATAAGCCCAGGCAAGCGTCAGGATCACACACTTCCTGCTCCTCCTTCAGCGTAGTCAGGGGAAGAATTCAGACGCTTCTGCTTCTACTTTGGTCTAACCATAGCTTACTATTATGTCTGAACCCAGACCAACTATGGTTAGCTGAAACAAGCCTACTTTAAATCTTGGTTTAAGAAGCTGGCTTGCATCAACAAACCAGAGCTAATAGTAGCCACAATTTAGGGCTCAGACACAAAGCTAAATGATGATTAATGTAAATAAAAAGTGAACATATAGAATCTCCTTTTCATGACAAATCAGGCCAGAGTTGGAATGGAAGAAAGTATAAATGCAGGGAGAAAGCAAAGGGGTACACCATTAGTGTGGAGGCTAAACCTGTCCATTGCCTCTACAGCAGTGTTTCCCAAACGTTTTTGGGCAACGGCACACCTGTTTACCGGGAAAAAATCTCGCGGCACACCACCATTAAAGCCCCGCCCCGTGACGTCAGCGCGCAGCGTCACGCCGGGAGGGACGCACAAAAGTTAAAGTTTTTTCCCTTCCCCTTGCCGGGGTGGGAGGAGGCAGCAGAGCGAGGGATTGAGGGACGGCGGCAGCGGCTGTTGTGGTGGTGGCGGCGATAGCGGGCGGAGGAGGAGCCGTCGCCGGGAGTTGCTGCTGCTGCTGCTGCTGCCCGGACATGCCGGCCTCCTCCTCCTCCGCTGTCTCGCGCGCCTCCCTTTTGCGCGCGCTGCCCCGCCGCTCGGCACCAGCACCGCGGAGCCGCCCCCGGCTCGACGCGGATCCTCGCCGCCGCCGCCGCCTCTCGCCGCCCGACTCGCCCGCCTCCCTCCCACGGCACACCAGCCGGTGTCTCACGGCACACTAGTGTGCCGCGGAACACCGGTTGGGAAACACTGCTCTACAGTATATGCGTGGTTACATGTTTCTTATATGCATAGATATTTGATATACATAGAGCTAGATAACACATGTGTATGTTAACTATTATACACACACACTGTGCCAAAGCAGCTCTGCTAGCAAGTCACAGAGAACCTGAGGCTAGCAGTACATGGGCTGGTCTTTCTCCCCTAAGAGAGCTTGCTTATTCTATGCACAGAGAGGGTATAAAGAGCCATCAGGATGCTGCTGCTGAAAGGGATGGTTTGCTGTAATTAAAACTAAAGTGGACTGTCTGTTTATAAGGGTGAGAAACATCTTTCTAATAGAGAACGTGACGAAGCAAAGCTAGGAATGAAGGAAAGGGAGCAGGTGAGAGACACACAAGCAAAGAGGTTAAGAACAACAGCTGATTGCCCATTTGTTCACTCTTCATCGAAAAACAAGCTGAAGACAGTTTCTGTTCACATAGATATACAGGCTAGAAAAAGGCAAATGGTTAGAAACAAGAAATGGCTATGCCTTTAATTAACTAACTAACTTGTTGTTGGCATCTGTCTGTCTCGGGAGACAATGGAGCAGTGCACCTTTGGGGGTGAAGTCAAACTGTTGGAAGGTGGCTGTAGAGACTGATACAGAAGCAGTGGCGTAGCGTGGGTTGTCAGCACCCGGGGCAAGGCAAGTAATTTGCGCCCCCTAACCCGTGGATTTGCGCCCCCTAACCCGTGGATTTGCGCCCCCTAACCCCCAGATGTTGCGCCCAGTGCGGCCGGCCCCCCTGCACCCCCCACGCTACACCACTGTACAGAAGACACATGTTTTGTTGCAGCTGGAGCAAAAACGTTTATCTACTACTTGACTAATAAAACCTAAGTGGTTTTTAAGAAATATTAAATTATCTATAAAACAGTGACAAGCAATTAAAAACATTCAAATATAATTAAAAATAACAGTAAAAGAAATGTAAACACACGAACATCCACGTTTCTGGATAGGCTTGCCTAAGCAAATATCTTTTAAGCAGTCATTGAAAAGAGTTCCGCAAAGGCATGAAACGACAATGTCAATAGGCAGGGAGTTTCAAACTGTAGGTCCTGCCACACTAAAATATGTATCTCTTATAACTGTGGAATAAGCATTATGTGGCACCTTTCTCAAGATGGGGACTCCACCCAAAGACTAGTCGTTCCACCTTCCCTTCCCCTTACCCCACCAATTAGAACCAGAAGAGACTCATTTCCCTCCTTTGGGTCAATTACTTCATGCCTCCAAGTTTTTCTACTTCCACCTCCTTTCCTGCCGGCGGGTGGAACCTGGGGAGATGGAGAGAGTATTTGAATCAAGGACTCATAACTCCTTGTGTTCGTCCACCATTTCCTACTGGCAAATAAATGCCAAGGAGCGTTTTTAAATTTAGAATGTATGCCTTTCATAAAATAAATCTCCCTCACACACATACAGAGTGTGTCAGGGAGAAGATAGGTCAGAGGCATTATCCCTGTCATGCCTACTTTCTATGTTCAAGCAATGTCTTTGTAAGGAGGAGCATCTGAAATCTGAAGACACAGGCTTACCACCCAGTGACAAATAGACCTGAGGGACACCTTGCAGGGCCCATTATGAAGAAACTACAAAATTCAAAATTAACTGAGCTGAGCTTATCTTTGATAAACAGCATTTCAGGTCCTGATGCTTGAGAAACACAGAAATAGCTACCATTTTCCCTTTTAGCTGTAATTACAACCAAGAATTCATTACTATGAGGAAGGAGAAAGAATTTTAATTCAATCACTCTATCATCTGGATTTCACCGGTGCTGAAACACGCTCCCCTTTACTGCAAATAAATGGGACTTATCAGCACTAATCGATAACAGCTGTGATATTATTTTAAAAAATGGTTCGCCCATAAAAGGCAGAGCTAATTCAAAACGTCTCATTAAGCAAACACACTAGGGCAGTTGACATTTAAAGACATTCTGCAATGCCAACTGAAAGAAGCAGAGTACATAACACACATCCAATTAGTTCATTATGTCTTGTTAATGCTTTCCAACCATTTGAGTGTATGGTGGCTGGGTAGGGTGGTTTCTAGAATCTGGAAATATTGACCCTGAGAAGCAGATTTTGGGTAAGCCCTATTTAAGATTGTAGCTCTAAAGTCCTCATGACTGAATTGAAGTGAAAAGGGCACCAAATCTGGTCATCTCTAGGCCCATGCATCCTGCAACAGCATCAGGAGATAGGCTTCCTTTCTGCCAGTTGTGGTTTCTACAGTCAGGGCAGCAATGTGGCTTGACAACCCTTAGAGAGTTTCACACTTCCATCTAAACCGGTTGAGCCATCATCGAACCAACCAAGTGGCAGTGAAGGCACCAAAGAAGGCACGTTTGGCTGCCTCCATTTTATCCCCGTTGTGCCATCTGTAGGGTAGCAACACAAGAAAGGCCCTTTTCTTAGGCCCTTCCCCGATTGTGGAATGCTCTCCCCAGGCTCACCTGGTATCTTTAGGCACCAGGCGAAAATGCTTCTCTATAACCAGATACAATAGCCTTTGAAATTTGCTTGTGGGAGAGGAGTTATTTGTTTGTTTTTGTTTTTATTATGTATTTTGTGTTTTCATTGTGTGTTTTTATGTTGTGGACTGCCCTGTGATCTTCAGATTAAGGGTGGTCTACAAATTTTAACAACAAGAAGAAGAAGAAGAGGAAGAAGGGGATGTGGGGCATAATATCATGATGGAGGATTGGGAGAAATTGTGGAAAAAAGGAATCCAGTTTACAGCTTGTAATGTATTAAGAGAAAATCTGATGAAAATGATGCACAGATGGTATTTAACACCAGTGAAGTTAGCAAAAATGTATCATACTCATGATAATAAATGCTGGAAATGTAAAGAAAAAGAAGGAACCTTTTACCACATGTGGTGGACGTGCCCCAAGGTAAAAGACATCTGGGAAAGGATTTATAATGAATTGAAAAAAGTGTTGAAAAACACATTTATTAAAAAAACCAGAAGCCTTTTTACTTGGTATAGTGGGGGATGAAATCCCCAAAAAGCATGTTACTTTTTTCTGTATGCCACAACAGCTCCAAGAATATTGCTAGTGAAGAATTGGAAGAAACAAGATTTACCAACTATCGAAGAATGGCAGATGAAGATGATGGACTATATGGAACTTGTGAAACTGACCGGGAGACTCCGAGACCAGAGAGAAGAGACGGTGGAAGAAGATTGGAAGAAGTTTAAGGAATATTTGGAAAAATATGTTAATATTTAAATCTTAGAATAGCTTTGGAAGTGGATATAGGCGGTAGGGTTAGAAGTAGAAGACAGTGTATTTTATAAGTGATAAAATATGAAGTTTTTTATGGTTAAAGTAAGTGTGGGGAGAATAAGATGGTTAGAAATTATGATACAGTGGTACCTCAGGTTAAGTGCTTAATTTGTTCCGGAGGTCCCTACTTAACCTGAAACTGTTCTTAACCTGAAGCACCACTTTAGCTAATGGGGCCTCCCACTGCTGCCGCCGCGCCGCCGGAGCCCGATTTCTGTTCTTATCCTGAAGCACTATTTCTGGGTTAGCGGAGTATGTAACCTGAAGCGTATGTAACCTGAAGCGTATGTAACCCGAGGTACCACTGTATATGTAAACTGCTAAAGATGAAGTAAAATGAAAATCAGATAGGTGGGACTTGTGGAAGCCCACCTAACAATGTTTAGAAAAATAAGGATATGACAAGAATTTGTATGTTTGTCTTTTCTGTTTGTGTTTTTTATTTGTGTTATAAAATGAATAAAATTTTTTTGAAAAGAAGAAGAAGACGACGACTCGGTATCCAAAATGGTCCTCCAAAGTGCTAAGTATCCTTGCCAATTTCCAGAGTCTCTAGTCCTACGGAGCCAAAACAGGCAAACCAAACCACACTGGTGGTGGCAAGGAAAGAATGTCACCTATTGATCTGAATCAACCAGCCAATTCTTGGCTGCAGGCTTTCAGCCTATGTAACAGTGGCAGAATACTCCACCCACAAGGTGGTGATGGGCCAGTGAGTAAGTGATCCCTAAAGCAAGGGGTAATTTTCTCATTAACTGAATAACTGAACATCCAGGCATAATTAATAGAATAATTACAGGCAGATGCCTTGCCTCTCTTTCCGTTAAATCCTCCTTCAGCACAGTGAGGGACTTGGGAGATACAGTTCCATTTTGATGCTAAAGCAAGAGGACTATGTCTTTTGCACAAAAGAGAAGAAAATCTTAACACCAGGATATTTTTTGGTGCTATCTCTCCCAAATAAACTTTCCCTGGCACAATATACTTTTCTGTCTTTTTGCATTTGGAACACCTTTAAAATATAATAGATAAGGCTGCAAAGCTAGATGTTTTGCTCTCTGGGATTTATATTGACCTCCCACTCATAAGAACCTAGTGATGTAAATTTCCTGATAGGCTCTCAGGTTTTTAGCAGCCATCGACCCTTACTACAGTTGAGGCTTAAATCATTTTTGTTACATGAAAAGCAATGTGTGAACCTATCCCTAAGAGCAGAAAGCAAATGGATTACAAGCCTATGATTAACCACAGTTTTTCCACAATTATCTGGCTATCAGTTGCATAAACAAATAACTTTCCCCTTTAAAAAGAGCAAACAGTTGACTTGAAAGAAATGGTGTCAAGCTAAAGAGAAAAAGCGACAAGAATCTTATAAGCAATATAGAGGATCTGAAACTAGGGAGCTATCTTACGCTTATGTTCAACTAAAGAAAAACAAAAACAAATACCTTACTAAAAAAACAAAAACCACCAGGTTGGTGGTGGGGAACTCTGCTCACGGCTACAATAAAGGAAGACTGGAAACTGTTCTGGTATATCATCACAGGAGCTGTGGAAAAAACTGATAGTGTGAATAATTGCTGTATCTCTGGAATACAAGATCTCTTCCCTGCCCCCCTAGATGCAGCTCAGGGTTTTCAGAATACCTGTGTGAAGTGCCCCAGCAAAGATTGGGGGCCTGTTTAAGTCTTATAGCACAGTTTAAACACAGAGAAGCTCCAGTTTTAGATTTTATCCCATCTGAATCAAATCCTATTGGTGTGTGACACCTCTTGCCTCGCGAATGAAACACAGTGATATATCTGAAGATACCTTCTCAGCTGAAAATAGTGGCAGCAGCAATGTATTAAAAAGGTTCCAAATTAGATACAATGAACCTCACACCTTTAAGCCTATTCTCAGGAATGAGAAAACTGCATGCATTTACATGATAAATTATTGAAGCATTGATTACAGGGAAATGGCAGTTTGCATACTGAACATCAGTGGGTGGGTTAATTTGTAAAAATAGAGCAACCAAGGAATATATTTTGATACTTTAATCTTCTTACTCTGAACTCGGGTTTACTCGGCAGTAGTAATTATGAATGTCACTGAAATCCAAATTTATCCAGATTATTTGGCTAGTAGCGTTAGGAACCTGCCCTTCCCTAAGGTCCCAATCAGGATCCAGACAGGCACTTGCAGAGTCTGCTGAAGGGCAAAATGGATCCAATTTTTAAGACAACTGCTGACCCTGATGTATACCAGGGACACACTGCCAGACAGGCTGCGCCTGCATAGCAGAGACGGATAATCTGGGGATTGTGAAGGAGGCCTAATCCCTCCTGTTGCAGTACTCAGCATTTTCATAAAAGCAGCCACATTGTGGGAAACGTATACGTACCCAAAAGTATCTGGGATTCTGCAGGTGGGATCAGACCACCTCTGCCTCTTTAAATGACTCTCTTGGGTCAGTGGTAGTGGATGCCTGGTCCCCTCAAAGAAGGCCACACCATGTTCAGTTGTCTCTAAGACTAGGCACACAACAACACCATCTGTCTATACCATGTATCATGGGCTCAGTTTTTGTTTCAAAATTCATTGTGAACCAGGAAACAATGAAAAATGTGTATTCTGCCCCTCTCTTCTAGTGACATGCCCTAAATAATTATGGTGTGCCATTGCCGGAATTGGTTGGATTAGTCCTCCTTTTATAGCAATGCTAATTCATAACAGTGGTGGGAACTCTTAAATCCTGTCACCAAATCCAGCTAGGCCAGACATCCAGAAAGTGATAGCAGCTATGAAGATGTTGGGGCAGTGCAGTGCCTAAATCAGGACCTTTGCCCCTCCTAATGTTGTTGGATTCCAGCTCGCATCAGGGGGTTGGACTAGATGACCCTTGGTACCCCTTCCAACTCCACAATTCTATGATTCTATGAACTCTATCGTGAGCTTATTTAAAAAGGCCAATGGGAGTCCAAAGGAAAATTCTGCCAGAGATAAACACAATTAACTTCTCAAACACTAGAGAATATTATCTCTACAGCAGCCTTTGTGTGTTCCAATTTTCAAGCCAAGGCAATAAAAGCAAGTTATATCAATGTGTTGTGAAAATAAAGAAAAGGTCTTTCATCAGATAAAGTACTCTACTGATACCTTTGAATTCTAAAAAGTGAGCTACAGATCTTTCAAGAAAGGTTCCCAAGGTTACTGTGACCCTGATAAATCAATATCAACATACATTTAATTTTTCAGTTTGTACATTAATTACCATTCCACACCTCCATCCCTAACAATAATCCATCCACTGCTGTTACCACTATTGTGGTAAGTGCTGAAAATCTATGTGGCTGGTTTATAAATTGGGATTGCCACACAGAGAGTGCTTGAAATCATTACCTATGTATGGCTGTTCTAAGGGTACAGAGCAGCCCTTATATCTTGCACACAGGCCTTGTTTAATTTCTAGAAATAGACTATGATTGCATCTTGTTGATTAATTTCCCTTAGGGACAATGAAGAAGGCAGATGAGGCTGGGATTTATTTGGAAATCAAAACATGATAAAGAAAAGCACAAGTATTCTTCTATGAGGATAACATATTTCAAAGGTCTCATGACTTGCAGCACTGAACTTTATGTTTCGGCAAGGAACCTTTACTGGAATAAGATTTCACAGAATTAGTCTAGCCTGAAATCCCTACTTGCTTATTTCCTTGCGTATTCAGTAACATTGCAGTGCTCCAACCCAAATGTCTAGAGGAGACAGAAAATTAAAATAAAATTTGCTGAAGATTAGCACTCCCTTGGTAGCCATAACACAGGGTACTGATTGGTACAATATCTTTTTCACAGGAAAATATCAATACACTATGAAAATTCCCTAAAGATTTTCATAGTATACCACTCTTCCAGTCCAGAAGTTCCATATTAATTTACCATTTCTTTACTTCTTTAAATCTGCCTCACCTTTCAGCCCAAAAAGACAGAGAAGTATTTCAGTGTAAACAATGCCACAATCAATGCTACATCACAATCAATACAAAAAAGTCAAGAGCATAAAATTATTTTTTAAAGAAAAGCAGCAAGAACACAAGAATGTGTCAATCTGAAATAATATAGAACCATAGGAGTGAGCTAAAAACTCAGGGCAGATTAAAAGCAACATGAAACAAAAGACGTCTCAATTTTCCTTCTAAAATTCACATGTGATAGACTTCGGAACAAATCAAGTAAGTGCAGCAGGAAATAAACATTCAAAATATAACTAAGGCAGAATTAGAAACTCAGATATATAAGCTTGGTGCCAAATGGCTCCTTAACCCAGGGTTACAGATGCCAAAATGGAATGCCTAGTTGCCATTTTGGGGCCAGACGGTTCTAAAATTATATTTATCAATACGACTTTTTGGTTTCTGAAAATCATTCTGATTGTGCAGACAAAATTCTACAGGATGTGGTATGTGTGTGTGTGTGTGTAAACAGTCAAGTTCCAAGGATCCCCAAGCATGCACCTCCAAATGGTGGAGACGTCTTGCGCCATCCCGGCACCCGGGCATCTTCACTTGGTCGCAAGTGGCCAATAGCACAAAATGTTCCTGGAGCTTGGCGTATTTCAAACACTAAACTAAGGGATCAACCCTATGCTCCTGGGGGCAGTGGCTAAGGGGCCATGGTAAGTTGCAGACCTCTTTCTACAGTGGCAGAAAGGGGTAGGCTGTCGGTGGACTTCCCAAGGCAGAGCAGCAGAAATCAACCCCACCTTTCAGCCCTGAATGATTAAAGATCTGAAAATTTGCCTCACCAACCTGGGTCTAGCCAACCCTAGTATCAACCTGTGTACCCATCCAATTTCCCTCCCCACCCGCTCTGTCTCTCACACACCACAGCACAAGCAATATTGTAACACATCTGAAACACATGATCCATAGTTGCCTTTTTGTAGTTTCTTTGACCTCCAATGTCAGGGAGGAAGTTGCAGCAGAGGGACAAATGCAAAAGCTTGAAAGGATCAGTGTGGGCGGGCTTTGCAAAACCTCTGACACTGGGATTTTGAGAGGTGGGTGTGGAACATGGTGCCCCATGGCTGACAGATGGTTTGCTCCACCTACCTGTCAAAATACCAACTATCAGAGCTTTTGCAAAGCCTGCCCACACAGATGCTTCCAACCTTTTGCCATTGTCCTCCCGCTTCTCCTTCCCCCCTGATGTTAGAGGTCAAAGGAGAAGTTGGGGGAAGAAGTCTTCAGCTGCCTCCTTTCCATCTCATGACACAGCCAAGCAGTGGAGATGGACCTGGCAGGAGCAGCAGTGCAGTTGGGTGGCCTGCGGATCAGTCTCAGCGGCTACAGAAGTGGATTACCACTCCAAGCCACATTTCTCCTTTATGCACTGCTCTTCAACAAATTGTCCAGGTAGAGGCAGGGGCAGGAACAGCGGATCCCTAAGCTGGCCAGGGCAGAAGCAGCTTTTAAGGAGCAACACTGACCAATGTAGAGATCTGGATTCTGAAGGCAGGCAACCCAGGCAGGGCGAGGAACCTGTGGAGCTGGGGGACTGCTGCAGCCTGTTCTGGCTGTCCCTCCATGGCTTGTCTTGGCTGCCCACCACACTGTAGTTTGCAGCAGAGGAACCTATCTGTGGCCAAGCAAACATCAGCATGATGGCAATCTTACTATATATATATATATATATATATATATATATATATATATATATATATGCATTGATGTATCGCTACAGATAAAATTCATATAATGAAAGTGCTCAGCGATGTAGGTTTTTCTTCCCAATCTACTACAGTCACAGTGTAGGGTTAGACACATGCTTTACAGCACCTTTAAATAAATATACCAATATGCAGTGTATGTATGTGTTTATGTGCACATATAGAAGAACTGCTCAAACAAATGACTAGGTAAAATATGAACTTAGTGCAAAGCTATACAGTGGAAGTTGGTTCCACTGTACTTAATGAATGTCCTGGCAAATGTGTTTAGGAGTGCAGATATATATATATATATATATATATATATATATATATATATATATATATATATGCAGGTTTTGGTGTCTTCGGGTGTCTTCCCGTGTAAGAGTTGGGGTGTCTAGGCGACGTTTCGACGAGGTCTCACTCGTCATCTTCAGGCTGGTGCTTTCGGCTTCTTGTTACTGGAACAGAGCAGGATCTCAGTGTTTGAGTTCCTATAAATACTGTTGAGGGGGTGTGGTGTATAGCCTCCAACGTTATGGGCAGAGGGGAAGTTCCCAGGGTGTGTCTTTTCTTCTTTTGTTCCTTAATTACTTGAGGGATATCTTGAGTGATTTCTTGAGTGATATTCTGAGTACCACTTAGGAGGGTGATTAGGTGTGGATTAGTTGCTAAAGCTTTCGTGTCTTGACCTCTTGAGCTTGTGAAGAGTTTTTCTGAGAAGCTGGTTGTACTGCACATAGTTGTGCTCTGGCTTGGCTTCGGGTATAGGGTATACATCACCACAAGAGAATAATCATGGAAGCCATCGAGATAGAGAAACACCCTCACAACATGAACAAGCGTGACGACACGTCCCGCCTGCCAGACATCTGGAAATTAGCCCTCCCCACAAAAACCGACACCAGAACCAGAGGCACACAGAACGCCATCTCCAATCAACCACACCAGACCCAAACCCAGACCCTCTCCACAGATAAATTACAGACACCATCCAGTAGCCAAACCATAGTGGCACCTCCGGATGCTGCACCCCCCTGCAATCCCTACACAGATCTGGCTGACACAGGGCACAAAACCACAGCTCGCCCCTATACCCGAAGCCAAGCCAGAGCACAACTATGTGCAGTACAACCAGCTTCTCAGAAAAACTCTTCACAAGCTCAAGAGGTCAAGACACGAAAGCTTTAGCAACTAATCCACACCTAATCACCCTCCTAAGTGGTACTCAGAATATCACTCAAGAAATCACTCAAGATATCCCTCAAGTAATTAAGGAACAAAAGAAGAAAAGACACACCCTGGGAACTTCCCCTCTGCCCATAACGTTGGAGGCTATACACCACACCCCCTCAACAGTATTTATAGGAACTCAAACACTGAGATCCTGCTCTGTTCCAGTAACAAGAAGCCGAAAGCACCAGCCTGAAGATGACGAGTGAGACCTCGTCGAAACGTCGCCTAGACACCCCAACTCTTACACGGGAAGACACCCGAAGACACCAAAACCTGCATTCCTGTACCCGTGAAAATCTACGAAAGCATATATATATATATGTATATGTATATATATATATATATATATATATATATATATATATATATATGCAATGCTCATCACCTTTTAAAATATACCACAGAATTCAAACATAGCTCCTTCCACTCTTTGCAAATATTTTTCTATAATATCTGTAGTAAAGTGTCAATTCAGAACTCAAGGTAGACTCTCTTTCTCTCGTCATTTTGCTACTGACAGACAGATACCTGAGTTATATCCTACAGGGAGGTAGCTTTTAAAAAAGGACAGCTGTTTGGTTATTTAAAACCCAACAAAGTATCGTTTACAGCATGTGAAATATTTAGGAAGGAGTGCAGTCTATTTTATTTTTAACACTTTTAACACAACACTGTATAATTTATCTCTCTGAGCAGATACCTGTTAGAAAATTAACAGGTGGGCGTCAAAGCACATGGCTTGGACAAGGAAGTTGTTGTAGTATCCTGGATTCAATATAGCGTGTTCGCAATTAAAGGAGAGCGTGTGTTGCGGATGGGGCCAGGCAAGACACCCCATAGTTGCCAGGCAGGATAGGTTGAAGGGGCCCGGCTCGGATTGGTGGATGGTGTTGCTGGGGTGAAATTGATGTTGCCAATTTGGAGGTGGCAACAGAGGTTATTTAAGCAATGCTCACAGCAAGCTGCTTTCTCTTTCGCTGTGGGCACCAGATCACCCGCCTGCCCTCCCTTGTTTGGGCTTGTGCTTTGACCTTGCTATGCCTGTCATGGGGTCGTCTGCCTTGGTGCGGGGGCCTGGTAGGAATTTTTCTATTTGGCTGATTAGTGTGTGCCATTTGCTTTTTGCCTACTGTGTAGCAAATTGTCACAACTTGTAAGGTTGGCGGTTAGGCATTGGTTTAAATTGGTTGGTGGAGGGGTATGGATTGGCTGTGCCTGCCCCTCCAATGCTGCTGCTGCACTGAAATTCCGTTAAAGGAATTCAGGGGCTTACCATCCTTTCATCCAAACCCCTGGAATCGGGTTTGGGCCGCGTAAGCCCCTGGGAGCATGCGGGGAGAAGCTGAGGGTCTGTGTCGCAGCTCCAGTTATCCCTGATCTTGTTCCTCCACACTGGCTCTCGCTGGAATCCGGGAGTCAGTGCTGTCCCCAAGGCGGATAGTCATAACCAATGCCTAAGCAACCACTCACAATTTGTATGTTCAATAAAGTTGTGGCCAAAATTATGCCAAAAACCTTAAACGAAAATTATGAGTTATTGGGGTAGGGGTGTTTTGGGGGACCTCAGCACGCAATCCGGCTACGTCACACTAGCTCATGAAATTTAACTGATTTTAGAAATGCTGACAAGACTGAAGGATTCTGCAGTCGTATCCCACCAATTAGATCACTGCTGCTTTCTTACACAATAGCCTAAATTTAATTGGCTGGTGCTAGAACACATGTATCCTACCTAAATCTTATTTCTTATGTGAAGCAGGGGCACACCTTTGTAAAGCCATTTACTGAGATAAGTGTTTGGTTTGTCTTCCCATCTCTTGCAATAATTTCTAATGCAGAGGTTTGGGTTATGACTTAATGAAAGTCACTTCTACCTACGAGTCAATTTTGCATTATTTGTACAGCCAGGGGATCTTTTTTCTGCAAAAGCACTTGGAACAGATGGAATAGACATGGCTGACTGTTCTTCCTAATGGAAAAAAAATGTGGTTACTTGTATTACTGTCAAATCAGCTTAGCTGGCAGCCAAATGGTGCCCATATCTTAGATTTCTTATAGGACCATCAAGTTCATGTTCCCAAGAAATAATCAAAAAAAGAAATTGTATAAGTTTTATAAAAAAATAATAATATTGAAAGCAGGAAAAGGATGGAAATGAAAGATGAATAGAATGATATATTCATCATTTTAAAATAAGTTTCACTGGCTAGATAACAAAATAATGCATATTGAATTATTAGCATATCGTAAGGCCAAATTCAATGATATTTTGCTCAGATAAAACACTGAGTGAATATGTTGGCTCTCCAGAGCATAATGTGGTTATTGAAACTAAATAATTAATTTTCCCCAGTGAAAATTCAAACTGAAGTTTGCGTTATCTTTGCAGGTACATGGAAACCACACTAATATATCAGGGCTGGAGACATACCCAACAAGCCTCTCACATTCCATGGAGGAGTATATAGCTTGCTGCTCAAACTACAGTGGTGCCCCGCAAGACGAATGCCTCGCAAGACGGAAAACTCGCTAGACGAAATAGTTTTCCGTTTTGGAGGTGCTTCGCAAAACGAATTTCCTATAGGCTTGCGAGTTCCTGCTGGTTCCCCCCCTTTTTCTAAGCCGCTAAGCTGCTTATCAGCTGATCTGATCAGTAGATAAGATGCTAAAAGCCGCTAAAAGCCGCTAATCCGTCAATGGGCTTGCTTCGCAAGACGAAAAAACCGCTAGACCAAGAGAATCACAGAACGGATTCTTTTCGTCTTGCGAGGCACCACTGTATAGGGATAAATTTCAATGGGATCTTGCAGGTCTGAATAATCTGTTTCCCACAATGAAACTGTGCACTCCGTCAACAAACCGCACATAAAGAGTTAACGTTCAAAAACAGCACCTTGTCCGAGGAACAAATCTATTAAATGAAAAGAGATGGTGTCTAATTTGTACTGAAGTTTTCCATACTCCAATGGGCTGCAAAATACTGACACAACGTATCTGCTGTGTTCACACCTAACAATTATTGCAATGCTTGGCTGCCTTGCCAGGGATAAGCCTGATTCCAAAGTGGAAAGGCAAAGCTGCTTTTGGAGGCCATCTTTTCTTTTGGAATAAAGTACCAAGTGCTAAAGGCAATCCAAATATGTACACTAAGGATTTTATTTTGAACACTGAACATTGGCCTGGATTCTACGTTCCCTGACTGTCAGCACAAGAACTGTTGTGCTATAGCGTAAGGGTGAGAATAATGGTTGTGCAATGTGAAATCCAGCACAACAGTTGAACTAGCAAAAGTCTGTTGTGCAATGGGAAGTACTGGGGCAATCCACATCAAGCGCATTCCTGTGGCTTCTCTCGTACAGGCCATTCTGCGAAGGGGCTTTTAGCTTAGCACTACATCGAATTTCTTCCAATATATGAAATCAAAATTCTCAGAGACATTAATTGTCATGTCATGAACTTTTTTTTTTTTTTTACTTAAACAAGCAAGGATCCTATTAAAATAATCTGTTTCTCTAATAGACTTGCCAGTACATGGTGTTTGGGGAAGGGAAAATGCAGGGCTGCCCCCACCCATGAGGCAAGCTGGAAGCCCAAGAGGCAGCCCCCCTATGGGTACCCATCCCCATCTCCTCCGGTGGGAAAAGAAGCACTGGCAGCAGCAGCAGATTCCTGTGAGATCTTGCAGTGCACAAGATCTCACTGGAAGCTGCTGTCGTTGCAGCTGCAGTGTGGAGGAAAGGGAGATTGGGTTAAATAAATCTGTGGCGCAGAGATTAATCAATGCCTATTGGCTATGAGTGATAGCAAAATTGACCCTCCATGTTGAGTAGCAGTGCACCCCTGAATACCAGTTGCTAGAGGGATAAATTGAGCCGATTCCTATATTTCTGTGGGCTTCCCAGAAACTGGCAAAATTATGGCAAATTGAATTATTAATTACTGCAGCACTTTATATTTTTATTTCCTGTTGCAAAAAGCTAATCTAATAATGTTTTATTAACAACCACTGTAATTGGCTTGGCACTGCCTGTCTCCTGCAAGAAGAACCGGGCCTGCATTGCTTGGTAGTTTGTGACTTGTTTCGCTATTAACTGAAGGGGAAATCAATTGCATGCAGGGGATAAATTGTGGGGGAAATAAATATGAGGAGTTAATAAATTAAAGGAAAACTTATTTCAGACAACGGCAGGGTGGAAAACGAATTCCTTTTTTTGTTTTGTAGCAATTAAATATTGGCTTGGTAGATTCATTTAGCATTTGGGGGCTCAGATCTGATTTTTGCCTTTTATCCATTTGTTGCCTTGGAAAGCTGCTTACAATCATCTAGTCTAGAACTCTGTTTGGAAGAGAAGCAAGCCACAGTCCTCCAGGAAGCTTAGAAGCAGGGCACAAGGGCAAGAATACCTCCCTCTTGTTTATCCCCAGAAATAGGTAGTCAGAAAAAAGCCTGAGGGCAATACTCCACATTTGTGAGTGACAGGGTCTAGCAAAGAACATGACATGATACACTGACATGATACAAGACCCTTCTCTTGGCCTCACTTGTGTAATCCAAAGGAAAGCAGAGCCGTATGTTTGGCACCAGCTTGGCTGCAGCTGTTGCTGGAAGGATGCATACACGGTGTCTAGATATTAAGTACAGGTGAAGGCCATTTTAGGCGCGTCAAAACATTGCACGATCACCAGAGCACAGGTTTTTTGGACCCAGAAGAGGGAAGAACAGGGATGGAACAGAATCAGGGCAGAACGGGGTGGGGCACACTTATGCACACTCCGTCGACACACACAGGGGCCAGGGATGGAACCCCCTGTGCAAGCTGGTCATCATCCGTACCAGAGAATAACCTTTTTAAGAAGCCAAGGTGAATCTTCAATATATGCCTATATTCAGAGCCTTTAACAGACTGATCGTCAGTCCAGTCATTTATTACTGCTAAGTGTACACGGGTTATTCTGTCCAGAATAAACTGGACAGGCTGGTGGAGATAAACTGGACAGGCCACCAGCATTTCCCAGGACAGTCCCAAGTACCAGTGGCGAAGCTGCATGCCCTGGCATCGGGGGCGGAGAGCAGGTGGGGGCGTGGCTGGCACACATCCAGGGGGCGTGGTGTGCATCCTGGGTTTGTGGCGTGCTGCCCACAGGGGCATAGCGCCTGGTGCGGTGGGGGACGGTGCGTGACATGTGTCAGGGGGTGGCCGCGATGGTACCCCTCCCTGATGGTGCTGGGGGTGGTGCGCTCCCCCTGCCCCCATTCTTCCTCCAGTGCCAAGTACACTGTGCAAAATCAGTTGTGATGGTGGCACAGACTGTGCTAGTTCTGCAAGTGCGCCCTGTTGGGATCTGAATGGCATGTCAACAGTACAAACCCCAGAGCTAGGTGAGCACGCTGCTGAATATGGCATAGGCTGCTCTCTTTCTTATCTCCGATTTCATTTTAGAAAAAAGCAGTGTTGGGGCCTTATAGCTCCAAAGGTATGCTACAATCTCAAAAGTCTGAGGAGTATAATTTCAGTCATCAGGACTTCCTCAGTGCCCTTCATAGTACTCTGTCCCCTTCCCATGACTGGCAAAGGGGAAAAAAAATTAAAACAAGAAAATACAAATCTATACAGATGATAGAATTCAGATTCTCTTGGCACAGTATCTTCCTCAGTACTGAATTTTATTATTTATTTATTTTAGTACAAGTACACAGTTCCAGATAGGTTAGATGTGGCCTGAATGTGCATTCAATCTCCCTCCAGTTTTCTGTTGTAAGTCATTCTGTTCCACTCACTAATGGACAAAAAACTGAATTTCATTATACTCTTATTATCTATATTCCAAAGGAGAAAATGTCCCTTCTGTATTCCTACAAAATGAGCCATATATATTTCCCCATAGGTTCCCTACACCCTCTATGTGTGTGGTCAAGCATGTGTGTGCATATATATGGTTTTCTGCAACTCCATAAGTGGTTTGGGCTAGTCAGACAAATAAGAGCAGAGTCATCAGCCAAGTGGCTCAAATTCTTAACATCAGCTCAAGGCAGTCACCATCTGTGAAAGCCACAGCCATCTGTGTTCAAGACTGTTTGTACATTTCTTTTATGAAGAGGGATCACAGCAAACATCTGAGCAGAATTTAGATCAGAACATTTGTTTTCTAGCTTGAGATCTTAGGGGGAAATCCCCTAGCCATCTTGCAAAACGTAAAAAACAAAAGTCCAACAGTTCCCCACAAAAAAGAAAAGAACAAGATCAACAGCAGTATGCTAAAAAAAGAGAGAGTAAATTTCCTTTTGTAACTGAATAATAATAAACTGTTTAAGGGTTTTTAAAGTGTTTTATCAGGTTTTTTTGCACTTGGTTATAGCGTGCTTCTAAGTCACTCTGGGTCACTTTTGTAAAAAAAGTGACTAATAAATATCAAGTTAAAGCGCTCCTTTACTGTATTTTTAAAATTCTGCCTCCAGGTATATAGCCTCTGAGAGAGAAAAGTGGGGAGAACAAGAAATGATAAGCCACACACCCTGAAACCGACTGGTGAACCTGTTCAAGTATGCAACGTGATGTATTATATTTTTCATATTTCTCGTCTCCTCTCAAACCCTTTAAACAAAAAGAAAACAGCAATAGTCCCAATGGCAGCTGTGAGGTCATGACCCATCCGTTGAAAACCACTGATCTAGCCCAACGTCTTGTTATTTTATCTGTTGCCTTGTGCCAGCAAAGATGACCCAGAGGCCGCCCAACACTAAAAAAGGTTTCTAAAACAACTTGTGTATTTTTTTACAACCTGGGCGTATCAATTTATGATTTGCATTTTAGGCTTTCCTCTGCCAGGAACAACATTTTGTGTTGCTTTAAAATGATATAGTGTTTATTCTTTTAACATTGCGAGCCACCTAGGAAACAGATATCAGGGCGGGGTAATACAAATATAGTAAAAATAATGGTTTTCTTATATAGGATGTTAAAATTTGGAAACCAAACCAAAGAGACAAAAGGCGAGAATAAACTCCCTCCCCCATCAAGCCTTGTGCCTCCATCCTGTCATGTGCACATGTTACTCACAGTGAATTTAGTCTTCCACAATCAGAGCTTATTAGCATTGCTCACAGCAGAGAAATAAATCTGTTCTTTCTGCCTCAACACAAATTTGCAAATGCTTTGAGTGTGATCCCACACATACTAGTCAAGTGATGCAGGCTGAATCAAGGGCGATTAGTAAAATATATCCGCCTTCCAAGATCCAAAGCACAACGGGTGGGTTGCCCACCCCCTTTTCATATTGTTGCACACACTGAGATATCCCATAACGTATTGATCACTGATGAAAATGAGCATTCTGACATTTTTATTTCTCACCAGATCTCTGTAAATGAAGATAAACTGAAACTAACAAATAACTGGCACGTCATTCTTTCCTCAAATGCAAAATTAGGCTAGATCTGTGTCATGTTCTTCATATTCAAGCTTTAAATCGTCCCTGCTACCTCTTCCCTCTACTGTGACAAAACAGCAATGTATTATGACACCTTGCTAAAGACTAACACATCCTTTCCCATCTACAACTCTCATCATTCCCAATCAGCAAATGGCCAGTTAAGATTGGAGCTGTAGTCAAAAACATCTGGAAGGCACCTGATTGGGAAAGGCTGGTTAAATCTAAAAATGATAATACAGTAAAATATCCACGGCACAATCCTATATATGTTTACTCTGAAATAATTTCCATTGAGGTTGATGAAATTTAGTCACTGGTCAGTGTGTTCAGGATTACAGTTCTCTCCACACACTGTTTGTCTTCCTTTGGCTTGAAGAACCGGCGAAACAAGATCCCCCTTTGTAGGGCAACAGCATCTCTACTCTAGGAGTAGCCAATATTGTGCCTTCATAACTGCAGATACAATATTCTGAGCAACAGAACCATGTTGATGAATTTGTTGTTGCTTTTCTCTTTGCCTTTGTTGCTAGATGTTATTTGTTCACTATTATTCCTATTATAAACACTCCATACATTTCATATAAAAAATCCATCTTGCTCCTTCTCTGTAAGTTACGGTATCACTGGAAATATTATTTCTCTAGGATCATTCAGATCAAGCCTCATGCTGCAAGTTATTGTATAAGATTCATGAGCCATGTACCAAGAAAGGTCATGAAATGTTAATAAGATGCATACCTGCTGAGCAGCACTCCTGGGCAGTAAACACCTGGAAAACCCTTTGGGACATTTCCTCATATGCTGCACTGTAACTATGAGATTTGTGCCCCATCAAAATATTTTGCCAATTAACATTTTCTGTAGTAATTGCCTTCAAAGATACCACTAACATATACTCTGTTCTCAGGGCCGATGCCAAGAAAGAAATGCAGCTAGAAATATTGCCATATTATCCGTTGTAATAAATCTTTTAGACAGTTAGTTCCACACATTCCAGAAACGGAGGAAGAAGGTACCAAGAAGGTTAAAATGGTTGGATCATCACTAAAGGAGATTGCAAACCTTTTGAGTTACACAGAACTCTTCAATTTGTTTCTGATGTCACATGTTACAGGAAAAGCTCCAAAAGGCAATTAATATACTCACTGTCACAGCAGAGGAGTAAATGTGGTTCCTATCTACTAATTGGTATCTACTAATTAAAACCTGCCAAAATATAACAGCTGTTAATACAACCAGAATTTGAAGCACTAGTTTTAATTTTACCCCCAAATTATCTTCGCCCAGGAAGAAGACTAAACTCTCAAAAGGGGTACACAATTACTGTATTTTAAGTTTGGGAAATACTGTTCTGGCCTTCCAATAAGCCCAATTGGTGAGGAAGCTGCTGCAACATCACTTTCATTCCTTCTCCCCTGTAGCAGTTTTGCATCTTCTTTAAAGCGTGTTCTCCTTCAGGGAGCGCACGTGTTGCGGTGGGGTCTACTGAGCCACCCCCTTTGTTGCTGGGTAAGTTCTCCAAGATGGCCAAGGGGCATTGATTGGATTGCCGAGTTGCTGGGGGAAAAGTTTGTTGGAGTTGGAACTTAACGAGTTAAGTTTCTCCCATGATGCCACACCATTCTGACGTCAGCTTTTCGAAGCTGGGAGGAGTTTGGGAGGAGTTAGCCAGTCCCACTCTGTACTCCGTGGGGAAAAGACGAAAGTCTGGCATGGCTGCAAATAGTCCTGGAAATTCCTGAGAAATATTGGAATAAATGCTGTAAATAGACAAACCGGTGCTGTGTGTGTTTGTCTGGAACGTGACAGTTTTACACCGCTGTGCGAAGCTCTGCTGAGTCGTGACGGAGTGGCGCAGCTGAGGGAAGCGCGCCGGACCCGGGAAGTCATAAATCGCTAATCGAGGTTCGTAAATCAATTAGCGGGGGTCACGGCTAATAACCAAAGGTCACAGGTTATGGGTCCATAAATCATCGCTTGTAAAACAGTCACGGAAGATACTGCCGGGAGCTGTAAAATCTACGGTGTCGAGCAGAGACGGCAGGAAGAGCAGGCAGAAGCAAACAAGCAAGCTGCGAGACGCAGAGAAGTGCCTGTGTTGCTGAGAACTACGCAGAGCTGAGGTATCGTTTCTCCAGGGAGAAAAGCCAGTGGAGCTGACGTTATTGTAAGTACAGCTTGGGGCCCCCTTGGGAGAACGGCAGAAGATGGCGGACGGCCATGACTCATTCTCCGTGCCTTTCGAAAAGTTAAACGGCCAAAATTGGGGAGAATGGAGCAGAAAGCTGAAGGCCTGGCTGGTAGCCAAGGGTCTGTGGGATGCGGTCTTAAGGCCTCCACTGCCTCAACCAGCCGCCGGAGCTGCAGCAGCAGTAATTGCAGATGCGCATGCTTCACAGAGAAAAAACCAGAAAGCCCTGGGAGCTATAGTGCTCAGTTTGGAGGGTTCACAGCTGCCCCATGTGGAGGGTTTGGAAACTGCGCATGAAGCTTATGCTGCTCTTGAAAGAGTGCACCACAGGACCACGGCTGGTGCTAAAATTCACACCACCAGGCGTTTGTTTGAAATGAAGCTGCGTCCAGGTGGGGACATAAGACAACATGTTACAGAGATGCTCTCTGTGTTTAATGAACTGCGGCTGTTGCAGGTGAACTTTACTGATGAATTAAAGGTTTATATTTTGCTAAGCTCTCTGGACAAAAGTTATGACAATTTATGTCTAACTCTGGAGTCTATGAGTCCGCAGGATCTGACTTTGGCGTACGTCACAGGACGCTTGGCCGACGAACAGGAAAGACGCATCAGGGAGAGCAAGTCTGGTGCAGGCAGCTCCTCCGGGAAAAAGGGGGGGGCTAAGCAAGATGAGAGCTTTGTTCAGGCTTTTGCCATTCGTCGGTGCTACGTGTGTGGATCTCACAGTCATCTCAAAAGAGACTGCCCACAGAAAGGGAGGGCAGCTGGACAGGAAAGCTTCAAGGACACCTATCATGGAAATCAGTCGGGTTTCCATGGGAACCAGTCTGGGAGAGCAGGCCAGCCTGGGAACGCAAGAGGAGGACGTGGAAAACAACGTGAGGAGACGTATCAGATAGCAGCGAGCATGGCTTTGTTCGAAGACGGCCGTGTGGAAAATTCCAAGTTTTGTTTTGTTATTGACTCGGCAGCTAATCGCAATTTGATTCCAGAGACACCTGCTGTCAAGAGGTGGAACTGCACGGCAATTCCTGCCGGGAAATCTGTACTGTTTGCAAATGGACAGAAAGGAAGTCTAACTAACTTTGTAAATCTGCATTTTCGTATTTTACAGGAAACGCTAGAGTGTTGTACCGTTCCTGGGATGAACCACTGTCTTTTATCTGTGCCGTATCTACTGAAAAAGGGATTTACGGTTTGTTTTCAGGATGATGTGTGCACAATCTCCAAAGGAGGGAGGGTGCTTGCCAAGGTTAAAAAGGGGCAGAATGATCTCTTCATTCTTAAAACGTCTCTGGAGGGTGATGGGAAGGTTAAGAAAGCACAAGCACTGCGTGCTACAATTCCCAATCATGATGAATGTGTCCACATTTGGCATGCTAGGACGGCACATAGTTCAGTAGAAGAACTACAGGTGCTGCCGGAGGTTTCTAAGGGGTGTGAGATTTTAGAATGTGGACATGCTGTAAGTTGTGAAACTTGCAAGCTGGCAAAGATAAAAGGATGCAGTTATCCAAAAGTTGAGAGGACAACCACTAGGCCTTTTGAACAAATTCACGTAGATTTGTGGGGTCCTGTAAAAGAACCAAGTCTGGGAGGGTCAAGGTATCTGCTCTCGATGCAGGATAATTTTACACAGAATTCCTGGACACACGGTCTCAAATCCAAGGATGATGCAGCACAGCTGCTCAAACGTTGGATTGAGGAGGTGGAAGTAAAGTTTTCCACCAAAGTGCAAGCTGTCACAAGTGACAGGGGGGCTGAGTTTACAGGTTCTGCTTTGCAGAAGTACTTTCGCAAGAAAGGGATACGTCACACAGTGACTTCACTCAATCAGAGGGGAACAGCAGAGCTGAAGTGTCAGGCTCTGGTTAAAACTGCACAGGTGTTGCTGAAAGATTCTGGGTTACCTCCAAGGTTTTGGCTGGAGGCAATCAAGTATGTGAGCTTCACCTGGAATCGCACCTACAATTCCATGGTAGGGGACACACCGTTTGGGCTGTTGCATGGCAGGAAACCCCAGATTCATTTTTTGCGTATGTTTGGGTCAAGTGCGTCTGTGTCAGTACCTGCTGCGTTGCAGGGGCCAGATGGATCCAAGTTCCGGAAAATGATCTTCTGTGGGTATGAGCCAACAGCGAATGCGTGGAGGTTTGCATTTCCATCAGGTGATCAGAGTAAGTTACTGATCAGCAAGCACGCTGAGTTCTATGAGCAGGATGAAAAGGCAAAACCTGCTTCCAAGCGTGATATTCTTTCAGAATGTCTTTCTGATTCAGAACAGGAAGATTCTGAGGGGGAGGAAGAAGAAACTGAGTCTGATGATGATGACGATCAGGTAACTGACCAAAGTCAGGAACAGGAGGAGGTATCTGTAATTTCTCCTCAGGTTAAGAGAACACCCAAAAGCGAGCCCAGTTCTCCGGTGAGTGTAATGGAAAGGGTTCGAAAGCGTTTTAAGTCAGAGGGGGAATCCCGTGAGGCTGAGGACACAGGTCCTGAGGGCAGTGAGTCAGAGGAAACATCTGAGTTTGTGCCCAGACGGTCTAGTCGCTCAACGAAGGGCATTCCGCCGGAAAGGTACCAGGCGACAAGTGCGTGGGCCTGGTTCGCACAGTGTGATTCTGGGAGTGTTGAAGGGGTTCAACAGGTGCCTGGGAAAGATGCTGGGAAGGAACACAAGGCAAAAGGGAAGGTGTTGAACTCAAAAGGGTCTTGTCAGAAGGTGCGGCAAGGGAGGGTGTTGGAGTTGGAACTTAACGAGTTAAGTTTCTCCCATGATGCCACACCATTCTGACGTCAGCTTTTCGAAGCTGGGAGGAGTTTGGGAGGAGTTAGCCAGTCCCACTCTGTACTCCGTGGGGAAAAGACGAAAGTCTGGCATGGCTGCAAATAGTCCTGGAAATTCCTGAGAAATATTGGAATAAATGCTGTAAATAGACAAACCGGTGCTGTGTGTGTTTGTCTGGAACGTGACAGTTTTACACCGCTGTGCGAAGCTCTGCTGAGTCGTGACGGAGTGGCGCAGCTGAGGGAAGCGCGCCGGACCCGGGAAGTCATAAATCGCTAATCGAGGTTCGTAAATCAATTAGCGGGGGTCACGGCTAATAACCAAAGGTCACAAAGTTATGTTGCAATTTTGGTGGGAGGGGTAAAAGGTTTAAATACTCTGCACGCAGCCTTGTACTTTCTCTTTTGCTGCGTGCAACGGATCACCTGTCCACCCGCCCTAGAATAAGGGGTTGTTGCGTTGACCTTGCTATGCCTGTCATGGGGTCGTCTGCCTTTGAGCAGGGGCCTGGTAGGAATTTTTCCACCTGGCAAATTGGCTGGCTGGGTGGTTTTTGCCTACTGCGTAGCAAATAGTCACAACTTGTAAGGTTGTGGTTAGGCATTGGTTATAAATCTGGTGGAGGAGGGGTTAGGATAGGCTGGGCCTGCCCCTCCATGGAGGGGTCAGAATAGGCTGGGCCTGCCCCTCCATGGTTGCTGCGGAAAGGGAATTCCGTTAAAGGAATCCTGGGGCTTGCCATCTTTTCGTCCAATCCCTGGAATGGGACTAGGGCCGGCAAGCCTTCGGGGAGCAGGCGGGTGAGAGTTGAGGGTCTGTGTCTCAGCTCCAATTCTTCCCCAACTTGCTTTCCCCCGCACTGTCTTTCGGTAGTGCCCGGAAGTCAGTTCTGTCCCCAGGCGGGGGGACAGATAGTCTTAACCAATGCCTAAACAACCACTCACAGTTTGTATTTTAATAAAGTTGTGGCCAAAATCATGCCAAAAATCTTAAACAAAAAATTACGTGTCCGTTGTGAGTTATTTTGGGGGTGGATTGGGGACCTCAACACGCAAATCGATTTTCCATGTTTAAAAAGGGAGACTAAAGAATGAATTGGTTACATTCATCTATGGACTCTGTGTGTGTGTGTGTGTGTGTTATCTGTACATATTTATGGCAGACAGGGTGCCAGAGGCATAGGGTTGGGGGCAAGGCTGTGTTGGAATTGCTGGTAAATACATCTGCCAATTCGACTGCCAAGATGGGAGCAATCCAGTCTCACCATGAAGGACAAAAGAGTGGCAGCAACTGCTATTTCAGTGTATATTTTATTCAGCCTATGTTTTGCAATGCAGTTATCACAGAAATTAGCTGCATTCCAACTACAGTAGAAAAATAATAATAATATAAGGGGTGGGGGGGGTAGGTAGTAGCTCTGAAAAGAACAGGTTTGTAGGAGGAACAGGCTGTTGTCAGTGTGTGGGAAGAAGCTCTGGAACAATTGCACAGGGGAGGGGAGAAAGCTGTTGACAGAAACTGTAAGATTTCTGTATAGAAAAATGTGCAAGCTTCTCCAGAGAGTAATAGATTAGGGTTAGGGGCAGCAGAGCATCAACATTTCTTACGTTTTTAGCTCCTAACTATTACCAGAATTACCATCCTTGATAGGGGATGTCAACTTGATACTTTGCAAAAACCCTTTTGTACATGGTTGAGCTGAAAAGAAGTATGTATTAAAATAAACCTTTGCCTAGATATTTAGTACCAAAAATAGAAGTACTATGTTTTTAAAAGTTGCTATTCTTCAGCAACCGACTTCAAAAAGAAAACTCCAGTGAAAAACTGCAGAACGAGTCCTTCTCAGGAAGTCTGGTGGTTTAGGCCTGAATCAAGAAATTATTTCTTCTCCAAGTACAGGAATTAATTAACAAAGCAAACCTGAGATAATTGTGTGGTCACCAGTTACTGATGATGTAAATGGCCAATGTGCAGATCTTCAATGATATAATTTTAAGACCCTTGTTTTTGCTGTAACAAGGTAAGAGAACAACTCCTTTGGAAGGTAAAACACTTGATGCTGTTAACTGAGATTCAGCAGGATTGTATACATTTCTTATAGATTTTGGCTGAAATATATATAAACCTCTAACCAAAAGCAGTGATTTATGGGTTGACCACCGGAATGGAACTCTATATCCATGGCCTAAAACAACATCCTAGCTTACATATTTTACCTTGGTGGAAATGCAACAATATAAACTTTGGTCTTGTTGAACCAAAATCATTATGTCTGAAGTGAGTCAATGTAAAGTGTAAGTTAAAGTGCAATCATGTCTACTCAGAAGTAAGGAGGCAATTGACATTTTAAGGATGCTCAGTCATTACCCCTGTTTGAAACTGTACCTTTGTTTATCTTGCCTGATTTGGGGACCTCCTCACAACCTATGTCATTCAAAGTTGAAACCCTGAACCTAGCCTTTGCCTCTATCTAGGAGCACCCAGGAAAGAAGGGGTTCCCTGTAACCTTGGAAACATCCCTCTTCTGGACCGGCAGGGTGTCTTCTGTCATTGTGATGGTTTTCATTGATGGACCAAGTACAGTGGTACCTTGGGTTAAGTACTTAATTCGTTCCCCTTTCTTTTTATTGAGTTTCACTTAAATAACCAAAAGAAAAAACAAATCAACAATTTCAGAAGAGATATCCAAACATAACACAGAAGTAACATCAGTTTCCGTTACAGTTATTTGTCTTCTTACTTAAATCTTTATATCTTTAAATATTTAAATCTTTCCTCTACACACCTATTGACCTCCTTCCCTCCCGATTTCGGGCTTCTTAATAAAAATACTTTCTTTTTCCTGCAGCTGTTAATTGTTAATGGTTTACGCATCGTAAGATCTATATCAAACCTGCTATAGTTTTTAAGTTTCTATAATTCCCTTCAATGTATACCATAAATTTATTCCAGTCACTAATAAACTTTGTATTTTTTTGGTTTCTGATTTTTTGTGTCATTTTTGCTAATTCAACAAATTCAAATAATTTTATTTGCCAATCTCTGATCACTGGGGTGTTTGGACTTTTCCAATTTTGTGCAATTAATATTCTAGCCGCAACTGTAGCATACTGGAATAATGTCTTATCTTCTTTTTTAATTTCATCCCCAATTATTCCTAATAGGAAGGCCTCTGGTCTTTTGGGGAAAGTGTATTTAATTTTTTTTTTAACTCATTATAAATAAGTTCCCAGAATTTCTTCATTTCTTCGCATGTCCACCACATATGGTAGAAATTGCCTTCTTTGATTTTACACTTCCAGCAGGCCTTATTTCCTGTTTTATACATTTTCCCTAATTTTGCCGGTGTGATGTACCACCTATACATCATCTTTTCCAAATTTTCTCTGAGTGTGACACATGCGGTAAATTTCATTCCACTAGTCCATAATTTGAACCACTTATCATATTCTATATTGTGTCCCAAATCCATTGCCCATTTTGTCATGACCTCCTTTATTTCTTCATCTTTGGTGTCCCAGTCTAATAGTATGTTATACATTTTGGATAATAACTTGGATTTACCTTCAATTATTTCTATCTGAAATTTAGATTTTTTTCCTCATTTATCCCTACTTCTTTATCTTCCTTCCATGCTGCATTTATTTGATGGAATTGCAGCCAGCCTGTTAATTTGTCTTTCAACTCCTCATATGTTCTCATCTTCCATCCGCTTTCTGATCTTATCAGTAGGTCTTCATAGGTCAATCTTTCTCCTTCCATGTTTGCTTTTTTAGTAGTTAAAATGTCGATTGGCGATAACCACCAGGGTGTTTTCCATTCTAAAAGTTTTTTGTTTTTCTCCCAAACTTCATATAGTGGCCCTCTAATAATATGGTTTGAAAAACCTTTGTGTACCTTTTCTTTATTTAGCCACAAATAGGCATGCCAACCGAATCTGTTGTTGAAGCCTTCTATGTCTAGCAGGTCAGTGTTTTCCAAATTAATCCAATCTTTGATCCAACAGAGGCAGGAGGCCTCGAAGTAGAATTTCAGATTAGGTACCGAGAATCCCCCTCTTTCTTTCCGATCTGTAAGTAATTTAGATCTAATTCTCGGTCTTTTCCCTTGCCATATAAATTTCGAAAGAGTTTTTTGCCGATCTGTAAACATTTTGGAGCCTCTAATCGCTGGGATATTTTGGAACAAAAATAACATTCTTGGCAGTACGTTCATTTTTATTGCCGCCATCCTTCCCGTCCACGAAAGTTTCACTCTATTCCACGTATCTAGATCTTTTTTAATCTCCTTCCATGTTGTAAGATAGTTATCCTGAATTAAATTTATGTTTTTTGTAGTTAGCCAAATTCCCAAATACTTTATTTATTTTTTGCCACCTTGATTCCATTCTGTATCTCCAATTTTTCTCTTTCATCTTTTCCCAAATTTTTAGTCAACATTTTTGTCTTTAGTTTATTTAATTTAAAACCGGACAGCTTGCCAAATTCTTCTAACATCTCCAAGGCCTTACTAACCCCTTCTTGCGGATTTTCTAGGGATAACATCAGATCGTCTGCGTACGCTTTTAGTTTGTATTCTTTCGCTCCTATTTTAATCCCTTGAATCTCTGGTGTTACTCTTATTTTATACGTGATTACCTGTAGTACCATAATGAATAAAAGTGGGGATAGAGGGCATCCCTGTCTTGTTCCTTTTTCAATTTTAAATAAATTTGTTAGATTATTGTTTATAATCAGTTTAGCAGATTGGTTCGAATAAATTGCTTTTATTCCTTCCATAAACCCGCCCTCTAGCCCTGCTTTCTCCATACTTTTTAATAGGAACAGCCATGAAACATTGTCAAATGCCTTCTCGGCATCGATGAAAATCAGCGCCACAGGTACTTCGTTCTTACATTCCAAATATTCAATGATGTTTATGGTATGCCTTACATTATCTTTAAGTAACCTATTTGGAAGGAATCCTGCTTGATCCTTATGTATTAGATTTACTAGACATTTTTTAAGTCTGCTTGCCATCACCTCCGCGAAGATTTTATAATCGTTATTTAATAGTGATATGGGTCTGTAGTTTTTAATATTTAATTTATCCGTATCCGGTTTAGGGATCATCATAATGTGAGCCTCTTTCCAGGTCTCTGGTGCCCTTCCTCCTCTTAATATGTTGTTCATGATATCACATAGCACTGGCGATAGTTGGTTTTCTAATACTTTATAATATTTAGCTGACAATCCGTCCGGTCCTGGGGCTTTCCCTGGTTTCATCTTCCTTATCGCTTCTTGGATCTCGTCTGCCTTTACGGGGTTATTTAATAGAGTTCTTTCTTCCTCTGTTATAGTCTTCCCACTGTAATCTTCTAAATATTTTTCTATTCGGGTTATCTCTTCGTCTTCCTTTTTACACAACTTCTCATAAAATTTGAGGAAATTTTTCTTTATTTCTTTTGGATCTTCTATCAATTGCTCCTCTATTTTTATCTTGTTTATCACGTTTTGTTTTTGCCTTCTTCGCAACTGCCAAGCTAATAATTTACCTGTTTTATTAGCTGACTCAAAATATTTTTGTTTCATTAACTTAATTTTCCATTCAATTTATTGACTTGTTAACACTGAATACTGTGTTTGTAGCATTTTTATTATTTGTATGTTTTGTTCATCTTTCGGATTTGTTGTTAAGATTTTCTCACATTCTCTTAGCTGACTAAGAATTTCCTCTTTCTTTTGTTCTCTTACTTTCCTCTTATAGCTGTTTTGCTGAATAAAAAACCCTCTTAAAACCGCCTTGCTGGCGTCCCAGACTATATCCATACTTGTTTCTTTATTAAGATTCAGGCTGAAATAATCTTTTAAGGTGGCTTTGGCTTTTTCAACAACACCTTCACTCTCCAATAAATATTCATTCAATCTCCATCTGAACCCGCCCTGTGATGTGCCTTTTATTTCGAAAACTATCGGATTATGATCAGAGAGGGTTCTAGGTTGGATTTCACACTTTATAGTTCTTAATGTGAGTTCCCTTGAGACCCAGATTTGATCAATTCTGCCCCAGCTCTTATGTGGCTCTGAAAAGAAGGTGAATTCATTCCCAAGGTCCATTCTTAACCTGAAACTGTTCTTAACCTGAAGCACCACTTTAGCTAATGGGGCCTCCCGGTGCTGCCGCGCTGCTGGAACATAATTTC
Organism: Podarcis liolepis; assembly: GCF_965112155.1. NCBI lineage: Eukaryota > Metazoa > Chordata > Lepidosauria > Squamata > Lacertidae > Podarcis > Podarcis liolepis. The sequence continues at coordinate 5,694,597 of NC_139556.1, forward strand.
TCTTCTCATCCTGAAGCAAAGTTCTTAACCCGAGGTACTATTTCTGGGTTAGCGGAGTCTGTAACCTGAAGTGTATGTAACCCAAGGTACCACTGTACTCTGCTTTATTCCTTAACAGCTCGCACCCAGATGGCCCTCCTAAGCTAGTCTGATTCTTCCCGAAGAAACCAGAGGCCTTCCTCCTGGGCATAGTGGACCAATCAGTGTTAAAGAAGGATAGAACCTTTTTTATGTATGCTACAGCAGCAGCAAGAATCCTCATCGCAAAGCATTGGAAGACACAAGATCTACCCACTATGGAAGACTGGCAGATGCAACTAATAGACTATATGGAGATGGCGGAAATGACTGGCAGAATCCGAGACCAGGGAGAGGAGTAGGTGGAGGAAGATTGGAGGAAATTTAAAACTTACTTGCAGAAATATTGTAAAATTTTTGAATGCTGATGACATTGAAATGAATTGCAGGGGTTCTAGCAACAAGGTAAAATGTAAGATTGGATCAATAACAGATAAATTAACAGGATATGAATTTGCTGAATTAATTTGTAAAAGGGATACAAGAACGGGAGACGTGAGGAAGTCGGGAAAATAAGTTAACTGAAGATGAGAAATTAAAAAAGAGGGAATTTTTGTTTTTTATTATTATATGTGTTTTTTCTTTTTTCTTCTGTCATGTTTAATGTTTGTATTTTTGTATTTGCATAAGCTAACCCCAGAAATTTCCACGTTTGGCATAGTTAACCAAATCGTGCTTAATTCTAACTTTTACTAAATCAAAGAATTATGGCAGAAACCCACAACACATTTAGGGAGATCTGCCCCCCCCCCACGGGTGGCGCTGTGGTCTAAACCACAGAGCCTAGGGCTTGCGGTTTGAATCCCCATGATGGGGTGAGCTCCTGTTGTTCGGTCCCAGCTCCTGCCCACCTAGCAGTTCAAAAGTACGTCAAGTGCAAGTAGACAAATAGGTACCGCTCTGGTGGGAAGGTAAACGGTGTTTCCGTGCGCTGCTCTGGTTTCTCCAGAAGCGGCTTAGTCATGCTGACCACATGCGGACAAATGCCGGCTCCCTCGGTCTATAGAGCGAGATGTGCGCCTCAACCCCAGAGTGGTCCGCGACTGGACCTAATGGTCAGGGATACCTTTACCTTTTACTCCCCCCAAAAAACCCCTCATAAAATCACCAATAGCTGTGTGAGAACTGTTGAGAAGAGTATTTGTTGGACGTCCAGCCCATAGGTCTATACAAGGATGTCACCACCTTTGTTGCTACTGTTTGTGGGGGCAAATGGTACTATTCTTCAGGGAGAGCGTGTCAAGTTTAATCTCTCTGCAAAAGCTTGAGAAAAAGGCTGCTGCCCAGGAACACACATCCAGACACATGACTAGTGACTTGTTATAGTACAGTTCTGTTAGTATATTTATTGGATCAGGGTCTTCTTGTATGCTGGCTTTGGATTTTGAAGGATTGTTCAGAGAGAACGATAACTGAGCTACGAGGAAGAATGGAATAATGTTCTGCCTGCTTTTTAGATTCTGCTTTTGCTCGTATGATCAATTGTGGTGAAGTATAATGGTTTTATTGATGACGTTTTAAATGTATTATGTAAATTGTGATGTAGCTATGTTGCTGTTGCTGTTGTTTAATTTGTAAGCAGCTCTGGGACTCATCTGAATGGAAAGTGACAATGAAATACAATCAGTCAAATCAATATTTAAACGAATACCTGACATGACAAACAGCTAACAAGACAGTGCAAAACAAAACATAGACAAAGCAATCAGAAAAGAATACTCTTTTCTTCTTTTCAATTACATTTTTAAAAAATCACTATTTCATGTTAATTTGTTATTCCAAAAGTCTCTGAAAGGTCACTATTCATTTTCAAAGTTTGGTGTATGTGTGTGTGTGTGTGTATCTTCCTTCTTTAACCTCCAAAGTCCATGTAATTTACCCAGAACTGTGTCTGATGACAGAAAATGTAACATAGGGTGGCACACTTTTATCAGTCATGAGTCCTAGAACTTCAAAAGCTGACTCGCTTACTTTTTCTTTTCAAAAAAGAAAAGCATTTGATTCCAACACTAGTTCTGATGGGTGTAGCAAATATTGGAAAATCTCACAAGATCAGGATTCAAGACACCTCATAAAGAGAGAGAGAAGTTTGTATATATGCACTCAAGCTTAACTTACAATTTATCCAGAGTCCATCTGAAAAGTCCAATGAGCAATGGTTGAAGCCAAGTATCCAGCTCCCCTACATCTCTGCAGCAACTGATTTTCTCAATTTACTTTCCCCGTGTAAAGAAGATAATACATCTCAGATCTAACGTGTGGTTTCTCATGAATAGTGTGTTTTAGTAACTGCTTTTCTTTCAGTAACTTCATCTCAGTTCTAACACAGGCCTTTATTAGCCCATTAGTACAGTAATAATGTCCTGGGAGAGGCCTCATTTGCAGTTTCATTCTGATTACTGACCTTTCAAGCTGCAATGTGTGAAAACATCTTACGATACCCACTTGCATTAGTCAGCAACTTACATTTCACATAAAAGTCGGGTGGTTACATTTTCCATTCTAACTCAGTTTGGCAGGCTTCAAATCCTTTGATGTGACAAGAATTGGTCATTCAGTGCATAATTCTGTAATTGTTCATTAGTCCATGGTATAATATAGACAAACAGCCAGAACAAAATGGGACAGAGTTCATCTTGGGTGATTTCAGCTCTTGAAACACCAACACCTAGTGTTTCTGCTAGTTACAAATGTTAGAGATAGTTCTTAATTTCTGGTGGAAACATGTTACAGGGGAAGCCAGCCTAGAAGACACAAGCTTTACCCCAACTATCCCTTTCTGTGGGTAGGATGATTTTGGTTTGGTTTGGTCTGGTCTGGCCTGCTGTTGTTTATTTTTTATTATGTATTTTATGTTGTGTTTTTTTAACGTTGTGAACCACCCTGTGATCTTTGGATGAAGGGCCGTATACAAATTAATAAATAATAATAATAATAATAATAATTTACTAATTCCATGTAGACCAATCTTTCTGCAAAACCTCAAACCAAAAAACACCAGGAGGTAGGCAGAGTACTCGGGTAAAATGTAAAGAGCCAGATTGCAAAAGCAACAGTCAAACGTACTGCCCTCCCATTGCACTATATCAGCCAGCAAAGAGAAAGAAAATGTTCTCAATATTTAACTGAATCCCACATTAAAAGGAGTGCAGATGAAGCCCCTATACAATAGTAAGCACAACACTTACACACACACACACACACACAGAATTCAGTTGCACTGTGGTAGGCACTCAAGCGAAAGAAACTGAATGGAAAAGTTGGGCACTATTATTGATGGTCCCTACACAGCAGACATGGGTAGCAGGACTTAAAATGTAATAAAAGATTTTCCTCGTTTACAAAAGCACATGCATCGTCTCTTCCTTCAGGTTGTGTTTTCTACAAATCAGTTACATTTGTTGTGAGACACTGGTGTTATATGCAATACAGTGGAAGCTTGGTATTCCAACGTAATCCATTCTGGAAGTCCGTTCAACTTCCGAAACGATCGAAAACCAGGGATTAAAGGGCTGGCTACAAAGTCAATGGGGGAAAAATGAAAAACACGCCTCGAAAGCCCTTCGACTTACAAGGCGCGCTTGAAAAAGGAAGCATTCGCTCTCAGGTTTTCGGCGTTTGGCTTCCGAAACGTTCGGCAGCTGAGATGTTTGAAAATGGAGGTTTGACTGTATAGGGTTCGGAAGAAAGGGGGGGGGAGCTTATGTTCTTTTACGTAGTGTATGCATGGGGTTTTTGTGTCAGCGTCATTTGGGTAGGTACTTGTTATGTTTCATTGGTGGTGAGAGAGGTTGGGGTATAAGGCCTAAGGTATTATTGAATGTCTTTGGTTGGCTACAGTGGGATTTGTTTGTGCATGTGTGAGAAGTGTTGTTGTTGGGTTAAAGGTAAAGGGACCCCTGACCATTTGGTCCAGTCGTGGCCGACTCTGGGGTTGCGGCGCTCATCTCACTTTATTGGCCAAGGGAGCCGGCATACAGCTTCCGGGTCATGTGGCCAGCAGGACTAAGCTGCTTCTGGCGAACCAGAGCAGTGCACGGAAACGGCGTTTACCTTCCCGCCGGAGCGGTACCTATTTATCTACTTGCACTGCGTGCTTTCGAACTGCTATGTTGGCAGGAGCTGGGACCGAGCAACGGGAGCTCACCCCGTCACGGGGATTCGAACTGCCGACCTTCTGATCAGCAAGTCCTAGGCTCTGTGGTTTAACCCACAGTGCCACCCGTGTCCCGCCCACATTGGGTTAAGTTAGCCATATTGAATCGTATGCTGCCGGTGGGTTCATGTTGTTGTGTTGTTTGGCTGTGTAGGTCATAAAGGGGGGGGGGAGGGCATAATGTATTTGATTAAAACATCTTTGTGCCCCATATAGTGCAAAAACCTTCCTAAGACGGTTTAAAAATATAAAAAACAGTTAAAATACGATTAACTAAATGAGCAACATTATAATAACATTTTAAATTATATGCCAAATGTATTGTATTGTTTAATATCAACAACAGCCAGCAATTATAATATACAAAATGTATATAAGAAAGTTGGGGGAAAGAGCAACTGACCAAAAGTGAAGAAGACAGACTGTGCAGCCAAAGAAAGAAGTTGAATGTAGAGACTACTCTGGCATAAGTTTTCAGTTATCATATGGCCAGAGGAATGTGCCTAATTGTTCATCTAGTCTAGAAATGTCTATTCTACTAGCAACTGTCCTCCAGGATCTCTGCCAAAAGTCTTTAATGTCACTCGTTCATCTCCATCACCGGTTTTGAACCCAGAACCTCCTTTGTGCAAAGCAAGTATTCTGCTGCGGAGTTTTCTTCCACAGTTTCTGATTTCTCAATCACCCCAGAAGACATCAGATTAATGGGAAGTCCCCAGTGGCTGAAGCAGACTCCAAGTGGCCCCTTCAAGACGCTCAAACTATAAATAAGGATGCTAATGTTTTCTGGCAGGTTGTCTATTCCTCCAACAGCTAGGTGCCAAGCAATTCAGCAGGTGGAAATCTTCCAGAAAAGGTTCACCTGTTGAAAATCAGATTCTGGTGCAGCTGTTAAAGACAAAGGGAGCTTTGCAGGCAGAACGAGTTAAGCTAACTGTAAATGCTAGCGAAGCCACCTGCATTCATTTCACAAGCACATCTGTGGCTGTCACTGGGTGAATCAGCAAACTGAATAGAATATTCTAAGACTTCAATAGCTATACAAGTACATAAACTCTGATAAAAGAACCTGATTGAATCATTTCAAATTTTGCTGAGGCATGCTTGCTCAGATTGCATTTTTCTGTTCCAAATCATATCAGGTTCATTGTAGACCATGACAGCAGCAGCAGCTCTTTGCCGTATGTTTAAAAAGTAGGGGAAAGAATGAATAAATATTTATTCATTTCATTCTCCTATGTATTCTCAACTTTCCATTCAAATAGCTTCAAGGTAAAAACAGTAAAATAATGGCTTAAAGAATAAGATGTATGTGCATCAGAATCTAAAATGATAACCGTAGCGCAAAGCATTTCAAATGTCTTGGTTCCTAAAAATCAGAAGGAAATTAGGCCTATTGACTTGATGAGGCAGCAGATTACAGAAATAAAAGCACATTCCAGAAAAGATCTAACAGAGAAGATGGACCATTAGCATTGCTTCTGAGAAGGAAACAACTTTGCTCCAACTCTCAATATAGAAGGAGGTTTAAATCTTCCCCATTGTTTCATTTTCCTTCTCTGACTCCAGAGAAATGCACACATATTGTTAAACTCACAGCTATCAATTATAGCACCCTTGCCTTTAAGCAGATCACTCCACTGTAATTTTACAACATCTTTTATTGAATTAGATATGAATTGGAGAGTGGTAAATATAAAAGTTTTTCCCATGTGACAGATTTAATCATGTGATATATATTTATTTGCTTACTTACAATATTGAAGTGTTGGATTTTATACTAATTTGTCTTAGTGTTATAATTTCTATTTATGATATAACCCCATGTTCTCTCATTTTTTGTATTGCTTAACGCTTTACTGTTTCAAAAACTACTGGCTGCCAATTAGGGACCCTGAACCCTTAAAGATTGTATCACCCCTTATATATCCAGTGGATCACTGCTTTCTGCAGGAGCCAAAGGCAGAGCCCATCTCTCCAGGAGATACTTTAGGAATTAGACATATTTGCACATATTACTTGAGGGGCACTTATTAATCTATTCAATTAACTGATTACCGTTCAAGTTCTAAATACTAATTTTAAACAAAAGTAGATTTTTTTAGGATTTTCTGGAAAAAAACAGACTTTTTAAATAAATAGCTCATTACTTCATTTTTATTATTGTTTCTAATATTATCAGTATTCATATAATATCACGTTGTTTGTTGTGAGAAAAGTATTTCATGGGGTGTCTGTGTGAGTGTGTCTCTCTGTGTGTATTATGTAATAATATATATATTACACATGCCCCATAGTGGGGAAGAAATCTTTCCCAATAAGATTTTCCTTGGTTGACCCCACTTCAAAGCCTTCCTAATTCCATGTCTTAAACTTCTGTATGAACTCTGGAGATGGAGTCAAGTATTGCTTGAGATTTGCTGAGGCTGAAATCAAGAGAGCCAATAACATGTAGAGAACTTGATATCTAATACTCAGAGACACTTGAAATGATACTGTAGTTTTGGACAGTTACTCAACAAACAGGATTTCTTTTTTCTTTTTTAAAATAGTGATTACTGTGTCAAAGAGGAAACCCTCTCCTGCAACATTAAATTGCAAGGGGGTATATGAATCCACTTTTTTTTTTAATTTTGATGATGAAGTAAACCTGCCAAGAGCAAATGATAAGACAGAGAAAAATAGAATGGAGGGAGGTTAACCACTCTCCTCGTGATTCAGCAGCATCCATTAGTTTAACAAGTCTATAAATAAGTGTGTGTTGACAGGTGGAAATCTTCACCACAAGTTCTGCAAATCCCTAGATCAAAAAGTTCAAAGCAGGACTGAGCATCCACATTACCTCCATAGCACCTTTTGAGTGTTAATAGTGCTTCACATATATTATCTTTGAAAATCTGTACATTTGTAAGGTAATTCAGAATTATCAAATTATTGAAACTGCAAGACTGAGCAGCTGAAAGACAGAGAGAGGCTTGCCACAAGCTGCTACGGATATGGAAAAGATGAACTACAGTGGTGCCCCGCAAGACGAATGCCTCGCAAGACGGAAAACTCGCTAGATGAAAGAGTTTTCCGTTTTGGAGGTGCTTCGCAAAACGAATTTCCTATGGGCTTGCTTTGCAAGACGACAATGTCTTGCGAGTTCCTGCTGGGTTTTTTTCCTCCCCCCTTTTTCTAAGCCGCTAAGCTGCTTATCAGCTGATCTGATCAGCAGATAAGCCGCTAAAAGCCGCTAAAAGCGCTAATCCGCTAATCCTTTAATGGGCTTGCTTTGCAAGATGAAAAAACTGCTAGACGAAGAGAATCACAGAACGGATTCTTTTCGTCTTGCGAGGCACCACTGTACCAGACATTTTCCAGCTAACATTCTGAGGTATTGCACCGACCTTATAATGGATCTGCTGAAAGGTCTCTGTTTTTCCCATCGCAGCCTGTAGACTGTAGCTTTCAAAGACCACCCACAATTCCAGTGATGAAAACCAACAGCAGCCACACAAACCCAACTGTCTCTTTAGACCATTCTCATTCCACCTCTGTCAGACAACTGCTACAAAAGACGCAAACTGCATTTCCTACAGAACTGCCACAAACTGTAACACACCACAGTGACCTATATAAAAGAGGCCAATAAACTAAGAATAATAATAAACATTATAATGCTTGGAATGACATGTTTAACCATCAGCAGAAAAGGATTAAGCTCCATGCCATGCATTAGCTTCTATCTTGTAACCTCTCCCTTGTATTGTCTCTAAACTTAAAAGGTTCCAAATGTTGCTCCACCCCCTCGATTATTTTGGTTGCCCTTTCCTGAACATTTCCAGATCCATGATATCCTTTTTGAGATATCCATGGCAACCCCATCCTCTCCCTCTTCTAAGACAAACCTGTCAGGGAACTGACATCGGAGCTAGAGGCGGAGGGAAGGCTCTCAAATGATGCTGGAGAAGGGCCCAGCAGGGAGAGAGGCAGCTCCGCAGATGGGGAAGCAAATCAATGCAACACCAGGGATAAAGGGGGGCTGATGGGGGAATTGGCGAGAGGGCTCCAGGACTCTTCACCGGACACCAGCGGGGAGAGCACGGGTCCTCCGCTACCCACGCCCACCCTGCGCAGAAGACTTCCGCGCAGAGAGAGTAGGAGGAGACTGGGTGTCAAACAACTTTTATGTTGGAAAAGATTTAAGAAACGCCCACTGACAGATTCTGCTAGCGACTGAGGCAGCCACGAAGTGAAGGGCTGCCCAGACTGAAAGGTTTAGCAAGGCAACAAAGCCTGGAGAGGCGGCAACTTACGCACGAGCAACCCATACACATTACAAAACCCTTCCCTTGTGAAAGTAGACTCTTAAAAAGGAATCCTCAAACTTGGGTTTGGTCCTGTTCCCACAGCACACTATGACTCTGAAAAGCTTGAAAACGTTTACAGTGGTACCTCTGGTTGCGACTGGGATCCATTCCGGAAGCCTGTTTGCAACATGAAAAGAGCACAACCTGCAGCGGCGTGTCTGCGCACACGCGAGTTGCCGCTTCTGCCTGCGCATGCGTGTGACTTCATTTCACGCTTCTGCGCATGCGGCGAAACCTGGAAGTAACCCTTTCCGGTACTTCCGGGTCGCCATTGGACGTAACCTGAAGCAGATGTAACATGAGGTATGACTGTATTCTGTATAAGGGAAAAATGCCATGTGTGCTTAACAACACTTAGAAACATAGAATTATAGAGCTGGAAGTGACCCTGACGGTCATCTAGTGCAGGGGTCGGCAAGGTTTACCGGCCGTGGGCCAGATAACTCCCACAGAGATCGTCTGTGGGCTGGACTGGCGCAGCGTGATGCCGGAAATCGCATCTGCGCATGTCTGCGGCACCAGAAATGGCTTCTGCGCATGCCCAGACGCCAAAAATCAAGCCTGCACAGAAGCGATTTTTGGCATCTGGACATGCGCAGACGTGATTTCCGGCACCGCTTGGCAAGTCCCTGCACCGCGCCAGTTTAGCACAGCACGCAGGGGACTCGCCGAGTGGGCAGCTGAGTTCGGGTGCAGCTCGTGGGCCGGTAAAACAGTCTTCGTGGCCTGCATCCAGCCCACAGGCCGCACGTTGCCAACCCCTGATCTAGTGCAACCCATTGCAATGCAGGAATAGGCAGCTGTCCCATGTGGGGATGGAACCTGCACCCTTGAGGTTATCGGCACCATGCTCTTTTGAGCACCATGCTCTAACAAACATGATGATGCTAGACTGCATCTTCCATACTTCCGAACAATTGTTTTCCCAGGCATGCTCTGTTACCTTTTCTACTAAATGAATTAGAGATTATGATGTAAGCATTTGTCATCACAGCACAGGAACTTTCTGTTTGTGTGCCTATTGGGGGGGAGAGATGCTAGGTTCCCATATATTACAGTATTCCAATTATCTTCACATTACTTTACAGTGCAGTGCAGAAGCACTGACAAACACAGAGAAAGGAATCCCTTTATTATACAGTATTGTTTTAACAAGTGTTATATTATAATTAGATTTACAGTAAACTGCGTTTACGTGCGCTGCTCTGGTTCGCCAGAAGCGGCTTAGTCATGCTGGCCACATGACCCGGAAGCTGGACGCCAGCTCCCTCGGCCAATAAAGCGAAATGAGCGCCACAACCCCAGAGTCAGTGACAACTGGACCTAATGGTCAGGGGTCCCTTTACCTTTACCTTTACTAGATTTTCAGCACTGGAGCTCTTAGAGTTGTCTCTCACTATATTCTATGTTGGTAAAGTATTATTACCATTACTTCATCTGGGCACCCCCATGAAAACAGGTGAAGGAATACACTCATCTGGTCATAAATTATCAACTGCATGGTTGAAAGAGCAATTATGTTTCCTAAATCCTTTCTACTTTTCAATATATTTTTTTAAGAGAGAACAGAATGCAATCCTTAAGAAGTAAACAGAAGGATAGAAAGACTGGCAGCGTAACAAGTGTGGTGAGAAAAGAAAATGGACATATTTTCAAATTTCTGAATCAAGCTAGTCATTAGGTGCAAAAGATGAGACAACGTTCGTCAAAGAGACTGAAAGAGCTGTAAAGAAACTGGCAGGCATTTGAAAAGCTATTTATAAAGGAAAGCTGACATTGATTAGATTTGATTTAAAGGGTGTAACAAAAAACACCTGTCAGCCGCCAACTAAGTCATGTTTGTATGCTATCTTATGTAAACACAGTTCAGACTTGGTTAAGTGGTCCGGATACGGGAGAGTGGGGATATAGCATGTGAACAGAATGACTTCCTCAAAACAAGAAAGGTGCACCCCCCGCCCCCGAACACAACATCATGATTTCCAGGCAGAAGTCCATATATACATACAGTGGTGCCCCGCAAGACGAATGCCTCGCAAGACGAAAAACTCGCTAGACGAAAGGGTTTTTCGTTTTTTGAGCTGCTTCGCAAGACGATTTTCCCTATGGGCTTGCTTCGCAAGACGGAAACGTCTTGCAAGTTTGTTTCCTTTTTCTTAACACCGTTAATACAGTTGACTTCGAGGAGCAACTCATAGAACGCGGTGTGGTAGCCTTTTTTGAGGTTTTTAAAGACTTTGGTGATTTTTGAAGCTTTTCCAAAACTTTCCCGACACCGTGCTTCGCAGGACGAAAAAAATAGCAAGACGACAAAACTCGCAGCACGAATTAATTTTGTCTTGCGAGGCACCACTGTAATGTGAAATCCAAGGGACACTTTGACTCCAGTACTGTATATAAAAGCCATTGACAGCTTTCTTACAGGGCCAATCAAAGCTTTCAGTTTCACTTGCTCTTCTCCCTCTGCAATCAGGGGAAAGAAGGGATATCACTATAGTCTAGTCTGGCATCCTAACTTGATTTTAAATAACAGAGAAAGCACAGCTAATGGGTCAATGCACGGTGTAGCAGGATCTGTTCACACCAGTACCCCTTAATCCCTCGGCCCTTGCTTACTCAAGACTTGATGAACGAATATATAAATGGACTTCTCTGAAAAGTATCATGTGGTGGGTGACAGGAAATCAGTGTTTTTCTAAAATCTACAAAGACTCTTTCTTTCACAACAGCCATGTGTGAAACAGGGCTTTAAGCACGCAACATACTCTTAAGCAGTGGTGGCTGGTACCATTGTTACTTGGAAGGACTGCAAATTTGTAAACTTGTTGTTTTCCTCACGACAGGACTTGTACAGCACTTATTTAGGAAAAAGTGTGACATTACACATGTCAGAGAGCTATTGAACACATGTAATGCGGACGCGGGTGGTGCTGTGGTCTAAACCACAGAGCCTAGGGCTTGCTGATTGGAAGGTCGGCGGTTCGAATCCCCACAACAGGGTGAGCTCCCGTTGTTCAATCCCAGCTCCTGCCCACCTAGCAGTTTGAAAGCATGCCAAAAAGGGCAAGGAGATGAATAGGCACCGCTCCGGCAGGAAGGTAAACGGTATTTCCATGCGCTGCTCTGGTTCGCCAGAAGCGGCTTAGTCATTCTGGCCACATGACCCGGAAGCTCTCTGCAGACAAACACCGGCTCCCTCGGCCTATAGAGTGAGATGAGCACGCAACCCCAGAGTCATCCGCAACTGGACCTAATGGTCAGGGGTACCTTTACCTTTTAATGCAGAGCTGGTGCGTTGAGGGGACAGGCAGGAACTGCATGCGCTCACTCCCCTGCATGAGATAGGCCACGCAGGGTAAAGCATCTGGCCTGGCCCTTAGTTTGACCCTAAGCAGGGACGCAACAGCACTCAAGTCTTCTGCTTAAACAGTAGTACAGCACTGGTTTTCTGCAGGGTATTCTTTTGACACCATTGTTCTGTCTAATTCAATAAACATGCAGCCCCCTTTGGCTTCATTAGACATAGGAATTGTCAGATTCAGCTTTATCTTCATGTCAGATTGTGTTATCATTTATCTGAAGCTGTATTTGTTTTCCATACATACAGATGGTCCTTCAGGCAGTCTGCATTTTAGTCAATTTGTCTGTCATTATTCATGACAATGCATATTACAGTGTTAATGAGCATGTGATTGAGATGTCTGTCAGATATACTGCAGCCCCTGCAAGTATCTGATGTTGCATTTTCCATCTTTTAATGACTATTTGTTTTTAAACAGTCCTTTCATTATCTCCCTCAGAAGTTGACAGCTTATCATGGCAAGTATTTTAGGTTGAAGCAGAACTGGCAAAGAGAATGAAGGCTGCATCTACACTACAGACTTAAATTGATTTAGCCGCCACAGCTTCCTTGCAAAAAAACTAAACTAAACTTTGGGGATTTACAGTCCTGGGTGGAGGCTGGAGCTCTTTCAAAGAGAATTCTCTCGGAGGGTATCTTTTTATATGCGACGGCGGCAGCAAGAGTTTTGATCGCAGCAAAATGGAAGAGTAATGAAATCCCCTCTATACAAGATTGGATCCAAAAGCTGACAGAATATGCCGAATTAGATGGTTTATCAGAAAAAATAAAGAATAAAACAAAACAGGAATTTGTTTCTAAATGGGAGGTTTTCAAAGATTATCTGAAAAATAAATATAGCAGTTTAAATTCTGTTGCAGCATTCGAGGAACTTCAGTAATAGTTGCTAGGTAGATAGAAGAAATTAGATTTATTGAGAATAAGTTTAATTATGAAAAAAAATGTGTATTGGCAATAAGTAATATGAATTTGAAATATGGAATAGACGGGAAGTTGGGTCTTTAGTGTTAAGACCAATAGATGTTTTATTGTTTGCCAAGAAAATTATGTGTCTATGGTTATTTTTGTAATTTGTGTGTAATTTGGTATTTGTGTTTTTGTGTGTGTGTGTTTTTCTTGTTGTATAAATAAATATTAAATAAAAAAACAAAATAAAAAAGAGAGAATTCTCTCTCATTTTCTAAAAACTTCGATTCTCCATGTAAAAATCACTTGGTTGGCTTTCCTATATATATAAAAGGATATCAACTACTTAGTGTTTGCCTATTCACACTGAACTGTGCGCATGTGGGTAGCATACAGGCATTCTGCTCCCTCATGTATATCAGAAGCGGCTCTCCCAGTGGACAACAGGGCAGTGCTGGCTTACCAGATGTGGTGTCAATACCACTTAGGAGATGTGGGAAGACTGGGGCAGCACAGGTGAGCCACTTGTAACGCAAGTGTGGTTTAGTGGAGGCAGGGCCAGCGCACTGGGAGAAGATGCATGAAATTGCGCCTTTCCACAAAACAGGCCAGACTGGTGGGCTGTTTAGCCTATATGTTATGCGGGAGAGCTGTGACTGCATCTCCAATATATATTTTTCTTCTTCTAAAACCAACTGGGGGGAACAATGGGGACTGGGCCATGATGCAGAGGGAGGCGTAACGCTTCCATACTGTGCCCAATCTCCCATACGAAATACATCCACACAAACACTACTAGTTGGAGAAGGAAAAGCATAACGTCTTGCATGCTTTCCCTTCTGTGACCAGTAACAGTGGTGGCGTTTTAAGATGATTCACACTGTAGAATCAGCATAGGGAAAAGGTAGAAGTCATGATCCCAATACATTTCCCTCTACTGGTATGCTTTTAAGGACAAGGAGAATATGTTTGGAATTCCTGTCCCAGATCTGACAAATTATGTGCAGTTTGGCTCTTAGCTGTGTGTTTGCAAGGGCTCTGATGAAGATGGAGGGATTCTTGTTGAACAGAGATTCTCCTCCCTTCGATATTGGGGCCAGCAGCAAAAAATAATTTTCATGGTATAACAGTGCTTACATCTTTGAGATCAGGTCTCAATTTAACTATTTTCACTGATTCCAAAGAGGAATTTGAACCAGGAAATCTTTTAAATTCTGTAATCCTTCTTCTCGATTTATTTCTTTAAACATGCCTTATACATTCAGTTTATCCTTTCCTTTGGCACAATAACTAGATTAATTCCACACAAATAGCCGCATTAAAAAGACACACACAGTGCCAGGAACTAAACAAAACTAAAACAGAAGACCAGCATATGGTGAACTGAGTCCTGACCTAAAAAGACTAGAGAATACAACAGCCACATCCAACTCAACCTTTAAAATGTGATTAATGATTACCATAATTTTTTTTTTTTACTAGAAAGCAATGTACGTCAATACTATATTTGAGGGTTGTTTTCGTTAGTTTTTTTTAAAAAAGAAAAACCCTGTGAATTGATCAATAGGGGACGTGGGTAGCACTGTGGTCTAAACCACTGAGCCTAGGGCCTCGGAAGGTCGCGGTTCGAATCCCCGCGACGGGGTGAGCTCCCATTGCTTGGTCCCAGCTCCTGCCAACCTAGCAGCTTAAGCACATCAAAAAGTGCAAGTAGATAAATAGGTACCGCTCCAGTGGGAAAGTAAACGGCGTTTCCATGTGCTGCTCTGGTTTCTACAGAAGTGGCTTAGTCATGCTGGCCACATGAGCTGGAAAAACTGTCTGCAGACAAACGTCGGCTCCCTCGGCCAGTAAAGTGAGATGAGCGCCGCAACCCCAGAGTTGTTCGCAACTGGACTTAACTGTCAGGTGTCCTTTACCTTCAAGCCCAATAATACTTCAATAATACTTCAAGCCTGTAACAACTGGATGTCTTTAGGAAAACCTTACCCCACACACAACAATAAGAACAGTGTTCCCCAGACAGATGGCGGAGCTACACAGACAATTCCAAAGATTATATTTCTTATGTAACAGTGCCAGAACAAAATGGTGTTAATAATATTTTTCTTCCAAGTCAAAAGTCCAAGATTCCCTTCTTTCAAATACACTCATCATTTGCCGATCTGAGATCTCAAAGCAGATCTCAGATGGGCAAATAATTCCTATACACAATGAGACAAGTCTGCCTGTACCAAATCAGCTGCCTCTCCCTTCAAAATTCCAGGAGGTGATGAGTTGCCCAAAGCAACCAAGCCAGCTTCACAGCTGAGCACCAAGTCTCGATGTCCCCTTTCCAAGTCCACGACACCACTATAACGATTTCACAAGGCAAACAAGGCAGCCCACTGTGACTTTGCCATCTGCCTGTCCAAGTCAGAACAAAGACAACTTCCTTTCATTTGGCTTGACTGTAATCCAAGTGGCCTTGTGACACAGGTCACTGAAATTCACATTAGTTTTGGACTAAATTGTGTTTTCACTCTGAGGAGAGCACATTTTCTCATTTGAAAGTTGAATTTCTGAAAGTGAACAGCCAGTTCCTAATTACTAAATAAGTAGCACGCTTGCACAAGAACGCACCTTTCAAAACAGTTCATATAACATCATAGAATCAGAGAATCGTAGGATTGTAGAGTTGGGAGGAAACCTCTGCAACGCAGGAATCTCTACTAAAACATCCATGGCAGATGGGATACAGGCTGCCCACTGTTTACACGGGGGTTATGTTCTGAGGCTCTGCACGAGTCACAAAAAATCACATATAATTGAAACCCATTGAAAAAGCCTGCAAACATCCTGCCTCGCCCCCATTCCGCCCTTTCAGTGATGTTTCAGGAACATCTTTATGATGTTTCCAGGTCACTTCTGGGCTCAGCACAATGCACAGATACTTGGTCACACAAAAACTGGACGCGTGTAAGTGGGGGGCTGCCTGCAAATAAAAATCAGATTGTTTTTAATAGATCATAGATAAGGAGATGAACAATTGTACTGATTACTTGTTTTTTAATTATTAGTCGTCCCCCCAATGTTTTTGCTGTTCTCATTTTACCTGTAAGCCCCCCTGAATAAGGTGGGGTTTAAATAAATATGTAATCATAAATATGTGATCATGCCAGCCTCACCGCCTCCACTCCAGCTTCTTCTGTGGCCTAAAGGCAGCAGCATGAATCCAGCAGCTAACAGCAGTGCCAGATCAACTCACATCAATTATGACTTGGGTTCTTTTACTTGCACTGGAAGCCTGAGGAAGGGTCCCTTCCTGCCATGTCACAAGCGGGGGAAGTGGTGTCTGAACAAAAACCTGCCTTTAAAAAATAATAATAATGAAACCCACAACAGATTTCAAATTTGGTTCTTGAAATTGCATCCTTTTAAACTAATCCTTGACGCCTCTGGATCACGCACTGCACTACATCCATGGTCTGTGGGGCATTTTGTTAGCTAGGTTTTGTTTTAAGGAATAAAACATCTCCTCACCAACCCATCACAGGCAAGTTAGATTTTTCCTATCCCTGTAATCTACCGACAGTTAGATTTCCCCTTTAGTTTTTATTGTGCAATTTCCCCCTAATATGATTCTTATCATCATCACGGTCATCAGCAACAACAGCCGCAACTAGAATGCATGTTCAAACATCTTCCCAGCAGGGAACCCAACCCTCCAAACCCCAAACTGAAATTAATCAACTTATAAACCACACAAAGTCAATATTCTTTAGGTTTCCATTGGCATCACTGCACAAAATGGTCACTGCTGTGGTGCTTCATTTGTGAGCATCTGCAGCTCCTGTGCTTTCTCCTTCCAGGTGTACTAAAAATAGAACTACCTTCACTGCAAGTCCACAGGATGGCTAATTAAGGAGTTAGTAAACAGTGCTCCTCCCCGCTGGGCGAATCATTGGATAAGAACATTGGCTAAGATTCATGATAATCCATCAGAGTACATATGACCCTATGGGCCTTTGAAATCTATAAATTCTCATTTATTAAATCGTCAGCTGTTTACTTTTTAGAGAACCTGGCATTAAGGTAAATATAAATCAGATGACTGGGTTAATCAGAAACCAAAACCTCTTATTTTCTATGGAAGCCATTTAACAATAGGCTCTGAGCTGACATGTAAATCAACATTTGTGTTTTACATCAGCTCAGAATCTTTTTCTGTTTCTCTTCATAGAGGTTGTTTCCTGTCCTGCTACAAATGGACAATGACATCTCACTGGTGAGAATAATACATCTTTGTTCTCTCTCATGTGCCAGCCTTAGGCTTACGGAAGGATGTGCTGAAGAAATCAGCTGTTGTTCCTGTTTCTTTGCTTCCAGGTAATGGGTACAGTGGCTCTAAACTAGCTGATGAAAGAAAGGGTACATGCTCTACTGTTTAAGGCATAATATCTTCTAACTCAGAGCTCACACACTTCTGTGGCAAAGTCTTTGGGTGTTTCCCAAACCATCCCAAACCATATGTAATCAAAGATCAACCAACGTTCTGCAAAACAAATCCCACAAGATTTAAATTAAACATATTCAGCTACTCAATGGTCAACCCAAACCAGGACAATGACAAAACCAAAGAGATCAAACCAGAATTAACAGAAGAAAAAACAGGATAAGGTTAAGGGGCTGCAAGACCAAAAGGGGACTTTCAAATTGGCTTCTACCAATAAATAATAGCTGCAAAGCTGCCAGTCATATTTAGCTTCAAAATCTAGGAAAGATGTATCAAATTTATTCTTAAAAAACAAAACAAAAAACTTCCTCAGTTGGAAGCAGGAAGTTCATTTTACAAGACGGTATTTTGCTTACCATCTACAACATTTCCCAAACACACAAAGTAAGATGCAAAATGCAAGAAGGGGAAAAATACAGGAAGCTGTTCTACATGTCACTTTTTCAAGCACTATGCTGAAATTGGAAAGACATCAGACAAGTAAGTAAATAAACTGCAGGCATCCGTCACCCAGTCTTGTGGTAAGTGAATCTAAAGCAAACACTCTTGCCATCCCAGCCTGGCAGAAATATCCACAGAGCAAATTACAGAAGATAATATAGTCCCTAAGCGTAGCCTTTTTCTCCTCTGCATTTACACATTTGAAACTGTTCAAACTTCACAGTGAAATCGTATATAGATATTAAAAACTTTATTTAAAAAAAAGCAAACACACAAAAAGAAAGGCTAGCAAGCCCACATACTTACAGTGCAATCGTATGCATGCCTACTTGGAAACATTCTACACTGAACTGAATGGCGCTTACTCCCAGGAAGACCGATCAAATGTTCTTCCGTATTCGAGGCTTACAAAACAGTGGTTCACAAAAATATTAATGCAAAATAAAATGTTGCCTACCTCAGTTATGTGCGGCATTGGGTTAAATCCACAGAGATTGCACACGACGTTATGGCATTCAGTACACGTATTATAGTTGGGAGGATCCTTAGAACCAACATTTAGCTCAGTTTTACAGAGAGGACAGGAAGACGCTGGCTGCGAAGGAGGCTTCGTTTTTGGTGCCTCGGCACTTTGCTTAGCTTCAACAGCTGGAGGCTTGATGTCTTTGGCAGGCAAAGCCTTCTTCCCAGCGTCTGTTTCCTTAACGGCGGAGCCGCCATCAGCTTTGGGCGGCTCTGGTTTTTCTGCCACAGGAGGCCTTGTTTCTTTCTTCACAGGTGTTGCTTTGGGAGATGGCTGGGATTGACGGGTATCTTTTTGTGGGGCAGGAGGCTGTGCTGCAGGAGGCGGCTGCTTTGAGGGGGACCCAGATGGAGGACCCTGTGGTTGAGCTCCGGGCTGGCCTGCTGTAGAGATTAAATTGGAAGCCTGGTTGAAAATTGAAGCACCAAATCCAAAGAGCTTCCCGGTGACTCTTTCTTGAGGGGTTGTTGGCTGAGGTTTGGGAGCATCTGCGATGCCTCCTATGTTAAGACTGAATAATCTAGATTGCTCTGGGGCTTTGGGAGGTTGCTGAGCTTGTGGCTGAGCCTGGGTGGGTTTGGGTCCCGTGGTGCCTTGTTGCCCTTTGGGAGCCTGTTTGGCGCCTGGCTTAGGAGCCGCCTGGGGTTGCCTTTTCTTAGGGTCTTCTTTCACCTCACCTTGTTCGCCTACCTTCTGAGCCTTAGAATCCAACCCAGGCTGAGGCTGAGGAACAAGTTTGGGATCCGACTTCTGACGAGACACTTGAGATGAAGTTTTGGAATCTGGAGGAGCAGCTTTATCTACAGACGGAGGTGTGTCTTGAGACGACTTAGCAGGCTCCGATCTCTGAGTCTGTGCCACTTTCTGTTGAGCGAGTGCGGCTTTCGGGCCGGGTGATTCTTGTTTGGTATCTGATGGTGGTGTAGGCACAGTATCGCTTGTGGGTTTCTGAGTACTAGCTTGCTTCTGTTTGTCTTCAACCAATGGCTGCTTGGCCTGGTCAGATTTGGGGGCCGGTTCTGCTGGCTGAGTTTCAGCAGGGGGAAGTTTTGGTTTTGCAGGAGGAGAACTGGGCACGGTTGGCTGCTTTATTTGTGTTGGTGGCTTTTTGTGTTCAGGTGACTGGGTAACATCAGGTTTTAGAGGAACATCTTTCTTCTGTGTCGATTGCTGTGGCTGGGAAACCGCTTTGCTTGCTGCAGTTGGCGCAGGCATCTTTTGCTTGGGTGCAGAGGGCTGGGGTCCAGGGCCAGGACTTGGAGCCAAATCGCCGCCTAAAGCTCTCTGCATCTGGCAGTTTAAACAAAGCCATTCTTTAATCTGTGAGAGAATGAAAAAGTTTAAATAGCCAGATAGAATCACATCACAAATAGTGAAAACATCCTGTTCACATGTTTTAAATGGGAGAGTAGCCCAGCTGATCACATCTACATTCTCCTTTTAAAGTTTACAAATTACTCTAGCATGGACACTGGCACCAGAGCCTACAATAAACCCAGATGCCAACTTTGCTGCCACATACACCCAGACAACACCATCACCGGACCCAACAACATCCAACATGCCTATTTTTTTTAAATAAAATATTTATTGAGATTTTACACAAAAGAAAAACAGTGTGATAAAAAATACAAAAAAAACCAGACATTTAAAAAAGTAGAAAAAGAAGGGGTGGAAAGGGGAAAAAATAAATAATCAATTTTTCAATATCTTTAGGTTCATTTGCTTATTTCCTTGACCTCCTCACACCTCCCCTTTTTGTATTCCCGTTTACAAAGTCCTTTCAGCAAATCCTTACCCTCTTTCATTTATCTTTACTCTATATTCTTAACCTATTATAACTATAAATTTTCATCCATATAACTATCTATATTTACATATTCTTATTAGCCTTAATACCAAAACCACTTATTTTCAGTCCAACATCATTTAACATTCATTAATTTTACAGTATTTCTGCAGATAGTCTTTAAATTTCTTCCAGTCTTCTTCCACCATTTCTTCTCCCTGGTCTCGGATTCTGCCAGTCATTTCTGCCAATTCCAACATCTCAGGCCTATTTAATTGCCCATCTTCTAACATTGTGTATGCCATCAAATGCCAGCAGTGCCCTTCAGCTCTCTATATTAGACAAGCAGGCCAAACCCTACCCCAAAGGATAAATGGACATAAATCTGACATCAGGAATCACAAGACACAGAAACCAGTAGGAGAACACTTCAATCTCCAGGACACTCAGTACAGGATCTCAAAGCAGCTGTCTTATTACAAAAGAATTTCAGAAACAGACTTGAAAAGAGAAGTTGCTGAATTACAACTTGTCACAAAACTGAAAACTATGGAGAGACCTGGTCTTAATAGAGATATTAGATTCCTGTCTCGTTACATATTATCCATTGCTTTCTCCTGTAGGACTAATTGCTGTCATTAACAGTTGTCAACAGGTTTACCATACCCATTGAGTCAATCACCCATCTCCTACTACCCTCCTGAGAAAAACCCCACCCCACCCTCCCAGTATACATAAGGGTCTGGTGACTTCCGTTTCAGTGTATCTGAAGAAGTGTGCATGCACATGGAAGCTTATACCAAGAACAAACTTAGTTGGTCTCTAAGGTGCTACTGGACAATTTTTTTATTTTTAAATATATTTTAGCAGTATGATTACTGCATCCCCCCAATAACTGCTTCATGTCAGCTGATCAATTTCTCACCTGCTCAATAACCACAATTTTATAATTTGTTTGGCTTTGTCGCAAACAGTGCAGATAAGGATTTAGATAAATAAAATAAACAACTTGGGCAGACATAACCCACTCCTGACTATGTGTTTTGCGAAGATGTGTGATTTACATTTCCCCTCATGATATTTGTCATCTAATGAAAAACTACATGAAGCTCTAAATTTAGCTCTAAAACTGATATCTCTGATTTTAAGGGACAGACTGAAAAGAAACTCCTATAACTAAACACTCAAAGACCATATTAAATAAATCTTTTGCTTCTTCAAAATTTTAGATATAGTGTGACATTCATTCTGACTTAATTAATCCCATTGAAACTTCTGCTTTCAGCACAAAATTCCTTCCAAATATTTCAGTGGTAGTATCTGAATACTGAAACGTTAAAGAAGACAACTACCGCACAAGTAAGGTGTGGCACCTTAACACCCTTAATACAAAATGAAAAACACCTGTGGTAGCTTTAAGTTAACATATACTGCAAACCAATCTGCTCTTGCTTTTGTGTTTGATAAGCACTGCCCAGAGAGAAAAACCTTTTCCACCCTTATCTTCATCCATAATCTGAGAGTAACATTCATCTCCCATGTCTATGGCACACATGAGATGTATTGAGTACCCTCAAGTTATAAAAAAAGAAAGAAGTCCTGCCAGTGCAAGCCCAAGAGATTTTGGCACCTGAAGTGGACCACAAAATGGCCTCTCCCACCACCACCGGCCAGGGAAGAAGAGGTAAATGAAAATCTACATCAGGACCAAGAGTGGAAGGGTACCAGCAGAACCTCCTATTCGCCAAGAGGCAGCCGGAGAGGCAGCAGAAGGGGGAAGAGCCAGCCTCCAAGGAGTATGCCGAAGCTGCTGCTACCCTCGCAGCAAAGGTAGCAGAAGCTGCTGATGCATTCCTTGGAGGCCAGATCTGCTGCCCCTGCGGATCCTGTCGCCTGAAGCAGTTGCCTTATCTTGCCTCATGGGTAGACCAGTCCTAAGTCCTGCACTTCTCCCAGCCACACATTTCCAAAGACAATACAGTGGGGAGGGAATTGCAAAACAATACAATGAACATAAGGGTTAAAAATATATGTGTCATATGTGCTTCAGCCAGCAAGAGGATTAATACTGGGATTTGAGAGATTAACCTGTCTGACCTAAAATGGAATCTACTACACTTCCTGCCAGTGATTAAATTCCAGATCACATGATCTCACTGTAGTAGTAAGTTGCTGTTGCTGAGCAACAGTCACACTGGTGCGCATGAATGGCTGCAGCTGATAGCTCTAGCGGTGTGGATTTAATGCATTATTACTATGTATTAAAAGTATACATCCGAACATCACAGGGTAGTTGTAATCGTTTGCTTCTCGCAGTGGGAGAACCGCCAGAAGGCCCTCCATTGAATACATGAGATGCTGGCCTCATGCGTGCATAGCTCCCAGGCTGGCTGCCTGACAATACGCCAAGGAGTCCTCTACAGCAGTGTTCCCCAACCTTGGGCATCCAGCTGTTTTTGGACTACAATTCCCATCATCCTTGACCACTGGTCTTGCTAGCGAGGGATGATGGGAGTTGTAGTCCAAAAATAGCTGGAGGCCCAAGGTTGGGGAACACTGCTCTACAGGCCCTATGCAATATATGTTCAGTTAGAAACAAATCTCTGAGGGGACAAATTCAAGTGATTGCTTTGCATCAGATGAAGAAGGTCAAGTGGGATGAAGGATGGCATGGAAAGCTAGTCGAAGCACAACATTTTGGAAGCATTTTGGTGCACAAAGAGAGGAATAAGCAAACCGGGGTGAGGGGGAATCCAGGTGGGGTTTTACATAAAAATTAGCCTGCCTTTGTTTTTCAAAATACAGTCCAATGAAAGTGGCTTGTATTCATCTCTTGTCATGAGCAACTATCCACTTGAGGCAACCGTTAGCTCTGGGCTGGGATGTACAACCACATCAAGATGAAAGATGCAGCTAGCTGGTTCAAAGGGGCCTAAATGAGTATTATGATGTGGCATAATGAAAGCCTGGTATATACTCCTGCAGGAACAGGAGTCAGACAATGGTATGTACTACAGATGGTAGTTTAGGCTTCATCTAAACTAAGCTGGCCAGACACCAAGACCCCAGCCCTGGAACTTCTTTTCCATGTCAGGGCTTTATAGTTCCCATAGCATGAATTAGCTGGTACAGTGGTACCTTGGGTTATATACGCTTCAGGTTACATATGCTTCACGTTACAGACTCCGCTAACCCAGAAATAATACCTCGGGTTAAGAACTTTGCTTCAGGATGAGAACAGAAATCGTGCGGCGGCGGCGCACTGGCAGCGGGAGGCCCCATTAGCTAAAGTGGTACTTCAGGTTAAGAACAGTTTCAAGTTAAGAATGGACCTCTGGAACGAATTAAGTACTTAACCCGAGGTATCACTGTACTCTGTATTCCTGTACTTGCAGGCTTCACCAATTAATAACCCTATCCATTGACTATAAATCTGGGATTAGAGAGTCAGCTTGTAACTGAGATTATGTCCTCTCTGTTAGGACTGAGCTGTGTCATTTCTCGTTTTACGAAGCTTTTTCCTAAAGAACAGACTTCAACTGATAAGCCACAGTAGCCCCTTTTGTCAAATGAATTGTTGTTTTGCCTGTGACCGACACTGCTACAATGAAAAAATCTGACACATTTTGGGCATTGTTTTAATGTACTTGTTATATATTTTGCTCACCAACGACATGTTTTTAGGAAGAAGCTATCTATAAACATTCCTATAAATAAAAAGATAAATGATTAATTCATCCCAAAGGGGTCTATGTCCTCTTAGTCTAGGGATAGGACAATAACAAAGATGGATAAGTCTGCCAGATTGTCTTCTGGAACTACAACTAGAATCATCATAAACATTCCACTATAGCGAGTCACTTATCCATGCTTCTCCCCAATCATGATTTTCTTTTTTTAAAATTTAATTAAATAAATTTTATTAGTTATTTTCCACACAACAACACCATGAAAAATATTGAAAAATAACAATACACAACACACAAAAAGCAACATTCAAAAAACTAAAAAAGCCACAACTAAAAAAACAAAAACAAATCCATATCTTACAAGTTAATAATATAATATCTTACAAGTTAATAATATAAACACCATAAAAACAACAACAAACATTGACTTCCACCAATCCCACAGCACCTCCTTTATCTCTCATTGTGTCTTCCTGTTTTCCTTATCATCTCTATCCTAACATCTAAGTATAAATCCTTCTTTCTTATCCTTTCACTTCACAAGGTTATTCCAGACTCAGACAGATTTCTGTCCTCCAACCTTGACTTTTGAGGTATTCATTTAGGCACTCCCATTCTTTTTTAACTTCACTTTTTGGTTTTTGTCTTATTATGTCTGTCAATTTGGCTAATTCTAAGTATTCTGAAAGCTTACATAACCACTCTCCCCTAGTGGGTAACTGATTCCCTTTCCAATACTCCAATCCTGATTTTCAAGGAAACATCAGAGTTCTAATCTGGGGGCAAGAAAATAGGCACTGCATGTCTGTGTGAGGTTACCTTGCATGATCAAGAAATGGATATCTCTGTGTGAAACCAATTCATCTACTTAACAGCACATATATGCAGTAGCTATATTTATGCATGGATTGATATGAAATTCAGATGGCCTCTTCCATATGTATGTAATCAAGCAATCTCAAAATTGCAGTTTTAGTTCTAGTTTTAATGTGATGCATTCCCCTGTGAAATAGCATGTCTGCCTAGAGACAGGAAGATGGTGTCCAAAATGGAATAGCCTGATAGATGACATATTCCTCACAGATTGAAATAATATTTTGCACAATGGTTTATATAGTTGCTGTTTCATTTTCATCCTCTAGATGCTTTCTAATTAACATGAACTAGAAATTAAAGTGCCATTTAGATATATGCAACTGCAGTTCCTCAGCCCATAACATGTATATATTTGTTGCAACCAGATTCCAGGGTTCCAAATTCTGAGCCATTTCAGGCTTGCACATGCAAGCACAGGTCCTTTCCATCCATTTTGTGTGGAGTTTTATTAAAGGAATCACAAAAGACCACATTTAAATCGTTCACATTTTGTGTTCATTTTTTCTTTTTGCATAAAATATACTCATTTCAATGCATTCAAAATAAAATATGCATCTTGAACAAAACGTTGATAGGAAATACCACTTTTGCACACTGAAACTGCACTGCAAAATCTGGAGAGATATGCAGTCAACTGGGAGTTGCAAGATAGTTTGTTTCAGATTGGGTGAGTTCCCTTTAAAAAGCAGATGGAACAAATTGTTCCTCATTCATAGTTGTAAACAATATGGTACATAATTTAGGGTTGCAATATTTCAAAAAGTGAAATCCAGACAGAAATTGGATGTTTTTGAACTATCTCTGAGAAAATCAGCAAAAATGACACTGCCGACATGGGCTTCCCATATCCGGGTTTCCCCTGACATTTTACCAATTTCTGCCTGAACAATGCTTGCAGGTGCAGTATTCTGGATATATCTGGGAAATTCTGGACATAAGGCAACTCTAAGATAGATGGACAATTAATAGAAAGGTGGGTATTTTTAAAAAAATAATAACAACCAGATATTTAAAGAACAAGCTCCTGATTTAAATTGTTATTTTTGCATGTCAACTATAGTAACGTTTTGTTTTCAACAACAGCCTAATTTAAAATGCTGTACTTAGTCCAAACATCTTAAAAGCAATGCCTACACTTCTAATCTCTTAGCACTGAGTGCATAACCCAGTATGAAACATGAGTTAACGATTGCTTTCCTAGGTAAAGAACAAATCATGGGTAAAAACAAGGATTGGAATAAAAACAAAATATGCTTTCCCCAGGGAGTTTTGCCTGGTATCTTCGTTATATATCTTTAGGCGCCAAGCAAAAACATTCCTCTTATCCCAGGCCTTTGTCTAATTAAACAATCTATGGCCTTTTAAACTGTGAGGGGGATATTGTTTTTGTTTCTTACTATGTTGTTTTGTTCTTGCAAGCTGCTCTGTGATCCTGTGATCCTTGGATGAAGAAATTTAATAAATATAGAAATTTGATGAATTTAAATATGGTTTTCCCAGTAGTGATGTATGGAAGTGAGAGCTGGACCATAAAGAAGGCTGATCGCCGAAGGATTGATGCTTTTGAATTATGGTGCTGGAGGAGACTCTTGAGAGTCCCATGGACTGCAAGAAGATCAAACCTATCCGTTCTGAAGGAAATCAGCCCTGAGTGCTCACTGGAAGGACAAATCCTGAAGCTGAGACTCCAATACTTTGGCCACCTCATGAGAAGAGAAGACTCCCTGGAAAAGACCCTGATGTTGGGAAAGATGGAGGGCACAAGGAGAAGAGGACGACAGAGGATGAGATGGTTGGACAGTGTTCTCGAAGCTACTAACATGCATTTGACCAAACTGCGGGAGGCAGTGGAAGGCAGCAGTGCTTGGCGTGCTATGGTCCATGGGGTCATGAAGAGTCAGACACGACTAAATGACTAAACAACAACAACAAATTCAGTTTTGTGCTATGACAAACACACCATCTTTGCAAGCAATTCAGCTTGACAGATGGAACGGTCCCTCCTCTCCTGTTCTAGGGATTCGTCCAATCCCTCCCTTCCCAGTGCCAATTTCAGGGGGTAAAAGGGCATACAGGATGGGGAAGGGGGAAGGAAAGCCCCATTGCACAAGTGGTTGTCCTTGCTGAAGAGCTTCTGATGACTGGTTCATTAGCTGATTCCTGCCCTGTGTCTTCTGATGTTTGTTTGATTGTTTAAATAAGCTTTTAGGCTTTTTAAACCAGGTTTACAACTATATACAAATACATTATATACAAAACATTAGACATTAATATGTCTTTTTAGATCACATACTATATTTAGCATTGTGCACTTAGTAATATCTACAAGGAATCTGCAGGTCAGCAGAGGCATCAGGTTCTAGGTCCTGCTCTATTCTGTGTTAACACCTATATAATCTGCCACCCAACAAAATCTACATTCCCTATAAACTAAGACAGTGATCTCTCCAGTAATAACTTTCTCAGTTAGCGAAGTTGCTTGAATTTGGGGGTGGGGGTGGGAACAAAGCTAGTGGTAGGTATCACAAATGTTTCTCTCTTGTTTTCATTTCATAAAAATTATGTACCGATGGATTGTAAGAACAACAACCCTCAAAGCAGTTCCTTTGCCATGGTGCCACATGAGGATGTAGTGAACTGACAATGGGACATTGCAGTAAAGAAAGCAGCCCCAGAAGCAGGGCCACCACAGCTGCAAAACAGGCAACACTGAAAGCAGGTGCCCTGTGAGGACAATTCGGGGCAAATCACACACACATCCCACAACCACCAAATTTAACTTGTTTATTTATTTTCTTGGTGATTTAAAAATCAATTTTCTCTGATGGCTTCCTATTTCCTCTACTGACCTTTCTCTCTGTTCTGGCAGCGTTTGGCTACGTTACAGAATAACAGGGATGAGGGAGAATGTGATTCTGCCCACACTTCTAAGCAAACAGACTTGATTTGGAATAATGCACAAATAGGAAACCAGTTTTCTTTTGGACTGCACACTTCTCCAGATTTGGTGATGAGGTTTTTGGCTCAGGAATGTATACAAAAATGTGTGTGTTAGGGAAAGAGATGTACAGTTTAGAGAGAAATGCACATGGTTTAAATGCAAGTTTGGGTGCACGTTTTTCCAGCAATTGCCTCACAACTGCCAGACTTGATTGTACCAGGAGGGCTTCTTCACTCTTTGCAATTCAAACATACACTCTCTGTACAACAGTGGGCAATGTTACTGTTATGAGCCAATTGATGCAAGACATTTTATTCTCCAAACGTAATTCTTGGCTATGCATTGAAGTGGACAAAGCAACACATGAACCAGTCATTTGTGGATGCAGCCAGCAAAAATTCTTTGCAATCAGAGTGTGTGGCGAAAAGGCTACCATGATCACAGAAATTGCTGGCAGCTGCAGCCACTGTCAAAGGCTTGTTTGCATGCTACATTTATCAGCATGAACAAATGTCTAAGATTGCACAGCAATCTTGTCTAAGTGTAGAGCAGCATGTCTTGTGCAAAGCAACCCTGTGTAATGTAGCAATCTATTTTAGATTTGTGATTAAAGAGGAAGCTAAATAATTGTCATTCAAGATGCCAGATGCAGAATAAACCGCCTTTTGTCATCAAGTTCGATCTAGAAAGATCATGCAATACAGCTATGATGACCACCACTGTTATAATTTTATGTTCTTGAATTTAAGAAATGGTTTGCTTGGCCGTGCCATATTTAGGTCTGCACTCCTACCTGCCCCCTGCTCCACAGCTCAGAAGACTATAGATGCAATCACAGCAATACTGTAGGCCTCATTTACAGTGGCTTACTCTCCTACATTCTGGAATGCTGGTGTTTTACATATATGTATGTTAGGATTGTAAATTGTGGGCTTAACTGTTGGCCATGGTGCACATTCAATGGGCCTCATCAAGAAAGTGAATACAATCTGTCCATGAAGAAGGAATGGTGCACATTTCCCAGTCAATGTGCATAATCCCCAACTGGCCTTGGGGAATGTGCATATTTTTACTGCATTCTGTACATTCTCTAGGCAATGCATTCATTCTCTGGTCAGTGTGCATAGTCTCCAAGAATCATGCACTTATTTTCCAACTCTAGTTTAGAAGTTTTTGATCTGCACCCTCCAAGCTGCTCCTGGCTCATTGCCTAATCTTACGAGGCCCCACAACATACCCTCCTACTGCTCAGCAGAGTGATGGGAAGAAGGAGTGGAACTCCAGTTATATATTAACTTTATCAATATAATATATTATAAGTGTGTGACACTTGAGGCCCAGGTGGTCACAGTGGCCAGGAGTGTCTATTTTAGTCCTTCCTGGACAGAGCTAGCTTAGCCACAGTAATTCATGTTCTGGTAACTCCCAACATTATCCCATAGTTAAGTGATGTTCTTTGTGCGGTAACACAAGATATGGCCTTCTCCACGGTGGCACCTCACTTGGGAAAATTACTTCCCTTTTTATTTTACTTTTCAGTGTCAGATAAAGACACAACTTTTCACCTAGGCTTTCGAAGGCAGTGGAACAGATGGGGCCAATTGTACAATGACTGGTTGTCTGTCTGCTGCACTGATGTACAGTGCTAACTGTATAACTGATGTTTTGATGCTTCATGTGAATTCTATTGCTTTGTTTTAATAATATTAATGTTCTACGTTGTAAGCTGCTCTGGGATAATTAATTGATGGGCAGGCTAGAAACTGAAATAGGAGCATAGGAAGCTGTTTTGTACTGAGTCAGGCCACTGGTCCATCTAGCTCACTAATGTCTACACGGGCTGGCAGCAGCTCTCCAGAGTTTCAGGCAGGAGTCTCTCCCAACCCTGTCTGGAAGTGCCATTGGGGACTGAACCTGGGACCCTCTGAATTATCACTGAGACAAGTAAGTAACATGAAAGATAAAGAAGTGAAGCTCTATAATGGTGGGATGTTGTTGTTACTGTTCTAGTATTACGTATATCTTCCTCAGCTGATTTGGTAAGAAGTGTCACGCTATCTCCTAGCGGAAGCCACAAAAATAAAATGGAATTGTGCATTCGGGTTTACAGGCAGAGATCTGTTGCAACTGCTTTTTGGCCACAGAGCTTCTTGGCACCCTTCTTGGCCAGCTTCCTGGGCCCAAGACGGAGTCAATAGCTGGCAGTTCAAAGCACATCACAATACTACGCAAGGATAACCTTTAATCATTATCTGACAAACTGGGGGAGTTTGGGATTTATAGCTGTCACAGAGGAGAGAGAGAGAGCAAGTACAAATCTTACCATAGAGCCTGCAGTAGTCACACCGAAAGTTTTATAGCAAGGCAAGCAGAGGTATAGATATATAGATATGGATCTATCCAGCCTCATATAACCAACATGCTTAACTCTAATTAATGCCAGAAAGGGTTAAGACCATAGAGTAAGCTGTCCTACTAGGCTTAGCTAGGTCACCCCCTCACCTTGGGAGGAAGGGATACCAAACTCTTGGTTCTCATTCTTCCACCATGTGAACCCTAACAGTAAGCTGGATGCTCCAAGCTGAGACTACTGTATGGAAAAGTACATGGATCTGACCTTTGAAGGGTTTGTAAGTAAACTTTTTTTAACTTACTGAACGTGCTGTCTCTTTCTATGGCAAGGGAAGTAAGGAACTTTGGAAGCAGCTTAGAATAAGATATTTTAAAGTTCTAACAGCCTATATTTCCTCACTTTTTTGCAGCATGTTTTGTGAATTTAAATCTCTGCTAGGGTTCTCTCTCACCAAAGAGTACTTGTTCCAAAATCTGGATTTAGGCATCTAGGGAATTCTCCTTTTTATTCTTTGACCAAATTACCCAAAAACAACACACACACACACACACACACACACACACACACACACGTGTATATGTGTATATGTGTGTGTGTATATATATATGTATATGTATATATATATATATATATATATATATATATATATATATGTGTGTGTGTGTGTGTGTGTGTATGTATATGTGTGTGTGTATATATATATATGTATATGTGTGTGTGTGTGTGTGTATATATATATATGTGTATATGTGTATGTATGTGTATATATGGATATGTATATGTATATATGTGTGTGTATATATATATATATCTAATTGCAGTGCACTTCTATCTAGTGGGGGTGGGGTTATTGGTTTGTTTTGTTCTTTTTATGTATTTTGCGTTTTTTATCTAGAATTTTTATGCTGTGACCACCCTGAGATCTATAGATGAAAGGTGGTATAGAAATTTTTATTTTATTTTTATTATTAATAATAATAATAATAATAATAATAATAATAATAGTAGTAGTAGTAGTAGTAGTATCAGAAAGTAAAAACTTACAATACTTTCTGCTTCACGACCTATACTGTCTAGATGCATAATTTTCAAACTTTCTAACCTCACACTGATTTGTCTGCAGAGGAACTCGAGCATCTGTTGCACAACCCTATGGAGAATTCTGAGGCATGTTCAAGAAAGCACTCTCAGTTCCCATGAGTACTAGCCCAGTGTGTCAAGCCAAACTATCACTCTGTGCAACCCAACAGTACGTCCAGCATTGTCCACTGTATTGCAGGGGAAGACTAGTAACAGCAGATACGCCCTTTTTAGGCAGTTTATCTGTCATTGCCAGTGTCCTCAATGAGGAACCCCTGCTAAAACTCCCCAAAGATCCCAGAAACTCAATGATCTAGATGCCATAACACATAAAGGTCATGCACAAGTAAACTTCTCGACTCATTCAAACTCAATGAAATTAAATCTTCTTTTCAATTTTATGGCTTAAATATTCACTTACCTCTGTTATATGCGGATTAGGATTGAACCCACACAGACTGCAAACCACAGTTTGACACTGAGTACATGTATTGTAATTGGCCTTCTCAGGAGTGTGCAGAAGCAATTCAGTGGTAGTGCAAAGTGGGCAAAAGGTTTTCTTTGGAGCTGATCCACCAGGCTGAGATGAAGCAGCTTGTTGCTGTTGGGGCGGTTTCTCAGGTCCCGGCTGTTGGCCGGTAGGTTTTGTAGGTCCTGCCTGCTGCTGTGGTGGCTTTGCAGGCCCAGTTGGCTGGACTGGTGCCTTCGAAGGTTCCTTTGTGGGGCCTGCTGCCTGGGGGGCAGCCTTTGCTGGCCCTCCTGGCTGCTGAGACGGCTGCTTGCCGGGTGGTGTTCCTTGCTGGGCAGCTGGCTTGGCAGGAGAAGGCGCCTGGGAAGATGTTTTAGCACCATCAGGTGGCTGTGAGGGTGCTTTCGCTGCTCCCGGTGAAGGCTTTACAGAGCTCTGCTGCTGAACAGGCTTTGTAGGCTCTGGCTGCTGCGAGTGAGCTTTTGGTGGCCCTGGCTGCTGTGACTGGGCTTTTGGTGGCCCTGGCTGCTGTGACTGAGCTTTTGGTGGCCCTGGCTGCTGTTTTGCTGCTTCTGCCTGTGGGCCTTTTGCTTGGCCAGGCCCTGGTTTCTGAGCCTGCTTAGGCACCCCAGGTGGCTGTGGCTGCTGCTGCTGCGGTTTGGAAGGTCCTGTTTTCTGTGGGGCTGGTTTGTCAGCCCCCTGTTGGGGAGCTGTTGCCTTCGGAGATTGTTGTTGCCCTGGTTGCTTGGTGGGTCCCTTTTGCGGCTCAGGCTTATCCTGCTCCTTTTGTGCAGGCTTCGGTTTCTTTGAGGCGTCTTCCTGAGCTGGGTCTGAGTCAGAAATCAAATCAAAGGGGTTGAATTTGTTTACAACTGAAGTGACTGCGCCAAATGGGTTGGCATCCGAGAGGAAGCTGGGCATCATACTTGGCTTCTGGTCGTCTTTAAAATCAGTTCTTGATTTAGACTGTCTCAAACTTGTAGAGGACGGGCTCTTCCCAGGCAAGCGCTGCTCTGTTTTCAACGTATCTACTGTTCTGCTTTTGCTAAGAGTAGGGGGCCCCGCACCTGGAGGCTTGCCTAGTTGCTTTGGGTGCTGGCTGCTGTCAAGCGGAGCATGTCTGCAAAAGGAAAGAGGTGATGGTTTAAATACCGTATCACATACGCACAAATACACACAGCTTTTAGTAAGCATTAAAAATGTGGCGAATTCTTACATTTTTAAGAGACCTAAAAGGAACTCTTAAAAAATTCTGTTACCTAATAATAAAATCTAAATGGCAGCGGAATGCCTTAAGTAGATGTCAACCTCATTTCCCATCATTTACAGGAAAAAGGAAATTTCCAAATTTCCAAAGCAGGCACGTTACACAATGGTTTCTGACATTTCCCACTGACCCTCTTACATTTTTTTAATTAGCAGCAAGTGTGGGAATCCACAAAATTTATGATGTTTGCTACAGTCCCTCGTGGCATCTCAAGTGACAGGCAAATCTCCTAGTTTTGCATTGCCAATAGCAACTGTTCGCATTCTATGGACTGCAAATGGCTTGGTGGGTCATAATTTGTACAAGGTTGTGATATTCAGAAATGTGTTTGAATCTCAGCTCTGCACCAGGGAAGGTACTTGAAAACCACAATCTATATTTCCAGCTCCTAACTGTAATAATATGTTTTAAGGAAGGTGTTGATAAAATACTCATCCTTTAATTGCTAATGAAATAAATTGCATCGTATAGCAAAAGGTACCCATACAAGGGCTTCGAAGTAAAGTAGAAATACAGAATTCTGTATGTTACTACGTCTTTGGAAGAATGCCAGCAGGACATTCTGCTGTGTTCAATAGGGAATCACTGTGCTGCTGGAAGGTTAAGATGAAATGTATTTCTCTCTCTCCGGAGGGTACCATATTCCTCAGCCCCTCCACGTGCTGTGAGTTATGTTTTTGAGTTTTCTAGCATCTAAATACAACCACACATGCCCAAAAACATTATTCCCCACTGCACATTAATTTTTTAAAATGGCACTCATTACATTTAACCTATTAAAAATTCCCCGCTCTGAGAACAATAAAGTGACTCTGCAATAATTTTTAATTAAGAGTTTCATCAGAAACGAACTGCTACAGTTGAATAAATAGTAGATAGAGCATGCTATATTTGAATTCTCCAAATGCAAAGTATGTTATTTTAATTGGCTAATATTTTCAGCTTGCGTTTTTCATGTAACAGTGGATTCTTGCTGGAGGTCTTCCAAGTTATTTGTGTATTCCTAAATTCTTCCAAAGCATGCCCTCTACACATATCATAAAGGTTTCACCCAGAAGCTGTTATGGAAGGGCAAAAACATCATTGTCCAAGATGGCAGTTTAGACTGTCTGCTTAAAATATAGCCAACAACTCAAATTAGACAGACAAAAGCATCTTCCTATAAACATCTGGACAGGCAATGATTCACAGCCTTGTAGGGGGTTAAGGAAAAGCATATTACACCTTACTTTACTCCCTGGGGCTCTGATTCACCCACAAGTGGCCTGGAAAGCCAAGAGGAATGTTCTCTAATGGCACGAAAATCAGCCCATTCTTCACAGGAAGATAGGCAGCCATTGGGTGAGGAATAATTGATGTGCTTGAATTAGTCAAATACTAGAAGGAAACTTAAGGTTGTTTTTCTGATATAGGATAGAAGTTGCAGTATTAGGGGGAAGGTGATTGAAATGTGCTGTACCTAAACTCCCTATCCATCGTTACCTCTCTTGAGGGAATGGACAGACTCTGGATTTATACTGAGTGTAGAAGGAAGAGAGTAAAATTAGGGGGGAGGGGGGTCATTTTCCTTGTGCATTTGCATATTTGAAATGTCTCTGGAATTTAGTGTCAAACAATTCCTGATTTCTCCCAGCAGCTCATACCAAAAACCACTCTTGAGGGCTACAACCCAACCAATTTTAGCAAATAAGGGTGTTTCTCAATATCTGATGATAGATTGTAAAGTTAAAGGTAAAATATAAAGAACCCCTGGATGGTTAAGTCTAGTTGAATTTGACTGTGGGGTGCAGCACTCATCCCGCTTTCAGGCCAAGGGAGCCGCCATTTGTCCACTGGCAGCTTTCTGGGTCATGTGGCCAGCATGACTAAACTGCTTCTGGTGCAATGGAACATCGTGATGGAAGCCAGAGTGCATGGAAATGCTGTTTATCTTCCCGCTGCAGTGGTACCTATTTCTATACTCACACTGGTAGGCTTTTGAACTGCTAGGTTGGCAAAAGCTGGGACAGAGCAACAGGAGCTCACCCCATCGCATGGATTCGAACTGTTGACCTTCTGATTGGCAAGCCCAAGATGCTCAGTGTGGTTGAGACCACAGTGCCACTGGCATCCCTTATCTGATGATACCGAACCTTTGGCTTAATTATAAGTATTCTGTATTTATAATTAGTGGAAAGAACTCCGGTATTAATATTATGGGGGCTAAAAGTCTGCACATGGAAAGTGAATGGTCTAGGTAACCAAGGTGAAGAGGAGAATATGGTCAGCATTAAAAAATGAAGCCTCAGAAAGGAACTACAAAATAATATCTAAATAGGTAAAACAGCTTATTTCTTGTGCATAGGGTGAATGGCATATGGTTGCAGGCAAATCCACAGAAAAGGAGGTAGCAATCTGGACTGTCAATAAGCCTAGGTTTCATGAGTCAAGATACACTACTTGACCCTAAAGGTAGATGTATTTTTCAAGGATTAATGAAAATCATGAAATTAGGCTCAGTGGGCACCACAGTTCAAGAAGGACACTGACAAACTGGAACGTGTCCAGAGGAGGGCAACCAAAATGGTCCAAGGCCTGGAAACGATGCCTTATGAGGAACGGCTAAGGGAGCTGGGCATGTTTAGCCTGGAGAAGAGGAGGTTAAGGGGTGATATGATAGCCATGTTCAAATATATAAAAGGATGTCACATAGAGGAGGGAGAAAGGTTGTTTTCTGCTGCTCCAGAGAAGCGGACACGGAGCAATGGATCCAAACTACAAGAAAGAAGATTCCACCTAAACCTTAGGAAGAACTTCCTGACAGTAAGAGCTGTTCGACAGTGGAATTTGCTGCCAAGGAGTGTGGTGGAGTCTCCTACTTTGGAGGTCTTTAAGCAGAGGCTTGACAACCATATGTCAGGAGTGCTCTGATGGTGTTTCCTGCTTGGCAGGGGGCTGGACTCGATGGCCCTTGTGGTCTCTTCCAACTCTATGATTCTATGAATGTTTAGCCCTAATAATGGCCAAATAAATATTTTACAGCAAACTCTTCAATGACTCACGCAATTTGCAAAAGGAACTGCAATTTTGGGTGGCGATTTAGATTGGATCAATGAAACAAAAATGGATACGAGAGGGAAATCAAGGAAAAGATTTGTGCCAAATCTGGTTTAAAGATATTCTTGATGCTGCTGATCTGACAGATTTAAGGTGAGAACCCCCCCCCCAACTGGATTAAACATTCACTGGATGTTCACTGCAAGGCATTTGACTAGTTAAGTTGGGATTTCAAACATGCTTTACCTACCTGCCCCCCCCAAAAAAACCTCATTTTCAGAGGATATTCATTGTGGCTTTAAAAACAGTTACATAAAGGTAACTTAGCCTCTATTCAACTAAATGCCTGGGACACACCCAAATTCAACAATTGTGCCTTGTCACCTTTGTTCTTTGCCTCCTGTATGGAGCCTATAGCAAATAAAATCTATCAAAATCAGTTGGTGCAAGGAATAAAATACACAGATATGAGACATAAAATAAATCATTTTGCAGGTAGCATAGGTGCCAACTCCCTGGGGCCCTGAGTGCCTAAGCACCCACAAAAGTCCCCATGAAGGGGCCAGGCACCCTGCCTGGCACCCACAGCCCAAGTACCCACAGTCACGGGGCCAAATGTGCATTCCTGGCACATAGTGTTACTTTAATACTAGCAAACCAAATATTTTCTTCACCAACATCATTCAAAGAAATCGCATACAATGGTAATGTGCCAGGAATGGAAAGTAATTATTAAAAAATAAAAAATGTTGAATATGTCTCACCACCTACCCAGTTTCACTTCCACGAACTATCTAGAGTTAAATTATATTCTAAGCACAAAAATACATTGGTGGAACTATCATAAAATGAAAGGTGACGGAGGGAATTTTGATGCTTTGATAAAATCTGTTATTTAAACATATATATTTTTTATTAAAGGAACAATATATAGCTTTCTTTCTTAATTGCTGTATCTTTTCCCAGCAAACTAAATGAGCCAGGAGCTAAGATTTAATTATTATTTTTTACAGTTTTAAAAGGATATTTTGATTTTAAGCAAATCTTTCCCATAAAGATTACTGCAACATACTGGCCATTGCTGACAAATGTGAACATTCCTGATTACAATTTAGTTTCAGGCAACTAAATTGCTGAAATTACATGTTTCTAGACAAGAGCAGTGAAACTAAGTGCACTCATATAAGTCATGTTTAAGGATTCCCACCTCCCTCTCCTGTATTAGAGACACTTTCTTCACACAACAAATCAGCAACATTAACACTACACCCTACTAAACTACTGTGGAAACAATGACAGCAAAAATCAGCCCTGATGGACCAAAATGGATGACAAGTTCAACTCTGTGCCAATATTCTGCAAAAGTGCTTGGAACTGACTTTGCTGACTCTCAGTGACAATCAAGTGAAAACTTGACATCTTGAATTAGATAAAAGATAACATAATAACATCAGCACAGTGAGATCCAAAAAAGAATAGCAACCATGTCAGAACGATGTGGAATTACAAGCATTGTTGAAATGTTCAGTAGAAAATGGAATGCGCTAGAATGTGTCAAAGAACCCTGAGTAAAGAAATGCTGGATAAGGAAAGGTTACAGTCATAGCTTCCCAGGTTATGGTAATCCACAATGCATAGGTTACTTGGGTTCACCTATGTAAGTAATGAAATTGATGTAAAATTTCATATTCCTGGTCTACTTCCTGATCATTCTAAGAGGTATTTGGGTCCTTTTGCTTCCTACTGCCTCTCTATCTCTTATCTCTACCTCTTCTGTCTTTGTTACTTGTTGCCTAACTTTTTCACAGGTTCTCATCCATAGGATACTGGCTGAGTAACTATGAACTATATTCCAAAATGCTATCTTCGTAAACTTGGAAATTAGGATGTGCCAAGGAGCTTAGAAATTCTACTTCAGCAGTAAATGGGCTGGAGGAAGTCAGGAGGCCAAAGCTTCGATTCCTTTTGAGACAAGCCTACCTAAATGCTTAGAAAATTGAGATTAATTTTAATCTGTTTGAGTGTTTTGCATGTTTTAAAGTAGGATTGTATTTTTTTCTTGATTTTACTGTTTTATCTTTTGTAAACCACTTTGGTTTTTTTATGATCCGGTGGTGTATAAATTTTATGAAAT
Organism: Podarcis liolepis; assembly: GCF_965112155.1. Taxonomy (NCBI): domain Eukaryota; kingdom Metazoa; phylum Chordata; class Lepidosauria; order Squamata; family Lacertidae; genus Podarcis; species Podarcis liolepis. The sequence continues at coordinate 5,732,543 of NC_139556.1, forward strand.
AAGTGAAATAACTATTTCCCAACTCATAGCTCTAAAACAGCTTTACAACCACCCAGCCCAAACCATACCGTTAACCCTTTGAAACAGCAGACACTGAATTCCCCTATAAAACTACAGCTGCACAGGTATGGCACTTCAGTATAATCAGTCTCCCATAAATTAGTGCTAAGGGACATGCCTTATCAACAAGATCTTGCCAAACTCTTCTTCTTGCCAGAAGCTAGGCTTTCCCCCCCTCTATAAACAAGGAATTAGGTGTTTGCTAAGAGCCAGTTCAGAAAAATATATGCAGCATTGGGTCTCTCACAAATGAATAGCATCCACTAAATAGTGCTAGAGGAGATATAAAGTCTCTGCCTGTGGCATTTGACATGCCATGAGTCATTACACACATGAAAGTCATCACTTGATGAACATGCACCTCATGAATAGCCCCATCAAGGCGCACAAATAAAAGTCATGTCAACAGAGCCAGTATCTATGAACCACCTGAGAAATGAAATACTGATTTAAGAATTTTGTAACAACTAGAGGGCATCAGACTTTTCCTGCCCATCAAAACTACCCCCACTTCTAAATGTTAGCAATTTCACTCCTCCAATGCTGCAGATGAGATTGTTGTAAATCAGATGCCTGTCTGGGACAAGTCTGGGAAAGGAGGAGTCTTATCTCTTCCGCTGTGGGTACTATTACACTGTACTTTCACTTTTATTTTTTTCTGTATGTTCTCTCGGAGCTGGAGAGAACAGACACCATTATGCTTTTGTCTGTACATAGTGTGTAAATAAATAGTAGATTAGCTCTACGATGTGTCACACTTCTTGCTGTGTTATGCCAGAAGATTTGTGTGCATATATCATTCCGATGTATGTCGCTAGAAGCGCACGGGAAGAGAAGGGAGATGCCTTTTCCAGAGCTGCGCGTACCGGAGGACGCTCAAAGTTTTGGAGGGTTGCAGGTACCCCCAGGGCGCTTTTCCAACACTAAAGACTCCATTAATTTCAGTAAACTGAATAGAAGCAATCCTCTGAGAATATTCTACTACTCTTCACTGAAAATGACCAAGCAGCATTTAGTTTGGTATTCTACTGACAGGTCTTTTGAGTGGTGTCATGTATTTCATAAGCTTTAAATACAATTATAGGTTTTCCTAATGTCAGCCTACTTAGAGGTCTTGCTAACAAAAACATGTGTCACAATATGTTCGTCAGTGTTTAAGGAACCACACAAGTTTTTTGTTTTTGTCCTTTTGTATTAGGAGGCTTAGCATGGTTGCTCCTCTTCTGAAGCTAGTGCAACACAATCCTAAACATACTTATGCAGAAGTAAGTACCAATGAGGTCAATGAGATTTACACTCTAGTAAGTATGCTTTGAACTACAACCTCGACCAGCTGTTCTTAAAACTCTTTTAGGCTTCCTTGTTCTGTGTTTAAAACAAAAACATGTTATGTCCACAATACGCATGGCCTTGGAAGGTTTTTGAATTAAAACTAAACGGCATCACAGTGGGTGGTTAGGTTTGTGCATGCGCTAGATCACTTTTTATGGCTGATGTGGAGACTTTGCAAGCCTAGAAGTGTCTACCTGCTGCCTAGCAACAATATTCCATTCCCTTAACCCCAAGTGTGCAGCAAAAAACATGAATTTTAGAAAGCATCCACTATGATTTGCTTGTCAAAAATACTCGTTTTCATCTCTTCTTGGGTACTACAAGAAAGTGCTCTGCGGGCTGCGCTGATCTGCAGAGTGGAGTTTAAGAATAATTTTCATAAAATTACTTTAAGAATCATTTCCTTAAAATTGTTCAAACAGACATGAGACAAAATTAACTCACCTGGGTCTGCTTATATTTTGTCCCTAGCCTGAAGGTAGTAGATCAATGGAGAAATGGAGATAGCAGGACCCTACCAGCCCTCATTTTTTACAATCTTTCATAAAATAGCAAAAGGTACATTGCTTACTTCTGTCAAGTTGTAAAGAGATGCTCCCCCCACCCCACTTTCTTATATAAATGACCCTTGGAATTTTTACTGAAGGGTGGTATAAAGATATCAGAAATAAATGAATATACACAAATCTTTACTAGAATAGAGGCCCATAACAACCTTGTTGTTTCTAAGCCAAAGTCAAATGATAACTTTATTCCCTGCTGCTGCTCACTATTTCTCTAAGATGTGGAGACAAGGTCAATGCAATGCCCATGTAATGTAAAAATAAAAAATGGATTATATCTCATTACATATGGATTCTTACTGACTACATAATAAAAGTTCATCATTTATGATTAAGGCCCATCAAACAATCTTCATGGCGTATGAAATTCTTCAGTGACTGTTTTAGGTTTAGAGAATATGACATCTCAAGATACATTTAGATTGCATTTAAGATAACTCTTTTAGAAATGACCATTATGTATACCAGGTAAAGGTACCCCTGTCCGTACAGGCCAGTCTTGCCAGACTCTAGGGTTGTGCGCTCATCTCACTCTAGAGGCCAGGAGCCAGCGCTGTCCGCAGACACTTCCGGGTCACGTGGCCAGCATGACAAGCTGCATCTGGCGAGCCAGTGCAGCACACGGAACGCCGTTTACCTTCCCGCTAGTAAGCGGCCCCTATTTATCTACTTGCACCCGGGGGTGCTTTCGAACTGCTAGGTTGGCAGGCGCTGGGACCGAGCGATGGGAGTGCACCCCGCCGTGGGGTTTCGAACCGCCGACCTTTCGATCAGCAAGTCCTAGGCGCTGAGGCTTTTACCCACAGCGCCACCCGGGTCCCTCCAATTATGTATGCTAGGCATAGACAAACTCGGCCCTCCAGATGTTTTGAGCCCACAATTCCCATCATCCCTGACCACTGGTCCTGTTAGCTAGGGATGATGGGAGTTGTAGTCCCAAAACATCTGGAGGGCCCAGTTTGCCTATGTATACAAACCAAAACCCTAAAGAAATGTTGATATACTTGAGAGAGTACTCAGCTACCTTAGGCAGAGCTGGCCAAAGATATTTTGGCTCTTGAGGAGCACCCCAAAATGGCACCCTTTTCCTCAAGGAAAGAAGGGGTGAGGGAAGATCTACATCAGAAACAATAGGGAAGGAGTGAAAGGTCAACATCGGGATCTGCCTCACCTTGACTAGCCCTGATCTTAAGGAAAGCCTTTGCTCCCCAACATCTCTGTGTTCCCAGGTGTCCCTAGGTATTTTTACAATGCTATAAAAGAACGTCTGAGTTCTTCTCTGTTTCAGAGTTAAATAATATTACAGTATCAGCCACTGTGGTCATTTTTAAATTAGATTAACGAAGGAAACATGTTTATGAGGTACACTTGCAGGTGAATTAAGATATGCCTTGGAAGCCTTAATCCAGGTGCCTCTGCCATCTAACATGAGGCTGGAGGTGACAGAATCTTGGTTCTGATTCACCATTTCTAGAATTCACTCTTGTTAGAGAGACCTGCCAGCTGCCTGTGCTGCTATATTTTACACACCAAGACTACTCATGATGATTTTAATCTCATCTTTGCTGGATGGATTTTAACCTCAGCTATAAACAGCAATTGTGGCAATGGTGTTATTATTGTTTTATATTTCATTGAAAATTGTTCTGAAAACTATTTAACTGAAGGGCAGAATTAAAATAATTGCATACATAAATCACAAAGCAGGTGAAATGACGGTTTCCCCACTTGTGTGATTTGTTAATTCACATTGAATGGAAGGTTTCCTTCCAAAAGGTGGGTGGAACCACCCTGGGAACTTTGAATGAAGGGTGATATACAAATTTAATAAATTATTACTATTATTTTAAAAACTGTTAATAAAAAGCTTTTGCTTTCTTAGTTTACTGCTGAAGTCAAAACTGTTACAAGATGGATTAACTGCCAATCTATCATGGAAATTTAAACCAAATTAAAATTCTGTGATTTTAGAGATGAAACTGAATCTAAATTGGCAACACAAATACATCAAATTTTCTTCTCGGATAGCGCACTTCCTTTGCAAACAGTTGAATTAAAAGGATAACTTGCATGCCACTACTTGGAACTTGAGGTTGTGGAAAGATATTGATGTGAACAGTTTAGCAATGATTCAAGGTTTAATCTAAAATAATAAACCATTTTAAATTAGCATGCCAAAGTTATTTAATGTGCAAGATGGAAATGGACCTTGAGGTAACCTCAGTACAAGACTCATTCTTCCCTGTATTGTCAAAAAAAGCCCCTGTCTGTGCCACACATCCAGTATATTTCTCCACACTTAGGTATAGAGGTAATCTGTAGATAGTGCATTAATGTTATTTCAATAAAATAAGTACCAGCACCAAATATGATTTAGGGATTCTTTTATGCTCTTCGTTGCAGTGTGAATTAAGGATTACTTTTTTTATCACAGCTGGTAGCTGAAACAGTTTTTACAAATGCAGTTGGTATATTATGAAATCGTTTCATAATAATTTATTCATAAATGAAATATTTTGAGGCTCTTAAACATTATATTTCTGATGTTTTTATTATTAATATGATAGAATCTGTATGCAGATGGTTACTAGTGTGGTGCAAATTCAGTCTAATCCTGACACTAATCCTGATCGAAAATCTGTAGCCTGATAGCTGTGCAGACAGGTAGGGAGGCTGATATTGAGGTCGTCAGCCAGCTTTTCTAATTTCTAACTTCTTCTGCTTTCCATCAAGGTTGTGGGAAATTGACTGAACCACAAGACAAGCTGCTTCAGATCTAGTCAATTTCACTATGGGAAGATAGCTTGATAAACAAACTATAGGACAAACCCCGTGGAACTCTGTGGGACTTATTTCTGACCACATGTTTAGGATGGTAAGGTAAAGGTAAAGGTACCCCTGCCCGTATGGGCCAGTCTTGCCAGACTCTAGGGTTGTGCGCTCATCTCACTCTAGAGGCCGGGAGCCAGCGCTGTCCGCAGATACTTCCGGGTCACGTGGCGAGCGTGACGAAGCTACTCTGGTGAGCCAGAGCCGCACACAGAAACGCCGTTTACCTTCCCGCTAGTAAGCGGTCCCTATTTATCTACTTGCACCCGGGGGTGCTTAAGAACTGCTAGGTTGGCAGGCGCTGGGACCGAGTAGCGGGAGCGCACCCTGCCGCGGGGATTCGAACCGCCGACCATGCGATCGGCAAGTCCTAGGCGCTGAGGTTTTACCCACAGCGCCACCTGCGTCCCTGCGTTTAGGATGGTACTCTAAGGCAAACTTTGCATTTGCTTTTCTTTTAAAGTAGTGTGTGTGTGTGTGTGTGTGTGTGAGAGAGAGAGAGAGAGAGAGAGAGAATGTGCCTTTCTATCTACATTTTTAACATAGTTTTTAAAGAGATCCAGGGAAGGAATGGAGAAAAAAGGAGATAAGAAATCAAAGCACACTATCTAACTTATCAACAGCAATGAGCATCCTTAATAGTCACACCACAAGGTACAAGGGCCTGGACACACTAGGAAAATCTCCAAAACTCCTGTGAACAGAGAACATGGAGGGTCACAAAAATGACCATGTGTATCATTTGTGGCTATCCTACCCATTCTCTTATAAATTTTGGAATACCTAAAATTAGCAAACAACTAGAGATTAAGAGAAGAAATAGTTTCAAGTAGAATGGGGGGGGGCGGGGGAATTGTAAAACCTTTTTGCTTTAAATTATTGTTTTAAATTAATTTAATTTCAATTTATTGATCAGTTCAACAAGCGTTGATGAGCTTTACAGAGTAACAATTTATTTGGCAGTTACCGTATTTTTCCGTGTATAAGACTAGGTTTTTTAACCAAAATATTCGGTTTAAAATTGGGGCTCGTCTTATACACGGGTAGTGCTGCGGGGTGTTTTCGTAATTTGGAGTCCCCCCAAATAGGGAGCGTCTTATACATGGGGGCATCCTATACACGGGAAAATACCGTATCCAGGATGAGATAGGAACATAACTGGTAACTGTTAATGGAATAGGAGGAATTTGTCAATATGGTGTGAGGAAAATAAAGAATTCAGAGGGATAGAATTTGAACGGGGGGGGAGAGGGGGGAAATAAGATATTTTGTACCACAGCTCTGTCTCCCGGCGCAATAGAAAGGGATGAGAAATATACAAAATAAATATAAATAAGACCAAAAAGCCCTCTATAGAAAAGCCAGCGTTTTCAGCACCACGGACAGGGGAAATTGAAATTACGTGCCTCGTAATGGCCAGGCGAGGTAGCAGTGCGCGCTGCTCCACCGTCAACGCGATTCCCTGGCAGCATAAATGGGAGGACCCCCCCCCGGACCCCCCCAAAAAAGGAGGAGGCAGCAAAGGAAACCCCCCGGATCTGGAGGTCCGTAGTGCCTCAGCACCCGCCACATCTCCTTCGCGCCTTCTCTCCGGCCCCCGAGCCAGAGGGAGAGAGAGCCGCGCTTGGAACTTGAGCATCTCTCGCTCTCATTCTGGGGAGAGCGGCGCTCGGCGAGGCTCTCGGCGCTTCCATTTTAGCTGCCGCGCAGGGGCGACGGCGGAGCCCGCTCCCCGGTGGGGCTGGCACGGGACGCGCCCCATTCGCTCTGCCGCCCCCCCCCCGGCCCGCTGTGGGCAGCCAGCAGCCGGGCAGCCCCCTCACCTCAGCGAGGAGGAGGAGGAGCTCGCCTCGGCTATGGCGCCCCCCAAGCGCCCCCCCCCACGCCTCGCCCCCCCCCCCGGCCTTGGCGTGCCTTTGCTGAGGAAGCCTCTGGGCCGCCGCGTCGCCCTCGGGCAGCCCCTGCTGCGCCCTTGACACGACGGCGGCGATCTGCCTCCTCTCGTCCTCGCTCAGCCGGCTCAGCTCCGCCGCCGCGGCCCCGGATGGGGGGCCCTGCTGCCGCGGAGAGCCGCCGTCCGCCGCGCCGGCCACGCCTTCGGGCAGCCCGGCCCAGCCCTCGCCGCCCTCCAGGCTGGCCTCGTTGCCCATGGCTCGGCGGCGCGAGGGCCAGCTCGGCTCGGCGGCCAACCAGGGGAGCGCCCGCGCCGCTGCTGCTGCTGGAGAGGCGAGGGCGGGCTAGGGCTCGGCGGCGGCCGCCTGCATGGCTCCCGAGCCGGGTGTCCCCCGCTGCTGCCGCTCGACAGACAGCAGGGCGAGAAGGAGCCGAGAGCGCTCTTCCGCCCCCTCCCTCCTCGGCCCGCACGGCGCATGCGCCTTGCACAAGGCCGGCTGCTGCCCCTCCTCCCCTTTACACACGCGCGCGCGCGCGCGCACGCGAGAGCGGCATCCTCCGCCCGGCTCGGCAGCGCTTAAAGGAACCGCACGGCGCGCGCCCGCGGTCGGGGCAGGATCTCCCCTCTGGTCCTAGAATGGTAAGGGATGGAAGGGGTCCCTGAGGGTCATCGAGTCCAACCCGCTGCAACGGTTCTGCACAGATTAAAAAAAGAAAAAGCAGGAGACAAAATGCAATTAAACGTCAGTAGAATCTCACTGAATTGTAGAGCTGGAAGGGCTCCCTGAGGGTCATCGAGTCCAACCCCTTGCTTGTGCTCCATGTGGTGCATCCCTTGCACTTGGTGCAGAAGCTGCAGTTGGTGCAGGAGGCTGTAGCAAGGCTGCAGACAGGAGTGAGTCAGCACCTGACACCTCAGAGATCTGCACTTGTTGTGGATTTACTACCAGGCCAGGTTCAAGGTGTTACCAGTGGCGTAGCGTGGGTTGTCAGCACCCGGGGCAAGGCAAGTAATTTGCGCCCCCTAACCCTAACCCCCAGATGTTGCGCCTGGTGTGGCCAGCCCCCCCTGCACCCCCCACGCTACGCCACTGGGTGTTACTGTTAGTATATAAAGCCCTTAACAACTTGGGAACTGTATGCCTGCATATGAAAAGCCACCAGAAAAAGAGTCCGTAGCGGTGGATACGCTATGGCCACAGAATATGCTCACATGACCTCAGAGGGAAGCCAGGATAAAGCCGAAAGGGAAAGGACCAGGTGACATAATCAGACACGGCACATCTGCTCAAAGCTTCCCTCAGGGATTCTGTGTACATGACTCCCTCAGTTCACACATCTGCGGCTTCCCAGCCCATCTGGTTCTGAAGTGAGTCCAGTGCACTCTCTGTTGTCCTCATACTGCAAAATGACACACGGCAGTGTTATTTCGTGGCACTAACATCCAACAACAAGGTCCGTTGAAACATGGGAGGGGGATTTAGGTCAAACCCAAAGGCATAAGTTGGGGATCTTTTTCATCCACATAGGGTAAGTGGTCCCAAGCCTTCTGTAGCAACAGTTGCACCTTCAACTTGTCCCAGTTGCAAGGCCGCACTCCTGCCAGCAGCTCTGCTGCAGCATTCTTCACTAACTTTGTCATTTCCAGGTCAAGCGCAAGGGAGGCCCCACATAGTATACCTGAAGGAGCGTCTCCACCCCCATCGTTCTGCCCGGACGCTGAGGTCCAGCGCTGAGGGCCTTCTGGCGGTTCCCTCATTGTGAGAAGCAAAGCTACAGGGAACCAGGCAGAGGGCCTTCTCGGTAGTGGCACCCGCCCGGTGGAACGCCCTCCCATCAGATGTCAAACAGATAAACATAAAAGACATCTTAAGGCACCCCTGTTCAGGGAAGTTTTAAATGTATGACATATTACTGTAATTTTGGTCTTTGTGGAAGCCTTCCAGAGTGGCTGGGGAAACCCAGCCAGATGGGCGGGGTACAAATAAATTATTATTATTATTATTATTATTATTATTATTATTACTATTATTACTATTATTATTATTATTATTACACATTGGACTAATCCATTCTTGGAGTCACAAATGACTGAACTACTGTGATCAAGCTCTTTCAGTCCAGGAAGAGTTGAAGCTGTTGTACCAAGCACATCTGGTGAAAGGTGCTCCTAGCCCCTGGAGCTGCTTGGGTCTCCAGCGACAAAAGCTGGACCCAGAAGCACCCCCAGACTTGTGAACCAGTTGCCCATTTCTTGGACACAAGAATCACTTGCCCACAGAGCCTTGCCAGGATTCAAGCTGAGCTTGTTTTTCCATCATCCATCTTCACTACTGCATCCAGGCACCCGTTCAGGGCCAACACAGCCCCTCCGGAATTAGGTGTTACAGAGTAAAAGAGCTGAGTGTCGTCAGCAAACTGATGGCACTTTGTCCCCAAACTCCCAATGACCACTCCCAGCAGCTTCTCACAGATATTGCTATGAGTTCCAGAGTGCCAAATACCTGGATCCAGTAAGTGTTAGAATTTAATCAAGGCTTCCAAACCCCTGGATTGGGCAAGGGTTAAAATATGCTAGCTTCCTCATGTGGTAATTGCCTGGCCTGATGGGCCATTAAGAAAGCAATGGACAGGGGGCTCTGGGACAGATGACAAATGGGTGGGGCCACTTTTGTAGCTCTTAGGTGGTTAGAAGGACAAAAGCCAGAGTTTAGAGTTGAAAAGTGTGTGTAATGTCAGCTGAAGGCTGGAAAAGTCAAAGAGGCAGAGCACAATATTTGATTTCTGTCTGAATCCAAGGCTGTCAGTATGGGAGATAGAAGACCCTTCTGGAGTCCATAGGCTCAGGTGGTAAGGCGCTCATCTCTCTTTACTGGCCAAGAGAGCCAGCGTACAGCTTCTGGGTCATGTGGCCAGCATGACTAAGCCGCTTCTGGCGAACCAGAGCAGCGCACGGAAACGCCGTTTACCTTCCCGCCAGAGCGGTACCTATTTATCTATTTGCACTTGACATGCTTTCGAACTGCTAGGTTGGCAGGAGCTGGGACTGAGCAACGGGAGCTCACCCCGTCGCTGGGATTCGAACCGCCAACCTTCTGATCGGCAGTCCTAGGTTCTGTGGTTTAACCCACAGCGTCACCTGTGGTATATATGTGTAAATAAACTAGATATCATAAAGACAACAGTCTCTGCTGTGCCTCATTTTTCCAAAAGGTGTAAGTCGTGGAACCCTCACAATGCTCAGAGATTGGGGTGGCGTGCAACAATATTAAATAGCACTGGGAATAAATTACTGCCCAGCATACTTGCCAGTGGCCCCAAAGGCAGACTTCCAGGGCTGCTCTCTTCCTGCAGGAAAGATTGGAACCACTGCCATTCCATAGAGTTAGTCCAGAAGGAAATCAGGTTCCCCATCATGGGGAAATATGCAGGGAGCGCTCCATCAAATTATGCCGTAAGATGTGATCACACCTCCCACCTTCTAGAGACCACAAATACAAAAGCACTGCTATGACTGGCAAACTGTTAAGCATTTGACACTTGAAATGTTTATTAAAAATAATGCTACAATAATTTTTGCATGCCTAAGTAGACTTTGTGCTTGCATTTTACAGCAGAAGCGTGCGCGCGCGCACACACACACTGCATAAGAAACCATTTTGGAAACGGAGTGGGACTTCCAAAAGCACAATGTGATATGCCAGTAGTAGTCCACTGTTGAAAAAACAGTAAAACATCCGAAGAGGTCTGCTCAAGTCCTTGGGTGCACCTAAGTACGGTAAGCTCTTTAGACACTAGACAAAGTAACAATAAACATTTTAAAGGTAAAGGGACCCCTGACTGTTAGGTCCAGTCGCGGGCGACTCTGGGGTTGCGGCGCTCATCTCGCTTTACTGGCCGAGGGAGCCGGCGAACAGCATGACTAATTTGCTTCTGGCGAACCAGAGCAGCGCACAGAAACACCATTTACCTTCCCACTGGAACGGTACCTATTTATCTACTTGCACTTTGACATGCTTTCGAACTGCTAGGTTGGCAGGAGCTGGGACCTAGCAACGGGAGCTCACCCCGTTGCGGGGATTCGAACCCTAGGCTCTGTGGTTTAGACCACAGCGCCTCCTACATCCCTTAATAAACATTTTTTACTTCCTCTATTTACTGTATACAGTGGTACCTCGGGTTAAGTACTTAATTCGTTCTGGAGGTCCGTTCTTAACCTGAAACTGTTCTTAACCTGAAGCACCACTTTAGCTAATGGGGCCTCCCGCTGCCGCCGTGCCGCCGGAGCACGATTTCTGTTCTCATCCTGAAGCAAAGTTCTTAACCCGAGGTACTATTTCTGGGTTAGTGGAGTCTATAACCTGAAGCGTATGCAACCCTAGGTACCACTGTAGTTCCCTCTTGGTTTAGGATGTACCCGCACCCCAGGGCTGTTTAGACTACTCACAAATAATGTCTGCCTATCGGCCTGTCCATAGAGAAGACAGAAATGGTATAACAGGCAACAGCATTCAGTGCATATGTAAGCAAACAGGGAGACCAAGCAGGCAAAGATCTGTGGAATGAAGAACCAATGCAATATATCCCTCTACACGCTTAAAACATCCAAAATGCTACCACTTGTGAAAAATGAATCATTTTGTCCAATTTTTACTGTATCTAATGTACCAATACACAGAATATGCTTAGGCACATAACCCTTGACACAGAAGAAAAAAAGTAGCATGTGTACAATATTCATTTGTGACACACGAGGGAAAGCCACATGCATGTTATGGAAGAAAGTAGATATGTGTTTAACAGACCAATGTTTACATTTTCAAGCGGGAACAATTTTTACAATTGCCTAAATCCCATTTTCAAAAGTGAATTGCGTTATTTAAGAGCCTACATCACAATAACCACTAATAGGATTAGACACCTACGAACCTAAGCTACTTAGACTGCAATCGTCTAAGTACTTGCTCTGAATTAGGAAGACATGTTAATTGATTACATTAAATAAATTAATAAAACAATCTTGCATTTCACCAAAAGTTCCATACAGGTGCTGTTTTGGGAGAACAGAGAAATGTAAGATAAATTACTACTCATGTTTGAAAGAAGTATCTTTTCTATCTTTTGCTTCATTTATTACAACACAGCAGAAGCTAAAAAGCCTATTAAACAAACAGGGGTTTGTGTATGTGTCCTTCTTCATCCTCACACTGGAGCCAGGAGCACTATGGTGGGAAAATGTGTGGTGTTTCACAGTGTGTGCGCGTTTTCTTATTTGTCCTCTGCAGCGAAGCCTTTGCCCTAGCGCCACAGTCACTGTCAGCTTGTGTGGCGCAGCGCTCAAATCAGGATCCTGGCTCCGGTGTGAGTATGAAGAAGGACTTTGCGTCCGTAGCACAAGGCATCTGAAGCAACTGGTGCTGGAGGGTGGGACAATATAGGGACAACAGCAGAAAATGTCTATTTTACCATCAGCCTTATGATATTCTGTAGAGTACAGTGTCACAAGCAGAATTCCTCCAGATGATCTACGTAATCTTACACAGGCATAGGCAAACTCGGTCCACCAGATGTTTTGGGACTACAACTCCCATCATCCCTAGCTAACAGGACCAATGGTCAGGGATGGTGGGAGTTGTAGTCCCAAAACATCTGGAGGGCTGAATTTGCCTATGCCTGATCTTACAGATCTGCTTGGGGTAAGGAAGTGTTTCAGGTAACGTGGTCCCAAATTGATCAGGGTTTTATATGTTAACAACAAAAGGTTGAGGGGATAATTCAGATGGAAATTCCCAGGTATTAAAATGGATTATTTATGTATGCCACTACTGCAGCCCGTGTTTTGTTAGCCCCAAAATGGAAAATGAGCGAGGTCCCAACTAAAGAAGAATGGCACCTTAAACTGATGGAATATGTGCAGCTTGCGGACCTAACATATAGAATAAGAGAATAAGAAGAACATACGTTTAAAGAAGATTTAATATATAGAGGGAAATTGTGTACACTTGAAAACGTTAGTAATATCCAAGGCAACATGATGACCGAGTAACAATGCAATATTCCATTCACCATATATATGGGTTTATGAAGCATTTTCCTTCTGCTGGGCTGAAGAAGAATTCTATGAAACAGTGGGTATATCCGGAATCACTGTTCACTACGTCTGTTTGCTGACCACTTTGGCAGCGCTGGACGTCATAAAACAAAGCTTTACGGCTTGTTTTCATCAGATAAGAATCTGACCCACTGCTTCTTTCAGAGACTTGCATAGTCTACAAAGACTTCCAGAGACTTATAAGACTTACTTTCAGAGATTTATGAGATTCTGTTTATTTGGTTTTTCATATTGTTCAATGTTCTGTATAGATTACATAAATACTTTATATTGATATTGCATTGTTACTTGGTCATTGTGTTGCCTTGGATATTACTGATAATTGTGTGCAACACAGGGGTTTAATTGTTTGGTCACTTGAAAACGCTGGCAGCATTAAGATAAATTCAACAGTGTAAATAAGTTTTGATGGATGGAATAATGGAATATTGAATGGTTTAGTTTATGTAAAATATGCAGGGATTTATGTTATGCAAAATGAACCATGGAAAGAGAAGAAGGGTAGTCATTCATACTTTAAAGTTGTTTAAATGAATATTCTGAATTGTAATACAGAAAAAATGTAATACAGAAAAATTAATAAAAATTATATATTAAAAAAACAACAATAGGATGAGCATGGCTCGGTAGCTGATTAGCAGCCAGTGCAGTTCCCTCAGCACAGGAGTAACGTGTGCATCTAGATGCACTACTAAACAGCCTGGCTGCAGCAGCCTGCATCAGTTGAATCTACCAACTGTGTGCCCAGGCAATGTGACCTGCCACCCCCACAATACATAAACCATAAACCACCAGAATGCCTATACAGTGGTGCCTCGCAAGACGAAAAGAATCCGTTCTGTGATTCTCTTCGTGTAACGGTTTTTTCGTCTTGCGAAGCAAGCCCATTGACGGATTAGTGGATTAGTGCTATTTGCACTATTAGCAACTTTTAGCGGCTTATCTGCTGATCGGATCAGCTGATAAGCAGCTTAGCGGCTTAGAAAAAGGGGGGGGGGAGGAAAAAAAAAACCAGCAGGAACTCGCAAGACATTGTCGTCTTGCGAAGCAAGCCCATAGGAAATTCGTTTTGCGAAGCACCTCCAAAACGGAAAACTCTTAAGTCTAGCGAGTTTTCCGTCTTGCGAGGCATTCGTCTTGCGGGGCACCACTGTATTATGCAAATCCAGTTGAAAACACACGTAAACATAACAGGCCGTATAGTAACCATTGCAAAGTTATTTACTAGAACTACTTCTCAAAAATTAGATACCACTTCTCATAATGGCAAAAACAACACTGTGACATAATATAATAAAAATATAACTTTTTGGTGACCACCGAGTCCAGTATGTACAAAATACGAGTCCTATATAGTCAGTGTCGTAGTACATTCTTTTCTAATATCTTCATCCCTCTTGTATTTTTCTGTCTGACATATTCCTTAGAAGAGTGGCATGAAATGAAATCTAAGTTTCCAATAAAGATGATTGGGTTCGCAGACAACCCCCACAATACATGCAACAGATAATGAAAGGACCACAGACGGGCTTCTTGGGTTCAAGTTCGGCCACAACTTTGTTGATTACAGATGCAAGTGAGCTTGGCTTGGCCCTGGGTGTCTCAAATATTATCCAGCCCACTTGCTGGACAATTGCAGGGGGTCAAACCTGATATAAGGATGACCTATGACATACATCAAGGCACGCGGGTGGCGCCATGGTCTAAACCACAGAGCCTAGGGCTTGCCGATCAGAGGGTTGGCAGTTTGAATCCCCTCGAAGGGGTGAGCTCCCATTGCTCGGTCCCTGCTCCTGCCAACCTAGCAGTTCAAAAGCACATCAAGTGCAAGTAGATAAATAGGTGCCGCTGTGGCGGGAAGGTAAACGGCGTTTCCGTGCACTGCTCTGGTTTGTCAGAAGCAGCTTAGTCATGCTGGCCACATGACCGGGAAGCTGTCTACAGACAAACACCGACTCCCTTGTCCTATAGAGCAAGATGAGCGCAAAACCCCAGAGTTGTCCGCGACTGGACCTAATGATCAGGGGGTACCTATACCTTTTTATGACATACATCAAATAGATGCAATCCATCAGGTTTGCCATGTTGGGAAGTGCTATGGCCCTCAGCCCCTGCCTGGGCGTATGGGCAGAAGCCCTGCCCTCAGGATCCCTTTAATGGAATACTCCACAATCATGGGGGGATGGAAGAGGCATACATCTCCCCCTAGACCAGGGGTCTGCAACCTTTAAGACAAAAAGAGCCACTTGGACCCGTTTCCGAAGGGAAAAAAAACTGGGAGCCGCAAAACCCATCAATAAAAAATAACTTTTTTGTCACTTTTTATTATTTCTTTGTTTGACCCCTCAGAATTACTCCTTCTCATAGAAATAAACGTTAAATTAACAAGTTACCTTTTTGTGTGTGTGTGTTCTTCACTCCCCTTCAAAACAGTGACCAGCGTACATGCCCCCTTTCAATGCAGTGACCAGCGTACATGCCCTTTACAATGTAGCGGGCGGGTGGGTGGGCGGGAAGGTGACGTCAGGACGGTGCGTGACTAACGCAGGCACTGCCCCCATGCGACATCACAGCCAGAACAGCGCCCGCCACAGTGGGGAGTGTCGGGGCGCACAATGCGCCTCCTCCCCTCGCTAGAGCCGCGGCAAAGGTGTAAAAGAGCCACATGCGGCTCCGGAGCCGCGGGTTGCAGACCCCTGCCCTAGACAATGAATCTTACCCAAAAATATATTGCCCAATGCCATTTCCACCAAAGCTGTGACAATTGCAATTTCTCCAGAGTTGTTGATCATTTCCTACATTATCACAACTATGATCTACTTAGCTTGAGGATGTTAAAGGCTAAATGTAAGTGGTTCAAACAAGCAGCAAATTATAAATTGACATGGCTGATACTTAAAGTAGCCAGCTTGCTACAGAGATGCTATGAATGTTATCAGGTAGAAGTGACGAAGTCTTTTAATAACTGTATTTTGTGCAACGCAATAAAAGGGTACTTACTGTCACTACTGTGAATAACGTTTTTTCTTTTAAAGATAAATCAAATACTACCACTGTTTTAAAGAGAGATGATAAAACTAGGAGATCAGCTCTGATCTGATACAAAGCCTGCCCTCAAATTTCAACTTTTCTTCCCTGAATGAGAGAGTGTTCTTTAGAACTTCTTCATAATTTTGAGTGGCACAGGCTTGAGTTCACCTTGTTGCTGGCGGTGGTGAGTGTTTTTCTTTCTCCAGCTCTCTGCAGCCTCCCCAGCTGCCTGAACTTCCTGATCTCAAAAAGCTCCATGGGAAGAGTTCTCAGTCATGTTATCTTCCTCTGAGCTTTAATTAAAGAGCAGGAAACGGGGTAGGCTGGGTACCAAGTTCCTGAGCTTGGTGCACTCACCAATTCTTATTTTTAAAAGGAAGTCCTCCATTATATCTTTTTTTTAAAATGCCATTATTTTTAAAAAAGTAAAAATTCTCCACTTAAAAAAACACAACAGTGAGAAGCTCTCAAGAGCATGGCAGATATCATCACCACTTTTCTGTGCTTTCAGGAAAGCTCAGCGGAGGATGTGCTGGGTTTTAGGAAGCATTGGCACCCAGGAAGGCTGCAGAATGCAGACTGCCAGAGTGATGGTGATGAAAGAAAGAAGAATCACAACCACACACACAGCCACCTCAAAAGTAAAGTTTCACCAAAATGTTCACTTCTTTTGGATAATTTTTCTTCTTCCAAATTGGCTTTTCTTAATGCAGAAAAAAACTGGCACAACACTAATAATAAGTATAAAGATCAAGAAGCAGAATGTGGAAAGCCAACAAAATATGACAAGCACGATTGCAAACCCACAATTCCAGCCACCTCTGGTACTGGTACACTCTGGTACACTCAGGGCCAAATCACAAATGACTGAGAATATTTGCTGTAAAAGACAGTAGCAGCTTCAGAGGGAGGAGTAATTTAGACTGGGGAAACGGTGCCGGGGCAAAGGGTTTAACATTTTTGGCAAAAGTCCCACAGAGCCTAGGGCTCGCCGATCAGAAGGTTGGTGGTTCGAATCCCCACGACGGGGTGAGCTCCCATTGCTCGGTCCCAGCTCCTGCCAACCTAGCAGTTCGAAAGCACGTCAAAGTGCAAGTAGATAAATAGGTACTGCTCCTGCGGGAAGTAAACGGTGTTTCTGTGCACTGCTCTGGTTCTCCAGAAGTGGCTTAGTCATGCTGGCCATGTGACCCAGAAGCTGTCTGCAGACAAACACCGGCTTCCTCTCCTATAGAGCGAGATGAGCACGCAACCCCTGAGTCGTCTGCAACTGGACCTAACGGTCAGGGATACCTTTACCTTTACCCTAAGAAGATTACAGAAATTATTGAATTAAAAATGCAATAAAATACAAGTAAATATCAGAATCCAACACATTTACTTTAATTCCAGCAGTTAAAAGAGCAGGTGCATAAACAGGTCTGGATAAACAACTGGGTTTTTGAGAAATGACTGAAGGATTCAACAGATGCAGCTTTCCGAATCTCTTTCAGGAGAGTACTCCGGATGCCCCATGCTACTGCTCCAATCGAACCCACAGATTCCGCCCCCCACCCATCTGCTTTTAAAGGCCATTTGACTCATTGCACACTGGTTTTGTAGGTGCTGCTGCTCCTCACACAGCCGCTGCTGCATTCGATAGTTGCAACTTACCATCAGCGCAGGGAAGCAGTTGCCAGGAAAGAACGGGTTGTGCAAACAAAGATAAGAAACCTAGGAGTTATGATAAAGTGCACTGTGATTCCTCCACCAGCACTGACAGCACCAATCCCATGCCTTACTAACAGGAACAAGAGATGTGTTGTTGTTCATTTGCCTGCGTTCAGAGTGCAAGCATCTGCTGCTGTACTGCAGGAAAACCGTGAACTTGGCTTCTTGATCAGTATCTCATGGCTCAGTTTCCAGACATTTATGCAGAAACATAGTTACCCGTGGCATAAATATTATAATGCACATCTCTTATCAATAACAGACAAGCTCCCGCGTTATAAAAGAACTTGTTGCCCTTTACAATGCAGTAAAGTCAGTTAAAAGCAATTTTATCTTTATTATTTTGGGAGTTTTCTTTGTTCTCTATACTTTTTGGCTCACAAATAATTTTTGTAATTATACCTTTAAAAATCAGCTGAAGAGAGGTTATATAAACAGAAGACTTTCTAGATATGCTAGTTAATTGTTATTTTACTGACTATGCGACATTTTTTGTTATAATTTTTAATAAGCCACCTTGTAAGGAGTTGTCCAAAAAGACTGGGTATAAATAAAGCTTTACACCAGGGGTCAGCAACCTTTTTCAGCTGTGGGCCGGTCCATCGTCCCTCAGACCATGTGGTGGGCCGAACTATATTTTTTGGGGGGGAAAGGACACATTCTACTCATTTAAAAACACCCTGATTCCCGGACCATCCGTGGTCCAGATTGAGAAGGCGATTGGGCCCCCGGGCCTTAGATTGCCTACCCCTGCTTTACACTCTCTACTTTTTGAACAACCACACTGAGCTTGGGGTGGAAAAGAGGTTCACTCAGTCCACTTTTCGCAGTAAAACAAAGGTAAGGTAAAGGACCCCTGGACAGTTAAGTCCAGTCAACGGCAACTATGGGGTGCGGCACTCATCTCGCTTCAGGCTGAGGGAGCTGGTGTTTGCCCACAGACAGCTTTCTGGGTCAATAAGCGGTTCATGATGAAACCGCTTATGGCACAATGGAACATCGTCATGGAAACCAGAGCGCATGGAAATGCCGTTTGCCTTCCCGCCGCAGCGGTACCTATTGATCTACTTGCACTGGTGTGCTTTCGAACTGCTAGGTTGGCAGGAGCTGGGACATAGAATTATAGAATCATAGAATCATAGAGTTGGAAGAGACCACAAGGGCCATCGAGTCCAACCCCCTGCCAAGCAGGAAGCACCATCAGAGCACTCTTGACATATGGTTGTCAAGCCTCTGCTTAAAGACCTCCAAAGTAGGGGACTCCACCACACTCCTTGGCAGCAAATTCCACTGTTGAACAGCTCTTACTGTCAGGAAGTTCTTCCTAATGTTTAGGTGGAATCTTCTTTCTTGTAGTTTGGATCCATTGCTCCATGTCCGCTTCTCTGGAGCAGCAGAAAACAACATTTCTCCCTCCTCTATGTGACATCCTTTTATATATTTGAACATGGCTATCATATCACCCCTTAACCTCCTCTTCTCCAGGCTAAACATGCCCAGCTCCCTTAGCCGTTCCTCATAAACAGAGCAACGGGAGCTCACCCCGTCACAGGGATTTGAACCACCAACCATCTGATCGGCAAGCCCAAGAGGCTCAGTGGTTTAGACCACAGCGCGGTGGACTGACCCAATCAGGGGCTACTAGCCATGACGGCTATGCTCTGCCTTCTGAATTGGAAACTGGAAACTGCCAGAGGAAAGAGTTTTGCCGTGCTAAGGTCCATCTCACAGGTTTCCCACAGGCATCTGGTTGGCCACTGTGAGAACAGGATGCTGAATCTGAGGGCTTATTGGTCTGATACAGCAAGCTCTTCTGCAGGAGGGGGTCCCTTAGCTAACCTGGTTTCAAGCTGTTTAGGGCTATGAATGCGGAAAGCAGAACCCTGAACCCAATAGTATGTTGGCAGCCAGTGCAGTTTCCAGCAGATGTGTTCTATCAGGCTTCCTCAACCTCAATCCTTCAGATGTTTTTGGCCTACAACTCCCATGATCTCTAGCTAGTAGGACCAGTAGTCAGGGATGCTGGGAATTGTAGTCTTAAAACAGCTGGAGGGCCGAGGTTGAGGAAGCCTGTGTTATACGGTTTCCTAAACCACCTTGTGATCTTTGGATAAAAGGCAGTATATAATGCTCAACAACAACATTCCAGTCAATAATCTAGAGGCTGCATTCTACACTAGCTGCAGCGCTTTTGTTACACCCGAGGGAAACCTCACACTGTGCACATTGAAGTAATCCAGTCTTGATATTTATGTTTGTCACAGAGGCTTGCCATGCAGCTGCTAAAAGCACGGAACTAAGAATACAAGAGCTTTGCAGGATGAGATCATTGCACCCCAAATCCAGCTTGCAACAGCACTGGTGATCCAGATGGCACCGAGACGTTCAAGACCAAAGCGACATCTCTCTTCCGCTGCCGGTCTCTAACATCTGGAATTTGCGTGAAGTGTGCCTAAGTGGCCTTTTTATTTTTGAAGGGTGTTTGGAATGGACTTCAGCCATACAAAATCCTCCTTTATTCTAACGCTAGACAAGACACCTTCTTAAACGCTTTGTATCTTAATAGGAATGCAATGTATACACCTTAGCATGCCTTGGAAGAAGACTTTAAAAGGATTGCCTGACATCCTCGCCTGCCCTCGACACCGGTGTTACGAAACTGTGGTGCTCTCACTGCGTGGGTGAAGAGATTTATTAATCCATGTGCACAGTGTGTCACATGGCTGGTTTTCATTGCAATGCCAGAGCTGAATGAAGAGTTTTCACAATGAATGTAGGCGGTTTTGATGTCTCAGGATAAAACAGAAAGCACATTCGTTTCCAGTGATACCCGGGATCCAGCCAAGTAGACAAATGCTGTTATTGTATTCTTGGGCTGTATCGCTTTATTTATTGAAGTAGATATACAGTGACCACGATCCAAAGACCTAAATGGCTTCAGAGCCAAATACTTGAAGGAACATCTCTTTCCCATGCCAGCCTGTCCATATCTTAACATCTTCTGGACAGGCCCTGCTCCAAGAGTCCTTTTCAGTAGAGGTTGAATATATAATAATAATAATAATAATAATAATAATAATAATAATAATAAATATATTATTTGTACCCCGCCCATCTGGCTGGGTTTCCCCAGCCACTCTGGGTGGCTTCCACAAAGACAAAAAATACACTAATATGTCAAACATTAAAATACTTCTTCAAAGGACAGGGCCTTTTCTGCATTGGCCACCAAATTCTGGAATGCCCTCCAGAACGAGGGTTGTCTGGTGCTGACACTGTAAGCTTTTTAGTGCCAGATGAAGACCTTCCTATTTGCCCAGGCATTTGAGATTTTAGACTATTTTAGTTTGGGTTATTTTTGTCTCCTATCTCTCTCTTCTTTAAAACTGCATTTGTAAGTTGCAGGGCTTCAATTTATTTACACCTTTTGTATAGTGTTGTGGAATCTTTTGATGCAAGGGTGATTAAGACATATTTTATATAAAAGTAAATAAAATGCAACAAGTGCCTGCCATAGACATTTGTTCCTGGTGATGTTCCAGGGCCTCTTAACAGCACAACCCTGTAAACCCTGCTGTGTTTGATGGGATTTACTCCTAGGGTGTAGAGAATTGCAGCCATAGTCTCCCTTTCCCCCCCTCAATAGCTCACCCAAATAGTTGGAGGACCCTGGATCCTGGCTAGAATGTATCAGCTACCTTTTAGGAGGCTGTGCAAAACTGCACTTTCGTGTGATCAGAAAGTCCCACTAAGGTCACCCTGCAGTGGCGTAGCATGGGGGGTGCAGGGGGGGCCGGCCGCACTGGGCGCAACATCTGGGGGTTAGGGTTAGGGGGCGCAAATCCACGGGTTAGGGGGCGCAAATTACTTGCCTTGCCCCGGGTGCTGACAACCCACGCTACGCCACTGTCACCCTGTGTTTGCTGGGCTTCAGACTGCATGCCAAAGCTCACATGATAGAATGTTCCCCCATGCAACAAACAGATAAACAAAAAACCCAAAGAAAACTATTATAGCTATCATGGGATTGTGTTTATATACCACCCACCTCCCAGAGGAGCCTAGGACTCTTCTCAAAATGACAATATAGCATATCTCCAAACAGTATATTGAAAACTATGTATCGAAAAAACAAAATTGCATAGAGTATTTGGTGTGGTTCAATTTAACATGGAAAATTGAAACTCCTTCCTTAACTTCTGTGCCACGTAAGCAATAAACATATTGCATAATATCACAAATTGTTCTGGCATACAGTTTAATCTCCATGCAGTCATACATTCTCATAGTCTTTCAGTCCCAAACTAATGAAATCGGAATTTGGTCACTGCTAACACATGAAAACATTGTTTATGAATATAACCTATTGAATTCTAATTTGACTAAGAGGACATCCATCTGTAAAAGAGGTCATACAACTTTGTACTTGCATCCTTACATGACTTACATAATGCTATGTACTCACATAGTATTGTGGAAGAGAAATTCCAACCATTATCCAGAATTTATAATTCTGTTTTTTTGCCTTGGTTCCATTCAGTTGAATACACATTGGATAATAATATTGGATAATAATATTATGTATGCATATTCATTTGCATAATTTTAGGCCCCAAAGCAACAATATTTTAAAGATTATTTGTAAATTATTTCCTCTATCTTTAATGTGTGAGAGGTTAAAACGTAAGAGTCCTGTGGCACCTTAAAGACTAACAAATGCAGTTATTACAGCATAAACATTCATGAAATGAAGTCCACTTTGTGAAATTGAGAGGTGAGACTCTGTATCCTCAACAGATTATTCAGAACACTTGTAAACAAATAGGAAAGTACTTTACAAAGGGAGAGGTCAGCTGAATAGCTATGATTTTATATAACAAAACCTCATACCTTAAAGTCCTGCAGTCCTAGGAGTGTAAAGATCCCTGCTCTTTACTGGTCCTGGCTGTCCTACAGACTGGGAATTGCCGGTCTTCCTCTGAATGTGCAGAGCAAAGAGGTTAGTCTGTGATATATTGGTCTCGCTAATCCCTTCATCTCCTCCCTCAAACAAGTGAGTGCTTTGTCTAGCTCTTAATACTGAGCATATCTGTGGCATCAGTGATCCCTAATCAACAGACACAGAGAGAAAAAGATGCCATTCAACAATGATTAAAAAGATATCATGTTATGTAAGGCGTCCTGTGATTTAAGCAAAATTGTATCGTTTGCTATTTTAAAGCAGCAATCTTAAGCATCCATACCCCAAAGCATGAAAACAACAGGTCCAGGGAAGAAAACAAGAACAAATGTACTCTTGTGGTCAAAGGGTACATAGAAAAAAATCTCCTGGGAATTACAGATTTGGATATTCTGCAAAATATGAAGGGTATCTTTTCATACGCTACGGCAGCAGCAAGAGTTCTCATCACGGCAAAATGGAAGAGTCTTGAAATTCCCTCTATACATAAATGGATCCAAAAGCTGACAGAATATGCCGAATTAGATGGTCTATCAGAAAAAATAAAGAATAAACCAAAACAGGAATTTGTCTCAAAATGGGAGGTTTTCAAAGACTATTTGAAATATAATTACAGCAGTTTAAATTCTGTTGCAGCATTTGAGGAATTTCAGTAATAGTTGCAAGTTAGACATAAGAGTTAAGATATATTAAGAAAAAGTTAAATTATGATAAAAGTGTGTATT
Source organism: Podarcis liolepis (assembly GCF_965112155.1). Taxonomy (NCBI): domain Eukaryota; kingdom Metazoa; phylum Chordata; class Lepidosauria; order Squamata; family Lacertidae; genus Podarcis; species Podarcis liolepis. Next base: position 5,755,757 of record NC_139556.1, read on the forward strand.
GGCAATAAGTAATATAAAATTGAAATAAGGAATAGACGGGAGGTCGGGTCTATAGTGTTAAGACCAATTGATGTTTTATTGTTTGTTAAGAAAAATTTGTGTTTATTGTTTTTCTTGTGTGTAATTCTGTATCTGTGTTTTCCTTTTTTGTTGCTGTATCAATTAAAAAAACCCCAAACTGTCTTGCTCTGGAAAAAGTCCCAGAGCTGCTTTCCCTCACCTCCCCACCTCCAATTCACCACTGATAGACTCAGCCTCTCTGTACTTCCATAGCTACCCCAAAGCTCTTGATAAGGATGCGGATGATTGTCGCCTTGGGTGGTTAAGGCTGGCATCTTCTGTTCCTTTTCGGCTGGTCTTCCCAATCCGCCTGACACACAAGCTGTTCCACGGATGTTTTCAAAGCCATTTAGCTCCATCTACGAGTGGACCTGTTTAGTGAGCCTGAGAAAGATCTAGGGGCCTTTTATTGCACAAATTTCAAAGCAGTTTCTGTGCATTCCAGAATTTGCTCTCCCTAAACGTCATTCACTTGTATTCAGTCCTTGGCATTTTGCTATCACATAATGCTTGACGGTACATTTCATACTGATGGGGGGAAATGACTAAAAAGAGGGAATAATAGTTCAAGTAATTTCAGAATGTAATAGTATCTCCTGAAAGGCAAGCCACACATGAAAAATAAATAGTGCACACTACATTTGTGAAACTTTGAAAGCCAGTGATATTTTCCAATAATTATTTGTACTTTTTTAAAGCCCATGTAGAGCTATTGGAATCATTCTTACTTTGGGCATGCTATACATTCCCTCAGAGCACATACGCACATTCTCAAAAGTAATATACACCCCCCCTCTCTCCCTGCTCCACTTTTAAAGGGGCTTCTTATGAAACGAATGCCTCAAATTGCTTTTGTTTGCCTAAATAAGTCAGAAAACCTAAAATATATAATCCACCAAAACCAAGAAAGACAAGGTCTAACTAGTTATAAATTCTCCTTCACATAAAATTGTTTTACAGCCTTTAAAATGGTATCTGAAGAAAATGGTATCTGAAGAAGTGGGCATGCACACGGAAGCTTATACCCAGAACAAACTTAGTTGGTCTCTAAGGTGCTACCGGACAATGTTTTTTATTTTTAAATTTATTCCGACTGTGTCAGACCAACACGGCTACCCACCTGAATTTAAAATTGTCGTTCATGTTATATAGCGTGGAGCTTTCTTTAGAACAACAACCAAGTAAAATGAAACAAAACTGGACAAATCTTTCCATCAGAACTGGATTTGGCCCAACTTGGTAACATATGGAAATTGTGACCACCGAAATTACACTAGTATCATCCCGTTCAGAAACACAGATGATGTCACAGCTTGTTCAGGGGAAACTCACAGGAAGCACAGAACCCAACAGTGGGAAAATGACTTATCAGCAGCTGCCATGTGGCTCATGTACCATTTGGGCCTCAGTTGTCACCAGCATAGCATTTCCCATAATACTGATATGTATCATAGCCATTTCAGTCTTCCTCTGCAGCTGACTCTCCTCTTGCAGCACATTTACTCAAAACGAGTCACACCATCAGGGATACAACAGATTGATTTGATTGAGGATTGAATTGAAACATTGGGATGAGTCGCTTGTATGACTGGACCAGGACTGAAATGACTGCTGGAAAGTTCACGTTGCTTCTCAGCACCTGAAAACTATTTTTTATTTATTTACTTTTATTCCAGTATTCATTTGGAAACTCTTCGATTATCACATTCTAAAATTTATTAAACTGTTATTTGCTATTTTCTTGAAATGCAGAGTGTATTCACACATTCAGCTGCCAGTCATGAAGTGTAAAGTTATGAAACATAGGGAAACCAAGGTCACTTCCAAACTGCCAGCATTTTGTGTGCCTCTCTCACCTGCTCAGATAGATTCTGGTATTTATCCTTTGCACAACAGAGTGCATGTTTATATCCAGTTCCCAAGAAAGTGGGTGCATTGTGATAAATAGCAATAGCACTTCAGCACTTTTCCATTTTTATAAATTTTAAAGTGTGATTAGAAAAATGATGGAAGAAAGCACTGGAAAATTTGGAATAAATACCACTTGATAGTGATATATAACTTGCATGGAAATTTTGTGGTGGGGGGGACTCAAGATGAATGCTCAATGAACAGGTTGTCTGAGGAAATATATGTGAATGAAGCCAAGTTGTTGCTGCATTGATATGATTGCACAACTTACATTGATATGATTGATAGAATTTGCTGATAGTTTCAGAATACAACCTGCAAAATTACCACATAGACAGAAGGTGAATGAAAGAAGTTCACTTCTGAATGGTGACCTGTGATTGTATGCATATAACCATTTGGTTTGATCTTCTCTACAGCCTTTGCAAATAGTGAGGATCTTTGTTGTTCTTATCGCTCTTGTGCTTCCTTGGATTTCTGATCGGGTGCTGAAGTGTGTTAGCATTTGGTAGGACAATACAGGTGTTCAGCTTACCAACTGGTCATGTGAACCACCAGCAAATGACCACCAGATAGATGGAAATCCAAATTCAGCCAAAGTCTGTACGTTGTTGTTGTTTAGTCGTGTCCGACTCTTCGTGACCCCATGGGAAAGAGCACACCAGGCACTCTTGTCTTCCACTGCCTCCCGAAGTTTGGTCAAACTCATGTTAGTAGCTTCAAGAACACTGTCCAACTGTCCTCTGTCGTCCCCTTCTCCTTGTGCCCTTCATCTTCATGAATCTCTTTCATGGATCACTGCCTTGTCATGGTGAAGGGGCTTGAATAACTCGGAGAAGCTATGAGCTATGCCGTGCAGGGCCACCCAAGATGGACAGGTCATAGTGGAGAGTTTTGACTAAACATGATCCACCTGGAGTAGGAACCCGCAAACCACTCCAGTATCCCTGCCAAGAAAACTCCATGGACAAAAACAACAGGCATATAAAAGTCTGTACAGATGTTACTAAACATGGACACAGATAGATCAGCAGTCTAATACAATTTAATATAACTCTTTTGATATCATGTTACATTTTGCCTGTTCTGGACTGGAGAATATGTGCTATGTGAACTTAGGGAAAGCAGGTCTTATAGGTGATTATATAGTCATTACATAGATCACCAGATAGTATAATAAACTGATATCAATCTGCTGTAAATGTGCCTGTATGCTTTCCTCTCTTCAGTACCCAAAGTTTTTGAGTAGTTGCTCCTGCTTCTGAGGCAATACGGAATGTGCAAAAATACTAGGCAGTAGAGAGAGACATTATTCTAAATTGAGATTTAGCCTTTGTATGCTGAGTTACTTTTAAAGGTCATACTCATTTTGCAGAATTAATCCCACGGTGGTCTTTAAAAGGTACAGATAAAATTAATAAGAGAAGCAGCAACGACAAATACAATAACAGCAGATATAAAGAAATATTATATGGAAGGTATTTGCTGAACCTCAATGTGTTATTTACGTGGATCAGCAAGGAAGGATGATGAGCTCATTTGGGTTGACGTTAGACAGACAAAATGATAGCTATTTACTCTTTATTTAAAATTACAGCTGCACACTTTCATTGCCACTCTCGTTCCCTTTATTCCAAAGAAACAAATAGGGAAATATTTAAGTTGTGCATCTGTAGCAGTGACCAAAGGAGGAATGACCACTGGGAAGAGAAGAGAGAGAAGAAACGTGATGGTGCATCTGCAGTAACACAACCGGACACATTCCTCTGCCCCGGCAACAAAACACGTCTCTCCCTTTTCGGTCTCTACAGCCACAGCAGGTGCTATAACCTTCCACCAGTTTGACTTTGTTCCAAAGGCGCTCTCCTCCGTTGTCTCCCGAGAAGACAGATGCCAACAAGAGTTCAGGCTGGAGCTCATAGGATGATTTTGGTTGAGGGAACACCAAGTAATAATTTCTCTTGTTGGTCTCAAGCAAATCAGTTGCTCTTTGCCTAACCTTAACCATTCCTCATACAATTGCTCATAGGTAAAGGTAAAGGGACCCCTGACCATTAGGTCCAGTGGTGACCGACTCTGGGGTTGCAGCGCTCATCTCGCTTTATTGGCTGAGGGAGCCGGCGTACAGCTTCCGGGTCACGGAAATGCCGTTTACCTTCCCACCAGAGCGGTACCTATTTATCTACTTGCACTTTGATTGCTCATACAAAGAATTAAAATAATAGCAATTTCGAACTCCTTGGAGGAAAGGCAGGTACAAATGTAACAAATCCATGGTTGTTATGTTTGAAACTCAGCTACATTAGTGCCTGCTTCTTAAAACTGTAAATCAAGTTTTTGACTAGCTGAACAAGAAAAAGACAAACTTGCTCAAACAAGAAAAAGAGAACATCTCATTTGTACATTTTCTCCGGCTATTTTTCCTTGTGAGTACTCCAGGAAGGCGCTGGCCGTTATTTCACAAGGAGGAATGCCAGTGGTTGGCAAAAGGCATTATAACCCAAGGGGATACCTCTTTAGTCCTATAACTTAACTGCTTCAGCTTGAAATAAGCCATACGGGGAATGAGAGTTCAGTAGACATTCTGCCGCTTTGCCACTGCAGTCAGAGCATCTTCAGCGCATAAGTTATAAGAGCCCTCAAGTGCTAGGATCTATCTTTAGTTCTCTCTTGTGAGTAGCTGGCACAGTGGAAGATTTAATAAAGTGTGTCAGCCTTCTTTTCGTGGAGAGGGTGTCTTCCTTTCATATTTAGTAGGTCAGCATACGAAATTAATAGCACTCAGTAAGACTCCTTAAATCCTGACATCTCAGAATTAATGCTTTGCTTAATTCACACTACATGACAACTTCTTTACCAGTTATTATATCTGTTACAAGAAATATTATTAGCTCTCTGTACAATACACCCTGAAAGCACGAGCCCAGAACCTATATTAATTTTGAACTTGGTCACATTTTCTAGCCACATTTACCCCAAGGAGGTAAGAATATCCTGTATCCTAGGTATATTAGCCTATGTAGGTTAGGCTGAAAAATGAATGACTTGCGCATCAGCTTAAACTGGTGAGCAGAGCTCAGGTCTTCTCATCCCAAGTCCCACACTCTTATTCATTCCACCATGAAAGCTCTCTTTGGGCCTTTTCACTACAGTGGTACCTCTGGTTAAGAACTTAATTCGTTCCGGAGGTCCATTCTTAACCTGAAACTGTTCTTAACCTGAAGCACCACTTTAGCTAATGGGGCCTCCTGCTGCCCCTGCGCCGCCGTTGTGCAATTTCTGTTCTCATCCTGAAGCAAAGTTCTTAACCCAAGGTACTATTTCTGGGTTAGCGGAGTCTGTAACCTGAAGTGTCTGTAACCCGAGGTATTATGTACTGAAGTTCTCACCCTGGGCCAGCAGGGGGATACTGTAGATAGTTATGCAAATAAGGGATCAAAAGTGATGTTCAGTGATTGGATAGTTTTAGAAAGTTGTTACAGTTATGTTGTACTGGAGCTCTATATAAGCAGGCTGGCTGAACCCTTTCAGTTCAGTTCTGTTCTGGCCTGTGAATAAACAAGAGCTGTTTGAAGAATCGCTGTGTCGTCTGATATGTTCACCCACAACTTATCACAAGGTACCACTGTATTTGCACATGGGCAAACCCTTGATTGTGACTGAGCAACCACAACAGGGAGTTGCAACAAACCTCCTTTCCCTGATGAGTGAACCTGTGTGGCATGTTGCAAACACATTTTTGGCATGTTCCTATTTTTACCATTTTATCCGTACATTAAACATGCAGAAATAATCTTCGACGCCTCCCTTTCCATGGAGGCGCAGATTGCAGCTATAACAAAGGCGGCATTTTTCCATCTCCGCCAAGCTAAGCAGTTGGCTCCTTACCTCTCTCGCCCTGACCTGGCCACTGTGATCCACGCGACGGTCACCTCCAGATTGGATTATTGTAACTCGCTCTACGTGGGGCTGCCCTTGAGACTGACCCAGAAACTCCAGCGGGTGCAGAATGCCGCGGCGAGACTCCTTATGGGGTCTTCGCTGCGAGATCACATTCATCCGGTGCTACACCAGCTGCACTGGCTCCCGGTGGAGTACAGGATCAGATTTAAGGTGCTGGTTTTAACCTTTAAAGCCCTATACGGCCTAGGACCCTCGTACCTACGGGACCACCTCTCCTGGTATGCCCCACAGAGAAACTTACGGTCTTCAAATAAAAACATCTTGAAGGTCCCAGGCCACAGAGAAGTTAGGCTGGCCTCAACTAGAGCCAGGGCTTTTTCGGCTGTGGCTCCGATCTGGTGGAACACTCTGTCACAAGAGACCAGGGCCCTGCGGGACTTGACATCTTTCCGCAGGGCCTGCAAGACAGAGTTGTTCCGCCAGGCCTTTGGCCAGGGCACAGCCTGACTCCCTCCCTCGGCAATCTTCGCTGAGCTCTGGCCCAATGGTTGCCAGTGGCCTGAATTAATTAATTTTACAATGAATGATTTTAGAGTGTTGTTTATGTTATACTTTTATACTGTTTTATTGTTGTTAGCCGCCCTGAGCCCGGCTTCGGCTGGGGAGGGCGGGATATAAATAAAATTTATTATTATTATTATTATTAAATAGATCTAAAGGTCAGCGGAAGAGCACAGGTGCTGAGGTGGTATCTTCAGTTAAAGGCTCCTAAGCAGAAAGGTCAGGAAACTCTTAGACCCTGGGATGTCACTGATGCTCAAAGAACACGATAGCCCTGGGCGAGATGGGTCAATTGAGTAAGGCAGTTGCATTATTGTAAAGCATTTGGGGACCATCCTGAAGTAATAGAACAAACATTTTGCATGCAGAGGATCCTAGGAAAATGAGAATGTGAGAATGCATGTGGCCACTTACAGGAAGTGGAGAACTGGGTGGGGGTGGGGGAGAGAATGGGCATTTAAGAGAGCTGCACGTGGATAGAAATGGCAGGGGTAAGCAAGGATGAATTTCAAATATCCACTTGAAAATAACCAACCAGATCTTGGGTCTCAGGCCTCTAATGTTTCTTAGAGTTCAGTGCTTGTAAAAATCAAAGCACAGAAGTTATATATATCTGAGAAAAGACTGCATTTCTGCCACTGCAATTAAATGAGACATTCGCATTTGAAAAACAGCACATCTTTAGATAGTTATAATTAACTGATAACACTGCACAAAGGTTGATTGTCTTTTAGAAAAGAGGTTAAATGGGTGCCAGGGTGCACTGGTGGCTGTGGAATTTGAAAGATTAATTACGGAAGTTGAGTTCAGTTATGTAAATGCAATGTGATAACTCAACACCAGTAGTCCCTTTCCCTTTGTGATATATTCCTGTATGTAGAGGTCCTATTGCTTTCCAGAATCCATCTTACAGAAGACAATATACCCACTGCTGAAAAGTAAAAAAGACTCTCTGAAATAACCTGAGTTAATTTTTATGCAATGGTCATATAAAGCTCAGCAGCAGCTGGTGGGGTCAAACAAAAGGGGATGGTCATCACTATACTGCCCTACTTGTGAACTGCAGGACCCATTACTTCCTTTGTGATGGCACTCACCAATAGCGGGTACCTGCTAGGCCTGAGCGATATATCGATATAGAATCCAAAACCGGTTTGAAGTCCATATTGTGATATCGGTTTTATAAATTTTGACCTGGCAATATATCACAAATCATGTGTGTGTGTGCGTGTGTGTGCTTTGCAAAAATCACAAAGCAGGAAAAACTGTGAAGCAAGTCAGTGCCTCTGCATAGTTCCGTCCTTATTTCAGATATATTGGTACAGTGGTGCCTCGCAAGACGAAAAGAATCCGTTCCGTGATTCTCTTCGTCTAGCGGTTTTTTCGTCTTGCGAAGCAAGCCCATTGACGGATTAGAGGATTAGCACTATTAGCGGTTTTTAGCAGTTTTTAGCGGCTTATCAGCTTATCGGATCAGCTGATAAGCGGCTTAGCGGCTTAGAAAAAGGGGAGGGGAGGGGAAAAAACCAGCAGGAACTCGCAAGACATTGTCGTCTTGCGAAGCAAGCCCATAGGAGATTCGTTTTCCGAAGCACCTCCAAAACGGAAAACTCTTTCGTCTAGCGAGTTTTCCGTCTTGCGAGGCATTCGTCTTGCTGGGCACCACTGTATATCATGAGGTTTAGCTGGTGATATAGGCCAATGCTGAAAACCAGATATTGCTCAGCCCTAGTACCAGCCCCTCTTTTTGGCTGCCATTTTGTGTTCACACCCACAAAACTTTTATCAAGATATGAGTGCTATTTTTACCCCCCAAAAAGGCCCTGGCTAGAATCATCTGCTGGCTACTGTTGGAAACAAAATGCTGGGCTAGATAGAAACTGGAGGGGTCTCACAGGGCAACTATTATGTTCTTTCTATTTAGATATCCAAAATTCTTCATGCTCCTGAGCCAGCAGACAACCGGAGGCACTTGAAGTTATAAGTTATCATTCAAAGCAAGATGGTGAGGCAGGTACTTCAGATTAGATCTCCCAACTTTCATAAAAGAGGAACTAATATTTATGAGGCCTTCGAGGTACAGCAGACACACCGTGAACTATTGCTGGGTGATCAGAGATGCAACGCCATGACCTCCCTGTTCTCCACTCACATTTCATTTTGAAATATTGAAGAGAGGATACAGACTGTGCATTCAGTTCTAGGAACCATTTGTCAATGAATTTCTCTAAACCAAATTTCAGGAGTGATTTAGGGATTCCTGCTCAAAACATCATGCGAACCACTGCCAACAGTCTGTAGTGGCGCAGCCCAGACACAGGTTTCCTGCCTCAGATCATTCTGGACACCAATGTTTTCTTCCCCTTTCCATTGAGGATCTACTCTTTAGAATCATAGAATCATAGAGTTGGAAGAGACCACAAGGGCCATCGAGTCCAACCCAAGCAGGAAACACCATCAGAGCACTCCTGACATATGGTTGTCAAGCCTCTGCTTAAAGACCTCCAAAAAAGGAGACTCCACCACACTCCTTGGCAGCAAATTCCACTGTCAAACAGCTCTTACTGTCAGGAAGTTCTTCCTAATGTTTAGGTGGAATCTGCTTTCTTGTAGTTTGGCTCCATTGCTCCGTGTCCGCTTCTCTGGAGCAGCAGAAAACAACCTTTCTCCCTCCTCTATGTGACATCCTTTTATATATTTGAACATGGCTATCATATCACCCCTTAACCTCCTCTTCTCCAGGCTAAACATGCCCAGCTCCCTTAGCCGTTCCTCATAAGGCATCGTTTCCAGGCCTTTGACCATTTTGGTTGCCCTCCTCTGGACACGTTCCAGTTTGTCAGTGTCCTTCTTGAACTGTGGTGCCCAGAACTTTCCTGCCCTGAGTATCAGAAGCAGCTCAGTGAAAATGAAAAAAAACTCCAGTAAATCCAGAGAGTTATATTGCCGAGAGGTTCTGAACAAAACTGGTTAGCATGACACTTTCTTCTTCTTTTTTTGCTCCTGGTTTATCCATGAGCTCTTCTATTTATCTCCAAATGATGAATGAGGCAGAAATCCTTAATCGACTTGATATTTCAAAGAAAAAGAAAGGATAAATGCTTTGCACAGTGTTGGAGACGGCTTAAGCAATTCCGTGGCTCAGGAGGTCACAGAGTTAAATACTGAAGAAGGCTTTTTAAAGAAGTAGTGGATAATTAAATGCAGTATTATAAACAGGCTGAGTAAGAAAAAGTAGAAAGAGCAGAAACTTCCCCAGAGACTCTCTAGCACTTCTTTTGAAGGGAGGCCTCCTTCTGGCGCAGTTTCATGCTCCTGCTTCAATGCTGTATGGCTGAATTTAAACATAATGAAACTCAGAAGTTGCCTGACTGACCATCCTCTGTTGACTACACCTGATATTTGAAAATGGGCTCCTGATAGCAATAAAAAAGTAACATAGCACGCTGTTCACCCTGCTGTCCCCCTTCCAACTTTTAAGGCAGAGGAGAACTCAGGGGAAAAGTCTGGACAGCATCTTCTCCTTCCCTGCGTTAAGTGTGACTTGGCGTTCTCTCTTGCCAGATTGCTCAGGGAAAGTCATGGAGTGTGGAGGCTTTCAACTGGCAGAGCCAGGCTTCTTTCCACATGGTCAGTGTAATGTGTTTGCCATTATGCTACACCCATTCTCGAATGGAGGAGATATGTGCATTTAAAGCAGGGGTCAGCAACCTTTTTCAGCCATGGGCCAGTCCACCATCCCTCAGACCATGTGGGGGGCCAGACTATATTTTTTTTGGGGGGGGGAATGAATGAATTCCTATGCCCCACAAATAACCCAGAGATGCATTTTAAATAAAAGGACACATTCTACTCATGTAAAAACATGCTGATTCCTGGACCGTCTGTTGACTGGATTGAGAAGGTGATTGGGCCGCATCTGGCCCCCGGACCTTAGGTTGCCTACCCCTGATTTAAAAGCTCGTGCCGCATAAATTTGTGGCATTAAAATGGTCTTTAATGAACCAAAGGACTGTTTGTTGTCTTTCTTCCTCTCTCTTTGCCAGCACAAGTCAACAGCTATTTTTCCAGAAATTCTCCAAAATAGTACTTTTGCAGCAGAGATGAGTCAATTTACACATTACTCCAACACCGTATGTCTGTGGCCTTTGCAAACTGGGGTTGGTGCTATTTATATTAAAGCAGCATAAGACAAAGAATGAATCATGGATGCAAATGCTTCTGCTTTCTCTGGCAAAGGCTGAACACAGTTACTGAACTGAAGCAAAGCATCATTGCAAAAATTGTAACTACAATGACCAGAAGATTTCCTAATGTAGTTCAGTGTTTCTGAAACTTTTTAGCTTGGGTCCTCACTAAGCTTATTCTCTCATCAATTCTCCTCCCCCCAAGTTAGCAGCAACCTTCTGTTCCACATCAGAGTGTGTGCCAACAACCCGCTGCCATGTGCAAATATTTTTGGATTGGGGTATAAGTCCAACTTCAGCATTGGAAAAAGAATAAGGCAGGGCACCACAGAAGAAGACAACATTATGCCCTCCACACCATTTGCCATACTGGCTTGGGCTGATGAGGCTTATAGGCCAAAATATATGGATGGTTAAAAAGGTAAAGGTAAAGGGACCCCTGACTATTAGGTCCAGTCGTGACTGACTCTGGGGTTGCGGCGCTCATCTCGCTTTATTGGCCGAAGGAGCCGGCGTACAGCTTCCAGGTCATGTGGCCAGCATGACTAAGCCGCTTCTGGCAAAGCAGAGCAGCGCACGGAAACGCCGTTTACCTTCCCACCAGAGCGGTACCTATTTATCTACTTGCACTTCGACATGCTTTTGAACTGCTAGGTTGGCAGGAGCAGGGACCGAGCAACGGGAGCTCACCCCGTCACGGGGATTCGAAACGCCGACCTTCTGATTGGCAACCCTAGGCTCTGTGGTTTAACCCACAGCGCCACCCGCGTCCCTATATGGATGGTTACCCCTGCTCTATCCTGAATCCACATGCAAGGATACATCAAAAGACCAAAGGAGCAGCTCTTCTTGGGCTTGCTTCTTCTCAAACCATGTGGAAATGTTGGGAAAGTGAGGAGGCAATTATTCCCACAAATCCATTGTCAACCAGTGAGACTCCTCAGCCCGGGACATTCAACTCACTCACTGAGTGAGAGGAGTGAGTGGAGGAAGACTATGCCTGCCCCATCCATTCCTGGAACTTTGTGCACAATATTTCCAGGTGATCTGCAGTGAATCTCAGACACATTCAGCTTGCCCCCTCCCCATGAATCTGCTTTGGGGCTTCTTCCAGACTACCCCCACCTGCACATTCAGCAGGTGGAACAGAAATCCCTGTGTTGGCAGAGTGGTGCTGGAATGAACTCCATGGCAGAGCCTGGCAAGGTTTGTTCAACTTGTAGAAGTCAGTTGGCCAATAGCCTGTTGGTCTTGGGCCCACCATCTGTTGTTGATCCTACCCCACGCTTTGAACAGTGTGATCAGCAGAGGATGCACAGCTCCAGGAGAGTCTTCCAGCAGAGCACCAGAGTTTTCCTGCTTCCCAGAAGTCAGCATTCTCCAGAGTTTCTACTCAGTTCCTTTCAGATAGGGCCTATTGTCTCAGAACACAAGGCAAGCATAAACACTCCAGGTACATTAACTTTGTTGTTGTTTAGTCATTTAGTCGTGTCCGACTCTTCGTGACCTCATGGACCAGAGCACGCCAGGCACTCCTGTCTTCCACTGTCTCCCGCAGTTTGGTCAAACTCAAGCTGGTAGCTTTGAGAACACTGTCCAACCATCTCATCCTCTGTCGTCCCCTTCTCCTTGTGCCCTCCATCTTTCCCAACATCAGGGTCTTTTCCAGGGAGTCTTCTCTTCTCATGAGGTGGCCAAAGTAATGGAGCCTCAGCTTCATGATTTGTCCTTCCAGTGAGCACTCAGGGCTGATTTCCTTCAGAATGGATAGCTTTGATCTTCTTGCAGTCCATGGGACTCTCAAGAGTCTCCTCCAGCACCATAATTCAAAAGCATCCATTCTTTGGCAATCAGCCTTCTTTATGGTCCAGCTCTCACTTCCATACATCACTACTGGGAAAACCATAGCTTTAACTATACGGACCTTTGTTGGCAAGGTGATGCCTCTGCTTTTTAAGATGCTGTCTAGATTTGCCATCGCCTTTCTCCCAAGAAGCAGGTGTCTTTTAATTTCGTGACTGCTGTCACCATCTGCAGTCATCATGGAGCCCAAGAAAGTAAAATCTCTCACTGTCTACATTTCTTCCCCTTAACTTTAACTTTAGGAGATGCTAAAGTCTCTTTCTCTGTGAATACCCCCCACTCCTGCCCATGCTGCTGGAGGGAGCTTTGGCTTTATATTCCCCTCTGCATGGACACATATTCCTTAGAGAAAGGGAGAGGGGGCGAGTCGTGCTCCAGGCATGGAGCCCTGGGCTGTTTCTCTTCATGGAACTTTGAAGTGTCAGGCATAGCTCTAATGGCTTTAGCCCAAACGTAGCAGAGTTTTCCTGCATAGCGAAGAAGCTAGTCGAGGTGGAAATGACTAGTCAGCTAGACTCAGAATAACTATTTACAGGATTTATTAAAAGGAAAAATAAAACCAGCAGAGTTTCTGCATACAAAACAAAGCAAAATAAATCCTTTCTCTCTCTCTCTCTCTCTCTCTCTCTCTCTCTCTCTCTCTCTCTCTCTCTCATAACCATACACAGCACTTCTACTCCTACTCCTAACACACCTAACACCAAACTGTGCTAGCATTTCTAGATAACAGAGTTGAGTGCTGGTCGTTAACCAATCAGAGTAAGTAGTTTCTAGGTCAAGCAGACCTTGCCTTTCTGCCAAGAGTGAATTGACACTGCCTTGAGTTAATTGTGTGAAGCCAGAATCTGTAAGTTCCCATGAGAATCAATTAACAGAAACTGAACATCTCTGCCCCCCCATTGTAGCTGTTGGGGTAACTAAACAAAATCCAGACATGGGAGATGGCTGCTCAAGACTAGGCTGAAGTGAGTAGGGCCATTTCACCCATTTCACCAATTCCGTCACCAGGGTTGAGTGTAGAGACAGTTCCACTTTATTCCCCTGCACCCCCCCCCAACCTGGCTCAAAGAGGGTGATGGCTGGATTGCAGCTTTAGCGGGGGGGGGGGGGACATTCATAGTATGGTGGGGCACAGTCCAAGCTGTAGGAACCTGAAGCCGAAATCCAAGGTGAAAATGAGGGTGCCTTTTATTAGGGCACACCCTGGGAACTCAGGCACTCAGTTTTGCTCCCACAATGATTTTGCAATCACGTTTCTACTAGCAAGGGAGATTTAGCCCAAAGTGGAACAGTCACTTAGTTAAATTATCCTAAGAGTATTGATCTATATTTCCATCTGAAATCCTGGCAAGCTTTTGAATCTGCTTTTCATAGCTGAGTCCCTGACTTGACAGACAAAAAAAACCAAACAAAAAAGTCAAATGCTGCCTTTAAGTCAATTCGTTTTTTTTTAAAAAAAACCCTATGCCCCTTTCTTTTACCATAAAACATCAAGCAACTATGACAGGGAAAATGGATGTATTATATCAAGTTAAAGAACATCTGCTTATAGTATTTCATAGAATCATAGAGTTGGAAGGGACCCCCCAGAGTTATCTAGTCCAACCCCCTGCAATACAGGAATCTCAACTAGATCATACTTGACAGTTCAACCTCTGCTTAAAAACCTCCAGTGGTTCTTAGGTACCTAATATCACTCAATGAAAAATACGACAGTCTATATAACAGTAATGGAGCCATATATACTCTTTCTCTCTCTCTAATTAATATTAAATAGTATAAATATTTATTAAATATTAATATTAAATATTTATAAAATATTTATATATTTAGAGAAGGGCCGGAGAACATGTGGCTTTCCAGATGTTGTGGGACTACAGCTCCCATCATCCTTGATGACTGGTGATGCTGGTTGGAGTCCAAAAGTGTGAGCAGCCAGAGTACCCTCACCTCTGATTTAGAGGGTTCAAAGAGCTTCATTTTCATTGTCTCAACAACTTCACAACAGCCGTGTAAGCTACGTCAGTATTCTTATCCACAGATTTCAGATGGAGGGTTGAAAGACTGGCTTGCGAAGGGTCCCCTAGTGCTGAGGAAACATCTGTAGCGGAGCATTCATAGAAATATTTCACACTACAACATAAACACACACTTCAAAAGTATAAGGAACTGAATGGTAGTTATGCCTGCTTACGTTATTTAAGTCACAGTCTAAACCTGCTGAGAAAGTCTGCAAGCCAACAGAACCAAGTTATTTTTAGGATTCTTGTTCTCTTCCATTCCTATTAATGTTTCATGTCCCATCTTTTAGTCTTGTGGATTTTGTGATCATTTCCCAGGAAATAGTTTGTTCAGTCTTATCTTTCCATATGGTTAACCTTAGGTGCGCCTACTTCTAAACTTAGACCCTCCACTGGGAAAGGAAAATGACATTTCATACACTGATGTAGAAAACAAATGGTTTCTTACTAGTTACTTTTTGCATGTACCTTATTAACTCTATTGCATTTTTCAACATGTAACTATTTTATTGGCATATAATCACCAGAGAGAAAGGGGCACATTTTCAGATCTCACTGGTCAGTGGATATATTTAAGTTTTCAAATGTCAAAACCCCAGTGTATTTTAAGTGTTATGTACTGAACTTCTCACCCTGGGCCAGCAGGGGGATACTGTAGATAGTTCAGGTCCACATATGCAAATAAGGGATCGAAACTGACGTTCAGTGATTGGATAGTTACAGAAAGTTGTTACAATTACGTTGTTCTGGAGCTCTATATAAGCAGGCTGGCTGAACCCTTCAATTCAGTTCTGTTCTGGCCTGTGAATAAACAAGAGCTGTTTGAAGAATCGCTGTGTCGTCTGATATGTTCACCCACAACTTAACATTAAGGACAAGTAAATCTCAACAGAGTTCAATGGGGCTTTCTCCCAAGGAAAACGTGTACGGATTGGGAACCTCTCTCTTTGTAATTGTTAAGGCTAGCATGAGCATATGCAGATAATGTCTGCTCCTGGCTGGCTGGGGTTTGCCTACTCCACTGTTTCAGCCTGTGGGGAGGAACCCCAGGTTTTCTTTGACCTCTCCCGCCCCCCCCTGAATTATTCTCTTTTTTACTGTCCCCCATTTCTTCCCCTCTGACCACTCTGACCCCTTTGAAAGGGGCAGTGTTCTCTATTTGGACTCAGTCTCTCGGCAGGCTTCATTTTGCTCCTTCCTTCCTCCCTCCCTCCCTCCCTTCCGCCTTCATGTTAAAATGTAATGCTCCCTTGTTTTCTCAACTCCCCAACTCCCGTAGAATACTTTCCGATCTTTCTATCAGATCCGTTTTCTTTCAGATCTAACCCCCAACCCACACCATCGCTTTTATGGTGGTGGCCAATTTCCCTCCCCCCATTGACTTTCTGTACTCTAAACTTGGCCAGCTTTGTGGGTCAAAACTTACACAGCCTTTCTTTAGTGGAGGAAGCCATGGGAAGCATGCAGATTTCCTTGCCGTTCCCATGTAACATTCTGAAGAATGGCCTCCTTCCATATTGATTTTATTGATACTTGTTTTATTTGGTAGTTTTGCTGATGTTTTGGTTCACTTATAGTTGTTCAACTCGATTGTAAACTAAAATTCACCGGATTTAAAAGCTAGATGTAAATGCCTGAAATAAATAAATATTACAGACGTTGGACATCTCTGTCATCCGTTTTGAAGGCCTGGCCACATAAAGCTGTACGCTGGCTCCCTTGGCCAGTAAAGGGAGAGGAGCACCACAACCCCAGAGTCGTCCGTGACTGGACCTAACCGTCAGGGGTCCCTTTATGTGTTAAATGTCACTGTAAAGTACAGAATCAGGAAATTGTGGCTACTACACATTAATTTGACTAAGATACAAAGGTATGGTTTGGGGTACACATTTTATTTTTGATGCTTTC
Source organism: Podarcis liolepis (assembly GCF_965112155.1). Lineage (NCBI taxonomy): Eukaryota > Metazoa > Chordata > Lepidosauria > Squamata > Lacertidae > Podarcis > Podarcis liolepis. The sequence continues at coordinate 5,772,171 of NC_139556.1, forward strand.
CTTTTGGCATGGTTAATTGTGTCTGTTTTCCATGGAATAAAACAGGAGCAAAAAAGTAGGGAAATGCTTTTGCATGACTATTTATCTTCTTAAAAAGGTAAAGGTACCCCTGCCCGTACGGGCCAGTCTTGACAGACTCTAGGGTTGTGCGCCCATCTCACTCAAGAGGCCAGGGGCCAGCGCTGTCCAGAGACACTTCTGGGTCACGTGGCCAGCGTGACGAAGCTGCATCTGGCGAGCCAGCACAGCACACAGAAACGCCATTTAACTTCCCGCCAGTAAGCGGTCCCTATTTATCTACTTGCACCCGGGGGTGCTTTCGAACTGCCAGGTTGGCAGGTGCTGGGACCGAGCAACGGGAGCGCACCCCGCTGCAGGGATTCGAACCACCGACCTTTCAATCGGCAAGCCCTAGGCGTTGAGGCTTTTACCCACAGCGCCACCCGCGTCCCATTTATCTTCTTAACCCCCCCTCAAAAACCCCCACAAAAATCCTCCCCAGCTTCAGTAACTAACAGTTCCTTAGTTTTACACAGAGAGCTTGAAAAATGCAAGAAAATAGTGAAACAGGTTGATGGTGTGTGTGTGTGTGTGTGTGTGTGTGTGTGTGTGTGTGTGAGAGAGAGAGAGAGAGAGAGAGAGAGAGAGAGAGAGAAGGAGGGATGCAAAAATAACTCTGAAAGTGGGGAATGGCTTCTGTCTCTCTCTCTCCTTCTACCTCCCTTCTCTTCCTTTCTACCTCTTCCTTCAAGCAACCCCCCCCCCCCCTTAACAGTCACTGAACTTTATGGGGACAGGGAGAATGTGCCCTTCTCACTTTCATCCCCTATCAACAAAACATCTATGCTTCTTATCTTAACCCTGTTCTGTCCTCTCTGACCCCATGGGCACACTAATTTCGGGAAGGGCAGGCTTGGGCTGCCCTGCTCAGTGCATCAGCTCAGCCCCACAGAGCAGTGGCTTTGCTTGGGTTCCCATTGGCGAATGCGCTCCCACTTATACCAAAAACAGTGCTGAAAAGGGGACTCCCCACTTACGCATGTCCTGTAACAGAATCCAGCATGTGTGGCTCACACAGGGAAGTTGCAAAAGGATGTGGTTGATCAAGGGAGCCATGGACTCAAAAAGGTTGAAAACAACTGCTCCATAGTATCTCAAGCTGTGTGTAGCCCTAAAACTGATGCAGCCACCAGTGGCGTAGCGTCGGGGGTGCGGGGGGGGGGGTGCGGCCGCACCGGGCACAACATCGGGGGGGGGGCGCACGCTTGCACTCGCAGCTCTCTGTCCCCTGCTAAAATCCACGGGTTAGGGGGCGCAAATTACTTGCCTTGCCCCGGGTGCTGACCACCCACGCTACGCCACTGGCAGCCATATACAGTGGTACCTTGGGTTACATACGCTTCAGGTTACATACGCTTCAGGTTACTGACTCCGCTAACCCAGAAATAGCACCTCAGGTTAAGAACTTTGCTTCAGGATGAGAACAGAAATCATGCTCTGGTGGCGCGGCAGCAGCAGGAGGCCCCATTAGCTGAAGTGGTGCTTCAGGTTAAGAACAGTTTCAGGTTATGAACGGACCTCCAGAACGAATTAAGTACGTAACCAGAGGTACCACTGTAAATCTGCCTGCTCAGCTATTGTCAATTCCACACGCTGAGGATCTCCGATTGGTGACACAGCTTAATGCAGAATTGCCTCTGCAAGGAAAGTTGCTTCCAAAGGGAAGAGTGAAGATCTTGTTAAGCTTGCGGCGTTTTTTGTCAGATGGGATGATGACTCACTGAAGCACCTGGCACAAATTTAAAGCACCTTCAAAACCTTGGAGTACGCAGAATGTTTGCATGGACATTAGCTATGCAGATGAAAGCTTGCATATCATGCCTTATGAACCTTAAGAACAAACAGTGCTACCCAGAAAGAAGCTTTTTACTGTACTGTATTTTTTTTTGTACTGTGAGCAAAATGTATACAAATGAACATTGTCTTTGGAAATACCCTTCATATCTGGATAATGATAAAACACCAAGAGTGCAACTTGGAATCAGTCCAGTATCTGCTCAAACAAAATACTTCTCAATGGGAACAGTTCATACTTTCAGTGGAGTCATAAAACGACGAATGCGTGTGAATCAGCCTTAAGATAAAAGTAGGTGGCAATGTGTAAAACTGCCACATTCTGACACAGACAAGGCCTTATTGTGGTTCTGGCCCTCTAGCCAGATGTTAAGTTAAACAAAATGTGTTCAAGTGAAAATGTCTGTCAAACAGCCGGAATCTAATCTAACGGTAAATTCAGCCAATGCAGTCTCACTGCCCTGAGCACTCTTGCACTCCTTGCACAGAGGAGGGGGAAGGAGCCGGGCTGCCTTCTAGAGACAGATTTACACTCATGGTTTTTAATGCTAAAAAAGAGAGAGTTAAGGAATGGTTCTGATAACCATATAGCCATATGGTGTTTTTTTTTAACATCAGTAATGTATTATTAAAATGCAACAACAGAGAAACAGAGAAATCAGCTACCAGAAACTGTAGACCAGACACCCCCAAACTTGACCCTCCAGATGTTTTGGGACTACAACTCCCATCATCCTTAGCTAACAGGACCAGTGGTCAGGGATAATGGGAATTGTAGTCCCAAAACATCTGGAGGGCTGGGTTTGGGGATGCCTGCTTTAGACCTTGTGGAAAGAAAGCAAAAGCGAAACTAAATGGGACTGTTCCTGTCTTGATGTTTTAGAGTGATACATTTCTAATATCGTTCTAATAATGTTTAAATGGTGAGTGGACTGTAAACCCCTAGCGACACCAGCTTCTTGCTATGGGTATCTTCATCCATAACTGACCTCATTGCAGTGAGGTTTTCACCTTTCTCAAGGCAACAAGTTTCTGTACCATTTGTTGTTGTTTTCCTCTTCAAAACTTTGACTGGTGGGTGTAGGACATTGGGCAGGATCAAGAGTCATATAGGGGCATAGGAGCCAACTCAATAGTTGAGGGGCCTGCCCCTCCAAAGTTGATGGCCATTGCCATTGGAGCCACCTCCTAGGGGCTATGGGGTCTCTGCCCCCATGAAATATTTGAGCCGCCCCAAGTTAATAGGCATTGCCCTTCAAACGGTATGCGATGCGCTTTGTCTTGTGATCGATTGTGCGGTCCGGGCTTACCTGCCCCTCAATATTTTATTCAAGTTTGCACCCCTCTTCAGTGGGGACTCCCATAAGGAGTCTTGGTTGGGGGCTGCCTGGACTGCCATGTGCCTAGCCTAGCTCAGGGTGGTGGTGGTAAGACCGGCTGTCATTTAAAAGGGATAGCAGAAATGAGACTTCATTTTGTTAGAAAACTGAAAGCAAGCCAGCACTGAAAGCTGGTCGGATAAATCATAAATCTTAAACGATTCAGGTTGTTTCTATTCCCTCTAGCAAGGTAGCATGGCTCTGAAAGATGGAGAACCTTAGGTGCCAATGATTTTGAAAGTCTACTTTTTCATTCAGAGTTTATGTTTCCTGTCCTGAATAAAATGTACAGGCCTATGGAGGTGTAATATAGAATTATCCCTGCATGAACAAGTGTTAGGATTTTAAAGAATTCAGAGAGTTATACTGAGGTACATACTGTGCCAGGAAGCACCCGAGGTTGTGGGCAGCATAACTGGAACAAGGAGGTGAATTTGGGCTAGATTATGACAAGAAAAAGCTCAGAACTGGTTACGAGTTCAGGACAAATAACAGGCTTGAGAAGGGAGTTATTGAATTGCTGGCTGGCAGCCTATTCTGCCTTCCTGTAACAGTGCTGTGTCTGAAAAATGGTAGCCAAACAAAGAAAGATCAACTCAAGCAAACTTGTGCTTGAAGGCAGTTTGGGACAGAGAAACAATTTCTCCCTAGCAGCCCACCTGTTTTCCCTCCAGCAGAAAGCAACTTCCTTTCTTAAATGAAGGACCCATACTTGGGGGCCGCTATGGCCCTTGCCTGGTTTACTCCACAATGGGATCTGCCATCTCGGAAGGGACTCAGCCTAACTCCCCATCCCTGCAAACTCGCAACACCACATTATGCATAAAATTGGTACAGTGAAGACCAGCAACGCTTGGGCCACAATGGAAAATACAAATGAACCGATGTTATGATGCTGACCAGAAGAGACAGTTCCTTTGCAGCCTGAAAGTTGGCAAAAGAAAGAGAAACTGTCTTCATTTAGAGTTGCTCTGGGGAAACTGGAAAAGTTCCTAGCAGCCAGAAGCAGTTTTGAAGATACGAAGGTGCTGGAAGACACTAGGAAGGGCTGTGCACCCTCGGGCTTCTTTGGGAGGAAGCGTGGGATATAAATTTAATCCACAACACCACCCATCTACACTCTGATACATTTGTAAACTAACACTTCTTTATAAAATAAAGAGGGAAGACTCCTCCCCCCCAAAAAAAACCTACCTTGCAAAACCTTTCCTATAATGAATTCATTGTAATTATTTTTCAATGTTTTTAATCATTCTCACTGTTTTTTTATTGATTTTTATCTTTATTTTTTACCATTTAGAGGTTTTGCAACAGTCAAGCAGTATACAGATTTGTTAAATAAATAATTTCAGCTGCAGTCATAACACTCACCAGACTCAAACTCTGTGTTTGTTTGCTGCTTGCCTAAGACTGATGGTCTATTACTATTAATAATTCTTCATTAAATTTACATAGCACTTTTCATCCGCAAATCACAGGGCAGTTTACAGTATAAAAACTATAAATCATGTGCTTGTTTAAAACAACTTCTGCACTAGAGGCTTTAATTGGAACATGGATGAAATTTGAAGAAGTCTAAATTTTAAAGATTAAACTATAATAAAATAGAAGTGACTGAATACTTTGGTCTGAGTAGACTTTGGGGATTTTGAAAACTTGGCTTTCTGTAGAACACTACAGACAGAGTCAGAGAAACACTTATGTTGAAGTGATTAATCTTTTTGAGAAATCCTACCATCTGTTTGCCCTAAGTTCATGCTGCTTAGCTGGGTGGCAGAATGGAAATCGTCTTGGAATGAAATTATGTTTTCCTAAGCTTGTTTTACAGTTGAATGCAAAGGGCAAAAATCAAGGTGTTAGCTGTGCATCTCCATTAGGCAGCACATACAAAAATGAAAAGACCCACCAGTGCAAGTGCATTAAAAAGTGAGATATTAGAAGGTTTCTGATGCCTGAAGATTTTTTTTTTTTTAGCCTTGCTTGTTTTAAGAAAACTATGCGTCCAGTATATAACCCAGCCCTGCCACCTGCAGGTATCAGGCCTGCTTGTTGCCAGTTCTTCGTCATGGGGATCCACAGTCACAGACATTGAGTTCATTTCTCATACTTCTGGGTCAAGTTGTCTGGATATACTTCTATTGATCCCAGTGAATCAGTGGATTCCAATTCAACACTCAATGGCTGGATGTTGGCATCCATCTGTCTTGAGAGACAAGAGAGTGTGCCTTTGGGGGGGGGGGTGAAGTCCAGCCACTGTGTTAGCAGCACCAAAGTGACCTCCCTAGGGCCAAGCCTAAGCGGTGTGTCTGGGGGTCCTGGGATGCCCAGATGACAAGAAGCCCCTTTTGGCTTGGCTGATGTGGTCCAGAGGAAAGCAGAACAATATGTTTGATACCAGCTTGGCTGCAGGAGTTGCCAGAAGGAGGCATACATGGCACTGTCCAACCATCTGACTCTACTTCAGATCTGTGTAGGGTTCAGTTCTGAGACTTGTCTTCTCCTGCAAGGCAGTGGAGGTTTTCTTGTCTTCTCCTGCAAGGCAGTGGAGCTACCTTCCCAGGTTGACAAGCCCTGTCTGCCCCTCACTTCCCTCTACAGCACACACAGAAACCGCCTTCTTGTCCATTGGACCCACGATTGGTCTTGTTTGCTCAATCCACCGGAGCCTGTCTCGGCATGCAGGTGTGATGGCCTGGGACTTGGGGTCGGACTCGGAGCTAGAGGGGTCTCAGTCCGCACTGGATCTTTTGCCTCAGGTGGCAGCTGAACCTAGTCTGGGGCCTGGTTCTGAAGAGCCCCAGTCTGCACAGGTTCCCCTGCAACAAGCACCAGCTGGGCTGAGTCAGGGGCCTGAGCCTGCCCTGGCTCCAGATGCGGGGATGACCTCGTTGCCTTCAGCTGGGCAACCACTTACAGCTGCTCCACTACCGGTTGGGTCAGGAGAGGCTGAGGCGGCCCCTGGGTCTAGTAACCCAGTGTTCCCCAACCTTGGGCCTCCAGATGTTTTTGAACTACAACTCCAATCATCCCTCGCTAGCAAGACCAGTGGTCAAGGATGATGGGAATTGTAGTCCAAAAACAGCTGGAGGCCCAAGGTTGGGGAACACTGTAGTAACCCACTGACCACTCCCGAGCTGCAGCGACTGAGGTCTGAGAGAAAGAGAGACCTGAGTACTTGCAGGAGGAGTGCTAGCCTTTGGGTGAGACAGGGAGGTGAGTCACTGGGGGATCAGGACCGGCCGTTACCCCGACAGAGATAAAAGAGTGCTGGACCCCACCCCAGGTTGTGGGAGCAACCTGCCTGTGATCCTGTGCCTGACCTTGCCTGGTTTCCTGTCTTGGCCCTGTCGGACTGACTCCTCACAGAACCCTTGGATTCAGGACCGGACCTGGACCGTGTTACTCGGGTTACCCCCTGGCCCAACACAGCAGGGAAAGTCCTTCTCTCACTGATACTTTGAGACCCATTGGCTATGCTCACTTGGTTTAGCCCGCCAGTCGGAGCTAAAGCTCATCCCACTTAAGGGACAGTTTTAGATGGCATATAGGATGAGCAACCATGAGGAGGTGTGTTGCCTGTTCTCGATGGGTCTGCGTCCTCCTTTAGGACCAAGGATTTTGCACGCTTCCTAGGTAGTCATGAGGCAGCTGTCACCTGGGTTGCCTATTCAGATTTAGCTGGTGTACCTAATCATGGAAAAGAGGGTCCTTGATAACTTGATGACTATTCTAATGGATTTGATGTGAGGCTGTGCATGAAAATATTTTAGAAACTTCAGATGTTCATGTGGTACCATGTGCCACAACTGACCCCTTTACTGGTAGTACTCAGATAATGAAATGCCCAACCCCAACCCAAACTCCCAACTCCCAACTCCCAACTCCCAATTCCCAACTCCCAACTCCCAACTCAAACATCCTTCTAGTTTGACTATTTTAATAGGAAAAGTGGCCTCTAAATGCTTTAATTAAACATAATTCATTTTTCTTTCCCTATCCATTTCTGCTGGTTCCTAGTGGAAGAATTCCCTTGAATTCTGAGAGAGGGAGAGAGGAAATCATTGTAATGTGCACATCTTATGTCTGGGAGAATATTTTTGGCCATGGCATCAGGGAAGCTAATAGCTAGAGCTAGAAAAGGAGGAACACACACACACACACACACACACACACACACACACACACACATTAGTAAGATCTGCATGCAGAGCATCACTCCACATATAAATCTTCCAAATGCCAGACTTGCTTTTATATTCAGTACATTGTGCTGCTAGTTTATAGATTGCCCATAATTTGTCGCTTGCAAGTGTTCATTTTATGGCCATGCAGTCTGTCTACATTGTGTTTTCATGATAAGGCTGTATTTCTAAAGATTAATGCATACTGCAATTTAAGCTGCACAGAAGGGGAAGCTGTTGGTAGCTCTTCTTAAAACTGTAGCAGGAATCAAAGTGGTACCATTTGTGACCAGTCTTTGGATGGGTGTTCTTTCCTCTCAGAGGGGAAAAAGGAGAGAATTAGACCTGTGCACAGCACCATCTAGTGAGTTGGGAAGGAAAACTCTTCAGCAGAGCAAATCATTGGGCAAGTATTCATGTAGGAAAAAGGTATACAAGCCAAACATAATGTACCAACCATGTAAAGGCAGCTCACAAAGCAAGGAACTCAACAACTCAACAACTCCTGTTGTTTTTGCTTCTGCCATGGCCAAAAAAATATGGTGGGCGGTCTACAATTCAGCTGTTGGGCCACAATTAGTTCAGGCATGCCTGAAGGGTGTGGTATCAGTGGCAATTTACATATCTTCTTGTAAAAACACTGTTCTGAATAAATCCCATTTTAAACCAAAACTTGCTAAATTGTCTTACAGGGCAACTTTACAACAATTTTTCTCAGCCAAGTGGCACGACAAAATTCCCACCAGGTATTAGATGAACTCATAATTCTTCCAATAAGGCAAGATGTTCTACTTTTTCTGAAAAAGTGAGTGCCAGTCATGAGCAATTGGAAAGAGCTGGAAATTCCTTCTAGTCTGTGGGAGATATTATTGCATGAGGTCTGGGAACGTAACTTCATCCACAGCTAGATGCCACAGAAGTAGGGTAAGAAACTAAAAAGGACTTCTAATCTGAGGTTTTTTGCAAGATACAACAGAGGTGCAGAAAAGAAAGAAAGGAAAAAGATAAACATATAAAGATTGGATCCAAAAGGGCTCACCCACACGGGGAAGTATCTTCTGCCCAAAGAAAATTTATTTACTAGGGTATGCACAAGAAAAGAAATAAAAGTAATGTAGTAGTTATCATGATACAAATGGCATCATGATAATGACTACTGGACTTCTCTATTACAGCACAGTAGAAAGTCTCTTGTTAGGAATTGCTGAAGAGTTCTAGCAACTGTTTGCATTCCATTTCTGCATCTTTAGATTCAGTCCATTATATTTGCAGACAGGACAGCAAAACCACCATTTATTTAGAGAGCTTTGAACAGCGCTGAACTAAAAATGTTGAAGGAGCCCTCCCCCAGTTCTGAATGGTTTTAAAACCATGTTTTTAAAAGTGTTCTTGAAGCTGTGGGGCAAGAATGTCCCACATTTCAAAAAGATAGTCGCCAAAAGCCATTAGCTCAAAAGAGGCCTAATTAGTAAACTAGGGCTTGGCATTTTATATTCCTCCCCCCCTAACTTTTTCATAGACACCTGGGACCAAAGAAAGATGCAAGAGACATAGTAAATCTACTGTAGGAAGGGAGGAAGTGGGGGGAAATGTTCTGAATTTTCCTGCAACTTAAAAACAATCCAGCTTGAATTCAATTAAGGCTGCATTTTGTGGTAAATATTAGGGTTTTAAAAAATAAGATAGGTTTACTATTTGCATAGTTTCGGGCAGGAGGAGATGTTTTATTTACTGCTCACAAGAAGGCTCCTCTGTGTTCAACAAGGCTTGTATCCTAGCTCAGTTGATAGAGCATAGCAGCATAGATCTTAAGGTCATGAGTCCGAGCTGCTCGTTGGGCAAAATATTCTTGCATTGCAGAAGGTTGGACTAGATGACCCTAATGGCCCCTTTCAACTCTATAATTCCAGCTCTGTAGCAAGGGTAGCCATGAACATGACTGACAGGCATTGCGGGACTCCCATCAGCCTCAGTTAGCATGGACTCAGTCAGTGGAGAGGGGAATTGGAGTCCAGCAACATGAACAGTCATCTTGTTGGCGATCCCTGTTGGCCTTGAATTGCAGTACAGTGGTACATTAGTTCTCAAACTTAATCCATTCCGGAAGTCCGTTCCAAAAGCAAAGCGTTCCAAAACCAAGGTGGGCTTTCCCATAGAAAGTAATGCAAAATGGATTAATCTGTTCCAGACTTTTAAAAACAACCCCTAAAACAGCGATTTAACATGAATTTTACTATCCAACGAGACCACTGATCCATAAAATGAAAGTAAGAAACAATGTATTGCAGTCACACAATCACCAATCAGTAGCTGAACTGGGTTCCACACAGTCCCAAAAACAAAAAGCCACAAAAATGCAAAATAAATAGCAAAAACAGACAGACCTCAGCATAACACTGAAAACGGAAGTGTGGCACTCAAAACAGAGCACATTCAGCTTCCGAAAAAAGTTTGCAAACCAGAGCACACACTTCCGGGTTTGCAGTGTTCAGGTTCCAAGTTGTTTTGAGTACTAAGGTGTTTGAGTTCCAAAGTACCACAGTAAGTCTCATTGAACTCCGCGTAATTTACTTCTGACTAGACATCCATAGGCTTGCACTGTTAATTTTATATTCTACATTCAATCCCAGATTCTACTATATAATTTTTTTTCTGTTTAAAGAAGTATTTTTTTCAAATAAAGAAATGTTTCCACCAGGAGCTAAAAATCAAAAGTAAAGTACTTGAATATTAGTCAAAATAAAAAAATTCCTTCCAGTAGCACCTTAAAGACCAACTAAGTTAGTTCTTGGTATGAGCTTTCGTGTGCATGCACACTTCTTCAGATACACTGAAACAGAAGTTGCCAGATCCTTCTATATAGTGAGAAGGTGGGGAGGGGTATTACTCAGAAGGGTGGTGGGACAGCACTTAAAGGGCTAATGGAAACAAATTCTATGGATATTTTGTGGAAGCGAGAAGATATTGTTCATTTAGTCTGGTATTTCTTGTATTTGCCCTCAAGTTGATGCTACACTTTGTCTCTACAGATTATAAATATCACTTGAAACGGATGCAGCCATGTGATGAAGGTCTGTATTGATACTGTGATGTAGATCAGCAGTGCCACATAGAGAGTCTGGGGTTTCATTTCACTGCAGAGAAAACAATGTCTTGGGCCTTTCATCCCAAATCCTTAGTTTAACTGTTTTCCACAAAGACCATCTAGCCAGAGGTGCCAGGCATGCTTACTGTGCCTCAGTGTTTGGGACAATGAGACACAGCAGAAACTGTGGTGTCATCGTGATATATGGTTTATTTACACATATATACAACCTGAACCTAGATGAAGGGATTGCCGCGAATCCGCATCCCAAGCGAGTCTGGCCTCGTCCATAAGCGCAGCATTGGATTCAAAGAACAGCAAAAGCCATGCATGGTGTATCCTTTATCACAACCTGCCACCATCAGCCCCCTTTCTCTGCTTCCCAAACCGCTTGCAAAACTAACACTCCCCCCCCCCATTTGCTTGTAATCCACTCTGAAATTCTAAGCCCCCTTGGTCTCTGCCTACAAGCCACTGGAGACCCTGCCCCTCTGGCAGTCTTGCTCTCTCTTGATGGGCCATCAGTCTCGTTTCTTCCTCAATGGCTTACACTCCACTAGCCCTGCCAGGCCTGTCTGGCTCATTAGCATAAGATAAACCCAGGAATTTCTGTGTTTGGCACAGTTTAATCAAACCTTGATTAATTCTAAGGTAAAGCTAAAGGGACCCCTGACCATTAGGTCCAGTCGTGACCGACTCTGGGGTTACGGCACTCATCCTGCTTTATTGGCCGAGGGAGCCGGCATACAGCTTCCGGGTCATGTGGCCAGCATGCCTAAACCGCTTCTGGCGAACCAGAGCAGCGCACAGAAATGCCATTTACCTTCCCGCTGGAGCAGTACCTATTTATCTACTTGCACTTTGACGTGCTTTTGAACTGCTAGGCTGGCAGGAGCTGGAACAGAGCAACGGGAGCTCACCCCGTCGCGGGGATTCGAACCGCCAACCTTCTGATTGGCAAGTCCTAGGCTCTGTGGTTTAACCCACATTGCCACTCACGTCCCTTGATTAATTCTAACATTTACTAATTCTAAGAATTATGCGGCCCTTGCACCCACAAAACCCTGGCACCCCAGCACATATGGTAAAAGGTAAAGGTAAAGGTCTCCTGGACAGTTATATCCAGTCAAAATTGACTATAGGGGGTGGCACTCATCTCCGGTTTCAGGCCAAGGGAGCTGGTGTTTGTCTCCAGACCATTATTCCGGGTCATGTGGCCTGCATGACTAAACCACTTCTGGGACAACAGAACACCATAACGGAAGCCAGAGTGCACAGAAATGCCCCAGGGTTTTTTATGGCACGCACAGAAGGAGATTAGTGTGATTTTCATGCAACATGTTTGATCTTTTTTGGGGGCAAAGTTTTTTTGGTTTTTCTTTGGTTTGTTTGTTTGCTGAAGTTGCTGAGCTTATCACATATGGTAATCCTAATCCTAGGTGTACGGTATCTGAAGAAGTGTGCATGCACATGAAAGCTTATACCAGGCTTCCTCAACCTTGGCCCTCCAGATGTTTTTGGCCTACAACTCCCATGATCCTTAGCTAGCAGGACCAGTGGTCAGGGATGCTGGGAATTGTAGTCTCAAAACATCTGGAGGGCGAGATTGAGGAAGCCTGGTTTATACCAAGAACAAATTTAGTTGGTCTCTACGGTGCTACTGGACAATTATTATTATTATTTTTAAATATATTTCAACTGCGCCAGACCAGACGGCTACCTACCTGAATCTAATCCTTGTGCAATTGCTAATTCATTTACTGAATTCATTGTGGAATAGGTTTCTGGCTTGGAAGCCTTTCAGCCCAGTATACATCAAATTATAGCACCAGGAGAGTGTTGGGGCCATGCCTCCAAGCTGATAAACCAGTCTTGTTGTGGATTGAGTCCTGCACAACATCTCTAGGGTACAAAGTCATTGGCAGGCCAGTAGATCAGAAGTCAATAGGGCTCTGAAAAGGCCTGCAATCATTCAGAACTCTTCAGTCCCATTTTGAATAAGGTAAGTTTTCAACTAAGTGCTCATAAGAGAGTGAAATTTTTGGAAGTCCCTGATCCCACGCCTCAGTTCAATATTCTTGCAGTTCAACAACAACTCTGTTTCAAGGGAAAAAATGGGATGCAATACTCAACATGCTCAGATCTTCTTCTTAAAAAAAAAATTAATATGCTAACTTCTTACATGTTGGGTGAAATCTTAAAATGATACAAAGTTTTTGGAAAGGTGTATTAAAATTGTTAAATTTCTCTCTTCTTCGCCCTCCCTATGACGTACGCCAGTGGTGTCCAAACGTTTTTCAAAGTGGGCCAGATTTGATGAAGTGGAGGGCCGGGAGGGCCGACCAGAGGGCCAACCAAAGTTGTTGAGCTTTTTTAAGGATTGAAGTTGTTGAGGATTTTTTAGGATTTTACCCCAGAAAAATAAACTGCTACAGTGGTCAGATTAAACCAGCCGGTAGGCCGAATTAGACCCCCGAAACAGGCTTTGGACTTGCCTGACGTAGGCAATATAATTGTGTAAAAGAAAAGCAGATGATTAATTAATTAGCAAATGCAAGCACAGTAATTATTTCACACAAGTGGCAAAAGACCATCTGGAGAGAAGCAGAGCAAAAAGAGATTGAGCTTGATGATAATGGCTATTGTTAATTACAGCTTGGTAATGACGGAACATTGATGAAGTTTGTGAATGAATTGCTCCAGCACTCTTCCTTAAATTCGTAGTATCTTAAGAACAGGCAGCAGCATCTGCAGCAGCTACTGAAAAAGTCTGTCCCATCAACACGGTTCAAGTACAAGTTTAATGTAAGAAGCACACGCTCTGGGTAAGGTTGGATGGGAGGTAGGTGTTAAGTGCTTTGCTGGATTTCCGCCAGAGCCTTTTGCATCCTGCCAAATCATTTCCCAGTGACTGGAAACTGAAGATTGAAGTTGATACTACAGCCTCTGAACCAACTCCTTGAAGTAGCAGGAAGTCTACCGTGCTCTGTATCAGTAGAACCACTTGAAATACCAGACCCATATTGATTTGTATGCTGTTGGTGGATTTTTGCCATTGTCTTGTTCAGCTGTGTATGTGATGAAGGGGAGCCATACCGGGGTGCAGGTATCTTCTTCTATTTGTCCCTGTGTCAGTTTCAGTTTATTGGTTAATTTTTCTAGTAAGGCTGTTTCCCATACTATTTGGTACCATTGGTCCATGCCTACAGTGTCTGGTTATGGTGTTTCTGGCTGCTTAGTTATTTTACATATTTCTCATATGGCTGTTGTCCAGAATAGTTGGATTTTGGGGCACTCCCACCACATGTGGAGGTATGTCTCAACAAATGAAACGGATCTGTAAAAAATGTTACTTGGAGAAAAAAGAGAGAGAGACATTGCACATACTTATGTAAACTAAGAAAATCTTTAATAAAAATACATTTTAAAAAAGAAATACCAGATCCACAAAAAGCTTCCCATTTCAGCGAAGACAGAGTGAAAACAGATCGCTTTGCAGCATTTTCAAAACACTAGGGATCCAGAGCCAAAGACTGGACCAGCTATTTGTTTTGTTTTGTTTATTTATTTTATAATATTGGGTTTTCTGAAAAGGTAACAAAAATCACAACAACAAAAAAAGCAAACAGTAACAAATAATATAACAGCAAACTAAAAAATAAAGAGAGAGAAAAAGTTTGCATCAAAACAATAACATATCCATAAAATGGGATTATCTGAATCCCGTGACTTCGCTCTTCATCCCCTGGTTCCTTAAAATTCTTTTTTAACTACATATCTTTTCTACTCCAAATTTCTATTTTAGCCTCAAGTTTCGTATACCATCTGTGCTGGTCCCGGGGGGAGGTTACCGTGAGGCGTAGTCAGAGTCCGGTCCTGGGTCAAGGGTCTGGAGACAGTCCACAAAGGGCGAAGCAGGGTCCGAAGCAAGAAGCCGGGCATGGTCGGGAACTCCGGAAGAACAGGTCTGGGTGCTGGCAGAAGCAGGTTTCCAACGACATTGCTCCCGCAACCTGGGACTGGGCTGACTGGCCTTTATTTCCTCTGAGGCCAGGGGTGGTCCCGGCCCACAGGTGACCCGCCTCTCCTGGCCTTAAGGCGAGCACTCCTCCTGGGAGAACCCAGTTCCCTTCGCCTCTCTGCCCTGAGCCTCTACAGCTAAGGAGAGGCTGGAGGGTTACTGGACCCAGAGGCAGCCTCACCTTCTCCTGACAGAGCTGGGAGAGGAGCAACTGCAGGCAATGGGTCCTCAATCACCTCCGGAGCCAGAGTGGATTCACCTGGTGCCTGCTTCTGAGGATCTGGCACAGGTGCAGGCGCTTCAGATTCAAGGCCCTGCCCCGGCTAAGCTGGCCCTGGAGGCAGGGACTCCTGTGCAGGCTGGGATTCCTCTGGTTCAGCCTCTGAATCTGATTCCCAGGCCACCACACCATCTCTAAAATTGCAAGTGTTTTTAAAATCCTGCCAATGTATTAAGATGTTTGCAATGACCACTCCCCACATCAAATGGGGGGGGGGCTTTTGCATGGTCATGTGCAGCCCCCCAGATCCCAGTGCGGCTCCTGGTAGTTCAGGCTGGCTTCATCTTCCCCAGGCTACCTCAGCCAATCTCCGCCTACCTTAGCCAATCGCCCAATCCCGCCTGGGGAGGCGTTGCCAGGGGATCAGCCAGGGAGGGGGAGGGACCACCCTGCCCACACAACAGAACGTGAATCTTACCTGCGAAGCGTCAGTTGGCTCCAGAGCTTCTCCCACCCTGCCCTCCCTCAGTTAAGCCTTATTTTGCTTGTTAACCTCTTCTCCACAGGTATGTGGGTGCTGAATGTCTTTTTTTTAAAATAAAATATTTATTAAGGTTTTACACAAAACAAAAGTTCACACAAAACATAGGTTTACAAAATAGAGTTCACAAAAATCACAAATTACAAAATAGAGAAAATTTAAAACAAAACTTACCAAACTAAAAAAAGAGAACACACATAAAATATATATATATAAAAAAGAAAAAGAAGTTAATAGCTAAATATAAAAAAGAAAAAAGATTTAAAATTAAATCCATCTTTCCATAATCTTTTAGTTCATTTCCTTGTTTCTTTGATCTCCTCACACCTCCCCTTTTGTATTCCCGTTTAAAAATCCTTTCAGCAAATCCTTACCCTCTATCATTTGTCTTTACTCAATATCTTAACCTATGTATTTTCAACCATTATCATTCCATATTTACATATTCTTGATAATCTTTTTACCAATACCACTTATTTTTAATCCAACATCATTTTAACATTCGTTAATTTTACAGTATTTCTGCAAATAGTCTTTAAATTTCTTCCATTCTTCTTCCACCGACTCTTCTCCCTGGTCTCGGATTCTGCCAGTCATTTCTGCCAGTTCCATGTAGTCCATCAGCTTCATCTGCCATTCTTCCAGAGGGGCTAGATCTTGTGTCTTCCAATACTTTGCAATGAGTATTCTTGCTGCTGTTGTGGCATACATAAAAAAGTTCTGTCCTTCTTTGGCACCAATTGCTGGGCGCCTGAATGTCATGGTCGCTGTTGAAGGGCTGGAAAGGAATTTTCCTTCACTGGCAGGTTTTGCCTTTCCCGTAGCAAAACGTCACAACTTTGGCAGTTTCAGGCCTTTCCATCTTTGGGCTAACAGTATCTGGGCACTGTTTTATTGTATTTATGATTACGTTTGCACAGTGGGGAGATGTAGTCAGTACTTTTGTCCCGGGTGAAGCCTCCAGACGGCACCACTGCCAGCCATTTTACTGCCAGGGCTTCAGACGGACCAGCTCTTCCTGCGCCTTTGTGTGTGGCTGTGAGTGGGAAGTTCTGTTCCAGTTTTGTTCCATTTTGTGCTCTGAGCCCCATGTTTCATGTTGCCCCCAAATTGAGTAATTGACACAGCACATCGGGGTCACAGGTGAATGCCCCCAAATCCAGCCTTGCCTGATTGACTCCAAACAGGTGCCAAAGTTTTGTGACAGTTTTGAGTTGCAAACCAAACGTTTTGTGCCTCCCTGCAAACATAGTCATTGACACTCAGACTGGGGTCACAAGTAAATGTCCCAAACCCCAACCTTGTCCGATTGACTCCAAACTGGTGCTAAAGGAGTGTGCTGGTTTAGTGATGTTTTGTGCCACAATCCCCACGTTCTGAGCTGCCCCCCCAAAACTGAGTAACTGATGCTCGAACCAGGGGCCATAGGTACTTGAGTGTCCACAGAATGAAAGATGGAAGGATCCCAAAGGATGTGCTCTGCAGGGAGCTGACTTCAGGACCAGGCCATTGGCAGCATCAAGCCTGCCATGTGGGAATCCCTTGCAGACAGTGGCGGAGCTTCATACTCCAGCACCGGGGGCAAAGAGCAGGCGGGGGCGTCCCGGGGGCATTGCGTGCCACCCGCAGGGGCATGGCATGTGTCCTGGGGGTGTGGCATGCCTCCTGCAGGGGCGTGATGCCCAGCGTGAGGGGGGCAGCCACGATGGCACCTCACTGGGATCGTGGTGCCGGAGGCGGTATGCTCCCCCCACCCCCTTCTTCCTCTGCCAGTGCTTGCAGACAACCACAGTGTCTAGCGATAGATGGACAGGTGACCAGGGGATAAATGGCCGCTGGGAAAAGTGCAGAGGGAAGAAACATGATGGTGCATTTGCAGCTAAACAACTGGATGCCTTCCTCTGCCCCAGCTGCAACGAAACATCTCTCTCCCGTATTGGTTTCTACTGCCACAGCAGGCGCTGTAACCTTCCAGTAGTTTGACTTGGCCCCAAAGGCGCACGCCTCCATTGCCTCCTGAAACAGATGGGTGCTACCATATCCTTGCAAATGGCTAACAGCAGGCAGCTGCAAAAGAACTATTGCATCTGCCTTTCCTGTGGGCAAAAGCAGCCGTAATAGGAAAGCAGATCTCTAACTCAGGAAAGTTCGCTGAGGCTTTAAAGTGAACAGGAGGAAGCTTGAATCCCAGCCAGCCCAGAGGCAAGTTACTTACCCAGTTACAAAGTATGTGATTAATTGTGCCTCTGTTAGCACATTCCATCACCTCGGAAAACTGGGACATATCTCACAACAGCATCTGCAGTGGGAAAAGCTACAGTGCAGCAGCCTTATGTGTAAAAGTAGACCATCTTGACTTGGGAAATGTGGCATGATTGTCTTTTTAAAAATCCCTAGTGACACTTCAACTTTGTTCATCAAAATGGAAATAAATTTTGCTTTGTTTCTGTACAAGAAAAATGCTAATGCAGATAAAAATCTAACCCTCTGTCATTCAGCAATTTATTTTCAAAGGTAACAAAAATGGATGCAGTTGTCTGTAAAGAAGCAGGGCTTTCTTTTTAAAGGGAAGATAACTTCCTTTTTGAAACTTGCAGTACCCAGAGGGAAATGTTGCTTCTCTCAAATTGATCTGCAGCCTTTATTTCTCAGAACAGCAAGCACTGGGTTATATTGTCTGGAACTTTGCAGACTGTATTGGCTGTAGAAGGAAAACGACAACTTGGCTGGTGAAGGCTAAAGAGGGCGTTTTCAGCAGAAAAGCACAGAATTGGAGGGACCGCCTTTCTAACTGCAAAGAGGACATCGCTCCATGATGCTGGGTCAACTACAGGGCTGTTGGGGAATATGAGCGGCAAGGCGGCCTCTAAGGTTTCCTGGCCCTGAGTTGTTCAGCAGGGTCTTGAGAACCAGCACCATCCTGGCACTTCTGCAAACATGGGAGTTGGTCTTAACTGCCAACTTAAGTGCCAGCAGGGATGCCAGGGTCTTTTCCAGGGAGTCTTCTCTCCTCATGAGGTGGCCAAAGTCTTGGAGCCTCAGCTTCAGGATCTGTCCTTCCAGTGAGCACCCAGGGCTGATTTCCTTCAGAATGGAGAGGTTTGCTCTTCTTGCAGTCCATGGGACTCTCAAGAGTCTCCCCCAGCACCATAATTCAAAAGCATCAATTCTTCGGCGATCAGCCTTCTTTATGGTCCAGCTCTCACTTCCATACATCACTACTGGGAAAACCATAGCTTTAACTATATGGGGTGTTAATCAGCCACAGGGCTGGTTGAAGAGGAACATTTTTGCCTGGTGCCTAAAGGTGTGTAATGAAAGTGCCAGGCGAACCGCCCTGGGGAGAGCATTCCACAAATAGGGATCCACCGCTGAAAAGGCCCTGCTCTTGGGTTGCCACCCTCCGGACGTTACGTGGAGGAGGCACATGAAGAAAGTCCTCAGAAGATGTTCTCAGGGTCCAGGTAGGATCATATGGAGAAAGGTGGTCCTTGAGGTATTGCGGTCCTGAGCTGCTTACTCATTGGGATTTTGTATGTGATTATATAACATTTACTGTATATAGTTATGATCAACAATAAGCTTTGACTTCTGCTAAGCCCTTTCCTCTTCTGTTCTATGTGACTACATGGGGAGAAAGGATGTCCTTAAGTCACCTGCATAGCTTCTCTGGAGAGGAAGAGCAGATGGCCGGCATCCTCTCTCTCTTTCCGAGTTTACATTAGCACTGCGGTGCAATTTGCACTTCATTTCTCATGATTACTTTTAAGCATTTTGCAATGGAAGAATGAGTTTTGATCTACTTTCTGGATAGTTGCGTCTTTTTGTAGAAGCCTATTCTACCGTGATAAGTGCACAAAAATGGAAGACTTCGAAATGAAACAAAGTGCGGAGGCTCTTTGACCTTGGCTATGTCACTTCTCTCCAGCCCCCAAGCTCCTTCAGAAATTAGCAAGCAGGTGTAATTACCCTAATGGATACTAGGGCTTTGTCACTGAGCTTTAAAAGTAATTGTCAGATGAAGCCAGTTATTGCTGCCTTGGAGGGGTGCTTTTTTAATGTTTAGTTTTGATAGATTCCTTTCCCAACAAAAACTGTCCAGGGATATCAGCAGCAAGCAGTTGAGAGCCTTTTCAGTTATTTATCACTGTAATCAATATATACAATAAAATAAAGTGAGCTTTCTTTTATCCAAACCTTCAGAAGCAAAGGTAAAAAAAAAACAACAGCATTGGATGTGCTGATTTCCCCCTCTCCAAAAGGCTTCATTTCTAAGTGATCATTACCTACTAAGACAATAGTAATTGTAGTGATTAACTTACCCAAACTACTAATTAGCAAGAAGAGTAGAAGACAAGGAAAGGGTTCATAGGCAGCCAGAAGGTCTCATTGCTTCGCCTAATTTCTTCTGATTGCAAATATTTATTCCTATTCACAGATGGAGAGATCCACAATAAAATGTTTCACCTCCCAAACTGTAAGGGTGGGCAAGATTCAGCCAAAGTTAAGCCTTTGCTCAATTTAATCCTATACATGACGTAAATTCGCTGGATTTCCTCCCAGGTCGGCGTATCTGGGGAGGCTGGTCCCCAGGTAGACTTCAGCATAGCCTCCCCAAGGAGCAGGCCAAACCTTTTTTAACACCCCCCACCCAAAAAAAGCCGCACACCTTTTACTGTCCTCCACACATTTTATATTTCTGTCTGAACTTTGAGAAGCTCTGCAAACATTTCTGTCTGTCTCCCAGTGGCGTAGTGTGGGTTGTCAGCACCCGGGGCAAGGCAAGTAATTTGCGCCCCCTAACCCATGGATTTGCGCCCCCTAACCCTAACCCCCAGATTTTGCGCCCGGTACTGCCGGCCCCCCTGCACCCCCCACGCTACGCCACTGCTGTCTCCTATCCTCTGGCCAAGATGGGAAGGAAATCAGAACATGGTCTCACACACTGCTGTGATATCTCTTGGGCTCTGCGCCCAGGACCTCTTACTAGCCCCCAAAGGTGCAATGGGCACCAAGCACCATTTATTGCAGGTTGGCATCCAGCTGTCTTGGGAGCAGGGGTATAGTGGGGGACAGGGGGGCTGTGGCCCCAGGCACAGGTTTCTGAGGGGGCACAAGGTGGCACAAAGCCAGGCGCCACCGCAACAGGCTTCCTCATCAAGGCTGTGGGGAGGCAAGCCAAGTCATGCCTGGGCTGGGTCTTCAGGGCTGGGGCAGAGGAGGCACACCCTTCTCCTCATGGCCTGCATGCACCCCACCCCATGCCTGCCACCACCACTCACCAAGGGGGGGGGGCAGAGAGAGGCAGATGAGAGAATGGCAGCCGCGTTCTCCCGTCAGACTGCCATAGCTCGGTCGCTCTGGCATCGGCGGTGAGAGCCAGGCTGGCATGGTGCGCTCCATTCACCCTCCACACCCCGCTGCCTGGTGTGCCCTGCCCCCTGGTGCATGCACACACCGCCAACGCACACATGCCTCCCCCAGGAGCCGTCAACCCATGCTACACCACTGCTCAGTAAACAATGGATGGATTGTGCCTTTGAGGGGTGCAAAGTCAAACTGTCGGAGAGTTACCGTGCCTGCTGTGGCTATAGAGGCTGAAATGGGAGAGACATGTTTTGCTTTTCAAATTTTATTTATTTATTGATAAATGATACAAAAATTAAAAGTAAAATAAACAAACAAATACTGATACAAAATTGACCCCCCCTGCAAAAAAACCCCTCATATACACCCTACACAACAAACATAAACCCTACACCCCCCCATGACTTCCCTCCACCACGACTCGACTTCCTTTAGTTCAAATTTGAATATTGTCATTGCATTCTTTGGATAATACATCTTATATCCATTTCTAATTTATATGCTCGCTTATACTTTACATACTTAATCCATGCATATCAACATCTTCTTAGAGCAGTGTTTTTCCATATACTCCTTGAAACACTGCCATTCTAATCTTAATTTTGGATTTGTCTGGAGCCTTATGGCTTCTGTTAACTTTGCCAATTCTATAAATTCCCTTAATTTACATATCCAATCTTCTTTTGTGGGTATTATCTCACCTTTCCACTTACTAGCGAGAACTATTGTGGCGGCTGCCGTGGCGTATAGAAAAATTGTTTTCTTTTCCTGTGGGATGTCCTTCCCTAATAAACCTAGTAAATACGCATCTGCTTTCTTTTCTATGGGGATTTTAAGCATCTTGTTCAACTCTTCATGTATAATACCCCAAAAATTATTAATCTTTTCGTAGCTCCACCAAACATGAATCATTGTCCCTTCGGCTTTATTGCATTTCCAACACAGATTGGACTTTAATTTATAAAGCTTTGAAAGTTTTGATGGTGTCAGGTACTACCTAAAGAACATTTCCATAAAGTTCTCTTTAATGGTATAAAAGGTAAAGGGACCCCTGACCATTAAGTCCAGTTGCAGATGACTCTGGGATTGCGGCATTCATCTCACTTTACTGGCCGAGGGAGCCAGCATTTGTCCACAGACAGCTTCCGGGTCATGTGGCCAGCATGACTAAGCCGCTTCTGGCAAACCAGAGCAGCGCACGGAAACACCGCTTACCTTCCCTGCTGGAGCAGTACCTATTTATCTACTTGCACTTTGATGAGCTTTCGAACTGCTAGGTTGGCAGGAGCAGGGACTGAACAATGGAAGCTCACCCCGTTGTGGGGATTCAAACCGCCATTCTTCTGATCGGCAAGCCCTAGGCTCTGTGGTTTAGACCACAGCGCCACCTGCATCCCTTTACTTTAATGGTATAGCAGGCGGTAAATCTGATATCCACTCACCAAAGCCTCTCCCACTGTTCTAGGTAGATCATATGGCCGATATCCTGTGCCCATTTGACCATTACCTCTTTTACTACTTCATCTTTCAAGTAATAAGTCATAAATTTTAGATAGCAATTTCTTATTATTTTTTAACAGTGCAGTATGTAATATAATGTAGATTCCTCTTTACCAAAGCCTTTTTGGTAGAGGAATGTTGGGAGAGACATGTTTTGTTGCAGCTGGGGCAGAAGGCGTTGTGTTGTGCTGCTGCAGGTACATCATGACATTTCTTCTCTCTGTGTTCCTGCCAGCAGTCATTTCTCCTCCAGGAAGAACTTTCAGACCATAAGAGCAGTTTGAGAGTGGAATGGTTTCCCTCTGGAGGTTGTGGGTGCTCCTTTCTTGGAGGTTTTTAAAGCAGAGGTCATGGATGCTTTAACTGAAATTCCTACATTCCAGGGGGTTGGACTGGATGAACTTTGGGGTTCCCTTCCAACTCTACAATTCTAAGATTCTATGAAAACCTAAGAAATAGCCATGCCACTGGAAGACACAAGATCTACCCACTTTGGAAGAATGGCAGATGAAGCTGATTGACTGTATGGGACTGGCAGAAATGACTAGCAGAATCCGTGACCAGGGAGAAGAGTCGGCAGAAGAAGATTGGGAAAAATTTAAGGACTATTTACAAAAACATTCTAAAATTAAGGAATGTTGAATGATGTTGGATTAAAATTAAGTGGTTTCAAGCTGTAATTATGATAAAATGACTTTTTTATTGTAAACAAGAATTTAAAGGTATGATAATTTAAGATGTTGGAGAGAAAATAAGGTGTTTCTTTTTTCTTTCTTTCTTTTTTCTTTTTAAGCTGTAATGCTTTGAGATAAGGATTTGCTGTATAAAAAATTCAAACTGGGTATACAAGAAGGGGAGGTATGAGGAGGTCGGGGAGACAAGTTATAAGAAAATAAGTTGTGAAATTTATGTGTTTTTAATATTTTTATGTTTGTTTTTCTTTTTTGTTTGTTAAAAAATTGGAAACTCTAATACATATCTTTTAAAAAAAGAAAGAAATAGCCATGCCACTGCTCCATAGTACACGTGGACTTCTGATTCTGTAAGCCCTGGTAACATGAGGCATGGAGCATTGATTTTTGTTTGCTGTTTTCTACGCAGAGATGATAATCTTTTGAGATTTCAGTCCCTGTGCTGCTGCTGAGTCACTGCTTCTGTAGTACTTGCCTACATGTTTCATGAGTCATAGAAGTGCCACAAAAGATCAACACTAGCAAGGAAGGAGAGGGGGAAAGCAGTACTGTGTGGGGAGAAACACCATAGCTCTAGGCAGGAACGTCAACCAAAAACAAATATACATTTCCACATGCTTTCTCATGGCAGAACTCCTCTGCCAAGTCATCATTCATCATCAAGTTATAGTTAGACATGTTAGATTGAGTGCAGCAGAGGCTTTTGTCGACTTTCCCTCTGGAGTTTGCAATGCGTATGGATGTAGATTAAAGTTGTGGGGGAAATAGGAAATCAACAAGGCAAAATGTAACCCGGATCCCCTGATATACAAGACCAGTGTTCTTTCTCTCTTTTCTGGGTGGGACGCAGGGGTATGCATACCCCTAAACTTTTTGTGAATCTTTGTACTTTTATCCATTTTCTGTATTTATTTTCCCAAACTTGAACTATAAAATGGTGGTTTTCTTGAGTCAAAATGAGAGTACCCCTAAACACTTTTTTAAAAAAGAAAAAAAGCTCTGTACAAGACAATCTTGTGGTTCCTGGCATCCTTCTGTTTCAGGAGACAATGGGAAAGTGTGCCTTCGGAGGTGAAATCAAACCATTGGAGAGTCACAGCGCCTGCTGTGGCTGTGGAGACCGATGCAGGAGAGACATGTTTTGTTGCAGCTGGGGCAGAGGAAGGTGTTCAGCTGGGCTGCTGCAGATGCACCGCGGCCTTTCTTCCCTCTGCGCTCCTCTCAGCATTCATTTCTTCTCTTACTGCTGTGACTGTCTGTCTCCAGGCACTGCAGTCATCTGCAAAGGATTCCCACCTGACAGGGTTAATGTTGCCAGGCTTCATGCCACGTTTGCAGAAATCTTTGTAAGGTAGAGTTGGTCTGCCAATGGGCCTGGTGCCGGAAGCCAGCTCCCTGTAGAGTACATCAATCAGACTCTCTCTCAATCTATTCATCATTCCTTACTCAGCACAAATTTCTAAACAGAAAACAGCACCGACTTCATCAAAAGTTTGGGAAATATCAGAAGGGGAAAATATCACAAAGGTTGGGCTGATTTTCTTTCTCTGTATAAAAGCTGACATAACTCTTTCTGCGAAATGGTAATGGAAGCTATATATTAATCAATTATATATATATAATTGAAGAAATGTTAATCCTACAATTACCATTAGATCCACTTAACATGTCTGTTAAGTTTTGTACGTTCTCTTGTGCCTGAAAGATAACGTGAATTGCTGTTAAATGTATTAGTAGCTATAGGGCTGATCCTTGGTAGATGCTTCAAAAGAGGAATGATTACCAAAAGCATGAGAGTGAATGCTTCTTGTCGAGTTAACAGCTTATCAAAGATCTCATGATGAATTTGTAAGGTTAAGAGAAGCCTGGAGTCTATTTGCACCATATCTAATGAATCAATTTTCTCTTATGGGTAATAATTCTGAATGCCCGAATATTCTTTAATAAACTGGAATACGATAAAGTTGTGAGAGCGGTTTTCTGATTAAGGTGTCTGGCATTTTCAGCCTTCTGTCATTATAAATTAAAGGCAATTGGACTGATGGTATGTAATTTGGAATGGGTATCCCATACAAAGGATAATCTGGGCACATTCTGATTATATTGTATCTTATAGTAGACTTGCTTCAGTGTACTGGCAATTTTAGTGTTACCTTTAAAGCATGTATTGCTATTGTACATTTTTATATTTGTGAGGATTCTTTTTAAGGACTGGGTGTCAGTTTATTAAATGAAAAAAGTATTTAATTGGCACTAAAAAGAGTATAAGGAAGGTGCCGCGGTAAATAGGGTGCCACCACCCAAAAGGCCCTCTCGCCAGTGACCACCTGTTGCACCTCACTTGCGTGTACCAGAAGCCTGCTTCACAGCTACCTCTATTAAACCAAAATCATACTATTGTCTCCTCAGAAACACTGCTCTTCCTGAGTTCTGGGGTGTGCTCAGCCCCCGTCATGGAAAGAAGGGCAAGAGCCCTCAAGTCTACTGCCAAAGTGAGCAGATGAGCTCTGTCTTCATTCTTTACCTCTCCCCTTTTCCTGTTTTGGAAAGAATTCTAGGGCATGTTCTAGGTCAGGGGTCTGCAACCTTTAAGACAAAAAGAGCCACTTGGACCCGTTTCCAAAGGAAAAAAAACTGGGAGCCGCAGAACTCGTCATTATAAAAATAACTTTTTTTGTCACTTTTTATTATTTCTTTGTTTGACCCCTCAGAATTACTTCTCCTCATAGAAATAAACGTTAAATTAACAAGTTACCTTTTTTGTTGTGTGTGTTCTTCACTCCCCTTCAAAACAGTGACCAGAGTACATGCCCCCTTTCAATGCAGTGACCAGCGTACATGCCCCTTACAATGTAGCGGGCGGGCGGGCGGGAAGGTGACGTTGGGACAGTGCGTGACTAACGCACGCACCGCCCCCATGCGACGTCACAGCCAGTACAGCACCCGCCGCAGTGGGGAGTGTCGGGGCGCACAATGCGCCTCCTTCCCTCGCTAGTATCCGCCCCGGAGCCGTGGCAAAGGTGTAAAAGAGCCACATGCGGCTCCGGAGCCGTGGGTTGCAGACCCCTGTTCTAGGTAGTTAGCAAGCCTCTTAGACCTCACTATCACAGCATACAAAACTGACAAGGGTAGGTGTCAGCATGCTCACAACACCTCCATTGTAGGTGCACAAGTCTTCCAGGCAACTTGCCCGCCATTACTAAACTCCTCATTGAGGAATCTCTGACAAGCCGGTGAGGAACGCTGGGTTTCCCGGAATGCAGCTTGAAAACCATTGCATTAGATCCTTACTCAACCCTTGGGCCATGACAGATGTTACAGTTGCCATGGGAATGCTGCTAAAAATGGCCTTCCTGTGGAGAGTGATCTTTCCAGGGACCAGCCAAGAGAAGCAGTTGCTACTTAGAATTGTGTCACAGAATCTCATGCCTTGATGCTCTGCTCACTCTCGTAGGAACCATTAGAAGGAAGAGGGAGATTTGTAATGTGCAGGACAGTCGCCACAGGGAGGGTGGTTGAGCGAGGTGTGCAATACAATTTTGGTGCATATGACAAGCCGTGGATGCACTTTACACATCCAGAAAGGATCAGATTCATACATCAGAAGGTGAGTGATGATCACCAGTATGAAACAGCAGTTGATCAGGATCCTTTAAAAAGCAGCCTGTCAGCAGAAGAAGGGAATGGAATCTACTTTAAGGCCTGTGGAAATAACTCTTGATTCATTGAATTCAGTGGCTTATGGCAATGCATGGAATTAATTTAACTGTGTTTTGTCAGCAAATCTGTTCCTTCCCAACTCCACATCTAATTGCCCCTCAAAGCGTATGTTCCACTGCATGTGTTCACTGCTGATCCTTATTTAGCACTTTAAATGAAATAGACAAAATAACTCACTGTGCAGTCAGAAGAGTGTTCTGTTGCCAGGGGAAATAAAGCTCCATTTATCTAGTGAATTGCAGTGCCAGAAAAAGGATGCTACAAATGCCCGGTTATAGTGTTTGGTCATCATTCTTGATCCTCAAAAGACCAGTCTGTGCTACTTTCCATTTGTTCCTTCCCCAGTCTCAACATAACTGCTTGACGCAGCTCATATCTCTGAGTCTCTGTGCCATATGGAAAGAGAACTGCCAGGAGTTAGCCACTTCACATTGATGAACTAAAAATCAGGAGTGTATCCATTGCCTGGGCTGGCCATGATTACTTAATTCATAAATGCCGCCTTACAAGTAAGCAATGATGTACTGGTTAACAAAGCATGAATAGGAGGGCAAAACCCCATCTCCCAGTTGGGTGAAACAGCCAAAGTGGTGCCAAAATGTTCAGCATGCTGGTTTCTTCAATGAATAAATGGAATGCCAAGTGTGGACACCCACAAGCTTCCAGGGAATGGTAGTGGCTTCAGATTAAATAACATGGAGTACAAGCAAACATGTGGTTTCCTTTAACTGGCATAAACTGTGCGCCAGAGAGGTAGGAGAAGAAGTCATTCACAGATGTGCAAAGGACAAGGTCCACATCTTTTGCACAAAGGCCACTGTTTAGTCCAGTTAATTAAGGAAGGGTGCTTCCATACAGGAAATGGATCGATTGCCTGTCTCTTGCTATGATTCTGGGATGGATCATTTTATCATGACTGGGCAGGGATATTTAAGGGAACCTGAATTAGAGCAACTAGTAAGAATGTAACACACTTCATAATAATTAGAAGCCTGTTGGATTGTTGTTGTTTTTTTTAAAAAAATATATTGATAATGTGTCTGGTCTAATAATTGCATTTTGATTGTAAAAGAAAGTTAGGCTAAAATTCTGTACCTGCCTCCAACTCAAGGGGACCTGCTTCTGAATTGCATTATTAGTGTAATTTTAAAACTCTCTACATTTTGTTTTAATGCACAAAAGACATTGATGCATTCCTAAAGTGATAAGCAACTTGCCCAGGGCTGCCATATTTGTTATAGTTTTATTTTTGCTATAGTTTTATTATATTTTTAGCTTGCAGATGAAAGCAATAATAAAAAGGATACAAGTGTGAAGCAAAATCAATAAGTGCCACCAAATTGTTCCTCGGGGAGACTATAGTCTGTGACAAAATGCTGCTTTGAAGCTTTCAAGCCACTTCCCTGCAAGCTCAACACACACACAAGCAAAGAAAGCCATACATTTATTCAAGCTCGAAGGTTTATGTTCTTAAGGCTCTGTCTTTTGAAATACATGATTACTGTGCAAAAAGAACTCCATTAAGGAAGACACCAAAAGAAATGTTCAATGCAGTTATACAGAATTGTCCCCCTCCCCATACAAGTTCATTGTTTCCCCATCGTTAGCATAGATACTGGTAACAACCTATGGCCAACGCCTTGGTCCTCTTTTCCAAGATGTGAAACAGCATTCTTCTTCTTGTTCGTACGAAGGCGATGGACCCAGCTGAGGCTTGGAAAATACTCCAAAGATTGCTGAGGTGGGTGATGCGCAACTCAAACCTTTGAGAAAGCCATTGTAAACGCAGGGTACATTTCAGCATGGTATGAGAGGAAAGTGGCTAATTGCTACCTTTAACTGACTGTTTCAAATGCAGAATTATATCTTTATTGAAAATATATAATTACTGGATATGCAACTGCATATGTATGTGGTGTAAGATTCTCACTTGGAAGCCTCTGAGACCCTAGTTGAGGGGGTCAGTTGCTTCTCTTGCCATCGACCCCGGGCTCTTTTCTTCATGTGCAAAGTTGCTGGCCTAAATTTTCCCCACCTCCCAGATTCAACTTCTTTTATCCTGCTGGACAGAATTTGAAAAGATTACAGAATAAGCTGAAGCATAGGAGGAGGACACAGAAACCAGGTGATTCTGGAGTTGATATAAGGGGTGATCACTGGTTATAAACTCAGGGCAGTCTGAAACAGTGGGAGGGGGGAACTGGTTGGTCTGATAACACCAGCAGGCATTGTTTTAGGGTTCATTCACACTCCCACTTGCCCTGCTGCTTCCCCCTGGGGAAACCCACTGTTTAACACTGAATTGGAGCAAATGTCAATCAGGCAGTGGCGGAGGAACCCTCTCTGCACTCGGGGCAGGATGCCGAGTGGCGGGGCGAACCACCTGGTGGCGCGCACATGATGTCTGTATAGACTGCACATGCGCAGCAGCCCATACAGAGTGTACACGCATGGCAGCCCATACGGTCGCCGTGTGAGAGGCAGTCCGTATGGATGCTCGGATGGACGGCATGTGAGAGTGGCAGCCTGTAGGGTCGCTGTGCCAGAGGCAGCCCGTATGGACACCTGTATGGACAGCATGCAAGAGTTGCAGCCCGTACGGATGCCCAGATGGACGGCATGTGAGAGTGGCAGCCTGTACGGATGCTGCGTGAGCAACGCCCATAGTAACTGTGCGTGCCCTTGGCCGCTCTACAGCTGGGGGGAGGCAGGGGTCATCTTGTCACCACCTCCCAGAGTGGCACCCAGGGTGGCCGCCCCCTCCGCCCCCCACTTTGTACGCCCCTGCAATCAGGTTGTCTCTAGATTGACATTTGCTCCAATTTAGTGTCAAAGATGGGTTTCCAGGGGAGAGCAGTGGGGCAAGGACAAAGACCCCAGACCCATGCCTAGTACGGCATAAGCAGAAAAGTGCTCCAATCCATGGTGCCTAGACGTGGGGCAAGGAGCAGTGTGGATGGCCTCTTAGTTAAGCAAACTCAAGTGACCTCTGTCCAAGACCAACAGAAGTGGGAGTCTATAATGTGTCTATCCTTTAGAAGAAAGGACAGCTGGGAAGGACTGGATTTGCTCCCTGCTCCTGTACAAATCAGATTATCAGCAAAACTATGCCTATGCAGGCTAGAGCTGAATACATTTGGGAAACATCTGTGCGACGCTTGTGTGAGTGTGTGCTTCTACATCTAGCTCAGGATATGTGTGCAGAAACCTGTTTCCACAACTGTGTGTCTGTAACCAGATTGGAGCTTGTAGTACTATATTTTTAGTCAGATTCTACAATCCAGGTTCTACAATACTTGGACTAGAAACAAGATTTGAATGGAGTCTGAATCTCTGAGTGCTTTGGAGAGATCCTGGGCTTGTCAGAGGTGAAACGGGATTTGTACAAGGTACCTCAAATCAAAGCAGCGGCCCCCTAAAGTTTTTAACCTTATCAGATAAGGAAAAAACCAGGGAGGGGGAGGGAGGTAGAGCAAAAAGCAGGGCAAGGAAAAGGGGGAGCAAGAACTACATTGTTTAGGGAAGCTTTTAATGTTTGATGTATCACAGTATTTTAATATTCTTTTGGAAGCCGCCCAGAGTGGCTGGGGAAACCCAGCCAGATGGGCGGGGTATAAATAATAAATTATTATTATTATTGTGATTGACAGGTCAGGCTTGTGATCAGAGGGGGCGATTTTACTCAGACTCTCCAAACCCACCACTTTGGGAGAGGAAAGTTAATCCCTTTGGGTTAATCCCAATCAAATATAAAGAAGCCTAGCACACACACACGCAATCCTGAACCTGTTTGCCTGTAATTTAACAGGTTTCTTATCTCAGGACACCTGTCTCATGTCTGCAGCTTTGAGGCCAATTTCTCCCAAAGCTTTAGGGGAGAGAAAGATTCCTTTTTACCCTTTCCACCCAAAGAAACTGCAAAGGCTACACAGGTGGAGAAAGCACTGTGCCTATCGTTCTGAAATTTGGCCGGTTTCATCCCCTCAGGAGGGGCTACTATGCTTGCAAATTTCATCCAAGTCTGCCAAAAATAAAAATTATAGACATTACCTTTTTATTTTTTAAATGAAGATTGAAACGTGTCCAGTGCAACAAAATTCTGAATCTAGTTGTATTTTGAGAGGATTAATCTACCTTTTAAGGACTACTGTGCTTGCAAATTTCATCCACTTACAGTCTATGTAAATTATAATTGTTTAATTCACACTGAAATGGAGAATGCCTGTGTATATTGCTGAAAGGGCTTTAACATGGGGAAATTCCACTGGAGTATACCCAGTTTTCTGCTAGCTAACACGCGAGTGTTTAACCTCAGATCAGGTGACAAAGGTTTGCCATTTTGAAGAGCCTTTGAGTCTTTCTTCCCAGGTTCTGTGGAAGTAAGGATGCGTAAACAAAGCTCTCCAGGAGCGTACAGCCTTAGGCTGTAATGGAATTTCATTTAGAGTTATTTTTCAGGTGCTGAGCCTGTGCTGGACAGCACAAAATATTGTATGGAATTATTTGGATGTATGTATCTTTGATGTTTTTTGTTCTGTTTGGAAGAAAATTCTGCAAGTAAAACTTTAATTAAACTTTTGGGCCTTGGCAATGTTTCATTTCCAGAAGGAGTCAGCTTTTATGCATTCACTTGCTTCAAGCTGAACAATATTATTATCAGCAATGGTCTATTAGAGAGAAAGAGAGAGAGAGAGAGAGAAAGAAAGAAACTGAACCATATTCCTATGTTGTAAAGAATGTCAAGGCACAGTACTTGTACAAAGGCTGATTAAAATACCATTTGCTATTTGGGAACAGTATAAGGGCATCTGCTTCCTTTATATCTTGGGTTCATATTCATCAGCTCGGGGGTGTGTGTGTGGAACACACTGTTGCAATAATAAAGCAAAATATATCCACAGCCTAAACATGCAATGTAGATACTATTCTACACCTCCTTTTTGAGCAGTGAGATACGTCATGACTGAAAGGACCCCATTATTGTTGATGATTGAAATTTTCAAATACTATATTATGAGTTGGAAGGCTGGAACATAGAGGACTCATACCTAAAGGAGCATGCAATTATTAAAGGGAGAATAAATATAGAAACTCTTAAGGTCATTTTTGGTGAATCATCCTTTTTTCATTTGAAGTGGAAGTTTGAGAGAAAAATTCAAGGGTGTGGAGAGAGGTTTTTTTAAAAGGTATTGTCAACCAAATGCTGAATACTTTTGATGCTACTAGCACTATATCGTGTTGTGACTTCATTCCAATAAAAGAGTTAAATCCATCCTGGTGTTGGTGGTGGTCTCTGTTCACTGCATAATTTATACTGCTTACCATAGAATCAAGGGACGCAGGTGGCGCTGTGGGTTAAAGCACAGAGCCTAGGACTTGCCGATCAGAAGGTCGGCGGTTCAAATCCCCGCGACGGGGTGAGCTCCTGTTGCTCGGTCCCTGCTCCTGCCAACCTAGCAGTTTGAAAGCACATCAAAGTGCAAGTAGATAAATAGGTATCACTCTGGTGGGAAGGTAAATGGCATTTCCGTGCGCTGCTCTGGTTTGCCAGAAGCGGCTTAGTCATGCTGGCCACATGACCCAGAAGCTGTACACCAGCTCCCTCAGCCAATAAAGCGAGATGAGCGCTGCAACCCCAGAGTCGGTCATGACTGGACCTAATGGTCAGGGGTCCCTTTACCTTTTTTACCATAGAATCAAAAAATTGTAGAGTTGGAAAGGACCTCTAAGAAGGGATAACTTCTTAGAGCAGATTACCAAACATTCAGAAAGGAGAGATGTGGTAGTCATGGGAGACTTCGACTTCCCCAGTATCTGTTGGAACTCAAACTCTGCCAAGAATATAAGGTCTGACAAATTCCTCCATTACCTCACTGACAATTTCAATTCCCGTCTTTATAAATGACTTGGATGAAGGAATTGAGGGGAAGCTTATCAAATTTGCAGATGACACCAAACTGGGAGGGGTAGCTAATGCTGCAGAAGACAGAAACAGGATTCAAAGTGACCTTAACAGATTGAAGAATTGGGCCCAAGCTAACAAAATGAATTTCAATTGGGACAAATTTAAGAATGAAAAGCACTTCAGTGGCTCATAGAAGCTTTCCTCAAAGGAGAAGAGAACTTTACAAGCCCTGAAATTCTTCTCCTGCTCCGATGAGAATCCAAACTGGAAAAGAATCACTGGCTTCCCTGACGGACAAGTCCTTTACGTGTGGCACAGAGAGAGACACCTCTCTTATCAAGCAAAGCGGGATCATGGGCATTTTGGTAGCCCAAGATCCACATGCTAAAAGAGTTGCCTCCACACTGGATCACTGACATCTAAAGCTCTTAATCCTGAAGTGGCTGGGTGCGTATGGGGACAGGGAGCCAGCACCACTGGTAGTTGGGTAGAAGAGGAGGAATTCCTTCTCCTGCACAATTTTTTTTTTCTTCAAAAATTTTTTTGTTGGTTTTCACAACATTATAAACACACACACACACACAAGACAAACAAACATAAATCATAACCTTATTGAAAATTACACTTATTAACATTGTTAAGTGACTTCCTCGCTTCCCCTTGGTTGAATTTCATTGCATATCCTTTTAATGGTTTTCCAAATCACAATTTTTGTAAAATTTAATTTAAACATTAACATTCTTAGATCTTCACATTATGAAATTAAACATATTAATTCAACACTTAACATAAATAAAATCCTAAGCCAATTAAATGTCTGCAAGCTGTTTTCAGTTAATTTAACTTAACATATTTAACTAAGTAATCATTAAATTTAATCCACTCTTCCTGATACTCCTCCTCCTTCTGGTCGCGGACTCTTCCGGTTAGGTCGGCTAGCTCTGAAAAATCCATCCTCTTCATCTGCCATTCTTCTATCATTGGTAATTCTTGGGTTTTCCACTTTTTAGCTAACAGAATACGCGCAGCAGTTGTGGCATACAAAAATAATTTAACATCTTTCTTGGGCAATTCCAAACCTGTTATTCCAAGAAGGAAGGCCTCTTTATAAATGAATATTTCAACATTTTTTTTCAGTTCATTATAAATCTTTTCCCAGAAGTCTTTCACCTTGGGACAGGTCCACCACATATGATAGAAGGTTCCTTCCGTTTCTTTACATTTCCAACAGAGATTATCACAGTTATGATATATCTTGGTCTTTCTGCACAAATATTAAAGGTGCAGAAGTCCTGCATAATAGGCTGCTCTTGTTACACGATGCAGCTGATGGAGGAAACTGGGTTTCCCTATGGCCATCTATTAAGCTGAGAAACATTTTCCCAGCTCTTAACTCACGGTTTTGGACCTGCCGCCTTCTCTCACTTTCTGACTCAGCAGCAGCTCTCCAGTTACCACCTAGGAAAAGGTGAGCCGAAATATGTGGTGCATGACTCAGACTTTTTATTATTGTTGTTGTTGTTGTCGCTCCTATGGGACACTTCTGGCTGCCGCTTCTTTTATTACCTATTGTGACGTTACTAGCTCCATTATTTGCACAGTCATTCAAATTTTACAGCCCGCTCATTCTCATCTGACTGTGGTCGTCTTTAAGTGCCAGATTCTGATACTGAGTTGCTTAAGAAATATCTTCCAGTCAAACGCAGCATAAACTGGATGGCTTCTCTCTTCTTCTACCCTTTTGCTGTAAAATCTCTCTCTCTAGCATTCCCCCCCTTTATTAATAGTCTTACAATACATTACATAAATATATGATACATCTCATAAAGTAAATTGAAGTTTCAATCATATACACATACAAAAAGAAAAACATATACTTTATCTTTTCTTACCTATATATAAACCTTGAACTTCTGCTGTATTTATGTTAACTTTTATGCGATTATTAACAAAAATTCTTATCAATTTTTTTAAACAAAAAATATCCTAAGGACTTTGGACTTCCTGTCAATTCCCGTTGTATAATTTTATTTTGATAGTGAATGTACCTACCATTATTACTCTATTCTTTATATATTCTCTAAGACAATCTTACAACAATTTGTACCATTGATCTTATTTCTCATATGTTTCTTTATCCAAGGTCAGTCAAGTGCTGTCATAGACGATAAACCACTGGCATATTTTTGCACATATCTCTTATATTTGTCCCATATTTTTTTCAAATTCTTGTCTTGAATTACCCCTTAAACTGTTGGTCAATTGCACCATTTCCACATATTCTTGTAGCTTATTCTGCCACTCTGTTAAATCAGAACATTTTCCCCTTTCCAATTTTTTGCTACTAGTGTTTGGGCTGCGGCGGTGGCGTATAAAAACATTTCTCTTAATTTTTTCGGGATATCTTTACCAACAATACTTAGCAGAAACACTTCTGTTTTTTTAAAAAATGTTATACTAAAGATTTTTTCACAGTTCGTCATATACCAGGCCCCAAAATTCTCTTATTTTTCTACACGTCCACTACAGGTGGTGCATGTCTCCATTGCTTCCCCCACACCTCCAGCAATCTCTCTCTCTCTCTCTAGCATTTCAGCAAATTACCGTAAATGCTGGTCTTTCACCATCCTGCCATAGTTTCTCATGTCTTGTTAACATGCGTCTTAGATGTCAGTGACGGGTTATGCCTTTGCTGAACATAAATTGTTTCACCTACAAGTCTTCCGCAGACTTCAGGGGCATTGCTCCTGAAGCAAGGACTGCACCAGGTTTAGCATAGTGGCATGGATAGACTCCCCAGGGCTATTGGTGCTGTCTCTCTCATGATGGAACTGCCTCCTCCTAATGGTGTTAGTGGTTTCATTGATGGAGCTGCTGCTGCTGGGGTAAAACCTGCACAGTTTTGTCCCCACCATCTTGCCTGGGGGTGCTGGCCTCCTTCCTAAAGGAGCTAAACAGCCACTTGCTCCCAGTACGTTTCCGAGCACAATTCAAAGTACTGGTGTTGACCTTTAAAGCCCTAAACGGCCTCGGCCCAGTATACCTGAAGGAGCGTCTCCACCCCCATCGTTCTGCCCGGACGCTGAGGTCCAGCGCTGAGGGCCTTCTGGCGGTTCCCTCATTGCGAGAAGCAAAGCTACAGGGAACCAGGCAGAGGGCCTTCTTGGTAGTGGCGCCCGCCCTGTGGAACGCCCTCCCATCAGATGTCAAAACGATAAACAACTACCTGACATTTAGAAGACATCTTAAGGCAGCCCTGTTCAGGGAAGTTTTTAATCTGTGATATTTTAC
The DNA here is from genome assembly GCF_965112155.1 of Podarcis liolepis. NCBI lineage: Eukaryota > Metazoa > Chordata > Lepidosauria > Squamata > Lacertidae > Podarcis > Podarcis liolepis. Next base: position 5,807,927 of record NC_139556.1, read on the forward strand.
TGTATTTTGGTTTCTATGGAAGCCGCCCAGAGTGGCTGGGGAAACCCAGCCAGATGGGCGGGGTACAAATAATAAATTATTATTATTATTATTATTATTATTATTATTATTATTATTATTATTATTACTAGCTGCCATTTTATTATCCCATAATGCAATGCTAGGGAGCATCCAATTGGCAGTGCTCTCCTAGGTGGGTGTAGCCATGAGCTAGGGGGATTAAGCACCAGCTCAGGTAGTTCCAGCTAAGGCCCTTGGCTGCTGGGGTGGTCAACTGCCTTAAATGGGCATGGATGCTGGGACTACCAGCTGAGGACGTCCTCTGAGCCTTTTGGACATGGCATCCTGAATATGGGACACCCAGACAAACTCCCTCAGCCACACTCGGGACTGATGGGAGCTGAAGTCTAGAAACATGATGGGCGGCCCGGGATGCCCACACTCTGCTGTACAGGGTGTTCCTTGAGTGCCATAAATGTCAGGGAGCAGTTGGTATCAAATCTGACTGTCTCTTTGGAGTCTCAAGGGAGGAAACTGATGAAGATACTGGGTAAGGCTGTCCAGGAGGGTGAGGAGGAGAAGGAAAGCAAACGTGGCATTGTCCACATAATGTGTGATTTGTAACTCCTGGTATTTCCCCCTGTTCTCGGTTATTATTGTTGCATTGATATTCTCCTACAGAGGCACTGCAATATCTTTTAGTTTAATGTTCTCATTTTGCTGATCTGCCATCTCTATATTAGGGATATTACAGAAGTAAAGAAAAATGTGGCATGCCTTTTTTAAAAAGAAGTTTAAAATATTGCAGTTTTCAGGAAGAAACTTTACTTGTAAAAGGCTCACATCCCCCCCCCCCCCCCCCGCGGAAGGATGGATTAGAAAAACACTCTCTCTTTTAGTCGAGTTACGGTTAATTATTATAGCAGATCCACTGCAAAGTGCTGTTTATAACAGCTTCCTATAATTTGCAGGTCCAGCTCTCACAGAAAGCAAAAGGTCATTTCATTCATTTCTACATCTTGACTCTTCCACAGGGGGGAAAGGAAAGGAAATAAGCAGGATTTGCCACTTGGCCAACGCACTTGAATGGGCCATGCTGTGTTGACTTGCCTGAGGCGGCAATCCTATGCCCACTTACCGGGGGGGGGGGGGTAAGCCACAGGAGTGAAGTGAGAGCTGGACCATAAAGAAGGCTGATTGCCGAAGAATGGATGCTTTTGAATTCTGGTGCTGGAGGAGACTCTTGAGAGTCCCATGGACTGCAAGGAGATCAAACCTCTCCATTCTGAAGGAAATCAGCCCTCAGTGCTCACTGGAAGGACAGATCCTGAAGCTGAGGCTCCAATACTTGGGCCACCTCATGAGAAGAGAAGACTCCCTGGAAAAGCCCCTGATGTTGGGAAAGATGGAAGGCACAAGGAGACGGGGACAACAGAGGACGAGATGGTTGGACAGCGTTCTCAAAGCTACAAACATGAGTCTGACCAAACTGCGGGAGGCAGTGGAAGACAGGAGTGCCTGGCGTGCTCTGGTCCATGGGGTCACGAAGAGTCGGACATGACTAAATGACTAAACAAGAACAACAAGCCACATGAAATTCAATGAAAAGGCTGAGGAAGCATGCGTAGGATATAAGGGAAACTTAAGTCCCATCCATGCCTTACTTGTGTGGAGTGTGTTAAGGGGTGATATGATAGCCATGTTCAAATATATAAAAGGATGTCACATAGAGGAGGGAGAAAGGTTGTTTTCTGCTGCTCAAGAGAAGCGGACACGGAGCAATGGATCCAAATTACAAGAAAGAAGATTCCACCTAAACATTAGGAAGAACTTCCTGACAGTAAGAGCTGTTTGACAGTGGAATTTGCTGCCAAGGAGTGTGGTGGAGTCTACTTCTTTGGAGGTCTTTAAGCAGAGGCTTGACAACCATATGTCAGGAGTGCTCTGGTGGTGTTTCCTGCTTGGCAGGGGGTTGGACTCGATGGCCCTTGTGGTCTCTTCCAACTCTATGATTCTATGGTTTGGAAATAGAGCTTTTAGCTCCACTCCTGATGTTGCATTGTTCACTGTTGTCTGGAGTGACAAGCCCAAGGGCTGAGCTTCTTGTGTGTATGAGCCCCCCCCCCCGGTTAGGGTGCCCCAGTTGCATGGAGCCACCTTTGCATGTGACTAGTTTGTGCTCTGCGCTTTCTCTTCAAACATGCAGCTGCCTAGGGAATGAGTCACAATATTTGGGGTGTTCCTTAAAATATAGGTCTGCTTCAAGTAAACATGGTGATCCCCTACATGAGAGAAACACATGGAGAGGGCTTTCCTTTAACAGCAAATGTCTATATTTTTAAATTCCCTATATGTACATAAGAACAACCCACCCATTAGCTGTACTTTGTAGTGCTGCCAACAAGGATCTGAAGCAAAGGCAATCTTGTGGCATGTAATCCAAAATGCAGCCAATTACCATATTTTTCGCCCTATAGGACGCACTGTCCCATAAGGCGCACCTAGTTTTTTTGGGGGGAAATAAAAGGAAAAAATTATTTCCCCCCCAGGCGCGGGGCTGGGGCGGGGGAGGCCCGAGCTTCCCCCGACCCCAGCCCCCAAACAGGCAGCTCTCTGCAAGCCGTGGGAGAGGTCCGCGAAGCTTGGACGTGCTGATCTCAGCGTGCGCAGGCTTCGGCATGCAGGCAACTCTCCGCAAGCAGCAGGAGCGCTCCCGCTGCTTGCGGAGAGGTCTGCGAAGCCTGGAGAGCGAGAGGGGTCGGTGCGCACCAACCCCTCTCGCTCTCCAGGCTTCAGCGAAAGCCTGCATTCGCCCCATAGGACGCACACACATTTCCCCTTCATTTTTGGAATGAAGGGCGAAAAATACAGTATTGTAATTTGCACTACTCTGAATTTTCCAGTGGAGTTTTCCAACCAAGAATCTGTGCAGAACTGCATATATGAGTGAAAATAACAAAAATGCACTATGTTTGAGGAACCATTTTTTTTTGCGGGGGGGGGGGTTTAAAAAGAGAGAAACTGAAATATGCAAATGTGTCCATTTAACTAATGGAGGCTGAAACCCAAATAACTTATCGAATTGCAACTTCAGAATAAAAAGGAGCCTGCTGGTTTCTTTACACATTGGGATGGGAGACTGATATCATTTGCTGCCCCATTCATACTGCGGAGGGTGTGTTTGTGTGTTTGTATATGGAATTATTATGGATATGGTGCTGAAATACTGGTATTAAATAGCTATTAGTTTCATGCATTTGATGCATCATAAACCTGTCTGTTGTTGCATTTCCACTAGTGCACAGGTAAATTACTTTCTGGGTTGCGGTGACAGAGGGGGGAAATCACTTCTGAGTGCTAGTAGATAAATAAAAATCAGCTAAAATGGGAGAAACGCAGTTCCATCCTCATCAACAATTTGTCACAGGGTCTACCCCCCGGCACATCTAAAATCTCAAAGAAAATGGCAATTTGAACTGAAATAGATTCAGAAGGCTGACAGGAATTACAAACATCCTGCTTGGTTACTAATGTGGAAAGCTCACTTTCAATACCTGTTATCTGGACAGTGCAGCTTTCAAAACCATCTCTAATGTTTTGAACCTTGAGACATAAGGAGGTAGACATATCTCTGACTTCATTGCTGAAGGTAAAATTAAACGAGAAAAAGACTTGGGTTTCAAAAGAGAAAATATATATGGTTCAATGGGATCCAAAAGTGTGTGTGTGTGTGTGTGTGTGTGTGTGTGTGTGTGTATGTATACACACATATGATTAGTTCTATCGCTAAGTCAATTAAGCTGGAATGCAATCTGTGCACCATTTCAAAAAATGAATGTTTGACGCACACAGCAAACCAATTAAAAGGGACTGGAAATATATTTCTGTCCCTTGAAATCTATGCCAGGTGACAGATATAATTGCTACCAAAAAATTGCAATTTGGAACCCGAAGATGACACACACAATTCTGCAGTCCAGAGTCAATGATATCTGTATTAGCAAAGTCACTTAAATAACGTAGAAGGACTCCAGAGATAAAAGTCCTGATAACATTTTACTAAGCAAAACAAAAACGGTGTATAATTAGAGGAGAAAGGAACAGAGAGTTTGCATCTATCTTAGGTCAGGTCTTGTACATAGCAGGGAGAAATGTAACTAAACATAAAGAGGAAGATTCCCTCAGAACTATCCAGCCAATTAGAGCATGTGCTACCTCAGAGAATATCATGCCACTCTGCTTGGTTGCTAAGCACCTGCAGCTACTTGACTTGAACACTAACAGAATTAATCCATAAGTTACAAACTGAATGATCCCTGGCTGTTGCATTTCCAACAATATGTGAGAAAACTGGAGATGGGTACCCTTTTGAGAAATTAACTATGTAATGAAACACAGTGATAGTGTGATGGCCTGGGATTCCGAGTCTGAGAGTAAACCGGAGGAATCCCAGCCGGCACAGGAGTCCCCGCCTCCAGGGCCGGCTGAACTGGGGGAAGGCCTAGATGCTGAGGAGCCTGCACCTGTGCCAGATCCTCAGGGGCAGGCACCAGGTGAAACCATTCTGGCCCCAGAGGTGCTGGAGGACTCAGTGTCTACAGGTGAGCCTCCCCCGGGGCCCAGTAACCCTTCGGCCTCTCCTGAACTGCAGAGGCTTAGGGCAGAGAGGCGAAGGGAACTGGTCTCTCCCAGGAGGAGTGCTCGCCTTAAGGCCAGGAGAGGCGGGGCTCCTGGGGGCCGGGACCGCCCCCGGCCTTAGAAGAAGATAAAGGTCAGGCAGCCCGGTCCCAGGTTGCGGGAGCAACGTCGTTGGGGAGTCCCTGCTTTACCCAGACCTAGATCTGCACTCCCAGTGTGCCTGTTCCTCGCCCGGCTTCCTGCTCCTGACTCTCCGGTGTTCCTGTTCCTCGCCTGGCTTCCTGCTTCTGCCCTACCAGCGTTCCTGTTCCCCCGCCCGGCTCCCTGTTTCGGACCTCGCGTCTCATCTAGTGATCGTCTACCCTGCTAGTGACTCTGGACTGAACTTCGGCTACGGTATTAGTACCTTTCTTTTTTTTTTATAATATTTTTTTTTATTGCTTTTTTTCCAAGGTCAGAGTACATCATCAATAAGACAACAAAAGCGATTTTACAGAAAAAAGAAGAAATTATAAAGAAAAAATTCACTTTTTCAAGTCTATTTTCATAGTCAATTGGACTTCCCCACGTCTTCCATCCCCTGCTTTCTTCACAATAAAAATAAACAGCAAATTGATATCTTATTTTATGTGTTTTTGTACTTTCATTTAGTTATATAATCTATAATTTATACTTTTCAAAATTTTAACTTAATTTTCATCATTTACAAATCTCAATACCGAAGTATGTTTTTCCCCGAAAACTTAGCAAATTCTCAACATTCATATAACTTATAATGTTTTTGTAGATAGTCCTTAAATTTTTTCCAATCCTCTTCCACTGCCTCTTCTCCCAGATCTCGGATTCCGCCGGTCATTTCAGCCAATTCCATGTAGTCTATCAGCTGCGAATGCCATTCTTCCAGTGTGGGTAACTCCTGTGCCTTCCAGTGTTTAGCTAAAAGGATTCTTGCTGCTGTGGTTGCATATAAAAAGAAAGTTCTATCTTTTTTTGGCACTCTCTGGCCCACGATGCCCAGGAGGAAGGCCTCTGGTTTCTTATAAAAGGTGTACTTAAACACCTTTTTCAACTCGTTGTAAATCATTTCCCAGAAAGCCTTCACCCTCGGGCATGTCCACCAGAGGTGAAAAAATGTTCCTTCAGCCTCCTTACATTTCCAACATTTATTGTCAGACAGATGATATATCTTTGCAAGTTTGACTGGGGTCATGTACCACCTGTATACCATTTTCATAATGTTTTCTTTTAAGGCAGTACATGCCGTGAATTTCATACCGGTGGTCCATAACCTTTCCCAGTCTTCAGACATAATGTTGTACCCAATATCTTGTGCCCATTTTATCATGGCTGATTTAACTGTCTCATCTTGAGTATTCCATTTAAGCAACAAGTTATACATCCTTGAAAGCACTTTCGTCTTAGGTTCAAGTAATTCTGTCTCTAATTTTGATTTTTCCACCTGGAAACCAATTTTTTTGTCCTTTTTAAAGATCTCTGAAATTTGGGCATAATGAAACCAATCTCGCACCTTTCCTTTCAGTTTTTCGAAACTTTGCAACCTCCAAGTATCACCAACTCTTTCTATTATCTCGCAGTATTTTACCCAGCCACTCTCCATGTTACGTAGTTTTATGGCCTTAGCCTCCGTCGGTGATAGCCACCTCGGAGTCTTACTTTCGAGTAAGTCCTTATATTTAGTCCAGACAATAAATAGAGCTTTCCTGACAATATGGTTTTTAAACAATTTATGAAGCTTTATCTTGTCGTACCACAGGTATGCATGCCATCCAAAAGCATTGTTAAACCCTTCCAGATCTAGGACATCAGTGTTTTCTAACAAAAACCAATCTTTCATCCAGCAGAAGGATGCAGCTTCATAATACAATCTTAAGTCCGGCAGGGCAAACCCCCCTCTTTCCTTTGCATCTGTTAATATTTTAAATTTTATTCGGGGCTTTTTGCCCTGCCAGACAAACTTTGCAATGTCCCTCTGCCACTTTCCAAAACATTCCACTCTGTCCACGATCTGAAGGGTTTGAAACAAAAACAACATTCTTGGCAATACATTCATCTTAACTGCTGCAATTCTTCCTGACAAGGAAAGTTTCAATCTTGACCAAGTTTCTAAGTCCTTTTTAATTTCCGACCAACATTTTTCATAATTATCTTTAAACAAATTCAAATTTCTCCCAGTCAGATTGACCCCCAGGTATTTCACTTTTGTAACCACATTTAATTCTGTTTCCTTCTGAAACCCATCTATTTCTGAAGGTGTCAAGTTTTTTGCCAAAACCTTGGTTTTTTGTTTATTTAGCTTGAATCCCGCCACCCGACCAAACTCAGAAATTAGTTCTAAAGCTCTTTTTGTGCTAGCTTCTGGCTCCTGTAATGTCAAAACCAAATCATCTGCAAAAGCCTTCAGTTTATATTGTTTTTCTCCGACCTGTATTCCTTCCACCTGCTGGTCCTTCCTAATCATGTTCAGCAACACCTCCAGGACAGAAATAAATAACAAGGGTGATAAGGGGCACCCCTGTCGTGTCCCTTTTTCAATTTTAAACTCCTCTGTCACCACATTGTTTACTATCAATTTAGCTTTTTGCTCTGAAAAAATTGCTTCAATACCATTTTGGAACGCCCTTCCCACTCCCATCCCTTCCAAATTTTTCTTCATAAATTTCCAAGATATGTTATCAAAGGCTTTCTTGGCGTCTATAAAGATCAAAGCTGCCTTCGTGTTCAAGTTTGTCTGTAATAACTCCAAAACATCAATGATATTCCTAGTATTGTCAGACAAGTGCCTGCCAGGGAGAAAGCCTGCTTGGTCTTTATGAATTACTTCATTTAGAACTTTTTTCAATCTATTTGCCAAAATGTCAGCAAAAATTTTGTAATCCACATTTAGGAGTGAGATGGGGCGGTAGTTCCTAAGTTGAGTCTTTTCAGATTCCAGTTTTGGTATCAAGGTGATGAATGCCTCTTTCCACGATTCGGGTGCCCCCTTCCCTTCCATAATTTGGTTACATACCTCCATTAATGGCTGGACCAGATATTCCTTCAGTGTTTTATAATATTTGGAGGTAAGTCCATCTGGGCCTGGGGATTTGCCTAATTGCATGTTCTGAATGGCACTTTCAATTTCCTGTTGTGTTATTTTGTAATTCAGGGCTGTTTGCTTGTCTTGTGTTAGTTTTTGCAGGCCATAGCTTTTTAGAAAATTATTTATCTCAGTCTCTACTTGGGGTCCTTGAGTAAACAGTTTTTTAAAGTATCTCTGGAAACACTTTCTGATGTCTTCTGGTTTCTGAATACATTCTCCTTCAACCTCCAGATTGGTAACAAAGTTCAATTTTTGTCTCTTTTTCAGCTGCCATGCCAGCAGCTTCCCACATTTATTTGCAGATTCGAATGATCTTTGTTTCATCTGCTTAATTTTCCATTCGACTTCTTGATTTATCAATTTCGCATATTGTGCTTGATGGAATTTTATTTCTCTTAAAACTTCTTTTGATTTTGGATTTAATCTCAACTTTTTCTCTCCGTCTCTTATCTTCTCCAAAATCTTGTCCTTTTTACCATTCCAGAGTTTTTTCTTGATAGAATTCTGCTGTATCAGGAACCCTCTCATAACAGCTTTACTTGCGTCCCAGATTGTTTTCTTTTCCACCAAAGTATTCAAATTTATTTCGAAATAATCTTTCAGCGTTTTTTGGGCCTTCTTCACAGTCTCCTGATCTCTAAACAAATAGTCATTCATTCTCCATCTGAATGGAGCTGGTGTAAGTCTTAAGTCTATTTTCAAAGCGTTATGGTCGGAGCAGGTTTTAGGGCAGATCTCTACTTTTTTTGTCTTAGGTGCCAGTCCTCTAGATGTCCAAATTTGGTCGATTCTTGTCCATGAAAGATGGGCCTCAGAAAAGAATGTTCCTTCTTTACCTAGAGGGTTCTTTGTCCTCCAGATATCAATCAAATCCATATTGTCTGTAAGTTCAAAAAAAGTCTTTGGGAGTCTGCCATCTTTGGTCAAGTTCTGGTTTTGTGACTTATCCATGTATGTGGAGACAACTCCATTCATATCACCCATCAGAATGATGTTAGTATAGTCAATATAGTCCAACATTGTCTCATGCAGCTTCTTATAGAATTCCGATTTCCCATCGTTTGGTGCATAAATTCCTACAATCAAAATTTTTTCTCCTTGTGCTTGAATTTCAATCGCCAAAATTCTTCCTTGTTCATCTTTAAAAATCAATTTTGGTACTAGGGTCTCCTTTGCATAAATCACTACTCCTCTTTTTTTAACCTTGTCTGATGAGATAAATTCTTGGCCTAGTCTCTTGTTGGTTAACACTCTCCTATGGAGCCTAGTCACATGTGTTTCTTGAAGGCAAATGATGTCTAATTGTTCTTTTCTCAAAATATGAAAAATCTTTTTCCTTTTTTCGGGAGAATTTGCGCCATTAATGTTCCAACTGAGAAGCTGCAGAGACATCTCGGACTAGTTATTGGCCTGCTGGGATGTCTCCTTTGTCGTTTTTGTCTGGAGGTGGAACCGGGTTCAATCCAAACGAAGGAGGTGGCCAGACGCCTGCTATTCCTTTCCGAAGGTCCTCCCCGTGGTCGTTTAGGAACTTTTCTTGCTCCTCTGCTGTTCTGATTCTTACCTTCACCCCTTTCAAAGTAAAAGATAGTCCTTGAGGGAATTCCCACCTGTATGGGATTGTGTTGTTTCTCAGTAAGCTTGCTAGGTCTTTATATGTGGCTCTTAAGTCCAAAAGCTGTTTTGGTATATCTCTGAAGATTTCTGCCTTTTTTCCCTGGATCACCAATGAGTTTTTAAAATGCAAACCGAGTATGTTTTCTTTTTCTTGCCTAGATCTCAAAATGATCAGGCAATCTCTTGGTTTATCCTTCTTAGCCACTCTTCCTAATCTAAAAGCGGTGACAATTTTAAAGTCTTTCTCTTCTGCCAGACCCCAGAATTTGGATATTTCTGTTGTCAAAAATCCAATCAAATCCTCTTTTTCTGATTCTGGGATATTTCTAATTCTGAGATTATTTTCCCTATTTTTCAGTTCTGCAAGGGACAGGTAAACTTGTTGTTCAGTAACCTGTCTACTCAGTGGTCTGACTTCCCCTCTTAATTCCTCTATCCTCTTTTTATTTTCGTCTGCTTTTGTGTTTACTTCCTCAACTAATTTTCGGTTTTCTGTTGAAGCCTTTTCAATGTTACCTATCGCCTGTGTATTTTTAGTGACTTGGTCTGTCAATTTATTAATTGAGGCTGTCACCTGGTCAAATTTGGCAGCTTGTTCATCAAACCTAGCTGCTTGTTCATCAGCTTTCTTATTCAGTGCTGCCAACTGCTCCAATATTTCTTTAGAGACAGGGTCTATCCCTCCAGCAGCCATCTCTCCAAGAGTAGGCTGTATAGATTGTCCTTCCTGCAGACCTGTCAAAATTGGGACAGATGATCTGCGTGGCTGCACAGGCAGAGTTGATTGCAAAAGTTCAGTTTGTTTTGCTTTCTTTGCAGCCCTTGTTTTTGCTGTACTACTCATTCCACAGCTGTCCCAGTGTCAAGGTCAAATTGTAAATCCCATGGGAAAAGTAATCCCAAAAAAGGTAAACATCCAGACAGAAAAATTCCAAGCCCAGTAGCAGTTCTCAGAGACTAATAATTCCACAATCCAGCAGGGGGAGCTCCCCAAAAATTAGGGAGAAGGATAGGAAATTTCCACTATTAAGTTCCCACAACAAAAGAAGTTATCCAAAGCAGGGGGGGGGGGGAACCCCTCACATTCAGTTTAAACTGCAGAGAATGAAAATTCTTTGCCAGGGTGCGTGCAACAGTTCCTTTTTCCAACTTACAAAGTAGCCCAATGTAACTTATAACTTTGTCTACAGTTACTGCAGTCCGATGTTACTTGTATCCGGTCAGACCGAGAGCAGGGTTTCAAAACTTTGTAATCCACAGGGAAATAGAAAGAGGATCACAGACTTAGCTCACTTATAAAACTGTTATGTCCTTTCTTTAACTTTTAATCAATCAAAGCCGAATTTGCAGAGTGAATTCCAACTCCTTTTAAATTCCTTTCAGCACTTCAGCTTTAAAGGGACTTTGCTCGGTACTTTAAACAGAGCCGGAAGACTGACTTCCTTTTTAGCGTCTCCCGCTTTCAGCCAAAATTCGCCAAATTTAGTTCAGATAAAGCCTCAGGTTTCTTACTCACGAGTAGGTTGTTTCAATTCTGTTGTTCAAAGAAGAAAGGTCAGCGCCGATCAGCAGCAGCCGCGCGGCTTCACTTCCGCGGAAAGAGCGATGGATTCACAGCACCGCTACCCCCTCCACGTTCCAAGACCCCTTGGTGCCCGCCGAACCCCACGGCCACGGGCTCACTCTACCCGTGGTTTCTCTTGGTGGGTCGTCGCTGTGCCGCAGCGCACGACCCTTTTCCGCGGAGCCCCTCTTCAGCAGCTGAAGAGGACCGCCATTGCTGAACGCGCCGCCTCCGGAAGTCCCGGTATTAGTACCTTTCCCCCCGGGACCAGCACAGATAGAAATAAAGGCCACCTTTCATACTGGCTGGATCTACACTGATCTGGGAACTGCTATAAAAATGCTATTAAAAAATATAGCTCCCAATGCAATTCCCCATTGGCAACAGATCACTGCTCTTCAGTGCCCTCTGATGTCACATTTTTATAACACATTTTTAACGTTGTAGTTCACCAGTGTAGATTCGTCCCCTGTTCCATTCCCTATTACACAGCAGTAACACACCAATATGCCTGTTGTCTCTGTCCATGGAGTTTTCTTGGCAGGGATACTGGAGTGGCTTGCCGGTTCCTGCTCCAGGTGGATCACGTTTTGTCAAAACTTTCCACTATGACCTATCCATCTTGGGTGCCCTGCTCGTCATACTTCATAGCTTCTCTGAGTTATTCAAGCCCCTTCGCCACGGCAAGGCAGTGATCCATGATGTATGGAAGTGAGAGCTGGACCATAAAGAAGGCTGATCACCAAAGAATTGATGCTTTTGAATTCTGGTGCTGGAGAAGACTCTTGAGAGTCCCATGGACTGCAAGAAGATCAAACCTATCCATTCTGAAGGAAATGAGCCCTGAGTGCTCACTGGAAGGACAGGTCCTGAAGCTGAGGCTCCAATACTTTAGCCACCTCATGAGAAGAGAAGACTCCCTGGAAAAGCCCCTGATGCTGGGAAAGATGGAGGGCACAAGGAGAAGGGGACGACAGAGGACAATATGGTTGGATAGTGTTCTTGAAGCTACCAGAATGAGTTTGACCAAACTGTGGGAGGCAGTGGAAGACAGAAGTGCCTGGCATGCTCTGGTCCACGGGGTCACGAAGAGTCGGACATGACTAAACGACTAAACAACAACACACCAATGCCAAAATAGCCTTGATTGAAGAAAAAAATTTTGGCAGCACCATGACATTCATTTTCAGAAGGGCCCATATAGGTTCTGAGTTGTCCCTCACATTGAATTGCTTTTTCACGTGACCAGAAAGGGAGTGCCTCTATATACGTAGCAGTGGTGGTGAGTAACATTTGGTGTTATGCATTTCAAGCTCATATGAAAACTGAGCTACCACTTGAGCGGATAACCAATGGAATCTCCAGCCAGTATCTGATGCGCAGCATTTCCTCCACCACCTCTTCAGATCCCTTATGCATCCTGCTAAAAATAAAGCAGCCCTTAAATAAGAGGACTCACTAATTTGATCGAGCTCCTATGTTCTATTTTTAGGCCAGTTGCAAATACTATGACATTTGTGAGATTCTTCCCTCCTGCTTCAATAAGGAATTGTTGGCCCTGTTCCCTTCCTGCTGGTAGACCTAAAATAAATTAGCACCTTCTTCAGTCCCAGGAGAATTTCGAATTATAAGGAGGAAATGTCTGCGTGTAAAAACGCTGATATAGAATAAGGCCCACCTTTTTGAAGGGAGGGGGGGAGCCTTCTTTAAAATGCTTTCTCCATCTAGGTTTTTTTTTTTTTTTTTTTAACATTCAAATTAATGTACAAAGGCCACTGAAAGGATCTGGCTTCCTACTGCATTTTAATTCAATTAACTTGAGTGGCTTCTCCTAAAAGAGTTGAGCTTTCCGTTTCCCAAAATAGCTTCCCGGCGATGAGGAGATGATACTGCAAAGTATCTACTTTTTTTCCTCTAAGGCCCTGCAGAGATATTTAAATCAGCATGGTGATGTTCTTGCATGTCTGAAATCCATGCTCCTGCCACCCCACTTGCCATGGCTCAGCGGCAAGGTCGCAGTGGCAGCAGTGTGGGCAAAGGTGCTGTATTGCTGACGCTGGCAAAGCCCCAGTGAGGCTGGCAGTGGTGCAATGATGGGGGCAGGGTGTCAGCTGGGTGGTGGTAAAAATTTGCACCGCCTGAAGCAAATGGCTTCATCTTGCTGAATGCAGAGATTACCCCTGGGTGAAGTATCAATACAAGATTCAGCTGCCAATGCACTTAGCTTCTGGAATTGTGGTGTGTGTGTGTGTGTATGCACGCACCATCTTGTTTCATTCAGTTCCCAGAGTGTCTTGAGCTGGTTGTGCTTGTAGTTCCAGGGGGAACAGGCCTTTTCTATGGGTCAATCTACACCAGGCATCGTCAAACTCGGCCCTCCAGATGTTTCGAGACTACAATTCCCATCACCCCTGACCACTGGTCCTGTTAGCTAGGGGATGATGGGAGTTGTGGTCCCAAAACATCTGGAGGGCCAAGTTTGCTTATGCCTGATCTACACACAGGAAAAAACCTGCTAGGAATAAGTCAGAAATTAAATGGTTATAACGAAAGGGGAAAAAACGCTATGGAAAATCTCCTAGAATTTTTTTTTTTGCTCTCTAGCACCATCTGGCGTTGCATGTTTATAATGCATTCAAAACACTGTTGTTGTTTTTTTTACTAATGTATCTGAGTCCTGTACTTGTGACCTAGGAATTGCTTATCTTCTAAAAAGAAGCATCCAAAAATGCCTAAGCTGCATTTATCCACTACATTTCCCATCTTTGCTTCCAAACATGAGTCTTCACTGCATTATTCTGATAAGACCTCAGTGATTTGCCTCAGTTTCACAAGCTACCTCCCTTCTCTTTTTTTGTGGCTCTGCTGGGCGACTGATAAAGGCATAGGCTTCATCCTTACTAAGCAGAGCAATTTAGAAACTAGAGAAGGAAACAAATCCCTTCAGGCTCCCAACATCCCTTTGCCTTTTCCCCTTCCCATCTTGAACTGCCACTCTTATAATTCCTTTCCCCTTCCTTTTCAATCTTCATGCTCCATCCAGTGTTGTGGGGGTTTTTTGGGTTTTTTTTTTTAAAAAAATTGCGTCAATAAAAATTATGCTGCACCAGACCTGTTGCTTAGCATTCAGGAGACAGGTAATATATATATATTTTAATGACATGTTTCAGTAAGTTAGATGTTAGTTTTCTAAAACTTGGCTGCAAATTGCAGAAACGTTATTGCCTTCTTTCTTGTTTGTTACTAAATTGAATTCATGCGACACATGAGAGGAAGAGGGAGAGGAAGAGGGAGAGAGCACTCTTACAGCATTATTTGAAGTGTATTTGCTTGGAAGCAAGTGCCAGTGGTGCAGTGGGCAGAAAAGGCAGGGAAGCATAGAGCCAGGATACCCACCCCCTGAGCAAGAGTGATGATGTAATCTTTCAGCAGAGGCTAGGTACTCCTTTCTTTTTTCTTTGATGGGGTTAAGTCCAGTTGGATAGCTAAGGTCTAATCTGCGGGAGGCAGTGGAAGACAGGAGCGCCTGGCGTGCTCTGGTCCATGGGGTCACGAAGAGTCGGACACGACTAAACGACTAAACAACAACAATCCAGGGGTAGGCAACCTAAGGCCCGTGGGCTGGATGCGGCCCAATTGCCTTCTAAATCCAGTCTGCAGATGGTCTGGGAATCAGCATGTTTTTACACAAGTAGAATGTGTCCTTCTATTTAAAATGCATCTCTAGGTTATTTGTGGGGCCTGCCTGGTGTTTTCATAGAATCATAGAGTTGGAAGAGACCACAAGGGCCATCGCGTCCAACCCCCTGCCAAGCAGGAAACACCATCAGAGCACTCCTGACATATGGTTGTCAAGCCTCTGCTTAAAGACCTCCAAAGTAGGAGACTCCACCACACTCCTTGGCAGCAAATTCCACTGTCAAACAGCTCTTACTGTCAGGAAGTTCTTCCTAATGTTTAGGTGGAATCTTCTTTCTTGTAGTTTGGATCCATTGCTCCGTGTCCGCTTCTCTGGAGCAGCAGAAAACAACCTTTCTCCCTCCTCTATGTGACATCCTTTTATATATTTGAACATGGCTATCATATCACCCCTTAACCTGCTCTTCTCCAGGCTAAACATGCCCAGCTCCCTTAGCCGTTCCTCATAAGGCATCGTTTCCAGGCCTTTGACCATTTTGGTTGCCCTCCTCTGGACACGTTCTAGTTTGTCAGTGTCCTTCTTGAATTGTGGTGCCCAGAACTGGACACAGTACTCCAGGTGAGGTCTGACCAGAGCAGAATACAGTGGCACTATTACTTCCCTTGATCTAGATGCTATACTCCTATTGATGCAGGCCAGAATTGCATCAGTTTCTATCTTACATGAGTAGAATGTGTGCTTTTATTTAAAATGCATCTCTCAGTTATTTATGGGGCACAGGAATTTGTTCACCCCCCCCCATATAGTGTGGCCCACCACATGCTCTGAGGGACGGTGGACCGGCCCACGGCTGAAAAAGGTTGCTGACCCCTGGTCTAATCCACTCATTAGTCTGGTCTTTTCATTTTCAGAGATCTAATCCTTCAAGCACCTTGAGAAATAATCCATTGTGGTGGAAGGACTGGTGGTGTCACGGGAGAAACATAACCTTTTTCTGGTCTGCAGTTCTGGTCTGGTTCATTTTGTGGTGTGCAGTTGTACTTCTGCATCAATACAGAGCACAAACATCCTGAACTTTTGCAGGAATTCACACAGCGACAGTGGCTGAGTGATGAACAAGCATGGAGGGCAAGATGCTTCTGCAAAGCAAGAACTTAATGTGTGTCTTCCAGACTCTTCTGTTGCTCTAGGGCAGTCGGTGGAAATGGAAAGGTCTTTGTGCTAGAACTTTTCTGGCAGGCATTAGGCAGCTGAAGAAGGAAGTTGCTTTTATCTATTGTTTCCACTGTTATCAGGTGCAACTTGCCTGGTGGAGCAGAGTTGCAGTCACAGCCTCCTGGAAGCATCACTGGGACTGAGCGGACGCACAACCTTGTGCAAATTAATTGAAACAAACAATGTAGTTTATTGTACAAAACTCACATATACGTACATTAGTAATGGATATGACTTCTGCTATTTTAAAGCAGCATTTGAACACGGTTTGGCATGGAGTCTACTAGTTTCGAACAGTCACTGTTGATTTTCGGATCCCAGTACCACACTTGAATCAGCGCCTAAATGAGCTTCTCCGTAGTCATACAGTCTACAGCAGGGAGGCGACTTTGCCTATAGCCCACAAATTCTCAATGGGATTTACATCCGGGGAATTCCCTGGCCAATCAAGTACCTGCATTTGCTGCTTTGTCATGAATTTCTTCACCACTTTCGATGTGTGACAGGGGGCTAGGTTGTGCTGCAATATCCCAGTACTGTCAGGATACCTCTTTTCCAGCTCTGGAATAACTCTCAATATATTGTGGCGAGCGCATCATCCCTTCTATTGGCTGCAGGCTTCCAACACCATAACAATCAACTGACTTTTCATTTTTGCTTTGAGTATAGGATTACGAGTAAGGTAGAAAACATGCTTTGTTTCAATTAATTTGCACAAGGGTGTAGCAGTGAGACCACCAGATTGGCTCCACCAGTGTCCCCACGCAGTGGCCACCACCCATCTCAGCCCATGCGGCCCCAACCTCAGCATCCCCTTCTCCTCCTGGTAGGCAGCAGGGATGCTGCAGTGATGGTGTTCCTGTAGCTGCACCTCGCTGGGTGAGTTGCTTGTGTTATTTTCTACACTTGATTCATTGACTATTTAGGTGTTTGATCGTTTTTGTTTTTAAGGATTGTGTTGTTTTGTTTTCTTTTTCTTTTATGATTTTTAGAAATGCCTCCAGCCATGGGATGAAGAACAATAATGATAAAGGAAGAGCTTCAGAGTACAGAAAGGGTTTGCCAAGTTGTTCAGTTGGTTTTATTATAACACTTGAAAAATAACTGGAAACTGAAAGCTTTGTCTTGCTTTTTTCAGAAAACTAATTTGGGAAAGTAAAGGTAAAGGTAAAAGTAAAGGTAAAGGGACCCCTGACCATTAGGTCCAGTCACGGAAGACTCTGGGGTTGCGGCGCTCATCTTGCTTTATTGGCTGAGGGAGCCGGCGTACAGCTTCCGGGTCATGTTGTTGTTTGATTGTTGTTAGCCGCCCTGAGCCCGGCTTCGGCTGGGGAGGGCAGGATATAAATAAAATTTATTATTATTATTATTATTATTATTATTATTATTATTATGTGGCCAGCATGACTAAGCCGCTTCTGGCGAACCAGAGCAGTGCACGGAAACGCCGTTTACCTTCCTGCTGGAGCAGTACCTATTTATCTACTTGCACTTTGACATGCTTTTGAACTGCTAGGTTGGCAGGAGCAGGGACTGAGCAACAGGAGCTCACCCCGTTGCGGGGATTCGAACCGCCAACCTTCTGATCGGCAAGTCCTAGGCTCTGTGGTTTAACCCACAGCGCCACCCGCATCCCTTGGGAATAGTAACAAGCAGCTTAAAGATAGCAAATCCTCCTGGTACATGGAAGGCTAAAGGATTGGCCCATCTCTGTCTCGTCCTCCCTAAGTGCAACTGCACACAGAGGAGCACTTGGCAGGGGCCTCAAAAGATCACTCTCTGCCTTCCTGGCTAGCCACCACTTCCCCAAATCTCTGTAATTGTGAGCTTTTGGGGAGTGAGGCTCATCATTTAGCAATGGCAATACAATGGTACCTCTAGAGATGAACTTAATTCATTCCGGAGGTCTATTCTTAACCTGAAACTGTTCTTAACAAGAGGCGTGCTTTTGCTAATGGGGCCTCTTGCTGCTGCTGTGCCACTGGCACACGATTTCCGTTCTCATCCTGGGGCAAAGTTCTCAACTTGAGGTAACTCTTCCAGGTTAGCGGAGTTTGTAGCCTGAAGCGTTTGTAACCTGAGGTGTTCGTAACTCAAGGTACCACTGTAGATTCCCAACCCCCTTTTTATTGTGCAATTGGCAGCATTAGAAAATGTGCTGGCAAACGAGCCGCCATCTTGCATCCCCATAATGCCCCAGAGCTGGTGTCAAATGGCCACTACAAAAAATAAAATAAAATAAAAAGATAGCAATTATTCAGAGAAAAATATACCAAGTGGCTTTCTTTTCCAGAAGAATGAGGGGAAAAAATACTCTTTGTCTTCTGGGGTGGGGGGAGATTACCCTCATGTTGAGGACACTTTCCTCAACATGTCCAGTTGGATGAAAATTTATGGGAGGATGTGCAACAGTGTGTGTTAGCCTATTATCCGAACAGAATGTCAGTCCATGGGTTTCATGATGAGTCCACGCACAATAAAAGGAAATGGAGAATTCTGACCATTTACTTCACATTTAATTAGCCTATAACAAAGAGAAGCAGGTATTAGACAGGAATGGTATTCAACATCTACATGGACTTCCATTTTATTTCAGTAAAAGTGTCTTAATTGGCAAAGCCACATTGGCAGACTCTTTTTATTCCACACTGCCTGTTAGTCCATAGGGTGAGTCTCTCTCAAAGGAGCAGAGATGTTGCTCGCCTAGAGTGTTCGCCATAATGCCTGCTCCACGCCAGGTGGCCAGCCTTGTGGCGGTAGCGGTGAGCCAACGACAGCAGAACCAATCTCACGGAACACCTGGCAGGATTGTCAAAATTGGACGTATAACCCCAGCTGGACAAGCAGCGGGGTGTGATGAAGTGCCATAGCCGGTGACACATCTGCAATGCCACTGCTCATGCTAGCCAGGATGGAAGGCGGGGGGTGGCAGGAAAGGCTTGGCTCGGTCCAATGATGTCTAGTGATGGGTGGCGAGCTCAGGAACCTAGGCCGG
Organism: Podarcis liolepis; assembly: GCF_965112155.1. Classification (NCBI taxonomy): domain Eukaryota; kingdom Metazoa; phylum Chordata; class Lepidosauria; order Squamata; family Lacertidae; genus Podarcis; species Podarcis liolepis. Next base: position 5,826,696 of record NC_139556.1, read on the forward strand.
CTCAGTCCCTCCCTGCAATGGGAATGATCCACTGGGGGGGGTTCTTTCTGTGGGCTGCCACCCACACTTCCACCTGCCTGCACTTTCCATAGGGAGGATGTTGAGGTCTGCAAGAGAGGAGGGACACCACTCCAGCAATGAAGGTCAGAGCAGCTGTTTTGGATCGGCTGGAGGGAGACTCAACATTTGGAATGCAGCCTTAGAAAGACGGATCTTGCAGTGGGACTCCATTTATTAGCCAAGCCCCAATGCCAAGGTACAGCTTTCAGCCTGCATCTACTGTAAAAGGTAAAGGGACCATTAGGTCCAGTCATGACTGACTCTGGGGTTGCGGTGCTCATCTCGCTTTATTGGCCGAGGGAGCCGGCGTACAGCTTCCGGGTCATGTGGCCAGCATGACTAAGCCACTTCTGGTGAACCAGAGCAGTGCACGGAAACTCTGTTTACCTTCCCGCTGGAGTGGTATCTATTTATCTACTTGCACTTTGACGTGCTTTCAAACTGCTAGGTTGGCAGGAGCTGGGACCGAGCAACGGGAGCTCACCCTGTTGGCATCTACTGTACCCGTCAGCAAAATGTGCCTGCTCAGGACTGTCTCAGTGTATGAATAAGAAGATTAATTTAGAGCACTGGTGGACTTAAAAGGACTAATTATCCTGGAGTTACCTTGGAGGAAAGGATACTGCAAGTTTAAACAGCAGTTGGGGCAAATGAAAGCCGAGGGGAGGGCAAAACCGAATGGGGAAAGAAAATGAGATCAAGAACATCTGAAACAATGTGAACATGTAGTTTTGGAGTGTCAACTGGAAATTTCCGAAAAAGAAAAAGAAAATAGAGAATAAGAACCTTTCTATAGTTTTCCTGCAGTGCTAATAATCTTTTGCATCATATTGAAATTTAGAATCTATATACTGCACAGAGCAGAATGAAATGCTGTTTCATTGCCACAAGAGGGAGATCGCATTAGCTTTTGAGAGAGGATGCTTTGCTCCTTTGGTAGGTGGTTATACCCACCTCCCTGAGAGAGGGAGAGAAAACATCTGGCATAATCAAATGGTACTACTTGGCTGCGGTTCAGATGCAAATGGAATCAATCAGTCAAATGTAGGAATAAGTAGCAATTTTCTTCAGGCTTTTAACAATATTGATGGCACTAAGAACCAGGGACGGGCACCCTGTTCATCATTTCCAAATGAAAAAAATGCATTAGTGTGAGGTGGAGTGCCAAAACAAACCTGATTGTATTTGTGCCGCATCTTATGCGCCTAAGTGTGATCCAGGTTGAGTCCCCTGGATCACAGAAAAAAGATGCGAGCCCTGTGCTGATGGGAGGCGGATTATGGCGAGCAAATCCTTTGTGGAAGCAAGCGTGAAGGAGGCAAGGGGTGGAGGAAATGGACTCTTGTGTTAAATCTGAACGTAATTTTAGTAAATTTGGAAAATTCCAAATTGGACGTGCTGGGCACACGGCACCTGGATCCAAAGAAGCCTTGGTCCATCCAGATCAGTACTGTTCACACTGATTGGCAGCAACCCTCTAGGATTTCAGAGAGGGAGTCTTTCTTCCAACCCTCCCTGGAAATCAAACCAGGGACCTTCTGTGTTCAAAGCAGGTGCTGCACCTCTGAGCGGTGGCCCTTTGTCCTAGAAAGACGATTCTTCCTGGTAAGTTATTCTCCCCAAAAGAGGACACTGGAGTCAGCCTTCAGAATTATTGATAAACGGGACACTGAAATTGAACAGAGATATTTTGGGCACAGCTACAATTAGTCATGATTAACTGCCCTTGGCATCAAGTGGGATTTGAGTTAGCCACAACCAATTCCATTGCTTTCAATGAGATACAATCATTGCTTGCTTTTGCTATATTGTACTCAGTGTCCCCCCCCCCCTTTATTTGTTTTTAGTCCTTTTATTTATGACCCTTCATCATTTCTGTTCACAGCCGTGGCTACTGTCACATACTCAAAATGGATTTCAGCAGCAATGAGCCCTAGAAACTGCTCTTCAGAAATGAAAACTGGAACTCGTGAGACACAGGATATACGCCACGTCGAAAATTAGCAAGATGTTTGTGAAATCAAAACGAAACCATACATTGTTGCTTTGTGATGCTTTAGCATTTGTGTTCACTTAAATATCCCCAACAACACACTAGAATATACAGTACAAACATGGTCCATGCTTGATTAATTGGACTAAATGTTGAATATGATGATTGTCAGATTGTCCTTAAATGGAAAACTCATTGTGGAATGATTTAAGTAGACCAAAAAATTAAGCAGATTTGCTTTTATAAAAAAGCATCTAAACAGACATGAAGTGTATAACTTACTAAAAACACATTTCCCCCCCATTTCCAGTCTCAACGTTTCATATATATATAAACCTGTATTCGTCACTAAATCCAAGAAGGATTTCCCTTTCCTTAGGTCCAAAAAGAAAAAAAGAAAAAAAAAGAGCTTTCTTGAATCCGTGGGATTTCTTTTTCCCATCAAGAGTCAGCAGTGTGCCTGGGAACACGGTAATGGTCAGGTTTCATGCGTGCCTTCTTCTCTTGCGGATTGGCATACTTCCACTTGGATGGAGACATCTTCAGCTTTTTCCTCTTCTTGTCCGTGCACCACACTTTCTCACAATACTCCTCCACTCTCTGGAAGTTGCTGTAGCCTATTAGCTGCAGGAACTCCTTGTACCAAGGCCTTGAGCCCTGGGCTATGCTGCTCTGAGCCGGGCAGGGCATCTTGTGCGATGCATCCTCCTCATAGTCTTTGTTGAACATGTCGTCCACGCGCTCTTCTTCCACAACTTCTAATGTGATTTTTCTTACTGTGTGAACAATGCTGTGCTCCACTGTCTGGCAGAAATACGTCCCGGCGTCCATCCTGTGCAGCCTTAAGAACAAGAGGCCAAAGTCCACTTTGAGTACCCTTTCATCAGTCTTCACCTGAGGGTGCGCAACAAGGAAATGGCGTTATTCAGTGGAAATAAAGCAATACTGTAATATCACATTGGTGTGGTTTTTAAAATAATATAATAATAATCAGGAGAAAGGAGGTAAAAAAGTGTAAGCGGAATTAAAAACACTACGACGGGATAACAGAATCGTGGAGTTTCATTGGATTTCTGGGAAGGGTCTGGAAAGCTTATCAGGAGCAACTTGAGTGCAGAAGTTGGAGCAAACGGAAGCATAATTTGTGTGTGTTCATTTCAAACATCTTTGGGTTCGATGCAGTCAAAAACTAATCACCTTAAGGTACCACTCATTTTAATAAGAGAGATCAACTCTTTAACTGAAATCAATGATATTTGGGGTGGAAGTTGATGCGCTCGTGGGGGATCCATGTGTCAGAATAATTATCTATAAAAACTGCAAGAGGTGCTTGATAACACAGCATGAGTGGGTGAGATGCAGTTCTTGGGTTTTCCTGGTGGATTACAGGCTCGACTCTAGGAAGAGTGCGCAAGCTCATGGCTTGCTCCTCTGACCATGATGCGCATGGACTGCCTACCCATGTCATGTGTGAACTGGTCCACAGAGGAGGGATTGCATATCAAAGAAAACCGCATCATTCCCAAGTACCCTTCCCCACAATCTAAATAAACTGGTTATTTAAAGGCAGTATAAATATTTACAGAGCAACCTTTCCTTTTAATTTAAAATAATAATAATAATAATAATAAGAAGAAGAAGAAGAAGAAGAAGAAGAAGAGTTTGGATTTGATATCCCGCTTTATCACTACCCGAAGGAGTCTCAAAGCAGCTAACAATCTCCTTTCCCTTCCTCCCCCGCAACAAACACTCTGTGAGGTGAGTGAGGCTGAGAGACTTCAGAGAAGTGTGACTAGCCCAAGGTCACCCAGCAGCTGCATGTGGAGGAGTGGGGAATCGAACCCGGTTCACCAGATTACGAGTCCACTGCTCTTAACCACTACACCACACTGGCTGCAGTAAGCGCAACAGAATGTTTCACAATATTGTGATGATAAGGATATGATGATGGCTGCAAAATGCCATTAATACTGGAGGATGTGAAGTAGACGAGGGGGCCCGTGCAAGAGAGGTTACCCCCTTCCATTCAGTGAGAAAGTACCTCTTCCTTCCGTGCTTCGTGTGCTCTCTGTACAAACCAGATCACTTTGGCCTGCAAGGTCCTTGGTATACATTCAAGGAGAGTGCTGTTGTATTCTATTCCGTATACCAGTCGCTCTTCGGTCTTATCCAGGATGTCTCCTATAAAGAAGGAAAACACACACAAAAACCTGGTATGGTCCTTCACAAATACTCATTTGTCTTTCCCCAGGCCAGCCCAAGCCATTTTGCCATCTGAGATGATAAAGATGGGCACCACCGCATCCCACAGGGCTGACAGCTGCTGCCCACGCTGGCAGCAGAGAGAAAGGGCTTCAGCTCTTGTGAGGCCTTCACCAAAACTCCTGGTCAGGCAGCTGCTAGCAATGGAAGCTCAAGGGGCATGGCAGTGCCTGGCAAGGGCACCCACTCTTTCCGGGAGACCTGCAGGGGCCTGGGCAGGCAGCAAGAGGTACTCTGTCTGCTGTCTCTCCCAATCTGCCGTCTGAGGCAGGTGGCTCAGGGTGGCACATGATAGGACTGGCCCTGGCCTTCACACTGAGCCCCCTCCAGACTTCTAGGAAAAATGTTAGCCTTCACTTTTCAATCACAAAATAACAGATAACTTCCATTATAATGACTGGTGGCAATTGAGGATTTATCAATGTACGCCTTCCTTGATAAATTTATGATTGTACTGGTTCCCAAGATCATAGAAAGTGACCTTTTGTTTTAAAGAAAATGTTTGCAAATGGCTTTCTGATTAGAAGCAGCCTCTGCTGATGATCTTTTATTAAAAGTGCTAACAAAGCAGTGTCTGCCAAAGGGCTACTTTAGATAATATGTTTTTAATATAAGCATTGCATATGTCGGTGTGACGTGAATGGCACTGCCTCTTTCCTGAAGGAAACGAGTGGTTCTGTGTCTGAGTTACAGGATTTTGCAGAATGTGCATGCCTAGCAGTACTAGCTTTTGCATTTAGCCCCTCAAAGTGCTCCACAAAGCTACAATACCAGATCGAAATAAAGCACGACACTTGCATAAACAGGGCAGCGGGGCCAGGCTAGGCATGCAAATTTCATCCACTTCTGTCAAAAGGGGGAAAGGTCATTATCATTTTTTTTCATTTCCCATGAAAGGAGATGCTCTGTCTAGTAGAACAGAGATTCATCAGTAGTCTATACTCATACCCCTTGATCCAGCTAAATGCTTGTAAACTGGACTTCTTGCTTTCACATTCAGGAGTTAAATTAAGTCTGAATGGACCACTGCTTAACAACTTGGTGGGATCAAGTCTTCAGTGGCTGCCACTGAGCAAATGATTTTGTTGTCCTGAGGCCAGAAATTAGTCATCTGCTGATCTTTATAAATTGCATAAACTTGCCAAGAGAACTTGCAGCCCTTTGCAAAACACATGCCATGCTGAATAGAAGGCTCTTTGTGGAAACAGTCCTCCTGTAGGCTGCATTTAGTGCCAGAAACATGAATGCCCACTCAATGGTGCTTCTTGAAGAATAGGAGGCCAAAGCAATGTCTTTTGTCTCTATTTTATAATTTGCCTTTCTTCCATGATAAAAACTTCAGTTTTTCTTAGAATTATGACTCTGCTACATTCTAATCCGAAGGTCTCTTGAGTATCTTACAACCCTATCTAAAATTCCAATGCATGGTGTTTTTTTTACAGTTAAATATGACAGTGTGCTATATATTCTGTTCAGCAGCAAACTCTTCAGAGAATTGCATCAAAACCCTAAACAGTATGGAATTTCCTCACATCACCAGACAAATCTGAAAAATATTTGCATTGTGAAATATTTCCCTTCCAGATTCTAATCTGCCCTACATGGAGTCACGATTCCATCAAAGCTTTCTCTGGCAAGGTATTTAGCAGGAGAAGGGAGGGTCAAGCTCTTTGGGTCCAGTCCACAAAATGATGCCTGCTATCTAAATGGTGCACTTGGGAAAGGAATTAAAGAGATCGGTAATTGAGAGTTCTAGGCAGGTTCAAGGATATGAATGCATTATGCTTCTGGCCCATGCTAGCATTTGTTTCTCTCCAGATTTATTTCTGCTTCATTGCAAATTCTCTTTGGAAACTTCATGTTAGGTCCTAGTACTCAAGATTAACAGAGGCAGAACCATCGGAGGCAAGGGCCAAGTCCAGTAGAAGATGGCTGCTACATAGAGGACAACTGGTAGCAAAGCTGACCCAACAGACAGATGTGAAAACTGGCAGCTAGAGAGGGCAGCAGTTGCTTAGGGAGACTAGGCAGGTAGAGATACTTAAACAGAGTGGCAGGCACCTGTTAGGCTTGATCTGGAAGGATTTATTGCCAGGCCAAGTTAGGAAGAACTAATGAGTTCATTTGTCTCTCATTTGCACTGAACGCTAAAGCCAAAATTTGGCTTACTGAGAATGAGTAAAAGTGATTCTGGAGAGGAGATTGCAGCTGTTATGCTGCTCCCCAGTTCCTTTCTTGGTGTGCAGTGCTGAACTAAGCAATGATTTGGCTTAGTGCAGGGGCCACCAACGTCCGGCCCGAGGGCCGGATAAGGCCCGAGACCCTCGTTTATCTGGTCCGTGGCGACCACTGCCCTCCTGCCCCCTGCAACTGCCTGCTCTTGCCAGTGCGCTGCAGCGCAGCTCAGGGACCCATTTATGGGTCGGAGGAGCACAGGAAATAGCTTGTGCGCATGCGCAGGGCCCTCCTACGCGTGCACAAAAGCTATTTCTGGTGCTTCTCCGACCCAGAAGTGCACCGGAAATAGCTTGTGCACACGTGTATGGGACATGCTCCCCCGCCCTCCGGCCCGCCGCATGATCGTAACTGGAGACACTGGCCCGAGGCAAGAAAAGCTTGCCAACCCCTGGCTTAGTGTGTTGTCCAAACCTGTGTTCACGGTTTAGCTTCCCCAGATAAATCACAAGACAAACCATTCTGGGAGCCCATGTCTGCTCCTTCATGCTAAGCAAGTCATGGATTGACTTAGCATTTTAACACACACACACAAAATGGCTGGTTAGCACTTAACATTAAGTCATCTCTGGGAGTTGATTTGCTCATTTGCATTAAACCATGCTTTGCCTTAGCATTCAGTGCAAATGAAGGCAACGACAGCCAGATTAACCCACTGGTTCCTCCTAACTTGGCTGGGCTAGAAATCTAGGGCTGCTATGCGTCCTGGACATTACCAGGATTTCACATGCGGAATTGACGTCCTGGATCTTAGCCAAGTCAATAAAAAAATTGATCTTCCTAAAACCGGGGTCTTCCTAAAATAAGCTTTCGGGATGTCCTGGTTTTTACTTTTTGAAATATGGCAACCCTATAAAAACCATCCCAGTCTATAAATCCTACCAGGTGTCCATATTTACGTTCCAGCAGATCCTGACACAAATTTGCATAATTCATCAAGTCTAGCACTCAAAAGGTTTTCTCTTGACAATTTAAGAACGTTTTCTTGGGCCACTGAAAAAGCTTCATGTATCAAAGAACTTTGGCTAAGCAGTAACCGAAACCAGATCTCCTTGGTTTATACATTTATACACAAACTTGTATTGGCAGACAATCAGGATGATGTACCTAAATTACTGAAATCATTGATTTAAGTTCTCTTAGGGTTCTTCTTGTAAAGGTATGCATTGCTAAGTTCCCTGTATTTCAAAGGTGGGGAATCTGTGGTCCCCACGCTGTTTCTGAACAACAAATCCCTTTGTCCCTGGCCATTGGCCATGCTAACTGTGCCAATGGGAGCTGGAGTCTAACAGCCTGTAGAGAGCCACAGGTCGTGCATCCCTGATGCGCTGACTCACTAAAGCATTCTAACGCACAGCATGAGAATTACCAAGAAATTGCTGGCCAAAGCACTGCTGAGCTGCATTTCCATGACGGACATCTTGTCTGCGGAAACGTCTAGGGAAAAGTAAAAAAAAAAAAAAAAAAAACAGTTTGAAAAAAATACAACTTGTGAACAGCCCTCAGAAACCTTCCCCGATTCCCGTGGGAAATTCATATGTTTGTGTCATCTTGAGGTCCTTTAACTGAAAATGCTCTGCTAGGGTCTGGAAGGAAAATGTCTAGTATTTTAGGGAAACCCGTAAGAGGTGCTTACGGAATTTTCATTTCCAGAATCCAGAGTGGCAAAGAGACAAAAGGTCTCTAATCTCTGCTATGATTAAAGGACCACTCACCCAACCTTTGAGATCGGAGATCCAAAGAGCATATAAATAAACAGGAAACTAGAATATTTGGAGAAGCCTAGGCCAGAACCTTTTCCCCTTACATCTAGCATTCTTTGTAGATAAATTAATTATCTATTATTATGTGTGGAAGAAAATTTCATCATGCGAACACCCCTACTCCACAGCCTGAATGGTACAGCCTAGACATAGGTATATCATTGGGTTGAGAACTTGGCTTTAGGCTGCTTTGCCTCGTGGAGGGGACCATCACTCTCATGTTCAATGAGCTGCAGGCCCAGGAGTAGCGCTCCTCCTGTTTGCAGAGTGCCTGATATAGGTGTGTTGATGAAGGTCGTTTCCTTCTTAGTGGCTATTTGGTATGCAGTATATCCTGCAGGAGCTATTGACCTCTAGGCGAACAGTGCTATCTAAGGGGTGCATCTCGCAGTTAGAGATGCTTCTTGCATTTGTGGACTGCGGCAAAGCTAATAGACTGAAAATGGCCATTGTAGGGTCTCCAGTCCCTAGTGAAATTAAGGCCAAGTAAATGTAACTCAGCTGAAGGCATTTTCTTCCTGTTACATTTCTTTCTGTCTTCTTCGCCTCTGTCAGTTGCCTACCTTCCCTCTGTGCTGCTAGACAGAAAGTTCAAATAACAGTATATACAATTACACCACACACACACGCCTCATTTGCAATAAACATTGCTATCCAATCAAGGTGCACATGGCCTCGGTCCAGTATACCTGAAGGAGCGTCTCCACCCCCATCGTTCTACCCGGACACTGAGGTCCAGCACCGAGGGCCTTCTGGCGGTTCCCTCACTGCGAGAAGCCAAGTTACAGGGAACCAGGCAGAGGGCCTTCTCGGTAGTGGCGCCTTCCCTGTGGAACACCCTCCCACCAGATATCAAAGAGAACAACAACTACCAGGCTTTCAGAAGACATCTGAAGGCAGCCCTGTTTCGGGAAGCTTTTAATGTTTGATGCATTATAGTATTTTAATATTCTTTTGGAAGCCACCCAGAGTGGCTGGGGAAGCCCAGCAGATGGACGGGGTATAAATAATAAATTATTATTATTATTATTATTATTATTATTATTATTATTCATATTTCCCAGTCCAGATGGGGCAAGGCACCCCCCCATCACTTCCATGTGGGACAGCCAAATTCTACTTGATTTAAGCACATGAAAAATCTAAAGTTATTCTGTTGGGAATATTTCCCTGAGTGATGTTCAGAAAACGTGACGACAAAGGCAGAACAGTTTTGGAGATTCCCACTTTGTCTTCTACATTTAAACAAAATAATGTGCCACTATTGGAAAAGAATATTTCTAAACTTTGGTCTGGCCAAAATATGAGCGTAATCAAAGTTTTCCTTCATGTCTTTTCATATGTCTACATAATGGTGAAAAACTCTCTGGAAGGGATTTTGTGGGTGGGTCAATCATGTGTTGTTATAATGATGTCATTTGATTGACAGGTGGCCAACCCCACCTTCTTTCTTTCTTCATCTTTTTTGCTGTTGTTTCCATTGGTCTGGATTGGAAAAGGAGTGGCAGAAAGGGTGTTCAAAGGGGGTTTTCCCCAGTTAGAAATTTTTGCTTATGCACGTGGGGGCCTGAAATGTAACCCCCTGTATAAGTAGATATCTCCATGACTACACAGAAGATGCATAGTGCTCTGTCCCAATGATTTGGGAATCATGTATTTTAGGGAAAAGGAAATACAATTTATGCTTTTAGTAGGGTAACCAACCATCATCCTGGACTTGCAAGCTTCACAAGGGCATCTGCTTTGACGGTCTCAGTCTAGGAAGCAGTTTATCAATTTGAAAAACACAACACAAATTGGGTGTGCATGTGACCAATTATGCATTGGTGTGCATTTTTGTGTGAACTGAAAACAACAACGGTGAATACCAATTGTTTTCTTTGGATTGATTTCCGTTCTTCACATGGGACCAATAGGCAAACATTGGACATTTCCTTTTCCATTGAAATTCCCAGACATTCTTATTGGCTTGGCACCATTGCTCTTGAGAAATGGGTTTATCTCCCTCCCCAGTTTTCCAGGCCTGTTTCAATCCTAAATAAAAAAAATTCCTTCCAGTAGCACCTTAAAGACCAACTAAGTTAGTTCTTGGTATGAGCTTTCGTGTGCATGCACACTTCTTCAGATACCTGAAGAATCTGAAGAAGTATCTGAAGTATCTGAAGAAGTGTGCATGCACACGAAAGCTCACACCAAGAACTAACTTAGTTGGTCTTTAAGGTGCTACTGGAAGGAATTTTTTTTATTTTGACTATGGCAGACCAACACGGCTACCTATCTGTAACTGATTCAATCCTATTCACCTTCCCCCTTCTCCCATCAACTGCTTTTAAGTGGAGGTAGAGGTGTAAGAAAAAATAGGGAGATCTGATCATGCTTCACACATCTATGACTCTTCAGATTTGAAAGTAGACTCAGATTTCTCTGAATCTGCTCTGAGCAGTCTCTTCCTAATATGTCTGCACCCAATCCATGAAGAATATCTGACTGTAAGTTTCTTTCTTCTACAGCCAGACGTACCTCATGGTTCAATGCCTGAAACTGTTGAAATGAATCAATGCACATTGTTGTTCTTTCTTTCTTTCTTTCTTTCTTTCTTTCTTTCTTTCTTTCTTTCTTTCTTTCTTTCTTTCTTTCTCACCCTTTAAACATTTATTATTCACTATATTGTATCTCCTGAAATACATTCTAAAAACAAGTGAAAAGAAGTGCAGGGCATCTGACGGTAGAAGAGCAATCAAAATGAAATATTCTGTACATCACTGTACACTGATAAATAAATTTACATCTCTGAACACTATGCTAATAAACAACTGCCTACAATGAGTTAATTCAGTTTCCTTGTACAATAAAGCCCCATCTGCACTATAAATTTAAAGCAGTATCATACCATTGTAAGCAGCAATGGCTTATCCCAAAGAATCCTGGGAACTGTAGTTTGTTATGGGTGCTGAGAGTTGTTAGGAGACACCTACTTCCTTCACAGGGCTACAGTTCTCAGAGTGTTTTTACAGTCAGTCCCTCTTCCCAGGCAACTATGAGAATTGTAAGGAAGCCATGGCTGTTTAAAGTGGCACGATTCTGTTTTAAATCTATAGTGCAGACAGGGTGATGGGGGTAAATTTCAGAGTCATAGTACCAGAGGGACCTTGTAGGGCATCTACTCTGACCCCTTGCTTGATGCTGGGAATCCAGAGCTGGTGTATTTTTTAATGGATGGCTGCCCAAACTCTGCTAGAAGACCTTCAACAAGAGAGAGAACTGTCAAAGGCACTTCCTAATTCTGGAAGAAATGGAACCATCTCAGCCTGGTATGGAGAACCTATTGCAGAATGCGAATTTGCATGCAAGAAAGGAGTCCCACCTCTTTGCCTGTGTTCCTGTTGGGTAGTATCTGGAACAAGAGATCCCATCCCAAGCACAGTAAGGATCCCTTGCGAGGCAGCAGTCAGCGCAGGCTGTTCCATACATGTCACACTGGTGGAACTTCAGTTGTGCAACGGCGGACTCAGACCCAACATAAATTTGTTGCTGTAAGGAAAGCACCAATATTAGGAGAATGTTGGAAGCTCCTTCTGTTGAGCCATAACAGCCAGTCCCCAGAGTTCTATAGCTTGGTGGAAAAGGACCAAGAAACAAAGCCTATTTAGGGGATCTGTTCTCCTTGAAGGAGCAACGACACCCTCAAAGTGTAACTTAGCTTTGGTGTAGGGAAACAAGAGGGAAGAGGCAATATAGTGCCTGCATACCCTCCAACATTCTAAGGAAAGGCAGGACATTCTGGGATCAAATCAGAAGCCAGGACGGCTTCTGTAAATCTGGGACTGTCCCTGGAAAATAGGGGCACTTGGAGGGACTGGTTCCTTTGTTTCCCTAACTCAAGAGCTGGCCTCTCTCTAGGGCAGGGTGGGGCAGTTCAGGCTGACAGAATGTCTTGCCTAAGCTCATCTTGGTCACCTGCACATCAGCATATCATCTTCAGAACCCCCCAGAGAGTTTTCCATTTTGTGGCCACGCTAGAGTGTGCTGGAACCACGGAAAGGCTTTGATACGATGCCATGATATATATATTAAGGGAGATAGACTACAGAGTCTGACCATTTTTGCCTTAAAACACTTAAACCCTCAGGTTTCTTCAGTGAGCCGTGCTACATTTATCAGCTACTGCATTTTCATCAAGTTCCCATTTCTCTCATGAATCAGGATGGCTGCTTGCTTACTTTGCAGCCGATGTGGGACACAACATTTAAAACAGCTTAAGACAAGTGGGGGGCAGGGGGATACATCTGAATATTTCACAGGGAAACAGTGCATGAGAATGTCTTGATATCCAAAATTCCAGCATCACTCCATGGAAACTCATTTTAGATGGCATATTAAGTAACACCATGGTAGCAATGACACTTTATTATCAACACAGAGGCATCCTCCCTCTTTCTGAAATGAGGGGAAAGACGGCAACAGCAGCCGTAATGATCAATGCCAGTAAAAATATGATGCTGTGATCCTAATTTTATTTAATGAAATTATGCTGGTTTTTAAAATGTTTACATTTAGGATTGCCTCCTTAAGCACATTTTGGTTGGTCTAATAAAGGTATTGCCCTAATACGGATTATTATTATTATTCATTGTGTTGTGGGCCAATATTGTGACCCTAACTTTTTATGTACCCCAACAATGCGGTGTGTTTATCTGTCGGTTCTTCTGCATCCACGCTTTGGAGATTCGCAACTCCTGTAGAGACGTGGGTTGCTCCTGAGCATGCCAGCCTAGCACAAAGGCTGCTAAGGTGTTAAAATGAGACCAGAGCAGGGAATATTGAACTAATACTGCAATGCAGACAATGAGGAGAGGAGTACACACACAATTCCTTGCATCTTGGTCTGGGATTCTGAGTCTTTTCTCTACAGCTCTTTTCCAGACTGTTGCCTCAATCGAGTGACAGGTAAACCCGTCCGGCTTACTGGTAATTTGTTCCATCTTTATCCATTTTCTTCAACAGGTTTGCCTCCTCAATAAGAATGGGGCTATAGAGATCTGTGAAACACCTATAAGATAATCATCTTGCTTATTTTTGCTTCCAACGTCCTTTCACTTCCTTCAAAAATTCTTTTAGTCATTTCACCAGAGCATGACTCTCAAAATTTGCTCTGAATTTTGCTTCATATGAAACTCAGTGGGAATTCTAATTTATACGTGGTATACATGATCACAGTCCTGAGTCATGTAGCCTTATACACAGAGCAACACTCACCCTTTTGGAAGAAATCTCCATGGATATAACAGGAGCTGGCACCTGAAAGTAAAGAATTTTCTTTTATTTAGGAAACAGACCAGCTCTGTAGATAACACACACACACACAGTGAAGTTGAGATAGCTAGATAGAATGATTAACAAAATGTTTATTATTTATCTATTTATGAAGCTTCTGCATCCATCAGTAGCTCTGATAAAAATGAAAGGGTGCTGTTGCCAAGGCAGCAGTTACAGAGCTTTGAGGATGGAAAGGCTTCATTTGCTAAAGATAAGTGATGGTGGGACTGTTCTCCATTTGGCGCCAAATGTGTCCAGTGTGTACATTCAGAAGTTATCCCTCTGTGCTTACATCGTAGGATCAGTTGGCATCTCTGTTGCAGTTATGGGTAAGTCTGACAGGCTGCGGTTCTCAGAACTGAGGTTTTTGGCAACTGGTTGCTCCCTGTTTTTTGGACAAAATGGCAGATTTCTGGTTTCTGAAATGTGTGTGTAGGTCAGCAGTAGTCTTACCTACATAGTGGACATCACAGTAGTGTATATATTGCTTTAGTGATTAACAAGTTCTGATGCATTTGTAACTATATATTGACAGAGAATGAAAAGCACTCGAGTTATTTACAGGTGCTCTACCAATGTTGCTGAATATTCTGTTCCACAAAGTATAATAATAACCTGGACATCATCATCTCATTGTCTGGGAGACAGGGATTATGACACCTGGTGTACAGGCATGGATTTCTGAAGAAAGAAAACCAGATATTGAAACAAGGAGAGCAACAAAGAATTCAAAGGAGTGTTGAGGGTTGCCCTTGGGATTATTATCACCTGGTGGGAAACAAGAAGGCACAGGAACATGGAGGCCGTGCCACTGACAGCTTTCTCAGACCACCAGTGTCTTTCATAGAATCAAAATTCTAATGATCTCAAGTAGGAAATGTGTTTGGCTGTTTACATGGCAGTTTTGTGTTGGAGCTCAGACAGAAACCATAATCAAAACCATATATTACAACAATACCCTGCAGCTTGGTGTGCTTTTTCTTCTTCTTCATCATCATCATCATCATTATCATCATCATCATCATCATCACATTATTATTATTACCACCACCACCACCATCATCTCCAAGACAGTTGTTAAAGGCAATCCTAGAATCTGCACTGGCTTTCCCCAATTCTTCCCCATACCCCCTAAACATTGCAAAATTCAGCAGTTTTCATAGTCACAGTCCATACACTCTACTAGGGAAAATGTCTTGGTTGGAATGATTTTCAGTTTTATACCGATGGTACAATGTTACCAGTGCAGATGATACAATGGCTAATTTATAGGCTTTATGGCTGAAATTCTGTGCTTATTCAGGGTACTTAAAATTTATTTACCCCAATGAGCATTAAGTAGCCTCGTGTGTGCAGGACTGCGGTCTCTACAGTTTGGTGGATATGAAGTCAGACCGAAAATAATACCTTACTTTGAACACTTGCAGCTCCTCAAGAATCACTTCTTCCATCGATTCTGTGTCCTGGTTGTAAATTGTAATGACTTTCAGTACAATCCCATTATCTGCAGTTGAGTTTCAGAGAGAGAGAGATAGAGAGAGAGATTGAGAGAGAGAGATTGAAAACTCAGGACTGGTAACCATATTTATTTGTACACCAGTAAAGTACAAAATGTTTCCAAACAAATATGACCAAAAGAATTCTGAAGGGAAATAGAATATGATTTTTCATCCACTCTAAAATATGAAAATACAAATGGCCAGAGACAGAAGTTTTCTTCCTCCCATCTGTGAAGCAATAATAATAATAATAAATTTTATTTGTATCCCGCTCTCCCCAGCCAAAGCCAGGCTCAGAGCGGCTAACATCATATAAATAAGACAATATGCATAATACAATATACAATATGCAAATAAAATAACATTCAACATTCAGTAAAATAATATAAAATAATATTAAATATCAGCATTTCAAAATTAAACAGAAATCCACTCAACAATTACAATAAGTAATTTCTAAACTCCAATCAATAAAACCACAGCAAACCACAATGCACAACATAATACAGTAGATTTGGCTGAGAGAGAGGGGCCCAGTATGACCCCAAAAGCTTCTGGCTGAGTGGAAATGGGACTTTCTCTTCCTACCCCAGCTCAGAAAAATCATTTGACAGCTCTGTAAGGTAGGTCACTCATGAATATCCTACAAAAGCAGACCCTCCAAGTGTCCCTATTTTCCAGGGACATCCCTGATTTACAGAAGCCATTCCATTTTCTGATTTGATCCCAGAATGTCCCACTTTTCCTTAGGACATCCTTATTTTCATTGGAGAAATATTGGGGGTATGGAGGTATCCAACTCCAGAGCCATCTGAAGGGAAGTTTTTTAATGTTTAATGTTTTATTATGTTTTGTATATGTTGGAAGCCACCCAGAGTGGCAACCCAGTCAAATGGGTGGGGTATAAATAGTAAAGTTTGTCTTATTATTATTATTATTATGGAATAGGATGTTCCTATTTTCATTAGAAAAATGTTGGAGGGTATGCAAAATGTGAGGTGTCAACTCTGCTACAGCCATGCAACTGAATTTGTGGCGAAACTGTGATGTGAACTGGTGACCTTCCTGACTGACCAGTATCATTGATGGAAACAAAATGGCAACAGCATATAACAGGCTTGTATTATTATTATTATTATTATTATTATTATTATTATTATTATTATACTGACCTATACCCGGAGGTCTCAGGGCACTTCACAGAATAAAATCAAAATATAAAACCACAAAATACATAATCAAAATTGTAGGCCCAGCTCTAGGATTATTTGACACAGGCAATTATCCTAAAAGTCTTAGGAACAATGTCACCAGAGTGGTTTGAAGATCACAGCTAAGGTCCCTTTACAAGAAAGGAGTTGTGGAAGACAGCAGAGTTCACCGCTTCTAAAAAACTTTTAGTTAGAAAACAAAACAATAAATCTTCAAACTGAGAAAATGGCCCCATTTAGAAGTCTCCTGCGGAAGGAGAGGCCTGAGGAGAAAAGAATTCTACCCCAGCAAAGAGCGGACTGAGTTTTAAAGTAATTGGACACTAAAGTGATCTGACAAGCGTTTAAACTATGTTACTCCCTCACAACTCACAGCATGCAAGTACTCAATAAATCGGAATCATGCCCAGAATTCATACTGCTCAACTTCCAACAATTTGTTCAAGTGCAGAGCGGAGAAGCCACATCTCAGCTAAATCGAGACCTCCAGAACATCTGGCATGAGGGACCCCAGGAGCCAAGGCTGCAGGAGGGCAGTGAAATGAGGAGCCAATTGCCCAATGGCCATGATGACAGAAGTGTGGCCCTGCCCATCACAAGGAATTAGATCTGAAGAATACTAGCCTCATTGCTGGGCAACGGACATGCATGCCCTAGTACAGGGGTGGTGAAGTTGTGGGACTCAAATGGCCACTATCCCAAGGCAGCATGGCCAATGGCCAGGTAACACAGGAGTTATAGTACTACAAAATCTGGAGGGCCACAGGTTTGTGATTTTAAATCTCTCACCCAAGAGTACTTGCCCCCAACCTGGATCTTAGGCATCCAGGGAATTCTCTCTCTCTTTTTAAATATACTGTAACTTTTCCTTTAACCAAAATACAAAAAAAACCAAGAAGTGAACACTGACTAGGGAGAAAGCAGAGCGTGAGCATCAGCTGGGAGCCAGAAATTCAGGCCTGCAGGTAGCCAAGGAAGACTGCTCAGAGTTCACCTAAGTGCATGGAAGATGAGTTGGAGAAGAAAAGAAGTGAAAGTGGGTGCTTTTAACCCTTTCCCTTTCTTTTTCATTTACCTGTCCCAATAAATAAGACATCGTACTGCCCGTCTTCTGCTTCCACTCTGTCTACGACTATTTGTTTGAGGTTGTATTTCCCATCCGTCTTCACAAGAACTGGTCTCTTATGAACAGGCCTAACCGACTGATACATCAGTGGGTGACTCCTAGCAAAACGGATGGCTTCATCCGGATAGTCTTTGGTGCTCACGTACAGACCTCCATTCACTTTGCTGGCACACTAGGAAACACAAAGCAGATTACAGTTATGATGCTGATAGCCGTCCATGGAAGAACATGGAGCTAGTAAAAGGTGGACCCTGCTTTATTTTGTAAGATTAAGGCTGCCCTCGTATACACATTTACTAAGGTACAAGCATCACTGGACAGATTGGGACTCACATGCACTGCACAGCATCCAGATTTTAGCTAAGATCAAATGATATCTTTTGCAATAAGCATTGCGGTTTGAGAAAATACATGGAATAGATTAGATTTCTAGGTTTTTAAAAAAGGAGTAGATAGAAAGTTGCAACTGTGAACTTGTGATCACTTTGGAAGTTGGATAATGCCAAAGCTGGAAAAAAAATGTAGAAAACAAAGCAGCTGCAGAACTTGAAGATTGAGGGATTTGTTCTGACCTGTGGAGAGTAATGATGTGTTTCAATGACTTTCCCTTGAAATGTAACTTCTCTAGCAGTCTGTCTCTCAAATGGCTTTCTAAACATCTCTTCTCCAAGAAGAGTACAATAGTTGATGGGACAGATTCAAAACAATATTGTTAAGAGTTGTGGTGCCAGGGTTTGTGGGTGCAAGGCTCCCTTAAATCAGTGTTTCCCAACCTTTTTTGGGCAAAGGCACACTTGTTTGATGAAAAAAATCTCGAGGCACACCACCATTACAGCCCCGTGACGTCAGCGCGCAGCGTCACGCCGGGAGGGACGCACAAAAGTGTAACTTTCAATTTTTTCCCCTCCCCCTTGCCGGGGAACCTCCAAGCTTTGGGGGTGGGGGGGGAGGAGGCAGCAAAGCGAGGGACTGAGGGACCCTAACCCTAACCCTAACCCTCACCGATCACCCGGGAAAGCATGCGAACGAGGAGCCCCCGTGTCCTGCTCCCGGCAGCGGACGGCACAAAGCGAGGAGGCCTGGACAAGGCAGCACGCTCCCCGCTCTCGCTGCATCGGGGCTTTTCTCCTCCAGGCCACTTTCGAAGTCCCCTTCTCCGCTCCCAAGAGCCGGAGCCGCTGCTTCCAGGCCCTGTCCGAGCCCCGACTTGTGGCCTCACTTCGAGGAGCGCCTGTTGCTGGGGACGGGGCTGCATCCCCCTCAGCCGCCGCCTCGCTTCCTTCCAGGAGACCCGACGGCTCCCACTCTCCCGCTCGCCCTCCTGCGCCCGCAGCAGACCGAGACCTCCCCGCCCCTGCCCGGCTCGGCCCTACCTGGGCGCCTCCAAGCCCGGCCGGCTCCGCGTCGCGCTCCACGCCGGGCAGCTGCAGCAGGGGCTGCGCGGGGGCGCGCGGCGGCCCGGCTGAGAGCGCCCCGGAGCCGCCGCGCCATCGCTCGCGAGTCCCTCCGAGAGCCCTCGGGACTGACTCCGGAGTCGCGAGGCGGCGCGTCACCCAGGGAAGGGGCGGCTTCCCACAAGTCCTCCGGGAAGCAAACGCCCTCGCCCACCTCCCTCCAGGCAACATCTCGCGGCACACCAGGCAACATCTCACGGCACACTAGTGTGCCGCGGAACACCGGTTGGGAAACACTGCCTTAAATCCCTGGGCCTCATAGGTGTTAGAATTTAATGAATGCTTGGAGAGTTAAACTGGAGGTCAGACTCTGAATAGCTGGACTCAGCTTCATGTGTTCAGGAGATCACCTGAGGGGTGGGCCATTAACAAAGTAGAGATGGGTCATTGGCAAACTAAAGACTCTGTGCCAGCTGGCAAATGGGTTGAACCCCTTCCTAAGCTCTGAGATGGTTCACAGAGACAAAGCAGAGTGGAGAGTTTAGGATTGCCATTGGGGATGATGTGGGCTGGAGGAAAATAGTTGCAGTCTGTAAAAATGCGGCAAGCTGGAGAGAGGCTGAGCCACATCCAGAGTCTTTTTGAATCCAAGGCTGCTGTGGCCATGGCAGAAGTCAGACCCTCTTGGAGTGTAATGCTGGGAACCCCTCTATCCTAGGCTCAGGTATGTGTGCAAATAAACCATATATCATAAAGGCACCACAGTCTCCGCAGTGCCTCATTTCCAAAGGAAACCTGAATCCTTAATAAGTGCTTGGAATCTCGCAGAGCTCGGAGATTGGGGTGCCGTGCAACAATAAATTATATCGGTCTGATAGAGAGAGAAAAAAGATGTTAAGTGTTCCATTTCTTCAAACATGCAAATGCTAATGCTGTTTTTTTTTTTTAAAGAAAAGAATCGGTCAGCAATATTTGATTCCAATGCCTAGCTTAATTTCCTTTGATTTACACCCATAGCCTTGCAAAAGACAGATGTGCTGAATGAGCACCCCTCAGAGCTATAGCACATGCCAGTGTTTCTATCCTCACCCTAAACATCTTATAAAATACAACCAGGGGGTAGGATTCAGCCCCAGCCATGCATGCCAACATTTTCTCCTGCAAGAGAGGGGTACTTCTATGGAACTCCTTTCTGCACATCAGGAAAGTAGAAGATTATACATCAGCAATTTGATGTTTGCTTCTAGGGCAGAGGAAGCTGTTGACCCCCAGACACTGTTAGAATCCCAACTCTCATCAGCACCAGCCAACATGTTCAAGAGTCAGGGGCAAGAGGAGTTGCTGCCACAAGTTTAAGCTCACTAACTGTACTAAAATAGGCACGTTTTTATCCTGAAAAGGAAGCTTTAAATTAGTCGATAGAAGTAGCTCCTTATAGAGTCCTCTCTTCAAAAGTTACCTTGTGCACTTTAATTAGAACCATTTAAGGTTTCTGCTAGAAATATTTCAGTAATCATTTATTTCCTACGTGGCTGTTGAAAACAGTGTGGTTTTAAGAGATGGTTCAAGCCCAGCCACAGTAGCAGGCTCTCCCTATTTAAATTGGGTTTTCAATCAATAAAGTGAAATAAAATACTCTTTATGTTTACTGGAAACATTCAGTCTCAACTTGCGGCAGGGGCTGTAATTGACTCTAATAAACTCCTGCACTTGTCAAATGGGGCAGAGTTTGTTTTCCTTTCCCTGGGTCTTGGCTATGCCCTGGCGTATGTGCTCAGCCTCGGTTTTGAAGTGCATTTTCTAATCAGCCAGCAGTGGGATTTTCATCATAAAAGCATGTGGCTTTCAAGCAGGAACTCGGACGTCTGGCTTCCCATGTGCAGCTGCAAGCCAATGAAACAGAAATGCCAAATCCTGCTGAAAAGTTCCAGCTTGAGCAAGATTTGAGAATGTATTATTTAGATGGATTTAAAACAAAAATATATGTGTAAATCGCTTCAAGGCTAACTTCGGCCATCAGCACATTTTGGGCGGGTGTTTTATTATTCTTTGGGGTTGCTTTGTAGTGCTGCGTTTGAAAGCACCATGCTGGGCATTAAGCAATTAAGCTGACTGTTTAGAGAGATGCCAACAGCAACAGGAGAGGCTCTGCGAAGCTCTAGCAGGGATTTGCCTTAGAATGAACCAATGTTTAAGATCCAGTGCAGTGGTGTGCGGTCAGTGGACAAAGGGGGGGGGACGACAGGCGTCTCCCCTAAATGTTCCCAGTAAAGTAGAGTATTAAAGTATCAAAGCCTGGTGCCTCCTTCGCAAAGCCCAGGAAGCTTCTGCCTGGCTTAGGGAGGCAGGCGCGATGCTCCAATGGGGTCAAAGAGCCCTCCCACCACCTCCCCAAAGCACCCCTGTCTTTGGGAAGGAGGCAGCAGGGATCCGGCATTCTGTCAGAAGCCTGCACCCTCCTCCCCAAACCCTGGGAAGCTTCTGCCCGGTTTAGGGAGGGAGGCACGATGCCCACGGACATGATGTTGCTCTCCCACATCACCCTCACAACCTGGCACCTCCAGCCCTAACTGTTCCCCTACAAAAAATAAATAAAAAATCATTGCATGCCACTGATCCAGTAGCTCAAATACCATTTCCCCCTGTTCATTTGCACCAAGTCTCTGCTTACTCAAAGGAGAGGTGTTCTGACTGAGAAGGCAGTTGCTGCAGTGGAATTTTAACTGGCCAAAATAAGTAAGTTAAGGAGTGTGCAGTCATCCTTTCCTAAGTCAAAGTACCGTATTTTTTGCTCTATAAGACTCACTTTTTCCCTCCTAAAAAGTAAGGGGAAATGTGTGTGTGTCTTATAGAGCGAATGCAGGCTGCGCAGCTATCCCAGAAGCCAGAACAGCAAGAGGGATTGCTGCTTTCACTGCGTAGCGGTCCCTCTTGCTGTTCTGGCTTCTGAGATTCAGAATATTTTTTTCCTTGTTTTCCTCCTCCAAAAACTAGGTGCGTCTTGTGGTCTGGTGCGTCTTATAGAGCGAAAAATACGGTATTTTATGTCCTGTTCCCACTTCCAGGTTTGCAGCCAATAATTCCCTTAACTACACCCAGTGTTGAGAGGGATGCGGGTGGCGCTGTGGGTAAAACCTCAGCGCCTAGGACTTGCTGATCGCATGGTCGGCGGTTCGAATCCCTGCGGCGGGGTGAGCTCCCGTCGTTCGGTCCCAGCTCCTGCCCACCTAGCAGTTCGAAAGCACCCCTAAGTGCAAGTAGATAAATAGGTACCGCTTTATGGTGGGAAGGTAAACGGCATTTCCGTGTGCTGCTCTGGTCTGGTTCGCCAGAGCAGCTTCGTCACGCTGGCCACGTGACCCAGAAGTGTCTGCGGACAGCGCTGGCCCCCGGCCTCTAGAGTGAGATGAGCGCACAACCCTAGAGTCTGTCAAGACTGGCCCGTACGGGCAGGGGTACCTTTACCTTTACACCCAGTGTCATGATAGAAAGGGAGAGAGTCCCATGTAGATGTTCCCCACCCCAGACGAGCCCTAGTCACCCACAACATCTAGGAGCTCTGACAGGCCCCTCCAAATCAGACACCATGCCAGGTTAGAACTGAGGGATGGCAGAGTGTGGAGGGACCTCTGCTCTAGCTACATGCGGAGAAACTGGCTTCTGCTTATGGACCTTCCTTTCTGGGCCAGGGAAAGGGCATATCTCACCTAGGATCTCTGCCAGTGGGAGTCCCACTGATATGAAGCAGGTTTTGCCCCCTCCAGAAGCAAGCTCCAAGTGCAATGAATGGCAGCCCTTTGTTCATATGGGGGAAAGCAAAGAGGGATGACTCACCTTGCAGCGAGTCATCTGGAGAGACCGGGGAATTATGTTAGAATGTTGTTTATTGATCATAGCTCGGCTTTTAATATCATCCTTCTGGACATTCTTATCAAAAAGCTGATGGAACTAGACCTTTCTTCTACCATCTGTGACTGGATTAAAGACTTTCTGAGGGATCTGACACAAACAGTGAGGATTGGGCCTGTTACATCTACCTCCCTGAAGCTCAGCACTGACACCCCGCAGGGATGTGTGCTGAGTCCCTACGTGTACTCATTGCATACATATGATTGTATTTCATCTGATCCATCCATTGTATTTATTAAGTTTGCAGATGATACTACTAAAATGGGTCTAATTACAGGTGGAGATGAATCAGCGTACAGGGGGGAGGTTCAAAAAGCATCTACATGATGCTTAGAGAATAACTTGCACCTAAATATTAGCAAGACAAAGGAGATGATGTTGGACTTTTGGAGGAAGAGAGGGGAACTAGCCCAGCCCATTGTATATCGGCCGGGGGGGGGGGGGTTGTGTGGAGAGAGTCTCTTCCTTTAAATACCTGGGAGTTTACCTTAGTGAAGACCTCACTTGGAAAAACAATATAACTCAGGTGGTTAGAAAGGCCCAACAGAGACTCCATTTTCTCAGCGTCTTGTGAAAGAACAATGTTAAACAACAATTAATGACCCCCTTCTACTGGTCCACAATAGAAAGTGTCCTCTCATATTGTATCACAGTGTGGTACATTGGCTTGACAGCCACAGACAGAAAATCTTTACAGAGGGTGGTGAACACAGCACATGATATCATGGGCTGTCCCCTGAGCCCGCTAGATGACATCGCAAGGGATCGTTGCCTTAGGAGAGCGAGAAAAATTCTCAGGGACAATTCACACCCCGGCCAGCACCTCTTTAATCTTCTACCCTCGGGCAGGAGATATAGAAGTATAATCAGTTGTACCAACAGGCTAAAAAACAGTTTCTATCCGTGGGCTATTAGGCTGCTGAACGGAAAATAATATAGTGCAACTGACTTTCGGGGTTGGTGTGTGGTGCGACAAGCACACAGAGTGCAATGAGATTGAGTGTTGGGGGGGAGGGAGGCTCGGTTAATTTCATTGTACACAGGTTGTACATTGACAATAAAGGTATGTTTATGGGCCAACCGACCAACTGCCCCCGGCAACTCCAGTTCTTATCTACAAGATTTGTCTGTTTTTTGTTTCAACAGTACTCTATTTTATGACATTTGGGGGGTGGAGGGGAACTTCTCTCACTTACTGATCCAGGCCTTGGGTATGGCACTTTCCCTTCATACACAGACCAGTGGTATTCAGGTCCCTCTTTATGGGCATATGGTCCATTGAAAGCTGCCCGGATGCTAGCCATGTGATAGACACATATAGCATATCCTCGGAATATGTTGCTGCAAAACAAAAATCAAGAAAGACTCTGGTAACCTCATGTTCAGATTACTGCAATACACTTTACATAGGACTTTCCTTGAAGGCAGTGCAGAAGCTGCAGCTGGCACAGTGTGTCACTAGAGGGCTGTGCAGGGTGTAGCGGCCATGACACACCAATTGTCCAAGCATGTCATTGGCTGCTGATATGCTTCTGGACCCATTTATATGCTGACATATAAAGGTCTGAACAAATATTTGAAGTGGCGTCTCTTCCAGTATTTGTCAGTCTGGATGTTAAGATCTGCAATGATCTCTCCAATGAGTGCTATGTCTTGGGACCTTCTCTGTGGTGGAGTCCCTTTCCCTGAAGATGCACCCAACATTTCAATGTTGAGTTTTCATTGCCAAGTTGAGAGGTACTTATTCACCCAGGCCATTGGGATACTCTTGCACTTGGGCCTAGGTATTACTATGGATTTGGTCTGCTGCTATAATGGTATTATGGGTAAAAAACCTGAAAAAATGGGTTCTTAAATTGTTTCGTATGTTACAAATGCAATCACAATGGTTGCATTTTTGTGCTTGTTTAATTGAAATATTGTGGTCCACCCTGTGATCAGTTGATGGACAGTGGATAAATAAATACTTTCTATTCTATGTCCAAGTCTCAGTCCACTATGTCGATTGACACCTCAGAAAATATATCTAACCAGACCCTTTCATTTGCTAGTAGGGCATATGGTGTTTTCACATTCACCATAAAGCAGGTTCCTCAAAATGTATCCGTCTTTCATCTAGGGTAGCTACATCACGATTGCTTACCTTGTAGTGTTGAAGAGTCCGAATATCACGGGGTTTTTGTTATCCCGAGTGTGGAGCAAAAAGACGTCCTCTGCAAAGTGGAGGCATAATGCTGGTTAAGTATGAACAAACCATTTATGGAAGAAAAAAGTCTTATGCAACCTAGCAAATGAATAGGTTTCCATTCTTACTTCTGTCTCATCACCACTGACACACAGGACCATTATGGATGTCATGGCAAATCACAATTGAACACGACCAGAACAAGCTGCCATGTGTCTTTCCTCTTCTCTTCTGATATGAATGTGAGGACAAGTTGAGAAGGTTTTGCTTCCGTTTGTGATCGTCCACAGTTTAGCGCTACAACAGATGTTTTGTTGAAGCAGGCAACTTTACGATCGATGGTTTCAAACAAACTGTAGTTAAGATTAGCCACAATTTCCTGGGTTTGGATGAAACGTCAAGATGCGCACTATGGCCAGGGTTCAAATCCCCACTCAGCCATGAAGCTTACTGGGTGACCTTGGGCCAGTCAACATCCCTCAGTCAGGCTGACGTACCTCACAGAGAGAAGAGGAGAGCCAGTCACAGCACCTTGAGGAAAAGGTGGCATATAAGTGTAATATATAAATGTAATAAACCAATAGTTAATTTTTTAAAAAAATAGAAGGAAAGAATCTGTTTTCCTCATGGCTGTGCCAGAGGAGGAAAGGGTTGGTGTGAAGCATAAAAGGCCAATGCAAATTTTGACTCATTCTCAACACAATAGACCATGTTTCATCATGATGCTCAAACCACTTCATAGGAACTTAGTGATACCAGTCACTTACGCACAGCTGTGAATCTGCATGAGTTTACAATGGGCTGTGCCTTCCACCTACGCAGAAGCAGGAACCTCACCTAGCTCATCAAAATGTGTGTCGATTCCGTTCATTCCTGGCACAGAGCAGATCAACCTGGTTTTGAGGAAAGTGGTCCATTTATTCACCAGCATCCGTTGTCCACCCATGTCATTCTGGAGAGGACGGAGCAAGAGAAGACGAACACAGGGACAGGTTAGACGTGTTGCGTTCTCCTGCTATTGGAGGGGAAATTTTGGATCACAACTTTGCTGCTACGAGTAGATTTGACACTTCCACTGTATATGAAGACTTTATGGTTTAACATCAAGCCAGCATTTTTTCTTCCCTCACTTGCTTTACATAGTAAAAGATCCAGTGCCGAGGGCCAAGTGTGGTTACAGGGAACCAGACAGAGGGCCTTCTCGGCAGTGCCCCCCCCCCCCCGGTGGAACACCCTCCCTTCAGATGTTAAGGAAATAAGCAGCTATCCTATCTTTAAAAGACACCTGAAGGCAGTTCAGGAAAGTTTTTAATATTTAACGCTGTACTGTTTTTAACACTTGATTGGGAGCCGCCCAGAGTGGTTGGGGAAACTCAGCCAGATGGGCGGGAATAAATAAATAAATAAATAAATAAATAAATAATAATAATAATAATAATAATTGTATCCAACATGATGAAGAGTTCTGTAGAATCTGGAAGCCTGCTCAGTATTTTGTGACTTTTGGGTTGGTCCTAATAAAGATCTTTCCCTATAGGAGATCCCCCCCCCTCTTTTTCTTATGTCCTACAATGACCACCTTTGCTTTTTATATAGCTTACATTATTACTCTGGAGTCTACATTTTATCTAAACTATCAAAGTACTCATTAAAAGCTGTAGTTTGGTAAGAATTTTTTAATGAAAATCATGCCAATAACAAGTTTTAACTGTCTAGATATTATTAATCCCTTTCCGATTACTCAATTTTGGCACATCCGTGAAGCAAATATGCTAGCCAGTTAAATTCTTTGTTTTATTAATCACCCTTAGCATTAGTTCTGTGAGGTTAATAAAGAATGACCCTCACATTTGTTTATTTCAGACTTGAGTTACTTCATGGAACTCATTCTGAGGCAGATGGGTGCTGTAATCCTAAAGTAAAAAATATTGTATATAATGACTACAGTTACTAATTACCCTCCTTTCCTAAGGGTGCAAAGAAACATTTCCCTCTCTCCCCAGGGCCGAGCTATAAAATATGCCTGTTCTGCAAATCTGCATTAAAAGCTGGCTATGAATGGTGCTGACTTGCCCTATTCTGTGACATGTCTTGTGATTTTTTAAAATTTAATATAGTGTTGAATGAATGGTTGAGCTTCTAGACTGGCTATTTACTGAGCGTCCATGTTGATGTGCTGACACAAAAGCTGTGGGGAAGTTATCCACCCCCATCGTTCTGCCCGGACATCGTTCCAGCACCGAGGGCCTTCTGGCGGTTCCCTCACTGTGAGAAGTGAGGTTACAGTGAACCAGGCAGAGAGCCTTTTCGGTAGTAGCACCCGTGTCCAACGCCCTCCCTTCAGATGTGAAGAAAATAAACAACTATTTTACTTTTAAAAGACAACTGAAGGCAGCCCTGTTTCGGGAAGTTTTTAATGTTGGATGCTGTATTGTTTTTAATATTCAGTTGGAAGCCACTCAGAGTGGCTGGAGAAACCCAGCCAGATGGGCAGGGCATAAATAATAAATTATTATTATTATTATTATTATTATTATTATTATTATTATTATTATTATTATTATATGCTCCCAATATGTTCATGCAGAGATTATACGACATTCCAACTAGTGGTTCTTATGCCAAACTTTCTGAGGGAATTTCCCCTCCCTGTTCTTATCTTGGTTTTTTTTTTGCAGTTAGAAAAGTGACATTTATGAGATTCTGTGCATATTTACATAGAGGTATTTCCCACTGTTTAACCAAACATACTTTTGCAATCCTACGGACATTCATTGAGAAGGAAGTATCATTCATTTGCAGTGGCATTTGCATTTGAGTAAGCATGCGCAGGACAAGGCTGGGAAGCTGCAACCCCAAGCCCATTTATGTAAAAGCAAGTTGCGCTGAAATAAATTGGGCTCTCCACTAAGAAAACATGATTAAGATCAGGCGTGGTGGTGGGATCTCCAAAGCATGCAAAGCTCTTTTGGTTTCTTCTATTGGGCTTAATGCTGAGCTTTTGTAATTTTATTTTCCCTCAACAGAAGCTCTGAGTTAAATTTAGGAAAACACACACACACACAAGATAAGGAGCAGACCAAAATTTTGCATGGGGCCTGCCACTCAAGTGACTGTTTTCTTTCCATACCCGTTTCTCTTGATCCCTTTTATGTTTCTCCTCAAGTTTGACTTTATGCCACTCAGTAGGGAATGAACTCTACAGATGCAGCTCATTGCTGAGCTATGCCAGAACCACAGTTAGGTGGGTGGTCACAACCATCTCCCACCCTGTCTCTGGAGAAGGGGCTCTTTGATATGGAGCCAGGAAGAAAGTCAGAATTCAGTCTTGGATGTTCTTGTTTTTTTAAAATACATATATTTTTTTACTTTTAGCTTTCCCAAACCCAAAGCATCTAAACTCCAGAGCAAAAAGAAGGAACACACTGTAAGCAGAAGTTTTATCATAAAAGGTTTCTTACGGCACACATTCTTCCGACTCTGGAGTAGATGGCGTGAGCACCTGTCTCAGCCTCTAACGCTTTCTCAGTAAAGAAGAAGTACACCTTGTTATCTTCCCGGTCTTCGTTGTCAGGAATCATGAAGGAGCTTACAAATTTTGGTTCTTTAAAAAACCAAAGAAAAGGGGGGGGGGGAGAGAGAAGAGATACCAAAAAAGCAAAAGGAAAAAGGGATGAATCAAATTTATTTTAGAAAAACACTGGTAATCATGCATATATAAAAACATGTACAGTGGTACCTTGGGTTACATACGCTTCAGGTTACATACGCTTCAGGTTACAGACTCTGCTGACCCAGAAATAGTGCTTCAGGTTAAGAACTTTGCTTCAGGATGAGAACAGAAATCATGCTCTGGCGGCGTGGCAGCAGCGGGAGGTCTCATTAGCTAAAGTGGTGCTTCAGGTTAAGAACAGTTTCAGGTTAAGTACAGACCTCTGGAACGAATTAAGTACTTAACCTGAGGTACCACTGTATAAGTGCAACCTGATAGTACACTTTTTATTCCAGATATTATGGACTGGCCCAAGGCAGACAATGAGCACTGAGCTATCTATGGCTTGGAACATTTTGAGATCCTGAAAACCAGAGTGCCTTCGTTTCTAGTCTCTTGATGTGTGTCATTAGGAACTAAATGGACAGACTCCGGATCACAGCTGGGAAAGGGAACAGGAAGTCTTCCCCTTCAAGCTGACAGACCTGGGTTCGCACACTTGGAACTGAGCGAATTCAGGCACACGTCAGCAAGTGTTTTAACAGGACTGCAGATCTAAGCTTACCAAACTGCTGCAGGGCAACGCAGTCATTGCGCCTTCAACTGCGGTGATGAATTTGCAAGGGCTGCTTGAGGTTAATAATTTTAGAAGGAGTACAAATGATGTGGACTGGCCATAATGTGGCCTATACATCATACACAGGATGCTGGCACATTAGCATTGACCGTGCAGCTCATGATAGATTGCTACGGGGGGCCTTAAGTGGTGAGCAGGTAAGCCCACAATGAGATTCTCTCTGCTTTTTGGAGCGAGATAAAGGCACCAGAAAGAGGGAAGCATTTACCAGCATCTTCCAAATTCCTGCTTAAATGTGGCCACAAAGTGGGGCACTGGGAGGTACTTCAAAAATGCACAAAGACACAAGTTTTAGTAATATTTGCATCTCCAAATGTATATGAAGAGAAAGAAATTAAAAACTTCAGTTCCACAGAGGGCAGGCCAAACAATTTCCCACTCAAGTCACTCCAGACAAATTGTCAATTTCCACCCTACTCTAAATCACCCCAAATCTGTTCCTCTTCAATTCATTTACCCCCGGTTAATTTCCCAGTATATCCTGCTCTAAATCAATTAAATTCCCCTTCACTTACACCCATTCCATAACCCCCAAATCATCTGTAAAAGTAGTCTTACATTAATTTGTTTCCTAAAATTAATATCCTATACACACCCAATTCAATTTATTGCAAATTCATGAATGACCACAGAGAGGGGAAGCCAAATTTCCTCTCCAGTATACTGCTCTAATATTTGGAATGTGCCTATGTCCTCAGGAAGATAGCCTTAAGTACAAACATACTTTTGCAATAGATATTTCTAGTAAATATGAATGGAACTGCAAAGCAATAACAGCCAAGATCTCAAGGGGGACCAAAAGACAAACTTAAAAACTGTTTCATGCAAGTGAATGAACATATGGAGAATATCAGCTTTGAAAATATTTGTGTAGCTCCAACTTACATATCAATATTTTTTTCCTTACACACATACACAAAAAAACCCCTAAGATCCTTTTCCAATCTTACTCTCTGGGGTTCATTTATTTTAATTTATATTAGCCTGAAACTTGGCATGCATTTGATACAACCATCTGTGGCTGTATACAAAACAGGAATCAGAGCTGTTGCGGCAGACTGATTTGCCACTGGGGGTGGGGATGGGGAGAGCAAGACACTGTGCGAGAGGGATGTGCAGATTTGAAAGCATTTCGCCTCTTTTGTTGTCAAATTGGAACCATGTGACTTGGCCATGAGAAACCAAACACTGACGTTTACCCTTGGGATAGATCAGAATAACTCAACTCATCAAAGCTCTATCAGGACGATCCTTTGACAGCCATCATGGCCCTCAATCTACATGACGCTCACAACTCAAGCAAAAATTAAGAAACCCAAGGGAGTGAGTCTTCCAGAGCGCACATTCAAAATAGCTCGGGGCAATGAGAAAGTCAAACAGCGAGATAGTTCACACACTCAGGAGCATGAGGACCTAAGTATACATGGTAGGTGAGCTGTTGTGCCCGTCTAACTTCTCCCAAACCTGACGTAAGCCAAATTAAGTGTGGCGTTATGCACATTCATATACCAGATGTCTGACTTCCTCATCCCTTTCACAGGGGAAGGATCAAACAAATCATGTCTACAAATGTGCATCTCAAAGGTCCAGGGGGATGGGACATGCTGATTCTTTCTCTGCCTATGGAGTCCTCGTCAACTGACTGAGTGTGCAAATTCTGTTTCCTTTCTCTGTAGAATTAGTAGGGAACAATTTGGGTCTGCATGAACTATTGGTATTGCACAATTGGCCAGACGCATGATACTTATGCTAACCTAAAGGACCCAATAGGGACACAGGTGGCACTGTGGGTTAAACCACAGAGCCTAGGACTTGCCGATCAGAAGGTCGGCGGTTCGAATCCCTGTGACGGGGTGAGCTCCCGTTGCTCGGTCCCAGCTCCTGCCAACCTAGCACTTCGAAACCACGTCAAGTGCAAGTAGATAAATAGGTACCGCTCTGGCGGGAAGGCAAACAGCGTTTCCGTGCACTGCTCTGGTTCGCCAGAAGTGGCTTAGTCCTGCTGGCCACATGACCACCGGCTCCCTCGGCCAATAAAGCGAGATGAGTGCCGCAATCCCAGAGTCGGCCACGGCTGGACCTAATGGTCAGGGGTCCCTTCACCTTTAAAGGACCCAATGCACAACTTATAGTTGGACTCTCCAGTGCCCTCCCCAATCTGGACTCTCAAGCCAAAGTACTGTTCCCCTGAGATCTTTTCAAGGGATCATCACTGATGCTGCAAATATTGACTGCTAAGGGGATTAGCAATGATTTGGAGAGGACTTTGCAGGGAGGATAAGGCTAGAACCTTGTGTCGCTGAAGCCTTTTAAACCTCCTGGTGCATCTGGGCAAAACACTATTGTTTATTTTTATGATTACTATTATTAAACAACGAAGATTTCTTACGGACCCCTTGTACCTTTCAGCAGGCGCTCATCGTCTGGCTCAGTCCGGATGTGTGCCGCACGGCCCATTGTGCGGAAGATGGCAGCATCTCGCCCCCAGTAGTCACTGTAGAGCCCAGCGAACAACTCACCACCTGAAGGTCAGATGCATCCGTGGTAAGTGGAGAGAGGGTTGCCACACTCACACGACATACATGTTACATCACAGGTGAGGCGTTTGACCAGTCCTGTGGACACAGATTTTCCTGGATCGTACCATTTCAGGGTGCAGGCGAAGAGTTGCATACTTCAGTGCTTCTCTACAGCCCTTCTAGAGGAGGTCAGGGGTAGAAGCAGGGCAGGGACGGGGGGGGGGGCATGACAAAATATAGCAGGGAGGTTTCAATCTAGACTTCTCCCTGGCATTCTGTTTTTCCATGCGCAGGGATGCCGATGCTGTTGTCAAGGCCCAACTTGTAGGCCCAAGCGTTACAGGAAAAGCTGTGCCCACGCAAGTATGAAGCTGGCGTAAAAGCTTAAGGCAATTTACAGTAGCAGGGATAAAAGTCCCAATGTGTTTTATACATGATACAAACAGAGACATCAACAGGAAGTCAATGGATAACCTACACTTAAAGAAGTTGAGGTATTCCATCTTTTATCACTGATGTATCTTTAAAAAACACATTTTGAAACATGAATACAGTAAGTCTGCACTTTCCTTTCTCCCAAATCTCCTCGTCCCCACCATGGTGAGCGAGACTAGAATTTTCCCCCCTGCATTAAATTACTTGTACTCTACATTACGAGTTCAAGATTCTGCTCCAGAGTGAACTGCAAGGCACTGGCTGCCCGATGACATTTTCTGCCTCGCTTGTCTTTTTAAAAGGGGATTTCATAAGGTACTTGGTTTTTCCCCTTTCTCAATGTGTCTTACATTTATTTGCCACTGGATGGCACCCGAATACCACAAAAGCAGCAGAAGGAAGCCATCCTTTCAGAACGGGAAGAAAATTAGCCCTTTGACAGTCTAAATTAAAGTGTGCAGGTATTTTACTGCCCTCTGACAAAGAACTGAATACTTTCAACCTTTTTTTAAAGCTATAAGCAAGCATATTTGACTAACTTTACTGATACTGTTATGGTTTTTAATTATTATCCTTATCACTATTACTACTTTCCCTCTCTCTGAAGGATTTGCAATCTTTTACTTGCTGTCTACAAATAAGTGTGGATCTGATTTCAGTGCAACTGATGGATTTGGAAGTAATGATGCTGCCGTTCCTAATACTGTAATGACCCTAAATATTCTGCTAAAGTACAGCAGATATGGCAAACCCAGAAATCTTTCACTGGTGCGAGCCAACCCACGCGGAGATCAGTTCCGCAGAGGAACAACACCTTAGCAAATAAAGTACCGTATTTTTTGCTCTATAAGACTCACTTTTTCCCTCCTAAAAAGTAAGGGGAAATGTGTGTGCGTCTTATGGAGCGAATGCAGGCTGCGCAGCTATCCCAGAAGCCAGAACAGCAAGAGGGATTGCTGCTTTCACTGTGCAGTGATCCCTCTTGCTGTTCTGGCTTCTGAGATTCAGAATATTTTTTTTCTTGTTTTCCTCCTCCAAAAACTAGGTGTGTCTTGTGGTCTGGTGCATCTTATAGAGCGAAAAATATGGTAAATAAGTCACAGCAGTTCTTGAGAAAAAGGAATCCTTACGTATTTGAGATGGCATGAAAACTGAAGTCTCCAAACACCTGAATAATCACTCCCAACTTCGCAAGATGCCTGGGTTTATGTAGCCAAAACAGTATGACAGCTCACCCTTGCAAAAAGGGGGGGGGGGATGTTATCAGCATCCTTGGAAGAAGCATTCATGTGTGTTTTTGTAAGCCTGCATGTTTGCGCTGAGGCTACAGTTTGGCTTAGCATTACATGCAAACTGTGTAGTGTACAACTTCCACAAGGAAATTTTCTACACATGTGTGATTTTCAGCCTTTCTCAGACTAAGACATCCTTGGCAGAATGAAGGTCATGCATGACTTACAAAGCGAATTCTTAAGCTAAGTTTTAAATTCGTGAGGTAACTTTGATTTCCCAGAGGAAGTGCGTGTTGGTTGAGAGCCAAGGGCTTTACAGTTCATTACGTGGAGGGTCTTCCCACTCTGCCCTGAGATAAGGGAAACTTGAGCATTCGTAGAGGCATTGTCACTTTGCACACTGGTGTTTATTTTCTTACTGGAGAGAACCTAAAGCCCTAGGATGGCTGCTTTGGGCTGCCAGCACTGATTGCAGTCGCATGCGAGAGAGAGCCTGCAGACTCACTTCAGTGTCAGATGCTGTTGCTAGATGCCGAAAAGACTCAGTTTAGGCATTTCACTACATACATCTTGTCAGAAGCAAAGGGAGCAATCAAGCTAAAGTTAAGCACTTCACATTCCCCACCAATTTCAGTGGGAGTTGCTGAAGCAAGCACTCTTATTCTTCTGCCGGAATCATAAATCTGGTGGGATCACGTCCACAAAGTACTGCAATTTAAGAAAAATTAAAAGGGGATATTGGTAGCATTTCAATTCCACAAATATACTTTGGATTGTATCCAACGTGTTCTTCCATTCATGGAATAGTTTTTTGACCCAGTGACGGTTTGAACAAGAATAGAGTTTGCAGTCAAATGTTAGATGTGCTATGTAAAAGTAGACATCATTGCATAATTGCAAACTAAACTATCTGGATCTAAAACTATAGAACAGGTAAGTCTTCTTTGTTAATAAACATGTGCAGAGGGGAATGGTCGCAGCTCAGTAATGGAGCATCTTTTTCGCGGCTGCATCTGCAGATACAGTTGGGGAAATTCCCTGTATGAAAACCTAGAAAGTGGCTTCCAGTCAGTGTAGGAAACAATAATGAACCAGGCAGAACAACACGTCTTATGTTATTGTGCATACAAAGCATGCTATTCATATCATTCTTACTTATTTAAAATATTTATATCCTACCTTCTAGTCTAAATCCCTAAGTCAGGAAAATATACATATGGAAAGGGCACCTAAATGGGTGTATTATTTTTAATATATAACTAATGACAAATAGAAGGGTGGGGAAAACCACAGAACAAAACCCATGGAAATCATGCTTCAGTGTGAGGTAAAAGCTCTCTGGAGTTATTCCTCCCCTCTCTCAAAAATGTCCTGAAGAGTAAGGAAGTTTTATGTTGTTCAGGGCACTCATGCTGATTCTACATATTGGAAATGTGGCATCTGAATGTTATTGTGAATGTTATTGTGGCCTTTCAATTCTTGCAACTACTCTTCCCCTGACCCATCACCAAAGATGAAATACAAATGAATTGATTTTGTATTGTTATATACAAAATATATATTGTTATATATATGTCAGGGGGTGGGGAGTGTGTTTGTGTTTACTGGAGAATTTTATGGCCTGTACATACATAGAACTATAAAGACTGGTCCTCTCAATAAATCTCTGAATTGATCTAGCTGGGAGAGTTGACACCCCTGGTTTCACGGGGCCCTTCTCTGAACTGGTGCTACTCAGAGACATGGCACAAGCTGAGACCAAAGAAGCCTGGGGGGTTCCTGGGATAAGGTGAGGCGCAAGAGCTGTCCTGTTGCTCAAATCCGCTCCACTTCCCAGTGGGGAGGAGTTGAGGTGGACCGCGTGGCCACCCACTCCCCACAGGGGGCGGGGGACTTTGTCCCCCGTTGCTTGGGGGATCCTGGCCACATCAGAGCGTGACGGGGTGTGGCCGGGGCTGTTTAAACGGAGGAGTGAGCCAGAGAACTTCCTCTTTGCTCGCTTCCTCAATCACCCACCCTCCCTCCCTATTTTGCAGGTTAGGCAGTGACCTTGCTATGGACTTCGGTTGGTCGCCCTGGTTGTCCGAGGGGCCTGGTAGGAATTTTTCCACTTGGCAAATTGGCACTGGCCACTTGGTTTTCACCTACCTCGTAGCAATTGTCACAACTTTGTTAGGGTTGCGGTTAGGCATTGTTTGACCTTATGTGGGGGAGGGGAGGTGTGGCCATCACCTGCCCCTCCATGCTTAAGGGTATTGCGTTAAAGGAATCCGGGGGTGTTAATCTTGTCCAAAGCATAGCTGTCAACTTACAGATTTGAAAATAAGGGACCAGCAGCCTTGAAAATAAGGGACCAGCAGCCAAAATAAGGGACCTGCAGCCTCACCTGTTCCAGGCACTCCAGTCTTCCTGTCCTCCTGCAGTCTGGTCAAACTCATGCTGGTAGCTTCGAGAACACTGTCCAACCAACTTTGTAACCAGAGGTTCAACTGAATAGAATCTGAATCACATGCACCACAAGGCCTATGCAGCCTTAACTTAAGATGGCTCCCCGGCCTGGCTTTGTACTGCAAAGTTTGCAGCAGCACGTGCAACAAAATGGCGTCCAGCATTCAAAAACCCCCTCAGCTTGCATTAACTAGCCACACACAAGGCATGCAAGCTCCACCCCCAGTCGTTCTTAGACTTCTTATTGGGTGAGCGACACAGCCAAGCAACACAGTTGGAGCCTCCCTCCTCCCTGGCCGGCAGGGAGGGAGGGAGAGGAGCTGCTTCCTTTGAAATTTAAGGGACATCATTTAAGGGACAGTTAAGGGACATCCATCAATAAGGGACAGCAGCAGGACATGGCGCTGGAATAAGGGACTGTCCCTTCAAATAAGGGACACTTGACAGCTATGGTCCAAAGCCCGGCTGGGGGCTAGGGCCTTGACACGACCCCAACAGGAACACCAGGGGGAGCTTGAGTTGGTTCGCATCGACAGGGCTCCCCCTACCAGTGGCTTACCCTTACTGGACTTCCTGCACAATGGGCAGGAGTCAGATATAGTCAGGTCCAAGCAATGCCTAAGCCAATACTGCTCACATTCTATAATTTCAATAAAGTTGTGGCCAAAATTTGCCCAATAACATAAACCTAATATCTGTGTCCTGAGTTATTTCCAACGAGGAGGTGGCTGCGGTGTCTCGACACGCAAGTTCGAGCAGAATGAGAAGCTTCAGCATAAAGGTCATGCTCAGGGCTGCTTCACCGGCAGCGTGTGACATGTGGTGGCTCTGTCTCCTCCACCCAAGCATGGACCATTATCCAACACCAATATTTCCTTCTGCTGCTACTTGAGATCCTTTAGCTGGAACTGTCAGGGGTTGATCTGGGCACTTCTGCATAAAAAGCATTTGCACTGCTACCCAGTCCTGGGGATAAGTCACAACTCAGTCTCAGCAGCAGAAAAGATCTGGGCTAGAAAAGACGCAGATAACAGGGCTGCTACTACTGTGTGCTACATATCAAAAGCCACGCGCCTGAAGAAAATTATCCTTTCAAGAACTTCTGTGGTCTCTGTCAACCTGCCAATGAGATCTATTACCAAGTAGAGCTTTGCTTTATTGGAAACAGACAGGAGAATTCATTTGCTTTGGGTACTTAGGTCCAAAAATTCTTTATGGAATTTATCTAACCATTTAACATTTTTATGTAGCATTATCTGCGGTTGAAGGTCTGTTCTGTTTCCTGATTGTAATTTACAACTTACTCTGAGTTTATTCAGAAATGAAATTGTTCCTTGCTGCCTCTTTCCTTAGTACCAGGTCAAGAGAAAGTAAGTTTTGAAGGTAATTTAAGAGAAAAAACCCTAAACAATGGGAAAAAGGAGGAACTGAAATCCAATCCAAATTAATCACTTTGCAATCACAGTGCAAATTAATCACAGTGCAATCTGTGTGAATACACAGTGCAAAAACGTGTGTATTCAAAAGGAAATCTCACTAAACTGAATGGGGTTTACTCCCAGGTAACAGCGCAACCATGAAATCTTGTCTATTTCAACAGAAAAGGTAAGCAGCTTCCTCGGGTCTTAGGCATACTTAGTTTTGGCTAGATTGTCCCTAGTATTTTTAACTGATGAACTGAAAATCACCAAGAATGAAGTATCGGGGATTGTCCTCTGCCATGTATCAATCTCTGTTGAAGTCATGATAAACAAACAGGATTTTAAGAACATAAGAACTGCATGTGATATTTTAAAATGGCAACATGTTATCATATCATTTTGGGGGGGAAGGTGTGCCAAGAGGGTAAATCTATAGTCCTATCTACGTTTAACCCAATCCAGGTAGGAATAGGCTTCTGTTCTTAAATCACTTTTTGGTATCTAGTCCATGTGCCCAAACAGTTATGGAGCTCTTTGCCCGCTGAGATTAAGCTGGCACTGCCTGTCATATCTTTTAGGACACAAACTTGAAACTTGGTTCCTCCAGAAAGCCTTCATTTCACTTGGAGATGACCCACCCATATTGTATAGCTGTGACTTTCTGTGAACATGCTGCTTCGTTATGCTGTATTGATTTGTTTGTTTGTTTTTGTGTTGGTATTAAAGTTTGTATTTTGTACACTGCATAGATATATACAGCAGAAAAAACTGAACAACCAAACAATAAAGTTTGGCAGCGCCTGGGGTGCCTGAATTGCACTTGGACAGTGATCATCAGCAAATCTATCCCATCATTTCCCAACAGGTAATTAACAAAGGCAAAACTGCCATCATGAACCATCAGTATTTCACTGAGAGAGATGGTAGTGCGCTGAAAATTCAGGCATGGGCTACTGACCTGCAAGATGATCTCTGGAATCAGGCCCAGGGTCAACAGGCTTATTGCGGATCTATGTCCCTACTCAAAATCAACATCTGTACAAAACTTTCCTACCCGATTTCGGCCAGGTGTTTAGCACTACAGCTGCCATAATCCTGGGCCATTGGCTGTGATGGCTAGAGCAGATCAGATTGGAGTCCTGATCTGTGATGGCAGATATGGAGGGCATTATTTATTTATTTATTTGAATCTAATATACAGTGAAAAGTTCCCTAATATTATGCAACCATTGCATGTCTACCTATCAAACTGGCAAAAGAAAACAGAAGAACATTGGCTATATGGTTGATCTAGTGAAACAAAGAGAATTAAACGCAACATAAATGTAGGCACACGTATAACAGACACATCAAAGGCATGTAAAAGAATACTGTAGTGACAACACCTTAAGAGAGTTGGGGAAGAAACTCAGAAAGACATTTTATAACATACGACAAGCCATTACCAAATAAAGTGGAGATGAAGGAGGAATTGGGGTCAAATGGGCACCGTCCACGTCCCCTCTCCAGTCTGTGTGCTTCTAGATAAAACAGATGATCCTTTGAAAAGAAGAAGTACAGAAAGCATTATATAAAGTTCTGGTTTACACAAACGAAGCTGCAGCTACCTTGGTACCAGTGCTGTGGCTTAGGAACAACTAAATCACGAGCCTTTGTTCAAACACTTAGATAGCTGATGATACTCTGCCACTAGGCACATGTTGAAATTGTACATCTAGGTACTTTTTCATACTGTGCTCATTATGAGACTTTCTCCCTGTATATTTGATTCATCTGATTGATTTGATTTATCCATGTGGAAACACAACTTTGGTACCCCCTCCCCATGTGAAAAGTGCTATAGAAATACTTTTATAAAATACCGGTAAGTAATACAGAAACTCATTCAAACAAGACTCAACGTAGGATACTTGTGAATGTAAGACACTCTCTTATTAATGTATGTCCACCTCTAGCACCATGAGTACCACAATCGTGGGTTCCTGGGGCCGTGGGTGCCATGCGGCATGCATGGCCCTGGCTCCGAAATTTGTGGGTGCCCAGCCCCTTCATGGGGAATTTTGTGGGTGATCGCGCATCCAGGTGTCCCAGGGAATTGGCACCTATGTCTAGCACAGTAGTGCATTCAACACTGTTATGCATTGGAGAATGATAGACCACTCCTTTATGCCAGCTTCTCTTCTTCCTCCTCCTTTTGGCCATCGTAAGTAAGTTAAGGGATGCAGGTGGCGCTGTGGGTTAAACCACAGAGCCTAGGACTTGCCGATCAGAAGGTCGGTGGTTCGAATCCCCGCAACGGGGTGAGCTCCCATTGCTCGGTCCCTGCTCCTGCCCACCTAGCAGCTCAAAAGCATGTCAAGTGCAAGTAGATAAATAGGGACCGCTCCAGCAGAAAGGTAAACGGTGTTTCTGTGTGCTGCTCTGGTTCGCCAGAAGTGGCTTAGTCATGTTGGCCACATGACCCAGAAGCTGTCTGTGGACAAAATGCTGCCTTCCTCGGCCTATAGAGTGAGATGAGTGTTGCAACCCCAGAGTCGTCTGTGACTGGACCTAACAGTCAGAGGTACCTTTACCTTTAGTAAGTTATTTATTTTGTATCATTTATAAGCTGCTGTACATTCAGAAAATATACTTAAGCAGTGTTCAGAAATGGAATATAAAGCATAATCATAGAATCATAGAATCATAGAGTTGGAAGAGACCACAAGGGCCATCGAGTCCAACCCCCTGCCAAGCAGGAAACACCATCAGAGCAACAGCCAACAGAAATCCAGCCAACAGAAAATCCACAGAAATAAAATAGGCTGAGTGGTGAATGGTCAAGGATGATGGAAGTTCCCAAGTCCAGCAAAATCTTCAGGTCTGCCCACCTCAGTCCAAAATACCATGCTTAGAAGCAAAGAATACTTATCCATCTTTTTTCAAACCTGGGTCTCCTGCTGTTGTTGGACTACAACTCCCATCATTCCTGACCACTGGTCCTGCTAGGGATGATGGAAGTTGTAGTCCAACAACAACTGGAGACCCAGGTTTGAGAAACACTAGCTTAACTGGATGGTGACAGGCTTGCCTCATGTTTGCCCATCGCTGGTAACGCAAGTGTCATAGTTGTCCATTTCTGAAACAGTACTTTGCGGATGTTTAATGATATATACTCGGAGTCGCAAAGTGATTTCATGCTCTTTATTCAGCTCATAGTGGTGAGGAGGAATGAATGAAAGTCCCCTCAAAGTATCTGCTTTATATACATTATTTACACAATGGGCTGCACATGATTGGCTAATTCTGGAATTCTACTGTAAGCCAATCAGGTTGTGGATTCACTTATATCTGGAGCATGATTGGGTGGTTCCTGCCAACCAATCATATACTGCTGCATTGTTCTAGGACCAATCAGATTGCTGCATTCTGAATCCTATTGTTCTAGGACCAATCAGACTGCTGCAATTTGGATCCTATTGTTCTAGGACCAATCAGACTGCTTCAGTTTGGATCCTATTCAACTCAGTACATGACATTTAACAACCATCAGCATCTGCATGCTGGTGATGGCGCACTTGTTCAAAGGAGAAAAACAACAACAGAAGACAAGTCCCTGTCTTGAGAAGCTTACAATCTAAACCGCCACAGAGAAGTAGATAAAAGAGGAAATGAAATGAAAAGCAGGGCTAAGTATGTACAAATGAAGCTATATATACACTCAGGTTCTGTTCTATGCAGTTCTATGCATGTTTACCTCAGTGCAGTAGGAGTTGGTGAGGAGGAGGAGTGCAATCCTGTACTCCTGCTAGTGCGTTTGCACCATGCTGACCTTGTCTCCACCTTGCCCCTCCTTCTCCCACTAAGCCCTAGCAGTGCCTGTGACGAAAGGTCAGGTAAGAGCTGCTGCCTTGCCAATTACAACTGTATCAGAGTCAGTCCCCCACTGAGCTAAAGGAGACTTGCATATTGAGTATATCTGCATAGGATTATTCTGTAGAGGGTCAAGCCAAAACAGCGGTGGATCTTGGGGTCGGAAATTTCAGTGGCACCCTGTGAGACGCCAAAATCCGGCACCCCCTGCCTCTCACACTCCATTCTAAATCATAGCTGCATCTCTCCCAGTGTGGTGTAGTGGTTAAGAGCGGTAGACTCGTAATCTGGGGAACCGGGTTCGATTCCCCGCTCCTCCACATGCAGCTGCTGGGTGACCTTGGGCTAGTCACACTTCTTTGAAGTCTCTCAGCCCCACTCACCTCACAGAGTGCTTGTTGTGGGGGAGGAAGGGAAAGGAGATTGTTAGCCACTTTGAGACTCGTTGGGTAGTGATAAAGCGGAATATCAAATCCAAACTCTTCTTCTTCTTCCCAAGGTCCTTCTTCCCAAGGTCCTGCGCCCAGAGCGACTGAACCAGTTGTGCTCCCCTAAACCCACCTCTGGCCAAAGTCTCATAGAAGAGGTGAATCTTGAAAAGCCATTTCAGGAAACGCTTGGTATATTTTTAAGCAAGATGACAACTAGATGAAACTTAATCTGCCATCACTCAACTCTCAGAACTAATACTGTATGCCCACAACTTCTGCACATGTACTTGGCAAAATATAAATTTAAAAGGGGGTGACAAGTTTGGGGGACAGAGCAACCGGAGCTCACCCCGTTGCAGGGATTTGAACCGCTGACCTTCTGATCGGCAAGCCCAAGAGGCTCAGTGGTTTAGACCACAGCGCCACCTGCAGCCCATGACCCACCATTGCACCCAATGTGTTTTGGCTATACAGGATTTTAGCTTTAGGCACTACCCCCAGAATGTAACCCTATGTAAGTGGTCAGGTTACTGTGGTTCTATAGTTTTAGCAGTAGCTGTTTTATGTACAGTGTGCCTTAGTTGGATGCTGGTGGTTTTTTTTTAGGGGGACAGCCCCCACAAATTATATATGGAAATATGGCTTATGCAAACTATAATTCCTTGAAATTATTAGCTGCTCAGGTATTACTCCATGAAAAGGATAGCTTTAATCAATCTGGGAAGCAACCACTGGAAAAGAAAGAGTATTGCTATCGTATTATTTTTCTCTTTATGACAGCATGAAATTTTAAACCACCAGACTTTAAGAGACTTAAGCAGAAATTAGTAGTTAGAAATGAAAAATGAATTTTATAGGGTGAAGACTGGGAATATTATACTTTTGTATTATTATACTGGAAATACATTTTGCAGAAAATAATCAATGGAAGACTAGCTGAATTATTTGAACCTTCTCCTGTTTGCTGGGAGTGCACACAAGCCCAAAATATCAGTCTCATAAATCAAAGCTATCCCAAGATGTGTGTTGGGGGGGGGTAGAACCTGGTTCTAATAACATCTCAGAATAAATCAAGGCAACATCTAAATCCAAGCTCAAACTTGCAAATCAATAAGCTGAAAGGAAGAGGTTTATGTCAGGCTAACAAAAACCAACAATGTGTCCAAATGGAAAGACCTGTTGATGGCAATTTACACTCGTTGAGGCAACTACAACTACGCCAGAAGATTCTGCAGGAGTATCCTGCGGCAGGAATAAAGCTAGATTGTGTTTGTTGCAAGAGCAAAGGCCTAGGTACATCCCTGCGTCTTCTCTCTTAACAACAGAAAGGAACTGCTGGTCCTCGTCACCAGCACCTGTACAATACCTTTCAAGAGCAGTTCAGGGAGCACCACACCCTGTCAAATCAGCAGCAAACTATGTACCTTTCTATACCTCCAGGAATAGGGCAGTATAGAAATTCAATAATAATAAAACAACACAAAACTAGGAGGGTGCACTAATGAGCTTGTACTGGAGTGCCCTCCCTCACGACAGATCTTGGTATTTTGAGAAGCATTGATTCTCAGACTTCATCTGGATAGCTCAGTTGGTTAGGTCATGATGGTGACAAACACCAAGGTTGCAGGTTCAATCCCCTTATGGGATAGCTGGTTGTTTGAACACTTACTTTTAACTTGGCAATTAAGTTGTGCTATTTCTAAATTGCCGCCGGTTTTAAACATCACATTCTGCTTTCATCGTTTACAACAGTTCTGCTTAAGACTAAAAATTTGGGTTGATAAAACTGTTTTGAACAATTTTCACCGACATTAGGTTTTTACTCTTACCAAACCAAATCTTCTCCATTTATACCGTAAACGAAAATTCTCTCTTGTGCAAAATGCTCAGTGTATTGGCTTAAGCCTAACAAGTAAATTAGGCGGTGCTCGTACTGTCTTTTGTTATCTATGTTTGCACAGCTGCAGTTTCTGATTGAATAATGTGGTTTACATTCTTCAAGGTACCCTTCCACGTTAAGGTGGACCACAATTTATATTCCACTGAAACAGAGAGATGTGTTTTTTCAGTAAATCTTACCCGATTTGACAGAAACCAAAGCATATTCTTCATAAATGTTTGCAGATGCACAGGATCGCTGGGGAAATGGTCTGCAAAATTTCAACATTGACTTTTTTATTTTCCTGTAGAGTTTTTCCATCTCAACCTTTCAGGACATTGTGGCCTACAGTGCTGGCTGCTCCGAAGCATCCAGCGCTGGTGTTTTTCACCATGA
Source organism: Podarcis liolepis (assembly GCF_965112155.1). NCBI lineage: Eukaryota > Metazoa > Chordata > Lepidosauria > Squamata > Lacertidae > Podarcis > Podarcis liolepis. Next base: position 5,870,611 of record NC_139556.1, read on the forward strand.
ATCGAGTGATTTGTGTGTGTCAAGTTCCACATGATGCTAATTTCAAAGGAAAACGGTTCCCTACTAATATCAGTTTCAAGGACTAGCACTGTAATTTTAGCCACTCTTTGCCATTTGTGAGAACAGTGCTGTAAAAGAAATGTCAGGAGAAAAACTGTCACGCTACAGGATATGAGGTAGCACTTTGCTGCCATTAGTCATGTCTCCATCTCTTTCCAATGACTAGGATAGAGTCATAGAGGAAAACACAGAAGAGGAACTAGAGATTATTCTGTCTCCGTGTAGCTGGGAAGAAAAAGGTTTGATTTATGGCACCTATGACTTAAGAAACCTGAGAAGTATTCATCGGGCATTAACATTGCCATTTTAAAAATAAAATAAAAATCACCACACTATTTGTTTCGTGAAGTCTTAGCTACTCTGTAACGTAGCAACAGGGTATGAATCAATGACAGCAAAAGGCAGCACTTGCCAAAAGATGATATACGATAAAGAGAAACCACGTCCCATTCAAGGAGCTCTCTTCTTAGGACCAATGACATTATTTTGTTGTACGTAAGATTTTAAAGCTAATCCTTTCTATCGCATAAATGAGACAAATGCACGTTTTGGATTTCTGACACACCCTTTGCCATAAGATCCCAGGACAGGTTACAACAGAAAAACACGATATTAAATCAGTTAAAATGTACCGTATTTTGCGCCCCATAGGATGCTCCGGCCCATAGGACGCACCTAGTTTTTTGGGGGGGGGGGAAATAAAGAAAAAAAAATTTATTCCCCCCCCCAGGTGCGGGGCTGGAAGAACCAGGTCGGGGAACAGTGGGAAGGCACACTCTGCCTCCCCGCTGTCCCCCGAGCTTGTGGGGCTGGCGATGGGGAGAAGTGCGCTGATCCCGGGATGGCAGGCAGCTCTGCGCTGCCATCCAGAGCGGGGTGGGACTTAGCGCCCCGCTCCCAATGGCTGCACAGAGCTGTGCTGAGCCGGGGACTGCAGGCAGCTCTGCGCAACCCTCGGAGCCGGTCTCCCGAGGGTTGCGCAGAGCTTCCTGAAGCCTGGAGAGCGAGAGGGGTCGGTGCACACCGACCCCTCTCGCTCTCCAGGCTTCAGCGAAAGCCTGCATTCGCCCCATAGGACGCACCCAGATTTCCCCTTCATTTTTGGAGGGGAAAAAGTGCGTCCTATAGGGCGAAAAATACGGTATATCAGACAGGCATGAGCGTATGAGACTCAGACTTTAACATCCAGATCCTTTAATACATTCTGACCAAGTATCTGCACCCACAATAACTTGGTTCGCGCCCTAATTTCCACAGATGTGAAAATGCATATAAATCAGTTTTGAAATAATCCTATAAACTCAACCCTTATGACAGGAACAACTCAGGGTGCTCCCCAAAGCATAAGACTCACTCTCCAAAGTTTGCCAAAACCCCAGAGATTTTTAAGGTTTTGAGCGGCTGATTCCCCCCGCCCCCAATTGATTTATAATGTATTCTTCTATTATTTACATACTTTACCATACTGTGATGGCTGCTTTAAGAAAAGCAGGCAAGAAATAAAAAAGACTCACTGGTTCAACCCAATAAGTTAGTTGTTACTTTCTTAACCGTATGTTTTTCCTTAGATCATTTGTGTTCATACAGTACATCTCCCCATCCTTTTATGAAGAGCTGGAACGTTCAGCTTAGTGAGGTCACCGAGTTAAGAGTTCAGTTTGGAGCCTGTGCTTGGATTTAAACAAAACACTAAATTTTCTGCTGATTTACTGACATGTCCTGTGGTTTTTCAGGTTTAAAAATACCGTGTACAAGTCAGAGTTCAGCTGATATAGCCAACCTCAATAAAGCTTCTGTAGCGTGGATTTAACATCATTACTGCAGATGGAGGGGAAAGCTGGTAACTTTGGTTTCCCCCCTATACTTCAGAATACAGTGGTGCCCCGCAAGACGAATGCCTCGCAAGACAGAAAACTTGCTAGACGAAAGAGTTTTCCGTTTTGGAGGTGCTTCGCAAAACGAATTTCCTTTTTTTAATAAAAGATATTTATTAAAAGTTTTTAAGATATAACAAGAAAAAAGAAAAATAAACATACAAAATAAAAAACAGTTAAAAACACACATTAATTTTCAATAACATAACTTCCATACATTTATTTCCTCGGACCTCCTCATACCTCCCTTCTTTGTATTCCAGTTCGATTTGTTAGTTCAGCAAATCCTTACCATAAAACTTTTACCCATTTGTGAAACCTGTTTTTTCCCTCATATCTCTTAAAGCATTACAGCTGGAAACCGCTTAGTTTCTATCCAACATCCTTCTAACATTTGCAAAACGAATTTCCTATGGGCTTGCTTTGCAAGACGACAATGTCTTGCGAGTTCCTGCTGGTTTTTTCCCCTCCCCCCCTTTTTCTAAGCCGCCAAGCCGCTTATCAGCTGATCCGATCAGCAGATAAGCCGCTAAAAGCCGCTAATAGCGCTAATCGGCTAATCCGTCAATGGGCTTGCTTCGCAAGACGAAAAAACCACTAGACGAAGAGAATCACAGAACGGATTCTTTTCGTCTTGCGAGGCACCACTGTATACAGTATTTACAACAGCATTCAAAAACATGGATGTATTTGTAAGTAATCTATCTTAAATAGTATATTGCCCTTTAATAGCAAATGAAGGCAAAGTTTGAAAACACACATCAAGACAACGTGTATCTATTTATTTGTAGTTTGTGAGCGAAGAAGGTCAGAACTGAATGTCAATTTCTTATCATGCAAACCCCCACTCCATTTCCTGTTACAGGTTTCACATCTGGTGAAATAAGCAATGTTAATATTAATGAGAAAATTATTATCCTAAGCTGTTCTTGATAGCTCTTCAAACACAGAAATACCCTCTGGCCCCGATCCTGTTCTGCATCCAGCTAGCTATTCTCTATCCACTCAGTCTGTGTCCATGCAAACTTCATTCTGTTTGCATTTCCCCTCTGCTCTTTTGAGACAACGGCCTTCATATTACCGCTAAAGACAATTTAGCAAAGACAAATAAGAGAAATAGTGGACGCTCCATGGAATTAGGAATGTTGACACTGATCCACAATAGGGATGCTTCCAGTCACCTCCATGAAAATTGGAATATGCATTATTGATGTAGCTATAAATGAGAAAAGGGGGTGTTTCAAATCCCCCTCCCATGTGAATGTTGCTGAGAAGCTCTTCTGCGTGCAAATTTTCCTGGCTGCATGGCTATCCCTTATTCCACCATCTTTTGCCCACTGCGCTTGAGGCACTAATGCAATGAAGAAGTATTTCTCACTTCTAACGTCTACTAACTGCAGCTCATGATGTACAGAGGCCACCCAGAAATGTACTGCACAAACTGTGGGATGCATCTGGACAAAGACCTATGGAAAGAAGCTTTTAGAGACCTTTGTGTGGAGTATGATCATGAGAAGAAATATTTTGGGTGGTGTTCTTGTGTGAGTCGGCACTTGGGATTAAATATAACAAGCACAGCTGACCATAGATGTGAAAACTCGAGCAATGCACCTTTCTGTACCTCATACCACTACAACTGCAACTCACTTATACTTCACGTCTCCTGCATCTAAGTAATGTTGATGTACTGTACCAGGTCACACTCCAGCAGTTCAAAGTAATGCTACTCGATTGCCAAACCATAGACTGGTAACCAGAAGTGCCCCACAAATTTATACACTCCCTGCCCACCCACCTCCTCCCCCGAGCTTGCTGTGCTCCTTCCCCTCTGTTCTCCACTGATGGTTAACAATAGGAGAGTCTTTGTTTATTTGCACCCCTTCTTTGTGAGTTAAAAATGGCTCACATGCAAGTTTAAAGCAATACCAAATATCAAATATCCAGGCGTCCTGTCCCCCTCACTTCTGTTACCTTCTGGGGCCCTGTGTGCATAAGTGGAATTGCGTAAAGTGGGGAGCACCCCACTTTAATAGGGAGGGCCCATGGGGGAAGGAGAGACAGAGGGGAAGAGAGACTCTCAGCTTGGAAAGCTTAGCCTGTCTAGAGCTTGCCTGCCTGCAGGGAGGCAGTGTGTGTGGTGGCAGCTGGCCACAGAGCGCAAGGGCTGAGAAGGGCAACCAGCAGAACTGATGCCAGGATGGGGGAGCAGATGCAAGGTAGGTGGTGGAGACTGGTCAGTTGAGGGCAAATCTATTTATTTATTTCATAGCGACCTTCATAAGTGTGGGTGGGTGTGCCTGGATTAATAGAGAAACAATTGCAAGAATCATGAACCAACAGATGAAATAACCTTCAGCAAAATGTTAAAAGTCTGGGCAAATGGGAAGGGCTATGCCTGGTGTCTGAAAGAAAACAATGTTGGTGCAACATAAGCCTCCTTGGGCAGTGTACTCCATAGCCAACAAAGTCCTCTCTTGCTGCACTCCACTTCAGACAAAGGTGGCACTAAGAGAAGGGCATTAACGGATGAATACAGAAAACAAGGAGGTTGATATGAACCGTGTTATGTCAAAGCTGGGTAATTAAGGCCAAAGGTATCAATGGAACATATGTGTAAATCTGTGCTGGACTGAATATTCAGTGACTTAAGAAACTGAAATTTTTGAAATTTCTAATCCAGAACCCGGAGTATCTGCAAACAGACCTTGTATCTGGGTAAATACCAGACAGGAAATTTGTTTTTGTCCTACATTTTCATATTATGCTTTTAAAGAACTTTTGAAGGACTGATACTTCACATTATTTAACATGCTTCATTGTATTATATCTATAGTAAGTCACTTTGTGAACTTTTAATGTGAAGTGATGCAAATCAGATTAATCAAATCAAATATAAAATGGTCAGATTATTACACCATACATAGAAAGTTCTCAGTGAAATATTTGCTGAAAGAATATTCCTTATGCTATTGATTATGTGTGGACTTTCAAACAGGTGAGCATAAGGAGATCTCTGTGGTGTTTAGACACATTAAGAACTTTACTACTGATGACATATTGGGCCAAAGGGACACTGAATTTGAATTGTTTCAAACACATTGAAAATTTAAAATCAGTTAATATAAAGCTACATAGAATCATCTGTTCCTTTTCTAAAAAGCATGTTGAAAGTTAATACTTTGCAGCCATTTCCCCTAAGATCTGTTTTTAATCTTCTTCACTATTGAAATTTATTGAATAACAATAGTGCTAGGTCATGAAATCTTTATTATTAAAGATAAACAGCAAAAGAGAGATAATAAATCATAACCTAAAGTATGATTTTGCAGTCGATATTTTTGTTACACATAAATGATATAGACAATATATGGAACTGTAAAGTAAAAACAGACTGGAAAATCTGGAGTGAAGTCGGGTTTTTCCCTCTTGCTGTAAGTTTAAAAATTTGGGATTCCTATCAAAATAGCCATCCTGATTGCTGTGATCAAGAAATGCCGGTTTGATTTAATGCGTACTGAGCACACAAATCCATGCATGTATCAGTTCTCTCCCTCCCCCTCTCCTTCCCTTCTCTTTTCTCCCAGTTGTACTTTTCTCTGCTTATTTGTCTGTTTTGTAACACAAGAAATCTTTAATAAAACCAAATTTTTGAAAAAATGCATTGGTTAGCTTACTGCTCGGAGAGCCAGCTGCACAGTTAGGGATTCAAAATGGTAACCATGTCAACAAAACAGCAATTGAAAATTGCCCAAACTTTTCTTTGCATGGGTGTATAGTTCACTTTAATGATGGTAATGACGATACTGTGAGCCACAGCAGTAGCTGACTTCTCATGCTCCATTCTAATTCATAGTTCTGGCATCCCCTGTGGTGCACCCACGGCTCAGCGCCTAGTGTGACCAAACCAGTTGCACTCTCCTAAATCTCCCTCTGGCCATGGATAACTAACCTGTGGCTCTGAAGATGTTCCTGGACTACAGCTCTCATCATTCCTGACCACTAGCCATGCAGGCCAAGGCTGATAGGCTTTGGAGTCCAACAACATTTGGAGAACCACAGCTTTCCTACCCTTGCCGTATTTTTCTTGCTTTTGTTGAACACCGGGAACTCCCCCATCCCATGTTCCATCACCACTTTGTGAAGATACCACTGATCAAAATGCACTCTGCCTAGCTAAACTGTCAGGGAACTGACATCAGAGCGAGAGGCGAAGGGGAGGCTCCCAGATTCTGCAGGCGAAGGACCCAGCACCAGGGGGAGAAGCAGCTCGGTAGGGGAGGAAGGAAATCAGCGCAACACCAGGGATAAAGGGGGGCAAATGGGGGAAGCGGAGGGAGAGCTCCGGGATTCTTCTCTGGACACCAGTGAGGAGAGCACAGGTCCTCCACTACCCACGCCCTCCCTGCGCAGGAGGCTCCCGCGCAGTGAGAGGAGGAGGCGACTGGGAGTCAGACAGCTTCTATGCTGGAAAAGGTTTAAGAAACGCCCACAGACAGATTCTGCTAGCGACTGAGGTAGCCACGCTGAGATGGGCTGTGCAGTCAGAACGGTTTAACCAAGGCAATTAAGCCTAGAATGGCGGCAGTTTACGCACGAGTAACTCAAACCCATTACATAAAACATACATTGCAAATGAAAACAATGAAGGCTCATGTAGCACCATAAAGATTAAACAATGTATTACAGCATAAGCTTTTGCGGAATAGAAACTGAAAAGCTAGTTTGTTCCCTGCTTCCATCAGGTTCCATCAGGCCAGACTTCTAACATAATCCACCAGCTTCTACCCTCCCAGATTTTGTCCTGCTAAAATCTGCAAGCATGAGCTTAGAGATTCTTCCAGGCTCAACCCCTGACTTGGTGGGATTCAGTACGATCCCACCCAGATTGCCTGTCTTTTGAAAAGAAAGACTTGCCACCTGCAGTTTCACGGAAGGTGCAAAACCCTTGCTTAGTACAGCAGGAAAGCAAAAAAAGGAAAACAAGATTTGGTTACTGGAAATTGTAGAGCTTATCAGAAGAACAAACAAGCAAAAAACCCCAAAAAACTAATGGGAAGTGTAGCATAGCAATTTTTCAAGCCTATGAATATTTAAGATGTAATTAGCATTCTACATGAATGACTGAGTGAAAATGAGGAGAATGAAAAGATGGCACACCTAGGGGGATGACCTTTTTGAGATAGGGAAAAAGGAGCAGTGAAGAGTCTCTTGATAAAAACCATTAATTAATTTGGGATACTTCCGGAATAATTCTCAAATATTATTAAATACAGATTATTTAGTGTTTATTCCGGTTCCCTGGTACTTTACAGCACAGTCAGCTCATGAATATCAGCAGGAGTCATCACAAGCTGAAAGATTAATTGTCAAATGGAGCTAGCAGAATGAAACCCGAAGACAGGTCCAAAATCAACTTATTTACTTATTTTCTCACATTTGCAGCAATTTGTCAGTCATTGGAAGAATATGAAAGATCACGTGAAGATGTCAAGTTACATTCGGACTGTTTTTTTTTTTTAAGACATCATCATTAACCTGAAGCTACAAGTGCCATGTTAATGAATCTAGAAAAAATATTTGTCGGTCAACAAATATTCATTTTTCTGCAGAACTTCCATGCATCTTGACAAAGAGACGTGAAAGTGGGGAAAGCACTTTGTCTTTAAGGAGTGGAGGATGACAGACATTCAATAAATGAGTAGCCAGGCCCAGGGGACGTGCATGAAAATGAGCAAGGGGCTTTGGGCAAAGGAAGCTTTCCTTCTGAAGGCTTATTTCCATTTTTCAACTCTGAGCAACTCTCCTACCAGTGTTTTGTCCACTTGGAACCTTCTGCACTGCAGAATTCAAGGGAACAGAAGTGTTCCATCCCATCTCATCAGCAATGTGTTCAAAGAAATGACTCCATCCACTTGCAAAAGTGGAAGAACGTGGACAGCTGCCTCATGGTTTGTGCCCTATGCAGAATTACCAGGAAATAACTCCCAATGATCCCAGTGGGTCTTATTTCTGAGTCAACACATTTGGGATCAGGCTATAACGGTGCCTACACATGTCACAATCACTCTTGAATCGAGCTGCTGCCAAACGTTTGAAGCAGGCCCTATCAACGGAGCCATTTTCTTATTTGGTTGTTTTATCCTGCCCTCTCCTCAGAGGCTCAAGCACTCTGTGCAGCAGTTCAGAGCTTCCTCCAAGTAAACTTGGCTGTCGGGTTGCAACAGTCCTGGGTGAGAAGGGCTTCATAGAATCATAGAATCATAGAGTTGGAAGAGACCACAAGGGCCATCGAGTCCAACCCCCTGCCAAGCAGGAAACACCATCAGAGCACTCCTGACATATGGTTGTCAAGCCTCTGCTTAAAGACCTCCAAAGTAGGAGACTCCACCACACTCCTTGGCAGCAAATTCCACTGTCAAACAGCTCTTACTGTCAGGAAGTTCTTCCTAATGTTTAGGTGGAATCTTCTTTCTTGTAGTTTGGATCCATTGCTCCGTGTCCGCTTCTCTGGAGCAGCAGAAAACAACCTTTCTCCCTCCTCTATGTGACATCCTTTTATATATTTGAACATGGCTATCATATCACCCCTTAACCTCCTCTTCTCCAGGCTAAACTATGAAGCAAATCACTATGAAGCAAATCCCAGGCTTTGTGAGCGAACCATTTTAAGAATGGGCTGTAGAAGAAACACAGAACACGGTGATTCTGAATGTAGGCAAAGCCTAGAGAACCAACCCTAGTTGTAAAGGACATCAATTTAGGTGGGAATGATGAAGGTTTGCTTATGATATTTCTTCACATTCTTTCTCAACGGCCTATGCTCACTTTCCTAATGGCTTGTCATGAATGTAACCCACCCAAACCTCATTGATTCACTTGAGAGCCGTGATTGTACAAATATTTATTTTTGTTATTCGAAGCTATCTTTTTTGACCTATCATATTGCAATCCAAACCAAGGCGGCTCTGTGCAATTATTTCTCCTGGATCCGTTTCCTTATGACCTCATCTCCACGGCCCAACGTGCAGGGGCTTAGGGAGGCACAACATCTGGTTTCGCTGATCAAACAGGAGTCAGCCCTTCACTAGATGAAGAGTGTGACAAATTCTTACCCTGAGCGTATTCAGCCAGACACACTGCTTATGTGTGCCTGAGTATGTCATTGTCTGGTCAAGAAGCCAGCCATCCAGAAAGCCACCAATTAGGGCTGTTTATCAAGCAAATCCAGTTATATAATCAAATATGCAGTGCTAGTTACTATTGAAATTGTTTGCTTGCTGCGCTCTGCCCTTCAGTCCACTGTTTATGTGAAGCCATTTAGGAAGCTTTGAAATTATGGCATGATTTCATGCACTTAACGTGGTTCTGCATGAAGTGGCCTTGCAAGAACAGTAATTTGTAAACTGCACTCCTGTACCAATATGCCACGAGGAAAAGGGCTACCATCCTAAATCTGGGAGGAAGTCCCAATGAATGCAATAGACTTCTGAGTGGACAAGTTTAGGATTGTGCTGCAAATAAAGCAAACCAATTAAACAGGCAAAGTCCAAAGTATCTTTGTACACATTCTTGCCTTCCCCACACTTCTTGTCAATCAGCGTGCCCTGGGGCAGAATCTATGCAGTGGGTGTGATTTGTCATTCACAGTCACCTGATGCAAAGATGTAGCAGGACTTGCTGCTCTGGGCTAGCCTTCATTCAGCAGACACTGTTAACAGGAGTTATTGTGAAAACCCCTAAATGCCTCCATTTAACAATGGTTTCAGTGCAAACAGCTTCATGCCCATGGATCAAGACATGCTGCCACCACCCATCAGCTGATTGGCGGTAGAAGCGTGCCTTGCTCCAGCAAGCCATGTGTTGCCACATCAGTTAAAGGTGAAGGACCCCTGGATGGTTAAGTCCAGTCAAAGGCGACTATGGGTTTGCGGCACTCATCTCACTTTCAGGCTGAGGGAGCCGGTGTTTGTCCACAGACAGTTTTCTGGGTCATGTGGCCAGCTTGACTAAACCACTACTGGCACACGGAGGACCGTGATGAGTGCCAGAGCGCACAGAAACACCATTTACCTTCCCCCCAGAGTGGTACCTATTTATCTACTTGCACTTTGACGTGCTTTCAAACTGCTAGGTTGGCAGGAGCTGGGACAGAGCAACAGGAGCTCACCCCGTCACGGGGATTCGAACCGCCGACCTTCCGATCAGCAAGCCCAAGAGGCTCAGTGGTTTAGAACACAGCGCTACCTGTGTCCCATGTTGCCACACCATGATCCACACCATAATATAGGTAAAGTGTGGGGCAGGTGGGCATGGTTTTTGAGGAACAGCTCGCATGCCATATGACCTGAATATGACCTGTGGGCCAGAAACCCCTCTCCACCCTAATGCCTATGTTTGAAACACAGAGACATGAAGGCAGCAGTGGGGTTCCTCTGATTAGCCCTTCCTGAATTTGCCAGGGACTGAACCCAGGATCTTTTGCACGCTAAGCATATGCTCTACCATAAAGGGAAGAAAAGTATCTCCGCTATTAGAAGACACAGAGCCATGACAATGATATGCAGTGATATTTAGGTCAGACCGATGGTTTATGCATCAGCCACCATTTCAAAATGAAATTTTAATTTACCTTTGCCCAATTCAGGAAGAAGGCAGAACCCATAACAGCACGGATCCACTCAAGTATTCTGTTAAATTTGGAGTACATTATTTATCTTTTCATTTTGACAGAAGCATCAGATCTCTGTGCTGTAGTACCATGCAATTAACCCCAGAATGGATCTGAGGTCCTGGTGATCAAGAACAGCAGCAGAACACATGCTCAGCGAAAGGACTTTGCATGCTGTTCCAGGTTCAGTCTCTGGCAGCTCTTGCTGATAAGGTTCTGGAAGTAGGTAATCGTAAGAGCTTCTACCAGACAGAGTAGATGACACTATGCCAGACAAATAGTCTGACCCTTATAAAATATGAAAAATTGAATTCTGAGGTTGCGTTGAAACTTGCCCATTGTTCCTTTGGCTCTCTTATGAATCAGCGAGGCCACAGAATGTAGGTGTCATCAGGCAGAAAATAATTTATTGCTCATGAGGACAATCTTACATCAAGAGAACTGAAGAACAGAGAGGGTGATTAACAACCGCAATGTGCCTCTCGTACAGAGCATCACATCATGTGGCTCTGGGCTTACGATGGAACTCAAAACAATCCATAGGCAGGTAGACTTCCCTTGTGCAAAGCTTGCGCCTTTTTTTGCCTTGGTGCTTGAATCACACGTGCAGATGTATATACATAGACTTCAGGTCCCTTTCTACTTGTGTTGTGCACAAGAGTAGAGCACAAAGAAAATGCATGAACCTAAATCTTATTCCCCCTCCTCACGACAAGCTGGGGTTAAGTGTGGACCACAAACTATAAGCCCACTCTGCTTCTTCTGGTTTTGGCCGTGTTCAGAAAGTGGTGGTGGGGGATGAGTGTTCAGACCCCTGGGCTCTCACTTGTGGGGTGCCTCAGGGTTCTGTCCTCTCCCCCATGCTTTTCAACATCTACATGCGGCCGCTGGGAGAGATCATCAGGAGGTTTGGGCTGGGTGTTCATCAGTATGCGGATGATACCCAGCTCTACCTCTCTTTTAAATCAGAACCAGTGAAGGCGGTGAAGGTCCTGTGTGAGTGCCTGGAGGCGGTTGGAGGATGGATGGTGGCTAACAGATTGAGGTTGAATCCTGACAAGACAGAAGTACTGTTCTTGGGGGACAGAAGGCGGGCAGGTGTGGAGGATTCCCTGGTCCTGAATGGGGTAACTGTGCCCCTGAAGGACCAGGTGCGCAGCCTGGGAGTCATTTTGGACTCACAGCTGTCCATGGAGGCACAGGTCAAATCTGTGTCCAGGGCAGCTGTTTACCAGCTCCATCTGGTACGTAGGCTGAGACCCTATCTGCCTGCGGACTGTCTCGCCAGAGTGGTGCATGCTCTGGTTATCTCCCGCTTGGACTACTGCAATGCACTCTACGTGGGGCTACCTTTGAAGGTGACTCGGAAACTACAACTAATCCAGAATGCAGCAGCTAGACTGGTGACTGGGAGCGGCCGCCGAGACCATATAACACCGGTCTTGAAAGACCTGCATTGGCTCCCAGTACGTTTCCGAGCACAATTCAAAGTGTTGGTGCTGACCTTTAAAGCCCTAAACGGCCTCGGTCCAGTATACCTGAAGGAGCGTCTCCACCCCCATCATTCTGCCCGGACGCTGAGGTCCAGCGCCGAGGGCCTTCTGGTGGTTCCCTCATTGCGAGAAGCAAAGCTACAGGGAACCAGGCAGAGGGCCTTCTCGGTAGTGGCGCCCGCCCTGTGGAACACCCTTCCAGCAGATGTCAAGGCGATAAACAACTACCTGACATTCAGGAGACATCTTAAGGCAGCCCTGTTCAGGGAAGTTTTTAACGTGTGATATTTTATTGTATTTTTGGTTTTTATGGAAGCCGCCCAGAGTGGCTGGGGAGGCCCAGCCAGATGGGCGGGGTATAAATAATAAATTATTATTATTATTATTATTATTATTATTATTATTATTATTATTATTATTTGGCGTAGTTAGATAAATGTCTAAATGCTCTTTGGACAATGTACCTAAAGGCTGAGTGATTTCACACATCTGGCGTGACCACCTGAGGGAAAGAACAGGCAGTGGGTCATATGGAACCAGGAAAGGCTGTGACTAGACTCTTCAAAAAAACCAATAATGCATTTTTACTCCCAGTTCTCATTTCACACTGGCAGAATGTGCACAGAGAAGTGTATAACAAGACAAAGCCATGCCTTCTCCAGCTATCCACACATCCTATGTCTCATACAAAGACTCCTTCAAAACAATGAGACCTGACTTTCTCTGCAGTAGTTTGCTCAAGAAGTATTAATTCATTACAAAGGTCAACTACTCTAGTTTTAAAGAACCAGCTGAGTCAATAGTCCTCATTTTCTTTACTTATTGCTACAGTTTTCTCACTCTCAAAAGTCTCTTAATCAAATCACACATCATGCCTGCAAAGAGGGAACAGGGCACACACAGCAGACCCATGCAGTCAACCAAAACATTTCATTGCTTTTTGGGTGTAGAGGCACCCACCCACCCCAGTTTTAATCATAAAGGTAGCCCATAAATATTTTAAAATAAAGAAATAAGATTAATTACTTATTATTTCATATGCCAAAATGCAAAAATGGCAATTTATAAGTAAAAAAGCCCAATTGCACATTAAAAGATAAATGTCCATAATTAATAGCTCCTCATTTGCACAACAGTGATTGCTATGGTCTCTACATAACAAAATTGTTAAAACAAAGCCTTAATATATGACTCTTCCATCAAATGAGCTGGCAGGCATTTATCTCCTCAATGATGATGAGGCAGTTTTATTATTGGCAGCTGATTACAATGTGGTTGGTGGGAAAGATAGATCTGGGCTCTCTCACACTAGAAAGTGATGGTTACAATATAGCTAAGATTGGGGAGTCTCACTGAACCACAACTCACATCACCCCTAGCCATGGGCCATGTTTGCTGGGCATGATGGGATTTGTAGTTCAGCAATACCTGAAGGGCTCCGCACCCCTGAGCTAAGAGGATGAAAACTTTGCCTTGGGTAATGTGGGCCATTGTGACATTGTTACAAAGGTAACTCAAAATTATAAAACGAGGTGTCAGGCGTGAGGAATTCACTTCCTCCCCCAATGGCACCAAGAAGCAGGGAGGAAAAAGAAAGTTCTTACTTATGATTTTATTCAGTCATCGCGGTGAAAGAAAAAGAACCCAGCCATTCCCCGATGACAACGTGTTATGACACCTGACAACGTGTTATGGAATTAAAATTAGCCACAACTTTATTAAATTCTCAGATGTAGGAAGACCTTGGCTTAGGCATTGGGCATTTATCCCTCCCAGTTCCCAGCCGGAGATCTGGGGAACACCAGGGTTATCCAAAGTGTGTGGGGATTGGGCTGACTCTGAAGAACGTCTGTTCAAGCAGAGAGCCCACCCCCCATTTTGTAGGGGAGAGCACTGACAACCCATTGGCGTATGGCCAGTGCCTCCCCTCAAAACAACCCCTTTAACGAGTAACCCTGGGATCGCCGCCGCGGGGGGGGGGGGCATGGGTCACCACTTCATGCCCCCCCCCCAATTGAGGGAAGATAGACTACAGGATTCCGCCCAAGGTCTACAAACCACCAAAGTTGTGACGTTCTGCTACGGGGAAGGCGAAACCTGCCAATGCAGGGGAATTCCTTCCCGGTTCCTCAACAGCGACCATCTAGGACCGCAGCAGCGCCTGCATAGCTGTAAAGAAGAAGGTTAACTGCAAAAGAAGGCATAAACTGAGGGAGGGCAGGGTGGGGGGAGTTCAGGAGCTGACTGAGGACCAACAGGTAAGTTACACCCTCTATTGTGCGTGTGGGCAGTCCTAACTCTACTTGGCCAACTCCCTTGGCAATGCCCCCCCCCCGCCAGGATTGGCTAATTGATGAGGCTAGGTAGGAACCTATAGGTATCCCGCTCGGGGGGCAATGAAGCCAGCTACCTTGCTGGGGGTCTAGTAGTCTCGGGGGGGGGGGGCTGTATTATTTAACCACTTTGCCTCATCAGTTAAAAAAATCAACAACCCTTCTCTCATTACACCAATTTAGGTAAATACTTCATGCCTTGGGTGAAGTCTGGCTCATATAAGCTCACGCCACAGAACATTTGTTCATCTTTGAAGGTGCCACAAGACTTGGAAACGGCTCTCCTTTTCTTTCAGTTGGTGGATTCACGCAAGCGTTTCATAACTTACCATAAGGTGAAACACATTTTTCAATACTTTTGTCACATGGCCTCACGGTTGACTAATATCACTAATCCTATATAACAGATGTCTTATTAATATAACAATATCCATTTATCCACATTTCCTTTACTTGTCAGATGTGCGGAGCAGGGAGCCACAGCATAAATTTTGGTTATGGAGACAATTAATAAAAAGCATTTCAACTTGTCAGTTTTAAATGCCTGGTGTTTTTTTTAATAAAAAAGCACACCACCAATACATGCATGTCCTAGGACATTCCATCGGCCACATTTAGATCCTGTGACAGCTGTACAAGTTTATATCCCAGCAGTGGTGTAGCGTGGGGGGTGCAGGGGGGGCCGGCCGCACCGGGCGCAACATCTGGGGGTTAGGGTTAGGGGGCGCAAATCCATGGGTTAGGGGGCGCAAATCCATGGGTTAGGGGGCGCAAATCCATGGGTTAGGGGGCGCAAATTACTTGCCTTGCCCCGGGTGCTGACAACCCACGCTACGCCACTGTATCCCAGTTCCCTTGTGAAAGTTGTAGCGCTTTGCCTGGGTGCCTATAACTACTGACAGAATTAAGGGAATCTATTTGCAGGCTGCATAAGAAGGACAGAGAGCAGAAACAATGAACTGAAAGTCTGTGAATTCAAACAATGCACTGCACTGGAGCTCAACAGATAATAAATGGCAGGTAAAATCTCCATTCATGCACAGTGCAATTGGAAATATAACTCGGCTGATGCTGGGCTCAGGTAGATTTACACCCTAATCCTAACCTTGTTTGTGTCACATTAAGAGCTAAAACAGGTGAGCAGGAGCCCCTTATTGTTTCATGGCAGCGGAAAAATCAAATACAAAACAAACGAGTCAGAGATAGGGTTCTAGATTAGCATGCTCCCCAGAGTGCTATTTTGGGGGAAGGGGGAGGATGAAAATGTTTGTGCACTTCTTTTCATCATGCGGGGCTCAACAAGAACTCATCCGCTACAGCTCTAAGGCTTTAGTCCTAAGGACAGTTACTTATGAGTAAGCTCCTCTGAAATCAATGAGATTTACTGTGCATTCCTAACCACGGCCACTCAAAATCAAGTCCTATTGAATTCCTTGTGGCTTACTGCCTGCTGATATCAGCGGGATGCACTTTCAAGTCTACATAGGGAGAATAATCGTTAAAGAAATTGGAGTTCTTGTTGGAAATGCACTGAAAAGGATTAAATGATATAGACTTCCAACAGATTCATAGTCCTCAAAAAAACCAAGGTATGGAACCAAATATTATGATATGTGTTAACACACTTTAGAATGCATATAATTTATTATATTTATGATTTATGTTATTGAAGCACCTTGTTCTACCTTGACGTATTTTTTGATATTACCAGCTGAAGAAGGCGTTTACTCCGAAACAGGGCCCTGTCCTGGTCACCACTACTGAGTCGTACATCTGCTTCATACTCCGGATACTCCGTTTTGGCCCTATTTGATCCTTTATTCTTCATCCTGATTTTACATAATATGGACTCTTTTTGACTGCCATTGAGACTTGTATAAAACAATTGTTGCGCACTGGTATTTCACATACCTTTGTACCATATCACCGCATATTTGAAACTACATTATTTCTGGACTTAAACGTTGTATCCAAATTTACTATTGCCTTAAAACCAGCGTACTTACATGTTGTGTTTAAATTTACTACTACCTTCAAACTGTTATTCTTAGCAGAATATACACGTTTTTCATCTCAACTCTTAAGTAGGAATTATTCCTTGAATTGAAACTTGTGGCCAGAGTTCTTGGTATATCCTTTTCAGTACATAGGGAGAATTGCAGCTTTAGCATTCTGTTGTTTTTTTAAAAAAAAACAAATGAAGAAAAAGCCTAGTTGCTTGAAAGGTGGAATCAAACATCTCAGTACAATCCAGACAGAATTAACAACCACAGCAATCAGAACAACCATTGCCTCCCGTGGAGCACTTCTGAGTGTTCAAAATGCATCACGGACATGAGTTTGCTGTGATCCTTACACAACAGCTACATAGGTTAGTGAGCATAACTCCCATGTATGTACTGGGGAATGAGGCTGTGTGTCTGAGTTCATGAGTTCGTGGAGGAGGTGAAATTTGAACTGCTGCCTTCCCGATTCTGAGCTCAGCCTCTTAGCTGCAGCACTACATCCCTCCTCATTTTATGCATTTTTCATTTTTATTGATTGATTGATGAGGAAATACATGGAAGCTCACAAAACAGCTAACAGAACCAAGAATGAGAAACAGGCCTGCAAGAATTCACTGAGTAATTAATTACAGAGCATTTAGTCAATGCTGAAGCGGAACAAACCATTGGCAGCCTTTTCAACTGGATGCATTATTTATTTCTAAAATCATTTAGAGGCTGCCTCTAGGGGACGTAACCCACCCAAGGCAACTCGCAGTATCATAGAAGTAGAGTGACTACAAATAATTAAAAACAAAAAACACTAATCAATCAATCTGACGTTTTGTTTGGTTGCCACTTTTCCAAAGTTAAAACCATGCTCAGGAGGCTTACAACATATAAGAGATTGCATAATTACAAACATAAAAAGTAGTCATAAACAATAAAATCATCAAAAAGTGCACAACCAAATTGAACAATTGCCACGTAAACTAATGAAAGTGATAAAGTGAACAGGTAGCACACTAACATAACAATTAACATTGTAAAATAGCTCTTTGCGGGTGGGAACTTATTTAAGAAATGGCAATCCAAGAAAAGGGGTGTGTGTGCAAAGACTGGTTTGAAATGGGTGGGTGGTGAGGAGGCAGATTCTGGTTATTTGTTATTATCTATATAGTTCATCTGAACGGGGTTGGAGGTAGAGGGACTATTTAGCTACGTATCTAGGCTCTTGGCTCTTGATAGATGTATCTTGAAGCAACAACAAAGTTTATTGATCAGACCACACAGACACACACACACAATATCGGCAAAACAAAAAATGGTGCCTAAGAATAAAAATATACAAAGTGCATTGCTGTACTAGGGTGATTGTGAACATTCCCTCACAAAACCAATAGTATATCCATTGACATGTATGATCGTCAGAGGTTTTTGCTTCCCTATAGCCTGTTTGACAAACAAGACTAAGGTAACAGCTCCAACTGGCAGGCCTTAAATTGAGAATGCAAGGTATATTACTGCTATAGCGAGAACATTTACTCAGGCTGAGCATGCATAAACATGGATGTCATTCCTATAGTAATGTCTCTGACTGAAACCACACTTTCAAAACAAGTGTAACATTTGATGAAAAATATATGTGATTTGTATACAGTATTTTTACACCAATGTAAATATCGCTCACGAATTCTGCTCCAAGCAATTAGGAGGAGATTTTCAATATCCTAGGAAACAGCAGATCCTATTCAATCCATCCAAATCTTTCCCTAGGAAATCATTCAGCGATGCTTTTTTTCTGTTGGGAATTATGGCTAGAATTTATATGTACACACCCTTTGATTGATAGTTTATAATAAAATGCAAACTATTCTGGCAAACATTCTGATATGTTTGGATAAAAACTGTAAATGGAAAGGACAGTCTTTGTAACTGCATATATTTTCTAAGCTTCCTTGCTGTGTCTGTAGGGATGTCAGTTGATGTTTACCCCTAAGCTGGTAGGCTCTCTCTGAAAGTTCATGAAATAAAAATACATTAAATCAAATCTAATGCTGCTTTCCGAACATTATATCCTTTTCCATTTTCTTATTGGGAGAGTATGAATGATACAACACAACTAATCACACTCATGTAAGAATCATGGTGGTCTTGTGCCCATCACACTTGGCTCTGGAATTAGAATGGCATCTTAGAGAGCCAGTAGGTCTGGCTGTCTTGGTCTTCACAACTAGCTTTCCTTCTCCACAGACGCATTCTGACCAGAATGCAGGTCTCCTGAGTAATAATGGTCTTTATTACTCTTCATGACCACGTTGGCTGTCATAGTATGTATCACTTTCCCCAAAGGCTTCGTCAATGAAGCAATTCAATGAAGCTGGGAGCTTAGGAGCTGTAGACCTTTCAAGGCTCATGGCCTTGTCTTCCTCTCCTTCCAAGCAGCTTCACCTACAACTAGCTGGGTCCTTCAGCAGCGGCACTGAAGCTCCTGTCTAGCTCACCATCTGTGGTTCTGCAACCTTCGGGGAAAGAGTGGGTTCCAAGAGCCGATAAAGAATCAACGCAGCTGGTGTGGGGACCTTCAGTCCCCAGACAGCAGCCACAGAGACCTGAAGGAAGACTATACAAAGTTTCCCCACTCCCATGCTCACAGAGGACTTCTTTGGGCTAATTGTACAGAGTGTTTCTTACCTCTGACTGATGGCCAACTCGGATAAAGGCACAGACGGGATCAAAAGCTCCTGTCCCACAGGCCAGCAGGTGTGTTCGGTTGAATCGGTGCAGGGCACGGATGTAATTTGCGCACTCTTCCTGAGAGGAGAGATAAGAACTGCAATTAAGTAGGCCTCATTTAAAAGCAATCCTTCTGTCTCTTGAGGTGACATCATGAAGACTGCACTTTGAACAAATTTCCTCTATCCATCTGGCATATGGATGTGCTTTCCAACTCTAAATGGAAGTTCATCTTCCACAGAGGAGAAAGGTGAAATAAGTGAGAGTTGTCAGGCCTCTGGAGCCTCAGACTCAGGGAATCCGGTAGAGGAGCCTGTGAGAGGAGGGGGGCGGCCAAATTGGGAGATGATGGAGGCAGGGAAGAACATCTGGCGCATCAGAAGCAGAGTCTGATGGATGTGAGAGAAGAAGTAATAGCAAGGAATCTCATTCCTTTCAACAAGCCAAGCAGAAAAGGGGCCTAGGCCTTCTTTCCGTATTCTAATGCTTCTTGGAAACCCTGAGAAAAAAGGTGACAACACATGACTATACTCAGTCCTACTCAAAAGCATGTCCCTTTGGGGCTTACTTCTAGAAGATAATTGTGTATAAGATCACAGCCTAAAACCCCCAAACATCAGTCCAAACTTTGAGGCCTAGCAACTCTTAAGTGGGACATGGTGCCGCTGCAAAAATCCCCCTTTCTAACCTACTGTAAGGGGTCTCATTTCTCTTTGCAGAGGTGTTATGGCTGGCTAGGTATCTTCCTGGCCTTAGGTTTTGCAGTTCCAAGCAGAATCCAGAACCAAGTCCTGGTGGGAGAGTCCTCAAAGCTGAGGTATGTTTGGCTTGACAGCTCACAAGTTGTCCAGGCCTGCTATCAAAGGATGCAGTAGTGCTAAATCACTACTAAACAAGTGATTTAGAATAGCGTGAAAACATCTGCTAAATGTTCTATTGCTCAGGACTGAAGCAAGTTATAAGCAAGGTGTATCAAAATCAAAATGTTTTGAGTTATGCATTTTGAAAGAATTTTGAAGGGGATGTTTCCGGAATGATTTATTTTTCTGAAACAGATATGAGATAAAAAGCTTAGGAAGTCAAAAGGAGAAGTTATTTTAAATGGTAGAGAGAAAGTGACTTCAGTATTTAATATTTTTATAACCTATCCATGGTAACATCTTATGCTCTTGAAAACTATAACCTTAAAGATGGTTTCATGTGCAGCCTTCTGAACTGTGAAGTTCAGATGGGCCTCAGTGTCAAATTAAAATAACAGAAGAACTCTTTACATACACCTAGGAGACTCCCTCAGTCAGTGCTATAACCTTTAAGGAATATGCTGTTGCACCTGATCTGATCAGCTGTTATACCAGGTATCAAAGAGCTGTCCCAGGTGAGGTGCTGGCTGCTCATCTCTTTTACCCACCAGGGCTGCTAGAACAATGTGGCCTATGTTGCAGCTGGTCAGCTTATTTTATAACATGCTAATAACAGGAATACACCTGTGAGCCTCTCCTGCATCTAAGGTGGTCAATTCAGGGCTTAAGCCTCATTCCTATGATCTCGAAGGAAAGGAATGACATATAAGAGCCAGAATGAAGGCTGGGTCAAGCTCTCTCTCTCTCTCTCTCTCTCCCTCCCTCTCCCTCTCCCTCTCCCTCCCCCCTCCAACATTTCTCTGATGAAAATAAGGACATCCCATTCCATAATGATAATATTACTATTTATACCCCACACATCTTACTGGGTTGCCCAGTAGCTTCCAACATACATAAAAACATAATTAAACATTTTTAAAAACCCTTCCCTATTCAGGATTGCTTTCAGGGGTCAGGTAACTCCATACCCTCCAACATTTCTCCAATGAAGATAGGGACGTCCTTCAGAAATGCGGGACATTCAGAGATCAAATCAGGAACAGGAACGGCTTCTCTAAATCAGGGACATCCCTGGAAAATAGGGGCACTTGGAGGGTCTGCAACTGGGGGCGCTCATGTTCATGAGCGGATGCTAAAGGAGGCAAACATCTTCAACCCTGTTTGAGTGCCATGTAAGATGGGAGCCCTGTGTATGTGGGAGAGAGGGGTCTTGCATAAAGAGGGGTTCCCGGCTCTGATACTCCCCTTCCTTCAGTAAATAGGAATATTCCAGTTAATACATACAGCATATCTTCCTTTGATTGTGCATTCCTCCACCTGCAGGGATGTAGTAGGCCAATGAATCTGTAATAAAATGAGTTATTTAATAACCTGGATAAAGGATCTGTAATTCTCATCTTTCCTTGTATGGAGCAAGCACAACAACAACAACAACAACAACAACAACAACAACAACAACAACAAATCTTTATTATAGTCATAGACCAGCATAAGGAGGGAGGGGTAGAATCATTTAAAATCTTTTTTTTAAAATGTTTTTTTTAATGGTTTTTTTTAAAAGAACAAACTAAAAGGAATTAAAACAGAATACATACATAAAATTCCATAAGAATCCAAAAGAGGCTAAGAAAGTCTAAAAGAAGGGTTAGGAATATCAGACAAGGGTGAAAGAGCTCAAAAGGCTAGTATATATAAGACCACAGCTATCAGTCTACAGAGCACTCCAGTACGAGTGCTCATCACATCCACCCTGTGGCACAGGTTATCATCTGACAAATATTGAATGCTGCTGTGCAGAATCTGGCAACGTTGTATGCTGTAGCAGGATTGGTATCTGGAACCAGCAGGGAGGTATAGAATTGTCCTGTGAGCCCCGGGAACTTATGGAGTGATGGTAAAATGAGGCTATAATTCTCAGTTTATACTAATCCAACCTTTTGCTCATCTTTCCTTGTATGGAGCAGCCTCTGTTCTTGACTGAACAGAATGAAAGCGAAAATTTATCAGAAGAAACTGAGGTTATGTGAGAGGCAGTACGAATTCAGACATTTACAGAAGTTCATGGATACTTGAGGCAGAAAAGATTTTGGATGGGTTGGCCTACTCAATAGGCAAAATGAGGCTTTAAAAAATTATTAAGATTTTTCAAAAAGCAATAAAAAACAAACTAATCTAAGCCCAAAAATAATAAAAAAAGCAAAAAAGGAGGAGGAGACAGGACAGGTCTTCTCTCACAAGTATATCTCAACTTTTGTCCCAAACAGAAAAAGGTGAGTCCTATCAGCAGGTAACAAAGAGATACGAAACAGAGAAATATAAGAAGAAAAAAGAAATAGGAATAGCTGGAAAGAAATAAAAATACACAGAACTTCCAGCTATCTGTCTTTCAGTTGTATATATGTACAGGATTTCTTCAAAATATTTAAAATGTTCACTCCAAAATAATATCCAGTTGTTCTTCCTTCTGTTGTTTCTCCTATCTTCAATTTTTGAGGGGGAGGGCATTACGTTATCTTGCCAGCTGGTATTTTTTATTGTTTTTATGATATGTAAGCCTCCTCAAAAATGGTTTTTGATGGGGTGGGAATCAATATATCATGTAAATAAACACATAAACAGATAAATAATTTAGCCTCCATACAATTGTCCAATAAGTCAATTCATTCCGCAAGTGGCAGTATGATCCAGGGCATTCCCAATGAACAGCCAAAATCCAAACCATTATCCATTTCCGGCTGAGTTTTAAACAGTTTATGTTTGAAAAGCAGGATGAAGTTCAAGAACGTGGAAACTTGCAACTTCTCACCAGCAGATTATGGAGCCAACTAAAGGGTATTACCGTGGATAAATCCATCTTTCACCCGAAGAAAGTAACTTGGCCAACATCCTTTTTGCACATATGCACAGACAGCACATGAGTGGATTTATAGCCTTTGCACAATGCATTCCCTCTCCTTGATTGCAAGTGTTTAATTGCTGAATATTTTCCACACAGATAATGTAAGCTATGTTTGCACAGTACATAAAGCCAAAAACTAATTGATTGTAAATGGTGGCCTTTAGCCCTCCATGTGTGATTTTCCTAGGTATTATATACTGTTGGAGAATTCCTCATGATGACTACATCCTTAACTTGGTATTGGGTGCTTGCCAAGATGACAACCTTTTGGCAAACTGGCAACCCCTATCGCTCAGTGATTACTCCAGAGCATTTGAGCTGGAATGATATTATACTAGCACACATTTTGTTGGCCTTTGTGTGTGACTTTTTTTGTTCAAACAGAGTTATTCAATAACTGTCATGACCATGAGTCAGCGTCTGAAGCTTTTTGCAAATTTCAACACGAGCAATTTTTCTTTATCCATCACATTTATTTCACCTTTGAAATACACAAAGCATGCAAGGAATTTATGCTGGAGGGGGGAAGCTGAAACGATAGCAGGAAGTAGCTTTGAAACATGTCTTCTGTTAGACCAGGCATAGGCAACCTCGGCCCTCCAGATGTTTTGGGACTACAACTCCCATGATCCCTAGCTAACAGGACCAGTGGTCAGGGGTGAGGGGAATTGCAGTCCCAAAACATCTGGAGGCCCGAGGTTGCCTATGCCTATGTTAGACCATGCACTGGAGATCAGTACTAGAAATGAGTGACCTAAAATTATCCCACTTATTTTTTTTAAGGTGTACACTACTGACAGAGGTGTGGTGGCTATCGAGCGTATTGCATAGTCATCTATGTTTATTCAGTGCCATAAATCACTGGCTCTTGGGGAATAGCTCCATTCCCCTGGGGCCTGGAGTAGCTATGAATTGCAGAGAATTTGGTGGACAAGGCCTTTTGTGGTTGGGACAGCTGTGCCTTGCTCCCAGGGGGACATTTCCACTGCTGTCATAGAGAATGGGGTTCTTGGATAAGGATAATCCCCACAAGTTAGGGGATGAGCAGTTATCCTCTTGGGTCAAAGACAGACCTCTAGAGGTGGGAGCATTTTGGTAGTGGGCAATTTGGAAGTTAGGGACGTAGTTGGGTGTGTGATGGGCAGGCAGACCACATGGTCACTTACCTGCCTGGCACAAAGATTGTGGATGTATCTAGAAAGTATGATGAATAGTGTTGGGGAGGAGTGGCCATGGTGCATGTTGGCACCAATGACATGAGAAAATGTAGTCAGGCATGCTATGATTTAAGAGAGAACGTAATGAAGATGCAATATAGATGGTACCTGACCCCAGTCAGATTGGCCAAAATGTATAAAAACTGTAGTGATGTTTGCTGGAGATGCAATAATGGGGCAGGCACCTTCTTACACATATGGTGGGAGTGCAAAGAGATAGTAGGATTTTTGGTTAATATTGATAGCAAACTGAAAAATATGTTTAGATTTTCATTTGAAAAAAAGCCGGAATCCTGTCTTTTGGGAATCATGACAGAAGAAATTTTTAAAAACGGTCAGACCAATATTTATGTATGTGACCATGGTGGCAAGGATACTATTCACCAAAAAATGGAAAAGTAGCAGTGTCCCCACAAAAACAGACTGGTTATCTAAAATGAGGGAATACTTTCATATTGCTGAATTAACGGGAGAATTAGAGGAAACATGGTACAAAAAGTTAATAAGGAATGGACTATCTTTAAGAAATATCTTAAAATTTATGTGGAGAAAGTAGAACTCCTGACAGATATTGATTGAATCCAGAAAAAGAATAGAATGAAATTAGAGTAGAGTAGAGATGGAGGAAGAGATTAAAGAAATAACGAAATGCGTTTAAGCTAATAGGAAAAATAAACTAGTGCAATGAGAATGGTTGGAAGTCAAGTCACTACGTGGGTGTTCGTGTGAGGTAGGTTTATAGGAGTGTATAGTATAGTTTTGTGTAGGTACGTTTTATGTTAGGAGGGGAAGGTATTGTATTGTATTGTATTGTATTGTATTGTATTGTATTGTATTGTATTGTACTGTGTCTCAATAAATAGATCTCAATAAATAAATAATAATGATTAAAAAAAGAAATTGTAGTCAGGTTCCATGTCCTGCTCTTGAATATATTAGATAGTACAGTGCAAAAAGAAAATGTGGGGTAATTAATAAAATAATTGACTGAATCCCTAGATCCAAAGGGAGGGGCTAAACACACTCCCCAGCAAGAGAGCCCCCAGCAGAGTTTAAAATAACTGAATAATGCAGCACAGTGAAGCATGGGATTAGTAGGCTGATAGACCTTTTCAATATCCTGTTCTAGTCTGTTTTCAGCACTTCCCCTCTCTACCTCTCTTGCAAAGAACAGACCATGCCATTAGTAAGTTTACATGCTTTACTTACAAACTCCAAAGATCAGATTCATATGTTATTCCATGCAGCATCAAAAGCACAGGCAGAAATATTGGGATACAAAAGTCCTATCTTGTAGTAAGCAAGCTCAGGCACATCTTATCTCAATGAGCTCACATGGTGAGAGAGCACAAACAAAGGAGGAAACTTAACTTCCTTCCCGGGGAGGGGCGTGACCTAGCTGAGTCTAGGAATACAGTTCTATGGTCTTAACCCCTTCATGCATCAACTAGCCCTAAGTTTGGTAGTTACCGTATATTTGACTGCAATTTCCCACAAAAACCTACTGGGGATACAGTTTTTTCCAGTGTGTTATCTGGGACTCAGGTACACAGCTGCAAATAAAGCGTTTTAAATGTGTTGTAAAGTGCAATATACAAATGTGACACTAGATGGAGACAGTGAGGTATGCAAAAACTTTTTTTTAAAAAGCATTTTCACAGCGTTTTTTATATGTGTGTATATTCCACCCTAGTTTGGAGAAAATGATAAAATGGGCTATCTATATCCCATTTTAGATATATGTACTTAATATAACAAGGGATGCAGGTGGCGCTGTGGTCTAAACCACTGAGCCTCATGGGCTTGCCGATCGGAAGGTTGGCGGTTTGAATCCCTGCGACGGGGTGAG
This sequence comes from Podarcis liolepis, assembly GCF_965112155.1. Classification (NCBI taxonomy): domain Eukaryota; kingdom Metazoa; phylum Chordata; class Lepidosauria; order Squamata; family Lacertidae; genus Podarcis; species Podarcis liolepis. The sequence continues at coordinate 5,896,585 of NC_139556.1, forward strand.
CTCCCGTTGCTCGGTTCCTGCTCCTGCCAACCTAGGAGTTCAAAAGCACGTCAAAGTGCAAGTAGATAAATAGGTACCACTCCAGTGGGAAGGTAAACTGCGTTTCCGTGCGCTGCTCTGGTTCGCCAGAAGTGGCTTAGTCATGCTGGCCACATGACCCGGAAGCTGTACGCCGGCTCCCTCGGCCAATAAAGCGAGATGAGCGCCTCAACCCCAGATTCGGTCACGACTGGACCTAATGGTCAGGAGTCCCTTTACCTTTACCATTACTTAATATAACATATAAATGTAACCAAGTTGAGCATAAAAAATAAGCAGCTATGCAAACGAGACATATACAATAGTACAAAATCCTGCCTAGCATCTTTGTAGCCTCACAAGAAGCCCTAATCTTATTTGAAAGGAATGCTTGGCGTATTGTAGGTAGCTGATTGAGTGGTGAAGTGAATGGAATCTCTTCCAACCCAGCTTAAATGAGCTCCTTGGAGGATAGAGAGGGGAAAATATGGGGATTCATAGTAGAACTTTTTTGTACATGTGTTTTTTTTAACACACACACGGACCCGGACACACAAACAAGCAACTCACGAATCTACTTAATTTATTTTAAATGTGTTTCTTGAACCAAGTGACCTTTGGGGACCCGAAGAAATCACCATAAAGTAAAGAGCCCAGAGAGAGTGACCACCTTACATTCTTTGCCAATTAAGTGATTTTCAAGTTATGGCCTCATAAAAATCCAAGTGCATTTTACATCCACCCAAGTTTTTATTGCTTCATCCTTGGAGATTCCTAAACCATTCGTTCTTGCTGAAATTTCTAAGATATCATTCAATTGTTTAATGAGAGAGCGAACACATCTGTGATGAACATGTTTCCTTTCTGTTGTTGAAAAATATTTGTTAATCAGACTCATCCATCAGGTTGAAGCCAAGCCGGCTAAATAAAACCTCGGTTCATAGCTACTCTTGGAGAGCACAGCACAGCAATCTGACCGAATCCAATACAATCCCTTTTCATGGGACTGAAGATAAAAAGAGATTTATTAAGACTGTGCACCATTACAGTAATTAAAGTATTTCTGTTAGTTCTGCTGACTTTAGTCTTTAGAGGGGGAAAGTAGACAGGATTATTTACATTATTATTCCTCACTATATCAGATTGTAATTGTGGGTTACATCCAAAACTATGTCTACTCAGAGTAGACACACTGGAATTAATGACCATTATTTACTTGGCTCCATTAATTTCAGTAGGTCTACTCTGTGTGCAATTTAGTTGGAGACAACCCATTGCTTCCACTCTTCTGCCTTTAATAATAAGAAAAACTCCTCCAAGATAGCTAACAAATCATGGCAGAAACATTACAATGAATAAGCTGGGCCCCACCCAAAATTGACTATTTTCCTGGAAAATAGTCACAGAAATGCCATTCAACTTTTCTGCTGAAGACTGGGACTGAACATTTTAGGAGGACTCCAACTCAGCCCTAATTTTTTAATCTTAGTACTTCTTTCTTTCTGTAATTGGGAATGAAAGAGAAAATATAAAAAATGGCATTTCCTTCCAATAACAAGTGATGTTATTTGTTAATGAAACTGCAAGTTGTTTGACACACGAAAAGGCAGCTGTGGTGAATTTGCTGCAAACTGAAAAGCCGCTATTTGGATGGGTTTAATCAAGATTTCAGTTAAGAGGTAGATGACCAATCAACTACACGTTCATTAATCGGAACACAACCCCTAGTTGGAATCTGACAGCATTAAGGTAGAATTATTTTTTGTTTAGTCGTTTAGTCTTGTCTGACTCTTTGTGACCCCATGGACCAGAGCACGCCAGGCACTCCTGTCTTCCACTGCCTCCTGCAGTTTGGTCAAACTCATGCTGGTAGCTTCGAGAACACTGTCCAACCATCTCGTCCTCTGCCGTCCCCTTCTCCTTGGGCCCTCCATCTTTCCCAGCATCAGGGTCTTTTCCAGGGAGTCTTCTCTTCTCATGAGGTGGCCAAAGTATTGGAGTCTCAGCTTTAGGATCTGTCCTTCCAGTGAGCACTCAGGGCTGATTTCCCTAAGAATGGATAGGTTGGATCTTCTTGCAGTCCATGGGACTCTCAAGAGTCTCCTCCAGCACCAGAATTCAAAAGCATCAATTCTTCAGCGATCAGCCTTCTTTATTATGTAGAATTATTATTAAATGTAGAATTATTACATGCAAACATTTCATGTATATATACTGTAAACTGCTCTGTGATTATCCTATGCTATAGGTCTCAGGTCTGTTGAGGAGCCTGTCCAACACATTGCTCATTCATAATATGACCTTTTTTCTTTCTTTTGCACGTTGGATAACTTGGGATAGAAATTTAAAAAGAGACAAACAAGGAATGCAACACCTCTGCCCCACCCTATCAACTGCTACTGGTCTGCTTGCTTCCACTGTGGTTCATGTGTGCATTTGTAAATTAAACATTTTTTAAGATACTGTAAGACTCCAGTTGTCTCTCATCCAAAGGAAACTAAAACTTGCAATGCTGCTTCTCAACAGCATAATAATATAGACTTAGCAGGCAGCTCTGCGCCGCCATCCGGAGCGGGGTGGGACTTAGCGCTCTGCTCCTGATGGCCGCGCAGAGCTGTGCTGAGCCGGGGACTGCAGGCAGCTCTGCGCAACCCTCGGAGCCGGTCTCCCGAGGGTTGCGGATAGCTTCCTGAAGCCTGGAGAGCGAGAGGGGTTGGTGCGCACCGATGCCTCTCGCTCTCCAGGCTTCAGCGAAAGCCTGCATTCGCCCCATAGGACGCACCCAGATTTCCCCTTCATTTTTGGAGGGGAAAAATAGGGCAAAAAATACGGTATTTTCCTCTACACATCTCCCCCCTTTCGCATTTTTTTTGCATAGTGTTTCACAAATACTTATTATTTATTTGGCTGTCTTGCACTGAAGCCTCCAGGCAACGAGCTATGCAGGAAGTGAAGCAATAGTTATGAATCTAAAGAATCTGTTCAAATGGAATAAATATTCCTCCTGCAAACAGACATTGAATATTCGATGTGTCATTTCATAGGATGCAGACTTGGTCTTAATAGCTGAAAAACACATTACTTTCTAAATGCCTTTGCATCCTCTTGCAATCCAGGACCCGTATGCTATCAGTGGACATAATCAGATGGAAATAATAGCTTGCCTTACAGTAAATCTTCCCTATTCTTGTCTGGAGGATTTCTGATGGTACTTCTTATAGAGATTGCTTTCCTATTGAGATAAACGTACATGGACACCTCTTGAGTGTTTGCAGCACCTGCTTATCACCCTGAAATTATATACCATGGTAATCAGATAAAGCTGCTTCTTTAGATGTGCTGTAGATGCTTTGAATTGATGCAGATGAAAGTGGCCAGGCTTTAAAAAAAGAGTATAGCATCTAGATCAAGGGAAGTAATAGTGCCACTGTATTCTGCTCTGGTCAGACCTCACCTGGAGTACTGTGTCCAGTTCTGGGCACCACAGTTCAAGAAGGACACTGACAAACTGGAACGTGTCCAGAGGAGGGCAACCAAAATGGCCAAAGGCCTGGAAACGATGCCTTATGAGGAACGGCTAAGGGAGCTGGGCATGTTTAGCCTGGAGAAGAGGAGGTTAAGGGGTGATATGTGTTGGGATTCGCAGGATACTGGATAAGTCTGCAGGCTTCAACAGGATGATGCAATACTCTGCTGGGTCAGAGTGACTCAGCAGGAGTGTGATTAGTGTAATTGGCTATCACCTGTTTTAAAAAGGAAAGCCTGTTTAACAGGTGGTGTGGTGGTTGTGCTGTAGTGTGGTGGTGCTGTGGTGGAGAGTATTCATTTGTAAGTACTCTGTATGGACTGTTTCTTTTGTAAATACCTGTACATAGCTCACATTAAAAAGGACTGCACTGAAAAACCTGGAACTCTTAGTGCTTTGCTGAAAACGCCGCATGGAATATGCGACAGGGTTATGGGCCCAGCACGCTTCCGCTGCGCAAGAGTACAGGTGGCAGTTATCTAGCCGTGGGTGCTGGAGGTGAGCTGCAGGGATGGAGCAGTCCAGAACTGGTGTGTTGCTGGAGAAGCTAACAGCCACAAACTACAGCATCTGGTCGGTCCGCATGCAACACTTCCTCAAGCGTGAGGGCCTGTGGAAAGTGGTGGAAGATCCACCGCAGCCCCCTGAGGAGGATGAAAAGGATGAGAAAGCTTTGGCTACGATCATCCTTGGAGTGGACGACAGCCAGCTAGTCTACGTAGCTGATAAGGTGACGGCAAGTGAGGCGTGGAATGCGCTCAAGGCTGTCCATGTGCGAGAGACGGCTGGCTCACTGACAACACTGACCAGGAGACTGTACCGGTGTCGGAAGAAACCGGGGGACTCCCTGGTAAACCACCTAAAATTCCTAACAGGCTGTTTCCAGGAGCTAGCCTTAAGAGGGAGGCCTGTGGGGGAAGAGGACAAAGTCTTTATAGTCCTGAGTTCCCTTGACGACAGCTATGATATGCTGGTCAACTCCCTCGAGTCTGTAGAGACTGATAAGCTGACTCTGGAATACGTGACCGGACGGTTGTATGCAGAGGAGGACAGGCGTGCAGAGCGAAAGATGACCTCAGCCCAGCTGTTGGAGCATCCCAGAGGGAACAACAGCCGGGAAGAGCAGAGGTGTCGGGAGCCGGAGAAACAGCCAGGAGGAGCTGCTGCAGACCAGCCGGTGGTCAACAAAGTAAAAAGGTGTTTTTGCTGCAAGTCCAGTGGACATCTGCTGCGGGACTGCCCAAGAAAGCAACAAAAACAGCAGAAGCACAGGAGGCAGCAGAGAGAGTCTACCGCTTGGGTGTCTGCAGATGGTCAAGAAAATGAGGAGCTGTGGGTTCTGGACAGTGGAGCTTCTCAAACCTTTTGTAAAAGAAAAGGATTGCTAACTGATGCTAGGGCTTCAAACAAAAAACATGTAAGTCTTGCTACGGGCCAGAAAGCTAATGTGGTTTGTGAGGGGGAGGTTGTGTTCCCACAGCTGGGACACACATTCAGGAATGTGTTGTGTGTGCCTAATTTGCAAAACAATCTCCTGAGCATTCCTGATTTGGCAAAAGCAGGCTTTGAAGTAAATTTTATGGGAGACCAGTGCCAGATAAAGCAAAATGGGGCAGTGTTGGCAAATGCTAGCCTTAGAACTAATATGTATGTACTGCAGTGTGAATCTAAGGTTGCGAATGTGCAAAATGTCCCGACCCATGATATGTGTATTCATCTCCTGCACAGGCGTTTGGCTCATGCTAGCTATAAGGTGCTAAACAAAACATTGGAGTTGTGTGGGGGGATGAAAAACATAAAAAGTTGTGATAATTACTTAGACTGCAATATCTGCAAGGAGGTTAAAATGGCCAAAGGCCTGGAAACGATGCCTTATGAGGAACGGCTAAGGGAGCTGGGCATGTTTAGCCTGGAGAAGAGGAGGTTAAGGGGTGATATGTGTTGGGATTCGCAGGATACTGGATAAGTCTGCAGGCTTCAACAGGATGATGCAATACTCTGCTGGGTCAGAGTGACTCAGCAGGAGTGTGATTAGTGTAATTGGCTATCACCTGTTTTAAAAAGGAAAGCCTGTTTAACAGGTGGTGTGGTGGTTGTGCTGTAGTGTGGTGGTGCTGTGGTGGAGAGTATTCATTTGTAAGTACTCTGTATGGACTGTTTCTTTTGTAAATACCTGTACATAGCTCACATTAAAAAGGACTGCACTGAAAAACCTGGAACTCTTAGTGCTTTGCTGAAAACGCCGCGTGGAATACGCGACAATATGATAGCCATGTTCAAATATATAAAAGGATAGAGGAGGGAGAAAGGTTGTTTTCTGCTGCTCCAGAGAAGCGGACACGGAGCAATGGATCCAAACTACAAGAAAGAAGATTGCACCTAAACATTAGGAAGAACTTCCTGACAGTCAGAGCTGTTCGACAGTGGAATTTGCTGCCAAGGAGTGTGGTGGAGTCTCCTACTTTGGAGGTCTTTAAGCAGAGGCTTGACAACCATATGTCAGGAGTGCTCTGATGGTGTTTCCTGCTTGGCAGGGGGTTGGACTCGATGGCCCTTGTGGTCTCTTCCAACTCTATGATTCTATGATTCTATAATTCACAAAATAGGTGGATTCCCCACTGCTGGCATGTAAGTGGTGTAACATTTGTCGTTTCCCAAGCTGAGCTAAAAGTCACAGGCAAGAGATGGCAGTAGAGCTTCTGAAGTCTCCAACAAGCTGGAAGGATGCCCATCCAATTTTCAAGCGGTGGTAGAAAGGTGAAAGATGTCAAATGAAACCAAAACCTCAGATCTAACATCTCTGAGGTTTCACGTCAAATGGCATGTAGCTTTTGTTATTTTTGTTACATCTCTACCAATCTCTACCTCCAACACAAAGCAATCCTTCCTTCCTTAAGCTTGCACAAACATTTGTGGCTTAAAACGCAGACAGGTCATTCTTTCTCTTAGTTTGGATTGAAGCTGGCTTGGGGCGGAAATGTATCAAAACACGGCAGGATAGATACAGGATAGATACGGATAGTGGCCGACATCATACATACACTGCTTTCTAAATCAGCAGTGGGGGCCACGGATGCAGAGCGAATGGGAGCATGTACACAACTGAACTTAGTGGCAACTTTATCTACTAAGAGACAGAGCAACGGAGAGGCAAGAGACTGCACAAATGAAGCCACGATAAACTGTGCACTCAGAGTAAATGCAAGAAGTGAATGCCAAAAAAAGAGAAAAATTGTGTACAGTCCCTTTCAATTACCCCAGTTATGTGTTACATTCAAGGTAAGATCTCAGCACATGAGGAAATTAATAATAATAATAATAATAATAATAATAATAATAATAATAATAATATTTTTATTTATACCCCACCCTTCCCCGTTCAAAAACCGGGCTCAGGGCGGCTAACAACAAATTTAAAACACTTTAAAACACTCAATTATAAAAGCAGCATAAAATACGGTATAAAAACATGAATAACAATAACATTCAAAAATCAAAAAACCAGTTAGATAATTCCCATGGCTAGCTGGCTGAATTGGTCCTACTTGGGCCAGCAAGGAGGCCAGGGGAGAATTAGCTGTGGGATCTCAGAGCAGGTGATCTTCATAAAAAGGAAGGGGGAGGGAAGAGAAGGGAAATAAAAGATCAGGCTGAATTCCAATTAAAGGCCAGGCAAAATAGCTCTGTCTTACAGGCCCGGTGGAAGGAGGTTAAATCCTGCAGGGCCCTAGTTTCATGGGGCAGAGCATTCCACCAGGTCGGAGCCATCACTGAAAAGGCCCTGGCCCTGGTGGAGGATAGTCTGACTTCCTTAGGGCCTGGGACCTCTAAACTATGGTTATTCATGGACCTTAAGGTCCTCTGCAGGGCAGACCTGGAGAGGCGGTCCCGTAAATATGAGGGCCCTAAGCCACAAAGGGCTTTAAAGGTCAATTAACCAGCATAAGGCCTCATTGAAGTGGACATTTTGGAACGAGCTTGCTCAAATGGTGCTCTCAGAGTATTGTGCTCCTTGTATTCCATTTGGTAAGCCAGCCTCCTTCCCGCTCCACAAAAGAAAGAAAGAGAGAGAGAGAGAGAGAGAGAGAGAGAGAGAGAGAGAGAGAGAGAACCCCACATTATAAAGAATGTCTTGCTATTACTGTAGCATATATAGTTTACTGTACCTCTCTGTAATTTTCACTGACTCGGTCTAAGCTGAGAGAATATACCAGGTTCTTTCCTCCTACAAAGAGCCGGTCTTGATACTCATCCAGAAGCATTACATGAAGGCCAAGGTATCCAGATGGACTATGGAAGACTGATGTTCTGTTCAAATCCCAGAGCTCTGAAACACAACCAAAGTGTACATTATAAGTGCTGAAAAGCCTTACACTCATATTCCCTTGGGAAATTAGGAAAATGGATCCGGGACAGTTAGATCTTCCCAAGCTTTTAACTTTATGGAATACCTGGGGTTTCGTTTTTGAATTCCCTGAACCTTAAAGGAAGGCTGAGTGGAGAGCTTTCCAATTCAATATTGCTTCTCAACACATCACTCGTACACTCACACAATAAGGAGAGTCTTCCTTTTTAAAGAAATATATCTTTAGAAAAAATCAGAAAGGTTAGATTAAATCAATTGAAAGTCCTCTTTCATCCTTCTACTTGCCAGAGCTATACAGCTGTATTGTCCTGACATAAATCGTCTAATGCCTAACAAGCTTATACTGGGATAGCTAGATTTTGCACACAATTATATGCTGACACTTACTACAGGACTAAGAGTATAGATTTGTAGATTATATATCCTAAATTAAATTCTTCTCAAAAAACCCCAACACCCTGCAACCACCAAAGATGCCATAATAAAGGTATTACAAGATACTACAAGCCATGTCTATGTCTCCAAGAGGTGTAACCATTGCTGTGATATCTTTGGTGACTATTATTCAAAAATATGCATTCTAGTCTTATGGTTATGTCTTGAACCTGTCAACCCCATGTTGGCAAGGATGAAAAAGCAAGGCCATTTCTTTTGCAGCCTTGGAAAATGATCAAAACAATTTCTACTTCAGAACCATTGCCATAAAGAGCTGCAAGTTCTTGTGAACTTTAGACATGTAGACTGCTTCTGCTGTTTGATATTGTATTTTATGCATTCTACTTTCATTTTATATTTATTTTGTGTTCGCCTTTGGGCCAAAAGGTATATAAATATATGTGGTGACTAAAAATACACTACCACACCATCAGGTCTGATGTCTGATGGAGCAAAGGTTGGAGCTTAGAAGCACACAATTTCAAAGATAGAAAGAAAGATCTCAAGTGATGGGTGATGGTGTAGATAATGCCATTATATAGTTTGGTCACTATACCTGGGTTCTGTCATAGATGTCCTATTACCGTTCTTAGTTAAGAGAAACCCTTTCCTGTTTCCTAACTTGTGTGTTCTTGAAGCCTTCCGAGTCAATGACACTTGGCCCAGCTCAACCTAACATGAGATTGTTTTCCAGTCTACTCTTACCTCTCTAGCAAGCTTACACTTGTGCACTAGGGACAGGAGAACATTAGCTGAAGGCGAAAAAAGCTTACAGGAGAAAGGAGATGCTTCATCAGCCTGATCTTTAAGGTATGAATGTTCTGGAAATACTCAAGAGTTGTTTAAGGATTTTAGTTTCCTTCTGAATATCTTTGGGGAAAGAACTAAGATCTCAGGTGAGAAACCTTCTAGAAGGAAGGGGGAAAGCTAGTTTCCACAGGACCCATTTTGAGGCTTACCCCCTGTTCAAAAATTCAAACCAGTTGGCTTTTGTACTTTGGCTAAAAGAAAAATACTAGATAAAATAAAAAGGGGAATTACTGGATTCCTGGGTTCAGGTTTGTGGCAAGTTCTGTTGGGTGAGAGAGCCCCAGCAGAGACTTTTTAATCCTGTTCTCATGCGACCAGACACAATAGGCTGTGCATAAATATTTACAATATTCAGCATCCCTTATTACATTTTTTTATGGAATCTTAGTACATTTTGATGTTCATTTTTCAATAGCACCAATTCATCACAAGCAAAAAGGATGTCATGGCCAATGCTTTGCACTGAAAGTAAAACAGGTTCTCAACTGAAACACATGAGGGGGAAACAATATTTTCCTCCCAGTTTGATTCAATGTGTATACAGGTTACTCTTAGTCTCAAGTAAGTGTGAAAACTGACAACATATTTCATTTTAATAATGAGCACTCACACTTTACATTGTGGGTGCCCTTTGTGGGATCGCGCGTGGTGCTACAGTTCCCAGGGAGCTTACTGGCAAACAGGGACTGGCTTGCCTCTCAGTGTTAATTTTTGGAGGTTCCTGCCCAGCCTCAGTAATCAGGTTTCTTGCTGGGAGGTGGGGCCAGCCCCATTTATAAATAGGGGGTGGAGCCGATGATAGCCAGGCAGTCGGCTCTGGAGATTCACCCTCCCCACCCTCACTTTAATGTTGCTTGTTTGCAGGTTAACTTTTTCTTTCTGTTTAGCTGGCGCTTCTGCGGTTTTTGACTGGTTGCTGTTGAAGGACCGGGAAGAAATTTTCCTGCATTGGCAGGTTTTGTCTTCCCGGTAGCAATTTGTCACAACTTTGGCTGTTATGGCCTTGGGTGGAATCCTTTAGTCTTTAGTTCTTCCCTATATGGGGGGCGGGGCGTGAAGTGGTGACTCACCCCCCTGTGGCAGCGATTCCAGGGTCCCCCTCTTAAAGGGGTTATATATATGGGTGTCACTGCCCATACACTGAAAGGTCATCAGTGAACTACCCTGCGTGTGGGGATATGGGCTTGGCTGCCTGCTACACTTACTTCTCGCAGAGCACCCCCATATCCCATTTACCCTGATGAGCCCCAGTTCCCCCCGGCTGGGGGGCTGGGTGGGATACATGCCCAAGGCCTAAGCCAAGGTCTTCCTACATTCGGAAGTTTAATAAAGTTGTCTGTTGGGTCTCTGGACCGTAGTAAAGATTGATGATGGTGATGAATAAAGTTGTGGCCTGATTTTAATTCCATATAACGTTGTCAGAGTCTTTATTCCTTCCTTATGATCCCTGGGGGCTGGGGCTGTCGCCACCTGGTCATGCAGTGGGAAATTTTATAGAAAGGTGACTGAAGTTTGCACCAAAATGGGGGAAAAAATTCCCTTAGAATAGTGAATCATATGACCCCCGATAGTTTTTCAGTGGAAGGCACCTCAGTCATTATCTATTGTACACCTAGTTGATATTCCGGTCAGAGCTGTGAAGACATTTCTGACAGACAGACAGGTGAAAGATTTTACAGAGTATATCATTTGCGCAAGCAGACCTACTTCACACATTCTCTAACCTCTTGTGAAATCTTCCTCGATCTCAAGTAATTATATGGAGCATTCTTCAAGAAAGATGCCTACCAGATGTGGGGCACTGGTGAGCGGCATTTTGAACTCATCAATATGCAAGGGATCCCTTTCATGATTTCTTTATGGAGCAACGATCCACGTTACCATATGTCCCAAGCAATAATATCCCAGACTGTATAATGTAATAATCTACAAAGTTTGTGTAATGTGAGCAGACCATCTAACGGGCATCTCGTGTCTTCAACTATCAATTTAGTAAAGGGCTGTCAAATGGATTTCCTGCCATTCTTAAACCTGGGAATATTTGTCAGGATGTTGGCAGGCTACCAAGACATTTAATTTGTCTACGTTTCTTGGTACCTGCTGGAGAAGAGAATGCAAAAAACGCCTTTTTAAAAAATGATAGACGTAGTCAGGTGTGGGGGGAAGACAGAAAAACTTCTTGTTTGGAGGGGGAGCAAAATTAGATGACAATCTAACCCCCTGGCCAGTGGTGGCAAGGCCTGGTGGAGAACTGCTGTCTACGCAGCCCTGCTGCTCGTGCCCCCCAGGGGGGTGGAGCGGGATGTGTGTGTGGAAGGGACAGTACAATGTCTCTTTGTAGATCGTGCCACCTACGGGTGCTGTGGTGGTGGTGGTGGAAGACACAGTATAATGTCTCTTTGTAGATTTTACCAGAAAGTGGAAATGGACCAGATACCTCAAGCAATATCGTCCGCGGGCATGCAGAGTTGTTCAAAGTTGTGCTTTATTTTAAAGCATTCCCATGCCATAAACTGGAGGTGCAAAAGCGAATTGTAATTCATAAAGACAAGTCAACATCTGAAATTAAATAGAGTGATTATTGTTCTTAGAGCAGGTTAAGTGTTTCATGAAGTTCAGAAATTTATCCTCACACTTTAAAAAAGAAAAGAAAAGATTGGACATTTTTTTTTTACTGGAGCCATCCTGAAGACAAGCAAGACAGAGTGGTTTACATTTCCCCTTCTCAGTTGGATCTGGTTGCTATTACTGCACAGAATCCAAAAGGCTGTAAAAACACGAGACACATCTACACTGTAAAATTGGTTACAGCCTGTCTAGATTTTTAAGCGGCTCTGTATGACTGAAATTATTTTCCTAATTTTTCCTCTGTCATCTCCTATAAGAACTTGGTTTGTGCTCCTTTGTGAACACATATCAAATTCAGCTAGTGTCATTGAAAGTGATCTGTTTTTAGATCTTAACAATGGAAATATAAAACATAACAAACCTGCCAAGATCTATGGCAGGAGTCTTTTTATAATCCTACTGAAACCAAAGTTCATGATCACAAAGAATTATGGTGTTTGCTTCCCCTCCCAGGTTTCCACTGGGAGATTGGAGTTTCCATGAAAGGGGTTGGGGCAGAAACTCCACATATGAACATTAGGCAACTTGTATAGCTTCAGATTTTACAATTTAGCCTTAGGAACAGGTTCCTCTCCAAACAAATAAATGAGCACCCTTTCAAATAAACTAATTCAATAACAAACTGGTAATTATAATCTAATAAAATCCCTAATCTAATATTGAAACAAACAAGTTCTCTAGTATCCCTTTTCAATCGTCCTTCAGATTTTTTGGAAGAGAACAGCATTAAAATGTTAACCATTTTATTGGTGGTCTCTTCTCAAAAAACAAACTTGAAAGAGACATTTTAAAAAAAATGGGAGTGAGGGTGGGCATAAAGTTTACTGTTTGGGAGGATTCTTTTGCATTTCAGAATATCATCTATCTATCTATCATCTATCTATCTATCTATCTATCTATCTATCTATCTATCTATCTATCATCTATCTATCTATCTATCTATCTATCTATCTATCTATCATCTATCTATCTATCTATCATCTATCTATCTATCTATCTATCTATCATCTATCTATCTATCAATCTATCTATCTATCTATCATCTATCTATCTATCATCTATCTATCATCTATCTATATATCAGAGGCTTACAACTCAATCTCCACACAGATGAAAGGTTGAAGATTTTGAGCCTAGATAATAGAGATTCCCATTGTTCAAATCAAAATTCCTATTGACATCAATATATGACAGACAATCTCACTGTCAGCAACGTACTTGATGTCAACTGTACAGCTGGGTCAGATTTGTGGGGCTGAGACTATGTCACACTAATAATTCAGAGAAGCAAGTTTCCAAGAATTGTCTAAACTGGATCATGTGATGTTCCCTTACGCCAAGTCAGACAGTTGACCCACTCAGATCCAGTATTATTTCCTCTAACTGGGAGCCTTGGGTCTTGGGCTGAGGAACCTCCCAGCCCTGCTATCTAAGATCCTTTAAATTGAGGTGGAAAGTGAGCCTGAGACTTTCCTCATTGCAAAGTCACATGATGTGCCACTGAGTTATAGCCTCTCCACCGAGGGATCACAACAATATGGAGAAGGGGATATGATATACCTATAAAACCAGCCAGCAGCACTGCCATACTAATCTTGGAAATGAGTAAGAGAACACTTCTTTGTACACTATCTGAATATCATGGTCAACTCCAGCAGGACGCCTTCCTTGGTGGCTGCTCCACAGTGACCTGCCTTCGTAGAATAGGGCAGTATCTCTACAGAGAAGTTCAATGCCAAGAGCTTTTAGCCCCATCACAGTTCTGGGTCATATGTATCAGCTAATCACATAAACTGACTCCAATGAAAACTTTGAAGTAATGTTAGATAAATGAATTCATACAAGCAAGCCACCATTTGTCTAGTCATGAACATTCAGACAGCAGCGTATTCTGACTTCTTGACATTTCCTTACGTGGTGTTTTACACAACATAAAGGTCTCTTCTGAAAATCTAGTGGAATCTACTGGAAACTTATTGATCATTTCCATGTTAATTGCTTCCAGAAAAATATATATGCAACCCTGTTAATCAGGAGCTTTAATTTAAAATCCAACACCTGGTCCAGAGCTGTGGTATAACAGACACCATACAGCAATGTTTGCTTGTATTGTCGTGGTTTATTGTTTTAGTTGTATGTTAAAAACAATCATAATGAAGAAACCTTTTTGGGGGGAAACGGTTTATATTTTTCTCTGATCAACCTCTTATTCTCCAAAAGCTTTCACCAGACTCAATGCCTCTCATTAGTCCTTGCGTTCTTGGTGATTTATTAATACACACTGAGTAAACTATTTTGCTTTATTTTTGTTTTATTTTTATCTTGCTTTAAACAAATACAAATAAATATAAACAACCAAAATTACTAAAGAAAAATCCTTGATAACAATAATGGAAAAGGCTAAAAAAACTACAAAAAATGAAAGTACATGGCATAGAACATAAGCCATTATGGGAAAGAAAAAAGAAAGAGGAAATAAGGAGGAGAAGGAATAAAAAAAAGGGGGGGGGATGAGCCAAAACACAAGAAGGCTCGTCTATTGTACGCTTCTATCAAGGTCACAACAGACCATTATTCTTATCAGTTCTCTCTATCTGCATTCCATAGAATCCCTCATCTTGGTATCAGGGAACATCAGGCAAATGAGTAAACTATTTTGAACATCATCAAAACCTCCCTGAGTTTTGAATGGGAAAATTTGGGAGAGGGGGGAATTTGGGGAAATGAGTGAATGCTTCAGCAACCTTTAGACCAGGCATAGGCAAACTTGGCCCTCCAGATGTTTTGGGACTGCAGTTCCCATAATCCCTGACCACTGGTCCTGTTAGCTAGGAATGATGGGAGTTGTAGTCCCGAAACATCTGGAGGGCTGAGTTTGCCTATGCCTGCTTTAGACCCCAAAATTTGGTGACTTGAAGGTCACCAAACATAGTACTTCAGGGGAACATAGGTACTGCTTTGCAAACTAGCACCCTATCTCATTGCCCCCTGCTCAACATGTAGATTGTGAAATAAATAGGCATTCAATACTTCAATGCGAGTCTCCAATACTTTTCCTGTCAAAAGGTCACGGAAACATTTAAACAGTCCAGAATGTGGAACAATACTAGCTCTTTCTAGCTGGCAGCAGTGTGGTTACGAATATTTTATAATGCACATCAAATTAAAATCATTTTAATAGTTGAAATGGTGGATCATTATGTTTTAGGAAGCACACGTGGTTCAAATAAAGCAACGTATTTCTTCTGATCAGCCACAGACAGACAGGTCCTTGGGGACGCTGGTTTATTAAGGTGTACCGGTCACTACACGCTTATTAACAGTTGAGACAGAGTGGAATTCTTCCTACAGTGTTTTGACAGAAAAGGTATCTGCTGCCTTCATTTAAAATGAAGATGCCAAATTTTAAGAGGTGGGGGCAGGGAGGGTTGGTCTTCGGAATGATGTTTAAATTGAATTTCCTTTGAAATAATGGATAGAAGCAATCTATCCCTGGAGAGTTACACTGGGCGTTCAATCCACAGGCTAGCATGGCATGTGACTGGCAGCTCATGTAAAGCTATCTTGATCCCAAAACATCTAAAGGAATAACAACACAAAAGCAGCATTGTACTGACAAGGAAAGGGAGGGGGCAGAGAAAGTAATGGAACAGCAACAAAAAAGGGCATTTTCCCTCCCATAGAAACCCATAGATTTCAAGTTGCGCCGTTAAAACTGGGGATGGGGGAAAAATTATGGCATATCCGTTGAAGAATGCAAAGTGACAAATTGAGTCCAGAATCAGAAAATATAAACAGTTAATAAATGATGTGTAAAAAGAAAGTTCTCATCGCTACTAGGATCAATCCTTTCCACGTGGAGCAGCAGGATCTTGGACTGATACAGTTTTCAAAAACAGTACAGGGGCAGCGTCTTTCAGTTGGCGTTAACAACTGGAAAGGCGCCACTCGTTCCAATATGCAGGGATTTACTGATTTGCACGGGATAAGGCCACATGTTTCCTATCTCATGCAGCCTGTGAAACGTGACAGTTGATACAAATTGCTGTATTGTTATGTACTGTCCCAATAAGCGCCTTCTTTGCACGTTCAGACCTTCGGCAGAGTATCAGCAGGAATTCTAGATGCACACAAGCACACCATCATTAGCAAAATAATCCAGCTAAATCAGATTGTGAATTTTCACAAGTCTGATTTATTAGCACTTTATTTGCACAACACCCCCCCCCCAAGAGTCCTACTTCATTGTGATGCACTTCCAAAGGAATTTGGGCTCCAGAGTGACTGCTGTGCCCATAGAGGAAAACTGATGAATAGTACCAATCAGCTTCAGCTTACTGAGAATCTTAGCTTTTTGTTCCGTTCTGTCCCCCCCCCCTTTTAAAGCAAGTTTCTGTGGCAGCTGAAATCTCAAAAGCTAAAGAAGAGGCTGAACCAGTTTTCCAGTGGTTTGCGATGATTCTTTGGCATCCTTGCCCTTCTCATGTTCAGCACAATGGGAGGAGAGAAAGCATACAAGTTTTTATAATTTATACAGGCTGTACAATTTGGCTTCTCTTGACAGAAAATCTGGATTGACCAAGTGCAATATTCTATTTTAACAGTGAGTACATACAGCCCATTAAGTGGGTATATAATGTTTCATAATATGTTCAGTACATCTGAGATTTTACCACCAGCAAAATTACCATAATCCACATTGCGGATGCTGAGAGTGGCTTACCTAAGATTCCCCTGTGAGTTCATAGCAGAGGCAAGATTTGACCTTGATCCATATATTCTCTGCGCTGAACCACCCCCATTTATTTGATTTATGAAAAGTAAGATACAGGCACTCACACACATGTATCATCAGACTGAAAGCTTTTACATAGCTCTTTTGAAGCTGAAGGCACTGTCTTTGGACATGGAAGCTCTAAATATATGCTGGCTATGAATACCCCCTTCCTGGGCAAGGTTCTTGATAGGGTGGCTGCCAACCAGATCCAGGCAGTTTGGCTGAGGCTGTTTTTGGGGATCCATTTCATTCAGGGGTTTGGCTCAGTTTGGGCACCTCTGAAACCACCTTGGCCGACCTGTGCTTGTCCGGAGAGAGAAGGGGGATCCTCCTTGATCTCTTGGCAGCTTTCAGTATCATCAACCAGGATATCCTTTTGCAGAAGTTGGGGAGCAAGCCCCACTTTGAGTCAGGCTCAGACTGAAGGGCATTGGCCCCAACTCAAAACAAAATCACCTTCATTCATTTCAAGCTCTGCACATCTTGAATACCTGCCTCATCGTGTGTGTGTGTGTGTGTGTGTGTGTGTGTGTAGATTTTCAAAGACTCCAGCATTTAAAGTCTGGAAGTTTCTGCTTTTCTGTTAGATTTAGATTTCTTCCTTCTCAACTTTAATAACAGAATTGTTAAGCATGACTCATTATTTTTTTGAACCACTTGCATAGCTGAATAGTCTCGCCTGTAAGATCACATTATAATTTAACTTAAGTAAGGACTGGAAGAAACATACTTTGAAATTATGGCTCTGAAGGAATGTCTGCAGCAGTGTGTGGGGCCTTCCGCAATAAGTACACTCCCGCCGAAAACAAAATTTAGTGATATATTGTAGTATTGTTAAGGATTGAGGTTAAACAATCTAAAACAATGAGTACAGGAGCAGGCCCAGTTGGAAACGGCTTTCTTTAGTGTGCAGTTTGAAGCCATCGACCATGAAGCCATGTGCAAATCCACTTGAATGGTCCCCACAAAATTTCCTACAGCGAATTAAGGAGTAGCTGCTTCATTGTGTCCAGTTCTGGGCACCACAGTGTGTCCAGTTCTGGGCACCACAGTTCAAGAAGGACACTGACAAACTGGAACGTGTCCAGAGGAGGGCAACCAAAATGGTCAAAGGCCTGGAAACGATGCCTTATGAGGAACGGCTAAGGGAGCTGGGCATGTTTAGCCTGGAGAAGAGGAGGTTAAGGGGTGATAATGATAGCCATGTTCAAATATATAAAAGGATGTCACATAGAGGAGGGAGAAAGGTTGTTTTCTGCTGCTCCAGAGAAGCAGACACGGAGCAATGGATCCAAACTACAAGAAAGAAGATTCCACCTAAACATTAGGAAGAACTTCCTGACAGTAAGAGCTGTTCGACAGTGGAATTTGCTGCCAAGGAGTGTGGTGGAGTCTCCTACTTTGGAGGTCTTTAAGCAGAGGCTTGACAACCATATGTCAGGAGTGCTCTGATGGTGTTTCCTGCTTGGCAGGGGGTTGGACTCGATGGCCCTTGTGGTCTCTTTCAACTTTATGATTCTATGATTCTATGATTCATATGCAACTTGTGACCCCTCCAGCCATTCACTGTGGTCTGCCGAGTGTTAAGATAGCTCCTTGCTTTTGTACCAAGCAGCCCCTACCACCTTCTCCAGAGGCAATGTGTCCTCAGTGTCAGAAAGCTTGCCCTGCCCTGGAGAGCTGCTGCTAGTCGGATTACCGTATATTGTGCTGGAAGATAAACTATAGACTGACTTAGTACAAGGCAGCTTCCTGTGCCTTTCTGGACCACAGGTTGAGGAGGCTGCTATGGGCGATGGTCCTGTAGGAAAGCTTGAGTTCCTGGCAGTCTGCCCAGAGGATGACCATCTTCTAGAATTCTAGAATGGACCTTGTCTACAGCAGTAGAATGGTCTCCCCAGGGGGGCTCGCCTGGCGTCTTCACTACAAATCTTTAGGTGCCAGGTGAAAACTTTCCCCTTTGGCCTTTAGCTAACTATGGCCTTTTAGAAGTGTGTGTGTGTGTGGGGGGGGGGGGTGTTTTTAATGTATTTATCTTTCCTCTTGGTTTTAATGTATCTCTGTGGGGTTTATTGTCTGGTTAGCTAGTTGGTTGGTTGGTTGGTTGGTTGGATGTAAGTTTTGGACATAATATAGAGTTTGACAAATGGAAGGCATTATGGAACAAAGGTATGAGATTCTCGGCATGCACAACACTCAGGGAAAATATGTATAAAATGATGTACAGGTGGTACGTAACGCTCGTAAAATTGGAAAAAATATATAAAACTGGTGATAAATTATGTTGGAAGTGTAAGATCAAGGAGGGTGATTTTTATCATATGTGGTGGTTGTGTGAGCCTATCAAAAAATTCTGGGAATCTATTTATAATGAACTAAAAAAAAATCTTTAAATATACCTTTATAAAAAAAACCAAAGCCTTTTTGCTGGGGATAATTGGAGAGGAAATCAAAAAGGAAGATCAAACACTCTTTCAGTACGCGACAGTGGCTGCTAGAACTCTAATAGCGCAGAATTGGAAGACATCAAAAATCCCAACTATAAACGAGTGGCAATCCAAACTATTTGATTACTTAGAATTGACAAAAATGACACATAAAATAAGAAATCAAAAAGACATAAAGTTTAACAAAGAATGGAATAAATTTATGACATACATGGAAACAGAGGTAAAAAATCTAAAAATTACAGTAGGTATGACGTAACACCTGTGATGTAAAGAGTTTTTTAAGGAAAAGAAACTGCAGATAAAAAATCATATAATATATTCTGAAACCGAGATGAAGGGAAGTCAATTAGTGTTGTTTGTTATTTAGTAAATGTAACCTAATTTGTTGGTATCTTATGTTAGGAGATGTTTTTTCTTTTGTTTTCTTTACTATTATTTTTCTTTTTTTATGTATTTCTTTTTTGTCTGTATGTGTGATGTATGTTTTTTTCGTTTGTTTTAATGTTTGATGTAGCAAAACAAATAAAAATCAATTAAAAAAATTTAAAAAAAGGATGTAAGTTTCTTTGGGTTGTCCTGGGCAAGATAAAGCCAATAGCAAATTTAATTAACAACAACAACAACAACAACAACAACAACAACAACAACAACAACAACAACAACAACAACAACAACATTGTTGGTCTACATGGAGCCCAAATTCTATAGTCACAGTTCAACAGATTTCACAAGGGAGACCTGATAGATACACAATCCAATGGGACTATTTGCTCTTATATTTACATACTGTCCTCTTGCGACACATCAGGTGGTGTACAGCAACATGCAAAACAATTAAAAGCAGCACAGAACAATCATTAAATGACTTGACTACTCCAGAAAATTTTATACCGTTGCATAGGCCTGTCAGCATATGTAATAGGTGTGTTTGTGAGGATAAATTCCAGGCACTGCCTTGATGTGGATAAAAGTATGATAAATGAAATGATTCATTCACTGGGCAATACAGCTGTTGTCTCTGTAGTCGCCATAAGCAGTTGCAATGCATCACAGATGCTAACCTTTCAGAAACTAGGGTGGAATCTATATTAAAAAATGCTGTGAAAATGCTTTTTAAAAAACAAAAAAAACAAAACAAAAACATTTTGAAAAATACATTGAATTTTGCATAGCTCACTATCTCCATCTAGTGTCACATTTGTATATTGTACTTTACAACACATTTAAAACGTTTTATTTGCAGGTGTGTAGCAAAGTCCTAGGTATGGAAAAAACCTGGTGGTATATATGTGCCCAGACTTTGTGTACTTGGAGCCAACAATCTCCAATTATAGACTCAGCATTGCCCAAGCTCAAGGCTGCTTAAGAAAACAAGCACGGAATGTTTTAGCTTCCATTACTGGGTTTTAGCTGGAAGTTGTTTGAGGCTGGCTTCCTTTGTGTTTCCTATCAGAGCTTAGATCTATTAAGTACTTCATGCATCCGTTCATCTACTTCACACATAGCAACGTGCACAAAGCAGGGAGCTCTGCCACTTCTGCTTTTTTGTGGACAGAAGCTTTGCAATAGAAGCACGTTGATTAATGTAGAGCACATTTAGTTAGCAGGGACAAGTGAATGTTTGTAGTACCCTTGACAGCTAAACCTCCTGGACTGAGGCTCTTGCTGTCTTCCTTCCTGCTGGGCATGCCAAACACATTGCTTTCCTTTTCTTTGGACCAGTGGTGTAGCGTGGGGGGTGCAGGGGGGGGGGCCCGGCTGCACCGGGCGCAACATCTGGGGGTTAGGGTTAGGGGGCGCAAATCCACGGGTTAGGGGGCGCAAATTACTTGCCTTGCCCCGGGTGCTGACAACCCACGCTACGCCAATGCTTTGGACCACTCCAGCAAGGCTGGGGTGTCTGTGTCTTGTTGTCACGGCAGCCCTGGACTTCCAGACGCACTTGCAACCTGGGAAGGTCACTTCAGCAGTAGCGGAGCATCATGCTCCAGCACTGGGGGGGGGGGCAGAGAGCAGGCGGGGCAGGGCTGGCGTGCATCCCAGGGGTGTGACACGCTGCCCACAAGGGCATGGCCCACCACCTGTGGGACGTGGCACCCAGCACAGGGAGGGCCACAATGGTACCCCACTGGGATTGCATTGCCAGGGGCAGTGCGCCCCCCACACTCCACTTCCTCCGCCAGTGCACTTCAGTCCTTCGTATTGCAGTGGTTTGACTTCACTGGGGGAGGCACTCTCCATTGTCTCTCAAGACAGATGGGTGCCAACCACAACAATGAGGGCCAGCCACAGGGTTGAATGATTTATGAAATTTATATTTCACCTTTCCTCCAAAGAGCTCAGGCTTAATGATACATTTTTATTGCTGTACAAGAACAATAACAATGTGCCGTATATGAGAATCATAGAATCATAGAGTTGGAAGAGACCACAAGGGCCATCGAGTTCAACCCCCTGCCAAGCAGGAAACACCATCAGAGCACTCCTGACATATGGTTGTCAAGCCTCTGCTTAAAGACCTCCAAAAAAGGAGACTCCACCACACTCCTTGACATATGGTTGTCAAGCCTCTGCTTAAAGACCTCCAAAGAAGGAGACTCCACCATACTTCTTGGCAGCAAATTCCACTGTCGAACAGCTCTTACTGTCAGGAAAGTTCTTCCTAATGTTTAGGAAGTTCTTCCTAATGTTTAGGTGGAATCTTCTTTCTTGTAGTTTGGATCCATTGCTCCGTGTCCGCTTCTCTGGAGCAGCAGAAAACAACCTTTCTCCCTCCTCTATGTGACATCCTTTTATATATTTGAACATGGCTATCATATCACCCCTTAACTGCCTCTTCTCCAGGCTAAACATGCCCAGCTCCCTTAGCTGTTCCTCATAAGGCATCGTTTCCAGGCCTTTGACCATTTTGGTTGCCCTCCTCTGGACACGTTCCAGTTTATCAGTGTCCTTCTTGAACTGTGGTGCCCAGAACTGGACACAGTACTCCAGGTGAGGTCTGACCAGAGCAGAATACAGTGGCACTATTACTTCCCTTGATCTAGATTCTATACTCCTATTGATGCAGCGCAGAATTGCATTGGCTTTTTTAGCTGCCGCGTCACACTGTTGGCTCATGTCAAGTTTGTGGTCAACCAAGACTCCTAGATCCTTTTCACATGTACTGCTCTCAAGCCAGGTGTCGCCCATCTTGTATTTGTGCCTCTCATTTTTTTTGCCCAAGTGCAATACTTTACATTTCTCCCTGTTATTGTCAATAACAGGGACTATAACAATATTGCCCCCCCCCCCTCAACATTTTATCTTTACAGCAAGTCTGTGTGGTAGGTTAGGCTCAGAGAGAGCTGGATGACTGAGTGGGGATTTGAAGCTGGATCTCTCCAGCCCTCATCCAACCCATAGTCAGCATAGGAAGAAAACACTGCAATCCTCTGCCATCTGATTCAGTAGTTTTCAAAGTTGCATGGAATGTAGCTATCACTAGAGGCGGATGTCAGGAAGCCTGATTGGTTCAGTCCCTCTGGGTCCGGAGCCTCAGGGACAGGGGCAGAGCAAGGTGGGGGCAGTGGGGGCGCCACCCCAGGTGTCATCTCTGCGGAGGGTAACATTCGGCCCGCTGCCCGCCCGCAACTCCTGCCTACCCAGAGCTGACGGCTGCCTTCCCCCATTCCCCCTTCATTTTGACAGCCCTGCGCTCCCTGGCTGCTGGAGGAGGCAGGCAGGCAGGGAGAGGATGGGAAGGAGGCATGCAAACAAACAAGAGGAGGGTGGAGGGAAGGAGGGAAGCTCCCTCAACTCAGGACCCAAACTATGTAACCCAAAAAAAGCTCAACAAGTCCTGGCAATGACAATGGGTAGATCACAACCAGTTTTTTTATACGGTGAGTATATTGCAGTCTCTTGGGAATCCAACAAGATTTCAATGTGGGAGGGGGTGACAAGAAATTTCCCGCACCGGGTACCACCTGACCTTGGTACGCCACTGCTCAGGGATACCACATCTATGATGTTGAATGGAAGACGAGAGGCTCTGTGTGTGCCAAATGTTGATGTCACACAGGGTGCCACTGAAATTTGAGATGCAAAGGTCTGCCATTGTTACTGCATTTTTAAAACAATGTAAGAGCCCCAAGCATAACCAAACACTAGATCCCAAATTTGCACTGGCATGATGCAGCACTCCACTGTCACAGTCCAGTTCACGGGAGATCAAAGTCCCGGCTGGGGACGTCGGGACCGGGGGCAAGATGGCGGGGTGGGAGCAGGACTATCAAGGGAAGTAATAGTACCACTGTATTCTGCTCTGGTCAGACCTCACCTGGAGTACTGTGTCCAGTTCTGGGCACCACAGTACAAGAAGGACACTGACAAACTGGAACGTGTCCAGAGGAGGGCAACCAAAATGGTCAAAGGCCTGGAAACGATGCCTTATGAGGAACGGCTAAGGGAGCTGGGCATGTTTAGCCTGGAGAAGAGGAGGTTAAGGGGTGATATGATAGCCATGTTCAAATATATAAAAGGATGTCACATAGAGGAGGGAGAAAGGTTGTTTTCTGCTGCTCCAGAGAAGCGGACACAGAGCAATGGATCCAAACTACAAGAAAGAAGATTCCACCTAAACATTAGGAAGAACTTCCTGACAGTAAGAGCTGTTCGACAGTGGAATTTGCTGCCAAGGAGTGTGGTGGAGTCTCCTACTTTGGAGGTCTTTAAGCAGAGGCTTGACAACCATATGTCAGGAGTGCTCTGATGGTGTTTCCTGCTTGGCAGGGGGTTGGACTCGATGGCCCTTGTGGTCTCTTCCAACTCTATGATTCTATGATTCTAGGAACGGGAGTCCAGAAGCCAGGAATTAGAAAGCCAAGAGTCCAAGGGTCAGAGAGCCAGGAGTCCAGAAGCCAAGGGTCTGAGGATCAAGAAGCAAGGGGTCAAACGCAGGAAGGCATGGAACGTGTTTCTGTGGCAGAGCCGAAGGGAAAATGCTGACCTTATATCCCTTCCCGGCTCTTGCCACCAGGTGCTGTGAGTTACCAATCGGCCTCATCGCCTTGCCTCTTCAGAACAAACTTAGGAAGGCCCCAGTCCTCCAGAGTCCTATTGGTCACAGGGCCTGGCTCCTGCACGCACACCTGACATCCACAACTTAAGACCGCCACATAGAAAGATCTAAAGTGGCTTCTTCCATGCGGCAGCCACAAGATTAGCCTGCCTTTATCCTTGTCCTGGAACAAGTAGTTGCAATTCTGTATTAAAGTGGTGCACAGGAGCGTGGCCTTGTATTTGTGATGTTTTATATGCCTGTTTCTCCAGAGCAGAATTTCTGTAGGTGCCGTCAAGACCTCCAGAGGCTCAGAGGGGTCTGGCGAGGTTGTTTCCTTATGTAATCTCCATGATATCATTCACACTCTGCGATGGATTTCTTTGGTGGCTTACAGGGAATTGGTTGTGGGTCACTGGCTGGAGTAGAGACCACTGGGACAATATAATCATGAATGGCAAGAAGACTAAACGGACACCATTGCATAACCCATCTCCTCTGCCAGTTCAAACAAAGATCAGAAGGGGAAGGCACCACAGCCCATAAAAATGTGTATGTTTTAATTATAACGTATGCATGTAGCAAAACATTCAATGCAGCTGGTGCCAGCTGTTTTATAATGTGAAACTATTTTAGTGGAAGAGGCCGTTTGCCATCACAAACAGTGCTGGAGGAGTGGGCAGAAAAACCCATGTTGCCAAATTAACACATAAAATAGCAACCCAAACAAAAGCAGACTTATATTTTTCATATGAATTTAGGCTGGGTGTGAGCAACTGCTGATAATTTTAATTTGGCTTGGAAAAGAGAAATGGCAGCCTTTAGAAAATGCTACTATTGTATACTCTGGACTTAAAATATTTTTCTTTTTCTTTTTTTTACAGTAAAGTACCCTGTGTTCTGCGCAAAATGCTGTGTTATGCCATGTAAATACACTATTGCAATTAAGCCATTTTGCTTATATTTTCTGGATTCAAAGAATTTTTCTGCTGCTGTTAGTCATAAGCCTTGGGGCAAACTGAACGTTATGTTTAAATCCTTGAGGCCTTCTTATTTATATTTTCCATGGCCGTTTCAGGAAGAGGGAATTTCAAGCACGGAATAAGTGGGTGGGAAAACAGTTAAATACCTGCCTTGCAAGTGACAGGGTCAGGAATGTCTATCACTGTTTTTCACATTCGATAGCGAATTGTGGTCAACTTTGCAACCACACAAAATTTTCTTTCTTCTTTTTCAGTTCTCTAATTTGCTTGATATACTTTGTACCCACACATTTTTCACATGGTCACTATGCAATTTAATGGGGGCTAAAGTAAGGCAGCATGTTTCTTTTCTTTTCTTAAAAAAATGTTAGAAATGAGTAGTATTTTTCCGCTCACCAGAAAAAGGCCCATTAGGGAAATCCCCCAAATTAGCAGCCACTGTAGTTATCTCAAGAGAACTGCCAGGTCTCCCCGGTTGGCATGTGATGCAGTTTCGGGTAAGTCCTGGACACCTGACCCACACCTGATGTCATATATGTGTTCTTCTTCTTCTTTGGCTATCACTCATAGCTGAGTGAGATTGTCTTTCATAAACACGGTCAGTGAGCCTGTGAAGTCCCACACACCAGGGAGCAGGGATGGAAGAGAAATCCAACTCCGGAAGCATTTAAAGTGAAATTTATCAAATCTGCACTATACAAAGCAAAATAAGCTGCAAAGCACAGCTATCATTTGAAATTTGCGCTTATCTGAATTTTTATACGCAGTACTCCAACCAACGTTTGCGTGAAAAGAATACGTTAGAGAAAAATATGCATAAAAATGAAGGTGATAGCGAAAATAACCTTAAGCGGTGCAAATGGGGAAAAGGCTTGCAACAATGTGTACAGTTATCAAAAATGCATATAGACATGAGTTTATTGGGAGAAATTCATGCCAAAATAGTGAGGGATTTCCATGATGACTTGAATAAATAAATAATGAATTGCTGTAAAATGTAGAGAACTGAATTTAAGATTGGAAAAACAAGAAAGTGAGAGAACCAGAACTGCCAGCTCCGTCCACCCCTGCTGATAAGTATAGGCCTGGAGCAAATTTTGAAGAAGACCTTCTCTGTTAAGAATAGCCAGATTATCCTCATGCCTCTTTTCTTCTTTTCAAATTCTCCACATTCTATACTGGGAAATATTTCGGTGATAGACATTTATGTGCGTACTCTGTATACACTATGCTGCTTATGCCTCTTGAAAAACTGGGTTCTAAGTGAATTCCATTAAAGACATGCAAGAAATTTCCTTTATTTAAATATTTACTTTCTTCTCACTACTCTATCCAGTTTAAATTGTTTTAGCCAAGTGCTGTGTGCGTGGGAGGGGAGAGGCGAGGGGAAGAAGACGACAGAGTTCTTGCACCTTTAACTGTGCTATAGCAGGGGAATGTCAGCCGGTTTGGCCTGGCATGCCAATTTACATTCCCTCTCAGAAGCTGGACTATAAACATTCCGACCACTTTCTTCTCCAGGGGCTTCAAGTCTTGCTAATGCAACCAGTTGGTGCCAGAAGCAGACTGCTTGCCGCATGCACATTACAGTATAGACTGAAAATGTTTTGTGAGTCTTTATATTTAACAAAACACACCCTTTAATGGAAATTCAAATTGCCCCCCCCCCCGAAGTGCGAGCATTAAAACTCTGCTCCTGCAATGACATTGAGTCTGCCGACTCAAATGCTGTGGCCAGGACAAGGACTGAGAAAGTACAAACTGCATCCAAAACCACTGAGCAGCGACAGGAGCAAAAACTGAACAAGCAAACTGTTATGTACTGAAGTTCTCCCCCTGGGACAGCAGGGGGATACTGTAAATTCGTTTCCTGCTTGGCAGGGGGTTGGACTCGATGGCCCTTGTGGTCTATTCCAACTCTATGATCCTATGATTCTAAATAGTTATGCAAATGAAGGATCAAAAGTGAGGTTCAGTGATTGGATACTGTGGATAGTTATGCAAATGAAGGATTGAAAGTGACATTCAGTGATTGGATAGTTTTAGAAAGTTGTTACAGTAACAAGGTACTGGAGCTCTATATAAGCAGCCTGGGTTTCCGCCTGTCAAGCGTGCCAAGAATCGAGGCCTGTGCCACTGGCAGCTAAGGGACACACCTGGGAGACACCCAAGACACCCTGGTCGAGGGTGCACATTGATCTGGCTGGACCTTTATGGTAGTGGTGGACGCCTATTCCAAATGGCTGGAGGTGGCCCTGATGCCCTTTTTGGGGGTTGGCCAAACCAAGTCGAGTCCATGGATTCCTTTAACGCAGTGTTTCCCAACCGGTGTTCCGCGGCACACTAGTGTTCCGCGGGTCGTTGCCTGGTGTGCCGTGGGAGGGAGTCGGGCGGCGAGAGGCGGGGCGGCGGCGGCGAGGATCCGCGTCGAGCCGGGGGCGGCTCCGCGGTGGTGCCGCTGAGGTTTCTCTCTCCATTCTCCCCTCACACACACACACAGAGGAAATAACACAGGATCAGCTGACAGGACCCGGCCAATGGGGCGGTGGCAGGGCAGCGCGCACAAAAGGGAGGAGCGCGAGACGGCGGCGGCACAGGGCGGGAGGGCGGCACATTGCGCGTGCTCAAACCCGCCCTCCGAGGCGCAGAGGGGAGCTGGGCAAGCGCCTTCTTCAACCACGCGCTCGTTTAAAAGTTTCTCTTTCAAAAAGGAAACGTGGGTTTCTTCCACCCCATTGGCTGCGACTCCGCCCACTCCGTCCTCCTTCCCCTCGCCCGCCCGCGGCGCCTCGCTCCTCAGCCTCCGCCATGTACCGCTCGCTCCGCTCCCTCCAGTTGCGCCAGGGGCGCCGCCGTCCACACGCGCCAGAGGGGCCCGCCGACCTGCAGCCGCCACGCGCAGCCACGGAGGATGGTGAGCGGCGCCCCCCCGCTGTGCGCGCAATGGAGGGAGGGAGGGAGGTGCAAGGGCGTCAGAGGTGACCTTTGCCGGCCTCTTGCGGGACAGGCGCCTCCTGCGCGGCTGAGGGGCCCCTTCCCGCCTTTGTGGGCCTGACGCGGCCTCAGGGTTCCCTCCCTCTCTCCACATATATAAATTGGCTTTTATTATTAGCGCTTTCGCATTCCTTTTTCTCCCTCCCAGGAGCTCCGGTGGGGGGGGCGGGGCTCCCCGCCATTTACCCCCCACAACAACCCTGTGAGGGAGGCCGGGCTGAGAGGATTCCAACCCGCGTCCGCCCCCGCTGCTTCCTTCAAGTGGCGTCCTGGGCGAGGACAACATTTGACGGCCCCTCCCTCAAATATCCCTCATTTTCGCAATAATTCATTTTGGTACAGCTGCTTTTTCCAACGGATCTGTTCAGTGTTGTTATTTGCGCCCCTCTGCCGCCAGCAGCGTCCCAAATCCAGCGCTGCTCCCCTCCTTAGGATGCCAAGCACTCTGAATTGGGAAGTGGCCCCCTTGGGAAGAGGGAGGCTTGCCTCCAAGTAAAGATGAATATGAAAGTACCTTGTTTTTAAGGGCCTGCGGTGGTGGTGGCTGTTTAACATCCAAGGCTCACAACACAAAAACACAAAACTACATTACATGGGACAGTGGTACCTCGGGTAACTGAGGCTTCAGGTTACAGACTCCACTAACCCAGAAATATTACCTTGGGTTAAGAACTTTGCTTCAGGATGAGAACAGAAATCGTGCTCCAGCATTCAAATTTTTTTATAATAATCTAAAAAAGTTAACTACAGCTTTGAAACTTCCCAGGAGATGCCGCCAAGCGCGGGGCTCTCGCCATCTGCCTGCCTGGCTGCCTGCGAGCTCGGCGGGCAGCGCCTCCGTCCGCAGCGCCCGCCTCGCGGCTCTCATTCCCTGCCCCTGCCAAAGCTCACCCAGCCAAGCCGCGCTCTCCTTCCTGCCTCGCTTTGCTGCCTCCTCCCCCCCCAAAGCTTGGAGGTTCCCCGGCGCCAGCCCACAGGTTTGACCCCCTTCTCACACCTGTTCGCGCTCCTTGCACGGAATGGGGCGGATGGGGAGGAACGGGGCTCGCCGCTGCCTCCGCTCGCCCTCCCCCCTCCCCCCCTCCGCCGGCGGTCCCACGATTCTTGGCTTTTTGGCGGTTGGCACAGAAGGAAGGCAAGGGGGGGGGAATTGAAACTTACACTTTCGTGCGTCCCTCCCGGCGTGACGCTGCACGCTGACGTCACGGGGCTGTGGTGTGCCTCGAGATTTTTTTCATGAAACAAGTGTGCCTTTGCCCAAAAAAGGTTGGGAAACACTGCTTTAACGGAATACCCTTTGTTATGTACTGAAGTTCTCACCCTGGGCCAGCAGGGGGATACTGTAGATAGTTATGCAAATGAAGGATCGAAAGTGACGTTCAGTGATTGGATAGTTTTAGAAAGTTGTTACAGTAACAAGGTACTGGAGCTCTATATAAGCAGGCTGACTGAGCCCTTCAGTTCAGTTCTGTTCTGGCCTCTGAATAAAGAAGAGCTGTTTGAAGAATCGTTGTGTCGTCTGATATGTTCACCCACAACTTAACACAAACTGAGGCTAGATTCTGCGTCATTTTTATGAATCAAGTATGCAAAATGTCAGAAATCATCTTTTGGGGAGGTGGGGGGCAGAAAAGGATACCTGTGAACAATTTCATGATCGCTTGCTTTCTGGGTAGCTAGCTTTAATGACTTTTATATGCCTGTTGTCTTTGACAGCATCTTAAAAAGCAGAGACATCACCTTGCCAACAAAGGTCCGTATAGTTAAAGCTATGGTTTTCCCAGTAGGGATGTATGGAAGTGAGAGCTGGACCATAAAGAAGGCTGATCGCCGAAGAATGGATGCTTTTGAATTCTGGTGCTGGAGGAGACTCTTGAGAGTCCCATGGACTGCAAGAAGATCAAACCTATCCATTCTGAAGGAAATCAGCCCTGAGTGCTCACTGGAAGGACAGATCCTGAAGCTGAGGCTCCAATCCTTTGGCCACCTCATGAGAAGAGAAGAATTCCTGGAAAAGACCCTGATGCTGGGAAAGATGGAGGGCACAAGGAGAAGGGGACGACAGAGGACGAGATGGTTGGACAGTGTTCTCGAAGGTACCAGCATGAGTTTGACCAAACTGCAGGAGGCAGTGGAAGACAGGAGTGCCTGGCGTGTTCTGGTCCATGGGGTCATGAAGAGTCGGACACAACTAAATGACTAAACAACAACAACAAGCTTTAATGACATGAAAGAAAACATTGCTCATATGTAAACTGTGTCTTTCTTCTCTTATTTAAATTTAATGTTGGCATTGTCGAAAGGATGTAGAGCAGGCATGTCCAAAGCCCGTTTTGGGGGCCCAATCCAGCCTGCCGGTCAATTTAATCCAACCCCCGTGGCAGTACATGTCCTGGGGTAAAATCCAAAGAAAAACTCAACAAACAACTTTGGTAGGCCCTCATGCATGTTCACTTCATCAAATCTGGCCCTCTTTGAAAAAAGTGTGGGCACCCCTGACAGAGTAACTGATCGCTTTTTAGACTTAACAAACACCAAGGCCCAAAATGCAGGTTCTGGGATGTTCCTCAGCCAACGGCGGTCCCTGGGGTTGGGTGCAGCCGGCCTTTATATGTGGCGGGTAGACCAGAGTAAGGCCTGCTCCACTCCGTTCTGCTCCCAAGCTCTGCCTACTTACCCAGTATGCAAATGGTCAGCCAGCAGAAAAGCTGGCCAATCAGAGAGGCTGACCCGGGAATTCCCCAACTGCCAGCTGCCCAACCCCAGCTTTGCTCTCAGCGAAGTGAAAGCGCCACAATGGGCTGCAACAGCCGTCCACCCCATTAGCTGGGTAAGCAGCCATTGTGCGGCAATATCTGAACCACCTCATGAAGCTCTCTGTCAGGGCCCCTAACATTCTCATGCCCACATAATTTGTTTGACACCCCATAATTCTTCCTAATTTCCTCCAGGAGTGTAGACCAGAGCCATTTATCTGCTACTGGATGCTGGTACGTTACCTGTCAACAAGCCTTTGGATTTCAGATGCACAGCAAGTTTGCTTTTCTCTGTAGAAATCACAATGCCATATGTATGTCAGCTCAAAAGGCAGGAGCTCGTTCCTCAGAGGAAGCCACATTATTAATGCCTTTATTTTGGTTGAATAATAGGACCCAGCACTGCACCTCCTGTAACTTGTGGAATGTAGAATTGTTTTCCCAGCAGAGAGTGGGAGAGAAAGATATCAAGGTTGACTGGATGTGGGGTGCAATAATGGAGTCTTTTGGAAGTAGGAAACCTATTGGTTGAGAAGGCAAAGTCCTGGGGTGAACAGACAAGAAAAATGATGACTGATATGAAGTATGATGAACTCCCCCTGAACATAAATGAAATAAGAATGCTCATCAAAGCATTGCTGTGCCCTTCAACTGTGAGGTAATAAGAAAGTGCAAAGATGAATAAACTTAAGACTGTATCTCATTAATCACACATATCTTAAGAGTGGCACCACTCCGTTTGCTTTTCATTTATACATTTGCATGGTGAGGTACAGCTGATGGGCTCCTACACATTTTTGCAAGGTAGCCAATGTGTCAGAGCTTGACAAATGAGTTCCCCCCACTCCAAAGCTCAAATTATGTTATTTCTATACAACGTTGACTAATGTAGGAAACCAAAGTAAGATAAATTATTTCAAAAATCGAAAATGATTTTGGGCATTCTTGGAAAGCAGAAGAGGAAAGGAGACATCCCACAAGAAGAAGAAGAAGAGTTTGGATTTGATATCCCGCCTTTCACTCCCCTTTAGGAGTCTCAAAGCGGCTAACAATCTCCTTTCCCT
Source organism: Podarcis liolepis (assembly GCF_965112155.1). Classification (NCBI taxonomy): domain Eukaryota; kingdom Metazoa; phylum Chordata; class Lepidosauria; order Squamata; family Lacertidae; genus Podarcis; species Podarcis liolepis. The sequence continues at coordinate 5,928,430 of NC_139556.1, forward strand.
TCCTCCCCCACAACAAACACTCTGTGAGGTGAGTGGGGCTGAGAGACTTCAGAGAAGTGTGACTGGCCCAAGGTCACCCAGCAGCTGCATGTGGAGGAGCGGAGACTTGAACCCGGTTCACCAGATTACGTGACTACCGCTCTTAACCACTACACCACACCGGATAAATGAGGTTGCGCCACTTCTATGCTGCCAAACTCTCTTTCTATATATTTCAGGTATCTCTGCATGTCATCCGGCAGGCACAAAACCTCAGGATGGCCCATCATTTCTAGATGTTCTAAGTGCATCTCAACATTTCCAGGTAGTTTAAATTGTGTTGTGCTAACATTGTGGCATTTGCTACCCTGGGCTCCTTTGAGAGGAAGTGAGAGGGATGGAGAGATAGAAATAAGACTTTTCAATTCAAATGCAACCAAGTTATTAAATGACTACGAAAACACAAAATAATAGCCCTTTCCAAATTCATCTAAAAAAGCAAGTCAGAGAGCAGAATCCTTTTTTGAAATGCATCCCCATTTGATCCAAACCAATTAATTTCATTTATAATGTATGAGAGAATAAAACTGTTTCAGCCTGGGAACGAAGGAATTACAACGCGGGCACCAGCCAGAGGGGTTACCAGGATGGCAGGGGTTTTGTGGGTTCACAATGTGGAATGCCATGTGCCCTGATTTCAATGCCACTCTGCTCCGCTATCACTGGTGGAGGAAGAGGAGTGCGGGGGGAGTGCACTGCCCTTGGCAGCGCGATCCCGGTGGGGTGCCATTGTGGCTGCCCCCTGCCCGTGCTGGGTGCCACACCCCCGCAGGAGGTGTGCCACATCCCCAGGATGCACGTCACACCCCTGCGGACAGCGCACCACACCCCCGGGATGCACGCCCCGCCCCCATCTGCTCTCCGCCTCTCCGGTGCCGGAGCATGAAGCTCTGCCATTGCCTGCTATACCTTGGTACACGACCGTGACATGGCTCCTGAGAGACCACATTCATGCTGCTTCCCCTCCCCGCTGGCCCTTCTTGGGCACCATACAATCTTACCTTCCTAAGGTACAAAGCCCTTAACAACTTGGGCCCTAAGTATTTGAAGAGGTCCCCTTCTTGTGTGCTAAGATTGTCTTGAGAGGCCCTGCCGACTGGGCCACTACCAAGTGAGGTTTGTGGGGTGGCGGCACATTTGAAAGGACAGAGGATCAACCCAAGGCCTGGTTGAAGAGGAATATTTTTGCCTTGCATCTAGAGATGTTTATGAAGGTGCCAGGTGAGCCTCCCTGGGGAGAGTATTCCATAAGCCGGGAGCCACTGCAGAAAAGGCCCGTTCTCATGTTGACACCTTCTTGTGGAGGTGGCACATGAAGAAGGACCTCCAATGTTGACTGCAGGGTCCAGGTCCAATGTTGGTGACTGAGTATCATAGAATCATAGAATCATAGAGTTGGAAGAGACCACAAGGGCCATCGAGTCCAACCCCCTGCCAAGCAGGAAACACCATCAGAGCACTCCTGACATATGGTTGTCAAGCCTCTGCTTAAAGACCTCCAAAGTAGGAGACTCCACCACACTCCTTGGCAGCAAATTCCACTGTCAAACAGCTCTTACTGTCAGGAAGTTCTTCCTAATGTTTAGGTGGAATCTTCTTTCTTGTAGTTTGGATCCATTGCTCCGTGTCCGCTTCTCTGGAGCAGCAGAAAACAACCTTTCTCCCTCCTCTATGTGACATCCTTTTATATATTTGAACATGGCTATCATATCACCCCTTAACCTCCTCTTCTCCAGGCTAAACATGCCCAGCTCCCTTAGCCGTTCCTCATAAGGCATCGTTTCCAGGCCTTTGACCATTTTGGTTGCCCTCCTCTGGACACGTTCCAGTTTGTCAGTGTCCTTCTTGAACTGTGGTGCCCAGAACTGGACACAGTACTCCAGGTGAGGTCTGACCAGAGCAGAATACAGTGGCACTATTACTTCCCTTGATCTAGATGCTATACTCCTATTGATGCAGCCCAGAATTGCATTGGCTTTTTTAGCTGCCGCGTCACACTGTTGGCTCATGTCAAGTTTGTGGTCAACCAAGACTCCTAGATCCTTTTCACATGTACTGCTCTCAAGCCAGGTGTCCCCCATCTTGTATTTGTGCCTCTCATTTTTTTTGCCCAAGTGCAATACTTTACATTTCTCCCTGTTAAAATTCATCTTGTTTGTTTTGGCCCAGTTCTCTAATCTGTCAAGGTCGTTTTGAAGTGTGATCCTGTCCTCTGGGGTGTTAGCCACCCCTCCCAGTTTAGTGTCATCTGCAAATTTGATCAGGATGCCCTTGAGTCCATCATCCAAGTCGTTGATAAAGATGTTGAATAAGACCGGGCCCAAGACAGAACCCAAGACAGAGTAGTATTTACACTGGCGTTTCTATACATTAATACTATGGTATCACTCACTTATTAAAGCAATTTGTTATTTTATGTTTTGTTTTTTACTGCTACCTATATTTAGGGTTGGACGCGGGTGGCGCTGTGGGTTAAACCACAGAGCCTAGGGCTTGCCGATCAGAAGGTCGGTGGTTCGAATCCCTGTGATGGGGTGAGCTCCCGTTGTTCGGTCCCAGCACCTGCCAACCTAACAGTTCGAAAGCACGTCAAAGTTCAAGTAGATAAATAGGTACCGCTCCAGCGGGAAGGTAAACGGTGTTTCCGTGCGCTGCTCTGGTTCACCAGAAGTGGCTTAGTGATGTCCGGGAAAATCCAGACGTATCGCAACCCATGTCAGAAGTGTAGATTTTGGTGAATTTCCTTAAAAATAACTCAATAAGTTACGGTGGTTTGTTGTTTTTTTTGAGATTTTGCAAAAAAAAATCAACAACTTTGGGCAAAAGTGATTTCTCCTACCTCCCCACACTCCAGTTCTGGAATCAACAGTGGGAATAACACGCTGATTATTTATATGCATTTAAAATTGTATTTCAAATTGTAGCCCCAATCCTTGCAGTCCAAGCATATGTGTTTACTTGATAGCAAGTGACACTTGAGTTCAGTGCACCTTAACTCTCAAGTGTCTCAGTCTTCTTTATTGCAATTACCAACTTCCTTTCATGTGGTAACAGAAATAAGTATTATGAGTGAAAATCATGTGAACCGCTGCCCCATGTTGCAGTCTGCCCCGTGCTTTGCCTTTTCTGGCATACATGTGTTCACGTTTAAACTCAGAAAGAAGCAAACTGAAAATGATCACGTCTAACGACGTGACAAGAATTCTTGGACGGTATATTATTCCTACCCCAGAGACGACTTTATAAACACAAGCAATTCTGTGATTCAAATGGGGAGAATGTAGGCATTGCAAAAGGCACTCCCCACAGTACCATTTCTAGCAAGGAATCAGCCAGAAGCTAAGAAAATATCTCTAGGAGTTAAAGACATTAAATACGAAGATAGGAAGAAAAACAAACAGAGGATCTAACGCCTCTGCTCAATTGCATGTATTAAAAGACATCTCATAGCCTAGATAAATATATGAACAGGATTCCCTGCTGTTTATGCCTAACCATTGTTTGCACGAATATGTGATATATCAGCAGGACCTCTGCTCCTTCTCTATTTAGTTATGCTCAAAAGGGCAAACTCACTCTGTTATGGTTTAGAGACCTGCTGATTGCACATGGAAGATTTTGAAATATGTGTTTTTCAGGGAAAAAAAATATTTTCTACTATTACTACGGAACAGATATTCTCCTTTGTTTTTCTTGCTGCTGAAGGTGTTTGCGTAAGGGAGGGGGCTCTTTGTTCTGCTGCCTACCTGCTCCTGTTACTAAGTGCTTCTGCTAAAGTTATATTTTTTGAGGTTGTAGATCTGTTTCTATACTATAGCAATATACCCTCCAAGTGCCCCGATATTCCAGGGACAGTCCTGGAATTACAGAAGCCATCCCTGTTTCTGATTTGACCCGGAATGTCCTAGTTTTCCTTTTCCCTTACCTTCCTGCCTCAGGCAACAATTAAAATTTGCTGTTGTTGTTGTGTGTAGGTGGGTAGGCAGGTGCAAACACAGAGTCCTGTTTCTACTGAAAATAAAATCCCTGCACCAAATGAAGGAAATGGTGAAGCTGGTGTACAAAGCCCTTCCTACACTTTTGAAGGGAAAGGTCACCAATCCACTTTAAATTCTTTAATTGCAATGCTTCAGCAGCCAGTGACATAGTGTGAGTGGGCTGCAGGAGCAGTTTTCCCGGGCGCAAAATTGTTAGGGGGGGCACAATATTTCAATAGCTGGTGCTGCCTCAATACAGTTGCATGCTTCCATCACTAGGCTCCGTTGAAAACGGCTTCTCCATGCAACCCAGGATGTGACCTCTCCAGACAACAGAACGACTCTTATTTTCATATCTCTGTAGCTGCGATCTCTTGGGTGATGCGGACGCCATTAGGCAGTTGAATGAACACATCTACTCCTTTCCCCTCCCTCCCGCCCCAGGGGCTGGCAACCCACGCTATGCCACTGACAGCAAGCAGCCATTTTTTTTAAGGAAACACATGGAGTGTTTATTCCTTTCCTGTAACTTTGAGTATTGAGCCTTGTTGCTGGGTAAAGAGTGGGCAGCCTCATACTGCAAGGTGACAGGTATATATGATGTTTGTGTGCAGTCAGATCAAATGCAGGAGAAGCATCTTGATGTAGAAGAGAACCTCCCTATTTTCTTCTGAGAAATGTTGCAGGGTAGCGTTGCCATATTTCAAAAGCACCCGGAAAACTTTTTTTTGGGGGGGGGGGAACCACCGAAATTGTTGTGCTTCAATTCCATCTTTGATTCATGTCTGGGGAAATGGCAGCCCTATTGGAGGGTGTGTAGCAATGCACACACCCTGAAAATCTCGGCAAGGATCTAACCCTCACGACTGCAAAAATATACAATCCTTAAGGTAAAATCTTTATTTTTGATTTTTGCTTCGGATAAAAGAATCATATTAGTCCACTGCCATAGGTATTAAAGATAGGAAAGGAATTAATGGGCCTAGTCATACCCCATAAATGCCATATACCCCAGCCACACCCCAAGCAGAGACTTGGTCAGCGTTCATCTGAAGGGAGTGGGAACTCTGGTCAATTAAAGTCCTTGTCCCCATTTCCGAAAAGCCTGCGCATGCAGAAGGCTCAAACTGATCTTCTCATGTGTCAGCTGGGACATTGCCTCTGAGGCACCTATTCCTGCAGGCACTTTCACACACCTGGTACCCAAGGACACCAAACACCCAAATAGAGCTTTGATCTAAACTAGCAAAATAATAATAATAATAATAATAATAATAATAGTTACAGATAGGTAGCTGTGTTGGTCTGCCATAGTCAAAATAAAAAAATTCCTTCCAGTAGCACCTTAAAGACCAACTAAGTTGGTCATACCAAGAACTAACTTAGTTGGTCTTTAAGGTGCTACTGGAAGGAATTTTTTAAATAATAATAATAATAATTTATTATTTATACCCCGCCCATCTGGCTGGGCTCCCCCAAAACTACAGGCTATTTTGAATATGTGAAAACCATTACCTGGTAAACCAGTCTCTCCACTGCAAAAGTTAAAAAGGGGAACCGCCTGGCGATAACCTCATTTTAGCCACATGGATTTGCGAACAATGAGGGCTTAGAGCAAAGGAGGGGAGCACCGGAGAAGTTAACTGGAAATACTTAGCACTTGAGAAAACACTCCTATTTCATTTCCATCTGCTGGGGTGACAAAATTACGCTGGGAATATAGTTGCTCCTGGGAAATTCAGAGTTCATAAATCTAAAGTCTTTAGTGCTCCGTGCTTCTAATATAATCTGCTGTCATTACGTAGTGCTTTCACATTTCAGAAGGCAGCCGGAGTTAATGTAACCGTACACATTAATCTAACGCTAATGCAGAATTATAGGCACAGGCTGCCTCTCGATACCAGAAAACCTTAGGCATCTGAATATATCGGTCTCCCAAGCACATGATTCATAGCACTGCACGCAGCAGCCCTGACACGGGGCTGCCAGAGGCCCAGCCAAGTTCGGCCGCTCATTGCTGCACAGCAAGCACCCTCGCTGCGAGTCACGGAGGCCGTCCGTGCTGTAGTTTGTTTGCATTGCCTTGAGCAATGTGCACGGGGGGACTTGCATGTGTTTTAATGTCAGAAGGCAACTCAGGGAATGACTTTAATGTTGAATGGCCTCCTAGAGAGAGAGGGAGAGAGACTGGCCCCTGGCACCTATGGGTTTAATTTTTGTTTTTTTTTAATGCAAGCCAGACACTATACCCTGGGTTTTATTACCCTGTAGCATAGCAAAGATATGAGATTTGCAGGGAGGTTTTGTAGAGGAAAAGAGGGACCTGTGTGAACAGGAGCTGGTTATGTCCTCTGTGCCCCCCCTCGGTACAAAATGAGCTGCAATGGGTGGAGTAAGAACAGGTTCAGGAACATAAAGAAACAAAGCCAATGTACTCCAAATCGTGTCCTCCCTAAAAAAGGGCATGTGCTGCGGTGAGACCTGGAGACTGATCTCTTGGTTGTGGGTGGGTCTATTGGATAGCCACAACACCCGATTGGTAGGTCCCTCGATGCTGGGTTTCAATCAGGCCAATGGGGTTGCAGTCTAAAGGGATCAAGGGACCTATATAAACCCATGCACGCGACCCAGAGCTTCCTCTTTCAGCTTTAACACCCACCCACCTCTCCCTACTTTTAGGGCATTTTGCGCTTGACCTTGCTATGCCGTTGTGTGTCGTCTGTCGTTGGGACAGGGGCATGGCAGGAATTTCCCCCACTTGACTGATTGGCAGTTGCCATTTGGGTTTCGCCTGCCGTGTAGCAATTTGTCACAACTTGTAAGGTTGCGGATAGGCTCTGGTTCAGGTGATAGGGATGGGAGAACGCTCTCATCACCCCTATGTGAAGGGTATTCCATTAAAGGAATCCAGGGATTCAACTTGGTTTGGCTAGCACCCAAAAAGGGGTTGTGCCCATGCCTGAGTCCAGGGGAGCATCTGGGGGAGTGAATAGAGTCTGCTCCCAGGCTTTCCACCTTCCTCAGGTGTTCACCCTTAGCTGACCTATGATGGAGCTCTGGGTCAGCACCACCTGCAAGGGTGCAGGGAGCTAGTCGAACCAGAGCCTATGCAACCACTCACTTTTCTGTAATCAATAAAGTTGTGGCCTAAATTCTGCCAGAAACCAAAACTAAAATTTGAGTCAAATGTATCTTTATTTATGGGCATGTTTAGCCTGGAGAAGAGGAGGTTAAGGGGTGATATGATAGCCATGTTCAAATATATAAAAGGATGTCACATAGAGGAGGGAGAAAGGTTGTTTTCTGCTGCTCCAGAGAAGTGGACACGGAGCAATGGATTCAAACTACAAGAAAGAAGATTCCACCTAAACATTAGGAAGAACTTCCTGACAGTAAGAGCTGTTCAACAGTGGAATTTGCTGCCAAGGAGTGTGGTGGAGTCTCCTCCTTTGGAGGTCTTTAAGCAGAGGCTTGACAACCATATGGTGTTTCCTGCTTGGCAGAGGGTTGGACTCGATGGCCCTTGTGGTCTCTTCCAACTCTATGATTCTATGATTCTATTCTATTTAAGGAGGGAGGTGTCTGGGTCTGAACACGCAACTTCCTGTTTCCAAAACTGATCAGCCAGATGCTTCTGGAAGTGAAGTGGCAGGGTAGGAAAGGGGTGGGACTGCATCCTGCATCATACCAAGGGATGTAGCCTAGCTAAGAAGATGCAGTTCTGCCCTTCAGCAACTTTGCTGCTGCTTGAGGAGGGACCAGAGTATCTCCTGTGCAGGTGTGGACTATGCTGGCGGCCTCACTCCCTGTCCACCTGGCTGGGGGGTTTTCCCAATGGCCACTGTCTGTGGGAAGACAACTGGCAAGATCCGTCAACCAGCCCCACCCAGGAGCAAGCAAGCATCACTATCATGGTGCCAACTCAGGAGGAATTGCCAGGATGACCAATGCCCACCCCACAGCCAACTCATTCTCATTCTAATGTCAGGGCCAGACCCTTCCAGGGAGAAATCGTAAAAGTACAGCTTCTCTCTGGAATAATGGGTTTCCTTAATATCATACAGAGATGGTATCTGACAAATCACGTTTAGCGATATTTAGGCGTTACCGTGTTCAGTATCTGAAACAAAAGATGTTTAAAAGACCGTCTTAGAAAAAACAAATGCCTTCCTAATGATATCCTTGTGTCCATCAGTACCTCGTGTCTGTGTTTCCTTTGCTGTCAAATGGTACTTAAAAATAATAAAGCCTCTAATACGAATCGAAATTAACCCCAGATGGCTTTCTGCAGCTAGTTAACATTAACGGCCTTCCTCACTTTATTTAACACCCATTTTTTAAAGGCAGGATTTCATTGGCCCAGCTAAATAACCCTGATAACCATACACTTTGTCAAAGGGAAAATGAGCCCAGGCTCGTAAGTGCAGCGGTTTGTACAATCAGCTGCATTTGGCAGGTTGAGGCCACGTCATCAGGTTTTGGTTTTCAAGAGCAGTCATCTTTTGAGCTATTTCTGAATACGTTGCATGGGGAATGCACCAGACGTTGGGTGCTTCTAAGTGAAAAGGGATGCAGAGAGATGGATGGAAGGAAGGAAGGGGAGCTATTGGGAGCAGGGGACCTGCAGGGAGAAGCAGAGAGCTTATTGTCTCTCACATGAATCTTCCATGCAATCCATAGTATTATTTGTTTCTACATAATGGTGTCTCCTTTCTCACTTTGAGTTTGGCAAGGTGGGGTGCGAGCAGAAGCACCAGAGCAGAAAGTTGTCCAAGCTGGAAGCCTTGGCAAGGCCAGACAATACAAGGGAAAGGAGGGCTTTACTGAAAAACTTAATCAAGGAGAACTCGGTCTCAGAGGAAATCGCTGAACAGCAAAACTCAGCCCTGACACTGGGCCTGGAGTAAAGGGTTTGTTTTGCATGCAGAATATTCTAATTAATTATATTTAATTAATTATTATCATTATTATATTATTTATCTATTTATACTGTATACCAGCTTCCTCTCAGAGCTGGGGTTCAAGGCAGCTCACAGCACTTAAAAGAAGCACAAATGAAACGCAGAAAGCTAAAAATGTATAAAATATAACAGCTGAAAAGCAATTAAACTATAATAGAATTAAAATGAAGTAAAAACAAATCTGGGATGCGGGTGGCGCTGTGGGTTAAACCACAGAGCCTAGGGCTTGCTGATCAGAAGGTCGGTGGTTCAAATCCCTGCGACGGGGTGAGCTCCCGTTGCTCTGTCCCAGCTCCTGCCAACCTAGCAGTTCGAAAGCATGAAGTGCAAGTAGATAAATAGGTACCGCTCTGGTGGGAAGGTAAACGGCGTTTCCGTGCGCTGCTCTGGTTCGCCAGAAGCGGCTTAGTGATGCTGGCCACATGACCCGGAAGTTGTATGCCGGCTCCCTCGGCCAATAAAGCGAGATGAGCACCGGCTGCAACCCCAGAGTCGGCCACGACTGGACCTAATGGTCAGGGGTCCCTTTACCTTTACCTTTACCTTTACTAAAAACAAATCTATTAAAATACAGGCAGTGAAAACAGAACGGCGCTATGAAAAGCCCTTTCCTTAAAAGCTGTCAGTTCCCCCAGGTCTGCTGGAATAAAACAGTCTGCACCTGCCGGAATGAGCGCAAGAAGGAGGGAGCTAGTCTAGCCTCTCAAGGAAGAGAATTCTGGGAGCAGCCACCAAGAAGGCTTTCACCTGCATCCCCACCAGCGTCCCTGTGAGGGTGGTGGGATGGAAAGGAGGGCCTGCTTGAAGTGGGAGAAGGATGCAAGGCTGTCCTCAACATGCCCTGTTTCCATCTTCTAGACCTGCCCAGGCCAGAGCTGTTAGTGGAGCTGAGAGAGCCAGCAGCAGGCTTGGGTGACCACCAAAATAGGGATCCATCCCCAAACAGGACAGATTTGCCTAAACTTCACATATGCTAATTCATATGTAGAGATGCAATTCATATGTAGAGATGCTCAGACCATCTCTCCACAGTGGAGGCCTTTGCCCAGGTGCTAACTGTGGATGGGAAACTTCAGGTCTCCAGCTCTTCCTTCTTAAGGTTCTTCAGCTTTTAAACCAGAGTTGGACCAGGCTGTCCTTCAAAGAGAAGTCTTCTTCAAAGGAAGGACTGCTTCTGTAAGGTAGGATACATTGCTGTTCTACTTCAGACTGCCTACAAGGGCTAGTCCAGACTTCTGCTTGTCCTGCTGGTTCTCCCTGGGAAAACCTGCTCTTTGCTGCTGAATGGAAACGAAGGTCAATTGGATTTTCCACAGATGGATGTTTGCTCCAATTCAGCACTAAAGAGCGTGTTTTCCCAGGGAAAGTGGCAGGGCAAACAGAAAGCAGCTCAACCCATGCTTTCTAAGCACAGGACAAGCAGACATGTGGACGATCCCTAAACGTGGGTGGGAAGAAGTCTTTGCAGTTTCCTTATGTTAAAAAGAGTGTCTCTTCAAAAACGGTATGGCGTTCGGAAAGTGAGACTGAGTAAAGCTGTAAATAGAAACAGAAGACATCTCACCACAGAGGGAAAGGCTGTGAGCAGAGGACCTGTGTTCCTATTCAGTCTGCAGATTAGGCAGAACTAACTGTTGATGGGCAATTTCAATAGGCTTGCTCTCCATTCTAATGGTTCTGTATCTTTATATCAGGTTGGGACTAGAAAGCTCCTCAAAATAGAGAACAGTCCTCTAAGCAGAGGACTGGCTTCTGTAAAATAGGACACTTGACCAGCCTATAGAAGGCAGACGCTTGCCTAGATATAACTTACTGTGTCAGGCAATTGTGTTCATGGATTGTCCATGGGTGAGATATTTCTTATTTAATTCATAATTCATATTTAATATACACACACTGCAAAGAAAATGCAAATACAGGTTCCAACATTTTCAGGTTGAGGCAGTCTATAACTTTAAATTTCAAGGTGGAGCTATCCCCAAATCCTCCTTGTGTCACTGCTTTTATTTAAAGGAACAGAGCAGCTATTTTTCTGTTCAGGTAGATGGCTCCGTGGAACCAAAGGCTGGGCTAGGTTATTGCTGCAGCTAAAATGATATCTAAATACAATCGCACAAAGTAATCATAGTCCAAAGAGAATCTGTAAGCAGTCTTTAGAGAATACTGTGCAGATAAAGATGAATGAAATGGTCAGATCCAGCTAAGTGAATTGCTAGAACACTTTGTACCTGTTGTAGGGTCATTTTATGCTGATATATTACATACTCTAATGTCCTTCTTTAAAGTTTCTTAAGGAAGGCTGTTTATTTTTTCTGCCCTACTTGTGAGATCTTAAATCATGGTACTCAAACTGCAGGGTCATAAAATCTCTCTCTCTCTTTCTTACTTACTGTTAATGTTATTAAAAGATACTATCAAATTATTTGATGGATTAAGTAAGGCAAAAAGAAACAAAAACAAAATGCGCAAACCACATGCACTCAGCCATAACATACTGCCGCATACATAGTTCATAGCTTGGAGAAGAACAAGAATTTTGTTCTAATTTACATGCCTAGCGAATGGGAGAATAATTCTTCAGCTATGTAGTAATCTTTCAGCTAATAAAACACATCCTAACAGGTCTGAAAACAAAATCTGGTATCTACAGAGGACATACCTTAATTTAATTAAGCAGTTTCAAAAATGCAAGTTTGGCTTTCTAATTCGTAGAACAAAAACAGCCAGACAGTGTGACACGGCAGCTAAAAAAGCCAATGCAATTCTGGGCTGCATCAATAGGAGTATAGCATCTAGATCAAGGGAAGTAATAGTGCCACTGTATTCTGCTCTGGTCAGACCTCACCTGGAGTACTGTGTCCAGTTCTGGGCACCACAATTCAAGAAGGACACTGACAAACTGGAACGTGTCCAGAGGAGGGCAACCAAAATGGTCAAAGGCCTGGAAACGATGCCTTATGAGGAACGGCTAAGGGAGCTGGGCATGTTTAGCCTGGAGAAGAGGAGGTTAAGGGGTGATATGATAGCCATGTTCAAAGATATAAAAGGATGTCACATAGAGGAGGGAGAAAGGTTGTTTTCTGCTGCTCCAGAGAAGCGGACACAGAGCAATGGATCCAAACTACAAGAAAGAAGATTCCACCCAAACATTAGGAAGAACTTCCTGACAGTAAGAGCTGTTCGGCAGTGGAATTAGCTGCCAAGGAGTGTGGTGGAGTCTCCTCATTTGGAGGTCTTTAAGCAGAGGCTTGACAACCATATGTCAGGAGTGCTCTGATGGTGTTTCCTGCTTGGCAGGGGGTTGGATTCGATGGCCCTTGGGGTCTCTTCCAACTCTAGGATTCTATGATTCTATGATTTACGTTGCACACATAGCATTTCTTATTGACCTTAGATTGAATCTAATTAGAAACAATACATGCGGTGCATAACTTTCCATTGCTGTTGGTAAAAAAACTCTACGAAGCAGGTGCAGTGGTTACAGCAAGTTTCCAAGCCCAGCTCCGTCCTGCAATGGAGGGGAATGACAGGTGGTCTCAGGAAGGATGGTCAGGGGCATAGGAGCCAACTTCTAGGGGCCAAGGTCCCTTTGCCCCCCACTAAAATATTTGAGGGGGCTGTCTCCCCAAAGTTGATGGGCATTGCTATTCAAATGGTGTGCATGCTCTGTGTCATGTGATCGATCACGCAGGGCAGGGCTTACCTCCAATATTTTATTCAAGTTGGCATCCCTGGTCAGGAGGCTGCATGTGCCACCTAAGGAGGCTGCCTCACTTTGCCTAGTGGTAGGGCCAGCCCTGCTATGGTCATAAATATAAATTTGATAATACAAATTTGCTTGACAAAACAGTCAGAGGAACCGTTAAGGTTTCAGGTGGTCAGAGAGTGGGGCCTCAGTGCCTTTGGGTAGTTCATTGACTTTCCCTTTGAAGCAGAATATATTCTGCAAAACTAGAGAAATTATTTAAATTGCTTGTTTTGCACAGGACACAGCATTTAGTTTCCTCCTGGCACAGAATCTGTGGCACAGATTATTTACTGCCCTGCCTGCCTGCCTGCCTGCCTACCACATCTGTGTCTTGGCATTTTCCTCTAAAGTACCGTATTTTTCGCTCTATAAGACGCACCAGACCACAAGACACACCTAGTTTTTGGAGGAGGAAAACAAGAAAAAAAATATTCTGTATCTCAGAAGCCAGAACAGCAAGAGGGATCGCTGTGCAGTGAAAGCAGCAATCCCTCTTGCTGTTCTGGCTTCTGAGATAGCTGCACAGCCTGCATTCGCTCGATAAGACGCACACACATTTCCCCTTACTTTTTAGGAGGGAAAAAGTGAGTCTTATAGAGCAAAAAATACGGTACTTGAAAGTTTTCTTTCCTTTTCTTCCAAGGATCTCATGGCATCCATGGTTCTCCCCCACAACAGCCCTGTGAGGTAGAGTAGGCTGAGAGGCAGTGATTGGCCCAAGGTCACCCAGCGAGTTTCATGGCCCAGTGGGGATTTGAACCCTGGTCTCACAGGTCCTAGTCTGACACCAGGGCTGCCCCTGGTACCTGAGACAAAACACAAAATGGGAAGAAGGGGTGAGAGAATATTTACATCAGGAGCAAGGAAGGAATAAGGATCTACATTGGGGAGGGAAGATCTACATTGGGGGGGGGGACAGGAGGATAGAAAACAACCTCACCCAATGGTTGAAGTGGGAATCAAAGGCTGTCATGGGGGGGGCATACATTACAACATTTCTCCACTGAAAATAAAAAGGTAAAGGTACCCCTGACTGTTAGGTCCACTTGTGGACGACTCTGAGGTTGTGCGCTCATCTCGCTCTATAGGCCGAGGGAGCCGGCATTTGTCCGCAGACAGCTTCTGGGTCATGTGGCCAGCATGACGAAACCGCTTCTGGTGAACCAGAGCAGCGCATGGAAATGCCGTTTACCTTCCCACCAGAGTGGTACCTATTTATCTACTTGCACTTTGATGTGCTTTTGAACTGCTAGGTTGGCAGGAGCAGGGACCGAACAATGGGAGCTCACCCCGTTGCAGGGATTCGAACCGCCGACCTTCTGATCAGCAAGCCCTAGGCTCTGTGGTTTACACCACAGCTCCACCTGCGTCCCACCCAATGAAAATAGGGACACCCTATTCAGTAGTAGTAGTAGTAGTAGTAGTAGTAGTAGTAGTAGTAGTAGTACCATTTGTACCCCACCCATCTGACTGGGTTGCCCAAGCCATAATAGAACATTAAACATTAAAAAAAACTTCCCTATGTAGGGCTGCCTTTAGATCTCTCCTGAAGGTTGTATAGTTCCTTATCTCCTTGGCTCGGGGGTCAGATACCTTCCAACGTTTCTCAGATGAAAACAGGGATGTCTTAAGGAAAAGCGGGATATTCCAGGATCAAATCAGAAACCAGGACGGCTTCTGTAAATCCAGGACTGGATTTACTGTAAATCCAGGACTGTCCCTGGAAAATGGGGCCACTTGGAGGGGCGGGGGCTCTGAATCATGTAGTGTGGGTCGACCAGCCCTGTCTGGCACTCTTACCACGACACCAACAAACCTGTGATATAGGTGAAGCTGAGAGCGGGAGCACAGAAGAGGCCCGAGGTCAGCCAAGGAGCAGGAATGGAAACCCCGATCGCCACGCAGCTTTTAGCTGTCCCAGCCCCTCAAAGTGGCTTTGCGATCACTTAGGCATCCGTTTGGAAGATGTTTTGCTTCAGGGCGTTCCACAAATCTTGCTGACAAGTTTGAAGCAACTCTTCTAACACAACGCCTTTATTACTATTGCCAAGAAGCTTTAAAAAGACGTCCTGTGCGCTTCATTCCACCCCTCCAAAAAGTCTCACTTTCCTACACTATTTTTTCAAAAATGTACACAGGAGGGAATCGTTTTCCTTATTTCAGAGCTGCTTGGAAATCAGGACAGACACAGGACGCTTTAAGAACTTAGGAGGATGATAACAAACCCTATAATATATATATTTTTTAACTGTGCATCACCCGAATAGGCATTGACTAGTCTGTTTTCTGTTAGGCCATTATCCAACAAATTAGTCATTAATTGCTGTTGAAAATCAATTTGCTGGAATAACGGCTTAAATGTATTGCCTAGTGGTTTGTCACAAAGGATATGCAGCAAAAGAGCCAAGAACGCCAGAATTTCACGTTGCAATTCAGAAGTTGTGTCTGGGCTGCCAATCATTTTTTAACCACCAGGGCACTTTCTTCACCCCCCAGCGGTAGGAAACTCTGTCAACATTTTCACAAGAGCAAAATAATTGAATTAACGACAAACTCCCAACATTATTCCTTTTCAGGCACACTGAAGAGAAACAGAATTACACTTCTGAGAAATGCCGAAATGCTTTAAGACAGGATCAATTAGGCGTCATAAAAGCAGGCTGACCCCGCTAGCTGGCTTCCAAGCACGGCTAGAACTCAAGGCGGCATTATCAGAAGCAGCTGCAAATGGGAGCATGGCTTACTGGAGAAAGAAAGCACTGGAGCCAGGAAGAGCATCAACCCCATGGACTTCGGTAGATCAATATTATTGTAATTTTGCTCCTAGATTTTCGGAGCCCTCCACTCTCAGGCATCATGTGGCGTAAGCATTGAAATATTTGACTTCAGCAGAAAAGTGGAGCAAGCTCCTTTGGGAGACCGAAAAGGCTGTTTTTCCCGTGAGACGGCAGTTACGTCTAAGGAATGACACGTTGAATGTTTCTCAGTTTGATTTCTAATAGAGCTCTAAGTTCTACCGCTGTCCAAGTTCATACATTTTAGAGATGGAAAACATATTAATTGTCATTCATAAATAATGCTAGATTGGGTACATAGCATTTTAGATATTTTTTTTTAGCAGACTCTGTCATGAGTTTACAATCCAAAGCTAAAACATATTAAGTAGGAGAAAAAAGCAGCAAGAGAAGGAAGTTCCCCTAGGAATCAACATCCAAAAATTCAGGTATGACAGTTAATACAGTCTAAAATTCTTCCTTCAAGGATTAGCAGCTGGGAGCCCTTGAGACAAACCCAAGACCCCAGAGGGTTGAAACAGGATTGCTGTGATTGTGCCAGAGGACTTGCTGTCCTGCCATTTGCACGGTGGACTTCTTGCTGGTCAGAATATTTGGTGTGATAGATATTTTGACTCTGTAGTTCCATACATGGATTCGCTGGGCATGCGCTGAGGGAAGATGTTGCGTATTCAGCCCTCAGATCCCCAAACTGGTGTGCCTGTAGGCCCCATTCCCTGATATCTTCACATTCTGCCATAGTTCAAAAAATAAAATAAAATAAAATAATTAATTTTAAAAAGGCTCCATGTATAAATGTGGTTCTCTGTTGCAAGGTAGAGCAATGGAATAGATCACTCTCACCCTTATGCTGAACATGTGCATTTGGGAAAACCCGAGAGAGCATGTGGAAGCAGTATCCACATTGGGGAAATGGATATCTGGTATCAGAGCACTTCAGATACGGCCCCTTCCTGCTGTGACTTTGGAAACAATGCTCTCAATGGACTTCAGAATATCATTTTAATCACCAATAGGTTCCCTTATCGGGTTTTTTTTTGGGGGGGGGGAGAGAATCTTTTATGGTCTTTATTTAATTTGTATGATTGCTATTGGTTTTAATTTTCTGTTGTTTTATTACATCATTGTAAGCCAGCTGGTGAGCATGTTTGCTTATTAAAAAACAGGGTAGAAATATATGAAAGCAAAGAACCTGCAGTTCTTTGAACACAGAATACAACAGTCCAGCCCCACTAGTCATTGATGGCTTCTGAGGAAAAGAAAATAGTTCACTTTCATTAAGCATCCTGGTAAATATTCTGCCGTTTTAAACTGGAATGATGGGATCTTTTTATATACCAACAGTGGATTTGGATAAGGGTTTGGCTAAGTGAAAATATTATTGATTTTCAGCCAAACCCTGTGAATTTTCATATGACAGTGGGCCAGCTGTGTGGAATGAGGCTTACTCCCTGGTAAATGTGTTCAGAATTGCAGCCTGTATTTATGAAATGCTTTGCCCAAAATAAGATTCCTTTTCAGGTTCACCAAAAACACAATTACGACACCACATTTTTAATCCTTATACAGTATCAAACAATTGATTTTATGCAAGCTGAAAGCTCATTTTGCCTTTTAAAAGCTGATTGGCCCCTCATCACAGCTACAAAGTTTCTGATCTACAGCTGGAAAAAAATGTACCTGCTTGATCACAATTACCTTGATGTTCTGGGGTGGGGAGGGGAAATAAAATATTGACAGAACCTTTTTTTTTCCCCTGCCACCACCTGAAATATAAGTTACCCCCAAATTAATTTAAAGTAAAAAATTGAGACCAGAATGGGGTTGAAAGGGTGCTGTGGTGCTGAAACAAAATGATTGGGCTTTTTTTTGTTCTACCCGCAAGTTTTTTCCATGGAACAAGTTGGCACCTGCCTCTCTCTCTGCCAGAGGCGACGGCGCAATCTGAAGCAGGAAGGTGCAGATGAGCACACCATATTTCACCTGCCTGATCCCTTTGATGAGAACATCACACAGTGATGAAGTCTGTTCACTAGGGAGAAAATGATATACATCGGAACAAGGTTGCACAGCATTTCTGGAAATAACATGCTAAATCCAAATGGATATTTTCCCACAGTGATGGTCATGAAGGGGACTATATAATGTGATTATATAATAGGAGTGGGATGGTACTTTTATAAAGCCCAAAAATTTCTGCGGAAATTGCGAGTGCAAAATTTGAAATTTGAGATTCATGGGACGTTATACTTGAAAACCTAAGTGTTTCAGTACTGCTGGCACCTGAGTTTTTTAAAAAAACATGACAGGTGTCAAATATGAAGCCATGAAAGCAGTCAGCTAGCCCATAATACTGGGACTCTGTCGGGAAACAACAAAGGTTGTGACATGATTGAAGCCAAGCAAGTGTAAGAAGAACTGCCAGGAGGAAGGCAGACTGAATCCATCATTGCAAGCAGCGACCTCCTATTATATGGTCTCAAAAAAATCAAAGAAAAGTTGGTTCCCAAGGGAGAGGAAAAATGCCACAGGATTCTCCTTAGTTAATTAGGCATTAT
Source organism: Podarcis liolepis (assembly GCF_965112155.1). NCBI lineage: Eukaryota > Metazoa > Chordata > Lepidosauria > Squamata > Lacertidae > Podarcis > Podarcis liolepis. The sequence goes on from NC_139556.1 coordinate 5,946,508, forward strand.
TATTTTATTCATTTATCCAGCCTGCTATTGCAAATGTCATGCTAGGAAAGCAAGGGAGGAACTAAGAAGTAGAAGACACACTGTTAGGTTTAGCACTTCTCTCACACAAGACATGGGCTGCTGGCAGTTATTCTAGTTGAGGTTTATTTAGCAGTCCGAGCTTCCACAATTCATTCCTTTTTTTAAATAAATATTTATTAAAGTTTTCACAATATTACAAAATGAAAAAGGAAAAGGAAAAAATACAAAATAAAAAGCAGTTAAAAACAATTCCAACTTTTTGTCACTTATCTTTCATTTACTTATTTCCCAGACCTCCTCATACCTCCCTTTTTTGTATTCCAGTTCAATTTATTAGTTCAGCAATTCCTTTCCCTCCTTATTTTATCCTGATCTTTAATCTAGATATATTGTAGCATTAAATTTTTACCTGTTAAAAATCCATTTTTTTCATATTCTTTTATACCATTGCAGCTAGAAACCACTTAACCTCAATCTGACATCATTCTAGCATTCATTAATTTTGCAATATTTCTGTAAATAGTCTTTAAATTTCTTCCAATCTTCTTTCACCGTCTCTTCCCCCTGGTCACAATTCATTCCTCACTGTCGGAGTCAGTTGACTCAACTGACTTCTGGCTCCTCCCAAGGCCAGATATATGCCATATCCTCCTCCTCCTCCTGCTGGTCTTCCTTTGTTCTATTCACTTGCTCCGCCTCCTACTTCTTGGAGACTCAGGTGCAGCCAATTCCTACTCCTCTGGAGCTGAATCCAACCCACTCCTACCGCCTGCCTCCTGCATCTCTGTGCTGCTGCGAAAACCTACAGGAAGCATTCCAGACTGGCAAATCATGTCCTCCCTAAAAGAGGGCACGTGTTGCGGCGAGACCTGGAGACTGAACTCTTGGTTGTGGGTGGGTATATTGGACAGCCACAACACCCGATTGGCAGGTCCCTCATTGCTGGGTTGAATCCGGCCAATGGGACGCAGTCTTAATGGGTCGAGGGACCTATATAAGCCCTTGCATGTGACCCAGAGCTTCCTCTTTCGGCTCGTGCATCTGAACGCCTGCCCACCTCTCCTTATATTTAGGGCATTTTGTGATTGACCTTGCTATGCCGCCGTGTGTCATCTGTCATTGGGACAGGGGCACGGCAGGAATTTTCCCCACTTGGCTGATTGGCTGTTGCCATTTGGGTTTCGCCTGCCGCATAGAAAATCGTCACAACTTGTAAGGCTGCGGATAGGCTCTGGTTCAGGTGATAGGGATGGGGAAACGGTCTCACCATCCCTATGTGAAGGGTATTCCGTTAAAGGAATCCAGGGACTCAACTTGGTTTGGTCAACCCCTGAGAAGGGGTTGTGCCCATGCCTGAGTCCAGGGGAGCATCTGGGGAGTGAACAGAGTCTGTTCCCGGGCTTTTCACCTACCTCAGGTGTTCACCCTTGGCTGACCTATCATAGAGCTCTAGGTCAGCGCTGCCTGCAAGGGTGCAGGGAGCTAGTCGAACCAGAGCCTATACAACCACTCACTTTTCTGTAATCAATAAAGTTGTGGCCTGTTATGTACTGAGTTGAATAGGATCCAAAATGCAGCAGTCTGATTGGTCCTAGAACAATAGGATCCAAAATGCAGCAGTCTGATTGGTCCTAGAACAATATGATTCAGAATGCAGCAGTCTGATTGGTCCTAGAACAATGCAGCAGTATGATTGGTCTGCAGGAGCCACCCAGTCTGGCTCCAGATGGAAGTGAATCCACAACCTGATTGGCCTACAGGGGAATTCCGGAATTAGCCAATCACGTGCAGCCCATTGTGTAAATAATGTATATAAAGCAGATACTTTGAGGGGACATTCATTCCTCCTCACCACTATGAGCTGAATAAAGAGCATGAAATCCACTCTCGACTCTGAGTATATTTCATGGCCTATATTCTGCCAGAAACCAAAACTAAAATTTGAGTCAAATGTGTCTTTATTTAGGGTGGAGGTCTCTGGGTCTGAACACGCAAGGGCTTCTCTCACTTTCATGGTGTGAAAGAATCAAGTTCCTGTTTTCCTCTGCCTCTTCCTCCCCCTCTGCAGACTGTTCTCTGCTGGCCATGTCTCTGACACAGACTGATGCTGAAAAGAGCATCCCAGCTGTTAAGTTGTGGGCGAACATATCAGACGACACAGCGATTCTTCCAAAGCAGCTCTTTATTTGTAAGCTGGAACAGAACTAACTGAGGAGCTCAGTCAGCCTGCTTATATAGAGCTCCAGAACAATGTAACTGTTGCCATTTTCTAAAACTATCCAATCACTGAACGTCACTTTCGACCCTTCATTTGCATACAAACTATCCAATCACTGAACGTCACTTTCGATCCTTCATTTGCATAACTATCTACAGTATCCCCCTGCTGGCCCAGGGTGAGAACTTCAATACATAACACCAGCCCATGGCTGCACCGCCCTCTGTGAAACATAGTAAAAAAAATTCCCACTTTTCTATATATTTTTGGCACCTGCTGTGTATGAAAAGGCAGGAAAACGCCTGTGGAAAGCTGTGGTACATGCTAACAGGTAGCAACAAGGGAAATTTGAATAGGGGATACATTTCAGGTACCAGTCCTGTGCGTCTGTGGACAGGCTGCTGATAAGCTGCATTGCCTATTCTACCAGCACGCCATGACTTGACCAAGTGGAGCACCTGCCTGTGAGCAAGTCTGCTTTGCTCCTTTGGACCACCCCCAATGTTTTGCACAGAGCAACAGAGCATCCCTCCTTGTGAGTCCTCTTGAGCTTGCAAGAAGCAGGCTTGGTTCAGGCACCCCATACTACGCTTCAGAGGCACCTGGAAGGAGGAAGCGAGAAGCTGGCCTCCCCCTCTAGCGTCCCAGAGAAAGCGTGTTCTCCAATAAATGAGAACACATGTTGTGGTGTGGGCCACCGGGCCAGGCCTCTTGTTGCCAGGCAGGTTAATAGTTGTTGCCTGGCATTGTGATTGGATAACCGGGTTGCTGGGGCAAATTTTATGTTGCAAATTGGGTGGGTGGGACCATAGTCTTTAAATATTGGTGCACTCTGGTTTCTCTTTCTCTTTGCAGAGTGCATCGGATCACCCGCCTGCCCGCCCGCCCGCCCTCTTTTCCGGTTGACCTTGCTTTGCCTGTCATGGGGTCGTCTGCCTTGGTGCAGGGGCCTAGTAGGAATTTTGCCATTTGGTGATTGGCTGTGCCATTTGGTTTTTGCCTACTACTCAGCAATTCGTCACAACTTGTAAGCTTGCGGTTAGGCACTGGTTATAATATGCTGGTGGTGGAGGGGTCAGGATAGGCTGTGCCTGCCCCTCCTATTGCGCTGAAGGGAATTCCGTTAAAGGAATCCTGGGGCTTGCCACGATTTCGTCCAATCCCTGTCATGGGACCAAGGCCGCCCAATCCCTGTCATGGGAATCCCTGTCATGGGACCAGGGCCGGCAAGCTTTCGGGGAGCTGCTGGGGTGAGCGGCGTGGGTCCGACGCTTAGCTCAAATGACCCCCAAGTTTGACTTTCCCTTCTACTGGCTACCGATCGGACCTCGGGATGTCAGTTCTGTCCCAGGCGGGGGGACAGATACTCATAACCAATGTCTAAACAACCACTCACTGATTTTGTATTTTAATAAATTTGTGGCCAAAATAGTGCCCAAAAACCAAAACTAAAATTACGTGTTATGTGTGAAATTATTTGAGGGGTGGCCTGGGGACCTACACACACAACACAGGAGAGAGAGGAGAAACTGGACATTAGCACAAATAATTTGTGGACCTCTAATCATTTGCTTTGGTTTATAAATATATCAATGAGAAAAGCTCTGTTTAAAAATTATTGACATTGTTGTTTATTTATACACCTCTTTGCAGTCCTAGGCCCCCTTAAGTGGTGAACAGTATATTGTTGCCACAAATAATATTTTAAAAGTACAATAATTCATTCATACAAACACAAATATTCCCCATATATTCCCCATTTCCATTTCTCCCTTTTTCTCTTCTTCCTGTTTCCTTTCCTTCCTCTTTCCTTTCCTCCTTTCTTTCCTCCTCCATCCCCTGCTCTATCTTATGTACCCCATTTTAATGACTATTATTACTATTAGTTTTATTTCAACACACCTTTCTCAATCAATTTCCTTTGTGTGTGTCTCTATGTTTGAATATACTACTATAATTACTAATGGATGGGGTAAAGCAATTAAGTGTGTAATCACACCCAATGAAATAGGCTTGCTGTATTTCTCTCTATTTACTTGTACCCCTCTTGAAAAAAGCAGTGATGAGATACATTACAGTACAAAAGCATTTATCTGAGCTTTTTTTTAATAAAAAGAAAGTAGAATAAAAATAAAAGGTGCAATAATTCACTCGGCAATATAAGATAGCAAATCACAACATTGGGGGAGCAAGTATAACTGAAGACCTTTCTGAGCTCAAGAATTAAAGTGTGCTCTCACCAACCTTCTATCTACCATCCTTGGGAGATAGAAACTTAAACATACAAGATATGCTAAATAAAATTTACCCCAGTTAGAGGAATTTAATGATGCTGTCACAACTAACAGTGCAGGGGATCAAGACAATCTGCTCATAAAACTTTTTTAAAAGATGGAATCAGATCAAGTATTAAAAGTTGCCCTAAGGAGAGATAATCCAGTTGCTTTCTAGGTAAGTACAATTCCACAAAAGTCTAAGCTAAGAAGGGTGAAGTCTTTTCCCCTGTGCCAACACAACAGAAGTGAAACGGCAGCAATACCCCAGTGATGGCAGTCATCCCAAAAAAATCAGTACTGATTGGCATTCTGGATAGATGTCAACAAAGCATTAATCCTTTTTAAAAGGATTATCATGAAGAAATCAAGAGAGGCAAGAGATTTCTGAATCCTTTACAAAAACTCATTAATCAAAACGATGGCACAAAATACTTTTTGAAATTACACACCCATTCAGCATAAGAGCAGGCAGCAAGTAGAGCCAAAATCCTGTTTCCCAAAATTAGGTCAACAGGAATATGAAAATAAATTTCAAGAGTAGCAGAGCAGGATAAGAAGTTTAGGATAAGAAAATAACTTTGCCTTTAAAAAAATTGCAGCTATTGATCCTTTAAAATCTTATTATTTCTGAATGCATTTTTAACAACCTTCACATACCTCTGAAAGGATCTTGTCCTTATTTTGCAATCCCACATCCTCTAACCTCTCTAATAAACCCTTATTAGGCCATCCTCAAAGCAGTAGATGGGGAACATTTTGTTTCCAGATTTATTATCAAGAGCATATGAATTTTCTGATGAAGACGACTCATGCAGAATGACCTTTTGCCTCTTTCACCCAGTTCTGAGATTGATGCCCAAGATTTAAACTCCCAACAGGAGTGACCCTGACTCTCAGAATTCCTAAGAGCAAAGGTCTAAGAAACCTTTAATAGCTTATGGAAGAAGCAGCAGATGTCAAAGTCTTGGTTGGAAACAGAATGGCTGGATTAAATAAAAATAGTTTATTTTATGTTATATGGTTTCCAGCCTAGTGGCAAATATGCAAGTGCCTTGTTCCATTTTCTTCCTGTAAACTTTGGATTATTATTATTTTTAAGCAGTACCACGACTTTAAAAACAAAAGGGTCTCAGGCTGCAGTTCTAACTCCACTTACCTGGTAAGCCCCTCTGAATTCCATAGGATTTGCTTCATAGGATAGGGATGTGAGTTAAGAATATGGGTTATGGGTTGGGTAGGAGACTTAATAAAGGTGTCCTCGGTCCATATGAGTGGGGGAAAGAAAAGAGACTGGATCTAGGTTCAAGAGGAAATAACGAACAATTTACAAGAATACTACTTTCAGGTGCAATCCCAAATACACAGTGGAGTGTAAGCTCCTTTGAACTGGGAGGAACAAACTTCTGAGTAAACATGCTGAGAACTGTACTCAGTAGTCCCACATGTTATGGGGTGGACCCAGTGCTTTTTTCTGGGGGGACGCAGGGGTATGCAAACCCCTAAACATTCTGTGAATCTAAGTTTGGCTTCATTGAGGGGCAGTATTTCAATATGAGTAGGAAAATGAGAGTACCCCTAAATATTTTTTTAGGGGAAAAAGCACTGGGTGGACCCACAAAGCTGCCCTCTTGGAACTGGTGTCACCGCTGCTTACCTGAATGGGGCCGGGGTGAGGCAGGGCTGGACCAGCCCTTTCCAGTATCCTCATGTCCTCGCAGGCACAAAGGTCCCTACTGCTTTGCAGGTTTGCAATTAAATCGGAAGTGAGTGACATTTAAATTAATGGGATACAGTGGTACCTTGGTTTACAACCATAATCCGTTACGGAGGTCCGTTTGTAAACCAAAACAGGTTGTAACCCAAGGTGCGCTTTCGCCAATGAGGGCTCCAAAAAAAATTGGTCTGTAATAAAAAAAAAAGGGTTGTAATCCCAAAAAAGGTTGCAAACCGGGACAGGCACTTCCGGGTTTTATGTGTTTGTAATCCAAAACGTATGTAAACCAAGGTACCACTGTATTAGCACAACCCACAAAATGCTGTGTTGGTTGGCTTCACTTCCAAATAATTGTGTATATGAATAGGAATATTGGGTGTGTGTTTTTTGCCATTGCTGGAACAAAGTTTTAAAAAGCTTTTTGATCAACGCATCACTGTCTAAGCACATCACAGAGTTACATCAAAGGTAGCTTAAAGGCAAGAAAAATAATATATACCTAGCCCACTGTTGGCTAAATTCCAGTAGCGGTGGAAATTCACCTTTATAAAACAACAAAGGCTTGCTAGCAGGGGCCAGTCAGGTTATAAAGCTTCTCTCTTCAAATGCTACAAGTCAATATTTCTCAAAAAGAAATGCAACATGTAATGTATTATTCTGTTAATTCTCCTCTGTTCTTGCAACAGCTTTAGCTTTCCATTCTTGGAACGACACAGAGCACAGCTGACAACTGGGATTTTCCTCAAGAGCCCTCTAAAGCACAAGCAGAACTTCCTGGCAAAACACTTTCCTAGCCTATAACACAGTTTGCTGAGTAAATGTGAGCATGCAAGAACCCCATGTAAGAGATGCAGATAGCAGAAAGCCATTATCGAAAGTCCCAGAATTGTGCTACTCTTTGCTTATATGGGGCACATCAAACCTCCTCTCTTGTCAGATTCTTATTTTTCAAAGCTAGCATTTTGAGAATGGAAGTTGTTGACTCAATGAACTTTGACATAGGGATATACAACGAATTTTTCACCAACAACTATTTCATATATCTGCCTTATTCTTTCTCATGGCTTGATTTTTCTGATTTTATTGAAAACACTGATTCCCTTCCCACTGCTGGGACTAAGAACACAACCTCCTTTGAACTTTGTGGCTTGCAAAGGAAGAATCAGAAGCATGCTCTAGGTGCACTCCCAATTCTTCCTTCCCTCCGGCTTGAATGAAAGCTGCGGCTTCAAAAGGAGATTTTAACACTATAGCCCTGGCTTGAATTCAAGCCAAGGCTGCAAAGGTAAATTACTTATTTTCAAGTCATGGCTGTGGCTACAGAGAAAGTCCTAGTACAGTATTCGAAGGGCACTCCCGGTCTTTCCTTTCTAGCTGTAGCTCAGTGATTCTTGAATTAGGTGTCTTTTTTCTGTCTCTGCAGAGTGAAAGAAAAAGACACCCAATTCAAAATCTGCCAGTATTCACCAAACACTGGTGTAATTTGGCCCTGTGGGTCATGTGACACCAGGTGATGGACAGGTGGGAAGGTCTGGGGACAAACCACACTGTGACCAAATGGGGAGTCCTGGCAGGTCTACCTGGACCTGAGATTCTCCATGACTGTCTTAAACTGCAAACCATTGTTTTAAAATGTTAACTGCCTTGAGTGCTTTGGAACATTCATTGTCCTCATCACACATGCCCAGGAGATGAAGAGTGTGGCCTGAATATTTGCTTTTGTTTGTAGAGCATATGAACACAGCAAGACCTACCAGTGAATCCAGAATCCACCGGAGTGGAAACTAATAGTTTTCCCCAGTAATGTGGCTAAAACATGAGGGTAGGCAGTGCTGAGAAGAGTCAAATCAAGCTGATCCTGTAAAATAAAGTAATTAAAGAGGCTGTATTTTCCCCATCAAATGTCAGATTAATCTGCCATATATTTTATTGTGTACAAGACGGGCTCACTGTAGTTCAGGTTGACTTTTAAACCTCCAGTTTAATCCCTAACTTTGCAACACAAGGAAAAGGAGATTTGGGACAAGAATGAGTTATCATGCAAAAATGCTAAGATGATTATACAGTCAAAGTATACCACGGCATACACCTGGATATATCCTGAGATCCAAATGCAGGGCACTTCAGCTGTAGATTGCAAAGCTTATGCTTGCTGGTAATTTCTGACAGTAAACCATCTCGTCAGCATTTATCCCCTGCTTTCAGAAGACACATTTGCTATTTATAATTTTGCCTTTCATACCTGCTTGCTTGACAAAGAGCAGCCTGCAGACATCACTGCTCATTGCATTTCTCAGTGTCAGGATATTTCTGATTCCTATATTGTTACAAGCAGATTTCAATCCTGAGAAGAGCCAGAAATTTTTAAACCTATAGATACGTTCAGTTCCCAGTGATACACGACTCATCTTTGTCACAGCTGCAGACTGAATATCTGACAACAGGCAGACTCTGACAGCACCCACAGATGCCCCCATCTTCCTCTTGAATTGGAAACTTTTGATCTGGCCCCATTCAAATCTTTCTACTTCCATTCTCCCTACCATTCAAGTTGACCATTCACTCAACTGGAAGACGCTCGCTCATTAGTCAGAAAAGGTCCATACGCACAAGCTGAATTAACTTTATGACACAACCCTGTTTTAAAAATAGGTATAAAGACCTTTATGTGGAATCCTTTGACGCCTTTCCGGGTTATGGGTTTGGACCAACATTTGAATAGGGTGGGCAAATTCAAAGTGTTCCATGCATTGCTAAACACAAGTAAGTGGTAGTTTCTAGAACTTAAACATATTGAGTGGTAGTCAACTCACAGTAGACCCATTGAACTTAATGGATGACTAAGTTAGGCCCATTAACTTTAATGGGCTACGCTGAGTAAAAGTTGAATGCCACCATTTTTCGCCCACTGTATGTGTATCATCGGTATCCTCAGGGCACTTGGAAGATCTGCCCGGCTTACCTGGCCTGCCAAAGCCAGCAGTCAGCTTATATAAGTGGTTCTCATATAGATTTAAGATGGATATATCATACCTCCATGAGGAGTGGAATAGGCAGCTGGAATGTCCTGTTCAGCTTAAGTGGTTCTCCATCACAGTCTCATCTACCTCCTTTGACCTGAGCATGCATCTGTTACAACAGAAGCTGATATTCTGCAGAGGTATAAGGTAAAGGACCCTTGACAGTTAAGTCCAGTTGCAAATGACTCTGAGGTTGCGGCGCTCATCTCGCTTTACTGGCCAAGGGAGCCGGCATTTGTCCACTTCCGCAGACAGTTTTTCTGGGTCATGTGGCCAGCATGACTAAGCCGCTCCTGGCGAAACCAGAGCAGCGCACAGAAACGCCATTTACCTTCCCACAAGAGGGGGGCTTTGACATGCTTTTGAACTGCTAGGCTGGCAGGAGCAGGGACCGAGCAATGGGAGCTCACCCTGTCATGGGGATTCAAACCACCGACCTTCTGATTGGCAAGTCCTAGGCTCTGTGGTTTAGACCGCATCGCCACCCTATTCTCCAGAGGCTCCATGATAAATGGTTAGCTCTGTCCCTTAGGTGTTGGCAACGTGGAGCAGAAATTAGACCTCTTGTCCACATGATGTGAAACTACCTCACCGTAGGCCAGTTTGGGGTGAAGTCATGTCAGAGACAGACACGCTTTGTTGAATTACATTCCTGTTATTTTGAGTTTACTACTCAAATTACATTCCTGTTATTTTGAGTTTAGGCCATGAACTAAGCACTGGGCACACGTACACCAGGATCAAACATCAATACTGTACTTCAACATGGAAGGAGAAGTCATCACCTTCCACAAAGCAATGAATTAACTATTTGTGTGGACAGGTGGAGTCCCCCAGATCCCGAGCGGCCCCCCGTCATATGGAATAACGACTCAAGACAACGTGCTATGGGATTAAATTGGCCACAACTTTATTAAATTTCAAATGTGGGTAGACCTTGGCTCAGGCATTGGGCGTTCTCCCTCCCCAGTCCCCAGCTGGGGACCTAGGGAGCATCAGGGTTATCCAGTGTGTGGGGGGGGATGGGCCGGCTCTGGAGAACATATGTTCAAGCAGAGATGGCCACCCCTGTTACGCCGCTGCCGCTGCAGGGGAGAGCAATGACGACCTCTCGGCGTACGGTCAAAGCCTCCCTTCAGAAACCCATTTAACGGGGAACCCTGGTATCGCCGCTGCAAAGAGGAAGATTCCACCCAAGGCCTGATACCGCCAAAGTTGTGACGTTTTGCTACGGGAAAGGCAAAACCTGCCAATGCAGGGGAATTCCTTTCCGGCCCTTTAACAGCGACCTTGACGTAGCAGTGCCCGCATACCTGTGAAGAAAAGTTAACCTGCAAAACCTGTGAAGAAAAGTTAACCTGCAAAATAAGACATTAACTGAGGGTGGGTAGGGTGGGAGAAGCTCTGGAGCCAAGTGAGGATTCCCAGGTAAGATCCTCCCTCTATTGTGTGGGCAGGTAGTCCCTCCCCTACCTGGCCTGGTCTCCTTGGCAACGCTTCCCCCAGGTGGGATTGGACAACTGACAGAGGTAGGTGGAGACCTCCAGGTATCCCACCTGAGGGAAGACGAAGCCAAGCCTATGCTGATGGAGCCGCTCCAGATCCAGGGGCTGCACGCGTCCACGCAAAGGGCGCCCCCCGTTTTTATGTGGGGAGCAGTCATTGCAGTTCGTGTCCTCATTTGAACCCGCAATGCATCAACACGAGCACAGCAAAGAAAACAGATTGTTTGGTTGAGACTTATGTATCATAGCATGTGCCCAGTATGTTTGCATTTCCAATTTCTAAGGTTAGATAATCTTAACCTATGTACCCGTTCTCTATTTTAACTTTTGTGTGTATGTGTTTTGTTTTAATGTTACTTCGTCTTGTTCAAAAATTGTAATAAAAAACTTTGGTTAAAAAAAGAAAACACTATTCCCCACCAACCTACGAACAGCGTCAGGAAATAGGGAAGGAAAGGCTACTGCTGTATCTATAAAAAGAATTCTATGCTGGAGAATTCACTAGGCACCTTTAGTCTTAGCAGCTACTTATTCTGCACTTGCCTTGAGGCTAGTCCTGGAGGTAAAATAATTTAGATGGAATTACTCAGTGTTGCCCTTGAAACAAAAAAAAAAAAAGCCACCTCAGGCAAAGGGAAAGTTAGTTTTAAATAATGTGAGTTGTGCTTGCATGAAATCCTTCATTAGTATGAGTAACACACCAAATCCATTAACACGGCTTTAAGAGTGAGGAAGTTGTTATCACAAAACCTCAGGGGGAATCTAGGACTGCTGAACTAATTCACTTTCTGGAACATCCAAACTGGTGCTGATGCTACTATTTCATTTGCCTCTCTTTTACAAATAATTTTTAAAAAATCAAAATGGAGAGTGTTCTACTGGATTCTGCATTCACCTCCTTCAGAAAAATCTTCTTAGGCTGAGTGATTCATGGTGTGCAAAAATAATGAACACAAGTTAGAACGTATTCTATTAAGCTCGCTGAGTGATGTAATTTCAATATCCAAGGGGCGATATGATGAGTAATGGGTGGAGAATCAAAAAATATCCCTTGGTCCAAAACCATGTGGGTTTCTATCTTGTAAATATTTCAGTGTTTGTTCTGACCACAGGCCAACATGAGTTTGTTAATATTTCTCTTTTTTTAAAAAAAGCCTCATATTGGCTTATGCACAAGTTCCTCCCAAACTACCAAAGTGCAGCGAGCTTTGTGGCTGCCTCCCCATGGCGTTGGTTCTCCTGCAGTTGGCCAATGTCAGAAGAGCGCTGTGGACACCCTAAGCCCACAGTGCAGTGTGCATCAACTTCATCAAATGCTAGACTCCTTCCAATACTATTTCACATTACAACATAACTGGACAAAGCGTGTTCTCCAATAAATGAGAGCACGTGTTGCGGTGTGGGCCACCAGGCCAGGCCTCTTGTTGCCAGGCAGGTTAATAGTTGTTGCCTGACATCATGATTGGGTAACCGGGTTGCTGGGGCAAATTGTATGTTGCAAATTGGGTGGGTGGGACCATAGTCTTTAAATATTGGTGCACTCTGGTTTCTCTTTCTCTTTGCAGAGTGCATCGGATCACCTGCCCGCCCGCCCTCTTTCCGGTTGACCTTGCTTTGCCTGTCATGGGGTCGTCTGCTTTGGAGCAGGGGCCTAGTAGGAATTTTGCCATTTGGTGATTGGCTGTGCCATTTGGTTTTTGCCTACTATTCAGCAATTCGTCACAACTTGTAAGGTTGCGGTTAGGCATTGGTTATAATATGCTGGTGGTGGAGGGGTCAGGCTGGGCCTGCCCCTCCTATTGCGCTGAAGGGAATTCCGTTAAAGGAATCCTGGGGCTTGCCATGATTTCGTCCAATCCCTGTTATGGGACCAGGGCCGCCCAATCCCTGTCATGGGAATCCCTGTCATGGGACCAGGGACGGCAAGCTTTCGGGGAGCTGCTGGGGTGAGCGGCGTGGGTCTGACGCTTAGCTCAAATGACCCCCAAGTTTGACTTCTCTTCTACTGGCTACCGATCGGACCTCGGGATGTCAGTTCTGTCCCAGGCGGGGGGACAGGTAGTCATAACCAATGTCTAAACAACCACTCACTGATTTTGTATTTTAATAAAGTTGTGGCCAAAATAGTGCCCAAAAACCAAAACTAAAATTACGTGTTATGTGTGAAGTTATTTGAGGGGTGGCCTGGGGACCTACACACGCAACACATACACACCGCAATGCTTGTGGTGTGTATATCAGGTATAGGCAAACTCGGCCCTCCAGATGGTTTGGGACTACAACTCCCATCATCCCTGACCACTGGTCCTGCTAGCTAGGGATGATGGGAGTTGTAGTCCCAAAAACGTCTGGAGGGCCGAGTTTGCCTATGCCTGGCATATATGCATACAGCATGAACATTGTTGGTAGAGCAACAGACCGAGCGGCAGTCATGCAAAACTACCAATAGCATGTTTGCTGGAGGAGCCAATAAAACCAGCTCACCATGATTTGCAGTGGCCTTCCAGGTGGGCAGGAGGAAGATCACAGAGACTGGTGGTGGTTTTTTTCCTGGGGGTACGCAGGGGTATGCATACCCCTAAACATTTTGTGAATCTAAGTTGAGGGGCAGTATTTCAATAGGAGTAGAAAAATGAGAGTGCCCCTAACCATTTTTAAGGGGAAAAAAGCACTGGTGGTGTTGAACAGTAAGCAGCCCAGCACAACAGACTTAAATGCACCCTCAAAGTTCAGAGGCTTTGAGCATCCCTAACCTGAGATTTCCAAGTCCACGGACAGAATAATAATAATAATAATAATAATAATAATAATAATAATAATAATAATAATAATAATTTATTTGTACCCTACCCATCTGGCTGGGTTTCCCCAGCCACTCTGGGCAGCTTGCAACAAAGATTAAAAATACATTCAAATGTCACACATTAAAAGCTTCCCTAAACAAGGCTGCCTTCAGATGCCTTCTAAAAGTCTGGTGGTTGTTCTTGTCTTTGACATCTGGTGGGAGGGCGTTCCACAGGGTGGGTGCCACTGCCAAGAAGGCCCTCTGCCTGGTTCCCTGTAACTTGGCTTCTTGCAGTGAGGGAACCACCAGAAGGCCCTTGGAGCTGGACCTCAATGTCTGGGCAGAAGGATGGGGGTGGAGACGCTCCTTCAGGTATACTGGACCGAGGCCGTTTAGGGCTTTGAAGGCCAGCACCAACACTTTGAATTGTGCTTAGAAACATACTGGGAGCCAATGGAGGTCTTTCAAGACCAGTGTTATGTGGTCTCGCCGGCCACTCCCAGTCACCAGTCTAGCTGCCGCATTCTGGATTAGTTTTAATTTTCAGGTCACCTTCAAAGGTAGCCCCACGGAGAGCGCATTGCAGTAGTCCAAGTGGGAGATCACTAGAGCATGCACCACTCTGGCGAGACAGTCCGCAGGCAGGTAGGGTCTTAGCCTGCGTACCAGGTGGAGCTAGTAGACAGCTGCCCCGGATACAGAATTGACCTGCGCCTCCATAGACAACTGTGAATCCAAAATGACTCCCAGGCTGTGCACCTGGTCCTTCAGGGGCACAGTTACCCCATTCAGGACCAGGGAGTCCTCCACACCAGCCCACCCCCTGCCCCCCAAGAACAGTACTTCTGTCTTGTCAGGATTCAACCTCAATCCTTTAGCCGCCATCCATCCTCCAGGCACTCACACAGGACCTTCACTGCCTTCACTGGTTCCGATTAAAAAGAGAGGTAGAGCTGGGTATCATCCGCATTCCACCCAGTGCACCAGACTGATTCTCTTATTTAAAAGGTGCAGTTTTAATGTATATTTTGCACTTAGGAGTCAGGCAGATTTTGTAGGAGCCAGCTTGGAAGAAGGAGAGACCAAGTACCAGTCGCAGGAGAAATCCTGTTCTTGCTGGTATGCTCTGGTTCCCCCCGCCCCCCCCCCCAGCTCAGCTTCTTCCCTGTAGTGCTTAATTTCAGAGCTGTCAGGGCTGAAGCTGACCTGTAAATCACAGGCTCTTTTTCCAGTCACTGGCTTCTGGGTGCAGTTAGGCACTCAGAAAGTAGGAGGAGGAACTGTGCAGCCTCCCCCACAGCAGCAAACAGAAGGAAGAAACCTGTTCCCTGTCCTCTGCAGCAGCCCATGTGCCAGAGTCAATGCTTAGGTGCCTGGGTTTTGCATCCCAGATTTTTATTCATTTATTTGCAGAGCAACATAAGCGAAGTACAGGGCAAAATCTTGGCATGCTAGCTTTCTGTGTGCAGGGATGTTCTTAACTGGACAAGAATCCTAGCACAATCCTATAATTATTGGGAGTAAAGCCAATGTGTGTCGAGAGGCTTTCTATGTGACTGAGAACAGAGGACCAAGCACACCTTTCTCTGGGGAGCTGACCAGCGGCGTAGCGTGGGTTGTCAGCACCCGGGGCAAGGCAAGTAATTTGCGCCCCCTAACCCGGGGCAAGGCAAGTAATTTGCGCCCCCTAACCCCTAACCTGCCGCCGCTGCCAGCTTCTTCTTGCTGCTGCCTGGTCTGGTCTGGTGTGGTTCTCTCCCGCGCTCAGCGCTGTGCTGGGTGGCCGCTGCACTGTCCCTCCCCCAGATAGTCCCTCGCTCTCTCTCTGCACCGCACGCCTGGCACCCACCCCCTCCACAGTGGGCGGCGACTCAGCGGCTCGGATCGGATTCGCACAGCCAGCACTGCAGTGAGAGAGAGTGAGTGAGCCAGGTAGGGGCAGAGAGCTGAGAGTGAAAGCGCCCCCCCAGATGTTGTGCCCGGTGCGGCCGGCACCCCCTGCACCCCCCACGCTACGCCACTGGAGCTGACACATAAAGGCCCAATGTCTTTGGATCAGACCAAGGTTTCTTTAAAATAAGTTTTCAAAATGAGATGTGCTGTACAAACACTGAACTCTGAATGCGCTTATTTGGATTAGTGTGGTTTCTTCAAAAGAATCTCCCGGCCACTTTATGCTGTGCCAACTTGTGTTTACTGAATTTATTTTTTCTTAGCGCCTTTCTTCTTTCAATATTTCTCCCTTATCATTTGTATACAGACCTTCCTTATGTTTATTGGATGTATATACACAATAGGAAAAGTGGGATGGAATGATTTATACAGTATTTACAACGTAAGTCCTTTCCAGACACTGTTTAAACATACATGCGGTGGTGGGGGGGGGCAATTATCTGTGCTCTACCCAGAACTGTAACGCCAGTTTGAAGGTCAGGATGCAACCCACATATTTGGAACAGTTCACGTGTAGGACGCTCTCACAAGCAATAACGAAACTTGATTTTTAGGATTTCAAATCGCACACAGAGAGGCCTATAAGTATATAGGTGCTATTCTGACATTCAAATGAATATATGCATGACAGGGGTGGAACCTACACTGTAGCTCTGCTCCACAGATGTAGGTTCAGCATCCCTCCACAGATTATGCCTCAAGGAAAGGGTTAAACTCTTCTCCTGAAGCGAGGGTAGCTCCAATCTGCTTTGCACTCCCATCTCCCCCCCCCCATTTAAAATACTTTATTGAAATTCATAGGTAACATACACAATATACCAAGATGAAAACAATCGTGTACTAATAATCTTACATATGTTTACATAAATTAAATTTATGCAATCTCTTTTTTCCTATATTTTTACTAACATAGAATAGACTTCCTATCATTTCCCGATGCATATAATCTTTCTGGTGATGAATGTGCTTACCATTATTAACTTATTCTTTCTGTATTTTCTAATACTTTATTACAACAATTTGTACCTTTTTGCAAGTTTCTTAACAGTTTGTTTAAACATGGGTCATTCAGACACTGCCATAGATACTGTACCGCTGCTGTAAATATTGTTACCATTCTGTAAATACAGTGGTACCTCAGGTTACATATGCTTCAGGTTACATACGCTTCAGGTTACAGACTCCGCTAACCCAGAAATAGTGCTTCAGGTTAAGAACTTTGCTTCAGGATGAGAACAGAAATCGTGCTTCGGTGGCACAGCAGCAGTGGGAGGCCCCATTTAGCTAAAGTGGTGCTTCAGGATAAGAACAGTTTCAGGTTAAGTACGGACCTCCGGAACGAATTAAGTACTTAACCTGAGGTACCACTGTGTCTCTTATACTTTATCCCATTTGCACTTTGCTTTGCACTCCCATCTCAATGCTGCAAGCACATTTTTAAACCTGCTGCAAGAGATCCACAGTTAGAGACATCTTGTTTGGCCTTAAACGATTGTGCTGAAACCAAGCCCAAGCAAAACTAGCAAGGATTGCCCCTCTCAAGAGTCTTCAAGCTAAAAGCTCACTGTCCCAGATCCTCCAACGCTTCCATAACACGAGTCTTCAAATACTTGCTTGAGTACCTAAGAGCCAAAATCTCACCACAAGATCCGCAGCTAAATTAATCTAAAGTACTTGGTGCTTGAACTTCCTGGCACTAAATCAGCTGAAGTTCAAGCAATACAGCCTAATGGGGTTATGGGTGGGTTGTTAAGTAACCAACTGCTGCACACTAAAAATAGAAAAAAAGGACCTTTTGGTGTTTGCAGACAATAAAGCCACTAAGTGATAGAAAATGTTCTGGCTCTGCGTTTCTAAGGGATGGCTTCTTTTTCATTACCATCTAGGTGATCAAATGTAGCTTGAAGTAGCTGTAGGGGAACTTGGGTCCTATGGATGTTGCTGAATCACAACCGACATCCTCTCTGGCCAGGACCAGCAGTTCCCTACAGGTGCCTATTGAAGGAACTCTGAATGGGTTATATAGACGAATCTCATTTTGCCATAGCTGTCAACTTACAGATTTGAAAATAAGGGACCAGCAGCCTCAAAAATAAGGGATCAGCAGCCAAAATAAGGGATTTTCAGAACACAGGTATGTTCAACTTCTGAGCCCCTCCGAGCCAAAGGCAGAAAGCCCAGCCAGCAGCCAAACGAAGCCTCAAGCGGTGGTTCCCACAGCGCAGCAACCCGGCAAAGGGGATGCAGCAAGGAAAACCACGTCACCTCTCCGCTGGGAAGCACTGAGCAAAGGCGAATCCCCAGGCAACGTGGCCGATTTGATCGGCACAAGGCATGCAAGCTCCACCCCCCAGTCGTTCTCAGACTCCTTATTAGGTGAGCAACGCAGCCAAGCAACACAGTTGGAGCCTCCCTCCTCCCTGGCTGGCAGGGAGGGAGGGAGAGGAACTGCTTCCTTTGAAACCCGGGAAATTTAAGGGCCATCATCAATAAGGGACAGCAGCGGGACACGGCGCTGGGATAAGGGCCTTTCCTGCCAAATAAGGGACAGTTGACAGCTATGCGTTTTGATCCCATAACAATTCTGTGAGAGAGTTTCAGCTGGGAGATAATGACTAAGATCTAAGCCAGCCAATGAGTTATAATGAGTGAGGAAGTTGTGAATGCAGATCTGTTCAGGAGCTTCACAACTACACTGGTGCAGTAGATTAGGCTGGGATTGAACTGCCTAATTCAGGCATAGGCAAACTCGGCCCTCCAGATGTTTTGGGACTACAACTCCCATGATCTCTAGCTAACAGGACCAGTGGTCAGGGATGATGGGAGTTGTAGTCCCAAAACATCTGGAGGGCCGAGTTTGCCTATGCCTGGACTAATTCAACCTTTTCAGACCCAGGACCCACATTTAAGCCAAATGTGCATTTGGGGACCCCTTTCTTAATCTTTTACCATATTCTTGCATAGTGGGACTGCTCCTGTTGTGACCCACCTTGGAGCAGGCCAAAACCCACCAGTTGAAGACCCGTGGTCTGAGGCCATGCAGAGAGCTGTATAAAATAGGTTCCCTCCACCCTGCCCTCATCTTAGGGCTGTTGTCCTTCTGCTGAGCTGCACTGTTGCGCTTAAACAGCGTGAATGGGAAAGTGTTAAACCGGAGATGGAAAGCACTAATGCTATTTAAATATTTCAGTATTTCCGTAGCTGCAAGGTAAGTAGCCACTTCAGAAGGAAGGGGAGAAAGCTATTTTAAGTGGAGCTGCTTGAGTGTTTGAATGAAGTACCAGGTGTTGATCACACATTCTTTCATTTAAAAAATAATAATTACAAAGATTGTTTGTTTTGATGTCCTGACTGAAGCTCAACCAATTCAGAAGCCCAACCATTTCAGGTCATGTTTTTATTGTGTGAATTTATTTCACACGCCTTTTATTTTAATTTTAATAAACAATATCCTTTACAGTGGTACCTCGGGTTACATACGCTTCAGGTTACAGACTCTGCTAACCCAGAAATAGTACCTCGGGTTAAGAACTTTGCTTCAGGATGAGAACAGAAATTGTGTTCTGGCGGTGTGGCAGCAGTGGGAGACCCCATTAGCTAAGGTGGTGCTTCAGGTTAAGAACAGTTTCAGGTTAAGAACAGACCTCCGGAACGAATTAAGTACTTAACCTGAGGTACCACTGTAATTGGCATTAATGTGCGCAGGCTGGCTAGAGGCAGAGACATATCCCAATTTCCCCATCTTTAAGTGTGATCAGTTTGTCAAATATAATGAGAAAAAGAAGGGGAATAAAGTGCTTTGTTTTGTGACTGAGCTGCCCTGCATGTGTTGCATTGTTTATGCCTTCCCAATGGTCAAACCCATTTGGATTATGGATGTGCTGCCTGCCGTACATGATGAAACCAATCCCTCAAGATGCAAACAAGTAGCCCGCTATATGAGCCCCATGGATGTGGGACAGATTGTTTTCTGCTGCTCCAGAGAAGCGGACACGGAGCAATGGATCCAAACTACAAGAAAGAAGATTCCACCTAAACATTAGGAAGAACTTCCTGACAGTAAGAGCTGTTCGACAGTGGAATTTACTGCCAAGGAGTGTGGTGGAGTCTCCTACTTTGGAGGTCTTTAAGCAGAGGCTTGACAACCATATGTCAGGAGTGCTCTGATGGTGTTTCCTGCTTGGCAGGGGGTTGGTCTCGATGGCCCTTGTGGTCTCTTCCAACTCTATGATTCTATGATTCTAAGATGAGACATTTCAAACTAATCCTTAGTGAAATGAAGAATATCGCCCCCCCCCCATTTAATTAATAGGCCAGGAAGTTGGTGGGCTTGCACTTCATGGAAAGCAGAAACACCAGGGAGCTCTCATTCCTGAATACCCCATAGGGAACAGCAATTGCTACTTATGCACCCGCCTTTAGCACCCTGCCGGCTGCTCACAGCAGAAGACTTGATGAGAAAATTGAAAGTATGGAACCTGCTGCTCACTAGGGATGTGGTTTTTCTGGCGGTGGGAGGGGGGGGGAGTCCCCATTACAAAATTGTGAGGCGGGAGGTGGGGCTGATAGTTAAAAGCTGAGTACTTTCTCTGTCATAACAGACTACAAAGGCCATTCACCCAAGATTTCTTAAACAATAATGGTATGGCAGTTCATCAGTTTGCTGAAAGGTCCCTACGAGGTTGAAGGAAAAGGCTTCGGGAAACTAAAATGACGGAATCATAGCTCCCTTAAAAAAACAAAGACCTTTGAAAACATTGGTGTCTGCAGCATACTTTCTGGCCTTGCCCTAAAATAAAGAAATTCTGGGGCAAGGTGCAAAATGAACCAGAAACAGTCAGAGGAGATATGCCTCCAATGGATCTACTACTTATGCTTTTAGGGGATATTAATGATTTAGTTCCAACAATCAGGTTCTAAGAAATAAATGGTTATTAATGTATTAACTGCTAAATAACTGGAGAAATGTGGGATGTAATCCACTGAGAGCAGTCAAGTACAACATTCCTTGTAATGCTAGAGAAGACATGCGAGGGAATGTTTGGTCCAGCCAGTTGAAACTTCCTGTTCCTCCTGGCTGGAGCATCCTTCCTTTTGCATGTGATAGAAGGTGGGTGTGACCTAACCTGTCCAGGTAACAAAAAGATGAGTCACACAGCACACACCTCTCTCTCTCTCTCTCTCTCTCTCTCTCTCTCTCTCTCTCTCTCACTTCCTTCTTCATTCGACCAGCTTTTTAGCTAGGAATGCTGCACTGGGATTATTCCCCCATATGGGGTAGATCCACATGTACATATTTGTAACTAAGTCTGTCTTCAGGGATCCAACTGTGAACTGATGTAAGTAAACTTCTTTTATTGACTTTGAATAAGATTGTGGCATCTTTATTCTTTTAAGAGGGATTCAAGGGAACTTACCAGGAACATACAATTCAATCTGAAGACAGATTGAATTGTAGAATTGTCAGAGGCTTACACAAGCCTGCAACCAGCTATCTGCTGTGCATGTAAAAGGGGAATGTAAACGCTGCTAAGTAAAGGAACTTGCTAGCGCAAGTTAGGAAGGATATCAATAAACAATATATCCTCTCCTGCCATCCTGAACATTTCCATAAATGTTCAGGACTCCCACC
This sequence comes from Podarcis liolepis, assembly GCF_965112155.1. NCBI lineage: Eukaryota > Metazoa > Chordata > Lepidosauria > Squamata > Lacertidae > Podarcis > Podarcis liolepis. Next base: position 5,967,632 of record NC_139556.1, read on the forward strand.
AGGGTTGGCCCAAGACATGTTGGCACCTGAGGCGAACCACAAAATGGCATTCTCCCACTAGGGAAGATGGGGCGAGTGAAGAGCTACCTTGGGAATGGGGGATCAGGGTCAAAGAAATCTTACCAGATGGTTGAAGTGGGAAGCACAGGCCATTGGGCAGGGTGGAGGGCACATTGAACCACTCCTCGGGGCAGGAGGAGAGCAGCAGCACCTCCTATTCACAGAGAGGCTGCTGCTGATGTGGAGTTGGGGGTCAACTGCCGATAAGGTATATACAAATTTAATAAGTAATAATAATAAGAAGGTGGCAGAACCAGCCTCCAAAGCACATGATACAGCCCTTACTGCCCTGTGGCAGCTGTAGCGACCAACACATCCCTTGGAAGCGGGATCTGCTGTCCTGGTGGATCCTGCCACCTGAGTCGGTCACTTCACCTTGCCTCATGGATGCGCCGGCCCTGACTCCCACACTTTAAGTTTGGATAATGTTGTGTGGAGCATAATAAATACGATTAAATTGACTGATCTAGGCAAAGTTTAGAGAGGGCAGACAATCTTATGACTGTTTCATGGGGTGTACTTAGAATGTACTGGAGTAATGCAGTACAGGGAAATGTTGAGGCATGTAATTTGGGTTGTATCCAGTGGCAGTTCCATTGATGTTAATGGGTGTGACTAACTCTGGTTTGTTGATTTCAATGGGTCTACTCTGGGTACCCTTCATTTCCAGAGTAGCACTGTTAGACATCCCCCCATGTTTATTTTATTTATTTATTACATTTTTATGTCACCTTCCAAAGAGCTCAAAGTGGTGCACATCCTCCCCGTTTCTCTTCCTCTGCCCCATTTTATCCATGTAACTGTGGGATGTAAACACAGGAGCAGTCAATGACAACATTCCTAGAGTGTACATGTTAGAACATGGGGAGGGATGTCTGTCCAGCAAGCAGGTAAACTTCCTGGGGACGGACTTCCTCCGCATGTGACCAGAGGTGGGTGTGGCCTCACCTGTGCAGGTAATGACAAAAGCACAGGGCAGGCAGCCATCTCTCTCTCTCTGCCATTTTTCTTCGATGAGGAAACATCTAAGGATGCTCTCTTGGCTCCCAGCCAAGAGAGGAGATAAGGACTATCTTGCTACAAGATAGATTCTAAATGTATGTAACCTTTTTAAGCTGTCTGCCTTCTGGGATCATATTGTGAACAGAACGTGAGTAAACTCTTTTATACTTTTATAAAGACTGTGTTGTGTCTTGTATTTTAAGAGGGAGCAAAGGGGAAATTACCAGAGTAATTATTATAGAGGTTCTAGCGAACCTGTGCAAGCGTTACCGTTGCGAACTTAAAGGGGAATGTCTATAAACTCTGCTGATATTTTGGGAACTTGTTAGCACAAGTTGGATAAGGATATAATTAGTCAATATATCCTCTCCTGCACCCCAGAACATTCCCACAGTAACAAACCTGTGAGGCAGCTTAGGCTAAGAGATGGTGACTGGCTCAAGGTCACCTAACGAGCTTCATGGCTGAATGGGGATTCGAACCCTGTCCTCCCAGGTCACAGTCCAACACTCTAACCACTAGGCCACACAGAGACCTAACTGGTGTCAGCAGAAAGTTGGGCATTTAGTGTCTCTGGTCCCGTGCTGTTGAACCCTCTTTCAGCAGAGATCCAGCAGGGAGCTTTGCTTCTGATTTGCAGGCATCTTTGGAAGACAGGCCTATGAAGTTGTTTGGATTCTTCTTGAGTAGCCAGTCATTTTAACAACTGCCCTGTGCTGCTTTTAATGGGTTTTTTATATTGCTGCACACACTGTCCTGATATTTTATGCGAAGGCACTATATAAATACTTCCATTAATAAATAAATAAAAGATCAGCAATACAATTTATTTTGGGGCATAACTCAGTATATACAGAGAGAATAATTGTATTTTGCATGTTGTGAAACAGGATCGCAATTTTTTAAAAAAAGTTCCACATCAGATTTTGACAGATTGAGAAGGTTCAGTCCAAAACTCGGCAAGCTCTAATGAATATGTCCCTAAATCAAGACTCTGTGGGTCAGTTTACATGGAGGGAGGCTCTCACATGCCTCTGGCGCAGGACCCACCCCCATCCTATTCTTTTGGAGACACCAATTCCAGGAGCCTGCATGAAATCATGAAGAGGAGGCCACACAGAGAATGTGCAACACCACTCTTTTAATCGGAAACATTTTACAGAGGGAACATACCGTCCAGCAGGCTGCTGCTTGTACTGCAGAACGGAAACTAACCAGCACTCACAGCTGATTGCTGATATTAGCTTGTGTTCAGACGTTCTTGGGCTCCAAACTCCCAGCAGCTCCAGGCAGTGTTGTCAACAGTAAGGAATGATCAGAGTTGTTGTCCAAAACTTCCAGAGGGCACCAGGTTGGGGAAGGCCACCTTGCATTGACTTCTTATTTTCATCTGCCTTTGATGGACAAGCTTTTAAACTGCAGTTGCTCCATGTTTTACACCACACAACTGTTGGTTGGCTTCTACTGGACTACTGTTCAAATCTGAACTAGAACCTGTTTTATATGCTGGTATGTTAAGCTTAAATTTGTAGGTATTTGTCGTATTGTCAAAGCGCTCGTGTTGATTCTTAGATACCCTGGAAAGACTTTTACCTCTAGAAAGTGGCATAATGTTTTTAATAAATAGATAAATAGGACTAGGTTTGCTGCTCTGATGCAGGAGGGCCACACCAGCAGGACATTGACTATATGAACAGTGTCTGAAAAGGATTACCATATTTTTTGCACCATAACACTCACTTTTTTCCTCCTAGAAAGTAAGGGGAAATGGAGCGAATGCCTGCGGGTGGCAGGGGGGATCTGCTGCAGTCGTGAGCAGAGGATCCATTGTTCCCCTTCCTTCCCTCCTCCATGGTTACAAAGCATGGATCCATGTGGATCCTCAGGATTTTTGCATTGGGCTACTCCAAACTCACTGTCAGATCACATGTGTGTGGCCACAGCATGAACCACAAAAATCATATATCCACTATTTCATTTAGAATATTTTTTTTCTTGTTTTCCTCCTCTAAAAACTACGTGCGTGTTATGGTCTGGTGCGTGTTATAGAGTGAAAAATACGGTACATTCTTTGGCTATATGGTCTACACAGATATAAATCTCCAGCAGACTCCAGCCTAATAGACCAACACAGCCTGGAGAACATCAGTAACTATGACAACTTCTTCCTAAAGCTGAAGGCCATCACATTAGGCACCTATTTCCACGATCCTTGCGAATAAACCTAGGCATGCAGATTTAGATAAGAACAACTGGCTTCTGTCTGGGGTCGAGTTCTGAGAGGGGAGTCAAAAAGCACAAAGCCTTGCAGCTACTAAAGAGTAGCTCACTGTGAAGAAACACCTCATGCAACCATTTGATAAGAAGGTGGAGGAAATCTACTAGCTAGCTGGTGTCATCCGACCCCTGTTGAAATAGCAGCTGCAAGACTCGTTCTAGTTATCTGTGGTGATGGCCCTGAAGCAGTCCAGCAGTACCCTCCTGTAGAGCTGAGGGTCATCTAATTCAACCCCCTGCAAGGCAGGAATCTCAACTAGATAGTACCAGACTGATGGCCATCTGAGCTCTGCTTGAAAACCTCTGTGGAAGGATTTGTGCTGCATGTGAGCCCCACCTCCAGAGCAGCTGTTGGGAGCTCACTTTAACTTCCTGGCTCCTCCTCTATGGCCACATCCTTACCTGCCCCCCATGACATCACATATGTTGTCAGGCGTGGGGCAGGTGGGCATAGCTTGGGGGAATAGCCTCACAGGCCATAGTGGGATCTGTGCTGGGAACATGGGCTGAAGGTATCCCACCCACTCCTGGCACAGAAAATGAAGCACTTGTGCCCAAGTCTTTGAACAGAGATTCTTGACATCCAAGAATCTAAGAATGAATGCTCTCCTTACGGGACCGCCTCTCCTGGTATGTCCTGCAGAGAACCCTAAGGTCCATGCAGTGGCGTAGCGTGGGGGGTGCAGGGGGTGCCGGCCGCACCGGGCACAACATCTGGTGGGGGGCGCGCTCGCACTTGCAGCGCTCTGCCCCTACCTGGCTCACTCACTCTCTCTCACTGCAGTGCTGGCTGTGCGAATCCGATCTGAGCCGCTGGGTCGCCGCCCACTGTGGAGGGGGGGTGCCAGGCGTGCAGTGCGGAGAGAGAGCGAGGGACTATCTGGGGGAAGGACAGTGCAGCGGCCGCCCAGCGCAGCGCTGAGCGCGGGAGAGAACCACACCAGACCAGACCAGGCAGCAGCAAGAAGAAGCTGGCAACGGCGGCAGGTTAGGGGTTAGGGGGCGCAAATTACTTGCCTTGCCCCGGGTGCTGACAACCCACGCTACGCCACTGGGTCCATGAATAATAATAGCTTAAAGGTCCCGGGCCCTAAGGAAGCCAGACTATCCTCCACCAGGGCTTTTTCAGTGACGGCTCCAACCTGGTGGAATGCTCTGTCCCACGAGACTAGGGCCCTGCAGGACTTGATCTCCTTCCGCAGGGCCTGTAAGACAGAGCTATTCCGCCTGGCCTTCAGTTTGAATTAGCCTGATCCTCTATCTCCTTTCCCCTTTCCTCTTCTATGAAGAAACCCTTTCTGGGACCCCACATTTAAATTCTTCCCTGGTCTCCTTGCTGGCCCTAGTAGGACCAACTTGGCCAGTTAGCCCTGGTGATCATTTGATGTCTACTGACTGGGTTTGTTCCCCCCCCCAAAAAAAATGCCCCCTGGATTTTTGAATTTTATTGATACTGATGCTGCATTTTATGTTGTATTTTATGCTGTTTTATGATGTTTCTAAGTTGCATTTTAACCAATATTTTATATTTGCTGTTAGCCTCCCTGAGCCCTGTTTTTAAACTGGGAAGGGCAGGGTATAAATAAAAAATTATTTATTTATTATTATTATGAGGAGTAACGTCAGAGCCCTTGGGTTTAGGTGCCTTTTATGAAGTGATTTTCCAAACACCACTGGTGTACACAGAGAGCAGGACTCAATGAGAGCCATGGCAAACCTCTCCCACTCCATGCTTCAAGCACCTTTTTGGAGGAAGGCTCTGTCTCTGCGTCTGGCTAATAGAGGAGGATAAATGGGTGGCAGATGGGAACAGTTAGTGCCTTGGGACCCTGGAATGATTTCTCTGAGTGGACAACAACAAGGCTCTTTTTATAAGAGGCTTTAAGATGTTCTGGCAGCTAGAACAGCTAATGGGGGTGATATCCTGAGATTCCCTGGGTTAAAAACATTTGGGTGAATTAAACATGGGCATGAGTGCAGGGCTCAGAGATCTGGAGAAGAAACCTGGCAATGTGGATTGCGCAGGAGCATCTGTGACAGGTGTGGTGAAAGCAGAAGCTGTTGTCCAGGTAGGGTGGAGCTCCTATGCTAGATACTCAGCAGGTAAGATACTCAACAGGTAAGCCATCACAGGGATGGAGAGGAGGAGGGCAGAAGAAGCGAGGAGGTCAGTGCGCTATGGCAGGACCATAGGACAGGCTGCCTCCCCATGGCCTCAGTCCTTGCTTTCCTCCTGGTACGCAAGAGCAACCCACCAGCCGGAAAACTAGTCCAATGAGCTGAATCTGGGTGAAAGGATAACCAAGTGGGGGGTTAACAAAGAAGACCATGCCAGATGAAAATTCAGAAATCATGTCCATGTTAAACGACTATAAAGTCCTGTGTATAAACCATTTGGACTGGAGTTGCGATGGAGTGAGTTGATCCATGCCTCCATATTTAACTGTTGCTGTGTCTCCAAGGGAGGGAGAAGGGAAATGGAACCCCAAGGCTTCTGCTCTGAAATATCGCTTCTTTCTATCTGAGGGCTGCCCTATTGGTGTTGACCAGTGGCAGGGCCTTTTCCGTGGCCGTTCCCTGTTTGTGGAATGCCCTTTCTGGTGAGGTGCATCTGGCTACCTCATGACTTTCAGGAGGTATTGGAAAATAGGTGATGCCTGCAAGGCACTGTTTTTGGCAATCCAGAGATCACTGTTTTTAACTGAAACTCTTTAGATTAAAAAGGAGCAAGCTTTATTGTGGGTGTGTTTGCTTCTTCGGGAGCAGGGACGGATTTAAGTTTGATGAGGCCCTAAGCTACTGATGGTAATGGGGCCCTTTATATGTCCAGTTGTCCTTTGTCAACAACAAATTGTCGCTGTTTTTTTTTTGTCGAATATATGCTATATGGTCATTTATGGACCTCATAGGTATCTAAAGCCATTTGCACATAACAAAATATGTATTTTATCAAAGTAACTGTTGAACTGAAATACAATTTAGAAGTGTATATTAATAGTGAAATACAATGAAGAAGTATATTAATAGTGAAATAATTATTAAGTTCTAACTTAACATGATTTTTTATTCACAACAAACTTAATAAGGCAAACACATTGGCATTTGGCAATAACAAAAGTTTCTTTAGAAATGAGCAAACCAGTGATATTTTAGGGAGCAGGTTAGCAGGTGGGGCCCATGACTTACATCATAGGAGCCTGCACAACACAAAACACTGTTGCTGTATGTAGGTTTTATTTTATTTGTTTTTTATCTTATATTTTGGAAATGTACATCCAGTTCTTTTTCCCTTTGAATTTTTTGGGGGCACCCAAGAGAGTGGGGCGCTAAGCTATAGCTTGTTTAGCTTATACGTAAATCTGGCAGTTTTCAGGAGGAAGGGCGGAACATACATTGAATGAATGAAATCCACCAAGTGGATTGAAAGCTCTTGGTGCTGGTAGTGAGGTTCTGCCTGCAATTGTGGGGACGGGAAGCCCTGACTGGTTAATGGTCTCAAACCTCTGCTTGAAAACAGCTTTAAAACTACATTTTGGCTAAGCTGGAGGAACGGATGCGACTTCCAGACGGTTCTTCATTTGCTCAAAATGTGGTCCTTGTCCTGCACTTCCAAGTGCAATTATCTCATCACCTATCTTACTGCAAAAAGCCCAACAAGAAAAGCGACATGAAATTGTACTGGAGGGCAGTGTTACAATCTCCACATGAACACGGACACTTGGATTTTCACATGTTTTTATTCCAGTTACAGGATTTCTATTCCCTTTTTCCATTTAAAATCATTTGTATATCACTTAATATTAAAAAATAGTAATAATTAAGTGGTGCATCTCAGAGCTTTTTTGGTGTCACAGTTATATCTCCTGCCCCCCCCCATGCCCATGTGTGTGTATATATATATATGTATGTATGTATGTATGTATATGTATGTATATGTATGTATATATATATATATATATGCTACATGTATATATATATGCTACAGTCAACGTAAGCTTCAGTTATCTTCAGAGCTATAATCAACAAAAGCTTATGCCACAACCAAACAAAACTCTGTTAGTGCCATAAGACCCTTTTTTTTAAAAAAAATGAAAACAAAAAAAAACGGAGGAGGAGAGTTTACAACAACTAGAAGTAATTTAAATGCTGTATAGGAAATTCAAGTTCTGTATATTTAAAAAGGGAGACAGAGAGAAAGAGAGAGCTGCCAAACTTATACAGCCTGAACTGTGACACAAGGTATGAAAAAATAATTGACACTTCTACAAAAATAAGAAGAAAATGGTTGAAAGGTGTGCAGCCATGTTTGTTAGGGTAGGGATTTCCATCTTGAGGAGCTGACAATTCCCTGTTCCCCAGATCTCATATAAGAACCATTCTCATGCAGTACAGCTAGCAAATAACAATTGGCTCAGGGAAACTTTGCATTTCCCAATTTGGAAGCATTTCAGCAACATAAATCTCCTTTATCTCTGTCTGAATGAATTCTTTTTGTCATGGCTCAGCTGATTGGCCCAGCTGATTCTAGCTTTTAAAGCAATGTGACAAGGGGAAATGCTAGCAGATCGCTGTCATTTCTCTCTCTCCTCTTCATCCCCAGAATTGCCGGGAGGTGGGAGATATGTGCAGGACAGGGATCTGGAAAGGCTGTTTTTTAAATAATCGAAAGCTGGCACGTGGCAGTGAAAACTGAGGTGAAAAGTAGGGTCCTGTCTGAGCCAGGAAGGATGTTTGGACTGAAAAGGTGATCAAATGAAAATTGGTCTGGGATATTTGCAAGAACTGAAACACGGGAGAAGCAAATCATGAAAAAAAGAAACCAACCGCACCATGCAATTTAACCTCAAACCAGCCTTCGTCAACCTGGTGCCTTCCAGCTGCCCTGTTCTGCAACTTCTTTCAGTCGCAGCCAGCACAGTCCTGGTGGATGACAGCTAAGGAGCACCAGGTTGATGGAAACTGTCCTCCACCCTCCCACCCTGGTCCTACAGCCTGCTGGCATTGATTTAAGCAAATTCCAGGCAATGTTACAAGCACACCCATGCCCTACTGTTATGCTTTTATTTCGGTGAACGGTTGCCTGCAATCCTCTGTCCACTTCCCTGAGAATAAGTAGGTTGGAACTCCTCCCTTAACTGAAAACAAGCTACGGAGTTATTACTAACCAACCAGTAGAGGTGGGGTCTTGCCTTTTTATTATTTTACAGGCTTGAGAAAACACAACTGAACAAAAAATAAAGTTTGCATCCCTGACAAGGTATGATTAAAGTGTGGTTACTTACACAGCCCTATGTTTTTTAACTGAATCCTAGAAGCACAGAATGGGAAGGAACTCTCAGGAGGTCCTACACACGAGTAGGCGTCCAGCAGAGACACATGCCCGACTGGCATGTTCTCTCCCTCCTGGTCGTTTGTTCGGGAGCTTCAAAAGCTTATAAGACGTGACTGCAACACGGGGGATGAATCCTAACAGGGACTTCCTGCAACACAGGAATCTTTTGCCCAATGTGAACTGAGAAGTGAGCACAGAAGAAGAAGAAGAAGAAGAAGAAGAAGAAGAAGAAGAAGAAGAAGAAGAGTTTGGATTTGATATCCCGCCTTTCACTCCCCTTCAGGAGTCTCAAAGCGGCTAACATTCTCCTTTCCCTTCCTGCCCCACAACAAACACTCTGTGAGGTGAGTGGGGCTGAGAGACTTCAGAGAAGTGTGACTGGCCCAAGGTCACCCAGCAGCTGCATGTGGAGGAGCGGAGACACGAACCCGGTTTCCCAGATTACGTGACTACCGCTCTTAACCACTACACCACACGGAAACCTCCTAGATGCTGCCCTTGTGACCTCCTGGATGTCCCACCGGGTCTAGATTCCACCTGCCTCCATTGTTCCAGTTGCAGGAAGAGGCTACTAAAAGAGCCTGGAGCCGGATCTTCTGGAAACAGCTCTCATGATGCTCATGAAGTAGACTTAGGAATCTCAACTCTTAGTGAAGGGAGCCCCATTCATTCATTGCATAGGGTAAGAGCCTTTTCTTTCCATTACACAAGAACAGAGAATCAATTATAGGGAAACGCACCAAAAACAAAACAACAGCTGCACCACTTGGTATGGTTCCCAGTGCTTTATCTTCATTGCCTTACACTATTTCCTAAACGAATTACATGGAAATAAAACCTACGGATTTCAGAAGGGTCCTATCTCCATATAAGTACATGCCTAAACCCTGGCATATGGATTAGCAGAGTATCACAGATCCACGGGACACTGGTTTTCCAGATAGGTAGGTCTAAAACTGATAAAGTGAAACGTACTTGAAAGGTGCCCTACTTACTGAAGCAGTCTGTTCTGCTTGGGGGTGGGGGTGGGGTGGGGGTGAAAGTGCTCTTAAGATTCCACAAAGTAGGTCCCATGAAATTTACTTGAGTAAGTTTTTAAGTGAAACAAAAGAGAAGACCTCAAAGGTGCACTGCAAATATTTTATTTAGCTCAATGCATTTTAGAGTCAGTTATTCTCCTTTGTTGTTGTTGTTTAGTTGTGTCCGACTCTTCGTGACCCCATGGACCAGAGCACGCCAGGCACTCCTGTCTTCCACTGCCTCCCGCAGTTTGGTCAAACTCATGCTGGTAGCTTCGAGAACACTGTCCAACCATCTCGTCCTCCGTCGTCCCCTTCTCCTTGTGCCCTCCATCTTTCCCAACATCAGGGTCTTTTCCAGGGAGTCTTCTCTTCTCATGAGGTGGCCAAAGTATTGGAGTCTCATCTTCAGGATCTGCCCTTCCAGTGAGCACTCAGGGCTGATTTCCTTAAGAATAGTTAGGGATAACTAAATCCAGTTGAAGTCAGTGGGAGTTACTTAGCTATGACAAAATCCCAGAGTAAAACAGGGCATGTGACAGGGTTTATCTGTATTTGTTTAGGCTTTTCGTGGTAAGGATAGGCAGATCATTCCATTTCTTTGTTCTCCATTTTCTCAGTCTTAAATTCACTTCTCCATATTTCTGCATCACTCTGAATTTTTAAAAACAGTCCTCATAAAAATTCACCAGCATTTTGGTGCAAATTTATCATAGACGTTTTGTGTGTAATTTTGCTTTATATAAACCTTTTTGCATGAATTTCCCCCCAATACAAGGCATTTTCTGTTATTTCCACTAATATATGCACATTTTTATGCATCCTTTCCACCAATGTACACTTTTTAAAGCATTATTCGGTTGGGGAACTGTCACAAAATTTGGGAAGGTGTGCATTTTGAATGAAAGCTGTGTTTCAGTTTAGATATTGTTTTGGTAGGTGGGAATTAGGCAGGTCTGCATTAAAAATTGAATGGGATCAAATTTCTACCCATCCTTTATTTACTGGGCAGATATTAAAGCCGAACCTTGAACTTGACTCAAAGGGACAGGGTGGCCCAAAAATAAAACACATTTTCAAAAAAGTTCTTTACCCAATAGTGTTCTGTACACCTGGATGGGAGTTGCTTGATGCAATTTAAATAGCGTGCTAGTAATTGATGGCAACAGACATGGGCGCCTTTACTGAAGAGCTGCTTGAAAACAAAAGTTATTTCAGCCCTTACAAATGAAATAATTTTAGTGGACACTGGGTGTTTCCTGTGTGTTTGCCTCTGTGTGGACATGGGTGGTGCTGTGGGTTAAACCACAGAGCCTAGGACTTGCCGAACAGAAGGTCAGCGGTTCGAATCCCCGCGACAGGGTGAGCTCCCATTGCTCGGTCCCTGCTCCTGCCAACCTAGCAGTTCAAAAGCACGTCAAAGTGCAAGTAGATAAATAGGTACCGCTCCGGTGGGAAGGTAAATGGCATTTCCGTGCGCTGCTCTGGTTCACCAGAAGTGGCTTAGTCCTGCTGGCCACATGACCCGGAAGGAAGCTGTACGCCGGCTCCCTCGGCCAATAAAGTGAGATGAGCGCTGCAACCCCAGAGTCAGTCACGACTGGACCTAATGGTCAGGGTCCCTTTACCTTTACCTAAAGGAATCTTAACCCTAAATGACTGTTTTAGGTATGGAGTTGTTAAATTTCCCTTGCTTACCTTGTAGTCTCCCTCAACATTTAGCCTGGGTTTATATAAATAATGAACAGGCCCTTGTCAAAGAAGGAAAAAAGAAATCTCAGGATATAAATCCCAAGGCAGAGAATTAAAGCATAGTAGTATGCTTGTCCTATTAGAGAAATAAGATACTGAGCGAAAGTGGTGCCATGAGTGATGGAAAAAGCAACAAAAACTAATAAATGCAGAATAGTGGGTGGCTAGCTCCTTGGATATAAATTTAGCATATACTTCATCATATGGTGTGGGCTTGAGAAAGACGATCTTCATGCCTCCATGGTAGCTACTTCCAAAAAACACCGTAGGCAGAGCAAATAAGAAGTCTTGCCCTTAGCACATATTTCAATAATGGAGCAAAGTACTAAAGAATCAGGTAGCAATATCTGGTGGACTATGTGATGGCTAAGCATGCGATGTTAAATGGGCATCATGTGCTGTTTAATCAGCTGCTCATAATAGTCAATGTAGAAGGCATGACATCAGTGTAAGGTGATCTTGGGAGTGGGGGCCATGGATGGCCATTTGGGTGGTATCCACAGAGTGTGAATATAATAATAATAATAATAATAATAATAATAATAATAATAATAATAATAATGGAATGCTTCTAACATTCCAAATGGAAACTGTAAAGAAGAACTGCACATTGCCAATAAAAGTCCAGATATGCAGCTAAAACCCCTTTGTATTTAGAGCTGAAGAGAAAGCAGAGACCTCGTTTCATCAGAGGCCACCTCATTCACCTCCAAACGGAGCCCCCCCAAAATAAACGGCTGCAAGGAGACAAAGCTACAGCACCAAATGTCACATCAAGTCCAAAATACTGTTGGGACTTTAGCCAGGAAATGCAAGAAGAAACCTAGGAAGTTTCTGCACAACAAAATCCTCCTTTATGCTTTGAAATGGAGTAGCTTATATTAGTGGTTAATCCCACAGCATGGTAAACAGCAGAAGATCTGAATCATCCAACTTTGGTCAGACAAGATGTGCCGCTCATTCCATGTTCAGTGAGATTCCTAGGCTTTGCCCTTGTGGCAAATGTGCCAGGGACATTGCTCTAAAAAAGCTCCCTTTGCGAGAGTCATGACTCCAGGCTTATTTGTGGGTAAAGCAGGGTCTATGTTGTGGATGAAGCTGGAGCTGAGTGGCAAATGCAAAACCAAGTATTTTTCCAGGATGTCTTATGAAGTCAGCCCAAGTTTCTGCCAGCACAGGAGAACCTCTACTTACAACCGCCTCCACTCGTGGACGTTCCAAGTTGTGACCACAGCAAACCCAGAAGTAACTGGCAGGTTTGCTGCCATTCGTGCATGCACAGGAGCGGTGATCACCGTTCATGCCTGCGTGGAAGCGGCAATCACTGCCCGTGCCTGCGAACAATGGCTCCTCTCCCAGCGACCCATTTCGCCATAAGGACGGGCCTCTGGAATGGATTGTGGTTGTGAGTTCCACTATAGTGGTGTTCCTCTTTATGCGTCCTGACTGCAGAAAGCCCTCGCTCATTAAATTTCACCTCCCTTTTTTGAGGGTTGTAAAGTGGGTGACCAGGGCATCAAATGGTCCAGTTGCATCAAGTACCATTTTAGCACAATTCAAAGTGTTGGTGCTGACCTTTAAAGCCCTAAACGGCCTCGGTCCAGTATACCTGAAGGAGCGTCTCCACCCCCATGGTTCTGCCCGGACACTGAGGTCCAGCGCCAAGGGCCTTCTGGTGGTTCCCTCACTGCGAGAAGCCAAGTTACAGGGAACCAGGCAGAGGGCCTTCTCGGTAGTGGCACCTGCCCTGGGGAACACCCTCCCACCAGATGTCAAAGAGAACAACAACTACCAGACTTTTAGAAGACATCTGAAGGCAGCCCTGTTTAGGGAAGCTTTTAATGTTTAATAGGTTATTGAATTTTAGTGTTCTGTTGGAAGCCGCCCAGAGTGGCTGGGGAAACCCAGCCAGATGGGTGGGGTATAAATAAATGATGATGATGATGATGTGAATTGCCCTGGCATCTGCAGATGAAAGGCGGTATACAAATTTAATAAATGATATTGAATTCACACAAAGCAGAGCATCATTCATGTGTCCAATGCAAAGGTGCTTCACATGATGATGGGGCATTGGGCGGCCCTGATAGGCCCTGTCTCATCCATGCATAGACCTCCATGTGCAAAAGCTCCACTTACGCTCATGCAGGTCTCTGGGCACAGGCTCCCCTGTTGCAGTTGTCCACCTTTATGTGAGGATGCTGGTAGGTGATGCCGGAGACACCTGTGGCAGCAGGTGTGAGACCAGGGACACAGCCTCACTGCCACCTCAAGATGCAAAGGTTTCCCTTCATATGCGCTACATGTGAAGGGGGCACCAGTCATGGTGCAAGGAAAAAACCAAAACCGTTCAGTGGCTTAAAAAAGCCATGCAGTTTGAGCTGCCCTTTCTTTTCTATGCTGCCAGATACATAAACACACTTGTCCAAAAAACCCCAAACAGCTTAAATGGGATTTGATTCTACACCTTTGCAGAATATTGGTGGTGGTTCCTTTGAAGTTCTTGTAAATGGAAAGTGTGATGTAAGATGAAAAAGAGATAAGAGGAAAGACTTTTTAAACTCATACCACGTGAATTTCTCACTGAAAGAAGATCCTGAAACTAACACCACGTCTTATAAGCTTTTTGGCTTTTGAAATCCGTCTAGCCCCTTTAGAGCACCACAACAGTCTAAACCAGCTGTTTCAATGCCTGATAAATAAAAGAGGCAATTTTATGTTCTTTTACTCTTGCTTAATCCACCCACCCACACTGTAACATCCAGCTTAATTATAAATGACAGCAGCATGTAAAGTCTAGAGTACTGAGTAACAGTTGTTTCTGAACTGCAAAAGCATCATAAAATTAAGCAAACCTCTCTCCCTTTTCCAATTATAACAAGTTGTATCTAATGTTAGTCATATTCAGAATAAATCCACTGAAATTAATAGCCACAACTAACCATAGAATCATAGAACTGTGGAGTTGGATGGGACCCCAAGGGTCATCTAGTCCAATCTCCTGCAATGCAGGGATCTCAGCTAGATCATACATGGTAGATGGCTACCCAACCTCTGTTTTAAAATCTCCAAGGAAGGAGAGTCCACAACCTCCTGAGGAAGACCATTCCACCATCTAACAGCTCTTACTGTCAGAAAGTTATTTCTGATGTTGAGTTTGAATTACTTTTCTTATAACTTGAAGCCATGGATTTGAGTCCCACCCTCCAGAGGAGAAGAAAACAAGCTTGTTCCATCTTCCATGTGACAGCCCTTGGGATATTTGAAGATGGCTATCATATCTCCTTTAAGTCTCCTCTTTTCTAGGCTAAACATACCTAGCTCCTTCACCCTCACCTCATAAGGCTTAGTTTCCAGACCCTTAATCCTCTTGGTTGCCCTCCTCTGCACACATTCCAGCTTGTCAACATGCTTCTTAAATTGTGCCCAGAATTGGACACAATATTTCAGTTGTGGTCTGACCAAAGCAGAATAGAGTGGGACTATTGCTTCCCTTGATCTAGACACTAGACTTCTGTTGATGCAGCCAAGAAGAGCATTGGCTTTTTTGCTGCTGCATCACACCGTTGACTTATGTTGTCATCTACTAAGACCCCTAGATCCTTTTCACCTGTACCCGCTACAACCACTCAACCAGCTACAAATCCGCCTAACAGTTACCTCATTCAACCCACATTTTACTAGCTTCCTTGAAAGAATATCATGGGGGAATTTGTCAAAAAAACCTTGCTGAAATCAAGATACACTACTTTCACAGCATTCTCCTGATCCACCAATCTTGTAACACTATTAAAAAAAGGAAAGAAAGGAGATAGGTCTGGTATGACTCATTTTTGAGAAAGCCATGCTGGGTCTTAGTAATCACAGCATCCTTTTCTAAGTGCTCACATTTTAATTATCTGTTCTAGGACCATCCCTGGTATTGACAATAAGCTAACTGGTTGGTAGTAGTTACATTGATCTTCATTTCTCCCCTGTTCAAAAATGGGGAAAACATTTGCCTGCTTCCAGTCCTTGGGGACCTCATCTGTTCTCCAAAAATTCTCAAACATCATAGACAGAGGCTGTGAGATTACACCCGCAAGCTCCTTTAGTACCCTTGGGTACAGCTCATCAGGCCCTGGATTTGAATTCATTTAAAGTAGCTAGATGTTCCCTTACCACCTCTCTTCCTAGACTGGACTGCAGCATCCTCCTTACTTATTCTATTATCACCAAGGTTGGGCAGTGCTTCCCTTTTGTGTTTTTTTCAGTAGAGGAGGCGTTTCCTCTGAACTTCCCTGTTGTTTTTACATTACAGTTGTACCTTGGAAGTCAAACAGAATCCATTCCAGAAGTTCGTTTGACTTCCAAAATGTTCGGAAACCAAGACAATCGGAACCCTCAGAACCCGCGTCAGACATTTGGGTTCGGAAGAACGTTTGCAAACCGGAACACTCACTTCCGGGTTTGCAGCATTCAGGAGCCAAAATGTTCGACTTGCAAGGTTTTCGACTTCTGAGGTACGACTGTATAGGAAGAAAAAGATTTTCACGAGTTCCTGTGTTAAACACCAAACAGGGATGACTTGGCTGATCTCCACCACATATGCAACCTTGCTAAGGGATTCTATTTTTTAAATGGTGCTCCTAATAGATAAATAATAGTTTGCATTTGCCCTATCGAATGCAAAAGCGAGAGAAAGAATATGGCCTGCCGACTAGCACTTATTGATTGGGTCACATGGCTAATTGCTTTGCTGGTCAAGTTGCAAGCAAGTATCAGAAATACCCAGCGTTAGCAGGAGGAACCACAACCAGAATTGAAACCAAGGTGGAATCTAGGTAAAGGTACCCCTGCCCGTACGGGCCAGTCTTGTCAGACTCTAGGGTTGTGCGCTCATCTCACTCTAGAGGCCGGGAGCCAGCGCTGTCCGCAGACACTTCCGGGTTACATGGCCAGCGTGACGAAGCTGCTCTGACGAACCGGCACCAGAGCAGCACACGGAACGCCGTTTACCTTCCCGCTATAAAGCGGTACCTATTTATCTACTTGCACTTAGGGGTGCTTTCGAACTGCTAGGTGGGCAGGAGCTGGGACCGAAAGACGGGAGCTCACCCCGCCGCGGGGATTCGAACTGCCAACCATACGATCGGCAAGTCCAGCGCCACCCGCGTCCCTTAGGTGGAATCTAGATATATATAAATAATGCTGTGGAAATGTTTTATATATATATATATATATATATATATATATATATATGCAGGTTTTGGTGTCTTCGGGTGTCTTCCCGTGTAAGAGTTGGGGTGTCTAGGCGACGTTTCGACGAGGTCTCACTCGTCATCTTCAGGCTGGTGCTTTCGGCTTCTTGTTACTGGAACAGAGCAGGATCTCAGTGTTTGAGTTCCTATAAATACTGTTGAGGGGGTGTGGTGTATAGCCTCCAACGTTCTGGGCAGAGAGGAGGTTCCCAGGTTAGTGTGCCTTTTCTTCTTTTGTTCCTTAATTACTTGAGGGATATCTTGAGTGATTTCTTGAGTGATATTCTGAGTACCACTTAGGTGGGTCATTAGGTGTGGATTAGTTGCTAAAGCTTTCGTGTCTTGACCTCTTGAGCTTGTGAAGAGTTTTTTCTGAGAAGATGGCTGTACTGCACTTAGTTGTGCTCTGGCTTGGCTTCGTGTATAGGGGCGAGCTGTGGTTTTGTGCCCTGTGCCAGCCAGATCTGTGTAGGGATTGCAGGGGGGTGCAGCATCCGGAGTTGCCGCTATGGTTTGGTTACTGGATGGTGTCTGTAATTTATCTGTGGAGAGGGTCTGGGTTTGGGTCTGGTGTGGTTGATTGGTGATGGCGTTCTGTGTGCCTCTGGTTCTGGTGTCGGTTTTTGTGGGGAGGGCTAATTTCCAGATGTCTGGCAGGCGGGACGTGTCGTCACGCTTGTTCATGTTGTGAGGGTGTTTCTCTATCTCGATGGCTTCCATGATTATTCTCTTGTGGTGATGTTCCATGTTAAAGAGCAATTTGGAATCTGCAAAATTAATTTCGTGTCCTGTTTCTTTCATGTGTTGGAAAAGAGAGGAAGTTTTTTCTTCTTTTTTGACGGCATTCTTGTGTTCTGCGATACGTGCATTTATTCGTCTGTTTGTTTGTCCAATGTACGTGGCTGGGCAGACTTTGCAGGGTATTTCATAGACCCCTTGGTTTTCCAACTGGATTTTATCTTTGGGGTTTCTGAGGATATTGGCTATTTTTTGGTTGGTGCAAAAGGCTGTTTTGATATTGTGTTTATGGAGGATTTTGCTAATTTTATCTGTAGTGCCCTTGATATAAGGAAGGAGGGCCATGCCATTGTTTTCTTCTGTGTCTTGGTTTTTGGGGGGTGTTTCTTTTTGGATTAGCTTCGTAACCCTGTTTTGCTGGTATCCATTGGCGATTAACACATTTGAGAGATTCTGTAACTCAGTTGTCAAGTGGTCTTTGTCAGCCAGGCGTTTGGTTCTGGAGATGAGAGTCTTGGCTACGGAGTTTATTTGTGCAGGGTGGTGGTGTGATTGTGCATGTAAGTAGCGGTTGGTGTGTGTTTTTTTCCGGTAGATAGTGTGTCCTAGGGAGCCATCAGGTTTTTTGTAGATTAGGACGTCAAGGAAGGGAAGTTGGTTGTTGGCTTCTATTTCCATAGTGAATTGTATTTTGGGGTGTAGGCTGTTGAGATGTGTGAGGAAGCTATCTAGTTTTTCTTTCCCGTGTGGCCAAATTACAAAGGTGTCGTCAACATATCTGAGCCAAAGTTTGGGTTTGTGTTCTGACTTGTCTAAAGCATTGGTTTCAAAGTGTTCCATGTACAAATTTGCGATGACCGGTGAGAGGGGTGATCCCATAGGTGCTCCTTCTATCTGTTTGTATGTTTGTCCATTGTGGATGAAGTACGTGTTGGTTAGGCAGTGGTTGGTCAGGTCCAGGATGTATTCGGGGGGATTGTATTTGTTTTGAATGGCTGTCAAGGCTTCATTAATGGGCACTTGTGTGAAGAGAGATACAACATCGAAGCTCACAAGTAGGTCATCGGGATGTAGGTTTTGCTTCTTTATTGTTTCTATGAACTGGAAGGAGTTTGTAACGTGTGAAGCGATGGATTCTGCATAGGGCTGAAGTTGCTTAGCGAGAAATTTAGCGAGATTTTGTAGAGGTGAGCCTATGGAGCTGACTATTGGTCTGAGTGGTGTTCCTTCTTTGTGTATCTTGGGGAGACCGTAGAGTTTGGGGCATCTGGATGATTTTTCTCTGGGGATGATTCTTAGCTGGATTTCTTCACTGATAGGAGAGGCTTTTATTTTGGATTTGGTGGTTTTTTCCAGATAGGTGGTGGGATCTGTTTTTATAGGTTGGTAGGTAGGGTCTTGGAGTAGATTTGATAGTTTTGCTTGGTAGTCCGATGTGTTCATCACAACAGTGGCATTACCTTTGTCTGCTGGGAGAATGATTATGTTGTTGTCTTTCCTCAGGTTGGTGAGTGCTTTCTGTTCTTCTTTGTGTAAATTGCTTCTGGGTGGTTTGCTGGAGCAGAGGATGTTGGTGACTTCAAGTCTGATTTTATTGGCTTCATCTGGGTTGATTTTGGTTAGGCTAGCTTCGACTCCGCATATGATGTTTTCCGTGGGGATGCGTCTCGGGGCGACTGCAAAGTTGAAACCTTTGAAACCACAGCAACCTTAAACCTGCATTCCTGTACCCGTGAAAATCTACGAAAGCAAATATATATATATATATATATATATATATATATATATATATATATATATATATATGTTTTCGTAGATTTTCACGGGTACAGGAATGCAGGTTTTGGTGTCCTCGGGTGTCTTCCCGTGTAAAAGTTGGGGTGTCTAGGCGACGTTTCGACGAGGTCTCACTCGTCATCTTCAGGCTGGTGCTTTCGGCTTCTTGTTACTGGAACAGAGCGGGATCTCAGTGTTTGAGTTCCTATAAATACTGTAGAGGGGTGTGGTGTATTGCCTCAAAAGTTCTGGGCAGAGGGGAAGTTCCCAGGCTAGTGTTCTTTTCTTCTTTTGTTCCTTAATTACTTGAGGGATATCTTGAGTGATTTCTTGAGTGATATTCTGAGTACCACTTAGGTGGGTCATTAGGTGTGGATTAGTTGCTAAAGCCTTCGTGTCTTGACCTCTTGAATTTGTGAAGAGTTTTTCTGGGAAGATGGCTGTACTGCACTTAGTTGTGCTTTGGCTTGGCTTCGTGTATAGGGGCGAGCTGTGGTTTTGTGCCCTGTGCCAGCCAGATCTGTGTAGGGATTGCAGGGGGGTGCAGCATCCGGAGTTGCCGCTATGGTTTGGTTACTGGATGGTGTCTGTAATTTATCTGTGGAGAGGGTCTGGGTTTGGGTCTGGTGTGGTTGATTGGTGGTGGCGTTCTGTGTGCCTCTGGATCTGGTGTCGGTTTTTGTGGGGAGGGCTAATTTCCAGATGTCTGGCAGGCGGGACGTGTCGTCACGCTTGTTCATGTTGTGAGGGTGTTTCTCTATCTCGATGGCTTCCATGATTATTCTCTTGTGGTGATGTTCCATGTTAAAGAGCAATTTGGAATCTGCAAAATTAATTTCGTGTCCTGTTTCTTTCATGTGTTGGAAAAGAGAGGAAGATTTTTCTTCTTTTTTGACGGCATTCTTGTGTTCTGCGATACGTGCATTTATTCGTCTGTTTGTTTGTCCAATGTACGTGGCTGGGCAGACTTTGCAGGGTATTTCATAGACCCCTTGGTTTTCCAACTGGATTTTATCTTTGGGGTTTCTGAGGATATTGGCTATTTTTTGGTTGGTGCAAAAGGCTGTTTTGATATTGTGTTTATGGAGGATTTTGCTAATTTTATCTGTAGTGCCCTTGATATAAGGAAGGAGGGCCATGCCATTGTTTTCTTCCGTGTCTTGGTTTTTGGGGGGTGTTTCTTTTTGGATTAGCTTCTTAACCCTGTTTTGCTGGTATCCATTGGCGATTAACACATTTGAGAGATTCTGTAACTCAGTTGTCAAGTGGTCTTTGTCAGCCAGGCGTTTGGTTCTGGAGATGAGGGTCTTGGCTACGGAGTTTATTTGTGCAGGGTGGTGGTGTGATTGAGCATGTAAGTAGCGGTTGGTGTGTGTTTTTTTCCGGTAGATAGTGTGTCCTAGGGAGCCATCAGGTTTTTTGTAGATTAGGACGTCAAGGAAGGGAAGCTGGTTGTTGGCTTCTATTTCCATAGTGAATTGTATTTTGGGGTGTAGGCTGTTGAGATGTGTGAGGAAGCTATCTAGTTTTTCTTTCCCGTGTGGCCAAATTACAAAGGTGTCGTCAACATATCTGAGCCAAAGTTTGGGTTTGTGTTCTGACTTGTCTAAAGCATTGGTTTCAAAGTGTTCCATGTACAGATTTGCGATGACCGGTGAGAGGGGTGATCCCATAGGTGCTCCTTCTATCTGTTTGTATCTTTGTCCATTGTGGATGAAGTACGTGTTGGTTAGGCAGTGGTTGGTCAGGTCCAGGATGTATTCGGGGGGATTGTATTTGTTTTGAATGGCTGTCAAGGCTTCATTAATGGGCACTTGTGTGAAGAGAGATACAACATCGAAGCTCACAAGTAGGTCATCGGGATGTAGGTTTTGCTTCTTTATTGTTTCTATGAACTGGAAGGAGTTTGTAACGTGTGAAGAGATGGATTCTGCATAGGGCTGAAGTTGCTTAGCGAGAAATTTAGCGAGATTTTGTAGAGGTGAGCCTATGGAGCTGACTATTGGTCTGAGTGGTGTTCCTTCTTTGTGTATCTTGGGGAGGCCGTAGAGTTTGGGGCATCTGGATGATTTTTCTCTGGGGATGATTCTTAGCTGGATTTCTTCACTAATAGGAGAGGCTTTTATTTTGGATTTGGTGGTTTTTTCCAGATAGGTGGTGGGATCTGTTTTTATAGGTTGGTAGGTAGGGTCTTGGAGTAGATTTGATAGTTTTGCTTGGTAGTCCGATGTGTTCATCACAACAGTGGCATTACCTTTGTCTGCTGGGAGAATGATTATGTTGTTGTCTTTCCTCAGGTTGGTGAGTGCTTTCTGTTCTTCTTTGTGTAAATTGCTTCTGGGTGGTTTGCAGTTACCCCGAGACGCATCCCCACGGAAAACATCATATGCGGAGTCGAAGCTAGCCTAACCAAAATCAACCCAGATGAAGCCAATAAAATCAGACTTGAAGTCACCAACATCCTCTGCTCCAGCAAACCACCCAGAAGCAATTTACACAAAGAAGAACAGAAAGCACTCACCAACCTGAGGAAAGACAACAACATAATCATTCTCCCAGCAGACAAAGGTAATGCCACTGTTGTGATGAACACATCGGACTACCAAGCAAAACTATCAAATCTACTCCAAGACCCTACCTACCAACCTATAAAAACAGATCCCACCACCTATCTGGAAAAAACCACCAAATCCAAAATAAAAGCCTCTCCTATTAGTGAAGAAATCCAGCTAAGAATCATCCCCAGAGAAAAATCATCCAGATGCCCCAAACTCTACGGCCTCCCCAAGATACACAAAGAAGGAACACCACTCAGACCAATAGTCAGCTCCATAGGCTCACCTCTACAAAATCTCGCTAAATTTCTCGCTAAGCAACTTCAGCCCTATGCAGAATCCATCTCTTCACACGTTACAAACTCCTTCCAGTTCATAGAAACAATAAAGAAGCAAAACCTACATCCCGATGACCTACTTGTGAGCTTCGATGTTGTATCTCTCTTCACACAAGTGCCCATTAATGAAGCCTTGACAGCCATTCAAAACAAATACAATCCCCCCGAATACATCCTGGACCTGACCAACCACTGCCTAACCAACACGTACTTCATCCACAATGGACAAAGATACAAACAGATAGAAGGAGCACCTATGGGATCACCCCTCTCACCGGTCATCGCAAATCTGTACATGGAACACTTTGAAACCAATGCTTTAGACAAGTCAGAACACAAACCCAAACTTTGGCTCAGATATGTTGACGACACCTTTGTAATTTGGCCACACGGGAAAGAAAAACTAGATAGCTTCCTCACACATCTCAACAGCCTACACCCCAAAATACAATTCACTATGGAAATAGAAGCCAACAACCAGCTTCCCTTCCTTGACGTCCTAATCTACAAAAAACCTGATGGCTCCCTAGGACACACTATCTACCGGAAAAAAACACACACCAACCGCTACTTACATGCTCAATCACACCACCACCCTGCACAAATAAACTCCGTAGCCAAGACCCTCATCTCCAGAACCAAACGCCTGGCTGACAAAGACCACTTGACAACTGAGTTACAGAATCTCTCAAATGTGTTAATCGCCAATGGATACCAGCAAAACAGGGTTAAGAAGCTAATCCAAAAAGAAACACCCCCCAAAAACCAAGACACGGAAGAAAACAATGGCATGGCCCTCCTTCCTTATATCAAGGGCACTACAGATAAAATTAGCAAAATCCTCCATAAACACAATATCAAAACAGCCTTTTGCACCAACCAAAAAATAGCCAATATCCTCAGAAACCCCAAAGATAAAATCCAGTTGGAAAACCAAGGGGTCTATGAAATACCCTGCAAAGTCTGCCCAGCCACGTACATTGGACAAACAAACAGACGAATAAATGCACGTATCGCAGAACACAAGAATGCCGTCAAAAAAGAAGAAAAATCTTCCTCTCTTTTCCAACACATGAAAGAAACAGGACACGAAATTAATTTTGCAGATTCCAAATTGCTCTTTAACATGGAACATCACCACAAGAGAATAATCATGGAAGCCATCGAGATAGAGAAACACCCTCACAACATGAACAAGCGTGACGACACGTCCCGCCTGCCAGACATCTGGAAATTAGCCCTCCCCACAAAAACCGACACCAGATCCAGAGGCACACAGAACGCCACCACCAATCAACCACACCAGACCCAAACCCAGACCCTCTCCACAGATAAATTACAGACACCATCCAGTAACCAAACCATAGCGGCAACTCCGGATGCTGCACCCCCCTGCAATCCCTACACAGATCTGGCTGGCACAGGGCACAAAACCACAGCTCGCCCCTATACACGAAGCCAAGCCAAAGCACAACTAAGTGCAGTACAGCCATCTTCCCAGAAAAACTCTTCACAAATTCAAGAGGTCAAGACACGAAGGCTTTAGCAACTAATCCACACCTAATGACCCACCTAAGTGGTACTCAGAATATCACTCAAGAAATCACTCAAGATATCCCTCAAGTAATTAAGGAACAAAAGAAGAAAAGAACACTAGCCTGGGAACTTCCCCTCTGCCCAGAACTTTTGAGGCAATACACCACACCCCTCTACAGTATTTATAGGAACTCAAACACTGAGATCCCGCTCTGTTCCAGTAACAAGAAGCCGAAAGCACCAGCCTGAAGATGACGAGTGAGACCTCGTCGAAACGTCGCCTAGACACCCCAACTTTTACACGGGAAGACACCCGAGGACACCAAAACCTGCATATATATATATATATATATATATATATATATATATATATATAATTTGCCATGAGCTCACCATTGCCATCTAGTGTCACATTTGAATAATGCACTTAAAACACACTTAAAATGTTATATTTGCAAGAGAATAACAACCATGAGAGCCAAGTGTTTGCTCTGGACATTTGAAGTGTCAAGCTTGTAGGATTAAGTGTGGCCATGCTCAAGAAACTGAACACAAACCAAGTGTTAGATTGCAGGTATTGAGGTTGCTATGTGCACGGTGGCAAGTAATGTCATTATGAATGTTATGCGTGCCTATCGCCCAGAGTTCTTATCATGCATTTTTTTCAACCATATGCTGAATACTCAGAAAAACAACAAATAAAGCTGATTATTACCCTAGTTCCAGGATGTACCCAGGCTCTGGATGTATCACAGTCCCTTTTGATAACGGTCATATGGACAGCTCCTAGTCAAGTTGGTCATTGCTGTTTGCTCTGACAGTGAATTTCACCTTCTCCCCCCCCCCCAATGGATTGCTGCTGCTGTAAAAGGTGTAGCAAAAACCATCTTGTTCTACAGGTAAGCATGCCAGCTACTTAATCTCAGGCCAAATATCTTTTTAAAATAAGCAGCCATAACGTTTTTCAAGCCTTCAGAAGTACAGCAAGTGAAAATAGTAATAAATTGATATTGGGCATAACATTGAATTGGATGCGTGGAAAAGATTATGGAAGGAGGGTTTGAGATTCACAGGATGCGTGGCTTTGAAGGAAAACTTGCTAAAAATGATGTATAGATGGCATTTGACGCCAGTAAAATTAGCTAAAATGTATAGGAAAAAAGAATGAAAGTGTTGGAAATGTAAAAAGGCAGATGGGGACTATTTTCATATGTGGTGGACCTGCGATAAGGTAAAAAAAAATTGGGAAGCAATTTATAATGAACTCAAAAAAATATTTAGATATACTTTCCCCAAAAGACCGGAAGCGTGTCTATTAGGCTTAATAGGAACAGAAATTAAAATAGAAGATCAAAATTTGTTCATGTATGCTACAGCTGCCGCGAGGACCCTTCTGGCCCAAAGATGGAAAGTACAAGATATACCAACTATTCAGGAGTGGCAGGCGAAGTTGACAGAATATGCAGAACTTGCCAAACTGTCAGGGAGGATCCGGGACCAGGGAGATCAAAGATACCAAAATAACTGGAGTAAATTTATTGAATATTTAAAGAAGAGTTGTAAAGAGGTCAAGACACTAGCAGGATTGACATAATACCTCCAATGTATAATAGTACTAATTTGAGAATGATGTGTGTGATGGAAAGAGGATAAATATACCAGTTGTGGGGAGGGAGGGGGGTCGTGACTCGGCAGAGTCAAAGGAAATGTATGGTGCTATTACAATTTGTTGGAAAAGAATATGTAAGGAAAACAATAAAAATTCACTTGGGCAAAAAGAGAATAGTAATAAATTGAACAAAGCCACCAGCAAACTAACTCCTGTTCATATGGTACAGTTGTCGGCTACAGGCTTGTCACTCCGGGAGCCTAAAAAAGGGGGATCATGACTTTATAGATTGTAGCTCTTCTGCTTTGTTTCTTGACTCATCAGTAAATAAATTATACCCCTCGGTCTCATGAGCAGCTACAAGTCAAATGATGTACAGCTGCTTCTCTCTATTTTCGTAAGCCTGCTAAATAAATCTGTTGCACATTACAAGGAACAATTCATATCCCGCATCCTTATAAAACAAATTTAGAACCATTAAGAAGCTTCCCATTTGACTTCCAATAGAAGTTTAATTGCATCACAGTTTGAAGCCAATAGGCCTTTAGATAAAAAATAAATAAACAGAAGAGAGGGGAGTTTGGAGCAGATGCCAAACTGCAGAGGGACTTGGGATTCTATACGCCTTTCTTCCCAATATTAGTTTGCTGGCTTGCAGAACTGCCACATTTAATGGCTTGCCAAAAATAATCATTACCATATGAAAGGGTTTCATTTAAGTCCCTTCTCAATCTATTAGTAAATATTCATTTTGCCAGGAATCTGGAAACAGGCAAAATGATAAAGTTCAGATGATGCACTCACAGGACCATACGGCTTGGAAAATGTTGCTGCTTCCGTGTTGATGAAACTTTCAAAAAATGTGAGCAATGCGATTTCGTAAGGATCACACACTTACTGTGAAATTTCTTTTCCTCAACAGCTGCTGCTTTACTGTAGCCCGTGAGTCCAGAGAGGACCATATATCTGCCCTTTCTCAGGGCATTGGCATACGACCAAACATCATATACTGCAGCCAACAGGAAAGGAGTTTAGCAAGATGCTGAGCAAATAATTCTTAACAAATATGCTATTCAGTGAATTATCCTTACTTCCTGATGAAGATTGCAATTTCCAGCCTACTTATGGTTTCGAGGATCACTCATTCATGCTATGCTAAGTTTGGATTGGCTGCAGACATCAGAGTATATCTCTGCCTCAAACGGAGGCATATTACACTATGGACTTAGCTGTCAAAAACTCACAGAAAGAAACATAAGTTATGGAACTATGTTGGCCTACAAACCAGTTACAATACATCTGGGTCCTTAGATGACTCACAGCACACAGGAATGTCTACCTGTGTGGCATGCAGCCACCAAAACTGATCAAAAGAAAGGAGAGTGGTTTGATGTTTCAGTCTGACAACTGACAACTTGCCCTCCTACATTACCACTAAGGCCCAGATCCATAAGTGAAAAGCCCAGCTATGACATGCAAGGGACACATGCCCAATGAGGGGCTTGGGCTGCAAACATATGTGCACATATATTTATGGGCACCTGCAAGGAGCACCCAGAATGTTAAAGCTAGTTTTCCTCAGGCTGTTGCATGTTGCAAGGGCTGGGTGATATATCAATATATTGTCCAAAACTGGTCCACATCGTGATATCGGTTGCACAATTTTTGACCTGGCTATGTATCACGAAACATGATGTGTATGCTATGCAAAAATCAGGATGCAGGAAAAACTGTGAGGCCAGCTGGTGTCTCTACAGAGCTCCATTTTTATTTAGCACATCATTGATATATCAGTATTATTATTATTATTTATTCAACTTATACATCAGTATATATATATCAGTATATCACAATGTTGATCTGGTGATATATTGAAAAATAGATATCTCCCAGCCCTAGTGCATGTTTTCTGTCAATACCAGAGAGACATTTGACAGTCCAACACTTTCTTTTGTTTTTGTGTTTTACAGATAACCACCCAAGTGTGTAGTTGTGGATGGACCGCTTGCTTGCTTAGTTTCACTGTATCTGCAAGGATTTGTAACTAGCCAATGGTCAAGGATGTTCCCTGAAACACAAGGAGATGCACAAAGCTTTGACTTAAGGTATTCACTCTCCAGAATGAAACTATGCAGATGCTTGGCTGGCATTTGTTGCCATCTGGGTGACCTCGGAAACTATCTAGAGGCAAGAAACCCAAGGGCAAAAGGAATGTCTCCGGCAAACAGGAGAGTGCTTAAGCATTCCTTCTTTCCTCTTGTGGCCAAAGCTGTTTGCATCTAAGAAGTGATCAACTCAGGGCAAATACAGTTATCAGAACTGAACTTGACAGTGGACATGAAGACTGTAGAAGCGTTTTCTGAAATGCAGGTCCTGTGTTTCTTTAATAAGGCAAAAACAGGATCCTAAAAGTATAGGATAGGAGACTCTGAGATGGTTCACACTTATTTGTACATGGACACACAGAACGTAACCCTGTTTTTCCCCTGCTTCCTCAGTCCTGGGTGTGACCCAGTACCAGCTGCTCGCTGAATATTTTCAATCCCAAAGCAGGGAACAGTAAAAGAAAGTAATAAATGTATTCGGGGGGGGGGGGAATAACAAAACACAAAAATCCAGAAATCATAAAATCAGGTCCAATAAATAACAATGACTTAGCAGCTGCATCATAAGGCAAATGAAGCTAAACCACAGTGAAGACAACAATTAGAAAACAGATGTGAGCAGAACCTCTCAAGCAAGTCTCTCCTGCAACCCATTCCTTAGGCTCTTTCCACCACACTGCCTCTGGAACATGGCCACAAAATGTGCAGCATCCCAAATTCAATGAAGCCGCCAGCCATATATCGTGGCCTGACAAATGATCCAAGTTCCAAGTAGGTTAAAAAATAATTTTAAAAAGGGGTGGGCCTCTGTACGTGGCTGAAGGTTTGGATTCCACTTGATGAGTCACAAATGATGGAAGCCTTTTTTGAAGCACCAGGGGTTGTGACACCAGGTGCCATGGAGATGCACGCAGTTAATTTTTTCTTGGGATGATTTGACTAATAAGTTTCAATGTACATTGGCAGTGACCCTAACTACTACTACTACTACTTCTTCTTCTTCTTCTTCTTCTTCTTCTTCTTCTTCTTCTTCTTCTTCTTCTGCCTTTCCCCATCATTTGTGTTCTTCTGCACCTGTACTTCACTTGAGGGACGTGGTGGGACTGACCTTGGGAAGGGCTGCCATACGTCTGGTTTCCCCCAGAGATTACCTGGATTTCAAAGGCGGAACTGATATTCAGAGGGAATTTCCAAAAGGCCGAACTTTGTCCTGGATCTTAGACAAGTCAATAGAAAAATCAGCAACTTTCGGGTTTTCCTTTAAAAAGCTCAACAATTTTCAGGGTGTCCTTGTTTTTACTTTTTGAAATATGTCAACCCTAAAGGTGGGTGAGATAGCCTCACAGGTTGTAATACATTTCTTAACTGTGGCCCACAGACTACAGGTTGCCCGAACGGCATTTTCAGGTGGTCTCCCAGATGAAAGTAGATGAAAATGCCAAGGTGATTAATGTTGATTGATCCGCACTTCTACATCTCAGGCAGTTCTACTGAATGCATGCAGTGATGAAAAAGGGGAAACAATAGAAGGCTTGCTGTGCTGTGTCACTATTCTTTTAACTTTGTCACTATTATTTCAAAATAAAAAAATTCCTTCCAGTAGCACCTTAAAGACCAACTAAGTTAGTTCTTGGTATGAGCTTTCGTGTGCATGCACACTTCTTCAGATGTGCATCTTCAGATGTGTAGTTCTTGGTATGATGTGTATCTGAAGAAGTGTGCATGCACACGAAAGCTCATACCAAGAACTAACTTAGTTGGTCTTTAAGGTGTATCTGAAGAAGTGTGCATGCACACGAAAGCTCATACCAAGAACTAACTTAGTTGGTCTTTAAGGTGCTACTGGAAGGAATTTTTTTATTTTGACTATGGCAGACCAACACGGCTACCCATCTGTAACTATTATTTCAGTAATGCTCACTCAGCAACTAGCCAAGCTTCCCTCCCTTGCAATGCTTCACCTTCTCCTGTCCCTTAATTTGGGAGTGTGTTGAACTGTCATGACTATTTGCTCTGGTGCTCATTTGAATATCTGTGAGCAGGATCTGGGTGGATACCCTGATGGTATCCGAACTCAGTGCTGTCTCTCTTACCCCCAGTCTCCCCAGAAACTTACCTTGGAGCAGGTAGAAGGAAGAGATGGGTACTGCAGACCATCTTTCCCCATGACAGATGCAGGGACTTAGATGCCATTCTCCTCACCATCAGGAACAAAGTGTCCCACCACCACCACTTTCTCCCTTCTCCAACATAATATTTCTGGGAAGCCTGAGGGCTCTCCCCATGTTCGACTGGAGACTTCAGGGATGTTTTTATTCCATCTTCTACATCATTTCCTATACTTTGTGGAGGTTCACAAAGAAGAAGCAAACCATAACAGTGGTCCCCCGTGCAACAAAACTTTAAGAATTGATGGACTAGATGGTCTTTTGGTCTCACTATTTTGTGATACAAAGCTCCCCATCTGTTTTTGAACAGGAAACTCCATTTCATGCCTCATCAGCCCTGGAATGTTCAGTGCCATTCCATCTCAACAGCTTGTCTAGGGCCTAGTTCATACATGCTAAAATCCCCCAGGCTGCCATCCTTATTAGGAACAAATATACGAGCCGTCTGACTACGCAGCAGGTAAAAGAAATGTGCCATTGGCCTCATGCAGGGTGCTCCTGGCAAACTCAGTTGCCCATTTGTCTCGTATGCTCCTTCTTCCATGCTCCTGTGGCTGAAAAACTGCCCCCCATGGGGGATTTCAGCGGACTGGACATATGGCCACCAGCTAAACTGGAAAAGAGCTTCAAAAATGAACAAATGTTTCAAATGGACTGAAGTGGTTTTCTATCCTTTCCCTCTCCCAGGGAAGCATGTTTCTTAAAAAAAGACGAGGGATTCCTAATTAGTGCTGACTGCACACTGCCGTTTCATCATCTTTGTCTGGCAGCATGAAGAGAACCAGGACACCAGATTTAATAATGCTAAGTATTCCCAACTGCAACGTTTTACAGTACTCATTGACCCAAGGTTCCTCAGGAAGGCTGAAAACAGATGTGTGTTGCTGCACAGCATACAGTAAATCACCTCGAGAATATTAATGCGACATTAAGTAAAACTTTTGTTTCTAGCGGAGCCCTGACTTGCACCATAAAGTTTCCAACAGATGGTGTTGTCACTTTGAAAGCAGAGAGATAAGAGAACAGAAACAGCCACATCCAGCCCATTCATGTTTTGTAACTTCAAGTGACACTCGGTTCTTCTCCAATGTAAAGAACAAAAGCTGAAAACAGCCTGAGGAGTGAAGTCGACGCAGCTTGCCGTCTTCTTCATGCCAAGCAACTTCAAACCCTTCCAAGTGTTGCTGCACAAATCCCACAGAAGCTTTTGTTGACAAGATGCAGTTATGAGAGGAGCTGAGGGGAGATCTAAAGCATACAAAGCCCAGCTCGGCTTCAGATAAACGAGGAGACAACAATCCTGAACATAGCTACCACGAATCTGATGGCCACTTTGCATGTTACCAAATCAATTGCTTTAAGTTACTCACGGAATACAAGAAATCCTTTCAAGGGTCCATACAGCCCAGCATTCTGTTTCCAACAGTGGGAAGTCAATGCCTCATCGGGCCTATGAGCCAGGCATGAAGAGGGCTGACCCCAGCACCTGCTATTCCAAGGTGCAGAGTCTGTGCAAGCGAAGGTTGCTTCAGAAACAGAGGCAGCCTGAACATCACGGCTGACAGCTATGATTAGACCCATCCAAAATGTACTTTTTCCTTTTAAAGGGCCATCTAAGCCTTTACCACAGCTTCTGGCAAAATAATAGTGATAATTAATGTTATTCCATATGTGAAGAAGCACTGCAGTTGTTTGCCTCGCTCCCCAGCAATTCTAGAGGGAAACTAAGGATGAGTCCGAACAAATAAAAGGGATTATTTGCTTTTTTGTAAATATAGCCGACCTTTCAAGAAAGCATCTCCACAAGGCAGCCTACAATGATAAATCACAACAATACGGCAATACAGGCAATTCTGAACTTATGCAGGGCATTGTGCATAAAGCCAAAACCGTATATAGTCAAAACACATTGGGTTCCAGAGTGGGTGGGATTGCCTGACTTTTTTCCAGAGGTCCCACTCCCTTTCCTTTTTAAAAAAAAACATTGCAAGCGTTTAAAGCTGTATGCACACAAGCTAAATGTGCATAAGTTGCAAGTTATCTGTACATAATAATAACAAATCATTTCCCTCAAATTTTGAGCAGTTGCTGCAAACCTGGCCAATCTAACAAATCGCATCGTCCTCCCAGAGAGCACGTGTTGTGGTGAGATCATCAGGACTGACCTCACTGCTTGTGTGGGTGGGAGCGATTGGACAGTCACAACAACCCTTGGTTGCTGGGGTAAATCTGGCCATTGGGATCATTTCATGCATTAACCAAGAGACCTTTATATACCGCTGCGCGCTGCATTGAGCTTCCTTTTTTTCACCTCGTGCACCGGATCACCCACCCACTCTCCCTATATTTAGGGTTCATTATGACCTTGCTGTGCCGTCGTGGGTCGTCTGCTTTTGGGACAGGGGCCCAGTAGGAATTTTCCCATTTGGCGGATTGGCTGGTGCCATTTGGGTTTCGCCTGCCGCGTAGCAAATCGCCACAACATTGTAAGGTTTGGCGGTTAGGCGTTGGTTCAAGGTGGAGGGGAGGTTGTCATACCTGCCCCTCCCAATGTGCGAAAGAGTATTCCGTTAAAGGAATCCAGGAGCTCGCCTTGCTTTTGTCCGATCCCCTTCCAGGGGTTAGGGCCATGCCAGAGCCACTGGGAGCATTTCGGGTGAGCTTGAGTCTGAGCCTGCTCCAATGTTCAAGAAGGACACTGACAAACTGGAACGTGTCCAGAGGAGGGCAACCAAAATGGTCAAAGGCCTGGAAACGATGCCTTATGAGGAACGGCTAAGGGAGCTGGGCATCTTTAGCCTGGAGAAGAGGAGGTTAAGGGGTGATATGATAGCCATGTTCAAATATATAAAAGGATGTCACATAGACGAGAGAGAAAGGTTGTTTTCTGCTGCTCCAGAGAAGCGGACAGGGAGCAATGGATCCAAACTACAAGAAAGAAGATTCCACCTAAACATTAGGAAGAGCTTCCTGACAGTAAGAGCTGTTCGACAGTGGAATTTGCTGCCAAGGAGTGTGGTGGCGTCTCCTACTTTGGAGGTCTTTAAGCAGAGGCTTGACAACCATATGTCAGGAGTGCTCTGATGGTGTTTCCTGCTTGGCAGGGGGTTGGACTTGATGGCCCTTGTGGTCTCTTCCAACTCTATGATTCTATGATTCAATGCTCCCCCCGGATGTTTTCCCTTACTGACGTCTGCTGGAGTCCAGGCGTCAGTGCTGCCCTGCTGAGGTCAGGTGTAGCTAGTCAGGAACCAATGCCTAAGCAAACCAGTCATGATCTGTAATCAATAAAGATGTGGCCAACATTATGCCAATAACCTTAAACTAAATTCTGTGTCAATCGTGTCTTTATTTATTGGGGGAGGTCTTGAGATCTTAACACGCAAAAATCATGCAATTGGAATATAATTTTGAGCTTGATCAACAGCATCAAGTTTTTGTCTGACTATATATATATGGACTAAGTTACAAAACAGAGTGGAAGTAAACAGTGCTTAGTACAATTGCATTCTTAGAGGATTCAAGAATGTCACAGACAGCTTGCTGTGTAGCCTTTCCCAAACACATATAAATTCCGATTATCATTCCTGTTTGTATTCACACTCCATATAAGCTCTCACCATAATACAATTCTCACCTTTTCAAACACTATGAGCAGCCTACTTTATTGTGTGTGTCTGTTGCCTGTGCTTTCCATGTTTGTTTCTCAAGTCTATATCTGCAGGCAGAGAAAAAGGCGTGTAAACAGATACAGTACGGCTTAATATAAATGTGCAATTGTCTCTGTGGGCCATGTGAATAATTGCAATTTGGAAGACTTATCAGCGACAGGCTAGACCACCAGAGTAGAATTAGATCCATGACATTAGGCTACCAAAGAATAAGACGATGCTGAGGCCATTTCATGTAGCCTCTAGGATCTTGTTACAAGCTTAAGAATTCCAACACTTACATTTCTCACGAAGTCAAAAGGAAACAAGTATGTGTTTTTAAACGTTTTAAACACGTTTTCATTTAAATGGTATTATCTTGCCATTTTGGTTTTGGCTGCCCTGGGCTCCTTTAAGAGGAACAGCAGGATATAAATTGAATTTACAACAATTACTGCCATTATCCCATGATATGTGAAGTTGCTGTGACCAGTCCTGCGTCATAGACACAGATGCTGTTTTCTCACAACATTGAAATGCTCATGATTTTGTCCTTTACATGTAGGTCCCACCGAGGCCCTTTGGGTAACTCAGAAGAAGGAGACCCAATTTGCCATTGTTAGCTCCAGGTACTAGGGGTGGAAGAACCAATCTCTCACACATGTGTGTGTCCCACCCCCACCCAGCATTGGGATCTGTGAGAAGGAAAACATGGGTACGAGGTGCCCCTCAAGGGGTTAAAATAGAATTTGCCATACTTGGTGTTATGTACTGAAGTTCTCGCCCTGGGCCAGCAGGGGGATACTGTAGATAGTTATGCAAATGAAGGATCGAAAGTGACATTCAGTGATTGGATAGTTTTAGAAAGTTGTTACAGTGACGTTGTACTTGAGCTCTATATAAGCAGGCTGACTGAACCCTTCAGTTCAGTTCTGTTCTGGCCTGTGAATAAACAAGAGCTGTTTGAAGAATCGCTGTGTCGTCTGATATGTCGTCCCCCACAACTTAACACTTGGCAACATGCTTTGGGGCTATTCCATGGTGGGTGCTTAAACTCTAAATAACCAGGCCTCAATAGTAAAGTAGGAAAGGGTAGGGTGAGGAAGTTGAATACTCAAAGCCACACTTTCAAGACAGAGTTGTCCAAATCGCAGGCTAATTGTTGGTCAGCTACAA
This sequence comes from Podarcis liolepis, assembly GCF_965112155.1. Lineage (NCBI taxonomy): Eukaryota > Metazoa > Chordata > Lepidosauria > Squamata > Lacertidae > Podarcis > Podarcis liolepis. The sequence goes on from NC_139556.1 coordinate 6,001,965, forward strand.
CAACTGAATGATTTTCCCATCCAGATTAGGCTGCTGAATTGAAGAAAGCAAAGTAGGGCAGGACTTTTGTGTGAACTGTGACCTCAGGTACTGAAAACAAATTCCTAGGCTCAGAATGTGATCAGAGGCGCCCTGTAGTTTAATTCTAAGCCGTTTGTAGCTGACTCAGCTTGGTAGATTTTGGGGTACTAGTAGAAAGAAAAGAAAAGAAAAATATGGCCCAACAAGTCTCATGTTTGCCCACCCTTTTGTGTACCTAGTCAACATTTAAGGTACAAAAGAGATTTGAAAGGCAATTTGTCTCCCTAGTCTTGGCATTTGTGCAGAACATTATGCAAAGTCTTAACTTTTCATTATTCATGTAATTACACAATAAGTTGCTGTTCAGCTTGCTATTGATTTTCAAGTTGGCCCTTATCCCTTGTTGTGGAAGATGAGCATTCTTGCTCTCTAGCAACCATAAGATGCAATTGTCCTCCACCAAAGCTTTCTTCGAGTGTTGGCTTCATGAAGAGGGTCAGGGTGCTAAAAGAGGCTTTGAGTTCATGTGTCCAACCCCAAAGTCACACAGCTGCCCCTGTGGCCCTGATGGGCATAACTTCTCAAGCAAGGGTCCTGCTCATAGGTGAAAGCTCCCCTTGTGATTTAGAACCCTGGGCAACTACAGACCTTTTCAGGCACTACCAATAAGCGCTACGTCGGCATGTGATGGAGCAGCAAGGACAAGCGTGGTAGCTCTGCCACCTCATCACTGTTCTCGTCATCCCCCAACATTTGGAGGGTCAGCTTATGAAATGGGAAGCCTGTTGTACTTACAGCGGTTCCCCATATATTTTAGAACCCTGATCTTTTCCCAAGGATCCCCCTAAAACATCTGAGCATCTTCTATGGGTGCAGGATGCTCTCAGTTCAGAAGATCACACTCAATGGGTTGGAGGATGAGGACAACAGCTATGAGCAGAGAGAGGAGCTAGCATGCTAATCCCCATTGCCTCTCCCATGATAACTTAACACTTACTGGCGCAGACTACCTTCCTCTGAAATAATGCCCAACACAACAGGAATGGGAGGAGATGTGTGGCTTTGGGGACAGGGCTAATCCCCTTTTACCATGCTTGCACATGAGGAATTCCTGAAGAAGACTCAAGTGCTTTTCTTATCTCTCTCTCTTTCTTTCTTTCTTTCTTTCTTTCTTTCTTTCTTTCTTTCTTTCTTTCTTTCTTTCTCTTTCAAAATAATTTTATTAAATATTTTCTTGGTTTACAAAAGTCCGTCTATTATCTCTTTTTTCTAACCTGGAAAAGGCAGCAACCACAATATATGAGTCAAAGTTAGTATGATACTGAAACCTGACATCCAAATTCCTCAAATTTCCCCTCTTCCCCCCAAAAGAGGCCTCTGTGTTTCTTCCTTGTTCTCAGAGCACTTCAGAATTTCTCCCTAATTTCGGTGTGTATGGGGTAGATAGTACCATATCATTGTGAGATGGGTGAGGGTGACTTGTGTGATTTTATTTCCATTAAATATTTTCCCAGCACCCTGCAGCCTCCCTGACTGCCTTCCCCATGAGAGAAGTTACAGACAATGTCTTCTCCTGTTCTGTACCCAAAGTACGGGGACCTGGGGAGGCTGGCTACCAAGAGCCTGAGACTGAAATTTGTTAAATTGTGGAGGAACATATCAGACGACACAGTGATTCTTCAAACAGCTCTTGTTTATTCACAGGCGCAGAACAGAACTGAGCTGAAGGGTTCAGCCAACCTGCTTATATAGAGCTCAACTACAATGCAACAGTAACAACTTTCTGTAACTATCCAATCACTGAACGTCACTTTCAATTCCTTATTTGCATATGTGGACCTGAGTGAAAACTATCTACAGTATCCCCCTGCTGGCCCAGGGTGAGAACTTCAGTACATAACAGTATTCTTACTTGCCTTGTTTTTAAAGGAAGCCCTTCATTCCATCTTAAAGTAAAAACCCCACCCATGAGAATTTCACTAAAATGTTCAACTGCAGTTTCTTTTGTAAGATGCTTCTGAATCATGAGTGGCTTCATGAAAACATTCACCAGGCACCAATTATACTGTTCTTCTTAACAGGTTTTTGCATGTCAGTTTATCACCAAAAGCAATTACGAGGGAAAGTCGTGGCAAAATAGAAGATAAAGATGTTTGCAAAAATGCTAATATTTACAGTGCATTCTCGAGAGTTCAGAATGTGACTGGCAAGTTGCTGAGTGATATGTGGGCTCTTTCTTACCTGAGTCTTAATGTTAGTCATTCTACGCAAGCAAAACAGATGGAAAGCAGTTGTTTAAGAAGTTACACCTCACAAATGTACATAACTACCTAACACTTCATAATACTGCAAGTGTAACAAATCACTGGCCATCAACAAGACAATAAAAGACCAATCGAAGAAGGAAACAACTTATTACTTCAGAGTGGAAGGTATTATTTATGCCTGTCTCTCTCACACACCTCATTTTATTGCTTTCTGCAGTAACGTTTCTGGAAAGCCTGTTCAGCCATCTAACTAGTTAAGCATTTATCTGCAGCGGTATTTGAGTAATGTAGACTGAAGTGAACATTAAACACATTTTGGATGGGTGAAATATTTTAGCATTCGAATTTCACAAAAAGCGAGCTTAAGTCATCCGAATCCCAACTATGTGTACTTCATGCCGTGTCTGGAAACAAGTATAGAATTTGCCTTTTCCCAATAATCCAAGCTTCCATTCAAAAACAAGAGCCTGCCCTCAGGCTTCTCACAGAGATAGGGGCAGTTTGCACAATCCAATTAGTGCATTGAGAATGGTTTGGCCTGTGGCAGAATCACTGTAATTTTTCTCTTAACCTTCCAGTACAATTTTTTTGGGGTGTGTGTTAATGTCATAGTATGAATTTCTAACACCTGGGGAAGTGAATAGCCATCTAGGCAGTTTTGTATAGAATTTTAAAGGCTGGGTCACGCCAATCTGCTGATTCTAAACAACATGGTTTGGGATTGAGGCTTGATCTCCATGTTAGCATGTAGTGCGCAACAGTGCTTTGTGCGCAACACAGTCCCGATGTGTAGCGTGGCTCATTGCCATAGGCAAATGAAAGTGGCCCAATAAGTCCTGAGCCCTGGACTCTTCATAGGAGGAGGAGGAACTTGCCTGGAAGCTCAGGGGAGAATATGAACCCCTGGAGCAAGACCCAGTGGCAGAGCTTCATGCCCTGGCACCGGGGGGTGGAGAGCAGGCGGGGGCAGGGCTGGTGGGCGTCCTGGGGGCGTGGCACACCGCCAGGGGGCGTGGCACCCAGCACGGGTGGGGGGGCAGCTGTGATGGCTCCCTACTGGGATCACGCTGCCAGGGGCGGTGTGCCCCCCGCACTCCTCTTCCTCCTCACTGGCAAGACCACCTTCTGAGTTAAGCATCCCTTTCCCTTAGCCTCCTTGGTATGTGATTCCAGTTGAGATAAGTCAACCGTTGGAAGGATAGACTTGCTGGGCTCTTACAAAACCTAGTCTACCACATGTCATGGGTGCTTTAGTTGAGATTCCGGCACTGCCACCATAGGGTTGGACTAGATGACCCTCGGCGTCCCTTCCAACCCTATAATTCTATGATCCTATTATTATTCTTATAGGGCATATCCACACCGATTCTGCACTTCACTCTGTGGCTTCTCCTCAGATTGCAGAAATCTTTCACCTTTTACAATTCTGCACATCACATGATAAAGAAAGCACTGGGTGATGAGAGGGCTGGTGCTTGGTTTTGTTTAAAATAATAACTCTCCATTGTGCTTGGCCACATCATAAGAGCTCTGCATGCACTCATTAATGTCAAACACTGAGTGCTAATGCGAACGTTACATTTTAAGCACACAGTGGGATTAATTACAACGAAATGGCAACTTGCTGCAAAGCTTAGAGAGCCAGTGTGGTGTAGTGGTTAAGAGCGGTAGTCTCGTAATCTGGGGAACCGGGTTCGATTCCCCGCTCCTCCACATGCAGCTGCTGGATGACCTTAGGCCAGTCACACTTCTTTGAAGTCTCTCAGCCCCACTCACCTCACAGAGTGTTTGTTGTGGGGGAGGAAGGGAGAGGAGAATGTTAGCCGCTTTGAGACTCCTGAAGGGGAGTGAAAGGCGGGATATCAAATCCAAACTCTTCTTCTTCTTAGTCTGTCTTTGCTGAAAAGGTTGTTGTGCAATCTCCACATCTTTATGTTTTTGTGCCCTTGGCGCCCACAGCAACACCCTCTGGACTATACAGTTCAGACGGGAGGCAATCATGCGCACATGTTTGAATAGCACCAGCAGCATTTGCCCATTGTTCTTGTGGTTCTTTGGATTGGGAGAATGGCAATTGGTGTTCCCAGGGTAGAAGCAAGTCTGTTGCTTCGAATTGCTTGGGCCTCCCCCCCTCCTCATTGCTCTGACCACCACAACCCAAGTTGCAGCCGCTTACTCGTGATAAATAGCTTGCACTCTATGCTTTTGTAAAACGCACATGGAAAATGGACCTTCAACCTGACAAATTCTCATCATATTGAAGAATGCACTGACTCAAGTACAAGCAATATCTAGGAAAGACATTTTTTCATGTAAAAGAATTGCCAGAGTTATGATGTGCTGCTACTGATTCCCTGCAAAACTTGAAGAAAAACATTGTGAAATGCACTATTCATTTCAACCACCGGGAAAACATTTATGCTAGCAAGCGAATGCAGAAGCACTAATTCCAATAGCAACCTAGCAGGAAGCCAGCCCAAACTGTCAACCAATGTACTGCTGTGCAGAAGTACAAAAAGAGGTTTATTTATTTCAGACAGTAACACACGCACCTCAGACACAAAACCACACACAGTCAGTCTAAAGTTATGTCCACTTTATGGGAATTGACTTATACATTGTGATAGTCGCAGGACTGTATTATGTGTGGATGTCAATTTGAGATCAATGGGGTTTTATGCAACCGTCTGATTGCCGCAATTATTTCCAGCGAGGACAATTGTTTGGTTAATAGTCGCTAGGGTAATTTGAAATCCCTGTAACCAGAGATTTTTTCATCTATTTTTTAAAAAAATTTTTATGGAGCGAATGAGGAGAATCAATCAAGCCATTTCCTTTCAGCAAGGACAATCGATGACTTGTTTGTTCAAACGATGAGACATTACTTTTACCTCTGGGCCAGAATGAAACTCAGGTAGGACAGTATAAATGCACATGGCAGGAATGTTCCACCAGCCAGTGGTGTAGCGTGGGGGGGGTGTGCAGGGGGGGCCGGCCGCACCGGCCACAACATCTGGGCGTAGGGTTAGGGGGCGCAAATCCACGGGTTAGGGGGTGCAAATTACTTGCCTTGCCCCGGGTGCTGACAACCCACGCTACGCCACTGCCACCAGCACTGCAAGCACATTGATTGGTGCCGATGTTTAGATCCAGACAAATCACAAACCTATTTTCTTATGGGGCGCCCCATACAACTGTGCTTCAGAGAGCTTTGTGGGGATGTGCTATGTAAACCATAGTAAGCCGTGTGTGATTTTATTAATCATGCAATTCTATCAATGTTTAATTTTTTTAAAAAAAATATATGTGTTTAGCTGTTTTTATTTTTATATAAGCTATGTTGAGTCCCGTCAAGGGAAAAGGTGAGGTATAAACAAACAAACAAACAACAACAAAATCAAACCTAATCTAGAGTATTGGTTGAGCAAAACACTCTGATAAATTAGAACAGTCAACTTTGTTGTTCATTCCATCTTTCTGTTTTCTCCTTGCATTTAGCAGTTTGTATCACTCTACGAAGCATAGTTGCAACTCAAGGATGCATACTGAAGATCAGTTTGCAGTTTCCTCTTGGCAACATGTCGTTCACCTGTCACCACAACTAGAATCAAACTGGTCAATGGAGATTCCTCTTTCCACTCTCTTTAGAAGGCATGCCTAGTGTCAAAATAGGGGTTCTAACTCACAATAGTGAGTAGAGAACCAGGGAATGGTGAGCAATTACTCTGGTGCATATATGGCTATAACCATAGTGTTAATATATGGCTTAATATTATATGGCCACCTCACCTCACTCATATGTTTCAGATGCTAGTGAGGCGGCCATATAATACTAAGCTACTTATCAGTATCATCCCTGTGTAAAGCACATTACTCAGTTTCAATAATGACAACAATATTTTAAACACTCCAACTGGTGATCAGAAAGAAGAAATCTGAGAAACACTTTAAGATTAATGCAGCAGTTTTCTAATGTCTGAAGTCTAACCAGTTAAATAGTTCTGTTGCCTATAGTTTGGTTTGAGAAAAGTACTTGCCAAGATGGGTGCCCTCCCGATGTTTGGACCACAACTCCCATCAACCCCAACCAGCACAGCTGCTGGGATTTGTAGTCCAAACCATCTGGAGGGCACAAGCTTACTCAGAAGCAAGACGCACTGAATGACATGGGGTTTATTCCCAAGAACGTGAACACAGGTGTGGAGCCTTAACAGCCAGGCCCCCTCTAGGCATACTCAGAATCAAGCCCCACACAGTTTGATGGAGCTTAGCTCCCAAGTAAACGTCTGCACCCTCTCTTTGGGGTAAGCCCCCCTGAACAAAGTGTAAAACATGCCTGTATACATATGCAGAGATGTGGCTTCACAGCTGCAGAACTATTTCCATTAACTTGGTAATAAGCCCAACTGAACACAATAACACTTCCTTACACATGAATAGGATGAGGCTCAATGTAGATTTGGTATTTGGACATTGAAGCACCATCTGCTGCAACCATTGTAGTGGAAATCAGGGCGCAGGCATGTTTACCCAAAGGTATGGGGGCGGGGGCCCTTGCTCCTGGGTTTATAACTTTTCAACCTATGCTGCCTCTGCAAGGAACTAGGCAAATGCTCAGCCCCTGTTCCCTAGAAGCCACAGGTTAGCCTCTCTGTCAAAGCAGCTTTTCACCAAATCCCATCATGAGCAAATGAGAGTCTAACTTCCTGGGTTGCTGCAGGCATTATGCAGAGATGAAATATTAGCAGATGCACGGTTTTAAACTCTGGGATTTGGAAAGATGAGGTGGTTTCTTTCTGACACTCTTGCCTTCACTAAACCTGGAGAGTTGAGAAACAGTTCAGAAAGGCACAAATATTTTCTAGTCAAGTAATTTGACTTTGGGCTATATATTTAAGCTGGAAGCAGGCTGCTATTGGCAGTCAGTCAGCTTAATTACAGTGTGATGACACTTGTTCGTTTGGAAGATGATTCATCTGGCGGCTTAGGAATCCAGCCCACCCCCACTCTGCCAAATACTCAGCCTAGATCCAAAAAGAGAGATTCAATTTAGCCTGCTAATTCTTAATGGGGATCAGTCCTTCAATGGCAGGGCAATATCTACACCAATTTGGGGTGCCCTGATGATTATTTTGGGGAGCCCGGAAGTGCAAAGTTGAGCTGCTTGCTTGGGCTGGTTCTGCCTGAATCAGGACGCAGCTTCACAATACAGAGAAGTCTCAGTACATCCCCCCTTAACTTTATATTTTTAAGGGGCAAACTCCTAGAATTCAGACATCCCCACTTTGCATGGTAATTGAACATATTCCAGGTGTGTGATGCTGGCTGTGTTAGCCTCCTTCATCAACTCATCTTAAAGAGACTGCTACATCACAGCATCTAGACTTGCTCACACTTGCTGAGGGTGAACGTGAATGACAGAGTTTCGCTCTCTGCTGTCTGCATCTTCAAGACACACAAGCTCCTGGCTGGTTCAGTACAACGCAGGTGCACGTGTTTGCCAAGAGTGGAAACGAAGCTGTCCTGTGAAGGCAAATCTTTAAAAAACGCATCAGAAACGCCTGGGAGAAAATGGCACTTACGGCTGGTGGCACAATTCCATGCCAATGAGGGCATTTTTTTTATTTTTTAAAAAGGGCATTTCACACAAAAAGACAGACGTTGCCTTACCTTTATGTGACAGGCGTAACCTTGGCTGGCTTGTGTCTGTCGTGTGGCACGGACTCCAGAAGTCTAGGAAAACGCTAGACAGTGCCAAAATGAAGAGGTCTGTAGCTGCCATGCTGTCCCAGAATAATGAGGATGTTCTTTGTTTTAATGGGTTAATAAATCGATAATAGCAAAGCTCAGAAGTTCCGCTTTTCACTCCGAAGAGTACTTAGATCTTTCCCACCCCAGGTTCCCCGTGGAGCATTTCATGGGAAATCCTTCAGGAGAAGAAATTCAGGGATCTCCAGAGAAACAGTCGTTTTCTTCTTCCTCTTCTGGCCAATATCATGAAAGAAAGGAAGAATGAGGAAGAAAAGAAGGCGCCCTCCCCTAAGACGGTGGCTTCTGCACAAGCAAGACGTCAAGTGGGCTGCGTTGTTGCGTCTTGTTGGGCTGGGTGGCAGCAAACTCTGCGACTCGAGTCCAGGAAGAGGCTGCGATTTTCGCTCGCTCCGAGGCAATTCCTTCAGAGGCGAGGAGGTGCGTGCGCGCCAGCGGGTGCTGGAGGAGAGAAGCAGCTCTCTTCGGTCCTCTCCAGAACTCGGACTTGCCAAGCAACTCCTTCCTCCCCCCCCCCCCCAAATCCGCAGCTCACCTCCACTCCCTCCCTGTCTCCCTCTCCCTCTTTCCTTTGGCTAATTGGAACCGAGAAGGGCTCTTGCAGTTGCCGGATCCACCCCCGAGCAGGGATGCAGCTTGCGTCCCTGCAGTCACTGGCAAAGTTCAGGGCGATTTGGCGAGGTGCCGGCGCGGGGAGCGGCTTCTTCGAAGGAGCATCTCCGGCCACGTGCAGATGGGCGCCCCCGGTCCTCCCGGGAACAGGGGCTGAATGGCCAGGGACGAGGTCCACGCTTCTCTCTTCCCCGCCCCACCACCCTTTGGGGAAATGCAGCAGGGAGCATGTTCCTAAAGCCCGGTTTGAGCCACCGCGCGCCGAAAGCAAGCGCTGTTGCTGTCGGATTCCCGGTTCGAGTTCTGTATCTGGAGAGCCAGACGCACAGACAGATAATTAGACGGGCTGTCAAGCCATTAAATAAATGTCCCCCGGTGCGCACTAATCAATTAAATGGGAATGAATTTGCATTTTGCATATTACAAAGATATCCGCAGAGGAATCTTTCTTTTCTAACACATTAAAGGGAAATAGGAAGGTAACCATTTAATGCACTCAAAGATCTTTTTGCTTTCAGTCCATATTGCAGTAACGTAGCAGAGCCTAAATACTCTTAAAGAAACACATTTAACTTATAGTCCCGTTGCATAAAAGAAACTGCAGGATACAATTCTATACATAGCTACCTGGGAGTAAGTCCAGCTATACTCAATGGGGCTTGCTTTTGAATAGAAATGCTGCCTAAAGCAATTAATGGTATGGATAAATTTATTTGTGTGTGTGTGTGTGTCAAAGAGAGGGAGGAGGGGACACACACAAAGCGATCAAATTTACTTGGAAGTTAAGTCCCATTCATTTAAACGGGATTTCCTTCCAAGGTTATTTCCAGACTCCAATGCAAAGAAAACATTTCTTCTGCAGAATTGAAATACTGTACAGTGGTACCTCGGGTTACATACGCTTCAGGTTACAGACTCCGCTAACCCAGAAATAGTACCTCAGGTTAAGAACTTTGCTTCAGGATGAGAACAGAAATTGTGCGGCGGCAGTGGGAAGCCCCATTAGCTAAAGTGGTATCTCAGGTTGAGAACAGTTTCAGGTTAAGAACGGACCTCCGGAATGAATTAAGTTCTTAACCCGAGGTACCACTGTGGGGCGTTTGCAGCCATATCCAATGGTGTTTCAAATATATGAAACTTCATGTGTGTGTGTGTGTGTGTGGTGCCTTGGAATGTAACCCCCACGTAAACCTAATAAGAAAGCAGCTGTTGCACTTAGCTAGCTAGGAGACACTGAACAGGCACAAGCCCAAGGCATGGCATCCGTGAATGAGACCTTGCCTACTTAGTATTATCATCATCAAACCTTTTATTGGCATCACATACAAACATCAAAAACAAATCAGTACAGAATTACCACTTCCCCAGTGGTACAAAACATTTACAAAAAGAAAGGAGGCAGAACAGTCTATCGTCACATCTCTAGATCTACTGGGAGATTGGACGTCTGCAGTGTATTTTGACAACAAAAACCAAATAGAGATATTTAGCCACTAACTTGGTGAGCGCCTGATCATTCCCCAGTACAGTGGTACCTCAGGTTAAGTACTTAATTCGTTCCAGAGTCCGTTCTTAACCTGAAACTGTTCTTAACCTGAAGCACCACTTTAGCTAATGGGGCCTCCCGCTGCTGCCGCGCCGCCAGAGCCCGATTTCTATTCTTATCCTGAAGCAAAGTTCTTAACCTGAAGCACTATTTCTGGGTTAGTGGAGTGTGTAACCTGAAGTGTATGTAATCTGAAGCGTATGTAACCTGAGGTACCACTGTAATAGAAAATGTATGACCTCCAACTCTTGTTTCCATTTGGGGATACAGAGCTGATCTAGAAATTGCTGTCGGAGATCAGCATATAGTTTACAATTAAGAACCATGTGGGTAAGGGTTTCCACCAGGTGGTCTTCACATGGGCAAGTTCTTTCTCCTTCCACCCTGTCTGAGAACCTTCCCCAAAGGAGGTTTAGCATTATGGGTAGAAATACCATATTTTGTCCTCCCCATGACACTTTCCCCAAGTCCAGGATTTCACTTTCATTTATACTTGGAAGAAATACAGGGTTACACTCAAAGATGCAATGGTGGTAGGAACTCATCTAAGCCCTGGTGGCTTCCAGTTCCACAGGAAGAGGATCTGGCTCCCCCCTTTCCCGCTTTCAATAATGCCCCAGATTAAAGCTGCATAATTCAGTCATGGGAGCTGGCTAGGTTCCCAAGATGCAGCCACCTAGCTGAATTTTGCTGGCAATGTGATACCAGCATGTGATGATGGATCCTGGGCTTTTCAGAGTTTGATAAATGGAGAGTATGGCTGTGCTCACACTCCCATTTACTGTGCACTCTGTGTTTCCAGTGTGGGGTTTTTAATATATGTTCATAGGACGTTATCCAAAATGCATGTGTGTGTAGGATAAAGACACCCCCCACCCTGTCAGTGCTCCTCTCCCCCCGGCGTGAACACAGAAATGAATGAAGCCTTGCTAATCTGAAGAGCTGGGGGGGAAGAGCTATGAAATTCATGGAGAAAAACTTCACTGCACTCTGGTGTGTGTGTGAACCAGTGCCGTAGCGTGGGGGCTGCAGGGGGGCCCGGCCGCACCGGGCGCAACATCTGGGGGGCGCGCGCTCGCACTCACAGCTCTCTGCCCCTACCTGGCTCACTCACTCTCTCTCACTGCAGTGCTGGCTGTGCGAATCCTATCCGAGCCGCCGGGTTGCCGCCCACTGTGGAGGGGGGGGGTGCCAGGCGTGCGGTGCGGAGAGAGAGCGAGGGACTATCTGGGGGAGGGACAGTGCAGCGGCCGCCCAGCGCAGCGCTGAGCACGGGAGAGAACCACACCAGACCAGACCAGGCAGCAGCAAGAAGAAGCTGGCAGCGGCGGCAGGTTAGGGGTTAGGGGGCGCAAATTACTTGCCTTGCCCCGGGTGCTAACAACCCACGCTACGCCGCTGGTGTGAACACACCTATAGTGAGTCTCTCTCTCTCTCTCTCTCTCTCTCTCTCTCTCTCTCTCTCAAATGAAATGTCTTCCTTTTTTTTAAAAAAAAAAAATATATATGATCCTGTTTTCCCAGCTGAAATGCAATGGTGCAGCAGAGGCCAGCATTCATTCAGGCCATATGGATATATCCAGGCTGGATGGCAAAGATAGAGCAATTATGAAAACACACACACACACACACCCTTGTGATGCTGTGGACTCCAAGAGCATGCGTGCGCATAGGGAGACTGAAGGAAAAATTTGAGTTCCACCTCTCCAGTTTCCCTTGTGTGACTGACATCAAATTTCCCTCAAATCCCCTTCAAGAACCTCCTTCAAGCAGCTGTTGTTCAGATTTATGGCCTTCTAATTGCCACTCTCATGACTGCCTAGTTCTCTTGGAAGAACAATTAATTCTGGATCCCATTGCTAATCTATCCCACTTCCTGCAGGAGACTTCTGCTTCCCACAGTGCTAGGGACAATTTTGCTGCTCACCTGAATGGTTCTCATTGTTATGGTATTCAGTCCCTCCAACTTCCTTGTTCGATTTCTGATGTATACTTTGCAACAAAAGACCATGCAAAAGAGCTGGGTAACTTAAAGGGTTGTGACAGAGCACAGGTTTTGGAAAGTCCCAGATTTGATTGCTGGCATTTCTAGCTCCCTGTGCAAAATCTTGGAGAGCCCCTGCCAGTCAACAGAGATGGGTAGGCCTGCTTCCTTTGGGGTTAATATTTTGGGGGCCACACATTGGTGCTGATGCCAGGCAGGAGTCAAAAGTTAGTTGTCCACTCCTAACCTCCAGAGCAAAGGAAAACAAGCTGGCATCCTCCTCCATGTGACAGCCCTTGAGATATTGAAAGATGACTATAATATCTCCTCTCAGCCTCCTCTTTTCTGGGCCATTTCAGTAGGAAATGTACATGTGGGCCCATGTGATAAGTCTTTCTCATGTCACCCCTGTTTTGCCCCTCAACCCCTTCGGTGTGGCATTATGTATGGCCTTGGTGGAGCTTGCAGTGAGAGGGGGTGATGTCCTCAAAGGCATAGATTCCTTCACATGGAAGAAGTTAAAGGAACGTCTCAGGTAAGTGTGGTGTGCTGTAAAACCTTGCTTATGACGAAGTGTACAAGAAAGTATAGAAGCTGTACTGCGCTGGGAGTCTTCCGTAGCCAAGGCCAAGACAACTCCCATGTTTGCAATAGCAAAACCCAAGCTATGGCTCAAAGGAGCATCTCTATTAAATGTTAACAGACTCAGGTGTTTCCAGCAACTGGAATCGATAGCGATGACTTCATGCTTGGAAAAAGAACAGAGATTCTTCCTGAAGAACGATGGAAACATGGGGCTCGGGTTCTGTGTGGAACATTCTGCTGCAGGCACTGCTGTTGTAGAGGTACTTTTTTCAGAGAACTAGAAAATGAGGCAGGAAATATTGTGAAGCTCAGAGATGCTTTTGTCTACAGATGCAGAGCAAATAAGTAGCATTGTCTTCTAGCCCAGGGGTGGGGGCTCTCAGTTCCCTCAGTGGCCCTGCTTCATTCCTTCCTTGAGTGTTTTTGCCTGGCTCAAATGTGTCCTTGAAGTCTGATCATCGCTCTTGCTTGCTTATATGGAGAACAGAGAGGGGTTTATGAGCTTGCATAGAACTAACCTATCGCACAAAGGCTTCTAGGGATGATTTCATTGTCTTTTTCTTTTCTTTTTAACCGCTTGGAGGTTGTTGGTGTTGTTTTTAAATCAAGCTATATATACATTTTATAAAACAAATAACTAAATATTTTTTTTCCACATTTGTTGCTCCATCCATTTGTTGCTCTGGCACCACCCATTCAAATGTGGCCCCTGGAAGGTTATTCAGAAAGGAATGCAGCCCCTGGGGTGAAAAAGGTTGCCCAGGCCTGTTCTAATCTGTACAAAATGAGAGAACAAGTTATACACAACTGACACAGATATCGAAACAATGATTGTTAATGGTTTCCTTTGAAATTGAAAACAAAATAGCACGCTAGTATTCCTCATGGTTACAAGGAGAGATCTGAAAAGTTGATAAAAATATATATATGGTTTTTTTGTCTTCATTGTCATTAGCAAGGAAAGAGTGGTTTCTACTTCTCGATTTCGGAGTTTCATTTCCCCCCCCCCATAAGATATTTATTAAAATTTTCATAAAGTAAGAACAGACAAAAAAGAAAAGATACAAGAAAAAAAAGATACAAAAAAGAAAAAAAAACCACGTAAAAATAGTTAAAAAACCCCTAATCCAATCATCATATATTTTCATTAACTTATTTCCCGGACTTCCTCACGCCTCCCTCCTCTGTATTCCAATTCATTATTATTCCAGCAAATCCTTCCCCTCTTTTGAATCCTACCCCTAATTCATAAAATTCTATCATCCCATTACCTTAATCTATTTCATCTTATCTTATCCATATATATAAAAGAAAAAAAACCTTAAAATTTGAAACTTAAATCTTAATTTTCACCTACTTCTCCTGACCATAACCTTCTTACCTATTTCTTTAAACATTTTTATAAGAGCCAAATAAATTCCTTTCAACATTCTCCTAACATTCATCAATTTTATAAAATGGTCCTGATGGGAAAAATAAAAATAAACAATCCAATATTCATCCATCGTCCCTTCCTCCTGGTTCCGGGTGTATTTCGGAGTTTCAAAACACGACAGACATGTCCTTGTGATTGATACATTTCTGGCAGCCCACTTTTGAATGGACATTTTGCATATTGACAAACAAACACCTTTATTCAATACATGACTCCATCATTAAGGCAGGGTATGATTCTTTTTTTCTTTGTTTCCCTGCAATGCTATAAATATTTACTGAACCAGAATAAGCACCATTATAATTTAATTACAGACTGCCCAATTTAATGCTCATTTTGCTCTCAAGTCTTCTAAGATTATCCCTGGGAAAGGGTGGGGGGCTTTTAACACTAAACATCCCTCCCAGATTTGCCATGCAGAGGAGGCACATGTACACTGAAATGTAAATTCAACGACATGATATAAAGCATGACGCTGAACAACAAGACATTATAATAAATTATCTGTGTCAAGTCTATAAAACAAAATGAAGTTTTGTTGTGAAGCCCCCAGGCCTGGGAATTGGTCAAGGTATGCCCTTACCGTATTTTAAAAACTAGTCTAGAAAGTTAACAGCCTGTTCTAAACACAGAACCTCCTGTCATTCCTTGGAGCTGGGAATCCCCTTTTCTGCCCTCGGGAACAGAAAGGGGAACATTTTTAAAAAGCATATTGTTCACCTTCGATGGCTTAAACCTCACCCTCCAAATGCACAAGGGCATTTTAAAGAGCCACACCATCCAATGTTGATGGCTCTGATTCTTTCTGGAGCGCAGTTTCTAGAAAGTGGACCTGGAAGTCTCATGGCTCAGTTTTGTCTCGTGCTTTTTTTGTGCCAAGGAAATAACCTGTTCAGGAATAGCTTCTCCAAAATGGAATGCTCTCCCCAGAGAAGTTTGCCTGGCATATTGGTACCAGGAGGGGACAGCTCTTCTTCCCCCAGACTTCCTGATTCACTTTTTAAAAACATTTTCTAGATCTGCTGATTTTATTAATTACGGGTTTTTAAAAAATTGTAATTTTTAAAAATCATATCTTAGCTGTTTTATGTAAGATGCTATGATATTTACAGTAGTACTTTACCAAGTTTCATGTCAATAGTGTTTACATAATCTAGCACTAAAGCTGTTAGCAGATGCGGCAGTAAATAGTATATTAGAAGAAGGCTTCTATACACAAATACCATTCATTTTTGAGAAACAACAGTGGTGGGGAAAGCTTGCCAAACCCATAAAACAAAAACAAAATGAAACAAAAAATATTAATGACTGCAGGACAAGAAGGTAGCTAAACTTCTGTGTTCTGGTACTACCTCTCTCCCCCACCCCCTGCAATAGTTTGCCCAGCTGACCCCTAGTTTTAGAAAGCCAATTTTTCAACCTCTATCTTGCAGCATGCCCTCTTTCTTCCATTTACTCTAGAGTATCTAGGGCACAGGAGTTGAGCTTTCCCAGTAAGTACTGTTGGTATAAAGTGTCCCCCTTGGGCAAAGACATTCCCCCAGCTATTTGGCTTCCATCTCATGGCTTTGTGGAATTCGCTCCGTCAGTTTCTAAGTGCAACATCCGAAGTACATCAAGGGCTCCTTCTCTAAATCTAGTTGACATCAGTTGCTGAACCATGATCTTCCGGAGTTCTTTGTTTTTGGCCAAATTCCACCCCCCAGCCCCGTAATGGGAAGAGTTTTTCAAAGGTGGATGCTTTTGGACAGGATCTAGTTTTCTGTCTAACGGTTTTTAATAAACCTCAAGCTTTCAGTTCAAGTTGCCAAAAATGCATTTTTGAGGTGCCGTTTCCATGTTGTTCTTGGTTTCTTTTTGACAAACAAGCTGTGACAATCCATCGTGTTCTTTTTCTAAGATGGATTTTATTGCTTGTCTGGGTGTGGAGAGTTATCCTGAAACCTCTGCGTATCTGATTTTAATTTATTTTCCGTGGCGGGGAGGGATGCAGAAACTATTGCACAAAGGGCCGGGCATAGAAGCTCTTGCACAAGAAAAGCAGAGAGAGAAAACAGAATGCATAACAGAATGCCACAATCTGTCAGCACTGATTTACTTCCAGTGAGACATGTGTTCGAATGCACATTCCTCTCCACAACTAGAGAAACTAGTGACAGCTAATGCTGTCCTGCTGCTGTGATGTGCACACATTTGAACACCTGTTGAAGGAGGACAGTCCCTTTCTGCTTTAATAATAAAGGTGCTGTGCCTGTCCTTTTTTTAGTGCCACTGTAGACAGATACATGTTCATCTCCGATTGAGAGAAATTAATATTTAGCTGTCTGCAAAGCCATGGCAATTCTAAAAATGAATCTTATAATTGGCTGTCTGCCATAACAAGGAAGGTTTGAATACACAGCACCTTTTGGGGAGGATTGTTTTGTTTTTATGGGATAACGTATTTGTATTAATATTTTAAAATATTATAAGTCACTTGGTAACAAGCTACTAACAAGTCTAATAAGTAATGTTAGTAAAGTTTATTTTGTTTTGCAAATCTTTGTCTTGTTTTTTTTTGGGCTAGTTTTTAAATAGCACTATCTTTTAAAATATTTTGACACGCCTATTGCTATTTAAGTATACCTTTTTAAGCACTCTAATTTATGTTGATTGGTCCCTTTGTACATCACTGAGACAGGGATACGGCAGACGCCCCATCCCCAAATATGTCAAAAATACTTGATTAGCTTCTTAATAGCAAATACTGACCCTACAGTATTTTATATCCAACCCTGAGGTCATTTTTAACATGGCTATTTTGTTAAATGTAACTTAAATGATAAATAATAAACCGTTTTAATCACAAATTAGTTTCAGGCTTGAAACCAGTTTCAGGCATCTAAAGTTTCATTTGAGAGATCTGAAAATCAGTTCTACTTTTGACATCCCAATGTCAAAATTGCAAGAAATTATAAATTATGAGTATATTAATTACATTGGGGATCATATTTGCCATAACCATGGATGAACAATGATTCAGGCAGCTTTTGGACAGGCAACATTGTTCAGCTGTGGGAATATTTTGCTGCTGATTTCTTGGTGTGTGAACTATGCTTTACATCACATGTCATTTGAATTGTTTTTGGGCATTTCAGAGGGACTGTTTTATTCTGTTACATTTTCTGCATTCTTATCCCCCACCTTGGGGCAATTTTTATTAGGTAAGGCAGTGTATAAATATTTTTAAACAAAAAACACATAAAGAGTTGCTTCATTTTTGCAAATGCTATGGCCATAACCCCAAATACACAATACAAAAATTCCATTGTAATATATGGGGGGGGAGTGCAATTTTGTGCACACTTGAATCCTCTTGGAATGAATGAGGCTTCCTTCCTAGGAAAGAGAAATAGAATTGGGCTATAAAAGACAGCTCATATTTTGCAAGAGCCAGTTCAAATGCTCATTTAACTCTTTGCATAAATAATCTGCACATGCAATCATGTTGGATGCACCAGAGATTCCAGAGCAACTTGTGTGTGTTGTGATTTTTTAAAATTTTGAAGCTCCCCTCTCCTTTTCTCAGAGACACTCTGCAGGTTGGTTTTCTCATCCATGTAGTTCTCTGGGATGATGGTGATTCAAATAACAAATACACAGGAGAACAGTACTCTGGGCACACTGTGGAATCTACTAATTCAAGAAATGTATTTAGCTATCGATGCTTCATGGTGCAATTGATGCATACAAACCAATGACTTATACCAGTTTTCATTTATCCTTAAATAGTACAAATAATGGTTTTCAACTTAGTAAAGGTAAAGGACCCCTGACAGTAAAGTCCAGTCACGAACGACTCTGGGGTTGCGGCGCTCATCTCGCTTTACTGGCCGAGGGAGCTGATGTTTGTCCGCAGACAGTTTTTCCAGGTCATGTGGCCAGCATGACTAAGCCACTTCTGGTGAAACCAGAGCAGCGCACGGAAACGCCGTTCACCTTCCTGCTGGAGCAGTACCTATTTATCTACTTGCACTTTGACGTGCTTTCGAACTGCTAGGTTGGCAGGAGCAGGGACTGAGCAACGGGAGCTCACCTCGTCACAGGGATTCGAACCGCCAAGCTTCCGATCGGCAAGCCCAAGGCTCAGTGGCTTACACCACAGTGCCACCCGTGTCCCTTTCAACCTAGTAAAGGTAAAGGTACCCCTGCCCGTACAGGCCAGTCGTGTCCGACTCTAGGGTTGCGCGCTCATCTCGCTCAAGAGGCCGGGAGCCGGCGCCGTCTGAAGACACTTCTGGGTCACGTGGCCAGTGTGACGAAGCTGCAGCTGGCGAGCCAGCACCAGCGTCGCACACAGCGTCGTCCCACTATAAAGCGGTGCCTATTTATCTACTTGCACTTAAAAGAGTGCTTTCGAACTGCTAGGTGGGCAGGAGCTGGGACCGAACGACGGGAGTTCACCCCGCTGCGGGGATTCGAACCGCCGACCTTACGATCAGCAAGTCCTAGGCACTGAGGTTTTACCCACAGTGCCACCCGTGTCCCTAGTAGCAAGGGATAAATAACAGTAGGAGGAAAAGCTAGCAAAGGAAACCACAGCTGATAAAGTAGTCATCACTAATCTGTTGTCACTAGTATTAGGCTCACATATCTACTAAAATTGACAAAAGCAGAAAAAATATTATTTTGTTTATTGAAGTAGTGAAGGTTCTGAAAGAACACAACACAAAACTTGTGAATGTGTTCACTACCAGTTTGTGTGAAGGCAGAGGACTGTGTGTGATACCATGTTTAATACTTGAATGCATATTTGTACTGGTTCCTGTACTGTCAGGGTTCAAAACATGTTTTATTCAGGAGTCGGAGATAAACTCTTACACTGTCAAGAGACCTGGGTTCTGTAATCAAGAATAAAGATACCCGAGTTTTGACTATTGATCTCAGACGGATTGTGTCTCTTTGGTATTTGGACACTGGGCTCAGAGACTTACTGGTAACCAACATTTCCATCTTAAGTTAACTCAGTACAATCAATAAATATAAGCAGTTTACTTCAGATTCATCATTTTTTCCAGCTGCAGTCCCAAATGTCTAACTCAGACAAGTTACCAATGGAAAATCCTAAAGATCTAACTGTATTTATCATTCATTATGGCTGGATTAAAAACATTTGCCAGAACAATGAGCACAGGGTGCATTTTCTTCCAAACAGAACATCTTGTGAGAGCATAACTCACTGGTTCTTTTTCTGCATCGCTTGAGAGCGAGAGTCTCTCTCTTGGGTGATCATTCTACCAGAAACACGTTTGCTGATCATTGTTATTATTGTTACATTTTACACTTGACATCAGCCGCTGGATGTATATTTACTTAGGCAGACTTGCAACTACTACTTTAAAAAAATAAAATCCAGTGGTTGAAGAGGCTTGCTTTAGTGGCGATCCAACCACTTCATCTGCTAGCAGGAGGATATATGACAAGACATCAAACAGCATGTGAGTAATCCTTTAAATTATGACCTTGTGAAGATGCAGAAGTAGCAGTACCTCCTGTTTCAGCTGCTAGATAGTTGAACACTCCTATCTTCGGAGAATTGGTTGGCACCCTGCAGAGAACATTCACATCATTAGCAGGAATGGATGAGCAAGACACTGCTCCCTATCTTTAAAACGTTCCACAAATCACTGCATGGAAATCCATCCAAAAAGAGAGAACAGAGACTGTGGTTTCAGACGCTGTACTTTAGAATCAAAATTAAAATCCATTGTCAGAATGCTGTAATTCTTAGGATTTAAATAAAGATACAGGGCTCAAGTGCTATTTGTTGAGTCAGCAAGAAAGCAAGTAGCCACAAATCTTGTGGAAATAATTACACGTTTGTCAATAGTGCAATGGAATGCCAAGTGACTGTTCCAGTTAGGCCACTGGTGTGTTGCAGTGTGAAAGTATTTACTGCTCTCTCGTATCTCAGTGCTTGATTGGCCAATCTGGGTGGCTGGAAAGTGGGGGGCATGACTTTCTAGAGGTGGCCGAAGACAACTTTTAAGGCACCAGAAAATATAGGTGCATTTGTTGACAAAGCAATAAGACATCTGGTGTTTTGAAAGTGACCTATAAAAAAGGAGATTAAATTGTACTATGCCTTGAACCTGTAGCATAACCAATGTCAGAAAATAGATGTCAGAGGCTGTCATAAAATGCACAGCTCATCTGGGGGGAAACTAGTCAGGTCAGCAGAGGTGTGTTCCCTGCTGAATATTTCACAATCTAGGGATCACGTATTTGTGCTGTTGCTCAGATTTGACATTCGGCAGAATTCCGCAGGCTGCTTGCTCGCCAGGGCAAGGCAGTTTGAGCATATAATTCCAATCCTGGTCCTATGAAGCACCAAATGGCTCAGGACTGCAATACCCCAAGTACTGCCTTTCCCAATATGAACCAACTCAGACCCTACAGTTATCTTCTGAGGCCCTCCACAAGAGGAGGCAACATGAGAACAGGCCTTTTCTGCGGTGGCTCCCTGTTTGTGGAATGCTCTCCCCGGGGAAGCTTGCCTGGCACCTTCATTACATATCTCTAGACACCAGGGAAAACCACCCCTCTTCTCCCACGGCTCTGACTAACTAAACCATCCATGGCCTTTTAAACTGGGGTGGAGGTACTCTTTTTGTTGGTTGTTATATTCAGGTAGGTAGCCGTGTTGGTCTGATGCTGTCAGGAAAAATAAATAAATTGTCCAGTAGCACCTTAGTTAAAGTAAAGCGACCCATGACCATTAGGTCCAGTCGTGGCCGACTCTGGGGTTGCAGCGCTCATCTCGCTTTATTGGCTGAGGGAGCCGGCGTACAGCTTCCGGGTCATGTGGCCAGCATGACCAAGCTGCTTCTGGTGAACCAGAATAGCGCACAGAAATGCCGTTTACCTTCCCGCCGGAGCGGTACCTATTTATCTACTTGCACTTTGATGTGCTTTCGAACTGCTAGGTGGGCAGGAGCAGGGACCGAGGAACAGGAGCTCACCCCGTTGCGGGGATTCGAACTGCCGACCTTCTGATCAGCAAGTCCTAGGCTCTTGTGGTTTAACCCACAGCACCACCCGCGTCCCTAGTGCCACCTTTAGAGATCAACTAAGTTTGTTCTGGGTATAAGCTTTCGTGTGCATGCACACTTCTTCAGACACTTCTTTCCACACAAAAGCTTACTCCCAGAACAAACTTACCTGGTCTCTAAGGTGCTACTGGACAATTTTAAAAATTTTTTTATTGGTTACTATGTTATGTATTTTTGTGTTTTTATGTTGTAAACTGCCCTGTGATTCTCAGGTGAAGGGCGGTAGAGAAATTTAATAAATATTTATCACCATCATCATCAGTGCTATATGAAAATGGAGGAAGTAGCAGAGCTGGAGGGGACACCAAGGGAGAGGGAAATAACAGCTGGAATTGCAAGAATTCCAAAACTCAAAAATACAAATCTAAATTATGCCCAGTGCATGTTATTCTGTTCCAAAATAGACTTCTATGTTTCATAATAGCTGAGTGGCAGGATTTGGCAGGTGAGATATCTACAATCACACTGAGATCTCTGCAATGAGATATACACCCCTCAAGGGCCGAATAAGTTGCAACATGCAGTCCCTCAGTTTTGCGCTGCCACAGGGCAGTGTGCGCGCGCGCTTGTGTGTGTATGTGACAGGGAGCCCCATCTAGTCACTGTCAGCTGTTTCTTTATAAAAACCTATTTTTGTGGGGGGGGGGGGAACCACTACTTTTGTTCAGTCATTATTCTGCAGACAGTTTTCTGACTCACAAGCTTGTGTTTGGACTGAAGTGGTCTTTTCCCTCCAAACACCAAAGGAGGGCATGACTAAAGCAGAGAATTGCAGACTGCCATTTGCTATGGCTTGGCTGCCCCTAACACAAAACACATGGCCATTCCCTGAAACAGAGAGGTAACAGTAGGTAACAGCAGAAACGTGGACAAAATACAGCTGCCTGGGGGATACCCTGATTTACATGTCAATAAGTGGTTTGACTTCACTGCAGAAATTTATTACTCCAAATAACTACCATAACAACTACCATGATAAACTTCTAAAAGGAGGGCTTATTCACTAGATGCTAATCTACTGCTGTCGTGAAATTAAGCCAGTTGGACAAATTATTCATGCCTTCTTTTATTAGCTAAAGAGGCAGCAGGAAATTCTATTACAATGTGTTCAACTCTTCGTTGTATTTGTAGAGTTTGCTTTTACAATTGGTTGGAGAGGAAAGGAAAACTAACAACTTCCAAAGTCCCAACGTCCAAAGTTGAATTTTTTGCAAGTCCGTCTCTAGGAAAGAGTCCCCGTTCCCTTAACAGTGAGTACTACCAGCCCAGGAAAGAAAGACTTTGCCATCAAGACTTTAGAGGGTGTTTGTGGTGGGTGTGTCCAAAAGCACAACAAATATGACTAGAAACATTTACATATATTTTTTAAAAAGTCATTAAAGATTGCATACAATTCACTCCAATACTGGTTTTATTCATACTATTCGAAGGGACAAATAAGGACATTAAATCTAAAGAACTATCGGTACTTACCTTCCTGGTTCCTGCTGCATGTTCATCCTTAACCCAACACTGGAAGATGTCCAATTTCAAAATTGGGACACTTGGAAGGTATGTATTGCTTTCAAAGTGGTGTGGCATATATCTGGGGTGGCCTATATTAAGCTCAGTTTGTTTTGCCTCATTCTTATCTAAACAGCCCTGTGACCATTATGGTGATGAGTGGTATAGGTAAAGGGACCCCTGAATGTTAAGTCCCATCACGGATGACTCTGGGGTTGCGGCGCTCATCTCACTTTGCTGGACGAGGGAGCTGGCATTTGTCCACAGACAGCTGGGTCATGTGGCCAGCATGACTAAGCCGCTTCTGGCGAACCAGAGCAATGCACCGAAACACCGTTTACCTTTTCTCAGAGACACTCTGCAGGTTGGTTTTCTCATCCATGTAGTTCTCCGGGATGATGGTGGTTCAAATAACAAATACACAGGAGAACAGTACTCTGGGCACACTGTGGAATCTACTAATTCAAGAAATGTATTTAGCTATCGATTCTTCATGGTGCAATTGATGCATACAAACCAATGACTTGTGCCAGTTTTCATTTATCCTTATATAGTGCAAATAATGGTTTTCAACTTAGTAAAGGTTAAGTCCCCTGACAGTTAAGTCCAGTCACAAACGACTCTGGGGTTGTAGTGCTCATCTCGCTTTACTGGCCAAGGGAGGTGACGTTTGTCCGCAGACATTTTTCCGGGTCATGTGGCCAGAATAACTAAGCCGCTTCTGGTGAACCAGAGCAGCGCATGAAAACGTCATTTACCTTCCCGCCAGAGCGGTACCTATTTATCTACTTGCACTTTGATGTGCTTTTGAACTGCTAGGTTGGCAGGAGCAGGGACCGAGCAACGGAGCTCACCCAGTTGCAGGGATTCGAACCGCCAACCTTCCGATTGGCAAGCCCTAGGCTCTGTGGTATAGAAATGTTTAAATATATAAATAATGAGCAGATTCTCAGGGTAACCTGATAATGCTTCCAGGTTCCTAATACCAGCTGTTTTGGACAAGCTGGGACTTTTTCCGTAAGTGAAATCTTCTTAGGTGGGTTGGTGAACAGGCCTGCAGCCATTAGCTTCCTAGAGGAATCTGACCCCACTTAGCAGCACAATTAAGAACCGTTGAGATAGTTTTAAATCTCCCTCCCCCCATCTTTGTGTGAATTTAATAAGAATATGCTGAACTGGCAGCCTCAGGGGATAAAACTTTGGCAGTTGCTCTCAGAAGAGCCTCACCGGAAGGACGTGGAAGGCTTTTATCTCTCGCCCTGTCTTAACTCCTCACCTCAAATGGGCTGGAGCGCAATTCATTTTTCAGGGCTCATCCATTTTGTGGCTTTCCTGGTATGGCTATCAAAGATCGGTTGCATTTTCCCATCACTTAATTGTTGATTTGGAACCGTGACTCAACTTGTTTCTGAGAGGGAACCGAAATTGCAGTAAACACCTTTCAACCGTCCAAGGAGGCATTATTAATATTATGTACAGGTTCTCTTCTGTATACCTGTAACGTTACTAATGTCTCGTCATTTGAGATATCAATCATTCACTCCCACAAAGCACACACACACAGAGAGAATTAATTAGAACTATTTCTGTTACACCAGGGCTGGGGGAACCTGTGACCCCCCAGATGTTGTTGAACTTCAGCAACATCTGAAGTGCCTCATGTATCTCACCCCTCCTTGTACACTAACCATATTTCTGCTTGCATCTTACTTGAAATACAGTGGTGCCTCGCAAGACGAAATTAATTCGTTCCGCAAGTCTCTTCGTCTTGCGGTTTTTTCGTCTTGCGATGCACGGTTTCCCATAGGAATGCATTGAAAATCAATTAATGCGTTCCTAGGGAAACCGCCTTCAGGGGGGGGGGGCAAGGGCTTTTCTTCACACCCCCAGCATTTTAAAAAACCCCGGGACAGCAGAGGACTTCTCCGCTGTCCGGGCGATCTTAAAATGCTGGCGGGCGGCATTTTAAAATCGCCCCGGGACAGCGGAGGACTTCTCCGCTGTCCGGGGCGATTTAAAAGCCCCTGGGAAGGCAGGCAGGGGGGACAAAGACTTTCGCCCCCCGCCCGCCTTCAGAAGGTGTTCCCGCCCCCCCACCCAGCTTCGGAGCAGCGTTCCGAAGCGGGGTGGCTGGGGCAGGTGTTCCCGCCCCCCCGCCAGGCTTCGCAGCAGCGCTCCGAAGCCCGGTGGCTTCGGAGCACTTCCCGCTGCCCCCGGACCTCTTTTGAAGCAAGGGGCTGCAGGGAGAAGCGATCTCCCCGCAGCCCCTTGCTTCAAAAGAGGTCCGGGGGCAGCGGGAAGCGCTTCCTGCTGTCCCCGGACCTGGGGCTGCGGGGAGAAGATCGCTTCTCCCCGCCGCCCCTTGCTTCAAAAGAGAAGACCCGCTGTCCCCGGGGCAAGCTTCGTTTTGCGAAGCAAGCCCATAGGGAAATTCGTCTTGCGAGGCAACTCGAAAACGAAAAAACCTTTCGTTTTGCGAGTTTTTCGTCTCGCGAGGCGTTCGTCTTGCGGGGTACCACTGTACTTATTTTATTTGGACTGCAGAGAACTGTACAAGGTGGTTGAGGGCAAGGGGAAGCCCAGACCCACCAAGTTATCAACAGGTGGGAGATGTCAGTTTAATTTGGGGCCAAAATGGATTTTGCAGCAGTGGATGGATAAGGCACCAGATCTTTAAGAGGCCCCTCTGGCTATTTTTGAGACCTGATCCTGGAACTTCTCTCCAGCTATCTGACACACTCTCTGTGCACACATTACCATGTACTCTGGCTTCCACTGCTAGCTTTGTACTCCATTACCCACAGTGCAGAGCTATCCAGTTTCTGGAGAAATGCTGCTGTTTTCTGTGTTATCCCTTATACCAGCTTCAATCCAAAAGGAAATTTAAGCCACATTCACATTGCAGTGTGTACATTTGAGACAGTCCCTACACCTGCTTGCATGGCCTTGCATGCACTGGTCGTACTGCTAGACCAGTTAAGTGTATTAATTAAGAGATCTTTGTGAATGATAGTCATCAATGCAACTGGCGATGCTTCAGTGGTACTGAACCTGTGACCCTCCATATGTTGTTGAAGTCCAACTTTCATCAGCGTGGTGCACGATCAAAGGTGATGGGAACAAGAGAGTTACCCTGGCTCAGAGAAAACCATCTAGCAGGGCCACGGGATCCCACATCCTGGCTTTTGGGAACTGAAACATCAGTAGTGCCAGGAGGAAATGGCTATAAGGCTACCATCCTACACCTGGCAGTTGGATGAAACTCAGTGGGGCTTATTTCTGAGCAGGGCTGGATTTAGGTTTGATGTGGCCCTAAGCTACTGAAGGTAATGGGGCCCTTTATATGTCTAGCTGTCCTTTGTCAACAGCAAATTATTGCTGTTTTTTTGTGTTGACTATATGTTATATGGTAATTTATGGGCCTGCATGTTGCCACGCAACCAGTCCATGCAGAATGTAGGCACCCTATACAGTGGTACCTCGGGTTAAGTACTTAATTCGTTCCGGAGGTCCGTACTTAACCTGAAACTGTTCTTAACCTGAAGCACCACTTTAGCTAATGGGGCCTCCTGCTGCTGCCACGCCGCCGGAGCACAATTTCTGTTCTCATCCTGAAGCAAAGTTCTTAACCTGAAGCACTATTTCAGGGTTAGCGAAGTCTGTAACCTGAAGCGTATGTAACCTGAAGCATATGTAACCTGAGGTACCACTGTATATAGAAATGAGCAAACCAGTGATATTTTAGGGAGCAGGCTATCAGGCGGGGCCCATTACTTATATCATAGGAGCCTACACAACACAAAACACTGTTGCTGTATGTAGGTTTTATTTTATTTGTTTATATCCTATATTTTGGAAATGTACATCCAGTTTTTCCCCTTTGAATTTTTTTGGGGCACCCAAGAGAGTGGGGCCCTAAGCTATAGCTTGTTTAGTTTATCCATAAATGCAGCACTGCTTCTGAGTAGATATGTAGGAGCACATTGTAAGATGTCTTTCACTGGGAGACTAAGAGAGCTTTTAACACAGAAGTTCAGCTCAAGTATCTTTCTTCAGACTCAACTGCAGCTTTTAGAAGTCACTATTTTCTTTAATTCTCTGTGATTAATCTAACAACACCTTCCCAAGCAAAGAGCCTAAAGGCACCTTTGACATGTCTCCAGTTATCAACAAGGAGACTCTCATCTCTTGGTTATTTAATCATAATAAAAAATCTATATTCAGAAAGCCATAATAATTGGTTTATGTCGGTACTAGCTGTTTCATCTACTCTCTGTTAGAACAATGACCGCTCCATGCTTAAAATGGGGGGCGCCCTTTGCGTGGGCGCGTGCAGCCCCTAGATCTGGAGCGGCCCCAACAGCATAGGCTTGGCTTTGCCTTCCCTCAGGTGGGATACCTGGAGGTCTCCGCCTACCTCAGTCAGTTGTCCAATCCCCCCTGGGGGAAGCGTTGCCAAGGAGACCAGGCCAGGTAGGGGGAGGGATTACCTGCCCACACAATAGAGGGAGGATCTTACCTGGGAATCCTCACTTGGCTCCAGAGCTTCTCCCACCCTACCCACCCTCAGTTAATGTCTTATTTGCAGGTTAACTTTTCTTCACAGGTATGCGGACGCTGCTACGTTAAGGTCGCTGTTAAAGGGCCGGAAAGGAATTTCCCTGCATTGGCAGGTTTCGCCTTTCCCATAGCAAAATGTCACAACTTTGGCGGTATCAGGCCTTGGGCGGAATCCTTTAGTCCATCTTCCTCTTTGCGGCGGCGATACCAGGGTTCCCCGTTAAAGGGGTTTCTGAAGGGAGGCTTTGGCCGTACGCCGAAAGGTCGTCATTGCTCTCCCCTGTGGCGGCGGCGTAACGGGGGCGGCTATCTCTGCTTGAACATATGTTCTCCAGAGCCGGCCCATTCCCCCCCCACACACTGGATAACCCTGCTGCTCCCTAGGGCCCCGTCTGGGGACTGGGGAGGGAGAACGGCCAATGCCTGAGCCAAGGTCTACCCACATTTGAAATTTAATAAAGTTGTGGCCAATTTAATCCCATAGCACGTTGTCTAGAGTCGTTATTTCACATGACGGGGGGGGGGGCCGCGCGGGATCTGGGGACTCCGCCTGTCCACGCAAACTCTCATTGAGATAAATGCTGAATGTTATAAAGCTAATATCCAGCTTGGATAGCTCAGTTGGTTAGAGCATGGTGCAATGATAATGCTACGGTTGCAGATTTGATCCTTGAATGGGACAGCTGCATATTTCTGCCTTGCAGAGGGTTGGTCGAGATGATCCTCAGGGTCCCAACTCTGCAATTATTCTATGATTCTATGTTTTGGGAAGAACCACACAAATAGAATGAGTGTGTTATAAATGAGAGCTAGTATTTGAATAAATTTGTGATGACTAAAATCTGGAAAAAAGATAATAATACAGTTTAAATGTGATGCTGTTACTTGTAAGTGTAATGAAAACTATGTGATGTTTAAAATAATATTTGGAATGATCCGGTCAAAATTAAACCTTTTAATTCTCATTTAGGGAAGCTTTTAATGTTTGATGTTTAGGGAAGCTTTTAATGTTTGATGTTTAGGGAAGCTTTTAATGTTTGATGTATTACAGTATTTTAATATTTTTTTGGGAAGCCGCCCAGAGTGGCTGGGGAAGCCCGGCCAGATGGGCGGGGTATAAATAATAAATTTTATTATTATTATTATTATTATTATTATTATTATTATTATTATTAATTTCTGTAAGAATTCAGCACAAGCTTAAGAATGCAAATCCTATGCACACTTAAGAGTAAGTCCCTTGGAACCTAGGGAACAAGCATTTTTAGGATTGTGATGCACCTGTTTCAAATCCCTGGAACTTTAACAGTTACATTCAGAAGTTCAATGAGCTTCTCAATACATTGAGTTCAATGAGTCTTACTCCAAGGACCGCACTGTAAATTATTCAATTTTGGCAGGATTATGATAATTTAAATGTGAAAAAATTCAACCCACATTTAATCATTGTTCAACTTTCTTATGCTGGAAGGGATTGGGCTACATCTGCCTTGCATTCAAACTTGAATTCAAATGACCAAAATATAAATAGGCATTCTAGACATTCCGGTCCAAGTCAAGGAAGCAAATGCCAGCGCAAGTCTGCAATAGAACTTTAGCCTCACTCAAATTCAGAACCTAAAGCCCTTTGGAGTGGTATATTTAAGCCTGACTTTCATCCAAATTCAAAGTTAAATTTGTGCACACCCCACTTTGTATGAATCTGCTTTACACAGAACTCTGGAATTTTTTCCTGACTCCAGAGTCTAATGTTAAAAAAAACAAAATCTCTTTGTACCAAATGTCTCAGTTGAAATGGAAATGGAAAAAGAAAGTGCAAGGTAAGCTTATCCTATGAAAACATCACAGGAACCTAAATATTAACTTTTTAATATAGAATTAGAATAGTGGCCCACCACTTTAAGAGAGGGCAAAATTATTACCTGCTGTTTCATTATTAAAAAGTAGAAATTGATGAAAAGAAGGTGGGGTGGACTCACACTCCCTAAAAGCTTTTATTGCCACCCTAAGGTTTGTTGACAAGAAATAAAAGCCATTATTTACCTGGAATTTGCTTCTAAGGGAATCTGGTTGGGATTGTGATCCCTTACAGTTTATGAAATCTTCCTGACTGCTTGGAATTCCCTCTTGCCATAGGAGTGTCGGCAAATGGCTGATTATAAGCCATTCCACTGTATGTATCTGGATGATCAACAATGGTGAATTTTCTTGTAAGCCCCCAAGAGAATACTCTGCTTCAGACCTAACACTAAGCTATGAATTTTGGGCTCATATCCTTCTGCCCTCTACTTTTCTTCTCTGGCACAGCTGCGAGGAGGAGAGCAAAAGCCATCAATTCCATTTTCAGTTAAAGGCCGTTTAGTTATTATATGTGAAACCTAAATGGTGCTTAAACTATGAATTATTTAAACGACACAACTTCATAAGCCACAGTTAGAATTTGGCTTGTTTAAGTGCACCATAGTTAAGACTAACCACAGTTTGTTTGGACTCAGACATCACACTAAACAGCAGTTAATTTAAAACTACTCCTGATCGCCTCTTCACAGCTGTGTCGGATGGCGCAGGAGGAAAGTTTGACCAAACGTGTGATATTGAAACACACATTCTTTCGGCTGTGCAATGGAACTTCCCCTCTGAATCCTCTCCTTGCACCCCCAAAATCTGTTCTGGAGGGTTGGGAGAAACCCCACAGCAGATTTAGGGAAATGAGGCTAGCAGTGAGAGGAGAGGGGGTGGGGTGAGGCGTTCCACTGTGCAAGCAAAAGTCCTTTCACTAGTTGGACTGTTTAGTTGAGTTTTGAAATTATTGTTAATGGATCTAAAGTACTGGATTAGAGTTTTAATATTAAGTCTAAAAACCCACAAGTTGTCTTCCGACACCCATGACATCAAATGGTAAAACAGAACTACCAGTCAAGTAGGAAAAGAAACAGTCAAATGAGAACTTCCAAGATTTTTCTGTGGGTTTACCTGTAGGCCTGGTGTGAAAAGAACTACCTGAGAAATATCTACAGTGTTACTCATAGCTAAAGCACCAGTTACTTGGGTTCTCAAAGGAGGCCCTTGGAAACGTTAACAATCATTGGGTAGAAAGCAGACAGATAAAAGCCTGCACTTATATGAATGTAGGGAAAATGTGAAAAATAAGGGATGGCTGAATAGCCAGCTATGAAAGAAGTTCCAAAAATAGACCATGCTTGTTTAGGAACTAGCACTAATTATGGGACCAAATCACAGTGTTGGCAGGAATTCTGGATAATTTCCACAGTGAGAAAGTTGAAAACACCACTTTACAGAGCCGTCAGTAAATTTCCACATGAACCATCAAGATTTGCAGTTCTTTCCCAGGGCACGCCATAAACCAGAATTCTCCCTCCCCTCCCTGATTTTGCACACTGACAAGTTTTAGATCTCACACAGAGCTGAGGTTTCTGGTCTACAGATGTTTTTCTTAAGATGAATGTGACATTATAACCCCCAGTTTTACTATGTTATTGGAATTATACTATAAAATAATTATAGGGCATTCTATGGAATATTTAATAATTTTTAGCTTTGCACATAAAAAGGAGCAGTGTGTTCTTAATTCAGGAGATTGAATTTCTCTTTTTAATTTGGAAAATGAACCCACAATTCATATCGCTTGTCTCCAAAATATCTTACTACCGGAAGCTTCAGTGCACAATTGCTGCAGGAAAGCCCTTGCCATTGTCGACCGTCCAGTCATACCGTCCTGTGAACATGCAAATAGTTATGCCAGTAGGTCCCTTGGTAAAACCAGTGCTCCTCACACATTGTTCTGTTAGGTATGTTCCACTGGGTGACTGAGCACAGTCAGTGCAGTGAGCAGTTGAGCTCATCCACAGGGAATTCTGGAAACAGGATACTCGCTTGATTCTGTAAGTCATGGCCTTGAAGGTGGAATGTTACATGGGTGCAAATTTGTTGGGGTCTGTCAGTGTGCGGTTGTGGGACTCCAGGACACTTTCTCCTCTTTGCCTGCTCTGCAACCTTGCTTGGTTCTGCTGCATCAGTAGTGGGGCTGTCAGGGTAGAGGTCCAGGGCCCCACTCTGCAGAATTAGCAGAAGCCCACCCCCAATGCTGAAGGGCTGGCTTACCAGATCAAAAGACCATTATGCCCAGAATCAAAGCCAATGTACACATTAGTGGTTCAAAACACAGCATGGTTATTTCCATCTGCTGTATTTCAAGTCACACTTTTACATTGCTGTACACTTGTGGGGCTGAGGATGTCTCCACCCAATGCCCATTGCGCAATTTGTTTTCCTGCGCTGAACTCCAATTCACTAAAGCTGACCTCTGCCCTTTTGCAATGCCACCTCAGCTTAACTGCGAATTACATTTTCGACTTGAATGGAAGCTGGTTTGAAGGAAAGCGCACAGTATCTCTCAAGCGACTGCAGGATATATATGGGTTTTGGCTAATGTCATTTGTTCTTGGTGGAAATGCACTAGAGCCAGAGTAAATAGAAATGTGCAAATAGCCTATAATTACCTAAACCACACCGTGAACCATCAGTAGTGAATATTAAGCCAAGCAGCAGTTGTATCAAATTGTTATACAGTGGTGCCTCGCAAGACGAAATTAATCTGTTCCGCGAGTCTCTTCGTCTTGCGGTTTTTTTGTCTTGCGAAGCACGGCTATTAGCGGCTTAGCGGCTATTAACGGCTTAGCGGCTTAGTGGCTTTAAGAAAAAGGAAACAAACTCGCAAGAACTCGCAAGACGTTTCGTCTTGCGAAGCAAGCCCATAGGGAAATCCGTCTTGCGGAACGACTCAAAAAACGGAAAACTCTTTCGTCTTGCGCGTTTTTCGTCTTGCGAGGTACCACTGTAACAGGGTGTGATCGGAAGGAACATAATACAGTTCAGCTTCTGGAAAATGGCAGATCTGTCCCTATAAGCTGTGTGATAGGAGATTGTCTGAAAACCATATGCAAGCTGCGCTGGTATTCTGGAAGAACACATAAATAGATTCATCAGTAACTATGTTCCATTGAATTGACCACTGGCAGTCTGCACTTTGGGCTACCACAGAGCCTAGTCACTGCATTACAGTGTAAGAATCACACTGGTGTTTAGACTGAGAATCATCCCAGTGACACAAAGCTTATTCAAACTTAGCAGTGGTTCTGTGCAGTGTTCCCCTGGCTTCTCTGTACTTATTGTTTTACATTGTGGTGCATGTTACAGCTGTACTGGTGTGCAGAACGAGGCAAGCTGTAATTTAGAAGCCTTTCAAGTGGATTCAGTTCTGGGCAGTGCCGCATGAAAACATTTACGAAGGACAACCAGAGCAGAATAGAGGTCCAGTGGATGACAAAGATGGAAGACTAGCCAGTTAACAAAACAAAAAGGCATATACGTGTGATACTTCGGTCACAGGTTCAGAATACTTGACTGCACGATCACAAATTTTCAGAGCAAGAAGCTGAACAAAGTCTTGCTCTTAACGGATCATAAGCCTATGGCAGAAGCTTTACAGGAACCACTTCCCATGAGAAAAAGGATAATCCAAGGTGAAAAATAAGCTTTTACCACTAAAGAAGAGATCTAAAGGCAAGGGTTCTTTCTGGCTAACTGTGTGGGAAGGGGAGGTTAAGAGAGCTGTAAGGGGTTTAACAAACTGGGGTCGGGGGAGGGTTGATGAGGTCTAAAGTTGGTGAATGAAGTCAGCAGAGGTGCAGCCCTAGTCTCTCTTTCTCTCTCTCTCTCTCTCTCTCTCTCTCTCTCTCTCTCTCTGCGTGTGTGTGTGTGTGGACTTTGGTTTTTCAAATTTCAGCGGTGCCTTCTGTGAAGCCACAATTGGCACCCCTTGCCTCTTGCCTTTCATTTTGCTCAATTCACTGCAATATAATTAAGGTGCCTTGCAGCATCCCATAAGCCAGGAACCAGTGTGGCAGAACTGGTCCCATTGCCCTAAATCAGACAGCAGCCACCTTTTCCTGCTGTCCAGCTGAGCCTAGAAGCAAAATGCCTTCCCAGCG
The DNA here is from genome assembly GCF_965112155.1 of Podarcis liolepis. NCBI lineage: Eukaryota > Metazoa > Chordata > Lepidosauria > Squamata > Lacertidae > Podarcis > Podarcis liolepis. Next base: position 6,035,349 of record NC_139556.1, read on the forward strand.
TTATAGACAAATCACTAATTGAAACAACCTTCATTTTAAAAAAGTGATTGTTTAGATGTTGACATGTGCATCCAATTCATATTATTTTCTTCTCTTACACAACAGAACCAAAAGAAAGGTAAATCGCGATCACCTCTCGGTCAACCAGCCATTTCAAAGAGGATCGGAATAACCCTACTGGAAGAGGAACCCTGCTTTCTTCCATTAGTGACTGGCTGTCACCGTGATGGGAGCACAAGAGTTATTACTTGGTTAATGTTTTCATCCCCTCAAGCCTAACTGAGATCAGGCTCTGACCTTATTTCCTGAAGGTTTGGCAAAGATTTTGAAGGCTAGCCTGTTGTTCGGCTGGATGTGCCAGGCCTCCCTCCTACTGCTTCCTAGCTGGCAGGAGATGTTAAATTAATTAATCATGCTCAAGGAATGACCTTTGTTATTATTATTTATATTGCTGACTCTACTCCAGCACGAGATCAGATTCCTACCCAGAGGGCAGCGCTGCTGATCAGAGGGCACAAGCGGAAGAAAAAAAGGGGAGAACATACAGCAGAATTTTAAACCTTATAACCTGTGCTGATATCTGATGCCTTGATACAATTTAGAAGAGAGAAAATCAAATTTTGCCACCTTGACTGAGGTTAGGTATTAGTCCCTCATTCAAAATTGGGGTCACTCAGACAGCTTGCAGATAGAAGCAGTTTTTCAGTGTAGAAGGATAACCAAGCAGATTTCAAAACCATCAGAGTGAGGACATTAAGAGACTCCAGAGACAACTTGAAACTGAATAGAATGGTGGGTTCTTACTAATTAAAATCCCCACCCTCTGAAATACACTGCTATAACATTATCCCATTTATCTTTGTATCACTTGTGATGATGCCAGTTCGCTTTCAATTCAGACTTATCTGGCTGGTTCACAGATGCTGCCTTTGACTGCAGCATTAAGCCTCTTGCAGTTGAGCCTGCAAACTAACTTCACTGAAAAGCATCATAGCTGTCATGCTCTGAGGTGTTTGGCCAGTGGTAGTTCATTTGCACTGCGAAGCAAACGGCCCACAAGTCATGTCGCCAGAGCAACCACATTCTACATACACTGTTCTTCCCTCTGGGTTGGCAACTAGGGGGCAGCTGGTCCTTCTCAGGGTGGACAACTTTAGTCCAGGGTCTTCTAGTTCTTGATCCCAACGACCAAGTCATTAACTTATTAACTCCTTAGAGTTTCCATCGCTGATAATTCTGGCAGGATAAAGTGGCAGAAAATAGATGGAAAGAAAACACATATGGAGACAAGCTTTCTTGTGACAATTTTGTTTCAACTCCACTGCTGTGGAATTCTTTATCTATCGACCGTTCCTAAAAGGCTGTGACGTATCTGGTCAGCATCACTGTTATATTAGACATAGATGAGTTACAGCGTTTCTGCAAAACAGGAGAACATAGCAAGCCCTGTTTCAGTGTTTGTCTTCTGGATTAAATCAACAGAAAGGCGAGGGATGAGCATATTGAGCTCTGCCTTTACCTTGTTATTCTCTGTGTTGGACTGGGGTGGGGGACCTGCTGTGATGTACAATATAAAACCCTAGAAAAGCAGGGTATCTTCAACTTTTGCAGACCCAGGACCCACTTTTAACCCAAATATACATTTGGGGACTCATTTATTAATGTTTTACCATATATTTGCATTGTGGTAGTGCTCCTGTTGTGGACTAACCTTGGGCAACCCACCAGTTTGTGGGTTGACTCAAAGAGTCAATGCAGATTTTACTGCAGCTGACTACCCACGGCAAATGCTGCTATATGAATGGTCTACTTCTGTGAGCAGAGTTGATGCCAGAAGATGGAAAATGACTGCTCCCCTTTGGTGAAATCATAGAGTGGAAGGGGCATTCTGAGAGTATGTTTGCAGCAGTTTTATGACCCCAGAGCTGGACATCTCTCATGTAACCTAGATAAAAACAGCCCAATGACCTATCTGTGCTGACTTCTCCTTCCATTCCCTTATGTTTGCTCAGTGTCCAGCACAAAGGCCTCTCACCTCCAGTCTGAAACTACAGTAGAAAAGCAAACAATAGGGACAAGAACATTAATTATAGCAGCTGGTTCTTTTCATCTGCATCCATAGAATTCAGTACAAACAGTCAAGATGTTCATTGGGCTCAGGAGAAAATGTTCTAAAATGAAAGGAGGCTAAAATGAGAAGAAAAGGCCAGGACCTATAAATAACAAATATGAAGAGCCTATTCATTTACTGTTCTATAAATCTATTAGAAAAACTATGCGTTCAGTCAGGAGAAGGAATACTGTTATTATTGCAGGCAAGAAAGTGTTCCATTTGTTTATTTTTTACATAATCTTAACTCTTTCTCTATTTTTAGCAATTGATTCCTGTTTTTCAGTGCCCCTCCATTGTTCCTACCTTAAAAACCATTTGATTAAATACGTTTCTTCATCACCATCCAACAATGGAATTGATTTAGGATATTCATGCAAGAGGAGGAAAAAATGATAGGAGAATATTCAGAGAAGAAACAACAGATGGTGTCCTATGCCGTTGAGAAAGACAGAGTCAGTAATTTCAGATATGAATCTTAAGATTCTACTCTGTCATTTTTGGTTTGCCACACAACACCAATTTTCATAAATTTTAAACAAAAACACACACAAAATGTATCATGTTTGGGGTTTGACAATAATGATTTCCATATTTTGCCTCCAGGATATCCAGTCAGTTTGCCACACTCTAAGTTTCCAATTATTATCTGCAGGCTATGGATTAAGACAATAATTTTCTGGGTTAGTCGTCTATCACCTTACAATCTGGTCTTCTTCCATTCCTTAAAGGGGAGAAGCCCCTGGAGTCTGTGAGAGTCTGAAATGGCTCTAAACATTGTGTGGAAATAAGCAGCAGTTTTTGAGAGACTTCAGTATGGAAATGATAAAGGGACCATTGCCTCTTATTGACCGGGGCTCATTTCTTTTCTTCCATTGTTGTCTTAATTGAAAGCAAAACACATTTACCAGAGCTGACAGTAGGTTTAATGTGCAGAACCACAGGCAATATTGCCTTCATCAGATTGCCTGCAACAAAAGACTTCCATCTGCCTCTAGCCAGCCAATGCTATACAGCTGACAGGGGGTGCTGCTTAACTGTAACGTTTGCAGATTGGCCAAGAAACCTTAGTTTCCTTCAGACTTTTGCTATATTCGGGTGGGATTCAATCACATATCAGCAAATCCGGTTCCTTTTGTGTTCTTCTGCTTTTTTTGTGTGGTTTTCCTGCCTGCCTCCCTCTCCATCCTGCCTGAAGTCCTACCTCCTAGCAGCCATGGATTGCTCTAGGCCAGGAATGTCCAATAGGTTGACTGCGATCTACTGGTAGATCCCCGGGAGGTTTTTGCAGATTGCGGTTGATCGCTGAGTCCCTTTTCTTAGCGTGGGTAAAATAGAATCTGCCCCCACCCCCTCGCCCCATTTTCCTCCTCCCTAAAAAAAGCTGAGCAACTTTGACCCTAATTCTGTAAGTAGATCAGAGTCTCTTGGGAGCTGGCCACCCCTGCTCCAGGCCAATCCTCACAGCGATCCATGGCTGTGTGGATGTGATTCATCCAAACCATCAGCCCCTCTGAACATGCCTGACTTTGCTCAGGCCTCAGCCAAAACTGGAGCACAGCCCTAGTCAGTAGAGCATGAGACTCTTAAACTCAGGGTCGTGGGTTTGAGCCCCACATTGGGCTCCTCCCTTTTAAGGGGTTTGGACCAAATAATTCTATGATTCTACACTACTTGGGTAACTTTGTTCACCTAGCTTTGAACAGCAATATCATGCAGCCCAGCTTATCAACAAGGATGTCCCATTTCCAAAAGGGAAAAATGGAAATATACCACATACACGGATTCAATAAATCCAAATTACTACATTTGCTAAATCTCTAGCTTGTATGGGGTTTATGTTCTCTAACTACTTTTGAACCCTTAATTGCTCAAATATCTCTGGATTCTAAAAGCTTGGTATCAAATAGGCTCCTCCCAGGGTTTCAGGACATCCTGGGACGGTGACCTTAAATGTCAGATTGATTGACATAAATGGGATCTCATTTGGCTAAATTCTCCATTAAAACTATTATCGCCTAGGTTTTAAGAATCAGCTCTCAAAATGATACTTAGGTGGTTTTTGGTGCACTTTTCCAAAATCAATACAAATCTCTCTCCACTTTGCTGTCAAGGCTGTAATACTATTGGACATTATATGTATATGTGGTGGAAATGTGAAGCTTTATATAGTTTTTGGATAAAGGTTTTTATCATTATCTCTCAAATCATAGATCAATCACTAACAGCAGATCCAGTCTTGGCCTTGCTTTCAATAGAAAGCAATAGAAATGCCAGAGTATCTCATAAGATGCTGGTCTTTCTATCACTAGCAGTAGCAGGAATGCCAATAGCCAGTCAATGGAAATCTTGCTCACCTCCCTTGATTGATTATTGGTTTCATAGAGTCTGGGATATAGGTCTTTTTGAGTGCCTCACATATCAAAGAAAAGTAACTAGGGGAGTAATTAGGGCTATTTGGCCTGAAGTTTTGATATACATTAATACGACGGAACATAGGATCCCAATGATCTGTTTAAGTTTGTGTAGAGGATATAGTTTAGAAGGTTAGGATAAAGTGATTTCTTGATGGATTGTGATTATGATTACAAAAGATGTATCACACAAATTAATGTATAGTATTACATTACAGTGCTTGAAATACATACCACTATAGTATTTTCGCATTTTCTCCCCCCCTCTAGTTTTCCTTTCCCACTTTTCTATCAGCATGTTTGATATTGTTTGTAGTTTAAAAAATTAATACAGTGGACCCCTCCAAAAAAAATGATATCATTGGAGACATTGTCAAATGTTTTGCTGAAAATGCAGGTGAGCTAAGCCTAGGATACCAATCTGAGTAGACAAAAGAAACGAGTGTAAGTGGGACTTATTTCCAAATAAAAGTGGGCAGGATTGAGCCAGAAGCATTATGGCTCATGACACCACAGGAACTTCCATCCTGTAAAATTCTTGTTAGAGGGTAGAGGAGAGCCATTAAAAATAGTTCAGCCTGTGCCTGAATAACTTCACATTTTCTGGATTTTCTGTCCTTTATGATGCATTGCCCAGTAAATGCTAAAAGAAAAAAATAAGTGCTTGAAATACATACCACTACTAAAATTCTTTTCACTTCCAATCAAAGCTTATTATAATGCCAAGCTGCTACACCCCTTCCCAACCCCGACAGTTAACAAGTAGTTTCGCTTTTAAGCCTTGATACAAAGCTAAGCATTTGATATCCCGCCAAACTCCAGTTCTCAATCAACTGGTGAAGTTCAAAGAACTTTCATTTTGCAGTTGAATACAGAGCCTGGCTCAATGGAGCAAAATGTTGATGATGGAATCCCTTTGTTTATGCCAATTAGCACCTGTCAGTAAATACAGGGGCAGATGGTGAAGCTGCTTTCTTTTTGTCATTGTGGTTTTAAAGAAATTTCCTTTGCTATGCGTGTGCAGAAGTAGCCAAAATAAAAAGGCATGGCAAGAACAAAGTTCACAGAAGCAAAGGCAGCATTTCAATCCTAATGCCACCGACTTAGAAGTGATCTCCGCCTAAGATCTGTGAGCCTCACTTCGTGCCTAACCTGCTTAGAATTGAGGTGTCTGTTGTTCTCAGTAGTAGCATATGCACAACAGCAATATAGTGTCTCCTGGAGGACAAGAGAGATGGTCTCTGCCCCAGGGGGCTTACAATCCAAAGAATTCCTGGAAAAATGAGATTTGAAGCATGTAAGAGAGGTAGTCATGTGAGCATTCAGTTAGTTCTAGAAGCTGTGCACCATATACCCTAAAGAAGATCTGTGAAGCTGGTGAACAATCAAACTGACTACAGTCCACATCAATCCTATATTACATCTTATGTGCTGCTTGATAACCCTGTTTTCCCAGTCCCAGGACAACAGCAAAGAACAGGGAACATATCAAGCCCCACCTTATGTTGCTGGTAGGCTATACTTGGCTTGATGAGTCAAAAGTTGTAAAGACCCAGGCTACACAAAACTACCTGAAATCTCTCCCTGAGTGGCTGCAGGGCTGGTGCTCTCACCAAGCGATGGTTCATAGAATCATAGAATCATAGAGTTGGAAGAGACCACAAGGGCCATCGAGTCCAACCCCCTGCCAAGCAGGAAACACCATCAGAGCACTCCTGACATATGGCTGTCAATGTTTAGGTGGAATCTTCTTTCTTGTAGTTTGGATCCATTGCTCCGTGTCCGCTTCTCTGGAGCAGCAGAAAACCACCTTTCTCCCTCCTCTATGTGACATCCTTTTATATATTTGAACATGGCTATCATATCACCCCTTAACCTCCTCTTCTCCAGGCTAAACATGCCCAGCTCCCTTAGCCGTTCCTCATAAGGCATCGTTTCCAGGCCTTTGACCATTTTGGTTGCCCTCCTCTGGACACGTTCCAGTTTGTCAGTGTCCTTCTTGAATTGTGGTGCCCAGAACTGGACACAGTACTCCAGGTGAGGTCTGACCAGAGCAGAATACAGTGGCACTATTACTTCCCTTGATCTAGATGCAATACTCCTATTGATGCAGCCCAGAATTGCATTGGCTTTTTTAGCTGCCGCGTCACACTGTTGGCTCATGTCAACTTCAGGCTCATCCTCCTCTCACTTGCCACATTGCTTTCTATATTAATGTAATTTATAATATAATCTTTAATGATAGTGTTAATAAAGCAACAGTGAATGTCGCACAGAGCATATTTGCTCTGCCACCTATCAAACATTTCACAAAACCGCACTCCAAGAAATCGTGCTTCCATGTTATGCCATCCATCTGACCTTTTCACTTTTCCTTGGAAGAAAAAGCCAGTGGTAGTTAAGGACCCCGACTTAGGTCCAGTCGTGACCGATTCGGGGTTGTGGCGCTCATCTCACCAGAGCGGTACCTATTTATCTACTTGCACTTTGACGTGCTTTCGAACTGCTAGGTTGATAGGAGCAGGGACTGAGCAACGGGAGCTCACCCCCTCATGGGGATTCGAACCGCCGACCTTCTGATCGGCAAACCCAAGGCTCTGTGGTTTAAATCCAGTTGAAATCAGGTGGTACATGACCACAGTCAAGCTTGCAAAAATATATCACCTGCCTGATAACAAATGTTGGAAATGTAAGGAAACTGAAGGAACATTCTTTCACCTCTGGTGGACCTGCCCTAGGGTTAAGGCCTTCTGGGAAATGATATATAATGAATTGAAAAAGGTATTTAAGTATACCTTCTCTAAGAAACCAGAGGCCTTCCTTTTGGGTATTGTTGGTCAGAGGGTGTTAAAGAAGGATCGAACCTTTTTTATGTATGCAACAACAGCAGCAAGAATACTCATCGCAAAATATTGGAAGACACAAGATTTGCCCACACTGGAAGAATGGCAGACACAACTGACAGACTACATGGAGTTGGCTGAGATGACTGGCAGAATCCGAGACCTGGGAGAAAAGGCGGTGGAAGAGGACTGGAAGAAGTTTAAAGACTATTTACAAAAACATTATAAGCTGTATGAGTGTTAGGAGAATGCATGACAGAAAATAATATGGCATCAGTAATTCAGCTATAAGAGATATGAGTAAGCGATGTATAAGATAATGATGATATTTGAGATAATATTATGCTTAAGTTAATTGGTTTAATATATGATAAAAACATTGATAATTGGGGACATAATATCCGAGAACCATTAAGATGATTTGAAATAAGGTAATAAATTGCTGTTTATAACTGTATGACTGAGAACGCAGGAAAAGGTGATGTGAGGAAGTCCAAAGTCTATGGAAATATGATTTATGGACAAATTGATTTTTATGCATTTTCTCTCTCTCTTTTTTTTCTTTCCTTTTTATTTTGTAAATCTTTTCTGTTTTTTCCTCGTTGGACTGTATGGTGATGGCACTATGTATGTTTGTTAATCTTTCTTATGTTTAAAATTTGCAATAAATATTTTATAAAAAAATAAAAAAAATAAATCCAGTTGAAATCAGTGGGATTTACTTAGCCATGACAAAATCCTATCCCATTCAGGGTCAGCATCACCGCTGGCAACCTTGGATCTCTGCCTGGAACCCACAGCAGGGACAGCCTCACCACGAGGCAGACGGAGGCAGCCACGCCGAGTGGTGGAATCTCCAGCCCCGCCTGCCTATGCCATTGCCACTGAGAAATGAGGAGATGTGGCTTTTTCTTGCAGAACCCTTGTGACGCCTCATCACCGGTCACCGGTGCTGGAGAAGCAAGAAGAAGTGGCAGTGAGATCTTGCAGACCTCACTGGAAGCTGCAGCTTGTAAGCAAGGCTTCAGCCAGGGTGGGGATGGCAACACCTTCTTGTTTTGCTTCATGCTGCAAAATGAAATGGGCCGCCCTGACTAGCAGGACCCACTGGCTGCCCTTTTACATTACTGACCGTGCTCTGGAGCAATGTGATGTCAGGCTTTCTAGGGAAGCATGGGAATTTCAACTTTCTAACTTACAGGTGTGCACTGCTGCCATCACTGACCTACGAGGGGTCCCCTTCAAACCTAGATCCAGCCAAGATCACTTGCAGCTTCAATGGAACCTAGTGCCAACTGCTTTCTGTTGGATCGCGCCCAGCTTCTCCTGTGATTTTTAAGACTGAAGAATTAAGAAAACTCTGAAAAGAGTTCCTCTCTATCGTCAACTCATTATGAAAGGCAATACTTTGAATTTACATAAAATTCAGGATATGCTGTGGTCCAATTAAGTTGAAAATAAAATTGTTACCAGTGAACTATTGTTGTTGTTGTTATTTTAAAGAGTGGTTTTATCCTCTGAGAGTTTTATAAAGCTTTCAGAAACAATGCTGGTGGGGCACGTGGTGGAGCACATCTGCCGGGCTCTCTTCCCGACACCAGCCCCACAGTTTAGGAACAACCTTAGGAATAATCCTTGAGAAAACCAAGAAGTTTAATGCCCTCCTTTGTGTGTTCAGACTCAGAGACCTCTCCCCTAAATAAATACACACTTGACTCAAATTTTAGTTTTGGTTTCTGGCAGAATTTAGGCCACAAAGACTCTCCTCCTGCAAGAGAGGGGAGTGGTTGTGGTCCAGAGCTGGGCTCCGCCTCAAGCAGGCGGCGTTAGCCCCCTGCCTCCCACTCACCTGGCTGGCGCCCATGCCCATGGGCAGGCACCCAACCAGGTGCCTGTGAGGGGGCGTGTTTAGCAGCCTAAATTGATGCAGTGCCAGCCTTCCCGGCCTCACTTTTTGTCGTCCCACCCTCCACTCCCTTAGAGCTCAGGGTCTCAGTTTCTTCTGGCCTTGCTATGGACCTTAGGTTGGTTGCCCTGGTTGTCCGGGGGGCCTGGTAGGAATGTTTCCATTTGGCATTAGGCTTTTTGGTTTTTCCGCCTACCTCGTAGCAATCGTCACAACTTTCATGGTATTGGTGGGTAGGTTAGGCATTGGAATAATGTGTTGTGGTGTGTTGAAGGGCTAGGTGTGGCCATCGCCTGTGCCTTCAATTTTTGGGTATTTGGGTATTCCGTTAAAGGAATCCGGCGGTCGTGTATTCTGTCCGATGCCTGCATGGCGGGAGGCCATGGCACGACCCTCGGTGACATCAGGGAGGGGAGAGCTTATAGTTGGATTAGCATCAACAGGCTCCACCTACTGGTGAATAAACCCCCCTGTTTTAGACTCACCCCTCTCTGAGGGGGTGGAGTCAGCTGACATAATCCAATGCCTAAGCCAATACCTTTTCACTTGCTGTAATCAATAAAGTTGTGGCCTTTTCTTGCCCATTAACCTTATATCACGTGTCCTTGTGTTTTCATCCCACTACGCGGGGATCGGGTCCTTGAACCACAACTTTATTGATTATAGAAAAGTGAGTGGTTGCATAGGCTCTGGTTCGACTAGCTCCATACACCCTTGCAGGCAGCGCTGACCCAGAGTTCTATCATAGGTCAGCTAAGTGTGAACACCTGAGGTAGGTGAAAAGCCCGGGAACAGACTCTGGCCACTCCCCCCGATGCTCCCCTGGACTCAGGCATGGGCACAACCCCCTCTCAGGGGTTGACCAAACCAAGTTGAGTCCCTGGATACCCTTCACATAGGGATGGTGAGACTGTTCTCCCATCCCTATCACCTGAACCAGTGCCTATCCGCAACCTTACAAGTTGTGATGATTTGCTACGCGGCAGGCAAAACCCAAATGGCAACAGCCAATCAGCCAAGTGGGAAAATTCCTGCTGTGCCCCTGTCCCAATGACAGACGACACACGACGGCATAGCAAGGTCAATTGCAAAATGCCGTACATATAGGGAGAGGTGGGCGGGTGTTCCATTTGCACGAGCTGAAAGAGAATCTCTGGGTCACGTGCAAGAGATTAAATAGGTCCCTCAACCCGTTTAGACTGCACTCCATTGGCCAGATTACACCCAGCAATGAGGGACCCACCAACCGGGCATTGTGGCTTCTCTAAGTAACCCACCCACAATGAGGAGGTCAGTCTCCAGGTCTCACTGCAACACATGCCCTCTTTTAGGGAGGACACAATTTATCTTATTTGTGTTGATGGTCCCATACATTCGTATAAAAGTGAATCCCAGGTTTGCATTGAGGGTGCTTTGCGGTTTGATGGATTGCTGCATTATGGAAGGAATGGGAATAATCAGTGTAGTTAATGGAATTTATCCAAAAGTGCAAATTCACACGAGTGTTTAATTATTTTGCAAAGAGTTAAAAACACAGATCATTACAAATGCTGAGGTGAAGCCATATTCCATGCTAGATTGATTAGTTTACTGTGCTAGATCCAACTCCCACTGCCTCTTATAATTATGAAAAATAAGGGCCACGTGATATTGCCAAGTCATGCATGTTTACATCATCTCCATCTCCGACTAAGAAAAAAATGACTTTCCAGACTTCTTTGCCTAGAAGGATCAAAGGACCTTCCACAACAATTGGAGAAGGCAGTTGAGGCTTACATATTTTTGAAAAGTAATTGCGATGGAACCATGCCATGCCAAATAGCGCACAAAAAACTGAGTGCATCAAAGTCATTTGTGAGTCATGTCTCCTGAACATTATTTTGATCAATTTTGATTTTTTATCTTATTCTGGTCAAAGTCTTAGGAGGATATTGCATGTTTCAACCACAGGCTAAAAATACTAGTAAAAGCTGGTGATTTAAAGGTCTTAAGATCCCATGTATTTGCATTTTTTCTTTCCTACTGTGAAAATGGGTGCCAGAGTTAAACCTGAAATGTTGAATAGTATCCTGAATGTACACACCAAATTTCATTATGGCATCTTAGTCATCAAGGCATATCTCACATAAAAACATGTTTGGCTATTTCTTCCCCCAACTTTCCTGTCAAAATGGCTGCCCAGTTAAGGTGATGTTCAGATTTGAAACATTAAATTCAAGTGCACACCACTCCCTGAGGTTATATGCCCCTTTGCATTCCAATATCCTGGTTTTAAAGACAGATATGCCATTAAAATCTACTTTCCATTTTTCCTCCTGACCTTGAAAATGTATAAAGGTGTTGGGCTGATATATGAACTTCAAAGAGAATGGTGGCTTCAGTAGAAATACCATCTATCTTCATGTTCAAAGTAGTTATCACATTATGGTATGTTGAAATCCTATTTTTTTTAATTAACAGCTGCAACAGAAAAGTTGTTATAAGAGTTCGATAAGTACGCAAATGCTAATTGTTATTCCACACTTAGGTTTACTGATGAAAAGGGAAAGGAATGCAGATGGAAAGAGATTTATGGGAGTTTGATGAGTGCTTTCTTCGACAAATCCAAAGCACTTTATAAACCAGCCTCTCTTTTGTCCAGGGCCTGGCCTGTTACAATGAAGCAATTATAGGTTTATTTTCTCAAAAGATTTGATTGGCGGCCTTTTGGATGGAAGGTGCTATTTTTAAAATGAGTTACTATTACACCTTCTTTGGGACCACAAATCAAATAAAGCTCATAGAGCGCAGTTATGGTCCGAAATTGACACAATTAGACAAATGTCCTGTCCAGTCCAGCATCTCATTTCTAATAGTGCTCAGCCAACTAGGAAGTTCACAGCATGGAGGCCTTGCTTAATGGGTGAGTTGTTTGTTTTTAATTTATCAGATCATCTTTTGTCACCAGCGTTTGGCTCAGTTCTTTCTGGGAAAATACAAAAAAATAAAATAAAAATGGTTCTATATCAAGATATCATCATCATCATCATCATCTATCCAATAACTGCTCCAGATTCAAATAATTTGAACATCGCCTCAGCAGTCTCCATATCATGGCGATCCTCTCACAAACTTTGCTCTTTGTCATCCAGTTGATACCCTGGGCTGGGTTCCTGCTTTGGAAATATAGTACTAAAAGGAATTATGTTCACCTTGCCTTTCTTCCTAAAGAGGTTTTATCCTCTTTACAGAATTCATTTATGAACTGCTGAGGGATAATAATAATAATAATAATAATAATAATAATAATAATAATAATTTATTATTTGTACCCCGCCCATCTGGCTGGGTTTCCCCAGCCACTCTGGGCGGCTTCCATAGAAACCAAAAAACACTAAAATATCATACATTAAAAACTTCCCTGAACAGGGCTGCCTTAAGATGTCTTCTGAATGTCAGGTAGTTGTTTATCGTTTTGACATCTGATGGGAGGGCGTTCCACAGGGTGGGCGCCACTGCCTGGTTCCCTGTAGCTTTGCTTCTCGCAATGAGGGAACCGCCAGAAGGCCCTCGGCGCTGGACCTCAGCGTCCGGGCAGAATGATGGGGGTGGAGACGCTCCTTCAGGTATACTGGGCCGAGGCCGTTTAGGGCTTTAAAGGTCAACACCAGCACTTTGAATTGTGCTCGGAAACGTACTGGGAGCCAATGTAGGTCTTTCAAGACCAGTGTTATGTGGTCTCAGCGGCCGCCCCCAGTCACCAGTCTAGCTGCCGCATTCTGGATTAGCTGTAGTTTCCGAGTCACCTTCAAAGGTAGCCCCACGTAGAGCGCATTGCAGTAGTCCAAGCGGGAGATAACCAGAGCATGCACCACTCTGGCGAGACAGTCCGCGGGCAGGTAGGGTCTCAGCCTGCATATCAGATGGAGCTGGTACACAGCTGCCCTGGACACGGATTTAACCTGTGCCTCCATGGACAGCTGTGAGTCCAAAATGACTCCCAGGCTACCTTAGCACTGGCGGAGGAAGGGGGTGCGGGGTTTGTGGTTTGCCCTGGATGTCATCCCTGAGGGGGGATGACATTGCTGTGCCGCCTCCCCAGGACACTTGCCGCCCCATCCCTGTGGGACGCTCACCCTGCCCCCAGGTGCACAGTGTGGGCATCGCTCCAGGTGCCAGAGCAGTAGCTCCACCTCTTTACCTTATTTTGTTTTTAAATACTTTTTATTAATTTTTAACATAAATATACAATGTTAATCCAAATTTTCACAAATTCCATACTTTTGGACTTCCTTCAACTTCTCTAACAATCATCCATATTTAACTCTTACGCATTTCTTCTGTTCTCTATTGCCATTAGTCCCCCCTCCAATCATCCATTTTCATTTAAAAATATACCTCAGCTTTTACAGTGCTTCTTTAAACCCCACTAGCGTTGTTTGTACTTCACATATACTTTTCAGATATTCCACAAATTTTCCCCAGTCCTCAATGAACTTTTGGTCTCGAAGGTATCTAACTTTCCCTGTTAACTTGTCCAGTTCTGCATAGTCTGTTAATTTCATCCTCCATTCCTCTTTCGTCGGTGTTTCCTCTTGTTTCCACTTCTGGGCCAGTAGAATTCTTGCTGCTGTAACTGCGTATTGAAAAAGTTTATAATCCTTCCTTCTTATTTCCTTTCCTGTAATGCCTAAAAGTAGGGCTTCTGGTCCACCTTTGTAGCTTACCAGTCTATGGATCCATTACAAAGATGGCTCCTTCCAGTTCCACTGAGATAACGTTGAAAGGCTGGAGCTGGTGTGCATTATGGGCTCTTTTATGGCTACTTCCTCTGCCAGCCCTGGCTTCTCAGGAGCTTAAACCATCAGTGGCATCTCCCAGGCGACCTTTAGGCTTTCCAGCTCTTCTCAGTATCATGGAAGACTGCATCACTTCCCAAGCAGCAGAGGCAACAGCAGAGATGGGCTTTCATTCATCCAAGCCATAAAGAGGAAAGAATATCCTGTATTCTCCACGGTGCATTTATTCAGGCATTTATGTATGCTTATTAACATACTACAAAAATATGTCAGGCATACAAATATAATAAAAGCGAAATTCCTTAGTCAATAGCTATTAACCAATGGGGATACCTATTCATCCTGGGGGAAGCAAGATTTATGTTGCCTGGTTCTAATAAGACATAATGAGTAGAATATATGAAAGGCCTACTGTAGTCCTTTTGCCAAGTGGAAAATGGTAACTCTAAAATACTAATTAAAATGTTACCATAACTTGCAAGCATTTGAGAATCCAAACCGACGACACCCATAGGGACCAGCAGTCTCCTTCTGATATCCTGCTTGCATAAATGTTGCCTTCGTAGGTATTGCTAGGAAAATATATTCCCCAAACAAGAAAAACCTATGCAATTTTTATTCAAGTCCTTACCTATAAGGTGAGGGCACAAAAGTTGACTTCTATGGCTGGCAGCTGTGATGGATACTCCAGCCCTGCCAATTTAACAGGAAATGAAAGAATGTCTAAAAGGATACTACTTGTTCCCAAGAGCACCTCAATATATTGAAAAATTCAAGAGAAAAGTCATTGCCTAAAACTTATCTTGGAACTGAAGTATCGTGCAGGCCAAACAGAGTTTTCTACTTACCAATTTCCCCCACTCATCTTCCATATGAGAAACAAATATGTTATTTTTATATAGCCTTTCTTGAAATTATTTATAATCAGAACTCTGATTCAAAATGGAAGGTGCTTGGGGGTTGTGTTTCATTGCTGAGGCCTCTTGAGTTTTCTTGAAACGCTACAAAATTGGTCCCGATTCATTAACACCTCCTCATCCCCACTGGCCAGGGAGATGGCTTGGTTTAATCACTGAACCTATGTATGTAGGATCCCAAGTTCTACAGGGCTTTGTATACCAATACCTGCACCTTGAACCCAGCCTGGGAGCTCATTGGCAGCAAGCGCAAATCTTTCAGCAGTAGCATCACATACCGTACTTTTTGCTCCATAAGACGCACCTAGTTTTCAGAAGAGGAAAGCAAGAAAAAAAATATATTCTGAATCAAATGTCATATAGTGGTACTTCTGGTTAAGAACTTAATTCGTTCCGGAGGTCCATTCTTAACCTGAAACTGTTCTTAACCTGAGGTACCACTTTAGCTAATGGGGCCTCCTGCTGCCACTGCCGTGTGATTTCTCATCCTGAAGCAAAGTTCTTAACCCAAGGTACTATTTCTGGGTTAGCAGAGTCTGTAACCTGAAGTGTCTGTAACCCGAAGTGTCTATAACCCGAGGTACCACTGTACTAAACTATTTAATAAACTACCGGTATATCAGAATAATATTTCAACCATGTAAAGTGAACAGGCGTCAACAGTGGCATGAAGAACCATCATCAGTGCCATTAACCAATTAAGAGTCTTTATACCCTAGTAAGGGGGGCAGGCAATGGAAATATATGAGCTTCCTAAATTGAGTCCCTTAGATCTAAGGACTGTATGGTGTGGCGCTACACAATTATTTTAATAAAGCCAAAAGAAGTGGGACTTTCTTCCTTTTTGTTCATTGCAGAGAGCTCTGGGGGCTTTCATATGAGGGAGGAATGAGGGAGAAATCTGATTTAATTCCCGTTTAAAATCAAACCTACCTAATTCACACCTTTGTACACAACACAAGGACCAAAGCACAGCCGCCCTTCAAATTTCACACTTCTGCAATGGAAGGCACTACTGTCCCAGCAAGACCAGTGGCAGAGGGAGGGTCTTGTGTGGCGGCACATCGCCTGTGGGGACGTGGGACATTGCCTACATGAGCATCGTCCCAAGGGGGGGTGGCATGCATGGACCCTCCCATCCCAATGGGGCAGCAAAGCGCGGGGGCGGAGGCATTACACTGCTCCCACTGTGCTTGTTTTACACCCGTGTAAGCAGCTCCTGTCCTGCTTTGCTGGTTTAAAGCAAGCCGAGGAGGAGGGAGGGACGGGAGTCATGGCTCCCATCCGTCCCTCCTCCGCGCAGCATTCGCTGCATAAGATGCACAGACATTTGCCCTTACTTTTTAGGAGGAGAAAAGTGCATCTTATGGAGCAAAAAATTCGGTATATGACAGCGATATTCTGCCTCAGGGAGCAGCCAGGCCTCCACATTTAACAGCAGCTTCAGCTTCCAGGTGAGCCTCAATGGCAACTCCACAAAGGGCATATTGTAGCAATGAAATGTAGAGATTGCCACCAATGCATTGACAACAGAAGTCAGCCTATCTTGAGCCAAAAAATTGTCGTAGCTGTCTTGCTAACAGAAGCTGGTAAAAGGTACTCCTAGACACTGAGGTCATGTTCAAGAAGGGATCAGATAGTGTGCTAATAAACAAAACTTAATAGTGTGTTGTGGGGCACATGGCTTTGTCCATGGACAGGGAAGGAGAATGGCCACGTGCCTCACTTAGCACAATCCTCTGCACTGGAATACAGAACTTTAAAAATATTGACACCCCTCTCTGAATCTGCCACATTCACAGCTCCATTAAATGAAATCCCAGAAACTAACAAATGACCGTAAGTTCACCATGTGTTAAGACATTGCCATCCATTATGGAGCCACTGTTGTGTCCCTGGGCCCCTGGGGGTGGACATTGAACCAGACCAGTTTCTGCTCCTTTTCTGTCCCGCTCCACTCTGTGATGGGATTTGCAAAATGCAAACGCCCCACAAATCAAGCACACTTGACAGCAGGGAGTTGTGATTTACAAGCCACTGTGGCAGAGCAGCTGTGTCAGTGACAGATGCTGATGCACTCCTGGCATATTTTTCTCCTGTCATCAAAAGTGGTTTATTAGGTGTAATCTTAATCTCTTCAAAAAGTCAGTGCCCTAAATATGGCTTGCAGCAACACCGTGTTAATAATAATGAATAGTGACAGCTAATTGGCAAGCCACTCGATTCTTGGACTTTGCAGTCAAAGAATGAGGCCATTTACCTGAATGAGGCCAAACCTTTGCAAATTTCCGTTGTTGCTGCTAAAAATCAAAATGGCCTGAAGAAACCCTACTTACTTTGGGGCAGCTGCTGGGGCTCCAGTCCAATGGTGGTGGTGTTCATCTTGGGCCCCCGGCCCTCTGCCCATGATCAGTACTTGGTCTATAAAGTGGGGTCAAAGCAGGGCCAGAAAGGTCTGGAGCTGAGCTACGGAGTTCTAGAGCAGGAACAAAGGGGTCGGTAGCAACGGAGCTGTGTGTTCCTGAACTCAAAAGGGAGCTGTTAACAGAGGTGGGTTTAGGGGAGTGCAACCAGTTCACCCACACTGGGCGCCAAGTTGATAGGGTGCTCCAGGGGTTGCTGCAACAATAACCTAGAATGGAAGGTGAGACGGTGCCAAATTTTGTCGTTGCAGAGGGCACCACTGACATTTGAAAGCCCAAAGTCCACAGATCCACTTGTTCCATGCCTAGAAAACATGAGTCTGAACAATCTTCATATTACCTTGCTCCTTTCCCAGAGAAGGCCTGCTCCTGACTGCCAAATAGGAGCAAACATCAAACCAGAGAAAGCCCCAATTGCTGTTTGCTCCGATAGAGCAGTAAAGAGCGGTTTTCCCCAAGGGAAAGCACAGGGGAAAGAGGAAAGATGGATGATCGTTTACATAGTCATCCCCATCTCCTCTGGTGATGAGGGGCATTTCTCAGGGGCCTTTCTGAACAGAAACAGGCCATTTGGCACAGAAATGACCCAATGCCATGTGCCACACATCATTGATATACATATTTTACATGCTGCATATCGAAGATTAACTAACATATTCTGACTTTAAAGCAAGTATGAAAGAAGTGAACAGAAGCACGGCCTTGGATTCCTCCCTTCTGCAGCCTCTCACGCCTTGCCAAGAAGGTCAGCGTGGGGAGACAGACAGGAAACCCGTCCCACACCTGGTTATATTGTGCCTCTGGAAAGTGAAATTCCTCTGTCTGCTATTAAAACCTGCAGGTATAAATGTCAGCCCACGTGGGTGGCTGTAGGAAACCAGCTGTGTTTTTCCGATTTTAGGTTGGGAGGTAGCGATTAAGGAATTACAAGGCGAACAGTGTTCTAGAACGTGGAACTCAACAAAGAACTACGGTGTGTTGCCATGGTAACCAGCTGGCATGGCCCTGTGCCCCATGGAAAACATTTTGCATCACAGAAAAGCAGGAAAGATGAAAGCCTTCCTAGTGACAGTGATGGTCTTTGTAGCTGACTCTGAAAACAGCCATGTTTTCTCCATTGATATTTTTTTTTTAGTTCCTCCAGACTGGGCTACCAGGATAGATAGAAGGATAAGTTAGCTGATATAATCACAGTCAGTTTGCATATTATAAAAAGCAGGGAATGCAAACATTCGCAAGTCCTCGTTCTGGTTTCCAGAACTCCTTGCAACAAACAAGCAAGTCCACTTTGAAATATTAGTGAGTACCTCAAGAGAAGCGGGTCACAAAGTCTTATTTTTCTTTCCCTTTTTTCTTTTTCTTTTCTTTATGAACAATCTCTTATATCATATGACACATTTCATATAGCATATCTTGTATAACATATACATATATATTGTACATCTTCTTGAGTAAACATATATATAACCCGTGTAAGCAAAAACCATATACAAGTAGTATTTTGTTTCTTACCATACATAAATTAAACTGATTCGTATTTTTACTATCTTTTGTTGTCTTATCTATTTATTAATATGAATTAAAGAAAGAAAAAACCAAAAAAAGAAAAGAAAAGAAAAAGGTGTAGTTGGACTTCCTATCATTTCCTGGTGATATAGCCTTATTCTATAATGAATATTCTATGGTATACCCAGTAGTGATGTATGGAAGTGAGAGCTGGACCATAAAGAAGGCTGATCGCCGAAGAACTGATGCTTTTGAATTATTGTGCTGGAGGAGACTCTTGAGAGTCCCATGGACTGCAAGAAGATCAAACCTCTCCATTCTGAAGGAAATCAGCCCTGAGTGCTCACTGGAAGGACAGATCGTGAAGCTGAGGCTCCAATACTTTGGCCACCTCATGAGAAGAGAAGACTCCCTGGAAAAGACCCTGATGTTGGGAAAGATGGAGGGCACAAGGAGAAGGGGACGACAGAGGACGAGATGGTGGGACAGTGTTCTCGAAGCTACCAGCATGAGTTTGACCAAACTGCGGGAGGCAGTGGAAGACAGGCGTGCCTGGTGTGCTTTGGTCCAGGGGGTCACAAAGAGTCGGACACAACTAAACGAGTAAACAACAACATAATGAATATACCTATCATTATTGAGTTATTCTTTATATTCCTTCTAATACATTCTTACAACAGTTAGTACCTTTTGACTTATTTCTCATATGTTCCACTATATAAGGGTCAATCAAAGGCTGCCATAGACGTTATACAACTGTTATAGTTTCGTAAATATTTCTTATATTTATCCCATTTTTGTACGAATACTTGTCTTGTGTTGCCTCTCATGCTGTTAGTCAGTTGTGCCATTTCTACATATTCCTGTAATTTATTTTGCCAGTCAGTTATGGTTGGAACATTCCCCCCTTTCCAGTTCATTGCTATCAATGTTTGAGCTGCAGCTGTGGCATACAGAAAAATTTCTCTCAAATTTTTCAGAAACAAGCAAGACCACTTTGAAATATTAGTGAGTACCTCAAGAAAAGCAGGTCACAAAGTCAAGAACACATAGCTGTATACAATTTGGAAAACTCATGCATTGAGAATGCTAATGTGTGACAGTAGTTTAGCTTCCAAAACTGGGCAGGACATATCCTGGCCACGTGTCAGGGCTGGCTCACCTGTGAGACAGCTGAGGCTACAACTTCAGGCAGCAGGATTCACAGGGGCAACAGATCCTGATGTAGATCTTTCTCTGCCCAGCCCCTGTTCCTGTTGCAGATCTTCCCCCACCCCTTCTCCCCTGGTTCAGAGGGAGCACCATTTTGTGGTTCACTTTAGGGGCCAAAATGTCTTGGGCCAGCCCTGATATGTGTCCTATCTCACAGAGGACCGTCCTCTGTTTGAAGGGCATTTTGGAGGACAGTCCTCTGTCCCCTGGCCAGACTATGGAGAGATGCATTCTATTTCTATTTCAATTAGAGTAATTGTTTCACACCTATACCTGTAAATCAGCATATGCAAATGCCAATGTGTCCCTTTTGGGTAACGCATTTCCTCTTTTTGGATGGCTAGCCTTGCAAGACACCCTCAGTGGGTCCCCTCAGTGAGTCTACCCACTCGCTGGCTCTGCTGCTCCTCTGCCTCACCATTGGCTTCCCAGAGGGAGACAGTGAGTAAGAAGGCAGTGCCAGGCACTCCCTCTCACACCCACAGTTGTTTGGTTGTTCATACTCATTGGGTAGAACAGGAGGGAGGCAAACAAGAAGGTGATGATCGTGAAGAAAAGGAACAGCCCCAAGGTGCTCTTGTCAGCCATCCCCTCCACCTGCTATGGTGTGGGGCCATACTGACCCCCAGCACCAGCCAGGATACTGGGGTATGGGCCGGAGGATGCAAAGTTCGTGCATGGCATTGGCCAGATTAGTTGGACCCCATTGTGTTAACAGTGAGTGTACCCTACAACAAAGGAACCTCCCAGTGAAGGTCAGTAGTTCGAATCTGTGGGGTGGGGTGAGCTCCCGTTGCTCTGTCCCAGCTTCTCCCAGCCTAGCAGTTCGAAAGCACGCCAGTGCAAGTAGATAAATAGATTTCACTGTGGTGGGAAGGCAAATGGTGTTCCGTTGCACCAGAAGCGGTTTAGTCATGCTGGCCACGTGACCCGGAAAGCCGTCTGTGGACAAACACCGGCTTCCTCGGCCTGAAAGCGAGATGAGCGCCACAACCCCATAGTTGCCTTTGATTGGACTTAACCGTCCGGGGGTCATTTACTTTTACTTTTTACTCACAACAGCTGATCTTCCATTTGAAGGACGCCCTGACAAGTTTCCAGGAGTCCCCCAGATTCATACTTGAAAACCACTAGTGCAGAATAGGCTTCCCAGTTGCGTATCTTGCAAGATAGTGAATATAATTTAATAATGATCACTACTGTATTGACTAAGTCTACTGAAATATGACAGGGATTTGGGAAACACACACTGCTTCCAAAGCTGCAGCTCACCAAAGGAAGGCTTCAGCTTAGGCAACTTAAAAACAAAATGCTACTGGACCGTAAATGGTAATTCCAGGACTCCCTCTCTTTTAATATCCTTTTAAAGATGAAAAGGGGCTTTGCTAATCAGTCTGAAGTCTCACAAGCAGCGAATGGGTTGAGTAACATCTGCAGGCTCACAAATTTATGAGGTGGCGTTATGGATATAATTTTTGTTCTGGCACACAAGGTGCTGAAATAATATATTTCAAAATGAAACACATTGGTGAAATAATACATTCAGCAACCACAGAATAAGGAAAAATACAAGGCACATCAAGAGCTGGATTTATACAAAGCACACAGACCTATGGAGCTGGAGAGATGCTCTTCTCCAGCATGTCCCTGACCTTTTAAAAGTCATGACCACTCGGAACACAGAATTGGGGAATAGTTGTAGCCATGAATGCATGCAAAAAGGGTTAATAAAAACGATTCTCTTTTTTCCCTGGGAAAAAACCACCAGTGTCTACCTGTTGTTGAGGTCAGAAATCAAAATCAAAATTACAGTTCCTAACCTTGCATTACAGTGTTTATTCTTTCTCTAAATTTTGATGAAACCCAGAAAGAAAACAATCCAGTTGACTGCTTGAAGTCACTAATTACTTGGTTTTTTTTTTACCTGGTTTTGTTAGGTATTAGAAGTCAAATTCAAAAAGTTTAACTTCAGCATAGCAAATGCTTTACACATACTTTCTTCTGGGGCACTGGCTACCCCTCCCAGTTTGGTGTCTCTGTGCATCCCCTCAATTCCTTCCTCCAAGTCCTTTATCTAGATGTTGAACAACAGTGGGTCCAGGACAGCACTCTGTGACACTCATTTGTCTGTCCCTCCCCCCCCCACCCGATGACAAGGAACCATTCATGGGCACTCTTTGGGTTTGATCAGCTACAAATCCACCTAACAGTTACCTAGTCCAGCCCACATTTTACCTGCTTCTCCACAAGAATATCATAGAGGACTTTTCAAAATACTTAAATAAAGATTCACTGCACCCAAAGTATTCCCCATTACACCAATCTTATAACTTTATCAAAAAATAAATGAGATTTGTTTGGCATGATTTGTGCATGTCCGACTGCACTCAGCTTTCCCTTGCCTCTGTATCATGAAACCCAGGAGGACATGGTTACTTCCTCCCAAGTTTCCAAGTACTTCCGCTTTGTCAATCAGTTCCTCCCTGCTAGTGAGGACCAGGTCCAATGTAGATGACGCCCTTGTTGTTTCTTCCACCTTCTGGAATTTGTGAGGCCTTACATTTTTGGCAGAGTTTGAGTTCCAACAGATATCAGGGAAGCTGAAGTCTCCCATGACTACTATATCTCTCCTTTTTGAATGTTTGGTAATCTGTTCTAGGAAGGCATCATCCAAGTCTTCAGTCTGGCTTGGTGGTCTATAGTAGACACCTACATAGTAAGGTCAGTGTTGTTTCTCTCTCCTACAATTTTTACCCCTACACCCTCAATCTGCCTTCCATGCTCCAGATCATGGATGATGATGATAATAATAATTTATTTATTTATTTATACCCCACCCATCTGGCTGGGTTTCTCAGCAAAATGCCAAAATACAATAATTCATCAAATATTAAAAGCTTCCCTAAACAGGACTGCCTTCAGTTGTCTTTTAGAAATCAGATAGTTGTTAATTTCTTTGACATCTGATGGGAGGGCATTCCACAGGGCAGGAACCACTACTGAGAAGGCCCTCTGCCTGGTTCCCTTTAACTTCGCTTCTCACAGTGAGGGAACCGCTAGAAGGCCCTCGGCACTGGACCTCAGTGTCCGGGCAGAACGATGGGGGTGGAAATGCTCCTTCAGGTATACTGGACCTCTTCACAAGTGTTCACATCATTTACATATAATGCTGCTACTCCTCCCTTCCTGTTATATCCCTCAATTTCTACATTCCAATTCAGTTCTGTGCACCAAATGGGGATTTGATATTTTGTTCCTCAAAAGAGCAGCCTTCCATTCCACATAGTAAGCCTCTTTTGAGGTTGAGAGGAATTTCAAAAGTACCCGGTAGGTTGCAATATGGCATGAAGTTCTGATACTCCAGGGGAAAATATCAGAAAATCTGGGCATCCCTCAAGTGTGCTTTTTGGATCCTGGCCATGGTAAATACATTGAGAGTTGAGATGTATTAAGAAAATGGTGAAGGGGGAGAAATGTGATCTGCTGCAGCCACCCAGACCTCCAGCCACCACCACCCTCTCCCCAGAATGCCTCTGGGCCCATATATATTCTATTCAGCAATGGAAAGGAGAAAGGTGGTGTCAGGGAACTGACATCAGAGCGAGAGGCGAAGGAGAGGCTCCCAGATGATGCTGGCGAAGGACCCAGCAGCAGGGGGAGA
Organism: Podarcis liolepis; assembly: GCF_965112155.1. Lineage (NCBI taxonomy): Eukaryota > Metazoa > Chordata > Lepidosauria > Squamata > Lacertidae > Podarcis > Podarcis liolepis. The sequence goes on from NC_139556.1 coordinate 6,059,119, forward strand.
AACAGCTCAGTAGAGGGGGAAGCCAATCAGCGCAACACCAGGGATAAAGGGAGGCAGACGGCGGAAGTGGAGAGAGGGCTCCAGGACTCTTCACTGGACATCAGTGAGGAGAGCCCAGGTCCACCACTACCCACGCCTTCCCTGCGCAGAAGACTCCCGCGCAGTGAGAGGAGGAGGAGACTGGGTGTCAAACAACTTTTATGTTGGAAGAGGTTCAAGAAACGCCCACTGACGGATTCTGCCAGTGACTGAGGCAGCCACGATGAGAAGGGGCTGCGCATTCAGAAAGGTTTAACAAGGCAAATTAACTGAGAAAGGCACCAGTTTACGCACGAGTAACTCATACCTATTACAGGTGGAGAAGCTGAAGGCCAATGTCTATCCAGATGGCAGCTTCAAAAAAGCAGAGCAGTGTTTTGTCACTTCTTCTGCTCCTCTCTGCCCCCATTTCTATTTCTATTTTTCTTATACATTTCTGTTAATAAGAACATAAGCAAAGCTCCAATGGACCAGACCAAAGGCCTACTTGGTCCTGTATCCTGTTCTCTCAGGGGCCAACTAGAGGCAAAGCCCACAAGTAGAGCATGGGTGCAAGAGCAGCCTCCCCACTCTGGAAGCCTAGTAACTGGAATCCACGCCAAATGGTAAAGCGTGTTCTCCTTCATGGAGAGCACGTGTTGCAGTGGGGGTCTGACAGGCCACCCCTTCAATTGCAGTGCAGAATCATTTAGATGGCCATTGGCAGTGATTGGGCTGTTTGGGTTACTGGGCTAATTTTGATGTTGCTGGTTTGTGGGATGGACCAAAGGTTTTATATGCAGGGGATGCAGCATTGAGCGTTCTCTTTCACTGCGTGCACCGGATCACCCACCCACCCTCCCTAATTTAGGGCTCTTGCGTTGAATTTGCTATGCCTGTCATGGGGTTGTCTGCTTTTGGGGCAGGGGCCTGGTAGGAATTTTGTCCCTTTGGCTGATTGGCTGGTGCCATTTTGTTTTTGCCTACTGCGTAGCAAATTGTCACAACTTGTAAGGTTGTGGTTAGGCATTGGTTAATTTTTGGTTGGTGGAGGGGCATGGATTGGCAGTGCCTGCCCCTCCAATGCTGCTGCAGCAAGGGAATTCTGTTAAAGGAATCCAGGGACTCGCCATGCTTTCGTCTGAATCCCTGGTGTGGGGCTTGGGCCGCTCAAGCCCCTGGGAGCATGCGGGGAGAGGTGAGGGCCTGGGGCTCAGCTCCATTTTCTCCCCAATATTGTTTTCCCTTACTGACTTTTGCTGGAATCCGGAAGTCAGTTTTGTCCCTGGACGGGGACAGATAGTCGGAACCAATGCCTAAGCAACCACTCACATTTATGTGCTTTAATAAAATTTGGTCAAAATTATGCCAAAAACCTTAAACAAAAATTCTGTGTGAATTGTGATTTTTTTGGGGGGTGGCTTGGGGACCTCGACACGCAAACCCACCACTCCCTGACTCCAAGCTACTTCACTTTTTGACCCTTAGTCTTGAAAAATGTTTCAGTTGATGAACACCTTTGCACCTAGTTAAGATATCAAAAGGCATTAAGTTTCAAGAAGATGGATTTCAATTAATTACCGTAGGTAAGGGAACATTGTGATTTTAAAAGTTTTAAGCCTCTGAGTTCTGCTTTCACAGTTTTCCTAGCCACATTGTTAAATGCTTATTAACCTTGCCTACATCTCCACTTCTGTTATATAAGTCAGCAGAGGACTAAATGGTGGTTACTGTGGGGAATCACACAGTTCTCCGGCTTTTAAAATCCTCATCGTAACATTGCATTGAAATTTTTAATAGCATACACTCTGAAGCTGTAATGTTGTTATTACTTTATGACTACTGTGTTATACAGTCAGTGCAAGTAAGTTTATACAGCCAAATGGTTACCAGAGCACTAAATGGGATAGGAAAAACAGCAAAGGCAAGCAGCAAAAGGTCTGAATATATGTAGGAATGTGTAGGAATGGGAGGCACACACAGACAGCACTTAATTAGTGACCCATGATAACTTCACAGTTATTATAATTACCAGAAAGTAATAACTCCTAACATCAGCAGGATTTAATTTCAACTAAATCTGAGAGCCTATATAAAAAAAATTCCTTCCAGTAGCACCTTAAAGACCAACTAAGTTAGTTCTACTAACTTAGTTGGTCTTTAAGGTGCTACTGGAAGGAATATTTTTTTATTTTGACTATGGCAGACCAACACGGCTACCTATCTGTATCTGAGAGCCTATGTGAGCACAAATGGATGGACAAATATTTCTATTTCCAGTCTGTACTGTTTTCTCATTCACAAATCTGTTCCATGCCGTTTCTGAATTAATATTATTATTTAGATCCGAATTTAAATCCATATTTAAAAGTATTTTCTCTCAAAATGCACTTTCTGAAATGCATTTTTGATATGTTTTATGAGCACCAGAACATTTAGGAAGTGAAAAAACCATGAAGTTCTAATTAGTACATCAGTTTAGCAGGGAAGTTTCTACTGTACTGAAAGTCACAAAATTCTTCAAGTTTATGAATAGATGCTAACAGTTACTACATTTTGCAACATGTTTGCAATGGATGCCTGGTGTTACACCAGGAGTCAGCAAAGTTTTTGTGGCTTGCGCTGGTTCATGGTCCCGCAGACGCCGCGGTGGGCCGGAGTGCGTGCGTGCGCAAACACTATTGCTGGCACTCCTTCTGGCGTGGAGGAGGCATGCACAGCTTCCCATTGGCTGAAGGAGCTACCTGCAGCCAATGGGAAGCTGGCCAGCATTGCAGAAGGCAGTCCCCGCTTTGCTCCCCGTTACATATTATAGACTGACACACACATTGCAATAAGTTATGGCTTCATCAGCAGTCATTAAAAATCCATGCAAAGTCACACACCAAAAATTGTGCCAAAGGAAAAGTGAAGTATTGGTTAGAATGTTCCAAAGTGTGGCAAGGTTTGTGTAGAAACAGAGTGGATGGAGAAATCCACTAAAAGCAGTGTATGCTTTTGGCCAGCCCCAGAATTTGGATTTAAGCCTAAATCTGGAACTTGGAGTTCTGAAACCCTTGTTTCGTGTGTGTGTGTATACACACGAAGAGAGAGAGGCTAACAGCAGAGCATTGGCAGGTAGGTTGAGGTGGCTTAACCTTTCCCTACCCATTAATGGGTGGCAACTCGATAGCAGACATCTGTTTTGCAAGCAGAATACCCCCAGATTCAATCCCCAGCATTTCCAGGTCAGATTGGGAAATGTTGCCTGTCTGAAAGCATGGAGAGCTTTTGCCAGCCAGTGAAAAGCAATGACAAACCTAGACAGCATCTTAAAAAGCAGAGACATCACCTTGCCAACAAAGGTCCGTATAGTAAAAGCTATGGTTTTCCCAGTAGTGATGTATGGAAGTGAGAGCTGGACCATAAAGAAGGCTGATCGCCGAAGAATTGATGCTTTTGAATTATGGTGCTGGGGGAGACTCTTGAGAGTCCCATGGACTGCAAGGAGATCAAACCTCTCCATTCTGAAGGAAATCAGCCCAGAGTACTCACTGGAAGGACAGATCCTGAAGCTGAGGCTCCAATACTTTGGCCACCTCATGAGAAGAGAAGACTCCCTGGAAAAGATCCTGATGTTGGGAAAGATGGAGGGCACAAGGAGAAGGGGACAACAGAGGATGAGATGTTGGGACAGTGTTCTCGAAGCTTCCAACGTGAGTTTGAAGAAACTGCGGGAGGCAGTGGAAGACAGGAGTGCCTGGTGTGCTCTGGTCCATGGGGTCACGAAGAGTCGGACACGACTAAACGACTAAACAACAACAGCAAGTAGAGAATACTGACTATTGGTATCACCTGCTATGGGGGGCCTTCTTTCCTTCTGATGCACACATATTCTCCCCGCCCGAACAATTTAAACTGATTTTGCCCCACGTGGACTCTGGCACATGAAGTTAGCACAAAGAGGCAAGAATTACTGAGTGAGAAAGGTGTCAAGACCTATTGCTGTGATCAACTCTTTCCTCCCTTCAAGGTCTAAATGCCCAGACCAACAAAGCTGTGCTTGCTGAAATAATATGTATTTCTAGCAGACAATAATGGAAAAACACACAACAGGCTTGCCCAAATTCATACATCCTGGTTTCACTATCTTATCCCTTATTTGACTGTTTCTAAAACTGGTTATGTCTAATAATGATAATGTCCAATGCTATGATTTTATTCCACAGTTCAACCCATACTATATCCAAATTCCAAATTGTGAAAATAGGTACATAAAGAATTATATATAAACTCATTATGTGAGTAAAACAAGAGGATTTTAAAGATTTCTTGTGCATTCTATATAACAAGAATAGAATGGACCTTCAAATTGCTTTGAAACGTCTAAAGATCTTGAAAACCTCCCACACAGCACCCTCTGCTGTTGTAATTAGTTTTAATCTGCCAGGGAAAAAGTTGAACATACCTAGAGGCTAACCTATTTACTAAAACCAATTTTAAAATTTTCCTCATTTGACTGTGTAAGCCTGTTCAGAATAATCCAGTTGTGCAAGGTTGTAGGTTCATAGTGAAAGGAGATTATTTTTTGGTTCAAAATTTTGTGCTGAAACAAAACTTGAGTGATATAAATGACTTTAATGGTCTAAAGACCATTGTGAATTCACATTAGTATCATCATAATTCGTATAGTTAAAGCCATGGTTTTCCCAGTAGTGATGTATGGAAGTGAGAGCTGGACCATAAAGAAGGCTGATCGCCGAAGAATTGATGCTTTTGAATTATGGTGCTGGAGGAGACTCTTGAGAGTCCCACGGACTGCAAGAAGTTCAAACGCATCCATTCTGAAGGAAATCAGCCCTGAGTGCTCACTGGAAGGACAGATCCTGAAGCTGAGGCTCCAATGCTTTGGCCACCTCATGAGAAGAGAAGACTCCCTGGAAAAGACCCTGATGTTGGGAAAGATTGAGGGCACAAGGAGAAGGGGATGACAGAGGATGAGATGGTCGGACAGTGTTCTCGAAGCTACCAGCATGAGTTTGAGCAAACTGCGGGAGGCAGTGGAAGACAGGAGTGCCTGGCGTGCTCTGGTCCATGGGGTCACGAAGATTCAGACACGACTAAACGACTAAACAACAATCATCATAATTAGCCTACCTTTGAATAAACATAGGCAGGAAGAGCTGTGTTAGTCAGTTCTATCTCCTCCAACAAGAGAGAAACCAACTGTCATCTTGTGAAGAAGTTTCTTAGATAATGATCTTGAAAGTTTGAGAGCACCACTACTTATGCTTCCTGTCAGGGAAGAATTACGGATGATGGGATCATAATTGTGTTCTATAATTTATTGTAATTAGAGAGTGGATACAATTAACTTCCATTTATTTGAACCAGGTATCTTGTTGTTTTAATGTAAGGCACAAGGAAAGAATGATAAATACCTGATTATCAGTGGCAGTTCCCCTACTTTAATCCAAACACTTGACACAGGAAACATTTAAAGTAAATCAGAATAATTTCTAAGAATAAAATCAACCAAAAATACTTAATAAGAGATAGGCATTTCTTCCTATTTGTATTTATTAATTTATTACTTGCAATTTACCTGTGTGTCAAGGCAATTTACAGATGTATAATAAACATAGCTAAAAATAGTTTTGAAAACAGCTAAAAAAAACCCTGAAGATTGGTTTAAAAGCAATGAAACATTAACATCTAAGACAGAAACCAGCCAGAAAAGCTTGTTGGAGCAAAAATGTCTTCAGTTGATTTTGGAAAATACAGAAATTGAGTTTGTGTCATATCTGTAGGCATACCTGTGACCACAGGGCAAAGCCATCCAGCCCCTCTGATCCCCTCTGATCCACCAGGTGGAGTGGTTTGAGTGAGGATGTCCCTCTGCCCAGACCTGCCCAGCTTCACCAGCTTCTGCCATTGTGGAAGCTTGGCGGTCAGCAAGTAAGCACCTCTGGCAAAGTGTGCCCACCAAAATAATGGGTGGAAGCTACTGCCAGCAACAGTAACTAGTGGCAACTCCTAAAACAGGATGGGATGGTGTGGGGAAAGGTGGGGCCAGCAGAGGATTATTATTATTATTATTATTATTATTATTATTATTATTATTATTATTATTACCCAGCCCATCTGGCTGGGTTTCCCCAGCCACTCTGGGCGGCTTCCAACAAGGTATTAAAATACAGTAATGCATCAAACATTAAAAGCTTCCCTAAACAGGGCTGCCTTCAGATGCCTTCTAAAAGTCTGGTAGTTGTTCTTCTTTGACATCTGGTGGGATCCCTTGGAATCATAGAACTGTAGAGTTGGAACGGACCCCAAGGGTCCAGCCCACTGCAATCTCAACTAAAGAATCCATGACAGATGGCCGTGCAACCTTTGCTTAGAAACCTCCAAGGAAGGAGAGTCCACAACCTTCCAAGGGAATCGGTTCCACTGTCGTACAACTCTCACCATCAGAAAGGTCTTCCTGATGTTGAGTCGGGATCTCTTTTCTTGTAACTTGAAGCCATTGGTTCAGGTCCTGCTCTCTGGAGCAAGAGATGGCAGCCAGCCTAATCTAGGCCTCTTTGTTGCCTGAGAGCTGGTGAGGCAAAGAGGCATTTATCCTGATCCTACCCTCTACCTTGGGCAGTGCTCATGCCTGGTGTGTGTGTGTGTGTTGTGCTGGCTGTACCCCTCCATCAAGGCCTGTCAATGCCGACTGGATTGGACCGTACTCATGTTTACCAAGGGTTATGTCTAATGAGGTCATTCCATTGGAATAAATGAATATGACTAAGTTAAGCCCATTGATTTCAATAGGTATACTCTGAGTATGATTTGGTCAGATACATTTAAAACACCTGGGATCTTGCTTTAGGAGTCATTCCTACACACACAGCCAAACTGCTTAATCCCACTGAAGTCAATGGGATTTAAGCACCCCAAATGTTTCCAACATCGCAGCTGCTGCTTAATCTCCTTTAGCTTTTCAGAAACAGAATTTGAATATATCTAAGTTCCGGAGGGCTTACATTATCAAGAAAACAACTTATATCTCCTTTTTGAGTGGAAATGGGATGAATAGCAAGAGATTTTTTTTTTTTTAAAAAAACAACAACATTGGGATTTATCACTGAAAAATAGATGCTCATCTTGGTGATTAGTAGGCACAACAACTTTATTATAGTGTTGAATGAGGCTGTAGCTGTCTAATCACGGACAGCAATTGAATGAAATCCTTGAAGAAAAACTGATTCCACCCAGATCTGTTCCCTCTATCCCCCCAGCTCCATTTCTGAGCCAAAGTAGCCGTTCCCCTCTTGGAGGAGTTGCGCTCGCTGCCAAGGAGAAGATAAGTTCAATAAGCAATGGAATTGCATCAAAAAGGAGCTGCTTGCCAGGGCAAACAATAAACTACTTGAAAACACATTACTATAATGGTGAGTTGGCAAGGAATCTCGCATCTTCCCTCTGTTAAGTGATTTCTTTATTCTTATAACAACAGCTCAAGTATGATTGAAAACAGAAACTAATTGAGAAGCAGATATGTAATGAAACACAAAAAATAACAATTACCCCCTTGGTAAGGAGTAGCAGGGATGGAAAGCTTTACATCTCCCCTACATACAAGAAGAGATTAAAATACAGTGCTGCAATTGTCACAAATTTCTCTCCTGCAACATGTAACATTATTTTGAACTGTGTGTGTAAAATATGTTAGAAACCCATTTCAAACCACTTCGATGGGGACAGTAATAGAGGATAAGCTGAAAATATTACATATGGTATGTTAAATGAATTTCATAGAAGCAATAATATATACAGAGTAACAGTCAACAACAACAACAACAATAACCCATCTGGCTGGGTTTCTTCAGCCACTCAAATACATTACAGTGGTACCTCTAGTTACGAACTTAATTTGTTCTGGAGGTCTGTTCTTAACCTGAAACTGTTCTTAACGAGAGGCGTGCTTTCGCTAATGGGGCCTCTTCCTGCCTCCGCGCCGCCGGCACACGATTTCCGGTCTCATCCTGGGGCAAAGTTCTCAACTCGAGGTAACTCTTCCAGGTTAGCGGAGTTTGTAACCTGAGGCGTTTGTAACTTGAGGTACCACTGTATCTTACCAACAGGAGCACTGTGAGGTAAATCGTTATTATTAGCCACAGGCAGCTGATGAGGGCTGGATCAGCAACGATAATGACTTTTCTAAGGCCACTTGCTTTTTTTAAAAAAAATATATATATATTTATTAGAGTTTCCAATTTTTTACAAACAAAAAGAAAAAAGCAAACATAAAAAACAAAAACACATGAATTTCCCAACTTATTTTCTATAACATATTTTCCCGACCTCCTCATACCTCCCCTTCTTGTATATCCAGTTCAAATTATTTATACAGCAAATCCTTATCTCAAAGCATTACAGCTTAAAAAGAAAAGAAAAAGAAAACACCTTATTTTCTCTTCAACATCTTAGATTATTATAACTTTAAATAAAAGAAACCATTTTATCAAATTCCTTTTGCCATTACAGCTAGAAACCACTTAATTTCAATCCAACATCATTCAACATTGCTTATTTTTACAATATTTTTGTAAATAGTCCTTAAATTTTTTCCAATCTTCTTCTGCCGACTCTTCTCCCTGGTCCCAGATTCTGCCAGTCATTTCTGCCAGTACCATACAGTCAATCAGCTTCATCTGCCATTCTTCCAAAGGCCACTTGCTGAGCTGTTGGCCGCAGCAATGTTGGAACTTACTGTAAGTTCCCGATGTACAATAACGATTCTGATCCATAAACCATGGAAGAAGAGTTTGGATTTGATATCCCGCTTTGTCACTACCCGAAGGAGTCTCAAAGCAGCTAACAATCTCTTTTCCCTTCCTCCCCCACAACAAACACTCTCTGAGGTGAGTGGGGCAGAAAGACTTCAAAGAAGTGTGACTGGCCCAAGGTCACCCAGCAGCTGCATGTGGAGGAACGGAGGAACGGAGACACAAACCCGGTTCACCAGATAACAAGTCCACCACTCTTAACCGCTGGCTCTGTAATTCAGGAATGAATTGTGTACCCTGGTTTCATATCCAGGTGTGGAAGGAGACCTCCATAACACATGTTCCTAAATCTTCTCTAGAGAGTTGTGGGAACCCCCTAAGAGATTGTGATGGGGGGCAGAGATGGTTTTGTCGCACTAGGAGACATCTTTGTGCTGATGGGACAATCTGCATAGCGCTAGATTGAATACAACCCACAGTTTCCCAGGTTAGAATTCACAGGAAACTGTGTGTGGTTTTTTTTAATATATATACTTTTTCTGAAGCTGCATGCATGAAAGGAGGAAAGGAGAGGAACAAAGAAGGAGCTCATAGGCACATGGTTTGTTCTGGGCCAATAAACAACGTTTACCAGATCAGGATTGTTATTTACATCGGAATCAGACCAAAATCCAAAATGTAGTACTAGAGTATATTTTTCAGTGATCATAGGTCACATCAAATTAATATACAGGCAAAATAAATTTTAAAATAGATGATGGCATGGATTGAATAAATAGCGAAACTAGTTCCACACTTCCATGCTGACTCTTTCTGAAGTAACAGCTCCCATTCCTGCCACATGACAAACGGAAACAGAGAGGGCTTCAAAAAGCAGCTTGTAATAATGCCACTTAAAGAAAATAAGTATTATTTTGTAGAAAAACAACTTCCAAATCCCCGGGCATGTCCAATGTTGCTCCTTGGAACCTAGCCGTGATTTATAAAAATAAGATAGTGGTTTATTAAAAAAGATAACAATGTTTTTTCTATCTATAACAGCAATAAAAAATAGAGTTTATTGAGAACAACTGTTAATGTTGCTTCCTTTTATTCACTGGTCCTTTCCTAAGGATTGCTGCTTTGTTTCCACATGGTGTTGGCAGCAGAACTGCCCAGCTGACTCCAAGATCAATACCTCCCCCAAAGTCTGAAATGATTATAATCTAGGTAAGCATAGAGACCTATCTAGAGCTGCCCTTAATTCTCCCCTTCCCCAAATGCCATGACATGCAATGGAAATGGTAGAGGGTGGATAACTTCAAAGGAAGGAAGCCGTTGTAGGAAACTCTACCCTTGCTAACCATTCATAAATATCACTGGTGTGGGAGGTGGCACTGCACATTATAAACATAAGCATGATCATCAAAAGGTTCTGAGACACCACAGAAATGAAATATACATTACAGAACAGAACACAGACGAACAACTCAATACACACCAAGGTATTGCATGTACACCCAGTGCTAATATCAAAGGCTGCTTGATGACCCACACAGTCGCTTATAGTCTTCTCAGCAAGAGGATGGTGTGTGTAGCCTAATATATAATGCATTCAATCGTGTGAGGGGAGGAGGAGGCTTACGGGCATGGTGGCAGTGGCAGCGTGTGGAGGTTTCAAGAAGCATGATGAAAAGATGCCTGGGCTTGTGGCAGAGCAGGCGATCAGCATGGATTCTTCAATGCTTGCTACAAAGAACAGAGAGCACATTGCAGCACACCAAAAGGGGAACTTGAGTTGGTCCTTTTGCAAATTCCACTTGAAGGCCCTTCTCTACTCTATCAGCTTGTGCCGAAATCTTTTTAAAATCCTTGATATTTCAGCGTAGGTATGTAAGTAATTAAGGGACGCGGGTGGCGTTGTGGTCTAAACCACTGAGTCTTGGGCTTGCCAATCAAAAGGTCGGCAGTTTGAATCCCCATGACAGGGTGAGCTCCCATTGTTTGGTCCCTGCTCCTGCCAACCTAGCAGTTTGAAAGCAAGTCAAAGTGCAAGTAGATAAATAGGTACTGCTCCAGCGGGAAGGTAAACAGCATTTCCGTGTGCTGCTCTGGTGTTGGTGTTCCGTTGCGCCAGAAGCAGCTTAGTCAAACTGGCCACATGTCCTGGAAAAACTGTCTCCCTCGGTCAGTAAAGCGAGATGAGCACAGCAACCCCAGAGTTGTTCGCGACTGGACTTAACTGTCAGGGGTCCTTTACCTTTACTTATGTAAGAAATTTAGACAACCATTTAAAATTAAATTAAAAACAATGAAACTTGGTTCCACGGCACTGAATCCCTAAAGGATTCTTATCTTTCATTTTGCCAGATAGAAGATAGGAAGAGTTTATGGCGCATTAAAAAAAAGTAAAAAAGTGAAAGGGGAACTCTTCTCATCATTCATATTTTGAGTTTAATTAGCTGCTAAATGTGCAGCTTGTCATTACCTGCTGCATCAACATGCATTAGGAACCACCATTAAATAGCTTTTTATTTGTTTAACTGCAGCTCTGTGAGGGTTGGGAATTAATGTATTTCTGAGATTTGCTTCATAAAACTGTCAAAGGACAGTTTAAATGTTACACCTGCTGGAAGGCTAGATATTATCTGCATACCTGTAATGGGAGTGTTTCTCAAGTTGGTCTAACCCATTTAGACTGCAGTCACATACATACATACATACAGGTGTGGAAACAATGAGATTTACTCTTGAGTAGATACACAAAGGGCTGCGCTGCCATTTACAAGTTGGTTGCCAAGATCAATGGGTGCTGGAGGCAACACAACACGGTGAACACAATGTATTTCACAACTTTGGCTCTCTTACAATAAACTTGGGTGCTTTTTTTGAATATTGCATTTCTGTTTTATGAAACCGTAGACAAGAGGTTGAGAGCAGCAGTGGGGCACAGGTGAACTGCAGTTCCCATAAGCCATGACCATGGACCAAGCTTCCTTGCTGGGGCTGATGGGAGTTTTGAATCCATCAAAATCTAGAGCCTCACAGGTTTCCCATCCCTGGATTAGAGTGAACCGTGTGGTGAGTGGCCACGTTGGGAATCATCCCGACGGCACTTTCCCAACACCTGCAATCGACAGAGATGGCTGCTGACTCCCTGTGTACAAGGCCAGTTTAGTCTCTATGAATCCATATATACAACCAAGTGAAGAGATTTGAAAATGTGAACTGCAGTAAAAGACGCAACCAACACTGTCTAACATATATGGTCTCTCTGGATAAGCGCATGAGCGGGGGGAGTTATTTCAAGTTAGCCTTGATTGTTTTTGCACCAGTGTCCATTCATGCTTTCATACCAATGTTCATTCACATTTTGAGAAGGAAGAGAAACATTCAAGGTCTCCTCCCCCCTACACACTTCTCTTTTATCTCCATAAATGGCCTAAGGGTTAAGCCACCTTTTCATGCTCATTGCACTGCAAACAAATTATAAAGCTGCAAAGCTGTGTTGTCCTCCTCTCCCATTATGCTGCCCTTTCCTTTGGAGTTGTTTATTTCTTGTGTTATCTTTCATTGTTTGTGTACTATTGTGAGCTTGCTTTAACCTTTCAGACCTTCACTGACTTAGAAAGGAAGGAGGTAGCAAGGGGTTGACCTTTCTGCAGATCTTGGATTTGAAAACAAACAAAGTTTGTATTAGCATGCGAGTTAATGAGAAAGGAAATAACTGCAGTATTTCAAAATGGGCTTAACAGAATGCGGACAACTAAATGAGTTAACATTCAAGAATGCCAATTTAATAAGAGGTTGCATATCAGACTGTTTGATTATTTACAAGAGTCATCGTTTTGGTTTGAGAACAGGAAAACGGAAATGAGCAAGGGTTACATTATAATTCAGGGCATGCTTACAGTAGCAGAAGGATTTTGAGAACTTTTGGAATTTCTTGGAAGACACAAGATTTACCCACCAGGGAAGAATGGCAGATGACGTTGATGGACTACATGGAATTGGCGGAAATGACTGGCAGAATCCGAGACCAGGGAGAAGAGTCGGTGGAAGAAGACTGGAAAAAGTTTAAAGACTATTTACAGAAATACTGTAAAATTAATGAATGTTAGAAAAATGTTGGAATGAAGTTATATGGCTTTAGTAGAAATGTTATAAGGAATTAAGTATAAATAGATTAATAGAGCATTAAAGGGAAAAATAAGGTTAGAATGTGTTAAGACAATTATAGGATAGAAAACAGAGGAAGATGGAAAGGAATTGCTGAAACAATTAATAGAAGTGGAATACAAAAAGGGAGGTGTGAGGAGGTCGTGGAAATTAGTGAAAGAAAGATAAGATATTGAAATTGGACTGTGTTTTAAATGGTTTTTGTTTTGTTTTGTTAGTTGTATGTTAGTGTTTTGTAGTGTTTTTTGTATTGTATTGCATTGTATGTTTTTTCTTTTTTGGTTTTTTGTAGTGTTGTGTTCAATTTGCTGGAAAACTAATAAATATTATTATAAAAAAAAGAGAGAGAACTTTTGGAATTTCTCCATCATTGGACCAATCTCAGAAGTGAGCGACACAATATCCATTGACACAGTCCTGTTGCATGGTCACACATTTTTGTAACTTTACACAAAGAATATGTACCTTTCCCCAATGCACTTCCTGGTGTACAAAGGCCACATGGGAACGCTCTCTTCCCCTTCTTAGATGAGGGCAGGATATTGCAGTACTTCTGCAAGCCGGGCCTGCCTTGAGTACACAGCGTTACCAGTGTTTGCCCATTATTTATGTGTTTCTCCATTCATAGCTCACTTATTTATTAATTAGAAATTTCACCTTCCCTCCAAGCAGCTAACATATATAAGCACGCTGCCAACATGTGTGGGAATGTTCAGGGATGCAGGAGAGGATATATTGTTTGATTATATCCTTTCCAACTTGTGTTAACAAGTTCCACAATTTAGCAGAGTAAGATCCCCCTTTTTAAACTTAGACAGCGGATGCGTTTGCTCAGGCTCACTAAAGCCTCAATAATAAGTTTTAAAGGTAATTCCCCATTTAGTCCTTCATAAAAAGATAAGACACGACACAGTCTTCTATAAAAGTATAAAAAGAGTTTACTCACATATTCAAACCATATTCTGGATCCCAGAAGGCAGACTTAAGTTACAAAAGTAATATACACCTGGAAACTATCCCATAAGATGACAGTCCCCTTGTCCTCTCTTGGCTGGAAACCAAGAGAGCATCTTAGGCTAAGCAGATGTTGCTTCTTCAATGAATGTGATCAGAGTGAGAGAGAGAGATGGTGGCCAATCCTATGCTTTTGTTACCTGCACAGGTGAGGCCACGCCCACCTCTAGTCACATGCAGAGGAAGTCTGTCCCAGCGTAGGAGAAACAGGAAGTTCCAACTGGCTGGTCCAGACATCCCCTATCTAGGGATGTTGTACTTGACTGCTCCTGTGTTTCACATCCCACAACATGTTAATGAACATCTAGGTCAAGTGGGTGGCACCTGCTACTAAAATGCAACGCCCAGTCTGCCACAGATATTTATTGAACATATGGAATCCACCCTGAGTGAAGGAGGGATGACTCGTCCCTGCTTCTGCTTTCTAGGAATGGGTCTAAAAAGTTTTTCATTTGTCTCCCTTCTTTCCCTGGGAAAACCTGCTCTTTACTGCTGAATTGGAACAAATGACAATTTGGGTTTTATGCAGGTTTCTGTTTGCTCCGATTCAGCGGCAAAGAGCAGGTTTTCATGGGGGAAGCACCGGGGGGGGGGGGGAGTGCTCAGACACAGTGCTTTAAAGCACTGACCTGAGCCTAGAAATATGGCACAAAAGTCCTGATGGGTCCTGTATAGGAACAAACGTCAGTTCACAGAAAAACTGATTCGTGTTTGTTCTGATTCAACGGTAAGCAGCAAGGGAGGTGGTGGAAGAAGCAGAAGTGTGGTTGAGCCCTGAAAAGAGCATGTTGTGGATGAGACGACCATATGTGACCCCAATATTTCAAATGCTAGCTGTTCCTGATAAGAGCGTCATATTCTTTTTTAAAAAAATAAGTTGTTTTTTTAAAAAAATAAACTAAAATACCACACAGGCTATCAATGACTCATGTACTGCAATTTGCATTCTGTGAAGGTCTTCAGACTGTTAACAATCAGCTCTTTCATTTTGCCCCCACCCCCCAATTTTTAAGCAGCTGACAAAACCTTTGCATAATAGAAGAACCATTTTCACTTGTCCTTCATTATCCTTCAGGGAAAACTAATTTCTCCTACGGCAGCAGCATGTTCACTGGCCTGAACGACATCTTGACTGTTCAATCAATACTTTTCTTTTCTCTACTTAGTCTATCCCTTTATGTTCATCAGAGCACTAAGCAGCACACGTCTTACCTGGCAGGCAGATGTTTGCAGTAAATCCATGAAACATTGTCATGAAAAAGTAGCCTCTGGAGCATTTCTCCCTTCCGTTTCAAATATCAATACTTTCAAAACACAGCAAAGAGCATATTTCATTCTCATTCTTATTAACCACTTTTGAACTGCTGTAAGAAGGTTTAAACAGAAAATCGACGGGATAGCAGAAGCAGTTGCCAGTTACGCTAACAAAGTTTAGTGCCCAATTGCAGGAAGCAAACAATGTTAACTCTAGATGCACATCTGAAGAAGTGTGCATGCACACGAAAGCTCATACCAATAACAAACTTAGTTGGTCTCTAAGGGATGCGGGTGGTGCTGTGGGTTAAACAGAAGGTTGGTGGTTCGAATCCCCGTGACGGGGTGAGTTCCCGTTGCTTGGTTCCTGCTGCTGCCAACCTAGCAGTTCGAAAGCACGTCAAAGTGCAAGTAGATCAATAGGTACCGCTCTGGCGGGAAGGTAAAGGGCGTTTCCGTGCACTGCTCTGGTTCGCCAGAAGCGGCTTAGTCATGCTGGCCACATGACCCGGAAGCTGTACTCTGGCTCTCTCGGCCAATAAAGCGAGATGAGTGCTGCAACCCCAGAGTCGGTCACAACTGGACCTAATGGTCAGGGGTCCCTTTACCTTTACCTTAAGCTGCTACTGGAAGGAATTTTTTTTATAATGTTAACTCTGAGCAACTCAAAAAGAACTTTGGATCCCCAATGAAGAAGAGGGCAGAAGAACATAAGAAAGAGCTCCCAACTGTGGAGGCAAGAGTGGAGCCATTCTGGTTGGTAGCCAATGACATCCCTCTTCTCCATGCATTGGTCTAGTCCTCTTTTAAAGCCACCCAAGTTGGTGACCATCACTGCTGTAGTATCATTATTTCACTCTATTGCTTTAAGTCAGGGGTGAGGAACTTTTTCAGTGGGAGGGACATATTCCCTTTTGGGCACGCTTCCAAGGGTCACGTGTCATGTGGGATGTGAAGCACAGGAGCAGTCAAGTACAACATTCCTAGAGTGAACATGTTTACACATAGGGAGGAATGTTTGTCCAGCCAGCAGGTATACTTCCTGTTTCCTTCTGGGCTGGGACAGACTTCCTCTGCATGTGACTAGAGGTGGGTGTGGCCTCACCTGTCAGGTAATGACAAAAGCACAGGGCAGGGCAGCCATCTCTCTCTCTTTTGCATCGAAGAAACAACATCTGCTTAGCCAAAGAGGACAAAGGGACTGTCTTCTTATGAGATAGTTTCCAGGTATATGTTACTTTTCTAAGCTAAGTCTGCCTTCTGGGATCCTATTGTGAACAGAATGATATGTGGGTAAACTCTTTTTATACTTTTATAGAAGACTGTGTCGTGTCTTATCTTTTATAAGGGAATAAAGGGGGAAATACCTGGACAGTTATTATAGAGGCTTTAGTGAGCCTGAACAAACACATCCACTGCAAGTTTAAAAAGGGGAATGTTACTCTGCTAAATTGTGAACTTGTTAACACAAGTTGGAAAGGCTATTATCAGACAATATATCCTCTCCTGCATCCCTCAACATTCCCACATGTCAGTGAGCCAGAGACAGAACTGTTGAGCAGAACAAGGAATGGGAAACCCAGCCAGATGGGCGTGGTATAAATATCATCATCATTGTAAAGTAGGGGAATTTCTCTATACACTTGTGTGCCCCACTCTGCCCTCCATTCAGGCAAGGAAGAAACAATATCAGAGTTCAAGGACACATGCCAGTCAGGCAAAACACCCAGGGAATAACCAGTGATGCTCCAACAGAAGATCTCAAGCTGGTCCCCAAGAGTTCAGCTAGTCCCCAAGCTACCCTGGCCCTCAGCTGTTCAGGGCTTTGTAGATAAATAGAAGGAACTTGAACCTTTCTCAAGCTCTGGCCTGGAGACAGTCCATGGGCGAGACAGTCAGGCATGGAGGACTGTATTTGTCCCCCCATCCCATAGTACTAATTATGA
This sequence comes from Podarcis liolepis, assembly GCF_965112155.1. Lineage (NCBI taxonomy): Eukaryota > Metazoa > Chordata > Lepidosauria > Squamata > Lacertidae > Podarcis > Podarcis liolepis. The sequence continues at coordinate 6,076,265 of NC_139556.1, forward strand.
TATGAAGTTTGATGAAGGAAACCATTGAGTTTTATAGGTACACATCCTACAATGTACATTACTTCTGAGACCTATCAATGTTTTCCCTAAAATCATGTTAAGCGCACTAGTCAGTATTAAGAACTTTTTTTGAAGGTTTACTAAATGGGACATGCTGAAAGAATATGATCGCAGGGTGCTTTTAAAGCACATTGCCTTCATGCATCTCTAACCAAAACATATCTCTGTAGCTTTCATTAGTTCAGAGGGAGCCTTTAAAGATGAAATAGGATTGCCTTGTTTCTCTGTGAAATGCGGTTTAAGAGTTGCAAGCATGTTAATATTCTAAAATGACCTCCATCGGGATTTGGCCATCTCAGTGCTTAAGTCCTCATTCCAGAAACAATCAAATAATATAGCAAGGGAGGGATTTTGCTGGGATTCACCATGGAAATAAGCTACGGAAAAAACAGTGTTGGGGGGGGGGGAATGGAAACAAAGGATTCTGATAAAGAATGAACCTGAACTCTGTATTTTCTATGGTACACTTTTGGGGGATAATTATTTTACCATTTTTTATAATGCTGCAATAGTCAATCAACCATGCTAGGAATAAATAAAAAACAATAATCACTTATTTACAAATTAAAAAATTATGGAAACGAACAAAAGCTCAGTATCCAACAAGAAACCCAGAGCAGAAATAAAAGAGGGAAATGCAAAGCCTGTGCTTTTAATTCCAGATTGTCAAGCCCATTCATTTCAATGGGTCTACTCAAAGTATAGCATAACTGGATAGAGCCCTGTTAGGCTGGGAATATAGAACTGGCAAAGAGAATTCAGAATCACTTTGGCTTTTTCATTCTACCCACTGGAAGTGTTTACTTTCTGTTATGTGAGTTCTATTCTTACAACACACAGTATTACCCCAATTTATCGAAAGTGCTTGGGAAACAACAGAGCCTCTGTGCTAAATCAGGAACTGTTTGATCAGGCGAGAGGGTCTTCAGAAATTGCTAAATGCTTGGCCACTAAGTGTTTGCTTGGTTGAACTGAAATACTACATACACCCATTAAAATGTTACATTTTTACTCCCCCTACCCCAATAATTATACAATAAACCTATGGAACATGAAGACTGATTGAATGGGGGGGGGATATAGAGTGGCATTTTGATGCCAATAATGTTGCATGAATGCTGCCTCCCACCAAAAAAGATAAATAAAAATGCTTGGATGAAGAGCACAGATCCTGCAGTAAACACTGAAAATGTTTTGGGTTTTTTAGTTTTACCCCCCCCCGTATTTCTCCACCCCAGCTTTACTCAAGCACAAGAAGGTGGAAGCACTGAAAGTGGAGGGATGGCTGTTTCATACTTCTCCCTCTTCTGTCCCTCAGTTGCCTCATGTGAGAAAGATAAAGGATGCATAGAGGCAAAGCCCTCAGGCATTCCATACTGCCTTCCCACAATGTGTTTCACTTTTTGTATCATGATTTTCACTCAGCACGAAGTTCCAGTTTCTATGTGGTAATTTCGAAGAGATATTTTATTAGCAAAATTACATATCTGGCACAGTTCTAAATAACAACCACAAGAGTGGTAAAAGACACACAATTGTAAGCAACAATGTATTGATAATAATAATAATGTTTATAATAAAGTAGAAAAATAGGTTACAGCTGCAAAGTGATTATATAAGAATGCTCTAAGCAGCTGACAAAGCAGATTATGTATGGGAATGTATGCCAGCCTCCTATAAAGTCTAGAGTATCCGCCCATTATCTGCAGTGCATAGTTGTAAGAAGCTGTAGTACCCAACAGAGCATATTCCAGGTTAGGTAAAATCTTCTGCTGAAACTTGCTGCTGTCACTAAAAACATTACGAGTATACTGCAATTCCATAAAAGCAACCCTGGACTTCATTTCCCCAACACTGGTATCAAGTTTATTGTGATAACAACTAAATGAAGAAGCTTCTGCAAGTGCATAATAAAAAACTAAGCAGCAAGTTAAGTCTAGGCTTAAATGTGGAATACATAAATTACTTCCTAGTGAGATCAAAAATAAGCTATATTGATGTCTTTGACCATCCGTATATAACCACAGAGTCAATGACAAACAGATGCTGTGTCAAGACAGATTATAAGCAAGTCAACGTGGTCTCAAATAAAAACCAAGTTACTGCGTAAGGTAATAAGAGTCAAATAATGACTAGAAAATTCTACATGCATTGTCTGGAAACTGTAATTTACTTGTTGGCTTATTCTGAAATTAGAGACTTGCATTACATAAAACAGCAAAAGAAAATACTTACCATGTAAAACTCAACTCAGAAATCGGACTCCAAAGTATAAAATGATGAGCCAACCTTCTACGCCCCTGAGTATAACAGGCAAGGCAGCAATTCCCAAAGGTGTTCTTGGACATGCTACAACTGACATGGGATGTACACTGATTAAACATGCCCCTGAGCCCACAATACCCCCACACAGCTGAGGCTCTCTGCTGCATCTCTGCATGATTTACGGCCTGACCCTTGCCCTTTTCCATTAAGCTTCTATGGCAGGTAGGTAATTCTGCTACCTCTCCGTAGCACTGACTGGATACAAAGAAATACCTGCCTTCAGTTGGTTTCATGTCCATTGCTGTTACAAAGGACTCAAGAGATTACGGTTCTCTGAAGGTGGGTAACAAGATTTAGCCTCCAAAGCTGGAATCACTTCCCACAAGAAAGATGGGTGCCAGAAGACCATGGAAGACGGTTGCAGCTGCTGAAGCGAGTTGAACGGGAAGAAGGACAAGATGGCGCCTTCTGAAAATTCCAGTCGGAAGGATCAGAAAGAGGAGCAAGACAGTGGGGCTGCCTCTGTTGGCCTGTCTAGGGCCAGCTGCTGTTTGGTGCCTCTCCCTAGCAATGTCTTTTTGCAACAATTCTCCGTAGCTCCATCAGAGGGAGATATGTCAGCAGGAGCATTTCCATTGGTCAGCCAGCCATTTGGCTCCTCCCCTCAACCACCAACGGTGTAGAAAATGGGACACACTTCATTCAGCTTGGCTTGGGGGAGCAGTTGAACAGACACAACTGAGAAGCATTGCATTTGGATTGGCTTTGTGGTAATATGGAAGTCATTCCTGTATGCATATCACCACTGAATGCAGCAATGAGCAAATGAGCGTCAATACGGAGAGGAGCACGTTATCAAAAGTCAGAATCAATGTGTTACATCCAGGACCAGAAGAGAAAGCTTTCTATGCATACAGAGAACAATCGGGTGGCATTGTTGAAGAAGACTGAAGAACAGAAAGCATTTTCACTGTCTTTAAGATGTGAAGATAAAATGATTGTGTGCTTCAGAATACCTTCCTACTACTGCATTTGCAGCACTTACAGTAGTTTTCACTGTTTTGAAAATATGTTGACCTTAGCATCTCCTGACATTTTCCTCAAAAAGATGATTTTGAAGCATACAGGGGAACCAGTATCCTGAGGAGAATTTGATTTTTGACTTTCAGAAGCAGCACACTTAACAAATTCCAGTTTAAGGATTCAGGTGGAGAATCAGAACATTTCTCTTTCAGAACTCCTGGACATAACATTCCCTCCCCCCCCCCACTAGCCAACATAATGTACATGAAATTCTTGATTCCACTTTAATTTATTTGTGGTAGTATATTATTCCATTTTCCCATTGTTACACTGGACGGTTCTATCTATATTTGTGGTTTCCCTTCCTTGATTGCTGGCCCATGGATCTGAAGCACAGGTGGCCAAGCTGTGGTGAACATGGGGCACAAACCATGAACAGACTGCCTGCCATGCGTGTCCCATGCTGTGCTATTGCAGGTTCCTCAGTACAGAAGACTGGAGTGCACATTATCGGACACTAAGGCTTGTTCACACATGGCACTGAACATAGGTACATGCACAACAGCTTGTTGGAAACAGTGTACACTTGCTGACAGACACAACTCAACTATTCTGTTTTTTTAAATATTTATTAAAGTTTCAGGAAAAGGAATTACATAAAAACAAGAAATACAAAAGTAAAAGACAAAAATAAAAATACAAGAAAAATACAGAATAAAAAATAAGTACACTTACAGAAAAAAGGAAAAAAGGAAAAATAAAAAATCAATCTTTCCATATCTTACATTCATGTCCTTGTTTCCCTGACCTCCTCATACCTCCCTTTTTTGTGTTCCAATTCAATTAATTAATTCAGCAATTTCTTTCCCTCCTTATTATCCTGATCTTTGATCTTAATATATTATAGCATTAAATTTTTACCTATTTAGAGATCCAATTTTTCCATATTCTTTTATATCATTACAGCTAGAAACCACTTAACTTCAATCAAACATCATTCTAACATTCATTAATTTTGCAATACTTCTGTAAATAGTCTTTAAATTTCTTCCAATCTTCTTCCACCGACTCTTCTCCCTGGTCTTGGATTCTACCAGTCATTTCCGCCAATTCCATGTAGTCCATCACTTTCATCTGCCATTCTTCCAGAGTGGGTAAATCTTGTGTCTTCCAATACTTTGCGATGAGTATTCTTGCTGCTGTTGTAACAACTCAACTATTCTGTACAAAGGTACACAGACTATACACTCATTGAAAAACTATATGAACTATGTGAATGTACACAGGTGCACAGATTATACAGTAGTTGAATGTAATGTGTGAACACCATTTTGGTATTGGCAAAAAGAATTGGCAACAGTGATCCAAAAGTTATTAGGATATGATGCAAATAAACACCCAGGAATTTCTTCTGTGGTACATTTTCTTTCCAGTTGAGTTTGAAGATATAGGTATGAATATAGGAGAGTTGACAACCTTTTGAAATCAATGAATTGCTTCCAGCTACGTTTTGTCATTTCTCTTCCTGTTTAAATCTCTATAATAACTGTTAGCAAAAGAGGTTTTGTTTTAGAAATAGCTATTCAAACATTTCAGAGTGAAAGGCAACAGTGGAGGACTCTTAACTGCTCATAATATGACAGGAAGAAAGAGAGCTTGTGCAAATGGAATGCAATGGCTTTTTCAAACAGGGGTATGAAGTGATTTAAATATGATCCATGAATTACCTTCAGAATGGATTAGATTCTGACCTTTACCTTTTGTGACATTACAAACATCTGACCTTGAAGTGTATAACTGGAAATTCTCCAGCTCATGTAGTTCTCAAAACATTCAATTATTCTGCATTGATGCCATTAAAAATGTCTACACTGACTTTCCATAGCCATTTAATGGGAAATTGATAATAAAGGCACCAATTCAGAAGTATGTTCTGGAGGCTTAGTATGAAAATGGTGTTTAGTTTGTACAAAGGTTTTCCATTTGGATGATAGACAAAGGCCAAGGATTATCCACAACAACGAATAACCAACTACACCCCCAATAATAACCCAAACCAGAAAAATATGATTGAATTAATTCCAAATAACATTTTTCACTTTTCTTTTCACTTGCGCCAGGCCAAATGTCTAAACACAGAGGGAAGACAGCACCAAAACAGTTCCCATGAGTGCTGTGAAAAAGAGCCCTGAGTCCAACTGATTTCACAAACAGTTGGGGAGCATGTCATTATAGAAGACAATCCTGAGCAGCAGTCATCGTCAAGTGGTTTTGACTCAGGGTCCATCTTTAATCATAACATACAGCCGCTTCTATTTATTTTTTAATGTGCATGTTCATGTCCATGCTTTTGCGCGTCGAGGTCCCCCAGGGCACCCCAATAACTCACACTTCACACATCAATTTTTGTTTAATGTTTTTGGCATGAATTTGGCCACAACTTTATTTAAATACACACACGTGAGTGGTTGCTTAGGCATTGGTTACGACTATCTGTCCTTGCCCCAGGGACAGAACTGACTTCCGGATTCCAGCGGAAGCCAGTCAGGGAAAACCATATGGGGAGAAATGAAGCTGAGCATCAGTCCTTCATCTCTCACCCACATCCCCCTGGGGCTTGCACGGCCCAAGTCCGATGCCAGGGACTAGAATGAAAGGGATGGCAAGCCCCTGGATTCCTTTAACGGAATTCCCTTTCCGCATCACCATTGGAGGGGTAGGCACTTACCCCCTCCACCAACCAATTTTAACCAATGCCTAACCGCCAACCTTACAAGTTGTGACGATTTGCTACGCAGTAGGCAAAAACCAAATGGCACCAGCCAATCAGCCAAATGGACAAAATTCCTACCAGGCCCCTGCCCCAAGGCAGACGACCCCATGACAGGCGTAGCAAGGTCAGAGGACAACGAACCCCCCCCCCTTTACAGGGAGGGTGGGCGGGTGATCCGTGCACGCAGCCCAAGAGAAGGCCCCAGGCTGCGAGCCCTGTATTTAAGACCTCTGACCCCCCCACACACACTTTAGCAACATAACATTCTCCCCAGCAACACTCCTTGCCCAATCACAGCATGTGGCCAATTTGCCCAACAACAGTGGGGTGGCCTTTTTGGATCCCACCGCAACACGTGCTCTGTATTATGGAGAACACGCTTTGCCTCTAAAGTGGCCAGATTTTGTGGGCTAAGAAAGCAAAATAGTAGAAAGCAAACCTAAAGAGAAGAGGAGAAATAATAACCTCAGCCCTGGTTAGCTGTAAAATCAGATAAGAGCAGTGCTTTTTTCTGGGGAACGCAGGTGGACACATACCCCATAACATTTCATGAATCTAAGTATGGCCTCATTGAGGGGCAGTATTTCAATATGAATAGGAAAATGAGAGTACCCCTAAACTTTTTTTTTAGAAAGAAAGCACTGGATAAGAGAGTGGAGCAGTATGCTTCTATGATTTATAGAGAGTCTTCAAATGGTCCCCATCTTCTGAAAAATTAAAGTGAAATGTCTCCTAAGTTTGAATTTAGTCAGAATTCTTCGTATGGATATATGTCAGGAGACGGGAGGCAGAAAGAGACATACCGGCCAATAAAATTGCTGATTCAGAAAAGCTGCTTTGATCTGAGATGTCAAATTAGTTAAGGATCTCTTGACCAGAAGCTACGGCCTAATCCCCTGTCAAGCCGCCTTATCCCATTCTGGCCATTTTATAAACTTGTTCACACCCAAGCGATAAAGCATGCCTCTCTAACCTGGTCCAAAAGGATATCAATGCAGATCTTGACACTGAAGAGCAGACAAATTGAAATGAGGATTAGTGGGAGCCAGAGGTGTTGCCAAAACTCGGGTCTAGTGATGCGACCTCTGCATTTGTTTGCTTAACCTCTCCCGACTTCAAAAGAAATAATAACAGGGGAGGATATGGCACAAAAAAGGCAAGGGACTTCAGCTACCGAACTGTCCTTCCTTGAATGGACGGGAAAATTCTCCCCATTATGCTTCACTTGTTTCATTCCAGCTGTGCCCTTGTCTTGTCACATTCCCAGAAGAGATGGTCGCTTTAGCAAGTGTAACTAAGTGGGGCAATTTGTTAGTTTCTTTGTTGACGATTGCCCTCTTTTCCATGAAAATTGGAATTCCTGACATTTCCCCCCCTCTAAGTGAAATTGTAAATCTTCAGTGGGGCATTAAAATTTACCATGGAAACCACGTTTTAGGATTTGAAGGGGTCCCTGTCAGAGAAGACTGATAGCCCTCTTTAAGCAGCGTGGAGCAGATGGCACAGATTGAAGTATTGCAGAGTCCTCTGCCCAGACAACTAAAAGGAACAAGTCAGACACCATAATGCCCCATAGGGTTGAATACACGTAATAAGCCTGTTGTTGTTGTTTAGTCGCTTAGTCATGTCCGACTCTTCGTGACTCCATGGACCAAAGCACGCCAGGCACTCCTGTCTTCCACTGCCTCCCGCAGTTTGGTCAAACTCATGCTGGTAGCTTCGAGAACACTATCCAACCATCTCTGTCGTCCCCTTCTTGTGCCTTCCATCTTCCCCAACATCAGGGTCTTTTCCAGAGAGTCTTCTCTTCTCAGGAGGTGGCCAAAGCATTGGAGCCTCAGCTTCAGGATCTGTCCTTCCAGTGAGCACTCAGGGCTGATTTCCTTCAGAATGGATAGGTTTGTTCTTCTTGCAGTCCATGGGACTCTCAAAAGTCTCCTCCAGCACCAGAATTCAAAAACATCCATTCTTCGGCGATCAGCCTTCTTTATGGTCCAGCTCTCACTTCCATACATCACTACTGGGAAAACCAGAGCTTTAACTATACGGACCTTTGTTGGCAAGGTGATGTCTCTACTTTTTAAGATGCTATCTAGGAATAAGTAATAAGCCTAGATAAGACCAAAGGGACGGCAAATGCCACGTGGTGTTTGAAGGTTTCACCTCATCACTGCAACTACTATTACTGTTGTTGCTCCCAGGACTTTGGCAAGAGCCACCCTGCTCAGATGCCCTCTGAAGCCAACTCTGAGCCATATTAAAAGGCCTCAACACAAGCATTATTCTCAGAACAAGGCTCAGATGCATTACACTAAGCAAACATATTTATTTTAGCAATATATTCTTTGCTCAGTTTTCCCCATCTTTTCCCCTAAAAGACACAATAAAGTACTTGTCAGGGAACTGACATCGGAGCCTGAGACGGAGGGAAGGCTCTCAAATGATGCTGGAGAAGGGCCAAGCAGGGAGAGAGGCAGTTCAGCAGAGGGGGAAGCAAATCAACCTTACACCAGGGATAAAGGGGGGCAGATGGGGGAATCGGTGAGAGGGCTCCAGGACTCTTCACTGGACTCCAGCGGGGAGAGCACGGGTCCTCCGCTACCCGCGCCCTCCCTGCGCAGAAGACTTCCATGCAGAGAGAGTAGGAGGAGACTGGGAGTCAAACAACTTTTATGTTGGAAGAGGTTTAAGAAACACCCACTGACGGATTCTGCTAGCGACTGAGGCAGCCACGAAGTGAAGGGCTGTCCAGACAGAAAGGTTTAACAAGGCAACATAGCCAGGAGAGGCGGAAACTTACGCACAAGCAACCCCATACCCATTACAGTACTGATAAAAGTACAGCGGCCTGGATCTTGACATCCCTTGAGCTGCCTTCCACTCATAGTACTCTCCCACTGACAGAAGGAGGAGGAACCCTGCAGTCCCTTTGTGCCCCTGAAAATCTGTTCCAGGGGCAAGAGGCCTCCCAGAACAATGTGGGAGATGGAGCAGAGGAAAAAGGAATTGGTTAAAAATTAACCCCCTCTCATGCCGCTGCTTATATGAGCTGGAGTCTTCACTGGATTGAGTTTTTGGAAGGGTAGGCAATACACCCACCCACCCACCCACACCCACACCCACCGTATGTGTGTGTGTAAGGCTGTCATTTGCACAAGCCAGCTGTTTATCATTTCCATCTGGTATGCAGGCTGAGACCCTACCTGCCCATGGAATGTCTCACCAGAGTGGTGCATGTTCTGGTTATCTCTCGCTTGGACTACTGCAAGTGACCCAGAAACTACAACTAATCTAGAATATGGCAGCTAGACTGGTGACTGAGAGTGGCCACCAAGTCCACATAACACCGGTTTTGAAAGACCTACACTGGCTCCCAGTATGTTTCCGAGCACAATTCAAAGTGTTGGTGCTGACCTTTAAAGCCCTAAATGGCCTCGGTCCAGTATACCTGAAGGAGCATCTCCACCTCCATCATTCTGCCTGGACACTGAGGTCCAGCTCCAAGGGCCTTCTGGCGGTTCCCTCGCTGCGAGAAGCCAAGTTACAGGGAACCAGGCGGAGGGCCTTCTCGGTAGTGTTATCCGTCCTGTGGAACCCCCTCCCACCATATGTCAAAGAGAAAAATAACTACCAAACTTTTAGAAGACATCTGAAGGCAGCCCTGTTTAGGGAAGCTTTTAATGTTTAATAGGTTATTGTATTTTAGTGTTTTATTGGAAGCCGCCCAGAGTGGCTAGGGAAACCCAGCCAGATGGGCGGGGTATAAATAATAAGTTATTATTATTATTATTATTGGAAATGGGAATGGAGTGGGAGTAGAAATGGGTGAGGATGGTGTGCAAGGGAGAGTTGAGAAAAGGAAGGAGAAGGGTGGAGAAAAATCAGAAGCAAAGGTAAAATGGAGGTGAAAGGGGGTTGCAGAAAAGGAAGGACTGGGGGGATTGGGAATAGGGGACTCAGTGACATTAGTAAAAAACAAAAAACAAAACCCGTTATAAATGTGACAACAGATGGTGCTATAGAGCTGAAATTGGAACTGAATGAAATTTTCCATTGTGAGCTTAAAAATGGTTTCCCCCCCCCAGATCATTTTCAGAGCGATATCTATCTATCATCTATCTATATCTATCTATATCATCTACCATCTATCTATCTATCTATCTATCTATCTATCTATCTATCTATCTGTCTGTCTATCATCTATCTATTTAGATGCAGATGGGGTTGAAGAAGGAAGCAGGGGCATGAAAAGGTGAGAGGAATAGTGGGGAGTTGCTTCACAGTTGGGCATGAGTAGTTGCAATCTGTGGGGGCTGGAAGGGGCAGACGTTTACAATGGGGGTGGTCTGTGTGCAAGGGTGTTGCATAAAAGGCAGGCATTTAGGCGTGTGCATGTGACTGAAGGTAAAAGCAGGGGTGCAAAGCAGCACCACGGGACAGGAGGAAGAAGAGGCTTCAGATATGGGGGTGGGAGGGTGAAGAGCGAGTTTAGTAGTTGCATGAAGTGATAAAGAGGGTTAATGTGGGCGGTGGGGTGGCAGGGTGGTGGTGAGCGGAGCAAGCAGGGGGGCGGCCCCACGGCTATATAATAAAAATGCAACTCCTTACAGCTCCCGACATCCTCTTCTGGATAATTTATATTGTTCATTTCCCCCGTATTTTGTTACAAATGCAACTTTTTTCAGAGCTGGCCATTCAGCTGACTTGCCCTTAAGTTACCCCCACTTAAGCCATGCGGAGTTAAAACTCTATAAATTATATGGATTTCCTGTCTCTCTAATATAATTAATGACCATTTATGAAACTGTGGGAAATTGTTCTCATTTCTTTCTTCTACTGCTAATACGATTCATTCAGATGTTTTAGGGATTAATAGAGCCTGTTACTGGTTCATTTTAAAAGCAGATGGGGGGTAGCTTTCCATTGTTTCTTGTTCTTTATGTTATTTATTAAATGCAATAGCTGTGTGTTAAGTACAGTTTTGCTTTCTGGTCTCTACATTGCTTTTGGAATAGTCAAACATAATTCCATCTTCCTACAACAGGTGGAACATGCCAGCTTTATTTAAGAATTTAAACTTGAACCAAACATTATGCCATTTATGAAAAAATATATATGTTTGGGTTCAATACAGCAATTGCTGGTGTTCTGCATTATATTCTGTCGAGTCATGAAAACCATTTGGAATATTCAAACTGATCCGGACAGAAATGATGTATCTTAAATATTTTTTTCTATAATTATGCTGCAGTAAAACAATAATATTAGAAACTTTGGAGTATTCAAAACACTTTTCTCAGTAATCCTTCTAATGACCCTATATCGTCTAGTATTAATGCTAGGGGCGTATGGGGGACACATCTTGCTCCTTCTGGGGTAGTTTGTCTGCCTTTGGTCCCCCCCCACCCTGCAGTGGCGTAGCGTGGGGGGTGCAGGGGGGGCCGGCCGCACCGGGCGCAACATCTTGGGGTTAGGGTTAGGGGGCGCAAATCCACGGGTTAGGGGGTGCAAGTTACTTGCCTTGCCCCGGGTGCTGACAACCCACGCTACGCCACTGCCACCCTGCACTCAACTCTCACCTGTGGCTCCTAGAAGCTGTCACCATGTGACAGTGGCCACAATCCCAGGATCAGCTTTGACTGGCCACTAAACCAGGTGAGGGTAGCTGATGGGTCTCAAACCCTTGGTGGGTTAGGGACTTCTCCCTAACATAGCCCATCTAGGGAAAGGAAAACTCTGCTCCTAAACTTCCACTGCCTTGCAGTATATCTTTGGGAGATGAAAAGCACTGATGGCCAAACTTGGCTCTCCAGGTGTTTTTGGGACTACAACTCCCATCATCCCTAGCTAACAAGACCAGTGGTCAGGGATGATGGGAACTGTAGTCCCAAAGCAGCTGGAGGGCCAAGTTTGGCCATCACTGGGCTAAGGAGTAAACTTTACATAAATCCGGAGCAAAGTCCCTAAGGTGGTTGGATGGCACCTTGTACATCTCCTTCTGGCAATTCCTGCAGCCAAGCTGGTTTCAAATACCTTGCTCTGCTTTCCTTTGGACTACATCAACAAGGGCGAGAGGGGGGTCTTGTTACCTGGGCAGCCCAGGACTTCCATGCACATTGCCCAGGCTTGCGCTCCAGGGAAGTCACTTCAGTGCTGCTAATGCAGCAGAACAAGGCAGGAGGCAGCAGTTAGAAATTGCTGGTCTCTGCAGCCTCAGCAGGCGCTGTGCTGCTGCTAACACAGAGGTTTGTCTTCACCCCCGGAGGTGCACTCCATTGTCTTATGAGACAGACAAATATCAACAGTACTTGGTGTGATTAGCACCTTTTTATGTAGCCAGCTTGGGACGCGGGTGGCGCTGTGGGTTAAACCACAGAGCCTAGGACTTGCCAATCAGAAGGATGGCGGTTCGAATCCCCGCAACTGGGTGAGCTCCCATTGCACGGTCCCTGCTCCTGCCAACCTAGCAGTTCAAAAGCACATCAAAGTGCAAGTAGATAAATAGGTACCACTCCGGTGGGAAGGTAAACGGCATTACCGTGCGCTGCTCTGGTTCGCCAGAAGCGACTTAGTCATGCTGGCCACATGACCCAGAAACTATACACCGGCTCCCTCAGCCAGTAAAGCGAGATGAGCACCACAACCCCAGAGTCGGTCACGACTGGACCTAATGTTCCGGGGTCCCTTTACCTTTACCTTATGTAGCCAGCTTAAGAAATAATTCACAGGGCAATCCTATGCATATGAGGCCCCCTGAGTTGAATGGGAGTTACTCCCATGTAGGCAGACATAGGACTGAAGCTTCAGCGATTCTTTCCGTTTTGTGCATTGTCTCCAATGCTACAAAAATGTTAATTTTTATTTAATTAGCAAGAAATGAGCAGGTGTATGGCAGCTGACGTGCCAATGGAAGAACTTAGCCGTGACTTGTGTTATGTCCCATGGATTTTACTGGAAACTCAGTGCAACTAATTTAGTCTGAATCCAACACTTTCAATCCAGTTATTGGCAAGCAAACTATATTGTGCATGGGAGTAAAGAAAAGAAAGGCTAATCAGAGAGTTTCAGAAAGAGCTGCAGACATGGCAAAACCTAAATAATTGGCTTTACTCATTCTCCAAAAGACTGAGGGTTGTTGTTTTTTTTCATTGAGAGAAAACAGCTGTTCCTTCAAAATGATTTAATCGTGTTGGCAGTGCCACCCTGTACATGTTAAAGCAAAATATGCCATTTCACATTTTTATAGTTGAGGAAGGGCAATTAAGAAGAGATCACTAGAATAAGATGTAACAGGATAAATTTAGCAAATGCAGTTAATATATCTACAGCATCTTCCCTCTGCAAACTGCTTCAGAATTTAACCATCCCAGCAATTATGATGTTCCCCTGCTCTGTTTACAATAAAGATACAGCACAGTTTAGATGTCAACTGCTTTGTCCATCTCAGAGAATATGCCTTGCATTAATTGCATTCATTCTGTGCTCCTGGGATCTTCTGAGTTGGGCAATGAACAGACAAATGAGGTCTAGTCGGCCTGAGATAATTCTGCTGGCTAAACAGGCATCTGCCTAAAGTGCCACCAGATATGGCAAATATGCAACTTGCCACCAGCAAATATAGCAATAGTCCTGCCAGATTCCAGAATAAAATCAGTTTGTGGGGCAGAAACATCAATATGCTTACTGTGACCTTAAAAAAAAAAAGGTAAAGGACCCTTGACAGTTAAGTCGAGTAGCAAACGACTCTGGGGTTGCGGTGCTCATCTCGCTTTACTGGCCGAGGGAGCCGACGTTTGTCCGCAGACAGTAGATGTCCCAGTGCATATCTTTGTTATTCAGGCAAGGACTTTGACAGCATTCCTTTTCTCCCACCACCCTTCCATCTTATATACTGGATGTTAAGTCCAGTCAAAGGCGACTATGTGGTTGCAGTGCTCATCTTGCTTTCAGGCCAAGGGAGCCGGCGTTTGTCCGCAGACAGCTTTTCTGGGTCTTGTAGCCAGCATGACTAAATCACTACTGGTGCAACAGGACACTGTGATGAGTGCCAGAGTGCATGGAAATGCCGTTTACCTTTCCTATTTGTCTACCTGCACTGGTGTGCTTTTGAACTGAGAGCCAGTGTGGTGTAGTGGTTAAGAGTGGTAGTCTCGTAATCTGGGGAACTGGGTTCGCGTCTCCGCTCCTCCACATGCAGCTGCTGGGTGACCTTGGGCCAGTCACACTTCTCTGAAGTCTCTCAGCCCCACTCACCTCCCAGAGTGTTTGTTGTGGGGGAGGAAGGGAAAGGAGAATGTGAGCCGCTTTGAGACTCCTTAAAGGGAGTGAAAGGCGGGATATCAAATCCAAACTCTTCTTCTTCTTCTTCCATAGTGGAAAAGTCTCCTCCTCCTCCTCCTCCTCCTCCTCCTCCTCCTCCTCCTCTTCTTCTTCTTCTTCTAAGTTGGCAGAAGCTGGGACAGAGCAAGGGCAGCTCACCCCGTCCCATGGATTCGAACCATTGACCTTCCAATTGGCAAGCCCAAGAGGCTTGGTGGTTTAGACCACAGCGCATCCCCTCTTTTACCTTATATACTGGTGCAATATTCCAAACTGGCTTTTTAGACAAAACACAGAGTTGATTTTCTCTTCCCCACCTTAGCACAAGAGTATGGAGACACTTTGCAAATTAGAAAACTGACTCTGCACTAATGGGATCTCCTAAAAGTGGGCTGCAATTGTCTTTGTGCTGTGGAATAACAAATGATGCACGTATCTGAAAGGAACAGAGAAGTGGAAGGCAAAGAACAAGCAGGATGGAAAGAGCTGATAGCAGAGAAATGAATTTGTGTGGAGTGTTTGGAAAGGAAAGGGGAGATATTAACCTGGAAGGAGATAGGGAGTGGCTGGAACAGAGGCAAAGCCTTCCATCTATATTTCATATGAGCAGCAGGGAGGCTAGACAGGAGAGAAACTGCACAGGCTAGGTAATAATGTGAGAGTAGAACTGGAATTTTATCTGAGCTCTCCTCCCAGCCCTAGCTCGATTCCTTTGATCTTTATCATTTGGAAAAACTCCCCTTTTGTCAGAACTAATAGAAGCTCTGGTACCATTGAAGTGACATTCCATTCCAACTTTGATTATTAAAACTGACTGTCCTCTGGTTGGCCTGAGCGCGCCTCTCTCTCTCTCTCTCTCTCTCTCTCTCTCTCTCTCTCTCTCTCTCTCTGCAAAACATTCCCCCACAGGAAAGAAATACATTTTTTCCCTGTGACTTCTGTTGTACTTCTGGGGTTTCTTTCTTGCACAGCTTGATCTCCAACAATCCCTTCTCCCAAAGTTGCCTAAAGAAAAGCCCATTTCCCCCTCTTGCTTACATCAAGGTTCAAGCATGTTGCCAGATCTCATGAAATGAGTTTGCATTTCATGATATTTGCCATTTTTCCTACACACAAACCCCTCCTATACTCACGAGACTCAAGCAGCTTAATTTGAAAAGTGAGCCTGATTCAACCAAAGTTAAGGTTGCAATATTTTGGAATAATTTTAATGAACTTAGTTGGATTATTTTTAATAAGCAGAGGACTGGGCTGTTCATTGATTTCAATGGAGTGTAAACCTCTCCCATCAGTGTATGTGGCTTACATTCTCCTAGACCAATAATTAAGCTTAGAATAAGTTTAACAGTACAAAACATGGGGTGGGGGTGGGGATCGGATGACCTCCGGCCAGTTGTTTTGGGTAGAGTTATGATTAAAAGCCAGGAGGAAATGGTCAGAAACCCTGGGAGATTAATAATGATCATATTAATCACTGATATTTTTTGTTTTGAAAAAGAAGGAAAAGCTGATAAGCAACTTTCATCACTCATATCAAAGGACATAGTACTGGTCACATTATTTCAAAGGTTCCTCATTATTTAATGTATATGTGCTGCCTCTCCAGATGCCTGGTGATTTACAATACTAAAAGAAAACATGAAGCAATTTTAAACCGCCAGGAAATCCATACCCAAAAAGTGAGCCAGGCAATTTTACACAGCACTGACAATAAAAGCCAGCCATGTCATTCAAAGCATCAGCTCAAATCATATGCCAATCTATTAAAATGAATAGGCTTCAGGGATGCATATTGATGCATGACCTTCAGGAGACAATTCCATAGCAGAAAAGGGCCTGTTTAGTCCTTCATCACATGATTCTCAGGAAGGCCAATGCAAGAAATCTTAACACACAAAGGCATTCAATAGGCATCCACAATATCAACTACAAATTTTTCACCTCTGCTTCAGCCAGATTTATTGCTAGCTGTGATGAACCATTCCTGAATCTTGACGGCATTGGAATGCTGTTGTATTAAGACTTGATAATTAAGCCAACAGATAGAAGGGGCAGTCTCTTTAAATCTGCTGTCTAAAGATCCTTAGGCACAAATTATCCATGGAGCTTTCTAGAGGTCGCATCTATGTGTCAGTGTATGGGGTCTGAAAACGAAGACTTGTGGGAATATAGATTGTGACTAGCAATGGAACCAACTAAGTTTATCGAGCTTATTGTCAAGTTGCAACCTGGAGAAAACTGTCAGATTATGGTGTCATTAAGAAAGAATGAGTTTGAAGACTACCAGTTTTCATTCCTGTGGGTCCTTCCAATTTCTTACCTGCTCAACTTGCATTATTTAAAAACAGACAGGCAATTAGAAAAACACTACAAGTCTCCCTTACACTTTCCTCCTAGCACTGAAACTTCCTTTTGCAAACACCATTAGAGCTCTTCGCTGCTCTGGGACCCACATAGAAAATGTCCACTAACATTCCTCAACAGTTTTGTATACAGAGGGGCTTTTTCTTTGAAGACATTTGCAGATAAGATTACCTTTTGGGGTCATTTAAGTGCTCATTTTCCAAACCAGAGGCCTCTTACTCAGGTGTAGTTGTGATGACATCCAAATTAAAGTGCAGCGGGGTCAATGTGTGCTTCCCTGACTGCAGCAAAACATACACTTAATTACGGTGCACATTTTCTAATTAACTTCAGTTAAACTCTTGCCCTCTTAACCAGGGGGATACGATCAAAACAAGAGAGTCACAGAAGGTTTAGAGCATTGATGGAGAATGCGTGGCCCTCCAGATGTTGATGAACTCCCATCAGCCCCAGCCAAAATGGCTAATGATGGTGTGTCCTGGACTGGTTGGATGCAGAAGAATCTGGTGGGAGGAACCAGCTGGGGAGCCACCAAGGGAAGAAAGCTCAGAGCACAGGGAGTGTTGGTGGTGGGATGATGGGAGGAGGAGATCAGAGGAAGAAGACTGGGAGGAGGAGGAGGTGTCGGAAATTGGACTTAGTGAGCTGGGAAAGTCAGTGGCAGAGAGAAGCCCAGGATCAAAGGAAGAAGCTGAAGCTGGTGAGCGGGAGGAGGGCAGCCAAGAGGCAGAGATGAGTCCGACTGGTGATGAGGCATGAGTGTGTTCCCCTCCTGCTGCAACAAGCTCCCCATCCTACTTGTCTCCCAGAACCAGGAGAAGTATGAAAAGGGCTGAGCAGTGGCAGGCTGCATGCAGACACAGTCTCTGATTGCTTGGAATAAGCCTTGGAGAGGAGGGGATGGCTGTGGGGAGGCAGGGCCTTTCAGTCTCGGTAACGGGTTCATGGGGTCCGGTCAACTGGGCATGAGTTGTTGTGCTCTTTAGGCCTGACACTCAGCCAATTCTGTGAAGACTGTGTTTATGCTAATAAATACGTAACTCCAACTTGCACAGTGCGATTTATTGCCAACTTGCTCTTTTACATGGTGGAAGTTGGAGGTCAACAATCCTTGGAGAGCCCTTCATTCCCCATCCCTGACTTAAGGAAACACCAGTGGGGAATCTAAACAAGCTGTCTCTTCCAAATAAGAACTGAACAGGAGTTACAACAAGAGAGCTAGTGTGGTGTAGTGGTTAAGAGCGGTGGACTCGTAATCTGGTGAACCGGGTTCACTTCCCTGCTCCTCCACATGCAACTGCTGGATGACCTTGGGATAGTCACATTTCTCTTTCAGCCCCACTCATCTCACAGAGTGTTTGTTGTGGGGGAGGAATGGAAAGGAGATTGTTAGCCACTTTGAGACTCCTTAAAGGTAAAGGGACCCCTGACCATTAGGTCCAGTCGTGGCCGACTCTGGGGTTGCGGCGCTCATCTCGCTTTATTGGCCGAGGGAGCCGGCGTACAGCTTCCGGGTCATGTGGCCAGCATGACTAAGCCACTTCTGGCAAACCAGAGCAGCGCACGGAAACGCCATATACCTTCCCGCTGGAGTGGCACCTATTGATCTACTTGCACTTTGATGTGCTTTCGAACTGCTAGCTTGGCAGGAGCAGGGACCGAGCAACGGGAGCTCACCCTGTCGCGGGGATTCGAACCACCAGCCTTCTGATCGTCAAATCCTAGACACTGTGGTTTAACCCACAGCGCCACCCGCCTCCCACTTGAGACTCCTTAGGGTAGTGATAAAATGGGATCCAAACTCCAAATCCAAACTCTTCTTCTACAAACTCCTGATTCCACTCAGATAAAACTAAGTCCAGTGCCACCTATCAAGTAAAGTATATAATGGTGCTATCCATTTGTGTTGCTAGAAATGCTATCTGAGATTTCCCAATGCTGGTGGAAACTGCACAGACTGAATGGGTTCCAGATTTAAAGAGTTGAGGTTATTTTCTGAATTCCTTTCTTATAGATATTAAAATACAGATTTGTATATGTTCTGCTTGGAACCACTTCTAATTAAGATGCCAGGTGTAACAAGCATAGGAGCCTCACATAGGGGCATGACTTTAGTTCAGCTTTGCAAGTAAATACACTAAAATTAGTAGCTCACAAATATCTGCATTAGTCATTTGGGCCTAATATTTCAAAGAACAAATAAGCTCATAAAGCTCCCCTGCCTTGTTGCCTGTAGACATTTCTTCCTTGCCACAGGTAAGTGGCTAAGTATAAATTTGTTTCAGTTGCTGCTGATAATTTTTACATAAACGTAATTCATATAAATTAATGCCTGTGGGCAGGTGTATATTACCAGCTTTGTATACCAATTGGCAATTTCACTGGTGTCCAGAGGTCATAACATATTTAGGGATTTGGGCCCCTAAAGAAATTTTCTAGATGATTAAAATAAATTAAAACAGGTTGAAAAACAGAAAACTCCAGTGATGGGCACTACTCAGATATAGGATTTTGGGTAAGCTTAACTCACTAAAGAAGAATATCCTGCCACAAATAATATATGTGCCACATGGTATTTCTCTAAATATTCCCCAAGCATGTTTTCAAAATATTAATGTGCTATCCTGAAGTTTATTCGGGCCAATTCTCACCTTGCTTATCACTTAAAAGAATACAATTGCCTACACTGGAAGGAGGATTTAATTTGCCAGACATTAGCGTTAGTGAGGTTTTTTGAGGAGTGGGAGGGAATAGGCTGTATGCCTAGACCCTTCTAATTCCTAGATCCAAAGAACTCCAGGGATCCCCAAAACCCAGATGAAAACCACTGTGCTGGAAAATTGTTCTGGCTATTGGTAACATGTATCACAGCTCATTTCTAGATCTCCCCCTCTCCTCAGCGGAATTCAAACTTATTCTCTCTTTGAACAGTACCAATTAAAACCAACACTCATCTCAAGACATGACTTTCTATTGCATCTTTGTCCACACATGTAATATGGAGAAAATTAAAAAGAACCCAAACACTATTTACCCTAAAGCACAAGATGCTGACTTCATAACATATTGAGTGTTAAACCATATCCTGTCATTACAACTTGTTGTTTGAAAAGGCTGTTCCAACCATCTGATTACGTTTGCTCTGTAATCTTAAACTTTAGAAAGTAGATCATGCAATTAAACCGAATTTGATGCAGACATTAAAGTCAGAGTCTTGCCATCATACACACGATATGGCAAGCTCTCGTCCAAAAGTGGCAGGTTGCATATTCACACTTTGCATGGAACCCTAACGTGACAGGCAAGTATAAAGTTCTCAAAAATAGTAAGAGTTCATAACCTCTGCTTTTTGCAAGCTAAATGCTTCCTTGCAAAAGTGCCACAAGATTGTTTACCTCTCCCAGTGTTCTTCTTCTTCTTGGGTACTCAAGGGTTTGCAGTACCAGAACCCTCTTTTTTTAAAAAAAATATATGTTAAAGGTTACTTGTAACAACTTCATGGTGAGTACCATTCCGTTTTTTCTATATTGAAAAGCACTGACTGCATCCTTCTTGTTGAAGTGTTTCTTCAAGCTACAGCTGAAGGCATGGCATGAGCCACAGTGCCATTCAACACCAGAAGCTGGAAGTCCCCCTTCTAAGGTCTTTCCAAAGTTTCCCACTTCCTCTAGCATAGAAAGAGACCACATGTTTGGTAAGTTAAAAATGGTTTACTTACAAGCTCTTCAAAGGTCAGATTCATGTGCTTTTCCATACAGCAGCAAGAAAAGACAGGCAGTACAACTTAGTTTCAAAAATGGTAAGAGTTTCTAAATTACTTGTGTAGAAACACAAAAATGGCTTGCTAAAGCCATGTGGTCTAAGCTTGGAGGATTCAGCTTACACATCCTTACTGGTCAGTTAACATGGTGAAAGAGAGAGAGAGAAAAAAACAAAGGTTTTGGCAATGCAGCTTACACTATGGTCTTAACCCTTTCATGCATTAATTAGAGTTAAACATGTTGGTTATAATAGCAATTATATGAGGCTGATTTACATCAGATATTATTATTATTATTATTATTATTATTATTATTATTATTAATACAGTGGTACCTCGGGTTACAGACGCTTCAAGTTACAGACTCCGCTAACCCAGAAATAATACCTCGGGTTAAGAACTTTGCTTCAGGATGAGAACAGAAATCGTGTGGCGGCGGCGCAGTGGCAGCAGGAGGCCCCGTTAGCTAAAGTGGTACCTCAGGTTAAAAATAGTTTCAGGTTAAGAACGGACCTCCAGAACGAATTAAGTTCTTAACCCGAGGTACCACTGTATTATTATTATTATTATTATTATTATTATTATTATTAGAGTTTAAATACTGCCATATACCTGGAGGTCTCAGGGTGTTTCACAGAACAAAATCAAAATTTAAAACCACAAATACTGTGGGGACTATGCAGGAAAAAAACAAGTACTCAGACTTTATTGATTCTAGACTAAAATATCATGTGTACACAGCCCTAGTTAAAATCTATAATCCCACATTTGACAATTGCAAAGTTATATCCAGTGAAAGAGACAAGTAGTGAGGGTAATAATATTGCATTCCCCTCCTTTTGGTAATTCTTTGCCCACAAACTAGGATGTCAGATAAGACTTCTCCACAGAAATGTCAGATGTATTTGCTTTTGATATTCAAGTCATCTTGGTTTGGAGGAAAAGACTAAAGATCTACAACAATGCCGACTTCCCCTTGACTAACTGCAAATGAAAGCTACCCAAATTCTGCCTTAAGCAATAGCAGTTTTTCTTATCTGGCAAAAAAGGCTTCACGTCATAAAATTTTTGCATTGGGAAGTCAAGAAAAGTTGCCTTTTCCTTGTGGTTCTTAGTATAATAAACAAGTGTGATGAGTGACGTATCTAGATCAGAGATCATCCTATCCTGGTTTAAACCACATGGGAAGGAATTTTCAGCCCCTTGGAAGTTGTTTTCAGAATACAATTCAAAATGTGGGAATGACCAGACCTCAACTTGCACCGATACCACCATGTTTCAAAACTGGGAGTCTTAATGATCTGAACTTCCAAGATGAGGCTGTTGACCCAGGCAATTTCATTGGATTCCAAATGTACAAATAAGATATCCTTATTTATTCATTTATTTCATTAAATTTGTATACCACTCTTCATCCGAAGATCGCAGGGTGGTTCACGGCATAGAAATACAAAATGAGAACACAAAATACATAATGAAAAGAAACCAACAACCGCTGCTCCCACAAACACAGTGTGTGTGTGTGTGTGTGTGTGTGTGTGTGTGTGTGTGTGTGTGTGTTTTGGGTCCTGCCCCTGAGTGGAAGCATCCATCCCCATCAAAACATACACCATAAGGGGGCCTCCAGTTGGAACTGCAGGTGGGTCTCCAGGTGGACTTCTGCATCTGCTTTAACAGCACACGCTGAAGAAAACGTCCACACAAAAACACACACATGCACGCGCACACTTCTTTGCTGAGAACGGGAGCTCTTATGCTCAGCGCTTTTCTGGAGAACTTACTGAAGGAAAGGCCCTTCTCCCACTGGCAATTTTAGTGCTTTGGAGCAACTGCTTAAACTTCTTGCCAGTAATTAAAGCCGGCAGTTAGTACAGGGGAAAGATGCGGAGGGGAAAACAGAAATGGTCACCTGTTGGGAATAGAAACCGATGACTGCCGCCCATTAAACAAATCTGTTGAGCAGTCCATTAAGTGGGTCCCTTTAGTGCTGCTTTAGGGTTTTTTTTCTCCCAACAATGGAGAAATGCAACAGCCTTCAAAAGTTACACTGGGAAAGGAAATGTGACAGAGGCTTAGGAAACTGCCTCTCTGAATTAACAGACCTACCGTATTTTTTGCACCATAACACTCACTTTTTTCCTCCTAGTAAGTAAGGGGAAATGTCTGTGCGTGTTATGGAGCGAATGCCTGCGGGTGGCAGGGGGATCTGCTGCAGTCGTGAACAGAGGATCCATGGTTCCCCTTCCTTTCCTCCTCCATGGTTACAAAGCATGGATCCACATGGATCCTCAGGATTTTTGCATTGGGCTACTCCAAACTCACTGTCAGATCACATGTCTGTGGCCACAGCATGAACCACAAAAATCATATATCCACTATTTCGTTTAGAATATTTTTTTTTCTTGTTTTCCTCCTCTAAAAACTACGTGCGT
Source organism: Podarcis liolepis (assembly GCF_965112155.1). NCBI lineage: Eukaryota > Metazoa > Chordata > Lepidosauria > Squamata > Lacertidae > Podarcis > Podarcis liolepis. The sequence goes on from NC_139556.1 coordinate 6,099,261, forward strand.
GTTATGGTCTGGTGGGTGTTATAGAGCGAAAAATACGTACCTACAGAACGCAGGCAAAGGAAGAGGAAAGACACACTTTGAGGCACCTCACAAGCTCCAACATATGTACTAAAATAATTAGGCTAGATTGTCACCCTTCGGCTTTAATTTACTTATTTTTTGAGAAACCCACCACCTCCTGCAACTGTAAAATGAAAGCCATCTGTAATGAACAAACAACCTAACCTTGCACATTCACAAGCTTTTCATTCTATCTATTCTCCAGTTTTCCTGCAGAGGCCTGACAGAAAGACATTCTCAGACATGTACCCATATCATGCCTACTGTCCAGAACTTCGTGATCACAAAATGGCAAGCACCACCCCATCTCCAAGCTGTGAGGACCTTTAGACGACAATAATAATATAATAATAATTTATTATTTATACCCCGCCCATCTGGCTGGGTTTCCCCAGCCACTCTGGGTGGCTTCCAGCAAAATATTAAAATACAGTAATGCACCAAACATTAAAAGCTTCCCTAAACAGGGCTGCCTCCAGATGTCTTCTAAAAGTCTGGTACTTACTGTTCTCTTTGACAACTGATGGGAGGGCATTCCACAGGGCGGGTGCCACTACCGAGAAGGCCCTCTGCCTCATTCCCTGTAACTTGGCTTCTCGCAGTAAGGGAACTGCCAGAAGGCCCTCGGAGCTGGACCTCAGTGTCAGGGTTGAACGATGGGGGTGTAGACGCTCCTTCAGGTATACTGGGCCGAGGCTGTTTAGGGCTTTAAAGGTCAGCACCAACACTTTGAATTGTGCTCAGAAACGTACTGGGAGCCAGTGTAGGTCTTTCAAGACAACAGCCGATGTCCACATTTTGGTTGCACTGAACACAGCAGAACTTTTGAAACTAACAAAACAAAAGCCATGCATGACGCTACACGTCAAGCTACATCACAGCAGAGGATTTAAGGAAGCCCAACTGGTTCGGTCAGCTTGGGCCTGGCACCTGTGATGTAGAATGGAAAGCGAGAGGCGGGGGGTGTCGAATGTTGGCATTGCGCAGGATGCTGCTGAAATCACAGCAGAAGTGATGGAAATGGGCAAAACGAAGGAAAAGAGGGTGACCAGGCTTTGTCAAAGAATTACATGAACTTCCATCATTTCTTTTGTTTCCAAGCACCCTGTCCATGCTCACAACCATAGGCAAGCTATGTTCTTGCCTAGCCACGTGGCAGGTTGGATTAAATTTAGCTTTATAGGTGGGGAACTGGTTTTCTTTGACAATGATCTGTGGCTGGGGAAGAGAGGTCAGGTCAGTAAAATGGTAGGACTGGAAAAGGGCAAAAAATGGTAGGTGAAAAGATGAAGGAGCAAAGGGGACTGCCTGTGTCGACTCTTTATACTGGAACAGACTTGCAGGGTGCTTTGAAGAAAAAGGAAAAAGTACCTTCAGTTGGGATGGATTTGAAGGGTAGGATAGGATATTAATATTATTTATTAATAATATTAATAATAGGATAGGATATTAATATTATTTATTAATTATCCTTCTTCTTCAGTTGAATAAGATTAACATCTAGTTTAACAGAGTTAAACATGTGCCGTTCTTTGCAGAATTAACACAGAAACAAAGCTGTGTAGCTTTCTACAATTATCTAGGATGCTTCAGGCAGACTGAATCTTCCCCTTCATTCAACCCTCTAAACAGAAGTCTGTAATGCCAGAGATAAAAATATTGTTTACTTATATAACATTGGAAACCCCCCCCCCCCAAAAAAAAACAAACCAGTAAAATAAGTCAGGGAAAATATGCTTCACAATTACAAAATACATGGTTGTGATTTGAATCTGGTGTCTGTGCTCAACAGAGCACAGACTTGCATCCTTTTTCTATAGCTTCCTGAAGAAAAAGCGGATGTTCTCTGAGCAGGAAGGCAGCAGGAATTATTATTTTCCTATAGTTCTCTTCCCACCTTGACCAAGTACAAGGATGCACCCTCTAGGAATTTACAAGGAACTCCACATGTCTTAATCCTTGGCTCAGCTAGACAACATGGAATTTTATATTTTGACTGGAGCATCATTTCCCCAAACCTTCTTCTATGACTAGCCTCTCTACAGTGTGACTAAATTATACTGCCAGCATTTATATACGTAGCACTTTAGTGTGTTCAGAAGACTTGGCATACCTTGTTCCACATATTGCACCACTTGCGTGTCGAGGTCCCCGAGCCACCCCAATAAAACACAATTCACACAGAATTTTTGTTTAAGGTTTTTGGCATAATTTTGGCCACAACTTTATTAAAATACAAAAAATGTGAGTGATTGCTTAGGCATTGGTTGTGACTATCTGTCCCCGCCCGAGGACAGACTGACATTCGCACACCTGCGAAAGTCAGAAAGGGAAAACATTTTGGGGAGAAAGATGGAGCTGGGTGCCAAGCCCTCACCTCTCCCCAAATGCTCCCAGGGGCTCTTGCGTTGCCCTAGCCCCTTGACAGGGTTCGGACAAAAGCATGGTGAGCCCCTGGATTCCTTTAACGGAATCCCTTGCAGCAGCAGCATCGGAGGGCCAGGCACAGCCAATCCATGCCCCTCCACCAACCAATTCATAAAACCAATGCCTAATCGCAACCTTACAAGTTGTGACGATTTGCTACGCAGTAGCCAAAACCCAAATGGCACCAGCCAATCAGCCAAATGGACAAAATTCCTACCAGGCCCCTGCCCCAAAAGCAGACGACCCCATGGCAGGCATAGCAAGGTCAATGTGAACAACCCTAAATATAGAGAGGGTGGACAGGTGATCCGATGTGCGCAGCAAAAGAGGAAGCTCAACGCTGCGCGCAGGGAATTTAAAACTTCTAGGCTGTCAATCATAAAATGGCAACATTAAATTCTCCCCAATGACAAAGGGGAGCCGAATCGCAATGGTGGCAAACAACAGTTGCCTGCCCATTAACAGTGGGATGTCTTGTTAGACCCCATCGCAACACGTGCTCTCCATGAAGGAGAACATGCCCTATTTTTATTCTGCATGTCACGGACGGGGTGTGGTGTGCAGAGGGAGAAATAGCAGGCTACCTCATGAATTCATGGCGCAGGCAAGATCCAGACCAGTTCAGACTCTTAGCTATTTACTGCATGAAGCTCAGCTGAATAAGGGAAGAGAATAAATACAACACGGAGACACAGAAGAACATAGTAGGGACACAGCTTCATACTGGTTGCTTTTCTGTTGCGATAAATAGCTTGATTTCCAGGATATTGAAAGGCTTCCTCAAAATGGTATGCATGATTTATTTGTTGTTGTTTTTTAAGAGTTAGGAAGGCTAGTTTCCAAAATTAAATACAAGTGGCTAACCAACTTTGCTTTTGTCTTAAACTCCCTGGGGCTTTTATAAAAATGTCCGATCACTTTTCATATTTCGGAGGTAAGAAAAACCCTCCAATGAGCTGTCTCATTGACATGCGAGGCCACAAAGAATGAGTCGATCTATAGAACCAGCCCGTTCCACAATGGCTGATTACTTGCACCACAAGGAAGCAGCATGATGAGGCTAAAGGAACAAGCTGTTTTCTTCTGCTCACAAAAGACTGAATTCAATATCGACATTTAAAGCCTTGAGGAAATTTTCCTCCTGTACCCTTCCATCAGCATAATGGCGCAATGAAAATGTGCAATGCGCAACATCTAGAACTGAGTAACTGGAACACTGATCATGATATCAGAAAGGTAGAACATGCAGACAAAGGAATTTCTGCAGCAAATCCAAACCCTTCATTTGGAGCCAGGATTAAATTCCAAATGAGAGATACTAATTTAAATTAACAGGAAACAATTGTGAAATATGCCTGTGATGTCATGGCACTTTTGCTGTGCGGCCTCCAAAAATGCCTGATAAAATACATACATTTCTTTTATATCAAATATTTTCTTATCACAGGGAAGCAGACAAGTAGTACAAAGAAGCCGCTTCCTTTGGCTAAGGCAAACCTCTTTAATTAGCAAACCAAGACATGCAAAGGGCCTCACTTCATAGATGACATCATGTTTTATTTGGGATCTTTCCTCTACCCTCAAAAACAGGCATGGGGTGAATCTGGGGTTTGAACTTGACATGTAGAAAGGTATATAAAATTACCATATTTTTTGCTCTATAAGACTCACTTTTCCCCTCCTAAAAAGGGGAAATGTGTGTGCATCTTATGGAGCGAATGCAGGCTGCGCAGCTATCCCAGAAGCCAGAACAGCAAGAGGGATTGCTGCTTTCACTGCGTAGTGATCCCTTTTGCTATTCTGGCTTCTGAGATTCAGAATATTTTCTTTCTTGTTTTCCTCCTCCAAAAACTAGGTGCGTCTTGTAGAGAAAGAAAGAAGTTTCCCCCTCCTTATAGCACTAGAAGCCAGAGGCTACCCAATAAAGCTGGAAGACCCAGGACAGACAACAGAAAGTACTTCTACACAGCAAAACTGTGGAATTTTCTCATGCAAGAAGTATTGCATTGTGTTGAATTTACAGCTTTCCTGGTCCCCTTGTGTCAGGGAACTGACATCGGAGCGAGAGGCGAAGGGGAGGCTCCCAGATGATGTGGGCGAAGGACCCAGCAGTAGGGGGGAGAAATAGCTCAGGAGAGGGGGAAGCCAATCAGTGCAACACCGGGGATAAAGGGAGGCAGACGGGGGAAGTGGAGAGAGGGCTCAGGGACTCTTCACTGGACATCAGTGAGGAGAGCCCAGGTCCTCCGCTACCCACGCCTTCCCTGCACAGAAGACTCCCACGCAGTGAGAGGAGGAGGAGACTGGGAGTCAAACAACTTTTATGTTGGAAGAGGTTCAAGAAACGCCCACTGATGGATTCTGCCAGTGACTGAGGCAGCCGCGATGAGAAGGGGCTGCGCAGTCAGAAAGTTTTAACAAGGCAAATTAACCGAGAAAGGCACCAGTTTACGCACGAGTAACTCATACCCATTACACCTTGCAAATGAATGGTGGTAGAGAGATCGGGTCCTCCCTAGAAAAGGGCACGTGTTGCGGTGAGACCTGGCAACCAAACCCTGTGTTGTGGGTGGGTTCGATTGAATAGCCACAACACCCAATTGGTAGGTCCCTTGATGCTGGGTTTAATCAGGCCAATGGGACGTAAGATAAACAGATCAAGGGACCTATATAAACCCATGCATGTGACTCAGAACTTCCTCTTTAAGTGCATGCATTGGAACACCTGCCCACCTCTCCCTATATTTAGGGCATTTTGCGATTGACCTTGCTATGTCGTCGTGTGTTGTCTGTCGTTGGGACAGGGGCACGGCAGGAATTTCCCCCACTTGGCTGATTGGCTGTTGCCATTTGGGTTTTGCCTGCCATGTAGCAAATCATCACAACTTGTAAGGTTGCGGATAGGCTCTGGTTCAGGTGATAGGGATGGGAGAACGCTCTCGCCATCCCTATGTGAAGGGTATTCCGTTAAAGGAATCCAGGGACTCGATGGTTTGGTCAACCCCTGAGTGGGGGTTGTGCCCATGCCTGAGTCCAGGGGGGCATCTGGGCGGTAAACATAGTCTGTCCCTGGCGTTCTGCTTATCCAGGTGTTCACCCTAGGCTGACCTATGCTGGTACCCTGGGTCAGCACTCCCTGTGTGGCAGGGAGCTAGTCGAACCAGAGCCTATGCAACCACTCACGTGCTGTAATCAATAAAGTTGCGGCCTAAATTCTGCCAAAAACCAAACCAAAATTTGAGTCTTGTCTGAATTTATCTAAGGGGGAGGTTTAAAGATCTGAAAACGTAACTGCAATTTGAACATCCTGCATGTGCATACCATTTCCACATATTTTGCTCCCCCCTCCTTTAAAAATAGGTGGAGCCAAGATTTGAACATCAAATGTAGAATAATGTGGTAGGAGTTGTACCAAATTTCATTCCAGTATCTCATAGAATCATAGAATTCTAGAGTTGGAAGATAACCCAGGGGTCATCTAGTCCAATCCCCTGCAATATAGGAATCTCACTTTTAAGGTGTTAATGTGCCCATAATGTTGAGTTCCCCAGTTAAACTAAAGGCCTAATTTTGCCAGGGACTTTTAGAAAGAAGATATGATGTTTACAGTTTATTACCATCTAGAACAGCATCTATTTTATAAATGTAGGTACTTCAATAATCCTTACTTTTCCATGTGTCCAATGAACCTGGCTTTCTAATATATACTTTTTCAGAACTTCATTTTCTATAGCAACAAATCTATTGAACCAAAGCCAAAGAAGGTGATATTCTGCTAGCAAAACTGAGCATGTGGAGGATATATTCCATTATTAGCTTCACAAATCTGGCGCACACAGAAGAGTACTTTCCAGATGCTACCGCAGCAGAAGTACTTTCAGCTGACGTGCTAACACCTATACTCTACAGTACAGCTCTAGGCAACAACGTGAAGTTGTCTAACAGATCTGCCGAGAACCTCAAGCTTGTGATTGCAAGAGTGTAATGTCCAGTCATCCTTCATGTCCTTCTGGTGACTTCTGCAATGATTGATCGCGTTGCACCCGTGAAATACTGTGTCCCACCCCTAAAAGAATCGGCCACAGGAAGCGGTGAAGGAGCTTGAAGTGCATAAATCTGAGCTTTGCTTTGCAAAGAAACCTGCACAGCGTGATGGCTTGGCACTGGGATGCCAGCTCTAACTGGGGAGCTGGATAACTGGGGAGAACGTCAAAACTCAGCTGCTCTAGAAAACATTTCCAAGACCTGTTTACCTTTCATAGGAGATTCAGTCCTCCTATCCATCTACCCACCCTCCTGCCCTGTTTCATTCAGACCAGATGTGATTAGGACTTGGGGTATTTCTGGCCCCTGTACAATGACTGATATGAAATCAATCAGCTTATATAAGCAGGCACAAGGAACACACCTTTCATTCCAAAGAAGAGTGTCTGCTTGTCTTATGCCGATACATTTCCTATAGTTATGGGCTATTGAAAAGACAAAAAAATGTGACATTGGACCTACCACGTAGGTCTGCAGCGGATAGAAAGGATTATTGGATGAATTGTCCCCTTTCCTCTCTTCCACTTAAATAATCAACTATTTTAAAAGTCTGCGGTGTTTCAAGTTTAACTTGGGCTGTATCTAAGAGTAGGGTGTAAGCCTACTCTTCTTACCTTGTCACTAATTTCAAAAACGATTGAGAATCTAAAGTGGAATTCTAAAGTGAAATCTAAGCCCTGAGCATACCATAAAGGTAGAATCATTATTCTCTGAGTGTTTTCATTCTTGGTGCTTAAATTGCCTTTCAGCCGCTCAGGCGTTATGCATATGAACTTTGATCAGCCTGGAAAGCAAGAGAGAGGCATTTATAATGCAAATCATTATCCTGGCACATGTAGGTTCTTCAATTTCATCACAAACCCAGCTGAAGCAAGAACCAATTTCAGGCTGCAACCATGGGCACGTGTACCTGGGAGTAAGCCCCACTAAATACAGTGGGACTTGCTTTGGAGTAAATGCACATAGGATTGTGTGGTACTTCTCACATGTGAAAGCATCTCTTTTCACTTCCATCCTCCACAAGCATATGGGGAAATGAATACACTCATTTTGAGACAATGTTATGGTAAGCAGGAACATAAATATATACAACATGAATGGGTTTTTTTTTTAATTAAAAAAATGCAGGAATGCTTTGCTCTTTTTTTTTGGTAAGCAAATGACAGTTTATATAGGAGTAACTCTCGTGCAAAATTGGTTTATGTATACATTGTTCTGAGAATCTGTATTTGGGATTAGCAAAGTAAGATATATGAATCTAGCTGTAGTCAGCCTGGTGACCTGGTAATTCATTTCAGGTCAAGTTAAATGGTATTAAACTCACATGTCAAACCATCTATTTGACTGATGTGTTGAAATATGAAGCAGATAGAAATCAGTGCAGAGGCAGGCAAGGAGAGTAACGGAAAATGGACAGATCTCAGAATTATCTCTTTCTCAAGCTTTCAATGTTGAACTCCAGATTGATATGGCAAATTATATTAGCATTTGATAGACACACAGAGAACATTCCAGTGTCAAATGAAAGCCAAGCATTGTTTACCTACCAAACATGAAAAAATTGCCAAAATTTGCCATGTCTCCTAGTTCCCCACAATGAGAAGATCTTCTATCTGCAGATGAAAGCACAAAGAAAGAGATTGAATTTCCCTCCCATTGCAATACAACATGATATCTTTAGAAAGGTGAAATATTCTTTAATCTGCTGGGTTCATCCACGGTTTCTTGTTTCCAGCCACTATGATACTTAAAATCAGATAAGTGTGTCAGATACATTTGTTGTTGTGCTTTAACTGAACAGCAAAAATGAAACATTTAAATAATGGGACATAGCTAATGTCAATCACAGGAGGTTAAAAATAAATAGAGAGTTCATTATTCAACTGGATAACTGGGGTGGGGTGGAGAAATCAAAAGTCAGCCCAGAAGCATCAGCTACGGTACTAAGAGCTGCTGTAACACTATGACCTCAAGAAGTTTAAATTTCAGCTCAGCCAACAACTGAGTAGAGGACCTTAGGTAAACGACATAACCGCCCCCCCCCCCAGCTCCAATTTTCAGCACCCTTAACAAACTACAGTTCTCAGGATTCTTCGGTAGAAGTTGTTGTTGAAATCCTGGAAGCCCAGAACCAAGTTGGTGGCAAGGACTCTTTGATGAGACCACTCCAGCAGAGATTTAACATCGCAAAACATTTCTAACATGGAAATATAGCCTGTAAAACCTACAAAGATGTGCCCTTCTAGTGAGTCCCAAAATGTCCCCTTTTAAAAGCTCTTTCAAAGCTATCCTGCTTCCTTAGCACAGACATAGATCCCATGTTTGGTACCTCATAAAATGCTTTACTTACAAAACTCTTCAAAGGTCAGATTCATGTGCTTTTCCATACCGCAGTCAAAAAACATGCACAGACTTGGTTCTGGTGTGAAGCAAGAGAGGCTGTTTAACGCCATGAGGCAGGAGCAAACAACTCAGAGTGCCTGACATAATGAAATCGATACGGAGACATGGGCACATCTACTATGAAACTAAGGATTGTTAAACTTCATGATCCCAATCCCAGAGGGCCCCCAGAAGCGCCTATAGTCCATATTGCTAAAAAAGATTGGATCTAGTAGACCCAATTTGAGTCACACAACTCAATATGATAATTTTGTTGTTGTATATATTTCAACAATCCCAATGTTTAGCACAGATGCTGCAAAGATGGAGTGTCACAGTAAGTTGGCTGTTTTGCTGAAGAGTGCTTAAATTCTTTATGTATATAAAGAAAATGTCTAGAATGTCTAGAAAATGACATTGCAAGGAAGCTCTCATATGATGAAACTGTATGTGAATATGTTGCTAGAAAAGCCAGAAAAAATAGTATTTTGTAAAATGTGTTTCATGTAATATGTACAGCAATTTTAATCAAAATCTGAGAAGTAGTAGAATTTTTTTAAAAAAATAAATAAATAAATTGTGGTGACCTGTCGTGGAATAAGTCCACTGAAGAAGATAACAGGGATTACTCAGACCTCATTGCTGGTTGAAAGGTAAAAGGTAAAGGGACTCCTGACCGCTAGGTCCAGTCATGACTGACTCTGGGGTTGCGGCGCTCATCTCGCTTTATTGGCCGAGGGAGCTGGCATACAGCTTCTGGGTCATGTGGCCACCATGACTAAGCCACTTCTGGTGAACCAGAGCAGCGCACGGAAACGCCGTTTACCTTCCCGCCGGAGTGGTACCTATTTATCTACTTGCACTTTGACGTGCTTTCGAACTGCTAGGTTGGCAGGAGCAGGGACCGAGCAACGGGAGCTCACCCTGTCACGGGGATTCGAACTGCCAACCTTCTGATCAGCAAGTCCTAGGCTCTGTGGTTTAACCCACAGCTCCACCCGTGTCCCTGCTCATTGAAAAGGGGCCCCATAACTGTTAAAGCTTCATAGAGCCCCAAATGTAAGTCCATCACTACATGGAGAATGAGAGAAAACCAAGGATTGGTGACCCGTTTCCTCTCAAGGTGAGGGGAATTCATGGCAGAGGCTAAGCCTGGCAGGACAGCTGACGCTATGGTTTAACCCCTTCATACACAAATTAGATTCAAACATGCTAAAGTTATACGAGGCTGCAATTCTACAGTCATGTGCTTTAAATGTGGGTTGGATTACTTTAAGGGTATTCTCAGCCCTTCTGAACACTCTAAAGAACCATGCAAATGGCACATAGTATTAGTCCAATGGAATCTTCTTGTTGGTTTTATACAATAATACACTAATTTATGGCTAAACTAATTTATGGCTTTATCACTACCCTAAGGAGTCTCAAAGCGGCTAACAATCTCCTTTCCCTTCCTCTCTCACAACAAACACTCTGTGAGGTGAGTGAGGCTGAGAGACTTCAGAAAAGTGTGACTAGCCCAAGGTCACCCAGCAGCTGCATGTGGAGGAGCGGGGAAGTGAACCCAGTTCACCAGATTACGAGTCCATTGCTCTTAACCACTACACCATGCTGGTGTAAATAAAACTTTAATAAACAAAACAAGACATGCAAGATTACAAGTCACTGGAGATACACAGCACTGCAGTTCTGGTGAGTTTACTGGTATCTTCCTTTAGTTCCATACCCAAGAGGTCAACCTATCCGTTGTCTCACTTCTCCATGATTGGGATTGGGAGATGTTCAAGAAAAGGAATTCTGACGGGAATTCTGCCTTTCTTCCTTCAGCCTGGATCTGCTTTGACTTTTCAACAAAGGGTTTTTGTTCCAGTTCCCCAGTGTCCTTCTGGGCCAGAGCACCCAGCTGTCTCCAGTCTTCTGGATTTGACCCACCCCTGCAGCACTGCTCCACATTTCCTGCTGCATCCTGCTGTATCCTCAGCTACCACCACCTCTCAAGTCACCATGGGTTAGCATGGGCATCTCCTGAAAAAGGCATGGCCCTGGTGTCATAGTCACCTCTGGGAGCTTGCAGAGCCTTGGGAGCTTGCAGAGATGAGAATGTGACCCACGCTGATCCTTCACAAAGGCTCATCTTATTGAATGCTTCCTCATGTGAAGAACTGCTTGGAAAGTAAGATTCCAAACCGTCCTAAAGAAGTCATAGGGAGCTCTCCTTCTCACAGCCGAAGCTTCTCATAAAAGCCATCTTCAGGTTTTTAATATAAAATCACAATATGAGGCTTCCAAAGCAAACAAGACAACATCTTTGAATAGGAATGAAAAATATGTTTTCTAATAAAAAAGAAAAGAATAGCCTCCGGCTACCAAATGGTGCTTCTGCAATCCATCTTCCAAACTTCAAGCCTGGACATCTTGTTTCTCATGCAGCAGCCGGAAATCCAACTCATAACATGAAGCCACATCACGGACAAAGCTTTGTTCCCTGAGCAAACCATTTTTTAAGTCGTGTGATGGAAAGATTTTAAATTCTTATTTTTCAAAAACAAAAACCCAAAAAACTCCTTTCATGTAACAAAATAATTAACAGAAGCAAAACTAAAAGTTCACAGGATGAGTTGTGCTGGTGGCGGCAACTGTTCATTCTGAAGATGGTCAGGTAAATGTGTTTGTTCCTTGTTCTTTCTGCACCAACTAAACTCCGAGCTATCACATTGCTGCTGTGTTTCTTATGGAGAAAATTGAGATTTCAGTGCCCAAACCTGAGACCTAGGGGTCCTTCCCAGTGATGTTGGGAAAGGGAGTGGACCCCCAGTGAAGTCATTAAGCATGGCACATTAAGCATCAACCATTTGAGAGTATACCATTCAAATAAAAAAATGTGAAGTCTAACAAATGAGCAACCATGTTGCTGGTTGAAATTAAGCTCAAGGGGGCACAACTATTCTTGTTGTGAACTGCTGTTCTGAACAGACAGTGTTACTGTTGCAATAGGCAGTCACTACTGCATGCATTTTGTCTCCTTCTGACCACACTGTGTACGTGGCCCACACTGATGTACAGTCATACCTCATCTTACGTTTGCTTCATGTTACGTTCTTTCATGTTACGTCCCGCGGCGACCCAGAAGTACTGGAAAGGGTTTCTTCCGGGTTTCACCACTCGCGCATGCGCAGAAGTGCAAAATGACATCACACGCATGTGCAGAAGCACCGAATTGCAACACGCGCGTGCGCAGACGCGCTGCTGTGGGTTGCCCTCTTTTCATGTTGAGAATAGGCCTCCGGAACGGATCCTGTTCGCAACCAGAGGCACCACTGTATATTCTATAGATCTGTTTTGTGTCTAGGCAGCTATTCCCAGGTCTATGGCTCTATGGAGCAGCTGCCGCAACAGGGGGCCATTCCTCCTCCACCAGCTCATGTATCTTTGCATGCAGCCAAAGACTATGTCTGTGTGGAAGCTGCCTCTGCTCTTCTAGCTTCATTTCTCTCCTGGTTCTTAGAGGCATTGGAGCAGGAGAGGGTGGAGAAGCACCCAGCCCTTTACCTGCCTGACCTGCCTCTTCCCCTTCTTCCTCCTGTGCTCCATCCTCCAGCTTGGAAGCGTCCCCTACCTCTGACTCTTGCCTCCTGACAGGTCCCTACAAATCACTGCCCCTCTCTCCGAAGTCAGACTCCAGCCCCTTGGTGCACACTAGCCAGTCCCTGGCAATGACCTTTAATACGAGTCGACAGACCCTCCTGCCACCCTAAAGGTGCCTCAAGGAACTTACCCATGCTTATTTGCCAACCTCATTTCCCATACTGCCCTGCTGCTGTGACCAGCCTATTTACAATGGAGAGCCTGTCTATACATGGGCAGCAGTGAGTGAGTGGTTTGACTCATAGAATCATAGAGTTGGAAGAGACCACAAGGGCCATCGAGTCCAACCCCCTGCCAAGCAGGAAACACCATCAGAGCACTCCTGACATATGGTTGTAAAGCCTCTGCTTAAAGACCTCCAAAGGAGGAGACTCCACCACACTCCTTGGCAGCAAATTCCACTGTCGAACAGCTCTTACTGTCAAGAAGTTCTTCCTAATGTTTAGGTGGAATCTTCTTTCTTGTAGTTTGGATCCATTGCTCCGTGTCCGCTTCTCTGGAGCAGCAGAAAACAACCTTTCTCCCTCCTCTATGTGACATCCTTTTATATATTTGAACATGGCTATCATATCACCCCTTAACCTCATCTTCTTCAGGCTAAACATGCCCAGCTCCCTTAGCCGTTCCTCATAAGGCATCGTTTCCAGGCCTTTGACCATTTTGGTTGCCCTCCTCTGGACACGTTCCAGTTGGTCAGTGTCCTTCTTGAACTGTGGTGCCCAGACACAGTACTCCAGGTGAGGTCTGACCAGAGCAGAATACAGTGGCACTATTACTTCCCTTGATCTAGATGCTATACTCCTATTGATGCAGTACTCAGTACAGGTTATTTCCTAAATGCCAGTCTAGGGCTCAGGTGGCTCGTGTAGCCCCGGGCTCCACTGCCTCCGTCAGCTGGCATGCTGGTGCCATGGGCATCCGTCCACTCACTGCAAACTATGCATCAGACGGCTAACTTTTTCAGCTCAGTCAGTAGCACTAACTGACAATCACTCATTTAGACCATGAAGATACCATCAAATTGCTTTAATTACACATCTCTCACACCAAATTACTATTTCTCAAGGACTCTACCTTTCCATATTAACCCTGCTTGCTGCAATTATGCTGGAAAATAAGTTTTTAATCAGATCGAAATGGGATTTTATGCATTTTATTTTAAAAAGAAAGAAAGTCAACCTCAAAAACCTATCAAGAGAGGGAACTATTATTACCTTGGAGTGCAATGTTCAGAGATTATTAATCTATTAGTTACAATAATTTTATTTTTCAACACTTTCTTTTTCAACTATCACCTCAAATGAATCATGATGTGCTCCTTAACTCTTTCAGGATCTTCAACCACAGGGCCAGATTTAGGTTTGATGAGGCCCTAAGCTACTGAAGGTCATGGGGCCCTTTATATGTCCAGCTGTCCTTTGTCAACAACAAATTGTCGCTGTTTTTTGTGTTGAATAAATGCTATATAGTAATTTATGGACCTAATAGGCATCTAAAGCCATTTGCACATAACAAATAGGAGCCTACACAACACAAAACATTGTTGCTGTATGTAGGTTTTATATTATTTGTTCTTTATCTTATATTTTGGAAATGCACATCCAGTTTTTTGTCCTTTAAATTTTTGGGGGGCCCCCAAGAGAGTGGGGCCCTAAGCTATAGCTTGTTTAGCTTATACGTAAATCCGGCACTGTTCAAGCATGACTGTTAAAGTGGTATAAGAGTGCATTATAAGTATAGTGCAGATGTGACTGTAATACACCTGGCGCCTATTGGAAACATTTATATGAGATTCTTCTTACATCTGGGTACCTCTAGAACAAAAAGGGCATGATCACATTACCGCTTACTCCACATAAAGTGTGCTCTTCCTACTACTTTGTGAAACTGCATTTACACATTATCTACAATCCATATCCCTCCTGTAGTTGACAAACAAGTGCTATTTGATGCACTTCATTCTTAAAGCAGCATCAATCCGGCTAGAACAGTTAAGCTGCATTCGCTGTTGCACATGTGCAGATGAGAACTTCATGAGTAAAAAGAAATTTTTTTATGTATGCTACAGCAGCAGCAAGAATTCTTATTGCAAAGCATTGGAAGACACAAGACCTACCCACCTTGGAAGAATGGCAAATGCAATTAATAGACTATATGGAAATGGCGGAAATGACTGGCAGAAATCGAGACCAGGGAGAAGAGTTGGTGGAAGAAGATTGGAGGAAATTTAAAACTTATTTACAGAAACACTGTAAAATTTTTGAATGCTGATGACGTTGAAATGAACTGAAGGGGTTCTAGCAACAAGGTTAAATGTAAGATGGGATTGATAATAGACAAACTAATTGAATATGAATTTGATGAACCAATTTTAAAAAAGGGATACAAAAAAGGGAGGCGTGAGGAAGTCAGGAAAATAAGTTAACTAAAGATGAGAAATTAAAAAAGAGGGAGTTTTGTTTTTCTTTTCTTTTTTTCTATGTGTTTCTTTTTTCTCCTTTTCTTTTTTCTTTTTGTGTTTAATGTTTGTATTTTTGTATTTTGTGATTTTGTATTTTCTGTTTTTGTATTTTCTTGTTGATAAAATTTAATAAAATATTATATAAAAAAGAGAACTTCATGAGTAAAAGTTTGGCGGTGGTGGTTGAGGGGGGGGGGAGCTGCTGCAGCAGGGTAATGTACATGGGGCAAAGACATCTCTCTTTTTTAATTTTTATCAGATTTTCCACAATAATAACAAAAACCACAAAGCAGAATGATACACAAAAACAGAAAAAAATAAAAATACATCAATGAACGAAATAAAAGGAACAATAAACAGATAAACAATAACAACAAACTTAATTCTTTACAAATCCAACCTTTTAAACATCTTGGTTGACTTCCTCTAGTCCCTCCCTTCTGAGTTTCCTTGTAGTTGAAGGTAACAACTTTCCAATATCATTATTAAACTAAAACAATTTCCAATTATAGTCCATCTTATTCACATTTCTTAATATTCTAAATTCCATTTATTTAATTAATTATAACTTAGTTTAATCCTAGGCCTAATCGTTTCTTTCAAGTAATTTCTAATTTTTTGTATTACAATATTTGTTCAAATAGTCCTTGAATTTCCTCCAGTCCTCTTGAAACTCCTCTTCTTTCTGGTCGCGGATTCTTCCAGTCAGGTCAGCTAGCTCCGAAAAGTCCATCATCTTCATCTGCCAATCTTCCACTGTTGGTAGTTCTTGTGTTTTCCAATTTTTAGCAAGTAATATTCAGGCGGCCGTTGTGACATACAAAAATAATTTAACATCTTTCTTGGGCAATTCCAAACCTGTTATTCCAAGAAGAAAGGCCTCTGGTTTCTTAATAAATGTCTATTTCAACATTTTTTTCAGTTCATTATAAATCTTCTCCCAGAAGTCTTTCACCTTGGGACAAGTCCACCACATATGAAAAAAGTACCTTCTTTTTCTTTACATTCCCAACAAAGGTTATCACTATTGAGATAAATCTTTGCTAGTTTTACAGGGGTTAAGTACCATCTATACAGGGGCAAAGACATCTAATGTGAACATGCCATAAGTTGCTTAGCATTTTCCCCTAAGCTCAGCCATTTCCTTTTCTCTCCTCTATTTTACACCGTTAAATGCGCAACAAACCATGAAGGTGTTGGGCCCATTGTTCCCAAGGAAACAAGAGAAGATGCTGGCCACAAGACCTAGGTTTTCACCTGCCTGCCCAAGAAAATAAATCGTAAGGTCAATGTTCCTTGAATTCCTTGCATCCTGCTTTGCAAAGGAAGGACAGAATGCAAACGGCCTCAGTCCAGTATACCTGAAGGAGCGTCTCCACCTCCATCGTTCTACCCGGACACTGAGGTCCAGCACCGAGGGCCTTCTGGCGGTTCCCTCACTGCGAGAAGCCATGTTACAGGGAACCAGGCAGAGGGCCTTCTTGGTAGTGGCGCCCTCCCTGTGGAACGCCCTCCCACCGGATGTCAAAGAGAAAAATAACTACCAGACTTTTAGAAGACATCTGAAGGCAGCCCTGTTTAGGGAAGCTTTTAATGTTTGATGTACCATAGTATTTTAATATTCTTTTGGAAGCCTCCCAGAGTGGCTGGGGAAACCCAGCCAGATGGGCGGGGTATAAATAATAAATTATTATTATTATTATTATTATTATTATTATTATTATTATTAATGTAACAAACAAGCCGATAAATGTTTCTTTCATTGACAAGCTGATGCCATGGCTGGGATAAAATGGACTGCAATAACGCCTGCTCTTAGCTCCTTGGAGGAGAAAACAACAACAACAACAACAGGAGAGAGATACAAATGTTATGAACAAATAAAACTGAATATACGACTCCAGAAGAGAGAAGTAAAATGTTAGGCCTTGTTTTCAGAGCCTTGCTACTGCGATTTCGTTCCTACTCCTGTCCTCATCTACATTCCTGAGATCAGCTTGCACTTCAGTCTTGAATTTCCTTGTGGAATTGGGGAGTGCTGCTCGTTTCCATTTCCCCCAAGCCCCTTATCAAATGCATAAAAAAATGGCAAAGACTTTATTAAGTCATCAAGTCAAATTTCTTGGCATGTTTCAAGATTGTTCCCCAGAGGTAACGTCCTAGCACTTGTTTGAGCAAGTCCTGCGCGATAGAATAACCCAGTGACTCAGCCTTGGGAATAGATCTGTCATCTTAAAATTGTGCTGTCAGAAGGATTTGCATCATATGCAGCCAGCAACAGACATTACTTTAATCCCATTACTGAGGGTCAAACTAGAAGTTATACATGAGGCACATGAACACTCTCCAGTTAGTTTCTCTCTCTCTCTTTCTTCCTCCCACCCCAGGAAGTAGCAGAGGGAGGCTGAAAGAGGAAAGCCACTTCCTGCACTTTATCTGGGAATGACGCTGGGTCTCTGGGCCCAGGGCAGTCTGGGAAAGGAAACAGCAGCCAGAGCGTTGAAGAAAGTGCTTCTGCCATCACAGAAAGCCAGTAGCACAGAAGCAAAACAGTCTTGATGGAAATAGCAGGTGCTGGAGGGATCTAACATCCCATTCCCCACTTAGCGTAAGGGCACCACTTCTCTGCATTCCAGTTATCTTGGCAAACAGTTGGAACAATGCTATTGTTGCTCCTCTTTATGTGTGTTGTGGGGGCAGTGAGAATACAGCACAGGATGCACGGGGCTGTGAATAATGGACTCAGCCCAAACATTCCCACATGTGGTCTAAACCACTGAACCTCTTGGGCTTGCCGGTCAGAAGGTTGGTGGTTCGAATCCCCGCAATGGGGTGAGCTCCCATTGCTCTGTCCCAGCTCCTGCCAACCTAGCATTTTGAAAGCATGCCAGTGAAAGTAGATAAATAGGTGCCACTGTGGCGGGAAGGTAAACAACATTTCCGTGTGCTCTGGTTTCCTTCACCGTGTTCCGTTGCACCAGAAGCAGTTTAGTCATGCTGGCCACATGACCCGGAAAGCTGTTTGCGGACAAACGCTGGCTCCCTCGGCCTGAAGCGAGATGAGCGCCACAACCCCATAGTCAGCTTTGACTGGACTTAACCGTTCAGGGGTCCTTTACCTTTTACTCTGTCCTTAACCTTCCCACATTTTATGGAAAGGATTCTAAGCAATGATGGCATATAATGGCCACTTAACCGTCTTTGCAGTGAGCAGCGGTTGTCTCCATCGCCGCCCAGAGCCTTGTCATGTGGGCCCTGACTGTTGAGAGGTCCTACCCAACCACTGCAGAGCATCATTGGCACCGCGGCAGGGTGAGCTCCCGTCGTTTGGTCCCAGCTCCTGCCCACCTAGCAGTTCGAAATCACCCTTAAGTGCAAGTAGGATCCATCGCACCTGGTCACTGTCTCTTCGAGCTGTACTACCCAGGACAGGATGGGGTTGTGCAGGGTTGTTAAGGCAGCAGAGAGCATTGTTGGCTGCCCACTCTCCACCTTAGAGCAGATTTATGCCACAAGATGCCATAGGAAGCCACTGGACATAGTAAAAGATCCATCGCATCCTGGTCACTGTCTCTTCGAGCTCTTGCCGTCGGGACGGAGATACAGGATGATGAAGACAAGAACGAGCCGTCTTAAGAACAGCTTCTTCTCCAGAGCGATCTCGGCCCTGAATGGGAAGCCCGGACTTTGAAAGTCATCTAATCTCCCTTGCTGTATTATACTGTATTATTTAATTAGTGTTTTTATGGAGCAGTCAAGTAATTTCGTTGTCCCCGAAGGGGGCAATGACAATTATTATTATTATTATTATTATTAAGTAGATAAATAGCGGGAAGGTAAATGGCGCTTCCGTGTGCTGCTCTGGCGCCGGTTCGCCGGAGCAGCTTCGTCACGCTGGCCACGTGACCCAGAAGTGTCTGCGGACAGCGCTGGCCCCCGGCCTCTAGAGTGAGATGAGCGCACAACCCTAGAGTCTGGCAAGACTGGCCCGTACGGGCAGGGGTACCTTTACCTTTTAGAAAGATTCACAAAATGTTTAGGGATATGTGTACCCCTGCATCCCCCCAGACGAAAAGCACTGCGTGCATCTGAAAATCAATAAAGTTGTGGCTTTTTAAATCCCATATCAGTTGTCTTCTCTGTTCATCATTCCCTCTAGTCAGCTAGGCTCTCTGGGGCAGGGAGTCTGGGGCTGGGCACGCAATGGGGTATAATGTTCTGCACCCTCTAAATTGAAGGCTCCAGGTGTAAATACGTGTAAAACAAGCCATATTTCTCCAAGACACTAGCGTCCACTGTGCCATGATTTTCCCAGTGTAAACATGACCCTAGGTAAGGACCTGGAACCCCCTTGGAGTCGGCAGAGACTGGGAGTGGTGCACAGTCTTCGTAACACTACTTTTCCATCTTTTGGATGAATGGAGGCTCCTTCTCCTTCTTTTCTTCTTTGTTTACCAGCTGCTTATTTTTGAGGCATTCTCTCCATTCAACAGATTGGTTTGGTTATTTTCTTTTGGGGTGGATGAGAAAATTGAAGTATTTTTCTTCTCCAAGCAAAACATATACAAAAATGTAATTTTAAAACCTTCCCCTTCCCCTCTCCATTCTAACAAAGAGCCTGAACTAAACAAATATTAGTGTAACAGAGCTGGTTTCTTTTCCGCTGCGGCTTTAAGAAAAAGATGGATTTTATTTTAAACCTGCTTCTGTGAGCCAATTCTTGTTTCTCATATTGGGTTTTGTGCCCAGAGGCTCTGGCTGTGAGGCAACTTTTGCAAGAATGGGTTTGTGTCTATTCCTAGTACGAACCTAAAAAAGTCTTCAAAATCGAGAGATGATGGGCAAATGATAATTTCCTGAATTAACACTTTGGGATGAAAACCAGTGCAGTATACTAGCTGGGTTGGCGGCGCATACAGTTCATTCACCTTGGGCAAAAGAAAGTTCAGAGCCTGCAAATACTTACACGCCTACTTGCATACACTTTGGCAAAAAAAAGCCTCTCTTAGCTGTAATTTATTTATTAAATTTATTCATCACTTTCTACAAGATAACACCTCAGAATGACTTACCAATCCATAAAATAGAAAACAACTCCATGGTTAAAACAAATTGCATAATAAGTAAGATACATAGAGTAATATTTGCCTCCCAGGGGTTGGGTGGATGAGGGTTGGGGGATGAGACAGCCTTTCAGACAACATTCTGAACATCATGGAGGAAAAGCTGGATTTTTTTTTTTTAAAAAAAAGATAAATAGAACAAAGCAGTGAGTGATTTATCTAGAGGATGGGCAATGTGTCCAGAAAACCTGAAACCGGAACTAAAAACTGATATGTAAAAGGTAGCTCAAATGCGACCCCCAAGCCAAAGAGATCAGTAACTATACAACCGTTAGAAGATATCCGAAGGTAGCCCTGGAGAGGGAAGGTTTTTTTAAAAAAATGTTTAATGTTTAATTATGTTTCTATACATGTTGGAAGCCACCCAGAGTGGCTGGGGCAGGGTATAAGTAGTAGTAGTAATAATAATAATAATAATAATAATAATAATAATAATAGAATAGGACATTTCTATATCCCTCAGATAAATGCTGGAGGGTTTGAAGTAGGGATGGATGAATCTTTCATGATCAGTTTCCCTCCGTTCTTCACCTCTTGACAGTCTTACATTCATCTCGCCCGTTTCCTCATTCACTCTCTCTCTCTCTGTGTATTGCAAACAACCTTCCCCTAATAGAATACATTGCCATATGTTTCTTTCATTAAGATAAGCATTTTTGTATGCATTATTTGGTTGGAGAACTGCACTGTGGAATTTGGAGAAGTGTGAATTGGCATGGAATTGCAATGCCAGCTCCACATGCTGCCGAGGGACTGCCAGTCCTTCTAGTCCTAGCACCCATGTCTGGCACCCCACCCAATCCAAGCCTGATTTGCCATTCTTCACCCTCCTCCTTTACCCAGCCAGGAAGGTGGTTGCTGCTCTGTGGCAGCTGCTCAGGGTTTGGCACTGGTAGGCTTTCCCTGAGGTGCTCAGCAGCTGACATCGCCAGCCTCTGAAGTAACATCTGCTTAGAATGGAGTTCTATCCCTATCTTCTAAGTCTAGAGACGCTGCAGTTGCTCAGGGGTGGTGAGGTTAAGGTAGTCTGCACATGCTTAAAAGTTAAAGGTAAAGGGACCCCTGACCATTAGGTCCAGTTGTGACCAACTCTGGGGTTGCGGTGCTCAACTCGCTTTATTGGCCGAGGGAGCTGGCGTCCAGCTTCCGGGTCATGTGGCCAGCTTGACTAAGCTACTTCTGGCGAACCAGAGCAGCACATGGAAACGCCGTTTACCTTCCCACCGGAGCGGTATCTATTTATCTACTTGCACTTTGACCTGCTTTCGAACTGCTAGGTTGGCAGGAGCAGGGACCGAGCAACGGGAGCTCACCCCATTGCGGGGATTCGAACCGCCAACCTTCTGATCGGCAAGTCCTAGGCTCTGTGGTTTAACCCACAGTGCACATGCTTAGAAGAAGAAGAAGAAGAAGAAGAAGAAGAAGAAGAAGAGTTTGGATTTGATATCCCGCCTTTCACTCCCTTTAAGGAGTCTCAAAGCGGCTAACATTCTCCTTTCCCTTCCTCCCCCACAACAAACACTCTGTGAGGTGAGTGGGGCTGAGAGACTTCACAGAAGTGTGACTGGCCCAAGGTCACCCAGCAGCTGCATGTGGAGGAGCGGAGACGCGAACCCGGTTCCCCAGATTACATGACTACCGCTCTTAACCACTACACCACACTGGCTCTCACACCTTTATGCAGTAATATTATTTCCAGTCTCTTTCAAGAAGATGGAAGACACTGGTGGTAGAAGGGGAAAAGCTACAGGAGGAGATTCAAGGCTACAAAACCAAGTTTTTGTTGCTGTCGTTACCTATGCCCCTGGCTTGAAGAGAAATTAAATGAGGGAAACCTTGGTACAAGTCCAGAAGAGAAATTAAAGAAGAAAAATTGCTAACCTGAAAGAGCTTGCATGCAGCCTAGAACAGTGGAGAGTTGTTGGACTAATCTATGGATGGGAAGATGAGAACAAGAACTTAATTAACTGGCATACAGAGTTCACCATATTAAATTCATCCAGAGAGTTACTTATTTTCTAGTCCTATATAAATTGGAGAAGAGATTATTTTGGTTTTCATTAGCAAGGGTCAGTGTAATAAAGGAAGACTTCCATTAAGCTTGGTCATATATGATATGGTACTATTTGGAGCATTTTTTTTCAAATTGCATCACAATCAATCAAGCCAGGTAAGTCTGCAAGCAACTGGCAAAATTCACCCAGCAAGCATCATAGCTGGCTGGTAAACCCAAACCTTCAACTGTCTAGGCTTTACTTACTGCATTCCAGTTCCTCTCTACCGTACTCCTAAAAATGTAACATACATATATAGCAAAGGTGCTTAGAAACATGTCTATCACATGCATGTGGAGACTGACTGAGTCTCACTGTCATGTGTACATATGGTGGCAGATATAGATTGCTGCCACCTAATGTGTGAATGGCCCCTACTTTGACATTTCCAATAATCATAATAAAAAACATTGTTGTACTGTAGCCCTTGCTTTCCAAACTTTGATATGGTTTCCATTTGAGATATATGTAACATACAAGTTAAAATTCAGATTGATAAACTTCCAAAAAGTAGAGCAGTGTAGTGGCTAATTACATCAGAATAATCAAGTGCCTCTGAGCACGTGCAAGGTTAACTCTTTCCTCCTGCCATGTGCTGACTAGGCATGCCAATGTGTGTCAGCCTCAGTCCTCAGAACACATATGTTAATAATGAGCTAGCTTGTTAGGGTTCCTGAGATATGTGAAGTGCTTGAGTACTATGTAAATACTGCATTACTTTTTCAGCCCTATTCAACAAAGGTGACCATTACATGGGTACTGTGCATAAAATATATTGCATGGATTCAACAAAACATTGTACACTTTCTGGTCCAGTTCTGCAAAGAGACGTATTTGATCAAAGCCAAGACTAACACATCCGTTGGCTATTATGGATCTGAAGTGCATCCTTTGGATCCTAGAATGATAGCCAAATTCAAAAACCTGACACTGTGTTATAAATTGTATGAGACATATTTATTACAATGCTGTGTCCCGATATTGATATTCAATACCATGGCGAGTTGCTTTGGGGGTTGTTGCCTGTTCACTGAGGTAAAACATGAAAGCTGATATTTTCTAGCTACTTGTTATTAAAGGAGCTGTTGGTCACCGACTGCCCTGCCGTTCAACATTTGGCTTTCATTATGATAGTTAGAAAAAAATAGAAACCTCAGAGCAGGTAGCTCCACATCTACTCATGTTTGTTTTTTCTACATTTTGCAGTAGGCAAATATAACTTGTGAACAGCTATTTAGAGTCAGCTTTCAGTCTGCAGAGTCTCAGAGAGGAAAAGGCCCATCAGTCTTCATCGCTTAAGTGGCATTTCATTAATAACATTAATTAAAGTGTAAGGAATACCTCATGTGTGGGAAAGCTTTCATTAGATAGAACTATACCCAATAGTGCCATCTGCCCAGGTACAGTATGGAAGATGTGTTGAACTGAAAATGAGTGAATGCTTGTTAGGATTATTTAATGATTTTGAAAACCTACCAGTTTAAGATTAGACTGAAGGCTGTCTCGTGATGGGTGAAGTGTCACAAAGTCAAGCAATGAAGGAGGAAGGAGATGCCCATTTCTCTTTATTTCTTCGGTCATCTCTTTTCCATTGTTTCCTCAACAGGCAAAGTGGGCAGAGGGCCCTCTCCGAAGTCCCTGGCAAACTTCTCTCCGGATGGGAGAGCCAATGGGAAGCTCATGAAGCAAGTGAAAGCTGCACACAAAAAAAGGAACATTTATTCTATCGCTTTCTCAATGCTCCAGAAAGTTTTTCAAGAGCGCTTTGCATGGGGGCTTTTCCAGAACAGTCCAGACAAATCCATTTTCTCATTTGCTCTAAAATGTCTACCTTTGTGTCCATCATTTTCTGAGCTCTGCAAATCTGTCCATTCAAAGTATCTTGATTTGGGCTGCTCCCAAAAACCTCATTATGAGTTTGATTTGAATTGGGGTGGAAGTTTCCACAGGATGGTGCAGCAGGATGGAGGCAGCAATAAGAGCAGCAGAAGAGCAGGATCAGACCAAACCTTTCAGGTTTCCCCCAGTGGCTAGTCGGATGCTTTTGTGGCCATAACAAGCTGGATATAAGTACAAGAAGACTCTTTCTCACTTTCCCCAGCAGAGAGACTGGCTGCCTCTGCTACTGGAGGAAATATACAGCCATCGTTACTGTATATCTGTACAGTCTGACTGTAGCTATTGGTAGTCTTGTCCTTCTGGAATTTGTCTATTTCCCTTTTAAATTAACACATACCAACAAGTAAGTCTGTGGCAGAAAACATGACAACTTAAGTTGCTTTCCTGAATTGGGCTGTAGTTACTATCAATATTCACTGTGGTTATTTCCAGACACATATTAAGAAATAGTGTCTTCTTAATGTATTCAGCCAGAGGCAGTTTATCTAAGATTTGTCTCAGGACTTGTACCCTCTGGCTAGTTTGATTTTTTTTTAAAAAAGCAATGAACTATGAATGTTCCTCATTATAATTATCTTCCATAATATAACATATATATTAGTTTTTCAACTAGTTTCTCTCTCTCTCTCTCTCTCTCTCTCTCTCTCTCTCTCTCTCTCTCTCCACACACTCATACATCTTTCCTCTCTCCTGTCCCAGATTTCTAGCCAGAAAGAAAACAAGGGATTTTGGTCTTGCCCTCAAGTGATCTCTCTCCTGAAAGGCCATGGGTAAGAGATGCCCTCTGAGTATTTTACATGCTCTGCAACACCTTTCCCTCTCTTCTCCCCTCTCTCCTTCCTAAGTCTCCATCAGTTACCTGCTCTGGGCAATTTCTGAAAACACATCTTTGCATATCACTTTTTAAAATGATAAATTGGATCGCTAACTAGCTAACAAAATAAACAAACTCCCTACACCCAGTAGCAGCAGCAGCGGAGACAGAATAAGTCTGCACCGTCTAGCTAGGCAGAGTGTAAGGAGCCCACTTTAAAGACTATTGCCTGCTGTCTCTACCTGTGCTACTCTTGCAGGTAGTTTGCTTCTGCAAGAGAGCTTGGCTTCCTAGAAGGGCCCACTAGGCTGGACTCACCTGTTCCTGGTTGCAGACACCTGTGTCTGCCTTTACCATCATTTCCCCAGGGCTCAGAAAGAGCACAGCTGCTGTGGGCCCTGGTCTGTTAGCACCACCTGCCTCCAGCAGAGAGGGACAAGAAGCCTGGCTAATCTACCCAGGTAAGGCACAAGGAGTGGACTCCAACATCCCTTGCCTGCTGCCTCTGCTGCGCTACTCGTGTTGGGCAGTTTGGGGAATAAGGAGAGGATGTACAGGCGTTAAGCAGGCTGAATTCCTGAGGAAATGGAAGTGCTGCAGGTGGTTCCCATGTCTGGTGGTGAGGGGCATGGCCTGTCCTGGAAGGTGTTGCACTCCCTTTGCCGGTGGGTGCAAGTGTTTGTGCACAGCTTAGACTGGCAGGACACCCATGTCTGTTTGTTGAGCTGGTTAGCCATAGCCTGGTCTCTACAGACAAATGATCATAACTGCGCAACTGTGGGAATACTAACAAAGCAAAGACCTATCTTCTTGTTACTTTTCCAGAGTAAAGGTAAAGGTAAAGGGACCCCTGACCATTAGGTCCAGTCGTGACCGACTCTGGGGTTGCGGCGCGCATCTTGCTTTATTGGCCGAGGGAGCCGCCGTACAGCTTCCAGGTCATGTGGCCAGCATGACTAAGCCGCTTCTGGCGAACCAGAGCAGCACACGGAAACGCTGTTTACCTTCCCTCCAGAGCAGTACCTATTTATCTACTTGCACTTTGATGTGCTTTCGAACTGCTAGGTTGGCAGGAGCAGGGACCGAGCAACGGGAGCTCACCCCGTTGCGGGGATTTGAACTGCCAACCTTCTGATCGGCGAGTCCTAGGCTCTGTGGTTTAACCCACAGCGCCACCCGCATCCCTTCCACTTTTCCAGAGTATCTGCCTTTAAATCTGGTGTGGGGAAGCCAAGGCCTTTCAGATGCTTCAGGGCTCCAGCTCCAATCTGCTCCAGCCAGCATGATGGCGGATGGTCAGGGATGATGGGAGCTGCTCCGGTTCCTCAGCCTGAATGGTTCTGGTTTCATAAGGCTGTAACAAACAGATGCGAGAAAAGGGGGGGGGCACAGACTCATCCTCAAAGGTTGGTTGTGACTTAACTTTAATGCCCAAGCAGCAAGGATGCAGTTTCAATTTCCCGATGCAATTTAAGAAGGATTTAAAGCTAGTCAGGCGGGGATCTAAATATATTTGCTGGGAAGGCTTTGCCATTTCTGTGATATTAGAGATTCACGTTCAAGTTTCCCTCAGCGTCCACATTGGTGCTCCACTGAGAATCACTCCTGTGAACCAGATTTACTTAAGCATAATTTAGATGCCATTTTCCTGCAGATCATTTCGGTTGTTTTATTGATGAGACATCAACTGAAGGACAATAACAGCGATATCTGCCACGCCATAGCCCTAAACCTTTGAGCAAGTGCATTTGCCCCTTGCAATACTCACAAACATAAAAGACATAGTTTGCAACATTCTTGTTTCTCCCAGTAAAGAAGTTATGCAGTTCCACCCATGGTTGACCTGTGTTAATGTGGGCAGGGAACTTGGAGGAATCTGTCCTGGTTCCATTGTCATTCTACATGGCCTCGGCCCAGTCTACTGAAGGAGCATCTCCACCTCCTTCATTCTGCCCGGACACTGAGGTCCAGCTCCGAGGGCCTTCTGGCAGTTCCCTCACTGCGAGAAGTGAGGTTACAGGGAACCAGGCAGAGGGCCTTCTCGATAGTGGCCCCCGCCCTGTTGAACGCCCTCCCATCAGATGCCAAAGAAACAAACAACTATCTGACTTTTAGAAGACATCTGAAGGCAGCCCTGTTTAGGGACGTTTTTAATTTTTGATGTTTTATTCTGTTTATAATGTTCTATTGGAAGCTGCCCAAAGTGGCTGGGGAGGCCCGGCAAGATGGGTGGGGTATAAGTAATAAATTATTATTGTTATTGTTATTAATTATTATTACACTAGCAGTGTGGCCTTTTGTAATGAGAAGCCACAGTGCAAAAAGATACCTTCTGCCTTCAGACTAATTTCATAACTGTGTCAAAGCACTCTTTCTCCCCATCCACCCATCTATCTAATAATTCCTAAATAGGGTGGGTGGGTAGATGATAGAAGACAGATTGTAAAATAAAATCTGGGATTACTGTATGAGCTGGATGGCTACAATTCTGCTTTCAAACCATGTGGAAGCGTTTGCCAAAGTGCTTTATTTCTGTCATTTCTGCAGGACAGAGAACAATCAATGTATGTATTCCGCTGAAAATATTTAGCTTCAGCCACAGGCAGGTTTGGCCCATTCCCTTGTCAATTTCTGCTCCACCCCTCGCCATGGGAGCTAGAAAACAGTCTTGCAAAAAGATGAAATTATCTGCATGACAATTCCAGCTCTGTATCCCTCATTCCACAGGCTTCTTGTAATCTCATACTTGGGAGACATTACTTAATTCCCTTTATAATGGACTAAAAGTATCGGTGTCAGATTTTAGAGATTCATGCATATCAAGTTGTAAGAAAGAAAACGGTAAGAGTTCAAAAATACTGCTTGTGCCCAGAGATATTTTTTTTACCCAAACAGAAAATCAGTTAACTTTGCCAGAGCTCATCTACTTTTTCCATCAGAAGTGTAATGAATCTAATTTAGTATAGCTTTAGTAATCACCATAGATAATTACAAGAGAGAGAAGCACTCATGCATTGATTAGCAAGACTGGATTTTAATTCTGGTCACATTAAGAAACAAAGATCGCTTTGCCTTCAGTCACCAACTACTCTTAAATATATAGGCAAAGCCTTAGGTTATTTTATCAATTCCTGGTATCTTATGTTGCTCCAGAATTCAATGTTTAGGAGACAGCTGAACAGGTGCAAAGATTTCTCACACTTTTTTCTGCACACCTGGCTGCTTAAAAGTATCGTTGATTTCTTAGTTTGTGTCTTTAATTTGAAAGCTATGGGGCAGTTGACTTTAACAAGATGCTTTGTAATAAAAATATTTGCCTCTCCCTCTGTCTGTGCACGTGGACACAAATGTGTGTGTGTGTGTGTGTGTGTTTTTGTACAGCATCTACAGCAACATCAATAGTTTAGTTTGGGTGTGTGAGCCACAGGCTTCCTGTGTTCCAACTGTTTTTCATGGTTCATGGTAAATTTTGTTTGCTATGATACCCAAATTAAGCAGGTTATGGTTACCACAACCCAGTTTGCCTCCCAACCCATCCTTCTGGATCTCTCCTGCTTAATCCATCACAATATCCAGTTGAATTTTAGAAAAAATGTAAGAAACGATCTCAGCAGGCACCAGAAGACCCACAGTAGGTGATGGCCAGGATGATGATGATGATGATGATGACAATAATAATTCTATTTACCGGTATATCCTGCCCTCCGCAGCCGAAGCTGGGCCCAGAGCGGCTAACAGCAATAAAAGTAACACAATTTACATAAAATCACAATCAAGTGATTGAAATGCATTCTAAAACCAATTCATTCTAAAATCAATTCAAAATCAAATTAATGGCAACCATTGGGCTAGAGTTCTGTGAGGATTACCGAAGGACTGTGCCTTGGCCAAAGGCCTGGTGGAACAGCTCTGT
Organism: Podarcis liolepis; assembly: GCF_965112155.1. Classification (NCBI taxonomy): domain Eukaryota; kingdom Metazoa; phylum Chordata; class Lepidosauria; order Squamata; family Lacertidae; genus Podarcis; species Podarcis liolepis. The sequence goes on from NC_139556.1 coordinate 6,128,083, forward strand.
CTTGCAGGCCCTGCGGAAAGATGTCAAGTCCCACAGGGCCCTAGTCTCTTGTAACAGAGTATTCCACCAGATCGGGGCCACGGCCAAAAAAGCCCTGGCTCTGGTTGAGGCCAGCCTAACCTCCCTGTGGCCTGGGATCTCCAAGATGTTTTTCTTTGAAGACCGTAAGGTCCTCCGTGGGACATACCAGGAGAGGCGGTCCTGTAGGTATGAGGGTCCTAGGCCGTATAGGGCTTTAAAGGTTAAAACCAGCACCTTGAACCTGATCCTGTACTCCAGTGGGAGCCAGTGCAGCTGGTATAGCACCGAGTGAATGTGATCCCGTGGTGAGGACCCTGTAAGGAGTCTTGCCGCGGCATTCTGCACCTGCTGGAGTTTCTGGGTCAGTCTCAAGGGCAGCCCCACGTAGAGTGAGTTACAATTAATCAAGTCTGGAGGTGACCGTCGAGTGGATCACAGTGGCTAGGTCAGGGCGAGAGAGGTAAGGAGTTGTGGGTCCTAGCTTCCATACATTGGGGCTTCCTGCTGTCCTCAGCTCCTTCTGTCCCCAAAACCATAGATTTGGATTAAAAACAAAACAAAACCCTGCAGTGCTGCATTGGGAAAGAAAGATCTGGAAAGACACAGGGCTGCATAGATGTTTCTTTCCTTCAGGCAACTAACTTTGTGGAATATACTTTGCCATCTCAATTCATAGGGTTCTCTGATGAAGTTGGTAGGTGTACCCTGGACTATTTTCAGGTATTTCTGCTTGTTCCTGACAGGAAGACCTACAGACGGTTGTGATAGGGAAATGTGCATCGCTTTCTCTTGACACTTCTTGTTGGGCCCACAGACTTCCTTCCTTCCTTCCTTCCTTCCTTCCTTCCTTCCTTCCTTCCTTCCTTCCTTCCTTCCTTCCTTCGCTACAAGTGTCTGCTGCATGAAATCGCAGAGTGACAGGTCATCAGTTGTCACGTGGTGTATCTTCTTCCTGTATTGGAGCTTATACAGTGCCTGGCCATAACTGGAGGCTGGACATAGAGCAGCCTTGCCTAACCAAGCTATGTTGGACTACAAAGTCCATCGGTGGTCAAGGATAATGGGAGTTGTAGTGCAAACATCTGGCGGGTGTCAGGTTGGGGAAGGCTGATCTAGCAAATGAAGTAATGGCTGTCAGAAGATTCTGTCAGGAGGTATGTGGACTGAGATACCAGGTTGGGAAGACTGTTGTCAACCTTGGCATCCTTCCAGAATCTTCATCCCTCCTCATACCCCACCCCAGATTCTGCTTAATGAAAACATCATTAGAAGACAACCAGAGGTTCTCAGTCATGCTTTGGCTACCTTACATCAAAATTTTGCATCAAATGTGTCTGGTTCAGGCAGAAAGGAAGCAAAAAACAAGCCTTCTTGTCACCTGTGACACACTTCTGAAGCTCCCCCTGGAAATAGTTCTCTCTCTGGTGCTAGCTTTTATGATGAAGCCAGCAGAAGGGTGGGATTTTGAGTGTATTTTGTCTGCTTGACTCATAGGCTCTATTATTCCGTTTGAATGTTTTTACAGTGGTACCTCGGGTTACATACGCTTCAGGTTACAGACTCCACTAACCCAGAAATAATACCTTGGGTTAAGAACTTTGCTTCAGGATGAGAACAGAAATCGTGTGGCAGCACGGGAGGCCCCATTAGCAAAAGTGGTGCTTCAGGTTAAGAACAGGTTCAGGTTAAGAACGGACCTCCAGAACGAATTAAGTTCTTAACCCGAGGTACCACTGTATTCTGTTTGGAAGTCTTTTTACATGCTCTTCTGAATTCGTATATTCTGAAAGCTGGCACAGGCAGACTAAATAAAAAGGAGCATGTAAACAGATGTTTGGATTTCTTACAGATGTTGGCTAAGATCACTGATCTCCCGTATTGGACCAGAGGGTGCTTCCAGACAGAGATTTATTGTAGAACGGGCGCTGCTTATTATGCACACAAGTTTGCTGTTCTTTTTTGCACTGTCCAACCACAGCCATCATAAAATACATTATCATAATTTATTTATTTTTGTAAAAGCCACCCCCACAAAAAAGGCACCTCAGTTTTTCCTGTCCCACACGTGTTTTATACTTGAAATTACAGAGGTATAATTTATGTCCATCAGCTTTCTGAGCCACTTAGTCAATCCTAATCGAAAAGAATGGCTGTGGTGAGGAGATCCCTCTTATGAGTCTCTAGACTTCCTCAACCTCGGCCCTCCAAGTGTTTTGAGACTACAATTCCCATCATCCCTGACCACTGGTTCTGCTAGCTAGGGATCATGGGAGTTGTAGGCCAAAAACATCAGGAGGGCCGAGGTTGAGGAAGCTTGCTCTAGGAGGACTGCCATTTTTTTAGCTCCAGAGAGAAGCTTCCCCCTGGCTCATTTTATAAAGGCAATCCACGTTCACTGCATTGACTGGGAGAACTGAGGCCCTTACAGTCCTACCAGGATCATACATACATTCTGAGCATGCTCAGAGCTGTTTCCTTGAAAGCCAGACCTTGTCATAAGAGAAGCAACAGGGAGTGTTTCCTACTTGGAGGAGCTTTTCGTTTTGTGCTGTGTTTGTTTTGTGAGCTAGCGACAGTTAACACAGTGGGAGTCTCCTTCCACAATAAATATTTATTTTTTACTCCTCTAGCACTTATTTTCATTGGATTGGGAGGAGAAATTATGGCTGGCTTGTGTATGTGTTAGCAACCCTTTCCCCTTCATTAACCCTTTAGAAGTCGCAGCAGCTGTTGGGTGGGGCGCAAGGAAGGTTGGTTTGCCTATTCCAGAGCACCTTGCAAACTGTTTCCAGGAAAAGTGCATGGATCTCCTCCCAGCAAGCCCCCCAACCCCCCCCCCCAGTTTACATCCAGAATTACTTGAATGCAGAGGAATGGAGGGCAATGTGGTCGCTGTTATTGTAAGCGAATCGAGACCTCAGCCGGCGTGTTTCACAGTGGAGCAGGAAAAGGCTTGCTGAAGTCTTTGCGGATGATTTGGGTTTCTCGTGACAGCTGGAGACGAGGCTGCATGATTTAGGGGCCTGGTGGCTTAAAGTTTGATTTCAGTGGAAAATTTAATTTTGTGTGCTTGAGAGCTCCTTCCACAATCCGGGGTCCCACAGCCTTCTGCATTTACTTAAGAAGCTATGAAGGAAGGGAGGGCATCTGGCATGGGATTAGACCATTTTCTCTGCTTCCCACCCTGTGGGCCATTAGTTTCCCCACATCACTTGGCCACTTACTGCCCTCTCTCCATCATGTCCCTCTGCTGAGTTGTCCAGCTCTCAGCTGCTTCCTTTGTGATATTTTCTTTACTCTGGCTCGTCTTCCAAACCAAGCTGTGTCAAATATGACCTGCCTTACTCAGTTATGCAGCCCATGTGGTATCTGAAATCTTGGCTACAAGTACATTTCCTCAGAAACCTTTTTGGGGAAAGTTCAGTTTACACTAGCAAATTTGAAAAGAAACATGTGGCTTATCCACCATGAAATGGCACTACCAAAAGCATACACACAAATTCAGTAGTATGCATAATATCAAAACAGAATCCCGGAGCTATTTTTGTAGATCGCAACCTGGTTTGCAACATTCTGACTCGTTCTCCCAAAACCCCATCAGACATTTGTGTGGACTATGGAGCAGAACACAGAACAGGGCCGTTAGATAGGAGCAGATAGATATTGAGTGTTGCTCAAGTTCAGTTACAAAGCATAGCCTGTTGTATTATGGTTCTTTTTACCTTTCATTGCTTTTGATTGTAAGATGTTTTGGACTGACTCAGTAACATAAAACAGGACAAACTGTAAGAATCAAGCTGCCCAGCCTTGTGGAGAGATACACCAGCAGACACCAGCTGGACATCTTTGTCAGGTGTGGGTTTGGGGTCTCTGGCAGTGCCCAAAATGGCTTTTCTGTCTATTGTTAATGACAAACCGAGAAAGACAGTAACATCCCTAGATTTCATCAAACCTGCGCCAGCAGCTGGAACTTCCTGGGGACTGGGGACAAGGACTTGGCAATATTGCTGTCCCCAGCATTTTCCTTTTGCTCAGGGCCAGCAAAGGTGAGGCAAAGGTGAAGCAAATGTTTCAGGTGGTAGGGTCCACCTGGGCAGCAGATCCTGATGTCATGGAATCATAGAATTGGAAGGCACCACAAGGGTCATCTAGTCCAACCCCCTGCAATGCAGGAACTATTGCACAAAGTGGGGCTTGAACCCAAAACCCCGAGAGCCTCATGTTTTCCTGACTGAGATATTCCTATGTTGATCTTTCATCCCTTCTGGTTACTGTTATACATCTTCCCCAATCCCTTTCACGCTGGTGGGGACGGGGGTGCCATTTTTGGGGCCACCTCAGGAGCCAAAATGTCTTGGGCTGGGTCTGCTTTTGCTGCTCTCAGCCTCCTCTGAAGGAAAAATAAATGGGGGAAGCCACTGTATGCCCTCTAGCCTAGTGAGAGGACCCCGTCTCCTCTGAACTGTATTTAAGCCAGGCTGCTGAGGCCTTTGAAGTGCAGCGAAAGTAGCACCTGGAACTTAAGTGTCAGTTAGCTTTATAATAATAATAATAATAATTTATTATTTGTACCCCGCCCATCTGGCTGGGTTTCCCCAGCCACTCTGGGCGGCTTCCATAGAAACAAAAAATACAGTAAAATATCACAGATTAAAAACTTCCCTGAACAGGGCTGCCTTAAGATGTCTTCTAAATGTCAGGTAGTTGTTTATCGCTTTGACATCTGCTGGAAGGGCATTCCACAGGGCGGGCGCCACTACCAAGAAGGCCCTCTGCCTGGTTCCCTGTAGCTTTGCTTCTCGCAGTGAGGGAACCGCCAGAAGGCCCTCGGCGCTGGACCTCAGCGTCCGGGCAGAACGATGGGGGTGGAGACGCTCCTTCAGGTATACTGGACCGAGGCCGTTTAGGGCTTTAAAGGTCAACACCAACACTTTGAATTGTGCTCGGAAACGTACTGGGAGCCAATGTAGGTCTTTCAAGACCGGTGTTATATGGTCTCAGCGGCCGCCCCCAGTCACCAGTCTAGCTGCTGCATTCTGGATTAGTTGTAGTTTCCGAGTCACCTTCAAAGGTAGCCCCACGTAGAGCGCATTGCAGTAGTCCAAGCGGGAGATAACTAGAGCATGCACCACTCTTTCATTTTATACTCACGTATTTAAATTCTTTGGCAATGATGTATTTGTTCCATGCTTGCTAAATTGTTGGTTGGTGTTCTTTTTGAATGATGGATACGTTTTGCAAAACACACTCTCTCTCAGCCCAGTGCTTGTGTTATTTTGAAGTTTGTGGCGGGTCTACACAGGGTGGGGAGCAGGGCTGGGTGGTTTGCAGTGCTCAGAAAGCCATGAGAAGCGTGTCACCAGAAATAGCCCCACACACCTGCAAGCCCCACAGCCCTGCTGAGGGCCAGAAGACATGACCAGGAATGTTCTGAAATCATACCTGGCCTCCTGGGAGCCTTCACACCCATGGGGTGGTGGGGCTGGGGTCCCACGTGGAATTTCCATCACCCTCAGAGGTGGAGGACGGACATGTCTTGTGCCAAGAACTGGCTTTCAAAGGGAGCTGCTCTGCTGCATACAAAACACTGACACAGAACCAAGCTATCTATGGGCGATTTAGCCGTTGGCTCCCCATCATAGCTGTCAAATTACAGATTTGAAAATAAGGGACCAGCAGCCTCGAAAATAAGGGATCAGCAGCCAAAATAAGGGATTTTCTAAGCACAGGTATGTTCAACTTCTGAGCCCCTCCAAGCCAAAGGCAGAAAGCCCAGCCAGCAGCGAAACGAAGCCTCAAGCGGTGGTTCCCACAGCACAGCAACCCAGCAAAGGGGATGCAGCAAGGAAAACCACTGTCACCTCTCTGCTGGGAAGCGCTGAGCAAAGGCGAGTCTCCAGGCAACGCGGCCGATTTGATCAGCACAAGGCATGCAAGCTCCACCCCCCAGTCGTTCTTAGACTCCTTATTGGGTGAGCAACGCAGCCAAGCAACACAGTTGGAGCCTCCCTCCTCCCTGGCCGGCAGGGAGGGAGGGAGAGGAGCTGCTTCCTTTGAAACCCGGGAAATTTAAGGGACATCATCAATAAGGGACAGCAGCGGGACACAGTGCTGGGATAAGGGACTTTCCCACCAAATAAGAGACAGTTGACAGCTATGCTCCCCATTCACATGCAGTGTGCTGTGGTAAAGAGGTGGCCTCTGTCTGGTATACTCCAATCCTGAGATAGGTGGTTCCCTCTGCACCAGCAAATAGCTTCAAATGCACATTTCTGGACAAATCTACAAGCCACAGTTTTGGACAAACCCTACATTATTTGGAAAGGGTGTGGAGTCAGTTCCAAAGGTTTGAGAAGCACTGCATTAAATGTAAGACATTTAGGAACACTCAAACATGCTGACCTCCGGGTGCTTACAACATTCTTCCTCCCTGCCCATGTTTCTCCTGGTTCCAGATAACTTCTTTCAGGAATGGGATCAATGTCTTAACAATTTCGATTCCCAGATTTTGTTCAGGCAGCGGCACATGCGCAGGTTTTCCAGCTGCAGATAAGGGTGCTGAAGTGCAACAGGGAAATTTAGGGAAGCTTTTAATGTTTAATAGGTTATTGTGTTTTGTTGGAAGCCTCCCAGAGTGGCTGGGAAAACCCAGCCAGATGGGTGGGGTATAAATAATAAATTATTATAATATTATTATTATTAAATGTAGCATGTCGGCATTTAATACCAAAGCAGTTGTAAATGACTGGGCTTACCTGATATTTTTCCTATTGCAATTAACCACTAGATGGCAGTGATGCACCTTTAAATGTTTTAAAGAACTTTTCATTCCTTCTTTGAATCTGCAAAGAACCTATGCTTGTTTGCCTCCAGATGGAGGTTTTTTTCCCTTGATATGCAGGTGCACTTAATCTTTTGAAAATATATGAAAGGCCCATAAAACCCTTCTTTGCTGCAAAAGGTCTAGCACATTCCCTGGAACTTAATGTGTACCTAGGAGTACTTCAAGGCACCAGAAGAATTATATGGTGAAAGACGGAAACCTTTTACCCTGAAGGAGCAAGGAGATTTGTCCGTTGTCTCCTTCAAACCCTGCCACCAAGCAATTTCCTCTTTCCTGTTCTGCAGTTTAATGTATGAGGAGCAAGCTCCAGCAAGAGAAAAAACAGGCTCTTTCCATTAATGCTTGGGTAAAGATATTATGGGGACACGGGTGGCGCTGTGGGTTAAACCACAGAGCCTAGGACTTGCCGATCAGAAGGTCACGGTTTGAATCCCCACAACGGGGTGAGCTCCCATTGCTCTGTCCCAGCTCCTGCCAACTTAGCAGTTCGAAAGCATGCCAGTGCAAGTAGATCAATAGGTACCGCTCCGGCGGGAAGGTAAACGGCGTTTCCGTGCGCTGCTCTGGTTCGCCAGAAGCGGCTTAGACATGCTGGCCACATGACCTGGAAGCTGTACGCCGGCTCCCTTGGCTAATAAAGCGAGATGAGCGCCGCAACCCCAGAGTCGGTCATGACTAGACCTAATGGTCAGGGGTCCCTTTACCTTTACCTTTAAAGATATTATACCCAAAGGACTTGGGTCATTTAATCCTAACTAGTCTTCTGAGGTGGGTTTCTACAGTTCCCATTTTACAGATCGTTATGTCCACAAAATGGAAGCTGGCAAAATGGATCCGCAAGGATGTGCTCTGCAGGGAAGTGTCTTCAGGGACCAGGTCATTGGCAGACCAATTAGTTTTTTGTTTTAAAGTGTTTTAAATGCTTTATAACACTGTGACTCCAGATGCCGCTGTAGAGTTTGATCCTTCAGCAACATGATTTCCCATTATGAGCTCTTCAACGCGTTTTCCCGAAACGTTTTTTGATGTGTCTAGATCCACCCCAAACCCTGCTTTACCATGATGTCTGCTAACATGACAGGAAGGCTGGCAACATTAACCCTGCCATGTGGGAATCCCTTGCAAATGACCACAGTGCCTGGAGACAGTCAGGTCAAACATCCACAGCAGTGACCGGAGGAGGAATGGCCGCTGGGAAGAGTGTAAAGAGAAGAAACGCCCTGGCACATCAGCAGCAGCAAAACCAGATGCCTTCCTCCGCCCCAGCTGCAACAAAACATGTCTCTCCTGTATCGGTCTCTACAGCAGGGGTCAGCAAACTTTTTCAGCTGTGGGCCAGTCCACTGTCCCTCAGACCATGTGGCGGGCCAGACTATATTTTGGAAAAAAAAGAAAAATGAACGAATTCCTATGCCCCACAAATAACCCAGAAATGCATTTTAAATAAAAGGACACATTCTACTCCTGTAAAAACATGCTGATTCACGGACCGTCCGCGGGCCGGATTCAGAAGGCGATTGAGCCGCATCTGGCCCCTGGGCCTTAGTTTGCCTGCCCATGCTCTACAGTCACAACCTTCCAACAGTTTGACTTCACCCGAAAGACAAACTCCTCCATTATCTCCTGTGACAACAACAAAATGTATGCTATCTTTGTGCAGAGCTTGGATTTGAGGGTGGAAGCAACAACACCACGCATCACAACACCACACAACAATAGGTTGGATGTGCAAGAGAACCACTACACCCCTGACAGAAGTGAGCACGACATAAGTGTATAAGATCCCATGTTCATTCCGCACCGTCTCCAGGTAGGGATGGGGAAAATTCCTGTCTCAACCCCTGCTAGTCGGCATCGAAGTGGACCAATGGCCTGGCTCATATGTCGGAGCTTCCCATGTCTCATGTTGCTATGCTTCCCTTTTGGGTATTCACCTGAGCACACGTGGGATTAAAGCGGGGCTGGGGGTGCCAGGCACATGCAAGTCCCACCTCCATTCCTCCCAGACCTGTGGGCTCCGCTTGTGACCTTGGCATGCTCAGCACAAAGGCCTGTGCAGGGTTCCTAAGCATGAAATGGGACTGGCCCCTCCTGTAGATCCTGCACCTGGAGGTGAATAATAATAATAATAATAATAATAATAATAATAATTTATACCCCGCCCATCTGGCTGAGTTCCCCAGCCACTCTAGACAGCTCCCAATGAAGTGTTAAGAACAATACAGCATTAAATATTTAAAACCTCCCTAAACAGGGCTGCCTTCAGATGTCTTTTAAAGATAGGATAGCTGCTTATCTCCTTGACATTTGTTGGGAGGGCGTTCCACAGGGCAGGCGCCACTACTGAGAAGGCCCTCTGTCTGGTTCCCTGTAACCTCACCTCTTGCAATGAGGGAACTGCAAGAAGGCCCTCGGCGCTGGATTTCAGTGTCTGGGCTGGACGATGGGGGTGGAGATGCTCCTTCAGGTATACAGGACCAAGGCCGTTTAGGGCTTTAAAGGTCAGCACCAACACTTTGAATTGTGCTCGGAATCGTACTGGGAGCCAGTGCAGATCTCTCAGGACTGGTGTTATATAGTCCCGGCGGCCACTCCCAGTCACCAGTCTAGCTGCCGCATTCTGGATTAATTGCGGTTTCCGAGTCACCTTCAAAGGTAGCCCCACATACAGCACATTGCAGTAGTCTAAGCGGGAGATAGCTAGAGCATGCACCACTCTGGCGAGACAGTCCACGGGCAGATAGAGTCTCAGCCTGGCACCAGATGGAGCCAGTAGATAGCTGCCCTGGACACAGAATTAACCTGCACCTCCATGGACAGCTGTGAGTCCAAAATGACTCCCAGGCTGCGTACCTGGTCCTTCAGGGGCACAGTTACCCCATTCAGGATCAGGGAGCCCCCCACACCCGCCCGCCCCCTGTCCTCCAAAAACAGTACTTCTGTCTTGTCAGGATTCAGCCTCAATCTGTTAGCCACCATTCATCCTCCAACCGTCTCCAGGCACTCACACAGGACCTTCACTGCTTTCACTGATTCTCATTTAAAAGAGAGGTAGAGCTGGGTATCATCTGCATACTGATGAACACCCAGTCCAAACCCCCTGATGATCTCTCCCAGCGATTTCATATAGATATTAAAAAGCATGGGGGAGAGGACAGAACCCTGAGGCACCCCACAAATGAGAGCCCAGGGGTCTGAACACTCATCCCCCCCCCACTTTCTGAACACGGCCCAGGAGGATGGAGCGGAACCATGGTATAACAGTGCTCCCAGCTCCCAGCCCCTCTAGATGGTCCAGAAGGATGTTATGGTCGATGGTGTCAAAGGCCGCTGAGAGATCCAGCAGAACTAGGAAACAGCTCTCACCTTTGTCCCTAGCCCGCTGGAGATCATCAACCAGCGCGACCAAGGCAGTTTCAGTCCCATTATGAGGCTTGAATCCCGATTGGAAGAGATCCAAATGGTCCGCATCCTCCAGGCATGCTTGAAGTTGTTCAGCAACCACCCAATCAGTCACCTTGCCCAAGAATGGTCGATTTGAGACTGGGTGATAGTTGGCCATATTGGCTGGGTCTAAATATGTTTTTTTAAGAAGTGGTTTAATGACCGCCTCTTTCAGCAGGTCTGGGAAGGCTCCCTCGCAGGCTATCGGTGGCCGCAGCCAGAGCGGCTGTATTCTGCCTCCAGAGATAGGATACTTCTGAATGCCAGTTTCTGGAAACTGCAAGATGGGATGGTGCTCAGCTCCTGTTTGTGGGCTTCCTATAGGCCTCTGGTTGGCCACTCTGCATCCTGGATGATGGAGGAGATGGGTCCCTGGCTGGATCCAGGAGCCCATCTTATGTTCCTACGCTGTGATTTTTCTGAGTGAGGCAAAGGAGGAAATGCTGCTTAGAACTTGGGCTGAGCAAAGATTTCACTGCAAAACTGCTGATATATGAAGCACAACATAGTTTGCAGCCATTCTCCCTGGCTTGGCTCCTTGGGAAAAAGGCTAAGCACCACCATAGATCTCTGTGGTGGCATGTATCAGTCAGCCATAGTAAAACAAACAGCTGCATCAGCTTCGTGCATTATGAAAAGACAATGCAGATTCTTCCCACAGGGAGTGGCAGAAGGTCACTGAAGATATCGCAACTGATTCTTTACAAAATGCTATTCCACACACCCCTCTCTCTCCTAATTCTTTGCACGCAAGGCAGCCATAAATTGTATGTGTTGGGGGGGGGCGAACTGAGCTATCCTTCCATGTTATGATTGACAGAAAGCAGCGGGAGAGCCTTGTCATCCAGCCGTGAGGAACAACTATATGATCATTGTGGAATTTCTAAGCCCTCCCAACCAGAAATGACCTTCCGTTGCGTCTGATGTGCAAATCCACTTGGATACCTGACTTCCCCCTAGTGAGGCTTCCAGCCCTTCCTCTCCTCTAGCTGCCTCCGTGCAGCACATCCCCCGCAGAAACATGCAACCCCCTCAAGTGCAAACCAAGGCATATGGAAAAATCATATTTCTCCTCCGTTTGATCAAACCTCTTTCTCAAGCCCATAAAGTATGTGCAATATAAGGAAAGAGTTGGCCAAGGCCCATACCACAAGTCATTTCTGCCATGGAACATGATAGCTTTCAAACTGAGTAATCATACCAAATATATGAAAATGTAGAGGACATTCATACACACACACAGAGAGAGAAAGACTTTAATCAAATGACCTGTGGCATAAAGCCTACCTGGCTTGATATTAAATATATTGTCTACAGTGCGTACAGCTACAAACACACACACACAGTCCTATGATTTATCAGTAGCACATGTGGGCAAACATGTGAAGTTAAATTGTAATATTCTCTGGCCATATCAAAATCTCCACTGCTCCCCCACCCTCTCAATATTTCCGTTACCACCATAGCCCAGTTAGGCAAGTGAGATGGGGCTGTTAAACTGGGAACTACAGGGACATGGGGCCTTTATCTGTCTGCTTAAGACCATTTCCAAACTGCTTAATATCATTTTACAAAACCCTGAGTGGTGTACCGCAAGACTCAAATGTAAAATAATTCCATCCGCACAAACGTCAAAGGCGCAGCACAGGATCCTAAATTACAAGACAGCAGGGTCCATCTTTAGTTGTCGTGGGGACGCCTGAGGCAAGAGGAACATCTTCAGAGGACATCTGGAAAGCAGGCAACTGATGGGGCTTCCCATATTGCAGGTGCAAGAGAATTCCAAAGGAGCAACAGCAGAAAAGGCTCTTCTGTGATTCACCGGCATACAATGGCCTATAATACCCCATGCCATTAGTAGCTGAGTTTACCTGGGGGTCTCTTATCTACCAGGTCTATAATGGGGCAAATAACATCCAACCCTCTAACGCATGGGTAGGCAAACTAAGGCCCAGGGGCCGGATCCGGTCCATTCACATTCTATATCTGGCCCAAGGACGGTCCGGGAGTCAGCATGTTTTTATATGAGTAGAATGTGTGCTTTTATTTAAAATGCATCCCTGGGTTATTTGTGGGGCATAGGAATTCATTCATATTTCCCCCCAAAAAAAATATAGTCTGCCCCCCCAACAAGGTCTGAGGGACAGTGGACTGGCCCCCTGCTGAAAAAGTTTGCTGACCCCTGCAAGTCTAACACTGTTGCAATAGCTCAGTCTTCCAAGCAGCTGATATTTGGCAACAGCCCTGGCACTGTATGCAGCGTGTAAGGTCCCCTCTTTTTAAAAGAGGAAACTGTCCTCTGCCCTTTCACCCTCACTTTGCTCTTGGTGCACATTCCTGTGTTCCCTCCTAATCCAGCCTGAGCACCTTGCATGGAGAACTTCTCCAGATACAAATAAATATGTGTTTCTGTTCCTGTATTTAATAGATTTATACCCCCCCTTTCTCCCTCTACAAAGGGGTCACTCAAAGCATCTGAACAAGAAGAAGCCTAGAAGCAACACCAATCTGATCACTAAAACACAAATGAGCAAAACTGACAACAGCAGCAAAAGCACAAAGCACAGCTTATGAGCGACAAAAGGCAAAAGCTTGTCTATAAAGAAAAGTTTTCAGTTGCTGGCAGAACACAGATAAAGAGGAAAATAACCTCACTTCATCTCTTTAGGGGCAGGAGGTCTACATGTGGGAGACCAGTGCAGAAAAAAAGCCTTTTTGGGTGAGTTGGTGATGGGAGCCACATTTTAACTTTACTCTTTGCAGGCACCTAAAATGCCAATTGTATATGTAAGTTTGTGAGACCAAATAGGCTTGGAACACAAATAGGCCCAAATAGGCTTGGAACACAAATAGGCCCAAATAGGCTTGGACCAAATAGGCTTGGTCCAAATAGATTTGGAGCACATGTTTCTCCTGTCTCCATTTGGATGTTAACTATATAGGAGGATGAGATTCTAGAAGCTGCCTTATAGTCAGCAAGAGCCACCACCTTTTCTCTAAATTGTGAACAAAGGAAAGGAGAATGTCTTGGGACTGACCTCCCTCACCCAAGGCTTTGTTTGCCATCCACCCTAATAGCTGGCATTGACTGTGAGCACTGGGCACACTAGATGGGCAGCTTGGCTGATGCAATGAAGCAACAACTAATGCACTTACATTTCCATCAAACTAAATGTCAGGAAAGAAGTTAAAAATAAACTCCAGGCTGGCTTAACATTCAGACCAAGCCTTTTTATGATAGGAAAACGGACTTCTTGGTAATTCAAGAAGCTCAGATTTCTAGAGGTGTTGGAATGGAAACCCAATTACTCCACACAGTTTTCCATGGCAGACATACCCGCGTCTTTGAGAGAGGCCACCAAGCGGAGCAACACTCTCATTTGCCACAGCAGAAGATGAGCATTGCAAATACTAGCATTTTTGCATTTGGGCTGGAAGATAAACGACGAGGAAAATCCAGAGTTGAACAGGAGCATAAGGTACCTTCTCTCCTTCCCCCGGCCAATCTCTTGAGAAAGTTTCGCCAACGTAATTCTGGAACGCCTTCAGCAAGATCTTATCCCAAGCTCCAAGGGCTTTTTAAAAAGCTACCCTGACCAAGCTCTTGTTTAAATTGGCTCAAATCACCTCAAACCACAGATTTATTTGCATCTATAATAGTTCTTCAAGCAGAGAGCTCTGTGATGACCACTCAGCCAATTCTGATCTACACATGTGGCAGAACGAGGCGCAAATGAGCCTTGGTGCCCGGTGCCCTCAATTTGGTCCTTAGCATAGGCACAGATTCCATTCGTCTCAGACATTCTGAAGTTGGATCTTGAACCAGAATTTGATATGCAACTGATACTGAATCTGACGCTGCTTGGGGTTGCCTGTATTGCCCACCTGAATAACAAATAGAACCCTTGGCAAGACGGTCTGTGAATCCGACCTCATATTTTTAATAAAAAAAAACCCCTAACCACTGCATTCAGCACAGTATAATGAAGACAGGGGTCACATATGAACAGAACCAGCTATTGCTGTTGCAAATGTAGCACACATTATTATAACAAGTTGCTACACCAGGACCACATAAGAAGATAAAATCTGGATTAGAATGTGGGAGTTCTCGGTTTAGTGACGCTAGACCACTATTCTAAATATAATCAACATAGAAGCGAAAAGCAAACACTTTTGGCTTAGTGAATGGAGAATTAAAAGAAAAGTGACAGGCTTATATTGGCAGTAATGCGCCCCACACTTCCATTAGGTTTACAGGGAATATTTCCATGTAAACAGTCAAGACAGCCAACTTCAAATATTTTGAAGAAATGTTTATTTAACAACTAAATACATGCTAAAAGAAATAATTTACAGCAGCCGTTTCATTACATTCCCTCCCTCTCACTTTTCTCCAGTTTTCTAGTTCCCATCTGAGCTGGAGCAATATAAATACAGAAGTGGCATTGTTTACTTGGAAGGAATGCACCTTGTGGAACGGACCAGAGCGGCTGTGATGTCGAAGCCACCCTTTTCCTCACTGGAGGGGCAAGATCTTATGTCTGAGCCTTCTGGCAAACGCAGCCACAAGGGAGCCTTGTTGGAGAGCAGTGCTTCTTCACGCGGCGCCTCCTTGCTTGTTGAGAAGGATTTCCATCTCTGCTGGCTAACGGGTAGCTGGCAGAGACTGAATTGGTAAACTCATTCAATTGCTCTTGGTAAATATATATTTGTAGAGAGAGGGATTCCTAACTGAGTATTCCTATGCAACTATTTTGCTTTGGGGTTTTTTTAATTCATATAGTGACACGATCCATTTAAGCTGTCTGAAACTGTTCACACTTAAGATTGCAGCAGGAAGGAGGTTAACCAAACAGCCTCTTTGAAAAATCTTTGGGTGCTCATTCCATGGTGAGACACTTCCCCCCTTATGTCTGCTCTTTTTATACCATCACAAAAGCAGGATGGGGTGGAGGGGCAGTTTCTTGGAAGATTCCTGCAGGATCAGGCCAGTGGGGCAGCTATTCCAGCAGCGAGCTCTCACGGTGGCCAACCAGATGTTTGTGGGAAAGCGCCAAGTAGAACCTGAACCCAGGAGCCCTCTCTCTTCCTGGGGTTTCCAGCAGCTGGTAATCAGATACATTGCTCCCTCATATCATGGAGCCACAACAAAGACACCCTGGCTAGTGGCCATTGATAGCTTTCCTCTCCATGGATTTCTCCAGTCCTCTGTTGGAGCCATCCAAGTTAGGAACAAAGCTCCACAGTTGGCTTCTGCTTCATTGGATGCCCATAATGTTAAGTTGTGGGTGAACATATCAGACGACACAGCGATTCTTCAAACAACTCTTCTTTATTCAGAGGCCAGAACAGAACTGAACTGAAGGGCTCAGTCAGCCTGCTTATATAGAGCTCCACTACAACGTTACTGTAGCAACTTTCTAAAACTATCCAATCACTGAACGTCACTTTCGATCCTTCATTTGCATAACTATCTATAGTATCCCCCTGCTGGCCCGGGGTGAGAACTTCAGTACATAACACACAAGTTCTAGAGTCCAGAGAGAGGGAAAAAAGCATTTTTCTATCCACTTTGCATGACCAGGCGGCGACAGCCCCAGCCCCAGGGATCATAAGGAAGCAATAAAGACTCTGACAACATATATGGAATTAAAATTAGGCCACAACTTCATTAAACTTCTGAATGAAGGCCTTGGGCGTGTGTCCCTCCCAGCCCCCCAGCCAGGGGGAACTGGGGCTCATCAGGGTAAATGGGATTTGGGGGTGCTCTGCGAGATGTAAGTGTAGCAGGCAGCCCAGCCCATATCCCCACACGCAGGGTAGTTCACTGATGACCTTTCGGTGTATGGGCAGTGACACCCATATATATAACCCCTTTAAGAGGGGACCCTGGAACTGCCACCATGGGGGGGGGGGTGAATCACCACTTCACGCCCCCCCCCCAATATAGGGAAGCAAAGACTAAAGGATTCACCAAAGCAATTCACAAATTGCTACGGGGAAGACAAAACCTGCCAATGCAGGAAATTTTCTTCCCGGTCCTTCAACAGCAACCAAAGACCATAGCAGCACCCGCTAAGCAGGAAGAAAAAGTTAACCTGCAAACAAGAAACATTAAACAAAGGGAGGGTTGGGTGGGTGGTTGAAGCTCTTGAGCCAACTGCCTGGATACTGTCGGCTCCACCCCCTTATATATATAGGACTGGCCCCACCTCCCAGCAGTGAAACTTGCCTACTGAAGCTGGCCGTGAACCTCCAAAAATTAACACTGAGAGGCAGACCAGTCCCTGTTTGCCGGTAAGCTCCCTGGGAACTGTAGCACTGTGTGCAATCCCACAAAGGGCACCCACAATGTAAAGTGTGAGTGCTCATTCTTCATAATATGCATTATTTTATGAACTTCCATCATGTCTCCTTCGACTCACCTTTGCTGGAGTGGCTCGATCTTCCACCAGAGGATCTATTATCAAAGGCAGGTTGAGATAAAGAGTGAGAGAGTTATCCTTATTCCATAGTGGGTGTGTTTAGGATCACAGCTTGTCCGATTTCATTGAAACAATGGGCTGTCATCAATGCCCCCCCCCCCAAGAAAAAATGTGTGGGAGCTCACTATGAAGTTGTCACAGTAAGTCACAGGGCAAGTCGGGGCAGCCCTGAACAGATGCCAGTTTGACAACAGCCGCATTCACCACCCGTGGAGGTGCTAAAAATGACAATAAGTGGCTCCGTAGCTGGTTTGGGGGTTGCTCCTGGTTCTGGTGCAGGTCAGATAAATGTGACTCTGCCTCTCTCATGTGCTTAGATTCAGGTAGATGGTTGGGTGTCTTGGAAGGTTCCTCATGCAAATGTGCACATGTGCAATGGTAGAGGCCTGGCGGGAGAGCTTAAAGTCTGCTGCTGTTACACAGGAGATGGATTAAAGAAAAGGGAATATGAATTGGTTCCTTAGCACGGCTAGGTGCTAGGTCAGGGGTGCTCAAACATTTTTCAGAGAGGGCCAGATGTGATGAAGTGAACATGCATGAGGGCTGACCAAAGTTGTTGACACCTTTTTTTAGGATTGAAGTTGCTGAGGTGTTTTTTGGATTTTCCCCCAAAGTTGTTGACCTTTTGTTAGGGTTGAAGGTGCTGAGCTTTTTTTTTGGGGGGGGGGGATTTTTGCCCAGGAAATAAACTGCCACAAGGGCCAGATTAAACCGACAGGCGGGCTGGATTAGGAAATTTGGACATGCCTGCCCTAGGTGGAGTCACAGATCTTTTTAAAAATGTAGACTTGCACATGCTGGCCAGCTTCTGTTTTGACTTCATATGTTTTGGGCTTTTCAAAAGTACGTAAATGCAAGAAGCAGGAGGGGAGCTCTGGCCCACAGTGGCACCCCCTTGAGAAGTGCCGGAACTGGTCTCTGGGGTGCTCTGGCTGAAGAAAAGCACTGGCTGTCATGTCATAATTTCCAGAGAGGCAGTTGTGTTTAGTCTGTTGAGGTAACAACACCACAAAGATTATTGTTGCATTTGAAAACTACCATCCACATAAGCTCATGCCACAAGTCTTTGAGCTGCCGCAAGACTATGTGTTCTTTCTCTTATCGATGCAGGAGAAAAACTAATAGGGGAACTTCGATGTTCTTGTTGAAATTCAGAACATGTTCACTTCCGGTCGGTGCCAGCGCTTAATGGCGGTCCTAGCTCCGAGCTCCGGAGAAGGACTGCTTCGCAAGTTCGGGTCTTACCCGCTACGGCAAGCGGGGGACCCCTAAAATCCCAGGCGCTGAAGCCTGAGAACAAGGAGACTCGGTGGGCACCTTTGCGCCCCCCGGTACCGTGAAAGAGCCTTTTTAAAGGCTACGGATCGACATCGGGAGTGAGCGCGGTGCTGAGAGTCGCTACCCAGCCTGCGAAGTGAAGCCGCGTCGCCATAAGCGGAGAGCGCCGATTTCTTCCTGAAAAGAAAATCTGGACTGAATCCCCGTGAGTAAGAGCTGAAATATAATCGGGACCTTTAAAATTTTAAAAATTGGGCTAAAAACGGGGGAGATCTAAACAAAGGAAGTCTGCCTCCCCCCGACTGCATGAAAGTGAAAGCAACGGAGCTCTAAACCTGCATCCGTTTAAACTTGCTCTTTGATCAGCTTAACCGGACATTCAGACCCTTTGATCTCCCCTCTAGCTAGCAGGGCAGAGGGGAGGTGAATTTGAGCAATAACTGCAAGATTTATTGGAAGTAAAAAACCTCTGCTGTCTCACTTATTTGAAAGCATGAAACGGTCTGCCTTCTTAGTACACTGAACTGACTTTTCCCTGTGAAGTGATACTTTGATACAAAGTTTCCACAGTGCCTGGCTACTGTACAATACAACAAGAAGTAGCATAAATAGGGCAACTGTGGCAATTTGAAGTAACAAGCTTCTAGACTTCTGACTGTGTTAATCTCCCTTTTATATTTTGGACATTTGGGACAGTCTCCTTTGTCTCTATACCTGGAATCTTTGCTCTATGGCCATTTTGATTTGCTCCCTCTAGAGGACAAAGTGAAGTCCGGCACGGCCTAAGACAGTGGAATTTTCCAAGGGAGAATAAATCCCGTGGGAACTGACCTTGACATGAGTGGCGCACAAGAAGAGATAGTCACAAGGGCCAAGACCAAGCAACAACTACAACAACAGCTGCAACAGTCACAGGTAAAGAAAAGAGGCTCAATCTCAGGCGCAACAGTTGGATCAACAGGAACAACAGCATCAACAGGACAAGACAAAGGAGCAGCCGTCTCTATGGAAGCTGTGACAGATGCCTTGCTCAAGATAAACCAAACTCTGGAGTCTCTGACAAAACAGACTTCAGAGAATACACTAAAATTAACAGAAATTTCAGCAAGACTAAACCAGAATACAGAATCTATAAATAAATTGGTGGAGGAAAACGCCACTACGCGCCAAATTGCGGAAGACGCCAAAGCTACTGCGGGAGAGACACAGGAGAAATTAGAGCCGATCGCCAAGAAGGTCTATGAGCATGATGCAACTTTGGCCTTGTGGGAGTTACAGAGGAAAGAGAGAAATTTAAAAATAAGACTGATCCCGGAGAATGAAGGAGACAACCTTGTGGAATACTTGACACGGGAGTTTGTGGATTGTTGGGAACTCCAGGAAGACGAATTCAAAATTACGACTGCCTTTAGATTGGGTAAGAAGCAAAACAGAAAGACTCCGAGAGACTGCTTGATCACACTTAGATCCAAGGAGGAAAGAGACAAAATATTGGGACTACACTTTGAAAAGGCCTTGCAGATTGGAAACTCAGCTGCACAGATCTTTAAAGACATCCCAAAATATTTTCTGGACTTAAGAAACTACTACAAGGACTTAGCCCTTTTATTAAAGAAAAACGCTATCCGTTTCAGGTGGGAATTCCCACAAGGGCTGTCATTTGACTATAAGGGAAACAAAGTGAAAATAAAGACAATTCAAGATAAAGACAAATTTTTGGCAAGACACCAGGAGGACTTACAGAAGGGGACGGTTGATGTACTTGCAGAACAGAGGAGAGCATTGGATATCCTGAATCTCCCGTTTGGACAAAAACCACTACCATCAGAAGAAGAGCAACAACTTGGAGCTGTTGGAGGAGCCTTAGAAAAATAACAAGATGGCTCTGCAATTCCTCAGTTGGAATTGTAATGGGCTCAATGGGCCTTTGAAGAGAAGACAAGTATTTCATATATTGAATAGAGAACAATTGGACTTGATATGCTTACAAGAAACTCACATAACCAGAGCCCACAGGAGATTACTTTCAAATAAAAGGCTAGGACAAGAATTTATTTCATCAGACAAAGTTAAGAAGAGAGGAGTTGTAATATATGTGAAGGAGAAATGGGCTCCAAAAATGATATTCAAAGATGAACAAGGGAGATATTTGGCTGTGGAGATACAAGTACAAGGAGAAAAATTCCTAGTTGTTGGAATTTATGCACCAAATGAAGGCAAATCCGACTTCTTTAAGAGACTTCATGAAACTCTGATGGACTATCTGGACTACAATATGATAATTATGGGAGACATGAATGGCGTGGTCTCCACTAATATGGACAAGGCACAAAGACTTACAGTCACCAAAGAAGGGAGACTCCCTAAGACTTTTTTCGAAATGACTGAAAATATGGACTTGATAGATATTTGGAGAACAAGGAACCCTCTGGAGAGAGAGGGAACCTTTTTCTCCCAAGCAATGATGACCTGGACCAGAATCGATCAAATCTGGGTTACTAGTGGAATGGCTCCGAAGATCAAGAAAGTGGAAATCTGCCCAAAAACTTGCTCCGACCATAACGCCGTGAAGATGGAGATGAAACTCACAATAACTGGTCAATTTAGATGGAGAATGAATGACACCCTCTTTCGAGATAAGGAGATTCTCACGAAGGCCCAAAAGACCCTAAAAGACTATTTTGAAATAAATTTGAGGACCGACGTGGAGAAAAGAGTGATCTGGGACGCAAGTAAAGCGGTGATGAGAGGATTTTTGATTCAACAAAATTCAATAAAGAGGAAAAAGCAAAATGAGAAAAAAGAGAAGATTCTGGAAATGATAAAGGAAGGAGAGAGGAAATTAAGAACAAAACCAAAGTCTCAGGACATTTTAAGAGAGATCAAATTATACCAAACACAATATATGGAATTGATGAACCAAGAGATTGAATGGAAGATAAGGCAAATGAAGCAAAAGACTTTTGAATCAGCAAATAAATGTGGCAAACTTTTGGCATGGCAATTGAAGAAAAGGCAGAAACTAAATACAGTTACAAGCCTGGAGGTGGATGGAAGGAACATATCCAAACCCAATGAAATTAGAAATTGCTTTCTAAGCTATTTTAAAAAACTCTACACCCAAGGCCCGCAAAATGAAGAAGATATAGACAAATTCCTCGGAAAATATGGACTACAAAACATCTCTCATCAAAGTAAGATGGACTTGAACCAGAGAATCTCAGAACAAGAGATAGAGGCTGCCATTCAGAATATGCAACTGGGCAAATCTCCAGGACCAGATGGACTGACTTCCAGATACTACAAATCGCTGAAGGAATGGTTGACTCAACCACTAAGAGAAGTTTGTAACGAGATCCTTGAGGGAAAAAAGGCACCTGAATCGTGGAAAGAGGCATATATTTCACTCATACCAAAGTCAGAGACTGAAAAGACCCAACTCAAGAACTACCGCCCAATATCCCTGCTTAATGTGGATTACAAAATTTTTGCAGACATTTTGGCAAAAAGATTTAAAAGAGTTTTGATGGAGAAGATTCATAAAGACCAAGCAGGCTTTCTCCCTAAAAGACATCTAGCAGACAATGTAAGGAATGTAATAGATATTTTGGAGAAGTTAGAGGTGAATATAAACACCAAGGCAGTATTGATCTTTGTGGATGCGGAGAAGGCCTTTGATAATATCTCTTGGAGTTTTATGAGGAAGAATCTTCATGGGATGGGGGTAGGTCAGGGCTTTGAGAATGGTATGGCTGCAATATACTCTGAACAAAAAGCTAAACTGATTGTAAACAATGTTGTGACTGAGGAGCTTAAGATAGAAAAAGGAACACGACAGGGGTGCCCGATTTCCCCATTACTTTTTATTTCAGTTCTGGAGGTGTTGCTGAATATGATAAGAAATGACCAGCAGGTCAAAGGTGTGCAGGTCGGAGCTAAACATTATAAGTTAAGAGCGTTCGCAGATGACCTAGTATTGACTTTGCAAGAGCCAAACACTAGTACGAAAAGGGTTTTAGAAATAATACAACAGTTTGGCCAGGTAGCTGGATTTAAGTTGAACAAGCAAAAAACCAAAGTTTTAGGGAAAAACCTAACAGATATGGAAAAGGAGAAATTTCAAGAGGAAACAGGTTTGACTGTGGTCAAGAAGGTTAAATACCTAGGGGTTTATTTAACATCTAAGAATCAGAATTTGTATAAGGACAACTATGAAAAATGCTGGTCAGAAATTAAAAAAGATTTAGAAATATGGTCAAATTTGAAACTGTCAATGTTAGGCCGAATTGCAGTAATTAAAATGAATGTATTGCCTAGAATGTTATTTTTGTTTCAGACCTTGCAGATTATTGATAAGATGGAATGTTTTAAGAGGTGGCACAAAGATATCTCGAAATTTGTCTGGCAGGGCAAAAAGCCCCGAATTAAATTTAAAATATTGACAGATGTTAAGGAAAGAGGGGGTTTTGCCCTGCCGGACCTAAAATTGTACTATGAGGCAGCAGCTTTTTGCTGGCTCAAAGAATGGATGCTCCTCGAGAACACGGACATCTTGGATCTGGAAGGCTTTAATAACGCTTTTGGTTGGCATGCATATCTTTGGTATGGTAAAGTTAACAGTGCCTTTAAAAATCACATTGTCAGAAAAGCATTGTTTAATGTTTGGATAAGATATAAAGATCTACTAGAAAACAAAACCCCTAGATGGGTGTCGCCAGTGGAGGCTAAAGCAGTGAAGAAACTCAATATGGAGGTCGGATGGCCGAAGTATTGGGAAATCTTAGAACAGGATGGAGATAAGTTCAAACTACAAAGTCAGGAGAAATTGAAGCATAAAGTAGAAAATTGGTTCCAATACCGCCAAATAATGGAATTTTTTAAACAGGACAGGAAAGTCGGTTTCCAGGTGGAAAAATCAAAATTAGAAACTGAACTGTTAGAACCCAATACTAAGAATTTATCTAGAATGTACAACTTGTTGTTGAAATGGAATACACAGGATGAAACAGTTAAATCGGCAATGATTAAGTGGGCTCAGGATGTTGGACATAATATTATGTCAGCTGACTGGGATTGGTTATGGAACACCGGTATAAAATTTACGGCATGTAATGCCTTAAAGGAAAACATTATGAAAATGGTATACAGGTGGTACATGACCCCAGTCAAGCTGGCAAAAATCTATCATTTGCCTGATAACAAATGTTGGAAGTGTAAAGAGACTGAAGGTACCTTTTATCACCTTTGGTGGACATGCCCGAAGATTAAGGCCTTCTGGGAGATGATCTATAATGAAATGAAAAAGGTACTTAAATGTACCTTTCCTAAAAAACCAGAGGCCTTTCTCTTGGGCATTGTCGGCCAATTGGTGACAAAGAAAGATAGAGCTTTTTTTATGTATGCCACAACAGCAGCAAGAATACTCATCGCAAAATATTGGAAGACACAAGATTTACCCACTTTGGAAGAATGGCAGATGAAAGTGATGGACTATATGACACTGGCCGAGATGACAGGCAGAATCCGTGACCAACGAAAAGAGACGGTGGAAGAAGAATGGAGAAAATTTAAAAGTTATCTTAAGGACTACTATAAACTTAATGAATGCTAAAATGCCGTGGTTACCAGAAACAAAGGGGTACAGGGATATAAGGTTAGATTATAAAAGAGGACTAAGAGGATAGAGATTGGAAAGTAACAATTGGGAGTTGCTAGTTGAACTACGGACATTGGGATGCAGAGAGGGGGGGTATGGGGAAGTCCAAGAAAAGAGGTTTATGAAAATATGTTTGAAACTATACGTGTATGTTTGTCATTTTTAATGTTTGTTTGTTTTTCTTAAAAATGTTGTAAAACCAATAAAAATTTTATAAAAAAAAAAAAAGAAATTCAGAACATGTTCAGAGAGTTTGTGGTTACAAATGGTGGGCACTTTAAAGTCCAGCGTAGTTCAATGAGAGAATCATCTAAGTATGTGCTTCACCCTCAGTGAAATAACAGGGTCATAAAATGTCTTTGGCCTTCAGCTAGAACATGCTCTCCCCCCCCCCCATTTCATTCTGCTCTTCTCCATAAATCGAGCATGAATCTAGTGGTGTCTTCCTAAACTGAAACAGTGCATGTACAGCTATGTCTGCATTTATCTCAGCAAGTGTATCTTCCAAAATCTCATACCTGCTGGGAATTCGTGTTCTTTTGCATAACATGAAATACTCTGTGTACACACAGGGCATTGCTCCTCCCACCTGCAAAACAGTCCTTTGCTTAGCAAATCGTATCCTCCATCATGGAGAGCACGCATTGCGGTGAGATCACTTAAACTGCCTCCCTGTTGTGGGGTGGGACTGTTTGGATAGCTACAACTCCTCATTGGTTGCCCTTCAGTTGCTGGGGCAGAAATTTGGCCTGTTGGGTCGTCTGTTGGCTACGAAAAGGCTATTTAAGCTGCTGCACATTGCTGGGAGCTTTCTCTTTCTTGCAACATGCACCAGATCACCTGCCCTCCTACCCTATATTTAGGGTTGTTCTGTTGGCCTGGCTATGCCTGTCTAGGGGTCGTCTGTCTTGGAGCAGGGGCCTGGTAGGAATTTTGCTATTTGGCTGATTGGCTGTTGCCATTTGGTTTTTGCCTACCGTGTAGCAATCGTCACAACTTTGTAAGGTTGGTGGTTAGGCACTGGTTCAATGTTTTAGGGAGGGGATATGGTTGGCTGTGCCTGCCCCTCCATCGCTGCTGCTAGGGAATTCCGTTAAAGGAATCCAGGGCTCGCCTTGCTTTTGCCTGAACCCTGTCAAGGGACTAGGACCATGCCAGAGCCCCTGGGAGCATCTGGGGTGAGCTGTGAGATCGAAGCCAGCTTCTCGCTCCCCCAGGATGCTTTCCCTTATGGACCTCTGGTGGTGTCCAGTGTCAGTCCTGTTCCTGCGTCAGTGCAGGTTCAGGTAGTCTGGAACCAATGCCTAAGCAACCACTCACATGCTGCAATCAATAAAGTTGTGCCCAAAATTTAATGCCCCAAACCTTAAACTAATATCTGTGTCTATTGTGTCTTCATTTGAGGGTCTTCACATGCAGATACTCAGTGTGCACACAGGGCATTGCTCCTCCCACCTGCAAAACAGTCCTTTGCTTAGCAAATGTTTGGAAGCTCCAGCGCATGCTTGCATGTGCTACCTGACTGCCAACGGTGATTGTGAGGAAGAGACAGGGTGTGCACAAACCATTTCTGCACGTGCACTGTTCTCTTGGATCTGCGCTAGCAGATTCAGTTAGCAGCTGCTGTGAGAGGGAAATATACCTTGTGTCTGATGCACAGGGGCGGTTCTGGTCCAGGGATGCAGAATTCTTCTGAGTCTAGGCAGGCGCTCCTTCCTGTTAACCCTTCTTTAACTTGTTCATCAAGAACAATTCTAGCTGATTAATCTTTGAGGGTTAATTTTAAGTGGCAAATATAAATAACTTGCACTGAAAGGGCATCTATGGCTCTGGCTGCTGTTATCCATAGGGAATTAGAAAGAAATTAAAAGACAGCTTTCACTCATTACATTCTAACTGATATTATACTTCAGCATCTCCAAAAAAAAGGGACACCAATATAGAGGCCTGGGCAACAAGCCTGTTTATTTAAACTACCAGTGTAATTCTAGGCCTGAATACTCTGGGGAAAGTCCCTTTGAGTTCAGTGGGGTTTGACTGAAGTCTGTGGGACTTACTTTCAAATAGGTCTGTGCCAGACTGTGCTCTAAGTGAGTCAAGGAATACCTGAATTACAGTGGTACCTCTGGATATAAACGGGATCCATTCTGGAGCCCTGTTCACATCCTGAAGCAAACGCAACCCGCTTCTGCGCATGCGCATGGCGCCATTTTGACCGCCTGAGCATGCACAAGTGGCGAAACCCAGAAGTAACGTGTTCCATTACTTCTGGGTTGCTGCGGAGCACAACCCGAAAGCGCACAACCTGAAGCAACTTCAACCCGAGGTATGACTGTAGTTTCATGGCAGATGCTAAATCAACTAAAGCTGAAATCCTTTAACTGGTTGGCTGCTGTTGCTTAAAAGGCACTTTTGAAATGAAAGAAACAGAAATTGGGTGGTGATGATGAGGCAGCTAAACGGTTAGATGGAATTATTTAAAATTTGCTTTTTTTGTAATTCTGAGAAATAGGAGGACTGAAAAGAGGCCTGAATGGATAAAAGAACTATATGGAAAGCATTTGATGATGAATTAGTATCCCACGTTTCTGTAATCTTGGTTAAGTTTGGATAGGGAAATAATGGTTTATTTTATTTTTTAAAGTTCTTAGATGTAGTAATGTCTGTGGCACAACTGTGTACTATTGCAGTTCAAGGGAAAGATGGGGAAATCCTTAAGGAATGGTGTGGCCACACAAATAGCAGTTTTATAGCCTGAAAACTAAAAAGGAAATGGAAAGTAAATGTGTCTATAAGAAGGTGTTTTAAGGGAATGGGGGAATTGCAGAAACATGCAAATGAAAAAGGGGGGCCAAATCACAAAATACGTTATTGCTAGCAAGAGCTTTTGCGAAGCCTTGAGAAAGATTTATACCAGTATTTTTTGATGTTGTAGGAAGAACATGTAAGGCAGAAGAGGGCACTCTTTTACAGGGAAGGTAGCCTGTTAAGACCATGATTAATTCTTTCTTCTTTTGTCACAGTTTTGGATTTGATGATTAGTAATATTAATTATTAGGGGACGCGGGTGGTGCTGTGGGTTAAACCACTGAGCCTAGGGCTTGCCGATCAGAAGGTTGGCGGTTCGAACCTCTGTGACAGGGTGAGCTCCCATTGCTCGGTCCCTGCTCCTGCCGACCTAGCAGTTCGAAAGCATGTCATTGGCCGAGGGAGCCGGCGGGAAGGTAAACAGCGTTTCCGTGTGCTGCTCCGATTCGCTAGAAGCGGCTTAGTCACGCTGGCCACATGACCCGGAAGCTGTACGCCGGCTCCCTCGGCCAATAAAGCGAGATGAGCGCCACAACCCCAGAGTCGGTCATGACTGGACCTAATGGTCATGGGTCCCTTTACCTTTAATATTAATTATTAATAGGATGTGGGTGGCGCTGTGGTTTAAACCACTGTGCCGCTTGGACTTGCCGATCGGAAGGTTGGTGGTTTGAGGCCCCGCAACAGGGTGAGCTCCCATTATTCGGTCCCAGGTCCTGCAAACCTAGCAGTTCGAAAGCATGCAGTGCAAGTAGATAAATAGGTACCACTCTGGCAGGAAGGTAAACGGCGTTTCAGTGTGCTGCTCTGGTTTGCCAGAAGCGGCTTATTCATGCTGGCCACATGACACAGAAAAACTCTCTGCGGGAGCAGACAAATGCTGGCTCCCTCGGCCTGTAAAGCGAGATGAGCGCTGCAACCCCAGAGTCATTTGCGACTGGACTTAACTGTCAGGGGTCTGGTACCTTTACCTTTAATATTAATTAGCTGCACATCAACAAAGAGGTTAAATGGCCTGGAGCAAAAGGAAGTCTGCTTTAGTCTACCTGGAAACTTTGCTCTTCTTTTGTTTTAAAGGAATCCACAAGGCCATAGATGGGTGTATATAAGCATAAGCAATCTCTGTGCAGGTCTGAAGAAGGGCTATTGGAGCAAGGAGAAGAGTTGAACAGGATTAAAGGAGGCACAGGTGAGTGTCTTCTTCCCACGGAGGGGCATGTGCTGCAGGAGGCTGTGCTGATTTGGAAAAGCGCTTCTTCTAATTAGGCATTCTCTAATGTGCACATAGATAAAAGACACCACTGTCATTCGTGCATCTGATGCCTCATTTTGGCTTTTTCAGGGCGCAGGTTTGACTAGAGCAAGACACAAATGTTGAACGTAGGGGCCAGGGGCCGTGATCCCTTTACACTTCCACCTCCAAGTTTCTGAGACCCTTTTATCAGTGCACAATTTCTGTGTTGGCTGGTTGACAATTTTTAGGCATTTATTAAAAATGGGATAAAGTGGAAGATCGTGTTCTAAAATAACTGATTATGGAGGTAATTAATTGAATAGTTCAAACTGGAGGTATTGCTGTACTTTCTATTCAGTTGAATCGAGTACATTTAGATTCCAGTTTAATATCTGTGCAGAATTGTTTGCTTCAGGCAGAAAAACGAGGAAAGTACTAAAGTTTTAGCACTTGCTTAAATGCCAGTGAAGTCAAATAAAATTGATTGAACGTAAGAGTTAGCAAAGAAGATAGAAATCGATGTCTTCTTTAAAACTGGGTAGAGAACTTCTTTACTGATTGAGCATCATTAGAATACAAATAACCCATTTTAGAAAGAAAGGGGGAAAAAGCATTGGTGTGACAAAAGGATTTGAATTGCCTTCGTGAAAGAATGTGTTTGTTATATAGACTTATATTTACTGCATTATGAGTCATAGGGAAAATGGATTATGGAGTATCATAAAGTCCATCTGATGGGATTGTATTGATTTATAAAACTGTACTTGGCAAACAAAAATGCTTGCCAGTGCACAATTTCTTCTGCAGTATTAAATAGATCAACCTTGTCCAATGGTTGAAATGGGAATGAAGGGCCATTGTGTGAGTGGGGCAGGCGAGGGAAGGAATGGGGACCACTCTGAAGTACGCCAGGTGGGTGCAGAGCCCAGGAAACTCCAGAGGGCAGCTCCCACCATTTTCTCCCTAGGTGTAGGAAGAGACAAGCCATGCCTTCGATCTGCTCAGAAGCCAGTATAGGGGTGGTTTTGCCCAGGAGGCAGCAGATCTGGCCTACAAGGGGCAGTGTAGCAGTGGCATTGGGCAATGTATTCCTTGGAGGCTGGATCTGCTGCTCTTGTGGATCCTGCCACCTGAGATGGTCACCTCACCTTGCCTGGTGCGTGGGATAGTCCCACATACTACATATAATCTATGCACCCTGAATTCTCCTCTGCTCTACCCTCCTTTTTCTAATAGCATTTCAAATCTGCCAACGTGTTCTATAGCCTGTCTATCCTCACAACAACCCTGTAAAGTAGACCCTAGATCCAGTACTAGCACCTTAGAAACTGACAAATTTATTGTGGTGTAAGCTGCCTTGGGCTGGAAACTTTTTCATCAGATGCACCATTCTTGGTAAGCCATGACAGTTTATGCAATATTACATGACTTGCTGATCAGACGGTTGGCGGTTCGAATCCCCGTGACGGGGTGAGCTCCTGTTGCTCGCTCCCTACTCCTGACAACCTAGCAGTTCAAAAGCATGTTGAAGTGCAAGTAGATAAATAGGTACCACTCCGGCGGGAAGGTAAACAGCGTTTCTGTGCGCTGCTCTGGTTCTCCAGAAGCGGCTTAGTCATGCCAGCCACATGACCCGGAAGCTGTACGCTGGCTCCCTCGGCCAATAAAGCGAGATGAGCGCTGCAACCCCAGAGTCGGCCACGACTGGACCTAATGGTCAGGGGTCCCTTTACCTTTACCTTTTTTAAGGTGCTGCTGGACTATTATATCGTTCCTAATGTAAAACCACGGCTAGTTGGAAATTATGGGAATGCAAAAGCTGGATGTAGATGGCACAAATTTGCCCATGGAAATAAGTTTGCCAATACTAGTAGGGATAACTAGATTGGGATGAGACCCCATATCCAATAATGAAATATTGCAAAATCCATTCTACTTTTAAGTGAATGCATTCTGTACTGCATACATCTGTGTGGGCTTGTGTGTATGTGTGTACAGTCTTTTGGTACCCCTGTTATTCTCTGGATAAAGGTCAACACTTTGCTAATCCAGCAGTTTTCAGACCTTCTATTTTTGGGACATTATTTTCACATCAACTTGAATGCCCTCATAGAATCATAGAATCATATAATCATAGAGTTGGAAGAGACCACAAGGGCCATCGAGTCCAACCCCCTGCCAAGCAGGAAACACCATCAGAGCACTCCTGACCCTGGAGGCTCTGTTGCATCAAAGAGATTCTGGGGCATGTTCCAATTTGTGTTGTCCACACAACCACCTGGCCCAAGTCTGTTAGGCTTTATGCTTGCTTTCTGTGTCATACATACCCAATATTACCCAGGTGCAGCTCTTCTCATTGAGACACCCTAGACATCTCCAAAAAATTACAGGCACTGCCAGAATGCCATCTGAAAACCACAACATTGACTGTATGAGCAGGTCAGATGGATTCTGCATCTTACAGTGTTGAGTTTTTGCCATCCACATAATGAGGTCATGAGCAGAGGAGATATTTTAATGCTATTCACAGTCTTTTGAAATTAAAAATAAAATATACAGCTTAAGTCAACCAAGTTTCCCTTCATTGCTTCAATCCATTTCTGTTTGTATCAAAGTATTATACAAGCTGAAGTCTTTCATACTGAACAATCAGGGAGGGAAAAAAAGAAAATCTGTCCATGCAATACAGACTCTTTTGCCAGAAAAAAACTTGGTTTGGAAGGATAAATCAGGTTGGAAGTTACTCATCATAGAGAATGTCTGGCAAGGAGCTGAGTTTGCTGACTGTGTTGAACAAATGTTTGATAACAGACATTTAAAATTGAGCAACAGAAACCTTTGTTTTCCCTATTTAAAATAATTAAAAATTAGAATATTAGAATATTGTCAGACAAAAGCCTATTCTATTTCCTCCCCCACCCACCCACCAAGAGCTATCTTTGACTGCATATTGGTTGTGGTACATTTAAATAATTGTTTTAATAAAATACATCTTTAGGTCAAAGGTTAGGGGTGTCATCAGTAGTAGGTCAGAATGTTCCACTTGCTGCTGCTTCAGATAATTAATGGTTCATGGCGCTCCGACTTCAGTAAGCAATCAAGCACAGTATTGATTTCCTTCTTCCAGTACATATCTAAACAAGAGGACTTGTAGACCAGAAGGGGGGGGGGGACAAAAAACAGTCATGTGTACAACCAAGTGGGAAAGTGTTCATCAGCTGGATAAAGGTCTATGCAAGTTTTTAGTTAAGTTCAGGAAAATTAGCATGGCTGATGAGAGCTGTTCTGCACCTCCCTCTTTTATTCTTTTTCAAAATGGCAGAATGGCAGGTGACAATTTTATACCTCAAGTCCAAAGGGGATTGCCAAGACAGCCTTGCTGCAGATCCCATGAAACAATAAGTTAGTTTCGGAACAAGCTTATGTCCCCAAAATGCTGGAGAGTAGAGGGTCAGTGGTTTGTGTTTCTTTTAACAAACAAACTGGGTTCATTTCAAACAAGATGGAAATTGTTTGAGCCTCCTAGCTCTCTGTAAACATCCACATAAAATGCCATGGGGAAAGTTCATGTATATTGCATTTTATTTCCAGTTATCTTGTCTATGCAAGTTTCTACTCGGATGAAGCTCCTAGAGGTAACTGTAGCTCAGACACTCCGTGGCGCCCTCTCAAACTCATGGGTCCTCCTATTTCTGCCTTTCTTGTTCTCTTGTAGATGCTTCCACTTGTTTGTGTTCACCTGGGCATTGGCGGGCCTCTGGCGCCGTTGTTTGCGGTCCCTTTTCCACACCTGCTCACAAAACTCATCCATGGTGTTGAGGTTGGGGTGGTTGATGAGCTGCATGAAGTCCCTGTACCAGACCTTCTGGCTTGGGGTCATGCTGTTAGAAGCTTCCTTGATCTTGGAGGTATCTCCCTCTTCCTCTTTATGAAGCAGCTCTTCAAGGTGTTCCGTGTCGATGATCTCCAGGGTCACCTTGAGGAGAGTTTGCATGAAGCCGTGCTCCACAGCGTGGCAGAAGTAAATGCCTGAGTCCTTCCGCTGCAAGCTCCGCAGCAGTAGACCTTGCTCTGTCCGGATCAGGCGATCATCTACTTTGATCTGTCAAGGAGGCAAAGAAAGGGGTCACTGTTCTCAATAGTGCTCTCCAACTCTCTCACAAAGCCTCAACACTGTGTGCCAGCATCGCGTAGAACACTTGGATAGCAGAGGACCAGGATTTGAAACTGTACTTAGCCATGAAGCTCACTGAACCAAGACTTTAGGTGATTTAGCCTCAACTACCTAACAGAGGGGGGCGCGGGTGGCACTGTGGGTTAAACCACAGAGCCTAGGACCTGCCAATCAGGAGGTTGCTGGTTCGAATCCCTGCAATGGGGTGAGCTCCCGTTGCTTGGTCCCAGCTCCTGCCAACCTAGCAGTTCGAAAGCACGTCAAAGTGGAAGTAGATAAATAGGTACCGCTCCGGCAGGAAGGTAAACGGCGTTTCCGTGCGCTGCTCTCGTTCGCCAGAAGCGGCTTAGTCATGCTGGCCACATGACCCGGAAGCTGTACACCGGCTCCCTCGGCCAGTAAAGCGAGATGAGCGTCGCAACCCCAGAGTCGGTCACGACTGGACCTAATGTTCAGGGGTCCCTTTACCTTTACCTTTACTGAAGGTGCTTTGATATAAAAACAGAATGCTACTCTAAGGTTTTTTGGAAGGAATGGGGATCCAAATATGATAAACACCATGCTCTCTGAAACCAGTCAAGAACTTGGTAAAACAACCAAGCATATTATGAGGCTGTTTGCCCTGAAATGGAATTTTCAGCACACCTCATCGTATGTTACAGTGTTCAGAAATGGAGAAAAAAATGTTACAGGGCAGAAAAAAATGTTAGGATTTCAAATGGCTACAAAAATGAATCTATGGGAATCAGGGCAGTGAAACAGACCTGCATGCATGCAGCTTCCCACTTCAAAAGTTTAATCGGAGCTTAGGAGATGTGGGGCAGGAGCTGGAGTCCTCTGGTCCAAATCTAGGTCTCTAAGTGAAACCATGTCTCAGTGAAGAAACAAAAGAACTTTTCAGCCACAGCTTATGTAGTAATGGTACCTGGCCAGAGATCATTTTGGGAGACAAGGACTAGGGAAGATACCTGCCTGCCATCTTCCATTTCTTTGCCAAAGGGTAGTGTGTGTGTGTGTGTGTGTGTGTGTGTGTTTGTGTGTGTGTGTGTGTACACATTTATAAATAATACATACACAGGCACAAACACTGGCTGCAATCCTGTTTACACTTACCCGAGAGTAAGTCCCACTTAACCCAGTAAGCATGATTCTGAGTGAACATGTGAAGGATTGCACAAATGATAAAATCCACCAACTTTATCCATGTGGCTAAAGAAGGGCAAATGCCAGGTGCTATTTCGTAACATGACAGAGCATGCTCTATTCTTCCCACCCCCCTTTTTTTGGGGGGGGGGAAACCCAACCCTCAAATAATGAAGTTTTAGAAACTTAACTATACAAAACCTCTAGCTGTGAATAAAATATGTCCCTTGGATTCATAACATTTAACTCTCTTTCTTTCTTTCTTTCTTTCTTTCTTTCTTTCTTTCTTTCTTTCTTTCTTTCTTTCCTCTCCCCCACCCTCAGGTGGCGTCTAGCCAGCAGGGGAAAGGTTATTCTGTTAAAAATGAGGTGATGAAGTGGCCTTCCAGACTTGTAGGATGTCTACATTCCTACTAATCCCCCAGAGCACCTGGGGAAATGAAAAGCACAACCATATTATTATATAGGTAACTGTGCAAGGGCAGGAGCGGAGACACCGAACTCCTCACTTAACCATTTCTGTCTATAACGGCCTGGAAAGCTTTTTGTTGCCATGGGGATTACTTCAGAAGCTCAGCATCCTCACGAGGGTTTTAGGGCCTCTTTGTTGCTGCTGCTGCAAGGTGCAAAGATGGCACAGATTGAGGATACGGGAAAGACATTGCTTTGAGCTCCTGAAGTGAAGATCATCATGGAAGCAAAAAAACAAATGACCACCATGGAGGAATTTTAAGAGCTTACACTAACAATGGGTTTAGCACAGCAGCTGAGTCCCCGAGCTCAAGCAAATCTATTTACCTCATAAGGATGGGAGAGTCTGACTCTCTAGACATCTTAAAGCTGGTGCCCATCTAATCACTGTTCCTTCTGAGGTAAATATTGGGCCTTGCGGCAGGGATATAGAAGCTGCCACCTCCCAAATGCCTCCACAGTCTCTCCTAAAACTGGCAGGTTTGGAAACAGCCCAATTTCTTTGAGATGTTTCCACACCCAACTCTTCTGCTTTCTTGGGGGGGGGGGGAGTGAGCAAGAAGCAGGGTGGGGCGAGGAATCAAACTACAAACTTGTGCCTTGGTCATTTCAGACAGAAGATGGGGCCCCACAAAACTGAATTTTGCTTTATTTCTATTTATTTTTTAAAGGGCCCAGCAACATGTCAGGGAGAAAGCTAGGCTATAGCCTTACTCCCTGACATCTCATCTATGTAGATGTGGGGTTTTTTGAGGGGAGGGGTGTTGTGTAGTAAGCAGGAACATTTTATCATGTGAGTCCTGCTGCTACAATCCTGAAGTGGTACAGCTGGGACCCACGGGTCCCAGATTCTTGAGAACTGGGCCAGAGAGACTGAACACGCTGTTGAACCAGAAAGTCCTGGGATGTACTTTCAAGCATGCATACCTCTTCCTTTCGGTCATCGTTTTGCTTCTGGAATTGCCAATAGACCAGAGCACGCTGAGATTTGGGGCTGCATTCCAGGAACGTGCTGCTGTTCTCCACTCCGTAGATGATCTTCTCTTCCAGCCCATGTCCACTTGGATTATCTGCAGGACAAGGAAGGAAAAACAAGGACATCTGAATGTTACTAGAACAACTGAACGTCAGGCCCTGGATCGACTCTGCCCACCCAGGCCGGCCGCTGCATCCTTCTGGGCAGGAAGGAGTAGAAAGAGCTTCCTGGTCCAGCTGAAACTTTCTTGACCAATGAAGACATCTGGTGTGTCCCTGTCTTTGGAGAAGGGCTGCAGCACAGTGGGACAGCTTGGCAGGTGCAAGCTCCTACGTTCAATCCCAGGCATCTTCAGTTAGGGCTGAGAGAGCCAGCCACCTCAAACCCTGGAAAGCCACTGCAGATCAGAGCAGGTGATACAGAGTAATATGGAACTGACAGTCTGACTCAGGATATGTACAGATTAGCGGTTCAAAACACAGCAACGCTGTTTCCCCGTCTACATGTCAAGTTGCATTAGCCTGCTGCTGGTCTGTATACCAGAGCAGGGATGTCTCCACCTGATGCACATTACCTGCTTGGCTTCCCCACCCCTGCAACCTGTCACCTGTGCACGGACAGCGACTGTCTCAAACGTACACACCTTGGCTGATTGGAACATGGCTTGAGTTTCCCTTTCGGGTTGAAGCTGGTTTGAGGGAAACCACCTAAAACAGTAGTATTTCTCAATAAACGACAGGGAAATGTCATGTGTAGACCAAATCCTGAGCCAGCAGGGGGAGCGGACTGGAGCCAGGGGAAAAGACAACATGTGCACAGCCTCTGTAGCTTCCTGGTCTTGCCTCTTCTTCAGTCCTGACTCGTTCTATGGGCCCAGCTATTGGCTTGTCACAGTAGGGATGCAGGTGGCACTGTGGGTTAAACCACAGAGCCTAGGACTTGCCGATCAGAAGGTCGGTGGTTCGAATCCCCGCGACGGGGTGAGCTTCCATTGCTCGGTCCCTGCTCCTGCCTACCTAGCAGTTTGAAAGCACATCAAAGTGCAAGTAGATAAATAGGTACCACTCCGGCGGAAAGGTAAACGGCGTTTCCGTGCGCTGCTCTGTTTTGCCAGAAGCGGCTTAGTCATGCTGGCCACGTGACCTGGAAGCTGTACGCCGGCTCCCTCGGCCAATAAAGTGAGATGAGCCCCGCAACCCCAGAGTCAGTCACGACTGGACCTAATGGTCAGGGGTCCCTTTACTTTTACCTTTATTGACTTGTCACAGAGATTCTGATCCTGGGTCACCTCAGGCTGACATAGTCCAGCCCTGACCTTCCAGAATTTGTGTCCCAGAAGGGAGAGGGGAGGGAGTGCATGATCCCGGAGGATATTTTAACTCATTTATGTATTACTAAACCATCAGGAATGACTGCACTAGTCCTAAGCATGCTCTTTTCTTAAATGGGAGTCATTTTTTTTTTTAAAAAAAAACCCCACATACTTGGGCATTTATTAATTATTATATGACAAAGATTTTTAAAAACAATATATTAATTCATGGCACAAGTTGACTCACTTTATCCCTTAGCTTCATTTCATTGGCTTAAAATATGAGATATTTTTCAAATGGGTGAACAAGTTTTCAATAGTTTGGGTGTGGTGTCAGAAGATCTAATTGTGCCTCAAGAGGTCTATGATCTACTTCAACATAAAGCCATAAAATGTAAGGCTTTCAAAAATAAAATAAAAAACCGAAGTGCGTTTAGGTTATATGGCACTGCAGTTTGCTGCTGCAGCTGTTAATGACCAGAAATCTTGTTTTTGTGGAAACATTATTCAATTAATCACTTCCTCTTGTAAGCCGTAATAATTTATGGAAACATAACAAGCCTAATAAACCAGACCTTGCGGACGAGTGAAAGAAAGTGAAATAAATTACTTCCTTTTTGTAACAACATTGTTTTCAAGTTATCCATCAATTTGCAAGAAATGTTGGCTTGCCTTTGGATTTATATGGCAGTTGCTTCTGCTGCAGCACCACAAAGGCATTAAGGTCTAAGATTTCAAGGCTTCATTTTAACCGCCCCCCTCCTTTTAAAATGGGATTTAAATTGCAATGGCCCAATAACTATTGGGAGCAAATACACAAGAAAGGATAAGCAAAAACAAAAAGGCTGGTTTAAACCGCGTGCTGTATGTTTTTCTACTTGTGAAATAGGTTGCCCGAGAAGCAGAACAATTTCCTCCTTATGCCAAAGCCTGAAAACTGCTTCCGAGTCCGCAATACTAGCCCTCTTGGGCAAACATTTTGAAAAGGTGTTAATGTTCATTTCCCCTCTGCTCATGGCTCTTCGGCTGCCACATAGGGCACATTGTTAGACGAGAGCCCAGGAAAATAAATGGATTACTCTAAAGTGTGTCATGGGATTGCTGAACATTTTTTTGTGCTGCAACGGGCAACGCAGCCCTCAGCAATGCCCAAGGGTGTTTAGATCGTGCAAGGTTACTTTGATTAAGATTGGTCTTTTTGGTGGGGGGGCGGGTTGCTTCAGGTTCAGAATCTTTACAGAACCCCATTTTTGTTTGTTTGTTCTAGAAATGAGGGCTATGTGACTAAGAGCCTCTTGCAGTGTAATCCATTGTCAAGTCTTGTTTGACTTCATTTTGGCTGTGCACTAATCTAGCAAACAAAAAGCTGTTTGCTAAACTGTGCTGCCAAAAGGAAAAAAAGCTGGCAGACCAGTTGCTCTGATGTTGACACAGGAATCATACATTAACGACATGCAGCCATCCAGATGCAAGTGTGTGTGTGGGGTTGAATAAAATGAATTATTGCCACCCAGCTTGTAAAAATGAAATATCAAGTCGTCAACAGACACCAAATCAATAAGAAATGAATTGTTCCGGTTTTCTTTTCTCTTTGGGTTGTGATAACTTGATTCCCAGCAAGTAAATGGAATACTCCCTCAACAGGGGGATGAGCAGAGCGACCTTTGAGTTTCATCTTTGAAATGGTTCTACTTGAGAAGCATTGTGTCAGGGATTTGGAATGAACATCAACACAGAAAACCTTATTTGTAATGGCAGCAGAACAGAGTCTTATTGGGCTGTGTACACACTACAACTTTAAAGCACATCCAGAGCACATTCGCTCCCTCTAAGAATTATGGGCCCAATAGTTTGTTAAGGGTTGCAGAGAACTGTGACTTTGTGGTGAATAAACTACAGTGACCCGATTTCTTTGAGTGGGTGGGAAGTGTGCTTCAAGTGTGCTTTAAAAATATTGTGTCTACACAGGGTCTGGCTGTCTGCCCATTCCTGTGTACTCTGCATCCAGTGTGCTCCCTCTCTTGGTTTGGGAAGTGGTGTGAGCAAGACATAAGCCACAATCTATATCTGTGGTGCTGGAGGAGACTCTTGAGAGTCCCATGGACTGCAAGAAGATCAAACCTCTCCATTCTGAAGGAAATCAGCCCCGAGTGCTCACTGGAAGGACAGATCCTGAAGCTGAGGCTCCAATACTTTGGCCA
Source organism: Podarcis liolepis (assembly GCF_965112155.1). Taxonomy (NCBI): domain Eukaryota; kingdom Metazoa; phylum Chordata; class Lepidosauria; order Squamata; family Lacertidae; genus Podarcis; species Podarcis liolepis. Next base: position 6,166,133 of record NC_139556.1, read on the forward strand.
CCTCATGAGAAGAGAAGACTCCCTGGAAAAGACCCTAATGTTGGGAAAGATGGAGGGCACAAGGAGAAGGGGACGACAGAGGACGAGATGGTTGGACAGTGTTCTCAAAGCTACTAACAGGAGTTTGACCAAACTGCGGGAGGCAGTGGAAGACAGGAGTGCCTGGCGTGCTCTGGTCCATGGGGTCATGAAGAGTTGGACACGACTAAACAACAACAAAGAACATATCTATCCTGTATCTGTCTCGTGTTTTTTTCTATTGCCTGCGCATGAAGGATTATCTAGTCAGACTCTATGTCTAGCATAAAACCAGGAATAGCTGCATCTCTCCAGGAGAGGGCAGTGCTGCATAAGCTCAAAAGCTGTATTTTCCACTCCTGCACTGTACTGGAATGTGAATAATTGGTGAACTGGGAAAAATGGTTTATGTCCCATCCTTTGCCTGGCCTGGGAATTTTAAATCAATAACCATATACTTTATAGTGCTCTTTAACTGCCCCAATACAAGCAAAATGAAGAGAGACAAGCAGCTATCAATCAACTAACCAGAGTGAACAACTGTGGAACCAACACAAGGTTGCTGGTTGGTTTAACCAGTTAGGCTGCAACCCTCTAGGCTCACTTTCCTCATTGAATTCAGGGGACTTACTTCTGAGTAGGCGAGCACAGAACTGCGCTGTAAGTGATTTTATATGGCCTAGGACCCTCGCATCTACGGGACCGCCTCTCCCGGTATGCCCCATGGAGAGCCTCAAGGTCCATAAACAGCAACACCCCAGAGGTCCTGGGTCCTAAGGAAGTTAGATTAGCTTCAACCAGAGCCAGGGCCTTTTCAACACTGGCTCCGGCCTGGTGGAACGCTCTGTCTCTTGAGACCAGGGCCCCGCGGGATCTGATTTCTTTCCGCAGGGCCTGTAAGACAGAGTTGTTCCGCCTGGCCTTTGGCTTAGAATCAGTTTGATTCCGTCCCCCTCTTTCCTTTTCCTTTCTCCTCCTATGAAGAGATTGCACCCTAATGTTTTAATGTTGTATCTTAATCTTTTATTTTATTTTATTTTAATCAACTTGTTTTTATTATTGGTTGTTAGCCGCCCTGAGCCCGGTCTTGGCTGGGGAGGGTGGGGTACAAATAAAATTATTATTATTATTATTATTATTATTATTATTATTATTATTATTATTATATGGCTTGGTGCCAAGCAAGCTCGTTTCCGAGGGGGCCATCTTCCTTGTAAGGTGGTAGACAAGGGCATTTCTTCCTTTGGAGAGGAAGGTCCAGTGGCGTAGCGTGGGCGGTGCAGGGGGGGGGGCCGGCCGCACCGGGCGCAACATCTGGGAGTTAGGGTTAGGGGGCGTAAATTACTTGCCTTGCCCCGGGTGCTGACAACCCACGCTACGCCACTGGGAAGGTCTGACTGCATCATTCAGTCTCCCACCCTTTGCAGACACGAAGGGTGCAAGTTCAACATGCATTGTAGAAGGCTGGCATCAACAGAGCCTACAGACATGCAATGCCTCTTTCAATGCCAGGTCGGGCCACTGTCCTATGCAGCCCAGAAACACCCTCTCAGAACAGCAGCATCACTCCAAGATTTCATGCAGAGATCTTTCCCATCCTTGCCTCCTTTTCACTGGAGTTGCCAGGAGTTGATCCTTTGACCTTCCTTCTGCAGGCAAAGCACGTGGAGGAACGTTGCCACTTCCTAGTTTTCCATCAGGCAGTGGGGCTCATTTTAAAGTCAGCGTTATGGCTGAACATAATGAGCTGCTTAGAAATCGTTTCCTCATCAAGGGCTGCAAATCAGCCTAACTCCTTAATAATGCAGAAATCGGGCAGCTCTAAAGCAAGATCCTGAGCAGTCAGGACAGCATTTTGAAGAAAATGCTATTAAACATCTTTATCAACGACTTGGATGATGGACTCAAGGGCATCCTGATCAAATTTGCAGATGAGACCAAACTGGGAGGGGTGGCTAACACCCCAGAGGACAGGATCACACTTCAAAATGACCTTGACAGATTAGAGAACTGGGTCAAATCAAACAAGATGAATTTTAACAGGGAGAAATGTAAAGTATTGCACTTGGGCAAAAAAAAATGAGAGGCACAAATACAAGATGGGTGACACCTGGCTTGAGAGCAGTACATGTGAAAAGGATCTAGGAGTCTTGGTTGACCACAAACTTGACATGAGCCAACAGTGTGACGCGGCAGCTAAAAAAGCCAATGCAATTCTGGGCTGCATCAATAGGAGTATAGCATCTAGATCAAGGGAAGTAATAGTGCCACTGTATTCTGCTCTGGTCAGACCTCACCTGGAGTACTGTGTCCAGTTCTGGGCACCACAGTTCAAGAAGGACACTGACAAACTGGACCGTGTCCAGAGGAGGGCAACCAAAATGGTCAAAGGCCTGGAAACGATGCCTTATGAGGAACGGCTAAGGGAGCTGGGCATGTTTAGCCTGGAGAAGAGGAGGTTAAGGGGTGATATGATAGCCATGTTCAAATATATAAAAGGATGTCACATAGAGGAGGGAGAAAGGTTGTTTTCTGCTGCTCCAGAGAAGCGGACACGGAGCAATGGATCCAAACTACAAGAAAGAAGATTCCACCTAAACATTAGGAAGAACTTCCTGACAGTAAGAGCTGTTCGACAGTGGAATTTGCTGCCCAGGAGTGTGGTGGAGTCTCCTACTTTGGAGGTCTTTAAGCAGAGGCTTGACAACCATATGTCAGGAGTGCTCTGATGGTGTTTCCTGCTTGGCAGGGGGTTGGACTCGATGGCCCTTGTGGTCTCTTCCAACTCTATGATTCTATGATTCTAAATAGGTGAAAAACTCTGGCTTTGGGGCTACAATACCCTGGTTATACCACCTTAACAAATTACAAGATTTTTGCACTATCGGCCTATAACTAAGGCAACTAAATAAAGCAGATGCTCATACCAAGCATGTTTACTTGGAAGTAACTCCCAATGAATTCAGTGGGGCATGTTCGCAGATATGCATAGAACTGCAGCAACTGAATGGACTTACTCCTAACTAAACATAAGCCATTTCTCCACATTGTAATGCAACCCCATTCAGTTTGCATTTATTAACCAAAAGATAATAAACAAATTGCATGTATTAAGGGAAGGCATGCGGTGGGGGGGGGGGGAGGTTATTAGTAAAATGAATGAGCAAAAATTTAGTAAGGTGTATATTAGGGCACTTACACTTACTTGCAGCGCAATAGTACTGGTAAGTGTGTCTACTCAGAAGCAAATTCTTCATCTTCAATAGGAGTTATTCCTACATAAGTATATCATAGAATTCTAGAGTTGGAAGGGACTCTGACGGTCATCTAGTCCAACCCTCTGCAGTGCAGCCATCACAATCAAAGCACTGCAGCTTTAGGCTACAATTGTACACACGTTTACTCAAGAGCAGGGCGGGCTTTTTTCTCCCTAAAAAAATGTTTATGGGTACTCTCAGGGCTGGATTTAGGTTTAATGAGGCCCTGAGCTACTGAAAGTAACGGGGCCCTTTATATGTCCAGCTGTCCTTTGTCAACAACAAATTGTCGCTTTTTGTGTGTGCTGAATATATACTATATGGTAGTTTATGGACCTAATAGGTATCTAAAGCCATTTGCTACTGTTGCTGTGTGTAGGTTTTATTTTATTTGTTTTTTATATTTTGGAAATGTACATCCAGTTTTTTTCCCATTTAAATTTTTTTGGGGGGGCCCTAAGCTATAACTTGTTTAGTTTATACGTAAATCCGGCACCGGGTACTCTCATTTTTACTCAAGAAAATCACCATTTTATAGTTCAGATCGGGGGAAAATAAATACAGTACAAAGATTCACAAAATGTTTAGGGGTATGCGTCCCCCTGCGTCCCCCCAGAAAAAAGCACTCCTTTTGAACTCAGTGGGCTAGACTTCCAAGTAAGCATACATTGGAGGCTGTTGTGCTTGTTTCACTAGAGCTAAAGAGGAATAGATTTGCTCTGGTTCCATTCCTGACCCTTTCCTTTGGCTGAGTAAGGATCACGTCATGATCAAGCGTCTTACCATGATGCTGTAAGTCAGAGCAGTGAGTCAGAGGGTCACCATTTCGGATATCTTGTCGTCTAGTGCGTCTAAAGGAAACAGATTAGAGAAACCAGTAAATCTCCATTGCATTCATTCACTGAATTTTTAAATATAGGTATATAAAAGCAATGAAAACCTAGACAACATCTTAAAAAGCAGAGACATCACCTTGCCAACAAAGGTCCGTATAGTAAAAGCCATGGTTTTCCCAGTAGTGATGTATGGAAGTGAGAGCTGGACCATAAAGAAGGCTGATCGCCGAAGAATGGATGCTTTTGAATTATGATGCCGGAGGAGACTCTTGAGAGTCCCATGGACTGCAAGGAGATCAAACCTCTCCATTCTGAAGGAAATCAGCCCTGACTGTTCACTGGAAGGACAGATCCTGAAGCTGAGGCTCCAATACTTTGGCCACCTCATGAGAAGAGAAGTCTTCCTGGAAAAGACCCTGATGTTGGGAAAGATGGAGGGCACAAGGAGAAGGGGATGACAGAGGACAAGATGGTTGGGCAGTGTTCTCAAAGCTACCAGCATGAGTTTGACCAAACTGCGGGAGGCAGTGGAAGACAGAAGCGCCTGGTGTGCTCTGGTCCATGGGGTCACAAAGAACTAAATGACTCAACAACAACAAAAAGGGGGGAATACTTTAGAAGGGCAGCCTGACCCACAGAAACTGAGCTGGTGAAGATTTTCTTGGCTTAAAAACAATTTAGGGAAATCCTGCTGGATGCCTCTGTCAGGAAAGCAAATGGGTCAACCAGACAACACTAGGGATATTATTAGTTATATTCAGAGAGAGATGTCACCCAGAGATATGGATGCTTGAAGGAAATGATCCATTCCTTTTGTGAACAACAATCCAAACCATTTTCTGTCAGTGTTCGCATTCAGAAGTCAATAATTCCACCCCAAGTGAGCATTGTTGCTGCAGTGGCCAAGGCCCTGGGGGGGTATTGATTACAAGTAAATTAAGTGTCTGAGATGCAGGCAGTTGAATTCAGGAGAGTTCGGCGTGCGCACCAGGGAGCCACGGCTTCCTTCAATCTAGAGTACAGCCATGTGCACACAATGCCATGAAAGCACATTCAAAACACATTCCTTCCCTCCAGTAATTCTGGGCACTGCCGCTTTCCCCTCTCAGAGTTACACCTCCTAGCAACCTGTATCAAATGACAAGCACACAATTCTTTGAGGTAAATAACACGCTTCGAATGCGCTTTCAGCGTGTGGCATGTATGCAGCCCAATCTCAAATGCGGCATCTTCTCAGACAAAGTGAGATCAGCCAAGATATCTCTAACCCAGTCTCTTTAGATTATTTCATTTCGTCAACAGTGATTCAGAGGTAGCCAGGCTACGGGTAGCTAACACCTGGCCCAGGGAAGAGCCACTCCCTCAAGTGGTTATTCCCTCTTCTTGGTAACCCAAACCTCACTGGTTTTGATGGCAACAAAATCTTTTTTAAAAAAATTAAGTAGACACAGTGCAAATTAAACCTTCCAATGACTGGGAAGGGGGCAATAACTGTCCTCTTCAGATGATCTGCATGGATCAGCTGGGAGTGGGGGGGGGGAGCTGTGAGCCTGTGTGGGACACCCATTTCTGGCAACACCTGCTGCTGGAATGTGACCAAGGGAGGCTGCCAAAAAAGGCTAAGCATCTGCATTCTAGACTGCAGCGTACGTAAAGGTAAAGGGACCCCTGACCATTAGGTCCAGTTGTGGCCAACTCTGGGGTTGCGGCGCTCATCTCGCTTTATTGGCTGAGGGAGCCGGTGTACAGCTTCCGGGTCATGTGGCCAGCATGACTAAGCCGCTTCTGGCGAACCAGAGCAGCGCACAGAAACGCCGTTTACCCTCCCACTGGAGCGGTACCTGTTTATCTACTTGCACTTTGACGTGCTAGGTTGGTAGGAGCAGGGACCGAGCAACGGGAGCTCATCCCGTCACGGGGATTCGAACCGCCGACCTTCTGATCGGCAAGCCCTAGGCTCTGTGGTTTAACCCACAGCGTACATGCCATACCTTTAAAGCATGCCTCAAGTGTCCTGGGAACTGTAGTCTGCCCTTTGCAGAGCTACAATTCCCAGCACCCTTAACAAACGGCACTTCCCAGGATTCTATGGGAGAGAAAAAATGCGCATAAAAGGTATGAGTTAATAGTTATTCAGTCTGGCTTGGCCACCATTTTGGTGATGCAGAACAATGAAGTACTGATGACTAGAATCAGAATTTAAGTAAACCTCAGGTGCTTGGGTTAAATAATCTAAAGCAATGCTTGCCACAGAATAGGATGAATTATATGTCTTGGTTAGAACATTAGGTTGAAAACTAGTTAGTGGGTTGAATAACTACCAAAAATTATTATTACAACCCATAGCAACATGTCTTTAAGCAACACCAAACCACCTACTGGATCTCTCTTTCTTTGCTTTAATAATGTTTTGTACCTTTTCAAAAAGAAAATGTGCACTGTAGAAAGGAGAACTATGTCTGTGTTTGCTTTGTCCACTTCCTTTGTATCAAAACAGTAGTGGCAAAAAACTCCCTGTTCAACCCATGGAAAAGAGATGCCTTTGAGCAGAAGAAAGAACAGGGCAAACAAAGATGTTGTGAAGAGGCTGAACACTTCGCTTGGAGAAGAAAAGAAACAGCGAAGGAAGAAGAAGTCAGGCAAGTGGGTTGTGGGGGAGACAAAAGAGGATTAGGTCTCTGAACAATGATGGAAGCTCATCACGGAAGCAGAAGTCAAGGAGCCAGGAAAAACCCTCACATTTTTCACCCCTGGCATCTGTTGTATTCAGTGAAGCTTCTTTGGATTTAGTCAAAATCTAAAAGATATATTAGATAAATCTAAAAGAGATATTAGGCTGTATTCAGTCTAAGTACTACTTAGGTAAAGGCAAAGGTACCCCTGCCCGTACGGGCCAGTCGTGTCCGACTCTAGGGTTGTGCGCCCATCTCACTTAAGAGGCCGGGGGCCAGCGCTGTCCGAAGACACTTCCGGGTCACATGGCCAGTGTGACATCGCTGCTCTGGTGAGCCAGAGCCGCACATGGAAACGCCGTTTACCTTCCCGCTAGTAAGCGGTCCCTATTTATCTACTTGCACCCGGGGGTGCTTTCGAACTGCTAGGTTGGCAGGCGCTGGGACCGAGTGATGGGAGCGCACCCCGCCGCGGGGATTCGAACCGCCGACCTTTTGATCGGCAAGCCCTAGGCGCTGAGGCTTTTACCCACAGCGCCACCCGCGTCCCTAAGTACTACTTAGACTCACTGAAATTCATAGACATGGCCAACTTAGGCCCGTTGCTTCCAGTAGGTTTGCTGCTGAAACGTAGCTGAATATAACCCAATGGCTTTTTACATCAGTGAGCTAGGGTTATACCCATGGATCTAATACTCACAAATATGGGGAAAATTTATACTAATTAGGAAACCTGCTAATCTAAATCATTTGTAGGCTCAATATGAACAGACAAACTGCAACAAAACATGTCTCTCCCATATCGGTCTCTACTGACACATCAGGCGCTGCAACCTCCCAATGGTTTGACTTCACCTCCAAAGGCGGACTTCTCCATTGTCTCTCAAGACAGGCGGATGCCACCATGAATGGTGTGTTCAGGAATTTGCTTCAGCACAGGAAGGCTTTATCTCTGGAAGTTCTCAGGGACGTGCATGAGGGGATTGGTCCAATGTCCTCAGGTGCACAGACTCCTCTCCAGATAGTTGTATGCTTAGGTCTGAAGATGGTTTCTAAGTGAAAAGTCTGAGTGATCTGGAACCCTGACTAGACAGGGCTCCCAGGTGTCCAGCAGAGCATGCTCAGAAACAGTCTTCAGACCTTTGCGCTAAACATGCAAAGACCAGAAGTGGAGCCTGCGCAGCCAGACTCATTGGCGCAGACTCATTGGCGCAAGACTTCAATGTGCCCCCCTGCCTCCATCCCCAGGTGAAGCCTTCTTGTGTTCAGGTGAACACCTGAATGTGGCCACAGTCTAAGCCAGGAGTTCCCAAATTGTCGTGGTTCATAATGTGTCCAGGGATTGGTGGTTGAAGATGCCCACTGAATATTTATACTGATTAGTAACTGCATGTTCACTGTGTTTCTTATTTCTATGCATTCTTCTGTGGAATCCGTTGTAGCGCAATAGAATACAGTGGTGCCCCACAAGACGAATGCCTCGCAAGACGGAAAAACTCGCTAGATGAGTTTTCCGTTTTGGAGGTGCTTCGCAAAACGAATCTCCTATGGGCTTGCTTCGCAAGACGAAAATGTCTTGCGAGTTCCTGCTGGTTTTTTCCCCTCCCCCCCCTTTTCTAAGCCGCTAAGCTGCTTATCAGCTGATCCAATCAGCAGATAAGACGCTAAAAGCCGCTAATAGCGCTAATAGCGCTAAGCCGCTTATCAGCTGATCCAATCAGCAGATAAGCCGCTAAAAGCCTCTAAAAGCCGCTAATAGCGCTAATCCGCTAATCCTTCAATGGGCTTGCTTCGCAAGACGAAAAAAAACGCTAGACAAAGAGAATCACAGAACGGATTCTTTTCGTCTTGTGAGGCACCACTGTATAAAAAATAAAAACGACAATTAAAAATAGAACTAAGAATGATACAGCACTTAGCGCAGCACACTGCTACAATGGGCAGAAAAATCATGAAGCGATCTGCCTTTTTTTTTTTTTTTTGGCAATTTTCAAGTGGTCCGCAGGGGGAAAGTTTTGGAACCAAGGGCCTAAGCAGAAACTGGGTATCACTTGAAACCAGTAGTGGAAGATGCGGCAGCAGCACTCACCTGACTGCTGGTCACAGGGCTAAGTGGTGGTCAGGTGGAAAGCCTGACGGATTGGCTCCACCAGTGCGTTTGCCTCATGCCATGCCACACACACCACACAGCGATGCAGGTGTCCGACGGTCAGGCGTGCGCTGCTGCCTCCCCCCCCCATGGGGCCCACTACTGCTTGAAACTGTCACTTAAGGAATCAGGTGAGGACCTTGAAGGAGAAGTGGAAAGACACTCAAATCCATCCTTACCTCTTAGCGGTGGGAAAGTAACGAGAGCACGAGGCACCATCCCAGGCGCAGTATGGGTCCCTAGCAAGGCAGCACTCGGCACATGCTTTACCATACACATCGCAGCGGTGCAAGGGAAGCTGTGAAACGCCAACAGCTGAGCCAATGTAGAGCTGTTGCTGTTTGTGGCAGGGGGGAGAGAGAAAGAGAAAGAGATGGTAAGTAAGCCTGCTTCATTCAAAAAGAATCTCCCTCATTTATCTCTCAGCACTTTTGGCCCTTACAACATGCCGCACAAGTTCCAAAATTCAGAATCATTCGACTCTTGCTTCTTCTTTGTGTTATTATGACAAGAAAAGGATCAGAGTTGGTTAAGAAATTCCATTTGTATGGATTCCAGTGTGGACCGACCTGTGTCACTCCTCCCGGACTAATGTGCGGACCACAATTCTTGGCTCAAAACGTTTTAGGATAAAACATATTTAAAAATGCATCCATTAAGATAAAATTATTTCAATATGCTTTCTGCAATAAGATATGTAATTACAACTGTATTTAAATATTCTTTTTAAAAAACCAAATAGGATTTTGCATGCATTTTTTTAATAAAAAAAAAGGTAAGTTGCAGATAAATACAGAAACAGGATGGAATGGACTTTTAGGAACAAATATATGCAAATTTGATACAGACCAGAATCCATCTATCTCTATAAAGGAATCTCCCATAGGGAGAGTCATAATTTCCAGCTGTGCCTAAAGTGCTGCAAGGCCCTTTTTGAACATTACATCATGCAGCTGAACATGGGGATGTGGATTCCTGTACATACCAGCTTCCCACTCCACATTTCCATAGTCCACACCTGCCTATCTGCCCATCCTCCCTTCCAGGTCAACTGAATCCTGAACACCATCTCTAGCCTGTCAAATTAAGGTTCCTCCTGCACAGCAAGGCCCTTTGTTGTTGTACCTGAACTATCACAGAAGCATCAAGCGTTTCATAAACTTGATTCATTTGGAAGGTTAACTAACAAGAGTCTTCTGCTGCCACCTGATTAAGCAGAAAAACCTGGAGAAGAAAAACACGCTACCTCGACTCTGGAGGTCTACAACTGCCTCTCTGCTCTGACGGCACAAGCTCTTCTGTTTGCTTCAGTGGGGAGGGAGGCAGCCAAGGGATGAGTTTTGGGAGGCTGCTTTGATTGTTATCTTTTGCTCTGCACGGGACGTAAAGTTCATCACGTCACTCCATGAAAAGCCCCGAGTTCACAAAGAACAATGCATTTAATATCTAAAGCTGGGAGTGCTCAAGAATCAGGAATCAACATGCTCTCAAAAACGCCTCTAATTCAAAGATGCAATCAATGCCAGAAGCTTGTCATAGTGCGTCGCCTATGTGTATTGTTTTCTTTCCTCCTCCCTTCACTTGGGGCTACACCAACACTTTATAGGCTTCACTTTACGTGAATAACTTAGCTGGAGAAAACTTTTGATATTGTAAATTTGTTTTCCAAGGGATCAGGGAGAATTGTAATCCCTCCTGAATACATAAAGGGGCCTTTGATCGAGAAGTTGTGCTTAAATGCATGGTTCATTATACAGTGTAATCTGCTCCTTTAAAAAGAATGTACTTGTAAAAATAATCAAAAGCAGAGCATTCTGGTACCATATGAATATATATATATATCTTGACAGCTTTGTTTTGAAAATAGTTTTCTCTAGAATAGCACATTCTTTTAAATCTCCCCCTACCCCTTGTTGTTTTAGGTGATAAACTGTGCGAGGGAAGTGGCCCCAAACAAAATATTTCATGTCAAACTCATTCATTTTAGGCACGTTTCCAGTACTCAATGGGGTTCCTAGCTGGACTGCCCAGAATTCTGACTATTGAGATGGCTTTACCCCTTTCTCATCGAAAGCTATATCAGTGGCTGATATGATACACATCTGTTTTCATATCTTTAAAAAGAATACCAAACATATGCATCAGAAAGATGTGTTATAAATTTAGAAAAGTTACATAAATAGAACATGGGCTTGTGGTGTATCTGCCGCTTGCCTCAAGATGTTCCAGAAAGGACACAAAAAGGATTTCCAAACACCTATCCAAGTCTGTCTCACAAGTTTCATTTTTACAAAATGTGTCCGTTTCAGCCACCATTACTCTAGTTGTTGTAAGAAGATCCTGTGCCCAAGAGTGATGCTCCTTACTTACGTTAGAGACTCAGTACAATGCCTTCAGCAGCAAAAGAAGCCTAATTCCGATATGTAACTGTACATTATAAAAACAGCCCTGTACAAAGTCAGACCAACAGTCCACGGGTGAGTCTGCTGGATCTCCCTGGAGATGCTGGGGATTTAACATTCAGAGCTAAGCTAATGGCCCTCCCTCAGAGCCTTTGGCCATCAAGGCTCAATTTTAATGTAGCTTCATCTAATGGATAAGGGAACTCTCACATTTTATCTCCAACAGATTCCATGGTGAGCAGCTTTAGAGACAGGCAGGCCAGTCTTCCCATGGTGCAGAAGGTCTAAAGAAAGTGGCCTCACTCTGCATCTTCAGGCTGCTTCAAGGATGTAGGGTGGTGCAAGGCATAGCTGTCAACTTTCAGATTTGAAAATAAGGGATCAGCAGCCTCAAAATTAAGGGATCAGCAGCCTTACCTGCCCTAGGGAGCCTCAAAAATAAGGGATCAGCAGTCTCACCTGTCCCGGGGACAGTCTATGGGATATCTAACAATCTGGGATAGCAGCAGGAAGCAGCGGGAAATGGAATAAGGGAATTTCCCGCAAAAAAAGGGAAGGTTGACAGCTATAGTGCAAGGTGCTAAAGTGTGCTATGGGAACCAAGCCCTCTGGGTTCCTTTGCCAGAATGGCCCCTCTTTCATGTCTTCCCTTCGTCATCTCTGAAGTGCCTCCCAAATTCTGAGGGCCAAAGTACTGTCATACATTTGTGGAGGGCCACATTCCCGTATATTCCTGAGTCCAATCGAAGTAAGACTCAGTCAAGGCTAGGGGAGTTAAAACTGTGCCAAACAAGGGACCCCTGAATTTAGCATATTAAAACATGGCTTCCTGCATCCTGGAAATCACCAGCTCATGGTGGTTCCAGATGGGTAGCAATTGTTTGACATTGATAGCATGACAACTCCCACTTTGTATAAAGCAGTTGCTATACACTGAACACTTCCATTGTGATCAATGGGTCTTTGTAAAAGTGAATTTTGCACATTCATTAGCCCCTAGTTCATGGGTAGGCAAACTAAGGCCCGGGGGCCGGATCTGGCCCAATTGCCTTCTAAATCTGCCCGCAGACGGTCCAGGAATCAGCGTGTTTTTACATGAGTCCTTTTATTTAAAATGCATCTCTGAGTTATTTGTGAGGTCTGCCTGGTGTTTCTAAATGAGTAGAATGTGTGCTTTTATTTAAAATGCATCTCTGGGTTATAGGAAACATAGGAATTCATTCATTCCCCCCCCCCAAAAAAAATAGTTTGGCCCCCCACAAGGTCTGAAGGACAGTGGACCGGGCCCCTGCTGAAAAAGTTTGCTGACCCCTGCACTGAACACTTCCACTGCGATCAATGGGTCTTTGTAAAAGTGCATTTTGCACATTCATTAGGCCCTAGTTGGTGTTATAGAGGAAGAAGCAGGTGAGAAGGAAGCCCGGTAGTGATTGTGCCAATGCTGGAGAACAGGAGATTTGACCCTCATGACCTGCAGCCAGTGACTCCTGGGGATGCAACATCTCTAGAGCTTGGAACAAGGATCTTTGTTTCAGAGACTAATTAGGCAGTTCATTTCCACTTCATAGCTAGCGAAGCACACGCCAAGACTTTCCCTCTTCTTTGTCTGTCAGAATTTCCATAAGAAACTAGAAACATTTATGAAAAGGAATGGGAGGCAGCTGGCATCAATATCTTTTCAGGCAAGCAAGTTAAGGTCTCTGAAATATGGGACCCAATAACTATTTAAGAGTCTCAAGATTGTATGTACAGTACCTGCTTTGTGGAAATCTTCATGGCTGAAATAGCTGTGGGTTCCTGGAAAAGAGAGTTACAGTTATAGTAAAGATGCTTTAAATAGCTGCTTCCCTTAAGACGATGAGAATTGGGTGCCTCGCCATGGATAGCTCTTACTGACTTTCACGCTGAAACACCGTTGTTGCTATGGATGCATTCAAATGCATTTGTGCCTGCGCAATTGTGCATGTTGAAACTCAACACAAGGATTAATCAAGCATGCATTCTACAAAGGTCCAGTGGAGGCATCATAGCAGCCCTGCAAAAATAGTGGTTTGCAAATTGGGAGCCAGCTTCAGGAATGCACACCTATGTCCCTATCTCAGTGGGAATTATCCCCCCCTTTAACCATGGTTTATCAGGGATGCTGGTGGTGCTGTGGGTTAAACCACAGAGCCTAGGACTTGCCGATCAGAAGGTTGGCAGTTCAAATCCCCATGACAGGGTGAGCTCCCATTGCTCGGTCCCTGTTTCTGCCAACCTAGCAGTTCAAAAGCACATCAAAGTGCAAGTAGATAAATAGGTACCACTCTGGCGGAAAGGTAAATGGCGTTTCCGTGCGCTGCTCTGGTTCGCCAAAAGCAACTTAGTCATGCTGGCCACATGACCCGGAAGCTGTACGCCGGCTCCCTTGGCCAATAAAGCGAGATGAGCGCCACAACCCGAGAGATGGTCACGACTGGACCTAATGGTCGGGGTCCCCTCTACCTTTACCTAACCATGCTTTAGCATCATACTGAAGCTAACCAGGGTCTCTCTTCTTCAGGGCTTATCAACTGCTGTGTGATTCCTTTGCTTCATAATATTGGCAACTGCTAGGGGGACAGAGATCATGATGATGTCACCATACCAGTAAATATGCAAAATGGTATGTAGAGGGGAATAACTCCAAGCAGGGCTGCCATTTCTGGTAGGAATTCCACACTGAGGAACGATGCCTTATGAGGAACGGCTAAGGGAGCTGGGCATGTTTAGCCTGGAGAAGAGGAGGTTAAGGGGTGATATGATAGCCATGTTCAAATATATAAAAGGATGTCACATAGAGGAGGGAGAAAGGTTGTTTTCTGCTGCTCCAGAGAAGCGGACATGGAGCAATGGATCCAAACTACAAGAAAGAAGATTCCACCTAAACATTAGGAAGAACTTCCTGACAGTAAGAGCTGTTCGACAGTGGAATTTGCTGCCAAGGAGTGTGGTGGAATCTCCTTCTTTGGAGGTCTTTAAGCAGAGGCTTGACAACCATATGTCAGGAGTGCTCTGATGGTGTTTCCTGCTTGGCAGGGGGTTGGACTCAATGGCCCTTGTGGTCTCTTCCAACTCTATGATTCTATGATTCTATGTGTCTTATGGATTGTAGACCTTTCTATTTTCTTATAGTTTCCTCATACGGGCTCAGTTTCTATCAAGGTACGCTGACATAGCCTGCTTCAAGCTTTCACACTTCACCCCCGGCGAGCCCATGGGGAACTGGATATGGCTCAGTAGATGCTAAGCATGCAGACTCTCCAGTGCAAATGGGTTATTAAACTTGGTATTGGAAGGCATCAATTACAGGCCTTACCGAAATGTTTGCTCAGCTGTTCAGGGAGACACTGCACAAATCAGGTTAAAAAGGCATTTGTTATCAGTGTAATACATCTGGAATGCCTTCAGTTTGGCTGGAGCTGTCAATGGAAAGTGTTGTGTTCGGCATACTGCAACTCAGGCTGTTAAATTCATTCTTTGGTGACATAAAATTAGATCCACCCACCCCAGGGATATGTGAAAACTCAAAAGTGATGGGTTGCACTGAAACTTCGTATCAGATTTCTACCTAGGACTCGATTCCTTTGGCGCATTAACCAACCCCCCTTCAAACTCCAGCTGCACCTGCAAGGAGAATAATTTCAACAGTATTTTATGGCAGCTGATAAGGAGCTCTTGGGGTCATGCTGAATGTTGAGGTGTGTGCATCCCCAGGCACCTTCACACCAGGATGTTCACTGCGGCAAGGGAGCAGAGGAATTGCAATGCCTGCTTCTAATGTTTTCTGGTGGTCCCCTCTTCCCACCTTTTCATTTTGCCCTTCAAGGGCAAATCTGCACTGCCACACCAAGTAGGGCCTTTGCCAAGCCTCTCTTTCTCCTACCACTTTCTCTCCTGACTGCTAAGCCACTTTGGACTTTGGAAGTAGCTTGGGACAAGTGGAAAGCAAGAGACAAGGAGGTACCTAAGCACCCGTCCTCTTGCCCACATGTGCAAAGGCCACTAAGGGTGGAGTTTCAGCCTCAATGTCAGCTGTCAAAGATGTTTTTGCTGTCAGTTCCATCACTGAGTCCACCCGTTTTTTTGGCTCACCTCGCCAGATTCTGCCAGCCTCTGTTTCTGATTGATCAGATACTGCTCTGGCTCAGCCCCAGACTTGCATGGGTCAACTACTAGTCACAGCTCCATGCCCACCCCAGCACAGGTGGTGGGACTCAAAACCAAAAGTTGGAAACTACTTTTTCAAGGCTGGAAAATGTGATACAATGGTCTCTCCCACACACACACACACATCTGAGTCACCATAGCCTACCCCTAGGCATCTGAAACGTAAGGCAAAAGCCTCCAGGACAGAAGGCATGATTTGTTCCAGAAAGTGAGACAAAGCACCTCTCCTTTTAGAAATCAAGCTCTTGGCTTGTCTCTTTAATTTTTGGCTTAATGGAGCATGGCATTCATTTTGTTTCATTTGTAGAAGCTCATGCAATGGCCCGGTCCCTAGACTGCTTTATACTATAAGTAGCCGATTTGCTGCATGCAACAGAGAAAACAACCACAGGCCACCAGCTACTCTTGTGATTTCGTCTCATTCCTTGAGATTTATTTCTTGTTCAAAACCAGGGGTTCAGATACCCACTGCACAATTAACCAGAACCTGACAATGAGGCACACCTCATTGAGTCAGTGACTCATTCACACACAGGTTGTGCTTCCGATGTAAAGCCCAGAACGTTGCATGCAAACAGTCCTAGAATACATGGCCCAAATAACATGGTGCCTATTCATGAGGCAAAGCAAGCAAGTGATGGGATGGGTGGAAATCAAGAAGTCTCGCTTTGTAGGATGCTGCTTCTAGGAGAAAGGAAAGCTTGGATTTTTCCCCTGGGACTTCCGGTTCGGCGCCAGCGCTAATGGCTGCTCTCTCTCCGAGCTCCGGAGAGAGGACGGCTCTGCGAGTTCGGGTCTGACCTGCTTCGGCAAGCGGGGGACCCCTAAAATCACAGGAACGGATCCTGTGAACAAGGAGATTCGGTGGGCACCCGAAGCGCCCCCTCTTTACCGCAGAAAGAGCCTTTTTAAAGGCTCCGGAACGACAACGGGGGAGCGCGGTGCTGAGAATCGCTACCCAGCCCGCAGAGTGAAGCCGCGTCGCCATCAGTGGAGAGCGCCGATTCCCTTCCTGAATAATCTGGACAAAAAAGACCCGTGAGTAAGACTGTACCTCTATTCGTGCTAAAATTACCTGAAACTAGGCTGAAAACGGGAAAGGCAAAAATTAAGGAAGTCTGCCTTCCCCCGACTGCATGACAATCAAAGCAACGAAAGTTACTAAGCTGCATCCGCGAGGAAAAACTGTTTTTAACTGCTTGAACCCGACATTTGGACTTTGACTATCCCCTCCAGCTTGCAGGGCAGAGGGGAGGAAAAGGTGACTTTATAAGCTGCATGACTAATTTAATGGAAAAGGAAACCTTCTGCAGCCTCCAACCTGGTACGAACTGCTCATAAAACAAAGGAACACTGAACTGACTTCAGATTCCTGCGAAAGTAACAAAGTGGAAGCTTCATTGTTTATTTGTTACAAAGTTTTGGGACTTTGTGGATATATTATATCAGGGAAGGCTGGGACTCTATCTACTGGGAAAGTGTTGCAATATACATATAGAAGCCTCCTGATAAATTTGCTTTTTAATACTCTTTATTTCGGTTTGCGGACATTCTGCTTTGCTCCCTCTAGAGGGTAAACTAAAAGTTGCTACGCTTTGGGACAGTGGAATTTTCCTTTAGGAGAAGGCTCTTGTGGGAATTGACCTTGGGATATGAGTGGCCCAGCAGAAGAGATAAGCACGAGAGCCAAGACAAGGCAATATCAACAACAGCTACAGCAACATAAGAAAAGAGGCTCGATCTCAGGAATAACTTCGACAGTGACAACAGGACAAGAAAGAGGTACAGCAGTCTCCATGGATGCAGTATCGCAAGCCCTTCTTAAGATAAATCAATCCCTGGAGAATTTAACAAAGCAAACGGCAGAGAACACTAAGAAATTGACAGAGAACTCACAGAAATTGACAGACTTGACAGCAAGACTTGATTTGAATACAGAATCTATAAATAAGCTTACGCAAGAAAACTCTGCCACACGTCAAATTGCGGAGGAAGCCAGAACTATTGCTGGAGAGACTCAGGAAAAATTAGAACCGATTGCCAAGAAGGTCTATGACCACGATGCAACTCTGGCATTGTGGGAATTACAAAGAAAAGAAAAGAATCTGAAATTACGATCAATTCCAGAGGATGAAGGAGACAATCTTACGGACTTTTTAATGAAGGAGTTTGCTGATGCCTGGGAAGACTTAGAGGAAGACGAAATCAAAATCATAACGGCATTCAGACTGGGCAGAAGACAGAATAGAAAGGTACCGAGAGACTGCTTGATTACCTTGAGATCGAAAGAGGAAAGAGACAAAATATTAAGACTGCACTTTGAAAAGGCCTTACAAATTGGGAATTCACCGATACAGATCTTTAAAGATATCCCTAAACATATTCTGGACTTGAGAGCTTCTTATAAGGACTTGGTCTACCTGCTCAAGAAGAATAACATTCGTTTTAGGTGGGAATTTCCACAGGGACTGTCTTTTGATTACAGGAGGAAGAAGGTGAAAATAAAGACGACACAGGATAAGGACAGTTTCCTGCATAAAAATCAAGAAGATCTACAGAAAGGAACTGTAGACCCAATTGCTGAACAAAGGAGCGTAATAGACATTTTGAACCTTTCATTTGGACAGAACCTTCCACCACCAACAGAGGAGGAACAACAATTGGGAGCAGTTGGAGGAATACCAGAAAAATAACAAGATGGCCCTGCAATTCCTTAGCTGGAATTGTAATGGGATGAACATGCCTTTGAAGAGACGACAAGTATTCCATATTTTGTACAGAGAACAATTGGACGTGATTTGCTTACAGGAAACTCACATAACCAGAGCCCACAGGAGACTGCTTATGAATAAAAAATTGGGACAAGAATTTATCTCGTCGGACAAAGTGAAAAAAAGAGGAGTTGTGATTTATGTAAAAGAGAAGTGGGCCCCAAAAATGATTTTTAAAGATGAAGAAGGAAGATATTTAGCGGTGGAGATTCAAGCACAAGGAGAAAAATTTCTGATAATTGGGATTTACGCACCAAATGAAGGTAAAGCAGAATTCTTCAAAAAACTTCATGAAACCCTGACGGACTACTTGGAATATAATATGATAATCATGGGAGATATGAATGGTGTAGTTTCTACAAACATGGACAAGACACAAAGACTGATACTTACTAAAGAAGGGAGACTCCCGAAGACTTTTTTTGAAATGACTGAAAACATGGACTTAATAGACATTTGGAGAACAAGGAACCCTCTTGAAAGAGAGGGAACCTTTTTCTCCCAAGCAAAGATGACCTGGACCAGAATCGATCAAATCTGGATTACTAGTGGAATGGCTCCGAAGATTAAGAAGGTAGAAATCTGCCCAAAAACCTGCTCCGACCATAACGCCGTGAAGATGGAAATGAAACTTACAACAACTGGTCAGTTTAGATGGAGAATGAATGACACCCTGTTTCGAGATAGAGAGTTCCACTTGAAGGCCCAAAAAACCTTAAAGGATTATTTTGAAATTAATCTAAGGGGCGATGTGGAAAGAAGAGTGATCTGGGACGCAAGTAAAGCTGTGATGCGAGGGTTTTTGATTCAACAAAATTCAATAAAGAAGAGAAAGCAAAAGGAGAAAAGAGAAAAAATTTTGGAAAAGATAAAAGAAGGAGAGAAAAAACTAAGGTCAAAACCAAAGTCCCAGGAGATTTTGAGGGAGATTAAATTGTATCAAACACAATATATGGAATTGATGAACCAGGAGATAGAGTGGAAAATAAAGCAAATGAGACAAAAGACATTTGAGTCGGCAGACAAATGTGGCAAACTCCTGGCATGGCAACTCAAGAAAAGACAGAAATTAAATACAGTTTCAAGTTTAGAAGTGGATGGAAGGACCATATCTAAACCAAATGAGATAAGAAACTGTTTTGTGAGTTATTTCAAAAAACTTTATTCCCAAGGATTACAAAATGAAGAAGACATAGATAAATTCCTTAATAAATATGGATTACAAAAAATCTCTGCTCAAAGTAAGGTGGATTTAAACCAGAGAATAACAGAACAAGAGATAGAGGGTGCCATTCAGGACATGCAATTGGGCAAATCTCCAGGGCCAGATGGACTGACTTCCAGATACTACAAATCGTTAAAGGAATGGTTGATACAACCGTTAAAGGATGTTTGTAATGAGATTTTAGAGGGAAAAAAGGCACCTGAATCGTGGAAAGAAGCATATATTTCACTCATACCAAAGACAGAGACTGAAAAGACGCAATTGAAGAACTACCGCCCAATCTCGTTACTCAATGTGGATTACAAAATTTTTGCAGACATTTTAGCAAAAAGATTCAAAAGAGTACTGATGGAAAAGATTCATAGAGACCAAGCAGGCTTTCTCCCAAAGAGACACCTCTCAGATAATGTTAGGAATATAATAGACATTTTGGAAAAGTTAGAGGTGAACATAAATACTAAAGCAGTTCTGATATTTGTGGACGCGGAGAAAGCCTTTGACAACATCTCTTGGAGTTTTATGAAAAAGAACCTTCATGGGATGGGGGTAGGCCAAGGATTTGAGAACGGTATGGGTGCGATATATTCTGAACAAAGAGCTCAGCTGATTGTAAATAATGTAATAACTGAGGAACTCAAGATAGAAAAAGGAACACGACAGGGGTGCCCAATGTCCCCATTGCTCTTTATTTCGGTTCTGGAGGTGTTGCTGAATATGATTAGAAATGACCAGCAGGTTAAAGGTGTACAGGTCGGAGCAAAACATTACAAGTTAAGGGCTTTCGCAGATGACTTGGTTTTAACTTTACAAGAGCCATACACTAGCACGAAAAAGGTGTTGGAGATAATTCAACAATTTGGCCAGGTAGCTGGATTTAAATTGAATAAACAAAAAACTAAAGTCTTAGGGAAAAACCTGACAGATATGGAGAAGAATAAGTTTCAAGAAGAGACAGGTTTGATGGTGGTTAAGAAGGTGAAATACCTAGGGGTTAATTTAACATCTAAAAACTTGAATTTGTATAAGGACAATTATGAAAAATGTTGGTCAGAAATTAAAAAAGATCTAGAAATATGGTCAAATTTGAGATTATCAATGTTAGGCCGAATTGCAGTAATTAAGATGAATGTATTGCCTAGAATGTTATTTTTGTTTCAAACTTTGCAGATTATTGACAAGATGGACTGTTTCAAGAGGTGGCAGAAAGATATTGCGAAATTTGTCTGGCAGGGCAAAAAGCCCAGAATAAAATATAAAATACTAACAGATGTAAAAGAAAGAGGGGGATTTGCCCTGCCGGACTTAAAATTGTATTATGAGGCAGCAGCATTCTGCTGGCTGAAAGAGTGGATGCTCCTCGAGAATACAGATATCTTGGACTTAGAAGGTTTCAATAACGCATTTGGTTGGCATGCATATTTATGGTATGACAAAATCAAAGTGCATAGTGCCTTTAAAAATCACATTGTAAGGAAAGCGTTGTTCAATGTATGGATGAGATACAAAGACCTGTTGGAAAACAAAACCCCTAGATGGTTGTCACCCTTAGAGGCGAAGGCCCATAAGAAAGTCAATATGGAGGTCGGATGGCCAAAGTATTGTGAGATTTTAGAACAGGATGGAGAGAAACTGAAATTAAAGAGCCATGAAAAACTAAAACCCAAAGTACAAGATTGGCTCCACTATTATCAAATAACGGAGGTTTTTAAACAAGACAGGAAAATTGGCTTCCAGGTGGAAAAATCAAAACTTGAGACAGAATTGCTAGAACCCAATACTAAGAATTTGTCAAGAATGTATAACTTGCTGTTGAAATGGAATACACAAGATGAAATAGTTAAATCAGCTATGATTAAGTGGGCACAGGACATCGGCCATAACATTATGTCTGCTGACTGGGAAAGGTTGTGGAACACCGGAATTAAATTCACGGCATGTAGTGCCTTAAAGGAAAATGTGATGAAAATGGTATATAGGTGGTACATGACCCCAGTCAAGCTAGCAAAAATTTACCACTTGCCTGACAATAAATGTTGGAAATGTAAGGAAATTGAAGGTACCTTTTATCATCTTTGGTGGACATGCCCGAAGATTAAGGTTTTCTGGGAGATGATATATAATGAAATGAAAAAGGTATTTAAATATACCTTTCTTAAGAAACCAGAGGCCTTTCTCTTGGGCATTGTCGGCCAATTGGTGCTAAAAAAGGATAGAACTTTCTTTATGTATGCAACAACAGCAGCAAGAATACTGATTGCAAAGTATTGGAAGACACAAGATCTACCCACCGTGGAAGAATGGCAGATGAAAGTGATTGACTATATGTCATTGGCGGAAATGACGAGCAGAATTCGGGACCAGGGAAAGGAGACTGCGGAAGAAGATTGGAAGAAATTTAAGATCTATCTTAAGGACTACTATAAACTTGAGGAGGTTTAGAATGTCGAGATTCTACAGAGAGAAAGGGTTGCAGTAATATAAGATTAGAATAAGAAAGGACTATGATGAATTAGAGTTGAAAAAAATATTTATAAGTTGCTATAAAATTTGGACACGAGGATGCAGAAAGGGGAGGTATGGGGAAGTCCGAGGAAAGGAGTTTATGAAAAGACATTATGAAACTATACTTGTTTGTTTGTTTGTTTTCTTTTTTGTGTTTGTGTGTTATAAAAATTTTTGTAAAACTAATAAAAAATATTATAAAAAAAAAAAAAGGAAAGCTTGACATGGGACAGCCTAAGAGGATTTGTCATTTTCTTTCTTTTTAAAATCTTAGCCAGTTGAATTTTAACAGTGACAATTAATTAATTAAATTTACAACAATTTGCAGGTGAATAAACAAGAATTCTGATGAAACATAGGAAGCTCTCAGACGCTTGGTCCATCTAGGTCAGAAGCATCGACAACGACTGGCTCTGGCTCTCTGGGGATCCAGTCAAGGGATCCAGGCATCACACCTGAGGCCCTTCAATCTCTGTGATCTACCATTGAGCAAGGAAAACAAACAATTCCCTTTGTTTCTAGACAATGCTTCCATATGCTGCAGTTGGCATCATCTTTAAAAAGGCATCTCTTGCTGCGTAGAAGAGATGTGGAATCCCACTTCCAAGATAATTTGTAAATTCTTACATTAAAGTAACTCCTTTTTTAAAAATCTGCCTGGCTGACTATGGGACAAGTTTTTAACTGATCAAAATGTTTATTGAATCAAGTTGATTAATCGGCAGTACAACTCAATCTCAGCTTTATCTTCTCATTTTCTTCATACTCCCCAGGATGGCACGAGATCAAAATCCATTTAAACAAAAACATGCATTGGAAATCAGCTCCTAAAACCATGCCAACTTTTGCCTACATTGTGTACTTCTTCAAAATTATTCTTAATTGTCATGTCATAGAAACCCTCAATGTCAGATAACAGACTTTTCACTACGCCTTTGTCTTCATGTCATATGCCCAGATGCAGAATTAATTCTGTATATTTTTCTGGGGAGAAGACAGGCAGCAAGACCTTCAAATGTTACAGATGGTTTTCACTGTAAATTGCAAACAGTCATATCTATTGGTTTGAGCAGCCCAGTGAACAAGGGGGGGGGGAGGAGGGGAGGAGAGTCAGCAATATAATTTTTGCTATTAGCTCACAACTGGCACTGAAAGCTCTGAGGTTTATTTTGACTAGTGCCTGAATCTCTAATTGAGAAGCTAATTAGAAAGGTTTGCTGGACTCTTCCACAATAAACCCCGTCTCTGCAGCTGCCTGCAGGGGGTGGCGAGGGCAGCAGCAGCAGGGGAGCGAAAACAGATCACCAACATTTCAATCACACTCACCCGAAAGACTGTCATTTCTTCCAGCAAAACTTCCTCCAAATCATGCCAGGTCTCTTTAGGGATAGAAACTACTTTCAAAACTGTCCCAATATCTGAAATAAAGACAGATACCATTTTGCCCCTTGAGTCCAAGAGCAGTCCAGTCTCAGATCTACAGAAGTTTTATGTTTCCCACAATACAAATTATCGTATTTCAAAAAGGGGATTATGCAGCAATGCGTTCTTTAGAGTCGGCTCCATACAATACCCATTTACCTTCAAAATGATCTCAAAAGTTCTCAAAAGTTTCCAAAGAAGGATTATACTGAAATCTTTTAATTGCATAAAACCCCCCCAAAAAATCTGAACTCTGAACCCATTTTAGCTGTCAGCAAATGAACAAGGCAGTGTAATGTTACCAATGAAATGTCAGCTGCCACAAATGTGTATTTAAAGACAGGAATACACAGGATCAGCTAGGGCTACATTTTATGATTTATTCTCAAGTCCAAAGTATTTCATGTTTTCTTTTTCTTTCTTTTTAAAAATAATAATACAAGGGCAGATGTGAAAGTGAGACTTCATGGGGACACACAGACAGCTGGAGGGATGCTGCCAAATTAATTAAGTTGTCAGATCTGTTAGGAATCAGCTGGTGATTCCGAACAGTGCAGAGTTTGAGTTGAGAGTCCTGCATTGGACTATATGAAACTTGGGGGTCCCAATTCTATGATTCTTTGAGATACAGCAACCAATATTGATGCTGTGTTTTCGCAGAACCTTATCAGGCATCATAGTGGACAGCGTCCCTGGAAATATATATATATATATATATGCTTTCGTAGATTTTCACGGGTACAGGAATGCAGGTTTTGGTGTCTTCGGGTGTCTTCCCGTGTAAGAGTTGGGGTGTCTAGGCGACGTTTCGACGAGGTCTCACTCGTCATCTTCAGGCTGGTGCTTTCGGCTTCTTGTTACTGGTAACAAGAAGCCGAAAGCACCAGCCTGAAGATGACGAGTGAGACCTCGTCGAAACGTCGCCTAGACACCCCAACTCTTACACGGGAAGACACCCGAAGACACCAAAACCTGCATATATATATATATATATATACACACACAGTGGTGCCCCGCAAGATGAATGCCTCGCAAGACGAAAAACTCCCTAGACGAAAGAGTTTTCCGTTTTGGAGGTGCTTCGCAAAACGAATCTCCTATAGGCTTGCTTCGCAAGACGACAATGTCTTGCGAGTTCCTGTGGTTTTTTCCCCCTCCCCCCCTTTTTCTAAGCCGCTAAGCCGCTTATCAGCTGATCCGATAAGCCGCTAAAAGCCGCTAAAAGCCACTAAAAGCCACTAAAAGCCACTAATAGCGCTAATCCGTCAATGGGCTTGCTTCGCAAGACGAAAAAACCGCTAGACGAAGAGAATCACAGAACGGATTCTTTTCGTCTTGCGAGGCACCACTGTATGTGTGTGTGTGTGTGTGTGTGTGTGTGTGTATATATTTCTTTACCGCTCTATACCCGAAGGTCTCAGGGTGGTTCACATAAAATATAGAATACATAAAATCAAAACAAAAGCAGCAACCCAATTAAAAAAAACAAAACCCAAAAGAGCCAGCATTTTTAAACAGGGTGTAGGACGTAGATAAAGTCAGACAAAGGCCTGGTTGAAAAGGTACATTTTTGCCTGGCGCCTAAAGGTGTACAGTGGTACCTCTGGTTGCGAATGGAATCCATTCCGGAGGCCCGTTCGCAATGTGAAAAGCCTCCAACCTGATGTGCCGTATCTGTGCAGGTGCATGGCACGATTTGGCACTTGTGTGCATGCGCAAAGTGCGATTTACCGTCGCCTGCGCATGCGCAAGCGTCAAAACCTGGAAGTAAGCCTTTCTGGTACTTCTGGGTCTCCACGGGAAGCAGCCTGTAACATGAAGCAAATGTAACACGAGGTATGATCTGTACAGTCATACCTCGGGTTGAATGTGCTTCAGGATGAGCGCTTTCGAGTTGCGCTCCACGGCAACCCGGAAGTAACAGAGTGCGTTACTTCCGGGTTTCACCGCTTGCGCATGTGCAGATGCTCAAAATGACGTCATGTGCATGCGCAGAAGCAAAAAGCGACACGCGCATGCGCAGATGTGCCGTCGCTGGTTACGTTCGCTTCTAGATGAGAACGGGGCTCCGGAATGGATCCTGTTCACATCTAGAGGTACCACGGTACAGTGGTGCCCCGCAAGACGAATGCCTCGCAAGACGGAAAACTCGCTAGACGAAAGAGTTTTCCGTTTTGGAGGTGCTTCGCAAAACGAATTTCCTATGGGCTTGCTTCGCAAGACGACAATGTCTTGCGAGTTCCTGCTGGTTTTTTTTCCTCCCCCCCTTTTTCTAAGCCGCTAAGCCGCTTATCAGCTGATCCGATCAGCAGATAAGCCGCTAAAAGCCACTAAAAGCCGCTAATAGCGCTAATCCGCTAATCCGTCAATGGGCTTGCTTCGCAAGATGAAAAAACTGCTAGACGAAGAGAATCACAGAACGGATTCTTTTCGTCTTGCGAGGCACCACTGTATAGTGACGGTGCCAGGCGATAGCTAGTCTGTTGCAGGGTTGCTGAGAACGGTTTGCAAGGGGCAAACTAAAGAGCCCAAAATTATAAGGGAAATAATTTCCTTTGGATGTGCTTTAAATGTATCCTGTGTGTGCAGGATTACCGACTTTTGGCCTTGCCGCTGTTCATCTGCCTCCAACGGCAGCTTTCTTTGGGGGGGCAGCCAGTGATAACATTTCTCCCTCTACTGTGAAAAGCTTCCCCTGCCGTAGGCAGACAAATCACTTCACCCAACACTGCAGAATAACTGACCTGCAAATTGTCAGCTTTTCTTAACTGGAGTATTCCAGGTGGAAGAGGGGAAGGGGATAAAAACACTTTACTAAGCTTAGAAGTTGTGCGGGGATGCGGGGGGCAAAGGATGTCATTCGGAAGCTACCGTTTTAAACAAAGTCTATATCAATTTTGTCAGCATCAAAGACTGGAAGATTTAAGTTCTTGCAGCAGGAGGAGACACCACTACAAAGTAATGGAGAACTGGATTATTGCCACGTTTAAAACATTTTGAATTCTATAACAGAGGTTTGACAAAGCCAAAGAAGGCAGCCTAGCAGATAGGCATTAAATCTTTCAGATAAATAGTTCTATTTTAAGAGGGACCTTTCCTCCCCCCCATTAGTGGTTTGCTGCTCTCTAAAGCCTCTGAGGTCAAATGTACAATGTGTTAAACCCTACAGTGTCTCTGATCAGGCCTCAGGCACCCAAAGCGAAGCTTTATCTGTACTCAAGATCAGGCTTACGTGGAATAATATTTCAAACAATTTCACACAAAGTGAACCAGGCCCCTCATTTCAGATCAGCAAGCTTTGGCGAGTAACTCATCTTACAAGATAAAATTACTGTTATTAATTCACGTTTACTGAAAGATGGACTCGAGACTGTGTTAAATGATCCGCTCCTGCCCTCAAGTCAAATTATGAGGGCAAAAATATGCATTTTGGTGTGCTGGAGAGGGATTGAAGTGAACCATCACTGAGGTGAGAGGTAGAGCAAAGTATCCAGATGTATACTTAAAACAATGCTAAATTAATCACATTTCCTTTCCACTAAGACTCAGGGAAACAACATAACTTACTTCCTCCTTAACTTGCACTAGACCTCAGGAAAAGATGGTGGTATTTTCATTTAGCATTTATTTTTGTTTAAGTGAGCTGCTGTGGCCAAAGCAACCCGATAATCTCTTGCTATAGTGGGAATTATAATCTCGCTCTCTGAGATTAATCAACCAGGCCACATTGCCACATTGCCAACTGTCAGACTCAGATGAGATTTAAGATGGAAGCCTGCTGACGCTCCTTGTGAGCTGGGTAGGACTGCAGACCGGAAGACAAGGAGACAGTCTTGCTTTTCCAGAGATCAGGATAAAAAAAGACTGAAGTCACACACAGCTTGAACTTAATTCAAGCTTTAATTGAATTAGTATTAAATTGGGAGTCCCCAGGGGTTGGCAGCTCCTGGGCCAGAAGGGAGAATACAGAACTAAAGGCTGCTGCATACAAGATAAAACAAAGTGTTTTGGACTAGTGTGCTCTCTAACGTGCTGTATTCGGGACATTTATTTTGGGGAAGTATTTTGGATATGGGAAATTATTCAAATGTGCAAGCCCCAAGCTACAAACTGAAATGGCATAGTCCGGACACAAGTTGATCATCCAGTGAGAAATTGGGTCTAGAGTTATTTAAATGGATGTGGTCATTACGTCAATCAAGTAAATTGCAAAATAAAAGAATTCCTTCCAGTAGCACCTTAAAGACCAACTAAGTTAGTTCTTGGTATGAGCTTTCGTGTGCATGCACACTTCTTCAGACACACTGAAACAGAAGTTGCCAGATCCTTCTAAATGGCTTAGTCATGTATATGCCATTTTTCACCTTCTCACCCCTTGCCTTTTCCTGTAAGACCTATTGCAGTCGTTAAGAGTCGTCAACAGGCTCATCTCAGCTATCTGCCAATCTCCCATCCCCACCACCCTTCTGAGTAATACCCCTCCCCACCTTCTCACTATATAGAAGGATCTGGCAACTTCTGTTTCAGTGTATCTGAAGAAGTGTGCATGCACACGAAAGCTCATACCAAGAACTAACTTAGTTGGTCTTTAAGGTGCTACTGGAAGGAATTTTTTTATTTTGACTATGGCAGACCAACATGGCTACCTATCTGTAAGTAAATTGCAGTCCACTCAAAATAGCGTCGAGCCTTGCTTGTAAGCAATTCGGTGAGCCACACTAGAAGACAAGAACGGGGCTCTTTTTCAGCAGGAACCCACCGGAACTCAGTTCCGGCACCTCTCAGGCAGGTGCCATTGCCATTCAAAGAGAACAAGGGAAGCGTTCATTGTGTGTTTTGGCACCTCTTGATTTAGAAATATAGCACTAGCTACTTTCCACCAAAAACTGCTTTGGTGCAAGTCCATTCATGTTGACGGTACTTGCACAGAAGGAATGCTAAACATCTTGGACTCTTCTGCTCTGTTTTCCATTCACCGTCTAAAGAGGTTTGCGGAGCCTTACCTGTCCCAATGAACATGACGTCATACTGCCCATCCTCTGCATCTACCCGATCGACCACGATTTGTGTGAACTGGTAATCCAAATCTGTTTTGATCATTATGGGGCGATTATTGATGGGAAATACGGGGTTGTACATCGCTGGGTGGCTTCTTGCGAATGTGATGACTTCATCAGGAAGATCCTTGGTTGAGTCAAAGCCACCAAATGTTTTGCTTGGACACTGGGGAGGGGGATGGCAAAAGAGAATATTGTCAAGAGATTACAACAGTGAAATTCCCATTTCCTCAGTGTATATACTGAGGTCTTCACAACAACCTTATTTTTTCACATGCTGCTGCATCATCATACTAGTCCTGCTCAGAGGTTTTATTAGTAGTGTCCTTTATTTTAATAGGTCTACTCTGAGTAGAACTAAAGTTGGTTACAAGCTAGCATCGCCAATATAGAGATAGATGAGTCAATCTGTGTTGGGATATACAATCCCTCCAGTATATGCAAGCCAGTGACTTGCTGAATTCAAATCTCAGCATAAGCAAAAGATTGCCAAGTGTCTTTAGGTAAATTGCATTTTATGGGGATAATAAGAATACTGGCCTGAGCATTCAGATAAATCGTGCTGTTAGAGAGTTCCAATCAAACATCTGATTTGGCTTCCACTCTGCCTTCACCTCTTTCTCCAACTCCAAACAATTCTTAGCTTAGGGAAGGGGGAGGTGGTACTAGGTGAATTTGGACCAAGCTGAAAGGGGGTTTTACTCTCGCCTCATTCCTAAAGACGTGCAAAGTGCTTTGAACACTTGAAGTGTAAAATATTGATAGCATTATTATACTTTCTGTTCATTTCCTTTGATTTAAGAACACAAGTGCCCTAGTGTTGCAATAACCTGCGTCGCCTATGTATTCCTAAAACATACAGCACTTGAAAGCCAAAATGTAATTAAACAACAATCCTGATCTTGCAACACACTCTGTAGGGAGAAAAATCAATTATCATGGCTATCATCTTATTAACAATTCATCAGGGAGGACATTAAGAAAAAACAACAACATGTGTCTTTTAAAAGAATAGGAAGGTGTCCTCCATCGCAGCACCAGTTCTATGTAGCCTGGCTTTTATCATATATTAGGTATCATTTTATTATGTGCTTTTTCCTAACAACGAAACTCAAGTATCCACTTTTATTATTGAATATCAGAGCCTGAGATAACTGTGTATCAAGCACAATTAAAAAACAGAAAAACTGCAGGAGGTTCCCTTCTTCTGTTTTTTGTTATCAATACCACATTCTAGCAGTTAAATAATACCAACAATTAACAACAGTTTTTTCATAGCTTATAGCAATTTTGCATTAAAAAAATATATCCATATTTCACATCCCAAAGGCAATCTTGATTTTCCAGATGGAGTGCAATACTGATTACTTGCATTAATTAGATAATGATTAATCGGATAATGTATGAGAAGTGCTTTGAACAAGAAAAGTAATTTAGAAGTGCTAAGTATTGTTAATGCAGCTGGGAATTCATATACAAGAACATGTGTGAATAATCTTTTTGGATTTTCTAAATGGACTGTCTCGATCATTTTCAAGCAGCCATCTACAAACGTTGAATTTACAAGGAACGAACATACTACGAGGCGTCCAAGGACGCTGTGGGAACTTTCCCCTCTCAAATTCCCCAGTTCAATGGTGCACTGGGATCCCTTAGGAAACCTAAGTGCTAAATCATTTCAAGGAATTCATCCTTCATATACTGTATTGATTTCTTGTTTGCATCCCTAGTGCTTTAAATGGAAGCTGTGAAGCTAAAAATCCATGTTGCCTCTGCATAATCCAGGGCCTACCAAAAGCTGACCTTAGAGCAGATTAACACGGCCCGTTCTTCTGCAAAACGTATATTTGGGGAGGCACCAGCCTCGTCTTTCCTAGAGCTGAACTGTCCTTTCCCCCTGGTTGTGTGCAATTGTAATGATCACTTCAATGATTGCTTCATACCACTTTTAAATATTTTTTCTCTTGCTGTACACCAGCCTGATGTTTTGTGAGAGGGCAGTAGACAAGTACTTTAATACTTCTGTGAACCACCCTGAGACCTCGGGGTATAGAGCGGTATATAAATTCAATAAATAATAACAATAAACAAACAAATATAAATTATTTGGCTGTGCAGACAAGCCTGTGAATCTCAATGGAGCACAGGTTTACTGCACTTAAGGGGGCTGGCAAATAAAAGATTACTAGAGGTGTGCAGTACAATTTCATGCATGTTCACTCTGAAGTCATCCGCAGTAAATTTAATAGGTCCAGTGGCCAAATTACGTTTGGTTTTTGCTACATAGTTCTGTCCTTGGATGTTGGTTTTTTTTGTTTGTTTTTATCAGTACAGTATACTAGGTTTGGAACACATATTCAGAAAAAACACATGTATGGATGCCACTTCATAGTATGTGGAAAAACACACTGTGTTATGGTTACAGGTAGGTAGCCGTGTTGGTCTGCCACAGTAGAAACAAAATTAAAAAATTCCTTCCAGTAGCACGTTAGAGATCAACTTTGTTATTGGTATGAGCTTTCGTGTGCATGCACACTTCTTCAGATACCACAAAAGCTCATACCAATACCAAACTTAGTTGGTCTCTAAGGTGCTACTGGAAGGATTTTTTTTAATTTTGTTTCTAGACTGTGTTATGGTCCTCAACACCAAAAATCCCCTGCCCTTTTCTCTGAATGTATTGATTGACTCAGAATTTATTTTTATTTATTTTTTATTATTAGACTTGCATACCGCCCTTCTCATCATAATATCTCAGGGTGGTTCACAAGATCAAGGCATTTAAATGAGATGTCTTTCACAGTTAGAAGGCATGCAATACTATTTCAATAGGCAATTGAAATTCATGGACTGCTTTGGGTGGATGAAATCAATGTGCATGTTTCTAGAGCGATTCCTCAGTAATTATCCCTACAGAGAAAACAGTGGTATTTCCCCCCAGATAAATGCCTGCCAATACAGCTTGGGCACCACCTAACTGCCCAGTGAGTAGGGCACTTACAGTTCCTGGTCGTGGGTATGGGACTCTTCCTTGGTAGGGAACCCATTGATAGTTGGGACCATCTCTGTGAGCATATGGACCCAGGAACACCCTCCTCACGTCCGTCATGCTATACATGCACACAGCCGATCCTTTAAAGATGTTGCTAATAATAGACGGGGTGGAAAAACAGGTAGGTAGAGAGAGAAAAAGAAGCAATTGTTTCTAAATTAGAGAGGTTCTAGAAATACCAGCTTTCCATTTATTTATTTTCTGTCGCCAAAAAAAGCCGACAGCGACCTTGTGCAATTGTCTAACCAAATCAAAATGAAATGCTTTGAAAATGGGATTCAGTCGAAACAATTTACTTTGATAGAGAATTATATCCACATTTTAATTTCCCCTTCCCTCCACGATCTTCAGGCATTTACTGTCCTTTAAGTCCCCGTCTTCTCCCTAGCTAGCTTTGTTTCCTCCAGTACCCATGGGGCTCAGCTTCCTTGAGCACTTACAAACCAGGCAAGCGACAACCCTCTGAAAGGGTCTGGCGTTGTTGCTTGTATGGTGTGCAAATTCTCTCTGAAGAGCCAAAGCAAAAACATAGGGACAGGATTTGGCTTCCAGGTCAATGGAAACAAAAAGTTTGCATTCAAGACACACCAGAAGCAATTAGGCCTCCTATACAACATATACAGTGGTGCCCCGCAAGACGAAGGCCTCGCAAGACGGAAAACTCGCTAGACGAAAGAGTTTTCCGTTTTGGAGGTGCTTCGCAAAACGAATTTCCTATGGGCTTGCTTCGCAAGACGAAAATGTCTTGCGAGTTCCTGCTGGTTTTTTTCCCTCCCCCCTTTTTTCTAAGCCGCTAAGCCACTTATCAGCTGATCCGATCAGCAGATAAGCCGCTAAAAGCCGCTAATAGCGCTAATAGCACTAATCCGTCAATGGGCTTGCTTCGCAAGATGAAAAAACCACTAGACGAAGAGAATCACAGAACGGATTCTTTTCGTCTTGCGAGGCACCACTGTACTAAGAAAAGGGTTAATGCAGAAACACACACACACACACACACACACACATTCTTTTAAACCGTGTGGCCGCAGACTTCTGAGCGATTATATATATATTGCTCATACGAAAACTCCAGTTCATTAACCTCTTACATCTACTACTTTTCTAGCAGTTCAAAGGTTGAGAAAATGCCTTCTCTTTTAAAGGACCATGTTAACAAAGAAAGCTTTTAAAAACAGGCAGCCTCCATGCTCTCCCCCACAAGAAGTAAAATGATATGTCCGCTACCTGGAAGTTGTAAACACTCCATAGATGATTGGGGTTTTAGGGTCCTTTGAGTTCATTAGAAACACATCCTCTGTCAAAATAAATAAAATGAAATAAGGGGCAAGAAGCAAAACCAGCCGCCAATTTAGTAATGAGCATGCAGCTGGCCAGGGAGAGAATGGCTCTGTCTTCAGAAACACTTTGACCACTTACGGAGCTCATCAAAATGAGTGTCAATGCCGTTGGGACCTGGCACCGAACAAATCAGGCGTGCTTTGAGGAAAGTGGTCCACTTGTTGACGAGACTTCTGTGGCCACCAAAGTCATTCTACAAAAGAAACAACTCATGTCAGGACATAAAAACAGAGTCTTCTTATTGTGTAGGAAATCTGACTGCACCTGGAATGTGTGGAGGAAAAGTCAGTGTGGAGAAGCCCTCCGTGAAGCTGTAGTGACACATGGGAGTTCCCACTTCAGTGCAGCCCTGCGTAGAGTCCCACCGCCTCCAAAATAAGCCCGCTCCACACATGGCCTTGTCCAGTTAGGAACTGGAAGCGGCAATATAGCACCAGAGGTTTGTGACTCTCTGTGCAGAATTGCCATGAGGTTCAGAGGGGAAGAAGGAGGTTTGTAGCTGGCTGCAATCCATCGGCCCAGTTTACAGGTAGCCTCTGCTGCTAGTTTCCCAAACTTTACCCCAAAGAGGAAAGGTATATCTCGCTTAAAGACAACGAGAGCATTTCCAGACTGTTGCTGCTGCTCTACAAACGTTACACCTACTTTCACCACAAGCTTCCCAAAGGAAGACTGGAATATAAGCCTAAAAAGAGAAATAACTGTTCTTACATCAAGTTGGAGTCACAGGCCCAGTTCAGGTGAACAGAATGCCTCAGACCTGTGCGTTACCATGGGCTTCTCTACTTCTTTTGCTGTGAGAGCAGGAGAGCAAAAGCTTCTGCTTTTATTTCAGCACAAACTGCAGTTCCATGTTTTGTTTGAACTTCCATGTTTTGTGGTTTCGAACTAAGGTTAGTTTAAGCAAACCAGACTCAAACTGAGCCCAAAGCTTACCATTGTTAATTCCTCATCACATAAAACATGAATATAAAAGGTAAAGGTAAAGGTACCCCTGTCCGTACGGGCCAGTCTTGCCAGACTCTAGGGTTGTGCGCTCATCTCACTCTATAGGCCGGGAGCCAGCGCTGTCCGCAGACACTTTCCGGGTCACGTGGCTAGCGTGACAAGCTGCATCTGGCGAGCCAGTGCAGCACACATAATGCCGTTTACCTTCCCGCTGGTAAGCGGTCCCTATTTATCTACTTGCACCCAGGGGTGCTTTCGAACTGCTAGGTTGGCAGGTGCTGGGACCGAATGACGGGAGCTCACCCCGCCACGGGGATTTGAACCGCCGACCATGCGATCGGCAAGTCCTAGGCGCTGAGGTTTTACCCACAGCGCCACCCACATCCCGTTAAAACATGAATATGGCCATTGTTAAATACCTTATTATACCTATTATTTGCCACATCCAGCCACAATACTAAATATACTGGTATTAGTGAAGTGATCTTTATTTACAATTGGAAGAATATGATTGTGAGTGTATTCATCATCCAGTCACAGTTTTACCTTACAGATCTGTCCTATCCTGGCATGTGTAGCTTTTCCAGAATGCTCCCCATCAATTGCATTTTCACGGAAGAAAAAATAGATCTTGTCATCCTCTGGGTTGTCACTTTCGGGGATCAGGTGAGCACTAATAAACCGAGGATCTGAAAAGAAAATGCAAGTGTGTACTACAGCAATGATAGATGGATTACAACAAAGGATCAGAGGTAGTGGGGGAATGGAGCTTATAAATATCCATTGCATAAGCTTTGGGTCATTCAGATTGTAGATCTTCCCAAGACTTGGTGAGTGATTTCACAGTTTCTTCTTCCACAAAAACTCGAGCACTTACTACGATTTGCCCACAGGTCCCTGAAGACTTAGCTACTACACTTTGAGGGTGAAATGACTGAGCTGCAATTAATGTTCATGATATGGACAAAAACAAGTGGATGAAATTTTGAGAAGCAGCAGAAGATAGGGCAACGTTAGGACCAGCCAAAATTGCAAGTTGATTTATGATCAAGCGTGAGTTGGAGTGAGCAATCTTATTCTTCAGTTTCTAGTCATCACCCATTGCTGAGGAGAGTTTGCCCATCACTTTAGCGGGAAAATAAATAGGGAGACACCAATCACAGGGAAATGAAAGGAAGAAACCTCCAGCAACATAATGGGAAAAGGCTTCTATTAAGTCCAATCTGTTTCAAACCAAATTCTTTCTCAGGATCAGTGTTTCTTTCTGGGGGGATGCAGAGGTACGCATACCCCTAAACATTTTGTGTGAATCTACATTTGCAGTATTTCAATATGAGTGGGAAAATGAGAGCACCCCTAAACATTTCTTAAGAAAAAAAGCACTGTTCAGGATCATTATGAATATAAACAGTATAAAACTATTAAACACACACACACACACACACACAAACAAACACAATCTTTGGGGCACTTGTAATTTTATCAGCGAAGGAAAGAAAAGGGATTACTGTTTTTTTTATCCTTTAGAATGTTCTGATTTCATACTAAAACACAATATTTCTTTAGTTATGCCTAACCAATGTAAATAACACATAAAGAAAATGGTGCAAATTAACTTCAGCAGCATGTGCTTCCTGGCCCTGATCCAGCTTTACTCATACACAAAAAGTTGCACAGAAAGAGAACCTCCAAATTTGCTTTGAATTTTGCTACTAGTGGCATCAACTGGGAGGGCTATATGTCTCTACACCATATCATCAAAGGGCTCAAAGTTTATTGGTGGCAGCTGAGCACTTCAGTCCAGATCTCTTCTTTTCATCAAAATCTGTTCGATTTTGAGTTGCTTAATATTGAGTTGCTGAAACGGAAAACCAATACTATGAGTTAGGGGAGTTCTCTTGCACAACACCGGAATAATTTTAAGGGAATTCACTCTTAAAGCAAAATTTAAAGAAAATTTGGAGGTTCTCTTTCTGCTTTCATGGAATCGGAGGGATTCCATGGGAAACCAAGAGACTCACTACATTACGTAAAGAGGAAAGCTCCTCAGCTGGACCAGAGTAACTATGCATGTCACTGCATGAATAAATGGCTTTGGAAAGCATTTTCACTGTTTCTGACTGGTCAAACTTTCGGGCAGTTTAGCCACCTGGATAAATCAATATATTTCAAATCAATGAAAGAATGTTTTCATGTCAGCTGCGCAGCCATCTGTGCTTTTGATCATTTAGTTTCTGTTCTCTGTAGCTCTGCAATTCCTACATAGAGTATAAGAAATAAACAAAGCCGATAGGCTAGATCTGAAGACATGCATTTATAAGCATGCATGCATTGCATACGAAGCAACTCAACAGCACAACAGAAGCTTTTCATGTTTATGATGACCTACAAGAATGAAGAGAACACAAAAAATATTTCAACATGCGCGCGCACATGCACACATGCACACACACACACACAGTCTGCTCTATCTGTTAGTTTCCATCATGTTGCATTCAAGCAATAGCAAAGCTCCAAACAGACTCACTGAAAACAAAAACAAAACCATCTGCTCATAACTCTGCTTTTGATAAGCAACAGGAAGTGACCCCCAAGTTTAAAAGTCAGAATGCAAGGCATTTGGGGATGTATGAATATAATATTTTAAAAGTGATTTGAAAGGAGAAGAGTTCACTAGTGTAAACATATGCAGCTGCCTTATATTGAGTCAGATCATTACCCAGCAGAGTCTCTCTTCTTACTGGCTTTGTCTCTCCAAACGCACATCAGATTCTGATGAATCCTAAATACTAAGCTTAGGTCTCATGCCCAGAAAGCAGGGGGCCAAGTGGTTGTCTGCTTGTCCCGTGCTTTCTAGGTCCTCATCTGAGTTTTTCTTGCCACTTTCCCCTGGAAAACCCACTCTTTAGCGCTAAATTGGAACAAACAGCAGTCCACACAGCACCCAATTGCCAATTGTTCCAATTCAGAGAGTTCAACGTTGGGTTCCCCTGGGAGAAAGCAGAAGGGCAAACAGAGGGGTGGATGAGTCCTTCACTGAGCTGATTCACAGAAATTCAGGATATGTCTGTGGTGAAAATGGTTCTCCTTCAAATCACTTCAGAATGAATCTGGGGGCTCCTGAAGCTTTGTGAGAAATTCTGAGTCCACCGGAGCTGCTCTGAGTGTGATTTCCACAAACTCCCCATTTACAGTGGTGCCTCGCAAGACGAAATTAATCCGTTCCGCGAGTCTCTTCGTCTAGCGGTTTTTTCGTCTTGCGAAGCAACCCTATTAGCGGCTTAGCGGATCAGCGCTATTAGCGGTTTAGCGGCTATTAAAGGCTTAGCGGCTATTAAAGGCTTAGCGGCTTAGCGGCTAAAAGGCTATTAGCGGCTTAGCGGCTTAGAAAAAGGGGGGGAAAGCGGGAAAAAAATCGGAACACTCGCAAGACGTTTTCGTCTTGCAAAGCAAGCCAATAGGGAAAATCGTCTTGCGAAGCAGCTCAAAAACGGAAAACCCTTTCGTCTAGCGGGTTTTCCGTCTTGCGAGGCATTCGTCTTGCGGGGCACCACTGTACAGAAAATACCAGGGAGGGGAAGATAGGGGGGGGGGGACAGATTTGTGATTGACAGCTCTTGCTTCCAACCAAGGGATAACTTTACCAGGGCTCTCC
Organism: Podarcis liolepis; assembly: GCF_965112155.1. NCBI lineage: Eukaryota > Metazoa > Chordata > Lepidosauria > Squamata > Lacertidae > Podarcis > Podarcis liolepis. Next base: position 6,203,628 of record NC_139556.1, read on the forward strand.
TTTTACTTCCAGTCACTGTAATTCTGGGAGAAATGCAGAAGGATGGAAGAAAACCAAAAAACAAGCAAGCAACTATTGAGTTGTTTACACACACACACACACACACACACACACACACACACTGAATAACTCCTTCACCCAGGCACTAATCCTTCTGAAATTTTGCAGGATACTTCCCTAGGGGCACATCAACAGTGCATGCTATTTTTCATGCAAAAGGGCACCCACTTTGACTTCCAAGTGTTATAACTGTCTTCACTACACCTCAACATGCCACAACATCATCCCGTATGGTAGTATCAACAACAGACTTGTACAAAATCCAAAACAAATACAACTTTAGAATTTCTCCTCCCTAGTCACAAACAATCTGTGTTGAAGTGCATTAAAAATAACAAACTTCAAAAAAGGGGGGGAAAAAAGAGAGGGAAAAATGTCTAGAACATGATTAAGCATGATCAAAGAAGGATAAAGCCACAGTGGTAAGCTTTCTCAACTTTAACCAGGTCTCTGATCTCTATGCCAAATCTAAAAATAGACCTTGGTTTACAACAATCAAAGCAAATAATAAAATAATGTATACTCCCCCCCCCATCTCTTTTCTTTAACAGGAAAAAAAAATATTTGTTGTAACTCTAACAGTATTTCCTATAAACACTACATTTTGGGTGCCTCACTTCCATTAACAGTTCTTCCCAATTTTTATTGGCAGAAACCACAATTAAGGCATCCTTGATCTAACAGATGCAACTTAAAGAAGAGGCACAGAGCTGACTCTAAGATTCATTGTTTTCTTAAGCAATAGCAACATGTTTTGCTTGTCTCAGCATTTCAAGCTCAGATGAAGCCAGGGATATATATATATATATTTTAAAAAATCAATCTAATACTCTTTCTTAAGTATTTCTTGCCAGCTACATGACTAAACTACAAAAGGAAAACCAACACAAGAACATAAGGTAGTATTCCCAAATGAGTTATATTCAGGATTTTAAGTGTGATATATACAACAGATAATATGGACATTTGTTGTTACCTATCAATGCATTCTAACAGTACTGAGCAAACAATATAATTCTTTTGGCAATATTTCCCTCAGATATACAGAGGTACCTCGGGCTAAGAACTTAATTCGTCCTGGAGGTCCGTTCTTAAGCTGAAACTGTTCTTAACCTGAGGTGCCACTTTAGCTAATGGGGCCTCCCGCTGCCGCCACGCCGCAGGAGCACGATTTCTCTTCTCATCTTGAAGCAAAGTTCTTAACCCGAGGTATTATTTCTGGGTTAGCGGAGTCTGTAACCTGAAGCATATGTAACCTGAAGAGTATGTAACCTGAAGTACCACTGTATTCTTAAGAAACACCATAATATATTGAAATAGAATTCATGGCAGATGAAAAATAGATTGAAATGGGTCTTTTTTGTACTTGTCCTTTCATTTCAAACATTCATCTCTACCACAACTGATGTATTGGGGCTATGAGGGGGATTGTTTAATGTACATTTTTACTGATTTTTTTTACAACTGAAATCACTTGCTAAGGCAATGAAGAAGGGAAAGAGGAAGACTGGCCATTTAGGATTTCCGATTTGTTTTACTAGTTGGCGGGTGGGGGGTGGGGAAGAGATAATACTTCTTTGTCTGGAAAATTGTCAAATGCCACACTTTATATTCAGAAAAGCCTGTTGAGAAAGAAAAAAAGCAAGAAAGAAAATGTTGAGCTGTGGTATAATTATCAGTTCCCAAGGCCTTTGTTCTTAAAGAGACAACAATAGTTTTGATTCTCTGTAATGACTAATTATATGATGAAGAAAAAATGAACACAGAAGTTCAGTGAAATTATACTGTAATTCTCCAAGTAAATTAGGTTTCTCACAAAACATCCCATATCAGCTGCCTAGCTTGCTTAATTTTAAGAAGGTAATTATCAGTGCTCACCATGTTTAGATGTGCTAGCACACTCACTATATAAATAAATCTGAATTTACACTGCTGAACTTGGGTGATCTGGCCATGCGTAGCCAGATGAGATGACTTATTAACGATGAGATGATGCCTTGCATGTGTCAACCAGCCATTGCAGAAAGCATGTTCAGACTTGTGTTCGAACATGTGAATGTCAAAGTGTGCCATGCAAGCGCTGCCCTCAATGCCCTTGTGCCCATCTGCCCCAGACGGGGAGCATCTACGAGCGGCTTCTACTCATGTTCACTTGACTGCAAGCAAAGCACACCATGACACTGGCTCCCTGATCTTGCAGAGGGCTCTGCTCATGCTCAAGCGAATGTGAGCCATGCAAGTCCCATGCAGATCTTCCCTGCACACAACACAGAGAAGGTTGGGCACTAAGCAGGTTGAGGGATGCTGAGATTCCTGCATTGCAGAGGGTTGGACTAGATTAGAGGTCAGCAACCTTTTTCAGCCATGGGCCGGTCCACTGTCCCTCAGACCGTGTGGTGGGCCAGACTATTTTTTTGGGGGGGGGGGGATGAACAAAATTCCTATGCCCACCCAAATAACCCAGAGATGCATTTTAAATAAAAGCACACATTCTACTCATGTAAAAACACCAGGCAGGCCCCACAAATTCTACTCATGAAAAAACACGCTGAATCCCGGACCGTCTGCGGCCGGATTGAGTAGGCGATTAGGCCACATCCGGCCCCCGGGCCTTAGGTTGCCTACCCCTGGACTAGATGATCCTAGTGTCCCTTCCAACTCTTCTATGATTCTATGCACACAAGGTTGGTAGAAGTAGGGTTTGTGTGCATGCACCTGTCCCACTGTCCAAACTCTGCCATCTGTGTGTTCTGGTGAATGCCTGAATATGCATATATTAGTCCCAACTGATTGACTTTTCTTATCACCCAATGGTGACTCAAACAGTGGAGTCAATTACTACATCTGGTTGTGTCTTGAAGCAATGAAGATGTATTCATGAAACAAACCCTTTATTGGCAAAAGCCTTTTGGAGTCCTGTGGGCACTATGCCCTGGGTGTGCCCACCTGCTTGCCCCTGTCATGACTGCCCCATTGCTTGTCCTCTCCATCTGAAGCACTGTCCACAATGACTGCCGATTAATTTATTTGTATAAAGGTAAAGGGACCCCTGACCATTAGGTCCAGTCGTGGCCGACTCTGGGGTTGCGGCACTCATCTCGCTTTATTGGCCGAGGGAGCCGGCATACGGCTTCCGGTTCATGTGGCCAGCATGACTAAGCCGCTTCTGGCAAACCAGAGCAGAGCACGGAAATACCGTTTATCTTCCTGCCGTAGCGGTACCTATTTATCTACTTGCACTTTGACGTTCTTTCGAACTGCTAGGTTGGCAGGAGCTGGGACCGAGCAATGGGAGCTCACCCCATCATGGGGATTGAACCACGACCTTCTGATCGGCAAGTCCTAGGCTCTATGGTTTAACCCACAGTGCCACCCACGTCCCAATTTGTATAGATAGCAGTATATTAGTATGTCTATATAATCTGCCCATCCATCCCTCATTTTATTTGGATGCCGCCTTTCCATAGTTCAAAGCTGCTCAAGGCTGCTTGCAACGTTAAAACAATCACATAATTGCAAAAATAACCAAAGTACTCATAAACAAAACATAAAACATCGGAAAGTACACAACCAAACTGAGAAATTTTCACATAAAACATATTAATATTATTTTTTGTATCTTTATTTTTAAATTTTATTAACAACATACTCCGGCCGCTCAACAAAACCCCCTAAGCAACGCTCCAGCCCAAGAGTCTGTTGAACAACCTCAGCTTTTGCAGCTGGAGTCAGTCTGGGCCCCGCCCTCCCAGGCCAGGTGGAAAATGACCTGCAGGGCAGAGAGTAGATTTTCCAGGACTCACAGCCATGATGCTCCTTCACCAAACGGTCCCAGGGGAAGTTACAAATAGACAGCAATGAAAAGGCATGCAATGTACATTTAAAACTACAGTGGTGCCCCGCAAGACGAATGCCTCGCAAGACGGAAAACTCGCTAGACGAAAGAGTTTTCCGTTTTGGAGGTGCTTCGCAAAACGAATCTCCTATGGGCTTGCTACGCAAGACGACAATGTCTTGCGAGTTCCTGCGGGGTTTTTCCCCTCCCCTCTTTTTCTAAGCCTCTAAGCCGCTTATCAGCTGATCCGATAAGCCGATAAGCCGCTAAAAGCGCTAAAAGCGCTAATCCGCTAATCCGTCAATGGGCTTGCTTCACAAGACGAAAAAACCGCTAGACGAAGAGAATCACAGAACGGATTCTTTTCGTCTTGCGAGGCACCACTGTACCAATATCAGAGGAACCAAACATTGCCTGGAAATGGCAGCAATGAGGGCTCTGGGGTCCAGCAGCGAGTCCCCTCCTGGCAGGCGGGCACCAGCAGGTGACCACAGGTACCAGCCCCATATGCTGTGGTGCACTTTGCATGTACCCCTTTGAATTAATAGGCATGTGGCTCCCTATTAATCAGAGGGCTACAAGTGCCAAGCGCAATACAGTTTTCCTCTGGGTTCCTGGGTGGGTGGAGGTAAGCAGGAGTCCTGGAACCATAGATGGTATCTGAATGCCCAGCAACAAGCCCACTGAAAAGAGAGAGGATGCAATGGAAGAACTGAGGGAACGTTCAGCACAATTCTCCCTATCACAAATCATATTTGAATGCATTTCAAAAAAGTAAACACACCAGGTATCCCTGAATGATACTGTTAAACTTGTTTTGAGATTGCTACATGATGATAAAAAAACGAAGATCATGGCCACTGGTCCCATCACTTCGTGGCATATAGAAGGGGAAGAAATGGAGGCAGTGAGAGATTTTACTTTCTTGGGCTCCATGATCACTGCAGATGGTGACAGCAGCCACGAAATTAAAAGACGCCTGCTTCTTGGGAGAAAAGCAATGACAAACCTAGACAGCATCTTAAAAAGTAGAGACCTTGCCAACAAAGGTCCGTATAGTTAAAGCCATCATTTTCCCAGTAGTGATGTATGGAAGTGAGAGCTGGACCATAAAGAAGGCTGATCACCAAAGAATTGATGCTTTTGAATTATGGTGCTGGAGGAGACTCTTGAGAGTCCCATGGACTGCAAGAAGATCAAACCTCTCCATTCTGAAGGAAATCAGCCCTAAGTGCTCACTGGAAGGACAGATCGTGAAGCTGAGGCTCCAGTACTTTGGCCACCTCATGAGAAGAGAAGACTCCCTGGAAAAGACCTTGATGTTGGGAAAGATGGAGGGCACAAGGAGAAGGGGACGACGGAGGACGAGATGGTGGGACAGTGTTCTCGAAGCTACCAGCATGAGTTTGACCAAACTGCGGGAGGCAGTGGAAGACAGGAGTGCCTGGCGTGCTCTGGTCCATGGGGTCCATGAGGAGTCGGACACGACTAAACGACTAAACAACAGCAACAACAACATTATGATGAGCTACCTAAAGGATTCTCGGGATATTGCCCACCTGCAGCTGTCTTCCACGTACACAGTTTGTCTTATGTAAAGCCATCACGCTGTATCTTCTCCATGCCTTTCTTAACTCCTGTACCTGAGATTCATTAGTTTCTTCATGTTCCACTTACCCTCATCCCTCACATCCCTTTCTTCATTCACATTTGCATTTTAAACATTTAGTGCTTTCTTCTTTGCAGACTCAGAGCTGCAAATCTGGGGTCACATTGAATATATTTTTGTGCATCTTATAATTAACTTTCACAGCTAGAGTAGACAAACTTGACACAAAATCTATTAAAGGAAGATTAAATCCACGGCACCAGTTAAGTTTGAAATAAGCAATGGTTGAATGATTGTGGGGTTTTTTTTTTACACTAACCTGTCATGTTAGTGAAATAACACAAAATTCATCAAGAGATAGAAACAACATTTGGCAGAGCAGAGGACAAAAAAAATATTCTTCATTACCCCTTTTGGTATTCAGTGTTATCACATCAATTATGACAGCCCTGTTTGGCATTCATGTGGCTAGAATGTGTAATTTCAAATTTAATTTAGCAACAGAAAATGTGAAGAATAAACACCGGTATTTTAGCTCAGAGGATCTCATTTATGGGCTTATCACTGATGTGATATTGCTGAGTTTTTTTAAAAAAATATATGAGCAAATTCGGAGGGGGGAGAAGGGGGAAGTTGTTTGAATCAAAAGGCAAAGATACAGAACAGGCTTGTTTGATCACACAGTCCATCTTCCTGTCACTGTATGAGTGTTCTCTCTCTTTTGTACTTTAAAGGTCAGCTCTAGTTTACTAAAGTCTGTCAAGTATCTTCCCTAATGCATACATGGAAAAATCAACACTGATATGAATTCTTGTGACTTTAGCAATGCAGTGATTTTGCAGCTTATCACAACCCCAAAGCCAGGTGTTATTTCTGCAAAGGGGAGTGTGTGCTCTGTGTGGAAATGTTGCATTATAAGTGAGAAGACAGCACTTGTGTAGTCACAAGACAATTGTGAAAAAGCCCAGAAAACAAATCTGCTCTGACTGGTTTGTATTTAAAGCAGGCATTCTATTTTTGTTTAAACCAAGTCTCTGCCATTGGACAGCTGCACACAGTTTAGGAGACACAGTGCAACTTGCTTCTGCCAGGGTCCTACTCAAGAGTAGGATGATCTCCTGACAACAACATGCACAGAAATGCACTTGCTCGCATGCTGCCGCTGGAACTGGAAGCCTTTTGTTCAGTTCCCCCCTTCTGTTTTGCAACTTGCCCTGATGTCCTAAGCATTCTAGTGCCACATCAGCCAGACACGAGGAATGTGGCCAGGGAAAAGCATGATATTCTGACGCAGAAATATAGGTACATCCGAATATGGGCAGATCTGTGCTTAGCTCTGCCCACTGGAGGTACCATTTAGGGCACCACCACCCTGAAAAGAAAGAAGAAAGTTGGGAAGGAGTGACTAGAGGATAAATGAGAGAGAGAAAGAAAGAGAGAGAGAGAGAGAGAGAGAGAGAGAGAGAGAGAGCGCACAAGAGAGGAATGAGTAATATGGTAAAAAATAAATAAAAGTGAGCCCCATGTTGTCAGCTGAAGCAAAATATCAGACAATCTAGAAGACTGATAGGAAGCACCATTGTGGTATACAATTCTTTGTGTGCCTGAAAATGCATCCGCCTGCAGAATACAGATCAGGGGCTACATTATATAAATGAAAATATCCCCCAAGATTAGTAGTCACGTTGTATCCTTCCACCTCATCTATCTTGCTGCTAAAGTAATTGAAAATACATTTTCTTTACAAAATCAAGACAAGCTGTGCAAGCAAGGAAATAAATCATCATGTACATAATTCTGACAGCACTATTGTTGGCTAACTTGTTGGGCTCTAATGCAGAATTCATACGGATCATTTTCTCCAGGCTACAGGGCTAGGATACGCTGCTGCCGCTGCTCTCCCTCCCTCCCATGTTTGTAGAACTTATTTTAACCTTTTAAACTCACTTTAGGATCCTTTTATTTGCCAGCTTTGCAAGACACTGTATCTGTCTGCTCCCCAATCCTCCTTTTTACAGTTATCTTTAAAACTTTTTATTATTTCCTGCTATGTTTGCCATAAAGTCAATCCCTCCTTTCATCTTTTGATTCCCTGGACTTTGATTTCCTGCATGGAATCCTCCTGGTCAATTTTCAGTCTTCCAACCAGTCAAGGAAATGCTGCCTTCATATTTCTATTGTAGAAGGGGACGATGGATCTGTGGTGACGCATATATGTTGCAGACAGAAGGTGCCAAGCCCAACCCCTGGCCGGTCCATTTCAAAAGACCGGCTAGCTGATACTGGGAAAGTCACTGACTTAAGACTCTGGGTAACCACCTCAGCCTTCAAAAAAGTGTAGCCTGGGTGAAGGCAGAAACTCAAAACTGAAACCACGTTCTGTAATTACCCTTAGAGTCCAGTTGTTGAGGCTGCAGCTTGAAGACAAAGGGCTTGTCCATGCTTTTGTTTAATGTGGATGGTAAGCTTCTTTCTATGCCCTTTCCCTACCAGGGCAGACTTTGCTCATGTGCTCAAGACATCGATTCCATAAAACATATTTTGTTGCACTGTGCAATATATGAGCAAGCCAGGGCTGAACTGATACTACCCTTGCTGGTACCTTTCCCGGGAAAATCAGAGGCTCACTATGTCTGGTTCCTATTGGAAGACCGGACAAATACTAGAACATTAGCAGTGGCAAAGTTTTTATCAGTGGTTACAAGAACCTATGATCCCTATATTCTGAACAAAATGCTTGCTTAACCTGGAGGTAGGCTGTATGAATTGTGTATTGCTTTGTAACAATTTGTTGGGTCTCTGGACTGTAATAAAGATTGCTGTTGTTGTTGTTGTATGCCCTTTCATTGTCCATATGAGGTTCTCTAGATCACTGCTTACTCAAGCTTTTCCCTCCTTCGACCTGGATTTTCTCATGCCCTCTCCTTTTTGGAGTATCCCAAGTATGAGAAAAAGCTAAATTAAGGAAGGGGAAGTGTGGGAAGGCAGTGATGTAGATGAGAACATTGTATGGATAATTAAAGAAGGTACAGGAAGCTTATTGTCCTCATTGTCCAGTATGGATGAGGCCAAAGATGGGAGCAGGGGCCTCTTAAGGCTCTCTTCCAAGACTGTTCTGCCACAGAAAACCAAGCATTTGACCAAGGGGGGGGGGGGGGGAATAGTCAAGGTGTTTTCTGCTAGAAGAGCCTGGGTAAAATGTGAAGAAGCTCCTTTCTTTCCTATGCTGGTCTTCCATTCAGCGGCTGCATTGTGTAAGAAGAGGATTAAAAACAAAACAAAGCCCTAAAAATGGGAGAAGTAGGAATTCCCACAGCGGAAAACCATTGGAGATTCTCTCTGATAAAGTAACCTTGAACCATAGTTTCACAAATGCCTGCCCCCTGCAATGCAGAAATCTCAGCTAGATCATACATCCAACCGCTGTTTATAAACCTCCAAGGAAGGAGAGTCCACCACATACTTTGAGTAATAATAATAATAATATAATAATTATTTATTATTTATACCCCGCCCATCTGGCTGGGTTTCCCCAGCCACTCTGGGCAGCTTCCAACTGAATATTAAAAACAGTACAGCATCGGACATTAAAAACTTCCCTAAAGAGGGCTGCCTTCAGTTGTCTTTTAAAAGTAAAATAGTTGTTTATTGCTTTGACATCTGCTGGGAGGGCATTCCACAGGGCAGGCGCCACTACCGAGAAGGCCCTCTGCCTGGTTCCCTGTAACCTCACTTCTCGCAATGAGGGAACCGCCAGAAGGCCCTCGGCGCTGGATCTCAGTGTCCGGGCTGAACGATGGGGGTGGAGATGCTCCTTCAGGTATACAGGACCGAGGCCATTTAGGGCTTTAAAGGTCAGCACCAACACTTTGAATTGTGCTCGGAAATGTACTGGGAGCCAATGCAGATCTCTCAGAACCGGTGTTATGTGGTCCCGGTGGCCACTCCCAGTCACCAGTCTAGCTGCCGCATTCTGGATTAATTGCAGTTTCCGGGTCACCTTCAAAGGTAGCCCCACGTAGAGTGCGTTGCAGTAGTCCAAGCGGGAGATAACCAGAGCATGCACCACTCTGGCAAGACAGTCCGCGGGCAGGTAGGGTCTTAGCCTGCGTACCAGATGGAGCTGGTAGACAGCTGCCCTGGACACAGAATTAACCCATGCCTCCATGGACAGCTGTGAGTCCAAAATGACTCCCAGGCTGCACACTTGGTCCTCCAGGGGCACAGTTACCCCATTCAGGACCAGGGAATCCCCCACATCTGCCCACCCCCTGTCCCCCCAATACAGTACTTCTGTCTTGTCAGGGTTCAACCTCAATCTGTTAGCCGCCATCCATCCTCCAACAGCCTCCAGGCACTCACACAGGACCTTCACCTCCTTCACTGGTTCTGATTTAAAGGAGAGGTAGAGCTGGGTATCATCCGCATACTGATGAACCAAACCCCCTGATGATCTCTCCCAGCAGATGCATGTAGATGTTGAAAAGCATGGGGGAGAGGACAGAACCCTGAGGCACCCCACAAGTGAGAGCCCAGGGGTCTGAACACTCATCCCCCACCACCACTTTCTGGACACGGCCCAGGAGAAAGGAGCGGAACCACCGTATAACAGTGCCCCCTGCTCCCAGCCCCTCTAGACGGTCCAGAAGGATGTTATGGTCGATGGTGTCAAAGGCTGCTGAGAGATCCAGCAGAACTAGGAAACAGCCCTCACCTTTGTCCCTAGCCCGCTGGAGATCATCAACCAACACGACCAAGGCAGTTTCAGTACCATGGTGGGGCCTGAATCCCGATTGGAAGGGATCCAAATGGTCCGCATCCTCCAGGCGTGCTTGGAGTTGTTTGGCAACCACCCGCTCAATCACCTTGCCCAAGAATGGTAAATTTGAGACTGGGCGATAGTTGGCCAAATTGGCTGGGTCTAAAGATGTTTTTTTAAGAAGCGGTTTAATGACCACCTCTTTCAGCGGGTCTGGGAAGGCTCCCTCACAGAGGTAAGCATTCACCACCCCGCGGAGCCCATCGCCCTGCCCTTCCCAGCTCGCTTTTATCAGCCAGGATGGGCAAGGATCAAGGAGACAGGTGGTCGGTTTCACTTGTCCAAGCAGCCTGTCCACATCCTCAGAGGTAACAGATTGGAATTGATCCCATGTAACAGGACTAGACAGAACTCTAGCACTCTCCCACCCTGGCCCTGCTCCCACGGTGGAGTCTACCTCCTTCTGAATCTGAACGACTTTATCTGCACAAAACTTTGCAAAAGCATTGTAGGAGATCTTGAGAGTAAAATGGAAAATGAAGCAAAAGCAAAATGCTTTGGGGAGTTTCATCTGGAACTCTGTTATGGTGATCTGCCTGGAATGGAGTGCTTAAGCAGCAGGACAAATTTGGTAGTAGAACACTTTCAATAAACTCTTGAAATTGATGCTCCATCACACACACACATCAAGGGATAAAAGCTCTGATAGGACTATTCCAATGAAAATGCAGCTGTTTCATTTAAAAAGCCCAATGCACACCGTAATTTTGCTGCCAGTTTTTCTGTAATGCCATGAAACTGTACAGTACTGTATTACATGATATAGTAATTGTTCTTCTTTATGGAGTAGTTATCAGGTGGTCCACCAACAAGCCAATAAACTATGGCGCATCTCTGACTTCACCATAACATTTTAACTGTGCGATAAGTTTTATTTGGCTTTTTATGACTCAGGAAGATCACTTTTATCTCTCTCCTCCGCCACACAAATAAAACCAAAGGTGGGGTGAACATTCATGGATGTGTTTGCTGAACCATTTTGGGGAGCCTGATCATCTCTCTCTTGCTAAGGCCTGCCAGAGAGATGAAGCAGAGCCAGAGAATCGTCTCGAGTGATAAAATGGGAGGGGGGAGAGGTGCAGGTGGGAGTCCACATTTTAATGCTCCTGGGTAAAAAGATCCAGGCCATTTGTAAATGAGCACATACAGTAGTACCTCAGGTTAAGTACTTAATTCTTTCCGGAGGTCCGTTCTTAACCTGAAACTGTTCTTAACCTGAAGCACCGCTTTAGCTAATGGAGCCTCCTGTTGCTACCGCGCTGCCAGAGCACGATTTCTGTTCTTATCCTGAAGCAAAGTTCTTAACCTGAAGCACTGTTTCTGGGTGAGCAGAGTCTGTAACCTGAAGCGTATGTAACCTGAGGTACCATTGTACCTCAGAGAGAAAGCTTTTACACAATCTGAACCTCATATGATGTGTATTTTTACTTGCAATTCAATAATTATAATGCATGTAAGGTTTTTGTAACACTGAGAAGCACTCCAAAATTGTAGTAGTAGTAGTAGTAGTAGTAGTAGAAGAAGAAGAAGAAGAAGAACAACAACAACAACAACAACCAACACCAACACCAACACCACCCACACTCTCCCAATCTGAAGTGGTAGAGCTCAGAATGCTATCATTCCAGTCAGGTTGGTACACAAGAAGTTGTGGAACGGACTGTAAATGCTAGCTTTTAAAGGGTATAAAAAGTTACTGCAAAGAGAAAATTAACCACAGCTCTAGCACATCCCTTTGCAAATTCTGCATTTTAGGCAGTCTATGCTTATTTTTGTTTTACATAGGAAACCATGAAAAATTGTTTCCAGCACATGCAGTGCGAAGGGGTGATTCCCACATTACCACCTCATTTTGTTGTATGCATTGCTATTTTCCTAGAAAAAGAGGTGCCGGGACTCACCACAAACGCCTCCCCTGTTGTCTTAGAATGGCAATGGTGCCCACCTGAGTTCCAGTGACTTCCAGCTGCAAAAAACTCCCTGGTTGTGTGTGTAAGCTAGGTCTGTTTCTGAGGTAATCAACATAAAAGCTATTTTCTGATTCGGAGTATAAACTGACATTCCAAAAATGTATTCAAACCTCAGTATAGCACAACTATCTGAATGGATACAGATTCAGGCCCACAAGGGTATGTTTTCATTTAGTTTCCATCAATGTGCTGTGATGTCAAAACCCTCATGCATTGGCCAAATTCAGTTCTCCAAAGCATTCGTCGATGGAAGATTTACACACCCACAGATTCTTATGCCTTAAATGCAAGCGAGTTTTAAAGCAATCTCATACCAGCTATCAGTTTGATATCATCCATGACATTATTTGATTTTCAGAATGGTGAAGGTTGAGCTCACTGAACTATAAACAGTTTGAAACATGGAGAGCAATCCCATGACACGTCTCAGCACAAGCTGTAATTTAAATCACGTTGTATGCTAAGCCGAAAAGGCAGCACAGCTCTCAAAGGACACAAGGAAATTTGCAGTCATATTTCCGCTGCAATCCTGTAACTGCAAATTTGTTGTCTTCCTTTAATGCAAAAGGTAGACATCTGTAATTGAGAACAGCATTCAGTTCATGTTTATTCAGAAGCAAATCCCATTGACTTCTACTTGAGAGTGTGCTCCTTGTGCTGTGCATTTACATATGGAAATGCTCACCCCCAAAGCACTGTCGTGGTTCCTATATGCATTGTTATGCATGGCTTTCATATGCATATTTCTCATCCAACTGATTGGGCCTGCTGTCTTCTACCTGGCTCAACCCAAAGGGTTTTGCTGATGGATGGCACCTGCCAAGTCCTGAGCAATCAGACCTGATGATCAGCTCCTTGTCTGGTCTTCTGAAGCCCCTTGCAAAGCGTTCTGTAAGACCTAGAATCATAGAATAGAATCATAGAATCATAGAGTTGGAATAGACCACAAGGGCCATCGAGTCCAACCCCCTGCCAAGCAGGAAACACCATCAGAGCACTCCTGACATATGGTTGTCAAGCCTCTGCTTAAAGACCTCCAAAGCAGGAGACTCCACCACACTCCTGGGCAGCAAATTCCACTGTTGAACAGCTCTTACTGTCAGGAAGTTCTTCCTAATGTTCAGGTGGAATCTTCTTTCTTGTAGTTTGGATCCATTGCTCCGTGTCCGCTTCTCTGGAGCAGCAGAAAACAACCTTTCTCCCTCCTCTATGTGACATCCTTTTATATATTTGAACATGGCTATCATATCACCCCTTAACCTCCTCTTCTCCAGGCTAAACATGCCCAGCTCCCTTAGCCGTTCCTCATAAGGCATCGTTTCCAGGCCTTTGACCATTTTGGTTGCCCTCCTCTGGACACGTTAAAGTTTGTCAGTGTCCTTCTTGAATTGTGGTGCCCAGAACTGGACACAGTACTCCAGGTGAGGTCTGACCAGAGCAGAATACAGTGGCACTATTACTTCCATTGATCTACATGCTATACTCCTATTGATGCAGCCCAGAATTGCATTGGCTTTTTTAGCTGCCGCGTCACACTGTTGGCTCATGTCAAGTTTGTGGTCAACCAAGACTCCTAGATCCTTTTCACATGTACTGCTCTCAAGCCAGGTGTCACCCATCTTGTATTTGTGCCTCTCTCTTTTTTTTGCCCAAGTGCAATACTTTACATTTCTCCCTGTTAAAATTCATCTTGTTTGTTTTGGCCCAGTTCTCTAATCTGTCAAGGTCGTTTTGAAGTGTGATCCTGTCCTCTGGGGTGTTAGCCACCCCTCCCAGTTTGGTGTCATCTGCAAACCTGACTACCCACTGACTGTTGAATCTTGTGGAGCACCTTGGCAGGCGCTCTGCAGACTGTGTGTTTGCCCACATGGTTTGGTTTCAAACTGCAGGCAAAAAAATTTCACCTGACACCACTGTGGTGTCAGGTGACTGACATGTGGGTGACCCTGCCCACCTGTCAAACTTGGCCTGAGGTTGGGCTGGAGTCAGTTGCAATCTGGCCAGCAGGCGAACTTGCCCATCTCTGCCCTATAGCGTTCTTTTCAGTTTGTTATTCAGCACTTTGCAATGTACATGTGGATCAACTTAATATCTGTTTACAAAGCTCCCTTAATGAAATAAGTGGCAAGATTTAGAGGAATAATAGATTGCCACAGGGTAGGAAATATTTTTAAGCTGAGCACACTCTGTCCTGAGAAGAACTATTCCACGACGGAGCGCCCTTTCTTATAGGTGAGTGATTGATGGAGGATAGGATAAGCCAGTGGTCTATGTCTATACACATAGACATAAGTACAGAAACACACACATACACACACAATTTAATTTGTCTAGATTTCTTGGTAACGGGTGAAGAACCGAATTCAAAAATATATTCACTCTTTTTTTATGCGAGTCATGGAGAATATTGGAGGTGAAGTGGGGTGAAGGTGCACAAAATTAAAAAATAGCCCCTCTGGTCCAGTAAAGGATACTTGCAATGAAATCACTTACAATGAAATCCTATTGAAACAGTTTAATTAAAATGGTTGAAGATTTAAATCCCAATCGCAGGTTACTTTATATCGGCATTTCTTGTAAGGTAGAATCCAAAATGGGTTTGGAGGCTCATCTTTGGGTAAAAGGTGTGAGGAAGCGAAAACAGTTTCAATAAGACAAACAAAATATTCATGTGGGGAGGATCAATTTCCATAACTTTTGTAAACAGAGAATATGATGAATATCTTGAAGAGTTTACTTGAAGAAATCACCCACCATCAGCTATGGAAGTATGTTTAAAATATATTTATTCTGGTGTGGTATTTTTAATAATGTGCAAGTATGAATCATAAAACCCCATAGGTGCAAACCACATGAAAGTTTTATTCTGAATAAGAATGCAAAGTTTGCACCCTGGGAATGTTATCTCCTGTTTCCTGTCTATTGTTGCCAGGTGGTGACCTCCTTTTTGCCACATGAATCATCCTAATGTTTTTGGAGGAACTGAATTTATTGACAAATAAGCTTCGTCAGCTCGTTGCTACTCACAAATAGCAGCTTTACATCACACTGGGCAAAATTCAACAGGAAGCTGACCTGTGTAATGAATGGGAAGGATGAAAAAACACAGTAGGACTTCACTGTGTAACCTTTGCAGTTATATTTGGGTATTTTGAGTGTTTCTGAAAAGTATGGCCATGGCAGGTGCCGGTAATTTTCAAAAAGAAGGCAAGCTCTGGTGTTTCTGGTAATTAAACAGAACTTGTCTTCTCCCCCCCCCCCATTTTCTCAATACTTTTTCTCTCTTTCTGTCCACCCATAATTTTCAGACTGAACATATACACGCAAATATCATTTTAAAGGTTGACTAATGAGATGCCACTTAAATAACTTTACACAACCCCATACCAATTCCAGTAAAATAAATGCTCGGCCTAATATTGAAGTATACCTACAGATTTTAAAAGGTAAAACCACCCCATCACAGGAGCAAGCTTCTTGGCTGCTACTACAGAATTAATTACCTGTCAAATTATTTTAGTATTTGTATTAAAACACAGATACAAATTTGAGCAATCGGGGACTACGCTGTTTTTAATTAAAATTACCTGATTGTGCCCATAGGCTTCAGACAGACTGTGGTTGCAATTTTATGCGCACTTGAAAGTTCTGCTATCAGACAGACATACTTCTGAGTGAGCAGGAAAGGGATTAGGCAATTAAACTAATTTCAAAATCCTTAAATTTGGATTGAATGTGTGCATTTCCTTTCTGCCTCTCTCGTATTTCCCTTTGGGACAATTTTTACTGCTCGATTAGAAGACATACCCCATTGCAGAGCCTCACACTCATCCATGTCTCTGCTGCTCCAAGAGTCAATTAGCATTAACCAGCTTCATGCAGATGAACATATCTAATCCATCTCTCCCCCACTCCACCCCACCTTTATGGCTCATGCGCTCCAGCCACATCACACTTAACCTTTGCCATGGTGTCTCCAAAGAAGAATTTGTTTCACTCCATTCATGTCCTACCCTGTTTGGCAAACCACACTCCAGTGTCGCCCCGGGCCTTTGTATGGAACACACCAATCTGATTGTTCTTCCACTCTACAAACTCTGGGTCAACAATCAGGCTCTTGCCAGAAACTAATTAATTTGCAAACAGCCCCTGTTTTCACAGAGGGGGAGCTATTGAGAGCGATGTCAGCAGAGGCGATCGTGCTGCGGTGACATGCATTGTTTTCTGTGCAATGCTCCTCACTCATTTCAACCACACACATGAACTCCAATTATGCAGTCAACAGTAAATCTCTTAATGCCCACCAGACTCTGACCATGGTGGCCAGAAAAGAGGAAATTCATATTGACGAGGTCAATGCTAATTAAACTAATTGTCACAGAAGAAGGAGGGGAGGGGGAGGGAGTCAAATCAGAGATTCAAGATCCAGTGACGTCGTCGTCCATGATGCTTCTTCTCCAACTGAAGTCAACATGGTTAAGATTCACTTCTCTGTTTATGTCTTCAGACTACTTCCCTGGGTTCAGGAACTGAGCACAAGCGTCTGACTCAAAGATACTGGGGGAACCGTTTCCCATTGGCAACTTTGGCTCTTTTTGGACTGCCTAGCAGAGCTAGCCCAGAAACTGACACAGTTATTAAACATGCAGGAGCCCAGTGGCTGTAACTTCAGATGACTTAGTCAAGGTAGCAGAGGGCTCTCATAATGTCCTCAGGGATCAACGGATCCAGAAATGGAAGCATTCCATAGACATCCATCAAAGGAAGTCACTGAAAAATATTGCTAGAAAGTGCTGTACGACTGAGGATCAAGGCCATGTTTCCCATCCCAAAGGCTGTGAAATTATGAGGGCATTCCCTCTCTCTCTCACTCACTGAATACTCACTCAACTTCTATAGTACTCAGCAGCTTAAGGACAATGTCTCTGGAGAACTTAGCATGGTTATTTTCCCACTTAGTTTTTTTTTTTTAAAGCCACAGAGAGTATCGTATAAACATCAAGAAGCTTTACAAAACTGAATAAAAAGCAAGGACATGATGAAAAAAATCCCATAACATTTCTCTCTCTCTCTTTTAAAAAGCTCAGCTCTGCATAAAGGGAATACAACCATTTATTTCCTTGCAGAGAGAGGTGGAGGGAGTTGGACAAAAACATCTATCTGTCTGCCCCTAATATTGAAATTTGCTGAGCTTAAGATTTTTACAGTGAAAGCTGCCGGTCTAAAGATTAAGAACCTTTTTGTCAAAAAAAGGAAAAACTGCAAAAAATAAATAAAAATGTGTGTGTGTGTGTGTGTGTGTTAAGGATGAGGGAGGAATTTGTTCAATCTGCAATTTGATGCAAACATACCAGATATGTCTTCCCTGAAGGAATATATGAAATGAGACACAGTTCTCCTTCAAAACTAATCCAAATGGGGATGCAGTTCTTCAGCCAAAGAATGCATTCAAAAATGTGCACATTAATGAAAAGCACATACAAAAAAGTGTACATTAGTAAAAAATAATGTGCAAAATGCGTTTTATTATAGGAAAATTGCTTGCAAAAACTGTGTTAAAATTAGCAAGAGTAGAAGTGTACATGAAAATGCATATCTGCATAGGCAGATATAGGACATTTTATTATTATTATTATTATTATTATTATTATTATTATTATTATTATTATTTACCACTGGATAAAACAGAGGAACCAAACTTGAGAGATTCTTCCCTCCCTAGTGTGCATGTGGATGGGAGGGGGGAAGAGAGGTCTCTCAGTTCCCTAAAGTAGCTGGAAAGGACTTTAATGGGGGTGGGAGGATGTCCTCAGCCCCCACAGCCCCTTCAGCCTCCAGAAAGAGAGGCCTAACAGACAGCTGATTTCCCCCATGAACACAGAACTTGCCCTAGAAAGTGCTGTACAATGAACTGGGTTTCCAGGGCAGACAAATCGACCTGGAAAGGGTCCCCTGAGTTTGAAAACTATTACTCTAAAGGCACCACGTGCAAGGAGTATAACCCAATAGCCTCCCTTTGGTAAGTCAGAGGAGATACACACATTTGAATTCCATAAAAGCTTCCGGCTTCTAAAGGCTTTGATATCTAGAGGGGTTGCAAGAAGCTCTGGGTAGGTAATCCTACCCCCTCTCTGTCCTCAGGCCGTTTCCATTTCCTGATCCTCTCAGATGCATCCTTAGTGCTAACTTGGGAAAAATCAGTTCTCACATTCAGCGCTGAGAGACTGGTGAGCGCAATTCAAAAGGAGACAGGGGAGTGCCACAGTTTCGGCACTGAGCCATGGGGACAGTGGACAATGACTGTGCTCTCTCGCTGCATAAATCCTCCTGACTCAGCTGTCAGTGTGTGGATCTACAGCACAAAAGCAGCTTTTACTTGCATGACTGAGCTAGGGCAGGTTATCCTTGGGATCAATCAGCTGGGGAGAGTAAAGATAGTATTCCAGAAGATTCTTTGGTTATAGGTTCACAGAAAGCCAAAAGAATAATAATAATAAAAATCTCCCTTTTCACCTGTTAACATACTCTGAAGTCCAGCTATCTTGACTAAAATTAGAGTGAAAGTAAAACCAAGGAATAACCGTTTCCAATGTATTTCTCACAAATGGCACACACACCGTTCTCAAGATGCTAACATCGAGCAGCGGCATATGTTTGGCAGAGGTTCATAGTTGTTATTTATATTGCGTTAGCGCCTACAGGGCTCCCAATCAGTGAGTCATTACGTCTGGCACAGGGTGCCCGTTGAATTAAAAGGCATTCCTGCCCCCCCTTCCCTCATTGCTGCTTCTGCCTTAGTTTACAGTACAAGTCCAAAGCCATTGTGGAATTTCCTTGTGACAGTGGGCAGCAATTGGTTCTCAAAGGCAGAGCTTTTGTGATTCCGACTTCTGCAGCTGGAAAAGTGTGAATTGAGAAAAGATGGAAGTGGGAACCCAAGAAGACTCCAGTCTGGGGCTGTCAGGGCCTCAGGGACAGAGGCACAGGGGAGAGAGGAAATGGAGAGCGAAGGGGAAGAATCGGAGGGCAGCGTAGGGGGGTATAGCAGTGACCTGAGAGATTCCATGAGCTTCTCCAGCGAATCAGAAGATTCCCAGAAGGAGGCGCCGATGGTCAGGGCAAGGGGGGCCAGCGGGGACTCCCAAAGCAGCAGCTGGAGATCAGGGCCAGCTTCCCCACCAGAGTGCAGTGGGGGGGAAGAGACCCAAGTGTCAGGGCCAGCGTCTCCTCCAGCAGGGAGAGAAGATGAGTCGAGACTGACCACGCCTCTATCGGAGAGTGGGGGAACGGAGGGGAGGTCAAGTCCAGCTAGCCTCCCCGAAGGGGGAAGCAGTGACAGGAGCAGTGTAACGGTCAGGAGGAAGGTTGCCGGCTGGGCGCGCGCGCCAAGTTCAAATGTACAGGCGCGCGGGACAGCAGAAAGCCCGGATCGGGAACCAGGTCCTAAAGCCCGCCGGAGGCAGGGGGATGACTCAGGGGACTCAGCGTCAGAAGAGTCTAGGAAGGGCGAGACCCCAGCTGACAGGCGGACCCAGAGGAGGAAAGAGCAGAGGAAGAGGTGGAGCAAGGCTAGAGTCTTAAACTGGTGTCTGGGGGGAGGAGACTCAGACGGAGCTTCGGCGGTCTAGAGTTTCAGACGTAGAGCTGCACGCTGCTAATGTGAAAGACAAACTGAACTTCAATAAAGACTTTTGTATATAACAACGGACTGGCGTTGGTCCTTTGTGAGCTGGGACCTTGGGCAGCTCTGACAGGGGCTTTGTGTGGGGCTGCGTATGGCTATTGAAAATAAAAAGGCCTTTCCTCTCTGACAGCATGGTCCGGATCGGTGCAAGGAGGAGCAGGAGGAAGAGCAGGCACAGTTTGCACAGTGGGATGGAGCTGAAGGAACAGCCATGTAGGAAGGGGGGGCGGAGGGGGCGGGCTGCCCCAGGTGCCACTCTGGGAGGGGTGACAAGATGGCCCCTGCCTCCCCCAGCTGTAGAGCGACCGAGGGCGCCTGCAGTCCGTATGGGTGTTGCTCGTGTGGCGTCCGTACAGGCACCCGTACGGGCTGCCTCTTGCAAGGCGACCATAAGGCCATCGTGTGTGAGCGGCAGCCCGTATGGTCGCCACACGTGTACAGTCCATACAGAATAATAATAATAATAATAATAATAATAATAATAATAATAATAATAATTTTATTGTCATTGCCCCCTTCGGGGACAACGAAATTACTTGACTGCTCCATAAAAACACCACTTAAACAATACAGTATAATACAGCAAGGGAGATTAGATGACTTTCAAAGTTCGGGCTTCCCATTCAGGGCCGAGATCGCTCTGGAGAAGAAGCTGTTCTTAAGACGGCTCGTTCTTGTCTTCATCGTCCTGTATCTCCGTCCCGACGGCAAGAGCTCGAAGAGACAGTGACCAGGATGCGATGGATCTTTTACTATGTCCAGTGCCTTCCTATGGCACCTTGTGGCATAAATCTGCTCTAAGGTGGAGAGTGGGCAGCCAACAATGCTCTCTGCTGCCTTAACAACTCTGCACAACCCCAACCTGTCCCGGGTAGTACAGCTTCCGTACCACACACTCATGCAGCAGTCTATACAGTCGCCGTGCAAGCAGCAGCCCATATGGCCGTCCCGTGCGAGTGGCAGCCTGTATGGACTGCGCTTGTGCGGCATTCTATACAGAGTGCACATGCATGGGATGCCACACAAGCGCAGTCCATAAGGCTGCGCTGCCCCGGGTGCCAGAGAGGGTTCTTCCACCACTGAGCAAGGGCATCACTGTGGAAGGCAAGGGACAAGGCGGTGACAAAATCTGAACTTTGTGGGCTCCACTGGTGTGTCTGCACAGTCCCAATTCCACTGCTGCCTTTTGCCTCGTCACCTCCCCCTCCCAATAGTGATAAAGAGGCTCTTATGGCAGGTCTGCCCCAAGAGGTGAGCCACAGCCATGGAAGAGGCTCTCAAAGGCCAGGCATTCAAGGCCACACTAGAGTCACCAGGATACTGTAAGGCCACTGGAACATAGTGGTGGTGGATAATATCAGGCCAGCCCCCCCTCCCAAAAAATGCTGCCCTCCAGTCTCTATCTGGGACTCATCTAATACAACAGCCCTCTCTGGCTAGCTCTATGCCCCTCCCCAATTTATTCCATTAGGTTCAACTCATTGTCTGCTGCACTTGGCCCACCAGAGGAGGCTGCATTAGGCAGATCACATAACATACTTTTCCATCTGTAATAATAATAATAATAATAATAATAATAATAATAATTTATTATTTGTACCCCGCCCATCTGGCTGGGTTTCCCCAGCCACTCTGGGCAGCTTCCAACAAAGATGAAAAATACACTAAAATGTCACATATTAAAAACTTCCCTGAACAGGGCTGCCTTCAGATGTCTTCTGAATGTCAGGTAGTTGTTTATCGCTTTGACATCTGATGGGAGGGCGTTCCACAGGGCGGGCGCCACTACCGAGAAGGCCCTCTGCCTGGTTCCCTGTAACTTGGCCTCTCGCAGTGAGGGAACTGCCACAAGGCCCTCGGTGCTGGACCTCAGTGTCTGGGCAGAACGATGGGGGTGGAGACGCTCCTTCAGGTATACTGGACCGAGGCCGTTTAGGGCTTTAAAGGTCAGCACCAACACTTTGAATTGTGCTCGGAAACATACTGGGACGCCCAGTATACTATAAGACGCCCCCATGTATAAGATGCCCCCTATTTTGGGGGGCTCAAATTTAAAAAAAAATGGGGGGAGATGGCACAGAGTTGTTGAGCTTTTTTGGGGGAGAATTAACCAGAGTTGTTGAGGTTTTTCTTTGGGGGGGGTACCCACAGTTGTTGAGTGATTTTTTTGTGGGGGGATGCTGAACCGAATATCACTCACCCAACTGGCCAATGCTAACAATCGCAAGCGACGCGATCCAAATTGCCAGAACAACAGCCAATCCAAAGCAACCATATACACATCCACAAATGAACCCACCCAATTGGCCAAGCAGCGGCCAATCCAAAGCAGCCCTTGCAGCAGACACCATTCCCCCACCCAATTGCTAGATCCTGCTCACAGATGCAACCAATTGCCAGTCCCCCTCCCCCCTGCACTACCCATGTATAAGACAACTGAAATATACTCAGAGTCGCAAAGTGATTTCATGCTCTTTATTCAGCTCATAGTGGTGAGGAGGAATGAATGAAAGTCCCCTCAAAGTATCTGCTTTATATACATTATTTACACAATGGGCTGCACATGATTGGTTAATTCTGGAATTCTACTGTAAGCCAATCAGGTTGTGGATTCACTTATACTGGAGCATGATTGGGTGGTTCCTGCCAAACAATCATACTGCTGCATTGTTCTTGGACCAATCAGACTGCTGCATTCTGAATCCTATTGTTCTAGGACCAATCAGACTGCTGCAGTTTGGATCCTATTCAACTCAGTACATAACAACAACCCTCCCATTTTTTACTTTATTTTGGAGTAAAAAACCCTTGTCTAATACACGGAAAAGTACGGTAAGTTTCAACTACCATCTCAGCCGACGCTCAGCCTCAATCCACAGGTAACTGCACTGCTCTCAGCTAATCCTGCTAAATGAGCTATTCTAAGGCTGGAAACGGATGCATCCTTAAATGTTAGCAGATCCAATTGGACTGGCTCAGGAAAAAAAACGATCTACTTTTTTTCTGTTTGGTGTGTCTATGTAAACAATCAACATAATTTCTGAGATCATCCAAGGAGAGCTTTCGAGTTGAAACAGATTATACTGAAACAGGAAAGGTCTTTTCAAAATCAGAGAATGGGGACTTGATACCAACAGCTTGCTCAATAATGCAATTCTCACTGGCCGTCCTTTTCTGTGTCTGTGGTGAAACTTCCCCCTGGGAAATGTGTTTGTCTTGCAGAAGCAGAGCTGCCTAAGGCCTTCCAGCACGGTTTAAAGGCAGGATAGTTAACTGGTGGCCTGTGAACCAGAACTAACCCCTAAAAAGATTTTTATCTGATTCCTGGAGACTCAAAAATTTTAATCACAATATGATAAAAGAAAAGAAGTTACTCATGGCTTTGTTAATGAAGAACAGAAAAAAATGTCTCCCAGTTTTAAGCAGCAGAGACATTCTCCAAATGCATGTTTTATCTCTCATTTTGATATCTGTATGAAACATGTACATCTAAATATTGGCATGTGATCATATGCCTGAGCCCATGTGCTTCACAGCTGGGAAGACCTTAGTGCATGGGGATGTCGGGGCGGGGAATTGGTTTGCAGAAGAAAACATACTTTTGGCTCTCAGTTCACAGAATATAGCAGCTCTCAATAATACAGAAGCTGCCCATCTCCATATTAAGGCAAAATCCACTCTCTACAAATAACAATGGAATTAAAATCAAAGCACACATAAAATCAAGCCCAGTTAGTTTCATTCATTTGTGGCAATACCAATGTGGTGCTGAGCGACTGTGAATGAGTGTTGCACATTAAAGTTAATTAGCCATCGTTTAAAACTATGGAAAGTGGATAAACGATATTCCTGACTTACCATTAAGCCACCGGGAGTCGTGCTGCTCTGTCCTGATTGGGTGATGGTGCCCCAGCGTACGGAAAATGGCAAAATCTCTGCCCATGAAATCTGCCGCCGTTCCGGAATAAAGCTCACCATCTGTAACATTGCATGAAATTGCACGGAATATCAGCCACTCAGTGAACCTATCGGAATTTATTACAAAGGAGCAAACAGAATGCCAATGCACAACACGCATGATGGTTGAAAGCTATTTGCATGGGCAAAGGTCTGGCATATACATTTCAGGACCTTCCGTGTTTACCCCTTTCATTCCAGCTTTTTGCAGAAAAACTTGAGGAGGGAGTGTTGCCAATCATAGAATCCTAGAGTTGGAAGAGACCACAAGGGCCATCGAGTCCAACCCCCTGCCAAGCAGGAAACACCATCAGAGCACTCCTGACATATGGTTGTCAAGCCTCTGCTTAAAGACCTCCAAAGTAGGAGACTCCACCACACTCCTTGGCAGCAAATTCCACTGTCGAACAGCTCTTACTGTCAGGAAGTTCTTCCTAATGTTTAGGTGGAATCTTCTTTCTTGTAATTTGCATCCATTGCTCCGTGTCCGCTTCTCTGGAGCAGCAGAAAACAACCTTTCTCCCTCCTCTATGTGACATCCTTTGATATATTTGAACATGGCTATCATATCACCCCTTAACCTCCTCTTCTCCAGGCTAAACATGCCCAGCTCCCTTAGCCGTTCCTCATAAGGCATCATTTCCAGGCCTTTGACCATTTTGGTTGCCCTCCTCTGGACACGTTCCAGTTTGTCAGTGTCCTTCTTGAACTGTGGTGCCCAGAACTGGACACAGTACTCCAGGTGAGGTCTGACCAGAGCAGAATACAGTGGCACTATTACTTCCCTTGATCTAGATGCTATACTCCTATTGATGAGGCCCAGAATTGCATTGGCTTTTTTAGCTGCCGCGTCACACTGTTGGCTCATGTCAAGTTTGTGGTCAACCAAGACTCCTAGATCCTTTTCACATGTACTGCTCTCAAGCCAGGTGTCACCCATCTTGTATTTGTGCCTCTCATTTTTTTTGCCCAAGTGCAATACTTTACATTTCTCCCTGTTAAAATGTATGCCTTGCTTATGATACCTGGTTATTTAGAGGAGGAGACAAGCATCTAGGTGGGCAACGTTATTTTCTGGTGAATCTCAGAGGTGTCCAGGTGATAAGTGCTGCCTGCCTTGAAGCCCAGAGACAGGAAATTTGTCAGCCTCAACAGAAGACTTAGCTCCTCACTTCCTGTTGAGCCTCAGTCCATCTCCCATCTCAAATCAGAGCACACACTCCTTTGGACTTTCCTCTCCTCACTGAGAGTTTCTTTGTCCCCCTCCTAATCTGTGATTCCTGCATTGAGGGGTTGGATTAGATGACACTTTGCCTCCCCTCCCCCCAACTCTTCAGTTCTATGATTCTAGTTTGTTTCATTTCTTTTACAATCAAAAAAGCCCCTCCTTTTTACCACAGTTCCTTCCTTCCTTTATCCATCTTTTAGAACACGCCCGTATGTCACACTTTACAATTTGGAAAAAATTATCCATGTCGCAAAAAAGACACGCCAAGGACAGATGCTACTAAACATCAACCACTTTAGGATGTGTGGTTCAGAGATCCCAAGCGCACAATTTACGCTCCACTCACTGAAATGTCATGGGCAACTCTGTGCACAGACGGCATTGGCTTTGCGCCTGTGCCATCGCAGGATTAGGCTACTGTGATGATGGAAAATGTCTGTGGACTGTGACAGAAGCAGCTAGCTGTTGCAAATTCTGTTGAATAGGCCAAGGGGCCAAGGTCAATGGGTGGTCTACAAGAGAGGGAGTGGAAAGAAAGTCAACAAGGCAGGAGCCAAAGCAAGGCACCACATTGCTCTAGCAAAACACAGAAGGTCAGCCTGATACCTTCCCAGAACCAAGACTGAGGAACTGAAGCAGAGTGTTGGAATGTAGTTGCATACCACAGGTGCATACCTAGGCTCCCTTGCGCAAGGAGCTGTACTGGTCCACCGGTATAAAGTTCATGGCATGTAATGCCTTAAGAGAGAATATTATGAAAATGATTTACAGGTGGTACATGACCCCAGTCAAGCTAGCAAAAATTTATCATTTGCCCGATATCAAATGTTGGAAATGTAAAGAAATTGAAGGTACATTCTTTCACCTTTGGTGGACGTGCCCAAGGATTAAGGCCTTCTGGGAGATGATATATAATGAAATGAAAAAGGTACTTAAATGTACTTTCCCTAAGAAACCAGAGGCCTTTCTCCTGGGCATTGTCGGCCAATTGGTGCCAAAGAAAGACAGAACCTTTTTTATGTATGCGACAACAGCTGCAAGAATACTCATCGCAAAGTATTGGAAGACACAGGATCTACCCACCCTGGAAAAATGGCAGACGAAGGTGATAGACTATATGGGATTGGCAGAAATGACTGGCAGAATTCGGGACCAGGGGAAAGAGACAGTGGAAGAAGATTGGAGGAAATTTAAAATCTATCTTAAGAAATATTGAAAAATCAATGACTGCTGAAATGTTGTGGTTATAGAAAATAGGAGATTACAGAAGTAAAAGATTATGTAAAAGAAAAAAATAAGGAAAAAGTAGATAAAATTAAGGGGGAGGATTTGCTGAAACAATTTGAGAATTGGGATGCAGAAAGGAGAGGTATGGGGAAGTCGGTGAAGTAAGTTTTAAGAAAAAAAGGATTTGAAATTATGCATGTTTGTTTTTGTGTGTGTATGTTTGTATTGTGTATTTTGTGTGTTTTTTATAATTTGTGAAAATTCAATAAATATTTTTTAAAAAACAAAACAAAACAAGGAGCTGTACTGGTGCCACCCACCCACCCTGGCAATGAGATGTCTCCAAAGCCAGAAGAGACCATGAGCCAGGAACTCAAAAAGTTGGCTTTTTATCACCTCTCCCACTCAGCCAGTGACTTCCGTGGCCAATGGTGTTGGGTCTGTTCTGCTCTTCCTTTGTCAGTCTGCCTGCCCATCTGCCTGCCTCCCTGCCTCCTTCATTCCCTCCACTCGCTGCTTTTACTCCTAGCCACTCTGAGCCAGAGTGGAGATTTTGGGGGCCCCTGAGCCTGCTCCTTTGGGGGGGCCATTCTGGCCATCCCCTAGGTATGTCTCTGGTTGCCAGCAGTCACTTAGCTTGGGGGCTCAAGGGTTCTGGCTACAGATTTCTGCCCAGATTCTTTTGGGTGCCTGCAGACCCCTTCAGCTGCCGTGGAAGCACAGCAAGTGGGCCTTGGCAACTGGCCTGCCAGAGATTCAGGGCAGCCCTGTTGGCCCACAGCTGAACCTGTTTCTTTAGTCTACAGGGAACTGCAGTTGACACTGGAGTGACCGTGCTTGCTTTGATTCTGCTCACGGAGCGCTGAATAAGGATCTTTGCCTTTCAAAGCAAAAATCATGGAATGAATTGACCGGTTATTAAAGTTCGGGTATTCCATTTGTCACGGCCCCAGCAAATGCCCTCGACAGATTTTAATATGACTTTGTTGGAAACAAGCTTATTAGTTCCAAGGCATGCTCGTATTTTCCATGCCAATTTTAGAATACGTTTCCATGGCGGGGCAGCCATGTCTGATCATGCCTGCTGGGAAAGTTGAGCCGCTTTCCCTTGAAAGGCTGAAAGCAGGGCTGCGCATCATAAGAGTCGGAATGGGAGAAAACATGATAGGGGAAATAGGTGGAATGAGAAGAAGATTAAAAGCAACAAGGCCTCTTCTCCCCAGCAGGAGGTATAATCAAAATCGAGTGAAAGAGAACAGCACATTAATTACCTATTTATCATCTTTCTGTCTCATCTGCCACTTGCTATTTTTAAAAGGAGAGACAATCACTTAATTATAGCTCTTATTATGTACTGTGCTTGAGAAAATGCCTTTGATGCCTCTGTTAGCCTTTACTTAACTTTACCCCCATTTGCTTGTCAGCTCTCTCCAGAGACTTGGGAGGAATCAATATAAATCAAGGGAAAGACAAGGAGGCTGCTTTCATTTCATCGTTGTCAAAGAGGGGAAGAGGTCACCCAGAGCAAGAGATTTCAGAAGCCAAAGTATGTGTGTGTATATATATTCATTCATGTGCATTTGTATATGCATGTAGTACTTGTGTGTGTGTGCATTTAAAACCAGACGTCTGCAGTATTTTTTATACATTATGGGGCTTGTGTGTGAAAGGTTTGTGCTCTGTGCAAAGACAGACACTGAGGTCCCCATCCTTCCCACAGGATTTAGTGGAGGGGGCACACTGCAGCCCCCTCCACAATATCCCAATGCTTCATTTCCCCCATAGCAACAATTCATTTCTATGGGAGATAATCCAATGGTGCACTCTGGGATACTGGTCCAATTTTCATGGATCTTGGATTTTGTTTCTTGGCCATGTTAGAGAGCGACAGAAAGCTGGAGGATGCACAATATGAGTGGTAAGGGAGAGAGAGAGATACCGTATTTTTCGCTCTATAACACGCACCCGGCCATAAAACGCATGTAGTTTTTAGAGGAGGAAAATCCATAGGCATGCCACCCGTAGGCATTCCCTCCATAACACGCATAGACATTTCCCCTTACTTTTTAGGAGGAAAAAAGTGAGTGTTATGGTGCAAAAAATACAGTAGTTCCTTCAAGCACCTTTCCTGAACACCTGCTGGGATTCAGGTCTCTCCTGGCTGAAAGGTCATGTAATGTTCTTCTTGTCTCACTCTACATATATCATGGGTATTGATTAGGAGCCAAAAACTTTTTTTTTATTTACTTGCCCTAATAATTTGCATAGATATGTATGGTCCTTGTCAGAAAAGAACTTATTAAAGGTATCCATACATTCAGGGAAGACATCCTAGAAGAAGCCAATGTGTTGCCCAGTCTGAATGCCATGGGTGCAAAGCTTAATCCTTTCAAGGTGCCAACTGAAAAACATTGAACTTAATGCATTAGAGGGCTTGCATGGGAATATCCCAAGTTTGGTTGCTCTGTGTCCTCAGCTTGATTAAAAAATTGAATTGACCATTGTGAGCAATATTAGAGAATATTAGAAGCAAAGATTGGGTTTTCCCTAGAGTTTGGGACTAACACGTAATGTTGGCTGCCCTTATGCTGGTTTATAAACTTACCATCGTTTGACAGTCCCTTCCATTTTGTTTAAGTTATGGACACCATCACGGCTCAGAGGCAGCTAAGCAAAACACCCCAAGTGGTAACTGAAGGGAACAGAAGGAACTGGAACCTTAGCAGAAAGGGAGTCACACAGTCTCTGTGTCTCATTAACCAAGCACAGAGAGCTTTGTCCATATCAAAGTAACTACAGCTGATGCAAGCTCTCTTATGTGTTCTGTTTTTTCAAGGCTGTTTTCTTTGTTCTCACTAACTTATGGTGTGACCAAAGGCGTCAAGTGTTTTTATATTCTGGTTGATGCTAATCTAACTCACTGAAGTTAATAATCGTAACTAGCTTAGGTTTATTAATTTAAAGGAGTCTGATCTGAGTAGGCAGGAGCAGGGACCGAGCAATGGGAGCTCACCCTGTCTGCCAATCTAGCAGTTCGAAAGCACGTCAAAGTGCAAGTAGATAAATAGGTACCACTCTGGCGGGAAGGTAAACGCCGTTTCCGTGCACTGCTCTGGTTTGCCAGAGGCGGCTTAGTCATGCTGGCCACATGACCTGGAAGCTCCCTCGGCCAATAAAGCAAGATGAGCGCCGCAACCCCAGAGTTGGCCACGACTAAACCTAATGGTCAGGGGTCTCTTTACCTTTTTAATCTGAGTAGGACTTAGTGGAATACAATCTGAACATTTCTATATACATCTAACGGTAGGAGATTCAAATCTGAATGGACACAGTCCACAGGAAAGTTATTCTGCGCATCCATCATTGGGACGAATGGGCATTGAACAAGAGATTCAGAGCTCCTGCTCCACAATTCAGTGGAGCTTGCTAAAGTGAAGCCTAGGTTGTGTCCTTAAAGAAGAACAGATTGTGTAACCTTAGCTTTGTTCATTAATTAATAACTCCATTACAAAAGTACCATAGAAAAATATGCAATTCCCTCCTCCCTTACTCTTGTTTTGTCTTTAAAATGTTCTCATATTCTTCCTGGACGAGGCAAATTTGATGTGGAGACCTCCTCATGGACATGCACAGGGAAGATGCGCTTGGAGCAGCCTATTAATAATGAATTGCAGCTAAAAGATGCCTGAGAGCTGTGTACATCTCTGCCACAGCTGGCATTTTGCTCAACACACCAGAGTAACGGTTATCATAAATGAACAGCTCTTAAAAGTAATGAAAACCATTTGGAAGGAGTTTGAGCAAGAAACATTTAGGGAAGGGAATTAATAGCTATGAAACATTTTGAAATATTATTGAATTAGGAGCGATTAAAAAAACAGCAGTGTGCCCATTTGTGTATTTTAAAAATGTTTTGAGCTTACAAAATTCAATTCCTGGCTTGACGTGGCTTGGGGGTGGGGGGAGTTCCTGTTCAGCTGAGATTCCACTTCACATATTTGTACCTGGCATTGAGTATGCAGGACAGATTAGGGATTCTACTGTTCAATAGTTTTCCTACCTGAGCTGATAAGATACCACTGTTTAAAACAACTTCACATGGATTGGAGTCTTTAAGCTGTTCTAAATTTGCGGTGGCGACTGATGGCCATTGAGACTGGTGGGGTGGGAATCAGGGAGCAAAAACAGAAGATGGAGCCAGAATCATAACAGGTTCAGCTGAATGATTCTAGTTTTGTCCCCATCCTCCTCATTCCTGCAAGTATAAGACTGACAGTCATAATGACCCCCTGGATAGATTTGATGTTAGAAGGTAAGCAAGTGAGGGTTGGCTGATGACAGAGAGATCTTGGTGGTGCACAAATGGACCATTCATCTCTAGCCAAGGTGCACACTGCGCTGCTGTGAATATCTATGGACACGGGTGGTACTGTGGTCTAAACCACTAAGCCTGTTGGGCTTTCTGATTGAAAGGTTGGCAGTTTGAATCTGCACAATGGGGTGAGCTCCCGTTGTTCTTTTCTAGCTCCTGCCAACCTAGCAGTTTGAAAGCACACCCATGCAAGTAGATAAATAGGTACCACTGTGGCGGGAAGGTAAATGGCATTTCCGTGCACTCTGGTTTACATCACGGCGTTCCATTGCACCAGAAACAGTTTAGTCCTGCTGGCCACATGACCTGAAAAGCTGTCTGTGGACAAACGCCAGCTCCCTCGGCCTGAAAGTGAGATGAGCGCTGCTGTACCTTGTAGTCACCTTTGACTAGACTTAACCATCCAGCGGTCCTTTATCTTTACCTTTTCCCATGGGTGAAAGAGCTGTCACTGTGCTCTAAAGCAGTAATGTGGATGCCCTCGCAGGTAGAATAGACAACATGAAGCTCGATGGGTGAATAGTCTGACCTAGTATATGGCAGCTTTCTGTCCTCCTGAATACATTAAAAGCCATCAGCTCTGCTCCTCATATTGATCTCTCTCTTCCTTAGCACCTTGCCCCCAATTCCATATGCCTTCCACACAAGAAGAAAGGATTTGTGAAAAAAGAAAAAAGAGAATATGAGGAAAACCCAAACACCCCAAAATCATTGTATTAGTGTAAGTCCACATGAAAAAGCAATGTGTGAAGACAGAACTCCATTGACTTCATTTGGCTACATGCCATGAGGTTTGCGTAAGACGCCCTTGTCATCGTATTCTTTCTTGACTGAATATTAATGCAAATAGGGAAGTCAGCCTCTCTGGAGAGGCAGCACCAAAAATTAAAGTTGCCCCAGGCACTAATTTATATACCTGTCTTTTCAGACGTACTTTCTCTCCCTTCTGTTTTGAGTAAATACAGGGTGCAAGTTGCAGCAAGGCAGTGACCTCAGGGGAGTAATCACCTGAACTTTCAGATGCAGGAAAAAGCATCAAGGGTTGGTTAAAAGTCAGAATTACTCTTCTTAAGTGCAGAAGAAGAGAAAATCATATTGAAATGCTTTCCATCCCCTGAAGAACATCTAGAAAATAGGGAGCAATGTTCTTTCTTTAAAATGCATATCTTTGTTGCTCAAATAACATCAAGCCACTAATCGCTTTTTGAATTTCCTGTGCCTTCATGATAATGAAATACCAATTGCCGCCACACATGTTCAAATTCTAATTTTGTTGCATGTCCACAATTTTCTAGCAAGGGCAAGACCCTGTGAGGTTTTTGAACAGGAACCTTCTACAACTTATTCAGGCACCATGCCTCCCAGAATTATTCCTGGGTAAGGGGGTAGAGTGGGACACGGGTGGTGCTGTGGTCTAAACCACTGAGCTTAGGGCTTGCCATCAGAAGGTCGGCAGTTTGAATCCTCGCGACAGGGTGAGCTCCTGTTGCTCAGTCCCAGCTCCTGCCCACCTAGCAGTTCGAAACCATGTTGAAGTGCAAGTAGATAAACAGGTACCGCTCCAGCGGGAAGTTAAACAGCGTTTCCATGCGCTGCTCTGGTTTCGCCAGAAGCGGCTTAGTCATGCTGGCCACATGACGTGGAAAAACTGTCTGCGGACAAACGCTGGCTCCCTCAGCAAGTAAAGCGAGATGAGCGCCGCAACCCCAGAGTCGTTCACGACTGGACTTAACTGTCAGGGGTCCTTTACCTTTACCTTTAAGGGGGGTAGAGAATAGCACAGCCACTTTGCTCCCCCTCTCATGTCCCTTCTTGCAGCTGCTTATGCACGGGGAGAAGCACACAACGAAGAAAATCTGAAGGAGAGAGTCTGCCCTAAACACAAAGACCATGTGAATGATTTAAGAACCAGAATTTTGCATCGTTGCCATTGTCCATAAGTTCACATTCATAGTGTAATGATTGCAATATTGTAAAGATTGGAATTTCCCAAGTGGCATGTCTATCATCAGAAATTATGGGTTGCTATTGTTGTGTAGGATTAAGCGTGTCTTCACTTGTGGTGCAGCCAAACAAAACCACATTCCATTTCTCCCTGGGAAGATGTTGAAATAAGGAAGCAGAGCCTCTGATAACCATCAGGAACAGGAAGAAGCAGGTACCTATAGATAAAGCCTATTTTATGAAAACAAACAAACAAATAAATAAATAAATCCTACCTATTAAAAGAGAAGCTGTCAGCAGTTTGGGGTCATAGGGGCTTTTTCCTCTTCCGTTTTCAAAATGTGAATCTTCCAGCTTAAAAATATTGTCCTGCAGAGGAAGAAGGAAGAAATAATTAATCTAAGCAAGCATGGAGACGACTGGGTATGAATTATTAGTCCATCAGTTCAGCACACAAACTAAATTTTGTTTGTTACCATGGTATGCATTTTTGTGTTTTTGTATTGTATTATATTGCCCTGTGATTCCCGTATGAAGTGTGGTTCAGAAATTTAATCAATAATAATAAAAGACTAAATCCCAAGTTTTATGTTACTTCATCTACACTTCATTTGAGTTGGCTTGTTTTTCTACTTCTGCATGCAGAACTTTTGAGAACAAGACTGGAAAGCCAGAGAATCTTATTTTCCTCCCAGTACCCTTAGCAGAAGTTGGCCCCTTACTTGTTAGTGCAGAATTACCCTTTTCTAAAGAGGTTATTCCACATTCATGACCTCATATGCATAGCCGCACTAATCCATCCCCATGAATTATGGGATGGAAAGTGCGGAGATAACGGAAGTGAAACAGTTGAGGGAAATGTAGGGCAATTGCCACAAAAGAGCAGTTGTCTCAAGTGTGTGGCTGTGGGAAAACACACCAAAACATAAGGTTAATTTGCACATTCTGTGGGTGATTTGGGATTGTTTAGGTTGATGTTTAAATGCCAAGGATTCATGTTTTTATTTAATTCAGTTTACCCATGTCATTAGTAGAACAGTAGGACTCACTTATTCAGACACCCCAGAAGGGCAAGCTGAGGTTTTTGTTGGGGGGGGGGCGGCGGGGAGACTCATAAAAGGGAAGGGTGTCTGGATCAAAGAATGAACTCAACAAATTTTATTAATGAAAGCGCTAATGAGAAACAGCCATTAAAAGGAGGGAAATTTGGACAAGAGAAGCATTTCTGATGTTTGACTCAGTCTATTGCAATATGTTTCATTTTTGTTCTGGTAGTTAAAAAAAAAAATACAATATGTACTATTTTCCAAACTGGCTTAAATGGCTGAAGGCTGATTTATATATTTAGTATAATCATATGGTACAGCCTTCTGGGGCTATTATTCTCCAGACTGTAGGTAATAGATTGCATTTTTAAATACTTCTTGGCATAAAAAAACAGGGAGAGGACTAAGTGAAAACTTTTTTGCTCTATGCTAGTTTCCGTGTGTGTGTGTGTGTGTGTGTAGATGGATGGATGGATAGATAGATAGATAGATAGATAGATAGATAGATAGATGATAGATAGATAGATGGTCAATGTGGTCCCTTCTCATATAGTATGTGTAGATGGATGGATGGATGGATGGATGGATAGATGGATGGATGGATAGATGATAGATAGATAGATAGATAGATAGATAGATAGAGAGAGAGAGAGAGATAGATAGATAGATAGATAGATAGGTAGATAGATAGATAGATGGTCAATGTGGTCCCTTCTCATATAGTGTGTGTAGATGGATGGATGGATGGATGGATAGATAGATAGATAGATAGATAGATAGATAGATAGATAGATAGATGGATGGATAGATGATAGATAGATAGATAGATAGATAGATAGATAGATAGATAGATATAGATAGATGGTCAATGTGGTCCCTTCTCATATAGTGTGTGTAGATGGATGGATGGATGGATGGATGGATGGATAGATAGATAGGTGGTCAATGTGGTCCCTTCTCATATACTGAATGTATAGTTAGTTCTGACTTCTCAGAAAAGGTTCAGCTGAGTCTTTGGCATCTAGGCCATACATATCTATATGAATGGTAGTAAAACACTAAAGAGGAAGTCCTGCCTCCTCTTGGCTCTGATTTGCAATAGCTCCTCCAATGGTTAAGCAAGAATCTTTCCCATCCAGATTTCCTTTTCATAACCATGGACTGCAGCTGGGAACCTTCCACATCCAAAGCATGTGATGTCTTAACCTATGGCCCAAGAGATCTCCTTTCTGCTTTGGCAAATAAATTAATAGTTGCACCGCACACAAAACACACACTCCGTGTTGTAAATAAACTGCAGAATCTCACTTCCATTTTTTTTCACCCTTAGATTGATCTTACTCATTTTCAGTCGGTTTCCCCTTTATGAATCTAATCCCAAACTGTTTCCCACCCCGTGAATTTAGGAGCTGGTGGTGGGGTTGAAAAGGAGAGAACAAAGGAAGTTAAACTGCCTTCCCTCATCTGCATTTTTGGGTGGTGATGGCAAAAGTTGTGGTTGGGACAGTAGTCACCAGTAGCACTCCTCCTGTCTGCATTTGGACGGCTGCTGCCATTTTGTTTTGACTAGAATGCCCTTAGAACGGAGTTACACAACACAATTCTGGACACAATAAAATGCATTCGGGAGGATAGCTATTGACACCCTGTTCACAAAATTCACTCCATCTCCTGAAATAACTGAAATTCTCTCTCTCTCTCTCTCTCTCTCTCTCTCTCTCTCACACACACACACACACACACACAGAGAGAGAGAGAGAGAGACAGACAGACAGACAGACAGACAGACAGACAGACAGACAGACTTTTGTGGCCTCTGAATGGGGCTATGAAATTGGGTGGGAGGAAAACATTTCCCTGCAATAGCTTTTGCTATCCTGAGACTATTATTATCTTTATTTTCAAACTCTAGGAAGTGACTGGGGATTTCAAGGGTATGTTTTCTAATCTCTAAGCCTTTCAAAGTAAATTAATATAACAACATTTTATGTCAATGCCTCATGACAGTAATGGGGAATGGCACAAGTCCTGCAAGCTACTGTTAAACTCAACACCAATATTCTTTAAGATCTTTTGCATCACCAAGGCAAGTTATTACTTGACCTCGGTTGGAATGAACTCTGAAGAGGGTGACTAAAACAGAGTGTTCCTAAAATAATGTAGTGTATAATGAAAGGATGAATAAGCCAATCTAAAACAACAATAACAGTGTGATACAGGAAGCAACAACAAACAACAGCCATGTGATAAAGGAACCTGGTCCTTCTTGATGTTATGTTGGTTTGATGGGGTGGAAGAACAGCTCAGCTAAGGACCATGGTGAAAACGTTACTTTCAGTATTTCCATGGGTTTAGGAATCCCTTATGGATGTTTTGTGTGTGTGCATAATTAGTTTCGGGTGTGGCTTGCCATTTGGCATGATAGGAGGGAGTGAGCTTGAGAAGGCCCCTTTCTGGCCTTCAGTTTGCAGAAGGGGCCCCTTGTCTCCCCTGTTGTGTGATCAGTCATGGTCCTTCATGGCCCTGAGATGCTATGGTGGCTGCTGGGCCAGTCAGGAAGGGGTTGGCAGCTCCCTAAAGGGTTGGCCCCCAGCCATCCTCTCCAGCATTAGGCATGCCCACCACCCCATCTGTCCCTTCACATTTTTGGGGTATGATATCAGTCGCCATTTGGGACTCAGTAGAATTTTCCCTCAACTTTCTAAAGTCCTTTCCAGCACCCACTGACTCTGCCCTGTTTTTTATTGTTTTTAATTCTGAATTTTAACGCAACATGTGAAAGGCAAGTCATCTAGTCCAACCCCCTGCAAAGCAGGAATCTCAGAGAGGCATCCAACCTCCAAGGAAGGAGAGTCCACCACCTCTGGAGGAAGTTCATTCCACAGTCAAACAGCTCTTACTGTCAAGAACGTTCTTCATGATTTTGAGCTGGAATCTCCTTCCTTGTAACTTGAATCCATTGGTATGGATCCTACCCTCCGGAACAGGAGAAGGAATGTGGGGAATGAGGGGTTGACTCCCAGCTCAGACTATCCACCTGGGTTGGTGGAGGGAGCCCAGAGGTGCATCCTCAGTTTAGCTTTCAAGGCAAGCAGGCAAATATCATCATTTCATTATTATTATTATTATTATTATTCATCTGAACATCACAGGGCAGTTTACAACATAAAAACACAAAATGTATAACAAAAACACCAAAGTAAACCAATAACCCCCCCTCCCACAAACGTGTTTAAAAAGCCATAGATTGTTTGACCAGTCAAAGGCCTGCTTGTAGAGAAACATGTTTGCCTGGCACACGTTGGTTCCAAACGACACCAACGTGATGTCACACTTCTGAAGGAAATTGTGTCCTCCAAATCATGGAGAGCCATGTGTTGCGGTGAGATCACTAAACTGCCTTCTTGTTGCTGGGGCGGGCCTGTTTCGATGTCCTCTGCACTTCATTGGTTGCCCCTTTGTTGCTGGGGTAATTTTTCTGTCTGTTGGGGTTTGATTGACATCTAAGGAGCTATTTAAGGGGCTGCGTGAGGCAGAGTACTTTCTCTTTCGCATTGTGTAGCGGATCTCCCTCCCTCCCTTTAATTTAAGGTTGGTTTTTGACCTTGCTATGCCTGTCTAGGGGTCATCTGTTTTTGGAGCAGGGGCCCGGTAGGAATTTTGCCAATTGGCTGATTGGCTGTTGCCATTTGGTTTTTGCCTACCATGTAGCAAATCACCACAACTTTGTAAGGTTGTCGGTTAGGCATTGGTTCATTATTTGGTGGAGGGGATTATGGATAAGGCTGTGCTTGCCCTTCATTTTTGGTTGCTGCTGCTAGGGAATTCCATTAAAGTAATCCAGGGGCTCGATTTGCTCTGTCTGATCCCCTCTCAGGGGTAGGGCCAGGCCAGAGTTCCTGGGAGCATCTGGGGTGAACTAAGAGGCGGAAATCTGCCTCTGTGCTCCACCAGTATGTTTTCCCTTACTGACCTGTCAGTCCTGTTGCTGCCACTATGCAGGTTCAGATTCAGGTAAAGGTAAAGGGACCCCTGACCATTAGGTCCAGTCACGGACGACTCTAGGGTTGCAGTGCTCATCTCTTTTTTTATATATAAGATATTTATTAAGATTTTTTAAAAAATATTACAATACAAAATGAAAAAGAAAAAAAAAATACAAAATAAAAGTAATTAAAAAACCACTCCATTTTTCTATTACTTATTTTCCTTAACTTGTTTCCCGGACCTCCTCATACCTCCCTTTTTTGTATTCCTGTTCAATTTGTTGGCTCAGCAAATCCTTACCCTCTTTGTTTATCCTAATCTTTGGTCTTAAAATAGTAACATTAGATTTTTCCCTATTAACAACCCATTTTTCATATTCCCTTAAAGCATTACAGCTGTAAACCACTTAATTTCTATCCGACATCATTCTAACATTCATTAATTTTGCAATATTTCTGTAAATAGTCTTTAAACTTTTTCCAGTCTTCTTCCACCGACTCTTCTCCCTGATCTCGGATTCTGCCAGTCATTTCCGCCAATTCCATATAGTCCATCACCTTCATCGGCCATTCTTCCAGAGTGGGTAGGTCTTGTGTCTTCCAGTACTTTTCAATAAGTATTCTTGCTGCTGTTGTGGCATACATAAAGAAAGTTCTATCCTTCTTTGGCACCAATTGGCCAACTATGCCCAGGAGAAAGGCCTCTGGTTTCTTCAGGAAGGTATATTTAAATACCTTTTTCATTTCATTATATATCATCTCCCTTTATTGGTCGAGGGAGCTGGTGTACAGCTTCCGGGTCATGTGGCCAGCATGACTAAGCCACTTCCGGCGAACGAGAGCAGCACACGGAAACGCTGTTTAGCTTCCCGCTGGAGCGGTACCTATTTATCTACTTGCACTTTGATGTGCTTTCGAACTGCTAGGTTGGCAGGAGGTAGTCCGAACCAATGCCTAAGCAACCACTCACATGGTGTAATCAATAAAGTTGTGGCCAAACTAATGCCAAAAATTCTTAAAGAAATATTCTGTGTCCTATGCGATTTATTTTGGAGGGGGGTTGGGGGGTCTTCACATGCAAAACAGCAGGACAGCACCCTCATGGCTCTCACTTTAAGCATTAAAGAAGCACAGACTTTTTGGTTACAGCTCAGTAGGTTCTGCAATGCTTTGCTTATTTCATACCCATGGAAGCTTTCATGAAGCTGTGGTTCCTTTTAACCGCATATATATCTTGTGTCATCATTCTGGCATGTGGGGAGAAAACACGTCCAATGTTCCCTTGAGTGCATAGATATAGCTGCACAATTCTTTGGATTTAAGAAACACACACATTCCCTTTCACTCTGTATGGGAGTTGTGGGGAAAGGAGCCTGACAAGAGAAATGGATGGATGGAGCCTCTGAGCTAGCAGGCAGGACATCTCAGCAACTCATTGAATCAAAGTATTTGATTAGTTTGATATACTGTTGGCTTCTTTTTAATGGACTTGTCAAATTTCTTAGCATGAAAAATCTAAGTTGCTGAGATCTTATGTATATGTTGCTGAGATCATTTCAGAGAAAAAGAATCCTCCAAACGCCAAAGGATCTCATGCTTCTTCCATCTGAGTGACCAACGTAATCCAGCAGTAACAGAGCAATCCCAAAACTGCATGAATGTCATGTTATCCTTGACTGATTAGTAAGGACTTTAAAAATGCCATATTCTCGGTATTCCAGACATAAGATACCATCAAGGATATTGAACAATTCTCGGAGGACATTGAGAATTGGAATCTCTTTGTGTAGCAACATTCAGGGTTGTCATGTATAATATATCACTTGTGCTGTTGTCTGGCTTACATATGGTGACCTCTGGAAAAATAAATGCTATGCTTTTGCAGCGAGTGTTCCTTCTAGGCAAATTATTAAGTGGACAGCATATGCAAGCAATAAGATCCACTATCCTAAAATCAATCCAACTGAGCGCTTTCCTTATTAGCCTTGTACCTTAACTTATTCTCTTCCCCCTCCCCAGTTTTCATGATACATTTGGATGAGGAATTGTGGACAGTAATTGCTTTAACAGAGAAGTTGCTACTTTGTTAAATAACTTATTGGCGTATATACAAAACTGCAATATCCAATTATTATTATTTTTTAGCTTTCAAGATCACCCCATTCCACTTTGTTTTTGGATTTCCTGTGTACAGTGAGCCTATGGAGAGATGGAGAAAGCTCACAGAAGATCACAGGAAATAACAGCAGAACCAGCACCAGCTTTTTATTAATTATTGAAATCTAGTGATTCAAGGGCTGTCTTTCTACAAGACTCTGTCTTCAGCCTTGGTTTTGTCTTGTTGAAAATAAATGCATTTCCCAGGATGCAATTTTATTCAAAGTTCTGATAAGGCAGAAAAGGACACTTGTCAACACACCCAAGAAGACGTGAGACAAGAAAGATGGGTAACAAGTTACAGTTATTAAAATACAGTATAACAACTATAGAATCTGCCAATCAGAATAATTCAACCAAATTCACCAAAACCAATGAGGTTCGGGTGGTGAGGTGGGTTGGTGGGAGCTTTTCAGCTCCTAAACACCACTGTGGCTCCAATATTAGTCAGATATTTTCCAAAATCCACTCACTCACCCAGACCAAATGACAATTAGCCAAATCCTGACCAAACACCACTCCAGTCATGCTGACAAAACCCAACAGTGTGAAGTAGGCAAAAATAATGTGACATGCACTAATTAGTGTTTACCCTCCCCCCCCCAAAAAAAAAATCCTACTCAGTCCCCTCAAGGAAGGCAACTAGCAGAGCTCACACTGAAAAAGGGGTGGGAGGGTAGATGTCTCAGTAAGAAGAGGAGGGAGTGTTGGGTGAAGCAGGCTTTCCCCCACTTCCCCCCATTGGGCAAATTGCCCCATGTCCTTGCCCACATTACCCCTGAGGGGCTGTCCATTTCTCCTCTTCTTGCAGGGAAGGAGGGTGTAGCAAATGTGTCCCCCTCCCCAATACAGGAATTAACCGAATTCTCAAGAGGAGGGGATTTAGCAAATTTAATCCGAAGTTCAACTAAACAAAGTCAAAGTTGTTAGACTCAGAATTTGCACTGAAGGAGCAAAAGACCAAAATGTCCTAAATATGAACAAAAAGAAACTTAGGAGTAACGACGGAGGAGTAGTTCCTTGGGACTGCTTTCTGCAATCGACTGACTCCATCTGATACTCAAATTGCCTGTGGATCAGAACTGAACTACTAATTGGGTTATGAACTTCTCCAGATTTTATAATGCTGTTTGGTGCAGAGATAGTGCAAATAAAAATACATATTTTATGTATTTTTAAAAAAGGATCTCTCCTTTCATAGTCACGAGACCACATTCTAATAAAGTCGTGAAATCACAGTCAGTCACATGTGGACTGGTAAATTAAATAATCAATTAAATTTGCATATTTTGTTTTGATTCTTTTATAGAAGTATTTATATACCATCCACTCACATAAAATGCCATTGTGGTGAACAACATAAAATATGGCAAAAGAATATAAACACAAGAATGACTGGCCCATCTAAGAAAGGGAATTATAAACAAATGAATAGGACTGTTGGCCTGAAAAAGTCTTACAGAGGGATGTTTCTGTATTCTACAACTTGGGCCTGGTGTCAAAAACAATTCTTTAGACCTTAATATTTGGGAGACACTCCTTCCTGGGCTAGGAGGAGACATGTTTCTTTTAAGATGATGTAAAATACATTAAAATTATTAGTATTATTATTTTTTTAATCAAAGTTGACTCCCTAATTAATTATAGCACATCAAAGTTGTTTAGTGAATTAGTTTTAGATTAATCAAGTAAATGTTACAATCCTAATATTTACAATGTCTGAAACAGAGATCCACGTGTATTTTAGGACCCTCCCCATTAATATATAAGGAATGTTGATAAATCCCTGCACACCAGCTAAGTTCATATATTAGTGACTGGGATAACCATTGCACCATGTGCAAAGAGCATGCTTCAAACAGCCTTACAACCTTTGATCTTCACACCTATTGTTGGTTAATTGCCAGAGGTGATAATAGGCAACAATCCACGATGATTTATTATTACATGATAACATATAGACGCTTCGCACATTCAAGCAAGACAACATTATCTTGTGAATAATGTTAAGACAAGAACCATGGTGATCAAAAGTGCTGGAAATGTCAGTCCAATTAACTTAATAGCCACAAGATGTTAAAACATCATAAATTTGGGTTTGATTATTTCAGAGCACATTTGCAACTCCAGGGGCTGGAGGTTTGCATTTTAATATGGACAAAGCAATTTTATCAGCTGCAAGAAGAGACCTCAAGTCAGAGGAAAGTGTTCATGTGGCATATGAGTCATAATGCCTTCCTGCCTATCACAAAAACGTTTGTCAAATTTGACACACCATTGTATCAAACGTCCTTGCGGCCGCTCTTGGTCTAATAGGAACAATTAATTTTAGACACAATTACGTGGCAAAATAAATTTAACAAATGTTACTATACAGCTAGTGGGCAATGGCAAGAGGCTAATTAAAACAGGAGATCCCCCTACCATTTGATCTTTCCAGGAGGTCTTTCATAAATAGAAATTCATTATGAAATAGATTAACAAAATTACAATCACTGACCATGAGAGAAAGTTCATGAAGCTGTGCATAAGGTAGGTGCGTAAGATACAACATCAGTGTCTACAGTTTTCCTATGATCATCATTAGTCCCATTCACGTCTACTGGGCTTTGTCTTGTGAGTGGGAGGTTAGCATCACGGGGCTCCTGTGTTAAGCAATGCCTTTCAGGCACAAGTCTTCATGAGACTATGAAGTAATACTCTGGAGTTACTTAGGAACATGTTCACACATGAACGTTCATCACAAATATTGAGACTGTGCACTGCCCCCCTGATCCAGCCCAGGGCCTCAATCCACATCCCCCAGTTTGGGTGACCCATCCTGGGCAATCAGGGACCACCTGCCCTTTATCCAAAGCAATCTGGAGGCAGGACTAAGGGTTTCTAACACCCTATTTTTAGCATGAGGTTGGAGGTGGGGAAAGGAGGAGATCCTATGTATTCTTCTTCCCTCCTCCCAAGCAAGAGCAGGCAAGTTCAATCCTGCAAGGGACTGTCCCTTTGTGAGGAGCTTCACTGTGAGCTCGGAGTCTGCTCAGGTTTGTTTTCCATATTGCCCCCCCCCCACTCTGCCAACACCAAATTGTGAAATTTGTATTTACGAGACACGCTGCCAGCCCAGCTTACACCTAAATAGTATCCACTTTGGGAATGCAAAGCGTATGGATGTGAGATTTTGTTTTTTTCCCCTTGAACTAATATAAAACAGCTTTCTCCTTTTGCTTTGTTTTTTTTTTTAAAGAAATA
Source organism: Podarcis liolepis (assembly GCF_965112155.1). NCBI lineage: Eukaryota > Metazoa > Chordata > Lepidosauria > Squamata > Lacertidae > Podarcis > Podarcis liolepis. Next base: position 6,246,768 of record NC_139556.1, read on the forward strand.
AGGGGCAATAAAACCCCACGTACTAATACATTGTATTGTTGAAGAATAAAACTACCTATGAAAAGATGAATTCCATTGTGTGCCTGGAGATGTAGGTTCTAGTAGACATAATTATAACGTCTTTCCCTGACAAGTCACAATTACTCTGCAGAGTTTTAAGGAAGCCTATAAGGTCCCCCCCTTCCCTTTTACATACATCAAGAGTATATACACACATTCTCCCCTGAGCAACACAAATGCTTCTTATTCAAAAACAGATGTTTTCTGGCACAGGCGGTTTGCTGTGATTGAAAAAATATTCATGTTAAAGACAGTTTCCTGATTCAGAAGCCACCTGAGTTTTCTTCATGCATTATGAGTGGACCATTAGAACTGGTGATGGTTGAAACCAGTGCTTTTTTCTGGGGGGGACGGGGACGCAGGGGGACACATACCCTTAAACATTTTGTGACTCTAAGTTTGGCCTCATTGAGGGGCAGTATTTCAATTTGAGTAGGAAAATGAGTGTACCCCTAAACATTTTTTTTTTAAAAAAGAGAAAAGCACTGTTTGAAACACAGAGTTGCACACATGTATCAGAATTGATAAAACCATTCTCTCAATTCCACTCCATTCTGCAGTCCTGGGGCTCCCAGCAAGAAAGGGGAATATTCGGGATTTTGGCAAGAGATTTTGCACCTCCTAATCATGTTTGTTCCTCCAGATGTATGAATGCAAAAATAATTAAAGGTTGGCTTCCCCAATATAAAAGCATTTTCTTGCTATTGTTGCCTTTCTACAGAAACACAACACCTGGATTTTGCGGAGGGGGGAGGTTTATGTTGGCAATTATTTTCTGTAGCCCTGCACCAGCATACTGATGCACAATAAAACAACTAACCATCCACAACTCTTACTTGGGCTGATTTTTTTTTTAATTACCTTGTCAAGCATATATTTCCCAAATGGGTATATGCCAAATTATCACAATAAAAGGGGGAAGGAGCAGGAAGACTTGGAGGGGAGGGGGGAGAAATAGTGCGATGCCAACTGCCGTTTTTTCTCCCAGAAGGCAAGAGCAGCTCTCTTTAGAAGTATTTCTATGCAGGACTAAGAGTCACATTTGGGGGAAATCTCCCATTGGAGGGATCCCTTCAGTGGCCGGATTTCCCTGCAGACTGCAGTGGGGGAAGAACGGATTAAATTACCCCATTGCAAATGCCTGCAAAGATGAATTTGACAAAACGTGCAATGCACTTAGATGCAACCCTAAACCCAACCCTAAACCCATCTCCAAAAATGCAAGAATACTCTTTTTACCCAGGTCTGTTTTCCATCTTTAAGTGACACATGTAAGTCCCTTAACAGGTAGAAAACAGGAATCAAGAGAAACTAGGAAGTCCTTATGTTAGCAAAGGTGGAAATTAATTTTAGGTGGTGTGCTGGGGGAAAAGTCAAGAGCAGCCATATTGGGTAACTTTTTGCATTTTTTAAAAAAGAGGGTGAGTGAGCTATTGTTATTTTTCATGTTTCTAGCAAGCCATACTACAAGCTGATGCCTATATCAGAGGCAGATTTTGGTAATGTGGTGCCCTGAATGAGGACAAAATTTGGCACATACCCCCCATTCCTATTTTCACAATAATTCCTTTTCCTACAGTTGTTTTTTATGAATCTTCTCAGTAGGTACCCATATAAATATAGGTTTTTATTGATGATGATGCACCCCCTCTGGAGTTGCCTACATAGCACCTAAATGGCCTCCATTAAACACCTGCTATTTCGTCCCTCTTCTGTCTTCAAGCTGTGACCAGATGCAGAAGCCATGGCTTCAACAGGCACCTAAACATGTTTCTCGCCTCCAGCCTGATGAGATCTTGAAACCTTGTGAAATTTTGGTTGATGTAATGAAGGTATTTCCTGCCAACCTAGCAGTTCGAAAGCACATCAAAGTGCAAGTAGATAAATAGGTACCGCTCCAGTGGGAAGGTAAACGGTGTTTCCGTGTGCTGCTCTGGTTCACCAGAAGCGGCTTAGGCATGCTGGCCACATGCTGTACGGAAGCTGTACGCCGGCTCCCTCAGCCAATAAAGCGAGATGAGAGCCGCAACCCCAGAGTCGGCCACAACTGGACCAAATGGTCAGGGGTCCCTTTACCTTTACCTAATGAAGGTATTACCCTAAAATTCATTTTGGAAACATGATTCTGTTAACAAAATGCACCAGGGAGTCATGTGTCCAGCTGAGCTGTTTCCAGTAGAACCTGTAATGTGTGTTAGAATTCCTGATCTATGACTGCAGTCATGGGATTGTTGTCTTTCACATGACGGTATATGTTTTGACTCCACAGAGTGGGAAGTGACGGAGACAGGATGTTTGTGTTACTGTGTTCCATGAAGTGGAACTAATGTCCTTTGTTCTTTTTCTCTTTGCTGTCTGATGCTAGAGAGAGAGGGAGCCATGTTGCAGTGCTCCATTTGTGTTTATATGCAAATAAAGTAGATTAGCCAAAATGCTGAGTTGCTGAGGTCTGTTACGCAAGCTGCGAACACTCTGTGGATCCCTAAGTGTGCCGGTGTCAGTTGGCATCGGTTGCCGTGATGTTCGGGCTGAAGAAAGCTTATGAAGCTCCTGAACGATCAACCAGGAGGGAGGGAACATGCCAGTCGTGCATGTGTCTCTGCCAGGATCCTACTTGAGTGTAGGTTGAACTCCTGACATGGTGGCCATGGGAAAAAACAAGGCTCTTCCAGCCCACCAGCCCTGGTGCTGAAATCAGCTTTCAGCATGTCAAGGACACACTGTGATAGCATGCGACAACACCTCACATATGCACCTCACATGCAAGAACATGTACCTGGCTGGCTCAACAAGACTAGGAGTCAGTCCAGAGTCACCTGCTCCACTGATCACTAAGGAGAATAGCATCACAATCCAATTGATTATATAGCAATGTGGGGTTGGAAATATCTTAATTTTTGGGCAGGGAAAATGAATTCCCTGCAAAAGAAAAGACATTACAAACTCATCTGAAGGTGAAATCTTCAAATTATGTAGAGTGCAGTATCCACAACAAAGGCACCTGGTTCTACAAAGCATCTGGTAAAGATATTCCAGGAAACAATAAAGGTTGACAATTTCAGATCCAGCCCCTCAACCCCCTCAACAAGTCTGTCAAGGCTGACTATGCGTCTGTTATTTGAACTGCTGTTTCTATTTCGGATCAAGCTTCACTTATTTTTGGTTTGAGGGTTTGTTTGCTTTTCTGCAGTGGTTAAACCAGCTTCAGGTAAGTTTAATAAATAAGCCATTTTCGAGAACTACTATTGTATTTTAAGTGGGTAGCAGGTTTAGTGCCCTCTGGTCATTCTAGCTAGGGGGCACCAACCACATAATGCAGCCTGGAATCTCTCAAGAGGACCACTTGTGTGGGGAAACACTCTTCTCTTTTTTTTTAATAAATTTTTTATTGCGTTTCTTTCCATAGTTTTGTACATTCCATATAACACCAAAGAAGTAAGTATCAGAAACAATTCCCCCCCCCAAAAAAAGATAAAAGTCATAGATATTTAACTATTCAACTTTCCATAAATCCCTGTTTGGACTTCCCCACACCTTCCGGATCTGCGTTCTTAAAGTTAACAGTGTCAGCAAGTTGTTACCTTATTTCATACCTTATTGTAACTTTCAATTGTTATGTGTTCAAATTCAATGCATTGTATCTCAATTTTAGTACCTTTACAATAAACATAACATGTTTGATTCAGATTGTCTCCTTTTCTCTTTTATCACTTATTTTACCATTTACTTAATCCTATTTGCTAAAGCATAACATTTCCTAATCATGCACTATCTTAGGATTCATACAGCTTATAATATTTTTGCAGGTAGTCCTTAAATTTTTTCCAGTCCTCCTCCATTACTTCTTCTCCCAAATCGCGGATTCTGCCAGTCATTTCAGCCAGTTCCATATAGTCCATCAACTGCGTCTGCCATTCTTCCAGCGTGGGTAAATCTGGTGTCTTCCACTGCTTTGCAATGAGGATTCTTGCTGCTGTAGAAGCATACATAAACAAAATTCTATCCTTCTTTGACACTTTCTGGTCCACCATGCCCAGGAGGAAGGCCTCTGGTTTCTTGGGAAAGGTATACCTAAATACCTTTTTCAATTCATTATAGATCATTTCCCAGGGGAAACACTCTTCTCACCCCCAAATCACTTCTGGAGAGCAGAGTAGTTCTGAAGAATAAAATACGGCCCACCTCTACTTTTGGAGGTAGCACTGAGGTCTTATAACCCATTGGTACTGTGCTGGTTGCGATTGCTGGGAGCTTGAGTTAACTGCAACATATAGACAACCCAAGGAAGCCACAAAATACTGACCCATCCCTCCTGTAGAGAACTCTGCCTGAGAGAACCTCCATTCCCAATGCTTTCTGAGGAAACAGGAATTGACTATGAAATCAGTGTTCATCTCTGACGGAGACACACTCTTTGATTTCAAATGCATTAACTTCACACATTTAATTCCTTCAAAATCACTTCCATGGACACTTATGGTAGCTCAGACTAATTATTTAGATGTCGCACAGTGCTGGAAAAGGCTCTGCACTGTTCCCAGCATTGGTTTCAAAATCTAGTCTTTCAAAATGATTTGAAAGCATCAACAGCTGGAACACCGTGGTCTGTTTAGCAACAGGGCACTTTCATATTTTCCCCACCCAACATTTCATATCTCTCCTGTTGCAACTGTTGACACTGAGGTCTGTGGGAGGAGCAGAAATAGTACGGAAGGCTGAGATGGAGGTTGGAAATAGAAGATAATTCTAACCAAAACATGACAAAGCACTGGATAAGGAAAAGAAAACCATCTGTCTACTCTTGCTCACCTTTGAATATTCTGTTTATTCATGGATACACTGAACACAGAAAGCTGCTTTCTCCCAAATCAGGCCAGTGGCCAGCTTGCTCTGTGTGGCCTACTTTGATCTGCATTTTACCACTGAGCTTTCCTCTTCCTACACACACACAGACTCATTTCTTTCTTAGCCTTTGAGCATATGCAAATTGTCTTATGAAGTTCCACCTGTGTTTCCTTTTGATTGCAAGCTGCCATTAATTTAAGGCCCCTGCAATATTGTCTGGCTGTCCTCATAATGAGTTTAAAACCACTGGCAAATCCTTCACTGTGTCATCTGAGGTCTCTTTGGGGAGAAAGCAAAATTAATTTGCCACTTGGGAATTGTTTAGAAGCTGCTGAGCAATTTAGGAACTCCCCACGACGACACCTTCCTTTCACAAACCTCTTTGAGCTCCATATTAAACTAAAGCTATTCATACATGCTATCTAATGGAGGGGAAATACCATTGCTATATGACATGTAACTGCATTTGTTTTCTTTGATCCCGCTTACTTCTGCTTTCCCACATTTTACCCCTTGGTTGCTTTTCTCATTTCAAAAATTGAGGATAGTTTTGACACATATGCTGAGCTGCAATTGAAATTAATGTGGTAAAAAGGGGTTGTGTCCAGTTTTAGTTGTACAGTGGTACCTCAGGTTACATACGCTTCAGGTTACATACGCTTCAGGTTACAGACTCCGCTAACCCAGAAATAGTGCTTCAGGTTAAGAACTTTGCTTCAGGATGAGAACAGAAATCACGCTCCGGCAGCGCGGCGGCAGCAGGAGGCCCCATTAGCTAAAGTGGTGCTTCAGGTTAAGAACAGGAACAAATTAAGTACTTAGCCTGAGGTACCACTGTATTCAGTGTAGACACCATGAAATTAATGGGCTATTAATTTCAATTGAAATTTCAGGACAACTTAGCTGAACACAACCCAAAGTTCACGGGGTTTTTGCAGTGAAGGCAACCCTGTGTTGGGAAATTTTTAACGACTAATCTTTTACAATTTTTTAGGTGCTGTAAGCCGCCCAGAGTGGCTGGAGAAACCCAGCCAGATGGGCAGGGTATAATAATAATAATAATAATAATAATAATAATAATAATAATAAATGAGTTATTAGTTTATTTCATTGTTGTTGTTGTTTTGCTTCCTACCCTTGAAGAGTGTAAGCTCCCTTGGGTCTGCTTCCAAGCCTTTGTAACAAGTACTGTACTATGTAGATTCACTGTAACACTGAAACATTAATTGCATCTCTTGCCTCTGGCATTTAACTTTCAGGGATGAAGCATTTTGTTTCTATGTCCTATGACCTGAATTCGGACTTGCCACAATGTGAAAAACATTAATGGAAGCCCTCTAATTTCCTCCTTTGCTTGTATTCCACCTACCATTTAACTATTGCATCACCTTTATTTAAAAAAAGTTCCAAAGATTTCAGCGGCCATGCTTATGCTATATGGAAATTCTTGCTTTATTGGAGGAACTGGCAAAATTCTCAGTAGTATTCAATACAGTCAAGATTTCACCACTGAAAAATATATTGCTTTGGGTTTCCTTTGAGTCGCTTCTTTCATAAGGCTCTGCTCAGACAAGAGCAAGAGCCCATAAATGCTTTAAATCTCCATGGTCCTGCCTTTCTGACACAATTCAGACATCTGTTTAGAAGTATTTATTATGTCTGACACTTATGGATATATACAGAACTTACAAAAATCATATAAATGGCCTAGCTGATTGCTAAAGGTCAGTCAAATAACTTTTTTTAGATGAGGTAATATATACCAAACTATTTAAACATGCCTTTTCTTTCAGTTTTCATACCCATTGCTGCAATTTGATTTAATGATATTAAAATTCCTTTCCTTCCAGTTCCATCACACGGTCATATACAGACTTAAACTGGCAGAACTATAGAGATGCAAAGTGTTGAATGCAGCCTCCTAAACAGCCCCCTCCCAAAAGAAGAAAAATAAAATAAAAAAAGATTATGTCACCTACTTAATTGTTATAATATTAAAGCACCCCACTGTGTTTATTACTGCGCTGGACTCAACTAGGATTACAGGAAGAAGGCAGGCTGCATCCTGGATATCATCTCCAAAAGCAAATAGGAGTTCTGTGATCTCAACATATGCACATTTTATTAATGGAGTGTCACTTTAGTAAGTTGCTTTTGAGGTACCAAAGGTACTCCTCTCCCCCCCCCCCTACCCTTTCCTGCAAACCCTTCCAGAGAAATAAATAACTCTCCTAATAAAAGCTGTGAATTCCTTTTACACCCCAAACCACATATTGAATTAGCACATTCTTCTTCACTCCTTCTAATAAAGTTGGCCACTTCAATTTGTCTGTTCTGCTTTTCCATACACTCCTTGAAGAGCACAAATTAAATGCAGTTTATATTGCGTTAACATACATGGGCTGACTTTACAAGTATTTTCCATGTTAGCAGAGCATTCATTACTTTCCTGCTTTCTTACATATTATGAAGCATTTGCTTTACAACTCTCATGTAGCACCATTCCCACGTGATTGAATCAGGAACTGTGGATTACAAAGAACTCAAGGCTGCTTCTCAAAATGGCAGCTCCATGTCAAATTCCACCTTACTCTCCACAATGGCTTCCCCTGAACAATTCCTGTTTACCCATTCCTGTTTACTATGCATCCAGTGTGCTCCCTCTCTCGGTTTGGGAAGTGGTGTGTGCAAGACATTAGCCACAATCCATACGTATGGGGCTGGAGGAGACTATTGAGAGTCCCATGAACTGCAAGAAGATCAAACCTATCCATTCTGAAGGAAATCAGCCCTGAGTGCTCACTAGAAGGACAGATCCTGAAGCTGAGGCTCCAATACTTTGACCACCTCATGAGACGAGAAGACTCCCTGGAGAAGACCCTGATGTTGGGAAAGATTGAGGACACAAGGAGAAGGGGACGACAGAGGACGAGATGGTTGGACAGTGTTCTTGAAGCTACCAGCATGAGTTTGACCAAACTGTGGGAGGCAGTAGAAGACAGGAGTGCCTGGCGTGCTCTGGTCCATGGGGTCACGAAGAGTCAGACACAACTAAACGACTCAACAACAAGAAGAATTGTAGCTCTGGATGGGGAAACTCTCAGTCCCATTAACAAACCACAGCTCCCAGAATTCTTTGGGGGGAGCTGTGACTATTTAAAGTGGTATCATAGTGCTTTAAATGTAGGGTACAAATGTGGCCAATGTCTGCTTAAATTACCTCTGGTCCCCCTGCATTATAATTCAAGGTCCCTATTCTTTGGTGCACATTATAAGATCAGGAATACCAACTAGATGTCACGGCAGCCATGGGGGGCAAGCGGAAGGAACACTTTTGGCAATGGGGTCATGTTTTTGTGGTGTGTAATACAACCCTTGGCAAATCCATTCAAGAAATGAAAACACGAAACCGCTAGTGAATTAAAAAATTATACAAGCATTTTGTGTTTCCCTGTGGGTACCTAGACTACTATGTCTGAGCAGTGGCATCAAGTCAAGCAGAAAGCTAAACTTGCAACAAGCTACTCCAGTGGGGGGTGGAGATAATAAAGGACTTATTTGCGGCAGTTGACACATGGTTTGCATTTTAAGTGCAATCACATAACCTTTTTCAAAAAAGCAGTTGCAAGCTTGCTAATAAACAATGGTTGCAGAGGGCTTTACAAACAGTAAAATACTTCCAGGTTTCAGCAGTGGTGCCATGTTTGCAAAAGTTTGTTTCGGTGGACTTATAAAAAGGTATAGTTATTGAGTAGCAGCTTTGGAAAATAATCAATACCATTTGTCATTAAGGTACAACAACACATTTTCATTTCCTTTTTGCAAAACGTAAAGGAAACCATGCAGAACCATTCATGATTTTAACTAAAAATACCTATGGGAAAGGAAACCCCCAACAGCTCTACAAAGTAGATGCTGCAGCCAGTGCTTTCAATCCTTCCATCAAGTTGGGAAACTTCTAAACACTGCATGTTTCAGGGATGGCTTAGTCTCCAAAGAAGACCTTCAGTGTAGAAGAGCATCTGTTATCTCCTTTATGCGACCATCTGCTTTACTTTTCTGTGTTTTGCCTCAATCAAACCACCTTAGAGGTATTATTATTATTATTATTATTATTATTATTATTATTATTATTTTCATTTTCTGGAAGATGCAGGGGGATGCATACCCCTAAACATTTTGTGAATCTACGTTTAGCCTCTTGAGGGGCTGTATTTCAATATGAGTAGGAAAATGAGAGTACCACTAAGCATAAAGGTAAAGGGACCCCTGACCATTAGGTCTAGTCGTGGCCGACTCTGGGGTTGCGGCGCTCATCTTGCTTTATTGGCCGAGGGAGCCGGCGTACAGCTTCCGGGTCATGTGGCCAGCATGACTAAGCCGCTTCTGGCGAACCAGAGCAGCACACGCTAACACCATTTACCTTCCCGCCAGAGCGGTACCTATTTATCTACTTGCACTTTGACGTACTTTTGAACCGCTAGGTTGGCAGGAGAAGGGACCAAGTAATTGGAGCTCACCCCGTCGCGGGGATTCGAACGCCGACCTTCTGATCGACAGGTCCTATGCTCTGTGGTTTAACCCACAGTGCTACCCATTTTAGAAAAAAGCTCTCTCTCTCTCTCTCTCTCTCTCTCTCTCTCTGCACACACACACACACACACACACACACACACACGACCTGGCTGATGTGATTTCTCCAGGCATAATTCACTGAGCCTCCACACTTGCATGTGGAACTAAATCAGAGTGGATGAAGCGACCAGCCATTCACAATAGGATCCAGTCTGTGATAGATTATCTCTATCCAGTCTAAAGGGTAATGGCGTGGATATTTTGTGATTTTTCCCTTCATAAGCTTGAAGACAGTACAACAACAAAAAATAATTAGTTCACACTTGTGGTGACCCAGGGACTAATCAGGTAAAGCTGGATGGATCCAGCATCTTAGGAAGCTTCCAAGTGCGGGGCTAATTTGTAAAAGGGTCCCTAGAGATATCACAAATGGGCCATTGACAACAGTTTGTTTTTAATTTATTGGGTTTTCCCAAGAAAGGTTATATCTGAATTATGTGGGATTGGGGGAGAAATATGGTCTAGTAGCCTGATGCAAACAGCACTGTTTGACAGGGAGGGACAGGGTCTTTCTGGAAAGACTTAGGCAGCCTGATATGTCCTGCGAGCCACCTTGCAGAGAATGTCATACTGAAAATGTCTTCGTTTCATCTATATTATAAAAGCAACTAAAAGGCATAAATTCCAAACCGTTCCCTTTTACACAATCTTTATGGGCAATACTGCTTTTCCCAGCAATAAATTGGTTTCTACAGACCTGGTAGTTAATTCCATTACATAAACACACAGAAGGCATGGCTGAAATAGTATTATTGAAAATAGGCCTCTAAGGTAACCGTTAAATAGCCAAGTAACCTTCAGCTTTTCTGTAATCAGATGTATCTGCAACATACATCATTACTGTGCATTTTACCTCCCAAAAGGAATGTTCACCACTGGGTGGAAGGTGTCTAATTCCTTTGAGTCCAAGGAGGTTCTCTTGAGGAGCAGGAGAACTGAATGCTCCCAGGACACACCTTGGCTCAGCTGAGGAGCATTTCTTGCTGGCATCTGGGGCAGGTGAGGAATGCACCCCTCAAAAAAAACTGTGCCCAGGGCTATGCCCCCCCCAGCCTCACCCATGCAATGCCTCTACCTTGGCTTGTTCTTATCAGCTAAGAAGGGCAAGGGTTGAAAATGCAAGTGGTAGACCAGGCCCTTTCAGGGCTATGGTAAAAGTTGAATTTGTCTATGGGGTGTGACACTATAGTGGTACCTCGGTTTACATACGCTTCAGGTTACAGACTCCGGTAACCCAGAAATACTACCTTGGGTTAAGAAATTTGCTTCAGGATAAGAACAGAAATTGCGCGGTGGTGGTGCAGTGGCAGCAGCAGGAGGCCCCATTAGCTAAAGTGGTGCTTCAGGTTAAGAACAGACCTCCAGAACGAATTAAGTTCTTAACCCGAGGTACCACTGTACTTGAAACTGATCCAGCAGCATATGTGTTCTAACTGTCACATATATCTTTCCGCAGTGACGTATGTGCCCACAGCAAAGCGTCGCCAGGGACCAGTCTCAAGAAGGGTTGCTGCTGTGTTTCTTCTGCGATGGTGAGACACGAAGGATGTGCTAGACTGAAACATACTCACTGTCTTCATAGTCCACTTAGACTCACAGTGGTGTCCAAAGTTTTTCAAACAGGGCAAGAATTGATGAAATGAAGGGCTGTGAGGGCCGACCAAAGTTGTTAACGTTTTCTAGGATTGAAGTTGTTGAGCTTTTTTATGATTTTACCCCAAACTTGTTGAGCTTTTTTAGGGTTGAAGTTGCTGACATGCCTGATAGAGTCTCTGAATTGAAAAAACTTTGGGGAAACCTCTATCTTTAAGCACAGTCCCCGTCAAAGAGTTAAACAGACCTAAAGGAATTCCCAGCCAAGACCGTGCCACTGAAAGAGCCAGCAATTTTTATAGCCACCTGGCAATTATATTTTCAAAGCTAAAATAGAACATGTCAGCCACAACGCAAATCCACTATTTCCTTCCACAACTAAATGTTTTAAAAGTCTCTTTGACAAGATATTTGTGGGGAGTTATCAACAGAAAGCAGGTGCTTCCTTTAGCAGCACAAATTACATTTGAAATGTGATTTTAAAAATATCAAGGTCAGTCAACCTGCCTTTGTGGCACGATCCTGGAAGTTATATAATGCAGCTTTGGTACAGATAGCCTCAGTTATGTACTTCATAACTTTCTAGAGCCACATTTCTCTCTCTTACTGCCCTAAATCAAAAATCACTTTATCCTATCTATCTCCAATTCATTTCCGCAATTAAACCTGCCCATGTACTGTATCGTTGTCTTTTCATTAAATGGGTTTTGCCAGATGGTGGGTGGTGTTTGTTTTCTCTGCAGATCAAAGAGTTCAGCCAGGCTTCCCTGCAGTATCCCTAAGGTGTGTGAATGAAACTTTGCATATGTTGTACAAGAACAAGAGTGGGACGATGTTTTCAATTATTTTCCCTGCTCTGAAGCAACAGTGCTGAGTTTTTTTGGCTGCTAAAGGAAACTCATGGCCTGTCTACATGAGTGGGTAATATATTTATATTTATACAAAACCTACAATACATAGAGCTACCACCAAATTTCACTTAAAGGAAAAACCAAGGAAATTTGCAAGGGGTGGCAGAAGAAACTCATTCAGCCCACTCTTTCCAGCAGACAATCAGAAGGCAATTCTCAGTCAGATTACACACCCCAATGCAATTTTTGGGTGCAATAAATGTGTGCACACATACATACATACATACATACATACATATGTATTTTAAGTAAAAATACAAAATGTGTGTTTTATGGGTGAATTAATTAAGCGGTATTTTTAAAGTGCTTATTTTATATTAGAAATATGCATTTTATGTAAAAACTGTGTGCAAAATGTAGACAGTTTAGTTGTGGGCTGGTTGTGTGTTTTTTCAAAAAATCCACACAAAATGAGACCGAGCTGACTTAGGATTGAGTGCCACCGAGACTGAAATGGGCTGGAATTAGGCAGCCTAATTCATCCCTAAGATATCTGGATTTCTACAGAGGCAAAGAAAATCAAAACTTAAGCAACATTTCTCAGGAGCAATTTCTTTGCCCATGGAAATGTCTTGTACGATATCAGATCATTCGGTATTGTGAAGCCTACTCTGACTGGAAGCAGATCTCTGAAGTAACAACTTTCTCAGCCATCCTAACCAAGACTGCTTAACAGGATCTACGGGTCAGCAGGAATTAATGGAATTGGATGGAAACTGTGCAATTGCAAGACATGCTCTGCAAGTTCATGTGCATGTCCCATTTAGCTGACTATCCTGCTTCTCACTCTGGTCAACCAGATGCTTGTCAGAAGCCCCCCAAGTAGAACATTTATGTTCCCCGTCAACTGGCATTCAGATACTGCCTCTGATTCTGGTGTAGAACATCATCATGGGGACTAGTAGTCATTGACTGGTAGCCACTGATAGCTGTATCCTCCATGAATTTGTCTAGCCCCCTGTTAAAGCTGTCTAGCTTGGTGACCATCATCACATCTTGTGGAGACCTCTCACCATCATTTAACTATGTATTCTTATGTTGTTATGCATCATACAGAAGCCATTGCATCATGTCATGGAGTAACCCAGAATGCAGCATGAATATTCATTTTCTAGGAGTCAATAACTCTATATATATCGTAGCTGGCAGGATAAATAATTAACACCTAAATTGTGAATACTGAGAGTGTTTCCAACTCTAGTGGAAAGGATGATGAGAATCCAGACTACTAAATTCTACAGCAAAACGAATAAGCGACATCTCTGGTGTGAGAGAGAAATATTGAAGTATGAGGACAGTGCTTCTTTCTCCTCTCTTGGTTACTATGGTGCATAAAAGAAATAAGGCAACTGGGAGGGAAATAATTGCATTTGCAAGGAGCAGTACTGTCTGGGGTGGAAGAGTTTCAGAGAACAGCAAAGAGCTGTTCTCTTCAGCACCAAGGGCTTCCACCATGAAGCTCTTATTGTCTGCCATCTTCTACTCTGGGAGGGCAGTGAAGCAAGGACTCACACAACTATGGCATCATGTGTGGTCAAATGATAATAATAAAGTATCTAACCCACTGGAAGTGTGGGTCCCGACACATGAATTTGCTTTCATGGCAGCGCCTCCTCCTCCTCCCTTTTCCTCTTCATCAGCCTGCACAAAAGTTTTCCCACAGTTCTGGAGCTTGTTTCTTTGAACCTAATGAGTATGTTGACTGCCTTCACTTTCTCATTCATGAAAGCCATTCAGCTGTGGCATCCTGTATACAACTTGTAGTTGCAATCAACAAGCATTTCTGAGCACCGCAGAGGTGCAGTGTAATATACATTAAGGAAACAATGGCAGCAGCCAAAGAATTCTGGTGCAGAGACCCCATTCATTGAAAAGAAATATTATCTTACTTGACACTCACTTTTTGTTCCACTGCATTGTACTGAAAGGAGTGTCTATCTGATCTTGAGTGTCACTTTAGTCCTAAATGTGATTCTAGTGCATATTTTGCTTCTACACATATTGTGTTTTGCAATCTTGAATAAATTCGTGTCTATATTATTCATAGCTTGATTCCACCCACCACCAGCAGGAAACAAATTATATTCCAGCGCTAGGACCCAATTAGCCACACACACTGTAGGAAAACAAGGTTATTGTTTGTGGAGGGGATAACCGGTCCATAAGTCCCCTGTATATGGGGCAACTTTGCCCAGCGGTGTGGTGGCTCAGAGAGCGGTGAGGAGGTGGGCTCTTGTCTTCCCACAGTGGTCTGGTTAGATCCTGTGGGGCTGAGATTGCCCTGTGGGATCTCACAAAAGGGAGGAGTGGGGAGGTCTTCTCTAAAAGGTCTTCCTGCTCACAGGAGTTTAGGGCTATGTTGGCCCTGCTGTTTTGGCCCTACTTGGTTGCTCACTCACACTGTGCTCTGTCCTTGTCTCCACTCCCTGCAGACTGTCTCTTTTTGACCTTCTGGGTGGCCTGCACAAGCAACATTCAAAGTGACTCCAGCCACCAGCCCCAAACAACGGCGCTTCAGTTCCAGCAGCCTTGATCTTGCTACAGTCACATCTAGCCTTGGCAAAAGTGAAAACCAGTGAGCTCTGGTTGCCTATCATTGATGTTGCAGCAACTGCTCCAGCACAAACCATTAGTTTGTGGGTATCAACTGCAAACTCCCATGTTATTTTAGCCTTCCTAGATGCACATTGTTCTTGTCTCCCTAAATACATTTCAAGTTATACTTCAGTCTCTGCTAAAATACTGCTTGTCGAGAGAATGGTTATTTGGGTGGTTTTCACATTTTTTTCTGCTTAATAAACTTTCGCTTTCTAACCATAGCAACTGGGGTTTGGCATTTAAATGGACAGGCTCTGAATGTTGAGCTTTACTGTAATTGTGGGAGAGGGAGGGAGGGAATAAATAAATCTCAATTTGGAAGGTTAAACAGAAGCAACTGTAATGAATGGAGAGTGTTACAATAATTTTAAAAGGGAAACCTTTTCTGCTAGCTATAATTATGACTAGAGCTGTAAATATAATGCCATGAAGCTGCTTGTCCTTTGAAAGCATCATCTCATCTTGGAACTGTTTAAATTACCTGTTTGCTGAAATGATTAGAGAGTGCTCCAATAAATGCCATGTACAAGTACCATAATGGAGAGAAAGCAGGTTAGCCTGCCCCTAAATGAACCTAGAGTAAAATTTAAACCATAATTTGAGCAAATACACAAGCCAGAAGCCGGAGCCTTATCTATATTGCTGCACTCATACTGATGGCACTTTGCAGATTTACATCAGATGAGCACAATAGCTCTATAATCTACATTATCTGATAATGCATGAAACATGAATATGAGCTGATAACACTTCACTTGCTCTCCATTGTAGGACTGAAACCCTTTTGTGTGGATTCCAGGCTCCTGCCTTGCCCCATCATCACTGCAAACTATAAGAGAGTTTAAAAAAGCTCAGAGGAAGATGCCAATTTATCCTTTTTAGGGAAATGTATTCTGGCTTTCCTCTAATAGGAAAGCATTGGAAACACCTACCACGCAGTGCAAAACATGGCCAAATGTTGAGAGCTGTACAATACATTTTGCACAAGGAAAACCAGAAAACCAAAAAGGTTACAGGTGGTAATATCACAAAACTTCAGAGGCAATAAATTTAGTTTTATGTTGTACATAAAACTTGAGCTTTTTTTTTCTTTAAAAAAATTGACCAAGCTGGAAACAAATGAAAGAAGCTTAAACAAATTGACCAGGCTACCACAGGTCAGTTGAAAGTGAGTAATATTACTACAGCATTACATTTTAGTGTGATGTTAATGAAGCATTAACTTCACATCATCAGAGAATGTGGCAAAGAAGTAAAAAAAGAGCCAGAAATTCATCTAGATTCTGGATAGTGCTAAATCGTGATCTCCCTAAAAGTGGGCAGTGTTGCAGTGAGACCTGGAGACTGAACTCCTGGTTGTGGGTGGGTCTATTGGATTGCCACAACACCCGATTGGTAGGTCCCTCGTTGCTGGGTTTAATCTGGCCAATGGGGTGCAGTCTAAATGAATTGAGGGACCTATATAAGCCCTTGCATGTGTCCCAGACTTCCTTTTCCAGCACGTGCATCGGAACACTTGCCCACCTCTCCCTAATTTTAGGGCATTTTGTGCTTGACCTTGCTATGCCGTCATGGTCTCACCATCCCTATGTGAAGGGTATTCCGTTAAAGGAATCCAGGGACCTAACTTGGTTTGCACATGCGCAGAAGCGGGCAATTGCCACCTGCACCTGCACACAATGGCACCTCTCCCAGCGACCCATTTCAACCTCCAGACGGACCTCTGAAACAGATTATTGTCGCAAGGAGAGGTTCCACTGTAATCTGTTCCACGCACACATGATTTTATGAAAGCTTTTTCGCAATACAATAAGACAAAAGAAACTAATCTAAATAAAAACAGAGAAAGAAAGAAAATGCAGAGTCCTGGTAGCTCTTAGCCCTTGTCACCCGCAGAAAGTGGTAGACCCTCCCAGCTCTCCTCACCTGGGAGCTTTCCTTTCTTCTCTCCGTCTCTCACCCTGGGAGATCTTTCCTTCCCTGACTGTCATTCAGGTTCCTTCCATCAACCATTACCACCTTCAGGTGTGTGTGTGTGTAACCCTTGCAGTGGTGTAGCGTGGGTTGTCAGCACCCGGGGCAAGGCAAGTAATTTGCGCCCCCTAACCCGAGTGAGCCAGGTAGGGGCAGAGAGCTGTGAGTGTGAACGTGCCCCCCCCCCCAGATGTTGCACCCGGTGCGGCCAGCCCCCCCTGCACCCCCCACGCTACGCCACTGAACCCTTGGACCCAGAGCAGAGGACACCAAAGAGAAGAAGAAAGAAAGAGGTGGAAGAAAAGAAGATACATAATCTGTTCCCTGGAAAAAAACCTGAAGCACAAAAGGTCACTCCTCTCCCTCTGTCTTGCTGCACCACCTGCAGACTGATGCAGCAGAAGGACTCACTCAGGGCCTCTCTCTGGGAAATGTACCAGGTTTGGGTCCACCCATGCTAACATCATTGGGGAGCCTTATGGCAAACAGGAATAGAGCTTGCTGGCCAGCAGAGACCCCACCTAAGCCTAACCTTCTGCAGCAGTGCTAGGGTGGAGGTGGGCGTTAGGATTGCAGACGAAGCCATGTTGCATAGAAGCAACATCTTCCTATGTTTCAGCTGCTTCTTTTTTACTTTCTAAGTTCATTCATTAATACATTCTTGGCAATTTCAAGATCTGGAACACCTAAGCTATCTCAGCATTCCTCAGGCAATTTATACTTCTGAATGGACATGTTAGGAGCTATAACATTTCAAAGCTGATGAATGGCATGGGGTTCATTTAATGACACATTCTATGTTGTTAGGCAACTGGTGCTTTCATAGTTTCATTGCTAGATGCAGTAACAGCCAGGAGAGTAGCAGCTGGCCACCAAACACACACATTCAGCTATGTTTATTAATGCCACTACACAAAACTGATGTCGGCCAAAGCTGCAGAGGCCTCCATTATGGTGCTTTGTGAGCTCCCATATTCATATTTATGCTTTCATGATTTCCTACAAAGCCACTCCCAACATAAGGAGGGGGGGTTGCGGGCTCACGCCCCCATCTCCAACCTCGCAGGGCTGGCTGCAGCCCCGCGGGACTCAGGGATTCCCGGGTTCATTAATATTCATCACTTACTGTGCCAGACAATCGGCTGGCGGCAGGGGTGGGCTTACGAGGGGGCATTTAAGGTCGGGGCAGCCCGTGCTTGCCCCTTTCTTTCCTTTCAGCAGCTGCGGTTTCCCACCCACCCACCCACCCTCTAGGTTTGCATTTGGACCTTGCTATGGGCTTTGGCTGGTCGCTGCAAGGGGCCTGGTAGGAGTTTTTCCATTTGGCTAATTGGCTGTATTTTGGAAGCCACTTGGTTTTTTCGCCTACCTCGTAGCAAAACGTCACAACACCTTTGGTTTGGGTGGTTAGGCATTGGCAGGGGTATTATTATGCAAATGAGTTGGGGGGGGAGGAACGCCATCTCCGCCCCCAAATCTTGAAGGGTAGTTCGTTAAAGGACTCTGGGGGGCGTCGCCTCGTCCGAAACCTATGGAGGCTAGGGCCTAAAGCGCGCTCCCGAGCGATAACCCCTTGGGGAGCGCCTAGGGATGTGCATCTCGGGGGCTCCCCCTGTTGGTGCTTAACCCTCCCCGGTTAGACCGGTTAGTCTGATAGGGCCAATGCCTAAAGCCAATACCGCTCTTACCTGTAATCAATAAAGTTGTGGCAATTTTTCACCCATTAACCTAAATTCTGGTGTCTGGTGTCTTTATTTATTCTATCTGTGGGAGGGGGCAGGAATCGCCACACAACTAGGCATGGGAGAGGACTCTGGTTTAAATGGGTTTATCCATGGGTTTGGGCAGTTCTGAGTCAACCCTGATTTACTTGCACTGCTACGTGCATTCACAATCCGGGGAGATTGTGAATTGTCGGTCTTTAATTTGAATTTTTGTTTTTTTTAAAAAAGCCTGAAGAATAATAATATTCAACTTATACAAGAAAAGGAACATATATGTGTCATTATATTTCTGCAGCTTAATGATGTAACTATGTTAATGTACAGTGGATGCTCGGGTTGCGAACGTGATCCATGTGGGATGCTTCTGGGTTTCGGCGGTCCGTAACCCGAAAAAACGCAACCTGAAGCATCTGTAACCCGAGGTATGACTGTACATGTCCTTTTATACAGCCATATACATGGTTTTATGTGCCTGTGTGCTTGTTACTTTGGGAAACCTGGAGGGTATAGACATACTTGCGTCACCAAAAAAAATAACTGTCAATAAAATTACAAACCATTCACCCATGGCAGCTTTTTCACCAAATGAAAGGTTTTCAAGTACTTACGCTTTCCGTCAATAGCACTGGCATGAGTGAGGGATTATAAGGCAAAGTATAATCCAAATAAGACAGAAGTGCTGTGGATCTGGAATTTGGCTAATGTGAATGGAGGCTGACCTCTTACTTTGGTTGGGATCACACTCCCCTTAAAGGACCATGGGGTCTGGGAATGTTCCCGGACTCACAGCTGACTACAGAGGTGACTACAGAATCAAGTCCATCTTAGGAGGGCTTTTTATAGGCTTAGGCTTCTTCAGCAGCTATGGACCTACCTAACCTTAGCTGACAAAGCCACAGGGCCAAGTGCCTTGGTTGCATCCAGGTAGGAGTGCCATATAAGGGGGGCCAAGAGCACCCCCCAAAAAAAATTTCAAGGAGGGGGCTGCTGCTTTTGAGGACTGCTCTGAAACAGAACAAGGCAGCAGGAATGCTTGTGGGAATGAGATTATATCCCACTTGTTCTGTGTCAGGCAGACTGGCCACCTGTTCATTTGTTGATCCATATCAAGGAACTGATTGGGCTTTTAAAGCCCTAAATCAGGCACAGGCAAACTCCGGCCCTCCAGATGTTTGGGAGTACAATTCCCATCATCACTGACCACTGGTCCTGTTAGCTAGGGGTGATGGGAATTGTAGTCCCAAACATCTGGAGGGCCAGAATTTGCCTATGCCTGCCCTAAATGGCTCGGGACTAAGTTATTCAACACATTGCCTACACCTGAATGAGTTTACCTGGGCACTGAGAGCAACCACAGACACCCTGCTTTCTGGTGTACCAGTGACAGCATCTAGCCCAATGGGGACCAGGGATAAGGGTCTTTTGGAATTTTTTCACTGGGTAATAGATATGCTCTCATTACTGCTGGATTTAAAAGAAAAAGAGTTTTGAAATAATTTTTGTTCCAGTCTATATTTGGTTGAATTGCGCTGTACTTGAAAAAACCAAATTAGCTGCTGGTCGCTTTTAATCTATGTTTAAATGTCGAAATTGTGATTAGTTGGGTGAACTTTGATAGTTGGGTGAACACTCTTTCAAATAAACAAACAAATACAGCGCTAGCCTAGGCATGTTTACTCTGAAGTAAGCCCCAGTGTGGTCAGTATAGCACAGCCCCATGTAAATGTGCATGTGATTGTTGCAACCTTAATCTAAAATTAAGTGATTAAACACAACAGCTGTGGAAAGAAAGGACCCTTCCAATCAAAACAGTCTTAATCGCTCTTGCCACACATAATGTACAGAAAGGAGAGAGTTGGAGAGAGTATGGATAATGATATATAGTTCCATTTGACAGTATGTGCCTGGTGGAAAAAAATATGCTAGCTTCTCTTCTCTAATCTCTCTTTCCATAAATTGTTGATCAAGTGTCTATGTGTGTGTGTGTGTGTGGGGGGGGGTGATCTTGCATGCTTATAAAACTGTAAAAGTAAATGATCTCATATTTGCCATCTATCTGCAGACAGTCTTCTTGGCAGATACCCAATAATTGACTGACATGCATCTTACGGTACTAAGCTAATTAATACGTCTACCAATTCCCAAATGGGACTCAGGGGTAAAAAATCTGTTTAATGGAGTAAGCAGTGATTGTGTGTGTTTGTGTGTGTGGTCCAGAGACAACTGATAATTGACAAAAATACATGTTGAAATAAATCTCTCAAGAGTATAACAAGAACCTGCTCTATAAAACTGTATGCCTGGAAGAAAGAGCATTTAAAAATTAATAGATGTTTTAATATGGAGGGGGGGGGAGATATTTGTAGTCCTTAAATCATCGCTGGAGGAATATGTTAATTTTTTCTACAAGATGGAAATCTGATTTTTAAAAACGATTAAGTGTAGCATCATTCACTTGAATAATGATGTCTTTATTTTTTGTAGCAATCTGCAGACTTGAATGTCAAATTCATGAGGTGGTCTCTGAGTAAATGCATTTTTTTTCTCAGGGGGGGGAAACATAGGCAAATCTGTTTTATGGATTTGAAATGTCCTTGGAAGCATAACTGGACAAGTTACTTCACGAACAAAAGTAAAACATCTTTTTTTATATCGAACATTTGTTAGTATAATACAATCACACTGTATATTAGAAAAATCTCAAAGAGAAAATGAAGTGATGGGAGAGACTCCAACTATTCCTGAGCATGTGAAAGTTTAAATCCACAAATAAGTAAAGGTAACCATGCAGACCCATAAGGAATTTTTTTTAAAAAAACCAAAATACTTTAGGGGAATGCCTTTTACGAGGTCTATTATGTTTCGAGTGGCCTAATAAATAGATTCCCTTAATATAGATTTTGGAATTTTAATGCTGCTGTTGTTTCAACAGAATGTGATTGGATCAGTCAAGTAAAATATAGAGAGCTGAGCATCTAGTCTTCCACCCATGAGCTGGGGTTGTGCATCCATGGGGTGGGGAACATTGAAACAAATATGTGGGTCTTCTATTTCCCCCAAGCAGGGGCAACCAGTCCTTACTGACAGGAGCACTCAGTTACTATTATTTATTGAAGATCTATGCCGCCCTTCATCTGAGGATCACATATAAAAACACAAAAATGCATAACCCAGGAACAAGCAAAGACAATACCCACCCACTCCTCCCAGTTTAAAAAGCCATGGGTTGTTTAATCAGACAAAGGCCTGGGAGAAGATGAATGTTTTCACCTAGCACCAAAGGCGTCAGGCCAGCCTCCCTGGGGAGGGCATCCCCCAAATGGGGAGCCATTCATGTTGCCACCCTCCAGACCTCATGTGGAAGAGGTGCACAAAGAAGTGCTTCAGCTGATGATCGCAGGGTCAGGTCGATATTGCAGTCCTGAGCCGTTTAATGCTTTGTAGGTCAAAACCAGCACTTTGAATCGCACCTGGAAATTACCGTATTTTTTGCTCCATAAGACGCACTTTTTGCCTCCTAAAAAGTAAGGGGAAATGTGTGTGTGTGTCTTATGGAGCGAATGCAGGGGGGAGGCAGGCAGAAAAAGCCCCCAAGAGCCACACACAAGCTCCGTGCGGCTCTTGCGGGCTTTTCCCCAGGAGCAAGAAGGGACTGACACGGCCAGTCAGTCCCTTCTCCCTCCTCGTAGAAAAGCCCGCAGGAGCAGCGTGCTCCTTAAAGGGTGCATGGATCTTATGGGCTTTTGTGGGAGGTGGGAGAATTGCCATAATCACGCGCAGTCTGTCCTGACCGGGAGAGGCTGCGTGCGGCTATGGCAGAAGCCAAGACAGTCAGCGGGATGGATCCTTTGCTCTTTGGGACTGGGAGGGGGCGGGCTTCCCCCAGCAGCCCCGAGAAGCTCTTTGGGGCGGGGGGGGGGCAATAATATTTTTTCCCTTGATTTCCCCCTCTAAAAATTAGGTGCACCTTATGGTTTGGTGCGCCTTATGGAGCAAAAAATACGGTATTTGGCAGCCAATGCAGTCGGGCCTCTCCTGGCACCATATGCTTGAACCGTTGCACGTGGGATTCTTTTTTAGCGATCATTTGCCAATTATCTGGAAGTACTGTATGGAATGGGACTTACTCCCGAGTAGACATGTGTATTATTGTACTACCGGTGCATTTTTTAAATTAACTGTTGCCCTGCTTGTAAATTCTTCTTGTTTCATTGCTGGGACTTGTGTTGTATTTTAAATCCCTTGTGATCCTTCTTGATGCTGAAGGGTACAATATGAACGATGCCAAATAAGATGGAAAGACTTTAGCTTAGTGAAGAGTCAAGGCTAGTCAGCTTCCTCTGTTTCTATGACATACATAGTTTTAGGATGCCAAAGAGCTATTCATGAAGCCCAGCATCTGTGCCTATCAGTCTAGCTGAATGGGGTTGCTCAGCTTCACCCCAGGTAGGTCTGTAGGTCATCAAAACAGCTTTTCCTGTTTTGGGATGTGGCCCTTATTTTCAAGGGCTTCTTTTAATACAGAACATCCTGTCCCCTCCCTCCCTGGGCAAATTCAGGAAGCTATAGGTCCCTGCTTTCCACAGAACACATGCAACTAGATTTATTCAAAACCCTGCTTACTCAGCTGAAAAGGCTCCCAGAGTGGATCAAAACGAAAACAAGGCAGTTCTCTGGGCATAACATAAAAGGGAAAAGGGATGGGATAGTAGAGGAGAAAAAGAAGAAACAGGCACCAATTCTTATAGTTAGTTTCATTTTAATGACCAGCTAAGAGCCTGATGGAATGGCTCTGCTAAATGCTTAAAAAGAGCACGAAACCAGCTGCTTCCCTTCTCTTCCTCTGCAGCTTCATGGAAAAACTGTGGGTAGTCCCTGACAGTTGATGAAGGGCCAAAGACTGCCGGTGTCTCAGTAAAGCCCATGCCATAGTCCGGCTTTCCTTCTGTTGGTCAGTCTAGACAACTATGGTCTAACAGCAGCTCACTGAGCCTTGCTATATGTGTTCTGGAGGCTGCAGGAACTTAATCTGTGGCCTTTTTCAGGCACAACATGTGCAGCTACACCATAACTGCAAAGTGGGGTGGGTTTTTTTTATTCAAAAATGCAAGTGTAGCGTAATGGTTAGACTAGGACCTGGGAGACCATGGAGCTCATTGGTTGACCTTGGACCTTGGTGGTTATGGGGAAGAGGGGGCAGAACCATGGGTGCCCCCTTGATCTCCTTGGATAAAAGTTGGGCTAGAAATGCAATAAATGTCACAAATAAATAAATAATCGTCAGCTAACAAGCAAGCCTTTGGTTCCCATTGGCCTCCTTCATTGGTTATCTTCACTACTGGGGAGCTGCACATACACACAAACACATCCCATAATCTGTGCTTGGTGTTATGTAGGTTTGGGCTGCAACTGACACTGAGGACAGCAGAGAAAGAAGTGGCTCAATCTGCCCAATACTCTCCTGCGGGAAACCCAGTGAAATCTGTGGGAATTGTGCAAGAGCGCTGCTCTCATGCCTGAAAGTTCCAGGGGTGGGTGTGTGCACTTAGAACTGAGCAAATGAAACAAGCCAGGCCTCATTTGACTCGACAAAAACCATCTCCAGATAAATATGAAAACTGGGAAATGCACGTATGTGGCATGCTCTGTACACTCCAGATGGGGAGAAAAGAGCCGTGGTGTCAAACTCCACAGACTGGGAGGCGGCTCTTAAGGGGAAAACTGGCACCAGAACAAAGGTGCTGATAATAGGACATGCTTAGATAGCTACCTATCAGTCATGAGCAGAAACGGAAACGTGAGCAGCTGGCCTTGGAAACCACAGAGGCTATGCTAAATGTATTTAATCATGAAGAAAGTCAGAAAATGGCTTATGGGTGTGATCTACCAGCTAAGGGCTTTTAAGCCCCACTGGTTTCATTGGGAGGTTAGGGCACATGCTTAAAGTGAGGCTTGGAGATGCTTAACTCCAATTACAGTAGGCCCTACATTTCTGAATTACGATATAGCTTTACCAGGACTGAAATAAAAAGCTTCACCACCATCCACAGACCCATCAGTATTCCTTTGGAAGACATCAAACTCATGACTGATTCAATGGAAATTTAAGTTGGTGCATTTAGACGCAGACTTACCTCAGGATGACCTCCAACTTCAATGTATGTGCACACGGGATGGAAAGCCCCAGTTCCACAGACATACAAATGAGTTTGGTTGTAAGCCTTAAGCACCTTGACGAAGTTAGCACATTCTTTCTACAAAGGGCAAAAAAGGAGCATAAAATAAGTCAGCATGAATACTGAATCCTCTCTTTGTCACAGGCATGCAACTTCTGCAGCTACTCACCATTGCTTTCTCATTTTAAACCTTCCAAGGCTCAATGTGGCTTTCCAACTGAACATAAATAATAATTATACACAGTCTGAAACAACAGCTTCACAAGCAGTGGCAAGAAAGGCTACAGTGCCTATGCAGAAGCCATAGGCCTTTCAGAACAGGTGAGCTTCACATCCTTGCCAAAAGGCCATGTGAGCAGAACATCTTCCAACCTCAAGGAGGTGCAGAGCAATTGCAGTATAAAGTCTCTGCTGCTCAGGTGGCGTGTCCTTCATGCCGAATGTGGACAGCAGCTGGGCTCAAGTGTGCTTTGAAGAAGCCAAAAGAGACATAAAATGATGGCTAGTTTGGGATATGAGGAAAACAAACTACTGCCCACATTGCTGTAAGTTTAAAACAATTTCATAATGGAACCAGTGAGGGTTGGGAAAGGAGGTGAAGTCTCTCCTCAAAAGACCTCCTGGCTCCATCTCCTCCTGGCACTTCTTGTACATCTGTGGAAACTAATTGCCAGTTTGGAAGCCAACCCCCTTCCCCCCAGGCAACCGTCTCCTGAATTTCCTTCAGTTTCCCTCATCTGCAACATCTCAGCATTTGATGAGAATTTGGGAAGCCTGTCAAGCACAGTGAATCTGTCAGGGCAGGTGAGACGAAGCCTGGCAGGGGGGCTTCAGGCTATTTCACAAGCAAGCTATAAACAACCCTATCCAAATGAAATAATAATGCTCCCCTTTGATGTATGCTGGTCCTAAGATAAGAAGTGAAAGCATTCATATTGTTTTTCAGCTTTTCTTCTGAAAAATAAAATAAAAGTTGTGATGACATATCAGGATGAAAAGATTGTTCCCTACTTTGAGCAGTGGATAGGAGTTCTTCAGGGTTTTTGCCCATTCTTGTTACCTAAGATCTTTTGAACTGGATATAATGTTAGGATCTTCCACGCGCAAAATATGGACTCAGCCACCAAGATATGGCCTTTTGAAAAAGTCACAAAGTAAGAAGCTGGTCTGCTTCTTGCTAGACTGCCTTTAGAATTCTTAGATACGGATTTGCAGACCAGTTGCATTTCCAAAGCTACAATGAAGTCAAGGAGACTACAAGCAGTGTTAAGCGGTATGTGAATTGCCCCCTTAGGCTAAATTCTTCCATCAATTACTTCGGATTTACACAGTGCTGCTCTATTAATGTCAACAGAGTTTGTCCAAATTAATGCTAATATAACTGACAGCAAAATATGTATCCCACCCTCTCTCTTTTTAATTTGTCTCTCATCTACAACGCATCGTATTTTTAACGATGGATTATAGAAATAAAAGAGCTAATGAAACACTAGGAGGGGCTACTAAGAGCAATAAACCTTCAACTATAAAATAAATTTATTTACCACTGAAAGTTTCCATTCCAGTTGCAATGGCTAAAATAGCTTTCCTGTGTTTTACAGCTGTTTTAAAAGAGCCTTTAAGCTCCGTTACAGCCGTATACAGCCACAGCAGATTAGTTTCCTTTATATATTTTATGCAACTGGGAAAAAGTGAGTGAAAGAGGATATTAAACTACAAAAACGACATAAAATTGATGGCAAAGATTTCATCTCCACTGAGGGAAAGAGTTCAAAGTGAAGTTTTCCCCCACTTTCTGTTTGATTCAACAAAACATACTGGCTGATTTCAATGGGACTTACTCCCAGGTAAATTGCATTAGGGTAGCCACCTAATTCTCATTCTTTGCTTTACTGGGCCTGTCAGGTCCTATGAATTATTACTTTGATGTCAGTTTGTTGAATTGAGTTTTTTCCCTATAAAATACACACAGGAGCTCAACCTTGGTCATGATGAACATTGGCTGCATTGTGTCCATTGCTGACATTCTCATAGGCTGGGATCAGACTATAGTTTCACTCATCTTGTCCCTGCACGTGGGGGAGACCAATATCATCACATGCAACCCACCATGTTTCTTCTGATCTGCCTCTGGCACGCCATTTGTCTGTGCATGAGTGTAAGTTGTTCATATCCCAAGTATAGTGGTACCTCGGATTAGGAACTTAATTCGTTCTGGATGTCTGTTCTTAACCTGAAGCTGTTCTTAACCTGAAGCACCACTTTAGGTAATGGGGCCTCCCGCTGCTGCTGTGCTGCCACTGCCGCGCGATTTCTGTTCTCATCCTGAAGCAAAGTTCTTAACCCGAGGTACTATTTCTGGATTAGCAGAGTCTGTAAACTGAAGCGTCTGTAACCTGGGGTACCACTGTATCTTATCCGAAACAAGCTATCTGTCTTCCCAGTTCCCAGCCACATGAACCTATCTACAACACCACCATCACCAAGGTTTAACTGTGGTTTTTTGGCCCTCATCTAGCCTGTCACCATCTCTAGACATCAGCCGAGTACATCTATACCCCACCTTGGTTCAGACAGAATGGAAAGAAAAAGCTGTGTCTGCCATAGTTGAAGCAAAATAAAAAAAATCCTTCCAGTAGCACCTTAGAGACCAGCTAAGTTTGTTATTGGTACAGTGGTGCCTCGCAAGACGAAAAGAATCCGTTCTGTGATTCTCTTCGTCTAGCGGTTTTTTCGTCTTGCGAAGCAAGCCCATTGACGGATTAGTGGATTAGCGCTATTAGCGGCTTTTAGCGGCTTATCTGCTGATCAGATCAGCTGATAAGCGGCTTAGCGGCTTAGAAAAAGGGGGGGGGAGAAAAAAAACCAGTAGGAACTCACAAGACATTGTCGTCTTGCGAAGCAAGCCCATAGGAAATTCGTTTTGCGAAGCACCTCCAAAACGGAAAACTCTTTCGTCTAGCGAGTTTTCCGTCTTGCGAGGCATTCGTCTTGCGGGGCACCACTGCATGAGCTTTCATGTGCTTGCACACTTCTTCAGATACCCAGTGTCCCAGTGTCACTCCAGTGTCACTCCAGCTGGACACCATGGTTAATGAATTGAAACCCACCAAAATATCAAGAGGAAATCAACACAGTAGTATTCCCTATGTCTCTCCCATAGAAGAGACTCAAAGGGCTTACATATTAAAATATGCATTTAATCATTTGCCAGTCTGATATCCCAGAGAGGCAGTCCTTTTAGTCTATAGCAGCAAAGACTCTGAAGCGACTTGAGGACCTTCACGATTAATTGTAGCATAAAGTTTTCTGCACTAGGGCCTACCTCAACCATTGTATAATCCTCTAATCGACAGTCCACAAAATCTTATGACACAATAAAACAATTTATTGTTAAGATGCGATAAAATTGTTTGTTGTCTCAGACTAGAACGACACCCGGACTTGACCTTCTGTTCCAATTTGAGAGTCACCATTTGAGAGAGAGGACCATGATGTCGGTTGTAGAAGATGCTCTACCCACCGCAACCCACCCCCTTTCCTTCTCTCTACGGGACAAGTTCTAACATTGGTTGCCACCCAAACAGCCATACTCCATTGGAAACAGGAAACGCCAATAAAAACTGTATTGGGCCCCATAGATGCAGGCTGTCATAAAGCCTAATTAAATTTGCATTTGTGAAAAGATTGCCAAATGGTATAGGAAAGCCTCCCTGTGGGCTTTGTTATGACATAGCCAAGACGGAAATACTCTGCCAATTTTATTAGGGCTCTCCCCTTCACTCCACAGAGCGATGGTATGATGGTATTCAGACATGTCTTAGCTGTGAAACTTGGCAAACAGTGTTATTCTGGAAACGGGTGACAAAGTATGCCGACTTCAATGCAAAGCAGTTCCTCCCGCTATTCTGGCTCTGAGCCTGGAATGACTTAGCCGTCTTCAAAATGGGCTTGTCCAACTTGGCAGCAGCTCACTGTTGCTGCCTTACCCTCCAGCCGACAGGATATTTGTTCTTTAATGGCAGAGCCAATGCTAACAATACAGAGTAGTTAAAGCTTGTGTGATCTTGGTGTAAGATGCTGGCAAATACAGCAAAGGCTTTGTGCCTGTGTGCGTGTCTGTGTTTGTGTGTGTGTGTTTGTGTGTGCGCGCGCACAAGCTCTCTCTCTTTCTCTCTCTAAATATAACAGATGGGAAAATAAGGAAGCACACAATTTTGAAGTGCATGAACGCTTATTCCTGATCTACACAAATCCCTCAATAAATGGGAAAACTGTTCCTAGGCTATGCCACTTCAAATTGCAAGTGGAAATCACATGATTAAATGCACACACACCCCATATAAAATGATCTCTGAAATAGAAAAAGATATATGTCTGGGAGAAGAGTTCTAACCTAGCCTTATATGATATAATCATTATTATATTACATTACATTACATTACATTACATTACATTACATTACATTACATTACATTATATTATACAGTGGTGCCCCGCAAGACGAATGCCTCGCAGGACGGAAAACCCGCTAGACGAAAGGGTTTTCCGTTTTGGAGGTGCTTCGCAAAACGAATTTCCTATGGGCTTGCTTTGCAAGACGACAATGTCTTGCGAGTTCCTGCTGGTTTTTCCCCCTCCCCCCCTTTTTCTAAGCCGCTAAGCCGCTTATCAGCTGATCTGATCAGCAGATAAGCAGCTAAAAGCCGCTAAAAGCCGCTAATAGCGCTAATCCGCTAATCCGTCAATGGGCTTGCATCGCAAGACGAAAAAACCGCTAGACGAAGAGAATCACAGAACGGATTCTTTTCGTCTTGCGAGGCACCACTGTATTATATTATATTATATTATATTATATTATATTATATTATATTATATTATATTATATTATATTATATTATATTTATTATATTATATTTCTCAGAGGAACATTTGTACATGTAACTTCACACCAGTAATGATCTTTTTTCTAGCTACAATTGGGAGGTTGCTTGTCAATGGAAAAATAGTGTACTGCACGTTTGTAGTGCTTTCCTTAAACACTCTGCATGCATTGTCTCATTTGCTATTATTTTTATAGATCTGGAGATGAATCTTTGTGTGTCATGAAGCATGGGTTTGATCCAGCCAAAGTTAAGGACTTTTAGTTCCATTAATTTCAGCGGGCGAGACCTAAGCAGGGATCATATCACACCCTTTCTACAGAAGGTGAACAAGGGCTGACAGTGGCTTGTCAAAAGTCCCCAGGAGGAATGAGAATCTGAATGCCATTATCCCATGTCCAATCAAAGTTATTCATCCAAAGGGCGTCATTTGCTCTATTAGGAAGAGTGTGAAAGGGTGCTGACTGCAGTTCAAGTGGAGATTGTTTTCATCATATATCTCCCATCCTATTATTATTATTATTATTATTATTATTATTAACAACAGTACATTTACTTTGTGCTTCTTTTGGCCATGATCCACACACACACAGATGCTTTGGAAGTGTCCAGCATTTGCCCTGCTGCTTTCATCACCCATCCACCTAAGTCCCATTACGTTTAAGACATGTGAGGAGCTTGTTGGATAAAAAATATCCATTGACATTAGACAGATTTCTCATGACAACAGGGTTCCCATTATGACACCATTTGAGAATCAGGAATGTCCAATGTTAACATGAATCTCTTCTGGCTTCATCAGGCCATCCTTCTGCACTCTTATTCTGCCAATTTCTTAGTTTCAGATAAAGTTCCAAAGTTCTCTAGAGAGAACAAGAACCACCCTAAACCAAAGAATGAAGTGTTAGCACTGAAGTTTCTTGCCAACAGTCACCACTTGTAAATTCATATGTCTTTCTCGGCAACAAAATTTCTCTATTTATTATTAAGTGGCTCTCAATATTTGTATATCAAACAGATACACACCGCCTGAGCAAACAATGAAAAGGTATATAAAATAAAAACTTAGGAGCCAAGCACAGAAGGATTAAAAAAACAAAACACAAAAGGTACATAATGCTGATTACGTTATATTACACAGATTTCTCCCCCTAGACGATTACAAAAATAAAGTCCACCCATCTGTCAAAACACCTGCACTGTATATGGGAAAAAATTAAAACAGAACTAGGTGTTTTCACTAGATTCTAGTCATTCTCTTTTTTTCCATAAGCTTGGAAATTATACATTCAGGCGTTGGAAGAGTATTGCATTTCTTCTGAAGCAAGAACTGCCATTTCTTCTTATCAGAACCATTATCAGAACAGAACATTCACTTCTGCTATTTTAAAATAAGTGAATGAACCCACTTGCATAACCTTACAAGCATCTGGAAATCTAAGGGCTTTTATATATGAACAGTAGCTCATGGACTGAAAGTGGGAGACTGAATGTTGGAAGGCTTCCCCACAACTCCAGAAAACTTCGCAGATGTAGAAAAGTATGCAAAAAGTAGCTTTTTAGTGCAGCCTTTCGCCAACATGCTAATTCTTAGAGGTGCAGGGAGGGTGTTCCTTCTTGTGTTCAAGTAATTATTACCACCACTCCCTCTACCTGCAACTTCAGGTAACATGGAAGAGGAGGAGGAGGAGAAGGAGGAGGAGGAGGAGGAGGAGAAGGAGGTTGATGGAGAGAAAGGCTACAGCTGACTCTCCTATGTTTGAAAATAACTACTTACATAGCTTGCCGACCTGGCCATACAATGAACAGTGCCAGGGCTTCTTAGGGATGTATCCCACTAAGTCACACTCATGTTCTTTAGATTTCAGAGGGTTGGATTCAACTAAACAGTTGTGCTAGTGGATACCAAGGCAAGGAGTCCCATTGGTGCAGTGAGGCTTTTACCTCTCCCCCTGTGTGCCCTCCTGCCACCCCGCAACCCAAACTGGCTCCAGAGAGTTGGCAGAATAAGAGAGTACAATGTGTGTGCTGGTGAATGTTTCATATTCATTATGCGTGTTAGCTGTCTGTGTTATTTGCCCTTTGAAAACAACAACATGTTAAATAGTATTTTTCTGCCTGTTAAAACAAAAAAGCAAAGGAGAAGAAGCATGTCATGGGGATGGCTGAGCCAAAACCTTCCTCCTTAACCTATAGGGGTTTTATTGGGGGGGGGGCATTCAATCCTGGGGGAGCCCCTGCCTGCAGGGTGAAGTGATACAACCAAACAAAGCTCATATGAGAGACAGAAAGAGAGAGCACTAAAATGAGCCCAGTAGCCAACATGAATTCAGTGAGGCTGGTTTTGAGGCGAGATCAGAGCACACCTGTATCTTTCAATAAATGAGTTTCACCATAAAATAATGTTCCACTATGAGCTTTCTATCAGAACCTGTCTCTCCTACTCAGAGAAAATCATGTGCAGCTTTGGCCTTAAAGAGTTGGAAACATAGCTAAAATGGCGAACAAAAAGGAATGGTTAAATAGACAGCGTGAAACATTCAGCCCTCTTAGGAATGACATTACTCTTAAGCATGATGAGTATTGTCAAAAGGGAAGTAACAAAAGTGATAAACACAAAATTAGATTTCCTCTTTCTCTTGGAACGTCTCCTGGGAATTTTCAGAATGAAGCTGCTGACGGGGTGTGGACATTGATAAGGTATTTTTAGTAGCCCAGCACATCTCATTTCAAGTCTTGTTATCTCTCTGATTAAGTGTTCATTGACCAGAGAGACTCGAGTTATCTTTCTGATTTCTTGATAGGACAGAGTTCATGGGAAGAATTAGATTTCTTTCCTCTAAAGATACTACCCACAGCCAATTTTAAATGCATGCTGTTAAACAGAGACAGAGAATATGCGCAGAAGAGAACCAGTCTGCAAAAGAAACTGTGGAGTATCCAGAGGCTTAAGGTAAAACGATAATTTCACACAAGCCACCTATGTAGAGGTGGAGATTTTTTTTTCTAGCTGGTGGGTCATTTTAACAGCTTCCCAGTCCCCACCCCATGTGGGCCATTTTGACCAGTGGGTGGGCTAACAACCTGTCAATTGCCTGATTCCACAGCTCCACCACTGTACTCCAATGACTGGACTATAGGCTTTTCAGATGATTAGAAAAGTCCCAAAAAGGTTTCCTCAAAGCAGTCCAAAACCCACTGCCTAGAAAAAGTCAACCACTGCAGAAAAATGTACTGGCCCTTTAATTGGTCAGACGCACCATGGGTACAGTGGAAGGGCACTTCCATCTTGACTCCCTTGCACTGACCATGAAACAGGCAGCCGCTCCTTGACACTGCAGGTGCAACCTACATTTTCTTCTTCAGCTACAGGATTGCTAACCATGGTCCTGAACCAGCACCTTGGTCCTTGTCCAAGGTCCTGCTGATGTCAATGTTGCTTAGGCTATCACTTTCTCTTGGTGGTGGACATCACCATGGATCACAGTATGGCCACCGAAAAGGCCCTGTCTATTGTGCTGACCAACCTGATAGATCTTACTAATTAGCCCATGAACATGGCCTCCATGGCCAGTCTTAGCTTAGAATGAGGTTATTTGAAAGACCACTCAAACCTATGTGGGGTTTGAAGGTTGTTGTTCTTTAGTCATTTAGCTGTGTCCGACTCTTCTGACCCCATGGACCAGAGCATGCCAGGCACTCCTGTCTTCCACTGCCTTCCGCAGTTTGGTCAAACTCATGTCGGTAGCTTCGAGAACACTGTCCAACCATCTCATCCTCTGTCATCCCCTTCTCCTTGTGCCCTCCATCTTTCCCAACATCAGGGTCTTTTCCAGGGAGTCTTCTCTTCTCATGAGGTGGCCAAAGTATTGGAGCTTCAGCTTCAGGATCTGTCCTTCCCGTGAACACTCAGGACTGATTTTCTTCAGAAAGGATAGGTTTGATCTTCTTGAAGTCCGCGGGACTCTCAAGAGTCTCCTCCAGCACCATAATTCAAAAGCATCAATTCTTCGGCAATGAGCCTTCTTTATGGTCCAGCTCTCACTTCCATACATCACTACTGGGAAAACCATAGCTTTAACTATACGGACCTTTGTTGGCAAGGTGATGTCTCTGCTTTTTAAGATGCTGTCTAGGTTTGTCATTGCTTTTCTCCCAAGAAGCAGGTGTCTTTTAATTTCATGACTGCTGTCACCATCTGGAGTGATCATGGAACCCAAGAAAGTAAAATCTCTTGCTGCCTCCTTTTCTTCCCACCAGCAATTTAATTTGTGCCTGGAAATGCACTGGCAATCAGTGCTGCTGGCACAGAATTGGTGATGTATGTTTTGTTGCACAAACAAGGAATCAGTACCTGAAGCTTTTCCAAACAGGGCCACAACCAGTGAATCAGTCAGAGCTGATAAACAGCAGCCTTGGTAAGAGATGCCACCTGCAACTCAACAGATAGTGCCAAAATCAGGAGCACCCACATGGGTCTTCTGGGAGAGTGCAGCTTCACACATATGCAGCCTTCCCTGTCCATACAGTTCATCATCTCCCCATTGTAGAACTTTCCTCTTATCTAGATTAAGTCAGGTTGTTTGCCCTCATACACAAGTGCAGACATTTGTTCACAGTTTCCATAGTCTCCCAAGAAATAGCTGGAGGTAAATAGAGGTAGAGTAGCATGGTCATCTGCATACTTCTCTCAGTGGCTTCAGGTAGATGTTACAAAGCATGGGGGAAGAGTCAGAACTCTAAGGCACCCAAAAGGTCAATGAGGCACAACAGGAGTTCCCCAGTACCACCTTTGGGGGTATGTCCCTCCAGAAGGGACTGCACCATGTCCTCAAAACCTACCCTGGCTAGGTCACTCAGAAGGAGTCCATGGTTGAGTGTATCAATGGTTGCTGAGGGGTTCAGGAGAACCAACATGGTTGACAGCATATGTCACCCACCAGGGCTGTTTGGTCCCCAAACCAGGCTGGAGACTAGCTTGAAACAGATCTGAATAATCAGGATCAGCCAAGTCCACCTATCACTGAGAAACCACCACCTTTCCTAGAATCTTATTCAAGAATAGTACTAGGCAATAATTATCCAGAGCCAACAGATCCATTTTTTCCCCAAAGGAAGATTTAACTACTGACATCTTAAGCAGGGGGAGCCATGTCCTCCCTCAGAGAGGCATTGATCACATTGTAAGCCCAGCCCTAGTGGATTTAAATATCAAAGAAGTGCATGGATCCCTAGGGCAGCGGGTTCTTGGGACTGGCTTTTGCAGATCCCTATCTGATCTCATCCTCTGGCTGAAATCTCAACCTACATCAGGCCTAGGAGGGATAGTAAACCTCAGATCAGTATTAAAAGGTGGCACTTGCTATTAAGAAGCAACACCTGTTAATAAGGCAGACACAGCTCCTGTCGGCCTGCTATATAGGCCTATAAACCACTTATAAATCAGCCAATCTTTGAAGTCCCAGTTCAGATCATTCATGTCCTGTAAAGATTTCCAGCTGCAGCCATTTGTGATAAATGAACTTCAAAGTTCTCAGTCAAAAGTGGAGAGGGAATGTCGATGAAGGACGTGTTGAAAGGACACGACAGATTGCTGGAACTATAAGAGGTAGTTGCTTAGCAATGTGTATACGTTGTCAACAAACATACCACAGAAGCTCAGGCTGTGAAACTGCATGTGGCCCACTGCATGCATTCATTTTTTTAAAAAGCTACTTTGATTTTGATTTTCCTTACCATCCCATAGGAAATACTAGAATGAAAACACCTTCACTGAAGGAAGTCTAAAATTTCCCTTCAATTAAAATCTGGCACACAGTATCGTTTGCGGAAACAAGCTTTGCCAAGTTGCTTTTTCAAACTTGCCTGTGTCACCCTTTACAGGATCTAGAGCCCTGGAAATCAGTTAATCAGGAAGGGATTGTCTAAGTGAGGCAGGAAGCAATAGGTGGGTTTGGGTACAACAGAGACCAAGTTGTTCTGCCAGAAAAGTAGATAGGAAGGATCAATTTACCCTTCCTTAGCTCTCACATCTCCATTTTTTAAAAACAGAAAGTTTCCAGAAATCTGAAATGTCTTTTCCCCTCTCTGTGCTATTTATTATAGGCTATTTCAACACGTGAAATCAACACACCACCACGAGACTCTGATTATTATAGAAAATCTTACAAGTTCTACACCCTTACTTTGGCTATTATTTTCATACCCAAAACAGCAGGCGGGGAAATCTATGAAGTGCCTCTAGAGGGAAGTTCTGGGGCAACAGAATTACCAGCTGCACTTGGTCAAGACTGAACCAAGAGCTTACTTAAATGTGAACAGAATCCTCTTGCATGATCAGGGTCTCTAAGGAGTTACTTGTGTTCAAAGGAACATGTGTAGGAAGTGAATGTAGAATCTTCCCTGAGCAATACAGGAAAGACTTGAGGAGGCATAATGGTTGCAAAGGCGTTGGCTTGCACACCCCTAGCCACACTTTGGATGCTTGTATGTTCAGGCAACGCAGCTCATAATAATTAAAAACGGAATCCAAGCCCTCTGTGGATAGGAAGCAATACCTATACTCATCCTGGGAGCAACCTGTTGTGAGCAGCAAACCGAAATAGTTTGGAACAGCCATTTCTCAATGAAATATCGTCACAAAAAGATTTTTAAGAAGCCAGTCATCAATACATGACAAGCCAGGAGAGGACACCAAAGTATAGTTAATATTTCAAATGTGGAAAAGAGCAAACCTTTTAAAGAGGCTTCCTTTTGCTCTACTGATTGCCAAATAAACCTCTAAAACATGGAGAATCCCTGGTGGGATTTTAAGCACAACTTCATTCCTATGTTGTTGCTGCTGGTGGTGTCTTTTTTTTTTAACTGCTTTTCTTTGATGAATGTGAGGCTATCTCTGGAAACAAATACCTGTCATTCCCATAAATAAAATAATGAGCACTCACACTATACATTGTGGGTGCCCTTTCCGGGATCGCTCATGGTGCTACAGTTCCCAGGGAGCTTACTGGCAAACAGGGGCTGGCTTGCCTCTCAGTGCTATTATTTGGAGGTTCATACCCAGCTTCAGTAATCAAGTTTCTTGCTGGGAGGTGGGGCCAGCCCCATTTATAAATAGGGGGTAGAGCTGACAATAGCCAGGCAGTCGGCTCTGGAGATTCACCCTCCCTACCCTCACTTT
This sequence comes from Podarcis liolepis, assembly GCF_965112155.1. Classification (NCBI taxonomy): domain Eukaryota; kingdom Metazoa; phylum Chordata; class Lepidosauria; order Squamata; family Lacertidae; genus Podarcis; species Podarcis liolepis. The sequence continues at coordinate 6,283,347 of NC_139556.1, forward strand.
AATGTTGCTTGTTTGCAGGTTAACTTTTTCTTTCTGTTTAGCTGGCGCTTCTGCGGTTTTTGACTGGTTGCTGTTGAAGGACCGGGAAGAAATTTTCCTGCATTAGCAAGTTTTGTCTTCCCCGTAGCAATTTGTCACAACTTTGGCTGTTATGGCCTTGGGTGGAATCCTTTAGTCTTTTCTTCCCTATATTGGGGGGGGCATGAAGAGGTGATTCACCCCCCTGCATCTGCGGTTCCAGGGTCCCCTCTTAAAGGGGTTATATATATGGGTGTCACTGGTCATACACTGAAAGGCTGTCAGTGAACTACCCTGCATGCAGGGATATGGGCTGGGCTGCCTGCTACACTTACGTCTGGCAGAGCACCCCCATATCCCATTTACCCTGATGAGCCCCAGTTCCCCCCGGCTGGGGGGCTGGGAGGGATACACGCCCAAGGCCTAAGCCAAGGTTTTCCTACATTCGGAAGTTTAATGAAGTTGTGGCCTAATTTTAATTCCATATACGTTGTCAGAGTCTTTATTCCTTCCTTATGATCCCTGGGGGCTGGGGCTGTCGCTGCATGGTTGCACAATAGCCTACAGGCAGTAAAATGCACCCCTTATATTCATATCTTCCATTCACAACTCAAGCATTAAAAGAGATTCTCTCAATACACAGATTCAGATCTCTAAGGTATAATAGCACTAGTTAACATGCCCCTTCTGTTTTGGGTGTTTCGCTTTAGATCCATGTTGTGCAACAGAACACAATTGTGCATTCAGCTCTGCACATTGGGTTGGCTTCATAGCAACCTAGCCCATTGGTAACTCACACAGGGTGCAAGGTACAATTTTCTTTTAGGAACTGGCTGCCTTCTGGTACCCTTTAGGATGGAGTGCAGAAGACTGACTATGGCCCCACGTTCCTCTCCTTCATTAAACTGCAAAACGTTCCCTGTTGTGCAACATGCTGCACACCCCATTGTTGTTCTGCACTTTCTGAGTGTCAGGCAGTGCAACTGGCTCTAAACCAGAACTCGTTCAGGGGAGAAGAGCATTGAGCGTTTGACCTCACAGAGTCAGCTCATATATTCATCAACTGATCACCAACAGTATAGCAATCGAGGGTAGATAAAGCAGGTGGCAGGCAGGCATTTGGGAACCAGATTGTGGTCTTCCACATACAGTGGATCCCAGAAATAATCTCAGCATTTAAAAAATGAGCTTAAAAGCAATGATATAAAGAAATTTGCAAATGTATCATATGTCATTTTTACACTCTTATCAAAACACTATTTACAAATGATCCATAAAGAAATTCAGAGTTGTAAAGATATAGTTTCTTTTATGTTGGAATTCTACTTCTATCTGATATACCTAGGAGAACATTGCCAAGAGCTCTGAAATTTGGCAACTCTCCAGAAAAGAACCCATCTACAGCAATGTCTGTATTTCAAATCTCACATTATTACGGGACCAGAAGATATAGCCATACATTTGAATATTTCATTCTCGTTGCAAAAGTTTCATTTGTGGAACAAAAATTCAAAATACTTGCAGGAGTCTAAACAAACAAAAAGCACGTGTTGGGAATCACTCATAGATACCAAGCCTAGAAATTTGTGTTCTCGGCATAGGACTTATTCCCTCATTGTCTGCTTGCATTTCTTTTGCCAAAGTTTGTGTTCCTTGGAGATGTTCACAGGTATGTGTACAAACCCAGGGCATGCAGAGACAAGATGTTGCAGTACAGAGGAATGCACCTTTAATCAAAATTATCTGTGTGTGCAGAATTCCCTCCCCTCAATCCACAAGAGGACTATTTTTATTTGCCTTGCCTTCCCTCTCCCCTCAAAAATGTAAGCTGATGGTGATTCTCCCTAGTTATCAATCTGCAGTACAATTCTGGCATGCTACATGTCAAGACCTCAGACTATATCAGTTTCATGGTCCTGTGTGATTGACACTGAAGCGTAGAAAGAACCATTTGGACTCCAGCAGAGTGAAAATACAGCCCACAATCCAATACAGTTACAAAAGAAACCTTTAGTCTCAGGTCATGTTTGAGGTGACCGGTGGGGTTTGTATACACGGCATACAGTTAATATTCATTTCATATAAGCAGCGCAGCTGTTGCAGCTGGCCTATTGCTAGGGAATTTGAATTTTCAGTATGATGGAATTGGTTGTGCCTTGAGATTAATAATCACATAGTTTAAAATAAAAATGGCTATAAAAAAAATAAAGAACTTGATTTATAAAGTTCTAGGCAATCACAAGAGTGCAGTATCTGCTATCCTGATAAGGATATGCTGGTACTAATATGAAACACACACACAAAAACAAACACACACATGTACGGTATTCTCTCCTTAATGAAAGCCCACTGAGATTTCCTTGATCATCTATATGGGTTTCTGAAGTTGTGCCAACAGAACGGAGCACATACCAAGTAATTCCCAAAACTGTCTTCAGTGATTTTGAAAAACTATCATCGTATTTTACTTCCCCCTTGAAAACTGTATGGTTGAAGTAGAGTTCATTTCTAGTATTTCTAAAGTCTAGCTAGCCCAATAAAAAGCAACACCTGATTTGACTAGATTTTTATGGCAACTGCAACAGTAGAAACATGATGTTGAAGACGGCAGGCAGTATGCAATGGTGCTATTCAGCAGATATCAAGATCTCCATCAGCAGACCAGAAAGGGAAGCAATGTTTGGTGATCTCCCCCTCTTCCCAACAGCTTCCAAAACCCCTCACTCCAAATCTGCTTCAGAGGACTAAGGGGTCCCCAGAGCATATTTGGGTGTGAGTCTTCATAGAGCTACAGAGGAAGGCGCAATAATCGCAACAAACGGCGTCTCTCCCTATTCTGCCTTACCATCAGTTGAGTGACATTGTTGGATGCAGCCCAGATGTCATAAAGACTAAGTGTGTTATGGCATGGAATTGAATGTAAACATTCTGTTTTCCAGCTTCAACTTGGGCAATTTTAAAAACCTCTTCCTCTGTCTTAGTCCTGCTAAAATTCCTCTGTTATTTTAACCCCCCCCTCTCTTTTTAAATAAGAGAATATATGGAGAGAGGCCATTGTTCACTGGAGACCAGGTTAAGGGTAGTGAACCCATTTTCACTTATGACCTGAGACACTATTGGGATGCGGACCTCCAGCGGTTGACATTATGAATATTTTAGTGAATTTTAGTGAATATTTTAGCTCCGTTCTCCCTTCAGCTATTGCAAACACTGTGATTTCCCTTTTGGCCTATATGGAATGTATTCATTTTCCGTATGGTTAGTAAATGTCCCACATCTTTTTTTCCACTCAATACTCCTACAATTTGCAACCAGCTTTCTCCCCAATAGATCATATGGAAGGGATGAGGAAATGGGGGAGGGGAAAGAGTGATGGTAAGAAAATGAAGGCCTGAAATAACTATTTTCATTTTCTTTCTTTCTTCTTTTTTTAGAAAAAAAAAATCACAATGGGAAGGGGGGGGGGATTAACATCACTTAGGCATCAATGTGTTCCTGTCAGGGAAGACCCCTGAGGCCTTCCTGGCAACTTCTTGACATTAATGAGGTTTATTGCATTCACAATGGTCTGTCTATTCAGCACACCCTGAAGATTGAGAGCCTCAGTCATTACAGAAATGAGGTCAAACTTTTTAGATTCCTTAAATAAGGGGACAATTATATGCTCATTCCCTTATATGTAAGCCTACCTTCACAGGTTTACATGGGAAGAAAGAAAAAAACTGCCTTTACACAAACCTAGCACAATGAAGCAATTCTTAAATAAAAGGGTAAAAGGGGGGGGGGGAGAGAATCACAAGCTTTAAAATTTAAAAAGATGAGAGTTCATGAAATATTGACTAGCTTTACAAAGGACAGGAGAAAAGAGCGAGGCAGATTTGTACTTACCAGAATATCTTTTCCGGCCCACTGGCATTCGTCCCTCCGGGTATGAGATACAGGCCAAACAATCTAAAGATGTAACATAAAAATCACTTTAGGTCATTTCACGCTCCAACAATTGAGAATTGTGCATAATGTCCCCCAAATGCTGCTCACCTACGATCTCTCTCTCTCTCCCCCTCACACTTTTCTTATGCATTATCGATATCAGTATTTCTCCGTATCAGATTGCTATTGCTGTTGTACAGCAGAAAATATCATTGCACATGTTGACATTTCTCTTTGTCTTCTGCTGGCTTTCCTCTAAAGCGAAGGCCCTGGAGTCATGTAAATATAGTTCAAACCAGATTTCAAATCAGAAACCAGAGCACTATGTCAGAAGCAGCAAACCCCAGGCCGGTTTGCCATCCCATGTCTCGTGGTCACCCCAAGGTAGAACTCTACCTCAAGGGGCAGGTAGCTGAGGCACCCCAACATTATGCTGAATTGTGGCTCTTTGCCATCATATCGTTCACCATTAACCTCCAAGGCTAAAAGGGGGAACCAGAACAGTCAACAAAAAAACTGAGGAGTTCTGAAGCCTGATGAATTAATGCTGTGTATATTAGAGATTGTATATAGGCAGATCACCATACTATAGACATATAACAAACTGAAAGTTATGTTTCTAAATATTTCTTTTGTTTTCTGTTAACCTAACAAAGCTTAAATACAAGACAATAGTAATTAGGTAGGGTGGGCCACCATTTAAAACAAACAGGAAGGCTGTGAGGCCCTGAATTCTGTCCCTGGTTGTTTAATGGCTTTTCCGTGTTCAAAAGGAATCTCAGCTACTGGAACAAATAAGGGTCAGCCATTACCCCCAGACCCTGCCTGCAGACTCCCAGAGGCATCTGATTGGTCGCCTCTGGAAACTGGATGCTCAGCAAGAGGGAGCAGATGCACGAAGGCCATTCTGAAGCTCAACGTGACCCATGGCTTTGGTGCCAATAATTCTACTGAGATTCACAAAATCTCAACCTCAGATTGCGTTCCTTATTAGTTCTTCTTGAACATCCATTTCGTCTTCTACAGCAAATGCCCAAAGACCCTCATAGTGAATTATTCATGTATTTCAAAAAGCTTTTAGGAATTGCCTATAGAATAAAACATGATCTTCCAATAATGCCAGGCTAAGATTCAGTTGGGAGCCTCAGATAATGCAATATGAATGGGAACATGACTGGATCGTAACCTTCGTTTTAAAACAGTTTCCTGACAAAGCAGGAGAAGGTTTATTTAGAAAAATATGGCAGATTAAGGCAAAATTAGGAGGGGAAATATACAAAGTTCAGAGCTTCAGTCTGGATTTTTTATAAGCTTGAATATGTCTGATAAAATGCTTGAATACGAACAATAGCCTCTTGTAAACCTATGAAATGAGGTTGAAAATTCCATGAGAAGAGACTCTCTCAAAAGCTTGTGCTTGATTCCTGGCTAAAGAAGTGCTGAGACTGGTGAATAGGAAGGTGGGTGAGAGAAGCAGAATGAATGAACTCTGAGCTGGAAAATATAAAGTCTTCTGATCCAGCTAAAGAATCCACCCGCACAAGGAGCCTTACACACATGCAGCAAATCGGGATACAGGTCTGTATCCACATTGGCTGGACGCATGTTTCAATAAGGAAAGGAACGGGCATCTCACACTGCCACCAAATGTAGCTTAGATGGTTTTAAAAGGATTATACAAATTCACAGAGCATAGGCATGTTGATAGCTCTTAGTCATTAAAATATTCTGCTGATTTCTTTTCCTTCTCATTCCACTTTTATCAGAATTCTGGATATCACACCATTTGCCCATTTCCACATTTACATCTATGGTAAATCCCATGCACCCCGGTGCGTGCTGTATGCCTGAAAGTGCCTGTTTTGTTCATGCACAGACCTTCCCCTTTCTCCAGGCTTCCAACCATCACCTCACAAGCACATAAAGTACTAAGCAGGTTATTGTGTGTTGTTGGGTTGTTGTTGTTGTTTTTAAAAAAACCTGTCCAGCCATAGGAAGTGCTTGATGGACAGTTGCACATGCATTTGATGTCCATCATTTCTGTGGCACCTGCACTGTCAAAAACCCTCAAAAAATGCTGACCAGGATTTGTGCACCATCAGCAAACACAGACTGAGGAATTTTGCAATGCTTCTCCTTTTGACTTTGCATGAAGAACCAAGCGGAATGGAAAGTTTAGGGCTGTGTGTCAAAGAACCAACTTCTGGTTTGACGCATGGTATCAAAAGAGCGGCACTCGCTGGGGAAGGAGAGAGAGAGCCCTCTCCCTGCAGAACAACAGTTCCAGCACGGGGTAGTTAACACATGGCTTCCTCCCTCCCAATGCCTTCTAGCTTTTACAAACTTAACACATCCTTGTACCATCCCATCTGTTGCATGAGAGATGTACAGCCATTATTTCCACAAGGTTTCTGGGAGGATGGGACAGAGGAGTTGCAAGCCCATCCCATTTCATTCCAAGGGTCCTTGATGCCTCAGCAGTTTCATTGTGAGATTCACAAATGACTGAGCAGGGGTGGAGAGTGAAACTGGCAAGATTATTGTTGGTGTTTCCTTAATAGTTCCTTAATAAATAACCTAGAAACAAAACCCTAGAATAGGCTTTCTGATGCTGCCCAAGTCCCACTCTGGTACTAAAAAAACAAGCGCCGCAAGTTTGTGGTCTCTTTTCCCTTTCCACTAAAGGGAAAGGAACAAAAGCAACAATCTTCCCAGAAAGAACATGTCTCAGGTGTGCCCAGCTGTGCCAAACAGGGACAAAAGTTGGTGTGGCAGTAGAAGACATCCTGAACTAGATGGAGCTTTGATTTGAATGATGCCTACAGAATCAGACCAAACCTCCACAGAAGCCTCCTTCCAACAGTTGCCAACTAGATGCAAACAGAAAGCCCTAATCAAAGATGAAGGTCCTTTGTCCTCATCATCTGGTATTCTATCTATGTCCATCAGTAAACATACACTCTGTGAATTTGTCTATTCATGATCAAGAACTACAAGTTGTATGCGAAGAGATGTGGCTCACAGCTCATGTGTGAATTTACCACCGGTTCTCACAACTTAGAAGAACAGGGCTCATCCCCTCCCATAGCAGCACGATCTCTCTTTTTAATCATTCCAGATGTTTTCTGCATTGCACTGTGAATTCCACAGAACATCCAAATAAATAATCAGTTTCCTCTACGGTTTCCCAGCCTTGCCTTCATCTTGATCCTCAGAGAATACAGATGAATACCCTGAGTTACTTCAGAGTAAAAGACTGATGTATTTATTGCCATCATTCAAGAAAGCAAACAGGCCAAAGGTCATACCAAGTCAGAAATAACACCCCGGCATTGAAACTATACTTCTATTGTAATAAGGTTCATTTATAGATTCTGTAACTCTCTCACACACAAACACACACATTTCAGTTCTTGACTGAAATGACATACAATTGCTGTATTTAAGCTGCATTTTAGCATAGGCTGAAGGGCTCATTAAAATATATTAAATGATGGATGTCTTTTTTATGTTAAAGGGGGGGGGGAGCACATATACACCAAAGTGTACTGCTGAAACGTGCATCAGCTTCCAATTTAAATCTGCAACTTCAAGTAAAAGCCAGGTCTTCCATCATAAGAAAAGAGCTCTCTACCCATCCATCATGCGTCTATTAGTGCCCCATCGATTATGGTTTATTAACAGAAGGAACATATTACATGGAAGTGCCTGGTGTCAAGGAAGGGAGAAATGGAACGAGGGCTCACGATCCCTTTACGTAATCTGCTCTTTTCATCACCCTGGTCTTGTGTAATAAGGAATATTTAGAAGAGGATGCTCAAAAATTAGCTGTTTTGAGCCAAGAGGCTGCAGCTGTCTTGAGCTAATCCTAATATTAAGGCTTCTGAATAGACATGCATATAGGATTGCATTATAGGGCCACATTCTTAAGCATACTACAGTGAAAGCCCCACTGTACTCACCCAGTGGGATTTACTTCCAAATAAACATGTACACATCGTGCTGTGGGGCTACTGATAATATTTTTGCATTCTGGAGGTTCCAAATGAGGGCCACAACCATTGGAAACGACTTCCTTGCCACACACAAAATCTCCAGGAATGGAACTGGTATGCTGACTAATGCATGCTGGATACCCATCTGTCACGGATGCTTTAGCTGAGATTCCAGTATTGCAGGGGGTTGGACTAGATGACCCTAGGGGTACCTTCCAGCTCTAAGATTCTATGAACATGATTAGCAACTTTTGAAACTATTAAAGCCACAAGAATGACCCACTAGCCTGAGAATCAGCCCTTGTCATTCATATTTTGTTTAGCAGATGCTACAAACGAGGACTAAGCCAATGAGGCTGGCAAAGGCAAACTCCAGCCTTCCAGACTACAATTCCCATCATCCCTGACCACTGGTCCTGTTAGCTAGGGATGATGGGAATTGTAGTCCCAAACATCTGGAGGGCCGGAGTTTGCCTATGTCTACAATAAGGGTGGTGAAATAGATTGTTTAGCTGTAACAGATACCTGATAGTCATACAAGTGGTTCACAAGATGACCAGACATCATTGGAAATTTTAAAATTATTTAGCTAAAGAGAAGACATACTTGAGTCTACTATTGAGCAAGAAAACTCCTGATATCTACCTGCTCTATCACTTCAATTCCTTCTGGCCAAGCATGAAGATGAAGAATAACAGTGAGGAAGCTATACAGATGAGACCTCCCCCTCCCCCCCCGAAAAAACAGCTGGAACAGGTAAGCAATTTGTCATTCTGCTGTGAGATATATTAGCACAAATTCATATTTAGGATCCAGGTAGGGTGATCTGGGGAGAGGTGGAAGGAGACTAGGCTGGCATATGGCTTATCCACACAGGTACATAGGAAGGTCAGAGAAGATCAAAGGCATATTTTTTAAAAAAACTTTTTGTGCTCTGCTATATACAAAGTAAAATGTTGCCATCACACATTTCCTTTGCCCTGTGTATCATGCCAGCGGTTGTACACAGGAGTTGGGCATCCAAGGCAAGAATCACTTACTTCAAAAATCTGTTTAATTCTAGGCTTTATGTATGTCCAAAAACTGTATTCACAGATATGGAAATCTTTTCCCTAGTTGCTGGTGTGTGGGAGCTGACTGTAGTTACTCACTATTGAGGGAAATGCACTCTGAGGACTCGGAGGCACTTCCATCCATTCTTAATTTATAGTATGCAGAAGAAATCTGCCCCTCCAGATGTTTTAGAATACAGCTCAACCCCAGCCAGCAAATAGTCATGTTCCACAACATTTGGACGGCACCAGGTTGGGAAAGGCTGTAATATAGCTAGATCAAACCTAACTTGAAAAGTACCTTTTGATATTCCTTGATGTTGACTAGGTTGAAAGAAAATATGTGATCCTTTGCTCCAACGAAGAGTCTACTTCGCTCCTCATCCAAAAGGAATGTGTGGTAACTGGAACTATTGATCAGTCCATGGAAAGTGATTATATTGTTGGATTCATACATTTCTGCAGGATGAAAGACAAGAAACTTTCAATTAATTTGATGAACAAAGTCCTTATGTCTAATCTAAACAATCTTTATTTTAGCAGACTTTGTCAGAATATTGATGTTACTATGGAACAGTGATGCTTGATACTGCTTTAGCTTTTAGTTCATTATTTTATTTACATCTTGCATTTTCTACTACGTTGTCATAGAATCATAGAATCATAGAATCATAGAGTTGGAAGAGACCACAAGGGCCATCGAGTCCAACCCCCTGCCAAGCAGGAAACACCATCAGAGCACTCCTGACATATGGTTGTCAAGCCTCTGCTTAAAGACCTCCAAAGTAGGAGACTCCACCACACTCCTTGGCAGCAAACTCCACTGTCAAACAGCTCTTACTGTCAGGAAGTTCTTCCTAATGTTTAGCTGGAATCTTCTTTCTTGTAGTTTGGATCCATTGCTCCGTGTCCGCTTCTCTGGAGCAGCAGAAAACAACCTTTCTCCCTCCTCTATGTGACATCCTTTTATATATTTGAACATGGCTATCATATCACCCCTTAACCTCCTCTTCTCCAGGCTAAACATGCCCAGCTCCCTTAGCCGTTCCTCATAAGGCATCGTTTCCAGGCCTTTGACCATTTTGGTTGCCCTCCTCTGGACACGTTCCAGTTTGTCAGTGTCCTTCTTGAACTGTGGTGCCCAGAACTGGACACAGTACTCCAGGTGAGGTCTGACCAGAGCAGAATACAGTGGCACTATTACTTCCCTTGATCTAGATGCTATACTCCTATTGATGAGGCCCAGAATTGCATTGGCTTTTTTAGCTGCCTGTCTTATAATCTGTGGCAAATCTGACACTACCCACACCCGCCAGTCTCTTGCGCTCCATTCTACATCATTGTTGCAGCAACCCCTGAGGTATCAGTGCCCACTGCAGCCGAATTGGTCGTGCTACCCTAAAATAGCCTCTCTCGTTGTATTTCAAACCACGTGGGGTTTCTCAATAGGAAGGCAGACAGAAATTAACTACAGTACTCCCACCACCACTCGGTTTCCTCCAAATAATCCAGAACTGTGCTTTGGTCCCCAAAGAGTTTAAGAGATTGGTCCCCAGCAGCCTTAACAAAGTACAGTCCCCAGCATGTTTTGGAGAAAGTCATGTGCTTTAAATGCATGGTGGGCATGTGACCTGTGTTGTCCATTCACACAAGTAATGCATGAGAAGAGTTTGTGGATTTCAACTCAGATACCCCCAGCCCGAGGGACGCGGGTGGCGCTAAGGGTTAAACCACAGAGCCTAGGACTTGCCGATCAGAAGGTCGGCGGTTCGAATCCCCGTGACAGGGTGAGCTCCCGTTGCTCAGTGCCTGCTCCTGCCAACCTAGCAGTTCAAAAGCACATCAAAGTGCAAATAGATAAATAGGTACCACTCCGGCGGGAAGGTAAATGGCGTTTCCGTGCACTACTCTGGTTTCTCCAGAAGCGGCTTAGTCCTGCTGCCCACATGACCCGGAAGCTGTACGCCGGCTCCCTTGGCCAATAAAGCGAGATGAGCACCGCAACCCCAGAGTCGGCCACGACTGGACCTAATGGTCAGGGGTCCCTTTACCTTTACCTTTACCCCCAGCCCAACACTCTACCCCTGCAGTTGGAGGCAGCAAGGACAGACCTTGGCAATAATCCACCCTGTACAAGGCCAACATTTGATGCCCGGCCCTTGCGGTGCTGGCGTAAGTCGGACTTTGAGAAGGAGAGGCAAGGCTCTTATCAGATCCTACCTCCTTTCCAAAGCCCGGTAAGCACTTGGCTGGCTTTGGGAAGGAGGCCAAAGAACTCTGGGACCCCGTCAGAGCCTTCACACCTCCTTCCTGAAGCGCTTACTGGGCTTTGAGAAGGCGCCCTCAGCTGTGTGCCCAGGGTGGCTGCACTGCTAGCAGTACCCTAAACCCACCTCTGGGGGCGGTATGAGTCTGAGAACCAGTTGCAGGGATTCCACAGTGGGACGGCTCTGCTGCTATCTCACAGGCGTCTGTTTGGCTCCTGTGAGAAGGAGATGCTGGTCTAGATGGGCTTTAGATGGCCTGATCCAGCAGAGCTCTTCTATTTCTCACCATGGGGTTTTAGTCATCTTTCAGCTTTTACATTTTTTAAAAAATAGCTCTTCAATCAATGCCTGCTAGAATACCCATGAAAGGCAACTGAAGAGCACAGCAATGCCAAAGTTTCAATCGATGCAAATTCAATCAAGTTCAGTCCACTTCCGTAAATTAATTAGTTTCAATGCATTGTATTATCTAATCTTGTTTTTTTTTTAGCACCACGAGGACACAAGCAATACCAAGGGAAAACTCAAATGCTAACGATGAGACAAGTTTGGGGACAAACAAAGATGGCCTTTTTAAACAATGCTAAGTTTATAACAGACCAAACCAGGCAAGAGCCCCAAATAATGAATGCCTTTAAAGAATCACTGGTCTTAATGTTGATCTTCTAGGATCTCGTTTTAAGGATGGAGACATGCTGTGAACATGACTTGTACAAACATTGCCCACCTGTTCACAAAATCATTCACGGACTTCCTCCATGCTTTCCCCAATTATTTCTCCTAGTGACTGTAACTGTACTCCAGCATTTGCTGTAATTAGACAAGGGTCGTTTCTGGAAGAACAGTTTGAATATCATTTCCCTCCATGTAGCATTCTTTTGACATGTTGAGAAAAGAAACCGCTGAAAAGGAGGCTAAAGAATTAAAAATGGAGACTCATAAGCTGAGCATTAAAATTAGAGACTTTGGACCAAACTAGACAGGGTAATAAAATCATCTCTTAAAATTTTCTGCAAACAAAAATTTCCTCCCCGGGGGAGGAAGAGGGTGATAAGGATTAAAACCCCATCCCACAGTTTAGTATTTTTCATAGAGGAAATGGTATGTGGTGGAGGGAAGGTTGAACACTCAAGGTCAGGCTTCCTCAACCTCAGCCGTTCAGATGTTTTGAGACTACAGTTCCCATCATCCCTGACCACTGGTCCTGCCAGCTAGGGATGATGGGAGTTGTAGGACAAAAACATATGGAGAGCCGAGTTTGAGGAAGCCTGCTCAAGGTGGTATTCAGCTATGTTTTACTCAGTGTAGAGTCATTGAACATGATGAAGTTATGTCCATTGATGTCAACAGGTCTACGCTGAGTAAAACCTAGCTGAATACCAGCCCTCTTCTCCTCCCCATCCCAATTGCTGCTGCAGATATTGTCAGATCTACAGAAATGGAACAAAAATGGCTGCAAGAAAGATTGATGCAACTCAATATTTACAAGATGAGTAATTTAAAAAGTTTCAGGATTTGTCTGCTTTGAATGAAATCACTTTCTGCTGATAACTTTCTGTTTTTGTTCTCAGGTGATCTAGTTTGACAAAAATGTAAGCTGTACACAAATCCCACTACTTATTAACATAATTAAATTCCTTCTTGTCTTAAATGAGAATTGGATTTGGTCCAAACATATTACTGTAGTTGATCAAGAAAAACAGCAGCAGATATTAGGTGCATAAGTTAAAACTTGCTTGCGACCTAAACAGGCAGGCTGTGCCAGTTGCACTCATTTCCCCATCCTCCCTGCTTTGCTTCTGGCACTTTTCCTCATTGTTTCTTCTAGTATTAGATAAAGGATCAGTCAAGAAATACCATTATGCAATCACAATGGGGATTTCACTAAATTGCTTCTGATACTTTCTCATTCAAATATTTCCTCCTTCAATTCCCAGGCTTTTGTTTTACAGACAGTTTATCCAGCGGGCCCTTCCTTACTACCTGCAGAACCTTAACTTCATTAGCATGCTGTTTTGCCTGACAATTAGATCTTCTTTCTGTAGGTGTAAATTGGACCACTTCTCTGGTCATTTCCTTAGCTCAAAGGTATGAAGACCCTGCAGGGGACACAGAGGTGTAAAGTCTATTTCTTCCTCCTCCACTCTTTCTCTTTCAACATCTTAGAGGTGAAAACATTCTTGGATGCTTGCAAGATAAGACCTCACTCATCTCACAGGGGGTGGCTGCTGGAAGATTTTGCCTCTTACTATGAGGAATAGTTAAAGACTCTACAAATGCTGTGCACTCTAGCCTGCAATAACTGGTCCTGAACTTGCAATGGAAACAGGGCATGTTGGTAAGATGACCATAATAAGTTTTCTTTAAGAAAGGAGTATGACAAGGCTGTATATTGTCTCCCTGCTTATTTAACTTATATGCAGAATTCATCATGTGAAAGGCTGGGCTGGATGAATCCTGAGCTGGAATTAAGATTGCCAGAAGAAATATCAACAACCTCAGATATGCAGATGACACAATACTGATGGCAGAAAGTGAGGAGGAATTAAAGAACCTTTTAATGAGGGTGAAAGAGGAGAGTGCAAAATATGGTTTGAAGCTCAACATCAAAAACCGAAGATCATGGCCACTGGTCCCATCACCTCCTGGCAAATAGAAGGGGAAGAAATGGAGGCAGTGAGAGATTTTACTTTCTTGGGGTCCATGATCACTGCAGATGGTGACAGCAGCCGCGAAATAAAAAGACACCTGCTTCTTGGGAGAAAAGCAATGACAAACCTAGACAGCATCTTAAAAAGCAGAGACATCACCTTGCCAACAAAGGGCCGTATAGTTAAAGCTGTGGTTTTCCCAGTAGGGATGTATGGAAGTGAGAGCTGGACCATAAAGAAGGCTCATTGCCGAAGAACTGATGCTTTTGAAGTATGGGGCTGGAGGAAACTCTTGAGAGTCCCATGGACTGCAAGAAGATCAAACCTATCCATTCTGAAGGAAATCAGTCCTGAGTGCTCACAGGAAGGACAGATCCTGAAGCTGAGGCTCCAATACTTTGGCCACTTCATGAGAAGAGAAGACTCCCTGGAAAAGACCCTGATGCTGGGAAAGATGGAGGGCACAAGGAGAATGGGACAACAGAGGATGAGATGGTTGGATGGTGTTCTCGAGGCCACCAGAATGAGTTTCACCAAACTGCAGGAGGCAGTGGAAGACAGAAGTGCCTGGCGTGCTCTGGTCCATGGGGTCACGAAGAGTCGGACACAACTAAATGACTAAACAACAACAAGAAAAAATCTTAAGGAAGTTAAGTATGGTGTTGAATTTCACAATGGACTTGGTTGTGCTCATTGCAGGAGAGCTATATTATTATTATATTTACTATATTATTATATAATATCATCATCATCATCATCGATTGCTGTCACTACAACTATACCAGCTATGCACTTGGTACTTTACAAGAGAGAGAAAGAGAGGGAGGTGTCTCTTCAAGGCACATGAAGCCATATGGCCTGAATGCACCCGAGGCCACCCCTTTCCTGAAGCTAAGCCAGTCTAGTCCTGGTGGTGCTTAGATGGGCAAAGGCCTTCTAAAAAACAGCCCTTCAGCTTTTCTATCCCAGTACAGGAAACTTGGATGTGGAGATGAAGCTGGAGGTTCCCTTGTGTTCTCTAGAGAAGGCTAAAATCTTGAAAGTGACTCAGACCCTGAGAGCTACTCCTTTCCTTTCTCCTTTCTGCACCCACTCACCCACTGCTGTCTGCCAGGCAGGAGGCAGGTGGCAGTGGGCAGGGCACATTCATGAGGACACACACAGTCCGGATCTGCCACCCTGTGGCAACAGCCTCACCTCCTGGACAGGCTGGCCTTGTAAATGGTAGGTTAGAAATTCCAAAGACGAACACATTTTCTAGATCCTTCTGAAGGTTGGGGGATTAAAACTTCTGTACAATCTTGAAGGATAATCTCTGTGTGGAAAAGCGTAAGGGGGGCGAACCACCCTTTAATTCTCCCAATTCTGATTCTGTACACACACACAGGACAATGCATAACATTTATAACACACAGGCAGAACGTGAAACAGCTAATCGACATCTACGCTGAATGTGATTTTTCTTTCTTCAAAATACTTGTTCTGCTTCTATTATAAAGTCAATGGCTGCTTTCAAAATTCAACTTGCCATAGGCTAACTCAGAAGTTCCCATTTCAGTCTCTGCTCAGTCATTTCTCATGCCAATCTATATGCAATAAATAATTCAGAAATGTGTGTTTAGAGGGTGGGGAGCATGTACATATAAATATAGTAACAACAAGAGAGATGGGAAGCAGAATTGGCCGTATGAGACACTGATTTGAACAGCACAAGGTTTTCAGGCATATCCCAGAGATCCACAAATGTTGTCAGTTCATTGTGAACTTCAACTGATAAGAATAGTATCACCGTTTCAGGAGCAAAAAGTAGCACATACCCAAGAATCTATTGAAACAAGTCAAGTTCATTCTGACCTGAACGGAACCTGAATATTTTGGCTTATGTTCTCCTCTCAACTATGACTTTTTACAATGCCAGATTAAATGTCCTAAGGACTAGGATCTTAACCTAGCCTTGAATACATTTTACATGGAGGAACTAACTAGGCATACTGGTGGCAGCCGCGTGTGCTTAGACCATGGATAAATCAAACCAAAGGAAACTAGATTTAACATCAAATGGGATACACTGTTGAATGGTCACTTTAAAATGTGAAGGTTCATTATTATTTCACAAGTTATGTATGTCTTTAAGGGCCAGGGCAAATAATGAGACCCAGTCTTACAGCTGTGAAACATAGCGGGTGCTGCTGAGTTGTATTTGATTAAGGTGTGTCAGCATTTGGGTATAGTATATAAGGAGCAGCACCTAGCTCTCCCATTACCCTGGGGGATGGGTTGGTGGTTGGGTCTGGTTTGTTGTTGATGTATTTGGTGTATAAGAAGTTTTTGTTATTAAAACCTTGTTTAAGTTATTTTTGAGTCCCTTTTTAATGCATGGTCTCCCCAGCAAGCTCTCTGCAGCGCTACTAAACTGCAGATAGCCAACATGGACAGGTGAGGAGAGCTGAATCCTCCTCTTCAGGCACACTTATCCCAGTTTGCCAGCATGTGGGGCAGTGGGCAAGGAGAAGCCTGGAGCAACATTTGGTACCCATTCCCACTTTATACTCAAGGGCAGAAGCATGAACAAACATGGCTGCCATCACATCTAGTCTGGACCTCAGAACAAGGGACTAAGTTCCCTTGCTCTAGTCTTAGACCTGCACTGCTCATCTATGCAAAATTGTTGGTCATCAACTTGAAGCACTTGTGCTGAATGTAACAATGTCCGTCTTTCCATTTGATCTTTTAATATTTGTATTTTAATATTTTGTTGGAAGCCGCCCATAATAAATTATTATTATTATTATTATTATTATTATTATTATTATTATTATTGATCTGACTTCATGTGAGCAAAACAAGGCGAAGCACTATGGGTAGATGAGGGGCCATGTCGATGGAAACTGCCTGAGGATGGAAGGGAGGGTAGAGAGCAGTCTAGCAGAAGGTGCAATGGAGGAGAGAGAGAGAGAGAGAGAGAGAGAGAGAGAGAGAGAGAGAGAGATCTCTTGCAAATGTACTGGGGATGGTGAAGGACCTGTAGGCATTACCAAAATGATGGCCACAGTTGGAAAACCATCACAGTGTTTTAGACAATGAGTATAGATGATGCTATCTGAATTTTAATGTGTTGTTTAAAGCAGCATAAGAATGTGGTACACCACCACCCGTCTGGGTGATTATTAGAGGTTTATCATATGGGGGAGGAGGAGTCCTTGGATTTTATGCCTCAGGCACCAAATCTCCTTGGATCAGCCCTGAATTTAGATGAGTAGAATCAGATGGCAAAGTGGGTGTGTGCCTATACAAAGAATAAGCACCACAGTGGCTCATGTGATCCTCTACAAGGTTGCGTATAAATGCGAAGGTCACACAGCCAGATTTGCATGCTGAGAAACGATGTTGTCGAGGGATCCAAATCACTTCTCTATTTAGTGCCTAAAATGGCCAGGGGCTGTTAAATATGACACACAGCCCAAAAATCGACAAGACACAGAGGGTACAGGAAAGTGGATCAGTCAGGGCGAGCAAGGAAAAGCAGGCACACTTTCAAGGGTGTGTTTTAAGTACAGCAAAATGCTCAAGCCATTTACCCACCTAGTTAACTCTCAACCACTGTGCAACCCAGCAGTGGCTCTAGGGATGGTCAACTGGTACGGTTGCATCGGGGACAGAGCTTCTGGGGTGCTGTTATGTCCAATAGAAGGTGAGAGGTGTGGGGGGCACTGGACTTGGGCATTGATCAGGGCACCCCTGAAATCTGAGACACCAAGGCCTGCCATTGGTGCAACCTCACTGTTGTTTCTTAACAGCTCTGCAGCGACTCCACCCGTCTTGGGCTGTATACACTGAGCTACCCTGTTTCCCCCAAAATAAGACAGTGTCTTATATTCATTTCTGCTCCCAAAGATGCGCTAGGTCTTATTTTCAGGAGTTGTCTTATTTTTCCATTAAGAAGAATACGGTACACATTTATTGTCCAATTGTGAGTCAGCCAGACTCCATCAGGGCAGAGCGAGCAGCCGACGGCAGCTTGTCTTGGCGGCGGCACGGGCTCTCTGATTTAAAGAGACCTTGCACTGCCTGAACAGCTCTGGCTGCACTGCGGCCAACCAGTTTTCTGTGCAGCGGCGCCTGCCACGACAGTCCAGAGGAGTCAGACGCCTTATGGTAGCTTCGGGGGCCTTATATTCCAGGGAGGCCTTATATTCGGGGGAGGCCTTATTATCGGGGAGGTCTTATTTTCAGAGGATGCCTTATATTACAGCTGGAAGTAGGTCTTATTTTCGGGGGATGTCTTACTTTCGGCGAAAGATGGTACCAAGCACGAGCAATTCTGTGTCCCTAAAGTAAGGCATACATTTAATAAGCTCTCTGCTTTAAAGAAGCAAACACATTAAAGAGTTTTAAGTCAGAAATGCGGAACATGTGGCCCTCCAAATGGCCAATGGAGCTGTAGCCCAACACCTTGGGGAGGACTGCAGGTTCCCCACCCTTGGTCTGAAGCACTGAGCAAATGATATATAAAAAAGGTAATTCCTAATACTGAGCAGGATAATTAATGTCCCTGAAGTACATATGTTGGAATCGTTCTGGAATCTTAATCAGACCCTCCCAGCTGAACAGTTGCTTGACTTTTCATGACTTTGGAGGTGATTTTTTTTTTATTGACCTCAGAAATGTATGTGTCTTGCAAGTGATGATTTGCTTCAAATACATATATTTATGTGAGAGGACTGGGATGAAACACACGTGCTCAGCAACCCCTAGGAGTCCATACAATGACAGCAGCCACCACTCATCTTGTCTGTAGGTAAATCACTATCCTCAAGAAACCAGCTGGCCTAGATGGCCCACGTCCAAGAGTGCAAGTCTGTGACTTTGCCCCCACTCCATGACCTTCCTATCAGCGCCATTTCCTAGGTTGGAGTCTGGTTCAGCCATCCCTATTCTGCTCTCTGATCACATATCCAGCACATTGAGAAAGTGTCATTTTTAATTATCTTGAAGGCCAGCTGAAATTTACATCTTCCAAGTCTCCTGATAACTTCTATATATTCTCAGTTACAGCAGAATTTGGAAGAATGTCAGTAGTGGAGAGACCGACAGCACGGGCTCAGTCCAGAGGAGGGCTTTGCAAGCAGCCTTCTCTGCTCTGGTAATACACTTGACTTGAAATGCACAAAAGAACGGGGAATTTCTGCTTTGAGTCACAGACCTACGCAGAACTGAACAAGATGCCAAGTTTCAAGCAATGAGACCCAGCTCGGTTCTCTGTTAAGACAAGGCTGGAGCATAGGCCATCAAGGAAAACCAATTCTGTGACAGGGTGCAAACTGGAATCAGGGATGAAAGACAGTTAATGTAATAGCTTGTGGGCTTGGGGAGGTTTTCCTCCACATACTGCTTAACCACAGACTTCCTGTGTTTTGCACATCATGGCTTTTAAAGAGGCTTTGGCTGAAACCAACTTTTGCTTTTCTTTTTAAGCCTGTTTGTGATCAGCATTCATCAGGCTACAGGCACATCAAATGCTGGCAGCATCTAGAGGTGGACCCCTGTTTTCTCACATGCATGTCTGATGGACAAAACATATGACAGACAGAGATGATTCCTCTCTTGTTGGACTGCAACACTTTACAGACTCCCAAGAGAGTAGGACTTGAATGGTTTGGTCGCTTTTCTATAGTGAAACATTACAACAACCACCCTGAACATGGGAAACTACCATGCGCTTGGGTTAGCCTTCTGTGCTCTACTTTCTTAATGGTAATCCGTAAACAGACCCCTGTGTTGCAATATAGACAAGCTGAACAATATAACACCACACGATGGCCAATAACAACGGCACTAAACACTATTTATAGACTAATACAAATGATCAGAAATTACAACCAAAGTCTCTAAATCTTCTTCACCAGTCACGGTAGAATAATTCAAAAGTTCGATATATACATAATCTGTCAGCAAATATCACCGGAACAGAGTTTCCGGATAACCAATCTGTTTCGTTCAATGCTGATCAGTGACTACAGTCTCATATGAGCATTGATCCAGAGCATATTTTCTACAGCGTTTGTATTCGTTTACATGTAAGATTGGCTTGTTAAGAAATTGAACTGCCTCCTTCTCATATTAATTCTTACAAGTCTGGCTGATCAAGATTGGCTGATGAAGCATTTGCACCCGAAAAGGCTTTAGGGTGACCACGCTGCTTCATTTGCAAGAGGGGCATGTCCCATGGTGTCTTCCTAAAATTCTGTTACTTTTCACACTGTTATGTACTGAGGTTCTCACCCTGAGCCAGCAGGGGGATACTGTAGATAGTTATGCAAATAAGGGATCGAAAGTGACGTTCAGTGATTGGATAGTTTTAGAAAATTGTTACAGTTACGTTGTACTGGAGCTCTATATAAGCAGGCTGACTGAACAAATAAAGAGCTGCTTTGGAGAAATCGCTGCATCGTCTGCTGTGTCTACCCACAACTTAACACACACCATGTTTTTGTCCCTCCAGATGGCAATAAAGCATGACAGAACAACTAATAAAATAAAATGATGGTCGAGGATAAATGCACCACTTATGCACTATCATTGTGAAAAGCAACATCAGCAAAAAACACACCACAGAGATCACAGAGTGAACGTTTTCTGACAAGTTTTGTGCAATATATTTTCATATTCTCTCAAGAAAGGTGTTGTGAAAATAAATAAATAAGATATGGCTGCATGGTTAAGGAAGCCAGACAGAAGTCCAGATTTTCAACCTTGGTGTTCTGCAATTTCACATATAGCATATAGGAGATCTAATTAACTGCACATGAGCCTCAGAGTGTGGCAAGTGTGGCTCAACTAAGCTTCTTCCTTTCAGTGTTAGAAGCTGAGATGTGAAAGCTAGGAGCTAAATGGCACCTTAAACATAAGTTATGGGCGGAACAATGGAATGGCTAGATGCACTTTTTAATAACAAGAATACAAAGCTGAAAATGAATGAACTGTAGCTAAAATCTTATGTTCTTTTTTCACATGGTCTAGTCCTTCCTCTGCCCACCCCACTAATATTCTTAAGAGGGTCTCTTCTCCAGTCTTCAAAGAGTAGCTGGAAATGGGGAGGCAGAAAAAGATCATCCTTGCCTTCCACTCTGCAGTTTTAATATGAAATCTTAGGCATGGTACTGCGCCCAAAACTCAGAAACTGCTCTCCCTAATGAAATTCCCTGTTGCAAAATGCATCTAGAACAAGGGGAGTTTTGAACACTGCTTCCTTAAGTGCATCTACATAGCACATGATGCAACCCTTGAAGGGTTTCCCATTGGCCAGTTGCTCCATTTGATGAAGTCGTAAATGGGAAGTCAGTCTTCTCCACTTACCACTGCTGCCTGGGGGGGGGGGAATGTATTTCCATAGGCACTGCAATGTTCTGATTCTAAATGGACATTCATTTAATCTATGTTTCCATCAGACAGCCAAAGGACTGAAGGGATAACATTTTTTGAAACTCAGCCAAAATTTTCCGCCTGCTGGGATAATTGCCTCTTGGCCCTTCCAGCAGAGTTCAAATTCAAATCTCCCACTGGTGGAAAAGCAACCTTTGGAAATTTCTCTTCCCTTTACAAAAATGAAAAATCCTTTTTTAAAAAAATCAGTGAACCAAATCTCAATGAAGTACAGTACAAAGGCATTACTTAATATTAGACTTTGGTCAATGTTATGATCACTTCTACAAGAGTGCCCTGGGAATTGATGACTAACCAACCAGCTTCTTTTATAGTAGTTGGAATTTTAAAAATATATATCCAATTTCTTGCTGTCATGCCTTAAGTATTACTTCAGCAAGAAATCTAGGCTTTGCTCAGCAACTATACCCATGGATACTTATCTGTCTTATTATGTTCAGAGGCCTGGGGACTGCCATCAGTGATTCATAATATTACTCTTATTACAGTATTCAATCATTAATTTCATTTATTTGTCTAAAACTGGCATCACTTTTATCACACAGCATATGGTAAAACAATATTCAATATTTATGAAAGTCTGAGCATCTCCTAGCTTCTATTCTTCATAGCTGTGCTGAAAATGTGTGTGTGTGGTTTCTGTTAAACTCTTTAAAAATACATTTAGTTTTTCAGCATAATTCTGCCCCGCCCCTCAAACCTCCCATCTACATTGATTTATGACCTGCCTAACCAGGCATCTACGACCCAATCTTTTATTTTCAAAATTGTGGCTTTTGAAAAAACGACAACAAATGCTGTAAAGCAAAATGGTGTAAGCAAAATATAGATGGGTGAAAGTTTTATGTATTCATTCATTCATTCATTCCATATTGTAATATTTATAAGCGGTTAGCAGGGAGTTCCACATACCCACATATATATTTTGAATGAGAGTGTAGATGTTAAACCTGTGTAGACAAAGACATCACTGTGGCAAGATTCCTCCCTCTTCTGTATATTTCTTAACAAAACTCATTGGCACATAATTCCTGTTGACACTCCATGCAAACATAAATCCCAAATACAGATGGATTACATCTGCAAGAAGACCTGAAAATCAAGAGTGAGTCAGTGTTTTCCTGTAATACCAAAGAAATACTTAGGGATTAAATGGCTCCCTAGAAGAATTTCCCAGATACCAAACAAAATATTTTTCTGCAATTCTCTTTCACTAATATTTTATGAAAGGTAAGACCAGAATACCGTGTAGTTACTTCCTGGGCAAATCTAGCATTCTCTATTGTACATGTTTAAAAAATCCTTTTAAAATATAAATTGGTACAGGGCTTTAAAAAATACTTTAGAAGTAATCCTCATGTCCTCCCTCAATTATACGACTCCTGTCTAACTCTCCAGCAGGCGGTATCCAAATCATTAAGGTTCTCTCATGATTGATGAAAAGATAAGAATGTATATGTACATAACTGAAGACTAGAAAATGGGATACATTGAAAACACACCCTTGTAGCAAATGCCAAACACTCCAGCAACATGCAAGTCAGGCATACATTGAAATGTTTCCTTCTCACATGGAGCCAGCCTTGGATTAAGAAGGACTCAGAAGATTTGGGCTGCAGTCACATGACATTTTGTTCCATTTTATTGACATTGCCCCAACTGTTAATAGCTGCATTATATTTGCACCCTCACACACTGTAAAAGCCACTTCCATAAATATAGAGAGAGAGATAGTGCAAGTTTGGACCTCATTTGTGTGTTATTTGCTTCCAGATAAAATCCATTTGGTAGTGAAAAATGGCAGAAAAGAGAACAGAATTTGCTCCGCAGAAGTACAGGGTTTATGAGCAGGAGCAGATTTGAGAGGAGACACTATTTCCCCGCCTCCCGGCCTGTTTCTCTGTGTCATCTGCAGAATGAGCATGTGTGAGTGGCATCTTGGGTCTTCACCTCAGGCGGCTATGGGGCAGAAGCATTTTTCAACGAAGTTGCTTCAAGCCTCAATCTCTGACAGCTCAAAGACAAAGAAAAAGAAGAAAAGGATTTACATTGCAGTATCTAATCTGGTCTGCTATGATCCGTGTGTCATGCCTTTTAAATAGGTGGCCAGCACAATACTCAGGAAAAAAGAAACGCAGACCGCAGCCAGCTCAGTGGACTGGTCACAGCCATCAACAATGCATTGAAGCAATTGTCATAGGCATGAAAAGAGCAGCTCAGTAATGGAAGGTGGCGTGAATAAATGCTTATTCCAAAAGTTGCAATTGAAATTTCGGTGGCCGTATCCCTCAGAATATTGATCTCACCGAGGTCTGGACAAGGCCCATAGGGCTCACAAGTGCCGGCAAGGCACGCTTCTTTCTCTGCAGTTTCCTGCCAGCTTGCCATTTTAAAAGGAGAGCTTAAGAGCATAGTCTGGATAGTGCATCCACCAAAAGAATTTAATAGGAAATTTGTGGTTACTGCTCTGAAAGCAGGCATGCTGATACACAAGGGCAGTGCTTTCCCATTTCGGTAATCCACACGGCTGCTTGGAATAAGGCACATGCTACTTGCACCCAGCCATATCCAGCAACATGAGCACACCAGCAACTCAGGCCTGATCGGATATGCTGCTGGCACACTTGCACACATCTGGGACAAGAGCCCGGGAGATGGGAATCATGCAAATGGAAATGCTCCCTTGGCTTTTCCTGGACGACTGAAGATATTCACTTGGTCACAGAAAGCTGTTCAGTACAGATTGTAACTCAAAAAGATGCCACAGAAAGCCAGGGACAGATTTAGGTTTGATGAGGCCCTAAGCTACTGAAGGTAACGGAGCCCTTTATATGTCCAGATGTCCTTTGTTAACAACAAATTGTTGCTGTTTTTTGTGTTGAATATGGGTAAAAAGGACCCCTGACAGTTAAGTCCAGTCGCCGGAGTGGTACCTATTTATCTACTTGCACTTTGACGTGCTTTCGAACTGCTAGGTGGGCAGGAGCTGGGACTGAGCAACGGGAGCTCACAACGGGATTTGAACGGCTGACCTTCCGATCGGTTTAGGACCACAGCGCCACCAGTGTCCCTGTTGAATATATGCTATATAGTAATTTATGGACCTAATAGGTATCTAAAGCCATTTGCACATAACAAAATATGTATTTTATCAAAGTAATTGTTGAACTGAAAAACAATTGGAAATCTCCATCGCGGGGATTTGAACTGCTTACCTTCTGATCGGCAAGCCCAAGGCTCAGTGGTTTAACCCACAGCGCCACCCGCATCCCATGAAGTAAAAGAGTAACTTCACATAAAAACAACAATGAGCAGATCTCTGAAACATGGCAGACTACTTCCTAGACTTCCTGTGGATAAGGAAAGGCCAGCTGAGGACATCATGGAGTTTACAGAAAGTGTGGGCATCAAGGAAGACTTCATAATGAAGACCTAAAAACATTTCAACCCAAATTCTAAATTCTTCAGAACTGTGACTAACCCATCCACAGTACTGCTATGCTTTGGATAATTTGCTAATGACCATGAGTAAGTAAAATGCAATCGTTCACTTACACAATATTTTAATTTAACTCTTGTCCACTTTTTTCAACCCATGGATTCACAAACCCTTGGCTAGGTCTGTAGCGCTTTAAACAAAAATATAAACATCACACAGAATCTCATGAAAACATTACATATTACATGTGCTATATCTCACCTCTGCTTCCACAAGAGCAGGGGTCAGCAACCTTTTTCAGCCGTGGGCTGGACTATATTTTTGGGGGGAGAATAACGAATTCCTATGCCCCACAAATAACCCAGAGGTGCATTTTGAATAAAAGCACGCATTCTACTCACGTAAAAACACCAAGCAGGCCCCACAAATAACCCAGAGATGCATTTTAAATAAAAGGACACATTCTATTCATGTAAAAACATGCTGATTCCCGGACCGTTCACGGGCCAGATTGAGAAGGCGATTGGGCTGCATCCCTTAGGTTGCCTACCCCTTCACAAGAGCATCTGCTACTGTTCCAAATCACACAACTGGTCTTAGCATTTGCACTAAAACAGCTTCATGGTCACGAGGAGCTGCTTCTTCAAATAAACAGACACTACCTTCGGGTCCTTATTGGATTACTGGGAGTAGGATGTTTACATTACAAAAAATAGTCACATAGCCACTGCTACTAACAAGGGAGGAAATTACATTTAAACTCATTTTATTTCAGTCAGTGTATATTCTGGTACTTGGATCAGTTCTCCGGAGAGATCAGCTAGGTGCAACAACCCTCCTCCTGAAGGAGCCCATTTTTCATATTCGCAAAGTAAGTTTTAAAACACTATGTATTCTGTGTGTGTGTGTGCATGCTTGCACACACTCAATGAACACTAGCAGCCTTGTTAACAACAATAATGACGATGTTGCCGTTCTTCACATGATTTAGTGACACTGTAAAAACAAGTCTGATTTAATTTAATGCAAAAGAAATATTTTGATGCAGAGCAGTCTGCAAGTGTGTGGAAATAACAGATGGAGCACTTAAGGAATTGACCAGAAGAACTGAAAGGAGAAATAATTCATGAGCAGCGCAAAAATACCCCAATCAGGTTTATCGGTTCAAATCTATTATTCTAATTTTGCATTTTGTCTTATTCTGCTCACTCTTTATTCCAGCCCTCCTTTCGCAGGTTCTACCTCCTTCTCTTCTAATCAATTTCACTAGAATCACAAAGTGCAACTTCACTATATGAGGTCAGATCAGTCACATCCTGTCTGCTTAAACTGCCCCAGAGGGTTTTTGGAAAATAAAAATTAGGGGGAGGGCAACTGGGTATACATGGGAAGCCAGGGTGGGGAGGAAAAGGGGAGAACAGACTAGGTTCACACCAAAATAAAAAATGAGAAAATTAATACCTGTATACTTTGCTTCATATCTCGGGTTCTACAAATGCTAGAATCTAACTCTTTATTTTTAAATTAAAAAAGGGAAATAAATATTGTTTTGGGGAGTGATTGCCCCCTTAGCCTCTCCACTCCTACAGGTGTCCACACATTTGCCAACCACTTTGCTGTTTGGAGAAAAGGTGGGTCTAAATTGTAATAAATGCTAATCATATTGAAGGACGATGTATAAATGATTGCTTTTAGTGAGCCCCTTGAAGGAGAAGCAAACATCTGTTGATGGATTAGATCCATCAAATTTAGTTGATGGATTAGATAATTCAAAGCTCACGTTTACAGAAAACAATGTCAATACTAGAACAAAAATAGAAAGCTTCATTTAAAGCCAGGATGGGTAACCCTTCTCAGGGCAATGGCCATGTTGACCCATGACCAAGTGTGTGGGGGCCTCATACCAATGTGTGTGTGGTTGAAATATAAAAGCAGGTGTGACTAAGTTTTAAAAATCTTGTGCAGATTTTAATAATAATAATAAACATATCTTATCTGTAACATTTTAAACAAACTGAAGCCACTTGTTCCCTCTAAACGTGGTACAGGAGTACCAGGAATGCCAACATGAATAAAATATGGGGGTAAACCCTGCCCCATAAAATCAATCACATGACATGGCACACACACAATGCCCCATTTGAGGGGAAGCCCCCTCAAATATTTTATTGGTGGGGGGCAAAGGGGAGCTTGGCACCTTGGAGATGGCTCCTTTGAGGAGTACTGACTACAGATGAGAGCTAGAATATTTTTGCTCCTCTAATTGTAGAAGTGATCTTACAAATGCTCCACTTACTGAGTGAATTATAGTTTTTGCTCTTTAGTACCCATAGTCACAGGGACGCGGGTGGCGCTGTAGTGTAAACCAATGAGCCTAGGGCTTGCCATTCGGAAGGTTGGTGGTTCGAATCCCCGTGACAGTGTGAGCTCCTGTTTTTGGTCTCAGCTCCTGCCAACCTAGCAGTTCAAAAGCACGTCAAAGTGCAATTGGATAAAAAGGTACTACTCCGGTGGGAAGGTAAATGGTGTTTACGTGCACTGCTCTGGTTTTGCCAGGAGTGGCTTAGTCATGCTAGCCACATGACCCGGAAAAACTGTCTGTGGACAAAAGTTGGCTCCCTCGGCCAGTAAAGCGAGATGAGCGCTGCAACCCGAGTCGTTTATGATTGGACTTAACCGTCAGGGGTCCTTTTTACCCATAGTCACACGTAGAAAAATTCCCCAAGGGTTTCTGGTAGGTCCAATTAGGGCTCGAGGGACGATTCCTAGTGCGAGTCCCCTTGGGACAGTAAAAAATGAAATTTTTCTTTTGGTAATCCTTCCTTCATCTCTCCAATGCCTCAGAATCTCACCCCTGTCAAGTATAGGTATCTCCTTCCCTAGCACTCACATTTAATCTGTTAGTTGTCCCCTATAACCGGAGGAGGATCTGAGATAGCAGCTATAGGAAAATTATAACTTGAACCCAACCAATTCAACAGTGCGTCATAGGTGAAAATCTCCCAGCAAATTTAGAAATAGGAACAACAGCAGCAACAATCCTACACAGTCTCTAGTCCTGCAATGCCTAAAAGCAGGAGGGTGATCAGGGTCCTACTGAATCTATAGCCTGCAATCTGGGAGATGTGTGGCTACCTAAAGTAGATACCCCTACGCTTGACTTGGATTAGTCAAGCACCTGCTGCATCGCCCTCAGGGATGGAGACAAAATACCTCCCACACCAGGTAATGGATCTCAGAAGCTTGTTCATTTCCTCATACAGGTGCACAGAAATAGATGCCTGCCATTTACCACCAACTAATTGTGTGAAGCCTGGGCTATAAGAAATCCTAAACTGCAGGAATGGGTACATCGTCTGCTAATTCTGCACATGTGGCATCTGTTGCACTTATTTGTGAAGGAGTAACAGAAGAATGGAAAATCGTGTCTTCCATCATGGAGAGCACACATTGCGGTGAGATCACTTAAACTGCCTCCCTGTTGTGGGGTGGGACTGTTTGGATAGCCACAACTCCCCATTGGTTGCCCCTCAGTTGCTGGGGTAGAAATTTGGCCTGTTGGGTCGTCTATTGGCTACTGAGGGGTTATTTAAGCTGCTGCACATTGCTGGGAGCTTTCTCTTTCCTGTGACGTACATCAGATCACCCGCCCTCCCACCCTATATTTAGGGTTGTTCTGTTGGCCTTGCTATGCCTTTCTAGGGGTCCTCTGTCTTGGAGCAGGGGCCCGGTAGGAATCTTGCCATTTGGCTGATTGGCTGCTGCCATTTGGTTTTTGCCTACCGTGTAGCAAATCGTCACAACTTTGTAAGGTTGGTGGTTAGGCATTGGTTCAATATTTTGTGGAGGGAAAGTGGTTGGCTGTGCCTGCCCCTCCATCGCTGCTGCTAGGGAATTCTGTTAAAGGAATCCAGGGGCTCGCCTTGCTTTTGCCCGAACCCTGTCAAGGGACTAGGGCCATGCCAGAGCCCCTGGGAGCATCTGGGGTGAGCTGTGAGACTGAAGCCAGCTTCTCGCTCCCCCAGGATGCTTTCCCTTACTGACCTCTGGTGGTGCCCAGTGTCAGTCCTGTTCCTGCCACTGTGCAGATTCAGGTAGTCTGGAACCAATGCCTAAGCAACCATTCACATGCTGTAATCAATAAAGTTGTGGCCAAAATTAATGCCAAAAACATAAAACTAAATTATGTGTCTATTGTCTTTATTTTGGGGGTGATTGGGGGGGGGGGTCTTCACACGCAACCATCAAGCTGGTGTGGCATCAAGGGGATATTACAAACTTGTACATGAAGCTATCATTGACCTGAACCCTTGTTGCTTTCATATTTCTGCTTCACTTTTCATTGTTGTCATCACTGGATTATCCACTGGATTAATTTCAGATATCAGATACGTTTTGCAGCCTTGATTTCTTTGCTCACAAAATATATTCACTTGTGAGTCTCATTAGTTCTAACAGAACATATCTGCTAGCAACAGATTTCAACAAAAATGGCTAGACTTGCAAGTTAAAGAAAAGCATATTTAATGTACTTATGAAAGGGCAATTCATGAGACATGCTTTTATTACTGGAACAGTGCACAGAACAGCAGGGTGAGATAGCTCCGCATAATTTTGTGGGAACGAAAACCGATGGACAGTTCCAATTACCTTGTCAGCATAACCTCTATTCAAATGTCACATGAATAGAGCTCTGGAAGCATCTAGAGTTGCAATGATACCCAAGAGTAGGATGATATGTCAAAGAGACATGCAGTAACTAATGTGCTTTTAGGTAAATACAATCTTTTACACAGAGGGTGATTATCTTACGGAGTTTCCCATTTAATACAATTTTAATACTTTCAAATGTAATTCTTATGCTTTCATCTACACCATGAGCATTTAGTCACTAACAGTGCAAGCCAGTGCATGTTTACTCAAAAGTAGAGTTCCGTGAAGCTTATTCTCACATAAGTATGCACAGGAGTGCAATCTACAGGTGTCTCCACAAGCTATTTCAATGAACAGTGTCTCTTACAAATAAGAGGACCAGATTGCATACTACTGTATATGTGCCATCTGCAAATGTTCCCCACCCATATCTCTATCTGTTTGTAGATGGCCTAGTCTTTATCGATGGCCAGTGGAATCCTGATTTAAAGGCCATTTGGTGGCTCCAAACACAGAAATCTCATCCTACCTTCCTTTATGGAATACTCTTTATAGTCTTACATTTCCACAATAGCTGCAGAAGACTACTCGGTGGTTTCTGCTGGCAGGAGCAGGTTCTGTGAGACAAATGTTGCTTTGGAACAAGTATATTGCCTGCCTACTCGCTTGCCATCTGCTTAACCTGCCCATTCGACAACAAACAAAAGCATCCAATATTTTCACCTTACATGGAACTTCTAACATCATTGTCCTTGGAGCTTTCCATTACTTGAGGAAGTGGACGACGTAAAACAATATTTCGCTTACTGGAGGTAAGTGGAATATGAAACATTGCCTGGGTCCCATCAAAGCATCATGAGAAGAAGCAAAAAGGTGGCGGTGGGGTGTTTCAACAATATAAAAGATTTTCTTAGCTTTGTGCAAATATTGACATTGGGGTCATATTCCCTTGGTGTAACAATCAGAGGCACACTTATATTGCTGCTTGCCTTTATCATTCAGAGCAAGGCTCAGGAGTAACCTGAATGTGACAGACAAGAGAAACCTCATTAAATACACGGCATGAAATCATTTCCCTCTGGATCACCTGATTACACGAACATTTCTATTATCCAATTCCCGATTAAGTGCTACCAGCTGTTTTGGGGACTAGTAAATATTATTTTGACACAGGCAACCCAGACCCCCCATTTAACCTTTGGACTATGTCTAAATGTATGGAGTGTGACCCACTTTTGATATACACATCCTAATACTTTTGCGGCAGTCAATGTAAAGAAACAAATGGCACGAAACAAAAACACCATTCAGAAAAGCACACTTCCCTGGTTCAGATCTAAATCAATATTCACACAACTTTGCTTTTAACCAGGTGGATGTCATTAGTTGGGTTTATAGCCTTTGCAATTACAGATACACCACCAAAATGAAGTCTTATATATAAATTGGTTTTTCAGTGTGCCGCATCAGGAAAAGCCTACCCTGACTAGAGAATTCCATCCACATCCCATTTTTCTTCCTGTCTATTAAATTCTAAGGGGGCTTGTGCTTTTCAAAGTTCATACTTTAGGTGGAGCAGTAGTAATCATTTATATAAATTTAATGAAGGTAATGTCCAGCATTGCATAGTGTGTTGAAAATGGTTTCAACACACAGTATCATCTGCATTTGGAGGAATATGTTTTCAGGGCAGCAGCTGTTTCAAAATCGCTTTTTCACCGCTTTAAATATTTCACCCCCAACAATTTAAAACAGGGATGGAGAGCCTGTGGGCCTCCGAAGTTGTTGAGCTACAACTCACATCATCCACGGCCATTGGTCATGCAGGCAGGGGCTGATGGGATTGGGAGCCCAACTGGAAAGCCACAGGTTCCCCATCTCTGAGTCACAGGTTCTTCAAAGCACTAACAACATCACAATGCAGCAAATGTCTGTCTTTGCCCCCAGTTTTTTGAAATAGTCCTCTTCTGCTGCAACATTCATGTGCCCAGTGGTATGCCAATACACTCCTCAGCTCTATATTTAAAAAATGTCAACCAATACAAATAGTGAGAAGATACTCGTACGAGGGTGTCTAGCATGGACTTAACAGCAGTCAAGAAGAGCACTGAGATAACATTAACGTGCAGGTGTGTGCATGCCCCAACAGAGTTGCCCTGTCCACCTTAAGACCAACCAGACATAAACCTCATTTTACCTTCCAAGTGAGTGCACAACTTCTGGTCTCCACCACAGCCTAACCAGGCATTTGCCAAGAAGTGATCCAGCTATGTTGGTGGTCTACTGATTTGCGTTGCAGTTTATATTGGTTTGATGAATGCAGTGTTATCACTGATCTCCTGTTGTTCACCACCATGACATTTTTTTCTTAATGTTGACCGTACTTTTTTATTTTTATTTTTTGCAAACAGCATTGCAAATAAATTAAAGGACAGCAGATTGCCAGTTGCTTCTTGTGTTGTTTTTGTTGTTGCCATCCATTGAGAGAGAGAACAGAGTGCATCTCCAGGGATGAAGTCAAACCACTGGGTTAGCAAGCACCAAAGTGACCTCCCTGGGGCATTAGCCAGTGTTTCTGGAGGTCCTGGGCTGCCCAGGCAACAAGACCCCCCTCTTGGCCTCGCAGATGTGGTCCAAAGGAAAGCAGAGCAAGATGTTTGGCATCCACTGGGCTGCAGGAATTGCTAGAAGGAGGCATACAAGGTGCCATCCAACCATCTTAGGGACTCTGAATTTGTGTAGGGTTTACTCCTTAGGCTTTTCTTCTCCCAGAGACATCCCACAAGGCAGTGGAGGTTTAGGGGCAGAGTTTAGATGTGCTGTAAAGGTAAAGGGACCCCTGACCATTAGGTCCAGTCGTGACCGACTCTGGGGTTGCGGTGCTCATCTCGCTTTATTGGCCGAGGGAGCCAGCGTACAGCTTCTGGGTCATGGTGGCCAGCATGACTAAGCCACTTCTGACGAACCAGAGCAGCGCACGGAAATGCCATTTACCTTCCTGCTGGAGTGGTACCTATTTATCTACTTGCACTTTGATGTGCTTTTGAACAGCTAGGTTGGCAAGAGCAGGGACCGAGCAACGGGAGCTCACCCCGTCGTGGGGATTCAAACTGCCAACCTTCTGATCGGCAAGTCCTAGGCTCTGTGGTTTAACCCACAGCTCCACCAGCGTCATTTTACTTAAATCAGGGAACTTAGATTTTCTGCCCTAGGCACAGAAATGTCTCAGCTTCATCTCTTCCCCTCCCCAGAGATCTCCTAGCTACAGAGAGGTGACAATCACTTTATGAAGATAAAGTAGGAGGGTCTGTATCTTAGTAGAGCATTTGCTTTGCAAGCAGAAGGTCCCAAGTTCAATTCTCAGCTTCCCCAGGTAGGGCTGGGGAATATTATGTCTGGAGAGCCGCTGCCAGTCCGTGTAAGAAATACTGGGCTAGATAAACCAGCAGTCTGATTCAGTTTCCTATTTTTCTGATGTGAGTTCCAGTTTAGGCTTTCACACACCATTGCTTCATTATATTTTTCTTTAGGACAGGCTTGCGGTAAGTTAATATTGACCTTCTTGTTTTGATCTTAAGGGGGAAAAATAGACACTCCTTCTCTGTGCTACAGACTCTTATTTATACAGTCAATTAAGAGAAATTTGATGCAGACCCGTCTGTAAAACTTAATATACTTTGTTATTAATGTTGGCCCACAATTTCACTGACATGCATCTTACCTTTTGGAAAGCTATGTAATCTGTCTTTATCTGATGGCCTCTCATGATGGAGAGGCTTCCAAGTGACAAATAACATGCATTCCAGACTTTCATGTTGTAGGTCTTATCTGGACTGCTTTCATTGAATGCTGTTTTTGAGATGTGCAGTAGAACGTGACATGTTGAGTCCATTAAAGTAGCCTCTGAAATGGGCTCCTCCCCCCACATTTCTGTCAGCTGCGGATCTAACATAAGATACCCAATTCCAGATAACAGAGAAACAAAAAGACCGGCAGAGATGTTAGATAAAGAAAAGAAAAAACCCCGCAGATACAGACACAACTAACAAGCGAGGATGTGGGAACCTTATCAGTCTGTCCAGGAAGATGAATAGGATTTTCAAGTGAAAACAGCACTCTCAACATAATCCTGAAAGGTGTGCAATAGAAACACGCTTTTGGCTGGTGGTTTTGAGAGAGGGATGTGTCTCATTTGCCACTGTAGTATGTTAGGTAGACCAGTCCTCCATATCTGATGATCTCTAGTGACTTCCAGTGACTTCCTCGACCGGAAGGGTTTCAGACACGAATCTCTCCTGGAAGTGCTCAGCTTTGAACCTGGAGCCTACAGCACACAAAGCATGAGCACCACAAGGAGTTACAGCCCTTCCCAAGAGAGCCAGTGTGGGGTAGTGGTTGGACTAGGACTAGGACCTGGGTGACTAAAGTTCAAATCCCCACTTGGTCACAAAGTTGACTTAGTGATCATGAGCCAGTCGCAGTCTCTCCCAGAGTTGCTTTGGAGACAGAAAGGGGAGGAAGAGAACCATGTATGCCACACTGAGCTCCTTGGCAGAAAGATGCGCTATCAGTGCAATCAATCAATCAATCAATCAATCAATCAAAAACTCATTTTTGCTGCCTACCTGGGACTGCAAGAACAGAGGGCTATCAAGTGCCACCCAGATCACAGTGCATCACTGTTCAATTGCATGTGAGTCAGTGGGTCAACGAGGTTTGCCGAATCTTGGTAATATTTTGGGGATACCTGTATGAAAGTCCCCACTCTGATCTCTGGGGTGACACCTCTTCCAGCCCAATTTAATTCACATGTTGCAAGGATAAAATGGGATCACACAATATACACTTTCCTAGGGCTTCTTCGGAGAGAGGAAGGGATATGAACATGAAATGTATATAAATAAAATAATGATGCAAGTGATAAAATAAAAATAAATAAAATAATGATGCAATTTTCCCTGTTTTAGGATTATCTTTTTATTCACTGAGTGCCTGAAAAGGTTGTGTGCACTCTGTCCTCAATAAAAGAAAATAAAAATTATGTGCCTGGGCGAAGATAAAGATACCTCTGACCATTAGGTCCAGTCGCGGATGACTCTGGGGTTGCGGCGCTCATCTCACTTTACTGGCCGAGGGAGCCGGCATTTGTCCAAAGACAGTTTTTCTGGGTCATGTGGCCAGCATGACTAAGCCGCTTCTGGCGAAATCAGAGCAGTGCACAGAAACGCCGTTTACCTTCCCGCCGGAGCGGTACCTATTTATCTACTTGCACTTTGACTTGCTTTCAAACTTCTAGGTGCCTAGGTAATCCTACCTCTGAACTATGAGAAAAGCTTCACTTGGCAACATGTAGGGACAACGTGATCCTAAATAGAGTTTGTGGGGGAGGGAAATGATGTGGCGGATCCACAACCGCATCCCAAGCCATGCCAGTTCATGCCAGCCAGGGCAGAAGGTTTGGACATTTTCACTCAACTTTCTGCAGGAGATCTTACAGTGATAAGAATCCTAACCCTACAGCAGCCAACCATCTGGAAGGTAGGGCAGCACTGTGCAAATTAAACCGAAAAACAAGAAAATATTCATAATTTCTCTTGGGTTCTCTTAACAATTGAGATACGTAATTTATTCTGCAATGTTAATTCTTTTGCACAATTTACTCTGGCTTTGTCAGGCACGGGTGGGGGGAAAGACCCACACGGGAAACTGAATCCCTGGTTTCAGCTGAAAGGTAGGATTTGGCTACCCTTCTGGCTACTGAGATTTTTGCAGGCATTAAAAACACAAACTCTTAAAATCTATACCATATTTTTCGCTCTATAAGACGCACCAGACCACAAGACGCACCTAGTTTTTGGAGGAGGAAGACAAGAAAAAAAATACTCTGAATCTCAGAAGCCAGAACAGCAAGAGGGATTGCTCCACAGTGAAAGCAGCAATCCCTCTTGCTGTTCTGGCTTCTGGGATAGCTGCGCAGCCTGCATTCGCTCCATAAGACGCACACACATTTCCCCTTACTTTTTAGGAAGGAAAAAGTGAGTCTTATAGAGCAAAAATTACGGTATTTTACGGCTGTTTCTTTTTTAAACAATTCGTGCGATTCCTCAGAAGCCGAATTCTGGGCTCATCCCGATTTCTGCTTGTTATGCCACTCCCCCCCCCCCGGAAACCTTCCATACAAAACCGTATCACACACAGCCCTTGTGAAGGTTGAAAAAAATGAAAGAACCACAGTCTACCTTTCTCATTCATTTCACCAGCTCTTTTTATTATACCTGAGCCGCCCCCCCTCCCTCTCAGTTAGGTCTGTGTTACAGTTTTTGGTTTAAGAACCACTTGGCTTCAACAGATGGTTGCAGTTAGCAGAATTAATTTATATGAGCAATTCTCTTTTCTTTTAAATTTCTGCGGCAGGTCTTATCTCCAGCACCATTTTGTCTTAACTGTCAGGTTCCCTGAAAATATTAATCATTACCACTGACTAGGCTTCTCAGACATCCCTGTGTCAAATTTCTCTTAATTGCCTATCCATTTAGGAGTCTGAAGCACAAAAGCTGAACTAGAGA
This sequence comes from Podarcis liolepis, assembly GCF_965112155.1. NCBI lineage: Eukaryota > Metazoa > Chordata > Lepidosauria > Squamata > Lacertidae > Podarcis > Podarcis liolepis. The sequence goes on from NC_139556.1 coordinate 6,319,361, forward strand.
GAGAGCGCAGAAAATGTGGGATCCGAATTCTGGGATGCCGCGAATGCGCCAGCTCCCGTGGCTTCGTGGGCACCCATGGTAGAGACAGCCACAGAGTTGGGCACTCACATATGTCATGAAGTCAGGTCTTGTGATATAAGCCAACAAGTGAGTCATGATGGAGATTATAAGTGTTTCCCATTACAGCCCAGCGAGATTATTGGGGAACCATTCACTGACATAGGAATAGATATTATTGGCCCAATGCCACAAGCCACAAAATCTGGCAAGAAGTATACTTTAACTGTTATTGATCATTGTGAAATGAGTCCGTTATCACAGATTAGTGCCCCTTTTGTGGCAAGAGCTTTATTAAGTGTTTTTTGTTGTTGCTGGGGCTTACCAAAAACTATCGCCAGTGACTTGGGTGGAACTTTCATGTCCCAGTTAATGCAGCATATTTTTGAAATTACCAAAAATGAACATAGGACAAGCCCGGCTTATTGTTATTGGTCCAATGGCTTAGTTGAAAGGGTGCATGCTGCTGAAATACGCTTGGAAAAGAATGGGACCAGCACCTTATGTTTTTGATGTGCGCGTATCATGAATTGGGGTACTCCCCAAATGAACTAGTATAAGGGAGGTCTTTGCACAATCCATTAAGTTTGTTAAGACAACAATTGGAGGGAGTGCTGCAAACAAGCCCTTTGTCTGCTCAAGATTATATGCAGAAGCTACGAACAGCCTTGAGTGATGTTTGGAAAACTTTCCAAGAGAGTCTTAAAGTTGCCCAGCAGGTGCAAAAAAAGTTACTATAATAGAAATTCTACCATGAGGGAGTTTGTTCCTAAAGTGTTGATTTTGTTTGCAAATTTTGTGTGAATCAGTTGGAACCTGGAGAGGTGGTCACACGCTTGAGTAGAGTTAACTATTTAGTAGCCTGCCCTCAGGAACACCCTAAACCTAAGATTTACCATGTGAATTGTTTGAAGGAGTATCACGTGCGTGCTTTGACTGAGTAGTTTAACTATCCTAACCAACCTGTTGATTTGTTAACTGAAATTATAAATATGGGAGGTTTAGAAGATGAAATTTTTAGCCCTGCTATGAGGTTGTCTCAGCAGCAAGAGCTTATGCCATACTGGAGAAGTTTAATAATGTTTTTTCCAAGTAAACCTAGTAGTACACATTTAGCTTTATTACAGGATCTGCTTCTCTCATTGTAAATTACCCTTATCGTGTTTCAGAGCAACATCGTAAAGAAATTGCTGGTGAGATCCAAGCTATGTTACAACAGGGAGTTATTAGGCCCAGTACTTCACCATGGGCAAGTCCTGTAGTTCTGGTGCCTTAGAAAAATTGGGGTGTAAGATCTTGTGCACAATATAGACATTTAAATGCTGCTAATGTTCCTGATCCTTTCCACTTATCATGTCTTGATGATCTTATTGAGTGTTGAGGAAGTGCTAATAAACTGACTGTTTATCTAGAATTTATGTGGATTATGAGAATTAAAGCTACTTTGAAATGGTGTATTTTAATCTGGACTTACGGATATTTTCTCCTGTTTTGTATTTTTTTTTTTTTTGGCTTGGTTATCATTGGTTGTAAAATGGTTATAGTGAATATATTGTTTATGGCCCTGGTCTACTTGAAGATGAAAATTCTAACCTCAGAATTTCATCTACGGAAGAAGAAAAAAGGGATGCCATGAAGTAGTGATTCTGCAAGCAAGTATCGCTGGGTGGGGCCCCTCATGCGGGTGGTAATAATTAGCCCCCAAAGTGGGAGCAGGTGATGGGGCTGGCCAGCTACTAGCAACTTCCAGCCCCTATAAATCTTTGAGTTAACTCGCCAAAAGGGGGGAGAGAACCAGTGGGTGCCATGCCTGGGGTGGTGACAAGAAGGCACTCCATGGGGGCTTGCAGCGGTGCAAGCAGCCATTGTGCCATCACCACCGCCGCTGTTGGCTATTTGCAGTTTAGTAGCGCTGCAGAGAGCTTGCTGGGGAGACCATGCATTAAAAAGGGACTCAAAAATAACTTAAACAAGGTTTTAATAACAAAACCTTGTTATACACTAAATACATCAACAACAAACCAGACCCAACCACCAACCCATCCCCCAGGGTAATGGGAGAGCTAGGTGCTGCTCCTTATATACTCTACCCAATTGCTGACACAGCTTGATTAACACAACTCAGCAGCACCTGCTATGTTTCACAGCTGTAAGACTGGGTCTCGTTATTTGTCCTGGCTCTTAAAGACATACACAACTTGTGAAGCAATAATGAACCTTCACATTTTACAGTGACCATTCAACAGCCGCATGTGGAGGATCCTCCATTCGCAGCTGCAGCCGCGAGCAGAGGATCCCGGCACTGTCCTTACGGTACTGGAGCGCCGGCAAACCGCTATGTACAGGGCATGTGCAGCGTTGTTACATATGGCGCATCCATCATATGTAGTGACACCGCACATGTGCCCTATGTAGCAACACCCCACCCAGGGTGTCACGACACCTTCGTTCGCCCTTGGGGAGAACACACTGTAGATTAGACTGCCGTTTGATTTCTGTAGCTGGTGCCAGAAGAGACGCCAATAAAGCCCGATAACCCGTTCGGTGCCTACATGTGAGTTATTAGCAGTTTGGAGGGAGGACTTAGGAAAGCGACCCCCTCCTTGACAGCATATGTGTCACCACCTTATCTAGATCAGAAGTGCATCCTGGTCCTTCGTCCAGTGCTGGATTTCAGCAGGTGTCCATGTAAAAGAAGAACTTGCTTTTTTCTGAGGAAACTGAATTGTGCTTTGAGGAAGTGAGAGCACTTGCACATCTAAGAAAGGCTGGCGTAAAAAGGCACAAGGAATGGGAGGGTGAATATGGGAAGAGATGATAATTGAAGAGGAGCTATTGCTTCCTTGAGCAACAAGAACTACCACAGCAGTCCCAGACATTGTCATCTTCCCAGAAAAGTGCAGCGCAGCCACCTACGCAGCGATTCCTTCCAAGACCCGCAGTGAGTGGTGCATATCTACAAACCAGTGCTGCTGAGTGTCGGCTAGTATGCGCAGGACCTTCCCCCGAGGAATGTCTAAATTTGAATTTGGAGACTAAACAGAGTGTGGCAGGAGATGCTGCAGCTTCACAGCTGGTAGGAAATGGGCAAGAAAAATCAGTATTTGGTGAGACTTCCGTAGGCAGTGCTTCAGTTACACAACCAGTTGGAAATCTCCAGCAGCAACCAGCCTTGGCTTCTACATCAACCAGACCCTGTGAATAGGCTGCATCTGACAGTCACCATCATGGAGAACAGCACTTAGATCCTGCTCATCAGGAACTGCAACACTCCACGAATATCAGATGTGGTAATAATCTAGTCCACCCTGCTGAGAGCCTGAGGGCCCTGCTCTTGCCTCTCTCCACCTGGCCTAGAGGCGACAGGCTTTTATGGACTGCTGCTGCTGCCCAGCAAGGACCACCCTGCTGAGAACCTGAGAGTCCTGCGCCAGCATCTATCTACCTGGTCTTGGGTGGGGAGTGACAGGCTTTATAAAGACTGTTGCTGCGGCCAAGCAAGGACCACTCTGCTGCTGCTGCTGCTGCTCAGCAGAGAGGGCTTCTTTTAAATTGTTTTATATCCTTTTAAATTCTTTTTTAGTGTTTCAACTGCTTTTAACTGGGCTGTAAGGGTACTTGGTGGGATGTGCCTGGGAGGAGAGGAGCAGGGGAGAGCAGGAGGAGGCCCAATTACAGTGGTTCTAGATTGGGGGAGGTATGGCGTGGGAGGAGGGGCAGGCCGGGTAAGGGTCACGCAGCCCAGGCAGTTAGGGACTGAGCCCTGTGCCAGCCCCTCTTCCAACCTGGGGAACTGCGTTTGCCATATCAGCCAGCCCTCGGGTCTGCGACTGCTGATGCTGAATGCCAGGGCAGCTCAGAATAAAATCTTCCCATGATCTGATTAGGCTCATCCCTGAAAGGGAGGGTGAAACAGATTATAGAGATGAGGTGGAGCGGCTGATAGAGTGGTGCAGAGCTAACAACTTGCTCATAAATACAAGGAAGACAAAGGAGCTTGTGGTGGACTTCAGGAGACAGAAGAGCAACGTCCAGCCACTTTTGATTGATGGGGTCTGTGTGGAGAGGGTAACAACGTTCAGATTTTTGGGCATTGAATTACAAGAGGATCTGCCCTGGAGTGTCAACACAAGGGGGCTTGTGAAGAAGGCGCAGCAGAGACTGTACTTTTTGAGAATACTAAGGAAAAACCATCTTCCGCAGAAACTGCTCCTTGCCTTCTATCACTATGCCATTGAGAGCGTGCTCACTTATGGCTTATGTGTGTGGTACGGAAGCTGTACTACCCAGGACAGGATGGGGTTGTGCAGGGTTGTCAAGGCAGCAGAGAGCATTGTTGGCTGCCCACTCTCCACCTTAGAGCAGATTTATGCCACAAGGTGCCATAGGAAGGCACTGGACATAGTAAAAGATCCATCGCATCCTGGTCACTGTCTCTTCGAGCTCTTGCCATCGGGACGGAGATACAGGACGATGAAGACAAGAACGAGCCGTCTTAAGAACAGCTTCTTTTCCAGAGCGATCTCGGCCCTGAATGGGAAGCCCGGACTTTGAAAGTCATCTAATCTCCCTTGCTGTATTATACTGTATTGTTTAATTAGTGTTTTTATGGAGCAGTCAAGTAATTTCGTTGTCCCCGAAGGGGGCAATGACAATAAAGATATTATTATTATTATTATTATTATTATTATTATTATTATTATGGATGAGGAGGCTGATTTGGCATGTATCGTTTCAAAAAATTTATACATGGCTTTATTATATATATAAAAACCCACACACCTCACAGTGGTATACATAAAGCATAGAACAATAAAATTATCACTAATTAACATTAATAACAATAATGTAAAACTTCTGAACGAGCGGGGGGGGGGATGAGTGCCTCTTCTCCCTGGTCTCCTAGAACTCCCTTCTGCCTCCTGCCTGTCCGTGGCACCATAGTTGTGGTCAAAAGTGGGATACATACCTACCCTAAAGAGCGATGCCACAGATAACAAAATTGCACCACAGTAAAAACTCTTCCCTAAAGTTGAATCTCACTGTCGGCAGTCACAGCTCAAATGAAGTCGCTTACTGAACAGCTCGAGTTTAATGGGCGGCATTTATTTATTTATTCCTCCCTCCCGACAGCAGACAGGAAGAAAAAGAACAGATGGTGCAAGAAACAAATTAAGCTGCCAGTTTTAGAATACAGTATCACACCAAGTGATAAAAGAAAGAATCCCTTTAACGAAGCATTAGTATACAGCACTTCATTGTGCAACCCTTTATCTGATCGTTTTGAAACCTCACACATGGCTTATCTTCTGCCTTTCAAAGACTGGGAGCAATATTTCTATTCAAACAAAAATTCTGGATGGCAACACAAGGTATTTTTGTGTGCGTGAAGCATGCAGTGCAAGTCTACATTGGTTTACTCAGAAGTAAGTCCAAGCCCTGTTGAACTCGGTGCCACTTATGCCTGACTTGTGGCCACAGCCCACCCCCCTCTTGCTTAAGGTTAAGGAGTACAGCTTCCCTGGAAGGTCCTCGCACCTCCATCTTTTTAGATAATAAGTACTGAGGGCACAGAAATACTGATCTGAGTTTCAAAGGATCTCATGCATGCAGCCGTGCAGTTTCAATTAAATGCTGTCACTGGAAATCACCTCAAGGGGATGTCATTTGCTGTGAGTGTACAATAATTAGACTTCAGTGGAACCCTCAGAGTGGCATTCATTAAAGCCAAAAACAATTAACCAAGGCTGCATTTTATCAATTTTAACAAACACAAGCAAAATCTTGTATGTTAATAGCAACAAGAAACACAGCAACAAACGTCAAGGGAAAGCAGCAGGAAAGCCAAGTTGCTACTGCAAACAGAGTGCTTCTTCCGGTTTAAATTGCAGCTTGCTTGGGGGAAAAGAGAAGTCAGAAAACCTACGCAGAGTAATGTTGCAGATGTGGGAGAACCAGCTTTAAGCCAATATAAATCCCATGGCTTTGATCCTGCAAACCTATGGATCAGTCTTGGAGCTTAGCCCAGATTGACCTCATGTCGTGATACAGTAAGGCTACATCACCGCCTTATCTTGATAGTCTAAAAAGGAAGCTCACATGGTGTTACTCAGTCTAAAAGGTCAAAACAGTACAATGGCTGCCTATTAAGCTGATTCAAGACCCTATGCGAGCCCCGTATAAGGCACCTGTTGAATGGTCACTTTAAAATGTGAAGGTTCATTATTGTTTCACAAGTTGTGTATGTCTTTAAGGGCCAAGGCAAATAACAAGGCCCAGTCTTACAGCTGTGAAACATAGCAGGTGCTGCTAGGTTGTGTTGATCAAGCTGTGTCAGCAATTGGGTATAGTATATAAGGAGCAGCACCTAGCTCTCCCATTACCCTGGAGGATGGGTTGGTGGTTGGGTCTGGTTTGTTGCTGATGTATTTAGTGCATAAGGAGTTTTTGTTTTGTTATTAAAACCTTTGTTAAAGTTATTTTTGAGTTCCTGGTTATGCATGGTCTCCCCAGCAAGCTCTCTGCAGCACTACTATACAGTGGTGCCTCACAAGATGAAATTAATTCGTTCCGCAAGTTTTTTCTTCTTGCGGGTTTTTCGTCTTGCGAAGCACGGTTTCCCATAGGAATGCATTGAAAATCAATCAATGCGTTCCTATGGAGACCGTCCGGGGACAGAGGGGAAGCGCCGCGGGCCTTCCCCTCTGTCCCCGGACCTGTTTTAAAGCAAGGGAAGGGGCAGCGGGGAGAATCGCTTCTCCCCGTTGCCGCCCCTTGCTTCAAAAGAGGTCTGGGGACAGCGGGGAAGACGCGCTGCGCTTCCCCGCTATCCCTGGAGCTTGCGGGGCAAGCTTCATTTTGCGAAGCAAGCCCATAGGGAAATGCGTCTTGCAAAGTGGCTAAGAAAACGAAAAACTCCTTCCGAGGCGTTCGTCTTGCGGGGCACCACTGTACTGCAAATAGCCAACAGCATTAAGGAGACAACTGTTGGATACCTATTACTATTACTATTACTATTACTATTACTATTACTATTACTATTACTATTACCACCCTTCATCCTAAGGTCCCACTGGGCAGGGGGCCATTTTCTCTTCATAATCAAAATATGTTTCCACGTATTTCCAGGACACCCCCCTCCTTGCTTTGTCTTAATGTCCAAAGCTGCCCTCTTCCCTCTGTCAAACGACCTGTGGTAAAGTGAAGCTGTTAAGTTTACCTCCAAGCAGAATGATGGGCAAGATTTTTTTGCCAGAAACGACAACAAGTATCGTATGCAACCCTTTAGTCAAAAGAGAGCACATTTCTATGCATTTGGTTTAATACACCAGCCGAGTCCCCAAAGACTTAAGGTGAACCATAACATAAGTTATTTCAAAGTAACACATAGCTTGTCACTTGCTATTACTGAAATGGGCTATGCCGAAGCAAAGCGAGGATACCTGCAAAAGCATAAATCCTGGAAAGCGGAACTCGAGTCAAGGAGCAGTCCTCCTCAGGTTTTCCACATGGAAAATAAAGGAAATCTTTTCTAACTAAGGACCATTGTTCCAAATTTAACTCCTGCGAAAGGTTAATCCCTTTGGAACAAGCAGATGCCTTGACGTGCACATACACACAGCATGAGTTTATATTTTCAGAAATGCTTTCCATACCTCGCAGCACTCAGCAGAAACAGGGATGCTAGAACCACGGAGATTACCCGGCTTCTTTTGGGAAACAACAGTCCTTATTGTGTGACCCCTCCTGATAATAGCAGGTCTCCAGTTTACTGACATTTCTAAGCACACCTGAAATATCAGGCTTATTAAAGGAAATAGGCGTTTCCTATTGAAAAACAAGAACGCCCCTCACGGAATAGCATTCACTCACTCACTATGAGGATCTAGCAGGGGAAAATGCAAAGGTACTTTCTTAAATTCCCTAATATGTTTTTATTATTTTCCCCTTGCCTATTGGAAACTAACACATAGCATTTCTATGGGACTTTATTAATGTACTCATGGGCTAACGTAAGAGCATCTCGCATACAATATCTCAGCAATCCTTAAAATAGCTCTGCCGCGTAAGTCAGTTTTGTTATCGTCCTTCAGTTGTGAGGGAGCAGCAGCTCACCTAATGAGCACATGACGGAGACAACATTTAACCTAGTTTTCCTGGTACTGTGTACCACCTCAGGAGACAGGCCACTGATCCTCTGAAGAAGAGACGAAGCTGGAGAGAATGGCAAGCTGCTGACCACAATGGCTCCCTTTACGCCAGGAAGCAGGAGCTGCTAGCCAGTCCAAGGGGGAAAGGGCTGTTAAGATAGGGTTACCAGATGTCCCCGGTTCCCGGGGACTGTCCCCGGACAAATTCTGTCCCCGGATTTGCAAATCTGTCCCCGGGAAACATGGCAGCAGCAGCCTCAGCAGCCCGGAGCCAGCCTGGTAGCGCAGTTGGCTCTGGCTGGCTTCAGGAGCTGCTCGCTACCGTGGTGCCCGCCATTTTTCCTGCGTCACGGCAGCGAGAAGCGAGCAGTTCCTGAAGCCAGCCAGAGCCAACTGCACTACCAGGCTGGCCCCTCCTGGGCAACGGCCACCCGCCCGTGACTCCCGAACCTCTCCCAATCTGTCAGAACAAAGGGAGAAGGGGTTTCACAGGGTGAAAAAGAAGGGCTTTGCACCTTTATACAATATGCATGTGTGCTTGGGCCCAGGGTCTTTTGCCTCACCATCCTCACTACTGACTCCCTGTTGCTACTCAGCTTCAAAAAAAAAAAAAAAGGGTCCCCGGACTCATTGGAAAAAAAAATCTGGTAACCATGTTAAGAAGCAACATAAGGACCAAGTTTCTTCTAGACTGGGAGGTAGAGCAGCAGAAAGAAAATGAGGCTGGATCTAGACCCATCAAAGAAGCAATTCAATTAAACACACTGTAAACTCATACAGGGAAATCCGGTTGGGAAAGAGGGGACTCCACAGCGCCATCTGGTGTCACAGTGTTATATCGCATATACAACACACATAAAAATGCCTTTTCTTTACCAACTTAGCTAAGTCAATAATGGGGGGGGGGGGAGAGAGACAATGACTACTTTCCCCCTGAATGTTTGACTAAAATCTCACCCACCAACCATAGAATCATAGAGTTGGAAGAGACCACAAGGGCCATCGAGTTCAACCCCCTGCCAAGCAGGAAACACCATCAGAGCACTCCTGACATATGGTTGTCAAGCCTCTGCTTAAAGACCTCCAAAGCAGGAGACTCCACCACACTCCTTGGCAGCAAATTCCACTGTCGAACAGCTCTTACTGTCAGGAAGTTCTTCCTAATGTTTAGGTGGAATCTTCTTTCTTGTAGTTTGGATCCATTGCTCCGTGTCCGCTTCTCTGGAGCAGCAGAAAACAACCTTTCTCCCTCCTCTATGTGACATCGTTTTATATATTTGAACATGGCTATCATATCACCCCTTAACCTCCTCTTCTCCAGGCTAAACATGCTTCTCTGCATATCCACAAGGACTGGTACAATGTTTCCCAGGGCTCAAGACAAGAACTAAAACTGCATGTAGAGGCATGAACAAAAGCACATGCTCTCAGCCATGCTCTATGAATCACACAGCAAAACATATTAACATCTATATATGTAGCATGTTATCAAGAGATTAAAGGTAAAGGTAAAGGACCCCTGACAGTTAAGTCCCGTCACAAAAGACTTTGGGGTTACACCGCTCATCTCACTTTCAGGCCGAGGGAGCTGGCGTTTTGTCTGCAGACAGCTTCCTGGTCATGTGGCCAGCAGGACTAAGTCGCTTCTGGCGAACCAGAGCACCGCACGGAAACGCCGTTTACCTTCCCGCCACAGCGGTACCTATTTATCTACTTGCACTTTGATGTGCTTTTGAACTGCTAGGTTGGCAGGAGCTGGGACCGAGCAACGGGAGCTCACCCCGTCGCGGGGATTCGAACTGCCAACCTTCTGATCTGGAAGCCCTAGGTTCAGTGGTTTATACCACAGCGCCACCCGCGTGCCATTATCGAGAGATTAGACACTTGTAAAACGGGATATATATATTTAGCCTGTCTTGTGAATTTATTTATTTACAGACAGAATACATTAGCAAAGTTATGACTAGTTCAAAAGGAAGCAAGTGAAGCCATGGAGATTTACACACAGAGAACAGCAGATATTTGAATCAAGCAGCCACACACTGCAGATTGGCTTCCCATGCACCCGTGCCATTGGGTCAAGGAATGAAGCATGCGAATCAAGAGGTAATAATAATAATAATTTTTTATTTATACCCCGCCCTCCCCAGCCAAGGCCGGGCTCAGAGTGGCTTACAAGCAATAATAAAAACAAGATGAATGATTACAACTTAAAAACAAAAATAAAATACAACATTAAAATAATGGAACATTAAAATATTAAAATGCAGCCTCATCACAGGAGGAGAAGGAAAGGAAAAAAGAAAGAGAGGGAGGGAATCAAATTGGCTCCAAGCCAAAGGCCAGGTGGAACAACTCTGTCTTACAGGCTCTGCGGAAAGAAATCAGATCCTGCAGGGCCCTGGTCTCATGAGGCAGAGCGTTCCACCAAACCGGAGCCACCACTGAGAAGGCCCTGGCTCTGGTTGAGGCTAATCTAACTTCCTTAGGGCCTGGGACCACTAGGGTGTTGCTATTTATGGACCTTGAGGCTCTCCGTGGGGCATACCAGGAGAGGCGGTCCCGTAGGTACGAGGGTCCTAGGCTGTGAAGGGCTTTAAAGGTCAAAAGCAGCACCTTAAATCTCACCCTGTACTCCACCGGGAGCCAGTGCAGCTTGAAAAGCACTGGGTGAATATGCTCCCATGGCAGAGAGTCTGGAGTCTGAGGGCCGGGTGAATCCACCCAAACTTTTCGTTTCATTGCCTGAACATTTTAACTTCAAGCTTTGCCTGCTAACTTCAGTTTGCTCATACAGAACCACGAGAGCACTAATATTATAATTATTATTTATTGAAATTATATACCGCCCTATACCCGGGGATCTCACTAAGCTGCAATATTCCTGCTGGAAATAATGCAGCAACAACTGAAATAAAATATGGGCAAGTGATTAATTGGGCAACGCTGAGGAAGTTCCAGACAAACGAATCCTGAGCATTCTTTGCTTCCCAGCCAGCAAAGACCCGGCGGTTGGATTTGCCTCAGCTGAAGAACTTCCAGGTCTGGCACCTCGACTTGTTTAAAGTCTTAAGAACAGTTTGGCATAGGATTCGATCAAAGTCAAATTAAAAGTCAACTGAATTTTAATTGTCTAAGTATTTGTATTGTTCTCTGCTAACCTAACACAATTTAAATGTGAAGTAATAGGAACATAACACAAGCAACCTATTAAACACATGACAGAGTACCTTTCATTAAAAACCTGAGCTATGTTTCTAATGGAAGGTAATCTATTATCGGCTTAATAGGTAACAGACCACATTTCACTTTGTAATTTAACTTTAAAAATGTGTCACTTTCTATAAATAAGCAAACAAAACTAGGCTGCTTAGCTTGCCACTCTGAGCAAAAGGGAGAGATGTACCGTATATTCTTGTCATGAAGAGAAAACCCGCAAGTTCAGAAACACAGGCATGGGCCCTGAGAACTCATCTGAAGGTTAGTTTCATACCCTTATATTCATCACTTTCAGAAACTAGTTTAAAACATGGTGAAATACCAATCTGATTGTAAGATATGCCTTCACTGCAGAAGCTCAAGCACAGGAGGATGTCAAGGGGAAAACATGAATATTACATGTCAGAAATATTCTGAGTTGTGCATTTTTGTTATTATTGGTCATTTACATGCCTAGGCTTGTAAATACTAGACTTACAGACCCTTCCCTGCTCCTGGGATCCCTTTGGGCACCATTTTTGGTCTCCCCAGAGGAAACAATAGATAAATGCAAGGCTTTAGAGGAGCAGGTGAGGTATACAGTTGAAGCTGCAAAGCCTATAAAGGGGTTGAACTCAACACTAGTCACAGGGTAGCATGGGCCAGAATGCTCCAAGATAGATGTACAGTGGTGCCCCGCAAGACGAATGCCTCGCAAGACGAAAAATTTGCTAGACGAAAGGGTTTTCCGTTTTTGCGTTGCTTCGCTAGACAAATTTCCCTATGGGCTTGCTGCGCAAGACGAAAACGTCTTGCGCTTTTTTTTAAAGCCGCTTGAAGAGGCGCAGTTGCGACGGACCGTGCTTCGCAAGACGAAAAACATCGCAAGACGAAAAAACTCGCGGAACGAATTCTTTTCGTCTTGCGAGGCACCACTGTATGTCCTGTAGCGGCAATGGGTGCAGTGACATTTTGACCAGGAGGAACAGAAGTTGCAAAGAAGTTGCAAATACAGTGGTACCTCCAGTTGTGGACAGGATCTGTTCTGGAGGTCCAGTTGGATCCTGAGGTTTCCGCAACCTGAGAACCACTTCTGTGCATAAGCACGGGGTAAAACCGGGAAAAATACTTCCAGGTTTACCGCTTTCGCATCCCGAAGTTTACGTAACCAGAGGGTTACATAACCGAAGGTACTACTGTAGTAGTAAAAGTAGAGGAAGCAGGTGACAGTTAAAGCACTGTGAAACGTACCTGTGATTTCAGCCTGTATGATTCCCAGCCCACCTCACTGGCCTCTTCTGCTGACCTCTGACCTCTGGCTTGATCCTTTGGCTTTTGCAAAGGAGCCCATGACTCTATATAAAGAGCCCATGACTCTTTATACAGACTGTTGGTTGAGCCCTAATAATGTTTTGACTACGGTCTGGAGAGTGACCCTAGTCATCAACTGATCTGTTTCATTTTTTAACATAATAAACATACAGTGGTACTTCGGGTTACATACGCTTCAGGTTACACACTCAGCTAACCTAGAAATAGTGCTTCAGGTTAAGAACTTTGCTTCAGGATAAGAACAGAAATCAGGCTCCGCGGGAGCAGGAGGCCCCATTAGCTAAAGTGGTGCTTCAGGTTAAGAACAGTTTCAGGTTAAGAACAGACCTCCGGAACGAATTAAGTACTTAACCCGAGGCACCACTGTAATGTGGATTGTTGAAATGTGGAACTGACAGTCCATTCATATTTCATCCAGACTTTTGTCTTTTTTCATGTTAATTATTTCTTAACACAACTATTTTATTTTCTCCCCTTTCCTCCCCCTTTGCATTGCAGGGGATCATAATAGACTAGATGACCCTTGGGGTCCCTATACAATTCTAAGATTCTGTGAAAAGGAAGAGGCCCAATCCATTTCTCACTGCCACTTGGCAACCTTAGCAAAAGAGCACTGATGTCTCTCCCCACTGCATGGGCTTTGTTTCAATAGCTATTTCCCTTGCACTTTGGCAAGCTATCTCTACGGCTGCACAAGGGCTTAACAACACAAATTCTCTCGGCAGCCCTCTATGCTCACTGAGCCTGAAAGTCATCACTGCCAGAACTTCAGATGACTTCATCAGCGAGTGGCTCAGGCAGCCTTCACTCCACAGCACAAACTGTGCAAAACTGGCTTCCTTAACACTTTAAATGAGCATTTACCCCAGAAAAGAAAGAAAGAAAGAAAGAAAGAAAGAAAGAGAGAGAGAGAGAGAGAGAGAGAGAGAGAGAGAGAGAAAGAAAGGAAGGAAGGAAGGAAGGAAGGAAGGAAGGAAGGAAGGAAGGAAGGAAGGAAGGAAGGAGATGGAGGAGAAGAAGAAGAGAGGAATTTAATTCTTGCATTCTTTGGAACATCTTGACAATGTTGGGGAAACAGGCCATGTGCTTCCTCACTCCAAACATCTTGCTGGAGGGTTTGGGATGCCTTTCATAAGGTAGCAAAAGAAATGTCCCATTTCTAAGTCACTCAGACATGGATTCCTTTGTGTGGACATTTCTATTAGCCAGAGATTTATTACAGTTGATTTCATACAGGAGTAAACGGCAACAAATCTCATGCAATATAAGGATCGATGGGCCATAAAACTGCCATGTTTTATGACAGGTAGACATCTAAAGGACAGAATGAAAAGAATGCTTTCTATTAGGAAAGGGAACCCAAACTAGCTGTGACATAAACCCCAATAAGAAACATATTGCACTTATCTCTCTTATCTCTGTGGCATCTGGAAGCAAAGGCTTTGGCAAACACAAACAGTTGTCTCTGCATACATGTTGATACGATTTTCACTAATTTGATCTACTTTAACTGCTATTGGTTCATTGTAACATTTTAGCAAAAGAGTCTCCTTTAGGCAAGTAGCAGAACCAAGCACTGAAGTTGTCCCTGGACTGCCTTGCTTTTAAATGTACAGTGGTACCTTGGGTTAAGAACTTAGCTCGTTCTGGAGGTCCGTTCTTAACCTGAAACAGTTCTTAACCTGAGGTACCACTTTAGCTAATGGGGCCTCCCGCCGCTGCATGATTTCTGTTCTTATCCTGAAGCAAAGTTCTTAACCCGAGGTACTATTTCTGGGTTAGCAGAGTCTGTAACCTGAAGCGTCTTTAACCTGAAGTGTATGTAACCCGAGGTACCACTGTAGAAGAGAGAGTTGCATATTTGAGTGTTCTTCCAAGGAAAGCAAAATGACGTGCTGAAAATAATCAGATTGATATGGTCAGCTGCTGCACGCAGGACAGCAGACTATTGAGTAACAGCGTCCACACAGTCACTGAAAATCAAAATTCATGTGGTGGCCAAACATGAAAAAGTATGTTAAGTAACAGATGATAAGTAATTATAAGATTTCCCAGGGGAGACTATTACATTCCAGAAACGGAATGACCTCTACAATGGAACGTTTAGTATTCACTGAGCACATCTATCAGGAACTTACCCTGTGCAAGCTCCATCAAAATGCTGGAATCTTCTGCATGACCTATTCATTTCAATGGAATGAATTTCCTCTTCCCTGGGAGCGATGGGGCTTGATGATGTTCCATCAATCTCAGAGGGAACTGTATGGCAAAAACATGGGCGCCCCCTTATAAATACTGCAAGCAGCCATGCTTCTGCCATATAGCTCCTCTAGGAGTGATGGGATGTCATCAAGTCCTGTTCCTCTTGTTGGTCGCAGCTCCTCTACTCTTTTCAAAGCATGTGCTGCAAAGAAGACCCTAGCAGTTCAGCTGCTCAGGTGGTGGGTGGCTTGAAGACTAATCTGAAGCTTTGTAAATGGAATTTTAAAATAAACCAACAATTGCACTGCTGGAGCACTCTGGCTGCACTGTGAGTAATTACCAATATGACTATGACTACAATTGTTTTACTTTTCTATTTCCACATGGATTTTACAGGGTATTCCCTTTACAATCCACATGGAAACAAGACAGAACAGACTTAGTCCCATCTTCACGTTGAACTGGGATGTTCATTCCTAGCCCGAGTTTTCAAACAGCTCTTGGCTCTCTGCTGTTTTATATCTTTATTTCCAGAGCCATTGTGCCTCCCCAAAAGCTCTATGAAGCACGCCATCCTTTTAAACTGATACCTAAAGTGAGTGATGCTGACCAAGTCTGAGAAGGGTGGAGGTGGTCAAGATGGGGACAGGGATGGAGATGAGGAAGGCTCAGAAGGTGAGCCAGGGAATTTTTTCTTCAGAGGGAGGTGCAGAGGTTTCTCTCTTTCTCCTTCTCCCCCCAGTCTCCCAACCACCCAGCTTTAAAGAGTGAAGCAGGCTTCCAAATAGGATATTGGGAAGTTCACAGAGGGTTGGATAATCCTTAAGACCACCTGGTCTCAGACCATCCAAAGTCCCAAGGGAAGGGGAGAAGAGTGACGCTTGGAGAACTGCCACCATCCAGCTCCCATAATGGACCTTCCCTCCTCCAACGGTTCTTAAGACGCTGCTGTTAAGCTGTTCTTAAGACGGCTTGTTCTTGTCTTCATCGTCCTGTATCTCCGTCCCGACGGCAAGAGCTCGAAGAGACAGTGACCAGGATGTGATGGATCTTTTACTATGTCCAGTGCCTTCCTATGGCACCTTGTGGCATAAATCTGCTCTAAGGTGGGCAGCCAACAATGCTCTCTGCTGCCTTGACAACCCTGCACAACCCCGTCCTATCCTAGGTAGTACAGCTTCCGTACCACACACATAAGCCATAAGTGAGCACGCTCTCAATGGCACAGTGATAGAAGGCAAGCAGCAGTTTCTGCGGAAGATGGTTTTTCCTTAGTATTCTCAAAAAATACAGTCTCTGCTGCGCCTTCTTCACAAGCCCCCTTGTGTTGACGCTCCAGGACAGATCCTCTTGCAATTCAATGCCCAAAAATCTGAACGTTGTTACCCTCTCCACACAGACCCCATCAATCCAAACTGGCTGGACGTTGCTCTTCTGTCTCCTGAAGTCCACCACAAGCTCCTTTGTCTTCCTTGTATTTATGAGCAAATTGTTAGCTCTACACCACTCTGTCAACCGCTCTACCTCATCTCTATAATCCGTTTCACCCTCCCTTTAATAATAATAATAATAATAATAATAATAATAATAATAATGATGATGATGATTGAGGAAAGCATTTGTACCACTCTCCCTACTAATAGTGAGTTCCACATCTTTTGGGCATAGCTCTGATGGAAAGCACTCCTGGGCACGGATGCCATCCACACATCCAGGGACAGGCTTGGGTCAAAGAGCAACGATGAACCCGATCTTTCAAGCCCCATTCAGAACAGATTGAGTCCTGGCCCCAAAGGCAACCACTCGCCCAGCCATTAGCAAGTTTGCCTTCACTAGGAAAAGTTTTAGAGCGGTGCCAATTTGAATAAAATATAAAAATAAAACATAATCAATCACATTATGCGGCGCACAAACACACCATTTGAATGGCAATGCCCATCAACTTTGGTGGCCCCTGTCCCCTCTCCATCATTAGATGCCTCCCATGTGACCAACATTAGCCAATCACATGAGAATTACTAGAGAACTCTCTAGAATTCAGTTACCAACCAATCAAATTTAAATACATAGTAATGCGTACAATTTCAGTGAATTTAATTACTCTCTATATATAATTTTTCAGTTTTCACAATCTTACAAATACACACCTTGCAAACCCATATTTCAAATACAATTCCATATTTGATCCCCCCCCCTTTGTGGTTTTCTAGTTTAGATTTTTAACACTGCATGTTCCACTTTACTCCATTTTTAAGTTATTCTTCCTTTTATCTTAGTGATGTTTTTAACTGCTTGATTTAAGTTAGTCCTGCTAATGAACTTACTTGCATGCCAGAACTTTTCAGATATTCTACAAATTTTCCCCATTCTTTAATAATTTTTCCCTCTTGGTTTTTCATTACACCTGTCAGTTTTGCCATTCCAGCATAATCCATCAATTTAATTAGCCACTCTTCCTTAGTTCTTTCCATCTCCGGGCAAACACCATTCTGGCTGCAGTTGTGGCATACAAGAACAATTTTTTTAAGTCCTTCAGAATCTCATTGTTCACAATTCCTAAGATAAATGCTTCTGGTTTTGTTTTGTTTTTTACTAAATGTTATCTTAAACATTTTATTTAATTCATTATAAATCATTTCCCATAAAGCTTTTGTTCTTTTACTGGGTCACCACATATGATAGAAATTACTTTTCTTTACGCTTCCAGCATGAGTTTGATTTTGATTTGTACATTTTCACAAGTCTACTAGGAGTTAAATACCATCTATACATCATTTCCATAAAGTTTTCTTTTACTGTGTAGCATGCTGTAAATTTTAAATCTACATTCCACAACCATTTCAATAGTATAAGCAATATCTTATTTCACACTTACTTAACAGGTAAGTGTGAAATTTAGCAAGGCTCTGACATACAATATGCAACTGCTGATTCAAAAAAGAGGTGCTCAGTTCCAGTTATCAGCTGGGGAAAAAAAGAATAACAAAAGTGTCTTCAGGCACATAAAAGACCACTATTAAAGATGAAAACCTCATTCATTGGAGGTTTTCAAGCAGAGGTTGGATGGCCATCTGTCATGGATGATCTAGGTGAGATACCTGCATTGCAGGTGGTTAGGCTAGGTGAGACTCCGTGAGATTTTTTTTGTGTGGCATTAACTTTCATGAACTACAGCCCAGGTTGTCAGATGCATCTGAAGGTGGGCTCTAGTCCACACAAGCTAATTCCATAGTAAATGTGTTCGTCTTTAAATTGCCACGAGGCTTTTTATTCTTTCAACCACTGGCCATTAATTATCTTTTAAAAAAACGATGATAATACAGACCCTTAAATGTAAAGTTCCATTCCTGGTGAGGTTTTAAAATGTTATAAGCAGACATTTCCTAGCCTGGCAATTCCACCTCACCTTCTCATATAATTTCCATACACTGATCACCTCCATATGTCTGGCAGAAGGTAAAATAGCTCATGTGGCTTCATAGTACTGGTGGGGGAGGTCTGTCCCAGGGAATGCAGAAAGATTTCAAAGCTCTCTCCAAACTTATTTGTGCCGACAAAACACGTTTCTTCAAGCAGTGTATCTTTCAGAAAGAGAGGAATTGTTGTTTATTCATTTAGTCGTGTCCGACTCTTCGTGACCCCCTGGACCAGAGCATGCCAGGCACTCCTGACTTCCACTGCCACCCGCAGTTTGGTCAGACTCATGTTGGTAGCTATGAGAACACTGTCCAACCATCTTGTCCTCTGTTGTCCCCAGTCGTCTCCTTGTGCCCTCCATCTTTCCCAGCATCAGGGTCTTTTCCAGGGTGTCTTCTTTTCTCATGAGGTGGCCAAAGTATTGGCACCTGCTTTGCAGTTATGGGAGATTTCAGGTTCCACTGTCAGGACATTGAGTTGAAAGCCAGGCCTTCAAGTGTAGATACCCTGTTGCGTGTTTAAGGGCACCAGGCACCAGGCAGCAGTTCATCCCTGCAGACATCTTTCACCAGCCAAGAGAGCAAGAAGCTGGTTGCATCACTGCAAGATTCTTCCCCACGTTATCAGGACACATCCACTTATTGAAATCAATCCAATAAAATATGAGAAATCGTGTCCTCCAAATCATGGAGAGCCACGTGTTGCGGTGAGATCACCAAACTGCCTTCTTGTTGCTGGGGGCGGTCCCTTTTGGATGAACTCCACACCTCATTGGTTGCCTCTTTGTTACTGGGGGAAATTTTCTTAGGTAGGGGTTTGATTGGCAACTAAGGGGCTATTTAAGGGGCTGCACGAGGTGAATTACTTTCTCTTTCACATTGTGTAGCGGATCTCCCTCCCTATAATTTAAGGTTGTGTTTTTGACCTTGCTATGCCTGTCTAGGGGTCGTCTGTTTTTGGAGCAGGGGCCTAGTAGGAATTTTGCCACTTGGCTGATTGGCTGGTGCCATTTGGTTTTTGCCTACCGTGTCACAACTTTGTGAGGTTGACAGTTAGGCACTTGTTCATTATTTGGTGGAGGGGATTATGGATTGGCTGTGCTTGCCCCTCATTTTTGGTTGCTGCTGCTAGGGAATTCTGTTTGTGGGATGTAAACACAGGAGCAGTCAATGACAACATTCCTAGAGTGTACATGTTAGAACATGGGGAGGGATGTCAGTCCAGCAAGCAGGTAAACTTCCTGGGGACGGACTTCCTCCGCATGTGACCAGAGGTGGGTGTGGCCTCACCTGTGCAGGTAATGACAAAAGCACAGGGCAGGCAGCCACTCTCTCTCTCTGCCATCTTCCTTCGATGAGGAAACATCTAAGGATGCTCTCTTGGCTCCCAGCCAAGAGAGGAGATAAGGTCTATCTTGCTACAAGATAGATTCTGAATGTATGTAACCTTTTTAAGCTGTCTGCCTTCTGGGATCATATTGTGAACAGAACGTGAGTAAACTCTTTTATACTTTTATAAAGACTGTGTCGTGTCTTGTATTTTAAGAGGGAACAAAAGGGGAAATTACCAGAGTAATTATTATAGAGGTTCTAGCGAACCTGTGCACACGTTACCGTTGCGAACTTAAAGGGGAATGTTTATAAACTCTGCTGATATTTTGGGAACTTGTTAGCACAAGTTGGATTCCCACACCGTTAAAGGAATCCAAGGGCTCGATTTGCTCTGTCTGATCCCCTTTCAGGGGTTGCCAGAGTTCCTGGAAGCATCTGGGGTGAACTAAGAGGCAGAAATCCAGCTCTGTGCTCCACCAGTATGTTTTCCCTTACTGACCTCTGGAAGTCCAGTTATCAGTCCTGTTCAGGTAGCCCAACCCAATGCCTAAGCAACCACTCACATGCTGTAATCAATAAAGTTGTGGCCAGATTAATGCCAAAAATCTTAAAACAAATATTCTGTGTCCTGTGTGATTTATTTTGGAGGGGGTTTGGGGGTCTTCACACGCAAGGTGCTGCATTGGAGACCCCAACTGGACTTGCAAAATCTACTACATCTACCCTGGAATGGACTTCATACCAGCCTGTGTTTCTATGTCACAATTCTCTGGCCAAGATATGAAACTGGCACATATTATCCCCATATCAAACAAAGAGAAAGGGCTGGTGCCTTTGGGCTTTTCTTGTGATCATCCGGCTGGATGATTGGGAACAGGATGCAACAGCCTTGGTCTGATCAGGAAGAGCAGCTCATTATGGTTTCAGCACTTCTATGAGGTAACGTGTCTAGGAAATGGAAATTTGCCCATAGCCAGCTTTATGGCTGACTAAAGTATTCAAGTCCACCACACTTTTCACTATTCCAGAATTTGAAATTGCTCTTTAGTGAGTATTTAATAGCTGCACCAGTTAGTTTCCATATCACTTGCATGTCATGAAAGAGGCCTTTTGTGGATCAAAATAAGGGAGTGGAGGGAAGAATGAGATGAAAGAAACAACCTCCTCAGATTGTACATTTAATTTGCTTTACTTCAAATAAGGACTTTTATAAAACAAGTCTTTAGCCGTTTCACTCCTTTTGGGTTGTCCATATTTAGCACAGCAATCATAAAAGCAGATGCATTTACTGTGGAATAAAATTCTAGTTTGAACATTACAGCACATCATGGGATATGAGGTAAGCACAGATGCAACTATAACCAGTCTTTTCCTGGGGTTTTCCATTGCATTTAAATGTAGCTGAACTTATGGGAGACATTAGGCAGAATGACAGCTTGAGACCCCAAGCCAAACGTCTGAAACTGGGCGTTTTCTTATTCAACGGGCAGATCTTTAGTGAAATTTATGAATGCCAAGGCCTGAGGTCTCTGGCACCCACCTTGATTGTGAGGAAGTGGGATTTTAAAAGGATCGGAACCAAGCTCCTGATCCTACTGAATCTTGTGAGATTGTATAACAAGTTTGTGTAATGGGGTGGAGTGGGGTGGGGGGACCAATCCAGCAAAGAATAATATGCAAGGAAGAACATCAGGAGAACCCTGCTGGATTTGACAAAAAAACAACCACCTAGTGCACCATCCTGCTCTTACAGTGGTGAACCAGATGTCTAAGGAAAGCCCACAAACAGAACCTCAGGGCAGGCAGCTCCCGGTTTATTCTTTATTCTTGAATGCAGAATTTACTTTACTGCTCCCCTCTGAGTCTCCGTGCTGCCCTGCGGCTGAACCAGCCCTGACAGCAACTAACAGAAGACCAACTTTACTGCTAGGAACAGTCTAGAAGAGCGGTATAGCAGACTGCCTTGGAACAGCAACGTAACAGGGATAAACCCGATATTGCAGTATAATACTGGCCATCCGGCAGCCTAGCCTTTTGTGTGTGTGGCTGCGCCACTCCAATCCAGATCTGTACACGACTTGTCTTCTGCAGCACTGACAGAGATTTTTTCTCTCCCCCCCCAGTCTGCTTCAGTCCTCTTCAGCTGATTACCAAAGGGGTGTTCACATGAGTGCGAAATTCAAGGAGTGTCAAATCTGTTTTCCCCCTACACAAATAGCTGAGCTGTAGAGTTGTACAGTTATTCACACGTAACGTTCAACAAGTGTACAGCCTGTGTACCTGCTTTCGCAATAGTCGAGCTGTTTACACTCTTTCGCACGAACTCTTGTGCGAAATTTGTAAAGGGAGCTAAAATGAATCATGAACCATTTCTACCTTCGCATTTCCAAATAATATGTGGAACCGTAAACTGGATCCTGTTTCCAGTTTTACAGCAAAGCAGGTGGTTTCACCAAAGTATACAGCTGTCTTTCTTTGGTTGTTATTACCATTCTGAAAATAAACTAATTAACACTTAACTGAAACACAGATATGGAATTCATTGGGACAACGTCTAGAGCAAGGTGTTATTCAATGTTAAATTTGGGAATCAATATATAAACCCCAAGGTAACATATGTAACTGCTTGCTATGTGAAAAAAAGACTGGTGCCTTTTCCACCAAATTAAATTGCACTTCTCAATTTTCTGAACTTCTAAAAAATTAAACATTAAATGTAAATGTATATATTAAATTAAGTCTTATTTTAATGAATATTTTGGGGTATTCTGTAATCTTAAAATATATGAGGGCATGTTTTATTAGGAATCTAAAGCAATGTATATGCAGTTCTAAAAATAGACGTTTGTTGCTTTTGCTCTTACACTTCCACTTATTCTAGTTATTTAGTTATTTATCTGGCTATACATGACCTTTTACACAGTAACACAGGGAATGATAGGCCCCTATCCTGAAATGTTTAAATCTAAATTTTGACGGTAGCTGAGAATATAAATGTGCCCAGTGACATGTAGCTGAATAGTGCATGAGAATACTGAATACTGACTGTCAATTATGCAGAGAACATTTCCCTAGGGATGAGGAGGAAACTTCAGCTGGAACAGGCAGGAGATCTTCCAACATGTGCTCTCCTCCTACGTATCTAAAATAGACTCTCCTGACAGATGTGTTCTGGTACTTGCTGAGATATCAGGTATTTGTGGACTTATGTCTATGGAAGATAAAACGGAAGAACCCGTCCCCACACCCAACCCACACCTGCACACCTTATTTAGGTGGTGTCAGGGAACTGACATCGGAGGGAGAGGCGAAGGGGAGGCTCCCAGATGATGCTGGCGAAGGACCCAGCAGCAGGGGAAGAAACAGCTCAGTAGAGGGGGAAGCCAATCAGCGCAACACCGGGGATAAAGGGAGGCAGACGGGGGAAGTGGAGGGCTCCAGGACTCTTCACTGGACATCAGTGAGGAGAGCCCAGGTCCTCCGCTACCCACGCCTTCCCTGCGCAGAAGACTCCCGCGCAGTGAGAGGAGGAGGAGACTGGGTGTCAAACAACTTTTATGTTGGAAGAGGTTCAAGAAACGCCCACAGACGGATTCTGCCAGTGACTGAGGCAGCCGCGATGAGAAGGGGCTGTGCAGTCAGAAAGGTTTAACAAGGCAAATTAACCGAGAAAGGCACTAGTTTACGCACGAGTAACTCATACCTATTACAGGTGGCTTAGCTGCTCATTTTACATCCAAATAGATTTATATAAAGCTCACGCCCAGAACCAATCCCAGACATTTTCCAGACTGAAGTGAAACAGCAGGGCTAGGCACTTCCTCGGCTCATCTCCCACTTCCCCCCAGCAAATCCTTACTGCCTGTTTGTTCTTCGGTCGTTTCATCACTTCTACTGAATTGATACTAGGTGGATCAATTTAATATACTTTCTGTTCAAAGAATGCCAATTTGAACCCATGAAGAGTCAATAAAGTAGCTCCTCACATAATCTTAACATTAGAAAAATTCAGAATTAATGAGGAATCTGGGTCTGGTACTGCTTTGATTCCTAGCAGTGTAAACTCAATCCGCAACATTCAAATAAATGAGTTTACCGTCCCATACTAAAGGAAAAGAAAAATAACAAATCTGTCTCAGGGTGCAGAAACATTTCTAGATTTGCATATATGCATATGTATGCTTACGTGGAAAAACAGTACCAGAATCTGGGTCATGCAAGTGTTTTGTATAACTTTAAAAAAGTAGTGTTTGAAAGATAACTCTTTTAGTCTTGGAAGATGACCTGATTTGGAGTCTATGAATTATCTTCCAAGGGTATAAATAAAAAAATTCCTTCCAGTAGCACCTTAAAGACCAACTAAGTTAGTTCTTGGTATGAGCTTTCGTGTGCATGCACACTTCTTCAGATACACATGCATGCACACGAAAACTCATACCAAGAACGAACTTAGTTGGTCTTTAAGGTGCTACTGGAAGGAATTTTTTTATTTTGACTATGGCAGACTAACACGGCTACCTATCTGTAACTACTTCCAATGGTTTATGAGAGAAGATTCCATGACTGATTGTAGAACTATTGCCTTGAAGAACTATGGCTGTTAGGAAAAGGTCTGTAGGCACAACCAGACAGAGACAGCAGCCATCTCTGGATCTGGAAGAAGGAGCCAGTAAAATAAATACGGCTCTATGAAAAATGAAAATTGCAAGAATATTCCCACTATCCTAACTTTGAGCAATACTTAAGCCACATGCACACAATAGACTTGATTCTGAACCAGGACCCAAGCCTCTCTCTTCATGTTATTGTTTGTGATGAGGGGGTTTCAATGCTTTTCCAATGAAATGCTGCCCAGATATCATTCTTCATATGGATAAGCAGCAGAAGAAACTGATGGAGAAGAGAATCTTCTCAAACCCAATGGTCCAGGCCTGTAGCATCATGGCCATCCCCGAGGACTCTGATGAGGGCGAGGAAGAGGCCATGGAAAGGGACCCTTCCACTCAAGACCCCAACTCAGAGCTGAGCCCCTCCACTGAAACTCGCCCTCTGGAAGTCTTGCAGGCACCCTCTTCCTTCGCTCAGAGTGAGGAGATGCCTAGGAGACTGCTTGTACATCAGATGTGTGTGTGGTGGAGAGAGCTCCATGGCGCAGTCTCTTGAGGCAACAGTGGCACCTCAACAGGCAGGAGCAGAACCAGTCCTCATGAAAGAACACTCAGGTTCAGACCAGGAGTTACTGATAGAGCAGACATTCTCCTGAGAAGTTGGACTTTAACTGTCTCTCTTTAAAGTGTGGTGGGTAGCCAAGGCCAATTGTTGGGACAATTTGACACTCCTATGCAGTTTCCTGACCCTGGAGTCCTGACTCTGGGCTTTGTCCCTGAACTATGTTTAAGGAATCTTGACACTCCTTCCCTAATTTGGTTTGTTTCTTGCCACACATCCAGTGTGTAATGACTGGTTTCTGCTTCTCTTGTCAATCTTCTGGGATGGCTTCATTATTTACCAAAAAAGTGCACCTGCTATTGTTCTTGGGTGGCAGCAGGACATCTAGTTAGAAGGAGCCATGTAAACCTTGAACCACCATACTTTTAGAATGCAGTCAGGTACATGAAAAACTCTTTCACATCTTCTCATAGGAAATTAGTTAACTATTTTATCAGCAAACACTGTTTTAATGACGTTCACCTAGCTGAGCATTTGAGCAAAGCCGCACAAAGACAGCAAATATTTTAAATTATACAGAAGCAACGATACTTCTTGCAGAGTTCCAGTGCTGCTATATTTTGGAAAGTCTTTGTTTATGGCAAATCTATAGGATCAGTGAAGAACTCATAGACTGACAAAAATAGGTAGCAAATACCAGATTCACCAATACCAATTTATCATGGTTTACAGTAGAAATAATTCTGCATGAAGGGTATGTAAAGCTGAAGCCTAGTGCCTCTATATTATTAAATGTTCCTGCAATACAGGTTATCTCCCCACCTTCCCTGATTTTGCTACAAAATTTCATCAGCAAATGAGTAGCTGACCTAATCTAGCCCAGGTATCATTGGCGGCCAACAGTAGACCTCTGAGATGCCACCTTTTCAAATGCCCAATGAAAATCCAAGACCGAATAACGTGACAACATCTTTAAATATTGATTGGAGCTTAAAGGTAAAGGTAAAGGTACCCCTGCTCGTACGGGCCAGTCTTGACAGACTCTAGGGTTGTGCGCCCATCTCACTTAAGAGGCCGGGGGCCAGCGCTGTCCGGAGACACTTCCGGGTCATGTGGCCAGCGTGACATCGCTGCTCTGGCGAGCCAGAGCCGCACACGGAAACGCCGTTTACCTTCCCGCTAGAAAGCGGTCCCTATTTATCTACTTGCACCCGGGAGTGCTTTCGAACTGCTAGGTTGGCAGGCGCTGGGACTGAACAACGGGAGCGCACCCCGCTGCGGGGATTCGAACTGCCGACCTTTCGATCAGCAAGCCCTAGGCACTGAGGCTTTTACCCACAGCGCCACCCGCGTCCCAGCTTATTGATTGGAGCTTATTAGTCCTTTAATAGTGCTAACCAAGAATTGCTTCAAGCCTCCCTTCTGCAGTGACAAGTAGTCCTTGGTTGAGGTTCATCATTTAATGCTTGGCCTTTAAGATTCAGTTGCTTTGGAATTTGACTTACACTGCTGTTTGGATAGCAGCAAAATGGATTTGGAGACTTTGTTCCGTTAGTTGCAAAGGTTTGTTCAATGTCCACCTTTTTATTCTCATAAAGGAGGACTTTGGTTCTTCTTCCTTTCAAAAGTTGTGGGATATAGACTGTTTCCCACCCTTTCATGTCACATCTTTGGAGTCTGTATGTAATATCAAACCTGAATGCACACTTACTCTGAAGTGACAGAATTTAACATGAGGGGGAAAGACTATGTGGCAGAATATTCTCCTGGGCCCTGAATCTTTGTCTAGGGAATAGAGCAGCCTCTGAAAATATAGACACTGCCATTCCTAATGTGAAATGCCAGAGTTAATTTTGCATGATTGTATTTGACACTCTGTTTTAGGGGGGGAAGCAGGAGAAAGAAAGAACATGAGAAGAATCAGGGAGTAAATGAAATACATTTGCAGCCTCCAAAGAACAAATAGGAAGATCTGAAGCAACTGGAAAGATTAAAGTCTGCACGTCGAAGCAACAAAAGCTCATTCTAAAGATGTAGCGATCAGACCAAAGAGAGATAAAAGTTCAAAACCAAAACATCACGCAGGAATCTGAGCATCATAGCACGGCACTAAAGAAATCCTGGAAAAGAAACCTAGTTTTAAAAGGAATCCCCAAAATAGAAAGAGTTGGTTGGCAGTTTCCTTCTTTGATGTAATTTCACACATACACACAAGTAATAGATTGCCCTGAAGAGCTGGCTCACATTATAGTTATCCCACAAATATGTTGCTTGTTTTAAAATGTGGTTATGTCATCTATATAAACAAGCATGGAAGAGAGAGAGAGAGAGAGAGAGAGAGAGAGCGAGAGAGCGCGCAGGAAGCACTAGGGCCTCAATATAGCCCAACGAGTCGGCCTGTTTCACACGCTAAGCCAAGTCTCAGCTACAGCTGGTGATTAGCAAGAGAGAGCCTAACCACAAGGCCCAGTTTAGATGACACACCAAACCAAAGCATGGCTTGGCTTGGCATGGCATGGCATGGCATGGCATGGACTAGCAGCAAAAAGGGCTAGCTAAGGCAAAATGAGTGTATCTGGAAAGCTCCTGCCCAGAAGCATGCATGTTTCTGCTGTTTAATTTAGCAAGTTGTGCAAAGCAGCTCTTAGGGTAAAATCCTGCTTTCCATTTGCAGAGAGCAGCTGCAAGAGGGGAGGTGCAGAGGAGGGTGTTGGAAGGGATTGTCTCTCCTCTTCACCATCTCCTTTTGTAGTAGTTTTGTAGTAGTTTTATGTAGTTTTTATGTAGTTTTTCAATTTCATTGTTCTGCATGGGACAATGACAATAAAGATATTGTATCATACCGTACCGTACCATACCGTATCGTATCTCCTCACTGAGTGCCAAGCAAAAGATGGCAAAGTCCAGCAGGCTAACCCTCCTCCTTGCCCTGCTTCTAGTGAAAAGGTGCCACACCATTTCGCTGTTAAAGCTAACCATCAGAATGACGAGCCCCTGTACTGCCTCCATAAGTCACAGGGTTGTTTTTAGTTTATTGAATTTATAAATCACTTTCCAAAACAGAATGTCTCCTTGCTGCCACACTCTTCCTCTTCTCGGCAGTGCCCTGGTGTTCAGGAGGCAGGTGAGCATCACACCCCCAGAAAGAAAAGGTCACACACACACGCGTCTTAGGCACATGTCTGTGCCCAGACCAAGTTCCATGGTGCTGGAGAGTACAGAAATGAAGGTTTAGGTGTTTCAGTGTCACTGTTTTAACAACCAGAGATGCAAAGAGGGCCGATGTCTTTTAGCCTGTGCCTTAACAACTGAGCCAGAAGGTCACAGGGATAGGAAAACTTGCAGCAACCTTTTCATCCATATGAAGAAATACACCTATGCTGAAATTGTATAGAATTGTCATATGGAAGACGGAGCAAGCTTGTTTTCTCCTGCTCCATAGGCTAGGGCCCAAACCAATGGATTCAAGTTATAAGAAAGGAGATTCCATGCCCTCCAACATTACTCAGATGAAGCTGGGGATATTTCTCACTCCAACCCCCCTGACCCTCCTGGACCCACCCCCATTCTCCCCCCACCTGCAGAGTATTTCCTATCAGAAGAAGGGCAAATGCCCTGCCCACTTCACCAACGGGACACAGCACACACACACACACACACACTCCACTGTCCTGAGAAAACTCCTTAATCCCAATCTTATTTTATTCTTTAGTGGATTAAAGTAAAGGTACCCCTGCCCGTACAGGCCAGTCGTGTCCGACTCTAGGGTTGTGCGCCCATCTCACTTAAGAGGCCGGGGGCCAGCGCTGTCCGGAGACACTTCCGGGTCACGTGGCCAGCATGACGAAGCTGCTCTGGCGAGCCAGCGCAGCACACGGAAACGCCGTTTACCTTCCCGCTATAAAGCGGTCCCTATTTATCTACTTGCACTGTAGGGGTGCTTTCGAACTGCTAGGTGGGCAGGAGCTAGGACCGAAAGACGGGAGCTCACCCCGTCGCGGGGATTCGAACCGCCGGCCATGCGATTGGCAAGTCCTAGGCACTGAGGTTTTACCCACAGCGCCACCCGCGTCCCTTTCTTTAGTGGATTAGAATTTATTAATTATGGTCACAGACCAGTTCCAGCTCACAGTTTCAGCTCAGGGAAGTCATAAAACACGATAGGGATATATTTGAATTTGCAACTGGGTATAACAGGGGCAATACAGATATATCAGCGGATAAAAATATATAAGTTAAATCTTAATCACAAAAATATAACCCAAAATTGTCATTTAAGGCCTTAGTCATTATGGTAGCACAGCTTGTTCCCTACATTTTATGGTGGTCACACAGAATTTGGCCACCCTTAGCATGATCTCAGGATCCTTGTCCTCTACCAGGGATTTTAGACATTGAAGTTCAGACCCATTTGGAGATTTCTGTATAACAGGGATGATAAATGCCGAGCATATTTCCCCATAGAAACGGCAGTGTAACAAGACATGAAAGACAGTTTCTACCTCCATCAAGCCGCAGGGGCAGACTCGTTCCGCGTATGGTTTACCCTCGAATCTGCCCTGCATTAAGGCAGATGGCAGCACGTTGAATCTAACGACCGTCTGTATTTAGTAGATGGTTTTTTAGTAGATTTTTTTTTAAAAAAAGTCACACCAATTAGAAAGGAGCAATATTAGATATACATGCGCAAAGCATTCCCCCCCCCCAAAAAAAATCAAGACTCCTTGAGACCTGCTCCGCTTCCCTTTTCTCCCCACCCAGGGCGGCACTGCCCTTTGCCTGCACCTCAGGGCTGGCGCGTCACACAAGGCTGGGGTTTGGGAGTCGGAGCAGCCTCTGCTCCTCCTCATCCGCTGTCCAGAAGCTGCTAGGAGCTGCCATGGGGAGGAGGCTAGCAGCAGCAGCCATGGAGAGGCCATAGCAAGCTCCCTCGCAGCTGCCACTGCCACCCAGGACAAGCGCTGGCTTGTCCTCTTCCCCAAGTTCGGTGGCACCACTACTAGCGGTGGAAATAGGGACATTTCAAGATCAGATCAGAAGCCGGGATGGCTTTCATAATTCCAGGACTGTCTCTGGAAAATAGGGAGACTTGGAGGGATGCTTTCTGACAGTGAGAGCTGTTCAACAACAGTGGAACAGCCTCCATCGGGAGGTTCTCTTATTCCCAAAAATCCTCATGGGGCTAAGACGCTACAAGCATCATGTCCTTGGATGCCCTGACTACATTCTTATTTTCTACAAAGGTGCCAGTCCTTTTGCATTTCTCCTGTTGGCCATGACTATGTAAGGGCTGTCAGGTGGTGGCAGACTTGGCTTGGTCACAAGGGCCCCCTGGCTCGACAGGAAGCTGCAGCCCTGGGTGACCGACAGCCACTCATTCTCAGCCTAGCCTTCCTCACAGGGTTGGTGTGATGGTGAGCAGGGAAGTAAAAGAACAGTCTAAGCCACTTTGAGCTCTCTGAATGATAGGTGGTGTATAAATGTTAAAATAAAATAAAATACCAGTCCTACTGTCAGGGAACTGACATCAGAGCGAGAGGCGAAGGGGAGGCTCACAGATTCTGCTGGTGAAGGACCCAGCAGCAGGGAGAAACAACTCAGTAGAGGGGGAAGCTAATCAGCGCGACACCAGGAAGAAAGGGGGGCAGACGGGGGAATTGGAGAGAGGGCTCCAGGACTCTTCACTGGACATCAGTGAGGAGAGCCCAGGTCCTCCGCTGCCCACGCCCTCCCTGCGCAGAAGACTCCCACACAGTGAGAGGAGGAGGAGACTGGGTGTCAAACAACTTTTATGTTGGAAGAGGTTCAAGAAACGCCCACTGACGGATTCTGCCAGCGACTGAGGCAGCCGCAATGAGCAAGGGCTGTGCAGTCAGAAAGGTTTAACAAGGCTAATTAGCCTAGAGAGGCACCAGTTTACGCACGAGTAACTCATAGCCATTACACCTCTCATGGTGCATTCCTTGTTGTAGCCACAATTTACATTGTTTAGTTAACACTTGTGAAATGTGATCTGTGAAATGGATTATTAATGTTTTAACAATTTTATACAAAGTGCTTTGTAAAGTTTCCCTGAAAACTTGTAGGAACTCATGAAGTTGTACCGATCTGTCACCTGATAGGAGATTCATATGCAGTTTTGCTAATTTTAATCTAAACTGTGTCCATTTCTTGAGGTTCAGGCTGCTTACTCTTCGCTACTTCTCACATCTTGATCATTTGTGGACAATTATGAGCCAGAGTACTTTATTGTAGTAAGACTTGAAAGAAAGACTGTGAAAAGACGAAATGAATATGCAGGGAATCATTTTCCCGTTAATTGTCCTGAAGCGATGTGCATTCAATTGTGCAACAATAGCAGCAACAATAACAAAAAGAACCACACATTTACTCTTCCCAAACATCCTTAAGAGAATTGAGAAATGTTCAATAAACAAATGGGATGAGACAGATGGATTTGAGAAACTTTTGGTTTATGCGTGCAGAGACTGAATGTGGTTCACAGACTTAAGAGAGGTTCTGAAAGGTAGAAGGGTTTGCAAGTCAATTTAAGTAGATGTCAAAAATCTGGCATTTTTTGTATCTGCTGTTTTCTTGGGCTCTAAAAACAAATGCAAAAAGAAAAAGAAAAAGAACAGAAAAAATCTACATATGGATACTGGGTTGGCACAGCTCAGTAAAGGGAAGCCCAGGTGGGTAATCTAATTTTCCAGGTTTAGCTCTTGGGATTCTCCCTGGTCCATGTACTCTGGCAGCCCTGCTCCTCGCTCTCCTTGACTGCTTCTCCCTCATTGAACTGTGTCCTTGAACTGTGGCCATGCCTCTTGCTTATCAGGAGAGAAACATCTGGGCACCACAATTCAAGAAGGACACTGACAAACTGGAACGTGTCCAGAGGAGGGCAACCAAAATGGTCAAAGGCCTGGAAATGATGCCTTATGAGGAACGGCTAAGGGAGCTGGGCATGTTTAGCCTGGAGAAGAGGAGGTTAAGGGGTGATATGATAGCCATGTTCAAATATATAAAAGGATGTCACATAGAGGAGGGAGAAAGGTTGTTTTCTGCTGCTCCAGAGAAGCGGACACAGAACAATGGATCCAAACTACAAGAAAGAAGATTCCACCTAAACATTAGGAAGAACTTCCTGACAGTAAGAGCTGTTTGACAGTGGAATTTGCTGCCAAGGAGTGTGGTGGAGTCTCCTCCTTTGGAGGTCTTTAAGCAGAGGCTTGACAACCATATGTCAGGAGTGCTCTGATGGTGTTTCCTGCTTGGCAGGGGGCTGGACTCGATGGCCCTTGTGGTCTCTTCCAACTCTATGATTCTATGATTCTATGACATCTGCCTCTTGCATGACTGGACAGACATCTGCTGTGCAAAGGTCACATCCCTTGCCCTGCCCACTTTTGCCTACCACCAATGGGAAGGGAAAGGAGCTCCTGCCCAGGGTGAAACTCAGTGGGGCCCTGCTGCCACCGTCACGTGGAAGCTGCTTCCTCGGAACTTGGCCATCTGTGAGCAGAGTCAACCTCACAAGTCTCTCTCTCATCCAGCTGGCACACCGTCAGAGGAGTGGTGGCAACTGCCTAGTGATAATTCCATTCGCGTAGCCACGCTCACCACGACTTCATGATAGAGAAGTTGTTGCAGCTTTGCAAAGCTGTGCGGTGGAAGTAGTGGTGAGGGCTGGGCTGGTGCAGCCGCAGGGGGCTCCCTCTATGCCCCACATGCTGTGCACCTACCCCATGTGGCATTAGCAAACACCCTTCCACTGAACTACTTGGCACCTGCTAAAAACATTTAGACAAGCCTACCCAGATGCTGGGACACGGGTGATGCTGTGGTCTAAACCACAGAGCCTAGGGCTTGCCGATCAGAAGGTTGGCGGTTCGAATCCCCGCAATGGGGTGAGCTCCCGCTGCTCGGTCCCTGCTCCTGCTCACCTAGCAGTTCAAAAGCACGTCCAAGTGCAAGTAGATAAGTAGGTACAGCTCCAGCAGGAAGGTAAACGGCATTTCCGTGCACTGCTCTGGTTTGCCAGAAGTGGCTTAGTCATGCTGGCCACATAACAAAACTGTCTCCGGACAAACGTCGGCTCCCTCGGCCAGTAAAGCAAGATGAGTGCCACAACCCCAATGTCGTCCACAACTGATCTTCACAGTCAGAGAGTCAGGGGTCCCTTTACCTTACCCAGGTGCTTAGAAAGCTGCGGTAATTTTAATCAGTTTTATTATTTTAACTTTTTATACTTTTTAATGTACGGTTCTATTTTTTCAGTTTTATCTTCTGTAAACCACTTTGATGTTGTTGGGCTGTTGTTGTTTTTTACAATTAAGTGGTGTATAAATTTCATGAAATAGATAAAATAAATATGGATGTGTGAATAGGCTGAGAACAGAATGTGCATATTAACCAATGTCAACCCAAGAACAATACTTTTCTGTTGAGGCAGCTCACGAATTTTTGCAAAATAATCATCAAGGGACAGTGACACTTCAGCCATGTGTGCTGTTCATGTGGTGAACATTTGAGCCTCAAAGAAAAGGGCTTTTGTATTATCTCTCCACAATATTATGGTTTTCGTAGAGTTAACTCATATGTTATTCTCTTGTTAATTATGCTGCTTTAGTTAATTTATGAACATAAATTTATTTTAATTTATGTGCACTTTGTGATTGACCTCCTTTGTAATGTTTTATTTTGAAATCTTTTAAGATGACATGTTTCCTGTTAATTATGTTGCTTTGAATGTATACTTTAAATTTGACTTTCTTTAGTAGTGTTTGATTCTGGATTGTTCTATTTAATGTTTTAATGTGTTGTAAACTGCTTTGGGATTTTTTCCTCAAAATTGTAAAGTGTAAATTGTAAAGTGGTGTAGAAATTAAGCCATAATAATAATAATAATAATAATAATAATAATAATAATAATGTAATTCAGTTTTGAGACAAGTTATTGGGACTCAATTAATGTACACCCCTTGAACACAATGAAGCCATCCTTAAGCACAGTGCAAAAATCCATTCCAAAGCCCATTATTGGGGGCCTAATCTGGCCCCTTGGCTGGTTTTATCCGGTTCCTGTGGCAGTAAAAAAAATTGTATGAAAAGCTCAACAACTTTGGTCGGCCCTCATGCACATTCACTTCATCAAATCTGGCCCTCTTTGGAAAAAGTTTGGGCACCCGTGGTTTATTGGGAGGGAAGTTCATTAAGAAACAGCTGGAATCACCTATACCAGATCATAGGAATTTGCTGGAATCCACAGCAAGAGGTGTACGCTGTCTCCTTTTTCTTCTCCAAGCCCAAGGATATATGCCTCAGGATTATGGTCAATGTGTTGAAGACCACCTTGTTTAAATAAGATTTTGAGTGTGTACATGGAAATCACCTTAGCTTACCATAAATTCTTATGTCAATTCTTCTACACCCAAGTCCAATTTCCCTGGGAATAGTTTGCAATTACCTTGAGCAGAAAACTAAACAGCCCCCCACACCTGTGACTGTTAGAAACTGATGACTTTTAGGGCTTAACATTTTCTCTCCTCACTTTACATCCAGCATAAAGAAGAGCTTCGAGGAACTTGGAAGCTTGCTCACAACTTTATGACATTTTGGGTGGTTATATTAAGCTAATAGCTATCTCTAATTTATGTGCGTTCTGCTGAAAAGTAAGTGTACATTGTGTACATATTGTGTGCATTAATTGTACTGTGGCTGCTTTAGAAAAAAACAAACGGGGATTTGGGACAAGATCCTATTTACATAAAAACTTAGAACTGGGCTCCAACGAACAACTTTAGCCTTAACCAAGTTTCAAAGGGATGTGTGTGTATGCACGTGTATGTTGAGGGTGAGAAAAGCTAGTCTTAGAAACCTGTTAGCCTCATGGAACTAGTCATATAGTTATTTGAATCCTGGAAACCTAGATATGTCTTAGCACCTGCTATTTCCAATAAAAAGTCCATGACTCTGAGCATCTAAATGCATGCTCTTCATATCACTCCCTCTCATTACCGTATTTTTTGCACCATAACACTCACTTTTTTCCTCCTAGAAACTAAGGGGAAATGTCTGTGCGTGTTATGGAGCGAATGCTTGCGGGTGGCGGGGGGGGGGGAATCTGCTGCAGTCGTGAGCAGAGGATCCATGGTTCCCGTTCCTTCCCTCCTCCGTGGTTACAAAGCATGGATCCACATGGATCCTCAGGATTTTTACATTGGGCTACTCCAAACTCACTGTCAGATCACATGTCTGTGGCCACAGCATGAACCACAAAAATCATATATCCACTATTTCGTTTAGAATATTTTTTTTCTTGTTTTCCTCCTCTAAAAACTACGTGCGTGTTATGGTCTGGTGCGTGTTATAGAGCGAAAAATACGGTATATAGGACGGTTCTAATTTGGTACAAGTCTGAGTGAAAGGAAGTCACAAGGATTCAAGAAAAGAGAGGTTGCGGAAATTTCAATCTTTGGAAACCTGAGAAACGGCAGACCTTTGAAAACAAGTGAGCATAGGAAATTAACGTCGGTGGGGATTTAACCCTTCATGAATTACTCTTTTTTAAAAAAATGTTTCCAGCAAGCCTCTTTCCCATTAGTGGAGTTAATTTTGTTGTGGTGTTTTACATCTTTGCAAACTGCCTTGGGAAGGCAGGTTGCCCAGAAACGCAGGTTAGAAATCTTTCAGTAAAATAAACAAATATATGAAGTTCAACTGCGCTTAACACCTAATAAGTCAGGAAGAAACAAGCTGCTTATGAAGAAACCTTTCGCATCAGTTATCTGACAACTGACTGCAAGACAGCTGCTCACGTGTAAAACAGAGAGTGTGTGAGAAAAATATTAGTTCGTAAGATAGGAGAAGGAAAATGGCTTGGCATGTTCCTACACACCCACCTGCTCATTTCACAGTTTATGTTATTAAATTACCCAGCACCCTGTGCCTAAGAGAAACCTGCTGAGTAGCCAAAGGGCAATATCTTCACATTGTTAGCAGTGTCTGGAAAAAAGAAATCCCCCAACCAGAGTTAGCCCTAGTAGTAAGAAAATGCCTTGTGGTGCTGTCATGGAATAGAACCGCCGTGCTCATTTGCAGCATATTAATCTCCTGCTCAACAACATCTCTCTGTTAATAGAGAGCACTTACAGCGACTGCTGTGCTCGTTTCACTGAGGAAATATTCACAGCGTGCGCATTAGAAGGACAATTAATTATCCAAAGCTTTATTAGCGCATGTTCTTTATTCTTCCATGTCCCTTGGTAACTAGATATTAATGGCATTGCAGGCACTACTAGAGCACATCCCTCATTCAGGCTGCCAGCCTGATCCTGTAGCAAAAGCTGCACAGATGTAAGCAAGTAGATCAAAGAAATAATAATGCTGGCATCGTGTTTATGAAGCGTATTAAGAGTGTTTCAAAGTATTTCATGTATGCTGCCTACTGGAGCATGTTCTTAAACACTCGATTTGATTTATTAATTAAGAACAGAGATTTGGGCACTAAGGTGGTTCTTTGGTTGGTTTTGTTGTTGCTCATTTAGTTTTCATATTAGATTCAGAGCCGGCATGTTGTAGTGGAGAGCTTTGAGCACTGAGGAGAGAGATAGAGATTTGACATTGTGGCTTCACCCTGGAGCTCAGTGGGTGGCTGGGTTCAAATTAATATCATCACTCGGATCTAACCTCCCACAGAGGGTAGTTATTGGAAAGATCATCTGTTGTATCCCATCACAAGCTCCATGTAAGGCAAAAAGCAAAGGTGGGAAATAAATAACAGCCCAAAGCAGAAAGATCACCAGGGTTGCAATTGTACACAAACTCACTTGGCAGCAAGTCCTTACTTCGTGGTAAATATGCATAGGAAGCTCATGCTGCAGATTCTCCAGTGTCCTGTTTGATGTCTAAATTGATGAATATTAATGGAAAAAGCAAATGCAGGAAACCACCGTTCTGGTATAGTTTTCATCAAAACATGTAGGAAATGTCTTGAAGCAACACAACAACACTGATATCTTAGTCCGCATGCCAAACCCATCAAGATAAAATAACCATGGGATACACCACCCAAACCCAATGGAATAAATGGTCTTTCTTTCTGCTGAGAGGTGGCAGAATTAGGACTTCCACTAAACTTTAGCAGCACGATCCACTGCTTGTTCACTCGGAAGTTAGTCCTGCTGAGTTCAGTGAGGCTTGCTGCCAGGTAAGTCTGCATAAGAGTGCAGGCTAACAGTGCACACCTATGTATGTTTACTCAGAGGTACTGTACGTCCCAGTGGATTCCAAGGGACTTGCTCCTAAGTAAAGGATTGTCGCCTAAGAGAGTTAGAAATAGTTTTGACGAAACATTGTTCTTGTTAACAGATCAGTTTAAACCAGCTACTTAAATAATCCCTGCTGTACATGCAATTGCAGTTCAATAGATGCATTAAAGTTAATTAGATCATAAGCAATTTTATGTCAATTGGAATTTAGGGGTCTGATTATACAGTGATGACTCATATTAGAGAGCAAAAGGTAACTTTCCTGCATTCTTATTAGCCATCTTTTCATGGCAAATTAATTAGCATATTCCAAGAACAACAGAGTGTTGCTTTCATACATATGCGCATTCAGGCTTGTTTTAGGATATTCCCATACACTGATTTCACTCTTAAGTCAGAATACACATATGTCACTGTTGTCCTGTGGTGTTGTTTTTTAAACAGCCTTTAGGTTGCTCAGCCAAGGCATGTTGGTGTTGTCCGCCTGGCATCAGTCAGTCCCTGAGCAGCTAATGGGCAGGTTCCTCCCATCGTCTCCTTCACCATCAGTGGACCTACCCCAAGGTTTATCAAGCTTGAGTTGCACAACTTAGGCTGCAGTCCAAACCCACCTACCGGCGAGTAAGCCCCACTGAATTCAATAGGCTTTACTTCTGAGTAGGCCTGGTTAGGAGTGTGCTGCTACTTGGTCCCTGAGACTTTGCTGGATTTTTCCTTTATTCGTTTAAACAAACTGGTGGAAACAAGGACATAAATCCTCCCCATTGAAAGTGGGAAACTGGAAGACCACCCCCCTTTCTTCTTTCACTGCCACAACCTGCACAGACGTAAATACAACATGCCACGAAAGACGCCTATAACCATAGACACAAGCTCTTTCTTTTCTGCATTATGGGAAATATGCGCCTCGCTTCCCCATCTGAAGCCAGAGTGATCTTCTCCCCTATTACAAATTAATAACGAGCTGATTTATTTTTTTTAATCGATTCCTTACGACAGAGCAATTCTGTCTTCTTCCCATCCGTGGACCA
This sequence comes from Podarcis liolepis, assembly GCF_965112155.1. Classification (NCBI taxonomy): domain Eukaryota; kingdom Metazoa; phylum Chordata; class Lepidosauria; order Squamata; family Lacertidae; genus Podarcis; species Podarcis liolepis. The sequence goes on from NC_139556.1 coordinate 6,357,517, forward strand.
AATGCAAGTGCGAGGTAAACCTCCCACGGCACGCAGACCTTGCGCTTTCAAGCCTTGGGAGGAAGGGGGGGAGGAGCAGGGAGGGGTGTGACTAGGAGCCTGAACTTGCAAGAGCAGCTTAACTGCTGCGTGCAAAATTCTGCACGACGGTGTTGTTCTGCGGGGTCCGGAGAAGTTAAGGATCACGTGCCAGTTTCCTCTCTCCGCTGCCGCTTTTGCGCCCGGATCCGAGCCATGCGGGCGACGTGTCCACACCAGAGAAGCGCCCGGGTATGAAACGCAGTACAGTATATAGGTAATCCTCGCGCGCAGCTCTCCAGTACTGCGTTTTTGCGCTTCCTCGTTTTCCTGGAAAACGGCCCCCCGCCCCACCAACCCCACCAACCCCGCTTGGGCTGGGCATCCGACTGTCAGACTTGTGCCGCCTGAATATGCATGGCGACGGCTTAACTCTTCCCTGCTCGCCACCATCCCAGCGAAGTCAGGCGCCGAGAGAGAGCGCTAGGAAGCCTCGGCAGCCCCAAGCGATCAATGCAGTGGGGAAAGCAATGCAGAAAGGGGGTGAGGGGGAGATAGGAATGTTGGGGACCCTGCACTGGCCGGAAATCCGAGGGAATCCACCGCGATCCAGTGGCAGCAGCATTCTCCGCGGAGAGCCCCAGCTGGTTCTCCCGCCCGGCGCGCTTTAGTGCCCGGGCGAACTCGCGCCTCTTTGTCTGCCCGAGCAGAACTACCTGGGAGGAGGAGGCTGGTTTTGGGGCTGGTTTGGACCCCGCCGAGCAAGGAGCAACCTCGGAGGAAAGGGGGAAACGGCACGAGCAGGAACCACCAGCAGGAAAGAATAAAAAGAGGAGGAGGGGGAAAGGAGCAGGCTTACCTTTGTAGGATAATTTGAGGCGCGGCACGTTGTCCTTCTTGGCATGTTGGCAGCGAGCGCTTTCTGCTAGTAGAAATACTCCCCAGACAAGGCAAGCCGTCCGGCGGGTGCAGCCCATGCTGCAGAAGAGCACTGGATAGTCCTCCCCCCCGGCGCTCCCTTCTGGTCTCCTGGGTGTAGGGAGTTGGGGGGGGGGAGAGCGATGGGTCCACGCAGAAGTTCAAAGCGATCTAAAAACTGAGAGGTAACAGGTGACCCGGATCAGTTTCGTTCAGGAGCGCAGGGTGATCCAAAAACCTCATGGCCAGGTTTGTAACATCTCCTCCTTCTGTTAAGTCACCGGAGCGGAAGGGGACACGCACAGACACACATGGGGGGTGCTGAACACACACACACACAAAAACCAGCTCGCAACGATTCGCCAGCCTCACCCCACGCGTGCAAACACGCGCGGCGTGGAAGGAGAAGGATGGCGAGCCAGCGCGCAGTGGCTCCGAGAGAGGCGCAACCGGTGCAGGGCAAAAGCGAAAAAGGGACCAGAGTGGCGGCTTCTTGGCGCTTTCCCCCGCCAACCTCTCTCGCCTTCAAAAAAGAAGAATCATAACCAAAGCTCTGCTCGGCGGTCGCCTTGTGCCCCGAGCCAATCCCGCTCTGGTGCTCCTCTCCGGCTTCAGTTGCAGGCAGCAGGAATGCCAAACGGGGGCAGAGAGAGACGCAGCAGCAGCACCGAGTTTTCCTGCGCACATGGAGAGGCAGAGATGACACAGGAATCTGCAGAGTTTTTCTCTCTCTCTCTCTCCCTCTCCCCTCCTCCCTTCCCCTTCTTTTTAACCCAACACTCTCTCCAGAGTGCCTGACAATGGGAGAACAAGCGCAGCACAGCCCACTTCCCTTCCTCCTGCTGTCACCAAGCACACATGCAAAAAACATCGAGCCAAGGATTTGCGGAGGGACCAGTTCGGGAAAGGCAGGGAGCAATAAATTTCGCCATCAAATGCGTGAGCTTTCTCTCCCACTGCCGTTTCTCCCTCCCCTATCTTAAGGAAAAGTTTCTCTCTCTCTCCCCCCCCCCCCGTTAGTCCTTGACTCTTTCTACTGTCATAAATAATCCATCTGAACGATAGTGTAATTTTGTTTTTACTCCGTTGCTGATAACAAAAGGGGAAAAGAGAGAGAGAGAGTTAGAGAGCCTTCCATCAACGTAACTTTACTACTGGAGTTTAATTTAAAGTCTTGTTAAGAAACCCTCCTCCCCAAGAACCTCCCAGCCAGCAAGAGAAATTCCTAGTTAAAAAAAAAAAAGTCCTCGTCAAGACACATATAAGCCCAATGAGACTTGTAAATTATGCAGGGGATTCTCTCAAGATCTCTCCCCCCCCACCTTAAATTAAAAATATCCATTTTTTCCCTCTCTTTGGGGAAGCTCTGGCTTTATGAAGCAATCTGTTAGTAAACTTGCTCCCCTCTCTCAAGGGGCAAAGGAAGATCCAATATATATGCACACTTGAGCATTCATTTGATGAGATCATGGATTCAGTTTTGTCAAGAATCGAGAAAAGATTTGTTTGATATATATTTGTGCTGATGTCTGTTAATGAAATATTGTTCACGTGTCCTCATCAGGGCACATATTCTCAAGGAACCATTATTACTGAGAGTCAATGTGGGGGTGTGGATCGATGAGTATCACACCAGGGCTGGAAAAGCTTAGGTTCAAATCTCCATTTAGCAATGAAACTCGTTTCATGTGAGTCTTGGGTCGCCTTCAGCTAGTCACTGAATGATATTCAACTATGTTTTACTCAGAGTAAGCTCACATATGTTCACATTGCCACTTACTCCACTTTCAGTGTGTGCTCCCACTGCTAGTTAATGAAGGCATATTCATACGACTTCAGCCACAATCCATATAAATTATGTAGTTACTTGACAAATACTGCTGTATGACATGTTTCTTCTCCAATTTAAGCCACATTCTCTTAAGAATGGTGCAGACATTTGATAATGAAGTTTTATTAACAGTACAATAAAGGACACTCAAGCTGAAGCAAAGAATAATAAGAAGAAGAAAAGAAGACAGGTGGAAAAATACAAGATTCTCTCTCACAAGTGTATCCCAACTTTTGTCTCATGCAGAAAAATGCACCCCTCTCTTCTCCCAGCCTCTCACGCTGGGAAGAACTCTTACACAAGGTTCTTCAAACTGCCCATCATCTTCATCTCTATGCAATTCTTACCCAAAGACAATATGAAAGAATATTAAGAACGGTGTAAACATTTGAGACAACCATCGCACATGCACAGATGAGCATGCACGCACAGATGGCAGCTTCATGTATAGGCGTTCTGGGGTGTGTGGGTTGCAGGGCTGAGGAAACCAAAAAGGTTATCTGCATCAGGTGAAAGCCTCCCTGTTCCTTCGTTGTGAAATTTAGTTTTCTCAGACTGAACCAATGAAACTGTTTGGACCGTGTGTCCACTGGCAAAGTCAGCAGTGGGAAGATCAGGCTGCAGTGCCTTCTTCCACGCATGTATCTGCACTGATACCCCCCCAAAGAAGCAGTGGATATCAACCTCACAGCACCAGAAGCTCCCTCTTCTGGCAAACCACTGCAGGGAGAAAGCTGTCAGAGACTCCTATTTGAACCTCTCATTTTGGAGGATAACTTAATGAAGACATCTGGTCTCTGGAAGAAAGCCTCATGCAGACATGCTCATACAGAATGCTCTATTTTTGCATTCCCAGATTTTCCAGATCGTTCACAGCATAAGCAAATAGATGCGAAGCCAGCTTTTTCTAAACATGCTTGTTGTCCAAAAGTGTTTATGGTTCCTTGCCCCGATGTTTCAAACTGTTCCAGGATGAAATAATTGACATATGTTTTAGGCTAGTGAAATACAAGGATGCAGAGACTGCATCGGTCGCAACACAAGGTTACTCACATAAGAGGGAACATCTATTGATTTTAATCACTTTTTTAAACCTTGTCTTTAAAGTCAGAGAAATCTACACGAGAATGTGAAGGTTTCAGTGTAACTGCAAAAATGATTTAATGAGAAAGGAAGGATTCTGTGTGCAGTTTGGATTGAATTTGGAAGAAAAAGCTATCAAGCCTCTTGCAACTTTTCTGAAATAGAATATAATAGGAAAGAATAAAAAAGGTGACGGTACTTTTTATCACCTTTGGTGGACGTGCCTGAAGATTAAGGCTTTCTGGGAAATGATATATAATGAAATGAAAAAAGTACTTAAATGTACTTTTCCCAAGAAACCAGAAGCCTTTCTCTTGGGCATTGTCGGCCAATTGGTGCCAAAGAAAGACAGGACTTTTTTATGTATGCTACTACAGCAGCAAGAATTCTCATCGCAAAGTATTGGAAGACACAGGATCTACACACTCTGGAAGAATGGCAGATGAAGGTGATAGACTATATGGGACTGGCTGAAATGACTGGCAAAATCCGAGACCAGGGGAAAGAGACCGCGGAAGAAGATTGGAAGAAATTCAAAATTTATCTTAAGAAATATTGTAAAAATAATGAGTGCTAAAATGTTGAGGTTATAGAAAAAAGGGGATTACAGCTGCAAAAGATCAAGTAAAAGAAAAGAACAAGGGAAAATTAGATAAAATCAAGGGGGAGGATTTGCTGAAACAAATTTGGAAATTGGGATGCAGAAAGGGAAGGTACGGGGAAGTCGGTGAAGTAAGGTTTAAGAAAAAAGGATTTGAAATTATACATGTTTGTTTATGTGTTTGCTTGTTTGTATTGTGTATTGTTTGTGTTTATATAAATTGTGAAAAACCAATAAAATTTTTTATAAAAAAAGGAAAGAATAAAGAAGGAGATGGAAATTTGGATTCTTTTGAAAAATAAAGATTGATAAGTGTGGTTGGAAGGAAATGAGATTGGGAGACATGGACTTGGGTGTGAATTAAGGACCATAGGAGCTAACCTAGGCGCCATGGGGACATTGGCCCCAACAATAAAATATTTGAGGGGGGTGAGGCCAGTTGATTGGCATTCCCATTCAAATGGTGTGTGCAGGTACTGAATCATGTGATTGATTATGTGGGGCAGGGCTTACCTGGCCCCCCACAATATTTTATTTAAGTTGGCACAGCTGTTAAGGACCATATAGTAATTAAATAATTATGCATTGATGCCCTAATAAATAAACACAGTGAAGAAATTTTTGGAGAATATAAAGGAGAAGGATTGAATGTTTCCTGATATTTTAGGTAATGTTGGAGAACTATTGTTGATTCTTATATATAACAACAATGGGAGAATCTTCTTTGGGCTTCTTGCATTGAAAGAAATGAATGAACTGGAGAGTCTCATATAGGAGACTGGAAAAATATCACCTAGCAGAGGGAGGAACAGCTGAATATTAATTTAGAGTGAACATTTGACTGTCTTGAAGAATTATTGTATATATAACTGACAGATGGATAGTTGGAAGTTCTTTTTACCTATTTCTTTCTTTTTATCTATCTTTATCTCTTTATTCTTTTTTAACCCTCTTTAATATTCTCTGTTATTATATTTTGAAAAAAACTTCAATAAAACTGTATTATTAAAAAAAGAAAGAAGAAATGGCACAGTATTGGCATAGGTGTTTTAGCAGAGTTACTGGATGGTAGTATTATGCATGGCTTGTGATGGGCTGCATGCAGTCAATTTATGCAGCATCCTACAGCAGAGACAATATTCAATTCAAATTTTAGTCTTGATTTTTTCCACATTTTTCTTTCGAAATTCATCTCTGAAGGATTTTAAAAGCTTTAATCACGTAACTAATTTAAAAGCAAGAATGACAAGCAATGGAAAGCAATTCAGATTAGGAAAATATAATCTGATTTCTTTGAAGGTTAATTTGAGTTTAACCCCTGCCCCACCAAAAATAATAATCCACTTAATCTTTGTTCTTAATGGCATTTCAGCCACCACAAAATCAGCTATACTGGAACAATGCAATCAACAATTTGATGGAAAGTTCATTATAATTGTACTCTGAGAAGCAGAAAGAAAGGATGGGGTTGGTACATTATACCGAAACAGAATGCCATTCTAGCTTTCTTCGTACACACTTCTTTGTGTGATGGCACAGGCGCCACATACCAATAAGATTAGTTCATTTTACTCCTTGATTCCAACTACGTGTTGTTGTTTCTTATTTTGCAATGAGGTTTTAACTGTTATGAAGCAAAACCTTAGCATTTTCTTGCTTCCAATTTCATCGTTTAATAGACAGCACACCAACGGGATACAAAGGAGATCTCCTTGCATGTTCAACAAACCCCTTCTGCTTCCTGAGTTTAATTCATTAATCCCACCACATCTTATCTGACACACTCAGCAGTTCCATTGATCTCTGGCATTGTTGAGAAAATAAGATCCAAACATAATGTTAGTTTTGGTCATTCCCACACTTGTTATCCTTGTGGACGCTCATGCTCTGGGGGCAATGGATTAACACTCCAAAATGACAAGAGACGCCTGTCTGTTTTCCATGGATTACTTACTGCAGACAGTCACAAAACAGAACAACCCTTGACACAACGAGATTATCTGGAGAGGTGGCTCAGTGAATTACACTTTTTATCTGAGGGGCACAATGCAAACAAAACATGAAATCAAGACTTGACCCACAATCAAGACTTTGTAAAATGTGTCGTTTGTGCCACGCTGTTGGTGTATGTGGAAATAAAAATGCTTAAAGAAAAAAAATAGTATATTTCTAGCTTTACTTGCTCAAAGAAGGCAATGATATTTAAGCATTTTCGAGCTGTGGTTTTCTAACTTGTACCTTCAGGAAACCATTTCACACTGGTTTCTCTGCCAAGAAACATATACTGCGGAGGGTTGAATCTGCAACCTTTTTCCTAGGGTTTGCATGGGTTACTTGGTCACATCTGCTGGGTTTGACTCTCTCCATTCCTCAGCTGATAGTATACACTGGAACCTATACAGCCCTCCTTCATTACTGTGCATGCCAGAGCAAAACCTGTAGCGGTTGGGCAAGCTGACAATCATACATTTCCCCCCTCTGTCCTGATCATCAAGGAATGCCAATGAGCTCCCAAGGAACTCCAGAGTTCCTATGATTAGAGCACACCTCTATATAGTACACAAAGATTTTCATTTAAGTTATCTCAGATTTGCATGAAGGTTGAACAGTCCCTGTATTGCAGATAAGTGGGTTGAGGCTGATGGAAGCCACCCAGTGAGTTCCTGGTCGAGATAGGATTTGATCTGGAAACTCCCTGGTTCAGAGCTCGGCGTCTTTCTGGTCTCAAATTCAGTTTGCCACATTTCTGCACCATGAATTCCTCATGAAAATTCACCTGCATTCATTTCTTCTGATGCACAGTTTTGTATGCAAACTTATCTAACATACATATTTTTGCAGGCAATCTTCCTAATATAAGGTATGTCATTTTTATCAATATACACTACATGGGGCAGTGGTGGTTCTGCACACCTTCCCTTAACAGACACAGCTTTGTAAAAGAAAAAAAGAGTGTTGAGAACTGTGTCATAAAATTCAGAGAAGTGCAAATATCTACGTAGAGCTGCATCTCAGTTCACATTATGTTTTAGGAAGTGCAAATTAGGTAGGTGAATGGCACCAGATATTTCCCCCATTGCTTTTAGTCATATATGGTGTATCTGAAAAATGTGGAGATTGAGACACTTTGCAGCTTCCCTACCTGGTTACCAAGACACAATCTTCTCTTATCACAGACAACTAGGCAAGTGGTTATAAACAACTTCAAATTCTTACTCTGATTCAGAAACACCTTATGTGAAATCATACCCCCCCCCCCCCCCAATCTACAGACCTTATTCCTCATACTATGTCTGGGAACAGAGTTGTTTTAAAACAGAATGCTCTGAATCTGCTTCAAAGCTGAATATGTCTTCCTTTACCCCCATCTCAAAGTTTTGTTTCCAAAAGATGTTAACATTTAAAACATGTACCTGCGACTGTGAGGTAATGCACAATACCTCTGAGTTTTGAACAGAACACACAAACATAATGTTGTTGTGTTGGTGTTGTTAATGACTGAAGGCTCCCTGTTGGGAGGGGGGGGAAGCACAAATAGCCCATGTACAGTTTTTAAATAATATAGACCACAGGGGGGCAGAAAGCTTCCTTTCTTCAGCCCCACATCAGCAAAGTACTTAAGCAGATGCTCAGCATTTAAACCCATATAAAGGTCCAAGGGAGGGGGAGGGGGTAAAGCTTGGTTAAATCAGGATATTAATTCCCAATCACTCTGCCGCCTTTTTCTGGACCCAAAGCTAAACTTCAGAAGATAAGGAAGCTGTGGTCATTCTTTTTAGTTTTGTCATCAGCATGGATCAGGGGACTAACTAAACAGGAGACAAGTGTAGCACAACCATCAGTGTATCTGAGTGCATGCTTAAGTAAAGGTAAAGGGACCCCTGACCATTAGGTCCAGGCGTGACCCACTCTGGGGTTGTGGCGCTCATCTCACTTTATTGGCCGAGGGAGCCGGCGTACAGCTTCCGGATCATGTGGCCAGCAGGACTAAGCCGCTTCTGGCGCACCAGAGCAGCGCACGGAAACGCCATTTTACCTTCCCGCCAGAGTGGTACCTATTTATCTACTTGCACTTTGACGTGCTTTCGAACTGCTAGCTTGGCAGGAGCAGGGACCGAGCAACGGGAGCTCACCCCATCGTGGGGATTCGAACCACCGGCCTTCTGATCAGCAAGTCCTAGGCTCTGTGGTTTAACCCACAGCGCCACCCACGTCCCTGAGTGCATGCTTAGGTGGGGATTAATTAATTTATTCAAATTCCTTCCTACCTCTCCTAAGGTGATTCAAGGTGATTGCAAAGGTCACATCATTCCGATAATTAAAATAACGGGGAGGGCAACCCAAAATAACTGAAGCAGATAACGTGGTAGAAATTATGAAGGAGCTTTGGAGTCACCTCCAAGGAAGCACTTCCCATGGATGTTCTGCTCTTCTTCAGAAAGAGACCAAGGCCCTTCCAGAATATTGGGGAGGGGGATATTGACAGTACTGTACGGCTCTTTTTTTTTGTCAGGATCACAGTGCATGCAGAAGGGAGCTTTAACTCTTCTTCCTGGTTCCTGTCCCCATCAAATTGCAACCCACCCAGTGGAATTGTTAATGGAAGGGAAGCTTCTGTTGGCCCAATGAGAGCTTTTCTTCCAGGGATTTCCATTGGATTTCCATTGGGACTGCAATGAGGGAGGAAAAGGTGAATACTGCCCTCCCCAGGCACTGTGGTCTGATGGATATCCCCTCTCACCTACCATTAGTTTTAAAATTAAATGCAGACATAGTTGCTAATGACACTGTTAGTGATATGTCTCATTTGTCCCTAAGTCACTCCTTAGATCTTAGAACCACACTAGTATTGCCCAGTTTGCTTCAACTCTCCCAGCTTTGCCCAAGGAACTTTTGTTGCCATATAATACATGCTTGAGAAGAAGATCCACTCCGTTTGTCCATGTCTCGCACTTTCAGTCTCTGAAATGATTGAGGTGTGTTTGAGACAAAATCTGCACAAAACCCACAAGAGAATCTGAGCACAACATCTGCTCTTTTCATTGCTTTTTCTGTTGCTACCCCTCCTTCTCTCTCCTCCAGAATGGTTCATTAGTATGTGACAAAAATACTACAACAAAATTATAATAACAGGTTGTCATCGTTGCACATATCTGCTGTAGTTGCTTGCCTTCTCAGGCTGGAGAGAAGAACATTTTTTTTTAATGAGGCATTTTCTGATATTGAGAATTAGAAACAGTGAATCTGTCAAACTGTGTGTGGGTTTGAGAGTGCAATGTTCTGAAGAAGATCAAAAGAGATCATGCAGAAAGGAGGAGCAAAATAGTTGGTAATAATAATAATAATAATAATAATAATAATAATAATAATAATAGTTATTTAATCACCCCAAAGACATTCAGATAAAGTGAGTAGTAGGTAAACTGTAACCATTCAGGAAAACTCAAAGCAAACTTTTAGTAATTTGATGTTCCAGTAATAGGTGAAAGCAAGAATGCTGGCAGTGTGAGCTCTGTGATCAAAAAGAAAGCAAACTCAATGACAGAGTAAAATGATAACACACATTATCTGTCTTGCTTTTCTTGATAAACACCACAAGGATTTATTTCTTAAAGAAAAGAAGGAAGGAAGGAAAAATAAGGGAAAGAAATGCTTCCTTTCTGCTGGGCTAATTCTTCAACAAATTGGAAAAAGCTACTTTCTTGCCTCTTTGTGTACAAGTGCTTCCCGTGACATTAAAGTTCCAAACATTTGAGATAAACAGGGATAAAAGCATCAAAGTGTCTTTTCAGGGATGTTATATAAAAGTGACTCCAATGAAGAAGAAAAGGGTCAGGTTAGTCACAAACCCCAAAGAAGTGATATGCTTCACAATTTTACTGGAACCATTTATTATCAATTCCTGTCTTGCCATTCAAACAGAAAAAGGTAATAATAATTAGATGTCAGGGCAACATTATCAGTGCCATGAAGACGTCATTTGAGCAGTGCCTTCCTACTCAGGAGTAAGCCCCATTGGGTTTAATATGGGGCTAACTCTTGGGTAAATGGGTATAGGGATGCTGCCTAAAACATCCAACTTGTTTATGAAGATGACTTGATTTGTGAAGCTGCATAAATTTTGAAAGGAATACTCAAGGGGGGGGGGGAATGGAACGGACCAGAGCTCAGTTTCCTCCATCTGTCCAGTATCAGTGACCACAAGATCTGGAATACAGTGTCCACTCCTGGGTGCCACATTTTAAGAAAGTCAAAAGTGGAATGGGGCAAACAGGAAGGTGGATGCTTGGAAACCAAGTCCCACGAGGAACAGCTGAAAGACCTGGGTATGTTCAGCTTGGAGAGGAGGAAATTAAGAAGACACACGATAATGGGCTTCAAATATCCAAAGGGCTGTCATTTAGGACACAGGTCCCCCAACTCCAACCCCATGGACCATTTGAAAATTGTTGAACGTCTTGGCTTCTCCAATGCAAAATGGAGCCGAGAAGGTACAATCTGTAGCAGAGAAGCTTGGGATGGAAGGGGGTTGCTCCCACAGAACTTTTTCCTGACTCACTGTTTCCCCCTACAAGTCCCACTAGTGCCTTCCCACCCTCACTTCCAACCAAGATTTCAGAAATGTGTTTGCAGGAGGAAAACCCGCAGGCAGTAGGAGGACTAACTAGGAAACGTTATTCCCTGACAGTTCAGATTTGCACAGGAGGAAGAAGAAGTGAGGTTTTAAAAGCATGGAACTGAGGTGGAACATACAGTACTGTAAAGTCTAAAGCACAAGTCTTTGAGAAAAGGGCAGGATGCAAATGGGAGGAGGGAAGGAATATCTCAGAAGAAACAGAAATACCCCAATTGCTCTGCATACTCCTTCAATGCAGGCTAACATTACTACATGGCAATTGCTCGGCTGATTTCCCTTATGAACATAGGAGTGTAAAAAGAACCTGCTGGATGAAGCCCATGGCCCATCTAGGCCATCATCCTCTTCTCACGGCGGCCAACCAGGAGTCTGTGGAAAACCCACAAACAGGATTCAAGCTCAAGAGCAGTCCCTCCTCCTATGGTTTCCAACAACTGGTATTTTTACAACTGACTACTTAGTTAGGAGAATTTGAGGGAGCATCATGGAGTGTTGACTTTCTTGGTCTGTTTTACCACACACAGAGAGAGACACACTGTGCCGATCACACAGGGCCCCTGGACATTTGACGGTCTATTGACCCTGTGCCACCACTGTGATTGCTTTCTTCGCTGCCACCACCCCGCTTCTCACAGGGACACACAGAGTCCAGACAGTTGTTAACATTAACAAATAATCAAGTTTATTTTTAAATGCAGGAACAAGCATATGGTTTCAGTTTCTTTTTCTCTTGTCAGTTTCTTAATCTTAGTTCCTAACAACTACAAACTGATCACTCCAACTATCTATCCAACTCAATCTAACAATTCCTCTCACTATCTCACAATACAACTCTACCAACCCACTGCCCTTTCCTCCTTCTTCCTTCTCCAACTCCCAAACCTCAACTCTCAACTCCCAAACCTCAACTGACTTTCAAAACTTCCCACTCTAACTTTTACTCCCCCCTTGCATCCTCACTGGCCAATCACATCACACCCATTTTAACCCTTTCCTTATGACCCATCCTAGGAGGCAAATGCCACACACACACACACATTTGAATATACAGCATTTTTTCTATAAAAAAGAGGGAATGTTCTTGTGATAGTTCGCGCAAAGGCAATTATTCTTCTGTACTTCGATATCATGTCTAAAATTATTTAAGAACACATATAAAGAATACCACTTTACATCTGTTATTCACATTAAATAGTCTTTTAATGTGTCCATTTGAGATTATTCTTCAAATCATTTCTCTTTCATTTCTTCCTCCCACCATCATTTAAACTACATCCATCCTACAGTTACCACATATCAAAGTTATCAACAGTTTCTGAAAGCTTTCTGTATTTTTCTTTTAAAATTATAATTACCTCCCTGTGCATTCCCCCTCCCCGTGAGTGTTTATCTCCACCTTCAAGTGAAATGGAACAAGAATACATTCACGAGAGACAAAACTTCCATTGTTTATCCTCATCAGTACAGACTAGGCAGTGAGGAGGAAAAAATGAGGCATCTGTTGAATACAGATGAAGGCAGCAAAGTTGTGGGCCTTGAAGATTTGAAACTGGAGACTTCATTTGCTTTTAAGCAGACAGCTATCTCGTCTTATTTCCATGTAGACACACTCCAAGTACCATGTCGGACCTCTGGCTCCATCCAGCTCAATATTGTGTCTTTGACTGGTAGATGCTCTCAGGGTTTTCAGACAGAACTTTGCCTTTAGATACTTGAATTAAAAATGCCAGGGAAGGACTGGGAATGCCAAGGATTCCATATTAAAAACTGGAAGCTCTTAGAGATGCTGTTGCAAAAATATATATGCAATTTTCTGAAACCAGTATAAAAATTCTGTACAGTGGTGCCTCGCAAGACGAAATTAATTCGTTCCGCGAGTTTTGTCGTCTTGCGATTTTTTTCGTCTTGCGAAGCACGGTGTCGGAAAAGTTTTGGAAAAGCTTCAAAAATCACCAAAGTCTTCAAAAACCTCAAAAAAGGCTACCACACCGCGTTCTATGAGTTGCTCCTCGAAGTCAAGTCGCAACTGTATTAACGGTTTTAAGAAAAAGGAAACAAACTTGCAAGACGTTTCCGTCTTGCGAAGCAAGCCCATAGGGAAAATCGTCTTGTGAAGCAGCTCAAAAAACAAAAAAACCCTTTTGTCTAGCGAGTTTTCCGTCTTGCGAGGCATTCGTCTTGCAAGGTATCACTGTATGTCCTCTTACAAGTCAGTTTGAGGATATTATCAGTGGCATCATCAATGACTAAAGGGGGAGCAGTGATGGGATATACTCACAGATGTTCACTGCAAAAGCAATTTGCTTAAATAAATAAGCAAGAAAGAGAGATGTATCTCAAAGATGCTCGAAGGGACAGCAGTTTATCATTAAATTAGTTCAATGCATTGTCCCAAGTGCCTTTTCAAAGGCTTATTCACTCACTCCCCCACCTTATACAAAATGCTCAAAAATCCCATTTCAAAGACTTTGTCCTCTGTGAGAACTGGCCTACAACGCAGAGGGTTCACACTGACTGTCCCTACATTTGGCACCAGACATCGTTGTGAAGAAAAATTAAATGGCCAGAAACACACAGACAGTCCAATCCTAGAATTAAGTCCCATTGAACTCAACAGGGCTTACTTCTGTGTAGATATGTATAGGATTGCACCGTGAGATTTGAACACTTTATATCCTTCTTTGCATCAGGTTTGCATCAGAGAGGGAGACAACATCCATCTCTTGTGCCTTTAAGCTGTGCTGCAAGTCCTCTCTTTGTTCTTTTAAAGAAAAGGATGCAAGATTACGACCACCTTAATTTCACCTTAGGAGGTCCTTTGAACTGCTGGTGAATAACTTTAACTTCATTGTGCTTCAGTTAGAAGAGTGCGTGGAAAACTAGAATTAGCTTCCCCAAGGGGCTTATTGTGTTGGCAAAGAAGCAAAATGCCTACAAAGCTCCTGAGCTGCTCTAAGGTTTGGGGGTTTTGTTTTGTTTTCACTCTGGCAGAGGGCGGGGAGGAAAAGGAAACATCTTCAAACAAAGATCTTCAATTTTCTGCTCAGATATTTAACAGACACTGTCTCTTAGTTCTCCCTCCAGTGACTAGGGATGGGGAAACATTCAATTCGCTTTGCGCTTAAAGCGAAGTCATCCATTTCACCCTTTCCAAAGGAATATTAGAACTGAAACAAAGCCATGATCCGAAATTTGTACTTATCGAAATTGTGCAATGTTCACAAAATGCATATATTGAAGGAAAGGGGGCCTTAAATGAAAATTTTTGAAAATAACTCAAAATATGCATTGCCGTTAATAAAAGTATTGCAAAAATGTGTACATGAGTCAAAGCTACAGCTAAAGCAGGCATAGGCAATCTCGGCCCTCCAGATGTTTTGGGACTACAACTCCCAGCACCCCTAGGTGGTCCAGTGGTCAGGGATGATGGGAGATGTAGTCCCAAAACATCTGGAGGGCTGAGTTTGCCTATGCCTGAGCTAAAGTATGTTTATTAGGAGAAATGAGCAGTATAATGCTAAATAATTTTAACGAGGGTTTTTTCAATATGAAGGCTTGATTGCTGGTAATAACGAGAGACATTTGTAATGCACCTGAAAAGCATGTTCAATGGGGTGTGTGCTTACATTACAAAGCAGTATATAGGAGGATAGCCCTAAGCAGTAATTACTTTTATCTCTCATCTCTTTTGTATTTGTATAACATTTTTCTATGTGTACTCAATTTTTTCTCAATAATCCTCACAACAGACCTCTATAATAAGTCAGAATGATTATCAACATACTACAAATACTGCATAAAGACAACCCCGTCAGTTTTTGACTGAGGTGAGATTTGAATTCGGGACCTCCCTGCTTACAGCCCATTCTCTTAATGGGCTGCAGTACATTATACCATTCGTATAGGATTGCATGGTTCATCCCTATGCTAAACTGGTACCGTTAGAATGATGTGAATCTGGAATAACAAATTCAAAACAAAATGTGGCCCTTGAAACAGCAGCTGTTGCTTAACGGAAACTTCTGTGAAGTATATTCTGTATATTCTGTATATATTCTGTATATTCTGTTAAGGAACAGGAGTCCTTTTGTAGCCAGCACAACTTATTTACTCTGGGTCCCATTTTTCATTCTGTCTTTTCACAAAGCCAGTGCATAAAAACAGAATTGCTGTTGTTCCATAGGAATGCATTGGCTTTTTCTCCTTGATCCCCACCTGACATCATAATCCTCTGTTTGTGACATAGTAATCATTTCAACAGTGCCCATTTGTGAGAGCCAAAAGCAAGGGTTTAAAACTTGATCTGAAAAATGCTGTTTGCTATGATACCTCCCCTAATATCGTATTGACTTACAGTCCTAACACACTAATTTCAGCCAAGTGACATGAAATATCCTTGCGTACATGGGAGTGGTGCGCTTGGAACAATTCCTTTCAGAGAATCCCCTGCAGAGCTTAGGGCTTTATCAGTTTCCTCACCACCACCATCCAACCCCAAAATATTATGTGGTTGCTTGTTTAAGACATGTCAAACTAAGAGTTGGAACATGATTCAGTACAGCCTTGTTTTTAAATCACTCCTTAAATCTCTCTTTCACACTCACACACTGCTGCATAGCATGCCGCCAATTTGTGTGGCGATGACAGCCACCTGCTCAGAAATAATTATCAATGCAATTTTCAGGTATGCTTTTATGCGATGAAGGTTTCAAATGGCAGTGGCTGAGCTACTGACAATCACATGGTTTGGGGCTGGGGCAAGCAATGTGGGATTCTCCAGATGTTGCTGGCCTTCAGCTTCCATCAGCCTCAGCCAGAATGGCCAGTGGTCAAGGATGGTACGAGTTACAGTTTAAAGTCCGTGAGGGATGGCTCAGTTGGGAAATAATGAGACTCTTCATCTCAGGGTGGTGGGTTTGAGCCACACAATGCAATGCAAAAGATTTCTGCATTGCAGGGGATGGAAGCTTTTAATGTTTGATGTATTATAGTATTTTAATATTCTTTTGGAAGCCGCCCAGAGTGGCTGGGGTATAAATAATAAATTATTATTATTATTATTATTATTATTATTATTATTATTATTATTATTATTATTACTGCATGTTCCTCATGGTCCCTTCCAACTCTACAATTCTATGATTCTAAGTCTCTATGACATCTGGAGGACATCATGCTGGAGACCCCTGGAAAAGGGGAAGAATTTCTATGGGTTATATAAAGGGAAACTGGCTGAAGTCTAGTTCAAACTGAGGTCAAATTGAGGTCTACCTGAGCCACCCTACATAGACCAGGCTGGAGGATTCCACTGCTTCCCCCTGTCCAGCTTCAAAGATATGGGAGTTGCACATATCTTCCAGTCAAGGGTTGTCCTTGCAGGGAATATTTACACTTCAACTGTTGGGTAAGGTTGATTTGACACACCCTCCGCCCCGTTCCCATTGCAGATCTTCACTCACCCCTTCCCTGGTGGGATGCCTGTGCCATTTTGTGGTTCACCTCCAGTGCCAAAATGTCTTGGTCCTGGGTTTTACAAATAATATTGCTGCCCCTGTCTCCAAGCAGCAAGAGACTCCAGGGGTTTCAACACTTACCCAGGGTTTGGTTTCCTAGGAATGAAGGGGACTGTGGTGTCTTTATGATAACTGCTTTTGTTTGCAACATGTTGTATATACAACCTGAGCGTAGGATGGAAGGATCACACCTTTCCTGCTGGCACCTAAGATGACGTGAAGGCCCTTCTTCAGGTACCTCCTCACTCTGATGTTCAAGAAGAACTTAGAAGAGTTCTCTGTAGTTTTGGAATGCTATCCCCAGTTTGTTTGGAGCTTATAATAATTATATTTTTGGTGTCGGGCAAAGACTTTTCTGTTCACCTAGCTTTCTTAGGATTTAATTGATTGAACACTGTCACACTTTTCATTTACCATATTTTTCACCCTATAGGACGCACCGACCCATAGGACACACCTAGTTTTTTGGGGGGGAAATCAAGGGGAAATTTTTTATTCCCCCCCCCCAGGTTTGCGCAGCCATCCCCAAGCTAGAAGAGGGAGACGAAGTGCTCCGTCTCCCTCTTCTGCCTTCAAGGACAGCTTGCCCCGCTGTCCCCCGAGTTTGTGGGGCTGGCGGGGGGAGAAGCAAGCTTGCTCCCCCCCGACAGCCTCCAGATCAGGTCTGGGAATAGCGGGGTGGCGGCGCTGCGCCTCCCCGCTGCCCCCCGAGCTTTTGGGCTGCAGGCTGCTGCCCGCAAGCCTTGTGAGCCCGCGGGACATCCCACCGGGCTTGCAAGACTTGCGGATAGCTTCCTGAAGCCTGGAGAGCGAGAGGGGTCGGTGCGCACTGACCCCTCTCGCTCTCCAGGCTTCAGCGAAAGCCTGCATTCGCCCCATAGGACGCACACACATTTCCCCTTCATTTTTGGAGGGGAAAAAGTGCGTCCTATAGGGCGAAAAATACGGTACTACTGAATTGTAGTCTCTGTCAACTGGATTTGTGTTTTAGCCTTATGAAACTGTCCTTGCTCTTCTCACATCAGTGGATGCGATTAGAGCTGCATTGTGCTTCCTCAGTTATTGCCTTCTCAGGTTTATTTTCTGTAATGCCATTAAGCTGCTTGATTTGTTCACTCTTTAGAGAACATTGCTATCGAATGATCTGTAAATATAAAAAATAAATGACTATCACCAAGCTACAATGTTTCCCTTGTTCCTTTCCCATTTCTATTACATTCAGACTCAAAATATTTTGCAAAATCCCAAATAATGCAAATAGAATATTATATGAAGGTTATAAAAATATGTGCAGTGCATTTTCTTTGTCAGAGAAAGCCTGCTAGGCTAAGCTTCAGTCCCATTCTGTGAGACTCCTGGCTCTTTCTTCAACTAGCCTTGGCTTTGCATTCACAACTTGTTTCAGAAAGAGAAACCCCCTTTTTTCTTATTTCAAAAAGTGAACTCTGCAGACTAGTCTTTTAGAAAGCCATCGATTTTTCATAAGCCATGGTCTTATCCACATATTTTGAAAGAGTTAGCGATCAACATATGTTACTTTGAAAAAGTAATGATACTGCGGGAGGATACTGTCTAGTCATATCACATTACAAAGCTTTTTGTGTGTGTCTTTTTTATATTAAAACACACACACTCCCCAAACCAAAACTACAGTGGAATTAGAGCTACCAGTTCTGCTTGCCACACTTTGTCATACTGTGAAAAGCCACCATAGATTTATTGGTTGCAAATTACTGGGAACGTGAAATAAATTAGATGGAAAACGAAGCCTATCTTTATGGCTTTCAGCACATTATCGGTGGAACCAGCATGAAAACAAAACAATACAGAAAGCTTCTAGCAGCCTTCAGCCAAAGAAGGGGCTGCCAAGTCACAATGCTGCAGTGCCAGATAAATGCACAAATGGCAGGATCCTTCTTCCACACAACCCTTTAAAGATACAGCAGCCCTCTCAGAGTCTAGCACGCTATGCCCCCTGGGCTACTTGCTGCCCAAACCCCCTCACCTGCCCACTTTGCTCCTGCTAATAATGTATAGTTTCACTTCTCTGTGTCTTCCCTGTTACATCCTGCTTCAGTGATGTTGAACATGATAGTTTCACTTCGATTCATCCAGATGTCAGTTTCAGATTGGCTGGGGAATGATCACCTCTGGAATGTGCTTTCCAGAATCAAAGTTTCACGAAGCTGACAGATGTCTAACCATTTACTAGTGACACTGGTTCTACTGTCTTTGCGACAGAGGAAATAAACAAACTGTGTACCCAGTGAGTGAAATGGTTGTCTAAAATATTCTGGAGGCAAATGTTGAAATGATATAAAGGTCATGCATTTCTCATTATTTTGAAATTAGACGGAGAATATATTCCACACCATCAGGCTTTCATTTTTTTCAAGAGCTCAGCTTAGGCAGCTCAGAGCTGAAAGTAGTTATCTACTATTAGCACCGAAATACATAGAAGGCCTTGAACTCATTAGCTTTCAATAAAAAAATAAATTTTAGAGGCATGGTTAATGGCATACTTATCTTTCATGTTAAGTGAAAAAGTTGGCTGTGATTCACTTCCTATGATTTTTTTTTTTTTGGCACACTTAATGCTGATTAAATTATTTGCTTCTGGCAGTTTTTATCAGGACAGACATTCTGAGTATGGAAGTCATTACAACTAAACACCTTATTTTCTCTTTCTTCCTTTATAAATTTTACTTAGATGTTACTGGTTCAGATTATGGCAAAAATTAACCTTGAAAAATACAAGCAGAAATATTTAGGAAGCCTTAACAAAGAATACCAAGAGATGTGAATTGCATTCTTCACCATAGCTGTCAACTTATAGATTTGAAAATAAGGGACCAGCAGCCTCGAAAATAAGGGATCAGCAGCCAAAATAAGGGATTTTCCCAGCACGGGTATGTTCAACTTCTGAGCCCCTCCGAGCCAAAGGCCTAAAGCCCAGCCAGCAGCCAAACAAAGCCTCAAGCGTGATTCCCACAGCGCAGCAACCCGGCAAAGGGGATGCAGCAAGGAAAACCACCGTCACCTCTCCACTGGGAAGCACTGAGCAAAGGCGAGTCCCCAGGCAACGCAACCGATTTGATTGGCACAAGGCTCCACCCCCCAGTCATTCTTAGACTCCTTATTGGGTGAGCAATGCAGCCAAGCAACACAGTTGCAGCTTCCCTCCTCCCTGGCTGACAGGGAGGGAGGGAGAGGAGCTGCTTCCTTCGAAACCCGGGAAATTTAAGGGACATCATCAATAAGGGACAGCAGCGGGACACGGCGCTGAGATAAGGGACTTTCCCGCCAAATAAGGGACGCTTGACAGCTATGTTCTTCACCCAAGTTAATAAAACAGAAATGTCAGAAAATCAATCCCATACAGGGAGATTTAATTTGCAAATTCTTCATATTTATAGTTGATTTTTAGTACAACAGTTTGAATGGCTTAGATCTGAAAGGTTGGAAGTAGATTCACCTGGCCCTACAAAGAGTTGAATGTTGTAAAATTATAATCTTTGATTATGGTACAGATGTGTACATTCAGTCTGCTCTACCATTCTTAAATTTTTTTGCACATTTCAAAAACCTACCAAACCTGTTGACCAGAGGTTAAAATCTGCTCCGAGACTCTACAGTCAGTGCAGTCCACACATGTCTGAATATGAGCCCTCCTGCTGAGATGTTTGCAGATAATAATATTTGCAGATCAATACAGGAAATAAAATGGGCCAAGGTGAGATAGCATGTTCTCTTCAGAGGCTGCAATGCAATGGAATAGGCTCCCTGCCAAAAGGTAAATGGATTTTATTTTATTTTTTAAAGGAAGAAATGCAATGTCTATTTATTCTAGTCTACCTTTCAAGAACTTACTTTCCATCCTACTGCTGCTATATTTATTGGCTTAAATGCCCCCCCCCCGGCTTTTCAATTAATGGATATTTTATTGACTGAAATGTTTATTCTTTGTCAACTATTTGAGGAAGGACATACATTTTTAATACAAAAAGTTACTGTAGGGAGCTAATTAAACTGTTACACTCTCACTTAGCTTGTTGTGCCTTCAGCCCCTTCTTGGGGTCAGCAGATGGGGCAGGGAGGGATTTTGTTAGTGTACCCTCAGGTTGGCTGAAAGGATGCGCATTTTTTGTCTTCCCTGGGGCTTTAGGGAAGGTTGGTATAAATCTAATGGAGTTGGCTTTACAGTGGTACCTTGGGTTAAGTACTTAATTCGCTCCAGAGGTCCGTACTTAACCCGAAACTGTTCTTAACCTGAAGTACCACTTTAGCTAATGGGGCCTCCTGCTGCCACCGCACCGCCAGAGCACGATTTCTGTTCTCATCCTGAAGCAAAGTTCTTAACCTGAGGCACTATTTCTGGGTTAGCGGAGTCTGCAACCTGAAGCATGTGTAACCTGAAGCATATGTAACCTGAGTTACTACTGTAATTGCCTTTTCTTTTTGTGGCAGGTGGACAGGTGACGGAGGAGCAGCCAGATTAAAGCTCAAATAGAATCACTGACATCGTCTCGCCTCAAGTAGGGGGGTTTAGGATGGCTGCCTGAGCTGCTGACCATTAAATGTGGGCAGAGAGAGCACTGTCCTTATTGCTTGTTCTGGGCAGTGGCTAACAGGCCGTTCTCCATGGATGGTAAAGGTAAAGGGACCCCTGACTGTTAGGTCCAGTTGCGGATGACTCTGGGGTTTCAGTGCTCATCTCGCTTTATTGGCCGAGGGAGCCGGCATACAGCTTCCTAGTCATGTGGCCAGAATGACTAAGCCACTTCTGGTGAACCAGAGCAGTGCACGGAAACACCTTCCCACAGGAGTGGTACCTATTTATCTACTTGCACTTTGACATGCTTTCGAACTGCTAGGTTGGCAGGAGCTGGGACCGAGCAACAGGAGCTCACCCCGTTGTGGGGATTCAAACCGCCGACCTTCTGATCGGCAAGCCCTAGGCTCTGTGGTTTAGACCACAGCGCCACCCGTGTCTATAATCATGTATGGCAGCTCACTATTAGGTGAGCCACACTACTGGGGTTCATTTGCCAAGATCAAGACAGGATCTTTGGTATTAAAGATGTTAGGGCCCTCTTCTCCATTAGCAGCCTTTAATTCTGCATTTGCAAGTTGTAATGTTTTGCATGATTTCGACTGTTTACTTACAATGAAATTTAGATCTATTTTATTCTGAGCACTACTTTATCCTAGAAACCAGCAGGATGTTGTAGGCCTTCACTGGAATTGACAGCGATGCACTAGTAAACTATGGTTTATGTTTTGCCCACTGCTATTTGTGGATCATCTGATCTGGGAATAACATACCCCTTTTGTGTACCAAAGTCCATAGAAACTGGTGTGGCTTTTGACACAACGTCCCTCATGGGATGGGTGGCTTTGTTAAAGCAAAGCAACTCTCTTCGTAAGTGACCTTGATTATTTTATTACCCCTTTGGTAGGGGAAGGAAGCATTGGGATGAGAACATACAAAAGGAGAGGTCAGATTATGGTTCCCCTGAAGTCATTAAGACTCATGCAAGTGACTTCAACTAAAAGATGTTCAAGGCCTAATGAGGAAACGGACTGCCCTAGAGGAAACATGACATCATTTGACAGCTTGAAATTGATGACACATAGATGCTCTGATGAGGTCATCAGCAATATGGGTTTTTTAAAAAGAAATTGGGCATCTTTAAAAATGGATTTTTTTCTTTCTTAGGCAGATGATCCTTTTCCTTCTCATCAACAATCGGAAGGGGGAAAATATAAAAAATCATTGAATGTACAGTTGGGGGAAAAGCAAAGTGTTTGAGCCAAGTATTCTTGGAAATGCCATAAATCTAGATAAAACACAGTGAAGACTATAGCAAAGTAGCTGAATTATAAATAAGCAACTGTGTGTGTGTGGATCATTGCACTTGTTTGTTTTTATGATTGGCATATTTGTGTGTTTATATTGCAAACTGTCCTGTGATGTTCAGGTGAAGGGTAAGTATAGGAATTTAATTAACTAATTAATAAATTAAAACTTGCAAAAGAAAAGCAGCCATTTTTCACCTTAGGATCATATGTGATATACCTTCTAGCACACAGAAGAGCACAGGTTAGTTGAATCCAAATGTCTGGACAGAAGTACAAAGATATGTTTAAAACAGAAAAACATACAATAAGAAACTTCAGTGTTTTTAGTTCTTTCATGCAGAAACATAATCTGTAACATTCCCCCCACCCCCAAAATACAGCAATAAATCTAAAACTTCCAAAGCAGAATGGGGCCTGTATTTTTTATTTGATTTTTATTTTAAAGATGTTTAAATTAATACAGTTTGCATTTGGCTTGGTGATTCACATAGGAGCTTGTGCATTTTAGCAAGATTTCTTAAGCAGGAAATGAGCAGTTCCTACCTTACATCAGTGACAAAGGTTGCTCATGCTAGGGACATGTCTAGATGTCAAACATTAATTTTAGAAATAATTCTGTTTGATTCTATAAAAAGCTGACCTCATAGGGATTAGATCTGAACTTAATTGATTACCCCTCCTGCCAGAGATCACCCCGCTGTCAGAAACAAAGTATGGCTGATGTAAGCCTAAAGCATCCCTGTGTCATTTCACAGCTACACGGAGTGGCTCAACAATAAATTTCTCTGCGTGTGACCACATGGAATCACCCAAGTTTGATATAAATCTCAGTTATCGACTGCAGCCAACAGCAGCCATCATGTGCAACTTGTGATCCCAAGAGACAAATACAGCCATTTAGAGCACGTAACCAAAGCAGGATGGAAGTGAAAGCTGCTGGACCATAAAGAAGGCTGATCGCCGAACAATGGATGCTTTTGAATTACGGTGCTGGAGGAGACTCTTGAGAGTCCCATGGACTGCAAGAAGATCAAACCTATCTATTCTTAAGGAAATCAACTAAGAGTGCTCACTGGAAGGACAGATCGTGAAGCTGAGGCTCCAGTACTTTGGCCACCTCATGAGAAGAGAAGACTCCCTGGAAAAGACCCTGATGTTGGGAAAGATTGAGGGCACAAGGAGAAGGGGATGACAGAGGATGAGATGGTTGGATAGTGTTCTCGAAGCTACCAGCATGAGTTTGACCAAACTGCGGGAAGCAGTGGAAGACAGAAGTGCCTGGCGTGCTCTGGTCCATGGGGTCATGAAGAGTCGGACACGACTAAATGACTAAACAACAACAACAAACCAAAGCAGGACATTGTCAGGCTGACCAACACCTAGAAAAGTGTGGTATCTGACACATGTGGGATCACTGTGTTAGTTTTCCTGGTTATAATGCTACAGCTTCTTTCTAATGTTCCTTTTACCTATTGCACAAAGAAACTATGGATTTTTGATCGATATGCCACCGTGCCATGCTAAGAAAAGGCAGCAATTCCTATTTGGGAAAACAGCTCGGGAGGGGAGGGTCTTTGGAGCAGAGAACTAGCAAGACGAAGGAGACATTTCATTCCCATTGTCCCCAGCAATTGCTCCTCTCACTGCTTTTCTTGCAAGTTTTCCAGACACACGTTTGTGAAGGTAAGGTAGAGCTCACCCCAAATGCCCCCCCCCCTTACATCAAATCTGCAGGCAGCTGAAATGAGAGACTCTTCTGCTTACTATGAAGGAAGCAGAACAGCACAGGAAGGTTTGTGGTGGGGCTTACTGGCCAGACAAATTATCTCAGTGGCCATGGGCCGTGACTTTCCCCTTCAGAAGTCCCCCTGTTTGGAGCCCCAGAGGGGAAACATTTGGCGTGGACATCAGAGAGGCTACAGTGGAAAAGTCATGAGCAGAAGAAAGGAGAAGTCAGATGTGAGGAGCTCTTGGCTTTCCAGATGTTGACTACAGCTCCCAACATCCCTGGTCATTGGCCATGTTTCCTGGGGCTGATGGAAGTTAGAGTTCACTCCCCGTCGAAAGTTACTTTTCTCTGATAGAAGCAGCCCAGAAGAGGCTCCAGCTCATGTAATGAAATGTCATTTATATCCAAAGAGGTGTGCCATGCATCAAGGGGTAAGAGTTCAGCTAAAACTCTGCCATCCAAATATCATTTGAGGCCATATGGACACAGTTGCATTCATTCATTCTGACATTAAGTTTGCATTATCAGCTGTTTTCGATCATGCTGTGAATGAAAACTTTTACTTGACATTAAGAAAAATACAAAATAGAAGGAGTAATAATACGACTTCTGTCATCATCGTGTCTTTCAGTAACCGCAGCTTTTTGAAGGCTTCCCCCGGCCCCCAGCCATTTGGTTGCAATAGAAGTAATTTTGCAGATCCACCACAAAATTCAATAACTGACAGAGACCACCATTACTCGTGCTTGCCAACATCTCTCTAAAAGGATATGAAATGTTGCCTAAACCATAGAGAGCACAAAAAGTGACTGACATTGCTCGGAGATTTACCGTATTTTTTGCCCTAAAGGACGCACTTTTTCCCCTCCGAAAATGAAGGGGAAATGTGTGTGCGTCCTATGAGGCGAATGCAGGCTTTCGCTGAAGCTTGGAGAGCGAGAGGGGTCGGCACGGACTGACCCCTCTCGCTCTCCAGGCTTCAGGAAGCTATCAGCAAGCCTGGGGAGCCCATGGGAGTTCCCGCAGGGCTCCCTAGGCTGCGGATAGCAGCCTGCTTCCTGGAGTGCGGGGTGCGCTGAAAGCAGAGTGCCCGGCGCTTCGGGAAGGCATCCGCAGCCTGCTGCACAGAGCGCGGGGAGCGCTGAAGCAGAGCACCCCACGCTTCGGGCAAACATCGGGCAGCCCCACAAGCTCGGGGGACAGCGGGGAGGCACAGCGCCACCATTCTGCTGTTCCCCGACCTGGTTTGGATTCCCCGACCTGGTTTTTTGCGGGGGAAATAAAGGGGAAATTTTTATCCTTTATTTCCCACCAAAAAAACTAAGTGCGTCCTATGGGCCGGTGCATCCTATGGGACGAAAAATAAGGTAACTGCTTGGGTGGAAAAGGGTGGGGAAAAACCCATATAATACCATTCTTTTGTCTTTCCCAAAGCCCAGGCAAGCAAGTTTAAGTTCTGTTCAGCTCCCTTGTTCTCCAAGGTAGGTTGCTGAGGAACTTGGGAACAAAGAATCATAATATATTTTGAGGGACACCTGAAAACAAAGCCCTGTGATAAGGTGCAGCCAACATTATGAGCCATGACAGAACTGTGAAAAAACAAGAGAGCTTTCCCCCATTTCCCCCCACCCGAAGTTCTTTGAGGAAGCTCTTAAATAATAATCTGATTCTGAATCAAGAAGAGCGGATGAGTCTGGCAGTCTGCTCATCAGTAGTTATTATCTTCCACCTGCTGAAGTTTAATAGGCATATTCTCTTTTCTCTCCTAGCACTAATATTAATTTCTCTCATGGTAGTGTTCTTTTTTTCTTTTCTTTTTTAAAAAAGACTTATTTCTGTGCACAGTAATAAAGTAAGCCGGGCTCTGCCTCATTCAGTGAAAATTATTTCCATATTTTCCACATTATTTTTCTGCCTGGATGCTTCTCTTTGCAGCTGGCAAGAACGGCTTCTCCTAAGCCTAAGAAACCTCCCACAAACCTTAAACCTAAGCCTCCCCTGTCAAAATCCAATGCTTTGGCTCAAGGAACTCACTGGGCAAAACATTAGTAGAAATGGGAATGGAGTATTTAAAATATATATATGAAAAGACATTTTTTAAGAAAACACATACTGTATATACATTGGTCCTCAGCCTGGTAAACAACTGAACACCGAGAAAATGATATAGATTGACTGACTGATAGATAGAGATATAGCAATAAAATGCCTAACTTTGGGCTCACCCAGGCTTCCTTTTGCATTACATTGTCCAGGCACAGGTCCACTTTTTAAAGTTCCACGTTCAAGTAGTTTTTGTTTTGTCCTGGCACTTTTCCCGGGGAAGCCTGTTTTTTATCTCTGAATCAGAGCAAACGGCAACCCACAGAGAACCTGCTTGCTCCAATTCAGTGCTAAAACACGGGTTTTCCTGGGGAAAGTGCCAGGACAAAACAAGCAAGCAAGCAAACAAACAAATGCTTGGACTCAGAGTTTTAAAGCCTAGAAATGCCACACAAAAGGCAGCCTAGATGAGTGGAAGCGGTTTCTTTAAACCAGGGGGTAGGCAACCTAAGGCCCGTGGGCTTTTCAATCCGGCCCAGTCGCCTTTTCAATCCGTCCCTCAGACAGTCCGAGAATCAGCATGTTTTTACATGAGTAGAATGTGTCCTTTTATTTAAAATGCATCTCTGGGTTATTTGTGGGGCATAGGAATTTGTTCATTTTTCCCCTTCAAAATATAGTCTGGCCCACCACAAGGTCTGAGGGATGGTGGACCAGCCCATAGCTGAAAAGGGTTGCTGACTCCTGCTTTAAACACTTAGAATCATAGAATCATAGAGTTGGAAGAGACCACAAGGGCCATCGAGTCCAACCCCCTGCCAAGCAGGAAACACCATCAGACCACTCCTGACCTATGGTTGTCAAGCCTCTGCTTAAAGACCTCCAAAGTAGGAGACTCCACCACACCCCTTGGCAGCAAATTCCACTGTCGAACAGCTCTTACTGTCAGGAAGTTCTTCCTACTGTTTAGGTGGAATCTTCTTTCTTGTAGTCTGGATCCATTGCTCCATGTCCGCTTCTCTGGAGCAGCAGAAAACAACCTTTCTCCCTCCTCTATGTGACATCCTTTTATATATTTGAACATGGCTATCATATCACCCCTTAACCTCCTCTTCTCCAGGCTAAACATGCCCAGCTCCCTTAGCTGTTCCTCATAAGGCATCGTTTCCAGGCCTTTGACCATTTTGGTTGCCCTCCTCTGGACACGTTCCAGTTTGTCAGTGTCCTTCTTGAACTGTGGTGCCCAGAACATAAAAAGAAAGGGGGAGAATGGACAGTTAAGCTGTATTAGATTAAGTGGATAAAGCCTAAAGTTAGCTCTTAGGTCTCTCTTGTAGCCTCCAGCAACATCACTAAGACCCAACATAGGAGCCAATTCCTAGGGGCCTTGGGAGCTTCAGCCCCACGATAAAATATTTGAGGGGATCGGGCCCCCACAAAGTTGATGGGCATTCCCATTCAAATGGTGTGTGCGCACTGTGTCATGTGATTGATTACTTGGACCCTCACAATATTTTATTCAAGTTGGCATCCTTGATTATCCACAGTTATGTGGATAACTAAATATAAGATTGGGAATATATAAGATAGGGAAAATTGACAAACTGAGAACTGAATTTGATGGATCCAGCCCTCGCTGAGATGAGCTAATAAGAACAGGTTCTTTTAAGGGGGGGCGTGTACAGATGGAACGTGCTGAAGGCCCATCTAATTTCCTGTGGTGGAGACCCAACATTCTGAACCTATAAAACTGTGGTCACTGCAGCTGCCAGAAAAATGTTGTTTTCTTGCTCAGTTGTTTTCTTGCAAATCCTACAGAACAAGAAGCTTTCCACAGCTCTGCAGTTCCAAAACCAAGCGAGTTGTTATGTTTCATTTTTGCTCTTACTCAACCTTCTGAGCAGTGGCGTAGCGTGGGGGGTGCAGGGGGGACCAGCCGCACCGGGCACAACATCTGGTGGGGGGGCGCTTGCACTCACAGCTCTCTGCCCCGAGTGCTAAAATCCACAGGTTAGGGGGTGGAAATTACTTGCCTTGCCCCGGGTGCTGACAACCCACGCTACGCCACTGCTTCTGAGAATGGCAACTCTGGTTGACAACTCTGTCTTGAACCAAGGGTGGAAGAGGCTCACAGGCTTTGCTGCCCCCTGATTCACTCTTGCAAGGGCCACCAAGTTTTTTCTTAAGTGTGAGCAGTAGGAGGGGCTCTGGCAGAGACTGCCTCTTATGGTTCCCCTAAGCTGCTCATGTCTCTGTATGCGCCAAAGAGAAGCTTCTGCTCACACCCGTGTTATTGTTCCCACAAGGGGTGTAGATTAGAGATGGAAGAGACATTCGATTCAGTATGCACTTAAAGCTGAATCTGTGACATTCACACTTTTCAACACAATATGCTTAGCGAAACACAGCTATACTTTGAAATTTACACTTATCCCAATTTTGTGATGCAGTTCTCCAACCAAGTTATGCTTACAAAAAATGCATGATATTTGTGGAAATTACTGGGGGGGTGCATTTGTCAAAACTGCATTTGGAAAGAAAGAAGGAAAGAAGGAAAGAAGGAAAGAAGGAAAGAAGGAAAGAAGGAAAGAAGGAAAGAAGGAAAGAAGGAAAGAAAGAAAGAAAGAAAGAAAGAAAGAAAGAAAGAAAGAAAGAAAGAAAGAGGGAGTGTCTATTAGGAGAAAATTGCACTAAAATGCTGATGAATTTTCAAGAGAACTTTAAAACAATAACAAATTGCTGCAAAATGTGGATAACTGAATATAAGATTGGGAATACCATATTTTTCGCTCTATGGGATGCACTTCCCCCCCCCTCCAAAAATGAAGGGGAAATGTGTGTGCGTCCCATGGAGCGAATGCAGGCTTTCGCTGAAGCCTGGAGAGCGAGAGGGGTCGGTGCGCACCAACCCCTCTTGCTCTCCAGGCTTCAGGAAGCTATCCGCAAGCCTTGGGAATGCGGCGGGAGTTCCCGCCGGGCTCCGAAGGCTTGCGGATAGCAGTCTGAAGCCTGGAGCCCGGGGAACGCAGTGCCAACTCCCACTGCACTCCCTGGGCTTCAGGCAGCTATCCGCAAACCTTCGGAGGGCTCCCCCAGCCTGCAAGCTCCGGGAGCGGCGGCAAGGCTGCGCACCCTTGCCTCCGCTCCTGGACCTGTTCTGGGGGCTGGGGTCGAGGGAAGCTTGGGCTTCCCCAGCCCCATGGCTAAAAACAAAGCCGCACGCAGCCTCTCCCGGCTGAAGAGGTTGTGCGTGGCTAAAGAGGAAGCCAAGACAGCCAGTGGGATGGATCCCACCGGCTGTCTTGGCTTCTTTGCTCTTTGGGGCTGGGGAAAAAATAATCCCCCCCCCTAAAAACTAGGTGCGCCCTATGATCCGGTGCACCCTATGGAGCGAAAAATATGGTATATAAGATTGGGAAAATTGAGCAACTGAGAACTGAATTTGATGGATCCAGCCCTAGCTGAGATGTACCTAATAAGAGCAGGTCCTTTTAAGGGGGTGTGTGTGTGTGTACAGATAGAACGTGCTGAAGGCCCATCTAATTTCTCTGTGGTGGTGACTAGATATCTGTGGGAAGCCCACCATTGGGCATGAACACCACAGCCCTTTCCTGATGGCCTTTCCTAGTCTGATCCGGAAGCCATTCTCCTTCATCACAGACAAGTGAGTCTCTGGATGTATTTACTTTTGAGTGATGAAGAACAGACCCTCAGAACACACATAAAGCAACTGTTGTTGGCATCTATCTTGAGAGGCAATGGAGTTGCATTAACAGTACTGAAGTGACCGCCCTGGGGCACAATCCTGGGCAGGGTGTATGGAGGTCCTGGACTGCCCAGATGACAAGACCCCTCTCTCAGCCTCACCAATGTGTTTGACACCAGCTTGCCTGCATGAGTTGCCAGAAGGACATGTAGAAGGCCCCATCCAACTGCCCCCAGGCTGGGTGCAAGCCAAGATCCTACAGAAATACAGAGGGCTAGCTCTGAAGAGATTTTGTATCTCACATTCTTACAGCAGAAGGGTTTGGGGTTTTTTGAGTGAGGCATGCCTCCAACTTAAGTTCAGAGAGAAAATGTGCCTTGGTTATCATCAGATGTCTGGCAGCAACCACTTGCACAGAGTTTTTGTTAGGACTGGATTTGAAATAAAGCTCTGTAGCTAAATATCATGTCTGGGATTCCCTAAGCACTCAGCAACAAGAGGGAAGAAATTAAAAATTGATTGTGGCAGATAAATGCTATTGTTACTGCCTAAGCAACCTTCCAAAACTTGGATGAACTGAGGTCAAACACATGCTCCTGAGCTATGCAGGAAAGCATCACAAATGGCTGATTACGCTGAACACTGCGGAAATCTTTGCATTCATAAAAGCATCCAGAAATACTTTATGCATGCTAGGAATTCAAGGGCGTTTGATTGATAAACCCTCTAGGACACTTCCAGAATTAGAAATCAACAGTAAGTTGAGAGCACATATTTCCTAAACACACACACACACACACACACACACACACACACACACACACATGTGCACAGTAACTTACAGACTATCAACAATATCTTCTTTATGTCTTTGACATTTTGTCACCACAGCGCATCTTATTATAGGACAATAGAACAATCATAAATAAAATGTAATTCTTTTTTTTCACTTTCAACCAAGAGGCTTCTGATCTACATTATATTGTGCCAAAACAGCAGCGGCATGAATATTAAGCTATTTGCCAAGTTCACAAACTATCAAAAGGGGCAGATAGCCAGGAATTCGAACAAATAATTGCAAAAGAGTTTGCTACAGCTGTGAAGCATTTTCAGCTTGTACGACTGAAACCAATATGAGTGGTGAAGAAACCCGTGCTTGCTTTGATGCTACTGGGTTTTAGCAGGGACTCTCAAAAAGTCCTTAGTTCATCAGTTCCTTTCCCTGCAGTGGTGTAAACACATCAGATGTCCACACTGTCAGGATAAATGGGGAGAAAAATAAATGACAGAGGTCCTATCAATGCAGAGACTGAAAAGGAACAATTGGAGTTGCACCACGGAGTAATTTTCTTCTCTTGTT
Organism: Podarcis liolepis; assembly: GCF_965112155.1. Taxonomy (NCBI): domain Eukaryota; kingdom Metazoa; phylum Chordata; class Lepidosauria; order Squamata; family Lacertidae; genus Podarcis; species Podarcis liolepis. The sequence goes on from NC_139556.1 coordinate 6,388,818, forward strand.
GGATGGTCACTGTGGTCACGAAGTTCAAATTTGACTTCTTTTGTTCAGCTAATGAAAACACAGGAAAGCTGTTAGATATACATGGGATTGGTTTTGACACTGCAAGAATGCTAAGAGTTACTGGGGAAATTCTTGTGAGACCTTTGAAGGTGAAAATCTTTGCTGGTGTCAGGAAATTTACTTTTTGAAATATGGCAATCCTAGAGTTGCAGCACCTCTTTTTCTAGAAAAATAGCAGTGGCTTAATATCTCAGATTAAGCCATATGCACCACCCATATCTCCAAAGAGTTCAGAGCACTGGAGAGAGAGATCCCAGATATACAGTATGGTTCCCAGGTGTTCTCCCACCTGCAGCTAACGGGATCAGATCTGCTTGACTTCAGAACAGAATTGTAGAACACAGATCTTCTCAGCCATTCTAGGGGTCCAAATGCTTTAAAAACGAAGTCTTCTCCCTTTATAATAAAATCAAGAGTTCTGTAACAGCTTTGCTGCCACAGCAGCAGGTTAATTGGTACTTTGGTGAATCACTATTTGGCTTAATTAAAGTGCCCTGGGGTTGGTTTGTTTGTTGTATTCTGGCTGTTCATGAATGAGGATCTGTGGAAAAGGAACAGCCCATGCTTCCTCCAAGGACCTCAGGGCAATGTAGATGCTTTTTCTGCCCATTTTTAAATGATTTTGCATGCAAAGCTGATAGGCACCATCCCAAGGCAAGGTTTATGGAAACTAAGCCTATCTTAGTGTGGTGTGCAAAGGAATTTAAAACCATACTGAAAAATGTAAGCAGGATATCAAGTGACAAGGTGATTTTGATATCCTCAAGAAAGCTTGCAGTAATATCAAGGTTTTCAGTGGTGCCCCAAAGTCAACCTCATGGTACCAGCCTATATTCATGAGGTTGGGAGTGCCACATTCTTCCAGCTGCCATGATAAAGCCCTCATTTGAGTATGGCCAATGCCAGTCAGCAGTTTAGCTGCAGCATTCTGCATCAACTACGCTCTCCAAACCAACCTCAAGGACAGCTCCATGTAGACAGCATTGCAGTAATCACGCTTTGAGGTTACCAAGGCTTGAGCCACAGAAGGCAAGCTATCAAGGATTGAAGACAGTCAAAGGTGGCAAAGGGGATTCTTAGCCACCAAGAAAACTTGAACCTCAAGTGATCATCATATATGTCATGTGAAGTCAATGCTATCTCCACTGTTGCCTTGGACAGTCATTAGATTGAATTCCATCATTCGGGTGGCTGGCAAAATGGAAAATTGGCATCTTTTCTCCTCTCTGCAACCCAAAATAAGTCTGTAACACAAAATAATTAGATCACTACCTTTGCATGTAGACCGTGTGGCACTTTGGATGCTAATGGACTACAGCTCCTATCATCCCTGACTACTGACCACATGGACTGGAGCTGATGGAGTTCAATAAAATCTGAAGGATTACCAGCCCTAATAAAGTGGGTTATCACACATTCAGAGACACTACCTAGGCCAATGAATTCAAGCACAACTGATAACATTTCTCCAGTGCCCTGGGCTAGCATAATAATAAAGAGATATAAGAAATCCTATATTCAAATTTTTGCTCTTCCACGAACTCATTACTACCTAGGAAATCCCTGGTTCAAATCATTACTTTCCTGAACTCATTACTTTAGGAAAGCAGCTCTGTCTCGGCTTCATTACTGCCGCCCAGGTTGTAGGGTTGTTGTCTTTCCACATATATGCTGAAATAATGTTAATACAGCATCATTTGAGCAATTCCTAGCCATGCACCTAAAACTGTTCAAGCTGTAAAAGCATTCATGGAGAGATGCAGATGTGCCAAAATTTGGTAGGGAAGGTAGAAACACCCTACAAATTATTCTAGCTTTATATCTTTTTAATGAAAGTGTTTGGGGTGCCTCCCTGCTTCCTGGAATTGATAAAATAATATTTTGTTCAAATAAACAATACAGATATATATATATTTCCACTTCCAGCCAAAAAGGCAACTCTGCAATACAGAAGTATGCCTGCCAAACTCTTCTAACTTTGATTTATGCAGAAAGTGATTATCCGGTCTGGTTCATATGTCTCTTGGCTCTTACATGATCATCATATTTAGGTTGTTGCAACTGCACAGTGTTAATAGCAGCAGTTTGTACAATTGCGTGTTCAGACCCAGAACGCTCCCCCCTAAATAAATTCACACTTGACTCAAATTTTTGGTTTGGTTTTTGGCAGAATTAGGCCACAACTTGATTGATTACAGAAAGTGACTGGTTGCATAGGCTCTGGTTCGACTAGCTCCCTACACCCTTGCAGGTAGCACTGACCCAGGGTTCCAACATAGGTCAGCCAAGGGTGAACACCTGGATAAGTGGAAAGCCGGGAACGTACTAACTCCACTACCCAAATGTCCCCCTGGACTCAGACACGGGCACAACCCTTTCTCAGGGGTTGACCAAACCATTGAGTCCCTGGATTCCTTTAACGGAATACCCTTCACATAGGGATGGCAAGAGCGTTCTCCCATCCCTATCACCTGAACCAGAGCCTATCCGCAACCTTACAAGTTGTGACAATTTGCTACGTGGAAGGCGAAACCCAAATGGCAACAGCCAACCAGCCAAGTGGGGAAAATTCCTGCCGTGCCCCTGTCCCAATGACAGATGACACACAATGGCATAGCAAGGCCAAACGCAAAACCCTAAAAGTATGGAGAGGTGAGCGGGTGTGCCAAATGCAAGCACCGAAAGAGGAAGCTCTGGGTCATGTGCATGGGCATAAATAGGTCCCTCGATCCGTTTAGACTGCGCCCCATTGGCCAGATTGTACCCAGCTTCGAGGGACCTTCCAATTGGGTGTTGTGGCTGACCAATTGTACCCACCCACAACACAGGGTGTCGGTTGTCCAGGTTTCACCGCAATACGTGCCATGTTTAAGGGAGGACCCAATTTAGCACATTCATGCGCTCCTTGCTGGCTTGGGAGCCCAGCAGCAGCCCTGCAAATAGTAGGCTTTAAAATGACCAAGATTGACTGGAGGTTTATGAACATGTGTCTTTTGCATTTCCATCTGGTATTTTCTGTTCGATTGCAATTGGGCTATTCTGCACAAGTCTCTGCTCCATATCATTGTCCACTGATGTGGAAATATACATGTTTTAAATGTATTCTTTTTGTAACACACAATAGACTCATATCTTAGCCATCAACAGATATGTTCCAATCTATTACCTGCCTTGCTTTTTTTCTCCAGCTCTGGAGGCTAGGAGATGCCTTCAAGTTACAAGAAATGAGATTCTGACTAAACATCAGGAAGAACTTTCTGAAAGTCAGAGCTGTTTGATAGTGGAATGGACTCCCATAACAGGTGGTGGACTCTATTTCTTGGGAGGTTTTTCAGCAGAGGTTGGATGGTCATCTGTCATGAATGCTTTAGCCAATATTCCTTCATTGCAGAGGGTTGGACTAGGGTCTCTTGGGGTCCCTTCCAACTCTACAATTCTATGATTCTATGAAAGTCCTAAACCCATGTACCTGAGGGAAATCACCACTGAATTCTGTGGGATTTCTTCTGACTGCAAACTTACTGTATATTGGCTGCCTTTGGCACCAAGCAACGCTTCAGAAACAAGTAAAGGAAACAGGCACCTGCATACAACAATTAATATATAAATAACGTATATTGCAAAGCAATTTACATACTATTTATGCATGACATGTGCATGTTTTTTAAATGATCGCTGTAGCAAATAGCTTTCACAGCAAAAATCAGTGCTGCAATTGGGGTTAAATGAGCTGACAGAAGGAAATTCACTTAATATTCTATTTCAGTGGATTCCTCCAAGTTCCCTATTCTAGATTCCCACATGTGTTCCAGTACATACGCTGAATGCTTGTAAGGATGGGTTTCTCCATTCACTGCAATAGAGGGTGAAGATTGCATGCACGTGAAAATGACAAATCAAGGACTGCCTTCCAATGAAATGAAGATGAGAACACTGAGTTATTGAATGAGTATATGTGTCAAGGAACTGCCATCAGAGGCACGGGAGAAGGAGAGGGTCTCTGATTCTGCAGGGGAAGGTCCAAGCGCTAGAGGGAGACTTAGCCGGGAAGAAGGGGAAGAGAATGAGTGTAACACCAGGGATCCAGGAGAGCAACGGGACAGGGAGGTGCAGGGGCTCCAGGACTCTTCGTTGGAAGTTAGCGAGGAGAGCCCCAGCACCCCGCTGCCCACGCCCACCCTGCGCAGGAGACTCCCGCGCAGTGAGAGGTGGAGACGATTGGGGGTCAAACAACTCTTATGCTTTAAGAAATGCCCACAGTCAGATTCTACGAGTGACTAAGGGCAGCCACGCAAATATGGGCTGCGTAGTCCAGAGGGTTTAACCAGGCAATCCGATGCTCAAACGGAGCAGGATTACGCACGAGTAACTCCCAACCATTACAATATGTATGGAATTGCTGGGTTGGAGCAACTAGCTTGGAGTTTAATAATCTTTGTTTTCATTTTTCAAAGTCTTTAAAAGAAAAAATAAGAATAACTTTGCAATTTGTTTTATTGGTCAAGAAGCAAGAGTTCTAAATGCAGTTTAACAGGAAAGTCTAGCTTAAGAGCAGTCAGGCACTGTGGAGCTGAGCAAGAAAATGACCAGATCATTTCAAAGCTGGACGTGATAATTACTATTGTTTCATTTAAAAAACAAACAAAAGAAAACTGAAATGCAAATGCTCTCTGTTTTCCCAGGCTCCTTATTTCTCTGCCCATAATCCAACTAATTCATCTTCTGTGAAATCTAACTCTTCGTCGCTTCATGTTTTATTCAGCATTTATCCTAAGGTGCTTAATTTACCCCCAAGGCCAGCAGAAGGGCTAAGAATGGCCTGTGTAAGAAGAGATGCCTTTAAGGCTATTATATATGCCCTTTGATCTTGGCAAGTTCATGGAGGGACTTTTGATTCGGTGCCTAGTTAGAGATTCACTGTTGTCGCTTTTATAGATTACACTAAATGTGAACAAAGCCCAAAGACGCCTGAGAATGCTCCAGCACTTCAATATATCCCATTTGAACAGCAGTTCTAAAGATGCTTTAGAGTTTCCAAGTTAGCTCCAATCATTTGCTACAGAACTCAGATGTTGGATATAGTAGCCTCAGAACTTCACACAATTGTTTATTCTTTTTGTATCTATTGTGCCAAGCAAAATTTACTTGGTCATGAGCCCTATTAGCTTCAGGGAACCAACCACACATCCAATTAAATGTGTCTTAAAACTGAATTCCAAAGATTTGGAAGCAGTGTAAAATAGGGCTGAACTTGGGTGGAAAACATTTGCCTCCACTGTAATGAATTTCTTTCTTTCTTTGAGGACCCAAGGAACTACATGCTATGTTATGCAAGTACCCCTCCCTTCTGCTATCTTTGTGAAATATTTGTCTGATTTGTTTTCAGGGACGTTATACGGCAATGGGCATTGATCCTGATTTGCTTATACGGTGTTCACACATCTCCCGTTAATCATTCATTCATTCATTCCTCACTTTTTAGTGCATTCCCCTTTCTTAACCACACTTTCCTTTTCTTAACCATCACTTTCTTAACCACAAGGAGACTGGTTGTTTTTTAAAGTGGATTTGTTACACCAGGTTGGCAGAGTGCTCTAATCCATTTTAAGTCTGTAAAGCGAAAGTTCTGATTTGTGCACGGTGCCTAGTTAAGAGCACAATGGAACAAATTAAATATGTGTGCCATCAAGTTGTTGACTGGGTGGCATATGGTACTTCAATAACCATCCACTTGCGCACTTCCAAAGGGATAATTCCACAGACTACCAACCTGTGTAGTAAAACTGTTTAAATCTCCGAGGTCTTCAATGAAATCTAAGCAGCCTAACTCTGAGCACAGGATTACTATTCTCTCCAATTTTCAGACAAATGATAATTATCTGAGAAGAAGTTAATTACGACAGTGTGCTTCTTGTACATAGAGACAGTGGGGAATTGTAAGACGTATACTTACATCATGTATATGTAAGAGCATATTACTCTCTAGGCATTTTATAATATCTCCATTGGTATGTAACTCATAATTTTTCATAAAGGTTTGTATTGTGATCCACCCTGATGCCTTCAAGTATATTAAGAAGTAAAGTAAACAGGCAAGCCGTTCATACCAAAGGAAGCAAGTTAGAGCTGGTAAGGAAAGACGTTCTTATCAACTAATCTTTGAAGCAACATGCTGATTCTAGACCAGACCTTCGTACTGTCAATATCTGAGATCCAACTGGAATATTTCCAGTGAGATTTCATCTTCCGATAATTTTCTCCAAAAAGACATGCTAGGTCTTATTAATAAACGTCATTTGTGTTGCCATGATACTGTAAGTTATGAGGGTTCATTTTCCAGGGGAAAGGCCAACAATGGAAACCCTGAACATTTACAAGTGAAATTTCCTGCCAAAAGGTGATAAGCCAATAACATCCATCTTCTGATGCTACGATTGTCGCCCGAACATTATCCTATCCCTTTCAACATTTCTAATCAATATATGATGTATCATAGCCCTGCTGATTTTGGCGAGACATGTATAGAATAATAAGGCAAGAGACATATAGAATAATAAGGGACAAAACAAAATATCACACTTTTATATGCCTAAATAATTTTAAAGCTCAGTTTGGATTAGGCCTCTATCATTGTACAATAGCTGCAATAAGCCCATTGAGATCAGCCAGATGGGCGGGGTATGAATAATAAATTATTATTATTACTTACATTGCTCCATTGGTGTGGTAGATGGGCAGATTGGCAATAATTTGCAAAATTAAAAAGTTGAATGCCCTGCTGCTCTGTCTAGACAGTGCTTGGTGGTAAGACCAGGAGAAGCAGACTTCTCCCCCACACCTCTTTTACCACATATGTCTCTTACTCTCATTTCAAGAAAACAACAGGTGATCACACAACAGGGTTACACAATATTATGCAGGATAGGTCTGTCAATGGCTGCAGCCTTGAAAACTGAATGGAGGCTCTAATTCTAGAGACAGGATGCCTCTGCATACCAGGGGCTTGGTACTTACAACACAGGAGGGATTTTGCCTAAATGCTCTGCTTGCTTCAAGTTGACCACTCTTGGAAACTGAACACTAGGCGAGAGGGACATTTGCTCACATTCAACAGAGCTCATTTATGGCCTCATGTGTTGGCTGACAAGTGTTTGTATGCAGAAAAGCTGAAGCAGAATGGGAATCCTGCCTTTAGCAGACACTGATGCAATATAAATTTTAGTGGGGGTGGGTGGCTGAAAGGCTGCATTATTGTACAAATTTGAATTATTAGCAGAAGCATGTGGAATCACACACTTTAAAAATTAAATGCACATTCTACAGAATCAGATCTTAAATATACATTCAGAACATTCCAGGAAGTATTTCATGGAGGCTGTCATTAAAGTAAATCCCCAAAGGAAGGGCATTTACAAATCAAAAGCTATAATGAAAATTACATGTTGTAATACAAGCCGAAGACAGGAAACACAGAATTCCGATGACACGGCATCCTCAGACTCGAGCCTTTTGTGCTTTTATCCACAATACTAGGAGGCTGGGGCTGCACATCAGCTTTGATCAGCCTTAATTCACTCTGAATTCTGCCCAGTATGTGTGCAAATTGTTTATAATAGACGGGCTGCAACCAAAGAACTAAACCAATATGTTCGGCAAAGACTAGTACAAACAAATTTGACTCACAGGATGAGTGTTTTGCCAACCATGTTCCCCAAACCCTAAATAATTTGTATGAGCCTGGGTGTATTGATATTCTTTTTCTGAACGAAAACCTACCAAGTGAGTATTTATGGCTCTGCCATCTGTGTGCAGGGCTGCCACTCAAATGAGCACAGCTCTCCTCATGGCTAGGGTGTGACAAACAGCTGATCCAGGCCTAACTGTCAAACATTGGAAACTTTGATTTGTTGTGGAAGCTGCCAGTGGGTTACTGGGTGGTTTCCCATGCTGGCATCTACTTGAACTTTTTTGGCTTGAGAGTATTGCTGGATATTTTGGCAGGGCTAGGGCAACAGCGCTCCACTGGAATGCTCATTTGACCTTCTTGGTGTTTGTGTTGTGACTCATACTTGCCCACAGCGTTTTTTATCTGGCTTCCACTCCTATTTATACAGTCACGTGCAAGGTAAATCCACAATCCTTTATTAAGTACCAAAATCTACCATTAATTTCACTGATTTCAGTAGAAGAGTTAAAAAACTAAAGGCACGTGCTTAATTTTGAATTGCAAGGAGGTAAACCAGGCTCGAGGGATGTGGTCTAAACAACAGAGCCTTTTGGGCTGGCCGATCAGAAGGTTGGCGGTTTGAATCCCCACGACGGGGTGAGCTCCCGTTGCTTGGTCCCAGCTCCTGCCAACCTAGGAGTTCGAAAGCACGTCAAAGTACAAGTAGATAAATAGGTACCACTCCGGCGAGAAGGTAAACAACGTTTCTGTGCGCTGCTCTGGTTTCGCCAGAAGCAGCTTAGCCATGCTGCCCACTTGACCCAGAAAAACTGTCTGCGGACAAACGTCGGCTCCCTCAGCCAGTAAAGCGAGATGAGCACCGCAACCCCAGAGTCATTCGCAACTGGACCTAACTATCAGGGGTCCTTTACCTTTAGCTTTAACTCAGGCTCTGGCAATGCTCTAGATCACAGTGTCTCTGACTCCTTCTTCAGTTGCACTGCTCACCTTCCAACCTACTGGGTGAAACAGGACTTGCATATTACCGTACCTAAAGGGGAGACTCGGGGAGAACTTAGGTCTCACCCACACTTACTGTTTGCCCTGCTCTTTCTAGGCACAGGTCCACACTTTAAAGCTGCGTCTCCAAACACCCTTCTTTTTCCTCTGGAGCTTTCCCATGAAAACCTGCTCTTTAACGCTGACATGCAACAAACAGCAATTTCGGTTTTCTGCAGATTGTCGTTGGCTGCAATCCAGCAGTTTTTGTGGGGAAAGCTCCAGAGGAAAAAGAAGAGTGCACTTTAAAGCATGGACCATGCTGGGAAACAGTAGAGGAAAAGTAAATGTGGACAAGCCCTTCATTAAATAAATGGGATTTTTGGTGCTTATGTTTGGCTAGATCATGTTCCAACTGAGCAAGACAATGAATCCAGGGTTAAAATTGTGACTGATGACTTAATAACTCTAATACAGGAATTGCATATTGGTTGTAGATCCTTTAACTTGATCAGAATTGTTCAGCAATTCTGCTGATCAGCTGCATCATTTACCATTCCAAGCATAACATTTCAGATCTCATTTAAATGAGCGCAAAGAGATGTGAGCACAGGAGAATGATTCTATAGGTACATCTTATCGATGCTGCTCCCAGGCAAGTGTGCATAGGATTGCATCCAAAATATGCAGTTGGGGGGGGGGATATTCTAAGAGCAAGCACTGTAGTTTCTTCATACTACATAATGCCTGGGGGAATGTTTATCAATACAAGCCAAGGAGTCACTCTTACATTCTCCTTTTTACAGCACAGCCCTATACATGTCTAGGGCAACTCCTATTCAGTTTAGTGGGGCCTATTCCCAGTTAAAGGGGTATAGATTTGCAGTCTTAATTGTTTGTATCAGTAGCAACTCAATGAAGTTCTGCTCATGTTTACTCAGAAGAAAGTTCCACTGTTCAACAGGGCTTACTCCTGCAGAGTCCTGGAGCAGGGAGTATGGCTTGTTTACTTGTGAGTGTAACCAGTGAGTTGGGTAGAATGAAAGGTGAATTGCAGAAATAGAGAAATAAAGGTTAATTGCAGTTAGTTTGGCCCAAGGGGCTAGGTGGAGCAGACAGTCCTCCTGCCCTCACTGAATAGCACCCCTAACCCTTCCCAAGCAATCGGAAGTTTCATACTCAAGGGCTAGTTTGGAGAAATGTAGGGCCAAACATGGGAGACCACATGTCAATGAATGAAAAAAAAAAAACACTAGCTGTGAGATGGCCAGTATCCCTATAGAATGGGAATTTGGGATACATGACAGAGAACATACTGTGGATCCAATGGTTGGAGGAGAAATAGAGGTGTCAGAAATCACACATTTTGCAGGTTTCTCCTTTACAGAAAACACCCTCTAATAGCAAGGCGTCTCTCAATGTATAAACAAATAGGAAGGGGTAGACTTTCAATTCGATACCATGTTAATCCATTTTTAAAAGAGCAGGTTCTTTCTCCTGGGTAACATAATAGTGCCCTTTCCTTACTTGTGCATCTATGCTGGTTTTATTAGAATATAATCCCCACCAGTTTTACAGTGACCAGTAAAATAATTTCAGTGCTGTGTATATACACAGCAAATGTCATGGCAAAACCTCTGAGCCGTCCCACCAGATTGCATGCTGGAACTCAGAGTTTGGGAGAATGGTAGGCTAGAACATTCTGACATCCAGTTTTCTATGGGCAGGGAGTTCCTCTTTGGGATAACATTTAAGCCTATAATCTTCCACCTACATTCCCAAGTCCAGAAGTAATCTTAAAAGGTTGTTTGCTGTTTGCCAAGGCAGGGTCTTAATTTCCATCCAGAAAATAAATAGGACATGTGATTTTTTAAATTTATGCCACAACTACTGTGCAGTTGTGACATATAAAAGGGCTAAGAGGGATTCTCCTCCACCACATTTTCTGATTTCATTTGAAAGCAATGATGTATTTGGCAAGAATCACTGCGTTATTCATCACAAATCACATTTTATTCCATGTAAATATCCTCCTTCAATGGTTTGGGGGGCTTTCAGAATCTGCGCGCACATAGGCACAATCCTTTTCCTGAACACGGCAAATAGGAGCATCTGCTTTGTTAGAAGGTGGATTTAAATGAGAAAGGAGTTTGGAGTGGGTTGCTTTGCTTTATTTTGTTTTGAAAAAAGAATGTACTTTATATAGGTTACTGTTTAACAGGTTTTGGCAGTAAACCAATTCCCTCTCCAGCAGGGGGAAAAATGTAGAGAATTTGCAGATGAGTCGATTGCCCCAGGATGTCTCTCTCAAAATGGATTAAGGACACACAGTGGGACATTTTTTGCCCAATCCCAACAAAAGCATGATTCCAGTTACAAGTGTTTGCCCCTCTGAGTGCGCTACTGAAGAACAAAAAAAGCAGATTTCCTGCTCTTCTCTCTCTTTGCTCTTATTCTTACCGTGGCAACTTCAAAAATGCCAGATGTCCTGGGCTGATTCAACCCTTCCAAAAGGGTGTGTGGAGAGAGAGAGAGACTTTCAAATATTCCGTCACTAAGCCAACGCAAGAGCTGTACACAAATCTCAAATAAAAGGCTATGTATCCAAACAGCAAAATAAGGAAGAAATTTCACTCTATGAATTCCACTTAGGGTTTTAACAGTACTCTGTCATTTTGCTGTGGTTAGCTCCACTCATATATTTCATTGCAAGCAAATATGTGCACTTGGGGGCAGCTTTGGGTCAAACGTGAATGAACAACTATTCTTCCAGTTGTGGTCAGGGAGGATTCCTCCCCCCACTCAGTTGAGACCAGTCAGGGACAGGGCCTTCTTTAGCAAATGTGGCACCGGGGTGCAAATATCCACCCAGCGTCCCCAAATTACCATGGATAGAGTTGGGGTGGCTGTAGCTGTGCACTGCCAGCCATTGGGGGGGCAACTCTCCCCCATGCCGCTGCGGGAGAGGGCCCTATGGGAAAGACGCCTCTGATCTGGATTGAGCATCTGATTAATGCCACGCTTGTATATTCAGCAACAATCAAATGGGAAACCACTCTGGAGCCCGCACCCACAATAAAGAGGCGAGATGCTTGTACTGGGATAATTGGGATAACAACCTTTTCACCATTAACAGAGCAGATCTGTAAGTAATATTACAAGTTGTACACAACTGGAGGAGGAAGCAGCCCCCTTGCAACCTTCACCTGCTTGCGTAATTGCGTGTCGAGGTCCCCAAGCCACCCCCCAAATAACTCACAATGCACACTTAATTTTTGTTTAAGGTTTTTGGCATAATTTTGGCCACAACTTTATTTAAATACAAAACCGTGAGTGGTTGTTTAGGCATTGGTTAAGACTATCTGTCCCCCCGCCTGGGGACAGAACTGACTTCCGGGCACCACCGAAAGACAGTGCGGGGGAAAGCAAGTCGGGGAGAAATGGAGCTGAGTCACAGACCCTCAATTCTCACCCGCCTGCTCCCCGAAGGCTTGCCGGCCCTAGTTCCATTCCAGGGATTGGACGAAAAGATGGCAAGCCCCAGGATTCCTTTAATGGAATTCCCTTTCCGCAGCAACCATGGAGGGGCAGGCCCAGCCTATCCTAACCCCTCCTCCACCAATTTATAACCAATGCCTAACCGCAACCTTACAAGTTGTGAGGATTTGCTACGCAGTAGGCAAAAACCAAATGGCCCAGCCAATCAGCCAGATGGACAAAATTCCTACCAGGCCCCTGCCCCAACGGCAGACGACTCCATGACAGGCATAGCAAGGTCAATGCAACAACCCCTTACTCAAGGGCGGGTGGGCGGGTGAGCCGTTGCACGCAGCAAAGAGAAAGCTCCAGGCTGCGTGCAGAGTATTTAAACATTTTACCCCCCCCCCCACCAAAATTGCAACATAACTTTTACCCCAGCAACCTAGTGAAACAATCACTGCCCCAGGCCATCTTTAGAGACCCTGCCTGGTAACAGAGGGGTGGCTCAGCAGACCCCACCGCAACACGTGCTCTCCATGAAGGAGAACACGCTTTGAAGGAGAGAGTTACCCTTCCTTGACCTTGAACTGTGCACAGCCTGCTTCAGCCACATCTGGACACACCTTTCTGGTGTCAAGGGAGGCTGTCCTGAGTCACCATGCCCCACAACCCCCAAGTGTGGCTCTGGGATAATCCCAGAGCAGTTCCTTTTCCTGCCCCCAGACAAGTAGTTTGAGAAGTGCAACAGTTGAGGAAGTGCCCTCATTGTGTTCTGTTCAAATGAGCATCTTTTTCTCAGAACCCAGGTGTGGCGTTTGCCTCCTAGGATGGGTCATAAGGAAAGGGTTAAAATGGGTGTGATGTGATTGGCCAGTGAGAATGCAAGGGGGGAATAAAAGTTAGAGGTTTTGAAAGTCAGTTGAGAGTTGAGGCTTGGGAGTTGAAGAAGGAAGAGGGAGGTTTAGGTGTGGGTTGGTAGAGTTGTATTGTGAGAGAGTGAGAGGAATTGTTAGGTGGAGTCGGATAGACAGTTGGGAATAATCAGTTTGGAGTTGTTAGGAACTAAGAATAAGAAACTGACAAGAGATAAATTAACCGAAACCATAAGCTTGTTCCTGCATTTAAAAGTAAACTTGATTATTTGTTTATGTTAACAACTGACTGGACTCCATTTGTCCCCGTGAGATACGGGGTGGTGGCAGCAGAAAAAGCAATCGCAGTGGCAGCACAGGGTCAATAGACCGTCAAACATCCGGGGTGATCGCCACACCAGCGAATACCATACTGGCAGGAGTTGGTTGTGTTGCGGGGGTCGCCGGGAGGTAGGACAGGCCCCCAGGCAAACGACATATACATACTAGCCTGTTTCTCCCTGCTGCGTGCTGCTCGGGAGATACATCAATCTTCTTCCCCGACACGCTTCCGTGACTCATGTCTTGGGATGTGAGCACACATTGACTTAGCAGAGTCCACAACAGCAGAGCTAGACTCGAGGCGTGAGTACTAAGCTGCTTTTATTATATGCAAATCAGGACAAAGGAAAACATGGCTCCTCTCTCTCTCCTTCCTCAGAGAGAAGGGAATTACGAAAGTACAACAGAACGGAACTTCTGATCCCATGACTCCATCAGTGATGGAATGTAAATACAGACATCTGATGAAAGAATCCCACATATCTGCACAGCGGGTGAATGGAATGCCAACAGGTTGTGCACAGCACTGATTGACTAGCACCAGTGTTGTCACCTTCCTCATCTTCAGAGATGTATTCCTGGAGCTGTAGGAAATGGACACAGTAGAAAATAAAAAGGTAGGCGGCCTGCCTGAAGCACAGGGAAAGGCAAGCAAGACTGATGGCTGACTTAGCAGCCCTTGAACTGCTGGCAAGTACAGTTACATAGAAGAGCCTGGGGAAAACTGAGCTTACCCATGAATTGCATGTGCTTGCTGGTGGTGGCTAAATTTTAGTGACTAAATTTGTAACATAATGTTTGCATGCAGAATTATTCTCTGGGGTCATGGAGTAAAAGCAAGAGGCATTCCAAAATGAAAGTGATTAATTGTAGAGTCAATGGCTTAAAGACATGTTACATTCATTATCTTTCCTCATTACACAATTCTAGTGGGCACAAAATCCACTATAAAAAAGATGGCCAGCACCACATATAATTTTTCACATTTCCCAAAACAAATAAAATGTTGCTTGAGGGTGACTACAAGCATCTGAAATGAAAGAAAGAATGCATTTGCAAATGCTTGACCACACTTTGCCCTTGAACATAAAATAAAGCATTCATATTTTCCCCCCTCTCTTAAAAAACCCCAGCTTGTTCTGCTGAATCATTTTTTAACTATTAAGCAGGACAACGTTGCTATCAGCCCAGAGGCTCCAGGGAGGCTTCATTCCCATCAGGCTGCCAGACCCAAATTTCAAAACAAAGAAGACGGCGACAATCCAAGGACAACGGTATGAGCTTCTTTGAAACCAAAGTGATTTGGAAAAGGGGCTGCAGAGTTCGGAACCAAAGGATGATCATTTCTCAAAATGGGAAACATATGGTGACCCCCAACAATAATATATTTAAGGCAGGCACATTTCTCATACATTTGACAGTGATGAGTTTGTTCATGTGCTGCCTTTGCATAGTATCCAGTTCTGATACTATTAGTACTGATTTCCTTATCAAAACAAAACAAAAAAAGATGGGGATGGTGCCCCAAAGATTATCTGGTAGCTCTATTTTCTCCATCTTTGCTACTCCATATACATGCCTTCCTTATCTTTCAGAAGCAGCTCCATTTTTCTCCACATTGCATCTCACTAAGCCTGATGCTTGCAAAGGCCTCCAAAGCCCAGAGTTTAATTCCCCAGGCAAAATAAGTTGCATTCACAAGTGCCATCCTGTGATGAACTGGCCTACAATTATCAGTAGCACACACTTCCGGATGCATTCTCAAACACACACACACTTCTCACATACGCATGGACATCTGTACATACAAAGTGTGCCCTTCCCTTTGTGTTTGTTTCACACCTAGCCAACTTACCTGGAGAAAGGTAATAGTAATAATAATAATAATAATAATAATAATAATAATAATAACAACAACAACATTTATACTCTGCCCATCCGGCTGGGCTTCCCCAGCCACTCTGGGTGGCTTCCAACAAAATATTAAAATACAGTAATGCATCAAACATTAAAAGCTTCCCTAAACAGGGCTGCCTTCAGATGTCTTCTAAAAGTCTGGTAGTTGTTGTTCTCTTTGACATCTGGTTGGAGGGTGTTCCACAGGGCGGGTGCCACTACCGAGAAGGCCCTCTGCCTGGTTCCCTGTAACTTGGCTTCTCGCAGTGTCCAGGTAGAACGATGGGGGTGGAGATGCTCCTTCAGGTATACTGGACCGAGGCCGTTTAGGGCTTTAGAGGTCAGCAACAACACTTTGAATTGTGCTCGGAAACGTACTGGGAGCCAATGTAGGTCTTTCAAGATTGGTGTTATGTGGTCTCGGCGGCCGCTCCCAGTCACCAGTCTAGCTGCCGCATTCTGGATTAGTTGTAGTTTCTGGGTCACCTTCAAAGGTAGCCCCACATAGAGCGCATTGCAGTAGCCCAAGCGAGAGATAACCAGAGCATGCATCACTCTGGCGAGACAGACCGCGGGCAGGTAGGGTCTCAGCCTGCGTACCAGATGGAACTGGTAAACAGCTGCTCTGGACACAGAATTGACCTGGACAATTGTGAGTCCAAAATGTCTCCCAGGATGCGCACCTGGTCCTTCAGGGGCACAGTTACCTCATTCAGGACCAGGGAGTCCTCCACACCTGCCCGCCTCCTGTCCCCCAAAAACAGTACTTCTGTCTTGTCAGGATTCAACCTCAATCTGTTAGCCTCCATCCATCCTCCAACCACCTCCAGACACTCACACGGAACCCTCACCGCCTTCACTGGTTCTGATTTGAAAGAGAGGTAGAGCTGGGTATCATATATAAAACACACTTGGAGCACTTCACGGAACACAGATGTAGGCAGGATTGCAGGCCTGTCTCCATACCAGACAGAGCCACACAGCCTCCTATATTGCACTGACAAACACTCACTGCCTAGTTCAGGCAGCCAGGGGCGTAGGAAGGGGGTGCGGTCCACCCTGGGTGTCATCCTTGAGGGTGGGTGACAAAATGGTACAACGCAGGGGGGGCCACTTACCGCGGGGCCTGGCCAGCAGTGTGCCCAAGCCACTCATCTCTCCTGGAGTGACACGGTGGCTCAGGCCCCTGCGCTACCAGAAATGGCAGCGTAGGGCTTGCGTCTGCCAGGCAGACTCTGTGGGCAGCTTGCCGCCCCACCCCCTTGGGTGGATCGCCATGGCGCCCCCCTGGGCAGATCATCCTGCGCCCGCTGCTCCAGGTGGCACAGCAGCTAGTTAGGCCCCCACTGGCAGCCATGCAGCAGATAAGTTCTCCAGGACAACAGGTGTCCCATTTTGATACCTGAGAGAGCCCACCCCACCCCTGGGACTTCCTCCAGCCCATTTCCCCACCCCTCTCAATCTGCCACCTGAGGCCAGAGCTGCCTCATGCCAGAGCTCATCCCCACCACAGGAATAGCCATTAAAGAATAACGGATGGAACGTGGCCTAAGCTTCTGGGGAGTAGAGATCAGCTTTGTCAGTTGCATCTGCGACACCTGAACCCATGAAACAAGGTTCAACCAGCTTTGCAGAAGAACCAGGTCAGTTGTGAAACATGTTTAAGAGTTGGGCCATCAGGCAGGATCACATTACTCTTCCCCCAGCATATGTGTTGAATCCAAATACATTGTGTGTTGAGGAATGGCACACACTTTAATCAACAGTGGGATCTAAGAGTCTACTACTGTATATTCTTTCCCCCCTCCCTCGCAAATGTGTATTATTTATCTAAGCCTGGACATTTTACCCTTTCCTCATAGGAAGATACCACTCTGCTCCCTCAATCATTTCGATCCCTTTTTGTGGTGCTCTTCTTCTTCTTCTTCTTCTTCTTCTTCTTCTTCTTCTTCTTCTTCTTCTTCTTCTCCTCCTCCTCCTCCTCCTCCTCCTCCTCCTCCTCATCTTCATCAATCACTATTAGAGATGGGCATGACCAGAACTGTACACAGTATTCAAAATATTGGTCTTGCGGAATGGCCGGATTGCTAGAATTACTGCAAGATTTCTTTCCAGGGTAGTATCTGGAAAAACTGTAGGCAAAGTTACTGTTTCTAGGGAGTTGGAAAGTTTGGTGAGACATTTCCTTTAGTGTTTAGGGATGGATGGACTGGCTCAAATAAAAAGCAGCAACCAGACAGCTGAAACTAAAGAAGAGTACCCTTTTTTTTCCTTCCTGGGGTCTAAGTGAGTTCACTTCTGAAAAGAAAACTGAATCATTCATGTAACTCTTCCTGGTTTGTGGTGAGGCAGAGCTGGGAAGACAAAACTACCGTAGGGTAATCTATTCTTACGCCATTTCTAAAGCAACCAACCTGTCTCTACTGCAAAACTCTAGAGACCAGCTCTTCCTCCAAGGAGGCCGGCAAGATTTCATGTAAGATTTGTTTTAATAAACAGAAGCCCATGAAACTGAAAAGTCCACATGGTCTTTGTCTTGTGAGCAATTCAACATATGTTAAAAATTATATGAAAAGTGGGTAGAATGCAGAAATGTTGGCTCTGGGCATTGATCAAACCATTCTCACAAGGCCAAAAGCAAAGGTGTAACAGCAAACATACATTATAACTTAAATCAAGCAAAAAATCATCACCTTAAAGTTGCTTTCTGAACGCAAATCTGCTATTGTGCGCTTAAACTATTTTAAAAAAGTTTTTTATTCACAATCCATGTAGATGTATGTACACATGCATGCGCACATAACTTCACATTAACAGCACATCCCTAGGCATTTGTATTTGCAAATAATCTCACAGAGGCATAATTCACACAGACAGCAGCTGAGATGGTAAAACTGAAGTAGACTCCTGCAGGTTGAAAGTGAATAAGTGCATTGTTACAGAATACTTTTCCAGTGTGTTTGTGTGTGGGTGGGTGTAATCCTTGCACATGCATGCCAGGGAGAAGGCTACACCGAAAATCCTCTCTGACATATTTTCTGTATATTTTCAGGATCTGTTTAACTTTTCAAAACAGATCAAGTAACAGTCAAGCAACAGATTATTACTTAATTAGTCCCAAATTAAAGGGACTACTGTAACTGCTTACTATACAAACATTTCAGCTTTTGTATTTTGTTATTGGGTTGCTATTTTTATTTTGATTATATGTTTTGTGGTTTTATATTTCAATTTTTTTCTGTGAACCACCCTGAGACCTCCGGGTATAGGATGGAACAGTGGTGCCTTGGAAGACGAAATTAATTCGTTCCGCGAGTTTTGTCGTCTTGCGAAGCACGGTGTCGGGAAAGTTTTGGAAAAGCTTCAAAAATCACCAAAGTCTTTAAAAACCTCAAAAAAGGCTACCACACCGCGTTTTATGAGTTGCTCCTCGAAGTCAAGTCAT
Organism: Podarcis liolepis; assembly: GCF_965112155.1. Lineage (NCBI taxonomy): Eukaryota > Metazoa > Chordata > Lepidosauria > Squamata > Lacertidae > Podarcis > Podarcis liolepis. The sequence continues at coordinate 6,407,557 of NC_139556.1, forward strand.
AACTGTATTAACGGTGTTAAGAAAAAGGAAACAAACTTGCAAGACATTTCAGTCTTGCGAAGCAAGCCCATAGGGAAAATCGTCTTGCGAAGCAGCTCAAAAAACATAAAACCCTTTCATCTAGTGAGTTTTTTGTCTTGCGAGGCATTCGTCTTGCGAGGTACCACTGTATATTAATTAATTAAATAAATAAATAAATAAATAAATAAATAAATAAATAAATAATGCCTTCAGTTTTCACTTCATGTAAATGATACTTATAATTGACATAGATTGCCATCTTATACCCACTTTCCTCAATGAATTCAATGGGAATTATGTTTGAGTAGACATGTAAATTTATTTTTCCCCGATGAGATCATTATATACGCATCGACCTATATATGTTTTAAAGTTGTAGCAAAAAAGCAAACAAACACCATTTCACTTAAAAACATACACACAAAGGCTGAGAAAGACACTCTGAAGAGTTATAATGGGAGGGAAAAGGCAATTATTGAGAGGCAGGATGCTAGCTGCAAGCATGACTCTTCATCACTTGCAAGAACTGGTTTTCATTTCCCAGTACCCCAGCCCCCCTATGCTGTCAAAAAGAGCCACGGCTAAATGTCACTCTGGAAAGCTGACACCTATTATAGTGTCTCAATCCATCACACACTGGCAAATGTTGCCTGTGAAAACCAAGACATGTGAGGCGTACTTGAGGTCAGGTCTCATGCAACACAAGGCAAATATCAGAGAGTTTTTGATCAGGACTGCAATGTCCAGTCAAATCACATGTGAGATTAATTTGTTCAAACAATTTGACTGACTAAAGTTGCTCCCAATTAATCAGAGAGCCAATTTAAATGAATGAATGAATAAAAGCATCTTCAAGATGTGTCTGCCTTTGATGCTCCCATTCCTGCACATGCTTGCTGTGACATGTGAATGCATTCTCAAAATAATTATGTTTTCCCCATTCAGACCTATTGTTTTTAATTAATATGCGCATGAATATTAATATGCATTTTAACTAACAAGCAAACTTATATTTGATCCATCAAAATTTATATGATTAACCAACACTGGCCATGTGCAGACAGAACACTTGCCAATGGCTCTCCTACATGTGTGACTTTTCATTGTTTTGTTCTGTTCACTTGGCACAACTATTTTGCTGTGCATCTATACCTAGACATAGGGACGCGGGTGGCGCTGTGGGTTAAACCACTGAGCCCAGGACTTGCCGATCAGAAGGTTGGCGGTTTGAATCCCCACGACGGGGTGAGCTCCCATTGCTCGGTCCCTGCTCCTGCCAACCTAGCAGTTCGAAAGCACGTCAAAGTGCAAGTAGATAAATAGGTACCGCTCCAGTGGGAAGGTAAACGGCATTTCCATGTGCTGCTCTGGTTCGCCAGAAGCGGCTTAGTCATGCTGGCTACATGACCCGGAAGCTGTACGCCGGCTCCCTTGGCCAATAAAGCGAGATGAGCGCCACAACCCCAGAGTCGGCCACGACTGGACCTAATGGTCAGGGGTCCCTTTACCTTTTATACCTAGACATAATATCCGGGGAAAATATCTGTCTGCTCCATGTGAGGTCCAGAGGGTGGCAACACAAGAACAGGCCTTTTCTGCAGTGGCTCCCTGTTTGGGGAATGCCTTCCTCAAGGAGGCTTGTGTAGCACCTTCATTAAACACCTTTAGGCAACTGGCGAAAATGTTCCTCTTCAACAAGGCCTTGGGCTGATTGACACTGTTTCCTCATTTAAGTATGTGTGTGGGGGAAGATTATTGGCTTGTCTTTGTTCATGTTTTTATTATATATTTTGTGGTTTTTATATTGTAATTGTTAGGATCGTCCTACTCTCGTGTAGGACCCTGGTAGAGACACATGCCCAACTGGCATGTTCTCTCCCTCCTGGTCGGTTGTTTGGGAGCTTAAAAAGCTTTCTTCGGCCCAAACATTGCAGCGATTGATACCAAAAGGCATTAGCACGCTTAGGGATTCTGCAGAGTATTTGCAGTTTGCGTAACAGACTCAATAGCTCAGCATTTTGGCTAATCTACTTTATTTACATATAATACACACGGAGCATTGTGACTTAGCTCCTTCCTCTTTCTCATCAGACAGCAAAGAGAAAGACACAAAGGACAATAGTCCCACTTCACAGAACACAGTAATATAAACATCCTGTCTCCGTCACTTCCCACACTGTGGAATGAAAACATACACTGTCATGTGATAGACAACAATCCCATGACTGCAAACACGGAGCAGGAATCCTAACAGTAATTCTATGTTGTGAACCACTCTGGGATCTACAGATGCAGAGAGGTATACAAATGTAATAAATTATCACAATCGTTATCATCATCCCACTCTTTGCCTTTAGTTCCCAGTCTCTGTCCCAGAGGGTTAAGCATGAACCTCAGGGGATCAGGGTTAGATAGATTTGAAGGAGGGACAAGGGATGGTGAATTACTTGGTGGATTCTGGCAGACAAAATGTCTGCCAATAACTCTGAACAGACTAAATGTTCGGGAAATCTTTTCTAATTGTAGTCATCTTCCTCTCAGCATCTGGTTGTCACTCTGTCTAAAACACAACTCCAATTATATTTTATTGAAAACAATCTCTTTTTTTACAGTTTGAGAATCCCTTTGACTTGGACAATAAAGAAGAAGAAAAACTTTAATAACAGAGGTTAGAACCTTTACATGTGTTTGAGTTACAGCAGGATGAGATCAGAAGGAGTGACAGAGATGGGTTGTGATTAAAATATTTACAACAGACACTGCGGTTTCAAACTAGAGCTTTCCCAAGAGAGGGAAAGAGAGGTTGTGAGTCCATAACCTTTCCTGCCTCTAAGATGGAGGGTATAAAATCCTAAGACACAACAAAAGGATTCTTTTCTTAGTATGTCTTGTAGGGGTGAGGTGGAAGAAATCAGCTCAGCTTTCATGTTGTCGAGGTCCCCAGGTCCACCCCAATAACTCACACATCACACAGAATTTTTTGTTTAAGGTTTTTTGGCATAATTTTGGCCACAACTTTATTAAAATACAAATTTGTGAGTGGTTGCTTAGGCATTGGTTGCGACTATCTGCCCCCACCGTGGGGGACAGACTGACATTCCGCACAATGCGAAAGTCAGAATGGGGGAATACACTTGGGGGTTACGCAGAGCAGGGAATCTGCCCTCACCCCAAATGCAACCAGGAGCTCATTGCTATGGCCCGAGCCCCCTTGACAGAGTGGACAAGCAATAGTTAGCCCCCAATTCCTTTAACAGAATCCCTTGCAGCAGCAGCATTAGAGGGGCAGGCACAGCCAATCCATGCCCCTCAACCAACCAAACCATAAACCAATGCCTAACCGCAACCTTACAAGTTGTGACGATTTGCTACGCAGTAGGCAAAAACCAATGGCCCCAGCCAATCAGCCAGATGGACAAAATTCCTACCAGGCCCCCGCTCCAAAGCAGACGACCCCATGACAGGCATAGCAAGGTCAAAGCGAACAACCCTATTCTAGGGAGGGAGGGACGGGCAATCCGCTGCACGGGCGAAAAGAGGAAGCCCTAGCCTCGTGCAAGGAGTTTTAGCATTTCTGGCTGTCAATCAATAAATGGCAACATTAACTTCTTCCCAACAACAAGGGAAGCCCCAATCGCATCAGTGGCCAATGATCAGTTAGCCCGCCCCCAACTTTGGAGTGTCCTGGCGGCCCCCACCGCAACACGTGCTCTCCATGAAGGAGAACACGCTTTACCCCAAAACCTACCAGGCTCCACCCTCCACCAGGTGCAACCTCTCCCTTTCACCAAGACCACTCAGAAGGATTGTGCTTCAAATGGAAACAGTGGCTGAGAAAGATTGAGTTTGGAACAAGAACTTTGGGGACAATTATGATTGGTCACTGTGGTCCAAGACAGACCACAATTACACCACACCCAGAACACTGGGCTGCCACCAAAACCAAGGACTCCATTTTGGGTTCCCGTATCCTAAGAAATGTATCAGTTGATGCAGCTGCAAAACAGAGCAAGTAATATTTTGCCTTCTGGGGGAGATCTTGGTTGTTAATTTCGTTGTTGGCCCCCTATTCTGTGTAACATGGCTTGGAGGTAAGCGCCTGGAAACCCTGGAATCTCACACCGCTCAGAGATTGTGATTTTGTCTGTGTCTCTCTCTGTGTGTGCATGCACAACAATATATTTCTCTTGGCATCCCACCATAACCAAGCCCTTTATTCTGCCAACTCGAGCAACCCTCAGCAACCCCAAACCTTCTGTCGCTTAACAGTTCTGCTTTTTTCATATAATCCCTTCCAGAGCTTGAATTTAATGCTGCCTCTGCATTTATTCCATCCATCCAATATCCCTCCTCAATAAAGTCTTAGTTTTGGGCCCAGTGGGTGTGAATCCTATGCATATTTAGGTAAAGGTTAAGGGACCCCTGACCATTAGGTCCACTTGTGACCAACTCTGGGGTTGTGGCACTCATCTCACTTTATTGGCCAAGGGAGCCGGCGTACAGCTTCCGGGTCATGTGGCCAGCATGACTAAGCCGCTTCTGGTGAACCAGAGCAGCGCACGGAAACGCCGTTTACCTTCCCGCCGGAGCGGTACCTATTTATCTACTTGCACTTTGAGGTGCTTTCGAACTGCTAGGCTGGCAGGAGCAGGGACCGAGCAACGGGAGCTCACCCCGTCGCAGGGATTTGAACCGCCGACCTTCTGATCGGCAAGTCCTAGGCTCTGTGCTTTAACCCACAGCGCCACCCGCATATTTATTTACTTGGAAGTAAATATCACTATGTTCACGGTTTACTACTGCAACCAAAGTACTGGTGAGACTATTATTTGAGAGTCTTCAGTCTTATTGTCCTTCCACCTTCCCTTGTCTCCTTTACTGACAAACTTTAAAGAGCAAGATCTTGGGGGCAGGGATCGGCCTCTTTTGTTGCTGTTACTCCAGAGGGGAGCAAAGGGAGACACCTGCATGTTCTCAGAGCAGGTCCTGCTCATCAAACCAGACCAGCAGAGGACAATCTTGTGTAAAACACCATGTGCACTGATGGCACGATGTTAACAGCAGTTATACATGAGTCACACCCCAACATTGACACCAATATTAATAGTATTGGCAGCAATATTAACTCATGGGTTGCACCCTAACATTCATGCCAATTAAACAAAGTAGCCTGGCTTGCCAGAGGGATGCGGGTGGCGCTGTGGGTTAAACCTCAGCGCCTAGGACTTGCTGATCGCATGGTCGGCGGTTCGAATCCCCGTGGCGGGGCGCGCTCCCACCGTTCGGTCCCAGCGCCTGCCAACCTAGCAGTTTGAAAGCACCCCCGGTACAAGTAGATAAATAGGGACCGCTTACTAGCGGGAAGGTAAATGGCGTTTCCGTGTGCTGCGCTGGCTCGCCAGATGCAGCTTGTCACGCTGGCCACGTGACCCGGAAGTGTCTGCGGACAGCGCCTCTAGAGTGAGATGAGTGCACAACCCTAGAGTCTGTCAAGACTGGCCCGTACGGGCAGGGGTACCTTTACCTTTACCTTAGCCTGGCTTTCCAGTTTAAGTTCTGAGTTTAGGTATCAGTTTTTCTGCCCAATTCCTACTTGGAATATTCCCTGGGTTCAATGGGGTTTACAGTGGTACCTCGGGTTAAGTACTTAATTCATTCTGGAGGTCCGTTCTTAACCTGAAACTGTTCTTAACCTGAAGACCACTTTAGCTAATGGGGCCTCCTGCTGCCGCCGCACCGCCGGAGCACAATTTCTGTTCTCATCCTGAAGCAAAGTTCTTAACCCGAGGTACTATTTCTGGGTTAGGGGAGTCTGTAACCTGAAGCGTATGTAACCTGAAACGTATGTAACCCGAGGTACCACTGTACTCCCTAGTCATAGGATTTCAGCCATATTCCTCTTCGGAAAATGTCGTTACAGGACAACAAACATTGTGGGAGATTCTGAATCATCAAATATATGTTCTATTTCAGCAAAAGTCACCACAGAACTTGGTAGTTTGGATTGTGATGGGATTGTTTTCAGTTAAAAGAAGAAAAAGATATTTCTTGGATGAAACTTTGCAAGTCTGCCGTGCCTGTATAATATCTAACTGATGGTATCACTTTGCAAGCTTGTGACACTCGCCCAAAGTGTCACCCTTCTTCTGCTGAGCTGGCAGCCTAACAGAAGCTCTTTTACAATTTATTCTACAGATGCAGGTTCTTGGGAAGTGTGGTACGAAGAGAAATGTAAAACTGGCTCTTTGTAAGAATAAAAATTATAGCAATCAAGGGATCTCTCTACGTTTTTCACACAAAGTGTCACAGCTAAACTGTCAAGACTGGCCTTTGAGTGACCTGGATCATATGCAAAGGGGTGGGATTTTGTCCTACAAAGTTTAAATTCTCTCTCCCCCCCCCCCTTCTCTAAAAATGGAAGTAGCATAAACAGCTTTCACTTAAAGTGCAAACCCTGCCATATTCTGGCTCTAAATGGAGGCTTTATTGAATTCCCTCCAGGGCCTTTGCTGTGAGGCAGAATGAAGGGGGGTGGAGAGAGAAAATACATCAAAGAGCTTGGTGTAAAAGGAGGTATGTTTAAAGGGAGAATAAAATGGAAGTTCTTTTAATTCTATAAACAAGAACTGACAGGGTGTTTATTGAAACTTGTCTGTCTGAAAAAGGACTGCAGCGTCTCCAAAGATAACCCATCCTGAAGGCTTACACATTTAATTTTATCATTAGGTAAAATTGCTGCAGACGGGAGGGAGCTGAACTATCTGATGCTCAAGCAATTTTGTACACTGCTTAGAAATTACTCTGTTTTTTTTATGGGAAAATGTTGCTTGTAGCCCCTTTTCATTAACAAAAGGTGATTTTCTCAAAAAAAAAAAAAATAAATTGCCAAAAAGTGTCTTTACCTTGCTACAAAGGCAAGGTGCAGTTTTTCTTTCTATTTTATTTTGAGAATATGCCAAAAAAATGTGAAATGAGGTCTTTGGTCTAAAAGAATTGCACCTGGAATTGCATAACTAAAAGTCCCATTCAGCATCAGATATAGGGTGGTGCAGGCAGCTTCCCTGCACAGGTCACCAAATCAAGGGGGCAAAGAATTGAGAAGATACATTTGGGGGCACTAAATTTTGGCCATAGGAAAGAAAGTCCTCCTCTGTCCCAATCATTGGGGCCCTTTGTGAGAATGCAAGCTGCAGCTGTGGGGGGATCTGGATTAGGCCCATAGTGAAAATACTGAAATGTTAGGGTCCCTGGTGGGATTACTTAAGGGCCACGTGGCAGAGCTAATGTGATGTCTAGCTTGACTCTCAGTTTTCCATGTGGAAGGATTCTTTTTTTAGAAATATTGCATGAAGGAACATTCAGTCATGTACACTCTTGCAATGGCACAGGCAAAACACAAGTTTGACAATAGTGATGGCTAGGACGCTATGGTGAGGCAAAGGGGAGCTAGAAGGGTTTGCTGCTTTCACCTAAAGGTAAAGGTAAAGGGACCCCTGACCATTAGGTTCAGTCGTGACCGTCTCTGGGGTTGCGGCACTCGTCTCGCTTTATTGGCCGAGGGAGCCGGCGTACAGCTTCCGGGTCATGTGGCCAACATGACTAAGCCGCTTCTGGTGAACCAGAGCAGTGCACGGAAACGCTGTTTACCTTCCCGCCGGAGTGGTACCTATTTATCTACTTGATGTGCTTCCGAACTGCTAGGTTGGCAGGAGCAGGGACTGAGCAACAGGAGCTCACCCCATTGTAGGGATTCGAACCGCCGACCTTCTGATTGGCAAGTCCTAGGCTCTGTGGTTTAACCCACAGCGCCACCCGTGTTCTGCTGCTTTCACCTGGAGGCATGCAATTAGCATCTAGATGCACATTTAGCAAAATTTATAGCCTACATTTTGACTGGGGTGGCGGATGAGAACAATAGAAGGGGTGGGGATAAAACATCAGCAGTTTTTGTTGTCGCAAGCACCTTGGTTTTATTTTCTGCCAAAGATCTGGATTAAAGGGTTACGCCAAAGGTTTCACCTAAAAGTTGGGCTTTAGGGAGGATTTGAAGGCAGACATTGAAGTCCACAGCACAAATCCCATTGATTTTAATGGATTACAGTGGTTTAAGCCATTTTTGGAACAGTCTGCGGATTGCCCTGAAAGACAAATGGGGCTATGTTACCCAGGGCTATACAACTGCTTTCATTTATGTTAACACAGTTTAACCTCAGTTTAACCCTCTGCCTACTGTTTGCGGCACAGCAAAGATTACTTTGATGACTCCCCCCCCCCCATTGCAACAATGGCAATAAACCCTTTGGGTAGTGTAATCCTCTTTGCTTTCAAGAAAGAACTGATGGCTACTCCCAAATAGCTTCTTCTTTTTGGTTTGTGATTGATAATGGGCAGCTTAAGTTTCTCTCCCCCCCCCCCAATACACATGTATGAAGGAGGGCTTTACCCAACTGAGCAGTAGATGCAGATCTCCTCTAGGCACAGAGGGGCTCAGCGTGGGGGTGAGGGGGACAGGACAAATGTGGCACAAAACAAGCAATACCTCTAGGATTCAGAAGCACCCTAGAGTGAAGATAATCTTTTGAAGGAGCACCTTCAGTCAATGCCACTTAATTCAATCTCAGCTGGGATGCATAGAGATGTAAGGAAGGCAGATTCTGAATGCCTGCACACCACTTCACAAAAGTATGCAAGGATTACATAGCATTTGTAATGCAATGCAGTAGTTATTCCCAAGCAAAAGTTTCTGCAGGAGTAAGCAACATTTCTTTATTTTTTTAAAGGGGGAAATGTCAGGGTGCATGAAGTGGTTTCAATGACCTTCCAGACCAAAACATTGGCTTCAAAAGAGCTGTCATAAATGTAAAATTTGACATACTGTATGGCGTGGAACTAAAGCCGCCACATGCTGTAGCGGAGCATGCAGAGCAGGAATGACAGAGTCCCTCAAAGCCTGATGCAAAATGCAGGTTTGGGTCTCAGGGTCAAAGAGGTCCTGTAACTATATAGGTCTTGAAGTCACAAACTGGAAGATGGCATACGCTTGACATAAACACACAGGATTCTGAACTGTATGTGCGTACACTTTTTTTTAAAGCATTTTTTCCTGATTATGTTATGGTGTTCTTCCCCCTGCCTCCTCTGAATCAACTTATTTCTGTGGCCTTTGTGTCACTTGGCATTTCCATGTTTGGGGCATAGTAAATGAGCAGCGCTTGATGTAAAATGCTGAATTTGCAGTCCCTGTAAAGTGTTCAGTAGCAGAACAGTCTGTGTTCTATGCTGTGTGTTGAAGTCGGTGTTTGCCGCTTGCATTTGTAAGCAATCAGAGAATTAAGAAGGAGTTACATGAAAGTGGAGGAAAACCTGAGGGAGGGTGAGTCATGGTAAAGAAAATTGTGATGGCTCTGAATGCCAGATACTTGGGACAAACAATCACCTTTATGTCCTGTTTGTAAGCCACCCAAAGACATCTTACTGATGCTTGTTGGAAAGAGAATACCTAGGCATTATTCTGATACAGAATTGTAATTTTTGTTTTTTAAGTGCTGAGCTGAAGTTTCTCTGGAGACCTTTCACCCGAGAAAATATCTGAAGGGTTGTCACATGGAAGGGTTGTCTTCTCTTGCTCTGGAGGGTAGGACCATAGAATCATAGAATCATAGAGTTGGAAGAGACCACAAGGGCCATCGAGTCCAACCCCCTGCCAAGCAGGAAACACCACCAGAGCACTCCTGACATATGGTTGTCAAGCCTCTGCTTAAAGACCTCCAAAGTAGGAGACTCCACCACACTCCTTGGCAGCAAATTCCACTATCGAACAGCTCTTACTGTCAGGAAGTTCTTCCTAATGTTTAGGTGGAATCTTCTTTCTTGTAGTTTGGATCCATTGCTCTGTGTCCGCTTCTCTGGAGCAGCAGAAAACAACCTTTCTCCCTCCTCTATGTGACGTCCCTTTATATATTTGAACATGGCTATCATATCACCCCTTAACCTCCTCTTCTCCAGGCTAAACATGCCCAGCTCCCTTAGCCGTTCCTCATAAGGCATCATTTCCAGGCCTTTGACCATTTTGGTTGCCCTCCTCTGGACACGGTCCAGTTTGTCAGTGTCCTAAACCAGAACCAATGGCTTCAAGCTAGAAGAAAGGAGATTCCGACTAAACATCAAGAAGAACTTTCTGACAGCAAGAGCTCTTCAACAGTGGAACGGATTCCCTTGGGTGGTTGTGGACTCTCCTTCCTTAGAGATTTTAAAGCAGAGGTTGGACGGCCATCAGTCATGTATGATCTAGCTGAGATTCTTATATTGCAGGGGGTTGGACTAGCTGTCCCTTGAGGTCCCTTCCAACTCTATGGTTACATGATTCATACATGATGCCCTGAAACAAGACTAGGTCTGGGGCCTTGGGGAGAATGCAAAATGGTGGCAAGCATGCAAAAAGGTAAGGAAAAGGAAGAAGCTGTGCTATGGCCACATCTAATGGTGACTCCCACTCCCCAGAAAAAGAATACTGAAATAATCTCCCCAGTCTTTAGCCAGTGAATAGGATGGAGAATTTTCAAACAGCTCGAGTTTTCTTATATGAATAACTTCAGCAGATCAAAGGTAGCATTTCTGTATATAATGGATGCTGGGAATGGACAACAGAATCACTCTCTCACCTTGAAGCCCTACTTGCGAGGTCTGTTTGTCAAGGGGATCTCCTGGTCTTAAAACATAATGCTTGGTCTGAGCCAGCAAGCAATGGGTGTGTGCACATGTGTGGGGATGTGTGTCACAGGCGCAGGCTACAGGGGGGCGGGCCGCGAAGCACTGTGGGCCTCCTCAGTGTGTGTGTGTGTGTTTGTTTTAGGGAAGGTGGGCTCTCCATTGTTGAGGCTGAACGCTTCAAAAGATGGCACCTCTGGTGTCTGTGCCTGGATATAAACACATATAGTGTTGTGCGTGAATTTTTTTAAAAAAGACACTACCAAGTTCATCCAAGAGCAATTAAGAAATGCTGGATTATGGGCCACAGTGGCTCTGACCAAGTCTAAGCTGTCTCCAACATCCAAGAAAAAAGAAAGAAAAGAAAGGAAAAAGAAAAGAAAACATGGATTATGTAGTCTGTGCCAATGGTGCTCATTTTCAAAATTTCAGTTGTTTTGAATAATTTTGTTTTGTGTTTTGCTCTAATTTTAGCAGTCAGAGAAAGGAGCAGGGGGATACGTAGGGAACTAAACCAGCCCTGTTAGAAATATCGTTCAGCTTCCTGTAAGGCTCTAAGATGATGACATACGTTCTTCAAACAAGCTTTCAGGCATATTTTCACAGCCGTATGAGCAAAAGACTTCTTTTATCATCACCAAAAACTTAAACTTTCTGAAAGCTTAACCCGACCCCACCCCTGGAAGTGCAGCATATGCCATCCCTCTGTATACAGGCTCACATTTGGCTAAGCCAAACCATGTACTATTTTTAAAGTCTTGATTAAAGAAAGTATCCTTGGTGGCCGGCATTAAGGAAATGCCTAAATACACTCGTATTTTTAATTGGAGCATAACTAAACAGGGTCCCTGGAGAATCTCTCTTTTGCCACAGTGATGCTGTCTTTCTGTGTGTGCTAGTTCACGCAATGTGCTTCCCAAGTCCCTGGCGTCTGAGACCCCAGGACAAGATATTTAGCATTGCTGTTAGTCCGGTACATCTACAGATCCTAGACGGTATATGTGAATCAAAAGTACTTGACTGGGTCCTAGTCCATTTCTTAAACCTGAAAAGCTAGCATCCCTAAATCACTAAAACATTTATTTAAAAAAATAAGCACCAGAAAACAGGGTTTAAAATACATATATTCTGCTGTTGTTATCTGAACCTTCTCTGTGGGTTGCTCATCTGCAGTTCAATTCTACTGGATGTTTGCATAGCTCACTACCAAAAACTTACATTTTTACTCAGTGAACGAGTAGTTTTTGCCAAACATGTAAATCTTTATTTGGATTTCCTTTGTAACTCCTACATTTGTACATTCTTGTAATTTCCTTTGGCATTTAATCTTTACACTGGGGTTAGCGTGGCTCAGCGTAGCACCTGTCACCTTGGAACAACCAGAGGGGTTTGTGGACAAGGAGTGGGGGGAGGCACCAGCTGGAGAACCCACAAGGGAAAGGTTCAGAACCAGTGGATTGGTGGTGGGACAACGGTGAGTGGTCAGAAGGAGAAGAGGGAGCAGTCTCAGAGGAGGTGTCAGAAGCTAAAGAGGCAACAGGGTTTAGCTGGCAGGGAGAGGCTGTGGCAGAGGGCTTCGCAGTGGCAAAAGCTAAAGCAGGAGAGGAGGGTGGCTCACAGGCAGAGATGAGGCAGGCTACTGAAGAAGCCAGGGGATCTCCACCTCCTGCTGTGACCAGTTCCCATCCTCTCTGGTGTCCCAGAACCTGCAGCGGTATGAAGAGGGCAGAGCAGAGATGGACAAGGTGTTGGAGTCCCAGATTGCTTGGGAAGGACCTGGGAGAGGAGGAGACTTAGAGAGCTGTGGGAAGGCAGGTACCTTCAACCCTTGCAACTGCCTCACTGGAGCAAGATCTACTGGGAACCACTAGGCCTGAGCTGCTTTGTTTCTTTGAATAAAGAGTTAGCTTCACATACACCTTGTGAGTTCTCCCTGACAGCTCCCCTGCTATCAGGGGGAAGAAGAGTCTCAGAGGAGGAGAGCATCATTCTCCAGAAGAGGGAGACCATTCCTTGCAGATGAGCAGCTGTCCTCTTGTGCCAATGATGCTTCTACGGAGGGTGGAGAAATCCTGATTAGTGGGTGATATGCATACATTACTTTATTTGCATGTGGCCCTTCCACAGTTCAAACCATTCTCAAGGTGACTTACAACATGAAAAAATACACAACTACAACCCAAAAAAAGTTGATGTTTAGTCGTTTAGTCATGTCCGATGACTAAGATACAAAAAACACACACACCAAAAAACCCAGCAGTAACTTCCCAATAACAACCCCCTCCAGACACCCCAGCCCCAAATGACGATTTGATCATTATTGAATCAAAAAGGGCATTTCTTGAGGGAGGTGCCTCCACAACCTGCCCAGGTTTCATCCTTTGCATTTGACCGCCAGGATACAAACATGGAGGAAAAGACCATGAAAAATGGAACGTGTGTTGTAGCTTTGGGTTGAAGCCCTGAAGGTGGGCTTTGCCATCTGAAAAGTTTGACAGCTGGTGGCCTGGACCATGTTCATTCAGAATCCTGAGTAGGTTCCCAAATAACAATGCTTTATTTGGGGGCAACCAAAAACAGATGAGGCCAGGACACCAATGAAGCTGCAAGGAGGCAATGGGAGTCCAAATATGTCAACACCACCAATGAAACATTTTGGCAGCCTCTTCTGTCCCCCGTTTTAAGGACACCTCCAATCTTACAGCAGTACATACAGTGTTGTGACTTGGCTTCTACAGAAGACATACTCTTTTAATGCTGCTGCTTCATAAGCACAGCAGCTGTTTCCATCTTGAAGCAGAGATACCTTCTTGCGCCCTTCCTTTCAGATCTCAATCTCTACATCTAGCCTGTCAACACTCTCCAGCTCAGGGTCACAGAGGGATCTGTTCCACCTCCCTTATCACATGGACCCATATGTAGCACTTCATTTACTCAGGGAAAAAATTCTTACTTCCTTTTTTTATCAAGGAGCCGCGGGCGATAACTCAGCCCTCAGAAGATTGGAAGAGCGAGTCTTCGGACTCCGAAAGGTCAGATGCTGCTTGTTTAGTTGTGTCACTCCATTTACCGGCACCTCACAACCCGTGCAAAATAGACACTTGGTGAATGATGCTTGCTGAAGGAGATTTCTACTGAACTTCATTCGTTTCCTCCGCACGAGACTTCAAAGAAAAAGGAAGGAGTAAACCCTCCTGTTTTATTTATTTTATGTCAAGAAGCCCAGTATCCTACTGTTGATTATAATTATTATGATTTTTCCAAACACTGATGTAGTAGTTAGGTAGCCCTGGACTGAAAATCAAATGCTCATCCTCTGAGCACTTGAAATTGGCTATATAAAGGCCAGTCACCACCATCGTTATTTACCGTATTTTTTGCTCTATAAGACACACCAGACCACAAGACGCACCTAGTTTTTGGAGGAGGAAAACAAGAAAAAAATACATTCTGAATCTCAGAAGCCAGAACAGCAAGAGGGATCGCTACGCAGTGAAAGCAGCGATCCCTCTTGCTGTTCTGGCTTCTGTGATAGCTGTGCAGCCTGCATTTGCTCCATAAGACGCACACACATTTCCCCTTACTTTTTAGGAGGGAAAAAGTGAGTCTTATAGAGCAAAAAATACGGTAATTCCTCATCAGCATGAAATCTGCATACCTGAAACCCTAACACGTGAAAGTGCCATACAATGAAGTGGTACATTTCAATGGGTCTCTCTTTGTTCCCCAGTTGTTGTTGGGGGACTTGACATGGGAAGTTTCATGCGGATAATATCTCACGAGGAACTAGCTAAGCCACAGATAATATAGCATAGAGATGAGCATATCGCTGGAGGCCAAATGGCCGAAATATTGGGAAATTCTGGAACAAGGTGGAGAGAAAATAAAATTGCAGAGCTTTGAAAAATTGAGAAACAAAGTGCGAGACTGGCTCCATTATTATCAAATAATGGAGGCATACAAATTGGACAAAAAAGTTGGTTTCCAGGTGGAAAAATCAAAATTGAAAACAGAATTGTTAGACCCCAAAGTTAAGAATTTGTCAAGTATGTATAACTTGCTGTTGAAATGGAACACTCAGGATGAAACGGTGAAATCAGCTATGATTAAATGGGCACAAGATGTTGGACATAACCCAATGATGGCTGACTGGGAACGGTTATGGACCACTGGTATGAAATTCACGGTATGTAATGCCCTAAAAGAAAATTTAATGAAAATGATTTATAGGTGGTACATAACATCAGTCAAGCTTGCAAAAATCTACCATTTGCCTGATAATAAATGTTGGAAATGTAATGAGACTGAAGGTACATTCTTTCACCTTTGGTGGACATGCCCAAGGATTAAGACATTCTGGGAGATGATTTATAACGAAATGAAAAAGGTATTTAAATATACCTTCCTGAATAAACCAGAGGCCTTTCTCCTGGGCATGGTTGGCCAATTGGTGCTAAAGAAGGATATAACATTTTTAATGTATGCAACAACAGCAGCAAGAATACTCATCGCGAAGTATTGGAAGACACAAGATTTACCCACCAGGGAAGAATGGCAGATGAAATTGATGGATTATATGGAATTGGCGGAAATGACTGGCAGAATCCGAGACCAGGGAGAAGAGTTGGTGGAAGAAGACTGGAAAAAGTTTAAAGACTATTTACAGAAACATTGTAATATTAATGAATGCTAGAAGAATGTTGGAATGAAGTGATATGGCTTTAGTAGAAATGTTATAAGGAATTAAGTATAAATAGATTAATAGAGTATTAAAGGAAAAATAAGGTTAAAATGTGTTAAGATAATTATAGGATAGAAAACAGGGGAAGATGGAAAGGAATTGCTGAAATAATTAATAGAAGTGGAATACAAAAAGGGAGGTGTGAGGAGGTCGTGGAAATATGTGAAAGAAAGATAAGATATTGATTTTTTTTAATGTGTTTTTAAATTGTGTTTGTCTTGTTAATTTAATGTTTTAGCGTTATGTAGTGTTTTTGTATTGTACTGTATTGTTTCTTTCGTTCTTTTTTCTGTAGTGTTTAAATTGTCGTAAAAGTAAGAAATATTATTTTTTTAAAAAAGAGATGAGCACATCGCTTCTAAGTACTGAGGAGTGGCTGGCATGGGGTGACATTATGACCTTATATACAAAAAATGGCCATCTTGCTAAAAAAAGAAAAAGAAAAGGTATATTAATTAATTGTAACTCTCTGGGAGTTCTGATTAACATTAGGAGCCATCCCAAACTGCTGGCAAACTAGAGACTTTAGTGGATAATTATATATAACGTAGGAACCCAATTACCCTTTTTATTGCTGAAAGGGCAGTGAAATGTTGACCTCGGTAACCTATAGATGCACCAGTTGCTCAAGGTCATAGATTTGGAGTGTGCTGGAAGGATGGCAACAGAGGGGTTATAATTTAAGCGAAACAGAGTCAATTCTTTATTTACATGCCGATAAAGCCAGAGAACTGCCGTTCCCTTGTGTAAAATATTTCTGAAATATATTTCTGAACTCTCTCTCTCTCTCTGTCTCCCTCTCTGTTAGACAACAGCATGGATGGCCCCCTGCCTTGCTTGCTACCACCATGGAGTGATTTTTCTCTCCTTCTCTCATGCACACACAGAAACACAAAATTTCAGAAATATTTGCGAAATACCTTTGTAAAGTGATGCATTCTTTTTCACTAGTTACAGTGGAAATTAGTGTGATAACAATACAATTCTTTTTCACAACTCAGAAGACGAAACAAAATCTCCATTCCCTTGCCTTGGGAATTCCATAAATAATGATCATTGCAAGCACCCCCCCATCCCTAGCTAAGTACTATCCAGGAAGCCATGGGACTCTCCTTTGTCTCCCATAGATTCTGACCCACATGCAGGCAACCTATGACTTGCAGATGACACCTGGCCCTCAGCCTCTCGTGTGGCCTTCAAGCCCTGGGGAGCCCTGCCCACTCTGCCCTGCTCAGCTACCAATTAGGCAAAGAACAATATCCAACTATATCAGAGTGTGCCAGGATACCCACTGAACAAAAGAAACTGGTTTGACTTTTCGTTGTCATTGTTGTTTTTGCAGTTCCCTTCTTGAGCTGCAAATATTAAAACAGGTACAACCTGATTCTTTATGTAATGGGGAAAAAATTGTTAATTAATTAATTAATTTCTACACTGTCCTTCACCCAAAGATCACTGGGTGCTTTAAAATTTTAAAACACAAAAATTACATACCATAACAACAAACAAAAACAATACGCCCACCCACCCCAGTTTAAAGGGCCACTGGGATTCTTCCACATGAAGACCACGCCTGAGAGTTAATGTCATGCTAGAGCGTAAGACTTTCATTCACATTCCTGCTCACTTATGAAACTTACTGACTGATCCTGTTACACACACTCAGTCTAATCTACCTCATAGGTTTAGACTGGATTAAATGGGATCACCGCCACATGTGGCATGCTGAGTAAGCAAAAGTGGAACCAGTGGCTCTCAAATTTCAGCAGCATTCTGGGCAACACAGCTCTCCCCTCCCTCTCACGCTCTGTTCTACATCATTGTTAAAGTACCGTATTTTTCGCTCTATAAGACGCACCAGACCACAAGACGCACCTAGTTTTTGGAGGAGGAAAACAAGAAAAAAAAAAATTCTGAATCTCAGAAGCCAGAACAGCAAGAGGGATCGCTGCACAGTGAAAGCAGCAATCCCTCTTGCTGTTCTGGCTTCTGGGATAGCTGCGCAGCCTGCATTCGCTCCATAAGATGCACACACATTTCCCCTTATTTTTTAGGAGGGAAAAAGTGAGTCTTATAGAGCAAAAAATACGGTACCCCCTGCAGCGCAGTGCCCAGTGTGAACTGCACCGATCACGCTGCCCTAAATTTGCATCTGGTGGAATGCCGACAAAACTGTAAAATTTGCTGCTCAAGGGGGCAATACAGTGATACCTCAGGTTACAGACGCTTCAGGTTACAGACTCCGCTAACCCAGAAACTTTACCTCAGGTTAAGAACTTTGCTTCAGGATGAGAACAGAAATCGCATGGCGGTGGCACAGCGGCAGCGGGAGGCCCCATTAGCTAAAGTGGTACCTCAGGTTAAGAACAGTTTCAGGTTAAGAACAGACCTCCAGAATGAATTAAGTTCTTAACCTGAGGTACCACTGTAGAGCAATCATATTGATTTTATGTATATAAAAAAACAAATTATGAGACCCATACAATAATGCAATCCTCTTGATTTTAACCATATAAAAAGCAAATTAGGTGGAATTTCATAATGCACCACTTTACTTAAGAAGTATGGGGCCATATTCCCAATGGCTCCCCAGTGCAAAAGCTTTTGTGGCAAGCCAACACATCAGAGAAAAGGCTCTGCCTCAACTTGTCTTTCTGATGTGCTAGCTTAGTACATGCAGGGAGCTTTCTCAGTGTGTGAGCATTCGAAAGCACAAACCATCTACTGCCTGAATTGCTCCAGACCAGAATTCTACCACTTCCATCTGCTATCATGTGTAGAATGGCATCTGGAATCAGGCAATCTGAGAATAGACTTTAGAAATAAATGCCAGTCACTTGCTTAACCGGCTACGGAATTCATTTATTTCCTTCTTTCCACCTTGTCGGACACCGTTCCTTTCTGTGGCTGGTGGGTCACCCCTGCTTCTGTTATTATTATCAGTTTCTTCGTTGTCACTTCCAAACAGATTTTTAACAGTGCCCTTCACATTAAAGTTCAACCAAGGTTCGAAAGACTTGTGCACCGAGAGGTGTTGACCTCATGTTTCTTGAACAGGAGTCCCTGCCCTTTATCCCATGTGGGACCACTGGACTTTCAAAGGCTGTTTGTGATTATGACTATGGTTTCTTTTATATATATATATATAAGATATTTATTAAGATTTTCAAAGTATTACAAAATAAAAAAGGAAAAAGGAAAAAAATAAAAAATAGTTAAAATCAACTCCATCTTTCCATTACTTATTTTTCATTAGCTTATTTCCCGGACCTCCTCACGCCTCCCTTTTTTGTATTCCAATTCGGTTTGTTGGTTCAGCAAATCCCTACCCTCTTTATTTATCCTAGTCTTTAATTTTAAAATATTATGACATTAAATTTTTACCTAAATAATCCATTTTTCATATTCCCTTATAATATTACAGCTGAAAACCGCTTAATTTCTATCCAACATCATTCTAACATTCATCAATTTTACAATATTTCTGTAGATAGTCTTTAAATTTCTTCCAATCTTCTTCCACCGACTCTTCTCCCTGGTCTCGGATTCTGCCAGTCATTTCCCCCAATTCCATGTAGTCCATCACTTTCATCTGCCATTCTTCCAGAGTGGGTAGCTCTTGTGTCTTCCAGTACTTTGCAATAAGTATTCTTGCTGCTGTTGTGGCATACATAAAAAAAGTTCTGTCCTTCTTTGGCACCAATTCGTCAACTATTTCCCCATTGCTTTTTATGACAATGGTTTCTACTCCCATTGGTATTCCAGCAATTTCCCCAGGTGAGGACAGATAAGCTTATTTCACTTTTATCTTTTCAACAACTCTGTGAGGTCGTTTAGGCTGAGAGACAGGCTGGCTCCAGGTCACAGAGTGATCTTTGTGGCTGTGGTGGAGATCCAACCCATGTTTCCCTGTCCATTTCTAACACTCTAACCACCAGATGACACTGAACCTGGGATTTGGGATTTGTTTGCTCAAAGAAGGGGAGGGAAGCCAAACTTCCAGTTGCTATACCCAAATACCTTGGCAAACCTGATGTAATTCTTTGTATCATAGCATATGTTAGCAACAGCATTAAAACATAGCAAACTCCAACCAGTAAATTCTATTACATCATTTACAGTCCACACCTTTTATATGCATAAACCTCCTCTGCTTAGCCCATGAAATTTAGATTGCATAGAATAAATTTCAACTTTATTCAATCATTTTCATTTTCAATGTGTCTCAAAAGCATGTTTATTTCTTGTATCACCATTAAATGAACAATATAGCAAATCACAATCCATTTTTTACACATCGGGCGGCCGACACATCCAAAGCCACAAAGGGCCAGAAGTATTTCTGTATCAGCACCTGAGAGGCAGCTTGATTTGTACATTTCAGGCCTAATTGCTTGAAAGAAGGACGAGACAAGGCAACTCAACACCACCCAATAACATGGCTTGTGTTTACGAAATGAAAGAGAAGAGGAAAACCTGAACACTGGATCATCACCAGGTACTTTGAAAGTCTGCAGATAAGCCACCTCTCTCCCCACCCACCTCACAAACGTCCTTGAATTTAGCCAAAATTAAAGAATCATAATTAGATCAATGCCACACATCCTGTGATTACACTTTGGCTGCCAGGAAATTTGATTACAACTCCTAACCTGCTCTGTAAGATGTTTTTCGAGTGGTCTACTTTCTTCAAAAACTTGAGCAAAGTAACATGCCATCAAGGTTTCTCTGATGAAAATGGGAGCAGTTATATTTGTAGCACTGACCTGCCAATTAGAACAATTACCGTATTTTTTGCTCTATAAAACTAAGGGGAAATGTGTGTGCGTCTTATGGAGCGAATGCAGGCTGTGCAGCTATCACAGAAGCCAGAACAGCAAGAGGGATTGCTTCTTTCGCTGCGCAGTGATCCCTCTTGCTGTTCTGACTTCTGAGATTCAGAATATTTTTTTTCTTCTTTTCCTCCTCCAAAAACTAGGTGTGTCTTGTGGTCTGGTGCGTCTTATAGAGCAAAAAATACGGTACATGGTCTAATTTTCTCCATGCTGTGCATTGCACTTACTTGCTCTGCAACAGCCAATGCTGCACTGACTTCTAAGCTGACCATTACAGTCCTGCAATGGTGAATGTCTCATTGGATCTGATTGTTGCATAGAAAGACCAGGAGCAGCTCAAGTGCTAGAATCAAAGCCCATCTGTTCCTCATTCAGAGACTTATCTTTCAGAGATCCCAGAGGATGGGACTAAAGCCTGACAAATGGCAACTCTGATATATTAAGACATCTCCCCCCCACCCACTGCAAGACAAACTAGGAGTAGCAGTGTTTTACTGAGGACTAGCACCAGAAACAGCCCAAAATGTGAAGTAGAACATAAATAGGTGCCACAACAATCCATGCTTTAAGAGGAATTATCCAAATTCTGCCCTGACAAACGCCACAGGAATTCCCGAAGGTACTCCTCAGAGGGATCTATCAAATTTATTTGGCAGGATTTCCAGTAGTTTCTGCCATACTTAGCCACCTCACTTGGCTACGCATCTCTAGTTGGCCAAAAGGGGAGAAGCAGAGACAGGCCCTCTCAGTCAGCCATTACTCTCTGTTCAAGCAGCCCTTGGGCTAAGCTGTCACAGATGCTTTGGTTTTTATCGTGGTTGTTCAAAAGCAGTGTCTTAAAATGGCTAGAATTCTTCAATAACGGTCACTTTTACTTTTTATGAATGAAGGAATTTATTAATACGGTCACAGACCAGCGTCAACACACACAATATCACAGATCATAAAAAATATCAGAAATACAAAGGACAATATGAGTATAACAAGGATTTAAATATAAAAATTAAAATTAATTATTAGTGTGCTCCCTGTAGTTAACATTTGGGGGTTTGGTCATTATGGGATACCACTTGCTTCCTGCGATTGATTGCAGACACACAGAATTTGGCTACATTTAATGCAGTCTTGGGATTCTTATCCTCTAGCAGTAGTTTTAAACTATGGAGTTCCGATTCTTTCCTGGACTTTTGCAAAACAGGTGTAATAAAAGTCAAATGTATATCCTCATAAAGACGACAATGTAATAGTACATGTAGAGCAGTTTCAACTTCCAACGAGCCACAAGGGCAGACCCGTGCTGTATATGGTTTACCCTCAAATCTGCCCTGAAGTAAGGCAGAAGGGAGAACGTTGAATCTGGTGAGAGTAAAAGACCGTCTGTATTTGGGTACCTGAAGACCTGACAGATAGTTAGCTGGAGAGAAACCTCTCCCATGGTCCCTTATTTCTGGGTGTGTGATCATTTCGCTCACTTTTTATTATCTAAGCTGCCTCAAGGGCAATGAGATGGGATGCTTAGAAATACGATAAATAAACATAAGGAAGCCCCTATTTCTTCAGTGTCACATTCCATCCTGGAAAACACCCACTTCCAAAAAGTTAAAGCTAGCATTCACTATTTTGGACTAGTGAGGAAGTACAGGTGCACATCTCTAAGACAGGCTGACTTACACAAAACAGATCTTTAGACATCCATCGTCCACCACACATGATAAGGCAGCAGGTCCTACACACCAGTTATAGCAAAAGATTTCGAAACAAGTACCAATACGTTTGTCCCCAAAGTTCACTTGAGGTGAAATTCATTGGCAACTTTAACCCTCTTATCATTTTTTCCACTGCATGGAAAGTTTCTTACTGAACTTCAAACCCAAAGTCTCAACAGGACATCCACTGCTAGTGAGAGGCAGGCAACACCCAGATTAACACCCCTTGTTGTTTTTTGTGAATTTGTGGTGAGAGAGGCTGCTAGTTACAACATTTTCTTTTTGCTTCCTACGGCTCCCTGCATGATTTTCCAAAATAAAAATATAGCAACACTTCTAATTAGGGCTTTTGGAAAGGGAAAGGCAGACAACCGTTCTTCTGACACTGCTCCCCCCCCCCCATGCAATGAAAAGGTTGGTCACAGCAAAATATTCTCAGATTAAGGCTGTTCAAAAAGAAAGAAAGTCCTTTGTGGGAAATATTTAGATTTCTTCGCATGATGTATAGAACAGTCTGTTTCCAGGACAAAGTCCCCCAGGTTTGCATATATCCCTCTTCATATATTTGGGGATTTCTGTTCTGAATCAATATTTTTCTACTTTGGCACGAAGATACTGTGATTAGCATAAAAGAACCCATTTGCTGCCATGTGGTGGAAGACCATGCCAATTAATTCTGGATGGATTTAGTGGCTAGAACAAAAGATTGGGAGTCAAGCGGGTGGTGGAGGTTGACTCTGAATGCATGCATTGACTCATACTAACTTTGGGGATAGCCATTTGACCTCTCTGTATGCTTCCGCAAAGCATTTTGCGAAAACAAGCTGCACATTGCATGCTTCATCTGCATGGAGCTTTGCTAGTGAAATCACTTCCATCCTATCTCTATCACCACCCCCCAAATAATAATAATAATAATCTGGAAATATTTCTGAGATGATTCACATGCTTCTTTTGACAGGCTGCTTTAGGAATGAGCATGACCAGGAAGTGACAAGAGAAGCTGGACGAGCCTTCATTCATTCACAGTGGGTGGGCTACACTTGCTCCGTGCATTTCTGTTCACCATCCAAAGGAGACTGCCAAAAGTCTTGATTGCCAATTGAGAGGGGAAAAGAAACTGCTGGCAGGGCAAAGGATACAGACTGGAACACCTGTGTGCATGGTGTACACAGCCGTGCATTGGCTGCTGTGGTGTTATGTGTGCCAGACAGTTGTCTGACTGGTGTCCTGGTCAAAAGAAAATGAAGAAAAAGCAAACAGCACAATCAGCACATATTTAGGAGCAATTGAAGAGCAACGCTGTGTTCATTGTATCTGGTTGCCACCAATGTCCCTGTATTAATCTGTGAAATGCTGGATTATTATTATTATTATTATTATTATTATTATTATTATTATTATTATTTTCTACTGAGGTGATTTCTTCCTGATGGCAGATTCTCATGGAACTGTTGCCATAATGGAGGGTCCTCAGAATTGCTCCTTGTGGCAAGAGGCTTGTTTGCTGAGACTTGACACAAAATGTCTCCAATTTTCTCTGAGCTGAACTGATTGTTTCCTATTTTGCCCTTTTCACTGTGGAATCCCTATTTTGAAGCAGTCACCTCACCTTCTCAAATCCCTTCAGTACACAAATCACAACTTAACCAAACTTGCCACAAACGTTGATCTCACAGAAAAAAACAATCATCACAATTCAGTGGGAAATGGCCTGAAGTTTCCTGCATTTTCAGATGAAACTTAAAACTTTAACCCTGGCCACTTAGAAGCTATTAAAGGTCCCATGGCATTTCCCACACGAGTAGGAGTGTTAGGCCCCTAACCAGATGCCTAAGTTAGCAATTACATTGTGTGTCCGTGAATTCCCATGAAGTTTCAATTGGGTAAGCCATTTTTCACTTTTGCTTCTGTATTATTCTTATAGGATATTGCTGGGGCAGGAGGGGTACCGACCCAGATTTCCAGCCTAGATATGGCTACCGCTTCATATGTTCAGTTTTGCTCCATGCAGCCACTTCATTTACCATTATAAATTGCCAAGTGTTCCTTAAAAATCACCGTCAGATAGAATATATGATACGCTCTGTATCTTAGTATAGAATGGGGAAAGCTTGCAATAAAATATATCACCGCACTGTAATTTTCCTGTTAAGTGCATACAATAGGCAATTCTAAGCTAGGTTGACATTTAGGCCACTAGCTGCTTGAAAGGAGATGATAGATTTGATTTAAAAAAACTAAACAACAACCCTTCTCACCTGGCATCAGGCCTGTGGCTGTTTGGCTAATTTGGGGTGTTGGCAGCGAGAACAGATTTATGCTGAAAAGGCTGCCATTCCGCCAGGGCTCTTAAGAGAAAAACACAGCTCCTTGCATTGCACATTGGGCCGAACAGAGCAGAAAGAAAGAAGCAATTGACTATCAAGAGAATAGCGCCAGATGCTGCCCTTTTGACTTCAGCCAGTGGGCCGTGGCTGAGCACTTCCTTAGTGGAGCAAGCTCTGAACAGCACCATTCAGAGACAGTTTATATTGAAAAGAACATCAGCAACGCTAAAGGCACTCTTAGGCCATATTAAAATGAGAATTTTATTTATTTATTAAAAGATGAGGAATTAATGAAGGTGGAAGCTCTGTCTTTCTTTCTCAGCATATTTGCCTCCATTGTGAGATTTGAGTAATAATAATAATAATAATAATAATAATAATAATAATAATAATAATCTAGCATCAGTGTACATGAAATTTTGCAGGACGACGTAAGTAAAAAGATAAGACTATGCCCCAAATGGCTTAGAACTAGTTATGTAAGCTTGTGGTGCATTTTCCACTTGTTTTATGACCGCAATTTTATGATTGATTTTATGCCGTTCAGTGCTGTTTTCTTAACAGTGATGTTATAGCTCCATTCCACCCCCCACCCAAAAAAAAATAAGCAAAGAAGCAAACAAAAATATCAGCAGTGAAGGACATAAAGGAAGTGGGCAGGAAAAAATGTCAATATAACAAATGATGTTTGAGCACTTTCCCCTTAGGTAATTTTATTTATCTAATGTGAATGTGAATACCCAATTATTTTACACATAAGTTAAATCCCTCAGGTGTGCTTCACATGCTATGTATTTTGGATGTACACTTCTTCTTATGCGTACATCTAAAAATGTGAAGTATGAATGCAACAAACAGGTGCATGCAGACAGGGGCAAACAAAGGCTAACCGACACCCGGGGCGGGGGAAACCGCCGGCTGCGCACGCGTTGTGTCTCTATGTACGGCACATGCATGGCATTGCTACGTAGGGTGCATGTGTGGCACCGCTATGTACAGCGCATGCATGCAACACCACACATACGTTATACATAGCAGTTTGCTGTCAACGCTGCCTGAGCACCATACAGACGGTGGCGGGATCCTCTGCTCGCGGCTGCAGCAGTGGGATCCTTCGCTTGCTGCTGTAGCGGTTATGGAGGGATCCCACCACCATCCATATGGCGCTTGGGCAGCGTCGGTGGCAAACCGCTATGTACAGCACATGTGTACAGCACATGTGCGGCATCACTATGTACGGTGCATGCGTGCGAAACCACACATGTGTTGTACGTAGCAGTTTGCCACCAGCGCAGCTTGAACGCCATATGGACGGTGGTGGGGGCGGCGGGGCAAGCACCCCGCGGGTGCTTTCTTGTCACTCCCCTGACATGGCACCTGGGGCAAACCACCCCTCACCCCCCTTGCAACGCCACTGTATGCAGAGATGTGTGTCGCAAAGGAAGGTATTCTAGAGAACTAGGATTAGCTGCATTTCCCTACCAAATGTAACGTCGATATCAAACCTGGGGTTTCTGCTGAGTAAAAGGTTATTCATAATGTCCACACATTGTGCCTTATCAGGCATGTAGCAACAACCACACTAAAAAATAATACAGTGGTGCCTCACAAGACGAAAAGAATCCGTTCTGTGATTCTCTTCGTCTAGCGTTTGTTTCGTCTTGCAAAGCAAGCCCATTGACGGAGTAGCGCTATTAGCGCTATTAACGGCCTTTAGCGGCTTTTAGCAGCTTATCGGCTTATCGGATCAGCTGATAAGCGGCTTAGCGGCTTAGAAAAAGGGGGGGAAGGGAAAAAACCCTGCAGGAACTCGCAAGACATTTTCGTCTTGCGAAGCAAGCCCATAGGAGATTCGTTTTGCGAAGCACCTCCAGAACGGAAAACTCTTTCGTCTAGCGAGTTTTCCGTCTTGTGAGCCATTCGTCTTGCGGGGCACCACTGTAATCTAGGACTGGGAAATTTTTCATACAAAACCTTAATTTGTAAGAGACCTCCTTTAAGGGAGGTCAGAACAATTATCCACACACTGCAGAAGAGTTGGAGGGCTCAAAGCTCACACAAGTCCACCTAATCCTGGCAAAAGGTAGAATGTGTCCTAAACAGCTCACCCTACTAATTGTGAAGTCATAAACATGCCATATCCATCTCCCTAATATAACCAAGTACGGATGGAAGAGAAAAGTAATACCACACAGAGCTGAAAACACTGTTTTCATTTTCGTTTTGTAGCTGGGCTGGAAGCTTCAGCGTATGTGGTTGTTGTTGTTTAGTCATTTAGTCGTGTCCGACTCTTCGTGACCCCATGGACCAGGACACACCAGGCACTCCTGTTTTCCACTGCCTCTCGCAGTTTGGTCAAACTCATGCTGGTAGCTTCGAGAACACTGTCCCGCCATCTCGTCCTCTGTCGTCCCCTTCTCTTTGTGCCCTCCATCTTTCCCAACATCAGGGTCTTTTCCAGGGAGTCTTCTCTTCTCATGAGGTGGCCAAAGTATTGGAGCCTCAGCTTCAGGATGGGGAGTTTTCCTTAATGTCTTCAGGACAGTTCCACGATGCCTAGAACAGACTCCAAGAACCAAATTTTTGTCCTGTCTGCACGTTTGGCTGTGGAACTTTGGATGGATTTGAAGATCAAACTAGAGGCTAAGCGAGAAGATGAGAGCTGCTTAAGAGTTGCTTGTGCCTTCCCTCCTGCTTGTCTACTCAGAACTGCCTGCCTCAAGCCACTTTTCTCTCTACAGGGGAAAAAATATATGGACCCTGAATCTTTTGCAAAGGGGAACTGATATCGGGACCTTGCATCTTTTCTCTCAAGGGAAGGAAAGTAGTGCACGTGAGGAGAGTTTGACTGCGGAAAGAGAAAGCCTTCAGCAGCCCCTCCTTCTGATATTTTTTTCCAGTTTCTCTTTTCAGAAGACTGGGAGATGCCCCAGACTTCTTTTGCATAAGACCTAGTTTGGTCTTCGTATGCTCACTACATATTATATTTGCTCATTCTTGATTCATTTTTTAATAGTTTGCAATATATACACACAGCTGGCATGGCAGCACTGAGCCAGAGTCAGGGGGGAAATGACCTCAATATATATATAAAATGTGAGCATAGGTATTTTCATAATATTTTATGGAAATGGAAATTCCTCAGATATAAACCAAACCAGTTCTTCTTTAAAGACAGAGACTTTATAAAGCAATACACACCACAACAGTGCAAGTCTTTATAAGATAATTTTGCCAGCATTCAAGGAAAAGAAAGAAAAAATATTATGATTCTATTGATAACTGTAAAAAGGACTTTATGATCTGAAAACAGAGACAATGTATGTTCTTCTGTAACCCAAGAAAATATTTAATAAAAACATATAAAAATAAAAATAAAAATGTGTTGAACCAATATTTGAAATTGTAGGCAACAGTTATGTTCAATGCAATTTCAGAATGTAAAAATACAATGGGGGTGGGTGGGTTGTTCTTTGGGAAAGGGGGGTTATTATAGATTCCCAGGTAGCATTCCTATAAAGGTGTGTTTTCATTTAATCAGCAATGCCATCCATTCTAATACACATGCTAAAATAGCAGGTGTTGAGTTCCTGAGAGAAGCATTAAGCAAGACCAATTTAAAACAGTCCTGATTAATAGACTGCATTGAAGCTTTTCTCATAAAAATATATAAAAAGTATGTTAGCTGTGGCATATCCCTGCAAAGAAAAGTAAACTTCATTCCACCTGGGTGTGTTAAAAATAGTAATATCCTATGGTATATTTTAATGGAGCAAGAAAAATATATATTGAATTTCTTCCAAGTGAAATTTTGTAGCAATAACAGTAATAATTTCAGGGCAAGGAACAAGAAGATTTTGCATTACTCAGGATACAGCCTTGCGTTAATCTTTTCAGAATTAAAAACAGCTTTGTTGAATACCCCACTGCACAATGTTATTTTCAACTGTAGAATGGGAGATTTGAAACAACTGCATTACTGCAGACAGGACAAATGTGATATATACACAAACACACGCGCACATAATTAGTACTGCAACCAACATTTAAATCAATTACCCTCTTACCATTTGTTCTGGGAAGGGCGTTCAAAAGGCATAGGAAGAATTGGATTGGGTTAATTCCTGCTGCTGTAAGCAGTTTCTAGCCTTCAATGTTTGCACTTTTTGAGGTTTGCAGTACAGTTCTTGTCTCAAAAGTGTATAAAAACCTGTATTTTAAGATAAAATGCATACAAAAATGTGTGTAGAAAAAACTGCATATTTTGTGGGGAAATGCCCATAAAAACAATGTGCATATTCATGCTGTTCATTGTAGATAGATGCAGAAATAGGACCACTAACATCACAGACAATTGCATTTAATTGCATTTGCTCAGTAAAATCTATATTGTCCATCTATAATCCTTTAGAGAGCCACTTTCACTTCCTAGGGTCAGGGAAGAAGAAGAAGAAGAAGAAGAAGAAGAAGAAGAAGAAGAAGAAGAAGAAGAAGAAGAAGACAGGATCCAGTGTCACCTAGAGAAAACTGAAACTGGCTGGCTGGCTGGGTGGGTCTCTCTCTCGCTAGCTTTACTGGGAGGCAGGAAATTGCACCTCACTTCTAATTTGCTGTGACATAATCACAAAGTGCCATTTTGTTTATTAACCAGATGTTGACATTTGATTGCAATCTCTGAAAAGGGCTGTAAACTCCAAACACAGCGATGATTAGCAGCTTAGATACAATTTAGAGACCAGAAATGGCTGCGGCAGAGACAGGTGTAGCCCAAACTCGGGCCCCACCTCAGTCCCCCCACCCTGCCCAAAAGGCCCGGACAAAAGCTGCACCAATCTTAACAGTGGCAGGTGATCCTTTGAATCCCCAGGTTCTGGTCTCAATTTTAAAAAGTAAAACCCTTACAAAAGAATTACAAACCGCTTCCAATTATTCTCCCCCTATTTTATCCCTAGGGGTACTTAAGAACTAGTATTTATTGCTACCAATATGATTGGCCTCAGAAACCTTTTGCATCTGAAACCAGCATTTAATAACAGCCCTCCTAATTGCTAAGTGACAGTCAAACAAATAAAGGCATTAAGAAGGGCAGCACACAACAGTTGCCTTTGCCTTACCTTTCATGCCAAAGAGTGGTACAAAAGGAACAGCTTTATTTGAAATCCCCCCCCCCCCACATCACTCCATAATGCATAAAGGTAAAGGGACCCCTGACCATTAGGTCCAGTCATGACCAACTCTGGGGTTGTGACGCTCATCTCCAAGGGAGCCGGTGTACAGCTTTTGGGTCATGTGGCCAGCATGACTAAGTCGCTTCTGGTGAACCAGAGCAGCGCATGGAAACGCTGTTTACCTTCCCGCCGGAGTGGTACCTATTTATCTACTTGCACTTTGACGTGCTTTTGAACTTCTAGGTTGGCAGCAGCAGGGACCAAGCAATGGGAACTCACCCCGCTGCGGGGATTCGAACCGCCGACCTTCTGATTGGCAAGTCCTAGGCTCTGTGGTTTAACCCACAGACCACCCGCATGCCTTTTGTATAGAGTGTCCCATAATGTATAGAGCTACAGAAACTGAACCAAACCTATTGGGATGTGCTCAGCTGTGCATTTTGTGGGTTAACATGCTGGTGGCAGACTTAGCGGACCTCAGCTCCTACAGCCCAGCAACCACAACAATGGTTGTATTGCAGGCATACTGCTAGCCATGTCTACTCAAATTTAAGTCCTATTGTGTTCGGAGGCGATCACTCCAAGCTAAATTGGTTGCCTTAGAGGTAGACAGGGGTGCTAAATATATCTGCATGTGTTTAAAATTTCAGTAAGTGATTTATCTTTTTTATTACATCAGTATTCTTCAAGGAAGGGATGTGGGTGGCTGTGGGTTAAACCACAGAGCCTAGGACTTGTTGATCAGAAGGTTGGTGGTTCGAATCCCCACAACGGGGTGAGCTCCCATTGCTCGGTCCCTGCTCCTGCCAACCTAGCAGTTCGAAAGAACACCAAAGTGCAAGTAGATAAATAGGTACCACTCTGGCAGGAAGGTAAACGGTGTTTCCGTGCACTGCTCTGGTTTCCAGAAGCAGCTTAGTCATGCTGGCTACATGACCCAGAAGCTGTACGCCGGCTCCCTCGGCCAATAAAGCGAGATGAGCGCCGCAACCCCAGAGTCATTTGTGACTGGACTTAACTATCAGGGGTCCTTTACCTTTTTTATTCTTCAAGGGGCTCAGGGCTTTATACTATTTTATCCCCAAACCGTCGGATCAGTTCTATCTTCTCGCTGTAAAATATACTATAGACAAGGCATGTTAGGATATTTGACCCTTTTCTCGGCTGTGGAATCGTCTGCTGAACTTTTGGAACAAAATAATGCAACACAGCACCTGCAAGCGGTAAATGTAGAGCAGAAGACAACAAGGGAGAACACATTCAAGCCACAGCATTGATTTGCAGTTACTGAAGTGTGTGCCCAGGACAATATGGCACATTAGGTAGGCATTGATTCCCCCCACCCCCATTTATGAGCTCTTTTGCAGCACTGTGCTATTTTCCACTGAAAAATATATGGAGCAGAAACTGCAACTTTGGACTAATCCATTTTCAAATTACTGTCCAATTGTGACTGAAGATCTCACTGAAAAATCAGCTTACCTAACTGTAGCACTCAAAAAGGAAAGAGAAATCAATCTTTATTCACTTTCACCGTGTGCTTTTATTTTAATCTCTTTGTAGTGCCCATTGTAACCTTCCGTGTGGCTGAAGTTCACAGGATAAACTTCATAAGCAAAATGAACACTGCTGCAATTTATGTGGTTTGTAGCTGAAAGGTAAAAGGTTTACCTAGAAAGTAGCATTGAAACATGTGCTGTGTGTAATTCATGATTTTGCATTCCCAGGTGGAGCCAAAATATGCATCAGAAATACCTTTGCTCCAGCTAAGAGCACCAACCAGGGCCGTATTTACCTGGGGATGCAAGGGGAGTGGGGCACCTGGGTGCTGAATTCTGGGGGGTACCAGGTGTCCGCCGCCGGCGCTGCCTAAGCTCTTAACTATCTACCTGTTATGAAATAATAAATAATTTTGATCAAGCTAGAAAAACTATATATATAATTATATATACAGTGGTGCCTCGCAAGACGAAATTAAGCCGTTCCGCGAGTCTCTTCGTCTTGTGGTTTTTCCGTCTTGCGAAGCACGGCTATTAGCAGCTATTAGCGGCTATTAACGGCTTAGCGGCTTTAAGAAAAAGGAAACAAACTCGCAAGAACTCGCAAGACGTTTCGTCTTGCGAAGCAAGCCCATAGGGAAATTCGTCTTGCGGAACGACTCAAAAAACAGAAAACTCTTTCGTTTAGCGAGATTTTCATCTTGCGAGGCATTCGTCTTGCGGGGCACCACTGTGTGTGTGTGTGTGTGTGTGTACACACCCACACACCCACACACACACCTAGGTATTACTGAAATGTATATCTACCGTTTCACTAAAGGACTTAGGGCCAATACAAGGCAGAAAGGTTGCCCTGCATCTGAAATTGCTATGCCTGCACAAGATTTCTTTAGCAAGGTGGGCTTATGATTTGACCACAGCCAGTGTATGAAATTTAGATGGCTCAAAGTTGTAGAATTGCTGATATTTTGCCTAAGGGTATCAACTGATTATTTACATGATTGCCTGCGTCTTAAACAATTAATTGTTTAATTAAATCTAAATACAGCAGCATGCTACCAAAAATTCTATAGCAATGTACTTTTGAAGAAAGTGAGTTGCATTTTTAAAAAATAAAATAAAATAAATAAAGCTAATCATGTATTGTGAGCTTGCTGTTCCCTATTAAATATGAGTATAAAAAGACCCTGAGAAAGTGAACAAAGGTGGTATTAAAATCCTGATTAAGATTGGCATCCACCAAATAATCAAGAAAACCTATGGCCAATTGACCTATCAGTTAAAGTCCTATTCTTCTTTTCTTTTTAAAATGTATGAATAATAATTTTTAAAGCCATTTGTGGTGGGGGAAGGGCTATTTACTCAGGCTTCCCCCAACGTCCATCTTAAATGCTTGTAACGCTCCTTTTTGTCCTCCTTTACTAAGCAGTACATTACAGTGACCTTCGTAGCAGAATTCTGCAAGATAAGAATTCTAAGGGGCAGGAGTTTATCTCAGACTTTCCTTCTAATTCACCTGCATCAGATCCAGGTAAGGGTGGGTTGAGAATAGATCCTTGTGCTGCAATATAATCCTCACTTGAGTGCAAAGTTTTGTATATTTTTCAAAGCAAGTGCATGAAACAAAGGTGGAGAATCATGAGAATGTTCAGGAAATAGGATAAAGCGGCATTTTCTTTTCTGTTCCTCAGACAACTTCAGCATTCAATGTGGATTCCAAAACATTTGGACCCCTACTGAAATAAATAGCAAGTGTATTAGGAACCAAAAAGCTCTAGTGACCTTGGAACAATTTTTCATTCCCCCAAATATTATTTTGAGTCATCCAAGTATTTTTAAGTTCTCTTGAGAGTATTGTTTTTTGACATGGGGAAAGAAACCCATGTTTTACCTTCTGATTGAACTGTCTCATTTTTACAAGCCTAATTGAATTTAGTAATTAAGAAAGGTGTCCGCCCTAGAGACCAAATCTGTTTCTTTATCAACATCAAGCAATTCAAAGCTACTTGTTCACTTTGAGAAGAACATGAAACGGTTCGTCAGTGCTATTTACTTCCTAACCTTTGGTGTTGTTCCCTAAATTGAGTTTCTACCACCTCTTTGCCCAAATGAAATTAAAAATGAATTTGGGGTTTCCTTTTCATGGGAAATTGGTGAGGCACATTAAAGGATATGAAAAGTTTCAGTGAGATTAGCAAATCTCTTAAAGGATTTTGGACATCTCTAGCCAATCACCTGATTCATCCTATAAAAAACGTGAATGCTATTCTAGGTTGCACCAACAGAAGTCTAGTGTCCAGATCAAGGAAAGTCATAGTACCACTCTATTCTGCCTTGGTCAGACCATTCCTGGAATACTGTGTCTAATTCTGGGCACCACAATTTAAGCAGGATGTTGACAACTTGAAGGTATGCAGAGGAGGGCAACCAAGATGATAAAGCGTCTAGAAATGAAGGCTTGGTTGAAGGAGATGGGTTAGTTTAGCCTGGGAAAGAAGAAACTGAGAGGACATATGATCGCCATCTTCAAATATCCCAAGGGCTTCCACATGGAAGAAGGAGCAAACTTGTCTTCTCCTGCTCCAGAGGGTAGGACTTGAAGCAATGGCTTCAAGTGACAAGAAAAGAGATTCTGACTAAACATCAGTCGTTCAACAGTGGAACAGTCTCTCTCGGTTAGTTGGAGACTCTCCTTCCTTGGATGTTTTTAAGCAGAGTTTGGATGGCCACTTTGTCATGGATGCTTTAGTAGAGACTCCTGCATTGCTGGGAGTTGGACTAGTTGACCCTTATGTCCCTTCCAACTCTACGATTCTAAGATTCTACAGAAAAAATTCAAGCAAACCTGGGGAGATCCCCTTCACACAGAACATCTGATAAATGTTTAGAAGAGGCGAAAATAACAATGAATGTGGTTGTAAGGATAGTAAAACTTCTCGGTGTGTTTCTAATGGGAAGATGGATTTCACAAAATCTCCTTG
The DNA here is from genome assembly GCF_965112155.1 of Podarcis liolepis. Taxonomy (NCBI): domain Eukaryota; kingdom Metazoa; phylum Chordata; class Lepidosauria; order Squamata; family Lacertidae; genus Podarcis; species Podarcis liolepis. The sequence continues at coordinate 6,441,545 of NC_139556.1, forward strand.
TAATGGGAATTAGGGTTGCTTGTGCGTAAACTGCAAACTGCTCCAAGCTGGTTGTATAGCTAAACCTTTCCCTGGTTTGACAGCCCTTACAACGCGACTGTCTTAGTCACTGGCAGAATCCGTCAGTGGGCATCTCCTAAACTTCCTCCAACATAGAAATTCTTTGACGCCAAGTCTCCTCCTAGATTCTCTGCGCGGAAGCCTTCTGCGCAGCGTGGGCGTGCCAAGCGGAGTTCCAGTGCTCTCTCCGCTGATTTCACTGGAAGAGTCTCGGAGCCTCCCCTCCACAGTACTCTCAGCCTCCCCTTTCTCCCTGGTGTCCCCGGGATTTCCTTCCTCCCCTGCATCATTGAAGCGTCTTACCTCTCCTCTTGCCTCTGATGGCAGTTCCCTGACACTCCTCATCGGGATAAGACTAAGAAAGCAGCGTTAGTCATTACACAGTCTCACGGAGATGGTTTCAGCACAGCGTGCTGCTTTTAAGAACATGCGCCACAAAAGCGAGAGAGAGAAAACTGGTCCCCCAGGGGTTGCTAAAGTCCGGCCCCCACCAGCTCATCCTTTTTCCCTTTAAATATATATTTGGATGAGCATTTGAGATTTTGTTTGTTTTTGTTATTTCTATTTTGATTGTGTAAGTTGCTTTGAGCCACCTGAGTGCCAAAAATGTGAAGTAATAAGACAAACAAAACCAGAGGAAACACCCTGCATGCAAAAGGCATCTAGCAGGAGCTTGGGGGGGGGTTAACAACATCCTCTGGGGGTCACTTTGCTTTTTCTCTCTCTAAGGGCTCAGAGTTCAGGAACATACCCTTGGAGGCTACTTTGTGCACTATAGGTGAGCTTAGAATTTAAGCCAGGCTTCCTCAACCTTGGCCCTCCAGATGTTTTTGGCCTACAACTCCCATGATCCCTAGCTAGCAGGACCAGTGGTCAGGGATGATGGGAATTGTAGTCTCAAAACATCTGGAGGGCCGAGATTGAGGAAGCCTGATTTAAACAGTCATTTACTTGAGCAAGCTGTTTTGAGGCCAGTGCAAGCTTATGAAAGATTGTGATCATATGTACAATTATTTCAAGGGAACAGAGAACTCGGTTAACACTTAGCTGAACTGGTATGATTGTCATGTTAATAACCTCATCAGTCTGCAGGGGCAATACTAATTGTTTGCCATTAACTCCCATGAGTACAATGCGATCATTACATACTAATTTTTCAACATCTGGAAAAGACTTTATAGCACAGCAGCTCCTGATCATTTGGACCTTGATTCACCTTGATTTGTACATAAACAATGCAAACCCCATTGGGGAGTGTTGTTAAGGCTGTATCTTTAAAACAGACATGGGGGCCCAGGCAGAATGGCTAATTCTAGACCTGAAAGGAATAAAACTTCCATTCAAAAAGTAAAGTCGTTTCTTCCTGGGGGATTTCAGAATACAAGATAACAGGCAAGGGTGGCAGAGGTAGTTTATTTATATATTCACACACTGTTCAGAGTCTCTTTGCATCTAGTCCCCCTAGCAATAGCCTATGCCAGGGATTTTTCAAGAAGCAAAATTCATTTTCAGGAACATTTATGCTTGTGCATCCATTTATCAGATCCATTTATGCTCCTTTCACAGAATGGGGTGGCATGGCTCTTTTCTGTGGCTGCTTGACTAGAGCAGAGTCTCCCAAACTTGGGTTTCTAGCTGTTTTTTGACTACAACTCCTCCCATCATCCCTGACCACTGGTCCTGGTAGCTAGAGATCATGGGAGTTGTAGTCCAAAAACAGCTGGAAACCCAAGTTTGGGAAACACTGGACTAGAGAACAGGAGCAGGAGTAGCAGCTCTGCACCCACCATCACTGCCAATCGGGAGACATGAAGGGAGAGCTGGCAATCCATTGTGAGGGATGACCCTCAATCAAACTTCATCAAAGTACCCGTTCCATAAAGCTAGGTTTTCTATCCGTGATATGAGCATGTTCAAATAGGCTGGTTCCAGTCCAGGGTTCTTGATCCCACAGTGTTCTCAGGAATAGGTTTCCAACGGGATAAGAAGGACACAGCATTTAACCTTATTCTTTATTCCCATGACACACTGCTACTTGTAAAGCGAGGAACACATGGCTCTTTATTAAAGCCAGTGCCTGCCTCGTTGCACAGGCCAAATGACTTGGCCATACAATAAGATCAGATGTTTCCTTGAGATTTCTGTCTCTGCATGTGACATTCTACAACAGTCTGTTTACCTAACACTCATCACTGTATGATTGTTCTCAGATATATTGCTGTCTGGCATCTGCTTTTTAATCTCTCCCTTTTTTTTAATCTTCCAGGTGTATATTTAAGGGTCACGGTGACTACTAATCTGCTGTCCAATTCTCAGGGAAAATGACCACAACCTTCAGTAAATTGGAAAGTACTTTAAGTTAGTGTACAGGAAATTTCCTTCATTAAAATGTGACTCATTTTATTGGAACACAGAGGGCGATTTAGATGGTGGAGTGGGAAACAAATAATAGCAAATCTGTTGTGGTCAAGACATGTGGAAGCAGGTGGTTTATAGGGGTTTTTAAAACTATTACACAACTGCATTGAAGAGAACGCCTAGGCCTGGCAGCCAGATGCAACATCCATTGAACAGTATAGTATAACTTTGATCACCAAGGGCAATGGCCGTCTTCTTGTGCTTCCTGACCTAAATTGGGTTGGCCACTGTCAGAGACAGAATGCTCGGCTAAACAGGCTTTTGGTTTGGTTGACCATTCTTACCTTCAGATACCGTATTTTTCGCTCTATTGGACGCAGTTTTTCCTCTCCAAAAATTGAGGGGAAATGTGTGTGCGTCCTATAGAGCGAATGCAGGCTTGTGCCATAGCTGCACGCAACCCCTCCGCAAGGAGAGGCTGCGTGGGGCTATGGCTTCTTTAGCCCCATGCAGCCTCTCCCGGCAAGGAGAGGCTGCACGGGGCTAAAGGGGAAGCCAAACCAGCGAGCGGGATCCATCCCGCTCGCTGCCTTGCCTTCTTCCATAGCTGCGCGCAACCCCACTGGCAGGGAGAGGTTGTGTGCAGCCTGTACGCTGCTCTTTGGGGCTGGGGGAAAAATATTTTTTCCCTTGATTTCCCCCCCTAAAAACTGGGTGCGCCCTATGGTCTGGTGCGCCCTATGGTGCGAAAAATACGGTACTTAGAAAGAAAATTACCGTATTTTTCGTTCCATAGGGCGCACCGGACGATAGGGTGCACCTAGTTTTTAGGGGGCAGGGGAAATAAATATATATATATATTCCCCCCCACAGCCCCAAAGAGCAAAGAAGCCAAGACAGCGAGCGGGATCCATCCCGCTGGCTGTCTTGGCTTCCTCTCCAGCCGGGAGAGGCTGCGCGCAGCTTCGTTTTTAGCCGCGGGGCTGGGGCGGGGACAGGTCCGGGAGTGGCGGCAAGGTTGCGCATAGCTTTGCCGCCGCTCCCAGAGTTTGCAGGGCTGGGGGGGGGCGCTCCGAAGGCTTGCGGCGAAGGCCTGAAGCCTGCATTCGATCCATAGGACACACACACATTTCCCCTTCATTTTTGGAGGGGGAAAAGTGCGTCCTATAGAGCAAAAAATACGGTACACAAAGACCAAGTATTTTGATATTTGAAGCTGCAAGCTTATGGCAAAAATCAGCGGCACCTCTCTTTTCCAGTTAACATGAGTACCCAGTATTAGCTCCTGAGGTATGACTTGAATAAAATACTTAGGAGGGGGTTTAGGTAAACCCCATCCTTGGCCCCAGGAGTTGGCTCCTATGGTTCTGCATGTTGGCTCCTGTCCATAAAGTCTTGGCCGCTCAGTGCAGTGAGGGAAAGAGGTTTGACCTTCAGCTGCAAGACTCACTTTCCCCCATAGAAGTTAATGGTATCATAATGCAATATAATGGAAAGGTATAATTAGAAATGTTGCTGGGTTGGTGACTAAGCATATTGTGCTGCTCCTGGAACCCAAGTGTCTGAGGTAAATATTGCTTCTATTTAGATCTGTCTGCACATTGCTCAGCAAGAAGGGAAGCCAGTGGTTGCAGCCCTACGGACATCTCCCAGTGAACTCTATATTTTCAAAAAGCAGCACCCAAGTAACCATTGGGAATGTGTCTTATCTTGCAATAATAGCAGACCGCCCCAGCCCCCCGAGGCTAACAACGAAGCTGCGCGCAGCCTCTCCCGGCTGGAGAGGAAGCCAAGACAGCCAGCGGGATGGATCCCGCTCACTGTCTTGGCTTCTTTGCTCTTTGGGGCTGGGGGGGGGGATATATATATATATATTTTTCTTTATTTCCCCCGCCCCCTAAAAACTAGGTGCACCCTATCGTCCGGTGCACCCTATGGAACGAAAAATACGGTAATTTTCTTTCTAAGTATCTGAAGGTAAGAATGGTCAACCAAACCACTTTCCCCCCAAGCATACAACAAAAGAAATGCTATTGGGTGACAGAGAAAAGGTGGAACTAAACACCTACTTTGCCTGTGTCTTCACCCAAGAGGAAAGTGATGCCCAACCTGGTGATAACAGAATAAATGATGTAAGGAGGGAGCTGCAGCCCAAGGTTGGAAAAGAAGTAGTAAGGGAACACCTAGCTACTTTTGTTGTTGTTTAGTCATTTAGTCATGTCTGACTCTTTGTGACCCAATGGAGCAGAGCACACCAGGCACTTCTGTCTTCCACTGCCTCCCGCAGTTTGGTCAAACTCATGTTGGTAGCTTTGAGAACACTGCCCAACCATCTCGTCCTCTGTCGTCCCCTTCTTCGTGTGCCCTCAATCTTTCCCAACATCAGGGTCTTTTCCAGGGAGTCTTCTCTTCTCATGAGGTGGCCAAAGTCTTGGAGCCACAGCTTCAGGATTTGTCCTTCCAGTGAGCACTCAGGGCTGATTTCCTTAAGAATGGATAGGTTTGATCTTCTTGCCGTCCATGGGGCTCTTAAGAGTCTCCTCCAGCACCATAATTCAAAAACATCAGTTCTTCAGCGATCAGCCTTCTTTATGGTCCAGCTCTCACTTCCATACCTCACTACTGGGAAAGCCATAGTTTTAACTATACGGACCTTTGTCGGCAAAGTGATGTCTCTGCTTTTTAAGATGCCATTTAGGTTTGTCATCACTTTTCTCCCAAGAAGCAGGTGTCTTTTACAGTGGTGCCTCGCAAGACGAAATTAATTCGTTCTGCGAATTTTTTCGTCTTGCGAATTTTTCGTCTTGGAAGCACGGTTTCCCAAAGTCTTCAAAATCACCAAAGTCTTCAAAAACCTCAAAAAAGGCTACCACACCGCGTGCTATGAGTTGCTCCTCGACGTCACCCTGGGTATTAACGGTTTTAAGAAAAAGGAAACAAACTTGCAAGACGTTTTCGGTTTTTTTCGTTTTTCGCCTTGCGAAGCAAGCCCATAGGGAAATTTGTCTTGCGAAGCAACTCAAAAAACGAAAAACTCTTTCGTCTTGCGAGTTTTTCGTCTTGCGAGGCATTCGTCTTGCGAGGTACCACTGTAATTTCATGGCTGCTGTCACCAGCTACTTTAAATGAATTCAAATCTCCAGGACCTGATGAGCTGCATCCAAGGGTACTAAAGAAGCTTGTGGATGTAATCTCAGAGCCTTTGTCTATTATCTTTGAGAATTCTTGGAGAACAGGTGAGGTCCCTACAGACTGGAGGCGGGCAAATGTTGTCCCAATCTTCTAAGGGTGCGCGGGAGGGGTGAGAGACACAGGTAACTACTGACTGGTGAGCTTGACATTGCTACCAGGGAAGGTCCTAAAACAGTCAGTGTGTGAGCAGTTAGAAAAGGATGCTGTGATTACTAAGACCCAGCATGGGTTTCTCAAAAATAAGTCGTGCCAGACCAATCTGATTTCTTTTTTTATGGAATTACAAACTTGGTGGGTCAGGGAAATGCTGTGTATCTTGATTTCAGTAAGGCTTTTGACAAAGTCCCCCATGATATTCTCACAAAGGAGCTGGCAAAATGTGGGTTGAACAAGGTAACTGTTGGGTGGATTTGTAGCTGGTTGACTGACCGAACCCAAGGAGTACTCATTAGTGGTTCCTCATCATCCTGGAAAAAAGTGACAAGTGGAGTGACACAGGGTTCTATCTTGGGCCCGTTGTTGTTCAGCGTCTTTATAAATGACTTGGATGAAGGAATTGAAGGGATGCTCATCAAATTTGCAGATGACCCCAAACTGGGAGGGGTAGATAATGCTGCAGAGGTTAGATGCAGAATTCAAAATGGATTGGAGAACTGGGCACAAGCTAACAAAATGAATTTCAATAGGGACAAATGTAAGGTTCTGCGCTTAGGCAGGAAGAACCAGATGCACAAATATAGGATGGGGGACACCTGGATTATTAGCAGTACAAGGATCTAGGGGTCTTGGTGAACCACAAACTTAGCATGAGTCAACAGTGTGATGCAGCAGCAAAAAAAAGGCTATTCTAGGCTGCATCAACAGAAGTATAGTGTCCAGCTCAAGGGACGTAATAGTCCCATTCTGTTCTGCCTTGGTCAGATCACACTGGGAATACTGTGTCCAATTCTGGGCACCACAATTGAAGAAGGATGTTGACAAGCTGGAACATGTGTAGAGGAGGGGAACCAAGATGATCAAGGGTCTGGAAAGCCTTATGAGGAGTGCTTGAAGGAGCTGGGTATGTTTAGCGTGGAAAAGGAGCAAGTGAGAAGAGATATGATAGCCACCTTCAAATATCTTAAGGGCTGTCACATGGAGGAGCAAGCATGTTTGTTTTCTCCTGCTCTGGAGGGTAGGACTTGAACCAATGTCTTCAAGTTGCAAAAAAGAAGTTTCTGACTAAACATTCAGAAAAACTTTCTGACAGTAAGAGCTGTTTGACAATGAAACAGACTCCCACGAGAGGTGGTGAACTCTCCTTCCTTGGAGGTTTTTAAACAGAGGTCGGATGGCCATCTGTCATGGATGCTTTAGCTGAGATTCCTGAATTGCAGAAGGTTGGACTAGATGACCCCTGGGGTCCCTTACAACTCTAAGATTCTGTGAGTAATGTGTGATTTTATGCTGGATTTCTATGGGTAAAAGACACACAATCAGTAATATCACACGGAAATTCATTAACGTAGATATTTATAAACTCAGGTTTCAAAGTGGAACATGGGTAGTTGCTATGGAGATAAGTTGTTTCTCTCTGAACCTTCCTAAGTGTCAGGAATCACTTGGCACAGTAAAATTCATATATATATATATATATATATATATATATATATATATATATATTCCCATTTTCCCCTGGTAGGACTCGATGTGGTTAATGGGGGGGGGGGGAGAGACTAATAAAAGCATAGAAAAAGGCAATCATAAAAATTAAACATTATACACACACGCACACACACACACGAAGCTCTCAGACACAACGTTCCATTAACCCAAGTCAACAGTGACTTAGAGCAGGGGTGGACAGAAGGTAGATGTGGATGTAATAATAATACCTTTATTGTCAATGTACAACCTGCGTACAATGAAATTAACTGAGCCTCCCCCCCCAACACTCAATCTCATTGCACTCTGTGTGCTTGTCGCACAACACACCAACCCCGAAAATCAGTTGCACTATATTATTTTCTGTTCAGCAGCCTAATAGCCCACGGATAGAAACTGTTTTTTAGCCTGTTGGTATGACTGATTATACTTCTATATCTCCTGCCCGAGGGTAGAAGATTAAAGAGGTGCTGGCTGGGGTGTGAATCATCCCTGAGAATTTTTCTTGTTCTTCTAAGGCAACGATCCCTTGCGATGTCATCTAGATGGCTCAGGGGACAGACCATGATATCATGTGTTGTGTTCACCACCCTCTGTAAAGACATTCTGTCTGTGGCTGTCAAGCCAATGTACCACACTGTGATACAATATGAGAGGACACTTTCTTTTGTGGAGGTCATCAATTGCTGTTTAACATTGTTCTTTTGCAAGATGCTGAGAAAATGGAGTCTCTGTTGGGCCTTTCTAACCACCTGAGTTATATTGTTTTTCACTAAGGTAAACTCCCAGGTATTTAGAGGAAGAGACTCTCTGCACACAACCCCCCCCCCATATACAATGGGCTGGGCTAGTTACCCTCTTTTCCTCCAAAAGTCCAACACCATCTCCTTTGTCTTGCTAATATTTAGGTGCAAGTTATTCTCTAAGCAAGCTATTCTACTAATCTCTGGTGATTTGCGATAGATCAGCAAAGATCTCTGAGTCCCATTTTTTAAAGAACTGCAGCAACAGAGAGAGAGAGAGAGAGAGAGAGAGGGGGGGGGAACATGTGGAAGAACTGTTGAGCTCTTCTCAGTTCTGATATTCAAAACAAATTCCTGAGCTCAGGGTAATTCAGTTCTCAGTGATTTTGTTGCACAAGGCTCTGGTTGGTAGATCTTCGGGTTCTAGTAAAAAGCAAACACAGAAAATTAAAGTCTGTGCAGCTCTGACTTACAGCACTGCAGAATTTTCTGGCCACGCACCTGCACTTTTACACAACAGACAGAAAATGAACAGGTAAGGGTTCCTCATCACTGCTTTCCTATACAAGGAACGTATTATCTTTATCTGACTTGTTAAATGGGCTGGAGCCCCACCATAAAGGACACCTCAGACTAAACCACAGAAAAGAAATTTATTATTAATTATACTGATTTAAGGTTATTATTCTGAGATTATACAGTGGTACCTCAGGTTACATATGCTTCAGGTTACATACGCTTCAGGTGACAGACTCCACTAACCCAGAAATAGTGCTTCAGGTTAAGAACTTTGCTTCAGGATGAGAACAGAAATCGTGCTCTGGCGGCCCCATTAGCTAAAATGGTGCTTCAGGTTAAGAACAGTTTCAGGTTAAGAACAGACCTCCGGAACGAATTAAGTACTTAACCTGAGGTACCACTGTATTTAGATATTACTGACCTCTGGTATTTAAGATGACTGTACTATATCTGGTGCAATATATGTTAATTTAAGAAAAGCAATGCAGTACACAGAGAGAAATGGAAGCAATCCTACATTGCACAGAGTTCTCTCTCTCTCTCTCTTAATGATCTGTATGAATGAATAAGTGGATGAATGGGTCTTTGAGATTTTGTATATTCATGTCAGTTTGCTTAGGGCAGAAGGCAGCCGTGTAGCATGCATAAATAGTATTATCCCCAATTATGAAATTAGACTACTGTCCCTTTGTACATTGCATAACTGCAATAATAAAGAAATAAAGGCTCAGTATCCCCAAACATCATCTAGAATTTATTAGGATTGACTCAGGAATAGGAAACACATTGCAAAACACAGGAAAGGATTTTGATCCAATTCCTTTAACCAAACATCTGCTTAAGAAATGGGAGAAGCAGGGAATGACCATTACTCACAACTGGTTACCATGAGTACTGGAAAGCAGTATTGGGGCGGGGGGATTAATTATTATTAATGGACTACTGTCAAAGTGAGAGGAAGATAAAATAGGTCCCTGCTTTGTCCTTGGCCCATTCTAGTTCATCATTTTAATTAATAACTCAAATGAAGGCTGGGAGAGACAGCTGCTTAAATTAGCAAATGATACAAAAACTAGGAAGGACTGAAACCGCTTCTGAGGTCAGGCAGGGAACCTTAAGTGATGTTGCTGATTCAAAGACTATTAATTAAATAATAATAATAATAATGAATGCATTTGTACAGTAACAGTTTATGGGCATCGGAGAACAAGCTGTTAAGTTCCATACTGAAGTATGGACACCAGAAAAGAGGGGCACTATTCAGAAAAAAAAACAGGGTGGGAAGGGGAGACTGCACAAAATGACAAATGGACCACCAGGCATCAATATGCTGCTGCTGCTGCAAAAATAGACAATTGTGGGTGGACTCACAAAACTATCTTGATTAAATGGATTCCAGCCAAGGAAAGTCTCTGCCACAGTTTGATCGCTAGAAATTTAGGTGCCACAGGATTCCGATATTATCTAGAAGAAGAAGAGTTTGGATTTGATATCCCGCCTTTCAATTTTGGTGCTTTTAAGCAGATGTCGTTATTAGTGTAGTCATTGTGGACATGCCCATTCAGCTCATCTTCTGAAGTCTTTTCAGGGCCACTAATTCTTATGAAACCCTTGCACCAAGACTATGTATCCACATTATTCCAGGTCATCACTGTAGTATCAAGTGGCTTCTGTGGCTAGGAGAGCTTATGCCTAGCTGGGGCTGATTTGCCAGCTATGGCCTTGAGTTGTCCTCTTGCTTGAAAGGTAAAGGGTAAAGGGACCCCTGACCATTAGGTCCAGTCGTGGCCGACTCTGGGGTTGCGGCGCTCATCTCGCTTTATTGGCCAAGGGAGCTGGCGTACAGCCTCTGGGTCACGTGGCCAGCAGGACTAAGCCATTTCTGGCGAACCAGAGCAGTGCACAGAAACACTGTTTACCTTCCCACTGGAGAAGTACCTATTAATCTACTAGCACTTTGACGTGCTTTCGAACTGCTAGGTTGGCAGGAGCAGGGACTGAGCAACGGGCGCTCACCCTGTCGCAGGGATTCGAACCGCCGACCTTCTGATCGGCAAGTCCTAGGCTCTGTGGTTTAACCCACAGCGCCACCTGCGTCCCTTTTTGTCTCTTGCTTGGACTATTGTAATTCTATGTAGAACAGAATTTCAGGAAGAGCTGGGGCTGAGGGATGTTCAATTCATCTCTAGCCATATAAGAAAGAAACAAGTCATATTTACTCAGCTACAAGGTGAAAAAATTACATTGCAATATATAATTCAGTTGCATGTACAGTACTGTGAAATCTTTCTGGCATTCTGCAATGGGAAAAATATTCTCCCATGGTAAATAAATATTCCGTATTTGGTCTTGCTACAGGAGAAAATCTACATTAGTTGACAGGGATTCAATACCACAAATCCCCCGTTAAGTCTTTCTAATTCTTAGATCCCTAAATGCATATCCATTAGTATCTCAGCATCTTTCACCAGTCGTACAAAAAATAAAATAAAATGGAACATCTCACAGAGATGAAGCAAGTTCACATCAGGTCACAAGCCTTACCAAACGAGTTGCAATTCATGTAATGGTTCCCATAAAGAATAAATCATCAACAGTCAGGTATAATGACAGAGATTCTCATGGGGGAACGTGGGTAACCAAACTTGTGGGAGGGCTTTGATTAGATTTCCCAATATTGTTAAACAAATCTCAAAAGCAGCTGGAAGGGCAAAGGGATTTGATTCAGGCAGGGAGTGTTTCAGCACTTCCTATCAGTTTCCCATTCCCTGGGCAAATCAGGTGTTAAGGAATGTGGGTGTATGTGAAGTAACACGGAAGGTATGCAACTGGAGTGAGGTAACTTGTTTGCATGTAAGTTACAGCTTCCTGCCTCTGGGAGGAAATGAGTTGTGCTTGAGGATCTATCACTTTTAATGAAGTGATAGAGACCCGCTTTTCAAAAGGAAATTGCATTTGCAGTTCATGCCTAAAACTGTCTGCAGAGAGAAAGTCTCGCTTTAGAACAGAGCAGTCAATTAGTAATATTGACAGTCATGGCCGTGCTGTGTGGTGACATTTAATGGCACCGCTCTTTGGCCAAGCTGTTGCAAGACCAGAAGGCCATTCTGCTGGAGCCATTTGCTGCCTATTATGTGGCATGTTGAATTCCCATTGCCAGGATGGGTGAGGTGTGGGGAGTGGGAGGGCCAGGATCTTGCAAGAGCTGTGGGGTGGGGAAGGCATTGAATCTCTGAAATATACTCAGAGTCGAGAGTGGATTTCATGCTCTTTATTCAGCTCATAGTGGTGAGGAGGAATAGAAGTTCCCCCACAATATCTGCTTTATATACATTATTTACACAATGGGCTGCACGTGATTGACTAATTCTGGGATTCTCCTGTAGGCCAATCAGGTTGTGGATTCACTTCCACCTGGAGCTGGATTGGGTGGCTCCTGCGGACCAATCATACTGCTGCATTGTTCTAGGACCAATCAGACTCCTGCATTCTGAATCCTATTGTTCTAGGACCAATCAGAGTGCTGCATTTTGGATCCTATTGTACTCAGTACATAACAGTCTCTGTGGGCGATATGAACGGAGAAACATCGTACCACCCCAAAGAATCCCTATCAGCAGGAGCCTGGGCAAAGCTGAAGGGAAACTAATTTCCTTCACAATGGATGTGTCATGCTTTACTTTCCCCCTGATGTGTGACCACAGCCATGGCTGCCTCAACACATTTTTGTTGTCTGAGGGGAAGGACAAGCTGGCCAGACTGGCAACCGACTCTTCACTCAACACCAGCAAAGGGAGAGCAGTTTCCTTCACCAGAAGGCAGCAGTCTAGCTATGGGGGCAGAAGGCAAGCCACATGGCATGCACATTGCTCTGCCCTCCAACACCTTGTTGCCATCACTAGCACCCGACGGGCCTGCCTCATGCTTCAGCCAGCTCTGAACTATCCACAATACTGGGTGGGAAACATCAATACAGGTATCAGAGGCAAAAAAGATGTAGAGTGCTAATGGGTGGACAAATGCACACATAGAAAACATGGATCTGTATGTGACTCATGTGCATACTAATGCCCCCAGTAGACACACAGTCTCACGATTGCGCAGCATTTCCATATATATATATATATATATATATGCAGGTTTTGGTGTCTTCGGGTGTCTTCCCGTGTAAGAGTTGGGGTGTCTAGGCGACGTTTCGACGAGGTCTCACTCGTCATCTTCAGGCTGGTGCTTACGGCTTCTTGTTACTGGAACAGAGCAGGATCTCAGTGTTTGAGTTCATATAAATACTGTTGAGGGGGTGTGGTGTATTCTGGGCAGAGAGGAAGTTCCCAGGATAGTGTGACTTTTCTTCTTTTGTTCCTTAATTACTTGAGGGATATCTTGAGTGATTTCTTGAGTGATATTCTGAGTACCACTTAGGAGGGTCATTAAGAGTGGATTAGTTGCTAAAGCTTTCGTGTCTTGACCTCTTGAGCTTGTGAAGAGTTTTTCTGAGAAGATGGCTGTACTGCACTTAGTTGTGCTCTGGCTTGGCTTCGTGTATAGGGGCGAGCTGTGGTTTTGTGCCCTGTGCCAGTCAGATCTGTGTAGGGATTGCAGGGGGGTGTAGCATCCGGAGGTGCCACTATGGTTTGGCTACTGGATGGTGTCTGTAATTTATCTGTGGAGAGGGTCTGGGTTTGGGTCTGGTGTGGTTGATTGGTGATGGCGTTCTGTGTGCCTCTGGTTCTGGTGTCGGTTTTTGTGGGGAGGGCTAATTTCCAGATGTCTGGCAGGCGGGACGTGTCGTCACGCTTGTTCATGTTGTGAGGGTGTTTCTCTATCTCGATGGCTTCCATGATTATTCTCTTGTGGTGATGTTCCATGTTAAAGAGCAATTTGGAATCTGCAAAATTAATTTCGTGTCCTGTTTCTTTCATGTGTTGGAAAAGAGAGGAAGTTTTTTCTTCTTTTTTGACGGCATTCTTGTGTTCTGCGATACGTGCATTTATTCGTCTGTTTGTTTGTCCAATGTACGTGGCTGGGCAGACTTTGCAGGGTATTTCATAGACCCCTTGGTTTTCCAACTGGATTTTATCTTTGGGGTTTCTGAGGATATTGGCTATTTTTTGGTGGGTGCAAAAGGCTGTTTTGATATTGTGTTTATGGAGGATTTTGCTAATTTTATCTGTAGTGCCCTTGATATAAGGAAGGAGGGCCATGCCATTGTTTTCTTCTGTGTCTTGGTTTTTGGGGGGTGTTTCTTTTTGGATTAGCTTCGTAACCCTGTTTTGCTGGTATCCATTGGCGATTAACACATTTGAGAGATTCTGTAACTCAGTTGTCAAGTGGTCTTTGTCAGCCAGGCGTTTGGTTCTGGAGATGAGAGTCTGCACCCCCCTGCAATCCCTACACAGATCTGGCTGGCACAGGGCACAAAACCACAGCTCGCCCCTATACACGAAGCCAAGCCAGAGCACAACTAAGTGCAGTACAGCCATCTTCTCAGAAAAACTCTTCACAAGCTCAAGAGGTCAAGACACGAAAGCTTTAGCAACTAATCCACACCTAATGACCTACCTAAGTGGTACTCAGAATATCACTCAAGAAATCACTCAAGATATCCCTCAAGTAATTAAGGAACAAAAGAAGAAAAGTCACACTAACCTGGGAACTTCCTCTCTGCCCAGAACGTTGGAGGCTATACACCACACCCCCTCAACAGTATTTATAGGAACTCAAACACTGAGATCCTGCTCTGTTCCAGTAACAAGAAGCCGAAAGCACCAGCCTGAAGATGACGAGTGAGACCTCGTCGAAACGTCGCCTAGACACCCCAACTCTTACACGGGAAGACACCCGAAGACACCAAAACCTGCATATATATATATATATATATATACACATTTTATTTTATTTTATTTTATTTAAAAAAAAGCTTTAAGAACCCATGCTATTGTGAACATTATTTCATCATGTCATGATCACATAAATGCTGGAGTTTTTGCAATGTTTAAAATATTGGGATATAAATATGTTAAATTGTATAAACAGATAAAATGGTCCATGGAATAAGCGTTGACTCATTTTTCAGGGTAGGTTTGTTGAATTCTGGACACCATGAGTCAAGGATTTTAAAATTACAGGGTATGAATAATGTTTTTAAACCTTAACATGTCAGCTTGGCTTGTAGCAAGGGATGTGGGTAATCTCTAGGGTGGTTCCTCACCAAAGACAAATCTTTGGGAAGAGGAAAATAGATCAGGGATACTGATCTGACCATGGCCATTACAGTTAGTCATAGCTGGCATGAAGATATGATCAGCATGAGGTTACTCAATATTTCTATTAGATACAGCTCGGATTTGACATTAGTCACGGTTATAAACTAAATTCAGAGCCTCCTTTGGAATTCAGTTATCTGCCAGATCCAATGAACTTAGAAAAACAAGAGCCTGTTATACTGCAGAAACTATGGAACATATGGCTGAAACAGAGAACGAGAAAAGCATGGCTGTGTAGTCTCCATAACAAAGCACCCAGCGTTCCCCAACATTTGTTAATTTACTAAATTAAATTTCTTTCCCAGGAAGGCATATATAATTACTGTTTGGTCTGCAATTACAACACCAGTTCATATAGTTTGCAGAGGTGCAATCTGATATCTCTTAATGAAGTCATAATGCACCACTAACACAGGCCACAAGTTAGCTGTTGTGTCTGAGATCACAGGCCGCCAGCGTGGGCAGGAAGAGCTTAGGAGAAAGAGATATCTGTTTCATCATGCAAATGGTCGTTTCTGAAGTTGGAGACTTCAGCTGCCTGGGCAAGAAGCTTTCGCACACTTTGCTGCTTTTAAACACACAGTTGTATTCTTAGGGGGTACAATCCCATTTATCTTGTGTCTTTGGCACAGCCTATCTGGCCATCCTGCTAAAGAGGAATGCAAATATTTTGGGAGCCTGGGGGTGAAGTGGGAAGGGAGGATCTGAATGAATGGCAGTCTAGGTATGGCAGTGCTCACACAGGCTTTGGGATTCTAGCATGAACTAACTCTACACACATGCATGTCTTTATGTCCCACTGGATTCAACAGGATTTATTACCAGGATTTATAGGATTGCAGATTTAACATTAGTTTCTCTTCTTCGGCTCAGTTTCATATTAATCCCCAGGCCTCCTTATGGATTGGAGAACTTTCATTAAAACTGTATCCCTTCACAGAAAATGACATCACAAAGGTATAGGAATGTAATGCACCATATACCCCAGGGTGTTCTTCACTTGATTTCTGATACTTGTTCCTGGTGAACAACAACAGTATTCTATTTTGTCCTCGTTTTGCCTTTGGGGGAGAAGTTCACTGGCGCTTATTGCCAAATGTGTAAAAGTTTGCAGCTGTTGTTACTCCTCCCAGGATGAGAGAGAGGCCAAGACAATACCTTTTATTTAACCAGCAGCTGCAATCCTGTGCACACTTACTTCAAACATGCATAGGATGAGACAGCAAACATCTATTAAACATTATTGTTATGTGTTTGGCTAACACATCTTGCTTGTGAAGCCACTGTAGGATATTCATGTAGTGCGCAGCAAACAAACAGATTCTGCAATGTGGGGCAGGGATGCTCCTTGATACAAGGAGAGGAGTGTTAAGTAGTAAAGGTAAAGGGACCCATGACCATTAGGTCCAGTCGTGGCCGACTCTGGGGTTGCGGCACTCATCTTGCTTTACTGGCCGAGGGAGACGACATTTGTCCGCAGACAGCTTCCAGGTCATGTGGCCAGCATGACTAAGCCACTTCTGGCAAACCAGAGCAGCACATGGAAACGCCGTTTACCTTCCCGCTGGAGCGGTACCTATTTATCTACTTGCACTTTGACGTGCTTTCAAACTGCTAGGTTGGCAGGAACAGGGACCGAGCAACGGGAGCTCACCCCGTCGCGGGGATTCAAAGCGCTGACCTTCTGATCAGCAAGTCCTAGGCTCTGTGGTTTAACCCACAGCGCCACCCGTGTTAAGTACCTGGCAGGTATTTCCAGCCATGAAATGTTGGAGGAACTTGGGTTTTCCTTATTGGTTGGCTTGCACTTGGGTGCCATTTGGCTCCTATGGCTGCACAGGACTACGGGACTGGAAGACATACCTGTGCAAAGTGTTGCTTGTAGCAGGTGCAGGCACAGCAACCGAAGTGGGAAGAGGTGGGAAATTAACCATTCTCTCTCCCCCCAACTTTTCTGCTTGTCTTACATGTTGGATACTGTTTCCTGCTACTTGCTAAGCACCTTGAACCTAGCCCGGTAGGCAACTGGTAGCCGGTGCAATTCTTTCAGCAGTGGCATAACATGATGGTGCTATTCTGCCCCAGTGAGCAGTCAAGCTGCCACAATTAGTACCAGCTGTCTCTTCCAAATCTGCCTCAAGGGCAACTTGCAGTAATCCACCCTGAAGGTTACCAGTGCATGGATGGCAGTGGACACCTAGCCTGGTCCAGAAATGGCCACAGCTGTCTTACCAGCCAAAGCTGGTGGAGATGCTCCCAGCTTCTTGAATAGATGCCGTGAGCCCTCTGTCTCAACTCAAAAGGCCACTGGGACGGCATTTTATATTTTTACAAAGTTTTAAAGATTTTATTTCATACCACCTTGATATTTTTTTATGAGCTGATGGTTTATAAATACTCTTATAAATAAATATTATTTGTTTGACAAGTTCAGTTCATCTAATTTAAGGTTTGGCCATTTATAGCAGTGACATGTGAAGTTCTGTAATTGCTTCAGATTTAAGAGTCACAGCAGACATTACCTCAAGGGCAAAAGGGCAGGCGGGGTCTGTGTTCCTCCTGCACCACTCTAGTGATGTCAGAAACCAAAGATCACACATAATGGGTCTCTTTCATACACCAGTTACTACCCATCCCAGAGACAGGGGCAGTCTTGACAGGGGAAGGAGTTGTATCATGGCTCTTCCCTTGTGATCTTCAACCTGTTGCATTACTAGCAAAGCACAGAAAGGATGGAATGTGATACCATGGGTATCATGCCACTAAAGGTAACATCATTTCTGAATAGGTGAGGGTAGAACTGGGCATCCCTATCTTGACTTTTCCCATTTAGGTTTTGGAGTAGCTGCATGTGGCCGACCCATGATGCTTGTGATGGCCTGGGACTGGGGCTCGGACTCGGAACCCGAGGCATCTCAGTCTGCAACGGATCCTTTGCCGCAGGCATCATCTGAACCGAGTCTGGGGCCTGATCCTTGAAGAGTCCCAGTTTGCACAGGTTCCCCTGCAACAAACACCAGCTGGGCCGAGTCAGGGGCCTGAGCCTGCCCTGGCTCCAGATGCGGGGATGACCTCGTTGCCTTCAGCTGGGCCATCACTTACAGCTGCTCCACTACCGGTTTGGTCAGGGGAGGCTGAGGCGGCCCCTGGGTCTAGTAAGCCACCGACGTCTCCCAAGCTCCAAAGACTAAGGTCTGAGAGAAGGAGAGACCTGAGTACTCGCAGGAGGCGTGCTCACCTTCAGGCAAACCTTCAGGTGACCCAGCTCACCTTCAGGCAAAACAGGGAGGTGAGTCGCCTGGGGATCAGGACCAGCCGCTACCCCAACAAAGGTAAAAGGCTGTTGGACCCCACCCCAGGTTGCGGGATCAACATTGCTGTATGCTAGATCCTGCCTGAGATCCTGTACCTGTCCTTGCCTGGTTTCCTGCCTCGTGTCCTGCCTTGGCCCTGTCATACTGTCTCCCAGTGGAACCTTATGGACCGGTCCTGGACCGCATATCATGGGCCCAGCACAATGCCATTAACAGGAGTGGCTGAAATGGATCCCAAGACTATTAGATTTTATACAAATATATCATCTAAGAGAGGAGATGTTAAGCAGTAAAGCTCACCATAGCGTGCCAATACATGATATATACAATATGGTTATGTTTACTCCCAAGTCGTAAAGGACTATTCAATAATTAAACTGCGCTTTCATTGCTCTTTCTTGTGTTAAGGACGTTCCTCTCCTCAGTCTGTGCTGAATCAACTGGCCTCGTGTTTTTACCACTCTCTTTCAGCATTTAATGGCAGAGTTTCCAGGCCTTCTATAATACTGTTGCCTCTAACTTATATTGCAATCTATTTTTCATGAGCTTAACAAAATAGATGTGGGCATTTACTTGTAAAGCTGAAGAAATTGTGGCATTTATTCCCCCATCAAAGCTATTTGTTTCTGCATTTATCCACTTGGAGATGAGTTTAGAAGGAAAGATTAGTTTGATTTCTGTGAATGAAATAAACATTTTAGCACTCAGGGGCTTTGGGGAAAAGATACAAATCTCCAGAAACTGCACACTGTAGCATATCAGAACTTGATACAAGCTACTCCATTTTCTGTAACGGTCAAGTTCTTAACGTGCACTCATTGGAAAGCACTTATGGGCTTAGATGTAATGCATTTCAGAATATTACTGAAGAAAATGAAGTTAGTTGGGTTTACCCTCATATTTTGTGTGTATGTCCTGGTTTGTAGTGGAGATCTTTTATAAATGAGGACACAAGCTCTTAACTGCTAACTGTGAGGGGGGCAAGGCAAGCCGTGAGCCCATTTGACTTTAGCTGGAAGTTCCTTTTCCACCAAGATGCCAATCTCCTCCTTAGTCCTGCTGGCCAAATGACCCAGAAAGCTGCCTGTGGACAAACGCCGGCTCCCTTGGCCTGAAAGCAAGATGAGCGCCGCAGCCCCATAGTCACCTTTGACTGAATTTAACCGTCCAGGGGTCCGTTACTTTTTTTTACTTGCACATAATCATCAAAGCAGAAATTTTGGAAAATCACAGAGCCCCTTCCAACTTGGCCTTGCCCTTCCTCTCCCTTTTATATGTAGCTCCTTGACAAGGCTATTTCCGGCCTTCCATGCCTCACTTTTTAATAGACTCTTTCTCAAAATAATAATAATAATAATAATAATAATAATAATAATAATAATAATAATAATAATTAGACTCTTTCTCACAAGCAGGCTTTTACAAGTAAACAGGCCTCACTCCCTGTTAGGTCAATGGTTCCCAAGTAGATAAGGACTGCGCCCCCTCCCCCCATTTTTCAAAAGCCAAGCCATGGACCCCCCAATTCTGAAAAAAGAAGATATCTCTAGGGTAGTTTTTGTTATGTGAATGGGGTCACAGACCCCCCGGTCCACCAACTAGAAATAACAGCCATAGGCCAGTCATTGACTTTGAGTAGGTTGGGTTTGTAGGCGTTGCTTCAGGTCAACGAAATCATTCCAGGCTGGTCAGTGTGAAGGTCAGCTGCTCACTTAGGGTCGCCATATTTTGAAGAGCAAGAAAGAGGACACATTTGCCGACTTCTACTTTTAACTATGGATCGCTATGACGATTTACATACGCATGAAAGGTTAAAAGTCTCCTTTTTATCAGCACTCGCAACACTGAGTGATTCTGTGGAAGCAGTGGAAGGCCCAATCAGCAGAGATGTAAGAGGCCGATAAAAGAAAATATATTAACCTAAATATGTGCTTGTCAGACATTACCTGTCTTTGGTAACACTAACTCTCATTGCAAAATGTTGTTCATTTCAGCAATTAAACGAGGCACGTTTGTATGAAGAATGCACCATCTCCGTGGATGCACAACTACAGCAGTTCATTTCTTTCAACCTCTGCAAGAGTGGGACTTCTCTCTCCCCCCCCCCCCATGGCCCAAAGCAACAGCTGTATATTTAGAAAGTATGGGTCAGATGGCACATTCTCCAAATGACTAAATTCTCAGAGCAAAGCATGCAGACCACATGAACTGTGTGATAAAATCTCTGTGAAAGGAGCAAAAATCTCTGCTGAGAGGAGCAAAATTCCCGACAAAGGTCTGACATCAACAAAACATTGCCAAAGGTCTATAAGCTGAAGGAAACCACTTATCATCATCATCATCAACAACAACAACAACAAATGACTAAACTGTGAGTGTCAGAGGCTGGTCTTGTTACCTGATCACCATATTTCAGAACTTCAGTGTTTCTGGAGAACAGCTCACAGTAATATAGCCAGCATATGTTTGCGTGTTTGCAGGTTTAGTTTCTGTTCCAAGAACAGATTGCAATCTTATTCAGCCCCATTAGCAGCAGGAAGAGGGAATTGCCCCTGCATGCGGCTATAGATACCTTCCCAGGATTATGACATAAGCAAAAGAAAAAAGAAAAGAAGAAAAAAACAATCAATATTTCCGTAACGATTGAAGAATGTAATATGGGACTGCAGTGCATGTCCATTTTGAATTTGGTGTGTAAGTGTGTGTGAAACCAGCAGGACTTCCACAGCAGGTTGTGATGTGCAACTATTACAAGTTTTCTCAGTCCTGATAAATAGATCCGGTTCAAATACAAAGCATCACCGAAGCTCCCTTTTTCTCCCAGTGTGTGTGTGTGTGTGTGTGTAGACAGACACATAGAAGAAAACAGCCCTTCTCCTTTTTTGTATGGATGCAACCCTCCTCCCAAAGGGGTGCAGTCAGACTACTGCAATGCACTCTACGTGGGGCTACCTTTGAAGGTGACCCGGAAACTGCAATTAATCCAGAATGCGGCAACTAGACTGGTGACGGGGACTGGCTGCCGGGACCACATAACACCGGTCCTGAGAGATCTGCATTGGCTCCCACTACGTTTCCGAGCACAATTCAAAGTGTTGGTGCTGACCTTTAAAGCCCTAAACGGCCTCGGTCCAGTATACCTGAAGGAGCGTCTCCACCCCCATCGTTCAGCCCGGACACTGAGATCCAGCGCCGAGGGCCTTCTGGCAGTTCCCTCACTGCGAGAAGTGAGGTTACAGGGAACCAGACAGAGGGCCTTCTCGGTAGTGGCGCCCACCCTGTGGAATGCCCTCCCTTCAGATGTGAAGGAAATAAGCAGCTATCCTATCTTTAAAAGACATCTGAAGGCAGCCCTGTTCAGGGAAGTTTTTAATATTTAATGGTGTACTGTTTTTAACATTTGATTGGAAGCCGCCCAGAGTGGCTGGGGAAACTCAGCCAGATGGGCAGGGTATAAATAATAAATTGTTGTTGTTGTTGTTGTTACTATTGGCTAAAAAGGAAATAACTTTCTGAAAAGGATCTAATATTCTTAACTGGAAGACACTTTTTTTAAAAAAACAATGAGCTGATGCAAAAATGCATGTGCATTACAAAGCCTTATGCCTTTCTAAGGGCTCATCCACACTTACATGTCTGAGCTTTTCGGCTTTTTTTTTTGCCCTGGAGCATTCCCTGCAAAAACCCAAGCAAAAAAAAAAAAAAAAAAAAAAACGGGAAAAAAAATAACGGAGCAAAAGTCAATCTTGGTTTTCTATGGACAGCTGTTTGTGCCAACTGAGCTTTAAAGAGCTGATTTTCACAGGGAAAACTCTGGAGCAAAAAATGGGCAGTGGGACACAGAGCTTTAAAGTGCAGATCAAGCCTAGGGAGAGTGGAGGAAAGGTAAGTGTTGATAAGACCTAAGTCTATCCCTACCTCAAGTCTGTACCATGACTAGAAATCTATAAAGTTATTGCATGAAATGGACAGCAAAGCAATGCTTTGTGGCATCTCTGAAATATTCAGTGTGCGTGCGTATTCCCCAAACATCGGTGCACACTTTAAAAAGGTCACTGCACATCTTTGCATCACTGTATTTTTAATAGGCTCTGATTTGTGCCATTGTAATCCTGAAGGAAAACCAGTGGCCCAGTTGATTTCTCTTACATTTTAGCATGTGTGACAAAATCGGAATGTGTATGTGTGCTTCATTTTGCGAGGAAGGTTATGAATTGTCAAGTGGCTAATTGGATACAGCCAACTAATACAAGATGTATTCCATGAGAGACATTTTTAAAAGGAAAGCAAACTGCCTTCTATACATAAATAGGTATTTTCAAGACGGGTCTGGTTATCTTATGCAGGCAACTCCCCATTTGCATGCACTCTTTTTGCATGTGACTACACACACAAGGTGCCGGGATCCTGAAAGTGGATCCTGGAAATGGGGAGCACCCTGGAGAGACCTCTTGACTTGCGAGGAGACGCTCCCCAGAGCCTGAAGAGGATGTGCCTTGCAAGCTGGAGGCACAGTGGGGCTTTGCTGAGGCTTCCCTCCTAACAGCTGTGCCAGCTGCGCTGTCACTCTGGCTTGCTGTCCCTCCGGCTTCCCCCTCCAAGGGTGCCTGCCCACCTCCAGTCTGCAAGGACCTCCCCTATTCTCCAAGAATTCTCAAAGATTATAGGCAGAGGCTTGGCTGTGCATGGGTTAATAATAATAATAATAATAATAATAATAATAATAATAATACCCCACGTGGACGGCAACATTTTTTCTACATAAGGACCTACACTTGGAGGATGAGTTCACCGTTTGTATATAGACTAATATATGATCAGATTTAAAAGAGATAAAGCTAAGAATCAAACTCTGTGATACGGAAGCTTGATTCTCTGCCGCTGGTTATGTCATTCTATGGGCGCTTTCCAAGAAATCTGCTTTTCTATTCTCTTCTGTTTCTTATGCATTTGCCCTTTGTTTCCTCCCAAGAACAGAAGTCGGGAATCACTCTGGGCCTCTCAGGAAGCAACCAGCCAATCTGAAGTTTCCTTTGTAAAGCAGAAATGAAGTTTGCTTGACCTAAATGCAGCTGGTAATTCTGGTAAAGGAAGCCAGAATCCTAGCAGATGTTAACTGATTGTTACAGCAGGGATACTCATCCAGGTCTACCTGTTTGGGGGCATAGATCAGTCAGTTGCAAACTATCTGCTGGTTTGGCAGTAGCATCTGTAAGATGTACTCTTTCCACTAAGGATAGTGTCCAAAGCACTTTCTTTAGAACAAACTATAAGAATGTGTTCTTCAGAGAATCAGACCACATACACACATTTTATTCTAGAATCAGTGGAGTCTGTGTACTTGGTTCCCCCTGCAACATTGTCTGCATGCAATCTAGATTTACTGCAAGTTTTTTGTCCCTGAAAAGTGCATCTTAATAAACTGGTTTCATTCCAAAATTAAAAGCTCGTGGAAAACTTATTCTGTGTTACCCCTCTGCGTTAGTTTGAAAACAGTTTAAGTGGCAATGCAGGTGTAGAGTCAGCTGCCCAGTGACATTGTGGGCACATAAATACAAAGATCATAATTGCCATTCCTCCATTCATCTGGGGCATGCACAGGGTGGGAAATGTGTGGATTACATAATAAGGGCAGGGTTTCCAAACACATAAGGTAAAGGGACCCCTGACCATTAGGTCCAGTTGTGGCCGACTCTGCAGAGCAGCGCATGGAAACGCCGTTAACCTATTTATCTACTTGCACTTTGATGTGCTTTCGAACTGCTAGATTGGCAGGAGCAGGGACCAAGCAACGGGAGCTCACCCCGTCACGGGGATTCGAACCGCTGACCTTCTGATCGGCAAGTCCTAGGCTCTGTGGTTTAACCCACAGCACCACCCACGTCCCTTTTCCAAACACATATCAAGCAACTAAATCTACCCTTGTGGATGACAGGATCTAGAATAAATCTAGATTGAAAGCAGCATGTTGAGGAGGAGCACAAAAACCACATTTTTGTGCTACAGATCAGCTAGTGTGTACCCAGCCTAACACACACCTTAGGCGTGAGAAAAAGTCCATCAGAAAGTGCCTCAGGGTCTAGAGCTTTGTGTAAAACTGAAACTAGTCCAGACTCCGGTGAACTAGAATGCACAAAACACAAACTGGTTTCCCTCAGCATGAGAACATCCTCTGATGATGACTAATTCCTAGGCTTATGCACTTTAACCATGAAGCTTTGGGGGATAAGTGTTATGTACTGAAGTTTTCACCCTGGGCCAGCAGGGGGATACTGTAGATAGTTATGCAAATAAGGGATCGAAAGTGACGTTCAGTGATTGGATAGTTTTAGAAAATTGTTACAGTTACATTGTACTGGAGCTCTATATAAGCAGGCTGACTGAACCCTTCAGTTCAGTTCTGTCCTGGCCTGTGAATAAACAAGAGCTGTTTGAAGAATTGCTGTGTCGTCTGATATGTTCACCCACAACTTAAAAATAAGAGTGAAGTGGGCTTCTACCCCTCAGTTGTCAGAAGTTCAATACAGAATAGTGATGACAAGCCTGCAGCTATCCAGGTGTTCTTTGACTTCTCCATAAGTCCCAGTTTGCACAGCCAGTGTGATGGGGAGTTGGACTCAAGCAACAACTGGAACACACAGGTTCCCCTCCATTGGTAGAGAAGCCTGGCAAGAGGGAGGGCATCCCAAAGCATGTTCCCAGAACTCTTTTCCCAGAGTTGTGTGGCGTGGAATGACTAGAGATGAATGCAAGGGTGCTCTCCTGGTTAGGAAGCTTGGTTCCCCTCAGAGCAATTAAGAGGCAGCCAGCATATTCAGAGTTAGCAATTGCATTGTTGCAAGCCTTGGATCTCAGCCATGCGCTCCTCCATCCATCTTGCAAAGCCAACGAAGCTCTGCTGTTTATAATGAGGCAGCTGATTCGCTTTCTCACTTCAGGTTGCCAGCAAGGAAAGCTGGACAAAGCGATTCTTCAATCTCCAATTCCGCTGGGGCACCCTATTACAAGGGTATGTAAAGGTTAGTACAATAACCCACTGAAAGGCAATTTCCCCCAATTTATTTCTCTTAGGAGAGTTTTGAACTCTACTTTTTCTGATCTCAACTAAGTGGATGACTTTGTTTTAATTACTGCACTGTCAGAAAGGCCTGGCTTTTCTCATTCAGATTTTTAGCTCTCCACAGCAACATTCCTAGGAGTGTGTGGCAGTCGCTATGCTATAATAAGATTAGTTGTTAGCCAAATAAGAGTTGGCTGGTTTAATTTAATTGAGAAAGGCAGTGTAAAACAGCTTACCCACATCACATTTTGTTAGCACACTGGAGGGTAGGGTGACACACGCATATACCACAGCATATAACAAGCCATGTGACATTTAGCTAAACATGATATAAAGGAACAGCAGGAAGTCATAAGCCTAAAATGGCAACCACTGTGCTCTTGTGTTCTTCCCTTTTCACTTGGGCCCAATTATTTTAGTGAGAAGACACACACTATTAACTCAGTGCTGTGGGAGTCTATGGATCTAAGGGGAAGAACAGTAGACTGCATGAGTTTGTAACAACCACTGAACTGATGCGTCCCAGTGCAAGGCACAGCCTGGTGCCATTTTGAGAAAAATCCACTAGGCTCCTCCCTGTACTGCCGGAAGCTGTCCCTGTGTCAGAATGCATGGGCGGTTTTCACTACTGGCCATGAGAATTAAACTTTTAGCCCCCACTGGCAATCTGGTAACTATATTTGTGAGCCTCTTATACCCCCCCTCCCCATGGAGAATTCACCTATTGTGTTTGTGGCTGAAGCTTGGCTTGTACCAGAAACTTTCTGGGTCTCCACCTTGGCTCTTTCCTGCAGGAATTTCTTTGCTCTTAGCCAATCCCCTGGAAAGTGTAGAGGCAGTAACATTCCTGCCAAATAATAGTAAGTAGTATTATTAAGAATAATAGTCAGATCATATCACATCAAATGCAGGCATGTACGTAAATTAATGTGTGGTAGAATCTGTGGTGAAACAGCCATTTGTATGAGTTCTCCCTGGAGTCACAGATGGCAATTTCAACTTAAAGTTCCACCTTGATGTCAGTGGTACAGCTAGGTAATTTTAGACTCTGGACATAGTGTTCTTACAAGGCACCTGCTTTAGATGGTTGTGTGAATTGACATTTCGCTGTCTCCCCCCCCCCTCCATTCCATGTTTTATAGCTGCTTCTACATTCCTGATGCGCAAGAACAAAATCCAAACCAAATACAGTTTGCCAACTTTGGTAAAGCGTGTTCTCCCTAACCAGAGAGCACGTGTTGCGGTTGGGGAAACAAGCCACCCTGCCATGACTAGGCAGATTTGGAAAACCCAAGCCTTCTAAAGGGTTAAGATTGGGTTGCTGGGGAGTTTTGATTGTTGCCAAATTAGAGGAGGGGTTAGAGTCTTTAAATACAGGGGACAGTCGTTGGACTTCCTCTTGGCCGTTTGCATCGGATCACCCGCCCTCCCTTCCTTTAATAGGGTGGTTTCTAGATCGCTTGACCTTGCTATGCCTGTCATGGGGTCGTCCGCCTTGGTGCGGGGGCCTGGTAGGAATTTTGCCATATGGCTGATTGGGTGGTGCCATTTGGTTTTTGCCTACTGCGTAGCAAATCGTCACAACTTGTAAGGTTGGCGGTTAGGCATTGGTTAAATGGGTGCTTGGAGGGGTAAGTGCCTATCCCTCCAAATGATGCGAGGGGAATTCCGTTAAAGGAATCCAGGGGCTTGCCATTCTTTTCGTCCTTGTCCCTGGCATCGGACTTGGGCCGTGCAAGCCCCACAGGAACATGAGGGTGAGAAGTGAGGGACTGATGCCCAGCTTCATTTTCTCACCCAATACTTGTTTCCCCATACTGGCTTCCGCTGGTGTCCGGAATGTCAGCTCTGTCCCTGAGGGCATGGACAGATAGTCATAACCAATGCCTAAGCAACCACTCACATTTTTTGTATTTGAATAAAGTTGTGGCCAAAATTATGCCCAAAACCTAAACAAAAATTGATGTGTGAAGTGTGAATTTTGTGGGGGGTGGCAATTGTGGGACTCAACACGCAAAAAAGAAATACTCTGAGCACCTGCGGTTTTGCATTTTGAAACTTACTTAAATCATCATGGCTACAGGAATAGAACAGTGTTTGCTTCTGCTGCGACAGATACTAAAGGCATTTACTTGGAAATAAGCTCTCATCCACACCTCTACTTGCCCTGTCGCTTTTCCCTGGGAAAATCTGCCATTTAGCATTCAGTTGGAACAACTGGAACACTTGGGGCCACAGGGGTCCCAAGGTCTGGCCCCGGCTGCACCAGTGCCTAACATGTGGTGAGAATCTCCTGCAAGCAAAGTGGTGCAGATGACTAAGCAAAAGCGGAGAGGGTTGTTTTTCTTTTCTCTTGTCTATTCAACCAAGTGGCAAGGAAAACCACAAGGAGGGTGTTTGCGTGTCGAGGTCCCCAAGCCACCCCCCAATAACTCACATATCACACATCAATTTTGGTTTGGGTTTTTGGCGCGATTTTGGCCACAACTTTATTTAAATACATCCAAGTGAGTGGTTGCTTAGGCATTGGTTCCGACTATCTGTCCTTGCCCAGGGACAGAACTGGACTTCCGGATTCCAGCGGAAGCCAGTGCGGGAAACAAATTTTGGGGAGAAAATGAAGCTGGGCCTCAGTCCCTCACTTCTCACCCTCATGCTCCTGGTGGCTTGCACGGCCCAAGTCCGATGCCAGGGACAAGAATGGCAAGCCCCTGGTTTCCTTTAACGGAATTCCCTTTCCGCACCACCATTGGAGGGGTAGGCACTTACCCCTCCACCAACCAATTTGAACCAATGCCTAACCGCCAACCTTACAAGTTGTGATGATTTGCTACGCAGTAGGCAAAACCAAATGGCACCAGCCAATCAGCCAAATGGACAAATTCCTACCAGGCCCCTGCCTCAAAGCAGATGACCCCATGACAGGCATAGCAAGGTCAAGCGAACAACCCCCCCAATACAGGGAGGGTGGGCGGGTGATCCGGTGCAAGCAGCCAAGAGAACGCTCAAAGTTGGGCGACCAGTATTTAAAACCTCTGACCCCTCCTTCAAAATTGGCAAAAAGCAGTTCTCCCCAGCTTTCCCCAGTTCTCCCCAATACACTGCCTGGGTCCCTCCACAAATCCACCCAGCAACAATGGGGTGGCTTGTATCCCCCACTGCAACACGCACTCTCTGCTAGGGAGAACACGTTTTCTGCCCTTGAAGTACATTAGAATATAACAATACATTAAAAAAACACCTGTTTACAGATATTGTGATGAAAGGATTGAAACCGGGAAAGGGGATGGGGTGGGGTTTGGGGATCCAAAGGGTGTATAAATATAATTTGTTTTTTTTCTTTTATTCTGTTTTGATATCAGTATGAAAAGTGGGGAATTCGTGGAAAGGAATTTGGGTCGACTTTAGAAAAAAGGATTTAAGAATGAGTATTGAGGTATAAATTTTGAGGTTCATAAGGTAAAATTGGTTTTTTAAAATGAATTAAGTATAAAAAGGTTAAAAACTGGGGATAAGAACTTGTTGAATTTACAATTCGAATGGGAATATAAGAAGGGGAGGTGTGGGGAAGTCAGGGAAAGATGTTATAAAAAATAAGGATTGCAAATTGTATATATTTTTTAATTTTTCTTTTTCTTTTTTCTTTTTGGTTTTTTAAAATGGAAAATTCCTAATAAATATTTATTAAAAAGAAAGAAAGAAAGGGTTTCTTTTTGCCCCATTAATATAAATATTATGCCTAGAAAGGGCATAATATTACTCTTACTCCTGTAAGAAGGATTCAGCTTAGGACAAATAAAGGTGGAGAATGCTCAGGGGGAAAAATATCCCCTATTTATTTATTTTTTAACTGTAGCTGCCCTCTAGCCTGAGTAACCACTAAGCCAGTTTCTCTGGGGGCTGGTACTACATTTCCCATTATTCTAGGCCAAAAAGAGAAGAAGCAGGAAGAAAAAAATGAGGGAAAGGATGACGTGTGTGGGGTGTGGGAAGAGAGAGATTGACCCTGATCTCCATTCCTCTCAGCCGTTGCCAGAAGAGGAGCAGCTGGTGATGATTTCAGGACCAACATATGTAAATGTAGTTTTTGAGAACAGAAAGGAGCCAGTTATTTTCCAGTCTTCAGACTGAGCTGCAGAAGACGTTGGCAGGGCAAGGTGGTAATGCTCACCTCACCTTTATGGCAAAGCCTTACAAGTTGCCGACACTCCTTTTCCATGTCAGGAAATGGCAATGATCAGCAACCTCTTTATTTATATCAAGGTTAGCGGCTTGTTGCTTTTCTCCAGTGGTCACATGACCACAGACATATGTTACCCACATCCATAACATTCCTTACAACATTCTGTCAAATCCTAAGAGCAATAGCATGCTATTAAACACGGGCATAACATCTGTTTGCCATTTATTAACCTTTGAAAAAACCATGGAACCTCAATATCCAGTGTGTCCTTATTTATAAATCAATGCTTTGCTTTTTGTGATTAGGCAAATAATGACCAATGGGGTAAAAATAAAAGTGATTTATTCATAAGAAAAGTAAGAGCCATATAAGTAAAATTAAGCCACGGAAAAGGCAGTACAGTAGTTCTGTAACATATCCCCTACGCGCAAAAGGAATGGGGTGAATTTTGGGGGTGGACACTGAAACAGAAGAACGCAACTGCTATTGACTGATTCTCATAGCAGCAACAGTATGTAAAATATTGCAAGTTCTTATATGGCGTACATAAGGAACAGGAGTTGCTTTCATGCATAACTCATGGAGCAAAATCATTATCATGTTTTCACTGTATCAGACTGGCTAAGTTTCTGAGGCTGCCATCCTGTATGCAATTCATTTATTTATTGCACTTATATGCTACCCTTTATCACTTTTATGATTCTGTAACGGGTTGCCTAAACACACACACACACGGAAAATAACAAGCATTCAAAATATAAGAAGTATACAAAAAAAAGCAAGTGCGCAATGTATAGTGCACAATGAACAGTCAGATCACCAGTCCCCAACAAAAGCCTGAGAGAACAGAAGCATTTTTAATTGGCATCAACATATAGGTAATGTTGACATCAATGGTGCCTCAAGAGGGAGGGAGTGAGTTCCATATCTAAGGCACCATCCCCAAAAGGCATATCCTGGGTGTAGGAATAACGGAGACGACAGGAGGTTGAATGCAGGTGAGCTATGCAGAAGCACACTGGCAAACGTGCTCCAAGCAAGCTGCCGGCTAGCTCTGCCGAGACTCATTTTATTAGCAGAAGCGGAGCATTACCTCCACACCTGGGTCAACACACAATGAGCCTAACACATGGCAGGACCACCAGAAGGGGTTCTGCTGCAGATCTGAATATATCGACAGGCTGGTGAGAGGAGAGATGCTTCTTCACATTCACAACTTTCTGTGTTAAAGTCAACACCCTGAGTTTGGTTCAGGAACATGCAGCAGCCAGTGCGAATCCTCCTAGACTGTTGTTATGTGATTCTGTCTCCCTGCCCTGACTCTAGTGGTGGCAAGTTGCACCAGTTGCAGTTACTTTTCTGTGTTTAAGGTTCTGTTTAAGGGCAGACCCATCGAAAGCTTGTTACGATAAACTGAGAGTTAGTTTCATGGAAAACAATGAGACTTCCTCCTAAATGCACAGGGCTGTGGGTCAGCAATAGATACCCTTTCACTATACATTGCAGAAACATTTGGCACACGGCAATCACAACTGTTTGGACATGGATGCAACACTACAATCATGGGCAGAGTAACTTTGGTTAATGTAATCAGTTCACTAAAATGAAATCTTTCCCTTTCTGAAGGACATGAGCTGCTCTGTATGTTGTGATGTAGAAGCTGCTGCAACAGAGGCACTTCCCATTTAAGCATATTATGGGTAGGACCCCATAGGAACTTCTAAGACTATAGCTCCTTTCCATTCCAGCATCACCCATCATGGAACTTGGGCAATGCCAAAGTCATAGACACTGGCTGCCAAGTAGTTTCTGGGCCCAATTCAAAGTGCTGGTGCTGACCTATAAAGCCTTCCACTGGTACGGACCTCAATACCTTAAAGACGGCCTCTTCCCGTACAAACCAGCCCAGACCCTGGGCTTGTCATCCAGGGCCCTTCTCTACGTCTCTGCTCCCAGAGAGGTTCGGAAGAAGTGAGAAAGGTCATCTCTGCAGTGGTTCCTTATCTGTGGAACACTTTTCCCCAGAGCGGCTCACTCAGAGCCATCTTTAGGTACCAGGTGAAAACATTCCTCCTTGCCCAGGCCTCCAGCCATTAAAGTGGAGGGAGGGGAACCTGTTATTATGATTATTTAACATTACGCTGTGTATTATTATGTTCTGTATTATGTTTTTATCATTATGCTGCATAAATTATGTGCTTAATGTTGTACACTGCCTTGGAATCTTTGGATAAAGGTTGGTATAATAATAATAATAATAATAATAATAATAATAATAATAATAATAATAAAGATTAACAATGCCTGAAGAATATAGTCTTCATAGATTCTGGCATTATTATTATTATTATTATTTATTAAAATTGTATACACGCAGGTGTCAGGGTGGTTCACAGCATAACACAGTAAAAAAATTCTTCCTAGATTAATGTGCAGATCAGAACTAGGATGGGTGGGTGCAAAAAGCCAAAAACAAAAGCAAAACCCCCAAGTTGTGTGGAAGAAGGGATTTCAGCAGGTGCAGCTCCTCCTGCTAGCTGCCCCTGATTCCATTCCCTCGTCTGCACAACTGGTAGACCCAGTGTGGTGTAGTGGTTAAGAGCAGTAGTCTCGTAATCTGGGGAACCGGGTTCGCTTCCCCGCTCCTCCACATGCAGCTGCTGGGTGACCTTGGGCCAGTCACACTTCTTTGAAGTCTCTCAGCCCCACTCACCTCACAGAGTGTTTGTTGTGGGGGAGGAAGGGAAAGGAGATTGTTAGCCGCTTTGAGACTCCTGAAGGGGAGTGAAAGGCGGGATATCAAATCCAAACTCTTCTTCTGTAGGAGGCAGGAGCCTTGTCTTCTTTCCCATCTGGTCACCCTAATCAGAATGTAAATATCCACTGGATTTCTTGCCTCCAGAATGCTCTGACATGGTTCTCGGCTAGGAACAAAATACCAATGCATATACTGATGTGTTTTATTAAAAATAATAATAGCGGATTGATGTGGAAATGGGACAGAATGGATTCATGAGTGGACACAAAGTTTGCAAATGGCAAAGTTTGCAAATGGACTGATTCATCCTCGCCTCATGTGGAATGGATTTGTATGTAAGACCGGCAAGGTTTGTTGAATATGTGATTGATTTGGAACAACTACTGGAATTTTTGAATCATGTGGATTACAGAATTCACAGGCCAGAATGTGCAGCTTACTGCTACTGCTGCTAATTATTTATTATATTTATATTCCATCCTTTGTCCCAAAGGAACCCAGGGCACCAAACACACTAGCATGAAAAAAATCAATTGAAAATAAAACAACAACACACATAGTCATATACTCTCACAGCCACGTGTTCACAAACACTGGATTGCCTGACTCTTTTATTTCTGATTTATATTAAATTGCAACCCACACATACAGTTCCTGAGTATGGGTAGCATCTTCAGGACACCTGGAGCTCCGCCGACAATCTGCTGTGATTTGTGAATCGTTAAATGTTTAAATCCAATTCCATAAACACATCTCCCCTTAAAAGGGATATTGTGATTATGGAAATGCGGCATAAAGGTTTTGTCCATAGCAGGCAGTGTTTATATGATCATCAGGAGTGTGTGTGCATGTGTTGCATGAGAGATTCCTTCCAGAAATATGAGTCAGATAAATGTGCTTGAAACGTCCAGGTTTTTGTCAGCAAAATGTTATGGAAGGGTCACTTTGAGGTTATAAGGTTGAAGCCAAGACTTGTCCCCCATCCAGAGGAGATTGGCAGCAAGTCTCCTTGCCTGCCCCAGAGCCACTCACTGGATATGTCTCTCTGATCCGTCAATTGAGGAGTTGTCTGGAACTTTTCACTGGGCTGGATTTGGACCTGGAGTTTCCAGCTCCTGACCTTTAAGCTATAATTGGTTTCACTTGTGTGCAAAAAGCTGAAATACCAAGTTGAACATTTTAATTTGAAATTTCAGACGGCTTGGTGCATCAGAAAAAATGTTGCATTTTTTTCCTGATCAACTCAGCAAAGTTGAATTCCTGCTTCACCATCAAGATTCCCCCTGCCCCTCAAGGTACTTGTCTGATGGCAAGCCAGAAAGCCTTCTCAATTTGGATGATAAGAATATCTTGGGTTGAGTAGGGTAACAGCTGTTTCACACGGTTAGGGAGCTAGCACAGGAAGGAGAATAAGTGCAAAGCAATAACATACCTTGCTGAAGTGAAAGGCAAATTTAAACCAGGAGAATTTAATTGTTTGAGCCAATAGGCTGAAATCAGGAAATCTTTAGAAAGGTGGTTTTTTTTTGGGGGGGGGGGTTTAAGCAGGATCTTTATTTTATTTTTTTTGCTGATATTTCCAAAGGGCAAGAATCCAACCAAGCAGCTGGGTTCCAAATGAAAAGAACTTTTATTCTACTACCACCCCTACTTTTAAAGTCTTTTTCCGTAATTTTAGGGATTGATGCCTGATGTTCTTTCATCAGCTCTGAAAAACTTCGGAAATAATTCTATAGCCTGTCTCAACTTATCTGTCTCTTCCAAGTCCCCCCACCTTTTTTGGCTAGAAAGACTGGAAATGAATGCTTCAGTCAAAAGTCAATGTTCTGTCTAGCATAATGACCACTTAGACCACAAAGGGGAAACTGTCAGTTCATTCATCCTGCATTGTTTCAGCATAAACACCTTCACTAAAACCAGTATTATTTAAACTCCTGATCTGGAATGCTCTGTCTGAAGGACAGGGTGAGAAATCAGTGGGAGCAATGATTTTGAACCACTCCATCAGATAGTTCATTCCACATGTTAAACAAGCGCAAAACCGTTTTATATAGGCATTGTTATTCCCGCTGGACTAGAAAACAAAGTATAATGAAAAAGGTCTTTTTGCAAGCATATTAGCACAAGTATATTGAACACAAATATGGTCTGAAGCTCAACATCAAAAAAACTAAGATCATGGCCACTGGTCCCATCACCTCCTGGCAAACAGAAGGGGAAGACATGGAGGCAGTGAGAGATTTTACTTTCTTGGGCTCCATGATCACTGCAGATGGTGACAGCTGTCATGAAATTAAAAGACACCTGCTTCTTGGGAGAAAAGCGATGACAAACCTAGACAGTATCTTAAAAAGCAGAGACATCACCTTGCCAACAAAGGTTTGTATAGTTAAAGCTATGGTTTTCCCAGTAGTGATGTATGGAAGTAACGATGCTGGACCATAAAGAACGCTGATCGCCGAAGAATTGATGCTTTTGAATTATGGTGCTGGAGGAGACTCTTGAGAGTCCCATGGACTGCAAGAAGATCAAACCTATCCATTCTTAATGAAATCAGCCCTGAGTGCTCACTGGAAGGACAGATCCTGAAGCTAAGGCTCCAATACTTTGGCCACATCATGAGAAGAGAAGACTCCCTGGAAAAGACCCTGATGTTGTGAAAGATGGAGGGCACAACGAGAAGGGAATGACAGAGGACGAGATGGTTGGAGAGTTTTCTTGAAGCTACCAACATGAGTCTGACCAAACTGTGGGAGGCAGTAGAAGACAGGAGTGCCTGGCGTGATCTGGTCCATGGGGTCACGAAGAGTCGGACACAACTAAACGACTAAACAACAAACAGCAACAACATATTGAACACACAGTGAGGCAACAGAATCATGCACAGGGACCCTGTTTGTGGACCCAGGTTGCATAGGCTCATTGGGCAGAGAATGTAAGCACGAACCCCAACTTCCATAGGCTGCTAAATCTCTCTGTTTCCTCTCCCCACAATTATGCTAACTAATGACTGCACATTATCAGTAGTGGCAAGTGGCCTTTGCTCATTTTGGAATTGGCTCAGAATTTGCATACTTTCTTGACAGGTGTTTGAGAAAACATTGCCTATTTTCTGTGAGTTTTCTCCTAGCTCATAATATTGGCATATGTGTAGCTATGGAGCTGTATACACACACACTATCACATTTCCCTCATGGAATTATAATTTGGGTTGGTACTATATGTCTGGCTTAGGTAGGGTTTACTGATTTCTTTTACTCCTTTTGAGACTTTATTACTCTGTTCTTAATTTTGTTTCATAGTTTACGTTTTTTCTGTTTAAAACCGTTTTACAGCATAATCCAATGCATGTCTACTCAGAAATTAGTCCATCAAGTATTTTCAGTACTCTTTGAGGGCTTTGTGGCCAAAAGGTAGTCTATAAATATTTCAAATAATTAAAATTTACCTTTCTGCTTATGATATATATTAAGGGAGATGTAAGGTGAGTAGTTAGGGATGCGGGTAGTGCTGTGGTCTAAACCACAGAGCCTAGGACTTGCTGATCAGAAGGTCAGTCGTTAGAATCCCCACGACGGGGTGAGCTCCCGTTGCTCGGTCCCAGCTCCTGCCCACCTAGCAGTTCGAAAGCACGTCAAAGTGCAAGTAGATAAATAGGTACTGCTCCTGCAGGAAGGTAAACAGCGTTTCCGTGCACTGCTCTGGTTTGCCAGAAGCGGCTTAGTCATGCTGGCCACATGGCCCGGAAACTGTACGCCGGCTCCCTCGGCCAGTAAAGCGAGATGAGCACCGCAACCCCAGAGTCATCCGCGACTGGACTTAATGGCCAGTGGTCCCTTTACCTTTATCTTTTAAGGTGAATAGTTAATGTACATAAAAACCGGCCATAGTGCACATTCACTAGGCCTAGTGGAGAACATGTACATCATCCATCCAGGAAGAAGAAAGTGTGCTACATTTGCTGACCATTAGGCATAAACTGCGACACATCTTGGGGAATGTGCATATACTGACTGCATTTTGTACAAATTTTTAAATCCTGCATATTGCCCAGATAATGTACAAAATGCACTTGAGATATGCAATTTCCCCAAGTCCTGTTGAAGATTTTTTTATAACCTGACAGAGCCCAAGTAGGTAAATTTGTTGGTATGTCTGTTTACATTCTTCAATTTTGGAAGTACTTAAGAGCACTGTCTCAAAGTTCCTTGCTTCATCTGGAAGTTCTAACTATTGACATGGATATTTTAAAACTGTGCCAAGTGACTATCCACTGTTGATTGTCTATGATAAGCAATTCAAACCAATTAGAGTCTCCTTAAATGATTCCTATTAGAAGACTCATAGTGATCCAAAGAATGAAACAAAATATTCCTGATTTGTTAAGTAGTTCAGTTGGTAGATATCCAGGGTGACTGCAGAGTGTTGCTATGCTTTTACAGAGTG
This sequence comes from Podarcis liolepis, assembly GCF_965112155.1. Taxonomy (NCBI): domain Eukaryota; kingdom Metazoa; phylum Chordata; class Lepidosauria; order Squamata; family Lacertidae; genus Podarcis; species Podarcis liolepis. The sequence continues at coordinate 6,478,088 of NC_139556.1, forward strand.
GACTTTTACTCCCCCCAACATTGCAAATGCTCTCTGCAACAACGTGTTGCATGGAATTGTCTGCAGAGAAATCCCAACACATGAACACTAACTCATGTGTTGAGGTTCTACGCATTTGAGACACTTGTGGCACTGGGTGTCCTGATAATGTGAAGCTCTTAAACATGTGGGCAGGTTTTTATGTGTTAGCATTTTTCTGCAGTCAATTGCATGCAACACACAGCTACTGCAGAAGACAGCTGAAATTTTGTGGGCAGGGCTGAAAGTGTGACAGAAATGCCCTATACGCAAGTAGCACTCATGTTGGACATTCTGCACCAGAGAAACATTTCTGGAATAAAGAGTGCTTGATTTGTAAAATTAAGGATTGTCATTTGGGCAAATTCATCTATCAACCTAGATAATTTTCAGTTCTGGGATCAACACCAGTTACCAGGTCTGCAAGTGGACCATAAATATATGTATTCACAGTTTCATTCAAACTTCTAGGCAAGATCTATGCATGATCAGCCTCCTTTAAAAACAGCTTGAACAGGCATTGGCCCCGTCAAGCACTTCTGAGTCCAGTACCCCTCCATGAATTCATTGCACACAGCATAACCTGGCTACTTTTTATGTCCAGTGCATATAGATGAGCCAAGTCCCAGAGCAAGGTGAGTTGACACCATCTCACTATTCCACATGCAAATGTACAGTGGTGCCCCGCAAGACGAATGCCTCGCAAGACGGAAAACTCGCTAGACGAAAGGGTTTTCCGTTTTTTGAGCTGCTTCACAAGACGAATTTCCCTATGGGCTTGCTTCGCAAGACGAAAAACGAAAACGTCTTGCAAGTTTGTTTCCTTTTTCTTAACACCGTTAATACAGCTGCGACTTGACTTCAAGGAGCAACTCATAGAACGTGGTGTGGTAGCCTTTTTGAGGTTTTTGAAGACTTTGGTGATTTTTGAAGCTTTTCCAAAACTTCTTTTAAACTTTTAAAACTTTTTTGGGGGGGTTGGATTTTGGGTTGGGGTGTTTGGAATTCAAGGAATTGGTGTTGGGGAGGCGTTTGCAAGAATCTGGAAGCTTGTGTGTTTTCTTTCTGCATTTTTATGATTTTCTGTGACCATTCGGCCACTCTGCTGTTTTTTAAAAAAAATTCTGGATTTGAATTTCTGTGTGGTGGGTGGCTGGGGGAACAGTTGAGGAGGGGTTTGCAAGAATCTGGAAGCTTGTGTGGTTTTTTTTCTGCATTTTTATGATTTTCTGTGATCATTGGGTCACTTTGCTGTTTTTTTAAAAAAAATCTGGATTTGAATTTCTGTGTGGTGGGTGGCTGGGGGAACAGTTGAGGAGGGGGTTCTTCAGCAAGAAGCAAAGAGTGGAAGAGGAACTTTCTTCGAGTTGTCCCCCAGAGTCTTAGAAAATGTACTGTACACTTTGTTGATTTTTAAATGTTTTTTCTGTCATGTTTAGAAACTTTATTTATTGTTCCTTCAATTTTTGAAAGGCTCTTTACAGTATGTGTGACTTTAAAGAGCACTTAATAAACTCTTGTTGTACCAAATTTGGCTTTGTTTGGACTTTTTTTGACCATAGGAACACATTAATTGAATTTCAATGCATTCCTATGGGATTTCGTGCTTCGCAAGACGAAAAATTCGCTAGACGAAAAAACTCACGGAACGAATTAATTTCGTCTTGCGAGGCACCACTGTATGTACATGAAAATGGAACTAAATTGTCATTGCTCCCACATGAAACCAAGGTAGTTTAAGCTATGAAGACCTTCAAGGCATTCAAGGAACTGCTGCAAATCCAACATAAGGAACACAATCTACGTCATTGCCAACAATTTTGTTGGACCCAAAAGGTCTTCAAAGTATACTGTATGCCAAGAACTCCATGATAGGGGAGATTTTGGATATGTATCATAGAAGACAATCTCTCATTCTGTGATCAGAACCAGACCTGAACAGTCCACTGATTTGTGAGGTCAAGACAGTGATGGTAATATCTGCTCTACAGATACAACTGCCCAGCCTTCTGCCAAGGAATCTCGAGGCATATAGATTTGACACGGTGCTGAAACTTCCCTGTTATGAAACATTCAGAAAGTGGAATTAAACCCAGAGAATTAAACCCAGATATTTTAAAGTAGAGCTGTACTAATTGCATACTAATTGCAAATTTGGAGGCAAACTGGGCTCTCTTTGTGGTGGTAAATGTCAAAGCAAGGCTGCATCCTGAATTGAATCATGGCACCTTGGCAATCCATGCCTCAAACATGTGGCAAAAAGTGTTTCCTGAAAATGAAACTCATGCTTCTAACCTTATCATAATGGCGGGGTGGTGGTGATGGAGGAAGTCAGAGAAGAGACTAGAGACAGGTCAAGTTTATAATCATATGGAATTATTCTGCCTAGAAATCAAATCTCTTTTTGTTCTCCCCAGCCAAGAGCCACCCACTCTCCAGAAGGTCCTTAGGGTCCCAAGACACTCCTACCTCAAAAGGCCCCTTACCCACCACATCTCCTTAGATTTAGGCTCCCTTGCCACACTGTCTCCCAGATCTGGGATTGCTAGCCCTTGGCTTCTTCTGATACCTCCCCAGATATTGAGGGCACCACTCTCCAACAGCTCACTTTGCAGGTCTCTTTCAATCCCACTATAAATGAGGGTCCCACTCGCCAAATTCCCTTCCTCCATTCTTTCTTAGTAGACCATTGAGCAAGAGGGACTCACCCTCTCTGATTCCCTCCTCTGAGCTGTTCTGACTGTGACTGGAATCCTCCGTTTGTCTGTTTCTGCCCTGTCCCATCCATGGCCGGTCTGTCTTTGGGCCGGCAGAGAAGGACCACGGAAGCGTGACTCCTCTCTGACTACATTTTGGCATGCTTCCTCTGCAGGGGCAGTTCTCTCATGTCTACAGTTTTCAGACCACAAAACAGTCAAGGAGATTAAATTATTCTTTTTTAATCCACCCCAAAACACTAATGGCTTCCCCCTGCGGGAAAACCCTATAGCAACCCTTCTGACAGTTGGCATGATTCATCCTGTCAGAAAGGGGCAGTCATGTCTCCAATTTCATCCAGTTCCACCCAAAGCTTATGAAGATTTTCATGCATTTAACTAGGGTACAGTTTAGGAAAACTTCAGTCGCATAGATCTGGCTGACATAAACAGTGTTTAGGTCACACGCAAACACATATATTGGGGTGGGTGCACTAATGAGAATGCTTCTAAGACTGGAAAATCAATCTGCTACAAATCCACAGAAACCAATGTGGAAGGCATTAAGCTATGCATGTTGATGGGCTTGGCAAGGGGAAAGGGGGGTCAAATTGGAAAGTGTTGCGCAGAAGTGGTGCCTTAAGAATTCACAAGGTCATTTCTCAAGCCTCTTGTCGGAAATAATTTGAACTGATTTTTAAAAACATACATTTAAATCCTGTAAATGTGTTAGCTCTTATTGCCAATTCCCTGTTTTCATAGGAGGAGTGATTTGCTTATATGAATTGCGTGGAAGCAGAAAATCTAGCAGTTTTGCCCCTAAGACACTTTACTACCATATCCCAGTTTAAATGCAACATCTAGGAAACCACATGCGGGCACTGTCCTTTGTATTGTCTCTGTGTTAAGAAAACTTCACCGAGTCTCAAATTACGCGCAGTTTGTGCACCCAATTTTGCCTGTTTTTATAACCACCTCATATGTTTTATCATTTAAAAAAACGTTAAAAAACAACAACAACCAATCATTAAATCAGAGACAATGTCTCACATGGACTTGCATTGTATTTATACGTATTCCAATAAATGAAACTGGTATTTGTATGCGTGTGTAAATCTTCCTTCCTTCCTGCTCTGATGTGAACCAGATTTGTTAGTTTAGATATGGAAACGCTATCTCAGATCTAAAAGTCTCTGTTTTGCTTTGATTGGGAACATTCCTTTCTTCAGAGCATTGGCATCTCAGTTGTTATAAGGAAGCTCATTGCCATTTTGTGATCTTTATAATAGCTCAAAAGGATATTACAGGTTTTCTTAGTAGGTAACAGCCAGTCATATCCTAAACTATATTCAAAATTTCTATAATTCAACACATATTAACCATGCCAGCTAATTACATCTCTTTGGGTGAGGATTAAAGGTAAAGGTACCCCTGCCCGTACGGGCCAGTCTTGCCAGACTCTAGGGTTGTGCGCTCATCTCACTCTAGAGGCCGGGAGCCAGCGCTGTCCGCAGACACTTCTGGGTCACGTGGCCAGCGTGACAAGCTGCATCTGGCGAGCCAGCGCAGCACACGGAACGCCGTTTACCTTCCCGCTGGTAAGCGGTCCCTATTTATCTCCTTGCACCCGGGGGTGCTTTCAAACTGCTAGGTTGGCAGGCGCTGGAACCGAACGACGGGAGTGCACCCCGCCGCGGGGATTCAAACTGCCGACCATGCGATCGGCAAGTCCTAGGCGCTGAGGTTTTACCCACAGCGCCACCCGCCTCCTGGGTGAGGATTAGCTAGTGCTTAAAAGTATTCCCCCCCCCCCAATACAGTACATTGTCATGGCCATACAGTTGCCTGAATCCTGCCTTCACATGTGGACTATGAACCATATGCACTCATGCAATTTGAATTCTCTGAAGCAACAACACCAATAATGCAATATGGATTCATATTAATATCCTGAGTAGCTTATATTTACATATTTCACCAAGGATCAAAGTGGCCATTTGCTCCAACGTCTGTGGTGCAAAGCTGTCATTTATAGACTGATATGCTGAAATGTGTTTGTCAATGAATTCACCTCTCCTACACGTTTGCTCAAAAATAAGTACCACTGTATTTGGCTTACTTCCAGGTAAGTGTGGATAGGCTTGCAGCCTTCATATTCTGGCATTTGGATGTACCCAAGCAGACTCATTGCAGCCATATGTTTCTCAGCTTCCCTCATTACAAGGAAGCTTCAAGGTACATCTCAGTGGACGATATTTAGAAGGTGGTAGTCAACTAAGTTTTACTCAGAATAGACCCAATGAAATTAATAAACATAATGTTAGGCCTTTCTGTAGGTCTGCACTGAGTAAACCAGCCCACCTGCCCCTTCTGCAAGCACAAAAAGAAATCTCTCAGCACCAGCACTGGAGCAGGCCTGTGCTACTGCAAACCCCCGCTCCCCCCCCCTCTGTGCCCATGCAAAAACTCTCACCCCCCTCCCCGTCTCTCCTCTCTAATGGACAGAAGGGAACCAGAAAGCACCAGAGAGCCACTACCAGGTAGCTTCTTGTATTAATACCAGAATCTGCAGCCATGAGTGCTGTGTTCCTTTCTCATTTCCCTGTCCAGGGGCTTCTGTTTGTCATTATATTCTAACCCAAGATAAAGCCAGGGCACCAGGAAGCCAAAGATGCAGAGTTCTAAGGCAATATGTTTAAGAAATGTTAACGAATACGTTAAGGAAGTGAGGAAATATGACTAGATAAAGCCGATGGCCTGAAGGTGACTTTTGCTGCAGCTTTTCAGAAGAGCTTTGTGAGGGTGATGTAAGATATCAAGAGGCCGGGAAGGGAGAGAGGGGTGATGTGTTGGGAGGCAGGAGGGAGCAGATGCTGGAGATGTCATAAAGGAAGAACTGACAGCAGCTGATGACAGCCTGGACCTGAGAGGAGCAAGAAAATAAACAGAAAAGCCGCCTCAAGAGGTGGAGGGGAAATAGCATCATGGGCAGAAAGCAGCAGAGGGTGAAAGGAGTGAGGAACGCTGCAAGAAAGGAAGTTTTGTGGAATAAATTATCATTATGGAAGAACTACCGCCAAAAACAACCATATCTTCGCCACGTGTGTGAAAAGCAAAACACGGCATGTTTGCCTCACAATGTGTGCGTTTTTCTTCTGTGTTGAAAGGCGGGTCTCTGAAGGTGGAAAAGGCCTAACATTTCCTTGAAAAACTAACTTGTGTTACTGCCAGAACGAAAACTGGAGAGGTAATACGTCCAACCAAAATGCATGTGAGAAATATTTATTAAACCCAAGAAACTCAGAAGTCAACAAGACATTTCACTAGAAAAATATGTGGACTTGACCAACCTTTTGCATGGAACAAAATGCTGCACAAATCCAAAATGTTATTAATGAGTCTTGTGAGAAAGCAAAAGCCATCATTTTCTACCAGGTTTCCAGTAAAATTCTAAGACTGCTGAAATAAATCCCTACTATCTTAGACCTATTCCTTGCATTTTCCTGAGTTCCCTAACACTTGTAGTGTTCATTTCACCTAAAATTAGAGAATACATATTCTTGTGTTTGTCCCCAGGCAAAACAAGAGCCCTGTTGTTTGAGAGGCTATTTGTTGTTCTGTTTAATAAAATGCAAAGCATGAAATTGTTTATTGTAATTATAGGTTAGAAAATGAATATCCTATTAGTATTTCATGTTCGATGAGCTGAACACTGCACAGTGTGGTTGACTCATCCTACTACAATTGCTTTGCCAAAGACAAAAATATAGCCCAAGGCCTTTTCTCTCTTTCTTCATTCATTTGTTCTTAATTATGTAATGATTGTTGTGTAATTATGATGAGCGTGGCCCCAGGCCCCCGACCTCAGTACATGCACCTCATCCAAATCCATTTCTTGAGTGCTTGGAGCATAAAAAAGTGAATAAACGATCATGAGATATCTCTTAGCAAAATATTTTCTCTTATGTAGCTTCTGCGGCTATAAAGTTAATGCAACATGAGCATGCAAGACTCCATTCCTTGCCATGCTACAGTGACCAAGGCAAACAGAAAGCAATGAGCATAGGATTTCCTCTCTGCCTTTGTGTGCCCTGTTGTAATACATGAGGCACTGATTAATGACAGGTTTTCAGGATAGTGCAAGCAGCAGCCAACATCAAAACCACAAACGTAGCGGTGGAATAATTCTTGAGTGGTAGGGACAGTTCATCATCCCAAAGGAATGGGACATACACTTCATAAACGATCCACGTTATCAAAAAAGTCCATTAATATTTATAAAACCCTAAACACTGGACTGGTAGGCAACTTCTCTGCCCACATGCTTGCAATCTATAGGAAACGACAAAACAAAGGCCCAAAGCATGGCATGATGGGATGTAGAAACTCGAATAAAACAAAGATGAAAGAGCAGTCTGGTCTGGGAAAACTTAAGCAAAGAAAGGGAGTCTTTTCAACAAACCTAGAAAGAATAGCCAAGTGGAGTGAGATGAATATCAGGGGAACGGAATTCCTGAGTTGAAGATCAAGAAGAGAAAAAGAATAAGCTCAAGAGAAAAGGGCAGAAGGGAGATTTCGTGAGATGCTATGCTACGTCTGGCTTTCAGGGGGTTGGGAGCTTGAGTAAGACCCCCTCCATGGCCCTCCTCTCTTTACCCCATCACTGCCCATTCCCTCCAACATTTCTCCGAGGAAAATAGGGGCATCCTACGCTATACCAGGAAGCTTCCTCTACACACATTGATGTGTTATAAACATCTACATTTGCCACCTTGAGCCAAGTACAATCTACATTTGCAGGTCTTCTTCAGACAAATTCCAGAGAGAGAGAGAGAGAGAGATATGCATAAAAAGTAATCTCTGATTCAGTTAAACTCTTTAGGGCTACAGGGAGAACACTCCTGTCCCCATTTCCACCCCCTTCTCAGACAACAAAAATCCAAAAGGATTTAAAAAACAACAACAAACTTTTGTTGCAAGCTACACACTGTGTGCATATTAGTAACATACAACATATTGAGGTCATTTTTCTCTGCTGAGTTTCAAGTCACATTTTCAATGCCCCACCGCAAAAAGAAACTTCATACTCCAATATTCCACCATTTATAGCAGACCCAGAGCAGGTCTACTCAAGTGAAAGTTTCTGTGCAAGCAAAGGAAGCTCCTTTGTTAAGTGTCTTCCTTAAGTTCTGCGCGGCACAGCAGATGTGCTCTTCAACACAGCTGAGAGGGTCCCAAAGACTGCACCTTGCAGCAATGCATGGCAATTATTCAGACACAATTTTAATTTGGAAGCTTAAACGTGGGTTGCTGCTGTTTTTTGGACGATGGATCTGGAAATGGGAAATATTGTAAAAATGTAATATAATAAAAGTCAACCCAAAATCATGCCTACTTGTGGTTACCACATGGTAAGAAGAAAAGACATTAGGATCTGCTGCTAGGTTCTAACATATCATAAAGAAGAACTTTCACCAGTAGTTTTCATTGATGTTGCAAGTTCCTCTCTGATATCCCATTATTCATATACTGACATTACAGTGCTTTAATGAGATTCATTGAAAAAAAAAATCACACTTTTACTCAAATCAGATGTAGAGGTCAGTATTGGTTACCAGACCTTTGGGCATTTTCAAAGAATCATTCTAGGAGCGAAAATAGGAACAGAATGCTGTAAAACCATCACGTCTACTTCATAGTGAGTGCCAACGCCATGTGTGGGCAAAACATGGCAAAGCTCTTTCACTGTCTGCATATTTCTTGCTCAGTCAGTGAGCTAAAGAGAACTTTCCCAGATACAGGTGACATAAAAAAACAACAACAAATTGTGCCTTCAAAGTTGGTGTTTTATAAATCATTCCTAGGCCAGAATATTCAGTAGTCTGTTGTGCATATGAAGACCAGCTGTTTGCCTAGCGAGTTTGGCATTTACAAACCCTTTTATGTGGAAAAAAATGCATATTATTTGAAAGAAAACTGGGCAAGTACAATATGTTCTGTAACATTAATCACGTGTTGTCATGTCCTGATCAGCCAAGGCTGTCACCTGGATACAGAAAATAAGGCATTCTGCAAGTTGCAAGATAAGAGAGCACATCCCTGATGAAGAACCACACAGGCTTGAAATGTATCAAATAACCATGAAGGATTCATTAAATAGACTTTGTTGCATCTTGGACACTTTTGTTTTCTGTGATATTATTTGAGCAACATTTTCCATGAATGATCTAAGAGGATTTTCAAAAGCACACTGATATTGGCATGATTTATAAACTAAAAAATGTGAATGAAGAACTAGCTATGAAATGAAGATAGATATCCCACTCTGCCAGCTACAAATTCCAAACATACAATAGGCTTTTATGATAATGTGCATAAGAAATAGCATGTGATAAAGCATACATGCATAGGTCTATGTTGTGGTTGGGAGTTACTCGTGCGTAATCCTGTTCCGTTTGAGCATCAGATTGCCTGGTTAAACCCTCCGGACTACGCAGCCCATCTTAGCGTGGCTGCCCTTAGTCACTTGTAGAATCTGTCTGTGGGCGTTTCTTAAAGCGTTGCCAACATAAGAGTTGTTTGACGCCCAATCGTTTCCGCCTCTCACTGCGCGGGAGTCTCCTGCGCAGGGTGGGCGTGGGCAGTGGGGTGCCTGGGCTCTCCTCACTAACTTCCAACAAAGAGTCCTGGAGACCCTGCACCTCCCTGTCCCGTTGCTCTCCTGGATCCCTGGTGTTACACTCATTCTCTTCCCCTTCTTCCCGGCTGAGTCTCCCTCTAGCGCTTGGACCTTCCCCTGCATAATCTGAGACCCTCTCCTTCTCCCGTGCCTCTGATGGCAGTTCCCTGATAGTCTAGTTCCCTTTATCCTTCCCCCAGTGACCCGCTGCATATACAGATGGATGGGCCAGTCGACTGTCCCTCAGATTAACCTGCTTCAGAGTTTCTGTGAGGATCAGAGAGGAAGGGGGGGCATGCACACCAATTTGTTCTCTAACTGCAATGCATGGGGGTATTTAATATGTTGCACAAAGAATAATAATAAATAATAAATTTTATTTATACCCCGCCCTCCCCAGCCAAGGCTGGGCTCAGGGCGGCTAACAACCAACCAGTGTTGAAAAAGCCCTGGCCTCTGGTTGAGGCTAATCTAACTTCCTTAGGGCCCGGGACCACTTTTGTTGTTGTTTAGTCGTTTAGTTGTGTCCGACTCTTCGTGACCCCATGGACCAGAGCACGCCAGGCACTTCTGTCTTCCACTGCCTCCCGCAGTTTGGTCAAACTCATGCTGGTAGCTTCGAGAACACTGTCCAACCATCTCGTTCTCCGTTGTCCTCTTCTCCTTGTGCCCTCCATCTTTCCCAACATCAGGGACATTTCCAGGGAGTCTTCTCTCCTCATGAGGTGGCCAAAGTATTGGAGCCTCAGCTTCACGATCTGTCCTTCCAGTGAGCACTCAGGACTGATTTCCTTCAGAAGGGAGAGGTTTGATCTTCTTGCAGTCCATGGGACTCTCAAGAGTCTCCTCCAGCACCAGAATTCAAATGCATCAATTCTTTGGCGATCAGCCTTCTTTATGGCCCAGCTCTCACTTCCATACATCACTACTGGGAAAACCATAGGTTTTACTATATGGACCTTTGTTGGCAAGGTGATGTCTCTACTTTTTAAGATGCTGTCTAGGTTTGTCATTGCTTTTCTCCCAAGAAGCAGGCATCTTTTAATTTCGTGGCTGCTGTCACCATCTGCAGTGATCATGGAGCCCAAGAAAGTAAAATCTCTCACTGCCTCCATTTCTTCCCCTTCTATTTGCCAGGAGGTGATGGGACTAGTGGCCATGATCTTCCCGGGACCACTAGGGTGTTGCTATTTATGGACCTTAAGGTCCTTGGTGGGGCATACCAGGAGAGGCGGTCCCGTAGGTACGAGGGTCCTAGGCTGTGAAGGGCTTTAAAGGTCAAAACCAGCACCTTAAATCTGATTCTGTACTTCACCGGGAACCAGTGCAGCTGGAAAAGCACTGGGTGAATATGCTCCCATGGCAGAGACCCCGTGAGAAGCCTCGCTGCAGTGTTCTGCACCCACTGGAGTTTTTGGGACAGCTTCAAGGGCAGCCACGCGTAGAGCAAATTACAATAGTCAAGTCTGGAGGTGACTGTCGCATGGATCACTGTGGCCAGGTTGGGGCAGGAAAGAATGGGCCAGATTTGTGAAAAACAGAAGTGTAACTTTTCTTTGGTTTTAAAGGAGCACATCTAGAACACATGTATTTGTTATCATCTGGAGTGGGGGTGGTAAAATGAAATGTAACACCAATTTTAGTGTTTATGAAGGCAACCAGTCTGCAAATGGCATGTTCAACATTAGTTCAGAGGGCTTTTGTCTGTTTGTTTGCTTTTGTTCCGTCTTCAAATGCAGCTCCCATGGCCAAACTTGTGTTTGCAATTAATACTGACATCATACATTTAGACCTCTTGTGTCAACTTCTGTTGTGTGCTTTTAATTTTATGGTTATTGCTCACAGTTTCTCAGCAGGTTCTGTCATCATCACTGGTACATGAACTTTGAAACACTGCACAATTCTCTGAACGGAATTAATGCCAAAGAACTATGAAGCAATGCCACAGTTGGTTGACATAAATGTCATAAATATTTTCAGTGATTGACTGTATGTCGATGCAGAGCATCTTCGCCAATGTAAGAAAATGGTAATTCCCATACATTTGGCCCTTGGCTGTATCTTCCAGGTAAAAGGAAAAGATGTTCAAGGCAGGAGAATGAAAAACAGGTTGTCATTACCATCAGCATATATGAAGCAATAACTGCCTGTTCCTAATTCTTAATGGGCTCAAGTTTCTCTTTTAGGTCTAAGAAAATAAAAAACACTTGTGTGTAGAAAACTTGTGATCATTCCAAACAAACTATGTGGATTTTTTTTTATATTATTTTTTTAACTGAGCTGAAATTTCCCAGAAGTGATTTTTCTGAGAACATTTCTGAGATTTATATTTTTATCACCCGCTGTCCAGGAAAAAAAACCACGAATAAATTTCTCCAAATATTCTTCTGCTTTGTTTTCCTGGCAGTTCCTAAGACTGGGGCATTGTGGAGGATGCAAAATGGTGGCCAGGATACCAACATGGGCAGACTTTCAGATCCTTGGAAACCTGTATGTGCAAAGGCTTGGTCCTTCACATCAGAGGTTTCCAGAGGTAACCTCAGGAAGGTAAAGGTATAGGGACCCCTGACCATTGGGTCCAGTCACAGATGACTCTTTGGTTGCGGTGCTCATCTTGCTTTACTGGCCGAGGGAGCTGGCGTACAGCTTCCAGGTCATGTGGCCAGCATGACTAAGCCGCTTCTGGTGAACCAGAGCAGAGCACGGAAACACCGTTTACCTTCCTGCTGGAGCAGTACCTATTTATCTACTTGCACTTTGACGTGCTTTCAAACTGCTTGGTTGGCAGGAGCAGGGACCGAGCAACGGGGGCTCACCCCGTCACGGGGAATCGAACTACCGACCTTCTGATTGGCAAGCCACGGCCTTACTTGCTGCTCACATCTTCTCCTTAACCATGAGTAGAACACCAGAATATGGCTTTAACCTCTACTTCAACATGTATGGAAGCCACAACTTATACATACATATGTACACACACACATACACACAAAAATATGGATATGAAAAATATTTCTATAGCTGGTCTGAAGCTAGGGTTGAATACTACTGTCCAGCTTTTGATAGAAGCAAGACACATAAAGCAAATTATAATGATTTCAGCTTGGCTGCTGCTAATGCAAGTTTTTAAAACCCATGTATTGCTCCCTGCTCCGAGAGGTCTGCTGTGGATATTGTTTAGGCTTACAATCCTGTGCACTTTTTTCTGAGAGCCCTGTTGGAAATAGTAGGGCTCACTTGTGAAACCATGTTTTTGGGGTTGCACTGTTAAGTCAGACAAAATGTGTACAAAGTCCTTCTCTATTGTAGCATCCAACCTCTGAAACTTGCTTCCACTTAAGAGACGGGAGAACTCTTCTTGTTCGCCTTGAAAATGTCTGGTATAATTTCTGAAGCCATCAGAATTGCCCAACCTTTGATAACCATTCTACTCAGACCAATGGAAATAACTGTGTATTTACTGCTAGATGCACTTCATAGAAAAGATTCCTATTTTGGCAAAAACCAAGTAGTTTTTAAAGAAGACTACAGCAAACCTTTTCACATGCCTTCATCAAGTTTATGTAAAAGAAGTGATTTTACACCACTTTAATATATATAGAGAGATGTTTGTCTCTCAGTGAGGGATTGGGGAGAGATTTGATATAGTTCACATTTAAAGGTGAATCTAAAAAGTTTGAGCTTTTCAAAACAATAGAAGAACTGAAAACACTGCCATCCTCTGAAATCCGCAGCTATCTGAATTTTGTGATACTGTTCTCCAGCCAACCAGTGTATACAAAAATGCATATATTAGTGAAAATATAATACAAAATTGCTTTCGAAAGTATGTACAGTGGTACCTCGCAAGACGAACGCCTCGTAAGACGGAAAACCCGCTAGACGAAAGGGTTTTCCATTTTGGAGGTGTTTCGCAAGATGAATTTCCCTATGGGCTTGCTTCGCAAGACGAAAGCCCATAGGGAAATCTCCGGGACAGCGGGGAAGCGCAACGCGTCTTCCCCACTGTCCTCGGACCTCCTCCGAAGCCGGGCGGTGGGGCGGGAACACCTGCCCCCGCCGCCCCGCTTCGGAACGCTGCTCCGAAGCGGGGCGGGGGGGCGAGAACACCTTCTGAAGGTGGGCGGGGGGCGAAAGTCTTTGTCCCCCACTGCCTGCCTTCCCAGGGGCTTTTACATCGCCCCGGACAGCGGAGAAGTCCTCCGCTGTCCCGGGGCGATTTTAAAATGCCGCCCGCCAGCATTTTAAGATTGCCCGGACAGCGGAGAAGTCCTCCGCTGTCCTGGGGTTTTTTAAAAGGCTGGGGGTGGGAAGAAAAGCCGTTGTCCCCCCCCCCCCAGCCTTCAGAAGAGGTCCAGGGACAGACTGTCCCCGGACCTGGTCTGAAGGCGGTTTCCCTAGGGACGCATTAATTGATTTTCAATGCATTCCTATGGGAAACCGTGCATCGCAAGACGAAAAACTCGCAAGACGAAGAGACTTGCGGAACGAATTATTTTCGTCTTGCGAGGCACCACTGTACGTTTGTCAAAACTACCTACCGAAATTAGTTTATTAGGAGAAATTCACATTAATATTCTGATTGATTCTCATTAGAATTTTTTTGCGCATCGAGGTCCCCAAGACCCCCCCCCCCAAAGAAAAACACAATTGACACTTAATTTTTGTTTTAGGTTTTTGGCATAATTTTGGCCACAACTTTATTCAAATACAGCAATGTGAGTGGTTGCTTAGGCATTGGTAGCACTAACTGACCCCGCACGGGGACAGCTCTGACATTCGCACCCCCCGCAAAGTCAGGAAGGGTAAGTCACCTGGGGAGAGAGACAGGACTGGGAACCATGCCTCACCTCTCCCCAGAATGCTCCCAGGGGCTTGCGTGGCCCTAGCCCCTTGCCAGGGGGTTTCGGACAAAAGCATGGGGAGCCCCTGGGTTCCTTTAACAGAAAACCCTTGCAGCAGCAGCATTTTGGAGGGGCAGGCACAGCCAAATCCATACCCCTTCACCAACCAATTCCAAGACCAATGCCTAACCGCAAACCTTACAAGTTGTGACGATTTGCTACGCAGTAGGCAAAAACCAAGTGGCACAGACTAATCTGCCAAATGGACAAAATTCCTACCAGGCCCCTGCCCCAAAGCAGACGACCCCATGACAGGCATAGCAAGGTCAAGCAAACAGCCTAAAATTAGGGAAGGGAGGGCGGGTGATCCAAAGTAAGCAGTGAAAAGAGGAAGTTCCTCGCTGCGAGCATTGTATTTAACAAATAGGGCTGTCAATCAACAAATGGCAAAATCTAGATTTCCCCAGTAACAACCTGCCCCTGCTTAAAGGATGGCCAAACCATTTGCCTAGTAACAGTGAGGTGTCTTTTCAGCCCCGCCCGCAACCTGTGCTCTCCATGAGGGAGAACACACTTTCTTAAGTGCTGCCATTTTCAGCATAAAGATGAAGGATTAAATTTAAGGTTGGAAAAATGAGAAAGAGAGAGACCCAAAATTGGCAAGTCCTTCCATTCCTGATCTCTGCATTGAATTTATCTGCAAAGAATAATCTGTGTGGCTCATCTTGTACAAGTGAACCATAAAGTGTTTCAGTTAGGACTGTGCGAGTTAGGCGGAGACTGTTTTTTCGCTTCAGTGAAAGACACAAGTGATCATACAGGCAACGAGGAAAAAGGATTAACTGTGTTCTCGATTAAATAAACATATTCCATTTGGGTCGCAAGTGGACTTCAAAGCTTTGGCTTTTATTATTCTGTTGTGCTGTAGACCAAAGGACAAAGCGTATAAAATGAATTGAGGAAAAATGGCATCTAGAAAATGAGCTATTAAAAGCCATACCCTTGATTTGGCATTATGTTCCTGGCTAGTTTGGTTCAAAAGCTTACTGTAAACAGGGACATTAGCTAAAGAATCTGCTTCTTAACCCAAAATCACGCCACATGCTCTGAACTCATTCTGAAGTGATTGGCTCCAGCTACTTTGATTTCCATAAAAGAGCAAACTATTGAAAACTTCTAGCAGAATTTACAAATATATTTCAGTCATCAATGCTGAGCTTAGAAACAAAAATATTCATGATAAAAATCTGTACTTTTTAAAGAGATGGCTTCTTATTGTTAATATATATATATATATATATATATTATATATGTATAGTGGCACCCGCCCTGTGGAACACCCTCCCACCAGATGTCAAAGAGAAGAACAACTACCAGACTTTTAGAAGACATCTGAAGGCAGCCCTGTTTAGGGAAGCTTTTAATGTTTAACAGACCACTGTATTTTAATATTTTGATGGAAGCCGCCCAGAGTGGCTGGGGAAACCCAGCCAGGTGGGTGGGATAGAAATAAATTATTATTATTATTATTATTATTATTATTATTATTATTATTATTATTATTGTTGTTATAAACAATTGTATTGAATAGTAGCTTTGCAGTAACAGATAGTGCTTGCGGTGGCACAACTGCAGTCTTCAGATGTTACTGTTCCAGATGATCTCCTTACCCTCAGGGACATATTTTCAGGGTAGGAGTGGAAAGGTGAGTAGCAAAAACTGGGTGATCAGTCTTGCAGAAACCAAAGGGCTTTCCACTAGCACCATGATATACAAGATTCCGTACTTGGGGATTTTCAGACTGTGTTGTGGGTTAGCTTAGGATACCTTGGAAGGTTACTAGAGATTTCTCCAAATGAAGATCAGTAATGTCAGACATGCTGCTGTCAAAATTAAATTGTCCACCATTACATCTTCCCTTGCAATGAATCATGGAATCATTGAATTGTAGAGAGAATGAGGGTTCTTTAGTCCAACTCCTTGCAATGCAGGAATCTCAACTACCGTATTTTTCATCTCATAGGACGCACCTAGTTTTTTTTTGGGGGGGGGGGAATAAAGGGAAAAAAAATTCCCTTTATTTTCCCCCCAAAAGCAGGTCGGGGAAACTGAACCAGGTCGAGGAACAGCAGGATGGCGGTGCTGCGCCTCCCTGCTGTCCCCTGAGCTTGTGGGGCTGGCCGATGTCTGCCCGGCGCGAGGGGCACTCTGCTTCAGGGCGCCGTGCCCGCCGGACGGCAGGCTGCTATCCGCAGCCTAGACATCCCTGTGGGACCTCCCGCAGGGCTGCCTAGGCTGCGGATGTGTTCCCGAAGCGCCGGGAGCTCTGCTTTCAGCACGCCCGGCGCTCTGGGAAGCAGGCTACTATCCGCAGCCTAGACAGCCCTGTGGGAACTCCCGCAGGGCTGCCTAGGCTGCGGATGTCTTCCTGAAGCCTGGAGAGCGAGAGAGGTCGGTGCGCACCGACCCCTCTCGCTCTCCAAGCTTCAGCGAAAGCCTGCATTCGCCCCATAGGACGCACCCAGATTTCCCCTTCATTTTTGGAGGGGGGAAAGTGTGTCCTATAGGGCGAAAAAAACGGTGAATCATACATGATCAGAGTAACTCAAATACAACAACAACAACATTTTATTACTTGTATGTCACCCTGGGCTGCCCCAGCTGCTCTGGGTAGTTTCCAATAAAATATAAAAACTATCAGACTCAACTATCAGACTTATCCGCCTCCCCAAGGTGCAGGAGGACTGCTGCTTTTGCTCCCCAGAAATGCTGCTTTCATCCATTAGTTAATTAGTGTGCAATGCTACACATTAGAGTAACTCAATGAGGGTTACCTTTATTAATTTTAAATTATCATATTTTTAAAAAATATCTACATATACAGTGGTACCTCGGGTTAAGAACTTAATTCATTCTGGAGGTCTGTTCTTAACCTGATACTGTTCTTAACCTGAAGCACCACTTTAGCTAATGGGGCCTCCCGCTGCTCCCGCACCGCCGGAGCATGATTTCTGTTCTCTCTTTTTTTTAAAAAAAAATGATATTTATTAAGGTTTCAAAGAAAAGAATTACATGAATTAAAGAAAAGAAGAAAAAGAAAGACAAGAGTAAAAATAAAAGAAAAAGTAGAAAATACAAAAAAGTAAAAAACACTTAAAAAAATACATCAGTCTTTCCATACCTTACATTCATTTCCTTGTTTTCCTGACCTCCTCACACCTCCCTTTTTTGTATTCCAATTCAGTTAGTTAATTCAGCAGTTTCTTTCCCTCTTTGTTTTTATCTTAGTCCTTTAACATAATATATTATAACTTTGGATTCTCACCTGTTAACAATCCATTTTTACATACACCTTTATAACATTGCTGCTTAAACCACTTAACTTCATTCTGACATCATTCTAACATTCATTAATTTTGCAATATTTCTTTAAATAATCTTTACATTTCTTCCAATCTTCTTCCACCAACTCTTCTCCCTGGTCTCGGATTCTGTTCTCATCCTGAAGCAAAGTTCTTAACCCGAGGTACTATTTCTGGGTTAGCAGAGTCTGTAACCTGAAGCGTATGTAACCCGAGGTAGCACTGTAATTCCTTTGTGAAGGAAGTGCCATTACAAGGAGCCAACCAACCGGCATCATATGCAGACTGCTTCTGCTTCAAATTTGCAGAACTATTTCCCCTCAAAAGCTTACTGTTGGCCAGGAATCACAAGCTTTGGATTTACAGAGTAATTGTGGCCACAATCCAGAAAGTCCCTTTATAAACTTCCAAGCAGATACAATATAAAGCTGTTTTTTCATCCCTCCTTGTCTCAATCAACATGGGATGCTTTTTAAAAGAATTGTGATGCAGTAAGAGATAATGCTGTAGCTGAAACCTGTCCTTCAAGATCTCAAAGGTTTTCTTGCCTGCTAAATAGGTTTCTTCCTCTTCGTCCTTCGGGTGCTATAGAATTTCTTTTAAAATTCCATATAATTTCAGTGGGTTCTGGGTTGAGTTTATGTTATGGCCATGAGGTGGCCGTGGGTGATGTCTTTTCTTATTCTTTTCATGAAACATTTATCTTGCACCTTGCAGCATTCCCAGCTGCCTAGACTTCCAGATCTGACAAAGTCTCCTAGGAGCAGTTAATTTATAGTGTCTTTGTCTGAACCACAGGAAGACATGGAGGCTGAGATTGCTATGAACATTGCTGCTATTATTATTATTATTATTATTATTATTATTATTATTATTATTACCACTACTACTATACCCGTGGATCTTAGGGTGGTTCACAACATAAAAGTACAATTTAAAGAAATACAAAAAAATCATAATAATAATAAATAATTTTTTATTTATACCTCGCTTTTCCCAGTTCAAAAAACCAGGCTCAGGGCGGCTAACAACAAATTTAAAACACTTAATTGATACAACAACAAAAACAGCATAAAATACTGTATAAAACATGAATAACAATAAATTCAGAATTCAAAAATCAGTTTAGGGGGGAAATCCACCCAACAGACATTAGATGATCTGGCTAAATTAGTCCTCTTTGGGCCAGCAAGGAGACCAGGGGAGAATGACCGTATTTTTTTGCACCATAAGACACACTTTTCCCCTCTTAATAAATAAGGGGAAACATGTGTGCGTCTTATGGAGCAAATGCAGGCGGGAGGCTCTGCTCAGCGCTCCCTTTAAAAAGCGTGTGGAGCATGTGTGCGGCTCTTGGGGCTTTTCCTCCCCAAGAGCTGCACACACACTCCACGCGGCTTGTGAAAGGGAGAGCTGAGCAGAGCCTGGGATGCATACAGGCTCTGCCCAGCGCTCCCTTTAAAGCATATTTTTTTCCTTGCATTCACCCTCTAAAAACTAGGTGAGTCTTATGGTCAGGTGCATCTTATGGAGCGAAAAACACGGTAGTGTCAGGGAACTGCCATCGGAGCCAGAGGGAGAGGGAGGGCTCCAGAGGGGTTCCGGAGAGTGTGCCGGGAGGGAGAGAAGCAGCACATCTTCTGGGGAAGGAAATCAGCCTAGCACCAGTGGAGAAGGGGGGCAGATGGGGGAATCGGCGAGGAGGCTCCATGACTCCTTGCCG
The DNA here is from genome assembly GCF_965112155.1 of Podarcis liolepis. Classification (NCBI taxonomy): domain Eukaryota; kingdom Metazoa; phylum Chordata; class Lepidosauria; order Squamata; family Lacertidae; genus Podarcis; species Podarcis liolepis. The sequence continues at coordinate 6,497,410 of NC_139556.1, forward strand.
GGGACCAGCGGGGAGAGCACGGGTCCTCCGCTGCCCACACCCTCCCTGCGCGGAAGCCTTCCACGCAGGGAGACTAGGAGGAGACTAGGCGTCAAAGAGCTTCTTTGCTGGAAGAAGTTCAAGAAACGCCCATCGACGGATTCTGCCAGCGATTGAGACAGCCACGGGCGAGTGGCTGTCCAGACAGAAAGGGTTCACTCAGGCAACCCAGCCAGGTGTAGCGCCGATTTATGCACAAGCAACCCCTAGAACCATTACAGGTAGTATGTGTATTCTTGGAAGCAAGTTCCACTTCTCAATTCAACTCACTCCCAAGTAATAATTGGGTTGCTTGTGTATTAAATCCCAGTAATCTTTTCTTAAAAAAAATGTTTAGGGGTACTCTCATTTTCCTACTCATATTGAAATACTACCCCTCAATGAGGCCAAACTCAGATTCACAAAATTTTTAGGGGTATGCGTACCCCTGCGTCCCCCCAGAAAAAAAGCACTGTTGAAACCTATGTTCTCAAGCACTTTGTTTTGAAAGGCTTCTCTATATTAGCTTTGGAAACAGGGAAAATTGTTCAAATTGAAGCAATCAATCAGCTAAAAGGCAGAATATTAATAAACTAAAGTGACTTAACTGCTTGAGTTTCTGTGTCTCATCTCCCTGCCTTTTATAGTGCGATCCTTTTTCCTTGACTGATTTGATTCCCAGGCCCTGTGTGTTTACATATCTTCTGTACTCACTTGTTCTGCTTGCCTTGCCAAACTATGCTGGGCTTCATACAGTCCTGACAATATTAATAAAAATGACAGCAATAAATATTTATCAGGCAAAGCAAAAAGCAGTAAAACAACAACGCATCTCAAAACCAAATCTCTAATAAAAGTCCCTTTTAAATTAATCCTTACAGAGCTTCCCCAACTGTTTTTTGGCCGCTGGCAGAGGAAAGAGCATATTTTTTTGGGGGGGGGGAACACCCCCCCAAAAAAGAAAGGGGCAGTATTTTCATCTTCTGCTTCACATCAAAGACTAAAAAATAGGACTTTGAAACTGATGTTTACCCAGAGGTCAAAGTGAGACAATTCTAACACAATTCTAACATAGATCTTCTGATCTATGCATACCAGCTTGCAAGTAAGACCAGCTGTTGGCTCCTTTAGTTCAAGTATGACATCCAACAAAAGGCAAGAGGTGAAGGGGGGGGGCACTGGATTTTGGTGTAACACAGGACACCACTGAAATTTGAGACAGCAAGTTACAGCAAGCTTCAGTCTACCTGCCTACCTGTCAATTTCTAGTCCGCTGGTGAGGTTGATGATGAGATGAGGCACTCTCAGTATAAGGACACAGCAAACACCTTTGCAACAGTGGGCTGGAGCTGCCACAAGCCTCGGCTTGAACTATGGTTTGTTAATTATGTTTAACACCAACCATGGCTTAGTGTTATGTATGAACCAGGCCATTACGTCCTGCTTTTAGCAGATGCTTGTCTGCAGCATTTTCTTTTGAGATTGGGATTGTCAGGGTACTTCAAAGAAACTTTAGGGGTCCCTGCTGCAATTTCTGGTATATCATAAGGATCCCACTCTGCCTCTGAGAAGCCTACCTGCCCCCCGCCCCCCACTTGATGCATCCCACTTTGGTTTAGCAGGATACTAATTTCTAAGGAGGGTTGGAAGCTTGTGCTTATGTAGCTCATAGATAAGGGGACGCGAGTGGTGCTGTGGTCTAAACCACAGAGCCTAGGACTTGCCGATCAGAAGGTTGGCAGTTCGAATCCCCAAGACGGGGTGAGCTCCCGTTGTTCGGTCCCAGATCCTGCCAACCTAGCAGTTCGAAAGCATGTCGAAGTGCAAGTAGATAAATAGGTACTGCTCTGGTGAGAAGGTAAACAGTGTTTCTGTGTGCTGCTCTGGTTCGCCAGAAGCAGCTTAGTCATGCTGGCCACATGACCCGGAAGCTGTCTGCAGACAAACGTCAGCTCCCTCGGCCAGTAAAGCAAGATGAGCGTACATCCCCAGAGTCGTTCGCGACCTTGATCTAATGGTCAGCGGTCCCTTTACCTTTAGCTCATAGATAAACATTAACTCTTGTGTATTAAAAATAAAGAGAATCACAATGCACTCTGCAAACTTCAGTATCAAATATATTTCACTATGCTATTTTTTACAGCTTATATGCTGCTCTCATACATATGCGATTGCGTGTGTGCTGGGGGGGAGGTAAAATTCTGTGTCGGAAATGGAAGGCGAAAGCAGAAAGGTCTGGTGCTGGAAGGACATCAGATGCTGTGACAAGGAAAATCTCCCTTGGGAAAAGAAAAGAGGAACTTCCGAAAGGTGGGGGACTCAGAGAAGGGTGTCTGATGATAATTGTAGAAGTTGGGCAGATTTTTGTGAGAGAATCCATCACAAGCTCAGTGTCCTAGACTGAAAATATGAATTGACACAGAGCCACTATCCTTTAATCCAACACTGAAAATAACAATAATACTATTTTATAATAATAGTTGTAATGCATGTGCAGGAAGAGAATAAATTATCCATTTTTGTAAGCCACTCTGCATTTTATAAACATAATTTTATATATATATATATATATATATATATATATATATATATATATATATATATATATATATATATAACAAGCACCCTAACCTCCATTATCTAAATCCTACCCATCTCATAAACCTTCTCCTAATATTTGCTCACCACCTGATACATATGCAAACCTGAACCCTAACCATTTATTCTGCTAAAATTTTATTAAGCCATCTTCAGTAAAATATATGTGCACAGCCCCCCCCCCCAGGCCATGTCACTTTGTGCGGCAGAGTAAACAATCATTGGGAGGCCAGCAATTATGCTTAAAAGGAGAGCAACATTTCTAGATGAAACCAAAAGGCCATCAGATGTATGCATGTGTATAAATATTACAAACACACAGCAGCTGCCAAGATTTGTATATTTCTCTACCTCAGCCGGCTTGTCGGAATATTTTCTCCAAGTGACACTTGATGCAACCCACAGTCGCTCGGCTTGTTTCAAATGGTGAACTGTGGGGGGACTGATGTGGCGAGCGTTGCTCTAATCAAAGAAAACAAGGACAGACATTGAATCCGATCGTGCAGTCTGGCTATTTTATAGCTGTCCGGGCTCTGAAGGAAAGTGATCTTTTCACAAACAGAACTCAGACATTTCTGTCTGCATTTGTTTGATCTTAACCAACAATCCAAATGTATCTGGGCTGAAAGAAAGCACACATCTGCCACAACAGGCATGTATACAATCAGTTTAATGACACCATTACACGTTGCTTGCCAGGGCTCGCTCATTTGAGTCTTTTGCGTGTATATATTTATATATGTAGCTGGGAGATGGAAAATAGGTTTGCCACCTGTGCACAATGGAAGCAGCCCATTTTGATAATTCCAATACCATGCTGCACAATGGATTGTTTTCCTAAGGTTGATTACAGACATGCAATTACATTAGCTTTGGAAACAGCATTTCTTTTTTTTTGCGCATTTCAGCAAAAACCGATTCTTTCCTTCTTGGGGGGAAAAGCTTGTGGCTAGACTTAGAATTAATACAAATAGATATGAAAAACGCTTTCAAAACAAGCACCTTTTAAAGCTCAGCCACTCTGGGAAAGTTTGCAAGTTGACAGGTGGGCTTAAGGGCTTGGATGGGATTTCTGGATTTAAAAGCCCTTCAAAAATGGATACTTGCTAGGATAAGCTTCTGAGGACGCTTTAATGTTGGCGTTTGCAAGTGTCTGATCAGGTTTCGGCTGAAGGCACACTGCGCCAAATCTCTCAAAGATGTACAAAACTGACCTTACATAACAGATGCATTTGAAAAGACTGCACATACAAGAACATTATTGCAGCTAGGATAAAGGTCTACCGAGGGGCCTTGAAGATACTTTAATGTTAATCTTTGTAGAGTGTCCACTGAAATCCATGGAAAATCTTCCAAGAGATACACACATTCTCATTTAAGTGCAGGCACAAACTAACAGATCTCTTACATGTATTTGTTTAATTTGAAAAGATTTCTGAGTAGTTCACAAATTCAATATAAAAGGAAAGGATAAACCCAATAAAATCTATGGGCAGGGAATTCCATAGCTGAGGGACCATAACGGAGAAGTTTCCAGATATTACAGCCAGCTGAACTTTAGATGGCGAAGAGAGACACGGAAGAGTCTCCTCGGATTCTCTCAATGCACATGTGGGGCAGACAGAGATGAGACAAAACATTTCTTAATGTAGGACTTTAATGTTCATGAACAGCACTTGAATCAAGCTGACACAGAGTGCAGGTCAATCTTTAGGCATATGGAAGGCGAATTTATCTTGTCAGATCACTGCTCTATCTAGCTGAGCATCATCAACAGTGTCTGGAATTGGCTCTCTGGTATTTCAGATGGGGTCCATGGCTTGGCTTTTGAAAAACAGGAAGTCCACAGAAATATACTCGGAGACGAGTGTGAATTTCATGCTCTTTATTCAGCTCATAGTAGCAATGAATGAATCTTTCCCCAAAACGTCTAGCTATATATACATTATTTACACATGATTGGCTAATTCTGGGCTGCTCCTGTAGGCCAATCAGGTTGCGGATTTACCTCCTCCAGGAGCTTGATTGGCTGCTCCTGCAAGCCAATCAGATTGCTGATTCACTTCCACCTGGAGCTGGATTGGGTGGCTCCTGCTGACCAGTCAGACTGCTGCATTCTGGATCCTATTGTTCTAGGATTCAGCTCAGTACATAACACCCACAGTACTTAGTTAACTGGGAACCACTTCTCTGGAGTGTGACAAGGAATGAATTACGGAAGCAGGTCTTGGGGATCAAGGAAGAGGAGTGGCTGGTGCACAACAAGAAGCTGGAAAAAGGCAATACTCGCCCCCACTTTTAGAATTCAGGAGCAGGACTAGTTCCAGGAGAATCTTCAAGCAGGCACACCCCAAGGCTAGAGAAAACAAGGCTTTGTTTTGCCTGTCAAGGAATTCATCTGCTCACCATGGGGTTGCTTCAGAAACTTCAACTGATCCAACAGGAAGTACCGTAGTTGGAATTTAGGCTGCAGGGACCACAGAACGCTGGTTCATGATAGTGCTCTAGGTCAAGGGTAGGAGTGGTCTGAGCCCTAGGTGTACATCCTGCTTGCAGGTCAATGAATGCAATGGACTAAAACTAGTCTAGGAGGTTTACAAGATACAACTCAAGCAGCAACAGAAGGGGGTAATGTTTGATCCCAAAAACTCACCTGGGGGAAGACTCATTTTACCCTGTGCATGAAAGCAAGATCTGAGGTCCTTCCATAGTTCACATCATGGGAAAGGGGAGCAGAAGCAAGATGTGAACTGCACAGTGGCCAGCAGCTAGCTGGAGCAAGGCAGTATGCTTTCCATTGACTGCCTTCGATAGCTTAAATATTTCCATTCCCCAGACAGGAAAATTTTTAAAATCAAATCAAACTGCATTCAGTTTTCCTGGGAGAGAATGAAAGATGGAAAGACTGAATGGAGACCTACATGCACCTGATAAGAGCTCTGAGGCTTCTTCCATTCATCCAGATACAAATATGGTACAATAGAGAAGAAGGCTTAGTGCAGTGTTTCTCAAACTTGGGTCCCCAGCTGTTGTTGGACAACTGTCATCCACCCTGACCACTGGTCCTGCTAGCTAGGGATGATAGCCACAAATGCACTTTGGTTTCTAAGGCTGAATCCTGTATATGGTGGTGATCAGCTCATAACTGGCAGGGAGCAAATGTCCATATTCTTTTCAAGTGGTTTTCATATGATGATGACGAAGCACATTGGCTCTCAGGGTTCCCAGAAGTCTTGCATCACCAATGTGCCTAGTTTTTACACCTATAGATTAGTAAGATCCCTCATCCAGCAGATATCCATGGCCATTATTCAAAAGTGTTTTCACCAAAACCATCAATTCCAGCGATTTGTCCATCACCAAATAACTGTGGCCCATGCTCCCACATCCAGTGCCATCCAGCCAGTATTGTGTGCCCACCAACTTCACGTTTACTTTGTGCTACCTGGCGTTTGACCGGGACGCGGGTGGCGCTGTGGGTTAAGCCACAGAGCCTAGGACTTGCCAATCAGAAGGTCGGCGGTTCAAATCGCTGCAACGGGGTGAGCTCCCGTTGCTCGGTCCCAGCTCCTGCCAACCTAGCAGTTCGAAAGCACATCAAAGTGCAAGTAGATAAATAGGTACCGCTCCGGCGGGAAGGTAGTTGGCATTTCCCTGCACTGCTCTGGTTCGCCAGAAGTGGTTTAGTCATGCTGGCCACATGACCTGGAAGCTGTACGCCAGCTCCCTTGGCCAATAAAGCGAGATGACTGCCGCAACCCCAGAGTCGGTCACGACTCGACCTAATGGTCAGGGGCTCCTTTACCTTTACCTGGAGTTTATCTTTGTGATTTTCCTCTACAAATGGCAACCGTTTCAATAATTTGTGTGGAGGGTTATGGCTGTACCAGGAACTGCTTAAGGAACTATTCTTGACACCACCTGAGTTATACAAATGTCACCATGAAGGCGTTTTTGCTTTGAAGGGACTGCAATGGAAAGCACAACCTTCACAATCTGGCTATGTGGAATTATGCAGTCCGATATTCCTCTCACACATTGCACATTTGTAGTGGCTAATAAGAACTTTGGGAAAGAATCTATGGTTGTTCTGGCTAAACATTACACAGATGTACTCATTATATCAATTGGTGCCATCTGAGTATGAAATGTATCATGATGTTCCAGGAACATGAACATGTGTGTCTGGAGGAGTCTAGCCAAGACCACTAGAACATCATAAATCTCTTCCTCTCTATATATTGCTCTATAAGTCTCTTAACACATTTTGGCATTGCAGGAGGGAAGGGGAACAGACACAGCGTTTCTAATTTAAATTAAAAAAGCAAAGGCTTCTGACCTTACTGGCCCCAATCCAGAGAAGGTTGTCATGCTTAAGTCCCACTGCAATCAATGGGACAAGCTAGTTTCAATCCACTTAGGTTCCATTAACAGTGATATGGATATTGGCTATACAGTGGTACCTCTAGTTGCAGACACGATCCATTCTGGGCTGCCGTTCGCACCACGAAAAGTCGGCAACTAGAGCGACGCTTCTGCGCATGTGCGTGCAGTGAAACCCGGAAGTATACACTCCAGGTTTGCCCCATTCGCAAGCCAAAAAGACGTAACTTGAACCTAACATGAGGTATGACTGTACAGGCTGGAGCTGATGCAAGCAAAGAGTTTAACAACACCTTGATGCCAGGTGTCCATGAGTGCCCCTTCCTTATTGTAGAACATTGAGAGGGATCCAGGCTTAGCCATGCTTAAATCAATATGGTTTATTTCCCCCCCCCAAAAAATATATTTATTAAAGTTTTTAAAATATAACAATGAAGACTGGAAGAAATTTAAAGACTATTTACAGAAATATTGTAAAATTAATGACTGTTAGAAGGATGTTGGATAGAAACTAAGGGGTTTCCAGCTTTAATGCTTTAGGAGATACGAAAAAAAAAGGTTTACAAATGGGTAAAAGCTTAATGGTAAGGATTTTCTGAACTAACAAATTGAAGTGGAATACAAAGAAGGGAGGTATGAGGAGGTCTGGGGAAATAAGTGTAAGGAAGATATGTTATGGAAAATTATTTGTTTTTTAACTGTTTTTATGTTGTATGTTGTATTTTGTTTTTTGTTTTTTTTTATTTTCATTGTTAAATCGATATGGTTTAAGTTAGTCATGACTAAAGTAAGTCTCCCTCATTTCAGTGGGCCTGCACTAAGAATGGTTAATACTGAACTCAACCTATCGTCACTAGCAGACCTAAGAATAAGGCATGATCTGCCAGTTCATTCCTTCTCCTTGGTGATGTGGTTAAGAATCCAATGCCACAACCACAGCCTTGCCTGCAGAGTATCCCAAAGTACTTTAGGATGAACAGCGCTCACTAATATGGAAACACATTCCATAAGAATACCTTGAATTGCTGAACAATTTAGGTTTTGGAACAGTTTGCAATTGGGTTTACTGAAGAGCTGATTCTCACTTAACATTTTGATAGGGGAAGACACTCAGTTACCAACCATGAACAGACCTCTCCCCAAGACTGAATAGTGCTTCTATCTATCTATCTATCTATCTATCTATCTATCTATCTATCATCTATCTATCTATCTATCTATCTATCTATCTATCTATCTATCATCTATCTATCTATCTATCTATCTATCTATCATCTATCTATCTATCTATCTATCTATCTATCTATCTATCTATCTATCTATATCTGTCTATCTATCTATCTATCTTCCCACCCTTCCTCCCAAAGGACCCCAGGACAGCAAACACCAAACTGATAACTATTAAAAATAAAATAAGAATGTATGTGAAATTTTCAAAAACTATTAAAAACCTCTAAAAGCATTAAAAATCATTGCACACCTGTAAAAAGGTGTAAAGTACCTTAGAGCTTCATATAAAGAGCTTTAGATACATTACAGTGGTACCTGTGGTTGCGAAAAGGATCCGTTGTGGAGCCCCGTTTGCAACCAGACCAGAACGCAACCCGCATCTGCGCAGGTCACAATTCATCGCTTCTGCACACGCGTGTGATGTCATTTTCAGCGTCTGTGCATGTGCAAGTGGCGAAACCCGGAATTAACCCTTTCCGGTATTTCCGGGTCGCCGCAGGACGCAACCTGAAAAGATTTAACCCGAAGCGTCTTTAGCCTGAGGTATGACTATACTGAAGTAATCCTCACAACTGCAAGGTAAGGTCAGCTGCATTGTTGGGGAAACTAGGAAACTAAGACTGTGGTTTCTTACCCTGACTGTTACCGTGAAGGCTGAGATGATGTACAGCTTAGTCCCTCCCTTGCTATTTGCACTAGTCTGCCACACCCCTTTTGTGAATATTGCTAATGAAGAGTGGGGACCCTGAAGAACTTCTGATGGGGTGGGGAAAAGGGGTTAGAGTGAGCCGTGGGGTTTTCTCTCTTCCCTGCCTTCATTGAATCCCCTCACTCAGCCCAGACATTAGGCTTAGGAAAGAAAGGGACTTTGGCTCGCCTGAAGGGCTACTGCAATAAGCTACTGGCTTCCCCTGTCCCACCTAATCTGCCAGCCTTGAGCAAAATCTTTGTACGTCGCCATTCTCTGGAGCCCGTGCTATACCCTGGGGACCTTAGGATGGTGTGCACACATAACTCTTCACCTGTAGCAACATTTCTGCTCTTAATTAGCAAGAGAGGTTGTTATGGGGTCGAGGGTGGTGGTGGGGCATTACAATGCATAGAAGAACTCACTGACCCTGAAGAATTTTCCCAGTTCCATGACCCACCTCTGCATATTCAGTTGGAAGGTTGCAAATAGGTCGCATATAATTGTGATTCAATCTCAAAATGGTATTGGTTTTTCTGTATTACAAAATCCAGGATTGTTTTTACCTGGTGCAAATCATTCGCAGCCAACTGGCTCCCATATATGGCCTATCTACCAACACCGTTCAAGAATTTATTCATAGAGTGCTGTTCACCCATGTACTTATACACTTGTTTACATTCTGTTGCAGCCGATGGAATGTGGAACATTTGGAATTAGTTCAATGCACCTTAAATAGGTTCTAAAGTCAGCACTTTGCTGAAGCAAGATCTGACCTTCTCCTTTGTCTTTTTTAAAAAGCAATCAATAAACTACTTTCAGTATCTCTGCATCTTCTTTGATATCTCACCTAGGGGCTGTTAACTCAAATAGATTTTTATACCAAGCTGTGTTCCATTGCCTTTATAGGGTCCTTTAATGTGCCCTTCACCCAGTAGGCTCAGCCAGCTGAGCCACAGCTCATGCTGTGTCACTGGCTCCCTCTAGGCAACCCTTTCCTTTATTAGGCTGCTTAGAGATTCATTAAGAAGCTGGAGAACCCATCATAAAACACCTAACACTCCAATTTGTAGAAAGATTTATGGATCACCAATAGAAATGGTATATTTCCCTCCTTGTGCTGCCAGCAGCTTTTACCAGTGGAAGAACAACCACCACCACAAAAATGCCCATTTAGGTCCTGATAACTGGTTGCATTTGCAATTTAAAAGGAGCTCGGATGAGATGTTTGGAGAAATCTGTGGCAAACCTTTCCTTGTAACAAAAGTGAAATGGCAACATGTTCTGCAAAAACAAGGGAAGGGGGCGACTGCCTTGAGATCCTCCTCCTGGGCTCCCTGGGGGGCATCTATCCGGCCACTGTGGAAATGGCAGGCTGCAGATTGTGAATTGCACATGGGAACAAATGCACAGCCACGTGGTACAAAAGCCCCCCTTAGATCCGACTCCTGTGATGAGTCTGGCTGCAGCATTCTGAACCATTTATAAATGGTCTCCAAAGAGCAGGTTGCCACAATGAAGAGGAAAGTGTGCATGGGGTTGCAGTTGCAAAGCTGGACCCCATATATGTTCATGAAGTACCTATGAAATGAGTACACAGTGGGAGATATTTCCCAGTAAAACCGCAATCCTTCTGCCACTTATGTGAGTCATTCTCAACTCAGCCAGGGTTGCTTAAGTCAACATACATAAAGTAGGGATGCTTATGAGTTTAGGACTGCAGTTATAGCACAATCTCTAAGCATGCTTACACAACATTAAGTTTTACTGAGTTCACACATGCTTCCTGTCCACAAGACTGCAACTTCTTTGGATTAATTCGCTTGCAAACCAGACAGAGCCACCCTATGAAACCTCAGGATCTAAAGTTTCCTCCTATGCTCTCCCATACCTAGTTTATCGCATCCCTTCAAATGCAGAATAATATTTTTCCATACTTCTCATATTCCACAAAATCTGCACCGTTTTACCTTGGATAATTTTCTTCTACCTTCTAAGTGATCGTAATGGCCTCCCCAGCCCACCCCCACCCCCTCTAAACCGTGCCTGGCATATGTTGAAAGCCATCTTCTAAGATTTCATTTGCGATAGGCCAAAAATGCATGTCTCACTAAAACTACAAAGGGAGTTAATGGTTTTAAAAGCACAGCGATGAAAAGAGCGGCAGGCGGGAGGCTGCACTAACTACATGTATGGACCATGGACGAATACTAAAAGGTCAAAACTTCTTTTCTGCCCCCAAACAGACAGGATCAGTCGAGGTCGCATTGGCTGCAGCCAATCCCATTCCTTGCAGTCCACTTTAAGCCGGGGCCCCTAATTACAACACAACTGGATCTTGGAGGGCTAAGTCAAGAGCTCTGTGTTGTTCCTTGGCTAGCGCTTAACTAAAAAGGCAGGAATCTGATACTATGCCACAGTTTCCAAACAATGTAGCTGAAACCACCTGGGGTGGGTGGGGGGAGAGAGGAAGAGCCACATTTTTACATTCTGAGACAATTTATTCAGAACAATGCCTGTCACTTAGAAATCCCCCTAAAGCTCCTTACATGTACTCTGAAAGGGTATTTGAAGGGAGATTTTGCTCGCAGGTGGTTTAAAGAAGCAGCAAATAAAATGAGAGGGCTGTTGCCACAAAGCACCACATCTTTGCCCTTCTTCCCCTTTGTGAGCTGCTTGCTTGAGCTTCTCAGTCTGAGGGAAAAGGTTTCCCAGCAAAAACACAAATTTGGGATTTGTTTAAAGATGAAAGAAAGCCGATGCATCTTGATTTAAAGCCCAGTAAGGCTGCAATCCTGCACACACATACTTAGGAAGAGGGATGGAGGAGAATTTCAACTCAGTATTCATCTAAAGTCAAATCGATCAAATCTGCACTTTCTGAAACAAGATATGAACCAAAACACAGCCATCATTTAAAATTTGCATTCATCTGAACTTTGCGATGCATTTCTTCAGCCAAACAATATTTACAAAAATTCAGAAATGGAGGAAAGCATGCATAAAGATGAAGATACTAGTGAAAATGACATGCAAAAATGCATTATATGAGGGGAAACTGCTTATAACTTTTTATTAAGACAAAATGCCATGCTAAAATGATGGTGAATTTTCATGAGGATCTTATTTACTTATTTATTTTTGCAAATTTCTGCAACATGTGGAGAACTCAATTTAAGACTGGACAAATGAAAAACTGAGGGAACCTGCCATCCCTGCTTGAGAGTAAACCCCACTGAACCTTGTGGGTTCCCCCTCAATCATATTCCAGTGCTGGAAGAGGTTATAACGGGGGGGGGGGCACCGATTTGGAGTATGGACTATAGGAAGGTCTGCCTATCATGGGAAGATAGATTTACATTTAGTACCCCTTCCCTGCCTTTTGTTCTTATGCCTAGACTATGGATGTCTAAGGGACTCAGGTATGCTGTGGTCTAAACCACAGAGCCTAGGGCTTGCCGATCAGAAGGTCGCCGGTTCGAATCCCTGCAACAGGGTGAGCTCCCGTTGTTCAGTCCCAGCTCCTGCCAACCTAGCAGTTCGAAAGCACGTCAAGTACAAGTAGATAAATAGGTACCGCTCCGGCGGGAAGCTAAACGGTGTTTCCATGCTCTGGTTCGCCAGAAGCAGCTTAGTCATTCTGGCCACATGACCCAGAAGCTGTCTGCGGACAAACGCAGATCCCTCGGCCTCTAGAGTGAGATGAGTGCCTCAACCCCAGAGTTGTCCGTGACTGGACCTAATTGTCAGGGGTACTTTTACCTCTTTACCAATGGATGCTTGAAGAATTTGACCTTTGCCATTTGTGACATGAACTGACCAGATCTGCCCTTCCAGACATGGGCAGATCCAGTGCAGCTCTCCCTTAACTTATGCAGTTTTGAAAGCTTTTGCCTATTGAGATATCACCAAATTCAGTTCCTGAGGTGTTGGCAGCAGTCTTCACTGATGTTTGGAGATCAGGTGCCATCTTAAATCAAGATGGCAGACCATGACTTTGGATTGACTTGAATTGATTTTTGGTGTGATGAGCCCATACTTACAAGTTTCACTATCCATTCAAAAATCACAATATGTTTCGGTTTCTAAAAACACCTGGGCGGTACTGGGCACTCCCCACTAGTAGCGTATAGATCAGCTAACTTCACACATGTTAAGGCTCTGAAAAATAAGCCCTAGAGGGACTGGGCAATAATGGAATATTCATATTTATGTTCGTGTATTTGGATGATGAAAAATGAGATTCCAAAGGCAGTGAGACTTAATTCCCAGCAAACACATATGGGATTGTGCAGCATATGTGATAAAAGAAAAAGAATGGAAAGCTCACTTTTCAACATCCAAACACTGAAATGTAAATGTGAACACACTGTTATTATCCCAGTCCTTTCAATGTATTATAAATAATATTCTCTGTCACAGTTTTGGTTTTACTTTACAAAGCGAATGTTATTCGCCAATTTTCTGCAATGCCTTTACTTACTTGTCGTGCCAGAAACACACTGCTTCCCTCTCCATCTACATAAGGAAATCATATTAGAAAAATGCAAGATTAAATCTTTTCAGACTCCAGCAGGTATGCCATTCAGTCTGTATCAAGTAAGGAAATGAAACTTCTTCCCCATCTTCGATTAAACAAAACTCTTATTACCTGAATGATATAATCATACATCGTCATCCAAAAGCCACTGGCTTGGATCCAAATAATCATGCAATGGATTCTGCATGTCAAATAGATCTTTGAGTATAACATTTCCAAACATCCGTATGTCAATACTTAAGCTGCTTTGCAAACCACTTTTGAAAGTAGGGCAGATTCAAAAGCAATTGTTGATACATCTGCTATTTAAATGGTGAGGGAATGCCCAAATTATGCCTGATTGTGCTGAATTACAGATGGACACTGAGATCTTTTTTTACGTCGACATTATTTTATCTACTTTCAACATTGTTGCAAATGTTTTTGCAAGCCCTCTAAATTTGTCTCATATTTGATTTTACTTAGGTGTTGTTTTGATTGTGACAGATTTCTGAGATCATTTGTGGGGGGTAGGATGACATATTCCCACATCATAAATAAAAAGGGGGGAGTTATATGATCAAAATGCTAATTAAACAACGTAATTGCTACATATGCTAATGCAGCAGTTGTTTATATGTAGATACTAGCTATGTAAGGTAAAGGTAAAGGGACCCCTGACCATTAGGTCCAGTTGCGGACGACTCTGGGGTTGCGGCACTCATCACGCTTTACTGGCTGAGGGAGCCAGCATACAGCTTCCGGGTCATGTGGCCAGCATGACTAAGCCGCTTCTGGCGCACCAGAGCAGTTCACAGAAACACCATTTACCTTCCCGCTGGAGCGGTACATATTTATCTACTTGCACTTTGATGTTCCTTCGAACTGCTAGGTTGGCAGGAGCTGGGACCAAGCAATGGGAGCTCAACTCATTGCGGGGATATGAATCACCAACCTTCTGATCAGCAAACCCTAGGCTCTGTGGTTTAACCCACAGTGCCATCCGCGTCCCTTACTAGCTATGTTGCTGTGGTCTAAACCATTGAGCCTCTTGGGCTTGCCGATCAGAAGATCAGCGGTTCGAATCCCTGTGACAGGGTGAGCTCCTGTTGCTCAGTCCCAGCTCCTGCCAACCTAGCAGTTCAAAAACACGTCAAAGTGCAAGTAGATAAATAGGTACCACTCCGGCGGGAAGGTAAACAGTGTTTCCATGCACTGCTCTGGTGTGCCAGAAGCGGCTTAGTCATGCTGGCCACATGACCCCGAAAAACTGTCTGCGGACAAACGTCGGCTCCCTTGGCCAGTAAAGTGAGATGAGCGCCTTTACCTTTACCCTTTTACTAGCTAGTTACTATTGTTTTTTCATACTTAGGGTCCAGGAGGTATTGTCGAAGGAAAAAGCTCATTAGTGTGAGATCAGGGATATGTGGGATCACACAGTAATCCATCTTGGGTTAATTGTTGGCATCCATCTGTCTTGGGAGACAGGGGTGAAGTCAAACTGCTGGGGAATCATAGTGCCTGCTGTGGCTGCAGAGACTCGTAGCTGCTGCCTCTTGCATTATTTTTGTTGCATTTGCAGAACCTAAGTTACCTCCCTGGAGTGCAATCCTGGAGTTGTCCAGACAACAAGACTCCCCTCTCAGCCTCACTGATGTGGTCCAAAGGAAAACAGACCAAGATGTTTGGTGTAGAGGTAACACTCTGCTTTGCGAAGGCAAACCTTGGACCAGACATGCAACAGTGTGTCAAGGAACGTTGCACCTGCTTTCCCTGAACTTTTGCTTTCTTGGCTGGAAAACAGGATTTCCCCCCTGACCTTTTGTCCTCTCGTCATTTGTTTGTTAGACATATCACTTGGCTGGAGCATGTCCAGAGACGCAGACGTAATCAAGTATCGGGGAAAACATTTCAGGGAAACACCTGCTGACATGTGTATTTGCTAATGCTGGAAATGTGCTTAGATGGAAATACGTTAAGTTCAGGTGGTTTCACTACTGTTTCCTAATTTTTGACTTCTGCTAATAAAAGGAGCCTCAGCAGAGCTAGTCGGCAGCTTGCTTGGAGCATGCTTGCCAGCGTGCTTCTGCACAGCTGACCTGCATCCAACCTCCTGTCGTCTCTGCTATTTCTACAGTTTGGCACCAGCTTGGTGGCAGGAGTTGCCGGAAGGAGGCATACACCTGAACTTTCTAGGGATTCCACTCTTGATTTGTGTAAGATTTACTCTTTAGCCTTTTCTTCTCCTGAAGATGTTCTGCAGGGCAGTGGGTACATATTTTTCCTTGGGGGTTTACTCCTGAGGGTTGCATGAATTACAGACTGCAGATAACCTTGTTGCATACAAATATTCCTGTGCTACAAACAGCAATGTTTACATTACATTCACCATCATCATTTTTTATTTGTATGCCTCCTTTCCACAGTTAAAAACAGTGCTCAGGGCGGCTTACAACATGGCAAGATTTACATAATTACAAAAGTCATAAACAATAAATAAACCACATAAAAAATATACAACCAAATGGAAAACAATTTCCACATGAATCAAAATCTAAAACCTAAATCAAAATCTAAAACTAAGAATACAGCATTAATATCACAGTTTAAAATGACATAGGTAAAAAATAACAGCAATTTAAACACAAAATAAAAACAAAGCAAAATAAAGCCTTCTCTGCCCAGCAGTGGCAGCGGCAGCAGCCCTTTATAGAGCCCATCAGGCCCTGCCCTAGGCCAGGTGGTGAATGGCAGGACTGGGGCCCTCATTAAGTTGGAGTGGTTGTGAATTATATTGCAGCTGAATATTCAAAAAGGATCCAAAGGGAAGCTGGGTAGCCATCCCTGTGTCTGACAGCTGGTGGCTTGCCGAAACCAGATCAGGTGCACGATTGTAACTGGGAAGCCTGGATCCTCGCAGATGCAGTCAGAAGCCTATCCAGTTAAACACTGGGAACGCTGGGAATGGCCAAATGGAGCAATCGATTCCTTGTCCCCTTGTCCATAAATGCAAGACATGGCATTCTTTGCATGGTACCAAGAACAGGCCAAGTGGGAATTGACTATATAAACTTCCTTCACTATATTTTTTAACAAAGGGTTTTCTCCTCCATCCTGTTTACAAATAGTGGTTAGTCACTGTACATTCTTCAAACCCAGTGACAACAGAAGGTAAATAATTGAGCCCCTCCGAAGCGAGACTTTCCTTTTGCCGCAGATTCTGTAAACACACTGCTCTACTCTGCCTTAATAAAAGGTCTTTTCATTGCGGGCTTTAGATGGCTTTTTATTATTGAAGAAGAAACAAATATGCCAAAGGAGAGCTGGATCCAGATGTTGAAGGTAGAAGAGAGTCCAATGCAAGCTGTTTTGGGCACAGTGGATTATTCTTGTCACAGTGTCTGGGGCCCCTTTCGGATTTTTACAGATAACTACCGTATTTTTTGCTCTATAAGACTCACTTTCCCCCTCCTAAAAAGTAAGGGGAAATGTTTGTGCGTCTTATGGAGTGAATGCAGGCTTCGTGGGCTATCCCAGAAGCCAGAACAGCGAGAGGGAACTCTGCGCAGCACTCCCTCTCGCTGTTCTAGCTTCTGGCTTAGCCGCGCGAAGCAGGGCAGCGGGGAGCCTTCATCCTGCTGCCCTGTGGAGGCTTTGCACAGCTATCCCTGGCTTTGGGGGGAGGTGGGGGAAGGGACAGAGTGTGCGGCTTCCCCCGCCTCCCAGAAAAGCCCGCAAGAGCCACGCTCCCTTTAAAGAGTGCGCGGCTCTTGCGGGAGCTCAGGGAAAAGCCAGGAGGCTTGCTTTCACTGAAGCCAGGAGAGCAAGCGGGATCGGTGCGCACCAATCCCGCTTGCTCTCCTGGCTTCAGGGATAGCCCCGCAAAGCCTCCTGAGCGAAGAGGGAGGAGCGCTTATTATTTCTTGTTTTCATCCCCTAAAAACTAGGTGCGTCTTAAGGTAGGGTGCGTCTTATAGGGCGAAAAGTATGGTAACTGAGGCCAAGCGATAGTAAAATGATTGAGGAGCCCACAGGCATTCAAAGCAGGTATAGAGGAACACAGTGAGTGTGCAGTTGTGTTATCTCCTGATAACCACAGTTTCAAAGTCTTAACTTGTGTTTCTCCACTTTTAAACTGCGATCAAATGTGAATTTCTTTCTGGCATTTCAATAACATCACAAAGAATCAATTCTGTATTTGAAAAAGCATGCTAATCTTTCAGGAGGAGAGAATCCTTCCAGGATTGTTATTTTCTCTCTTAAACCAAATAAAAAAGCTAAGAAGAAAACTAGCATGGGGAGGCTTACACCAGACGGTTTTGTCAACCAAGAAGCCAGTTAGGAACCTTAGTTGCAGTGCATAAATAATATACCATTATATTTGCTTTTCATGTGGGAACTTCACATCTTGAAATAGTTCCTCTGAAAGCTCTTTAACCTCCAGTAGCCAAAGTGGGATTGCATGTAAATTCAGATCATTTCCCTGTCTTGAAGATTAATGTATTGCCAGATATTCATATTTTCTCTTTTCTAATTAAAAACTGGAAGATAAACTTTCTTTAAGTGGGATGCTGCATCATAATTAAACTACTCTGGATAAATTAAATAAAGATAGATGTGAAGGATGGTGGCTTTTGCGGAGGGGTGTGTGTGGTGTAAATAAGAGGAAAGAAATGTGGCAATAGAATAAAAGGCAGTTATGAGCCAGTACAAAAGAAACACATTTTTTATGTGAGGGAAAACCTATATTCCAGTTTGACAGAGAAATAAATCATGTATTCCTGAGTGAGTGTTTGGATACAGAATATTATGTGCAATAACTCAGTTGTGTGTGTACTGCATATCTGTTGATAAGCAAGCATGAGCCAACTGCATCTTAAAATTAAATGACTCTGATGTGGAGCTGAAAAGATATTTATTTATTTATATTGTAATAAAATGAATTGGTCCTTCCAAATACCCTCTGCAAATGCTGAGGTTGAATATTCAAACTTGAGATGGATAATTCGTATTTCATTTTGGATAGTAAAAAAACAAACTAAAAACCTTCCAAAGCTGCAAATTGGGGGTGGGGAGCCGGGGCGGGGGGGTGGGGAGCGGCTGCAGGCAGGTGGCAAATTGGGTGGAGCTTCAAAAAAAGGTAAGGAAGGGAGTCTGTGAATGTTTTCACTCCTCTGTTGTTGTTGCCATCCGACTGTCTCGAGAGACAATTGAGTGCACTTCTGGGAGTGAATTCAAAGCACGGGAGAATCACAGCGCCTGCTGTGGCTGCAGAAACCAGTAATTTGTAAGTGCTGCCTCCTGTATTTTTTGCTGCATTAGCAACACCAAAGTGACCTCTCCTGGGCAGTGTGTATGGAGTGTCTTGGGTTGCCCAGATGGCAGCCTAGTTGATGTGGTCCAAATAAAAGTGAAGCAATACATTTGGCACCAGCTTGGCTTTACACACAGAAAATTATAATGAGTGAAAATTTTGGGAAGCCATAACTGTTTTTCGTTTCCAAGCACAACTTTTCCGAGTGGGATCCAAGACCAGTTCACAGAGCAAAGCTATTGACAGAGGCTTCTCTGACTAACTAAAACTGTCTTGAACCCAAAGAATAAAACATTAAATGTTGCAACATAATTGTAGTACTGTACTTGGTTCCCTGTGTTTCATGGAAACATCTATAAAAGTTTTTTTAGTGCTCTACGATTTCTCATCTATGCTGTCTGTTGACCTATAAAGCATTAAGTAACAGAAGAATTGTCAGGATTTAGTGAAGATGCTAAAAATAAGACTGGCTTGCGATTTATTCATGTCAGGGATGACTGACTTAAAATAGCTCAGGAAAAAATATCTAAAGAATGCTGGAATTAGTTAAACTGCTTCCTTTGAGTGCATTGTCTTGCTTCTCCCTTTTAGGCAATGCACAGTAGCAAGACATCTCTCCTGGACTTGATGAATGCAGAGTTCATTTGACAGTGACCGAGGGCGCCGTTTTTCTTTTCCCTTTTGTAGCGTGTCTGAGCTGAGAACAGCAGGTCACTCGTCACCCTCTGTGGCCATTTGCACCAGGAAACAAGGGCCATGATTTGGGAAGTAAATCTTTACCAAGCATCACCCACTTCCCCTTCTCCTGTTTGTGTAAGCTCTGGAACACGGAGAACCACTATATCATGTTAACATGGCCACACAGCTGGAACGGCAAGACTGTTGGCTGTAAGCTGGGAATTACTCATACCACTTCAAAAGTGTGGGGACTGCAGACGGGGTTTTGTTTTCCAGCTAAGCACAGTGAAATAGCTTGATCTCCAGAATGAAACAGCTCGCACAGGCATAACAGTGAACACCTGCTGCTACCAACAATGCTGTATTGTGGGGAGCTATTGAAACCTGGGAGAACTGCTGTTCACAAAAGTATGTTTACCTTTAAGCTACCCAGGCATCCCTATGTTTATCTACACACACACTTGTACCCCATTCATGTTCCAATGAGTCCAGCATTGCAGACACAGGTCCATTCCAATAGGAAGGGATATAGCTCAGCAGCAGAGTACAATATTTCAGCTCCCAGCTTCTACAGGTCAAGCTAGGAAAGGCAGATGGCAATCAAGGTAAAGGTAAAGGGACCCCTGACCATTAGGTCCAGTCATGGCCGACTCTGGGGTTGCGGCACTCATCTCACTTTATTGGCCGAGGGAGCTGGCGTACAGCTTCCGGGTCATGTGGCCAGCATGTGGCCGCTTCTGGAGAACCAGAGCAGTGCACAGAAATGCCATTTACCTTCCCACTGGAGTGGTGCCTATTTATCTACTCACACTTTGACGTGCTTTCAAACTGCTAGGTTGGCAGGAGCAGAGACTGAGCAACGGGAGCTCACCCCATCGCAGGGATTCAAACCGTCGACCTTCTGATTGGCAAGTCCTAGGCTTCTGTGGTTTAACCCACAGCACCACCCGCGTCCCGATGGCCATCAAACGTCTGCTTAAAAACCTCAAAGGAAGGATAGTCCACAACCCGCTGTGGAAGACCGTTCCAATGTCAAACAGCTCTTACTGTCAGAAAGTTATTCTTGATGTTTAGTCAGACTCTCCTTTCTTCTAACTTGAAGCCATTGGTTCAGATCCTAGACTCCAGAGCAGGAGAAAACAAGCTTGCTCCATCTTCCATGTGACAGAGCTTGAGATGTTTGAAGATGGCTATCATATCTCCTCTAAGTCTCCTCTTTTCCAGGAACCATTAATGAGTATTCTTTGGGTTCGGCCAGCCTCCCAGCTACAAATCCACCTAACAGTTACCTTGTTCAACCCAGCTTCCTCACAAGAATATCATGGGGGACTTTGTCTCAGTCTCCTCTTTTCCTCTTTTCCTCTTTTCCCCTCTTTCCCCCTCTTCCTCCTCTTTTTCCCTCTTCCTCCTCTTTTCCAGGCTAAACATACGCAGTTTCTTCAAGCCCTCCTCCTAAAGCTTTGTTTCCAGACCCTTGATCATCTAGGTTGCTCTCCTCTGCACATGTTCCACCTTGTCAACATCCTTCTTAAATTTTGGTGCCCAGAATTGGACCCAGGACTCCAGGTGTGGTCTAACCAAGGCAGAATAGAGCAGGATTATTACTTCCCTTGATCTGGACACTATACCTCTGTTGATTAGCCATTTTTACTGCTGCATCACAATGCAAACTCTTGTTAAGCTTGTGGTCCACCAAGACCCCTGGATCCTTTTCACATGTACTGCTAGTAAGCCAGGAGTCCTGTGCATCTGGTTCTTCCTGCCTAAGTGCATTCATTTTGTTGGTTTGAGCCCAGCTCTCCAATCTGTTAAGGTCATTTTGAATTCTGATTCTGTCTTCTGCAGCATTAGCTACCCCTCCCAGTTTGGTGCCATCTGCAAATTTCATGAGTATCTCCCCCAATCCTTCATCAAAGTCATTTATAAAGACCTTGAACAACAATGGGCCCAGGACAGAACCCTGCAGTACCCCACTTATCACTTTTTTTCTGTGATGAATATCAATCTGGGATCACACATTTGTTTAAGGCTTTCCCATGTACTGATGTAATGATCCATCAGTGAGAAAGCTGTACATCAAACAGCAGCCTCACGCAGTCTTCTGTGTATCTTCAGCTGCTACAGAACGTCTCTGTCCAATAAGTTCATCTGCAACAGGCAGCTGCTGCTTCCCTCTGGCTTCTTTCCAACATGTTCCAATATGTTTGGATCCAGAAACCACAGAGAAGGCTTGAAGACAAGCCTTTTTACCACATGATGGTCATCCAGCTAGGAAGCAGGGTAGCATTTGAACAGTTAAGGAATCATGTACGTAGCTTGGCCCCGACAGTTTCTCAATCCAAATGTTACCAAAGCATCACAAAAAGAAGGCGGGGGAAAGATGGTCCAATGGCATTGCACTCTTCCTTTTGATCAACTACAATAGCTTGGTCTCTGTCCTGTTCATAGTTATCCATGATGCCTATGCTAATTCTTCCCAACATTGGACTGCCCAAGCTGAACATGGTCCACTTGCAGTGAACTGTGCCCAACCAGATGCTTGATAAGAAGAAGAAGAAGAAGAGTTTGGATTTGTTATCCCGCTTTATCACTACCCTAAGGAGTCTCAAAGCGGCTAACATTCTCCTTTCCCTTCCTCCCCCACAACAAACACTCTGTGAGGTGAGTGGGGCTGAGAGACTTCAGAGAAGTCTGACTGGCCCAAGGTCACCCAGCAGCTGCAGGTGGAGGAGCGGGGAATCGAACCCGGTTCTCCAGATTACGAGTCCACCGCTCTTAACCACTACTTCACACTGGCTCTCTGATAAACTTTATAGAGCAGGCAGCAGAATTGCAGCTGGTCAACCAGACCCTTCTATCACTTTTATTATTTCTGAAGTTTCAGAGTGGTGTCAAAACAGCAACAGTATATGTGCAATTGGCAAAAGGAAGGGCCACATTGTTCTTTAAAGCAGCAGGTCTTTTGTAACAGGAACATGGAAAATGTAATATAAAAGTAAACAAATCATAACACGAAGGCCCAAAATAGATATGTGAATAAAAAATTGAGTGGAGGCTCACATGGTCTCCTGTTTCTTTATTCCTTTCAGATGTGTTTTGCCTTTAAAAAAAGAAGAATTCTCACCGTGATGTTATTTTTTCAGTAGTGCAACCCAGTTATCTGACACGGGCATCATTTTGGTTCTCATTAGTCTAAGCAAAAACAGAGAGTGAATCTGCTTCAACGTTGTTTTCCCAGAGAAAGTCCTTTGTTATTTAATTAGCTGACTAGCTAATATTTAAAAAGCATTTCCTTATGCAAAAATGTTTTTACACACAGACATGATAAACAGAAACAAATTTATAAATGCAACGTAAAACCTTTGTTCTAACTAGCATTTTTTGATGTGCAAAGATAGTACTTTGGAGGTACATGCAGACTGGAACTAAAACTGCTTTCAATTTTTCAAATTGCATTTGCACTCTTTTGGGGGAGGGGAGCCACTTACCCCTTGTTTTGTTTTTTCTTTGGTGTCCTTTCTCATAACTTAAACTGTCCAAAATAATACAATGAATTTAGTCCTCTTAAAAGCCTGGGTGCCCTAAAACAACACACTTAAAGCACTAACAATTCTGGCCAACCCATCAACAACTATTTGCACACCTGAAGGTTGGAAAGCATCCATTCAGAGGTATATGCAGAAACATTATCTTTCAGTATTCATTCCCCCCCCAAATTAATTCCTAGTCACCCATCTGAGCTTCACTTTTCTTTGTCATGCAGGGGGGAAACCCTCTGGATATGTTTTGATCCCAACATTTTGGTCCCAACCCTGAAGATTCCCTGCTTGGGTACAGGCTGGACTGCTCCAGACTCAACAGAGTTCAGTCTTGGGTGTTCTCTCAATGGTCCCATTTTGTGGGTTCTGGGGGATGACTGCTTCCTGGGACACTCGTGCTACTTTTTTTCAGTTAGCTTGGCTTCCTTCCTTCCTTCCTTCTAGACTCAACCCTGCCTCCTTTTATCAGACCTAGGAGAGGCATTATTAGTGCTTTTCTTTTTTTCCAACGCAGCTTCCCCCCCTCCTGTTTCTAAATTTATCTATTCTGTTGCTCAAAGTCTGTACTTATTTCTCTCCTTATATAAAACAAATAGACTTTGCCTGTTTGTTTGCTAGTTATCTATCACTACCTCTTTCTTTGCGTCTTTCTAACTCACCTTGCTCCAGCTGCAACCAATCTGCTGGTGCATCTTTAATTTTCATTCTGAAACTACCTGCATATGAATCATATTTCTATTTTGCAGCACAATTGTACATTCTCTTATGCTAAGCTCTGGTTTGCTGTCTGAGGACTCTTCTCTCCAGCATTTGGTGGTGCACCATGACTCCAAACCAAATAACTTAGTACATGTGTCAATTATGTATTATACACATGTGTACATATAATTGTGTATGAATATAGAGAACTATGTTGTTGTTGTTTAGTCGTTTAGTGGTGTCCGATTCCCCATGGACCAGAGCACGCCAGGCACTCCTGTCTTCTACTGCCTCCCACAGTTTGGTCAGACTCATGTTTGTGGCTTCGAGAACACTGTCCAACCATCTCGTCCTCTGTCGTCCCCTTCCCCTTGTGCCCTCAATCTTTCCCAACATCAGGGTCTTTTCCAGGGAGTCTTCTCTTCTCATGAGGTGGCCAAAGTATTGGAGCCTCAGCTTCAGGATCTGTCCTTCCAGTGACCACTCAGGGCTGATTTCCTTAAGAATGGATGTGTTTGATCATCTTGCAGTCCATGGGACTCTCAAGAGTCTCCTCCAGCACCATAATTCAAAAGCATCAATTCTTCAGCGATCAGCCTTCTTTATGATCCAGCTCTCACTTCCATACATCACTACTGGGAAAACCATGGCTTTAACTATACGGACCTTTGTTGGCAAGGTGATGTCTCTGCTTTTTAAGATGCTGTCTAGGTTTGTCATTGCCTTTCTCCCAAGGAGCAGGGATCTTTTAATTTCGTGACTGCTGTCACCATCTGCAGTGATCATGGAGCCCAAGAAAGTAAAATCTTTCACTGCCTCCATTTCTTCCCCTTCTATTTGCCAATAGGTGATGGGCCCAGTGGCCATGATCTTCATTTTTTTGATGTTGAGCTTCAGACCATATTTTGCGCTCTCCTCTTTCACCCTCATTAAAAGGTTCTTTAATTCCTCTTCACTTTCTGCCATCAAGGTTGTATCATCTGCATATCTGAGGTTGTTGATATTTCTTCCGGCGATCTTAACTCCGGCTTGGGATTCATCCAACCCAGCTTTTCGCATGATGAATTCTGCATATAAGTTAAATACGCAGGGAGACAATATACAGCCTTGCTGTACTCCTTTCCCAATTTTGAAACAATCAGTTGTTCCATATCCAGTTCTAACTGTAGCTTCTTGTCCCACATAGAGATTTCTCAGGAGACAGATGAGGTGATCAGGCACTCCCATTTCTTTAAGAACTTGCCATAGTTTGTGTTCAATGAGCAACCAAGGACACATAGCAACAACAGGGGATACAGTAGATATCCCCCACACTCTAAAACCAAACTAAACTCTGTGGCTGTATGAATGTCTCCTATTTTAAAATGGGGTGGGGGAAACTTCCTTTGTTATCAGAAGCTTGGAGTTCAGCATCCCAACACAGTTGCAGGGGGGGGGGGACTTAAGAACCTTTGTCATCAAACAAGAACTAATCACTCATCTTGCTCCAGCAAGATGGAGCCATTGCCACCAACATAGCAACCCATCAACAAGCCTTTCAGAAATTCATTATGGTGTCAACACAGGTTGCCTCTGTGCTACCTTTCAGTGATGGGCTGAAATGAACACACGGAACTGTGAAGAGCCCTTTTGTATTTGCCCGCTGAGTAGAACTAATGAGCTGCAAAGGCCACAAAGCGGTCAGGCTTCTGTTCAACAACCAACCCAAGAGTATGTTCATTCTTCCCACTGACCAATATAAATGGGCAAAGAGAAAGTAAGGTTCTCTGCCTATCTGATTCCAAGAGCACTCAGCTCAAACCAACAGCAATGTAAAGTGGTCTGCCTGAAGGTATAACAGATTCTGGATAACACTGGAAGCAAATATAATGATCTAGCTTATTGTCTCGTGGTTTGCTAAGCAGAGGGGAGGGTGGCTGCCTCCATGCCCTGTTTGTGATCTTCTCAGAGACAAATGTCTGGCCAATGCTGGAAGCAGAATGATAGATGAGGAGTGTTTTATTTGAACCATCAGGGATCTTTTTATATGGAGCTACTTATTTGCAAAGAACAGGGAAAAGAAAATTGCGTATGGTTTTCTTGGGTAGTTAGTCATTGCCATTGCTCCAGACACCAGAGAGTGGAGTAACACAATCAAAACAAAGCACTCAAACACATCCACACACCCAAAATCCCATACAATCAGCAGACACTGGTTGGCAGTGATGTAGGAACTTTCCACTTGGTTATTGCAATCCACGTAGCAAGCCACTGTGCAACGTGCAGAAGCAGATTCAAGCTGCCTTGTGGTGATCAAAGTCAGAGATGTTTTGAAGTGTGGGACTGATAAGGGCTGCAGATGACTCAAGCAGCCATAGCCCAGTAATAGAGTATGTCCTTTCCATACAAGAAGTCCCAAGGTCAACACATTAGCATCTCCAGGAGGTGCTCAGGGGGGATCCTGTCACAGAGAGAGAGAGAGTGCTACTTTAGAGTAGATGGACCAACAGCAGAAGGACTCCATAGAAGGCAGCACCCTATGTTTATGTATTGGAATGTTGCTCCATGAAGAAAGGCAGGGATAAGGATCCTGCGAACAAGGCTGATCTCTTCTCTTAGATACACCTGTTTCCACATACAAAATTGGGGACGGGGAACAGTTGACACCACAGGCCAACCATTAGGTAAGGCCTCCACACCAGGGTGCTGTTTGGGGGTGTCATGAAACGGCAGCAAGTTGTTATTGGCCAATCTTGTGTACTGTGCATCTTGAAGTTTGGGTGCATGCGTCTACTCTTTGTTCAGAATGTTTTACAGTGGCATTTCATTAGCACATACAGCTTCTCACCTGAATCATGAAATGATATGACCCATAAATAAATAAAAATAGATAGCAAAAACAGTGATAATGACTGGTGGAGATTTCAAATATGTTTGTGGATTGATTTTTTGGTACCCCATTGTCTCTCTAAAATCTGTGCCTGTGTTTTCTAGGTATGAATACACTGCTCAGAATATTTCAAAAACCTACAAAAAGTACTTACAGATAGAATGATTATTTGTAATTTATCCAGATGTAAAATTTGACTTATTCCAGATGATCCTTTTCCCTAATTTTCCAATATGTATATGAATATAAAAGACTAAGTGCATGCAGATAAATTTTAAAGTCCCAGTTTATATTAAAAACAGCCTCCAGCTCTATTAATCACCTCACTTAAAACAATGATACTGTGTACTGTTGAAACC
Source organism: Podarcis liolepis (assembly GCF_965112155.1). Classification (NCBI taxonomy): domain Eukaryota; kingdom Metazoa; phylum Chordata; class Lepidosauria; order Squamata; family Lacertidae; genus Podarcis; species Podarcis liolepis. The sequence goes on from NC_139556.1 coordinate 6,524,304, forward strand.
ACGACAGCATATACAAGAACGAAAAGGGAAACTGTGTTTCATTTGCTGTGCAAGGAATAGAAGGAAGTTATTGGAAGGGTAACCTAAAGACATATTTTCACAAATTGGATTATGATCTGTTTCAAAACAGCAAGCTCATAAAGTCCTGCCAACCCCAGTACATGATACCATTTATAAAATTCATCAGGATGGAGGGCTAATTAATTCCCAATGTTTACGATGGCTGCAGGATGCTCCACTGCTTCCATCATTCTAATCTCCCAGTCTCTCCTCTTGACTCAAATCCACTGAACTCTCAGCCACAGGAACAATAGCTGGATCAATGCGGATTTCAAGAAGATTCCCCTGCCTCAGCAATACTACTATTCTAAGCAAGCCAGAGTGCTTGCTCGGTAAGGAATTCATCTGATACTGTTGACCAGGCTGAACTTTTCTGAATTCCACAGGTATTTATTTCTCTAAGCCTTTTTCTTCTGCTTGCGTAACTCCCAATGACAAACTGCTAGGGCTGATCCCTGTTTCCCTCCATAATAAAATAATAATGCTTAAAGGCCTTCATGTTGATCTCTCCAAACAGTAGAAGATAGAGGGAAAGTAGTAGCTGATAAGCAGTAAACTAGGATTGGAATCAACCACTAGGGATCTCTGCTGTTTTTGTAGTGGGGGGCTCCTCTGGATTTGTCACGTATTTGGTGCCATGAAGAACAGCGTCCCTGACATCCAGATGGCATAAAGATAGGGGAGAAGAGACAGCAAGGCTGTTAAGTCAGAAACATGCATCCAAGGAAAGTAAGAAACCGGAGAGAGAGTCAACCACGTAATTCAGTTTTACTGGTTGACCAGTGGTATAAAAGGGAAAAGGAAGCCATCTGCCACTTTCCCTAGCACTGTTCTACAAATACACCCCACCCAATCTATCCACATTCTGACTGTATGCCCCTGCAGTGTTTTCCCCAAATAATAACTCTGAAGTTCCTGAAGCTCTGTGTCCTTGTTACTATAGGGCAGGCTTCCTCAACCTCGGCCCTCCAGATGTTTTTGGCCTACAAGTCCCATGATCCCTAGCTAGCAGGAGCAGTGGTCAGGGATGATGGGAACTGTAGTCTCAAAACATCTGGAGGGCTGAGGAAGCCTGCTATAGGGAAAGTTCTCATTAGAAGTACATATAATGAATAAAACCTGGAGGAAATGGGCATATACCTAATTCCATTTGAATACAATGCTGTTTTCCAACTTAGATGGGCAATGCCAAACTTTTCCTAAGTTAACACTCGCCTTCATTTTACGCGGCCATCTAGTTTCTTTGCTCCCTTAATCAATTTCTAATAGGCTGTAAGTTTGAGGTCAGCATGTTTTCTTATATATAAGGTTGAGTGATGTAATATTACTTCCTATCACTCTAGAGACCTTTGCTCCTGTTAGTGTGGCTCTTGCATTCGACTCTAACCCTGTATAATCTTGAAGGAATGTTTTTCGTCATAGACCTTTCACCTTGACGTGATTTCATCCAGATACAATTTCCACCAGCTTTACTGGTTTCGATAGAATAAAGGACGGGACCATCTGAATAAAATAAAATGTCACCATTAAATTGGGTTTTTGTAGCTTAAGGTATAATGTAATGATATTTTTTCTTCCTCCAACAGCTGCTTTCAGTTGGATTTGAAGTTTGGAAAACCCCGGTGTGTCTGATCCAAAGTAATAAAACGCAGGTTGCAGTACTTCCTCCTTCTGTGTCGTATACAATAAGCAAGGCCCAGACACTTTACATGGCAACTGATGGCTATTAAGAATTTTTACTGTTTGTTAACATTAATCACTGTGCTCGGCAATGGATAAATGAAGCACAGATGAGAATAAACCTTTTTTCAAAAGCCACAGCTCCAGTCCTGCAAACAAAAAACACAAGGCTAAGAACACAAGGCAAACTGAAACGAGCATTTTCTGGGGTGACCTACTCTGTAGCTAGTTGATGGGGAAACTGGGTGTGGGTTCTAATTCTGGGCTTCATGAGCATCAAGGGCAGAAGCAGTTTCCTGGGTGGGGCTGAGGTGCTACACTAGCTTACCTGCAGATGGCTCCCTGTGGGTGGAGGGAAGGCTGCTGGGTGGAAACGCACCCTGTCCCAGCCTAAAAATGGCCCAGAGTGTGTCCTAGATGCAAAATGTACTGTAGTGACTCGGCAGTCCATTCTCATTAGTATTCATTGTTGGCCGGAAGGTTCCAGGCTGAGCCCTCCTTATATAGCTGCATGCAGCTGTGAGAGTCAGTCAGTTAGTCAGTCTTTCTTTTTCAACCCATGCAGTTTACCGGCATCTCTCTGTAAGTGTTTTTTGAAGCTATTCACCCTGCCAGGGATCTGGCTGAGGACTTGTGACCACTATGCTTATCGAAATGATTCAGTAAAGCTATTTGCTGATGGAGCGAGCTGTTCGTGCGATTCATTTGTTGCCAACACTCTTCTGAGTTACTTTGCTGAACTCTTTACATGCTCTGGGGTCTGAGAAACGAGGCATGCATGCCAGGAAAGTCCTGGGGGCGTCAGGACACTAATCCTGACACTCCCGACCCGGTGACCCACTTCTGATAGGGAATGGGGAGAAGGAATTAAGTGGGTGATAGGCAGTTGCTGAGGTGCCGAAGCAGGAGTGGACTAAGTCAACGTAGGGGAGATAGGTAAAGTATTGCAAGGACAGCTAGCTAGAGGACTTGTTGGCAGAGCCGGCTGGCCCATGACGCAAGGGGAAGCATCTGCTTCAGGCAGTGGAAGTGCAAGAGGTGGCGTTCCACCCATCTGCCCCAGTGGAAACGGAGAGGGAGGCGTTCTGGAACGCGGTGTTGCCACTGGTCTTCCCTGTCCCAGGGGTGGGGTGGGGGGAACCGAGCAAGCGGCAACACTCTGAAGAGTGCTGGGCTCCTTCCATTTGCAGCAATAGCTGGAGCATCCCTGTGTGCTAGTTGTGGGCTGGCTCCCCTCGCACGGGGCGGGGGGGCTGATCGGTAACATTTTGAGGTGTTCCCTGCCTCCCCCTGAATTTGTTGATATGCGATTCATTGCAGGAGCAGGGGGTGGCAATTACCATTTCACCTCAAGTGAAGTTTACTACTTTTAAATTTACCACATTTACCACCCAATGGCTTGGAGGGTAAACATCTGCCATTCCCTCCACGGCTTCCTCTGTCCAATTGCATATATCAAAATGATAGCCCAATGAACACCACAGAAATGGTACGGTGCTTTTCAAAGTCACATTGTCCAGCAGTGGCAAACTGCTTGTAATTACCATACAATGTTTGTGTGCTATGGAGGCCAAATCAAAGGGTGGTCCTCACAGAGTGATCCAGTTTGGGGAAATAGCTTATAGCGGCCCAAGTTGAAAATCATGGTTGATTTATTAACAGCGTTGGGCAGTTTAGGCATATTTAAAGCAACGTCTTCAAAAATGAGAAATATTTAACTTTAGTTTAAGGGGAAATAAAAATCAGATGAGAATAAAAACATAAGGTAATGAGCATGAAATTCATGCTGCTTGGATACTAAAGTCATTCCAGAGCCTTTTCTCAAGAAATGCACACTATGGGCAATGCCAAAGGGTAACTGGAATGGAATTTATGTTAATGTACTTGACACTGGACTCCCATCTATGTGCATTTATAATCCACAATTATCATGACAGATAAAGGAGGAGAAGGGGAGGGAGTAAGGTCATGGAAACCACTTCTGAAATCTCCTTCTAATGATATACTAATGTGGCTTTCTAGTGGCTGGTTGGAGGAAAATGCTATTTCCTCATTTTGTGGGCCTTCGCTTGTCACACAAAATAAATGACTTTTTTTGTGTACGATCGATCGTTCTGCCTGTTTGTTGAATATAGGGCTATATAAATGTTTCTCACATGTTCCGATCAGGAAAGAACAGGAAAGAGATTAAAGGAAAGAACTTTTGACTTGGTATCTATCTATTGCTTCTTCCATCCCTGAGGAGATTTCTCGATTTCAGACTAGTGGGGGGGGGCCCTATGTACAAAGGGATCGCTTCATTAGTCATCTCGAGGGAAGAAGATATTGGAAACTGCCTATCAGGGCATAAAATATTACATGGAAGTATAAGATAGACCATGAAAAATACCATATCCAATTGAAATGACAGAGGGAATTTCTTGAGGTTCTGTATAAATACAGAGATGAAATTAACACCCTGCTTCGAAGATACTCTCAATGGGACTCAGTTTTGGATCTCATTTGAAAGATGAAACTTCCTCAAGCAAAAATACCTTCTTTTTCTTTATTGTATTATTATTAGTTACTGTGTCAGAGGAGATTGCATCTTATTACAGCTACTACATTATCTCTGCAGCAGCCATTCTCTGAAAACCAGCTGTAATACATTCCCAATTGTTCCTTTCTGCTTCAAATTGCAGGATCAAAACAGCTTCCTGCGAATCCAATGCACATTACAGATGGTCATGCAGCAAAATGGTCCCCGTGCAATTCTGCCATTCATACAGGCCAATCTTAGGTTTATTTCACAATAAAGAGTTTTAAGAATCCACTGGGAGGCCATGAGAAAAGGAAAGCAAATGGGAGTGATGTTTCTGACGTGTGTGTGTGTGTGTGTGTGTGTGTGTGTGTGTGTCACTTTATGTTAAGTAACCAGCTGCACTGAAACCATGATCTAGTGTACATAGCAAATACGAAAAGATACCTCCGCCGCTCTGCGCCCACCCCATACAAACAGGGAAAAATACATGCCCCGCTGTAAGTTTGTTTTCTAAGCTGGTTCATACAAGAACAGTTGAATAACATTACAGTTCTGTGGTTCGAAAATGACTTGGTGTTGGTAAGGAAGAGTGTGAATCCGTAAGGGAGGAAAAGGTGAGAGTGCAATGAACATTTACACTTTTTTATTATTATTAAAGATTTTCTTGTTTTACAGAAGTGTGTGTGATGTCTCTCGTATTTTTTCCATGTAACATTTTTACAAATCAGTTTCATTTGTTGAGACTTTAGGAAGAAAAGGGGTGGAGGGGGGGAGATGGCTAGGGTTGGGTGGCGATGTTTCTATTTTGCTTAATGTATGTAGGGTTTGGTGTCAGCGTTACTCATGCCGGTTCTCTGCTGTTCCCTTGTGTTTTTTTGGTGGTGAGAGAGGTTGGGGTTGGCCTAGGGTGTGGTGGTTTGTTTGTGATTGGCTGTGGTGATCTTTATTTTTGTGTGTGAGTGGGGTGTGTGGGTGTTTTGGATCAGGTTAGCCATATTGATTTATATGCTGTTGGTGGATTATTGTCATTGTGTTGCTGGGCTGCGTATGTGATAAAGGGGAGCCATATCGGGGTAAAGGCGTCTTCTTCTGTTTGTCCCTGTGTCAGTTTCAGTTTATTGGTTAATTTTGCTAGTAGGGTTGTTTCCCATACTATTTGGTGCCATTGGTCCATGCTTACTCCTGACAGGTCTCTCCAATGTTTGGCTATGATGTTTCTGGCTGCTGAAAGTAGGTGGGGTATGAGTGCCCATGGCCTGCTCCCCACAGAGGTGTACCTAGGCTCCATTGGGCACTTGGCAAGGAGCTGTAGTGGCGCCTCCAAAGCTGGGAGAGACCACAGACCAGTGGCTTTTTGTCACCTTTCGCACTCTGCCAGTGACTTCCTCCACAGTCATTGGGGTCAGGTCTACCCTTTTCCACCTCCCTTCTCCCTCTTCCCTCCTCTGTCAGTCCATCTGCCTGCCTCCCTGCCTCCCTCTGCTCGCTGCTCTCCCTTCCTTCCTTCTTCCTCCTCCTGCAACTCTCACCCACTAACTCCATCTTTCTTTCCTCTGAGCCCTGCTAGGTGCTCTGCTCACACCAGCATCTGACTGGGGAGGGGGCCCTGCAGGGCTGCTGAAATGCCTCACTCCAGTGACTGGATTCCTTTGCTGAGGCATTTAGAGGAGGCTGTGGCAGCAGCCCGAAGCAGCGGAGGAACAGTCCGGGAAGCACATGGACAGGCAGGCTCCGAGCTAGAGTGGAGATGCATGCTTTTTGTGCCCCCCTCCCCAGGCCTATGCCTTTCATGGGGATCAGCCTAGCCAACCCGTAGGTACTCCTTGGCTTCCCATATTGCATATTCAAGATGCCTATCTGTTGAAAAAATTATGCAATGCAAACCTCAATATCTGCTGCACATTGCATGCTTATCACCTGCAATCGACATGTTTCCTATTGTATTTCTCAGATATTTAGAGAGGCCACCAAAGTCATTTTGACAGTTCACAATGCTCACTTTCAATGCAAAAAAGGAAAGGAAAAAATATTACAGTTCTGAGTTCTACTCTCGCTCAGAGTTTGGCCCAGGTCAAAGAGGGGATTTAGAAGTGGGAGCAGATGTCATGGTCTTTCTGATGATGTCACCAGACTGTCCGTATTTTGATTCGATCCATGATTGGATTCAAAATAAGCTTAGTTATTTCCTGAATGAAGGAGGAAAACTGCTCAGTTTACCAAGTCTAATTATGACTCAGTGGAATCAGATGTCTGCAAAATCTCTGTAAGCCATGTAATGCAGATCTGAATTAGAGCACAGAAAGAATGCCCCCTCCCCGTTCTCCTTATTGTTTGTGGGTGATGAAATCTGTAGAAGTGGGAGAAATTCGTCAACTATTCTTCAGAGGGGGTGAAGTTCTCCCAGCGGTTTGAGTGAGAGCATCTCTCTCTGTTTGTCTTTCGGAGAGATTTTTGCTCACTTAATGTTGGATGAAACTTTATTGTTTGTTCATATCTGTTGACGAAGGAAGCCATGGGCTGAGAGAGGATTGGTAGGAGTAAAGCCCAATGCCATTGCTGCCTGGAGCAACAAGCTGTTGGATCCACAGCTGCACTCAGAAGCCCTCACCCTATGGATGGATGGAGAATTTGGGAGGACCATTTAACTAAATATAATCCAGGCGTCCTGGAAGTCTCCTACAGTTTTTGAAAAAGCCACCAAAAATGGTCAATTCTCAGAGGATTTCACGTAATATTTTTCTCTGAGAAATTTTGGCTCTACCCTAATCTGAATTACTGCTGTGCATCACTGTGTCAGTTGGACTGACTAGGCTTCAAGGTATGGATGTGGGTCGAGTTCCTTTTTTGTTTTGTGATCCATCAATGATATTCTCAAATTTGTTTAAGAGTTTATCTGTAACAGTGAATGTGTCATCTTTCCACTATAAATTGAAAACCATGGATATTTATTGCATTCTTCAGTTCTCATTGTAAGAAAAGCAAGTCCACAGTATTTTTCCAAAACCCAAAGCACTAAACTGAGAAGGGTGTTGATGTTACTGCCTGCTGATGTGGACGTTATTTATAGCAAGTGTGAAATAAAAGATCATAGCACTCCTACAAAGAAGCATCTCTTGCAGGGTTGCTACAATGACTTCTGTCCTGCTTCTCTGTACAGATTCTTCCCTCCCCTTTCACTCACCCCAGAGAACAATGAAGCATTAACGTATCTGAATGGCTTTCCAGATTAAATGACTCAATAAAAACCTCTTCCAACTGACGCTTTGTCTCAAGTGTCTCCGTTACATGATGCAATGCCATTACATGGATTAGCAACAATTCTGACTCATCATCTTTGTACCTGCCATAATAGATGGGAATACAAACCTTTAATGGCTACCTGGGGATTCAGCAAAGGAACACTCTGTGAAATTTTCCATAAGTGGGTTCTTAACATGCCATTAACCACTGCCGGCGCATGGGTTTAAGTGTGGCTTAAGTGATACCATGGCAGGAACCAGGAGAGGAAGCCAAAGATTAGGACTAAAATGGCTCAAAATGCCTCCAAAGTCACACAGGAAGTCTGCTACAAAGCAAGTCATTGAACCTGGATTACTTAAGTCGCAAAAAAGTCCAGCATCACCTTTCCCCAGACTAGAACCATCTGATTTGCTCCTCACTTTCCTTCGCTGCCTTTTGGCCAAAAATACCCCAATCCTAAATGTAACTAGGCACCATTTTTATTTATTTTTGGGACTTGACTTTTTAATATTTTGATCTAAAATTGATTTGAACCCAGAGATCTCTTCCCACTTTGTCAAGTAGTGAGAGGTTTCACAGGCAATGCTGTCTGGGTTTAGCTATCAGATAAGGGTTTACTGAAGACATAAGGTGTCTTTGTAATATTCGCTTTCTTTCCAAACATACAAGCAGAGCACAAGTAGAAACAAAACAGAAAGTCCCCCAGAAAGTGACCTGGGCAGCCCTCTAGGCTGAAAACCCAGGTTCTGCTAACCTCAGCTAGAACCTTTGGGTTGCTCTCTCCACTTCCCCACAGTTTGCTGCCTGAGTCGAAATACATGATGGTGCTCTCCATGCTCAGAAAGTGACCAGCCCTGCAGTTGAATCTTATGCTAATACCATAGCTGTCAAGTGTCCCTTATTTGAAGGGACAGTCCCTTATTCCAGCGCCATGTCCCATTGCTGTCCCTTATTGATGGATGTCCCTTAAATGATGTCCCTTAAATTTCAAAGGAAGCAGCTCCTCTCCCTCCCTCCCTGCCGGCCAAGGAGGAGGGAGGCTCCAACTGTGTTGCTTGGCTGTGTTGCTCATCCAATAAGAAGTCTAAGAACGACTGGGGGGTGGAGCTTGCATGCCTTGTGTGTGGCTAGTTAATGCAAGCTGAGGGGTTTTTTGAATGCTGGACGCCATTTTGTTGCACGTGCTGCTGCAAACTTTGCAGTGCAAGGCCAGGCCGGGGAGCCATCTTAAGTTGAGGCTGCATAGGCCTTGTGGTGCATGTGATTCAGATTCTATTCATTTGAACCTCTGGTTACAAAGTTGGTTGGACAGTGTTCTCGAAGCTACCAGCATGAGTTTGACCAGACTGCAGGAGGACAGGAAGACTGGAGTGCCTGGAACAGGTGAGGCTGCAGGTCCCTTATTTTGGCTGCTGGTCCCTTATTTTCAAATCTGTAAGTTGACAGCTATGGCTAATACTATGGCAGGACAGCATCTCCCACCACACCTGGGGGCAGCAGGCTAGCTCAGGGGACACAGGGCAGCTCACGTGGCCCACAGCTCAGTCTCTGAGGCAGCTGTCTCACCCTGCCTAAGAACAGGGCTGGCCCTGCTCCCTCCCAATCAGTTTTTTTAACACAGAGATCCACCACCTCCTTCCTTCACTTAGGGCATACAGTGTCACTGTCTGTGAAGAAAGCATCCTCTCACCATGAGCTCCTATTGATGGGACATCAAATAACTGCCCTGCTGCAGTGGTACCTCGGGTTACACACGCTTCAGGTTACAGACTCCGCTAACCCAGAAATAGTACCTCGTGTTAAGAACTTTGCTTCAGGATGAGAACAGAAATTGCACCGCCACAGCGCGGCAGCAGCGGGAGGGCCCCATTAGCTAAAGTGGTAACTGAGGTTAAGAACAGTTTCAGGTTAAGAACGCACCTCCAGAACGAATTAAGTTCTTAACCTGAGGTACCACTGTAGCAATTTGAAACAAAGGAGTGGGCAAGCAAAAGGTGTATTCATCCAGACGTTACTAGTCCTTTCTTCAGGGAAATCTAAAATCAGTTTAACAAATAGCTAAAGAAAAACTCTTCCTGCTCTTGCTGGTACCTTATTCAGATATTGCTAACAGAATACAGTAAAGGAAGACAAAATGGAATCTATCTACAAATCCTACGGACTGGTCCTTAATATGGGAAGACAGCAGGGGATGACTCCCCAGTCACACCCATTGAAGGAACCTGGGAAGGGGTGACATGGCCTTGACTTCACGGAGAAGTCCTTCTGCAGTTTCCTTCTAGCAGGACTAGTCAGGGCTCATCCAGACTTGCTCTTGCCCCATGTGTAGTAAGCACAGATCCGAGAGGTTTTGTCCTTGCCCTGTCAGTTTTCCCAGGAAAACACAACTGTTACTGATAAATTGGAGCCAACGTCAACCCAGAGAAAATCCAATTGATGTTTGCTCCAATTCAGTTTCCAATTCAGTTTCCAATTCAGACCAAAAACCAAAACCAGCGCTGCAGAACCCAACAGCGCTGGAAACGGTAAGCTGCTCTACCCAGAGGCTGGCAACCTTAAACAATCTGGCAGGTTGTACAAAACCCCGCCCTCGCCAAATAAGTTAGAAAAGGATTTCTCGTCAAAGGAAGAACAACTCCTAACAACCTACCTCCAGCAGATTCTACTTTCCCAGGATGCACTAATTGAAAGACTATCGATCATAAGGAACTCCCTTCCACCTCTAGCCCCGCCTCCTCCCATGGAATTTAATTACATCAATTGTAAATCAAAGCCTTTAACTAACGAGGAATGGACAACTTGTCGATATCTGGCTCCAGAAGAAATGGGCTCTCCTACACCCCCACCAACAGCCCAGTCCAAATTGCAACAAATCGAACTAGTGGTGCCAGCGCCGGGAATTGGCCCAATCTTCATGGACTGCCGGGGAATCCTAGAAGCTATTCATGCAGAGGAATGAAATAAGGTCTTAGCGGGTGACTGCCTGGACAGACAAATTAATACCCCCAAATTAGCCTTTCCCCCAAAAGGCTCACCCATTCCTCCGCATCGCGGCTCAATCAAGCCAAACCCAAAGGACCCAAGGAATCAGCAGCAGAAAACAGCTATGAGTGCCTGGAATCTAAAAACCCAAGAACCAACTACTGCCCTAAACATCATCTCCTGGAATGTTGCCGGCTGGTCCAGATGCCTCTCCCATTCTACAGACATTCCCTTTTACCGTCAAAACTTTAATATCATCGCTCTCCAGGAGAAGTGGGCGGCCAAAAATCCATCACTGGAAGGATACTGCACATATGTAGCAAATCTGATGGGCCTGTGCACATCGCTGCTCTTCACAAAGTTTGACCGTGATAATCGACACCTGAAGCAGATATTGCCTGGAATCATGCAATCATCTCCCTTAATCGTCTGTCTTAAACCAAACCCTCTTGTGGCTGTACTTACATGGTGCACTGGTCATTTGTGATCTCTCCTGCCATGAAGTGAGTTGAGTTATTACCTTGCTTCAGTAATTTGTTGGCAACCTGAAGACGCACAGGCTATAATATGTCCAGAGGCTACAGACGACCTGATCCCCATGAAGTCTGAACTGTCATGAGCTGACTTTTTAATAAAGATATATGAAAAATTGTAATAATAATAATAATAATAAATTCAGTTTCAGTTTGGGTTTCCCTGGGGGAAAGCGGCAAGGGAAAGTCTGGATGAGATCCTAGTGGAATCCAGCACAGGGATTTAAAAAATTTCTGTGCATACCCTATGCTTCTGATGAATAATCACATTTCATCTGAAAGACCTGAGTGCTAAGAGAACAACCTTGGTCTATAAGATTTTTGAGGTCCTAGCAAAATGCAGAGAAACTGCCTAAGGCCCTAACGAGATTATAGCTTTTTTTATTGTAATAACGTTAGTCTCAATCAGGGCTTTTTTCAGCTGGAACTCACTTCCAGCACCTCTCAAGTGGGCACCATTGCCATTCCAAGAGAGCAAGAGAGATGTTCTTGGTGAGTTCCAGTACCTCTTTTTCTAGAAAAACAGAACTGGTCTCAAACAAACATTTAAATTGAGGCCTGCCAGAATCTTGCATGGATGCATAACCAGGTTCCAGCTCATGCACAGAGAATGTAAGTCCTAAACCAAGTCTGATCTGGAACTGCTCCACATTCCAGTATGCCAGAGTGGTCAGGAAAACACAAAGGGACCCCAATTTCCCCCTATTAGCATGTTGATCAGTGGTGTAGGATATGGTGAAAAACTGCATCTTGGATCTTGATACCACAATCTCTTCTCTGCTTCTCACTGAACACCTGGTGCTCCATGTTTTATTCTACAGCTGTGGTGATGGATGCTAGACATCAAAATGAGTGATCTTGTGACAATGTACACATAGCCAACTTTGTGAAGTATGGCAAACGTCATGTGCTCCTTTCTCTGCATGAAACATGGATGAGCACACAGAGACTATCGCTGACACTAGTGTTCCACTTGCACACCAGTGTTGTACTTTCTGGGCAGAGAAAAGAGATGAAGATTACCTCCCTAAGGCTGCAACTGCACTGACACAAAACATGTATAGGATTGTGCTGTAAACCATTCACCAACTTTATTTCTGCTTTTTAATACAATATTAAGACCCGTTTTTAGATCTTCCTGTCTCCAATTACAATGGTTTGACACCAGTGCCTAGGAGGAGCTTACTCAGCCAGCAAAGCACATTATGTGGCACAGCCAATTTGGCATATGAATTCTACAGTGCTGAAATAAGTTGTTCAATTTATTGTTTTATATCCAGTTTTTTACAGGTCTGGTTTGGATTTTGTCGTAATTTTCAGCATGTGTTAACAACATGCTTTTCTTCCAATGATCAGAACAGCAACTCTATATTTCGTCTATAGTTGTTGATCCCTGAAAATTATGTAGACTTTTTTTCCCTTTGTTGATTTTCTACTCACAGTAACTTCCAACAATATCAAAGAGGTTTACAAGAGTCAAGTGATTTATCCCAAACAACTTGTGAAGCAACTTTATTAATGAAATCATTAATATTTACTTACTGATTTAGTGAATCCCTAAGGGGTCTAACATTAAGAACCCACATTAAAATTACTGAAACAATTGCTGAGAACAAAAGAGGAAAACCACAGCAACAAAATTCAAGGAAAATCAAAATGAACATTAATAAATCAGCGGGCCTCATGAACAGAAATGGGAACCGAAATATGCTTTACACCTTGGAGAGGACAAATGGCAAAGTCAGCTTCCATCTTCAGTTTCCCCCTTCCAAAACTTCCCTCAGAAGTGGTTCCAGGTGCTCACTGTAAGATTAGGTAACTTTTAAGAATTAGTACCTGAATTTGCTTCCCTTCTTTTTTACTTTTGTATCATCTCGGATTGATGGTAACGCTTAGAACAGGGACTGGTTGGCTTTTTAAAACTTTGTCCACCAGTAAACTACAGTACTTAGAAAATGTCAGAAACAACAAGAAGAAGCAGGACTAAGATGTGGAGATATGCTCCAGAGATCCAGACCGTGGGGAGCCCCAAGAAATTAATAAATACAGTTTGGACTATAATTTCATCTTTTTTATTTTAATTTTTTATTTTAATTGGATATTATGATTGGATGCTGTAATGGGAATTGGGGTTGCTTGTGCGTCAACTGCAAACTGCTCCAAGCTGGTTGTATAGCTAAACCTTTCCCTGGTTTGACAGCCCTTACAACGCGACTGTCTCAGTCACTGGCAGAATCCGTCAGTGGGCGTTTCCTAAACTTCCTCCAACATAAAAATTCCTTGACTCCAAGTCTCCTCCTAGATTCTCCGCGCGGAAGCTTTCTGCTCAGCGTCGGCGTGCCAAGCAGAGGTCCTGTGCTCTCTCCGCTGATTTCACTGGAAGAGTCTCGGAGCCTCCCCTCCGCAGTACTCTCAGCCTCCCCTTCCTCCCTGGTGTCCCCTGGATTTCCTTCCCCAGCGGAAGCTCTCTCTCTCTCTCTCCTTGCTAGTTCCCTCCCCTGCATCATTGGAGCGTCTTACCTCTCCTCTCGCCTCTGATGGCAGTTCCCTGACAGATATTTAATTGGATGTTTTTTATTGGAAAATCAATAAAAATGATTTAAAAGAAGAAGAAGAAAATGTTAGATGTTGGATATAACAACAGCCAGGAACAGCAACCAGGAAGCCTCCAATGTCCTCCGAAACAATACCATCATGCCCTGCCCTGCATTTTGCCATAATAAAGGTGGCAGCCCTAATAGGGAGCATTAAAGGAGATTTCCTCAGGACCTGCTCCCCCAAGTTTGTTTGCTGTGCCTAAACAGCAGTTTTGATATTTTCTTGATAGGGAAGTTTGGCTCGCAGTTCAGAGCCAGTGAGGTCAAGTCATCTGCCGTGAAGGTATTATGGTGTGTGGGGTTCAACTGTATAGGCTAGGTGGAGTCCATCTGATGGATATCAGCAAAGACCTCTTCCTCCTGACCTGCAGAGGAGCTTCAAGAGCACCTCTTGGGGTGGGGAAATGGGGCTCCATAGAGATTTGTCTCCTTTCAGTGGCAGTTTAGGTGTGGGAAAAGAAACAGTTTGGTTCAGCCTCGTGATACCCTTTAGGTAGTGATGTTAAATTCTCGAGAATAATCTTTCGGAGAATTTTCTCCAGAATAATCTCGATTAATGAGGTGTGTACATTTAAAGATTAATGAGGTGTGTACATTTACGACACAGAATTGACAGTTTGTGGAGAATATTCTCTGAAGAATATTTTCACCTCACATCACTACCTTTAGGCACCTTTCAGGTGATGGGTCAGCCCAGAGGCTCATTTCTCAGATTATGTGGCTCAGAGGGTGAGACCAAACTCCCTCCTCTATCTAGGGTTCTGCAATCCTGGGAGCAGGGCTGTCTTAAGCATAAGCGGCGCCGGATTGCAAAGATCTGCCCAACGCCTCCCCGGTTGCCCAGTCCCAGGTGCGCAGGAAAGTGGAGCCGGCCGGCCACCTCAGAGTCTCGCTGGCTCGGTCACCCCCAAACTCGCAGTGCAGAGCCGCCCACAGCAGAAGAGCCCACCACGGCACTCCGACCAACGGGCGGGCTCTTTCCCGAACTCAACTCTCGGGCCCCAAACTCTTGGCCTGGCGCCTGGGTGCCCCACACCCCTAGTGCCTATGGGTAAGACAGCCCTGCCTGCAGAGGGGGTGACAAGGTCAGGTCTCCCTTCTCACCTCCAGGCTGTGGCCCAGGAATCAGGGCAGGTGAGGGAACTGTGCCCTAATTCCTTAGGGAAGAGCAGGTCACTCAATGGCTATAGTTACCCAGTTAAGTTAGTTTCCACCCCATAGTCACACCCCCCAGCTGCTGAGTTTAATGCAGGAGTAAACCCTAAAGAAATCCAGAGTAGAGTCCCTAAGACGGTCGGATGGTATCTTGTACAGCTCCTTCTAGCAACTCCTGCAGCCAAGCTAGTGCCCAACGTCTTGCTCTGCTTTCCTTGGGACCCCATCAGCAAAGCTGAGAGCAGGGTCTTGTCTTGTGAGCAGGCCAGGACCTCCATGCATACTGACCAGGCTTGCACCCTGAGAAGGTCACTTTGGTGCTGCTAACATAGGCATTTGACTTCACAGATGGCAACAACAGTAGGTCTGAGGGCGCTGTTGTTGCTGTTGTTTTTTAAAAAACCAACAGGTTGTAGCTGCTGGAAGCAACTAAAGCCCAGCAACTATCACATGCATTGAGAAACGGGTGGGTTCCTTGGAGTCTGAGAGTGACAAGGCATGGTGGCATTCAATTCTTCTGAAGAACTTTCTGGAGGAGGCAGCCATCTTTTTTCCATACAAAGTCCCAGGAACATTAAAAGAGAAGGCTGGATTCAGGCCAGCACCTCCAGTTACCATAAATACACCCCCTCCCATACAAAAATCGGAACGCCTTTGTAAGTGTCTTTCAAAATTTCTCCGATGTTTTCCTCAAGCAGAACAACCTCTCAGTTCACACTGAAATTTTGCTTCAAGCAAAATCTGGAGGCTACTATGAAAACAAAACATTGAAGCATTGCATCAAGGATTTCTCTTTTTAAAATAAAAAATAAAATGCCAAACCAAAACTTAAAACAAATGTCGTGCAGCTAGTTTCTTAAACCAGTTTGTTTAGGCCAAAATACTTTCAAAACAGAACTATAGCCAACTATGAGGCATATCCTGTTAACTGCTAACACCTTGTCAGTCGAAGCCAACTTTAAACTCCTACGTGTGTTAAACAGGAACCATTTCACAGCAGTGCTCTATGGCTAGGACTTTATGTAACTTCAGGGGATAAAAAGAAGAGTAACGACTCTGAAAATATAAAGAAAAGACAAAGCTAGCTTTGAACAGCATGATTCTTGTTGGAGTAGAAATAGCCCTGATGGAAGATGTCTGATATTCCAATCCAAACAGAAATGCTGTGGAAAAGTCTGCAATCAAACAAAATGTTCAAGTAAATAAGCAGTCCAATCCATGCCTGCCCGGGGTACAATGGGGGTAGCAAATGAGATTGCTCAGAAAAGATTCAGCCAATTTATTTGTTCTAATATTATGAACTAATGGCCAAAGTTTCTTCATCCTTCTTATGCTAGCGTGCAATCTTTTTGTTAAGTTGTGGATGAACATATCAGACGACACAGTGATTCTTCAAACAGCTCTTGTTTATTCACAGGCCAGGACAGAACTGAACTGAAGGGTTCAGTCAGCCTGCTTATATAGAGCTCCAGTACAACGTTACTGTAACAACTTTCTGTAACTATCCAATCACTGAACGTCACTTTCGATCCCTTATTTGCATAACTATCTACAGTATCCCCCTGCTGGCCCAGGGTGAGAACTTCAGTACATAACACTTTTAGCCCTGGGGAGGGCATCCCAGGGCCAATAGCATATATTAGAGGACTTTCTGTCCTGCTGGAAGTAGTGGTGGACCTGGGGGGTTTCAAATTGCATTGGCGCCCTATGCAATGCCAAAGTTCGGCACCCTCTGCCTCTCACCTTCCATTCTACATCATAGTTGTGGCATCCACTGTGGCGCTCCAGTGCAACCAAACCAGTCACACTCCCCTATATCCGCCTCTGTTAGAAGGGGCAATCCAGTGACATATTTCCCATCCTTGCTAGGGCATGGATCACTGTGACAAGGCTCCTCCTGTCCAGGAACACCCATAGGCGAGAAGCAGCTCCTTGTCAATTTGGCAGCAAAGATGACTCAGGAGCACCCCGAGTAATGCACCTGCTCCTTCAGGGACACTGCAACCCCACAAAGAAAAGAGAAATTGCTAAATTTCACAGGATTCCGATTCAGCTTATTAGCCCTCATCCAGTCCACAAATGGTTCAGAACATGCATGGCTACATCTGACACAGATTTAACAGAGAAATAGAACTGGGTTTCAGCCACATAATGATGACCAATGGTACCTCAATCTCTGGATGCCCTTGCTCAGTACTAGGGGTGTTGAATAGCATCAGATACAAGAAGAAAGCCCTCAAGATCCAATCACCCAAAAGCCATAGTCTGGAAGAGTAGTCTTCGAGCACCACTTTCAGTCCTCCAGGTAGCAGCAGAACCACTGCTGTAATTTATAAACTAAGAGTGCAAAGTCAGGATCCTTTCACCGTTAAGACCAACTATGTGTCACATCTCAAATGATATTGTGCATAAGAGCACAAGAACCGCCTTATTGGATCAGACCAGAGTCCATCTTTTCCAGCATTTTGGAAAGTATCCTAGCAAATAGCTATTTGCTTGGATTAGAATATCCATTGGAAACTGATTCACTGTTGATCATGCTCTGACTTCCACCCAGCTCTGTTTTAGAGATAATATTATCTACAACACAATCTGCTTTTAGCCCCATAAAATGCTGGGTTGGTGGGGGAGACAGAACACATTAGGTAACAACAATGGCTGTTTCTTGAAATTTCTGAGCTCCAATTTCCTAGTCTTTTTGTCCTGGTTTCACTTAATTAATAGCAAATTAAGTTCACCTAATTACGACCCCCATTTCATTACAGTACTTACACCATGACAGAATAAAAAATGGCCTGTAATAAAAAATAAAAGACAAATGAGTCCCTATTTGAAGCACTGGGGCTGCATTTTAATTCCTTAGCACCTGAAAGTACTTAACCAAGGAAGGCAAAATTAACTGGTAGAATCAATGCCTTGGTTTTTCAATAAACCAGAGTTAACTTGAGGCTTTTTAATTAAATGCTAAGAAGCAGTTTATTACACTCGCTGGAGCTGGTTCTTTGTAACGTTAAAAGTGCAGATCCTTTCAAGCAGTTGAAACATTTTTCTATCCTTTTCCCGACAGCACAGAGGTGTTGGCTTGTTTATATTTAGCTCTCGACAGTTGTTAACGAATTACTTTTGCTCAAATGAAATATGCTGTTATAACCCAGAAAATATACAGTGTATGCATAGATATTGAATACAGTACATAATAAAACTGTTCATGCTACAGTAATTATGGCCGCGTCAACGCTTTTCGTTACAAACTCCATTTAAGGCTAGGCCATAAAATCTTATCCTGGATCCTGGCCACCATATATATGAAAGCAAATGGACACATAAAGTATTTTATAATTTTTAGGGACT
Organism: Podarcis liolepis; assembly: GCF_965112155.1. Classification (NCBI taxonomy): domain Eukaryota; kingdom Metazoa; phylum Chordata; class Lepidosauria; order Squamata; family Lacertidae; genus Podarcis; species Podarcis liolepis. The sequence goes on from NC_139556.1 coordinate 6,542,423, forward strand.
TGTTTTGCAGCTGGAGAATTTTAAAAAACAAATTTTGATATATGAACGGAATTTGACTAGCAGCCATGGGCATACTGAAAGCAGGTCAACATTTAAAACATCTGAGATTCAAATTTCAAGAAACCATGCCTGTAACAATGAACCTGTCTTCACCAAGGAAACAAGCAACATTTTAAGCCTGTGTTATAGATCTGAAAGCTTCTGAAAACATTGGTGAATGTGGCCAAGGGGTTGTGAGTCTGCTTCAGTCTTTCCAAAGACACTGTGTAGAAAGTCAGACTTCTTTCAGGGATGTGGCCTGCAGGGGAAGAGCTGTGTGAACAATGCTGCAGAATGATGGCCTAGGAAGGGAAACTTGTTATTGCTAATGGACATTTGGTATCATTGGTGAAAGTGGGTGGGCCAGGGCTGCATTTTGTAGCTGCTGTGCCTACACAGTACCTGGCAGCCTGACCATTGATAACCCTTGTTGGAAGCGACTCTTGTTGATGCGCAACTCTGTGAAGCCACAACCCCAAGCTCTGCTTCTATCACTGCAAATAGCATTCAGTCAAGGCACAGTTCCTTTCTCAGCTGCCACTTTGGGTGATGGTGGCTGCGTAGTGTCTTCATACGCCTGCCCACACACAAGCCATTGGCTTGTTCTCCCATGGAACTGAATGATCAGCCCTTGGTCAGCTGCCAGATATAGCCAGAGGAGTACATTTGGTACACCAGGTCAAAAGATCCAAGCACTGCCCCCCCTCCGTACAGTATGAATCACTCCTAGTTTTATGCACTCAACTTCTGCCTGTCATAATATTCATCAGAGTCTGAGATTTAATAAGGAGTCATGTTGTGGTTTCATAAAGATTGTCTACAAAACCCTTACACTGACTTTTAAGTCTAACGAAGAAACAAAAATGACACAGTTGAACAAATGCTAAGGTGGGGTCCTATCTCAAGCTATCACAACCATATTCAAAGCACTGATTTTCACAGAGTCCTCTTGGATCTTTGCCTCTGAACCATTTTTCTGGGTTGTATCCAAACTGTGTACTAGGCAAAACAAAGTGGACATCTGGACATGTACACAACACAGGCTACTTAGGCAATCAAAAGTAGTAATATCACTTCCATACGATGTGCTCATTCTCCAGATGCTTGTGTCCATTTGCATTCCCTCCAAAATCAAACAACTCAGAAAGCCCTCCAGTAGAAATCCCATTGCGAAACGGTACATGTTTCTTTCATTTGTTCAGAAGTAAATTTGATGGTAACACTAATATTATAATACAGTGTTCAAGTATGACGCACGCCTAGTGATATGCACCATGTGAATGTACTTTGCTGATATCTGAAAGACTGTTTCAAATTTATTGAGCTGGAAATTTAACATGCATGCATTTGACCTCAACCTCGGACTGCATCCAGGATTGTTGGCCAATTTGTTCAATTTTACAAGTTTTATTATGCAACACCGACACAGGACAGAGCTCTCAACTTAAGGAAGGGGGAGGGGGGAGGAATAAAAACACAAAGTATGATCCAGTGAGCCAAGGGAAGTAGGGGGTCCCCCTTGCAACATATATTTAAAATTCTGGCATATATTATGCTTGAGCTTAAGGTTTATACTGTTGAAATTTCCATGAATCTGATTCAAGGAAAAGGTGTTCCTTATAAAAGAGCACGTTCTGCTATTCATGTTCTTCTTGCTACTATACAGCTTACATTTAACAGAATCAACAGGCTTGGCTATGGGCAGAAGAAGTGATTCTCCCTCCGCAGATAGCTTCCCCATCTACGCCACATCTACAATCACTGCAGTGATCCAAAGCTCACACACTACCTATGGACCCCTTAATTATTGTGAGAATAAAAATAAAACCCTTTCTTATATCCTGCAAGAGACACTGATTATGAATTTCTTAGCAACTACAAAATTATTTGTGTTGAAGAACTAAAAAGTCAATTATTTTTCATTGGATCTATATGGTACATTATGGAATATGGAACACAAACTCAAGCTTGGAGAGCAAGCAATCCTTCCCTAATCCTAGTCCCAGATTAAATGACATCATAACAGCAGGTGAGGGTCCAATGTGATCCCTTCCACATAATAGAATTCTGGCCATGTGGTTTGTGTGGAATCTGTGGCTCCAAAATATTCCATGATTGTTGACTGATTGGGTGACTATCATAGGAGAGGTCGGTTCGTAACAGCACCCAAACCGAGTGAATCAAGTTTCGCTAGATGGACATAACAGAGGAGCAACCAATGTGATTCTTGTCCACACAGCAGACAAGGCTGGAAGGCTATTGATTAGAAACATGTTTGTTGTGTGCTTTTTAAATCATTGTTTCTCTGTGTTTTTTAATCCATTGCAAGCAATCTTAAAAAGCAGAGATGTCACCTTGCCAACAAAGGTCCGTATAGTTAAAGAGCTGGACCATAAAGAAGGCTGATCTCCGAAGAATTGATGCTTTTGAATTCTGGTGCTGGAGGAGACTCTTGAGAGTCCCATGGATTGCAAGAAGATCAAACCTATCCATTCTGAAGGAAATCAGCCCTGGGTGCTCACTGGAAGGACAGATCCTGAAGCTGAGGCTCCAATACTTTGGCCACCTCATGAGAAGTGAAGACTCCCTGGAAAAGACCCTGATGTTGGGAAAGATGGAGGGCGCAAGGAGATGGGGACAACAGAGGACGAGATGGTTGGACAGTGTTCTCGAAGCTACCAGCATGAGTTTGACCAAACTGCGGGAGGCAGTGGAAGACAGGAGTGCCTGGCGTGCTCTGGTCCAGGGGGTCACGAAAAGTCGGACGTGACTAAACAACTAAACAACAACAACAACAAGCAACCTAAGAGCTGTTCACAGTTAGCCACCATGCGGAGACTAAATTGCAGCAGAGCAGGGCTCTACCTGCTGCCCCTGTACCTGCGGCTACAAAAGAAAGAGGACCCCTAAGCAGAGGGTGCCATTAATGGTCACACACAGTGGGCAGGGCCAGCTGTGCAGCTCCATTCTCTGTCTGTGCCTGTAGCCTTCACATGGATGGAGTCTATCTTCCAAAGAGGGCCCTGGAGTTTTAATAATGTGACAAGGGATAATATTTTATTTATTTAAATGTTTTTTGAAAGCTGCTTGTGATTTATTTACAACATCTGTTAAGTAACTGCACTCTCTCAATGTAATTATATTTTCCTGGTTGAGGGTTTGTTTTTAATAAAAACAATTATTAGCCCTGTATCTGGGAAGACTTGAACAGACTTTGTACCTTAAAAGAAGCAGAGCCCTCCATCTTAATCTGTGGTTATAGGTCTACAGTGCAACAGAATGGGAAAAAGTAGACTGATGGTGTGGTAGAGTGGATTGCATCAGTACAGGTTGATACTGGGGAATATTAGTTTTGAAACCTTCCTCACATTTATTTTATTTCTTTAAAAATTCAATTCCATACTGCTACCAACAATACCAACAATACCACGTGCAAAATACATGAGAGGGGTCTAAGTCTGATCATAGCTGTCAAGTGTTCCTTATTCCAGCGCCATGTCCCGCTGCTGTCCCTTATTGATGGATGTCCCTTAAATGTCCCTTAAATTTCAAAGGAAGCAGCTCCTCTCCCTCCCTCCCTGCCGGCCAGGGAGGAGGGAGGCTCCAACTGTGTTGCTTGGCTGTGTTGCTCACCCAATAAGAAGTCTAAGAACGACTGGGGGATGGAGCTTGCATGCCTTGTGTGTGGCTAGTTAATGCAAGCTGAGGGGGTTTTTTGAATGCTGGATGCCATTTTGTTGCACGTGCTGCTGCAAACTTTGCAGTGCAAAGCCAGGCCGGGGAGCCATCTTAAGTTGAGGCTGCATAGGCCTTGTGGTGCATGTGATTCAGATTCTATTCATTTGAACCTCTGGTTACAAAGTTGGTTGGACAGTGTTCTCGAAGCTACCAGCATGAGTTTGACCAGACTGCAGGAGGACAGGAAGATTGGAGTGCCTGGAACAGGTGAGGCTGCAGGTCCCTTATTTTGGCTGCTGGTCCCTTATTTTCAAGGCTGCTGGTCCCTTATTTTCAAATCTGTAAGTTGACTGCTATGCAGTCTGATCTGCACTTCTTCTGGCACAGGAGTAGATAAGAAACAGCAGCCTCTCCTACATTCTCATGTGGTACATGCCATTCTTTCATCCCATCCCCGTTTCTTGCTGTTCTGTTTATAGGCCACACACCGCTTTGAAACTTGATTTCCTCTGTCTAATTTCATCTGAACATATTTCCTTAAAAGCCAGGGCATCTGAAGCGAAAGCTTTGAAGCAAGGATTCAGAATGACTGTGCACTTTGGTCAGGTTCAGTTCAGTTCATGTTTTAGGGGGGGGGGGAGAGATCTGAATGTTTGGCTGCCTATCCCAGGAGCCTTCTTTGCTTATCCCAGTGTTATCAGGAAATTGTGCAGGAAACACACACACACACACGAGACAGACAGACAGAGAGAGAGAGAGAGAGAGAGAGAGAGAGAGAGAGAGACTTTCCAGTAGCATCTAGTCACTCTGTTATTCCAAAGCCAATAACAAAAGATCCCAGCCCGAGGCAATAAAAGTTAACCATTGTGTAAGTACAATTCTTGGCCAGGGGTCAGCAAACTTTTTCAGCAAGGGGCTGGTCCACTGTCCCTCAGACCTTGGGGGGGGGGGCGCGGACTATATTTTGAGAGAGAAAAATGAACAAATTCCTATGCCCCACAAATAGCCTAGAGATGCATTTTAAATAAAAGGACACATTCTACTCATGTAAAAACACGCTGATTCCCAGACTGTCCATGGGCCGGATTGAGAAGGCGATTGGGCTGGATCCGGCCCCTGGGCCTTAGTTTGCCTACCCATGATTATTGGCTACCCAAAGATAGGTCAATTTTGATTCCAGCACAAACTCCATTAGTATATGCAGAACCAGTGGGGAAAGGAAGCTTCCATGTGGTACAAACAAGATAGCTATTTATTATTAAAGGCTTATCTGCATGAGGGGGTTTATGGGTCATGGATGTACCCTAGGGATTTATGAATATCCCTTGATACCCACCTAGCAAATGCAGAAAGTCAAGACTGTGCATTTCTGGCTCAGTCCAAGCTGCATGGAGCACGGATGGATATACAAATCCTCCACAGCACATTGTGCATGGCTCTCTGGGCCATGTTTCATGGACTTCCTGTTAAGCAAAAAACACAGGACATCGGTTCCCTCACCAAATCACCAGAGTGGGGGAAATAAGCATTGTCCGCCACCTGGTACTTGACCACACAGTTGGCTCTGGAATCCTCCTTATAGTTCAACCTCTTCACAGAGGGGAGGCAGAACATGGTTACGATGGCACTGATGGCAATAGGAAGGCAATAGGAAGGCAGTGAATAAGTACTGCATCCTTTCAGCCTTAAAGGCCCCCGAAGGTGGCTGACAACAGCTGCTGACCCACAAGAACAATATACAACAATGATATAACACACAAAAGCATAAGCACACACTACAAAACAGAGCTGGACCAAAGCAGTGCAGAAAGCAGGCTTAAGAATTTTGCCTAACATCTGCCTAACTAAGCCACTTCCGAGCTGGAGAGGAGGTGGGGTTGCGGGCCCACCCCCTCCCCCCCACGGGGGCTGGCTTACAGCCCCCGCAAGAGTAGGGGAATCCTCGGGCGTGTCATCACCCCGGCCAGCCAATCGGCGGGCCGGGGAGGTGTGGCCTAGTACATTTAAGGCTGGTGCGCCCGGGGACTTTCCTCTCTTCCCCGTTCCAGCTGCTTCAGTTTCCCACCCCGCCCTCCCTTAGGTCTAGCCATCTGACCTTGCTATGGATGCGTTGGTCGCCGCAAGGGGCCTGGTAGGAATTTTTCCACTTGGCAAATTCATAAGCCACCTGGTTTTTTCGCCTACCTCGTAGCAAACCTCACAACTTTCCCGGTATTGGCGGTTAGGCATTGGCAGGGGTTAATTGTTATGCAAATGAAGGGGGGAAGGAAGCGCCATCACCTTCCCCCAAAGCAAAGTGTAGTGCGGTAAAGGACTCCGGGGGGCATTGCCCTGTCCTAAGCCTATGGAGGTGTGGGCCTAAGGCACGCCCCCGAGCGGTGACACCTGGGAGATCCTAGTTGGCGTACTTCAGTAGGACTCCCCCGATTGGTGGTTAACCCTTCCCGGTTTTCCCGGTGGTTAACCCTTCCTGTGTCTTCATCTCACAAGGGGGGAGGGGCCACGCAAAAGCCTGCCTCAAAGAAGGCCACATTCCTGGGCATACCTATGGACTTCTGCCACCAGTGGGAAAAGGAACTCAGTGGCATAGACTATGATCCAGACAAATGTGTTGAGGTACCCAAGTGGTTTGAAGCTGAGCTGGAGGGCTGCAGGCCAATCATCCTATGCATTCTGGCATATACGTCACCCAGGAATAACAGCACAACCACCCCTATATAATTATTAGCAGAACTGGGTACATGTTTGTATCTTCACATTGGAGACGCACTTATATGGCTGTGGGGCACCATTATGTGACGGCTGCTTGTTTTGTTGAAAGTAAACCTATGTGTTCTTTTTTAAAAACTTCCTTTCTGTTTAGTCCTCTGCCCTCTTGCTCAAAACAACAATTGCCAAAGATGGAGACACATGTGATACTTCGTAAGTGTTGTTGCAGTGAAAAGCACTCCTGTGAAATTAGTATGGCTCCTTGCTGGGGAGTAATGCATTGACTTCTATTGAACACCAGCAGATGGAAATATACATGTTCCTTAGAAGAGAGCTTATTCACCACATTTCCCACACTGTATTCCATCCTCTTCAAATCACAGTGCAATTAAATCTTTTCCGTATCAGCAGCAAGGATCAATGATCATTCTTCACACACAAAGGAGCCAATATCACCCAAAGGCCACAATTTGCGGAATGCACCGTGTAATACGGTTTTATCCGAGATCAAAGGAAAAAAAATCTGACAAAAAAGATGAGCAGTTAAAATTATTACTACTCAGATTCCCTTCTTCCACATCTGCTGAAAGTCATGCAAAGCCACTGCACCAATGGGTAAACATTTCCAACCTCATATTTTTGATGCAAGCACAATTTTTGAATATAGGAGCATAGATGCTGGCACATCACCTGATGTGGGCTGGTGCAGCATGTCTTCAGAATATTTTGAAGCACACAAAGCTCAAAGTTAAGATATGCATCTACATGTCAAGGAAAATATGCAAAAGGTTATATGCAAAACCGATCCACTTTGCTTTTTGCTAGCTTTCTCCACAACCAGCTATTGAGATGGTAGGCATGCTTATTGGTCACAAACCCATGCAAACCCAGCCACTGCTGTCCTCTTCAGGATAAATGGGATACCAGCACCCCCCCCCCCTTTTACCAAAATAAACTTGAACTAGAAAGGTCAAAGAATATGTGGGGGGCATAGCTAAAATCTTACACTCAAGTTCAAACACAGTTTAACAGTAATTCCACAATTGTAAATGCAAAGTAAATGCAATTTAAAAGCAGCTTTAAACCAAGCATGGAAGACCAAAGAGTCAAAGTTGAGATTCAATACATCTGGTTTCAATATGCAGCGTTTTGCTTCTTGAATAAGTGACTTTAAAAAAAACTGTTGCATTTAAACATTCAGAATCAGCATACTCCCCAAAATACCTTTCATCCTGAATTTTTAAGATATCCTAATTATCTTTGTAGGGAGAAGTGGCTTGTTAGCAACAAGCACTGCTTGAACTAAGTTTATCTTTTAAATGTTAAACTCCCCAACATGTCAAAACAGGCTTGCTTCCAGCCACCCTTTCAGGAGTTTCATTTAATAATAAGTTTAAAAGCCTATTATATTGAAATGCTTGCTTCATTAATCCTGGATAGTCATAAAATTGACAGACTAGAGGCATAATTGGCTGCAGAAACTCGTTACAATCGCTGCCACTTTTTGGTTGGTGAAACTCTGTCGGATGAGAAGCTTGGTCTGAGCACTTTCAACTGCAGCGACGGTGCCAAGCCACTGTGAACATGAAACAGTGAGACACCCACGAGGGACCTGCAGCGCAACCTTGATTCCACTTCATCACGGCAACGGTCTTCAGAGGCTTCCCTCCAAAAGCAAACACCTTTAATTAATTCCCCAGTAAAAAGAAAAAGAAGCAGAATAAGCAGCAGCAAATTTTCTACTTACTATACATGCTGGGTTTGGGTGCTAAGCCGAAAAGGCAGTTCTCTGTAGTTCTCACCTAGATCCAGGCTGTGTTCTAAATTAGCTGTTCATATCAACCGGAGAAGGCTAAGTGACTTTAAAATATGCTGCAGAGATAGAGAGAGAAACCCATGGCACTGGCTCCTAGACAACCATTCTGGACACAATGCTGAACTTCTGTTTGAGAAGAGGATAATGTATTAACTCCCCTCCCTCGTGATAGTCTACCATTTCATCTACACCTGGGTGGATCTATAGAGTCTCATCTCTATTAGAATGTATGGACTCTGTGGTTTTAAATGGGGGGGGGGGTGAGAGAGAAAGAAAGCCTGAGAGAGAGAAAGGCTTGCTGTTGTCACACTTGTTTCCCATTAAAGAGCTGTGCAATAGATTGTGTAACTGTGTACGAAGGTAGTCTGGCTGGCAGATGTGTGCAGCCCCAGTGGAGCAAGCTAGGTTCAAAGCAGATGGCTTAGAGCAGGGCACACAAACAAGATGGCGAAAAAGCTGATGTGATTAAAACAGCCAGCCGCCTGGCTTGCAGTGGGGCTGAATCAAAGTCCCCGAGAACAGCCGTTACCCAACTGAACCAGGATGAGGGGGGGGGGGAGGTAATAAAAAGCAATAAAAGACATGGGATTGGATGGCCATGCTGATCACCTCAGGCAGTCCTTGAATCTTCAGTGTGGAAACTATTGACAATAAACCTTTCTGCGCCTCACGCATCTGTGTGTGTGCTTTAAATCTAAAATCCCCCTGCTGGAATATTCTTAAGAAGCATTGGCTGAAGCAAGGATCAGATGCTACCTTACAAAATAAGGTATCTTTTGGAAGTACAATTAGATAGCTACCTCCAAGAGTTTCCTGCTGCTTGAATCTGGCTCATTTTGCAAAGAAAAAAGAAGCTGCAGGAGTAGCGCTGGAGGTGTCACCAGTCAGTTGTTTTGAGAATGACCAGTGTAGACGGCCAGAGAAAGCAATGGGGGGAATTCCTTAGATGCTGACGCACCACATACAGGGGGGGCAATCATCTTCCTCAAAAGAGCCCTTCGCATGATCATTCCGCAGGTGGTGTGAACCAGCCCCATTATCAGCATGCCTTCTGGTAGCACCTCCATATCTGAAGGTGAAGGCTATAGGCAAAGAGCTGCACTGTATGTGCCAGGACTTCCTGATGAATGTGCAGAAGCTGAGGACAAAGACAGGAGTCATTTGACATTTGGGGAAGGACTGCTTTTCATGAAATATGTGGAGTCCCTTCCAAAGAGTGCTGAGATTAATCTCTGATGTCACTCACCAGATGTGCAGCATGCTATGATGTAGTCTTTGCTGCTTCTTGAAGGAGAGTAGTAAAAGTAAAGGGAAAGGGCCCCTGGATGGTTAAGTCCAGTCAAAGGCAAATATGGGGTGTAGCATTCATCTCGCTTCAGCCGAGGGTGCTGGCGTTTGTCCACAGACAGCTTGCTGGGTCATGTGGCCAGCAGGACTAGACCACTTCTGGCACAACAGAACATCATGACGGAAGCCAGAACGCATGGAAACACTGTTTACCTTCCCGCCACAGCAGAACCTATTTATCCACTTGCACTTTGACGTGCTTTCAAATTGCTAGGTTGGCAGGAGCAGGGACAGAGCCAAGGGAGCTCACCCCATCACACGGATTCGAACTGCAAACCTTCTGATCGGCAGGCCCAAGAGACTCAGTGGTTTAGACCTCAGCGCCACCCACTGTGAGTGCACAACCTTGGCTAAGAAAAATGGTATAAAAACCATTTGATAAACTAAGGCAATTTTGCTTATTATATGCATTTTTACAAATTGATTTTCCCCAACAAAATGCATTTTGTATGTAACTTACACACACGCACACATTTTTATGCACCCATTACCCTACTATATGCATTGCATGGCAAGGTGTTGCCCCTACCATTTGGACCTCCGAATACCAAGAATAAGAGGCATACAGCTATCATTTGGGTGAAATCAGGCCACAACTTTATTGACTACAGATGGAAGAGGTTTGGCATAGGCATTGTGTAGTCCCCACCCCTTTTTCACATGCCTGCTGGAAGAACATAGGTTTTCGGGTCAACCATCTAGGGGTAACTCCCCCACTGGATTGCACCTGGGGAGTGCTGTGTGTCCTTGCCCCTGCCTGGGGATCCCATTTTGGGGGGACGAGGCAGAGGTCACACCCTCCCTTCTGACCAAGAGTATACCTACCCAATGCCTAAACCACAAAAGTTGTGATGATTGCTATGAGGTGAAAACAACAGGGCTGGAGCCATTTGCCAACTGGGAAAATTCCAACCTGGCCCCAGATATGGCAACCGGCTGTGCCATAGCAAGGTGGAGCAGCAACTTGTGGCAGCAGTGTAGGGAGGGAGGGAAATCGAATGAAATGTGTCTGCAAAGCAAGTCATGGGCCTCTGCTACAAGCTGTGTGTGTGTGTGTGTGTGTGTGTGTGTGTGTGTGTGTCAGGCTGAGAACACCCCCTGGTGGCCTGCCCCCATGCCCACTCATGATTCGCCAATTGAGCAAGTGGGCAGGATCCTTTCCCCAGGCAGCAAACTCACCCTGGAGGCTTCCTTGGCTGCCTAGGAAACCATCCCTGGGGCTTCCCCATTGGATCTCAGTGGATGGGGAAAACACTGGCTCACCATGGCGCTCACCAAAGTAGGTGAGCGGAATTTTGATACACATCACTTGGCTGGTGAACTGCAATGCAAAATGTGGAGAGGAGCAAAATTTGAATGGTAGTCAGGCTTTGGTTCACACATTGTTTTAGAAGTGTGAATTAGGTAGATTTACCTTTAAATGAAGGGACACAGGTGGCGCTGTGGGTTAAACCACAGAGCCTAGGGCTTGCCGATCAGAAGGTTGGCGGTTCAAATCCCTGCGACGGGGTGAGCTCCCGTTGCTCGGTCCCTGCTCCTGCCAATCTAGCAGTTCGAAAGCACATCAAAGTGCAAGTAGATAAATAGGTACCACTCCGGCGGGAAGGTAAATGGCATTTCCATGTGCTGCTCTGGTTTGCCAGAAGTGGCTTAGTCATGCTGGTCACATGACCCAGAAGCTGTACGCCGGCTCCCTCGGCCAATAAAACAAGATGAGCGCCGCAACCCCAGAGTCGGTCACGACTGGACCTAATGGTCAGGGGTCACTTTACTTTACTTTTTACCTTTAAATGAGAAGGGGGGCACATTCTCCCCAACTTCATCCCTATTCTGAGCTCATGGGGTCTCACTGCACATTTTAGAACTCTGATCCTTTTAGCAACCTGCTCCTTAAATTGTTTTGTGTGTGTGTGTGAGTCCCTCAATATCATCTGAAAATTATTTTACCAGTCTGTACTCCCTACCACTTTATGGATTACAGCAGTGGTTTTCAACCAGTGTGCCGTGGCACCCTGGGGTGCCTTGAATGATGGTCAGGGGTGCCGTGGACAACACTGGCTTCTGTACCTCTTTCCTTCCTTCCCTCCTCTAATGCTTTCTCATGTCTCTGCCTCCAAAAGGCTTGGACAGCTGTTTGTTGCAGCAGCCCTGGCTACGAGTTCAGCAGGCAAAAGGTGTCTGGGCGGGGGGTGCTGGTTGCCAGGAGCTGAGGTGGCCTCAGAGTAAGCAAGCAAGCAGGCAAGCGAGCCCAACCAGCTACTCCACCAGCCCTGGCTGTTGGGAATGGACAGACAAGTCCCAGGCCCCTGTGAGGCAGTGTGAGGAGGCACCTCTCTTTGGAGCAGGGGAAGGGCAGCTCAGAGACCAGAGGCAGCAGCAGTGGCTGCCCAGAGGACTCACAAGGAGAGGGGAGAGGAGAGGTGGCTGATGGAGCACAAAGGAGCGTGTTCAAAAAGAAGAAGAGAATAGTTTTGGATTTGATATCCCGCATTATCACTACCCTAAGAAGTCTCAAAGCGGCTAACATTCTCCTTTCCCTTCCTCCCCCACAACAAACACTCTGTGAGGTGAGTGGGGCTGAGAGACTTCAGAGAAGTGTGACTAGCCCAAGGTCACCCAGCAGCTGCATGTGGAGGAGTGGAGACGCGAACCCGGTTCCCCAGATTAGGAGTCTACCACTCTTCACCACTACGCCACGCTGGCTCTCACAAAAGAGTGAGAGGCTGCCAGCTCTGAAGTCAAGGGGTGACCTAACTGGGCTCCTGAGCCCTACAGGGGTGCTGCAGAAAGGGAGCCATGGACCCCAAAAGGTTGAAAACCTCTGGATTACAGCAAGCTACAAGAACATCTTTGCACACTGAAAAACGTTATATGAACAGTATTATGTTCCAAATATTTCCACTGTGGCACAAATCGAAGCCACTGGGCACATATGAAGGGCAGTCTTGTGACAAGATAGTTTCCCAGACTTTATAGAATTATTTAACACATACCCCACTTTCTCCACAGAGCTCTAGGCAGCGTAGAAGGTTCTCCCCACTTTCAATTTGATCCTCACAACCATCTGTGATGTAGGTTGACTTAGAGTAAGAGATTATCCCAATATCACCCAGTTAACTTCATGACTGTTGGTGGGTTTGAAGCTGGGACTCTCTCATTCTAGAGCAACGCTCTGACGGCTACACCACACTGGCTCAGCGCACCATGGTAGCTCTTACTCTTATTCACTATAGAATATACAACTAAGCCAAAATGTCTCAGCAAATAATTTTCTGGTGATTGTGGGGTCCCATTTTCAACCAGCCATATGCAATTCTCCAGTTCTTTATTGATTCATAAAAGAATAGAAGTGTTTCCCCCCCTCCTCAACATGGGGGAAAAGTCCCCATACCTTCAGTTATTTTTCAACACCTTTCTCGCATTCCTTCCATTACTTCTCTCTAATTTATGAGGCAGGTGACCAGAACAAGCCCTTCATGGCAGGTGAGGGCATGCCGCCACATTACCATGCAATATTATATTTTCAGTCTTGTTTTCCAGATTGAGCAAGGTCAAGCTGAGAATTTATTGGGTTTTGGAGAAGAAAAATGCCCTTTGTCTTTGTGCTGCCCCAGGGAAAGCTGAGACTCCCACCTGGTCTTTGCCCTGCTTTAAATCTGCAGTTCTGTGCACACATATTTGGAAACAAGTTTAATCAAGATTGGGTGGACTTCCAGGCAAAAATAAATCTACTTTATATTGGAAAGCTGGTGTGTTAAATCAGATTCTTGCTTCCTCAATTTTGTGTCCATTCACTTGCTGCCCTTTCCCATATTATCTGCCTGTCTTCCCCCATTTATGCTTGTTGTGTTCAGGGATCCCATTCTTCACTTCACGGTGGGCTAAATTAGAAGTGATGTCAAATGGGTGAAAGCGGTTAGACAACAATGACAATATATTTAAGGGGTGTGTGGGATTCAGCATGAGAGAAGACGAGAAGTCTTTCTCCCACCATGGTCCTACCAGCAAGATGAGTAGACTTTTACTAAAGTTGGTAAAGGCAAAAGGAAAGGAAGCTGTAGTCTCTGAGTCTACTACAACCATGCATAAACTCTCCAGGTATTGGGTCCCAAATTGATTCTCAGCTTGCTGTTGATCCTCAGTCTATGCATGCACACATATGGGGCAACTCCACATGCAGAGGGAGAGGGTGGGTGAGCTCTAGGGGAAACCACTCAATGAACACCTCAGGAAGTTTTGAAATTGTAGGTCAGACCTTGTGGGGAAGGGAGAAATAATTGGCTCTTAGGTTCTGAGCCTCTTCTCCAGCCTACTTCCTTCAAAGAGGAAGTGGGAGTTCAGCCATCTTGACCTCCCGATAGAAGGTTGTTATCACTGGTCGAAAAACCTCCTCCTCTGCCCTCTCCCACCCCTACTCCAAAATGTGGGCCATCCACTCTGCGAACATACTTGCACACAGATGAGCACTGGGGGTATGTGAGTGCCTTTTGTAACAACCTGCTTAACAACCACTGTTGCCAGATTAAATGACTAATTCATTAGAGAATTTGCTAGGGAAAACTAATGTGTTTTACAGCAGAATTGGAAGCAGAACAGAAGAGCTGTGCAGGATGAGAAAACATTTTCATTAGCTTTTACCACTGTCTCTTCATAGAGGCACCTTAGGGAATTACATCATGGATAAAAAATTCCAGAGCAACCTTATGCAAGGCTTCCTCCCTGGAACTGTCAAAGTTTAGTGGAGGTTTTTTCAAACGGAATAAAACAGTTGTAGTGACTTTACAACATGTGAGTGCTTTTAATTCTTTCAATTACCATTTTAAAAACGTGAGGTTACATTTTACACTATTCAAATAAGAGACGGTCTTGGCATCCTAAGGTGGTTGAATATTGCCTTGTACTTTATCAATCCAGAATTTGTGTTTTAACTGTACTGAAAGTGCAAAATTTTAGCATCTCAGATGCCTTGCAATGAGGATGGTTGCTACATGAAACAACACCTAGAGTCTTGTTACCAAAGGAGGAGCAAGCAGGTGACCATGGATGTCTACAAGCCATATATTGCAGATACACATAAAAGTCTGATAGGAAAAATCCTCAAAATTCAACAATGCAGTAACAACAACAACAAGTTATTATTTATATGCCACCCATCTGACTGGGCTCCTCCAGCCACTCTGGGTGCCTTCTAACAAATTATAAAACCACAGTAAGGTATCACAGTAAGGCATTTTGACTACGCAAAAGCCTTTGACTGTGTCGACCACAGCAAACTATGGCAAGTTCTTAAAGAAATGGGAGTGCCTGACCACCTCATCTGTCACCTGAGAAATCTCTATGTGGGACAAGAAGCTACAGTTAGAACTGGATATGGAACAACTGATTGGTTCAAAATTGGGAAAGGAGTATGACAAGGCTGTATATTGTCTCCCGGCTTATTTAACTTATATGCAGAATTCATCATGTGAAAGGCTGGGCTAGATGAATCCCAAGCCGGAATTAAGATTGCCAGAAGAAATATCAACAACCTCAGATGTGCCGATGACACAATCTCGATGGCAGAAAGTGAGGAAGAATTAAATAATATTTTAGTGAGGGTGAAAGAGGAGAGCGCAAAATATGGTCTGAAGCTCAACATCAAAAAAACTAAGATCATGGCCACTGGACCCATCACCTCCTGGCAAATATAAGGGGAAGAAATGGAGGCAGTGAGAGATTTTACTTTCTTGAGCTCCATGATCACTGCAGATGGTGACAGCTGTCATGAAATCAAAAGACGCCTGCTTCTTGGGGGAAAAGCAATGACAAACCTAGACAACATCTTAAAAAGCTCACCTTGCCGACAAAGGTCCGTATAGTTAAAGCTATGGTTTTCCCAGTAGTGATGTATGGAAGTGAGAGCGGGACCATAAAGAAGGCTGATTGCCGGAGAATCGATGCTTTGAATTATGGTGCTGGAGGAGACTCTTGAGAGTCCCATGGACTGCAAGAAGATCAAATCTATCCATTCTGAAGGAAATCAGCCCTGAGTGCTCACTGGAAGGACAGGTCCTGAAGCTGAGGCTCCAAGACTTTGGCCACCTCATGTGAAGAGAAGACTCCCTGGAAAAGACCCTGATGTTGGGAAAGATTGAGGGCACAAGGAGAAGGGGACAACAGAGGATGAGATGGTTGGACAGTGTTCTCGAAGCTACCAACCTGAGTCTGACCAAACTGTGGGAGGCAGTGGAAAACAGGAGTGCCTGGCGTGCTCTGGTCCATGGGGTCACCAAGAGTCAGACACAACTAAACGACTAAACAACAAGAAGGTATCAAACATTTAAAACCTTCCTATACAGGGCTGCCTTCAGATGTCTTCTAAAAGTCAAATAGTTGTTTATTTCCTTAACATCTGATGGGAGGGTGTTCCACAGGGAGGGCACCACTACCGAGAAGGCATTCTATGTACTAGAGAAATGTGGTACTGAGAGCAGAGCCACAGACACAACTAGAGCCCTGATGGCTCACAGAACCCAGGGCTTGGGGTGGGTGGCTTGATTATTATTTAGTTTCCTTCCATTGCAACTTCAGAGCTGGTGTAGTTTTAAAGGTGTTGTTTGTTTGTTTGTTTGTTGAGGAGGCTCTTGAAAAATAAGCAGGCACAGTATTCTGTGAATCCGCAGTCTCACTTGATATGCCCCATTCCCAGCTGCATAGCTGTTGGAGCACAGCTGCAGAATAGCAACGGTGGCAGATCTTTACAGCACCACAGTGCGGTGACCTAAGAAGATCTCTCTGTCAGTGGAAAGGCCCACCGTGTCCTATAACTTCCAATGCACTCTTCAACTGAGCATGGGATTGCTCGCTAAATTAATTTCCCCTTGAAGTGCTTTCTTAAAGAGAGAGTCAAAAACCATGTTCAACTCTGCTATGTACAGCTATGGACCAGAGTGTTTCTTTGTGTTCACTCATATACAGCTGTGGGAGTTTATCAGCGGCATTAAAAATGATAATGATAATGATAATGATAATGATAATAATAATAATTTATTTATACCCCAGACACTCTTGCTCCAATAATGGTTTGCTCCAAGATACTATAATTGCTATCAGTCCAATTGTGGTTCATTTAAAAGACCCTAAGGTTACTGGCAGTTTGGCATACTTACCGGTAAAAGACATGTTGTTGTTGTTGTTGTTTAGTCATTTAGTCATGTCCGACTCTTTGTGACCCCATGGACCAGAGCACGCCAGGCACTTCTGTCTTCCACTGCCTCCCACAGTTTGGTCAAACTCATGCTAGTAGCTTCGAAAACACTGTCCAACCATCTCGTCCTCTTTCGTCCCCTTCTCCTTGTGCCCTCCATCTTTCCCAATATCAGGGTCTTTTCCAGGGAATCTTCTCTTCTCATGAGGTGGCCAAAGTATTGGGGACTCAGCTTCACGATCTGTCCTTCCAGTGAGCACTCTGGGCTGATTTCCTTCAGAATGGATAGGTTTGATCTTCTTGCAGTCCATGGGACTCTCAAGAGTCTCCTCCAGCACCATAATTCAAAAGCATCAATTCTTCCCCTTCATGGATCACTGCCTTGTTGTGGCGAAGGGGCTTGAATAACTCAGAGAAGCTATGAACTATGCCGAGCAGGGCACCCAAGATGAACAGGTCATAGTGGAGAGTTTTGACCAAACGTGATCCACCTGGAGGAGGAACCGGCAAGCCACTCCAGTATCCCTGCCAAGAAAACTCCATGGACAAATACAAAAGACATGTAAGACATACCAAATAAATGATTTGAATGTTAGTGGTTGAGAACAAAAAGGCAGCAGGCCACTGCCACTGAGGGACTGAGCAGTTCTCTGAGGATTTCAGTTTACCCCTAAATAACCTGTAACAAATGGATGTGGCAAACATACACTTGGGAGCATATTATCTTATGAGTAGACCTATGAGGAGCCCAGGATTGGCTGCAGCTCCTAGGTTAAGCATAGTGTAGAATTGTAGAGATGGAAGGGACACAGAGTGGCTACAGCCTGGGTAGGCAAACTAAGGCCTGGGTGCCGGATCCAGCCCAATTGCCTTCTAAATCCGGCCCGTGGATGTGTTTTTGCATGAGTAGAATGTGTCCTTTTATTTAAAATGCATCTCTTTGTGGGGCCTGCCTGGCGTTTCTACCTGAGTAGAATGTGTGCTTTTATTTAAAATGCATCTCTGGGTTATTTGTGGGGCATAGGAATTCATTCATCCCCCCCCAAAAAAAAATATAGTTCAGCCCCCCCACAAGGTCTGAGGGACAGTGGACCGCCCCCTGCTGAAAAAGTCTGCTGACCCCCTGGGCTAGAGAAACCCAGCCAGAAGGGTGAGGGTATAAATAATAAAATTATTATTATTATTATTATTATTATTATTATTATTATTACTACTACTACTATTATTATTATTATTAAAAATTATCTAGTCCAATCCCCTGCAATGCTGTAATCTCAACTAAAGCATCCATGACAGATTGCCATCCAACCTCTGCTTAAAAATCTCCAAGGAAGGAGAGTCCACCACCTCCCAAGAGAGACTGTTCCATTGTGCAATGTGTAGTATCGACCTGTGATTAGAAGTGTGACCAAAGGCCTTCTTGCAAATTGCAGCAGTTCTCAAAATTTCACAAGACTTGAGAAACTTGGCTCTTTTATAAAACCATATAGTTTACATTATGAGATTATGATCTGCATTGCCTCCTTATTCTAACTCCTGACAATGACGCATCTTTGAGGTCTATGGATTCCAGCTTTAGAAAGATGTCTGGCTTTATAGTTCATACATACCTGATTTTTATTCTGTCATGCTCTAGACATTTTTAAATAACTGTCTGAACTTGTACGAGCATCAGCAACCACACCAGAGAACATTGATTATGGCCATTTGGCAGTCTTCACTCAAGAGCCTGGAGCAAGATGGGAAAACTAAAGCAAATGTTGAATCCCTTTCAAACAGGAAGTTACAAAGGGCCCAGGAGCTGTTTCTCATTGTCCACATTCTCAGGCTACAGTAATTCCCCATTTCACAGTGGCATATTACATGTGTCATTCCATTTATGTCATGGAACCTTACAAGGCAAACTTAACTTATTTAGTAGGTCCAGATTTAGCTGGGAACATAATTTAAAAGCACAGGAAGTTCTTTAATACAAACATCCACCTCTCTAGCCATCCATATTTATGTCACCTGTTATTACTTGGTTCTCTGAACAGCTGCCTGCATCTGACTCACTTTCAACTTGGTTGTCCTTGGAAAGTACTACAAGTGACCTGCTTAGAAGCCAGTGTTTGTTCTCCCCTTAATTATCACAAATCCCTCGGATGCGGGTAATCATTTTCATCTTAGCTGAGCCTGTGCCATGGAAATAAATAGGGAACCAATTACTTGCACAGAAACCACCATACCTTTTCCAGCATCCATGAAACTAACAGGTATTCTCCCATGAAAGCGAAGCATGGTCCACTCTTCCACTGAAATCAGTGTGACTTCAGGTCTAGTTTTCCACTTACATGAATCATCTCTTGATGTCCTGTACCTGGACAGTGGAAGAGTTGAGCTGATTCCGCTGAGAAGAATTGTGTTGGTGGGGGGGTGATAGAATTCTCTCTGTGGTGTTATAGTGGCAAGAGCCCAGCCACATGCATTATACACATATTTTAGTTACAGATAGGTAGCCGTGTTGGTCTGCCATAGTCAAAATAAAAAAATTCCTTCCAGTAGCACCTTAAAGACCAACTAAGTTAGTTCTTGGTATGAGCTTTCGTGTGCATGCACACTTCTTCAGATACACTGAAACAGAAGTTGCCAGATCCTTCTATATAGTGAGAAGGTGGGGAGGGGTATTACTCAGAAGGGTGGTGGGAATGGGAGATTGGCAGATAGCTGAGATGAGCCTGTTGACGACTCTTAACGACTGTAATAGGTCTTACAGGAAAAGGCAAGGGGTGAGAAGGTGAGAAATGGCCTAGTCATGTATAATTAGACAAGAATCCAATGTCCCTGTTCAGACCCGGTCTCTCCATGGTTTTAAGTTCTGTTGAAGCTGCTGAATTGCAACTCATTACCAAACTCCTATTTTAGGAGAAGATATTTAAAAAGCCTACCCTCTGCCTGAACCTACTTAATGTGCTAGCAATATATTTTTGTGAAAGTTGCTGCTCAACACTGTCCATGTAGCCTATACTGAGTCTGCCTGGAAGTTTACCTGTTTTGCTGAACTCTTTGTTGGTGGCTGACCTTACAGTTTTGCTAGCAGCCATAAGTACTAAATCTGAAATCTTTAACATTTTAGTGTTTGAGGTGAGAGAATCTGTGTAGCAAGCCAAATGTGTATTTGTTAACATTTGCCCATAGCTGTGTGGATGCATGAAGGAACACATGAAATAGGAAAAGCACAAACGACAATATGGTTTGTTTTAATTGCTCTTACACTTGGTATGTTTTTTTCATTTGTCTGTACGCTGCTTAGAATCTTCGGTGATCAAGGAGAAATCCATTAAATACAAAGAAATGAAATAATATGAAATGAAAAAAATATGAAAATGTGTATATTTGGTTTCTGCTACAGAAGTGTACAGTAGTGATGTATGGAAGTGAGAGCTGGACCATAAAGAAGGCTCATTGCCGAAGAATTGATGCTTTTGAATTCTGGTGCTGGAGGAGACTCTTGAGAGTCCCATGGACTGCAAGGAGATCAAACCTCTCCATTCTGAAGGAAATCAGCCCAGAGTGCTCACTGGAAGGACAGATCGTGAAGTTGAGGCTCCAATACTTTGGCCACCTCATGAGAAGAGAAGACTCCCTGGAAAAGACCCTGATGTTGGGAAAGATTGAGGGCACAAGGAGAAGGGGATGACAGAGGACGAGATGGTTGGACAGTGTTCTCGAAGCTATGAACATGAGTTTGACCAAACTGCGGGAGGCAGTGGAAGACAGGAGTGCCTGGCGTGCTCTCGTCCATGGGGTCATGAAGAGTTGGACACGACTAATCGACTAAACAACAGAACACCACCACATTAGGAACGTTGTGTGAAACTGATTTGAGAATGAGTGATCTGCAGAGTTGTACTAGACAAGGTTTCTCTGTGCTTGTAGAAAAGGAAAATCAATTTAGAAATGAATCTCCATGGTTGTCCTTCGAATGTGCACATCCATTAGTCTTGAAACATCATATCTCATTTATGGGGACGCAGGTGGTGGTGTGGTCTAAAGCACTGAGCCTAGTGCTTGCCGATTGGAAGGTTGGCGGTTCGAATCCCTGTGACGGGGTGAGCTCCCGTTGCTCAGTCCCTGCTCCTGCCCACTTACCAGTTCAAAAGCACATCAAGTGCAATTAGATAAATAGGTACAACTCCGACGGGAAGGTAAATGGTGTTTCCGTGCGCTGGTCTGGTTTCACCAGAAGTGGCTTAGTCATGCTGGTCACATGACCCGGAAGCTGTCTACGGACAAACGCCAGCTTCCTTGACCTATAGAGCGAGATGAGTGCACAACCCCAGAGTCATCCGCAACTGGACCTAATGGTCAGGGGTACCTTTACCTTTACCTTTTATCTCCTTTATGAAGGGGGCTGTTCCTGGGCAATGAACGTCTTTCCTCCATTGTCTCACCCCTTAAAGATCTTTGCAAACTTGTACAGATGTAAAAACTGTCCTGTTGAACTGGCAAAGCCACAATTATGTTCTCGCTGATGCCTTAGGTAAAGGCTCACCCAAAGACCTTTTCCTGGAATTTTATCCCATGGGTCTCTTCGCTACTAGAAAATATATATATCATTCCAGAGCGCCATATCCTTCTGACACATTCTCATTCATCACCCTTTGACTGTGTAAGGCTGTGGCTCTTTATAGCTCATCAATTCCCAATTACCCAATCAATTTAGCCCCCTTGGGCTTTAACTCTTTCAGTCCTCATAAAAAAACCACTGCATCACTGAAGGCAAGGGTAGTAAGCAGCCCAGCTACTGTTGCAGCTCATACTTAAATGTTTTTTTATTATCCTCTGCCCCTGAAGAATTCACTGGTTAAGGGTGAATTCATAGGGAAAGTGTGAAAAAAAGCAAATCATTTTACGAGCATTATTGCCTCTTTAAACCCTATTATATTATATTATATTATATTATATTATATTATATTATAATTATATTATTTAATTAAATTCTGTTCTGCCCTTCATCTGAAGATCACAGGGTAGTTTACACTATAAAAAAACACAAAAACACATAGCAGAGTAACAAACAAAAACACATTGTTTAAAAGGCCATGGAGGGTTTAATTAGCCTAAGGCCTGGGAAAAGAGGAATGTTTTTGCCTGGTGACTAAAGATATGTAATGAAGGTGCCAGGTGAGACTCCCTGAGGAGAGCATCCCACAAGCAGGGGGCCAACACAGAAAAGGCCCGTCCTCTCATGGAAGAGACCTTAAAAGACACATAACGTTTTCATTGAAGGACAGTCAAACTAAAGGATGTGTCTTTTCTTCAAAGGGGACCTGGAAATTATTCTCAAGCATAATTTCATTACCTGTCTGTCTGATTTACACCTCGGCCTACAAACCAAAGTGAGAAGGAAATGAGAAAGGTGAGCTGGCTACTGCAAAATGTTTTTTTTTAAAAAAATAAATAAATGTTGGAATAATCCTGTCTTGTGAATCCCTGTCTTGTTAATATCACAATACTACAATGCCCAGTTCTGTTACACATCCTTCCAACAACAGCAGTGATGATCCTGACTTGTTTTTAGGAGGTAATTTAATTATTGTTTAATTTTATACCAATATTATATATTTGATGTTAGCCGCCCTGAGCCCGGTTTCAGCCGGCGAGGGCGGGATACAAATAAAAGTTGTTGTTGTTGTTGTTACAGTGGTGCCTCACAAGATGAAATTAATTCGTTCTGTGAGTTTTTTCGTCTAGCGAATTTTTCGTTTTGCGAAGCACAGTGTCGGAAAAGTTTTGGAAAAGCTTCAAAAATCACCAAAGTCTTCAAAAACCTCAAAAAAGGCTACCACACCGCGTTCTATGAGTTGCTCCTCGAAGTCAAGTCACAACTGTATTAACGGTGTTAAGAAAAAGGAAACAAACTTGCAAGACGTTTTCGTCTTGCGAAGCAAGCCCATAGGGAAATTCGTCTTGTGAAGCAGCCCAAAAACCGCAAAACCCTTTCGTCTAGCGAGTTTTTCGTCTTGCGAGGCATTCGTCTTGCGGGGCACCACTGTATTTGCTCTTCAAACTACAGTTTTCAAGAAGCTAAGGATCAAAAATCTTCGAGGCCGTCACTTATGTTTATGACAATGGTTTCCACTACGAGGATTTGTATATTTGTAGGACATCCAACAGTCAGCAAAAGTCAGAAAAGAATAACATTTCCAAGAGGTTACCTAATACTATAAAAGGTGCTCCCCAAATCTCAAGGGATCTGCTGTAACATTTTACTGCTCTGCAGCTACACCTTGCCATGTGCAGATTTATATAAGCTATTTCAAAATCACCAAAAAAGAACCTACAGTATAAAATATAACGGTGAATCACTCCCAGTGCGAAAAATCAGAAACAGGATAGCACCTGTGGTCATGATGTTCTTAACCTTGCATTAAGTTTTTCACCCGCATGAAAATGACAGTTCATTGCAAAGTAGTGTGTGAATGTTAGCTGGAGTTCATAAATTTTTTAGGTTTAATCTTCCGTTGATAGATATTTTTGCTGCATCAATTCTGTCTTGTGGTCAAATGCACCCCAAGAAAGCTATGGAAATAAAATAGATCTCAAACATTTTTTATTAACTTCTTTAATATATTAACATATCACTCTTCATCTACCAGAGTGGTTCATAATATACAAATTCAATACAGTGGTACCTCTGGTTGTGAACGGGATCTGTTCCGGAGGGCCATTCGCAACATGAAAAGAGTGCAACCCGCAGTGGCGCGTCTGCACACGTGAGGGTTGCGATTTGCCTCTTCCGCGCATGTGCGTGATGTCATTTTGCGCTTCTGCGCATGTGTGAGCGGCGAAACCCTGAAGTAACCCTTTCCTGTACTTCCAGGTCGCCACAGGACATAACCTGAAAGAACGTAACATGAAGCAGATGTAACATGAGGTATGACTGTATAACAAAAACCCACATATTTATGTATTAACGCCAAAACAAGCCCCCAACTACAGAAATCAATATAATATACCTGAACTAGGAATTAACAGCCAGCAATCCTCTGGATGAACAGATGGGTCTTAAGAAAGCACTGAAAACTCATCAAAATTGGCGCCTGCCTTAGGACAGAGGGGAGGTCATTCCATAAGCCACCACAGAGAAGGTCCTCTCCTGGGTTGCTCTAATGCCAGCTGCCTCCCAATGAAAAGGGCTGCCTCTGAAGATCTCAGGGTATGGACAAGTCAACATGGGAGATGTTAAGCAGGACACTGTTTCCAAGTTGTTGTTGTTTAAAATAATCCTTAATTGGTAACACTCATTTTCCAGGAAATCAACATAGTTGCAAAGATATCATGAGAGTCAGCTATACCAAACAATGCACATTTACCTACAAGAATAGTGTGCAGGATGATTGTGTTGCATGCATGTTAACAACACCACATATTCCTTTCTGTTTTAAAAAATCAGGGGTTAATTAGCCCACCCCCACAACACACACAAATGACATAGTGTTGTTCTTACATATAACATACAACTTGCGCAGCATGATCATGTGACATAAGCATGATCATGAACTGTGAATTATCTGCAGCAGCAACAAATATGTAATACGTAGTACTCACGCAGTACTGCAGCTACACAAAGTGGGACAAAGTGGTTACACAAAGCACATCATTCCAGCAAATTTTGGCCATTGCCATCTCTGAGCACAGAGATGAAAGCAATTATTGATCCATATCAAACCTATCTGTGTTGTGTGTTATCAGAAGCCGTGTAGAAGCCAACTTCCATCAAATGTCAGTGGGACTGACAAAGAACAACCTATGCCACTCCCAGTAACATTTGAAGTAAACATAACATGGAGCTGGGTCAGGTGAAACACTTACTTTCCACAAAGTGCCAGCCTCCTTTTTGAATATGACAACCTATCAGGTTTTAATCTGAACCCAGGCTCAAGACCAAGACTCTGTCCTCCATGCTTCCCATTCCATGTTCAGGAACATAGCATTCGTACATCTGAGCGCAGTTGATGTGCAAGAAGCATCAAAGAGATATGAGTAACATGTCAGGAATTAGGAGAACGGATTCAGTGCTTCCCCTTTTTGAAGTCCAGATGTGGATGGTGCTTAAACCCGTCTGGCCCACCCAAGGATCATCCAGACCATACAGTCCACACAGGGAAGAGGACACTCTACCGCAGGGCAAGCGGAACCAGGAAATCACTGTCTGGATGAGGTCAAGGAATAAGATGCTGTATATTCAGACTAGCGAAGAATGGGAAGGTTGATGGGGGGAGAGGAGGATGAAACCAGTCCAATTTTGTTAGAGCTATAGATTAAGCTTTCAAAGAAGTGCCTTTGTACAGAGGAGATTGAAAAGTGGGGGAAGGGAGACGGAGAGGAATGCATCCATAATGAACAGGCATTTTGCTTCCTCCCCTGTTCTTCCCCCCCCCCCCAATGTCCTGGTAATCCGTTCTCACATAAAGAATCGGACATATGGCACATCGCAATCCTACTGTGGGAATGTCCACTCTGCAGCTGTGCACCACATCTACACCTCTTCACCCAGATAGCCAAGACTTAAAGAAGATCATCCGCAGATGTCGCCGAGACAATCCGCTCACCTTTCTCATTTCCTTCCCAGTCTGGTTTATAGGCCGAGGTGTAAATCAGACAGACAGGTAATGAACTTAGGCTTGAGAATAGTTTCCAGATCCCCTTTGAAGAAAAATTCACACTGTCTGAGTGGAACGGCATCTTTCTGAATGCCACCAATCAACTGAAAAGTGCCTTCACCACCTGACTGCATGAAAAGGGTTCTGCTACCAGATTTCACTGTAAGTCCCTCATTAATTTCAGGCTTTTTGCTCAGCTATTTCTAAATGCTAACAGAGGAAATAAGCAGATGGGGAGTAGCAGTAGTTGGGACTAAAGTGGCAAACCGATGGATGCAGGAATAAACCCAAGGAACTCAGCAGGACTTTTTACTTTAAGTATATATCCATAGGATCAAGTTCCAAGAGTGTGTTCTGACCAGCATTCTGACCACTTAATTCCACCATTTTCCCTCACAGTTCCATGGGTATCTCAGCCACGCTTCTGCCTCTCAGAATGGCAAGTTTGAGAACAACGAATTTGCACAGTTGTATCGATGTACAAGCGCGGGTGGCACTGTGGGTTAAACCACAGAGCCTAGGACTTGCCGATCAGAAGGTTGGCGGTTTGAATCCCCACAACGGGGTGAGCTCCCGTTGCTCGGTCCCAGCTCCTGCCAACTTAGCAGTTCGAAAGCACGTCAAAGTGCAAGTAGATAAATAGGTACCGCTCCGGCAGGAAGGTAAACAGCCTTTCCGTGAGCTGCTCTGGTTCGCCAGAAGCGGCTTAGTCATGCTGGCCACATGACCCGGAAGCTGTATGCCGGCTCCCGCGGCCAATAAAGCGAGATGAGCACCACAACCCCAGAGTTGGTCACAACTGGACCTAATGGTCAGGGGTCCCTTTACCTTTACCTTACATAGCTAGTATCTACATATAAACCTTACTGATGTACAATCCATAAAAATATATAAATGGTGCAGTGTGCAATTGTTATTATGAGTGAGTGGGATCTTGTTACAAAAGTCTACTGTCTGCTCTCCTGCTCTTTTCTTCCTCCCAGCCTTCCTCCCATCTTTTCCACTTGAGATTTCTGAAGCTGTTCTGTGACCAGGAGTAGAAAACTGATACCAATAAAGATGGAGTGAGCAAGGTGCCACAGTCCACAAGGCGAGTGTTATTAAACTCAGCAAGGTTGTTGAAGATGAGTTCAACAGCACTGTTAATTAAATGTGCAGATGATACTAAGTTAAGAGGTGTTACAGATACCAGCGAAGACAGGAAAGAAGTCCCCAAAGACTGTGAAATGTTTAGAGATATAGGCAGGAAGTAGCCAATGGCCACTTAAGCCTCAAACAATGCATTCTAATTCCCTGAAGTAATAAGAAAGACAGGTTTTTTCACCATGGAAAAAAGAGAGAAACCTCTTGTAAAGTAAGTAATAGTTTTTAGAAGGACAGTAAGAGGTCAATAAAAGGAACCAAGAATGCATCAGAATCTCAGAGGAAATTCAAACATGGCATAAATAAACTTAGAGCTCACATCACAGGGAACGGTCATGTATATACATTACTGCTTTAAACCCGATGATTGCCAAACCTATGGAGAAGGGTTACAACTTAGGTCACTGAATCCTGGGGATGATTTTAATTCTGTCCCATTGACAAATCATGTTTTGTGCTCCCTTCCCCACCTTCAAGAGAACTCTTACTCCCCTTTCAGTTGCAGAAGAGGCCACTGTTAGCATTACATCTGACCTGACATTTCTACTAACCATACTTAGCCCAGTTTGCAAACATCAACCAGTGGCTTGACGTTAGATATTGCTGAATACCTAATGTTAACTATGGTTAACTCAAAATGAACAGAATGGAGGAATTCATCCTCTTGGTTACTAAACCATAGTTTAGGGGTGTGGAACCTTTTCCAGCTGGCAGGGTGGATTCCGACAAACCCCATGGACCACCCATTTGTCAATCAACTGATGTCATTTGCTGTAAGGTGACTACCTTACTGTCATTATGATGCCATGTGGCAGCTATTCACTATTATTGCTGATCTGCTAACAGCAAGCCCCATTTTGTGCATTTGCAGGCATGGTTTGGATTCAACAAGTACTCTAGTGTGTGTTGTCTGAATAGCCCCCTGGGACATTGAAGGGAGGAATCCTTGAAGACCAAGACTGCAAGAAGTTACAAAGGTATGCATGCAATACCCAGATGTTTATGTAGGTAAGGCAACATTGGAACTTAAGCACAAAAAGTTAATGAGCCTTACTATGTGCAACCGAGGAGTGGATTTTGCTTTCCTTGACACTGCTTGGCTATCTTGTCTAGCATCAAAAATCACCTTGAAATTTGAGAATTCAGTGCTATGTACAGACAGGTATAGAAGAGAGGGGAAATACACAAGAATGTATACAGTATAAAAGTAGTAAGATCAATGACTTACAAAAACCACATGAAAAACCAGGTACCGGGTAGAAATTATATCTTGAATCAGGAGCGAGAAGGCATTTTTGCTCAAGAACCAAAATGCCTTCCTTTTGTGGGGGAGGGGGGTGTCCATTATTCTCATTTACAAAGGATCTGTGCAAAGGTATTAAAATTGGTAACTATTAAGGTTAGTTATCAAGTACAGCCATGTGGCATGCCCTGGCCTGCGTACACGGGCAAATGTACTATGTGCATAAGTAGTAGAGAATTTCTACATGCAAGGCTTGATGTGATGTGTGAGGTTCTGAAGGGCTATTTATGTTAACATGCAATTGCTGTTTATTCAGAATTTAAACCTGATGGAATATATTTGCAATGCAATTTAGCACTGCAGTCAATGTAGACTTTATAATTGTATTACAGACACAATCAACTCAAAATACACTTTAAGACCTGATGAGTGAGTTCTTGCAAACACAGCACCACTAGAACAGGAGCATCGCACTAGAAATAGTAGCTTCCTCAATTGTAACAGACACCTACTGGTTGTAGCTTGCTTATTTATACAAACTTTAAATCCCATCTGGATAGCAAACTGATATGGAGAGAGATGACCTTGCATTTTAACCAAATATGATCTGCAGCAAACAGTAGAATCCACTCTGTATCAGCAGTCTAAGAGATGTTCATCTCATAGCCTATCACAAAACACCTCCCAATTTTCTGATAGGAATCTCTTGGCTCTATTCCAAGTTCAAATTAATCCATTATGAAATTTGTATATTAGTAGCTCTTTCCTTTGTTTTTTAAAAAAGCAGACTAGAATAAGACAAGGCAAGATTTCTCTTTAAACAATAAAATCATGCCTCCTTCAGCTGGAAGGGCAGAAAGAATATCCAAGTGCTGGGTTTATTGCACATATTTCCAGTGTATTGCAGCATGCTAGTCTGCTGCATTAGCATGGTGCAAAACATAACATGAAACCATTAAAAATTATTGTGAGCCCAAGATGAATCGCTCTCTCAGAATAAGCCGTCCATGGGAGATGAATTATTCTGGTCTTTCATTCTTTGAGCTAGCATTTGTGTGCCACGCCTCACTGTCAGAGGTATTTGAATCAATCAACTGTAATGCAAAGCCAGAGCAGCCCTCAGAGGAGACTGCATGAGTTACTGCTCTATATTTGCTTGGGGTCTACAAAACTGCATGAATTTTCACATGGATCTCTGTGTATTTTCTTTCCCTCGAACCAATATTTAAAGGCATATTTTGATATGACTAAACTGCCAAGAACTGTGTACCAACATTTGGAGAAGTGTGAAATCTGGTGCATTTTTGCATAGGAAATCGCAAAGACTGAATTTAGTCAAGCAGGCATACACGGAATGGGATCTTGTACAGCAAAATAGGCAAGTGAGTCTCATTTTTACAAACCAGAAGTAAACATGTGCAAGTACTGAAGTGACATGTGGTGCCTGTTCTGATTCAGAATCAGAAAAGAAAGCAACAGCGAAAACACAACACCTGAGTTATTAGAAATTTGGGAAATACCATGCTATTAAAATTAAAGGAGGGTCCTGCGTGGTTCAGTAGAGTTTAGATTGTGCTTATGACACATTGGAATGCCTTTCCATGCTCACTGCTAAATCACAAGCATGACACCTTTCCTATAGGTTAACTATATGCCAAGAATACGAAAGGCTTCTTAAAAAAGAACAGCAGTGAGGGCTGGGGGGCGGGGGGAGCAACCCAAACCAAAATCCACCACAGACACCCTGCTGTCAAATGCAAAGCCAGGAAACTCCCAAACTTATTGCAGGAAAGGAGCAATTTGCCAAGACTAACTAAAGCAGGAGGTTCCAATTTGTTTGGACACTATAATATATTCTTAAGTGGGTTTACAAGGGGAAAAGAACAAAGACAGCCCACATCCTAAAAAGAGAAAGGCAGATACCGTATTCACTTATAGTCACTAGAATTACAACACTGTCTTATTTTACAAATCATCCTTTTAGACAGATCTTTGGAGAATGCGGGAGTGGTGTCCCTTGATGCGATCTTTCGTAGATAGCCTCATGCTATCTTCTCTCTGCTTAAAAGTGGAGAAATGTATTTTCTGGTGCTAACTACCATTCCTTATGATCTTAGACTCATCCTCTTAATCATATTTTTAATAGATCTGTCTGGTGTTGTCAAGTGCACAAGTGCACACTGAGCAGTGGATTGATCTCAATGACTTTCAAAGTCTTTTCCAATCTTAAAATGTCGTGATTCTAATCAGAGCAAAAGTCCCAGATCTTTTAAATTCAGCGGTGGAGCTTAAGGAGCTTGTAATAGTGAGGAGTTTTACTCATGTGTGTGGGGGGGAGCAACATTACGTTCAATGGAGCTTACTCCCAGGGAAAGTGTGTGCAGGAATTGTTTGTTTGTTTGTTTGTTTGTTTGTTTGTTTGTTTGTTTGTTTGTGAGGGTTAAAAGAAACCTCAATCCCACCCCAAACCTAGCCTTCAGTCCTGAAACAAGAATCAGTGGGACTGAAAATATGAAAAATACAAAACTAACCAAATTGCAAATGGAAAGTCTTTCCTTAAAAAGGAAATCAGCAAAGTGCCTCCGTCTCAGGCAATCTGTAGAAACCGTCACCACTTTCTACACTTCAAAACCCTGAGGATGAGATCATGAGGCAATTCCTCCCATAGCTCTTTTGTCAGATCAGAAAGCTAAGACTGCCATCCTGGGGCCTCATGGTCACCTCACGGTGATAAAGAAAAATTAATCGCACACCCACCAAAATTATTGACACCTAAAGCCACATTTTGGGACGCGGGTGGCGCTGTGGGTAAAACCTCAGCGCCTAGGACTTGCCGATCGCATGGTCGGCAGTTCGAATCCCCGCGGCGGGGTGCGCTCCCGTCGTTCGGTCCCAGCGCCTTCCAACCTAGCAGTTCGAAAGCACCCCCGGGTGCAAGGAGATAAATAGGGACCGCTTACCAGCGGGAAGGTAAACGGCATTCCGTGTGCTGCGCTGGCTCGCCAGATGCGGCTTTGTCACGCTGGCCACGTGACCTGGAAGTGTCTGCGGACAGCGCTGGCTCCCGGCCTATAGAGTGAGATGAGCGCACAACCCTAGAGTCTGGCAAGACTGGCCCGTACGGGCAGGGGTACCTTTACCTTTACCTTTAAAGCCACATTTTAAGGCACAGCCATCCTAAAATGTAACAAGATGCAATGGGTTAAAACACCAACATAATTTCTTGCTGCACAGAAGCTAGGCAGGCATCTGAAGATGCTGAATAAGAGAATTTGGAGGCACAGCTTAACACAGCATCTTGCATTTGAGAAGCTCTGTTCTCCCAACTTATGTCAGAGAATGGCAGCACCTATACAACTCTTATATTGAAAAATGTACAGTATATACAGACCCGCCTGAAATGATGTGAGATGTGTGTCTGCAATTGTGTTAAAGGACTCAGGTAATTGGCTTCTTTGACCAGATGTTTCAGCTACATAATTGAAAATAATGAAGCTAAAACTGATCTCAGCTTGCTGTAAGGTTGGTGGGGGGGGGAGGGTGGAAATGTTGCATATGCTCAATGCAAGTGTAACCGAGGAAAAACCATGAGGGCTAATGGAAGTAGGAAGCAAAAGTTTATTTCAGTCTATTTCATTGCAGGTTTGGGAGCTACCTTGCTTTGAAATGCTAGCTCACTGCTCATTTCACAATCTAAAACGTACATCATTTGGCAGTCTACAAAGTGAGGGAAGGCTGACTGCATAAAAATATATTACTATGTCCTCTCCTGATATTCCACATGCTCATTATGGGCAGATTCTTATTCCAGAAAAAGATCTGGAATGCATTTGCCATAAAATGACAAGTCACTAGAGCGACTGTTTGCTTTTACACTCTCTTACACCTGATCAAATGTGCTCATAGCGCGATGTCCAGAGTAAGGAGAGTGAAACATGTGCTCTCAATCCAGTGAACCCCTTCACATCCTCACAAGCAGTTTACTTTTCCATTTGGAACAAAGAAAAAGACATGCAGGGGTGGCAGAGATGACAATATAAAGTCTTCTGAAATCTCTCTTGCCCAAATGCTACAATTTGAGCCATTAATTGGCAATAATTTTTAAAAAGGAAGTAGTTTCACAACAGACCAAAGGCCATATGCTTAGCACAATGTAGAATTAATTTATGGCATTCAACTACTACAAATAGGACACTCTTAATCTCAAGGTCGTGGGTTCAAGCCCCACGATGGGCAAAAGTTTCCTGCATTGAAGGGGGTTGGACTAAATGACCCTTGTGGTCCCTTCCAACTCTACAATTCTATAAATATAAGATACAGCGATAACCAAGAGCTTACATGATACTTAAAAAAGAAAAAAGATTAGCTGCATTCATGGAATCTAGGACCAGAGGTGGAGAGAGAGAAGAGACAGAGATGAAGCTGGATGTGAAGAAGAAGAAGAAGAGGAAGAAGAAGAAGAAGAAGAAGAAGAAGAAGAGGAGGAGGAGGAGGAGGAGGAGGAGGAGGAGGAGGAGAAGGAGTTTGGATTTGATATCCCACTTTATGACTACCTGAAGGAGTCTCAAAGCAGCTAACATTCTCCTTTCCCTTCCTCCCCCACAACAAACACTCTATGAGGTGAGTGAGGCTAAGAGACTTCAGAGAAGTGTGACTGGCCCAAGGTCACCCAGCAGCTGCATGTGGAGGAGCAGAGACACGAACACGTAATCACCAGATTACGAGTCTACCACTCTTAACCACTACACCACACTGGCTCTGAGAGACTGAACCCTGAACTCTTAGTTCTTGTACTATTCTATAATATTTATGGACAGTGCTTTTTCTATGCACTCGTATCTACGGGACCGCCTCTCCCGGAGAGCCTCAAGGTCCATAAATAGCAACACCCTAGTGGTCCCGGGCCCTAAGGAAGTTAGATTAGCTTCAACCAGAGCCAGGGCCTTTTCAACTCTGGCTCCGGTCTGGTGGAACGCTCTGTCTCATGAGACCAGGGCCCTGCAGGATCTGATTTCTTTCCACAGGACCTGTAAGACAGAGTTGTTCCGCCTGGCCTTTGGCTTGGAGCCAATTTGATTCCCTCCCTCTCTTTCTTTTTTCCTTTCCTTCTCCTCCTGCGATGAGGCTACATTTTAATATTTTAATGTTTCAATATTTTAATGTTGTATTTTAATTTTGTTTTTAAGTTGTAATCATTCAACTTGCTTTTATTATTGCTTGTAAGCCGCTCTGAGCCTGGCCTTGGCTGGGGAGGGCGGGGTATAAATAAATATTATTATTATTATTATTATTATTATTATTATTATTATTATGCAGTTAGAATCCTTTTGGAATATATTTAACATTGTTATTTAATACAGTGGAACCTTGGTTGTCAAAGGTAATCCGTTCCAGAAGCCCGTTCAATTTCCAAAAGATTTGACAACCAAGGCGCAATTGACAGTCGGCAAATTCTTTTTAAAAAATGGAGAAATGCACCTCAGAAGCCATTTGACTTCTGAGGTGTGTTCAAAAATGGAAGCATTCACTTCTGGGTTGTCGGTGTTTGGGTTCCGAATGATTCAGCTTCCAAAGTGTTCAACAACCGAGGTTCCACTGTGTTGGACTGCCCCCTCCCTTATCTTAGGAACACTTCTGAGATTGCCACTATCTCATCTGGCATAGTCATGGTCCCAGGCATTTGGGAGAAGCAGTTGGCACATACCGCAAGCTTGCTGGGTGGTTCTTAACAGTCTGAGGGCCTCTGGCAAAGCACTGGAATACGGGCACCACAGGGCAATAAGTAGAGGCACCATGAGCAACATTTGTTGTCCTCTGACTTGTTCCCCTTGTTGTCCATCCATAGTTTTATTCAGAAGAAGGGTAGAGAAATGAGTTATCCTGTGGACAGGCTGAGCACTACGACACTCGAGCCTCTCCCTTATTAAAACCAACCAACTGCTGGAAATTGTTCAATAATGTTGGGGGCTGTTTTCATGCCAGCTGAAACTGCTGGCTTGCTACAACTGTTGGCTTTGCCCAGCGCCATAGGCGCCGACTCCATGGGGCCTGAGGGGGCCCGAGCCCCCTCAAAAATTCGTTTGGGGGAGCTCCGCCCCCCAATAATCTCGGGCGCCCCTCCAGCAGAGCGCCGCCACCGTCCCCCGCCTCCTCCCCACCTGTTCCCTCGCCAGCCAGCCAGCCAGCCAGCCGCGCGCCCTAGCCGGAGAACCCCGGCCGTCCCCGTCGCGCAATCGGCTGGATCTCCCTTCAGCAGGCCGTGCTCACAACTCGGCCCAGGGACCACCCAGCAGTGGATCTCCGGCCCAGCTGAAGAATCCGGTAACAAGCCCCCTCCTCCCCAATCGCTCCGGCTCCGCCGAAATACGCTCCAAAACCCCCCAGATAGGCCGCCGGCCGCCAAGTCTCGTGGTGCCCTGAGTGAGGGTCTCTCCCCAACACCGCCACCTTGAACTGCGTTCTCCGGGCTACCCGAGCGAACCAGCGGCAGCTTCCCGGGCGCTCTTCCCGACTCTGCCTCCAAAGAAGAAGAAGAAACAGCCCCCGCCGAGGTGCATCCCCAAAGTTGGACGACGACGCGTCCTGGTATGGGCCCCCCCAATATTTTTTATAAGTCGGCGCCCCTGCTCAGCGCTGTGGGCACAAATCTATAACTGATGAAATAACACCTTTCAGATTTCTACAGTGGTACCTCTGGTTGCGAATGGGATCCGTTCTGGAGGCCCATTCGCAACATGAAAAGAGCGCAACCCGCAGTGGCGCATCTGCACATGTGCGGGTTGCGATTTGCCACTTCTGCACATGCACGTGATGTTATTTTGCGTGTCTGCGCATGCGCGAGTGGCGAAAACCGGAAGTAACCCTTTCTGGTACTTCCGGGTCACTGCGGGACATAACCTGAAAGAACGTAACATGAAGAAGACGTAACATGAAGTATGACTGTATTTGGAAAATGTGAGTGCCCTGCTGTCAAAGCCATATTATAGATTAGAGGCATATTATAGATACAGAATCTGATTTTCACCTGCATTCCTACAGGTTTTGCACCATGGGACACATTGCCAAGGGTAGAACTGAACAACTACTGCAAATCAAACCGTTGGACAGTTACAGCTCCTGCTGTGGCTACAGAGACACTATGTATAACAGCATAGCTATTTTTAATATCTTAAATATTTATTCAATTATATATCTCGTAAAGCTTCAGCAACAACGTAAAAAACAAACTACAAGCCAGCCTTCACGCTGCCAAAATCCCATCAGATCTAAGGATCCCTTAAAATGAAACAGCCATTTGTTAATTTCACAGGGTATTTGGCTAAGGGAATATGCTGCTAATTAAAACAAAAGAGACAAAATGTTTTAACACAGAGCTGACGGCGTGAGAAATATGAAGGTAAACCAAATCTTAACTTCACAAAGATGAATCAGGCTTTGGAATTGCTACATTGGGATGGTGTTTGCCGCTCAGCCTATAATATTGCATCTGTGCAATGTCCCAGCTAGTGATCTATCATCATTCTGGGGCATTATGGGGTGTGATTGTTAGCAACTGTACACACAAAAAACCTTAATAATGGATATTTTGAGAAAAATAAAATTCTCAGAAATTTTCTGAGAAAAAAAAATCTCCCAAAAAATTCTCCTGATGAATTTCAGCTCAGCTCTAAAAAGCTCAGCTTTTCTACTCAAGGCGACTAATGATCAAAATACAAACACAGTTAACAGTAATATGCATGACAATATAGCGTAAAAAAAGAAGCCAGTGCCATCGCTGAATTCCCATAATAATAATGATGTATAGAATAGAATCATCTAAACCATTTAATTGTTTGGTTGCTTTTTAAGGGTGTAGATTGTTAAAATAGCAGGCAAATGTGTGCATACAGTCACTTCTCCTTGCCTTTTCCAGTGTGATCATTCATATATATAGGTATCATTATCTTAGTTTTAAATTTCTTTCTCATGTGACTTCCCTTTGCTCATTACATGGCCTCTTCCCAATCTCCCCCTTGCCCCGCTCCTCTCTATTCCATTCTTTATGAGATTTTAAACCTGCAGGCAGGGATTGTTGCAAATTCCATCTGCTCTGTAGTACCTAGTCTATGTGCTAAGTGCTTGAAAAATAATAAACGATCACTAGACCATTCACATGGATGTAGTTTTATCATGGCGCAAGCATGGAATTCATTAAGAAATATATCTTTCACGCTACATCTCTCACCCTGACAAATCTGGACACTATCTCAAATGGCCTGGTAGACAAGATTTTCTGAATTTATTTGTGGAAAAGTAAGAGTGAGAGTCACATAAATAAATAAATAAGAAGCTGGTAAATAAATGAGATTTCCTGTGCATGGAAATAAACTCGCATAAGGGAAAAGCAATTCTTTTTTCTTCTTCTTTTTTTAACAGCTATTGATGAGATTTATGAGTGTGGGAGAATTGTATTTTCTTTAGTTTCATGACTTACCAAGACAAATACATAATGTTACTGTTACCGAATACATTGCCAGTTCGGGTTGACTTGAAACAATAAATGTCATCGATGAGTTTAAAATTAACGTAATTTTTTTGGCAGGTACCCCAAACATAAAGGGAAGGGGAGAAGAGTGCTGACTACATATATCTCCTGCATCTTCCATAATTCTCATTTAAGAAAAATTTGCAGAAAGGGGTAATGCGATCCAGAACGTTGAGTAATCCCCCCAAATCAGCTTGCTGTGTTTTCGGTAGTTATTGCCGTGTACAAAGCTTTCAAACTTTGCTCTGAATCTTCTTGCATCTCGAAAGGTTCTGTCCTTGAGGTGTCAGATTAACACTCTGCTCAGAAGACAAATTGTTTGTGGGTACACTGGACATGTGAGAGCCATTAGATAGTGTGATCTACATTCTTGAAAAATGAAAAATTCTAGGCAACATTACATTTTATAAATGCAAGATGTTTATTATTACTGAACCAGCAATAAATGTTTAGAAACTGGAGAGGGTTCACAATGGTTCTGACTAGGAACATATGACTATGGAGCCATTGAATTTTGGCATGGAATAAAAGGGTCTGGAAACTATTATGCATTTAGCCCTCAATGAGTATTTAATTATATCAATAGAAGAACACAGTTTCTGTTGCGTGCTTTGTGATGAATGTCTTCATTTATTCACATTACAATGAATGATAGATGAGTTCAAGCCAGATGTGGGAACTCATTTGCAATTTGCTTACATTAGTTTTGGGGAGGTTCTTTTGAAAGTTCATAGGACACCACAGTTGACCATCATGGGAGTTAACCAAGACTTTCGTTTCTCCTGCTTTTCAATATTTGGCTCTCCAAGACTGCTTAATGATGGATGGCAGTGAAGGCCAAGAACGATGTAGTTATCTGCTCTTTAGCTTTTTGAGGAAAGATCCTCTTTAATAAGGAAACAACCCTCTGTTGTTGTACATCCGAGATGGGCCTTCAGAGACAGGAAACAAGACGGGGGGCGGGGCGCGAAGCTTAGCACTTCATCATCACTCTTCTGTATGATTGGGGGGATGCCACCGGTTTCTCCTCAACCGTTGACACTCACACAGGATGGCTCTCCACTCACAAGCATGTTGCTGCTTCTCTCCCTTTCAGCCAGTACTACACATGGGAGTAATCACCTTCCTCCTTTGTTGGCTGGAGAAAAAGTCCCCCCAGGATGATATTAGCATCCCAGTAAGGGTAAGGGTAAGGGAAATATGATATTGTGCAAGTTATACATTAATTGAGCGGCATTATTTGTTGTCATAGGTAGGAATTGAGGGCAAATTCATGTGAATTGGATTTATACACAGAATTTTGTAGTTCTGAGCACAGAGCTTTGGCCTTGTTGACCGCCTCTTGCATCAAAAGTCTTCTTATGTTCAAGCCACATGTGCACTGTCAAATTTGTGTTGTTGTTTTTTAAAAAGGAGACTAAATAAGTATAATAAAAACTGCATGTGAAGATATTATATTACATGTATAATATGTGTAAAAGTGTTGGCCCTATGCAGTATAATAATAATAATAATAATAATAATAATAATAATAATAATAATAATAATAAATAATTTATACCCCGCCCATCTGGTTGGGTTTCCCCAGCCATTCTGGGCGGCTTCCAACAAAATATTAAAATACAGTAACCCGTCAAACATTGAAAGCTTCCCAAAAAAGGGATACCTTCAGATGTCTTCCAAAAGTCTGGTAGTTGTTGTTCTCTTTGACACTTGGTGGGAGGGAATTCCACAGAGTGGGTGCCACTACCAAGAAGGCCCTCTGCCTGGTTCCCTGTAACTTGGCTTCTCGCAGTGAGGGAACTGCCAGAAGGCCCTCGGCGTTGGACCTCAATGTACTACATTTTGCAGCATAATTATATTTGTACACTGTTATTTGTGTTGTTGAACATATCTGTTTATATACAGGCTACTATAGGGAAACTGGGGTGCATGCATAATACATAATATGCATTCAATAGTCACTGGCGGAGGACGATGGGGGCAGGGGGAGCGCACCGCCCCCGGCAGCGCGATTCTGGTGGGGTTCCATCGCGGCTGCTCCCCCCACCCGTGCAGGGTGCCACGCCCCCAAAATGTGCACCACGCCCCTTTGGGCGGCACGCCACACCCCCAGGATGCTCACCAGCATATAAGATAAAATAATTTTTCATATTTTTAGCAGATCCTGTAAATAAGGAACAGAAAAAAACACTTTTTGTTGAAATCCAGTAGCAAGACTGGAGTTAGAAAAAATCTCGAAATTTTCAGAAAATTCAGTCCATATTCCTAGGGTACTGGCAGCATTTTGAAAACACTTCCCTGGGCAAGTAAAGGAAGGAGAAGGTGCACATAAGCTCTGAAACATGAGAGATAACATGAGAGATCCTGAAGAGGAACGCACAAATGAATAGGAGCAAAGTGTTGGTCAGTGTTCTGGAATGGACATTCACTATGTACAGTACCCAAAATCAGCTAGTTCTGTACTGTAAAAGGCCCTTTCAGTTTAGCTACACTAGGGGTAGGCGACCTAAGGCCCATGGGCCGGATGTGGCCCAATCGCCTTCTCAATCCGGCCCGTGGACGGTCTGGGAATCAGCATGTTTTTACATGAGTAGAATGTATCCTTTTATTTAAAATGCATCTCTGGGTTGTTTGTGGCGCATAGGAATTCATTCACTCCCCCCCCCCAAAAAAAATATAGTCTGGCCCACCACATGGTCTGAGGGACGGTGGACCAGCCCACCGCTGAAAAAGGTTGCTGACCCCTGAGCTAGGCCACAGAAAACAGAATCATCAAAATGACACAGTTTTATGAAATTATTATTTTCTCCAACATGGTTGGGGTGTGTGTTCAGGGCAACTGATGTACTCAGGGAATCCCTTGAAGTGCTTGCAGACGTAGAGCCACTTCATGACCCAGGCTGATCAGAGCCGCTCCACCTGCTCAGCAGTCCTAGAAAGGACCTGCCACATGGTGGCTCTGTCTGGAACCTCCTCAGGAACTGTGGCAGCTGGTGAGGAGCAGCTGTGGGAGTAGTTGCTGCTGTGGGACAACCCCTCCTATCTACTGCACCCCGCTTAGGAGGTGGGGATAGGGAGACCCTCCTTGCCGTGCATGCTTGCTTTTTTTGGTGCAACGTCTCCAAACAAACATTAAGCAAACAAGCCAATAAATATTCTCCTTTGTCAGAAATACAGTGTACGCTCGGGTTGCGAATGTAATCCATGCGGGATGCGCATTTGAAACCCGCATCTGCGCACGCACTGGTTGCGATTAGGTGCTTCTGCACATGCACAAAGCGTGATTTAGCATTTCTGCGCATGTGCGGCTGCCCAAACCCAGAAGTAACCCATTCCGGTACTTCTGGGTTTCGGCGGTCCGCAACCCAAAAAAACATAACCTGAAGCAGCTGTAACCCGAGATCTGACTGTAGTCCTATTGCCCAGGGCCTTGAGGAGGAGGAGGAGAAAAAGAGTTTGGATTTGATATTCCGCTTTATCACTACCCTAAGGAGTCTCAAAGCGGCTAACAATCTCCTTTCCCTTCCTCCCCCACAACAAAGACTCTGTGAGGTGAGTGGGGCTGAGAGACTTCACAGAAGTGTGACTAGCCCAAGGTCACCCAGCAGCTGCATGTGGAGGAGCGGAGACGCGAACCCGGTTCACCAGATTACGAGTCCACCACTCTTAACCACTACACCACACTGGCTCTCTTGAGGCCTTTGAAATTGTTGGCAGGGGGAGGGGTCCACGTGAGGAATAAGAGGAATCATGGGAAACCCCTCTATGAATATTCTAGCCCTATTTTTTAAAAAATAAAATAAAATAAATCTCTGGGCTTCTCTAAAATTCTGGGGGTGCTTTGGCCAAGAAGAAACCCCCAATTTCCCTCAAGTTCCCATTTGGGTGGAAGTATACGGGGCAGCTTAGGGATGCAAAATCTTCCTAAGAAATTTCAGTATCAGGCTTGGAAGAATTGTTTTGTCTCAGAAAACCCTCATACATCTTGTCCTGCTATAACCTCAACATTCAGATGCAACATGGAGTGGGAAAGTGGAAGGAGGGCACAGAACTGTTGGAGGAGGAAGGGGGGAGAAGGAGACAGGGCTTGCTTGCAGGCAGTGGTTCTTGGCCCTCCCTGCTACATCCATCACTACAAATTCAGTTGTCATCTCCCACCCTAAATACTTATTACAGTACCACATTAAGAGCTATTATATGATCAGCTAGAATGCCTTCTATACTGTGAAGAGGTCTGATACACAGGACTCTCTTCGTTTTGTCTTTGAAAAAAACCAACTTTTTCTCACAAGGACAAAATATAAATGTTAGAAACACAAACAACCTCTCACAAATGCCTGTGAAGAGAAGCACAAACGTTTCCACATTGTCTTTA
Source organism: Podarcis liolepis (assembly GCF_965112155.1). Classification (NCBI taxonomy): domain Eukaryota; kingdom Metazoa; phylum Chordata; class Lepidosauria; order Squamata; family Lacertidae; genus Podarcis; species Podarcis liolepis. The sequence goes on from NC_139556.1 coordinate 6,583,134, forward strand.
GAAGAGTTAGTTATCAATAGGGTACTGAAGTCAGCTTTTTAAAAAATAATAGTATTAATAATAATAATAATACACTGCACTGTTAATCCCTATTAATTTTAAAAAAAATATCACGAGATCTTACTCAGTTCTGCACAATGTCTTGCATCAGCCCACATTATCCAGAAATCACTGTTCCCTCTGGCACCACTGAATTCTGACAGAGTTAGAATATACCACATTGTATGTTAATTGCTTTGCACTGTTTCCCTTGAAGCTACTCTCTCTCTCTCTCTCTCTCTCTCTCTCTCTCTCTCTCTCTACCATCAAGATACGACTGATTCGGATCCCTGGGCAAATCAGTCTGCAGGGTCTCAGAAGGATAAGTATGAAATTTTCCTCCCGTGCGTCTGATGCAAAAGAAAGAGGATATATCCATTGAGTTTAAAATGCAGTGAAACTGCTCAACAGAAATATAAAAGACCTGGGTGCCAATTAACTCCTCACTTGCTGAATTGGGCAACAGGCTCCATCGAAGTATGAATTACCCACCATCCTAAGGTAGTAAAGTAAATGCTATTCATTTACTGCCTGTTGCTTTTGTCCCTAGAGTTTTCTTGGCAGAGATACTGGAGTGGCTTACTGATTCCTGCTCTAGGTGGATCACGTTTAGTAAAACTCTCCACTGTGACCTGTCTTTGGTGGCCCTGCATGGCATAGCTCATAGCTTCTCTGAGTTATTCAAGCCCCTTAGCCACAACAAAGCTGTAAAAAGCAGAGACATCACCTTGCCGACAAAGGTCCATATAGTTAAAGCTATGGTTTACCCAGTAGTGATGTATGGAAGTGAGAGCTGGACCATAAAGAAGGCTGATCGCTGAAGAATTGATGCTTTTGAATTATGGTGCTGGAGGAGACTCTTGAGAGTCCCATGGACTGCAAGAAGATCAAACCTCTCCATTCTGAAGGAAATCAACCCTGAGTGCTCACTGGAAGGACAGATCGTGAATCTGAGGCTCCAATACTTTGGCCACCTCATGAGAAGAGAAGACGACAGAGGACGAGATGGTTGGGCAGTGTTCTTGAAGCTACCAGCATGAGTTTGACCAAACTGCAGGAGGCAGTGGAGGACAGGAGTGCCTGTTGTGCTCTGGTCCACGGGGTCACAAAGAGTCAGACATGACTAAACAACTAAACAACAACAAAAACTTTAGGTTGCATTGTCCAAGCGTTAGATATATGTTGTAGGTTGCTAATGTAAAAACCCTTCCTCTGACGGATTCAGACATGAGCTATACATACAACAGAATCGGGTGCTAAATCCTGACTGGCCACTTCAGACTGCAGGTGGGGAAAATGCAAGCTCTGAACATTCTCCCATGTAAGAATAAATAAATCTGCAAATAATAATAATAAATAATGAATAGCAGGGATATCACTTGTAGCTCAGCCTGCAACTCACTGCATTCGCTTTCCAGCAGCAAAGACATGAGAAAGTGCAGAAAAATGTGATTCCTTCACGTATAAGCTGAAAAGGTGTGATCTGCAACGCTCCATGTGCAGTTTGGCTTACTCATGTTACATTACCTCTATTATGAGGTAATCCACAGACACCAAAATTGCAGAAAGGATAAGGAGGGGTTCAGTTCTTGTCTACCACAACAAATCCTCTCTTCTCCATCTGAAGTTGTTTAAGACTATATTTCAAATTATTATATGTTACTAATTATGGGAACTTTAATTAGGCAAAACAAACTATTATGAGGTAGATAGATTTTAACTGTCCAGGTATTATACTTTCAGGGTCACATTTTATGTCTCCCCTTTTAGAGGAAGAGAGAGAAATGTACAAATACTCATTTTCATATATTTATTTTTATAATAACGGTGGTGTTTTTGAACTTGAAATATACTCAGAGTCGAGAGTGGATTTCATGTTCTTTATTCAGCTCATAGTGGTGAGGAGGAATGAATGTCCCCTCAAAGTATCTGCTTTATATACATTATTTACACAATGGGCCGCACGTGATTGGCTAATTCCAGAATTCTCCTGTAGGCCAATCAGGTTGTGGATTCACTTCTATCTGGAGCATGATTGGGTGGCTCCTGCCAACCAATCATACTGCTACATTGTTCTAGGACCAATCAGACTGCTACATTCTGAATCCTATTGTTCTAGGACCAATCAGACTGCTGCATTCTGAATCCTATTGTTCTAGGACTAATCAGACTGCTGCAGTTTGGATCCTATTCAACTCAGTACATAACAGAACTACTACTCAAGTTTTTAGCTTGTGGAACAGCCCCCTACCCAGTTGTTGTTGTTTTTTAATGAAATTTGTATATATGATACCAAATGTGCATTAATTATTTAGGGATGAGGCTGGATGAAGGCCAGTAAATGGGGCTTGAATCCTGATGAATGCTTTGCAGGTAAGTGGTTCTCATGTGTAGGAGATAGGACAGCAATGGCAGAGCTTCATGCTCCGGCACCGTGGGGTGGAGAGCAGGCGTGGGCGGGGCTGGCGCGCGTCTCAGGGGCATGGCGTGCCACCTGCAGGGGCGTGGCACCCAGCACGGGCGGGGGAGGCAACCGCGATGACACCCCACTGGGATCGTGCTGCCGGGGGCGGTGCGCTCCCCCCCCGCTCCCCTTCCTCCACCAAAGTAGGACAGAATCGGGGGGGGGGTTTGCACTCCTTCCAAAGGAGCAAGTCCACACTCTGAGATGCTCTTTGATCCATCTTTGTTGCATGAGGTTCCATGCCTTTGTTAGTGTGGACACACATGGCCATTTCTTCACTCAGATAGCATAGCCTCAGTGTGGCAGGCACTGGCATCCTTGTGACTGGATTACGGCTATCTGCTCTGCGTAGGGCTACCTGGTCCAGAGTTGCAGCTGATGCAGAGCACCACAGCTGAGCTATTGGCCGGAGCTGGCAATTCGCAACCTGTGATACCATCACTAAGGGCTCTGTGCTTGCTACGAATAAATGTAAGGTTCTAGCGTATACAGCCCTGAGCAACGTTGGATTAGCCCAGCCTTTCTCCGTGCATTCCTGCCCATTCTTTGAGATCTGTTGGTGGAGCGTTGCTAACGCTCCTATAGGACATCTGTCTGCCCACTGCAAGAAAATGAATATTTAGCATAGCAGCAAATTTACAATGGAATTAGTTTCTTTAGAATATTAGCCAGGCATCCCCATTGTTTAGCTTTCGATGCCAGCTTAAAATGTTTTCATTTGCGAAGCTTATCCTGCGAAGTCACTGAGATTTAGGTTCTGATCTTTACCTTTTCCTGTTTTTATATTTGACTTTGTGTTGATTTTATGTATCCCAGTTTGAGAATGTATTTTTCTTTATTTCGCAGCATAAAAATGTATGTATGTATAAATAAATAAATAATACAGTTGTCATTGCTGAATGAAAGAAAATGTATTAGATCCCATGCACTACAATGCTTTACCATGTCCTCCCTGTTAACCAATGAATAGATTAGTCTCCTTTTAAAAAAAAATAAAAATGCCTTTTATCTTTCAGTTCTGAAACTGATTAGGGACTATTGCAAACTATATCAGCTGCCATTTGATCCTTACTTGGGTAATTGTGTCATTGCCTATTAATTGCTGGGAAAGGAAAAGATAGTGAACCTTAATTTTCATCCCTAGTATCGTCTCAGAATGATAATTAAGTGATAAAAAGTCATTATCTTTTTGAAGTTGGCACGGAAAGAAACAATTTCAATGAAAATTGCAAATTCTCTATATCTGATATCTTCATCTTCATAGCACTGTCCCTATCACAGTGCCTCCCTCCCCTGCTCAAATTCTATGGTAAAGTGTGAAAACACAAACTCAGGCAAACAACTGTCTGGAGTTAAAAGAGCCACAACTTTTTGTGGTGTAGTTGGGCTGGATGCGTCCCCCAGGGGGCTGGAACCACTTCAGAGTCATGCCAAGGCTTATGGCCTCCCCAAGACGTTGATTGACTGAGGTGCTGTCCTAAGCTTTCTGTTGAAAGCCCTGTGGCCTATCTGCCCCACACTGGCCTCTGGACAGGGGCATCCATCAATGGCCTACCCTGAAAATACTCCTGATTCAGTCCTGGGTGATACATGACATCACCCAACGTTTAAAGACTAGGATTCCACCCAATGCCTTAACCGCCCACTCCCTGATGACCTTTCCCTCAGCTGCTTTTGCAGATTAGGCTAATGTGGTTAAACAAATAGCATCATGATCAATAAGATTCCCATTCGGGTAAATAAAAGGCAGCACGACTTGGCTTGCACAACACAAGGCCTTGAATGAAGTTTCCAGATGTGGCACCTGATGTGGTTGTAAAAACTGCTGGACAGAGGCTGAAACAGCCCTATAATCCCCTCCATTTGCCCCATACTCTCTCCCAGGAATGGTAGACGTCAATATATGCCAAGACAGCATTCTCCTTAATTTTTCTCCCAGCTGCAAACCCATCTTTTTAACCCAATGTGCAGACACTAGCTAACATCCTGCTCATGTAAACACAATCCGTATGAAGACATACGCATGTTGCATTCTGCCGATAAACAGACAATCGTTCTGTTTTATAGATCTGCTATTTTTAGAGGTTGAGAGATGATTTAGGGAAGGGCATCTATTACAACATGGGTTGTAGAAAGTGACATGAAGGGCAGTTCTGGCAAGAGTCCAGTCATCTCACAAAGGCCCCTTTCTGTCAATAAAACTGATTGATAGCTTTCTGTTGATATGCAAGGAAGATTTTGGCATCAGAAGTATGACTGACAAACAGCAGCCGATCGTAAAAGTACCATGAAGGCATTTTAGAGCTTCTTTTTAGAGCTTCTCTTATGAGTTTATTCTATTTTTCTCCCAGGCTGAGGGTGCACTCTGCATTCTGCACTGTGACATAAGCTCTAAGGGTTGAATTATGGTCTGGCAGTGAAGCATTAGGCAGTATCTCTAGCTTTTTTTCCTGGCTCTGTCTTTGCCTACTCTCAGCCTTGGTGTTCCAGTTTTCTCAACCTCAAGATAAAAGTAATAATATTTCTTTCTGAGGGAAGAAGGATGGGAGGAGTAGAAGCACAGTGCAGCTTATTGTTTGGAGAGGATTGTGTGATTGACAAATGGGCACCACAATGTTTTAAGGAGAGTGTCTTGCAAAATTACAAATGCGCAAATGATTTGATCAACGTCTCCTTTTGAACTTTGCAAAGAGTAGAATTCTACGAGGAATTTTTCTTTCGAAAAAGCATGTTTGCAAATACTAATGTTGCATCCTGCAGGATGGACATGGTTTCTTTTAGCTATTCTGTATTACATAATCTATTTTATATGAAAAATAAAGAAATAATGATTAAAAATATTTATTATTAAATATTTTCTTGGTTTACAAGAAAATACCTTGTCGTTTTTTTTAGGTTGTAGAATCTTTTTTTGCATTTGAAGTGAGACATTCGTGTTGTATACAGAATAAAATTGGGGAAGAATAAGAAGGGGGGAGAGGGGTGGTGAATGTGTGGGGTTTTTCACCTGGGTAGGTTCTCAAAAAAAGAAATAATTATTTGAAGAGAAAAGACAACGCGTGCCAGAACATCTTATGTACACGCTGTCCTGAAATCCAATGTGTAAAAGCAGAATCTCTGCCTTTGCTTCCCCTATCCTCTCCCCGAGGAAATTCAATCATCAAATGGCAAAGACCCAGTAATCAGAGACATGCAATTTTGATCAGGAAAAAAAATTGCTGAAGAAGGAAATTCCTGAGATTTAAAAGGTCAGGATCACCAAAGGAGCTTAATGCTTTACTCATCAGGGCTGAGACTAAAGAGCTGATGAGGTGTGAGAGCACATGGATTCAGGATTAATGAGTCCAGGCTTCGTCACTCACACATACAATTAGCAATAAATGTTTGTGGGCTTTATGCCCAAGTTGCCTGCTCCTGTAACCAATGTCTGGGGAAATCTGCTTTTACGGAGCTGGTAATTAGCAAGAGACAAATGATATACTGACACTAAGCTACCACTTCTCAATTACAATGAGCACTACCTGTGAAGTCTTCTTCAGTAATACCCTCTGGGGTTTGGAAGGACTCAGAAATTCACATAATAATAATGGGCCTCCTCTTTTCAGACAATACCATACCCCCCACTGGTAATAAACAAAGGCGAAGTAACTGTAGAGGGATAAGATCCTAAATGATCAATACGGTCACTGCTATTACTGCAAGGGACTCAAAATTTGACATCATAAAACAATGCCATACCCCACGTGGTATTAAACAAAGGAGAAGTAACTGTAGAGGCATAAGACCCCAAAGGATCAATACAGTCACTGCTATTACTGCAATCACAACCTCCTTTAGATCCCATGAACTGTGCCTTGTTATAATCATTAGGAAAAGCAATAACTCTCAATACTCATACTAAAAACAGGAGTAAATCGGCAGTTATGTACGCCTGTAACTCTCTCAGAGAATGGTTATTTCATTGTTGTTCAAGACATATATATAAAGGAATGTCAGCTACTGAGATACACATTGGTGAAGAAAAGTGCTCTTTACAAAAAAATAGGTTACATTATGGAAGGAACCACTATGTATCTAAAAGACTTGGAAAAGGAAAGACACCTCAGGAACTTGAATTTTAAATATGATAGGTAGGGGCTGATTTCCAAAAATATGGACTGTAAGATGAATCTTTAGCTTTGAACCTGATGAGGCAAAATGGCCTATTGTATGAGAATCTTGCTTCATTTTGCTCCTTCCTTCAGGACAACATGGTCCAGCTTTTCCATCAGCCTGTAAAATCTTTGTGTGTATTGAGTTGGCGTCTTGTGACAACTACTCTGAGGCATTTTTAAACTTTCAAGTGTTTTACTAAGACTAAGAACACTGTTCCTATACTGGACTTACTTTCAATGTATTTTATGAAAGAAGTCATAGTCAGCATCTTCCTTATATGCCTCATAAAAGTTATTTATTTATAAAAAAAAATCCAACTTAGGATATTTTGCAAATGATGAAGTAACAAATGAAGCCAGATTTGCAGCTTGCCAATGAAATAAGTCCCGTCTACTGAAACTGATGGACATATTACATTTTTCTCCCATTAAAGAGCCTTAAATTGTCATTTTAACATTACTTAAAATTATATGCAACTTTTAAAGTTTATTAATGCACCACAGCATCTTATACTTAAAAGCCGGCCTCTTACCTTACAAAGTTGGGTTGTACGTGCTGCCAATGTTCTTGTTGTGCTCACTTTTATGTTCTGGAGGTGGAGCTCACATATGCCCTGAAGAATCTGGCAGGGACAGAACACACAAAGTCACCAAGATGGAATCTACACACATATAAAAAACGCAGTGGAAATCTTTTTAAACAAAGTTTTGAAAACTACATTAGATTTTGCATAGCTCACCATCGCCATTTGTATATTTCACTTTACAACACATTTAAAACGTGTAGATGACACCAAACTTATTTATAGACTGCCTTCTTTCAAAATGATTTGCCTCAAGGATCCCACATATCAGTTGCAGTGGTGACAAATGCTTGTCCTGACTGAGGGCTCACCCACACTTCTCTTTGCCCCTCGGCTGCCCCTTTGGGGAAGCCCACAGTTTAGCACCAAATCAGAAATGACGACAGTCAGGTTTTTCCACGGACTGCCATTTGTTCCAACTTGGCACTCACGCACAGTTTCCCAGTGAAAAGCAGTGGGGCCAAGGAAAAACCACTCAGACCCATGTTTTCTAGGGACAAGAAGAAGTCCTGCACAAGCCCTGATGGGTATTCCATTAATATCCATATGCCCCAAGTGCCACAGAGTGCGGCTGCAACCCTACACCCACTGACCTGGGAATGAGCCCCACTGAACTTATGGGAACTGACTTCTGAGGAGGCAGGGATAGGATTGCACTGTTAGTCCCAATCCAACCCATTGGGTCTCTAGGCCTCTCTCATTCCATTCACTCCGTAGGTCTTAGACAGGCTTCCTCAAACTCGGCCCTCCAGATGTTTTGAGACTACAATTCCCATCATCCCTGACCAGTGGTCCTGTTAGCTAGGGATGATGGAAGTTGTAGTCCCAAAACATCTGGAGGGCCGAGTTTGCCTATGCCTGCTGTAGGGCCCGCCGTTACAATTGCACCAAGGCAACCAGCAAGGACCCTGAGGGAAGGGATGCTGCTCCTGTCCAACTGCTGCAAGACTGCCTCTCAGGGACAATGCTTTCCACAGAAGCACCGTGGAGGAGCAGGTCAAGGCAAAGCGCCATTACTAAGCTTCTGTGATGGACAGCTGAGCCAGACCAGAGTCTGGTGGTGGAGTCCCACCAGAGGGCAGGAGCCTCTCTTGGATTGGGGTGGAGCCAGCACTTTTGGAGGGAAAATAAAAGGAGCCATCTCTGAGGGAGAGATTTAGATAGGGCTTGGTCTGAGGTAGGAGAGAGGGAGTAGGAGAAGATTTGTCTGAGGGAGAACTAGCTCTGAGTTGAGTGGAACATCTGCCCTGAGGAGAATATCTATAGCCAGAGGAAAGAGCCTCACAGCTTAGATAGAAAGAGGAGGGTGGATGTCTGGGAAGATGAACAGACAGGGGTTAAACTGAAGGGCTGAGTATGAGGCAAGAGAGGGAGAAGCTGTGAGAAGACAACCTGTTTGGGTCTCATTCCAGTCAAGAAGGAGGAGATCTTCTAGGAAAAGAAGACTCCCAAGCCAGTCACGAGGGCTGAGGGGATCCATAGGATCTGTTGTACCTCAAAAGTGTGATTGTTAAGAGAGTGGGGAACTGACAGGGCCCCTCGCTCGTGAACCAAATTGTTAATCTGTGAAGGAAGCTGTGCTGTGTCCAAAGTATTTAACTGAAACACCTGTTATAACTAAGTAAAGGGTAGCGAGGGAAGGAACAGAAACCGAGTTAAGCATTTTACCACCTATTCTAGAAACCGGAACATCTGCCTGACGTGTAACAACTGATTTTAAGCAGTTTAGCTGAAGTTTAAGAAAAGCTGTGCATATACTGCTGGGTTTAAGCCTGTGACATCTTAATATCTCATTTAAATAATAAGGTAACTTCTACCAGAAAGAACGTGTCCCTTGACCCAACTTTGTTTCACTGACCTATTTTTTTGTGAATAAAACATTTCTTGTTTGATCAACTCCTGCCTGAGACTCAAAATAACTAAGTTCTCCCTCACACAAGACCCTCACAAGATAGCCTGTGGTAAATCCTAGACATTCATTTAATTGGCGTACCCTGAGGTTGGTCCACTAGATTTATTTGGGGGAAGTAATCAGGGTGAGTCCGCCACTTTATTAACTGGTGGTGGGATTCGCTCCAGCCTCCACAGCACAACCATACTCCGAGCTGGGTAGATCATTCTTGGGTACACCTTTCCCATAAGGGATTTCTAGACAAGCTGACGTAATTTTGTTAGAAAAGTCTAATGACCTTTTCAGGAGGATTCCTCATATCCCAAAATAAATGTCAGGTAGCCAAGTGTTTGCCTATTGAAGCAACAGAAGCTCCATCACAGGGTTATCTGCCAACTTCTAGTTAACAGGTGGACATGAGGCATGAACAACCAACGAAACACATGCAGAGTCGCTCAAAACATCATTGCAGCATCTGCAGCCACAAGTGGAAAAGCCATCGGATGGCTAAAGAGACATAAAAGCACCCCAAAGACAAACATAATTAGTAGCTGATGAGAAAAGCAGCATGAGACTAAGTAGTCCATTTGATCTTCACCTTAAAGTGTGTCACTAAGATTATCCAATGTTATGCAAGGAGTGTAAATGCTTGGGAAATCATACACCTAGGAACTTCTTAAGCATCCCATTATGGTTTTCAGATCAGACATGTTTTTCTGTTTGTTATAGCAGGCCCTAATGAATCTAACAGTCTTTTACACCCAGCAGGAAATCTGGACTAAACATTTGAGGGCTGCTTTCATTATATCTTGTGGCTCACAGCTTTGGTTTTAGACACCTCATAAATCAAAGGCTAACATCTTAGAGTGCTTGAACTGTGGTGTTTTTGCCACACAGCTAAATCAAGGATGGCAAAATGAGGAAGAAGATTGTGATGTATTTCATCTTTGACAAGAATCAACCCCAAATGCCTCTAGCAGTCGATTATAATGTTCATGTTTCCATAATTAGCTCTCAAACACTGATTTCAAATGCAGAATTCTGTGCAAGTCCCCCCTCCCCCCGTAGTTGGTAATGTTTGAAAGTTTCCCATATTATGGTTGTCAAAGAAATACTCTTTCTCCTTTCATTCCAATTATTTTCCACAATCATTTTTAATATGGAAAAGTAACCAGAAAGTGACTTTCTCCTTCACTTTCCATGTGGCAAAATGGTCTGATGATAATACTCTTATGTAGGAAGATTAAAATTAAATAGTCCACAATATCTCATAAGTTAGGTTCTTACTGTGTGGGAACATTTGAGTGACAACTGTACTAGATGGAAACCGAGGAGGGAGGGCACTGTGTTCTTACTAAAAAATAATCAAGGGGAAATGTAATCCTTAAACTTCCTACGTCTTTTCCTCTTTAATGTGAGATACCACGATTAATAATTGCAGAAACAGCAATTCAGGAAGAAATTGGAAGCCACTGACATTATATTTATTTATTGTCCGACTTCTACATAGTATAGATATTTATTGAAATGCCTATTAAGGTGTAAAGATCATATATCAGCCTTCCTAAGCCTGCTACCCTCCATCAGCTCCTGCCACCATGGCCAATGATCAGGAATGATGGGAGTTGGACTGCAAAATATCTGGTAGGCAGGGAGGTTGAGGGAGTCTTGTTAACATTGCAGTGGTTAAAAAGAGTGGAAATTCCAGCTACGAAAACACAGAGCGACTGGGCAAACTGGAGTTTCTCACCCTGAACTCCAGTGAATGATATGGGAATAATAACAGTGACCTCTTTTACATGGCTCTCATAAACAGAATTGCAATGATATATATGATAAAAAAATTTAAGGGATGCGGGTGGCGCTGTGGTTTAAACCACAGAGGTAGGACTTGCCGATCATAAGGTCAGCGGTTCGAATCCCCACAACGGGGTGAGCTCCCGTTGCTCGGTCCCAGCTTCTGCCAACCTAGCAGTTCGAAAGCATGTCAAAGTGCAAGTAGATAAATAGGTACCGTTCCAGCGGGAAGGTAAACGGCGTTTCCGTGCGCTGTTCTGATTGGCCAAAAGCGGCTTAGTCCTGCTGGCCACATGACCCGGAAGCTGTACGCCGGCTCCCTCGGCCAATAAAGCGAGATGAGTGCTGCAACCCCAGAGTCGGTCACAACTGGACCTAATGGTCAGGGGTCCCTTTACCTTTATATGATAGATTTTTCTTTGGGAAATGCTTTGCACAAATACTACGCACAATTATTTAGCCATGTAGGCTTATGGAGATTGTCAGGGACCCAGAGCTGGAGTCCCCTTGGTCAAGGACTCAGAACCAGAAGTGAGCCAGGAAGCTCTTCCACCCGGCCAGCTTGTGTGGTCAGTGCCCCCTCCAGCCTGAAGCTGTGGCACGGCCATCTCTGACTTGGAGGACTCCATTGCCAAAGACCCAGTGAGACCTGAGCCCCCTCTGCTCCATTGCAGGAAGAGACGAGTGGAGTTGGCCAGTCCCCTTTAACGTAATGAGCGCTTTCAGTGCAGGTGATCAGCATGAAGTGCTGATCCTGTAGATATGGCTCTGCAGAAGCACTGGCAAAGCTCTGTCTCCCTATAGCTCTGCCCTCCCTGGTTTCACTTGGAGCCTGGACTCAGCATTGCCTGTCCTTGTCAAACACCCAGCCTGAACCTCGTCTAGCCTCAAAACAGAGCAGGACAGATATGCTTACTGGAATATGTAATGCATGCAATAAATAAATGCAGCTTAGTTAGAAGCCTAGGGGCACAGACAGCATTGATATTGTTGGAATTTTGCCAGATTGTGGAGATTTTTTGTGTTTATCCATTATTTTGGCGATCATGTTTAGGTTACGGTACTTCAGTTCTGGTCTCCTTTTGTTTTTGCTTTGTCAATGCTAACTGTATTATAGCAGCAGCTTTAAACTGTATTTTAGAATTTGTATTTATATTGTTTTGAGTGTCTGACGCAAATCACTTTGAGATCACTGGATAACAGAATCTGGGATAAAAAAGAGCTCAGTAACAAATGAACAAACAAATGATGTGATTAATAAATACAGCAAATGCAAAATGTATAACAATGATGTTTCTTGATCAATAGGATATAACCTTCACTGAACACTTTAAGTGAAAGGGTTTCTGTCTTCATAACAGAACATAAACTAACATAGGAAGAAACTTCTAAGCTGCCTTGTGGTGGTGTATTTTCTCATCACAATTCTTCACATCATGTTAACTTTATAGATGCCACATTTTACAGTGCCCACAATGAACAGAGTAAGGGATGGAATAGAATATTACATTGTTTAGATGCTAAAAGTAGAAATCCAAGATAAAAAACCCACATAGTTAATTTAACGTCACTCTTAACACACCCTCATTCTTCAGTTACAGAGAGGCAGCCAACAAAACGGACGGAGATCCGTACTATGAGTCTTAGAGAATCGTCCCAGAACATGAGCCACTTCGTACATTGGCCACCTTTAACTTGGAACAATTCAGCACAGTTTAGTGTTTCCCTTCTAAAAGGAAGCAGAGGCTAAAGTAAACATGGCAAATGAATTACCCTTCTCTCACTGAAGAGGTCATGTTAGAGGTTCACTGCTGACACAAGATGGTGAAGCACGCACTGGTGCCCACCTGCTAAGGATTAAACACAAGGCTATAGTCTTCATTGCGGTTAATGCCACTTTTGTAATGGACCCTGCATTCTTAACTGGGAAGACTGACAAACCCTAATCCATTCATGGGCGTCTGTGTAAATATGTGTCCAATAGAGCTGGCTTAACTCTGTGAAAGCAGCCCAGGAGGCTGATCTGTTCTTTAGAACTGCATGGGCTTTCTATGGAAAGAAACAGTTACAAAGAGGGATTAATATTGAACTTAACCCAAACAGGGCACAATCAACGTCTCATTGAAGTCAATGGCAAAATGCCCATTAACTTTAATAGAGCTCAATTGGACCTCAGGGAACTGGGGGGAAAGTGTCCAGACATATTTCCATCATTGCTTCCAGGCACAATTGCCTACTTATTATTTTGGCTTAATTCAAATGGATGTACATTTATTTCTCCCATGGGCTGCACAACTTAGCTTTGCTGGTTTCTAAAGCAAAGGGAAAGCAGAGTGTTGGTTTCTAAAATCAGGCCACAGCAGTCTTCTAGAACATGATCATACATGGAAGAGGTGTCTAAATTGGGCCTCCTAGCACCCAATGTAAGCAGAGATTCCTTCTCCTAGAAAACTACTTTATGGAAGGGTCATCATTACTCAAATCAGACACCTCCTTGGTTGGGGACAGGGGGTGCCCTGAATGTCAAGGAAGATTGTGCAGTAAATATTGTTTCAATTGCAGATATTAATATTGCACAGCTTGAAGCAATAGGATGAATGAAAACTGACTCCTCCTGGAATAAAATTGTTCAGACCCATAAATATGATTCAAAATTGTAACTCACAGAACTCTCTTCAAAACAAAACATAAAAAACAAATAATGATACATCCAAATTATTCCATAAGACATATGCTTCTCAAAGCATAGGTTCATCTTCTTAGTAATATTACATAACTCCCCAAAGACCTAAAATCAAAGGTCTTTCTCTCCCTACAGCCTCCATTAGCCTGGAGCTGTTCCCCCCACCCCCTAGAGACTTGTTTGCATATCTTTCTCCCACTGTGGCTGGGAACAAAAGACCAAAGGCAATTCCCTTCAAAATGGGATTTGCAACTAAATATCTTGCTGATAATGCTGAGGTTGCAGTTTTGATCCCTGTATGAGATGGCTTGCATATTCCCGCATTGCAGGGGGTTGGACTACTTGATCCTCAGAGTTCCTTCCAACTCTACAATTCTACATGATCTAAAGTTAAACACCACGTGAAAAAGCAGAAAACAGCAACAATACAGCAATACACATGCAGGCGTTTCCCATTTCAATGTACAATTAAATAACTATACTTAGCAGTTTCAGTATGAGTATCCCTGCCTCTTGGTGACCCTTGAGATATTGCTGGTAAAGGTAAAGGTACCCCTGACCGTTAGGTCCAGTCATGGACAACTCTGGGGTTGTACGCTCATCTCGCTCTATAGGCTGAGGGAGCCAGTGTTTGTCCGCAGACAACTTCCGGGTCAAGTGGCCAGCATGACTAAGCCGCTTCTGGCAAACCAGAGCAGTGCACGGAAACACAGTTTACCTTCCAGCAGGAGTGGCACCTATTTATCTACTTGCACTTTGATGTGCTTTCAAACTGCTAGGTGGGCAGGAGCTCGGACCAAACAATGGGAGCTCACCCCATCACGGGGATTCGAACCGCTGACCTTCTGATTGGCAAGCCCTAGGCTCTGTGGTTAAGACCACAGTGCCACATGTGGCTTTATTGCTGGACTACATCAGCCCAAACAGAGATAAGGCAACTTGAGAGTCACAGGTCCTCCGCTCTTGTGCTTGGATACTGTACTGATGTTTTGAGGCTAGCAACATTGGATGCATGTGTGCATACGTGCTTTGTGCCGGTTAACCTGTAGATTTATGAATAAACTGAGATTAAATGTATATCACAGGTCAGTAGTCTCATCCTAAGGAAACTGGTCCCTTCAAGCCGAAAGGAAACTTTGTACTCTTCAGTGAAGCACAGGACATGATTATTTTCTCAACCACACAGGGGGAAAAGCTATAGGATGTCCAAAACCAATATTGTAATGCACCAGGGTATTTTGTGATGATTAAATTTCTGGAGAAAGTTTTTTGAGCTTGCCTCAACCTGCCAATGTGCAACTTTCAGTATGGTTAGTGTATTGTTATTTCGCTATTTATTGTTATTACGATAGTTTTACGTTTATTTTTTTGTAAGCATCCTCAAATACTTCTAAAAGCCAGCTAAATACATGAGGTGTGGGGATATCAAGTACGATCCCGATTCACATCCCTAGGCACACACACACGCACCTTCCTGAACATATCATAGAATCATAGAGTTGGAAGAGACCACCAGGGCCATCGAGTCCAACCCCCTGCCAAGCAGGAAACACCATCAGAGCACTCCTGACATATGGTTGTCAAGCCTCTGCTTAAAGACCTCCAAAGGAGGAGACTCCACCACACTCCTTGGCAGCAAATTCCACTGTCAAACAGCTCTTACTGTCAGGAAGTTCTTCCTAATGTTTAGGTGGAATCTTCTTTCTTGTAGTTTGGATCCATTGCTCCGTGGCTCATGTCAAGTTTGTGGTCAACCAAGACTCCTAGATCCTTTTCACATGTACTGCTCTCAAGCCAGGTGTCACCCATCTTGTATTTGTGCCTCTCATTTTTTTTGCCGAAGTGCAATACTTTACATTTCTCCCTGTTAAAATTCATCTTGCTTGTTTTGGCCCAGTTCTCTAATCTGTCAAGGTCGTTTTGAAGTGTGATCCTGTCCTCTGGGGTGTTAGCCACCCCTCCCAGTTTGGTGCCATCTGCAAATTTGATCAGGATGCCCTTGAGTCCATCATATGTCCATCATACGCTGTTAATAGGAGAGAGAATGTGAAAAAAGGAGAGAGAGACACACATAACAGAAGACTTTAGTTCATATATAGATTTGAACTAAACAGTCATATTGCTAGTTGCAGGCCCATAACATTATTCTGGAGCAATGGATCACCCTTAGATGATGATTTATTTGTAGTATCCAAAACCATTATTAATCTTATAACATCCCAGTATGCTCCCTCTTCCCCACCCCAAGATTTCCATTAAAAGCTTCAGTACTTACTATAAAGGCATACTTTAACATACACGTATCCTGTGGAACCCCTGCCGAAAAGACTAATGAGAAGAAATCATTTCTGTGATCTGAAATCCCCTTCCTTTGACTGCCATGCTCAACAGGCCTTGTAGGTTTCCTTCAGGGTAATTCTAAAGCAATGGGGTCATTTTAAAGGAAAGGGGAGGGGTGCCTGCAACTTTGATTCTTGATTTTCTCGTTGCTCTTTATTTTACATATCACTTCCTTTTGCATTGGCCTCGGTTTGAACAAGCTTCCTATATCATCTGTCATGTATTTTTGGACCTGATTAAATCGGGACACCCTGCCATTTGCCTCTTTGCACTTCTTTCAATATTATGAGGTGGTTTTCTTGTATGGTTTTTTTTTTTTTTAAGAAAAAGAAAAGTTCTTAGTTCTCCATGGCTTCTGTTCTTCTAATTTAAACCTCTCAAGCAACCACCATGCTGATTTTAATTTCCTACATTTCCCCATAAGGTTTTTTCCAACTCACTCTTAGCGTTTTGTTTAAATCCCCTCTTTCAGGCTTAATGCCGCAAACCTGGCTTTTGGTCTCTTACCACCTGCGAGTCTGTCAAAGCTGATTGTATCTTGAAGACGGCGACTCTGAGTAGCAGCACATTGAGCAGGAATCAGCACTTTCTGTTTATGGTCCAAAATGTTCCGCATAACCAAAAATGCGTCTTACTTAAAACTTAACTAGTCCTATGCACCAATGTTTAATTTTTTTTAGTGAATCCACATGTGGTTACTGCTGAAAGCACTAATGCATCCATCTGAATATAGTTTGGAAGATTAGCTTAACAGGGAGCTGCCTTGTTCTGAGTCAGACTGTAGTTGAGATCTCCATCATTTCAGACAGGAATCTTCCCCAGCCTAACCTGGAGATCCTGGGGGTGGGAGCTTAAACTGGGACCTTCTGCAACAGCCGTGAGTCCTACAAAAGCATTATTATTATTATTATTATTATTATTATTATTATTATTATTATACGCGGGTGGCACTGTGGGTTAAACCACAGAACCTAGGACTTGCCAATCAGAAGGTCGGTGGTTCGAATCACCGCGACGGGGTGAGCTCCCATTGCTCGGTGCCAGCTCCTGCCCACCTAGCAGTTCGAAAGCGCATCAAAGTACAAGTAGATAAATAGGTACCACTCCAGCGGGAAGGTAAACAGCATTTCCGTGCACTGCTCTGGTTCGCCAGAAGCGGCTTAGTCATGCTGGCCACATGACCCGGAAGCTGTATGCCTGCTCCCTCAGCCAATAAAGCGAGATGAGCGCCGCAACCCCATAGTTGGCCACGACTGGACCTAATGGTCAGGGGTCCCTTTACCTTTACCTATTATTATTATTATTATTATTATTATTATTATTATTATTACTACTACTACTCCTTGCCCTTCACCAGAAGGTCCCAAGACAGCAATATAAAACACATCAGGAAAACAGTTTACAACAAATGACAGTCAAAACTAGTCCTAAAATTATATATCTCAAGTGTCAAAGGCCAGGGCAATGAGGTGTGTCTTCAGCATATGACAGAAGTTGTAGGATGGAGGAGCTGGAGGCATCTCTGTGAGGAGGGAATTCCACAAATTAGGAGCTTCCATAGAGGATGCCCTCTCTGGGGTCGGCCCAGACCCCATACCTTTGAGGGTGGTGGAACTATCAAGAAGCCCCACACTGTTGATCTTAATACTCGACTCTGTTAAGATCAACAACAATGTTACTTGGCTGGAATATCAGCCCAGGGTCTAGCCCAACCTTCTAGGTAAAACAGAAGCTACCGGGAGCACCTGAAAGTTACAATCAAGGTCTGAAGTTAGTGGTGGTCAGGTCTATCAGCAGCAAATAGCAGGGATAGTTAAATGGAAAACTACATGTTCAAAGGCAGTGTAGCCCTAAATGACAGGTGCTGACAGGGCAAGGTTATTCAGAACGTCTGAAGTGTCCCATAGGTGCTCTCTGTGTATATGTTCATGAGACCATAAGAATAAAATAAGTTTCTTGGATCAGAACAAACCCTAACAGATTTCTTCCCGCAGTAGCTAACCAGATACCTTTAGGAAGCCCACAGGGAGACATGAGGGTGTTACCTGCTCTTGTTGTTCCCCTGAAACTGATCTTTAGAGGCAAATTGTAACATACTGACATCATGACTTATAGCCATGGACAGCCAATCCATGGATTTGTCCAATCCCCTTTTTTAAAAAAGGTAAAGGTAAAGGACCCCTGATAGTTAAGTCCAGTTGCGAACGACTCTGGGGTTGCGGCGCTCATCTCGCTTTACAGGCCGAGACAGTCCGCAGACAGTTTTTCTGGGTCATGTGGCCAGCATGACTAAGCTGCTTCTGGTGAAACACCGTTTAGCTTCCTACTGTTTACCTTCCTATTTATCTACTTGCACTTTGACGTGCTTTTGAACTGATAGGTTGGCAGGAGCTAGGACCGAGCAACAGGAGCTCACCCCATCACGGGGATTCAAACTCCCAACCTTCCGATCAGCAAGGCCCATGCTCAGTGGTTTAGACCACAGCGCCATCCACGTCCCTATAATCCCCTTTTAAAACTACCCAAATTAGAGGCCATCACCATGTATTGTGTTAGTGGATTTCATAGCTTATAGGATTTCAAAATATCTTTGTTACCATATCAGGTTCACCAGCTTTTTGGGATCAATGGGCACTTTTTAAATTTTGAGAGTGTTCAGGGCATCAATCACAAAATGGCTGCCATGGGGGTAGGCATAACACAACATGGCTGCTGTGGAGGGCATGACACAGCACAAAACTATGAGAGATGTGCAAGGAAACTGAACACACACAAAACTGAGCATAGTTTGAAATATAGGGACACTTGTATGTCTCAAAGGTTACTTGATAGAATTGACATCCCAGTTCCTGAAGTGCAATGGGATTGCACAGGAAACCAAACTCTTGAGTTAAGCCTGGTGTTAGCAAACCATCAAGTGCCTTAGCCACCAAGCCCTTTGTCTCCAAAAAATTTTACACATCACTTGGGAAGACAGGCAAACTACTATCAGTGTACTGGAAGAAGCAAAGATCACCAGTGTTGAAGCAATGATTCTTCAGCATCATCTTCGTTGGACTGGTCATGTTGTGTGGATGCCTGATGATAGTCTTCCAAAGCAACTACTCTATTCCGAACTTAAAAATGGAACTCAAACTCAGAACCATAGCTGTCAATATTTTCCTTTTTTTAAGGGAAATTCCCTTATTCCAAATAGGATTCCTTGCAAGAAAAGGGAAAATTTGAAAGCTATGCTCAGAACGCAAGGGAGAAACGTGCTAAGAGGAAGGCACGCTTGGCAAATCCACACCGTGATCAACTCCCGTCCAGAAACCAATGTCCCCACTGTGGAAGGACGTGTGGATCCAGAACTGGCCTCCACAGTCACTTATGGACTCATTGTTAAAACCATGTTTATGGAAGACAATCTTACTCGGCTACGAGTGATTGCCAAAGAAGCAGTTCCCTCATAGCTTTCCTACAAGCTCTCTCTCTTGATGGCACAGTAATGCTCTTGTCCCATTAGGACCAATATAATTCAGCCTTCTGTCATAATCCAACATGCACAGTTCTGAAACATCCACATGTTGTCCGTTAAAGTTAATAAAAGTATACAAGAGCACTTGACTGAAAAGCTTACAATACAATGAGATTGGCTATGGGCAATGGAGCACAGTATCATATTCATAAGTGCCAAGTCCTGAACACTTCAATGTCAGATCCTACAGATGCGTAGCTCTCTTAAAGACTGCAAGAGGTCACAGCAGATACAGTTACCTTTGCAGGATTATTCTAGATATAGTGCAAGCTTTCTTTGCTGCACATTTGCCTCAGGCTCGATTTCATATTGCTTTGAGCACAAAAAACAGAAGAGGATCATTTTGCAAAGGCCAGCATTTAATTATAGACTTAGCCAATAATCCATTATTGAAACGCCAAGTCAGATAGGAACTATCCAGAGGATTATTCCTAACTGGGCAATCTCTCAGTGGGATTTAGTTTTAAAAGGCAGACCAAAAATCTGGAAGAGTAATGCTGCCCCGAGATACTGTCGACATTATGCTTCTGTGCTGGCATGAAAGCGTCAATCTCTGATATGATTAAAAAGCCGAGTCAATAGGTCTGCTGATTATGCTTG
Source organism: Podarcis liolepis (assembly GCF_965112155.1). Classification (NCBI taxonomy): domain Eukaryota; kingdom Metazoa; phylum Chordata; class Lepidosauria; order Squamata; family Lacertidae; genus Podarcis; species Podarcis liolepis. Next base: position 6,603,203 of record NC_139556.1, read on the forward strand.
GGGACATAACCTCTTTTTATGGAGAATACAATATCTTCACCATTCTCAAGCAAAGGTCTCTTGCATGGTCAGAAACACACACACCCTATTCAGTTGCCAAATATCTGGAGAGGAAAAGGAAGTGGGGAAAGGGGGAGAAGCACTTGTAGAAATTCTGGCTGCATCCACAAACATAAATCTGGATGCTTTCTATGATTTCTCTTTTTGCATGCTTCCAGAATGACTAAAAGTGTTTCTTTTCTCCTTAAATGCAGAACCCCACCACTTCTTCATTACATATGCATCATGATTACTATCATTCATTAGGAAAGAGGATTAAAATGAAAGAAAATGAAGCATCCTCATTTTGGGTCACAATGTAATTGCTCATAGTAGAATTCACAGCAATGGAACACACATCCATGGTTACTGATTCCCCACCAAAGATGAGCATTTTATTTTATTTTTTAAGATCACTAGTTCCATTTCACTGAAAATAATTTCACTGCTGCTTCTACTATACATTTTACTACCTTTAAACAAACAAGGTTAGGAAAAACACTTGAATCATATTAGAATATTGTCAAAATTTCGGTTGTGGCTTCCTGGGCACAAGTGCTTTCAGATACTTTTAATCTAGTTAGAAATATTCACGTCAAAATTCAAAACAACAAAATCCTAAAAAACCCCTGAACATTTTAGGTTGCAATCTTCCACCCACTACTGGTGATTCTATATATACCAGTGACCAGACATCAAGTCTCTATTCCGCAGTCTTCACCAGATTCATTCTGGACATGCTGGAACTAGAGTCTGTCTATTTCAGTTCACATTTATCCAAAATGAACTAGTTTGGTTCACATTCAGTTCATAGTTCAATTCAAGTTCATCTAAATGATCCTTGGTATTTTTTTTCTAGCATTCAGAATGTTATAAGCTGCTGTGCTCAAGTATAAAATATATTTCAAAAAACACACAGTTCACATTTCCATTTTCCAACAACAATTATTTTTAGGCTTAAGGGCCCAAAGGTGGTTTTTGTGTGTTTTTTTAAGGTATTGCAATGAACTTGAAGATGACCTAGAAATTGTTCAACGTTCTACCCCAAAACAAAATTAATTCCTTTTCATGGGACCTACTTTCAGGAGTAGTTCAGAGATTTTTGAACTAATTCAGTGGACTTCATTACAACAAACTAGTCCTGTCCCCCCACCCACTCTAGTCTAATATAACATCAAAGAGGAAGAGTTTTCCGTGCCTCTTAGGAGGCAAGACTCTTCCCTGATCCTGCTGGGTTTCAAGAATGAGAAGCAGTGTGAAGCATAGGTCCTCACACTATGGTACATATGCGGAAAGCAGTATCCGCAAAGAAGAGAATATGATGCACTGCAACAGTTGCTCCTTCCCCTGTGTCAACCCACATGGAACTCACAGATTTCTGAACTTGCCACACATAGATTAGTTTGGTGAGGAATCTTTGTATGCCTTGCCTTTTTTGTTGTTAGGATTGTGTGTATGCCTGCCCTGCCACCACCAAAGAAAGAGTGAAACCCATGCAAGGGACATGTAAAAAGAGTGAAACCCAAGGGGACATGTAAAAAAACACCTGAAAACTTCTTTGTGTGCCTGGACTATTTCTTGCTTTTCTGCGAAAAGCCATTGTGAGAGATCTTTTCAAATGGATCTAAGAGCCATAAAAGGAGACAAAAGGACAAAAAACAACAACAGTAAGAAGGTGTGTCAGATGATTCACGGGTTATCAACACAAAGCTTTTCCTTCTCTTTCATTGCCAGTTACCATACATCCTCTTTAACAGGCAATTTTTCACCATGGAATGCTGACTTTGTAATGTCTCTTTTTCAGAGCCCCTGCCAGTAGCTGTCATTGAAATTAAGGAGAAGAGGGTTCACATTATTATATGCACTGTGTTTCTGAAAGCCCATTGCTCAGTAAACACAAGCTTTGCCACATCGTCATTCTTTTCCTATCTTTGCACTGACTGTGCAAAAATCTTATCTGTGAAAATCAGCCACATTGAGTGTTGCAACAGAGGGATTACCAATGGGGGAAAATGCTTGACTTTTACCCCACGTGTGAATAAACTGGATGCAACCATACAGGTTTTCTAATAAAAAAGAATCCTTTGCATTTAATGAAGTTATGCTTCCCATGATCATAGCAGACGATGGGGTAATCTATGCATTCATGATGTTCAAGAGCAAGGCTGCTAACTGAAAATATATTTCATGTGTGATATGCTCTGGGATTAAGGTGAAGAATTCTTTCCACATGCATCCAGTTTTGCTTGGAACTTCTGGACTTAATTCCAATCCTGCTCTGTTACACCTGTGTTGGGAAAATTATTCTGGCATTCGACCTAATTGTGGCATTCGACCTATTATGCTTGGTTCTTTTTTTTATAAAATATTTATTAAAGTTTCAGAAAAAGGAATTACATAAAAACAAAAAATACAAAGGTAAAAGACAAAAATAAAAATACAAGAAAGATACAGAATAAAAAAAGTAAGTACACTTACAGAAAAAAGGAAAAAAATAAAAATAAAAAATCAATCTTTCCATATCTTACATTCATATCCTTGTTTCCCTGACCTCCTCATACCTCCCTTTTTTGTGTTCCAATTCAATTAATTAATTCAACAATTTCTTTCCCTCCTTATTATCCTGATCTTTAATCTTAATATATTGTAACATTAAATTTTTACCTATTTAGAAATCCAATTTTCCATATTCTTTTATATCATTACAGCTAGAAACCACTTAACTATTATGCTTGGTTCTAGGAATAAGTATGTCTCTGTCACCTGGACATTGGCTTCTCCCATTATTCTGCTATTGATTTCTTCCTCTGCTTGGATACCTGACTCCTATCCCACTCAGATATCTTCCTGAGGTATTTGGCGTGTGTCTGGATTCTGCACTCTTTATTGTTTCTTATGGAGGCACCAGTACTGTAAAGAAGAACTAGACCTGGCCTGGTGTCCAACAGAACTGCTTCTTGTCCTGTTTTGTCTTCTTTTCAAAACTTTAGTTACCATATTTTTCCGTGTATAAGATGCCCCCATGTATAAGACACCCCCTATTTTTGAGGACTCCAAATTAAGAAAACACCCCTCAGCACTACCTGTGTATAAGACAAGCCCCAATTTTAAACCTAGTTTTTTGGTAAAAAAACACCCCTAGTCTTATAGATGGAAAAATACGGTAATTCCTTTTGAAATATAACATACGTTTATACTTGGTTTTACAAACTTTTCTAATTACAGTCTTGCAGACATTCCATCTAAATTTGGACTTTCTTTATTCTTTTCTTTTTGGAATGACTAGTTAAAAGCATTATTTTTTCCAATAATACGTTTTTCCTAATAATCTGAGATAAAGCTGTCTTTTACATGCAATTTTCTTCTTTCCTCCAAGAACAATAAGGTCTCAGAAATGATATAATAATGAAGGTCCTATATGAAGGAATGGGTTGTATATTGATGATGATGATGATGATGATGATGATATGGCGTTGGGGAGAATGACCTTATGATACATGATTCTAGATTCAGGTAAGTAGCCGTGTTGGTCTGACAGAGTCGAAATATATATATGTATATATTTATATATTTCACTTATGATACATGTTGCACAAAAGGAAGGCTTCTTGGCTCCCCCCTCTTGGGGGGCCACTAACTGAAGAGAAGGGCACTCATATGAGCATTAACTGCTTGGGGAGAGCTTTTTGAGGAGTGTGGGGAATGCTGTATTATGAAGCACTCTATGAAGCAGGGATTGGTCTAATCCAGTGTTTCCCAACCTTTTTTGGGCAAAGGCACACTTGTTTCATGAAAAAAATCTCGAGGCACACCACCATTAGAGCCCCGTGACGTCAGCGCGCAGCGCCACGCCGGGAGGGACATGAATTGCTAGCAAATTACATAATCACCTCCTTGAGGGCTGGCTCATCTTCTCCGAAGGCAGAACCCCATTAATTAACAGCACAGACTCACACCATAGCCAAGACGAGGGGGGAAAACCTCAGTCATGCACAGTCATGCACACGTGGGGGCTAAATGAGGACAAAGACCGGGCAGAGAGCAGGGTTCAAATCACCCCACCTGGCCAGGACAATCCCTGGGTGCTCCCTTGGGCCACTCGCCTGACCCACCTCGCAGGGCTGTTGTTGCGAGGATAACACGGGGAGAACCACGCGCGCCCCCGGGAGCTCCTTGGAGGAGAAAGCGGGCGATGAATGCAATGCACGAAATATATGAGAGGCAACCAGGTTTTGCAGGTGAGGGGCCCCCGCCAGCCTCCGCTTCCAACACCCGGCGCAACGACGCCGAAGTTTCTCCCCGGGCTCGGCTCGGGGAGCAGCGCTGCTCCCCCCCCCGGCTCCCCTTCGCCCTCCCGGCTCTCTCTGCCGCCCACTGGGGACCCCCCCTCACCTGCCAAGTCCGGAGCGCCGGTGGAAGTTGCATGCACGCATGCAGGGCGCCGCGTTGCCATTGCATTGCACTGCACTCCATGCAACGCCTGCACGCATGCATTGCCTTGCACGCCCACCAAGGGGTCTCCCCGCGGTCCAATGCGTCCCCTCCGGCGCGGATGCAGCATTGCAAAAATAACACACACACCCCGACGCAGCCCTACCTGGGGGGCAGCCTCCGCCTCCGCCGCTCTGCCTCCGCGGGGATCCCCGGGCTCCATCCTGCCGCCCGATCTCCGCGGGGGCGCAGGCAGGCTGCGCGGGGTCTGCGCGGAAGAGCCCCTGCCCGCCCGGCCGCCGCTGCGCTCATTCCATGGCCGGGAGAAGAGCGCTTCAAACAAAATGCCCGGCCTGCCAGGCCACGCTGGGAAACGTAGTTCGCGCACCCCACGCGGGTGCGGAGCCCAAGGGCGAGGGGACTATGGATCCCGGCAGCCCCCGCGCCGGGGACGGAGGGGGAGAGGCCGGGTGCAGGGATGGAGGGACGGGTGGGCGAGCGAGTGAGTGAGTGGCAGCCGCCAAGCCTTGGCCGAGAGCCAGGAAGGGCCTCCCCGGAGGAGGAGGAGGAGGGAGGCGCAGAGCGGGAGGGAGGGAGGGAACCCCAGGGGTCATCTAGTGACGGCGCCCCAATCGAAAATTTGACTTTAAAAAAAAATAATCTTTCGTATTTTTTAATTTTTCCCGCGGCACACCAGGCAACATCTCGCGGCACACTAGTGTGCCACGGAACAGTGGTTGGGAAACACTGGTCTAATCGACTAATGAGATCTGGCTGTTTCTCTGGAGACAACTTTGGAGCACTGTAGACAAGGGCAGCAGGATCCTGCTAATGGGAGGGGGGAAGCAAGGGACCTTTGAGAATCATTGGATTAAAATAAGATCCAATTGCTACAATTACAGAGGAAATGACAGATGCATACATGAATCTGTGTAACAAATCGGGTCCTCCCTTAAAGAGGGCACGTATTTCGGTGAGACCTGGACAACCGACACACTGAGTAGTGGGTGGGTACAATTGGTCAGCCACAACACCCGATTGGTAGGTCCCTTGAAGCTGGGTGCAATCTGGACAATGGGACGCAGTCCAAATGGTTTAAAGGACCTATTTATACCCATGCACATGACCCAGAGCTTCCTCTTTGGCGCGTGCATTTGGAACACCGGCCTACCTCTTCCTACTTTTAGGGTTATGCGCTTGACCTTGCTATGCTGTCATGTGTCATCTGTCGTTGGGACAGGGGCACGGCAGGAATTTCCCCCACTTGCCTGACTGGCTGTTGCCATTTGGGTTTCACCTGCCACGTAGCAAATCGTCACAACTTGTAAGGTTGCGGATAGGCTCTGGTTCAGGTGATAGGGATGGGAGAACGCTCTCACCATCCCTATGTGAAGGGTATTCTGTTAAAGGAATCCAGGGACTCGATGGTTTGGTCAACTCCTGAGTCCAGGGGGATATTTGCGTGGCAGAGATAACCTCTTCTGGGCTTTCCACTTATCCAGGTGTTTCCCCCTGGCTGACCTATGCTGGAACCCTGGGTCAGCACTCCCTGAGTGACAGGTGGCTAGTCAAGCCAGAGCCTATGCAACCAGTCACTTTCTGCAGTCAATAAAGTTGTGGCCTAAATTCTGCCAAAAACCAAAACAAAATTTGAGTCATGTGTGAATTTATTTAGGGGGGAGGTTTCTGGGTCTGAACACGCAATTTCTCATATATATGAATATGTTGTTAGTCACTTGGAGACATTTGTGTGGTAAGTGACTAGCAAGTCTAATAACCAACAGGCAAATAAATGGTTCAACTGTATTTAGATTTATGTAGATCGTAAAAGCAATTGCCTTTCGCAATAGACAATTTTGAAATTACTGAGTAATTTCTGGGTACACCTGTGGTACATATATTCAAAACATAAGAACCCCATAGAATCTCATTTCAAATTGCATTTATTTTTGCATCCTTATGTCCTGGATACATTAGTTTGTACAAATCTCGTTCTCCTTTCCTGCGTGTGTGTGCATTTCTTCTGAATGCAGATGTGTCAATTATGATGTAAAATTGTTATGACAGACTGGACATCGGTGTCAAAGTGTGGAACTTGACCTGTGCTTGCAATGGGAGGCTCACAACCAGCACTCTAAGCTAACCTTTCACTATTTGGTATCGATTGGCACCATTTGGAGTGAAGTCAGAGTAAGAAAACACACTTCTTATCCCTCTATGAATTCTTTCGCGGGGCTGAAGTGCTACACTGCACAGTTTGGACAACTGTGTTTTGAATTGCTCAGTATTTGTTTAACCTGTCCTGCCAAAAACACTATAAATCCATTTCATCCAATTTAGTATGTCTTTTCAAATTTGTTGAGTCCTTTAAAAGGTCACTGTGGACAAAACCCTACTCCCCTCTCCATCCCAAACTGCTGGTTCATATGTTGCATTTCCTGGATTGGAGATGAGATCTGGGAACGGCAGAAAGTGACAGGAAAGTCAACTTAGAAGGAAAGCCAAGACTAATAAAACCAACAGGAGTTGGCTTCCGGTTATTTTTCAGAAGCACATCCACCCAGTATACAGAAAAACTGCTTAGTATGGATTGAGGGGCCCGTTGCACCTTGTGTGCATGCGATGTCACGCTTGCAATGTGCACACATCCTCTCAAGGAGGCCAAGGGCTCTGGAGGAGCCAACCACTGATGCTGCAATGCCCGTCGCACATGCGACACACACTAGACCCCCTTCCAACAAATATCAAGGGGGCCACAGACACGTCAGCCCCCTAGAGTTGGCGCGCCTGGTACAATTAGTCTTAGTTACCTCAATATTGCTGCATCTAAATTAAACCTGCCCTGAATGGTAGGCGATCGCCATCTTATCCAAAATTAAGACCTCTTCGGAGAAAGGCCTGCTTTTTAATGGGGAAAATCCACATTGGTGACAATTTGCTAAGACTATGAGGACTATGTCTTGTTTCAGCTAATTGGGGTAATTATTGTCTGCAGGTCTTCCAACAAACTGTAGTCTCCTGAGTCTTTTTCATGGGTGTGCTGGTAAAATGCAATGTATTGCACTCATGTACACTAACATGAGCATTTTGGAGAATAGGAGGGATATAGATGTACTACAGATGATGATCATCAACATCATTATCATATATAACTTGCTCAAGTTAACACTTTGCTTTTGAATAACTTGTTTGTGTGTAGAGAAGTCAGCCTATAAATTAAGAGCAAGCAATAGCTACACAAAGGGAAGAAAAACAATTTTATAAAAGAGTGTATCTGGCAATGCGCCGTTTTGCTCACTTTTAGCCCTCACAACAAATTCAACAATCCCACAGAAGAAGCCTTTCTTAACTAGCCTTCAAACAAGATGAAGTGCTCACTTGCAATGCCATAAGTAGCTGGAAAGGATAAGTCTTTTGTATTTATTAGTGCAATTTCCACGGTGCTGCTAACAGGGCAATGTTTACTCCAGTGGATATTAGTGTCCTTTTCCATTCCAGAGTAATGGGCTATTTAATCTTCCAGTTTCATGTACCTTCTCTCCAGAGTAATCTGGAAGAGGTTACTGAAGTGAAACCATTAAATATAAGATGCCCTGCCAAGTATATTGGCATCCATTTATATTCCACTAATGACTGAACAAGATTTTTTTTTCTCCAGTTGAATCAGAGGATTAACCTCAGCAGAGGACCTTTGTTGCGAATTAGAACTTCTCTGAAGAATAATGATGAAATGGCTTGAATGCGTTTCACTCTCTGTGTTATTAGCAAGTTTATGGTACATCTGGTACACAGCTTAATGTAGTCTGGGCTGCTAGATCAAATCAAATCAAAATAAGTTTATTCTACTAGCCAAAGGCCACGACAATTCCATACAATGACAATCAGTTTTGAATATAACTCACACATCCACAAATGAAAACAGTAAACATATAATGTGAGATTTTCGACAACAGGGATGCCTCCATATTAACCCCTGTTCATACAGGATAACAGGCTCTCCTCAATCAAGAGAGTTCAGTGGTTATTGAGTGGCAACTCACCTCCAGACTTGACTACTGTAATTCGCTCTACACGGGGCTGCCCTTGAAGCTGACCCAGAAACTCCAGCGGGTGCAGAATGCTGCAGCGAGGCTCCTCACGGGGTCTCTGCCATGGGAGCATATTCACCCAGTGCTTTTCAAGCTGCACTGGCTCCCGGTGGAGTACAGGGTCAGATTTAAGGTGCTGCTTTTGACCTTTAAAGCCCTTCACGGCCTAGGACCCTCGTACCTCCGGGACTGCCTCTCCCGTTATGCCCCACAGAGAGCCTCAAGGTCCACAAATAGCAACACCCTACAGATCCCGGGTCCTAAGGAAGTCAGATTAGCCTCAACCAGAGCCAGGGCCTTTTCAACACTGGCTCCGGTCTGGTGGAACGCTCTGCCTCATGAGACCAGGGCCCTGCAGGATCTGATTTCTTTCCGCAAGGCATGTAAGACAGAGTTGTTCCGCCTGGCCTTTGGCTTGGAGCCAATTTGATTCCCTCCCCCTCTTTCTTTTTTCTTTTCCTGTCTCCTCCTGCAATGAGGCTACATTTTAATATTTTAATGTTTCAATATTTTAATGTTATATTTTAATGTTGTTTTTAAGTTGTATTCATTCAACTTGTTTTTATTATTGCTTGTTAGCCGCCCTGAGCCTGGCCTTGGCTGGGGAGGGCGGGGTATAAATAAAAATTATTATTATTATTATTATTATTATTATTATTATTATTATTAACAACACTGGTGACACATAAGGCGTCCCTTTTTGCTCTGGTGGCAAAAAAAAAAAAAAAGATCAGGAGGAAGTAACTGGATAGAATAGCTGTAAACTAAAAGCAGGATTTGGAGTAAGAGTACTGAATGAAAATTCATTAGCGCCACATTTTCAGAGCTGGTGTGAGTAAGCAATAGGTTCATTTGAAGGAAGGAGGAGCTGTTTGTGAGGTGGAAGAAAGGACAAAATGACTGAGGAGAAAAGGCAAGTAAAAGCTGAATAGGCAGACACGTGGGTGATTGTACTGTATGACTGCTACCTGCTGATTTGGAAGAACTCATCAAATATTTGGTTAAATGTTTCAAATCCTTTAAACACACACACAATTGCAGTTGACCATTTTACCACAATCCACTCCATATTTGTAAATCTGTGGTCTATTTTCTACCACATAATTGGGAAAGTGATTTGCCCATTTGCCCATTTGCCCATCTGTCCATTTCTTTTCTACAGACTTGGATGCCTCTCAAGATATCATTGCCAAACTTGACAAAAGGGTTCACGAGGCAGGAGCATCAATCTTCATCACTATTTGGGCACCAAATACCATTCTGAATCGAGGTGGCAGATCAAAATGTGATATTAAAGTGACTTTGCCAGTTTTTGGCATGATAGGCCTAAATTCACAAGTTACACTATCTGGGTTCCTTTCTGTTTAATTTTTTTTTGTTTTTATAGATTATTGTATTGTTTTATTCTTTTTGTATACCACTTTGAGGGTTTTGTGTTTTTTTAAAACCATAAGTAGTGTATAAATTCTATGAAGTGAAATAAATAAATTAAAGAATCACAATATATCTGGGTTTCTAAAAATTCCCAGGCAAGGAAAATATACACACAAGCTGTGTATATTTCCACGTGAACACTATCTATACCTTGTGATTGTTGTGAGCCACTTTCCAACATTTGTTTTTGGAAAAACAGAATACAAATATCAAATCAAGTCCAACTGTTGCATCTTGTAATTTCAGCTTCACCTAGCACTGTCCCCAAAGATACATTTGGTAATCAGGAATTTGCCTTGAGCCCTGGAGCATGTTGTGGATGGGGAAAGACCCAAGTAAATCTCTTACTTCCTGACATTTGGTTAGTGCCAGGCTAACCTTCAATTGCAAGACACAATATAACCACAGGTCTATGTAGATATCCATATGGGCTCCACAAAAGGGCCGCAGAGATACACAAAAGAATGGGTTCAAGAGGGTAATATAAGGGTTCGTATTGAACCTGCAATGCTCAGATTAATAAGATCTGTGCTGTTTTTCTTCCGACTTAGACAGCTTTCATCTGTAGTGTTGTTGCTGTTATTTTTTCTAAAGCACATGTCTGATGGAATGTGAAATATAAACAGATCCTGTATTAAAATATGCAGCAAAATATATCAAAGGCAATACAATCAAGGAGAAATTAAAACAAAATTAGCCAATTTACATTTTTCCCTCTATCGGGAAATGTTTGCAATTGAACCTCTTTCCACATACCACACAAGTAGCATTTTGCAATTATGGAAGCATGGAATACACTTGTCAGTCACTTTTGAAACCTGCTTGGGCCCCAAATTCTTCTGACCCATTGTAAGAAAACAAATGAAAGAGAGAAGCAATTATACAATGGGAAGCCATATTCTGGCATGCATTTGCAAAAGGTCGATTCTTTGTCGTGTTGGCAGGAAAATCTGCCTCCTCTCTTCAGCCTTGTTTAAACACGCATTTTTAAAAACCAAAGAATTTACAGCAGATAAGATGCTTGCGTGAGTTATTAGTGCGTATTCACGCAGGGAAGAGAACTTGCACGAGCAGGGAGAATCTCATCATCGTGCACAGTAGTTTGTATTAAGACAGGGTAGGAATCACCGTTCCAGAGCTTTGAAATCTTTGAAGCCTTGACACCCAGAAATCAGTAAAGTTTCAGAAGCAGCCCCAGTACAATGGGTTGCATGTTTCGTGGACAGAGTCTGTGTATATTGTTTAAGCTCATGCGATGGTGACATTGCTCAAATGGTTTAAAAGCTCAACACTTTTAATATAGGCATCGGCATGCATACATATGGATCTGATTTCCTGCAGCTAAGAGCACGTTGAGCAACAGAAATGCACACACCTTTTCAAAACGTATTACAATGCATTTATTGTCTAGTGAGCAAGTAAACCATATACCTGCGACGATGCTGGTAGCACAGCATCAAAGCTGATAATTTTTTTGGGGAAAAACCCCTCTTATAATACAATATATAAAGTCTGGGAAAAGAAATAGCCTAAGGATACAATCCAGTACCATTAAGTTCAAGGAGATTTTCCCCATGGATTTCAGGAATATGGAATGACCCTTTGACTTATAAGTGCACCCAGAGATGCCCAGAGTCCATTGCTTGCTTATTTTTGTTTCTCGTTAAATTCCATTTCATGTACATAAAAATAGACTTACATGTGCATCGCATGTAATTCCACATAGTTCTAAAATGCAGACGTTAAATTGTTTTATAATTATGTCTATCCCGTCTGTCTGTGTAACTATTTTTAACATTGCTCCCTTTGCTTCCCCACCCCAGTGAACCATCAACATTTTTTTGTTTTTAATAACCATATTCCCATCTTACACTGTTAGGCCACGATTCCCCAACAGCTGAAAGCTAATTATTCGAGACTCAGCTGCAATCTGTTTGGCTCTCGTTAGGGTAGGCTGTTCATATGAAGCAAATTACACAACTAGCTCCTTCCAGTCCTTCAGGATCATTGGCCGGGAAGTTTAATGTACCACATCGTCTCACTATTAGTCCATTGCTTTATTCCCCATGGGATTGCAGGGTTCACTTTGAACATCTTGCTTTAATAAGTAGAAATATTCCAAAAAAAAAAAACCAAAAAAAACCCCCCAAACCCTCTACTCTGATGGACAGAGAAAGTGCTTTCTAGAGATTAGAGGAGAAATGCGCAGTATCTCTCTATCTCTATGGAAAAAACCCTCCAGCTAATCTCATTGAATCTCAGTGGTGTGCATTCAGTTATGTCTAGCAAAGCAACATCAACATGTCTATCACTGGTACTTCATCCTAACGATGCTGTTTCTATGTAGGATTTTGGGAGCAGCCACTGTGTCAGGTTGCATCAGAGGGAGAAAAAGGAAGCAGGATTACTCCATTGGCTCTTCAGAGAAGCCAGCTCCATTTGGCTCCTCCTCTCCTGTGGGAGTTCCCATTCCAACATTATTAAAAGAACTACAATGTAACTTTAACAATTAGTGTTGGGTTTTGTTCCCTCCGCATCCTTTCTTATCCCCTTTCCCTGTAATGTCACATCTTTTTATATCTATGAAGTTGGGACTCCCCTGTTTTTATCGATGTCAAGTACGCCCTTTCAGCTGAAAACTTGGCTAAAAATTGATTTCAATGAATGATTTAAACATAAGTCTTTTGACTTATCAGTTCGCTTTTGCTACTTTCTCTGATGGACAGATCAAGTATAGGAATATAGATATTGCACCACACATGACATTTTACATGGAATGGATGTGTGCCCAAGTCTAGAACCAGTTTCTACACCCCAACCTCTGCTCACGTTCTTAGTTCCTGTATATATCAGGCTCAAGAGATTCTGTTTAGTGCCTTACTTCCAAGTTGCACTGATGCACTGCATCATCTGGACACTGAAGTCAGCGGTGGAGCAAGCCGATCGGGCGCCTGGGGCGGCGCATAGGGCCAGCCGGGGCAGGACACTCCACAGGGCCTCCAGAGTCTGCCTGGCTCCTCCCCTTCAGCCGCCCTACAGCAGGCGGACCGTTTGGGCAGCGGGGAGCCTGTGAGCACCCAAGCCACCGTGTCTCTCCCAGGAGAGACGCATGGCTCGGGCGCGCTGCAGGCCGCCCAGCATTTTGTTACCCCCTTCAGTGGTGACAACCGGGACAGCCCACCTCTACCGCACCCACCTTCCTCCGCCCTTGCCTCGAGTCGAAGGACCTGGAGCAATCCCACCAGGACTTCAACAATTCTCACCCACCGTGAACATTTATTTGCTACCATGAACAGGCCACTTTGCAAAGGCTAGCCCAGGAATTCCTCTGCAGCTTGTATTTCTCCCTTCACATCCCAATTACTCAAAATCCTACCATTTATTAATGTCAAGGGTTTAGGGAGGGGGTACCCCCAATCTATAACACCATTCTGTAGACTTTAAAATGTGTGTGTAAGAAGGGGGTGTTATTGTTTTGTTGTTTCTGTTTTAACTATTATTTGTGCTTTTATCTTGTGAACCGCTCTGAGTTCTTTTGATAAAGAGTGGTATATCAATCAATCAATCAATCAATCAGTCAATCAATATGTCCCCATACAAAAGCCACTGCTATTGTAAGATAACAGAAGGTAACTTCTTCACATTTCCCAGTATATCTAGACTATTTTCCTTTAAAAACAAACAAACCACCTTTCCATACACAGTAAACTCTCCCTTATGGTCTGAAACATCTGGCGAAACTCACTAATGGTCTAATTAGTCGGAGAGAGAAAATCTAGAAATTATTTGCAACTTGTAAAAGCATCTTCCTGACCTTCTAGCAATCTGGTAACTGGGTTGTATTCAACAAGAGAGAATTTATTTAGACAAGGTTCTCTGACGTGGTACTAATTAACTGAATAACAATAGGAAAACATCAAGAGCATTTAATGGAATAATGTGTCTGTGTATAGCTCTACTCATAAATATCTTGTCCTTTGATATGAGAAGTCATAATTCCCAAGGCTTTAAACACAGGCCAGCCATCAGGACAGCTAAGCTTGCTTGCCAAAGTCAAATGAAAAGAATACAGTCTGTCCCACCAAGAAAAATCTGGAAGCTAGTTCATTGCCAAAGATGTTATATGTGTGCATTTCCACATGCAGTGATAATCAGTAGACTTCCTTGGATTTTAATAAAGTTGTCAAACAGAAATATATATATATCAGAGACAGCCTGGCATCTGTGATCCATACTCTAATAACCTCTTGGCTGGGTAACTGCAATGAGTTCTGTGTGGGATTGCCTTTGTCCAGAGGCTGCTACTAGTGCAGAATTTCACCACCAGCTTATGTGAGGCCTGGGAAGAGATCATATTGCACCTGTCCTTAGACTTCTGGACTGGCTGCCCACTAGCCATGAGGACCAATTCCAGGTGTTGGTGCTGGTCTGCAGGGCCCTGTTGTGACCTGGTACCCAAGTACGTGACTCATGGGGAGAAGACCCTGCCAGATGATTCCTCGCTTGCCACCTTTGCTCACGGTAAGTGTTGCCATTAATTGGAGAGCCCATCCCTAGCGCATCTGGCAGTGCATGAGACAAAACCCACTCACTAATTTTCTAACATTTGCAAAGCTGAAAAAGAATGTACAACCCCAAAACCCCTGAAGTCAGGAGAACGATGTACCTCAGGTTAAGAACTTAATTCGTTCTGGAGGTCCGTTCTTAACCTGAAACTGTTCTTAACCTGAGGTACCACTTTAGCTAATGGGGCGTCCTGCTGCCGCCACTGCACGATTTCTGTTCTCATCCTGAAGCAAAGTTCTTAACCTGAGGTACTATTTCTGGGTTAGCGGAGTCCGTAACCTGAAGCGTCTGTAACCCGAGGTACCACTGTACATGCAATGTAGTTTGTAGCACATTTGACAACCATGTTTGTAAATTAAAATGTCCTTGAATTCCTAAACACATTCTTCTTCACAAGTATGCTGTGTCCCCCAAGTATTGCTTCTGTGGGGAAAAATATACTGTATATAGAGAACTTTCCTGCCATGTAGACTCCTCAGTTATGTTATGGCCTCTTGTCCCTTCCTGCCAGGATCTCTCATGAGGCAAGGTGAGGCAACCGCCTTGAGTGGAAGGATCCACAGGGCAGCAGACAAGAGAAGCACTGCCTGCTGGTTGCTGCCACACGATCCTTGGATGCTGGATTTGTCACCTCCTAGGCAGCCTCCTGCCATGGCAGCCTCTCAGTTATTAGGAGGTCTTCTCCCACCTCTAGGGAGGAAATGGTGGGAGCTGCCCTCTGGGGTCTCCTGGGCTGTGATTCAGAGAAGGCCCCTTCCTCATCTGCAGTGGCCTTTGATTCCCACTTCAACCATCTGATTTGAATGACTCACTTGTTTCCTCAGGTGCCAAGATGTCTTGGGCCAGCCCTGGATTGGGGCCATGGTGGTTTTCTAACCTGGAGGCTCCTGGGGTTTGCCTTTTCCCAGAGATTAGGAATGACACCACATTGCATAGGACAGCACATGAATGGGCAGTTTGACGTTTGATATTTGTTGCCTATGTGTTGTGATCTGTAGTGCCCCATCATTTATCTAGAAAAGCAGCTGATGCATTTTACAGTAAAGCACACACATGAATTGTATGGAGACCTCCGCTTAGAATATAACTGTATGTAGCAACAAAGCATGCCTTGAAATTAGGGTAATCCTGGACAATGGAAGAGACCCAAAGCGCTGCAGTGTATCCATTTCCTCACCAGGCATCCCTGGCAGAGGCAATACATTAATAGTTTAAAATTAACTGCTAGTAGTCATTAGGAGTTCTTACCATACCGATTAGATTCCCGTCTGATAAATTCAGAGTAAAAGCTTCCATTTATTTAGTACCTTGTTTTCAAGAAAAGGAAAGCCACAGAAATCCAATCTGAGAGACATTAGGGAACTGGAAGAAATTCCTCTTTTCCCCAAGTGTGTTCTCTTGTTTTATATGTCTGAAAAGGGCTTTGCGAGAGGATGCTATTGTTTGTGATAGGGCTGCACAGCCTCCCCTCCCCGCAGTCAAAAAAGAGGGGGAGAAGAGGCAAGGACGACTTGGGCAAGTTCTAACAAAGCCGTGTCTGCTCCTGACAATGAATATATTTGACACCTAAAGGCTTGTGCATTTTAATGTTGTAAATATATTTCCCTTAATGCAGCAAATTAAAATTGGAGAAGCGACTGTAGCACATCTGACCTTCTAGCAAAGGATAATACAAGATGACAACAACAACAAATGATGCTCTATCCACACTTCGTGCCACAAGACAATTCTCTCCATTTTTATTATCATGATTTATTGCACAAATTTGCTTGCTTGCAAAGTTTATCTACATGTGTTTCCAAAATATATATTGGGGATTTGTTTAGATTTGATTTAAGAAAATATTAGCTTAATTCTTTCCACATTTGAGTCAATTAAACCTATTGAAAGATATAATTGTTTAGTTGTTGGAGACACTGCCTGTGTCCCAGGAAAAGCATTAAATCAGCTTCCCTTAACACATGTATTAGAAGAAGGTAATTGTTTCATTTCTCCCATTGACCTGGCCAAATTCTGAACAGGTCATGCATCTGACCACTTCTGATGGCTGTACTGGGCATATAAATTTATATATAAGATGCATAGATGGAGGAAGATTTGCTGTGAATACATATTTACTTATTAAAAGTTGACCCACCACAATATATTTGGCTCCTCCTGCCACTCCCATTGTCAACAAGTTAGCAATACACTGGAGGCAGGGAAGCCCCCAACATGGATCCCTGACCACACAGCTTCCCTGCCTCAGACCTCTGTGTTTATATGTGGACAGTAGAGGTAGGGCCAGAGAGAGGCAGGGACATGGCCAAAGATGCAGCCCTGCCTCCCTTTCCTATGTATTTTGACCCGTGAGAAACACTTGTTGGAAAATTCCATTCCACCTTTAGTTGCAGACATGGAACTATTGCATGTCACATGTCTGTTTACATACCAGCACAGCTTGCTGGGAACTTCCCCTGTGTGTATAGCTTTTGCTTTTCTCTGTCTCTCCGAGAAGACAAAGAGAGAGACGACATGTTTCTTTGTCCTAATTTATGAATAATAAATCCGTAGTTGTGGTATGCTTCCACAAGCCTCACGCCTATTCCGTGTGTGCAGTTCGCTCTGCTGATATAGTGTGCCCTGGCTTTGAAGCCTGGGTCACTGATTTACGTTGGAGCAGAGGCTGATGGGTCTTCGTAGTGGGACAGCTGGAAGGAGTTGATCCAGCTGGGGCTAGCCAGCTGGCCTTGCGACCCTCTGCATGCTGACAACGCTGAAGGTGGCTTTGTTGCTCACGACATGCATTATTAGACTATTTTTTGGTTGGTCTTTCACATTATGCAAGATCCAACATCCTACCAGTCCTGAGGCTCTCAAACATCTTGAGTTTCATGAGCTATTCTGTCTTTGCAGTCACACTTTTCATACCCTATTTCCCCGTGTATGAAAATAGTACAGCTTCTTGAACCCAGTTCCAAAATAAGCCCAGGCCAGGTTGCCCATTGCTAAACATAATTTACTATAGAATACAGGTATTATATTGGCTCCTAACTTGGGTCCCTCCATGTCACAGATTCAGAAGTATATATGCAGTACAAACAAGCCCAGTAGAATATTCAGTGTGCCAGGAAATCTTTTACAGAATCTAAAGCAGGATTTAGGAGACTGCCTGAGGATTACCACAGGCAGCGCAGATATACTTCTCACATTCTGTGAGTGCCTATTTTGTCTTCTCTTCCCCCTTCTCTAGTTTCCGCTGCCCACTTAGCCATGTCTTTCAGCCATCCCGGTTCTATTTTCTCTCAGCCTCCAGAAAGCTTTCTAATGTATCAAGCCACTACTAGGCACCACCACGTATCGTTGGCGAGTTCAAATGACTTTAAAGGTCACTCAATGAGAGCGAGGAAAAAGATACTTTAGCGTTCAGGGATTTTGTTGCAGAAGAATCAGACACAAAGGATAAAAATAATTCTGACTGTGGGAGTGTTGAGTCAGAGGATGCAAGAGAATCTTCTCAAGAAGCCAGTCACCCAGATGAGGTTGATATAATACATTATTATTATTATTATTATTATTATTATTATTATTATTATTATTCAGACTTTCCCCTTGACGGGACTCAAGGTGACTTACAGATAATAATAAGAACTGCTAAAACACAGAAAAAAATCATTAAAAAAATCAAACAGTAATAGAATTAAAACTATGTACATATATAAAATTTAATGGGAATCCATATGGAATGAGATTATGGAAAGTGGATCCTATGGAGACACGTCCAGTCTATTCTAAATAAAAGTCAAAACAATGACTTAATGAAAGCAGGATCTACAGATCATCATTGTGACTGTAATCACATCCTTTGGTTTTTATACTATTAAGATGCAGACAGTTTTGAAAATGTACCACACGCTATGTTGGTGTGGAGGCCTGGAAGGCCACAACTCTTTCCCAACCATGGAGCTCACTGGGCACACTCTGGCCAGTCATTTATCTCTCAGGGGAACCTCAACATTGTTTTCTACAACACTCATTTTCCACATAACAACTGCAGCCTTAAGTTTCTCACGTGCTGACTACACTATCACAAGAAGAAAACCAATTTGTTTTGGGTGGCCTATCTATGAGGGATCTTTTCGTTTCATGGTAGTCCTTTTAGCTAAGGACTCCAGCTACTGGGGACTGAGACCTTTTGGCTCCCGCTATATTTTTGGGGTAGGGGCCACCGCCTCCCCATGTTCAAAAAGTGCAGAGGCAAAGCATGGAACCGAGTGTAACGTGGCTCCAGTGTTCAGCTCCTTCTCCTTCTGCCACAGAGGGAATGGAGGGTTGAAGTGGCCTCCTGCTGGTGGCAGAGCCAAGAGGAGGCAGAGAAGGAACCACCAGCCATTGAACCATGCAGCGGTCGCATTTGGCTCTATTTTATATTTTTGTTTTGCTTGCATCTTTCTTGAACATTGCTCTTCCACATCTTCTTTCTCCATCATCTGTGCAATCTCACACCCAACAAAAAGGGCTCCGCGCATCCCTGCCGGGAGCAGTGCCAAAGAACATGCTAGAACAAGCAACCATTCCCTCTCTAGGCCTGTTAATTGAAAGGACACGCTGCTTGGGGGTGGGGAAGAATATGGAAATCCTTGAGCAATGGGTGCTTTGGGAGTTTGCAATCCTTGCATGGAACTTCGTAAAGGTGGGGCAGAGCTCTTGTAAAAGTGTAAAAGCAGACTGGTTGTTCTCAGAAAAGTTGTTATTTTTTTAAGTTATAAAGAGAAGTAAAAGAAACATCTTGTGTGAGGTGCAACGGACATAAATACTTGCTTTGGTCAAGTCTCAGCTAACTAACCACTGACTTTAGAGTAGCTGTTTTCTGTTTGTTGGTAGGTTCTAACCACCCTAAGAGATGGGAGGTTCCCTTCCATGGTATAGAAAAGTTGATGTAAAGTTGATTTTGCAGCAGCAAGCAATACATACCAGTCAGTGTAAATCTGTTTTAGTATACTGTTGTTTGAATGACCCCACAAAGATATTTGTAACTACAGGCTTAGGAAACATTTGCAACAATACTAAATGTACTTCCTGATAATAATTCCGCTTGCTTTGAGTTGGACTTATTCATTCTGCCACATGTGGCTGGAATTGTTGACAACTACAAATTTCAAATTAGGTCCCTCAGCAAGAGTCAGCTCACTAGAGATGTGCACAGGGACTCATGTTTGCACCACGGCTGATTCTCACTTTACATTGCAACTTGAATTTGGACACCCAAGTACAAAATATGCATGTGTCTCTTGCCAAGTCTGCAGGGCACAAACTTTTAAGTGCTTGTGTCAGGTATGGCATGCACATTTTTCAAAAAGCCGTGTTGGAAAACAGATTGTACCACTTCAGACTTAGAAGGGACCACCCCTGCTGCAGATTCCCTAGCTGGCTGTGCTAGGAGATCTCCAGATGTCCAGGAGACTTTTAGAGCCATGTTGCATAGCAGGGGTCCCAAACTGGAGACTCCAGCAATAGGACATGAGCTTCTTCCTTTGCTGTAGTTTGCCAGAGTACCAAGGTGCTGATTTGATCTCAGTTTCAGTGACACCATTACATGTAGGCAGAAGATGGCATTATGTATACAGGGTAAACTTTGGCCCAAGCAGTGTTCTTTTGACTTTAGCCTGGCTGCTGCTGCTGAAGAACACTGTTTTATAAATCACCTTCCAAATCACTGTGCCAATGTAATTTAGGTAAAGGTAAAGGTAAAGGTAAAGGGACCCCTGATCATTAGGTCCAGTCGTGGCCAACTCTGGGGTTGTGGCGCTCATCTCGCTTTATCGGCCAAGGGAGCCAGCGTACAACTTCCAGGTCATGTGGCCAGCATGACTAAGCTGCTTCTGGTGAACCAGAGCAGCGCACGGAAACGCCGTTTACCTTCCCGCCGGAGCGGTACCTATTTCTCTACTTGCACTTTGACGTGCTTTCGAACTGCTAGGTTGGCAGGAGCAGGGACCGAACAACGGGAGCTCACCCCGTCGCAGGGATTCGAACCGCCAACCTTCTGATCGGCAAGTCCCAGGCTCTGTGGTTTAACCCACAGCGCCACCCATGTCCCTGTCCAATGTAATTTACATATAATTTAAAAACACGAAAGCATCAAATACATGCAAAACAAGACTAAAACCCTAAGAAGTGGACATTCAGGACCGCCTCTCCTGGTATGTCCCACAGAGGACCCTACAGTCTGCTAAAAACAACACTCTGAAGATCCTGGGCCCCAGGGAGGTCAGACTGGCCTCGACCTGAGCCAGGGCCTTTTCGATCATGGCCCCAGCCTGGTGGAACACTCTCTCACAAGAGACCAGGGCCCTGCAAGATTTGACATCTTTTCGCAGGGCCTGCAAGACGGAGCTGTTCCACCAGGCCTTTGGCCAGGGTTCAGTCTGACTCATTTTCTCTTTGTATAAGAACAAGCATGAAGGAGGTTCCCAGCCCACTCGCAGGTCCTTATAATATCAGTGGAAACAGTTGGTCTTGGCAAGTATTAACCGCTTTCAATTTAACCAGAGGACTGCCATTTGTTTAGTTTAATTTTAATTTTAATTTATTTGAATTAATTTTGGGATGCATTTTAATCGATTGATTGCTTGTTTTTATGTACATTGTGTTATTAATATGATGTTAGCCGCTCTGAGCCCAGCTCCGGCAGGATACAAATAAATTATTATTATTATTATTATTTACAGTTTATCTAGCTGGAAAGCCTTTTGGAACAAAACTGTCTTTGATTGCTTCTGCAAAGTGCAAATAGCACTTGGATTAGAACAATTGTTGCTCTCAGACACCTGCAGCTCATCTTACAGAGACAGCCCTATGGAAACCACTACTGTTCTGCAGTAGGCTAAAAATCTAAAGCAACTCAGTGTTCTTGGTTTCTTTTTATTTATTTATTTTTACATTGCTCCACATGTAGTGGAGCTATTTTAATTTTCAGTGCATATTTAGATGCTTTGCTTTCTCCCCTCTCCAATAGCCACCTCTGGTTGGCAGGCGAGATACTGTTGGTCCCAGAGTTTAATGTATAACTGATTTTGACAGTTGCTAAATCAGATTATTGAAGGCAGAGGAGGCGGCAGCTGTGGGACTGCTTTCCCCAACCAGCTGGGGACATGGTACCTGGTTCCATTAAAAACAAGAGTACATGTTGTTAGGAAGTACAAAGCATCAGAGGTCCTTGTTTTCACATTAAGACCAGAAGACTAAAATCTGCAACAAGTTATATTTCAAATTGCTTACCCACATGCACCCAGATGCTCCATTTAATAAAATCTACATTTAAAATACTGAAGGCATGATGTCTTTTTTTTTTGATTCAGTGGAGGTCAAATGTTGGACAGAGAAACACTACAAGATGCATGTATTATTCTTGCAATTCCTTTAGTCGCATAACCAGAAATCCTTTATTATTACAGGGCAATGTTGTAAGAGCTCTAACCAAACATTCCCAGTTGATGAATGGGAATATTCTCCTATTTGGGTCAACGGTGGTGCAAAATGCCAACTATCCCCTAATTCAGCAAAGCTACTGGAAAGGTCATTTACTGAACAACAGGCCCAAGGTTAAAATCAATGGACTGAGGCTTTTGTCAGCATTGCCTTCATCCCGCATGTCAGTACTAATCACAGAGTCCCACAACACACTTCCTCTCGCTTGCATTCTCTGCGCCACAGTTTCTCAAACGCAGCCAAGCAAGGACTCTGATATCGCTGGCGAGGCATAAAAGCAGAACTGGGAAGAAACGGGAAGAAGAGCGGTGGTTCAGAGAGGTGGGGACTGGTAAGGGAGAGGTATGAGGGAGAAACAACTGCAGCTGAAGGGGGGTGGAAGGGAGGGGGCAAAGAGTAAACGGGGATTGTGCTTCAACATTCTGCTAGTTTGGGGTGGGTTTTAGGGGCACTCTGCCTAATTCTCCCTATAATTAAATGGAGATTTTAAATTATGGGAGCAAAGGTAGGAAGGCGCTTTACGAAATCCACAAACTCCAGCCTCTAACTCCCTTCTCCGTTTGAGCTCAAGCGTCCCACCAAATGCTGCTAAAAACAATCACCGTATTTTTCGCTCTATAAGACGCGCCAGAACATAAGACACACCTAGTTTTTGGAGGAGGAAAACAAGAAAAAAAAAATATTCTGAATCTCAGAAGCCAGAGCAGCAAGAGAGATCGCTGCGCAGTGATCCTTCTTGCTGTTCTGGCTTCTGGGATAGCTGCGCAGCCTGTATTCACTCCATAAGACGCACACACATTTCCCCTTACTTTTGGGGAGGGAAAAAGTGAGTCTTATAGAGCAAAAAATACAGTAAGTCAGAAGACATTACAAAAGGCCTCACTTTGCATTTGTCCTTGCATGTGCAGGTCTGTGAGTATTATGGAAGGCATTCTTTCATTTCCCTCTATCATTAAGTTATTATTCTAATGGGCCTTTCTTCCCTTTACATAAGATCACAGTCACATTTAGAGAAATGTCCCCAGTATAGAGTTCATCTAAAATTTGGTTACTGAGAATTTCGCTGGCTTGGATTAACACTCAGGAAGAGTCCTTAAGATGGCCAAGGCTCCGTAGGGAGTACACAGAGTTTCTCATCCCCAACTGAAACAATACCCACCTATTTGTAATGTAGGGAGCCAAAGTGTCTCAGCCCAGTCTTAATGGCAACTGAGAAAATACGATATGCCCTCACAATATTGCAAACAGGAGGCAAAGAGAATGGGAACTCATGGACAGCCCATTAGATCCAGCTAATAATATGACTTCCAGAGTAAAAAAGAATCAAAAAAATCTAACAGCTGGAAACACCCTTAGATAGTGGGTGCATTGCTGTATATTGACAAAAAAAAATTTCTACTTTGAAGTCCCGCGGAGGTATCATTTAACACAGGCTGTGTTATAACCATGTGGATGTACACTGAATTTATGGAGTGTAAAATACAGCAATCTAGGGCTCTTCCTCGCCTTCCTCTGGTCTGCAACACTTTCTTTTGTTTGTCAAAGAGTGATTTAAAATGTAACCTGAAATGCAGGAACCGTAGGGAAGCTGGGCTTGCAACTCAAGGGTTTTCCCATTTTCCACACACTCAGCTTCAGTGGAGCGCAGCTGATTTACACCTGCTGGGATCCAGGGTCCAAAGATATTAGCACCCCCTCTGCAATTTACTGCCATGTGCTGCTTTTTTTGTTCTTCTTCTGTTTTCGAGTCGCTCAGAGATTAGGATGGTGGTGGAATATAAATACAGTAAATAAGAACTGGGAGAGATTCAGATTATGGATACTGGTAGGAAGAACGTCTGCATCTTGTCTTGCGCTCATAACAAAAGTGTAAAATCAAGTTTAATAATGCCACACAAGACATGGCCTTGTCAAAATCAATTGCCTCATTGCCACGATCAGGGACACTCACCAGCGATGGACTTACTGATGATTCTTGACTCTGGCATGGACTCCAGGTACTTTGTATCATGAGACAAACTGCAGAAGGGCACTCATTGACTGGGGATAACACTTTTGGGGTTTGGGTTTAAGAGGTTGTTGGCCTCTGAGATCGGACATCTTGATCTGGATTCATTTCTGTCTCATTCACCGACATCCTGTAGCCTTTACTCAATACATTTCTCAGCTTATCCATGTTCTCAAAGGTTTCAAGGTAACGCTTTTCTTGCAGAGACCACTGGATGAGCTCATCTTTATCTTCGTCACTTAAAACATGTTTGTTGTTTCTTGGCCTCCTTTTATTGTCTATTTCTATTGCTTGCAGGTTTGGGCCATTCAGATTCGTAGAATTAACTGGGAGGCAGCTATCCAGAAGTGGAGGAAGTGTACTCTTCTTGTAAAGGTTGCCATATTGCAATACTGTCTCTCTAGTGAGGGAAGCCCTTGCGAAGGGAAGTAATAGTGCCACTGTATTCTGCTCTGGTCAGACCTCACCTGGAGTACTGTGTCCAGTTCTGGGCACCACAGTTCAAGAAGGACACTGACAAACTGGAACGTGTCCAGAGGAGGGCAACCAAAATGGTCAAAGGCCTGGAAAGGATGCCTTATGAGGAACGGCTAAGAGAGCTGGGCATGTTTAGCCTGGAGAAGAGGAGGTTAAGGGGTGATATGATAGCCATGTTCAAATATATAAAAGGATGTCATATAGAGGAGGGAGAAAGGTTGTTTTCTGCTGCTACAGAGAAGCGGACACGGAGCAATGGATCCAAACTACAAGAAAGAAGATTCCACCTAAACATTAGGAAGAACTTCCTGACAGTAAGAGCTGATCGACAGTGGAATTTGCTGCCAAGGAGTGTGGTGGAGTCTCCTTCTTTGGAGGTCTTTAAGCAGAGGCTTGACAACCATATGTCAGGAGTGCTCTGATGGTGTTTCCTGCTTGGCAGGGGGTTGGACTCGATGGCCCTTGTGGTCTATTCCAACTCTATGATTCTATGATTCTATGAAGCAACAAGCACGGGATGCAGCTTCCAGACTCTTCTTGGAGCACCGCAAAGCAGAACTATGCCAGTCTCCGCAGAGGCAGCCAGACGCCTGCTTTTGGCCCTTGACTTACTGATAGAATACCCTCTCCTGCCCTGGAACTGAAACCAACCTCTTCATGGCAGGTTCCACCATTGCCAATTATTCCATCTCCCAGTCTGGAACAGTGTAGGCAAAACAAAGACCTCCGTATATGACCACAGTTTGAAGGATAAAAATGCCAACTCATTCCTGAAGTGACCGGTAATGACAAACACAGTCATCATGGCTGTCATGGGCAGAAAAAAGGGGGGTTCTGGTACTCCATACCAGTGAGTACTGTCCCCCCAAAAAGCCCTGTGTATGTGAAATATTTTGACAGGTACTCTGTGGGTGGATAGAGCTAGTTGCCATGGACATACCTGCCATGAGGTAAGCACCTGATAAGCTGACTGTCTAAATCTTCCTCCCAACAGTTAAGGAAAGTTTTACCAAACATCAAGCACAGGTGGGGGGCAAAATGTTTGTCCATATCCACCCGCTGCTGCCTGAAAATCTAGCATGGACCTTTGTCTTAAGAGACAGGCAGGGTGCTAGGAGAGGTGGGAAGAAATACCAAGGCCCTCATCTTAGAAAGATATTCTCCCAAAGTTCACCAGTATGTTTCTGGTGTTCGGCTACTGCCAATAAGAGTCCATCCCAAACAATGATTTGCAAGATTGCAAAGTAGGCATTTGTTTATATGATTTCTGTTTATATAATATATACATCAGTGTGCTAGCCATTACAAAGAGAATCTGGGGATTTAAGGCACAATGCTCTCCTTTGAGTTGTTTTGCCAACCCCAACCCCTCCAGCCACTATTTAATGCTTCCACTGTGTCCATCCTTAACTGGTAAGTTTAGGTCTGGGAGGACAAAAGTGGGGGGCGAGCTTTTGGTTGGTTTTTTGTTTTAAAAAAGCTTGTATTCCTGGCAGAAGAGAATCAAGTAGACTGGAAATGTCTTAAATACATGTCTAGCGATGTCTAGAGCCAAAATATGCAAAACTGTATGTTTTTCTAAAGAAAAGAGGATATTAATGTTTCAGGCACTCGAGTGAGGTTCCTAAGAGATCTGGATTCATTTTTGCTTGTCAGAGACTTCCTTTGCTATTCTGTGAACCTTAATGTCTTTCTCCTACCAAATTTGCTGCACATTTACTGATTTCACATGTTTGTTTTGCTCTGTCTTTCTCTTTCTCCTCTGTAGGGGCAATCCAGATCTGGGTTCGTAAACCCCTCAATGAAGATGTATTTTATTTTATTAAAATCATAATCTGTATTCCAGCAGCATTGCGCTTAGCTCCCTTAACAAAGACAATATTTTGTGGGCAACCAAGGCTTACACCCTGAACAAGATTGGATAGGGGTTGGCTAAGAGGTACAGAGAGCTGAATGACAGAAATGTCTCTAAGTTCAAATGGAATGATCCTGAGGGTATGTAAGTTAGGAACAATGGCACTCTGCACATGTTGTAATGACAGACTTTGCTAAATAAGGGTTCTACAGGTCCTTTTGTGAGCAAAACAGCAAAGTTAAACATTTAAGCCCTGTTGAGTCAAAACTTTACTTTTTAACAAGATGAATGGATTGCTCAGCTTGTCATTTTCATCTTAGGAGTGAAGTCAAAAACCTGTGCCCAACTCAGTTTCACCTGCAGACTACGTCAAGTGTCTTCTTCTAAGCAGATCTGAAGCAATCTCCATACAAGGTCACCCAGACCATTTTTCTAACCAGATCTCTGCTGAAAGTTAGAAAGATGGTTCTTCTATATCAAAAAGGTAGACATGATCAAACCATCTAATAGCTGTCATTTTTACAGGGAACGAGCAGACAGAAAAATACTCAACAGCAGTCAGATGTCTGAGTGGCATATTGCCACTTTCCTTCCTTTGACAGCAATGACCCAAAATGAATACAGCATACACCAGTTCAGAGCATTTGAACCCCTTCCCTGACGTCATCAATAAAGTTCTTCTTCTTAACATCACCTCTGTTGCATTTCATCTGGGGATCACTACTACAAGCCCTCTGCCAACTCTCCATCTTTCTCAGGGTTGTTTTACTCCAAGTAGGATGGGTGACCTTTACATTGGCTGCAAGACCAGGATCACCAGTTTTCAAAAACTCTGCTGATTGGACTCAGATAAATAAAGTAAAAAATAAAGACCAGAGGACACTGCTGAAGGCAAGAAGAATGGAAAAACTGATTTCCCAACAAAGACATAAGCAGTATAATGGGAAGATGATGCCAGTCATCCCAAGGTACTTGGGATCCTCTTAAAAAATCCATTCCAAAGCAGCTGTTTGCTTTTCAAGGAAAGCTTTCTCTAGAATCAATAGAAATGCCCCTTGAAATGCAATGAGCATCTTCTGAGAGACAATCCATGTCACAAACATGAGCTAAACACCTCCTCCTTATACCCATGCTCATGGGGCTCCTCAGGCTTCCAAGAAGCTTCTACATACAGAGCAATAATGTGCACATTAAATCACATCCAAATAACTAACATCACTGCTAGTTTAGACCTGGGTTTCTTGAGGAACAGATGGCATTCATTGCAATAAGAAACATGTTCACATTTCAGACAAGTGCCAATAAAACCACTGGAGACTTGATCGGATCCTTAAAGTGGGAATCATGCGAGACTGGTGCCAGGTTCAAGGGTGTCCCGGGCAAGCGTTATCTTGTGGATCAAAACACCACCAGCAGGGTTAGAATTCGTCATCCGTAATTTAAAATTCCATGCAATGTCCTATGGAGCACCCTCTGTCATTAGATTCAGCAAACTGGAACTAACTGGAATTAATAAGTTATATCATCTCGTTATTTCATAGGAGACCTAGATGTTGATATGCATGTAAAAGAAAATGTGTTTGTTCTACCCTGATCATAAACATTTCTGTGAGTAGGCACAGCCACTCAATATATGCTGAAACTAATAGGTAACAAATTAAAATGAGGGTTAGGTCAACGCATGCCACCAGAACTCATAGTTCGCTTGCCCAAACAGAAATCCAGTTTGGATGAAAGTTCTGTTCTGTGTTGCTGTGTTTCAAGATTCTGAAATATCCAGAAACTTTGGCATGTATGCAGCACCAAAGTATTGCTTGGGAATGTGAGTGAAAGACTTGTGTGTAATAGGGTTTTGCTCCCCCATGAAAAAACCCTTTCCATTGCAGCACAGCCTTCTCTGATTGGCTGTTGAACAAGCAGAAGTAGCAACATAATGCCTCTGCCTACTAGTATGATTCATGCTGCTCTTACTCTCAAGAATAAGGCTGCCTGTCACATGTGCCCCTGGTTCCAAGGATGCAAATCTAGAAGCTGTCCCTTCAAAAATGATCGCCAGTTGTTATATAATTTTACATTTAAAGTGATTGGTTGTTCTTTTGCTAAAGCGTTACCGAAGGGTTAAATTGAAATAGTTCCACCCCCACACCCCGTGCACTGCAAATCTGAATTTTTCATTTCCTTAAGAAAGTAAAGAGTTAAAGCACCAGAGCATGCATGAAAATGCTGGAGTTCAAATGCTCAGTGAAGCAGATCAGTGCAGAAAATATAAATGGGCCCACAGTTGATCTCAATTTGAATTATGAAAATATTAAACTTCGTTGGAACAAAGCCAGGGCTCGTTATACATTTGGGAGTTATGAATCTAGACTTGTGAACTGAGTCTTTTTTCTTCTTCTTCTTTTTAGTTTGGGTTACATCTCTAATTAAAACTATTTTACAATTGTATGTGGTGCATTTGGAATACGCAATAGTACTGGAGCCCAGGAGCATGAGCGGATGCTGGAGAGAAATGCTTTAGCGGATGCCATGCCATGACTTCATTGGCCAAAGCAAACAAATATCATGTAACACTACGAAAAGGTGACGAACAATGAGCTGTGTCTGAGGCAGTAAGT
This sequence comes from Podarcis liolepis, assembly GCF_965112155.1. Taxonomy (NCBI): domain Eukaryota; kingdom Metazoa; phylum Chordata; class Lepidosauria; order Squamata; family Lacertidae; genus Podarcis; species Podarcis liolepis. Next base: position 6,632,186 of record NC_139556.1, read on the forward strand.
GTTTATTTCAGGCATAGGCAAACTAGGTCCTCCAGATGTTTTGGGACAACAACTCCTGTCACCCCTAGCTAACAGGACCAGTGGTCAGGGATGATGGGAGTTGTAGTCCCAAAACATCTGGAGGGCTGAGTTTGTTTATGCCTGGTTTATTTCATGTTCTCAATAATGGCTACTATTATATGAAATGTCTGGTGGCTATATAGATATGGCTCAATGATAATCACCTTCACATGTGCAAGTTTAGAGTACGAATTTTATGCGGTGCGCAGCAACTTGGACATCAACATGTGGTTGTACTGCAGAAACGAGAGTGTGGCACAACAGCCATGGAGAAGAAGACCTGGGATCATTAACATCCATGATCAAAAGAACAAAGCATTGTCCTTCCAGTTCAAGGTGCATCTATGAAATGGCAATCTGTGGTCACTGAAAGACGAAAACTACACTGGGAGCTTGTAATTAATCAGGTTGGCCCAACTTGCTCAAATGGTGATAACCACCATCTTTGGATGGCTTTAAAAGAGGGCAAACTCATGGAGAATATGACTATCCATGGCTATTAGCAGCCATGGATCTAGTCTGCCTCTTCCGTCAGAGGCAGTATACTTCTGAATACCAATTGCTGAAGACTACAGGAGAGGGTTGGACGCGGATGGCGCTGTGGGTTAAACCACAGAGCCTAGGACTTGCCGATCAGAAGGTTGGCGGTTCGAATCCCCACAACGGGGTGAGCTCCCGTGGCTCGGTCCCTGCTCCTGCCAACCTAACAGTTTGAAAGCACATGAAAGTGCAAGTAGATAAATAGGTACTGCTCCAGTGGGAAGGTAAACAGCATTTTTGTGCTCTGCTCTGGTTCGCCAGAAGCGGCTTAGTCATGCTGGCCACATGACCCGGAAGCTGTACGCCGGCTCCCTCGGCCAATAAAGCGAGATGAGCACTGCAACCCCAGAGTCGGCCATGACTGGACCTAATGGTCAGGGGTCCCTTTACCTACAGGAGAGGACGGTGCTGATTCACCCTGGTGCTGCTCCCAGGCTTCCACAGGCATCTGGCTGGCTATGGTGAGAACAGGAAGCTGGACTGAATGGGTTCCTTATGTTAATTTTTCTCCAAATTTATATTTAGCTCCACCTGCAGATGTTTATACTATATCATAAAGTGGCATGAACCAAATTCCCAGGGCTAGGAAGGAGAAGCTGCCTTGAAATCTGTGTGTAAGCTGTGTGCGACATGTGGAGAGATGGGCAAGGATCAAAGGACAGTCTCCTCCACCCCACTTCACTCAACCCTTGTTGAATTTAGTTCCTGAAGAAGCATAAAACACCTGGTTTAAATACTGGTGTTATAATTACAGTAAAGAAATCACTAGGTCATCCCTGCCACTTGCAAAACACACACACACACAGAGAGAGAGAGAGAGAGAGAGAGAGAGAGAGAGAGAGAGAGAGAGAGATATCTTGGAGGAAAACAGTCTTAGATTTTTCTGGCAGCAGATAGATGGAGGATCACCTGAAGTTCAGTCAAAGGTGTGTTTGGCAGCAGTACTGTACCTATACCCAGAATTGTTTGACTTATTGTTTTAAAACAGCCACTTTAAAAATGTAATAACTAGACTGCCAAACCACATGTAATTTGGGATAAATCTTCTATGTACTTCTAGCAACTAATTGCACTTTTAAATACCCTTTGGAAACCTCCTCAAGCTTTCAGAGTACAGAAAACACTCATCAGCTGTTGGAGTATCCAAAAAAAAAGAAGGAAGATTTGTTGTTACTGGAAGCTGAGGACAGATGTAGTATGTATTTGAGCTGTGGGTCTGACTTAGAATTGGTCTTGTGATATTCAGTTCCAACATAGGCATTCTTTTCCATGATCAAACTCGGGGGGGGGGGGAGGGGATGGTTGTCCAAGTTTTCAGTTGATCTGTGGGTGGCTATCTGTGGATGGTACTGACTGGCGTGTGACTGTGACGTCATGAATTAATTCCCTTCCAACTTTCCCCTGGCCAGTTATGGTAACCAGATAATGAATAAACAGACCTCACCTGGTCAGACCTCACCTGGAGTACTATGTCCAGTTCTGGGCACCACAATTCAAGAAGGACACTGACAAACTGGAACGTGTCCAGAGGAGGGCAACCAAAATGGTCAAAGGCCTGGAAACGATGCCTTATGAGGAACGGCTAAGGGAGCTGGGCATGTTTAGCCTGGAGAAGAGGAGGTTAAGGGGTGATATGATAGCCATGTTCAAATATATAAAAGGATGTCACATAGAGGAGGGAGAAAGGTTGTTTTCTGCTGCTCCAGAGAAGCGGACACGGAGCAATGGATGCAAACTACAAGAAAGAAGATTCCACCTAAACATTAGGAAGAACTTCCTGACAGTAAGAGCTGTTCGACAGTGGAATTTGCTGCCAAGGAGTGTGGTGGAGTCTCCTCCTTTGGAAGTCTTTAAGCAGAGGCTTGACAACCATATGCCAGGAGTGCTCTGATGGTGTTTCCTGCTTGGCAGGGGGTTGGACTCGATGGTCCTTGTGGTCTCTTCCAACTCTATGATTCTATGATTTATCCGGTGGTGGGTCGTCGTCGTCCCACCCCCAAATGATTGGGCAGCCTAACTGAAAAGGGACAACAGACAAGGCTGATAGATGAGCCAGCAATTAATTTGCTGTCACATATATTGCTATTAAAGGAAGAAGCAGGACTCACATTGTGGTTGAAGAACCCCCTGAAAGCCCCCCAACCCTTCTCAAGTCTACTCCCTTTACTCTTGAAGCAGAAAGTTCCCCAAAGCCATTACACCTTCTACCACCAACAAACTTTCTTATAACCGAAATGAAATCTGTGCTGGGCAAAATTTCTGTTCAGATCTTTCTAGGCAAATATCTAGCAGTTTGCATTTCCAGCAGTGGTTGCAAGAAAATAACATTTCTTTTCCGTGTTATATTTGCACAAGTCACATACCTGGTGCTGAAACATAATGAAGAGCCTTGCCCATTAAAGACCAGCACATTTCTTGTAGCATAAGCACACGCGGACTGCGGTCCATGGCATTAAACACTTGAAGTGTTATACGATGGGTTGCAGATACATGTGTGTTGGGGTGTGTGTGTGAATTGTAAACCGTAAGGTCAGAAGAAAATGAAACACAGAATTCTAGTATTATTACTACATCCAGTATTAATATTCAAATTATAAGTATATATCTTGCTGATAGATGCAATAGATATCAGGAACTTTCCACTTTTAGAATGAAATGAGATATTTCCTTTTTAAACTGACTTTAAAGGAGGGGGGGGGTTTGGCACATTTTGTGAGGCCTTCAACCCCACTGTGAACCTTTCTTCCTCCACATGCTATGAAGTGGACTGTAATCCGCAAAAGCTTATGCCATAACAAATTTGTTAGTCTTTGTTAGTGTCCCAAGGCAAAGAGCTTAAAGTGGTTCTTGCCAAAGAGCAAATCTGCGATGCAAAATGTAAGCCTGATATTAGCCAGAATGCTCATTTGCATTACAAACACTTCTCCTTTGCACAACAAACCACCGGATGTGAGCGGTGCAATCCTTTGCATGTGTTCTGAAAAGCCCCACATGTGAAAACACTAGCAAGAAGTCTTTAAATGTTTTGAGACCCATCTCCGTCACAGAGAGACATAAGCAGAACTTCAGAGATAAAGTCCCTGGAGAAAATGAAAACATAGTAAGAGGCAAAAGAGGAGATGTGGGATATTTGGGGTGTTTTGTCTAAGACTAATGACTGCAAGAGCTGCTTCTATCCCACCACAATAAAGAAGGAGCCCCACGAAGCCGGAAGATAATAAGGGTCACCTCTGCAACTCCCAGATGTAGCTCCTAGCTATTTATCATTGGGAGCTAGATGGGAATGGTGGGGTCTTAAGAGGAAAAAACGCTGCGTGCAGGGCTTGATCTTGCCCATCACACAGGCAAAACACATGTTTAAAATCATCATTCTTTTGAACTAATTATAGTTTTGGCCTCTGCTAATCTTTTCACGAAGCTTACTTAATGAGAAAGTATTGTCCTGCTTTTTATTTATAGTCGAGTCTATAGCATTTACACTGTCTCAGCCACAAATGAATGCACACTCTCTGAAGATCGTGGGTACAACTTTATAGGAACATATGCGAGATGCGTAGCCTAACTTCTATTGTTACCACATATGAAATCAAAAGTTTCTTCTTGTTCTTGATGTCAGCATACGGCATCTTCCCTCTAAAGAAAAGCCAGGTCCCTGGGATATGCTTTGTGCTGTACATTTTAATTCATCAGTGACTTGCAAGTTATGCATTTTTTGTAAGATTTGTATTGTTTGTGTTAAATAAAAGAAAGAATGAAAGGAAGAAAAGAGACGTTGTTTCCCAATGCTCTGCCTCACTTTGCCAATATTCTGTCACATTTTAGCATGACCAAGAAACACAAGCCAGCATGAGACTATCAGAGCTCCTGGCAATGGTTTGACGCCCGAGCCCTGAAACTGCAGCTACGCTAGTGTGGAGAGAGGTCTCCTGTGCAGACTCTTTCCGAGTGGAGAGGATCATCTAGGCACCCTAGGGTGGCATGAGAGGAGCATAATGCAATGTTGTTGTTGTTGTTTAGTCGTTTAGCCGTGTCCGACTCTTCGTGACCCCATGGACCAGAGCATGCCAGGCACTCCTGTCTTCCACTGCCTCCCACAGTTTGGTCAGACTCATGCTGGTAGCTTTGAGAACACTGTCCAACCATCTCGTCCTCTGTCGTCCCCTTCTCCTTGTGCCCTCCACCTTTCCCAACATCAGGGTCTTTTCCAGGGAGTCTTCTCTTCTCATGAGGTGGCCAAAGTATTGGAGCCTCAGCTTCAGGATCTGTACCCCAAAAATTATTTAAAGGGGTCTGCTGAGAAGTTATCTGCTCATTTCCTCATTTGCATGCAATTCTATATCAGATCCTCCAAATGTCCCTATTTTCCAGGGAGGTCCTTGATTTAGAGAAACCGTCCCGGTTTCTGATTTGATCCCAGAATGCCTCACTTTTCCTTAGGGTGTCCCTATTTTCATGGAGAAATGTTGGAGGGTATGCTATCTGCTAAGTGATGGTAACCAGACTGACGCCTGTTCTTTCTAAAATGTGCAGGGCAGCCGCATTGCATTATTTCTGCTATTTCTGTGAGAAGCCCTTTTTTATTATTTGTGAAATATGCCTCCCCCAAAAGAAACACAACAGGGGCAGACTTTTGTCAAAACCTCAAGGTAACTGTTGGATTTAGGACGGAGGGAAAGCCCATTGCCCCAGGAAACTGAAGTCCCTATGCCACTTCCAATAGGAGAGACCTACAGTAGGACACTCCATGAGGTGGGTAAATCCTGTATCTACGGGCAGAGGCTCATATTCCCAAGTAGCATAACAACTAGGTATGGGGCAGAAACTTGATTCAGTTCACATTTAAAGGCAAGCCCACCTAATGGGCACTTCCTAAAGCAACATGCTAATTGAAACACAGCCATCCTTCAATAATTGCAGCACTGCAATTTTGCAATAATTTTGCAATAATTGCAGCACGGCAACATTGCAATTTTGCAATGCAGTTCTGTTCCAGCAATATGTGCCAAAATACATTTGCTTGTGCAGTGCTGGCCTACGTGAGGGTTTGGGGCTTATCTCCCAACATCCCTGACTGTTGGCCTTGCTAGCTGGAGGGCACCACACTGACTACCCTTGTGTGATGGTAAACTGTGCAGAAGAATGCATATACAGTGGTACCTTGGGTTAACAGACTCCACTAACCCATAAATATTACTTCGGGTTAAGAACTTTGCTTCAGGATGAGAACAGAAATCGTGCAGTGGCAGCAGGAGGCCCCATTAGCTAAAGTGGTGCTTCAGGTTAAGAACAGTTTCAGGTTAATAACGGACCTCCGGAACGAATTAAGTTCTTAACCCGAGGTACCACTGTATTGCTGAAAATAACATACAAAATTCATTATGTAGGGGGAAATAGCTTTGCAAAAATGAGAAACCCAGAAACAGAAATTTGCCCTTTCTTAATCACCCTTTGGGAAAGGGTATTGGATGTGGAAGCCTTTTTTATGCCAAGGGTACAATTTCCCTCCAGGGTTAATCTGTCAGGGGCTTTGTTCAGGCAATGGGCAGAGCCAGACATGAAGACATACCCATCACTTGCCTCACCCACTGAAAACAGCCAGTATGCCTTCTCCCCCCTCCCCCACTGCACAACTGTGCTGCCTGGAAACTGCAGAACCAGTCTCTCATACCTATGCTATTTTTAGGATAATATATGTACAGGGTAACATTAGACATTGCTTTAAGAGGCAACACAGGTAGGCAGAAACACAGACTCGGTTGGTTTGCACACACCCCAAACAAAATGTGCAGTTGTTTCTTGTAAAACCACATAATCCAACGGGGATAGGTGGGAAAGATGATCACTAACCAAATCACAATCTTTATTTGCTCCCAGATCACTTCTAATTGGCTTCTCCCTTATGATAAGACTGACAATACTGTACCTTAGAACAGGCACTTTGCTTGATCTTGTTTGTCATCTTTCGAAGGAATTCATTAGCATCTGTCAGCTCCACACAAGGGAAAAAAGTCAACAATGATCAAGACATAAGCCAAAGGTCTTGTTTTAGCTTCAATTTATCTCCTGTCCCCGGAAGGTATAAAGCCATTAAGTTGGAAACGGAGGGAATGGGTTATTTGGGGTTTTATTAAAGACTTTTAAGAAAGTAGCTGCTTGGGCATGAATATGGCATCAGGAAAACACCTGTTTAGCTTCCTGATTTACAGGAGAGAAAGAGACACATGCCGACACACACAGAGTTACAAATCTAAAATTTATTGATGGCCTCTCTGCTATTGCTCTCATGAAATATTACTTCCCAACAGTAATTGGGACCTGATTTATGATGTCTGCTAAAATAATGTGAACTCTACTCATTTATATAGGTCACTTCCTTTCACAATATGCCCCAGACCTGAATGAAGCCAACTCACATTTGCACGCTGTTGAACATAGGAAGCTGGCTTATATGAGGTCAACACACAGGACACTTCAGCCCAGTCTTGTCTATCCTGACAGGCAGTGACTCCCAAGGGTTTCAGGTGGGAGGACGCCTGTCTGATCTGCATCATCCTTCAACTAAACATTGCAGCTGGGACTCAGGGCGTATGAAGATGGCAGTGCCCCTGAGCTCTGTGTCCCCTCCTACTACCTCCCATACCATGCACTGATCTATGACTCCCTTTTTTAAAAAGGTGTTTAATTTTGCAGATCATATGAAATACACAGTTTGTTTTAGACATTGAAGATATCTGATTTTATTTATATATAGATATAGATATAGATATAGGTATAGGTATAGATATAGATATAGATATAGATATAGATATAGATATAGATATAGATATAGATATAGATATAGATATAGATATAGGTATAGGTATAGGTATAGGTATAGGTATAGATATAGATATAGATATAGATATAGATATAGATATAGATATAGATATAGATGACTAAACTGTCAGGGGTCCTTTATCATATATATATATATATATATATATATATATATATATATATATATATATATATATTTGCTTTCGTAGATTTTCACGGGTACAGGAATGCAGGTTTTGGTGTCTTCGGGTGTCTTCCCGTGTAAGAGTTGGGGTGTCTAGGCGACGTTTCGACGAGGTCTCACTCGTCATCTTCAGGCTGGTGCTTTCGGCTTCTTGTTACTGGAACAGAGCAGGATCTCAGTGTTTGAGTTCCTATAAATACTGTTGAGGGGGTGTGGTGTATAGCCTCCAACGTTCTGGGCAGAGAGGAAGTTCCCAGGTTAGTGTGCCTTTTCTTCTTTTGTTCCTTAATTACTTGAGGGATATCTTGAGTGATTTCTTGAGTGATATTCTGAGTATCACTTAGGTGGGTCATTAAGTGTGGATTAGTTGCTAAAGCTTTCGTGTCTTGACCTCTTGAGCTTGTGAAGAGTTTTTCTGAGAAGATGGCTGTACTGCACTTAGTTGTGCTCTGGCTTGGCTTCGTGTATAGGGGCGAGCTGTGGTTTTGTGCCCTGTGCCAGCCAGATCTGTGTAGGGATTGCAGGGGGGTGCAGCATCCGGAGGTGCCACTATGGTTTGGCTACTGGATGGTGTCTGTAATTTATCTGTGGAGAGGGTCTGGGTTTGGGTCTGGTGTGGTTGATTGGTGATGGCGTTCTGTGTGCCTCTGGTTCTGGTGTCGGTTTTTGTGGGGAGGGCTAATTTCCAGATGTCTGGCAGGCGGGACGTGTCGTCACGCTTGTTCATGTTGTGAGGGTGTTTCTCTATCTCGATGGCTTCCATGATTATTCTCTTGTGGTGATGTTCCATGTTAAAGAGCAATTTGGAATCTGCAAAATTAATTTCGTGTCCTGTTTCTTTCATGTGTTGGAAAAGAGAGGAAGTTTTTTTCTTCTTTTTTGACGGCATTCTTGTGTTCTGCGATACGTGCATTTATTCGTCTGTTTGTTTGTCCAATGTACGTGGCTGGGCAGACTTTGCAGGGTATTTCATAGACCCCTTGGTTTTCCAACTGGATTTTATCTTTGGGGTTTCTGAGGATATTGGCACACTTAATGACCCACCTAAGTGGTACTCAGAATATCACTCAAGAAATCACTCAAGATATCCCTCAAGTAATTAAGGAACAAAAGAAGAAAAGGCACACTAACCTGGGAACTTCCTCTCTGCCCAGAACGTTGGAGGCTATACACCACACCCCCTCAACAGTATTTATAGGAACTCAAACACTGAGATCCTGCTCTGTTCCAGTAACAAGAAGCCGAAAGCACCAGCCTGAAGATGACGAGTGAGACCTCGTCGAAACGTCGCCTAGACACCCCAACTCTTACACGGGAAGACACCCGAAGACACCAAAACCTGCATATATATATATATATATATATATATATATATATATATATATATGGACTCATGACAGTTAAGTCCAGTCGCAGATGACTCTGGGGTTGCAGCGCTCATCTCGCATTACTGGCCGAGGGAGCCGGCGTTTGTCCGCAGACAGCTTTCTGGGTCATGTGGCCAGCATGACTAAGCCACTTCTGGTGAAACCAGAGCAGCGCATGGAAACGCCGTTTACCTTCCTGCCTATTTATCTACTTGCACTTGATGTCCTATTTATCTACTTGCACTTTGACGTGCTTTCGACCTGGTAGGTTGGCAGGAGCTGGGACCAAGCAACAGGAGCTCACCCCGTCGCGTGGATTCGAACCACCGATCTTCTGATCGGCAAGCCCAAGAGGCTCAGTGGTTTAGACCACAGCGCCACCCGCGTCCAGGCAGTCTGCAATATAGTATTACCACTTTCTCGTTTGCGTTAAATGAATGGAAAGCAGTGCAGAAAACAATACCGTGAAAAGTACTAGACAGCTCCACTCCCATGCGGTAGCCCTGGTTGAGGTGTCTGGATGTAATTACAGAAATAGCTTGAAGTGTTTGAAGTTGGTTTGGTGGGGGGTGGGGGGGAATCTGATACTTTAATTTGTTTGCCACCTGGGGGAACAGATGCTTAACATTATAATTTATCCTTTGTCTCTTTGTGGAAATAACCTATTGGAAGTGCTGCTGGCATACCCATCCAAAAGACAATCTGTATGAAGCAAAAGGTAGAATTTCAATGTCATCATGTGGGCCGTACATCTAAATAGAACTGTGTCGCAATGGGACTCAGTTAACTCTGTAATGAGAAATAGAGAGAGGAACTGTCAATGTTCATCCTACTGTCATCTTGCCAGTTCTGGTCACTTCTTGGAGAAGGAAAATGGATTGCCTGGAATGAGCACTTTCTCCAAAAAAAGTTAAGGTGTAACATGTGTCACGCTCATGGTATATATTATGTGTCTGCCTCCAAGGTGGGTCTCAGATTTAAAAACAAAGATATTTCTTCATATGCCAACACCAGTGCTATTTTCCCAGGAAAACAGGTGACAGAACTCACAGTGAACGTCTCCCTTGTTTTCTTATAATGGCAATGGACCTACCTGAGAGTCTCAGTCTCAGTCTCAGTCTCAGTCAGTTTTATTGCACATAGCCAAAGGCTGCCGCAATGTACACAGAAGAAACTACCTGAGAGCTGCCAGAACTGAGTTCTGGTGAGTTCTGGCTGAAAAAAAGCCCTGGCTAACACTTTCCTGGGGTGGTGCAGCCTTCTAACTTTTCTAGTACTGTTTTGGGCAAGATAGATTGGTACCGGTAGATGCTTCCATCAGGATTTCACAGGAACATTTGTGTCTCTCTTGTTGCTGAGCTCTATCTCCTTCAGACACAGGCCCAAAGGCCTCAGGCTAGCAGGCCATGTGTACACTTCTCATACACAAAAGCATTGATCCTTAGCAAAGTAATTCCCACCCCCTTCACTAAATTTCTGTTGCTTATATATTCTCCTGCCTTGGAGGGACAGTGGGTCCCTTCTGCCAGTTCATGGTACCCAGACTGAATTGAAAGTAAGGTATCAGCTTAAATAGAAGTCTGTGAATTCTGTTAAGATATTTTGTGTTACACCAGAGCAGTTGTTCACAAACTGTAGGGCAAGTTCTCATTGGGAAACCATGGGTAATAGAGAAACTTAAGACTGGTAGTGTCCCTCCCCCCAAATACCAGGAGTTAGCTCCTTGGTCACACTAGAACAGTAGTTGACAACCTATTGTGTTCAGTGGGCACATTTGAAATTTTGAGAGAGTGCTGTGGGCACCAGGCCCAAAATTGCTGCCATGGGGTTTCTGTGACACAACACAAAATGTCTACATCATCTTTGAGAGAGAGGATTCAGAAAGGATACAGGCATGCCACCAACCTGTTCCCTGCAGTCAATGGGGAGGAAAGACATCTGCAACAGACGCTGCTCTGCTTGCACACAGACAGAAGCTCTTTGCACCTCTTCAGAAAGGAAAGGAAGAAGCTTGTCCAATCCTGGCATCCAATGCAATATGGGCATGCCAGAGCAGGAGAGGCTGAGGCAGGGAAAACCACCACCAGGCAGGAAGCAGAAACAATTTCTCATGAGTTGTGGTTTTGTTCTTCTTTCTTTCTTTTGCGATCACTCGTAGACGAGTAAGATTGTCTTCCATAAACACTGTTTTAACAATGAGTCCGTAAGTGACTGTGGAGGCCAATTCTGGATCCATACAGCTGCTGAGCTGCTCAACTGCCTCGTTCCTTGAGCCAGAATGACTGAATCTGTATCCACTGCTCATGTGCTAGGGGCTTCCAGATTTCATGATCCTGCCCCCATTACCATTTGCCGATCGCCATGGGACTTTTAGGGTTTGGGTTGGGTTTTTGGAAGACGCCTGTGCGTGAATTTGTTTTATGTGTGTAGATCAGTGCACACTGACCAACGCACAGTCTTCGCAGTAGGGCTCTGTTCCGATGGCATGAAGTAGTCACGACAAACTGGTAGATTCCTATCTGCTGCAGCCTTCATCTGCCTTCACAGCCATTGTAACATACCACTTGTTATCATCTGCCTGTTCTGCCATTGAGGACTTCCTGGATCAGTCTTTGTCTAGCTCCTTCCCTTTGACCTTACTGCCTTGGGTGACCCTGCTGGGAGTACGAGATTCCCGACGGTTTCGCTCACAGGAACATAGTTCAACTCATAGGAACATGCAAGCCCACTCACCATGACAAGGTGATGATCCAGCGATTGGGTGTGGTTTTATGAGGGGATATATGCTAAGACCTTTCACAAGTGACCATAGGAAGTACTGGTGGACACTGGCACCTGTGGGCACCACATTGGCCACTCGTGCACTAGCCTGGCATTTCAGGAGCTGCCTTTGCAAATAAGAAATGAACCCCCTCCTGTATCTTTTATTCCTTCAAGGCCCCAGACGACATGCTAACCATGTCGGCCTCCTTCAATATTCCATGTGACAGGTGACAAATCTCCTTGGTAATAGTATAGTGTTAATTAACAAGTTGGGCGAATGTTCTTTAAGCTGAACAAATAAATTAAGTCTTTCAAATGAGGTGTTAATATAAGACTTGCTAGAATTCCTCTCCATGTCACGAGGCAAGTCTAAGCAGAGGCACAGAGACTATTCTTAGAGAAGCACATGGTAACGACCAACCAGGCAGGCTACCCTGATTAACAGCTGAACCAAATATGAAAGGCATAGTTCCCGAAGTGCCTTTTAGATTCCAATGTAATAGAGATGTGATGCATATGTCAAGTTATTGAGATGTCAGCTCAAATAGAAGCCAGTGTGTCATCCAGCAGTTATTGCTATTTGGGCTGTAGGCATCAGCGCTAATATTAGCCATGAGCGTAAAAGGGAGTGTAAAAATACAAAAGGAATGATGTGCAGCAAATATTAAGTAACACACACACATCTTTCTGAACTATAACTTTAGATGGTAGTTGTTTTTGCTGTGAGAGACTAGCGTGCCTAAGGGTCCTGTGTTATCTTAAAGACTAACTACATTATTGTAACATCATGTATTGCATATGTACAAAGTGAGAACACAGTTCTGCTCCACAAAAGGCAATGCCAGACTAGTTCTTTCCACATAGTTAGAGTAGATGCTTCATCCAAAGGCACAAGGCATGCAATTGCCTTGTAAAATCCAAGCAAATTCTTTCCAGGGATTTTATTTCCATTGGAAATACAGCGAGAACATCAAATTTAGTCTTTTATAAAAGTTCCGATTCCCCACTGCCAATACCCTGCAACAGGGGAGAAATTTGTTTTAGCTGCATTGTATTTTTTAAAAAAGAAATGTAATCCATGTCTGCCTCTTTAAAAAAGCAACCAGCGCATTTCTATGGTCAGTTTCCAGAGTGGTATCTTAAGCTTGCTTTCTCCGGGGCTTTTCATTTTACTGCAATATTCCCTGGAGGTAGCATGGCTTACTTGCCAGCACTGTTCCAAATGTAACCCTTTGTTGGAAATGCTATAGAAATCATCACTTTCTTGTTTTTGCCTTTTAATGAGGAATTAATTTGCACTTCTTGAACCAATAAGCAAGCTGAAACACAACCATCTTTCAAATATCACACTCCAAATTTTGTGATGCATTTATACAAGCAAAAAATGTATCTAAAGATGTGTATATGATGAGGGGAACATATGCATAAAAAACCCATATATAAGCAACTGGAGGAGGAGGAGGAGGAGAGGACAGAGGGGGAAGAAAGAGCTGTGAGTGGAGGGGGGCTCTTTCCCCATCCTTCAGACCTCCTGGGAAACTCAACCAGCCTGGAACTGGGTGTGGCAAGGGCAGCAGAATGGGATACAGCTGTGGGCAGCCTGTGGAAGGACCACCTTGGGCAAGAGATCACACTATCCAACATCACGCAGGTGAAAATAGGGACATCCTATTCTACATCAATGGGATGCGGGTGGCGCTGTGGGTTAAACCACAGAGCCTAGGACTTGGCGATCAGAAGGTCAGTGGTTCGAATCCCCGCGACAGGGTGAGCTCCCGTTGCTCGGTCCCTGCTCCTGCCAACCTAGCAGTTCAAAAGCACATCAAAGTGCAAGTAGATAAATAGATACCGCTCCAGCAGGAAGGTAAACGGCATTTCCGTGCCCTGCTCTGGTTTGCCAGAAGTGACTTAGTCATGCTGGCCACATGACCCGGAAGCTGTATGCCAGCTCTCTTGGCCAATAAAGCGAGATGAGCGCCGCAACCCCAGAGTCGGTCACGACTGGACCTAATGTTCAGGGGCCCCTTTACCTTTACTCTACATCAGTGTCCCCTGCCCCATGCTGCCAATGTATGCACACTTCTGATGGAATATGGGAAAAGGGTGTGGCTGGCTGAGCAGAGGTGTAGCATGGCAGGGCCTGCGGGGGTGCATCACCCTGGGTGCAGGTTTTGGGGGGCGCATTGCTCATGATGCCCTGCCAGCCTGGAGGGCAGCTTGAGAAGGACACAACAGGCATGCGCCCTGCCAGCCCCGCGGCATTTTTGTATATCGCTTAGAGATTTTAAAAAACATATTAAGCAGTATAGAAATTGAATAAATAATAATAATAATTTATTATTTATACCCCGCCCATCTGACTGGGTTTCCCCAGCCACTCTGGGCGGCTCCCAACAGAAGATTAAACAGAATAGAACTTCAGACATTAAAAACTTCCCTAAACAGGGCTGCCTTCAGATGTCTTCTAAAAGTCAGATATATTGGTGACAGTAACAAAGACACATTATATTAAGGGAAATCGTTTGCAAAAAGCTGTAAATTTGTAAAAAAACTGCAACAAAAAATGTGTGCAGTGGGAGAAAATGGTGTTTCATTGCGTCCCTTTTTGCTTTCATAAGTTTGTTTGTCTGGCAAGTTATTGGCCTGCAGGTAAGAGAGCACTGGAATACTAGCTGAGTGATTACATCCAGCGTGCGGCAAGGACAGGCTCTGTCAAAGGCACTGGGGTTTCCTGTGGTCTGAAACCATAATATTTGTTCCTCGTTTGTAAGAAATCTGTCTTGTAGTGTTCTAGCACCTTCATCTTGGAACTCTGCCTATTGGGCCTTCACTGTACTCTTTCTGACACCGGCCAAAAGCACTTTTTTATCCAAGCCTATCCAGACTCATAGACTATTGTAGTGTGTTTCAATACTGACAGATTCATAGCTATCAACCGTCCCTTATTTGGCGGGAAACTCCCTTATCCCAGCGCCGTGTCCCGCTGCTGTGCCTTATTGATGATGTCCCTTAAATTTCCCAGGTTTCATGCTCGCCCGGCTCGGGAGGGAAGCAGCAGCTCGGGGTCCTCCGCCGCGAGAGAGCGAGCGCGCTGGCGCCGTCGTCCTGGCACGAGGAGTTCCATCGGCCCTTCCCCATCCGAGAGGGGGGGGAGGGAGAGAGACTCTCGCCCACACCGCCCACGAGCCCAGAGGCGGCAGCGGTGGTGGCAGCTGAGGAGGCGGCCTGAGGGAGGAGGAAGAGGAGGGGATGGCGAGGGACGCAGAAGGGCGACGCTTCAGCAGCCGCCACGGCGCTGCAACCGCCTCATGCCGGATTCACAGCATCTGTCAATCCTACCAATGTATGTAACTCTTCACAATAGTAAAATCCCTTATTTTGGCTGCTGATCCCTTATTTTCGAGCCTGCTGGTCCCTTATTTTCAAATCTGTAAATTGACAGCTATGCTGATTAGAATTTAAGAGTCCCGTCCTGTTCTGTCCTCCCTCCCAACTTTGGATCGGATCCTTACAAAGGGGGAGCAACCACATCCAGCAGCTGTCACCTCCCCAATTTCCAGGGTGGAAATTTCCAATTGACATCGAGTTTATTTGCGCTCAGGTTTAGCTCAATCCTGAGCCCTAGGTGTCTAAGCCAGTCAGGGAAACAGTTCAAGGAGTGTGGGCACCAAGCTGCACCCGAGTCTCCAAAGAAGCAACCACTGCCTGAAACAATGAAGAATCCAGGTTTCTGAAGTTCCACTGAGTGCTGTTACGAAGTTACAGAAATTATTCAGAAATTATGCTGTTATTATTTTAATCCTCTCCATCCTGTGCCTGTTCCGAGACTTCCTGTGACGCTTGTTCCTTGAACGACAGTGTCAGGCGTGGCAGGAGGTGATGGCTTTGAACTTCCTTCTCTTCCCTTTGGCCTGGTGAACACCTGCATCCTGGATGGTATCTCTGCGAATTTGTCATGACAGCTCAGTAGGAACTGATCCTATCTGTTGCAATGTGGCTTCTGCTGTCCAAGTGGAAACGCAAGCAGGTCTCGCTTAAGCAGCAACAGTATGTACTTCAGGCCCCGGGCGGCCTTCAAAAACACAAATGGAAAACGCAAAAAGGAGGGAGTTGCCCCATTCATATTCATTATCTGCCCTTCATAGAGATTAGCTGTTTTTGTTTCTCATCGCAACTAAAACAGAAGGATCCCGTGCAATACGTCACAACAGGACATGCAATTAAAAAAAGAGAGGAAAGGAGACAGTACAATTGAGCATTTCACAGGATGGTTTCCTAGAATGAGCAAAAGGAAATGAGCAAAAGGAAAACTGAGCA
Source organism: Podarcis liolepis (assembly GCF_965112155.1). Classification (NCBI taxonomy): domain Eukaryota; kingdom Metazoa; phylum Chordata; class Lepidosauria; order Squamata; family Lacertidae; genus Podarcis; species Podarcis liolepis. The sequence goes on from NC_139556.1 coordinate 6,648,233, forward strand.
ACCCTATAAACTCGTGATCCAAGTATGATGACGCCAAGGATTAAAACAGCAGCACAGACAGAGCCATACCCAATATTTCCCAAGAGGGCAAAACGTAAACATGGACATATGCACAGAAAGAGCAGTAGAGACAGATGAAATAAGGTACATTAATCAGTCCTGGCAATCTGAAATTTACACACAGGTATGCCTATGCAGGTAAATTTCCACAAATGAACATAGCAAATGGCATCTGCCAAAATGATTGCCAGTCCTTCTCTACACAATACTCAGAGCTGCTCTGCTGTGCCCTGCATTACAACTTTTTAAAATTAACTTTCACATATTTTAGGTACCAGTTTTACAAATCTAAGGTTTTTTGTTTATTATTTATAGGGTATACCCCCCCCCCCGAGTTTTTAAACATGTTGTACACTTGCACAGAAGGAGAAAGAGAATGAGAAAAAGGGAGGGGAGAAGACAACATCAAGCCATGACTTTCAGAGCACTTTGTATTTAACCTTTTGCAAACATATAAATATAAGGGGACCATATGCCTGAGAATTTCCTGTCCTGTTTTCTTTTATGAAAAGCCGGTTGCTTGTATGCAGCTAACCTAGTCCAGACAGGGGCGTTGGGTGTTCAGCCACCATAACAGCATGTGGAAGCCAGTTGTGCTATCCCTCCAGAATATAATTCAACACAATATTTATGTCACTGAACCTCAGGTATTTCCCTAAAATCATATTTCCTTGATATCCTCTGAGCAAAAAGCTGGCCTACACCATACCGTGTTGTGGTACCTGGCGAGAGGCACACCCAACGCATTTGTCTGTTTCTTTGTTGGGTGGAAAAGGCATTGTGGGCTCATTGTAGAAGACCCTTGGGGTTTCTTCCAACCCTACAATTCTATGATCCCAAGTTTTCTTTTGTTGTATCAGGCAGAGGCTGATAACCATAGAAGTCAATCTCATGGATGCCAGAGAGGTTTTCCATTGCCTGTCATGTACCGGGTGCTCCAAACCACTCCTCCACCCTCAGTCCACTGAAGTCAAGCTTAGTCCTGCCCACGAAGAGTCTGTAATAAAGCTATTCCTGGCTTGGGATGTTCTGATCTAGTTATTAGGCCCTTCAGCAAGACTCAGGTTTCCGAAGCGCACAGGACTTCTGAACAAGATAGCCAACAGGTGTTTCAGTTGTACATGTTGCCAGCCTAGTGACTGTGGGAGGAAAGAACTTTCCACTAGATTAGGAAAGGGGAGAAATTCATCATTAGGGACTATTATTTTACTTTTGTTTTTTGAACAAGAAAAACAAACAAGTGGCCACCATTATTTATTTATTTATTTATTTATTTGGGCTTCATCCAGGGTGCATATCAGTGTGATCGGCAGCTTAAAACACAAGTGGCAACTGTAAAGTGACTCCTTGGGAACCCAACTTCCTTCTTTGAAGACCTTCTTTGAAATGACCGAAAATATGGACTTGATAGATATTTGGAGAACAAGGAACCCTCTCGAAAGTGAGGGAACTTTCTTCTCTCAAGCAATGATGACCTGGACCAGAATCAACCAAATCTGGATTACTAGTGGGCTGGCTCCAAAGATCAAGAAAATAGAAATCTGCCCAAAGACTTGCTCTGACCATAACGCCGTGAAGATGGAAATGAAATTTATAACAACTGGTCAATTCAGATGGAGGATGAATGACACCCTGTTTTGAGATGAGGAGATCCACAGAAAGGCCCAAAAAACCTTAAAGGACTATTTTGAAATAAATCTAAGAACTGATGTAGAAAAAAGAGTGATCTGGGACGCAAGTAAAGCTGTGATGCGAGGATTCCTAATTCAACAAAATTCAGTAAAAAAGAGAAAGCAAAATGAGAAGAAGGAAAAGATCCTGGAAAAGATAAAAGAAGGAGAGAAGAAATTGAGATCAAAACCAAAGTCCCAGGAGATTTTGAGAGAGATCAAGTTATATCAGACACAATATATGGAATTGATGAATCAAGAGATTGAGTGGAAGATAAAGCAAATGAGACAAAGGACATTTGAATCTGCGGATAAATGTGGTAAACTTCTGGCTTGGCAATTGAAGAAAAGACAGAAACTAAATACAGTTACAAACCTAGAAGTGGATGGAAAGAATATATCCAAACCCAATGAGATTAGAAACTGTTTCTTGAGTTATTTTAAAAAATTATACTCACAAGGGTCGCAGAATGAAGAGGATATAGATGAATTCCTTAAAAAATATGGATTACAAAAAATCTCTCATCAAAGTAAGGTGGATCTAAATCAGAGAATAACAGAACAAGAGATAGAGGGTGCCATTCAGAACATGCAACTGGGCAAATCTCCAGGACCAGATGGACTGACTTCCAGATACTATAAAGCTCTGAAGGAGTGGTTGGTACAACCGTTAAAGGAAGTCTGTAACGAGATTTTAGAGGGGAAAAGGGCGCCAGAATCGTGGAAAGAAGCTTATATTACACTCATACCAAAGACAGAGACTGAAAAGACGCAACTTAAGAACTACCGCCCAATATCATTACTTAATGTGGATTACAAAATTTTTGCAGACATTTTGGCAAAAAGATTGAAAAGAGTGTTGATGGAGAAGATTCATAAGGACCAAGCAGGCTTTCTCCCAAAAAGGCATTTATCTGATAACGTGAGGAACATAATAGACATTTTGGAACTATTGGAGGTGAATATAAACACTAAGGCAGTGCTGATATTTGTGGACGCGGAGAAAGCCTTTGACAATATTTCTTGGAGTTTTATGAAAAAGAATCTACATGGGTTGGGGGTAGGCCAAGGATTTGAGAATGGTATGGGTGCGATATATTTTGAACAAAAAGCTAAGTTGATTGTAAATAATGTGATAACTGAAGAATTTAAGATAGAAAAAGGGACACGACAGGGGTGCCCAATTTCCCCATTACTTTTTATTTCTGTTCTGGAGGTGTTGCTAAATATGATTAGAGATGACCAGCAGGTTAAAGGTGTACAGGTCGGAGCAAAACATTACAAGTTAAGGGCCTTCGCAGATGATTTGGTACTTATTTTACAAGAGCCAGATACTAGTACAAAAAGGGTGTTGGAGATAATTCAAGAATTTGGTCAGGTGGCCGGATTTAAACTGAACAAACAAAAAACTAAAGTTTTGGGGAAAAAATTAACAGTCATGGAGAGGGAGAAATTCCAGAATGAAATAGGTTTGACAGTGGTTAAGAAGGTGAAATACCTAGGGGTTCATTTGACATCTAAAAAATTGAACTTGTATAAAGACAACTATGAAAAATGTTGGTCAGAAATTTAAAAAGACCTAGAAATATGGTCAAATTTGAAATTGTCAATGTTAGGCCGAATTGCAGTTATTAAGATGAATGTATTGCCTAGAATGTTATTTTTGTTTCAAACTTTGCAGATTCTTGACAAGATGGACTGTTTCAAGAGGTGGCAGAAGGACATTTCAAAATTTGTCTGGCAGGGCAAAAAGCCCAGAATAAAATTTAAAATACTGACAGATGCAAAAGAAAGAGGGGGATTTGCCCTGCCGGACTTAAAATTGTACTACGAAGCAGCAGCGTTTTGCTGGCTGAAAGAGTGGATGCTCCTCGAGAACACAGATATCTTGGATTTAGAAGGTTTCAATAATACATTTGGTTGGCATGCATATCTATGGTATGATAAAATTAAGGTGCATAGGGCCTTTAAAAACCATATTGTCAGAAAAGCATTATATATTGTTTGGATAAGATATAAAGACCTGTTGGAAAACAAAACCCCTAGATGGTTGTCACCCTTGGAGGCTAAGGCATTGAAAAAGCTCAATATGGAGGCCAAATGGCCAAAGTATTGGGAAATCTTGGAACAAGACGGAGATAAATTGAAATTACAGAGTCATGAGAAATTGAAACCTAAAGTACGAGATTGGCTCCATTATTATCAAATAATGGAGGTGTATAAACAAGAGAAGAAAATTGGCTTCCAGGTGGAGAAATCAAAATTAGAAACTGAACTGTTAGAACCCAATACTAAGAATTTGTCAAGAATGTATAATTTGCTGCTGAAATGGAATACACAAGATGAAACAGTTAAATCAGCTATGATTAAGTGGGCACAGGACATTGGTCATAACATTATGTTTGCTGACTGGGAATGGTTGTGGAACACCGGGATAAAATTTACGGCATGCAATGCCTTAAAGGAAAATATTATGAAAATGATCTATAGGTGGTACACGACCCCAGGCAAGCTAGCAAAGATTTACCATTTGCCTGATAATAAGTGTTGGAAATGCAAAGAAACTGAAGGTACTTTCTATCACCTGTGGTGGACGTGCCCTAAGATTAAGGCCTTCTGGGAGATGATATATAATGAAATGAAAAAAGTACTTAAATGTACCTTCCCTAAGAAACCAGAGGCCTTTCTCTTGGGCATTGTTGGCCAATTGGTGCTAAAGAAAGATAGAATTTTCTTTATGTATGCTACGACAGCAGCAAGAATACTTATCGCAAAGTATTGGAAGACACAAGATCTACCCACCTTGGAAGAATGGCAGATGAAAGTGATGGACTACATGACACTGGCGGAGATGACTGGCAGAATCCGTGACCAGGGGAAAGAGACGGCGGAAGAGGATTGGAAGAAATTCAAAATTTATCTTAAGAACTATTATAAAATTGATGAATGTTAAAATGTCGAGGTGTTGAGAAAGAAAAAGAGATTACAGTGACATAAGATTAAGTTGAAGAAAAGACTAAGAGGACATATATTTGATAAAATTATTTAGAAGCTGCTGAAATAACTATGGAAATTGGGATGCAGAAAGGGGAGGTATGGGGGAGTCCGAGAAGCGAGGGATATGAAAAAAAGGTTATGAAATTATACATGTTTGTTTGTCTTTTTATTTGTTTGTATTGTTTAAAAAAATGTTGTAAAACCAATAAAAAAATTATTTTTTTAAAAAAGGATATTAGCTGGTGCTCAGATGGGTTGCAAGGTTTAGCTAGTACTGAAACAGTTAATGCCCAATGTCGTTGCAGGCAGACTGAACAGACCACGATGTATCAGGAAATGTTTTTCAGTCCAACTAACAAGAAGGGTAATGTGCATTTATTCCCAGTTGCAGTTTGCTCTCCAGTTTGGAAAAAAAGGGGGAAAGATTTACGTTCTTCAGAGCTAAGGCATTGTTGAGTACTGAATTTACTGTTTGTTTTCACATATATATTTTTTCTTGTTTTTACAGAGGTCTTCTCTCCAACGCAAACACAAAAGCATGCAGACTTGAGAAAGGGGCTGAAGATTTCTGGTTAACAGAAATAAGGAAACATTGCATCGAGGCAACATCAGGCATTACATCATCTATTATATTAGGTGCTGCTGTCAGGGGTGGGGGGAAGAGACATGACATTTATTGGCATGGCACCAGCAGAATCCAGAAGTTTAGTCTGGGTTTTGAGAATCAGGAGACCTTGAAGTGTAGCGCTGAGTTCGCTCCTTTTCCTTCATTCACCTTTATGCTCTGAAGGACTGGAGAATCAATATACAAGCTGAGTGGCAGAACACCTGCCTTGCATGAAGGAGAAACCAGGTTCAATCTACAGCTTTAACCTGCGTCCTTCAACTTCGGGTGCCCAGGGCTTTTGGACTACAACTGCCATTGCTCCCGACCTTTGGGCATACGTGCCCCTGACTGCAGCCTGGGGTGTGGGCTGCAATTGCCCATGAACGTAAGAGTTTCCTGGATCACACGACATGGAATGCGACAGGATGAGTTTTTGCCAGCGGTGAAAGCCAGAGCCGCTTTGGTTGTCCCCTCACCCCGCTTTGGTTGTGCAGCTGGGCGAGAATGACCTTGCCTTTTGTAAAGGCGTGGGCTTCATTTGGAATATACTTAAGGGCTTTGAAGAGCTGGCTTCCTTATTCCCGGACATTACTTTCTTTTGGTCGGCCCTACTGGAGAGGCATGTATGGCGTAAAAGTTACCACCCAGCTGCTATTATCAGGGTCAGGAAACTCTTGAATTGAGCGGTTGCTCGGAGAGTGGTAGAATCATAGAATCATAGAGTTGGAAGAGACCACCAGGGCCATCGAGTCCAACCCCCTGCCAAGCAGGAAACACCATCAGAGCACTCCTGACATATGGTTGTCAAGCCTCTGCTTAAAGACCTCCAAAGTAGGAGACTCCACCACACTCCTTGGCAGCAAATTCCACTGTCAAACAGCTCTTACTGTCAGGAAGTTCTTCCTAATGTTTAGGTGGAATCTTCTTTCTTGTAGTTTGTATCCATTGCTCCGTGTCCGCTTCTCTGGAGCAGCAGAAAACAACCTTTCTCCCTCCTCTATGTGACATCCTTTTATATATTTGAACATGGCTATCATATCACCCCTTAACCTCCTCTTCTCCAGGCTAAACATGCCCAGCTCCCTTAGCCGTTCCTCATAAGGCATCATTTCCAGGCCTTTGACCATTTTGGTTGCCCTCCTCTGGACACGTTCCAGTTTGTCAGTGTCCTTCTTGAACTGTGGTGCCCAGAACTGGACACAGTACTCCAGGTGAGGTCTGACCAGAGCAGAATACAGTGGCACTATTACTTCCCTTGATCTAGATGCTATACTCCTATTGATGCAGCCCAGAATTGCATTGGCTTTTTTAGCTGCCGCGTCACACTGTTGGCTCATGTCAAGTTTGTGGTCAACCAAGACTCCTAGATCCTTTTCACATGTACTGCTCTCAAGCCAGGTGTCCCCCATCTTGTATTTGTGCCTCTCATTTTTTTTGCCCAAGTGCAATACTTTACATTTCTCCCTGTTAAAGTTCATCTTGTTTGTTTTGGCCCAGTTTTCTAATCTGTCAAGGTCGTTTTGAAGTGTGATCCTGTCCTCTGGGGTGTTAGCCACCCCTCCCAGTTTGGTGTCATCTGCAAATTTGATCAGGATGCCCTTGAGTCCATCATCCAAGTCGTTGATAAAGATGTTGAATAAGACCGGGCCCAAGACAGAACCCTGTGGCACCCCACTAGTCACTCTGGTAGTGCTGAAGGGTCAGGTTTGAGCACCCCACCATTAAGTCCAGCATCGAGGCCCTATACCGAGAAGATGGCCCGCATCTTTCCAATCTGGGAAATGGTGCTTGGTTAACCAATGTGATTGAGGGTATTGGCGGCAAGCGTTTGGCTGGTGTGGCAGTTAGGCATTGGAATAGTGATGTTTGAGGGAGGGGAGGTGTGGCCATCATTTGCCCCTCCATGATTAAGGGTATTCCGTTAAGGGAATCCGGGGGTGTGGATCTCGTCCGAAGCTCGGGAGGGGCTAGGGCCATGCCACAACTCCAGCGGGAACCCAGGGGAGCTCGAGTCGATCCGCATTGGCGGGGCTCCCTCTACAGGTGGTATACCTTACCAGACTCCCTGCAAGGTGGGCAGGAATCAGATATAGACTGTTGATGCTGAATGCCTAAGCCAATACCACTCACATTCTGTAACCAACAAAGTTGTGGTCTAAATTTTAACCTAAAATTCTGTGTTCTTGTCTTTATTCTCCTGGGGTAACTGGGGGGTCTTGACACGCAACTTTTTGGAATTCAGACTGGCCTTAGCATCCTTGCCCCTCTTTTTTCACTTACGGCATTGCACTAAACCCCACACCCCATCTCTCACCCCAGAAGAGCCCCACGCTGTAGCTTCCACTCTTCCAGGCTCTGAATTATTGCTTGTAAGCATTAAAGGAAAAAAGAAAACTACTGTACTGCAGAGCAAAAAACAAAGACAAAAGAAAAAGGGGAGGCACACGGGCCTCAAGGTTTGTAGGGCTGCTAGGTGAAGAAGTAGAGATGGATTTGCAAGTCTCTGCATCTCTCCTCTCCTTCCCAGTTGACACAAACTGCAGGCAGGGCCTCAGAAGGATCCGTGGCAACACTCCTGAATCAGGGATCTCAAGGCTGAAAAATCAGTCCATAAGTCTCCTCCCCCTCTTATTTCCTTTTGTAGCCCTTCAATAACCCCAAAACTGCTCCAGGGGGTTAAGGGATCCTTTGGGAAAGTGTAGGAGCTGAAGGAAAAAGGGGGAATTGAGTCATCACCACCACCAGGTGGTCCACTCACAGAAGCCACTGCTGGAGAAGAGACTTATGTTCACCTTTAGGTGTGAGTTTGTAAAATGTGTTGTAATATTTTGAGAATGTAAGGCCTGTTTTTAATACATATTTAAAGTGTATAATAAAATAATACAAGAAGCCATATGTACGATATGAGTTAGGAGTTGTGCAGTAGGTCAGTGGACCTGGGTAGCTACAGTTGGTCCTTGGGAAAACATGGAAGCTGGGATAATTTTTCATAAAAAGGTCACAAAACTAACACTGAGCGTCATTTGCACTATACATTTAATACAGTATCATGGCAATCAATTCTTCTTCTCAGGGGCTTCTGGGGACCATAGCTATGCAAGGCCTGATTTTATGTTTGTTAGACTGGAGTACATATCTTACATGATCTTTTGATATATAAGATCTACCTGCTTAAGAGAACTCTGGATCTTATGTATGCTAAGTTTAGAATGGAAACAAGTTTCATCCACAAATGAAGCTGGAAGCACAGTCACTCCAAATAAAAGCACACGACAAGTACTAGCAGAATCCTGTGAACAGTTTTCTCACATTAATGTACCGAAGAAACCTTCTATGTTCATCCATATGTGCATTAAATGTATATATACAACCCCTCTTTGAAAAACGTTTGGCAAGAAATGTTCTATATATATAAATCAAGAAGATAAAACCCACACAAATAATTCTTGCCTGAGGGACAGTGTTGCAAAGCTCACAATGTTGCAAACATTCATTGCCCAGAAAGTAGATTCTGTCACTGATACCATTAATTAATAAGTTCTGTTGCTCTCGTGTGGCAATGCTTGAAGAAATCGCTCTTTGCAGATTCCTAGATGATCCTTATCCTCACCCCTTGGTGCTTGAAACTAAGCTGCCCACCCCATTCACCCCTTCTCCAGGTGTTTGATGCAGTTTTTGGTTTTAAATAGGCATTTGAACACATTTTATGAGAGAAAACACAGATTGAAATACACATGAAAGTAATTAAGAAGATTTTTTTTTAAGATACACAAATTAATGAAGAAATAGAACGGAACAAGTCCATCTGGGTGGTTGACTCCATCTTCGTTTACTGCTGTGGCATAGGGAAGTGTATGGCTTTATTGGGACTTTTGGGCTGGAGGCTTCAAAGTCAGATAACAGCTTGCCAAACTTGCTACTCTTGCCATTCCCTCTTGCCACTTTATGCTTCTTCTGAATCCATGGCTCCCTCTCCACCCAACCGCTACCCAAAGATGGGTATTTGGAACCTGAGATGTTGACAGCCTAGTGCTGTGGCTGCCTTTAACCTGTGGGCAGGTGGATTCAACCCTGACTGTTTTGCTCACGAGTCTAACATTAACCAGAGGACTAGGTCTCACCAGGGATTGGCCTTGTATCATTTTCCCACCACCACCTGATTTCTGTTTTCATTTGAGCAAATAATCAGCCAAGCCTACTGTAAAATTCTGGTGTGATAATCAGTCCACTGTTTGGGTAATTAATCCACAGCCATTTAAATTCCCAAGTGTCATTCAGTTACTTAGGAAACTGATGCTTCAATGCTTTAAGCACAACGTACTGTTTGTGGCTTGGCATTTGCCCATCTTAAACAATGAAACTGCAAGTGCGCTCTCATAGTTCCAGGTGGAGCTATCTCAAACTTTCTCTCCAGAGGTCAGGGCTGAGCCAGAGAGCTGTGGAGTCTTTGAATATCATGGTACAAAAAATGGCCATCGTACCCTTCCTTCTAAATGTTGGCACTAGCAATAATAAGACCTTAGCAATATTCCATGCTTTTAGAGAAGTGGGGGATTAGCTGGGAATTGCATGTCCAAGATAACCAGGTTGTACAATGCTGCGTAGCCTCAAGTCACTGGTGAACAAAAGTGGGGACGGGGGTGGTGGTCCGCCCCAGGTACCATGGGGGGGGTGACATCGCGGCCACCCCCGCCCCGGGATGCTCAGCGCTCGCTGCACATCCCCGGGATGCTCACCACTCACCACGCACACCCCAGGATGCACACTGCTTGCCACACACCCCTTGAAGTGCACCCCCCACAGGCACCGCACCACGCCCCTGGGACAGGTGCCAGCCACGCCCCCGGATGTACGCCACTCCTGGTGCCAGAGCAGGTAGCTTCACCACTGCCTTAACTTGGAGAGGTTTGGCGGAGGACTCTATTACTAGGTATCCTTCATTTGTAGCTTTGCAATCAAAGATCCCGCCATGGGCTTTATGGGGCACAAAATGTTAGAATTCTATGTAAATCCTGATAGGCACATACCACCCACTTCCCCAGTCTTGCTGGGGGGGGGGCGGACCCTGAGAGAGCTCCACGTTTTGATCTATGGGCTTTTCCTTTACAAAACTGCTGTTTACAGCAGCTATGATTTCATGGGGCCCTGGCTCACTTCTTTATTTAAGCATATACAGTGGTACCTCGGATTAAGTACTTAATTCATTCTGGAGGTCCATTCTTAACCTGAAACTGTTCTTAACCTGAAGCACCACTTTAGCTAATGGGCCTCCTGCTGCTGCCACTGCGCCGCTGGAGCACAATTTCGGTTCTCATCCTGAAGCAAAGTTCTTTTTCCCCCCCAAATTTTTTTTATCTGAAGCAAAGTTCTTAACCCGAGGTAATATATCTGGGTTAGCGGAGTATGTAACCTGAAGCGTATGTAACCTGAGGTACCACTGTATACAATATATCTTAGACTTTAAGGTGCCACAGCTCCTCCTTGTTTTGATCAAACTTGATAATAACTACAGATAATAGGAAAACCATATTTACAACCCATATCCTGATTAAATATGAATGTAATATGAATATAACATGGAAGACAAAAAGGCTTATAATAATGATTATTGCTGTATTTGGAATAATCACATGCCACAACTCTGAGACTATACAGACTGTAAATTAAGGATTGCAGTTTAAAAGCAAAAGGCGACAATGAAACCTCAATGCAGAGATAATCTCCAGATTAACCTTTTCCCTAATGTGCTATTGTTATATATGCTGGCAGGTTTCCTCACATACAGTTCTGCACCTGCAATATGAAGTGACACAGTCCCAGGGGGCTGACCCAAACTCTCATTCTGAATGTGCAAAGTGCCTTTCATTTCAGGGGCAGATGAATCTGTCAGTTTCAGTTCTCTACGTTTCTCATTTTTCGAGTCTTAAATTTAGTTCTCCACAGTTTGTATGGATACTTGGTGTGAATTTCTCCTAATTTTGCTGTGAATTTCTCCTAATAAACACGTTTGTATGCAGTTTTGACCTATATACACATTTATGCAAGGAATTTCCCCCCATAAAATGCATTTTATGTGTTATTTTTCACCAATATACACATTTTTATCCCTAATATATTGTCCCTAATATATACATCTTTGATCATATTGTTTTGTTGAAGAACTGCATCACAAAATGTGTGCATTGGTTCACAAAGTGCCAATTAGGTGATGTTACACAAACAAAAAAGGATTTCTCCTCCATTCCAACTTGTCTTATGATTGTTTATTTTCTTTTTTCTTTTTTAGCTAAAGATTTTATTGATTTTCCATTTTCTAAAGAAATATCCAATATCAATACTAAACATTGTTTATTTTCTTCCCCTCACCCATGGAATCCCACAATACGGGGGAGAGCAAGAAAAAGGCACAACATGATGACATCACATCAAAGGAAAGTGTTTTGGTGACAACTCTGCTTGGCTCACAACTTAGTTCTGCCTTTACTACCTTATGGTATTCCCGTATCCTTTTTCTTGAAGAAAAACAGAGACTCAACATGGACTATCAGAATTTGTGGTCCCAGAATTGATTTCCACCCCTAACTATATTATACAGATAAATTCAAGGACAGAGGGTTAAGCACAAAGATATTGCACATTCTGCACAATTTCTGAGTGCCTACAGCTGTAGATGTGCAGTGCCTCTGCAAACTAAGTAATTAAAATGCAACTGTATTTGTACATAAGGGCAGAGGAAGTTTATCTAAACTTGAACAGCTTTGCTAATTTTCTCCAAGGGAAGCTTTTTACATGATTTTTGCAAAACCGTACACTGAATATTTGATGAAGTCCAGTTCAGTGTTTTCATGGGACTCTTTAATCATGAATAAGGTATTTCTCTACCAAACAAACAAACAAACAAACAATGCTCACAAGAGACTTCTCCCCACCCCCATTTCTGGCACCATAGATTTACAATCAAAATTAGATTCGAAATTGACAGATTAAATGTTACTTCTCCGTTTAATATTAAGAGCAGTAAGAAAGCATAGCTAGAAAGCAAGGGTCCATAATTTGCACCTGCTTTTCTCCTCCTGTTGTGGCAAAAAGGAGAAAAGGGGGGGAGAGATAATTTTTAATGATAGCATCAGATTGCCTTGAATAACCCACAGCTCACAGTTAATGTTCTACATTTTAGAGGAAATGTGGACCTCACAAATGAGGTACAGACTTTTGCATGAGACTTGGTAATGGGCTGGATGAGGACCCGACCATGGAGGGGGGCATTCTAAATTTGTTCAGCACAAGGCGCTCAGAAACTTCAGGAGGCCTGAAGCCAAGTCAGCATGCACAATGATGTTTGGGGTAGGACTGGCATAACCCCCCTATTGTCAATTTCAGTTTCTCTCTGCTTCACTTTTTCCCAGTCTTAAGTTCTGTTCTTAACAGTTCCATAGTGGTGTGCTGTTTTATTATTATTATTAAACAAAAGTCCATATGAAAATTTGCCAGCATTTTAGTGTGAATTTATCCTAATATATTAGGGGAAATCGTATATAAAATGTATGTATTGTTAGGATATTTCCGTTCCACCTTAAAAGGGAGCAGGCTTTGTGAGTCAGAGTCTGCGCATGTCCTGTTCACAGGATGTTTATGTTTGCTATTGCTTTCGTTCTCTCTCTGTCGGAGACACTGACGCAGACAGTCATGTCTTTCTTTGTTCTGATCAACGCTGAATAAAAGCTTGTAAATAATGCTCTCCTGAGTGCGACTTCTGGCTGTGCATTATCTGCTGATAAGAGTGTGCATGAGCCCTGGAATGTGGCAAGATATTTTCAGGAAACTCGTGTCGCTAATCGCTCATACTGCGTGACTACGGGAAATCGATGGATCGTCCGGCAGCTGGCTTGGGGGCCATGATGGACTTTATCTCCCTGGCAGTATCCCAACATGTATATGTGCCATTTTTACTAATATGTGCATTTTATGCACACTTTACCCTTGTATGTGCATTTTTGTAAATATTACTTGGCTGGAGAAACACTCTGACAAAATTCAGAGAAGTGCAGATTTCAAAGGATGTGTGCTGAGAGAGTTTCATTTCATGTATTGCTTTAGAAAGTGTGAAATAAGCTGAACCACCTTTAAATACCAACCGAGTCAAATTTCTCCACCTGTCCTTTGTCCCCTGTCCCTGCTTTTAACTCACACATTCAGGTGACCACATGAATAGAGGTAGAGTTGTTGATTTGAGTAGATGGTGCTCTGTCACTGGGGGATTGTATTCAGTCAGTTTTGGGTAGTGTTTTGCTATGAAAACTTTTCCTTAGGAAGAAAAATGCTGAAAAGGCATGATGGTGGCAATATGTCAAATGCTTCTCAAAACCCCATTGCTCCTCTGCAAGCACCAAGGTGAAAATTGAGGGTCAAAATAAATAGGAATGGAAACCTCCTACATTGTATCATGATTTCTAGTCAATTCATTTCAGCTGAAATATTTAAACCAACAGACTTGGGATTTGGGTTTGAAAGAGCAGGTGGAGGCTAAATCTCAACATTCTGTTTCAAAGTAGAGAGCAATCAATCCTGAGAACCATTTTGCTCCCGGTGAGCTGTCTCGGTTTGAAGAAGAAAGAGATAATTAAACCAATTACCAACTAATTGGTCTGGCTTAGGTATCAAAATTAAATGTAAATCCTTTCTGCCCTTGAGTTAGACAAGCAAGCCAGCCTTTCATTCCTAAATTGAATAACTAAGCTTAGGAAATAACTAAGTTGAAAGGTTTTGAAGTTCATAGAACTAGGAAACCCTGGTCATGAGGAAATTAATGAAGACTTTAACTGTTAGAGTTAAAATTTAACAACAGAAAAACTTAGAATCATAGAATTGCAGAAGGGAAGGGACCTTGCATTTCATCTAGTCCAACTCCCTGCAATGGAGGAATCTCAACTAAAGCATCCATGGCAGATGGCCACCCAAACTCTTCTTAAAACCCTCCAAGGAAGGAAACGTGTATGAAGATAATAGTTAACAATTTCTTTATCTTTTTAAGAACTGACTTTGTTAATTCCCATTACTGAGCCCAGCTCATAACAACAACATTGCTTGCATGATCTCCTGCTGGTGTTCAGACATGTAACCTAGTCAGGATCACGTGGAGGCAAAAGTTGTATGACCTGACCTGCTTCCATGCACAATAGACATGACGTAGCACTTATTTAGGTATACCCTTGAGTACAGATGCAGGTGGCGCTGTGGTCTAAACCACTGAGCCTCTTGGGCTTGCCGATCAGAAGGTTGGTGGTTCAAATCCCTGCAATGGGGCGAGCTCCCGTTGCTCGGTCCCTGCTCCTGCCAACCTAGCAGTTCAAAAGCACGTCAAAGTGCAAGTAGATAAATAGGTACCGCCCTGGCGGGAAGGTAAACGGCGTTTCCGTGTGCTGTTCTGGTTCACCAGAAGCAGCTTAGTCATGCTGGACACATGACACGGAAGCTGTACGCTGGTTCCCTCAGCCAATAAAGCGAGATGAGCGCTGCAACCTCAAAGTTGTCCACGGCTGGACCTAACGGTCAGGGGTCCCTTTAACTTTACCTTGAGTATAGGGGAAATGTAACCAATTAAGGAACCCTGATATACAAGGCTATCTTCTCTCTGCAGCAACAATCCAATTCTGTGGCTTCAGATCATCAGGATATGGCATCAGGATAAAGCAGGAAGAACAGCGGATGTCTTCCAGTCACTCCAGAGATAATCAGACAATATGTACAACAGTGGTATCCTAATCAGCAGAAATGCATTCCAGTCCCTTCCAAAATCCATGCCTATCTTTACTTTTCTGTTAGTGTTTGAACCTACCATTTGATAAGGAGAAGCACTGTTGGGGAGTGATGAGTCAATTGATTTGAGATCTTCAAATCCAACTAAGAATTACCTCATGCAGACCACAGTTTACCAGCTGCTCCACAAGAATACCATGGGGAAGTTCCGCCTACAAGTCATGAGGTGGTGATGGCGGTGAGGGTGGAACTATTACATGACTGACTAGAGGAAAACCAGATGGAATTCTCTAGATCTGATCCTTTTTCTTCAATTCAGCAAATCTTAGGTTTAATGTTTTCAAAAGGTTTATGTTTCTCAGGTGCACACACCATTATGTAATCCTAGAACCACATTTGAGATGGAATGCATTTAGAAATTACGTATTTGGTGGGGTCTGTATTTCGTTTGGTGTTGCAAGCACAGCATACTTCATTTAAAACCAAGTTTAGCTTTACAAGGCAACATAAAAGAAAATGTTGCCCAAATAAACAAAAAATGCTCCATAAAGCTTTACTGCCGGGGTAATTTATTATAGAATTAATCTGCTGTGTGTTTGCACCCGGTTAACCAGTAAGGTAAACCAAGGCCTTATCGAAATCA
The DNA here is from genome assembly GCF_965112155.1 of Podarcis liolepis. Lineage (NCBI taxonomy): Eukaryota > Metazoa > Chordata > Lepidosauria > Squamata > Lacertidae > Podarcis > Podarcis liolepis. Next base: position 6,663,966 of record NC_139556.1, read on the forward strand.
GATTGAGAAGTACAAATGGAAATTCCCTAATGGAGCACTAAGCACACTTCAAACAGCCAGCCATATGGGCTGCATTACGCTTCAGGAATGAACACTAAACCTGAGGGAAAACATTGCAGAAGCCTCAGCATAGGACAGCGGATCTTGGCAAATAAGGGGGCATTAAGAAATTATATTTCTTCTCAGAGAATGTATTATTACCTAGGCCCGTTCTTGAAACATTTTCCCTCCGTTTCCCACCCCCTTCCCTATAAAGTACATTTTAGGCCTCCCATGGTCACACACACTCTTTTCACAAGAATATCCTCCAGGGTTGATGGCTTTAGAGAGTGTTTAAAGCAGATCCTCACCCAGCCCAAGCAAAGTTGACCTTGTAGGAGGAGCTTTCTTGATTGTCACAATCCACAATCCTAGCCAACAAGCAACTGGGTCGCCTTCAGATGAGTAAAGAACAGCTCTAAGCGAAGAACATATCTTATTATTAATGGGTAATAAAGCTTTATAGACCAGTTTGGCTATTAAGTAACCATATTTTATGGTTCCTTATAAACCCGGACGTGTGTGTTGTGCTTGTAAATCTTTGTGGGCACAACATGTTATGAGCATTGCATGCACAGTTAAAGTAGTCATTTTCAATTTTATCAGGCATCATTACTCGGAAATAGGCAGCAGCCAGTAGGGATGGGGAGAAATTCAATTTCCTTTGCCTTTTAATGAGGAACTACCTAATTCACAGTTGTTGATGATGTTGTTGTTTTGGCAAAATGAAGCACAGCTATCCCTCAAAACTCCCCCTTCTCCTAACTGAGGGTTTTCCAACCAATCAATGGGTGTCAACTAACACGTTGCATCCACAAAAGGATTTCCGCTTGCGCAATGAAAATTCCACCCTCTCCCCCTCCTGCACCTTGCTCCTAAATATCTTCTGGGTTTCCCCCAACCTTCTGGAACAGATTTGGGGTGTGCGCAGGGTATGCATAAGGAAGTGGGGGAACTCTGCTGCACAAGCAAAAGTCATTACACCAATTGGGGCCCAATGTATTATATCAGGGGAAAATTGCTCATCCCCCAAAAGCAAATTATCAGGGCCTCTCAACTGTTTTATTAGATATGGTGTCCTCCTCCTAGTGAGCACACGTTGCTGTGAGATAATCAAGACTGACCTCACTGCTTGTGTGGGTGGGAACGATTGGATAGCCACAACAACCTGATTGGTGGTCCCTCAGTTGCTGGGATGGTTGTTGTTGTTTAGTCGTGTCCGACTCTTCACGACCCCATGGACCGGAGCACGCCAGGCACCCAAGTCCTCCACTGCCTCCCCTCCCGCAGTTTGGTCAAACTCACGTCAGTAGCTGGGATAAATCTGGTCAATGGGGTTTTTCATGCATTAAGCAAGGGACCCATATATACTGCTGCACGTTGCATTGAGCTTCCTCTTTTTCACCTCGTGCACCGGATCACCCACCCACCCTACCTATATTTAGGGTTCATTATGACCTTGCTGTGCCGTCGTGGGTCGTCTGTTTTGGGACAGGGGCCCGGTAGGAATTTTCCCATTTGGCGGATTGGCTGATGCCATTTGGGTTTCGCCTGCCGCGTAGCAAATCGTCACAACTTTGTAAGGTTTGGCGGTTAGGCATTGGTTCAAGGTGGAGGGGAGGGGAGGTTGTCACACCTGCCCCTCCCAATGTGCGATCAGGTATTCCGTTAAAGGAATCCAGGAGCTCGCCTTGCTTTTGTCCGATCCCCCTCCGGGGGTTAGGGCCATGCCAGAGCCCCTGGGAGCATTTGGGGTGAGCTTGAGTCTGAGCCTGGTCCAATGCTCCCCCATGATGTTTACCTGTACTGACCTTTGCCAGTGTCCAGTCATCAGTGCTGCCCTGCTGAGGTCAGGTGCAGCTAGTCAGGAACCAATGCCTAAGCAAACCACTCACGATCTGTAATCAATAAAGATGTGGCCAAAATTATGCTAATAACCTTAAATTAAAATTCTGTGTTAATTGTGTCTTTATTTATTGGGGGAGGTCTTGGGATCTTAACACGCAATGAGTGAAAGTTTGACAAAAAATTTGCCCAGTTTCATTTTTGAAACAAATGTCTGCATAGTAACGTAGCATCTTTATTTGGACCATGAATCCAACCTTAATCATATCTGTGCTCCATAATAAGTAAAACCTCATGACTAGACGCCATCACTTTTATTATGGAACCTCATGAGAGGGGTTGGCTCAGGGCATAAAATAAACTTCTGGTCTCTGGCCCATTCAAGTAGCCTCCAAGAACACAGAACTTGGTCATCCTTAATTTAGATAGACAAACTAAAACCAACACTCCAGACTGTAACTACATATTGACCTTCAGCATATTTTGGAAAATCATAGAATTGTAGTGTTGGCTGGAACCCTGGGAGTCATCTAGGACAATGCATGAAGAAATTCAAGAATTTCCAATAAACATATTGGGGGCAATGACCCAGTCTCCCATTTTTTTGCTTCTGCCATTTTGTTTATCTACACAGAACAATTACGTAAATACAGAAGAGAATGATAAGACGAAAGGAATATGTTTTACACTGCAGACGATTCACTGCCTGCAATAAACCTTTTACTGCTTATTGCAGCAATTATCTTTGGGTAAGAAAGTATTTATCATTTGCTTCTCAGAATATTTACTGCCATTGTTATGTTTTATTTTCCCCACATAAGAAGGCCAGCTCCCAGTCATTTGCTTCTAACTAGGTAGCACCAGAGCAAGACCCTGTTTTAAGGTAAAGCTTATATAGAGAGAGCAAATTTCTCTCTGCTGTTGTGAGGTGATCTTGAAAAGAAAGATTGGGTTATTGTAGAATTACATTTTTTTAAAAAACCATACCTTTCCTATTTCTAGGTGTGCCATTACAAATTTCATTAGCAGAGGACTAAACAAGGAAGTTTTCAGTAGTAGGTGAAGATAAAGCAAGGTCTGAAAGCTCATTCTGAGGTCCATTCAGAAACCTGTTTTTCTACATTTTCAGGGTGACATAGGAAAGCAAAACCAAAAAAACCTTGTCTCATTTGTTCCGATTATTCTTTATAACCATTGGTGTTGACACAAACGGTTGATAGCCCTTTTTAAAGGAAATGGATTTGCTCCTTGCACCCCTTCATTAGCTCCTTGGTTATTCCTAACAATTGCTAGTCAACATGCACAAGCCAGGCCTAAACTTAGGGCCCCAAATGAAAGACCTGTGCTCTTTTACATTCCCTCCCTTATAATCGCTTTTAACCATTTGTCCTTGTTTTTATCTTTTTAAGTTATGTATGGCAGAATCACCTTTTAATTATTAGTTTTTATCCCTTGCCTGTTTTAAGTCTCATGTGTTCAGTTTATCCATATGTTTTATCTTATGCTGGTCTGTGACCGAAATATGGTTTGATACCAATACTAGTCAATGTGCAGAGCCAGTGACTTGGCCAAAGATGTAGAAGTTTCTGAGGAATTCTCCAGACAAATGTTCTAACCGTCTGCCTTACACTCTCCCTCAAATGCATAAGTGCAGGGCTGAATTAGATGTTGCTGCCAACCAGTGAGTGTCATCAAAACCATTTGCCTTCTATGTGCTATCCAAGTAATATTGTTGTTGTAAACATATGGGGTCTTCACTTGGTAATGCCACAGAAAATGCTTTGGGGCTGGGGTGGCATTGTAGGTCTGTACAGGGAACGTCCAACTCATTGTGTTACGCTTCCTCTCTAAACTTTTTCAGACACCTAAAATCTAAGTATCATTCTGTTAGAATCATAGAATCATAGAGTTGGAATAGACCACAAGGGCCATTGAGTCCAACCCCCTGCCAAGCAGGAAACACCATCAGAGCACTCCTGACATATGGTTGTCAAGCCTCTGCTTAAAGACCTCCAAAGTAGGAGACTCCACCACACTCCTTGGCAGCAAATTCCACTGTCGAACAGCTCTTACCGTCAGGAAGTTCTTCCTAATATTTAGGTGGAATCTTCTTTCTTGTAGTTTGGATCCATTGCTCCATGTCCACTTCTCTGGAGCAGCAGAAAACAACCTTTCTCCCTCCTCTATATGACATCCTTTTATATATTTGAACATGGCTATCATATCACCCCTTCATCTCCTCTTCTCCAGGCTAAACATGCCCAGCTCCCTTAGCCGTTCCTCATAAGGCATCGTTTCCAGGCCTTTGACCATTTTGGTTGCCCTCCTTTGGACACGTTCCAGTTTGTCAGTGTCCTTCTTGAACTGTGGTGCCCAGAACTGGACACAGTACTCCAGGTGAGGTCTGACCAGAGCAGAATACAGTGGCACTATTACTTCCCTTGATCTAGATGCTATACTCCTATTGATGCAGCCCAGAATTGCATTGGCTTTTTTAGCTGCCGCGTCACACTGTTGGCTCATGTCAAGTTTGTGGTCAACCAAGACTCCTAGATCCTTTTCACATGTACTGCTCTCAAGCCAGGTGTCACCCATCTTGTATTTGTGCCTCTCATTTTTTTTGCCCAAGTGCAATACTTTACATTTCTCCCTGTTAAAATTCATCTTGTTTGTTTTGGCCCAGTTCTCTAATCTGTCAAGGTCATTTTGAAGTGTGATCCTGTTCTCTGGGGTGTTAGCCACCCCTCCCAGTTTGGTGTCATCTGCAAATTTGATCAGGATGCCCTTGAGCCCATCATCCAAGTCGTTGAATAAGACCGGGCCCAAGACAGAACCCTGTGGCACCCCACTAGTCACTCTTCTCCAGGATGAAGAGGAACCATTGATGAGCACCCTTTGGGTTCGGTCAGTCAGCCAGTTACAAATCCACTGAGTGGTAGCATAGTCAAGACCACATTTTACCAGCTTCTTTACAAGAATATCATGGGGCACCTTATCGAATGCCTTGCTGAAATCAAGGTAGGCTACACCCACTGTGTTCCCTTCATCTACCAGGCTTGTAATTCTGTCAAAAAATGAGATCAGGTTAGTCTGACATGACTTATTTTTCTCCTGACTTATGTTCCTCCTCTTTGAGAGATAGAGTTCACATGCTAGGCTTCTGTTCAAAGCAGGCAAACTTGAATGGCAGTGCACCCTCTTTTCCACAGCTTGTTAGGTTACAGGTGCCTTCAGCACAGATTTGTATGCTTTGAATGTCTTGCACAGTATTTAGTACTGTCTTGGATTGCTTTCTAAATTCATCATCGTCATCATCCATCTGACACAGTGCTCCAGCCAATGCCCAGATCTGACCCAAACTGAACTGCAAAGGAAATTTCTTCTAACGAAACCATAAAAGGGCCAAACTAGATGCATGGTTGCAGGTAATGTGCATATGAATACAAGTCAAGAGTTGGAATCCTCCTTACTAAGAGTACTTTCCAAAACTTGAATAATTGCTACTCCCAGAAACAGGTTTCTTTGTTTGATTAATATTGACATCTATAGAAAATGCATTTCCCAGAAACACTACCATTAGTATTGTATCAGGATTGTTATGATATTTAATTCTTGGTAGGTGGACCTATTTTAGTTACGGTTGTCATTGTGTGTGTGTATTAATCTTGCCAATGTGAGTTTTGTAGCCAGCCATGCATTCTTAACCAATTTTACACAATTTATTGTCGTTGGACACAATTTTATGTCCATCTCTTCAACAAATTATACACTTAGCAGCTATATCTAATGGGATAAGCCAAGTTATCTTCTAGATTCCTGTTGGAACCATCAGATTCCTCCTCCACCACCAGTACCATATATGACTAGATTGGGAAAAAGTAAAGTAAAAGAAAAGCACTGCTTCCCAGACGTCAACATGGAGTAATTCTGTCACGTTAATTCTGTATGCCTTTGGATTTGTTATCTAACCTGGTAGCTGTAGAGTTGCATCCATTGTTGTTATTGTTAATCACCATAAGGCTCCTGGGCAAATTACACCACTTTTAAAATACAATATTAAAATCAGTTAAAAGAATTTACAAACAGAATAGGGTAGGTTCTAAAAATATGTATCTCAGGAGTCAAAGGCCAGGCTAAAGAGGTACATCTTCAGCATACAAAGAAAACTCTCAACACAACTAATGTGCAGTTTTCTAGTTTTATGTTTCTCTAACATGATATAATAGGTAAAGGTAAAGGTACCCCTGCCCGTACGGGCCAGTCGTGTCCGACTCTAGGGTTGTGCGCCCATCTCACTTAAGAGGCCGGGGGCCAGCGCTGTCCGGAGACAGTTCCGGGTCACGTGGCCAGCGTGATGAAGCTGCTCTGGCGAGCCAGCACCAGCGCAGCACACGGAAACGCCATTTACCTTCCCGCTATAAAGCGGTACCTATTTATCTACTTGTACTTAAGAGTGCTTTCAAACTGCTAGGTGGGCAGGAGCTGGGACTGAAAGACGGGAGCTCACCCCGCCGCGGGGATTCGAACCGCCGACCATGCGATCGGCAAGCCCTAGGCGCTGAGGTTTTACCCACAGCACCACCCGCGTCCCAACATGATATAATGGTTAATAATAAATATGGCTAAAGGAAAAAAAGTTTAAAAGATAATGTCCACTAGCATTCTATAAAATATGAGACAAAACACTGGAAATCACCCCAATTTGCCTCATCATTTGAAATATAGAGTTGATGTGTTTCCCTCCCAGACAGACAAGTCAGTGAGTAACATGAACAGAATGCACATCTTAGAGGATGCCCCAGAATCTTCTGAAGTGCACTGGATTGCTGTAGATGATGTGCAACTGTTCCTCAGAAGATGAGTTGGTGTGGAAATATTTCCTACAAAGCTTGAAAACCACTGTTCTGCCATTGCCATGGTTGGTTGTCAGGAATGGTAGCCCCAAATAGTTTGTTCTGACTAGCGCACTGATGATTGCAAATTGTTCTGCTTGAAACCTCCAGCTGTACCTCAAGAATAAATCCTCCCATCAGTCTGCAGGCTTCGACTCAGAATGTTTGTGGTTTGAAAAATAAAACTTGGAGGATGAAGTCTGACAGTTTCATGCTATGCCTTGTATGGTATTCATTATTGGCAAAATAGCCCATTGTAATCAAAAGTAACTGTGGTGCGAGCTGCCATATGCAGAGATTTGACTGGATAAACCCTTAGTATTAAAATAAATTACTTTGGGTTTTTGCAAGATGAAACACCATTAGCTGTTGCTATAAATCAGATCTTGTACAATCGGAGAAATGGGAATAGAGTACGTTTGCTTTTTCGCTTTCCACTTTCGTAACTGTTCCCATTTCATTTATATTTGGGGATATAGATGTACTTTAGGCTCCAGGACTTTGGCTCCAGGATAGCCATAGTTTTTGCTAGAAGCTTGACTTGGCCTAGACACAAGCTTGAGATGGCCACCTGGTGATCCATGGACCAGGTCTATCATCTAAAGCAATTTTATGTGGCTCCTGGTGGTCCTATCAAATTGCAAACAGGGGTTTAAGGGGAGGGGAATTTCAACAGAGTTTCATATACATTTTATTACAGACAGAACTTTTTTCCTGCCAAGATGGAATAATTTGGTGGATCATCGTAGGAGATATGGGTTATTTATGTGTGCAAGTTATGGTTTACAATATTCTGAATGATGTTGCTATTCTTTATACCCCTTTTACTGCATTCAGGGCAAATATGGGTTTTCCAAGCCAAGGACCCATTTCGAAGATAAGTAGATCTGATTCAGGCATCTAAAACTCTGCACTTCCTGACTTATTACCGTATTTTTTGCACCATAACACTCACTTTTTTCCTCCTAGAAAGTAAGGGGAAATGTCTGTGCGTGTTATGGAGCGAATGCCTGCAGGTGGTGGTGGGGATCTGCTGCAGTCGTGAGCTGAGGATCCATAGTTCCCCTTCCTTCCCTCCTCCATGGTTACAAAGCATGGATCCACATGGATCCTCAGGATTTTTGCATTGGGCTACTCCAAACTCACTGTCAGATCACATGTCTGTGGCCACAGCATGAACCACAAAAATCATATAGAAATCAAATCGTTTAGAATATTTTTTTTTCTTGTTTTCCTCCTCTAAAAACTACGTGCGTGTTATGGTCTGGTGCATGTTATAGAGCGAAAAATACAGTATTTGTTATAATAAAACACACACACACAAAGATCCCTCAAAATATATCATGGTTCACTAACACAAGTGACCCCAACCCCATTAGACATGTCCTTGTCATGAGGAACCTGCAGAAAGGAAATATTATACTTTCCTCCTTAATTAAAATATTTTTGGTTGTTGCTGCATCACACTGTTGACTCATGTGAAGCTATATGGTCCACCAAGCCCCCTAGATCCTTTTCTCATGTACTACTGGCAAACCAGATGCCCCCCCATCCCATATTTGTGCAGCTAGTTCTTTCTGTCTACGTGTAAAATCTTACTCTTGTCCCTATTGAAATTCATGTTGTTAGTTTCGGCTCAGTTCTCCATTCCTTTGTGGTCATCCTGAATCCCGATTCTGTCTTCAGCAGCAATGGTTACCCCTCCAGTTTGGTGTCATCTGCAAAATGTGATAAACACCCCTCACTACCAACATCCATGTCATTTATCCAAGCAAGAGTATATGATTTCATTTTTATAGAACAATATAAGAAAAGCCACATTTTTCCTATTAAAAAACCCAGGAAACTGAAAGGTGGGTTTCTATTAGTACATTTTGACAGATTTTTTTAAAAAGAGAGTTTAAAAAAATCCTAGTATCCGGAATCTAGTTAGATACCCTGCATGTTTAAGAAGCTGGAGATCCAAATATCCTGATATTTCCACTCGTATTAATCTGAATCAAACATTTCAATAAAAATGTGGTGGTTCCTCCTAGGGCAAAACTCCCCAGGAGTTTCAAACAAAGCAAAAAAAGTGTTTCAACTAGAATTGCAAATGTGTTTGGTAGGATTTCCTGCATCCCAAAGGAAAAGGCTCAAGATGTCAAATGAATGAGGTTAAGTCAAAGTTGTGGTCTGCAGAACAGGCTTGAGAAGAGCAATATGAGCAACTGAAGGAAACCAGCTTTCCATCTTGTACATTCAGCGTTAAAACCAACCCAATTTATATTAAGATTACCAAATTCAGAACAAGATCTGTATATGTAATACTGAATGTTGTTGGTGCAAGACAAGAATTTATAAATAGTGCTGTCATCAGCGTGTAGCAAGAGTTTTACTTGGATTTTCTTCTCCAGGTGATCCTTTTTTAAAAGAAGGCACATGATTCTTATTTGGTTTTAGTAGTTTGTCTCAAAATTGGCTTTGCATTAGACCTGCATATTGCTTATATTTAAAACTTCAACACACTGATGTGTGGGACTTAAAGGATTAGAGGTGAATACAGCCTGGTGCTAGCAAGAACTGCTACCCAGATGCTTTCTTTCATTTTCACCCTGCATTCAGACTCCCTTCATAGAGTATATTCCAGCTGAAAAGTTTAAGATGTGTTCCTTCCCATCACCTACTTGGAAGTCCATCCTTTTGAAATCAATGGGACTTACAGCCAAATGAACATGCCCACCCACTTTCACATCCCTGAGGAGGTTTACCTAGCACCTATCCTTTGGGCACAAGGCAAAGACTTCTTATTGTAACTTAAAGACATAGGAAGCTACCTTGTACTGAGTTGAACATTGAGCAATCTTGGTCAGTTTCATGTACACTTGCCAGCAGTGAATCATCAGGGTTTCAGAGGAGAGACTCTAAGTCCTAGCAGGAGATACTGGGGATTAAACCTGGAACTTTCTGTATCCAAAGCAAATGCCCTCCAGATCTTTTGGACTGCAACTCCCATCAGTCCCAGCCAACAGGACTGGCAAAAACTACCTTACACCTTTTAGAATCATAGAGTTGTAGAGTTGGGAGGGACCGTGAGGGTCATCTAGTGCAACCCCTTGCAAGGTAGGACTCTTCCGGCCAACACATGGCTCAAACCCACAACCCTGAAATTAAGTGTCTAATGCTCTGTTGAGCTGAAGGACACTCTCTATATTGGACAAACAGGCCAAACCTTACGCCAAAAAATAAACGGACATAAATCAGACATCAAGAATCACAAAACAGAGAAACCAGTAGGAGAACACTTCAATCTCCCAGGACATTCTATACAAGATCTCAAAGTAGCTGTTTTACTACAAAGGAATTTCAGAAATAGACTGGAAAGAGAAGCTGCTGAATTGCAACTCATTACCAAACTTAAAACCATGGAGAGACCTGGTCTGAACAGAGACATTGGATTCTTATCTCATTATACATGACTAAGCCATTTTTCACCTTCTCACCCCTTGCCTTTTCCTGTAAGACCTATTGCAGTCGTTAAGAGTCGTCAACAGGCTCATCTCAGCTATCTGCCAATCTCCCATTCCCACCACCCTTCTGAGTAATACCCCTCCCCACCTTCTCACTATATAGAAGGATCTGGCAACTTCTGTTTCAGTGTATCTGAAGAAGTGTGCATGCACACGAAAGCTCATACCAAGAACTAACTTAGTTGGTCTTTAAGGTGCTACTGGAAGGAAATTTTTTTATTTTGTCTATGGCAGACCAACACGGCTACCTATCTGTAACATGCTCTGTTGACTGAGCTATTGCAGCACAAACCCATGTAAAGCTTTCAGCCATCTCATAGTTATTGAGTACCAATTGTGTTTTATCTGCTGATACCTGTGTTTTTTATTTTATTGTGAATTGTAGGACTCATTTTTTGTTACCCATCGTGAGAGTGTTTGTGCCAAAGTCTGCAGGGTAGAAATCTAACAATAAAATAAATAAATAATCAGTTTCATCCAATGGTGTCTGGAATTGTGCAGCTGCCCTCCCTGGATAAGGGGTTGTTTTCAATTCACCCTAACCCTACAACAATCTTTGAGATCTATGGAAGCTTTCCTCAAGAGTTGGCTCACAATCACCTCCTTCAAGGTGACTAAGACTACTCCTTTTCATACAGCTTTGTTATTCTTTAACTTCCTGGTTCAAAAAGAAAGAGCCACTTTCTTTTTTTGGCTGCTTTCAGGCCCTGATCCATTGAACATTTTTTCATGCTTCCATTCTGCTCTCTAATTCCAGGGCAACTAGCTGTTGTGTTCTTTTTAGCAGTAGGGAAAGCAATCACCCTGCAGCTGCTCCTTCTCTGCTCAATGGAGGAAGCCAGCTGGTCTTTCCCTGAGAATCAGGGGGTACAACCTCCAGAGCTCCCTGGACCTCTGGTTGGTGGCAGAGGGCAAAGGGTACATCCCTTATTCTCTCCAGTCCCAAGGCAATTCAGGTCAAAGCACTGGGTCACAGAAGCACCACCACCACCACAATGCAAATTCATGGTTTTTTAAAAACAGGTCCCTTGAGTGCACATTTGGGTTTGATGTGGGTCCCAACTCAGACAAGAAAGAAGAGTACTGGTTCGAAGTATAATTATACACAAAAACAACTGCTGCAAAGAGTTTAAGCAAGGTCAGTAGAGGAGCAACTATTTCACATACCGTATTTTTCGCTCTATAAGATGCACCAGACCATAAGATGCACCTAGTTTTTGGAGGAGTAAAACAAGAAGAAAAAAAAATCTGAATCCCAGAAGCCAGAACAGCAAGAGGGGTCGCTGCGCAGCGAAAGCAGCGATCCCTCTTGCTGTTCTGGCTTCTGGGATAGCTGTGCAGCCTGCATTCACTCCATAAGACGCACACACATTTCCCCTTACTTTTTAGGAGGGAAAAAGTGAGTCTTACAGAGCAAAAAATACAGTATATAAAGAGAGGTTAAAACTGGAGCAGGACAACTAAAAGGTCAGGATAAATAAAGGAGTCTTTGCATGGCAGCAAAAAGGTATCAAAGTGGGCACCAGCCGAGTCTCCCTGGAGGCAACATTATTCCATTATTCCAGAATGGAGAAGGTGTTCTCTCTTGGATCACCATTCACCGAACTACTGAGGCAGGTACTCAGAGAAGGCTCTTAGATGGTGATCTTAACATGCAGGGAAGTTCCTGTGGGAGTAGGTGGTCCTTCAGAGTCCTAAAGTCATGTAGGGTTTCATTGAAGTTCATCACTGAAAAGGAGAGGTTTTATTCTCTGCTTGAGGAAACAGCATATGACCACTGTAACATCGCCACCATCTGCATGCATGGAAGTGTCAAATTACGCCAACAGTTTATTTTAATTGTAAAAAATGATTGAATCCCTTCCACCTCCATTTCATTGTCATTTTCTCTGAACAGCATGCATTAATGACTTCCTTGCCTAATGAAAATTAATTGTCAGCCCGCCTTGACAATTACATTGTGATCGATCAAGTTTAGAGGAGCTGCAAGGGTCATTTGCTACAATTCTCATGCAATCCATTAAACCTGCAGCAGATGATAACCTTTAACTGAGGTGCATCTTAGGGAATACTAATGGCGACGCTGGGTGTCATTGTTTATTCAAAAATCAATGCATCATGTTGTCTCCTTTTTCTCAAACTATGTTAAGATGTATTATCGCTTTAATGGTAAGTAAGTATATTTATGTCCTGTCCCATGTTGTCTTCCAAGGACCAAAGCAATTGCACAAAGAGCACAATGCATGGACTGGGGATGCCCTTGGTTAGTGCCACAAGGTTAAGTTGCTGTCCACCATCCATGGGTGACTGATCTCTACTTCCTAAGAGAGGTGGGTCTTCTTAGTGCTTGTGAGACCAGTAAGAAGGTGCTGCTGGTCCATAACTCTAACCAGTGGCCATACAGGATGGGGCTGACTAGAACTGGGGTCCACAAACATCTGGGTAACACTGGCATAGACCATGAATTAGAAGTTCATTCTCACTGGAGAAAGGAAAGTTTCATAATTACTTGAGGAGATCAGCCTCAGGAGTCTTGTAAAGGGATATATGAAAATGCAGAACTAGCCCTAGCTATACCTCACTAAATGACTTGGGTCGGGTGGCAAAGTCTTTGCACAAATGAAATGGAGAATGAAAACAATGGTACTATTTTGGCAGATGGTACAGCATTTAAGTTACAGATGTCTGAACCAGGTCTGAATCGATATTTTGCACAAGACCATAAGAAGCAGCCAAATGAGCCCAAGGGTCTCTCTTGCCTAGCATCCGGCTTCCTTCAGTGGGCATGCAGATGGCTCCAGGAAGCCAATAAGTACACCTTCAAGGCAATAGCTGCTGTGCTCTCCAGAAAATGGCATTTGGGGATATACTGCCCTCTAAATATGGAAGTGCCATATAACCATCAAGGTCAACTAAGTAACCTATCTTTCACGAATTTGTCGAATTCTCTCTAAGCTAGTGGCTACCTCCCATCCTTTAGCAGTCAGGTATTTGCAACGGACCCCTTCTTGCCACTTACAAGTATGTGAACCCCTTCCTTTCACAAAACTTAATATAAGTGGAGATCACAACTAGGTAAAACATTGATATGATACAATAATCTTTATTGTCATTGTTCCATACAGAACAACAAAATTGAAAAATCTACATCAGACATTCAAAAACCAACAAGCCTGCTATCCCAGCCTGGTTAGCCCCCTAAAAACTCTGATACCCCATAATTAAATACAATATACTCCCATAGAGACTACCTTACACTGTGTTTAAAACCAAAATCACATTTGGATAGAAACTGTTTCTCAGATGGCTAGTCCTAATCTTTATAACCCTGTACCTTCTTCCAGAAGGCAGAAGCTGAAAGAGATAATTTCCGGGGTGCGCACTATCTTGCACTATCTCTGCAGCTTTCTTATGGCACCTGGAAGCATAGATTTGATCCAAGGTGGGAAGAGTGTACCCAGTTATTCTCTCCGCAGTCTTTGCAACCCTGGACAGCATTGTTTTTCCCCTGACCGTGCAGCTCCCAAACCCCACACACAGACCATAAGTTAATACACTCTCAACAGTACAATGGTAAAATGCCATCAACAGGTCCTTTGAGAGATTATATTTCTGGGGGATTCTCAGATTTCAGCATACAGTCGTCCTGGCAGTCTGATCCTCCAGAGGATTTAAAGGAGTACCCCCAGAAAAAAGCACTGAGTGTGAATGAATCAGCACTGACTAAGCAGTAAAGAGCTGGACCATAAAGAAGGCTGATTGCCGAAGAATTGATGCTTTTGAATTGTGGTTTTGGAGGAGACTCTTGAGAGTCCCATGGACTGCAAGAAGATCAAACCGATCCATTCTGAAGGAAATCAGCCCTGAGTGCTCACTGGAAGGAGAGATCCTGAATCTGAGGCTCCGATACTTTGGCCACCTCATGAGAAGAGAAGACTCCCTGGAGAAGACCCTGATGTTGGGAAAGATGGAGGGCACAAGGAGAAGGGGACGACAGAGGACGAGATGGTTGGACAGTGTTCTCAAAGCTACCAACATGAGTTTGACCAAACTGCGGGAGGCAGTGGAAGACAGAAGTGCCTGGCGTGCTCTGGTACATGAGGTCACGAAGAATCGGACACGACTAAACGACTAAACAACAACAAGCAGTAAAGAAAGCATTCTCATAATTATCACTACAACCTCAAGGCCTTTTGACGGAAACAATTCTATTGCGCATCATCAAATGTGTAATAGTCAATTGACAAGAAATCACATGATGTAAATAAATGAATGAACCAGCCCTGAAATTGCTTAGACAGCCCCTTAAAGTAAAAAAACAATGTGCCTTCCTGGATTCTAAAAAAAAAAAAAAAACCAAACGCAACGGAGGGATTGAATAGCGTTGGCCTTTGGGCATGTGCAACAGTTGGACTATCTTCTTTTTTAGTGAAGAGAAAAGCTTCAGAACAAAATCCAGATTGCAAAAAGCACACTGAGGCATACCCAATCGTGCTGCTGCTGCTGCTCTGTATCATTACTGAATTCATTCGCAGGAGCAAGACATTCTGTTCCTTAGCCCTTTGTCCTGCAAGAATTGTTCAAAGCCCATCTAATGCTGCAATTTACCTGAACCAGCAAATGCATTCTTGCTATTGACAATTCAGTCCTCATTTGTAAATCAAAGCTCAGTCTCAGCTGTTGCGCCCATGTTACTGGGCAATAAATCCAGGCAGATTACCATGTCAAAACCTTGACAATACAAGTTGTACCGTTTTATGACCACAGCAACAAATACGGGGAGTTTAGACAAAAAGATTTTTTACAGTCACAAACGGATCTTATTTGCTCTTAACTGGGTTACACCCCTGATACCAAGCACACTATGTTCCACTGGCATGAAGAATGCTACTTGGCTTAAACCTATTAGCTAATGCTGTCCTGAAAGGTTTAGACCAAGAAAAATACAAAACTAAATTTGATAAAGCAACCCACAATATTGATAGCCCCGAAAAACAACAAAGCACTAAAGCCAAGAAACCTTCAGACTTTGCTAACCTCATGCCCTCCAAGAGTGTTGAACTACAATTCCCATCAGCCACAGTGGTAGGGAAGGCTGATCCCGAAAATTTAAGGAGGAAATGACAATCATTAAAAGAATCTTAAACAAGACAGCCATTGTAAATGAAGAGATACATGAAATTGTGATAGCTAGTGCTATAGAATTGCATCAGTGTCAAAACCAAGTTATAATTCAGTATGTAAAATGGCCATAGGTCATACCGCATGAGTTTGTGGTGCCTAAAATTAAATGCTTATTTCAGATCTGTTGACACAGTAATTCTTAATCCAATTGGAAACCAGAGGAAGAGAGAGAAACAATGGGGTAAAGCATACTGGATTATTTTGATTGTTGTTAGCCGCCCTGAGCCCAGCTTCGGCTGGGGAGGGCGGGAAATAAATAAAAATTATTATTATTATTACAGTGGTACCTCACAAGACGAATGCCTCGCAAGACAAAAAACTCGCTAGACGAAAGGTTTTTCCGTTTTCGATTTGCCTCGCAAGACGAATTTCCCTATGGGCTTGCTTCGCAAGACGAAAACGTCTCGCGACTTTGTTTCCTTTGTCTAAAAACAAAGACATGTTTTGTTTATAAAGTTAATTTATTTTCCCTTCAATTTTTGAACTGCTCTTTACAGTATGTGTGACTTTAAAGAGCAGTTAATAAACTGTTGTTGTACCAAATTTGGCTTTGTTTGGACTTTTTTTGACCATAGGAACGCATTAATTGAATTTCAATGCATTCCTATGGGATTTTGTGATTCGCAAGACGAAAAATTCGCTAGACGACAAAACTTGCGGAACGAATTAATTTCATCTTGCGGGGCACCACTGTATTACTAAAATGGCAGTTGGATGTTACTAACACCGGAATATCAATCAGTTAATGGAGTTTCGCAAAGTTAAATATCTTCATCTTGGCTTTCCAATAGGGCTGCCACTTTTTTCACTGGCTCTGCTGACTTTAACCTCCGCATAAAATCTAAGCAGGTATGTTTTCCCCTCCACATTTTCAGAAAGGCTTCACCTATTTAATTTTACAGTGGTGCCTCGCAAGACGAAATTAATTCGTTCTGCGAGTTTTTTCGTCTTGCAAATTTTTTGTCTTGCGAAGCAATGCACCCTGGGTATTAACAGTTTTAAGAAAAAGGAAACAAACTTGCAAGACGTTTTCGTCTTGCAAAGTAAGCCCATTGGGAAATTCGTCTTGCGAAGCAACTCACAAAACCAAAAACTCTTTCGTCTTGCGAGTTTTTCGTCTTGCGAGGCATTCGTCTTGCGAGGTACCACTGTACTGTTAAAAAAACGAAAACAGAAGAGCAGGGCCAAAACAAAAGAAGGCAATTGCTAGTCCATAATTCTTCCCTACCTGTACTGATCCCCTGGCACACAGACAGTGGGCCAAGATGAAGTTCCAAGTCCAGAAGCCAATCCACACAAGCAAAGTCCAACGATCAGGAAACATAGTCTGGGGTCAGTCCAAGTAAGCCAAGAGAGAAGTTCAGCAGTCAGGACTGAGGTACAGCCCAGTGTCAATCTCAAAGTAGAAACCAATGGAGGTCCAGGAGGAACCAATACGAGGTCCCTCAACACGGGCAGTTGAGCTCTGCTGCCTTCTGATACTGTTCCTGCTGACTGCAGCATCTGGGCTTGATGAGGCAGGTGACACTCACCTGCTCTCCACTTGCCCCAGCTGAGGAATCACTTGCCTCCTTCCCCACCTGGCCAGCTAGTGAACTGGGCTGCAGGCCCTGCCTTTCTTTGCTTCCAGGAGTGTCCTGCCCGTTGTTCCCTACACCCCAGTGTTTGTGGGGAAGGGGCCCCCTCTGGCTCTGGCGAGGGGACCCACTGCTTGGCTTCCTGGGCACTGGCCCTCAGCTCCTCGTCATCCTCTGTCACCCCATGAGTACTACCTACACCAGCTTCTTCTTCCTCACCCCCAGCTTGCTCCCGTGTGACCCACTCCCAGCTGCACCCCTCGCCAGGATACTCTTCCTCCCCTCCCTCCCTCCCGAAGTCCTGCCAGTTCATGACACTACCTAATGTGGAGTTCAGGCTTATAAACAAACCCTAAAATACTGAGAATGGGGCTGGCACAACAGATTGCTGCATTCAAGGGTGGTCAGCATTTTGCTGGTAGTGTAGAAATATAATTGGGTGAAGCTTCTCTTTGAGGTACAGACGGAAATGATGAGGAAATCACGACCTGTTGGATTTCTGCTGGGCAGAGGGTGGGCAGAAGTGGAAAGCCTGTTGCGTGTTGCCAAAACTTTTAATCAGCAGACATGTCCATAGCATTTGCTTGTTCTTCTGGGAGCCAGTCCACACAGTTATTTTTGTCAGTGGTTTCCCCTCACCCCATGGTTAAATTGGTTGTAGTGTAAAATAAAAAAATAAAAAATCCCCTTTCCAGAATTTCTCCACCACTTCATTTCCCTTCAGACTTATGTCTTGCAGCTCCAGATTTAGGGTGTTGGAGGCAGTCCCTCCCCCCATCTAGGTGTCAAGCTGTAGGGCCATAAAATAATAATAATAATAATACTTACCGTATATTTATATGGGTACCCCCTGGGAAGATCCATAAAAAGGAGCTGTACCAAAAGGAATTATTGTGAAAATATGAAATATTTAGTGGTGTCTCCACATTTTGTCCTCAATTGAGGCACCATATTACCAAAGTCCGCCCCTGGACCTTGAAGAATTACTGTGAAGAATTAGCATGGGAAAGCACTGAGTACCCCTGTCTTGACCAGTGTTTCCCAAACTTTTTTGGGCAACGGCACACCTGTTTACTGAAAAGAATCTCGCGGCACACCACCATTAAAGCCCCGCCCCGTGACGTCAGCGCGCAGCGTCACGCCGGGAGGGACGCACGAAAGTGAAAGTTTTTTCCCTCCCCCTTGCCGGGGAACCTCCAAGCTTTGGGGGTGGGAGGAGGCAGCAGAGCGAGGGACTGAGGGACGGCGGCAACTGAGGCGGCGGCGGCTGTTGTGGTGGTGGCGGCGATAGCGGGCGGAGGAGGGGGCGGCGGGGCTTGAGGAGCCGTCGCCGGGAGTTGCTGCTGCTGCTGTTGCTGCTGCTGCCCGGACATGCCGGCCTCCTCCTCCTCCGCTGTCTCGCGCTCCTCCCTTTTGCATGCGCTGCCCCGCCGCTCGGCGGCACCACCACCGCGGAGCCGCCCCCGGCTCGACGCGGATCCTTGCCGCCGCCGCCTCTCACCGCCCGACTCGCCCGACTCCCTCCCACGGCACACCAGCCAATGTCTCACGGCACAGTAGTGTGCCGCGGAACACCGGTTGGGAAACACTGGTCTTGACAACTGATTATCCTCTGAACATTTATTATTTCCTAAGTTTAATTTCATAAAAGTTATATAATGCTTGAATTCTTCTTGTTGTTCTTGTTGTTTTTCTGATTAACAAAACATCCTGCATTAGCAACACGAGGAAAACATGGCATCAAGGAACACCCCATAACACAGGACTCCCTCACAACTTTGAAATAACTCTTTCTAGGCTTGTAAATGGAATAGCCCTGCACAAGAGATGCGCTCCACTGTGGTTCATGCAACAGACGCCACATCTTTAGTTCCCCCTGTTGAATTTTTAATCTGACAATTGCGCACTACAGGCTGTGGTAAATTTAATGGGAGAATTCAGGGCTCCCACAGGCCTGTTAAATACTTTTAATGACTTAATGGAACCAAAGATGACAAAGAGATATTAAGTAGATTCACAGGTGCAATGAAGCCAGATTGCTCTCTGAGTCATACCAGGTTAAATATAAAGCAATGCTGTCGAAATCAGTCAGCTTACTGTGAAATTACCATAAACTATAAAATAACTCAGATCATATGGTGCCTTATGGATTGAGAAGTATCAGATTGTTTAACATTTTTTTTAGAAAGAGCAAAATCAAAACCCTGAAAAAATCAGTTCAGACTCCAGGTTTCTGTCACGTCCCTCAAGTCTGACAACTGGGGTTAAAAGACGCTACTTTTAAATGGGAAAAACTTCCAATCTGACTTCCTCTCATCCCCCAAAAGCCCAATGGAGATGGATTTCCTCAGTGCAACATGCACCACTCACAACGGCTTCATCCCAAGGAATCTCAAGTCAAAGACAGAATTACTCGTTCAGTTTGGATGGCCCAGGGTACACAACTTAGGAGACCACACCAATAAACAGCGGCCATTGTGAGGCTGGATCTAGACAAGTCAAAGAAGCGTATCAGTTTAAAGCGCTGTAAATTTAAACAGGGAAAACAGGTAGAGAAAATGGGACTCCATGCCACCATCTGGTGGCACAATGTTCTATCGCATATACAACTTATAAAATGTTTTTTCTTTACCAGTCCAGCTGAGACTCTGCTGCAGTCACGATTTACTAGAGTGGCACAGATAGATAGATGATAGAGATAGATAGATAGATAGATAGATAGATAGATAGATAGATAGAATAGTTTTCTTGGGGGGCAGGGGGACTACCGCTTTTCTTTCAGAAAACAAACTGATATATTAAAATCTGTTTTTAATATGGTTTTAATTCTATCAGTGTTTATTTTTTTTAAAAAAAAAAACCAAAATAAAAATGAAGGCGATGTTTTAAAATCATTTTTATCTGTAAGCCAGCTCTATTCCCTGTCAGGGACAAAGGTGGGGTATAGATAACTATATAATAGTAATAACAACACAACTACTAGCTTATCTGTAGGGTAGACTTTCTCACTGAACCATCACAGAATGGAACTGCAGGAATCACATGTCTCTGTCTGTTCTTGGCTTTTTCAGGCAGTCTTCTAAAAATGAGAAGAAGGAGGGGAAAAAACTGGGGCCATCAACTTGTGGTCCAATGTGTGATTGGGTATTCCGTTAAAGGAATCCAAGAGCTCACTTTGCTTTTTTCTGATCCCCTTCCAGGGGTTAGGGTCATGCCAGAGCCCCTGAGAGCATTTGGGGTGAGCTTGAGACTGTGCTGGTCCAATGCTCCCCCACGATGTTTACCTGTACTGACCTTTGCCAGTGTCCAGTCATCAGTGCTGCCCTGCTGAGGTCAGGTGCAGCTAGTCAGGAACCAATGCCTAAGCAAACCACTCATGATCTGGAATCAATAAAGATGTGGCCAAAATTATGCCAATAACATTAAACTAATATTGGTGTGTAGGGGAAATGCGGAAGACCATTGTAATTTCGAGGAGTTAGATGACATGTCTCTTTCCCTTTTACATCCCCGGTTTAAGGTTTGCCGATTCATGATGGCATAGCTTGTTTTCTACACACCTGTGTCAGGAGTTTCCTGGGTCTCCTGTGTTCTAAGTGCTGATTGGCTAGTGGGGAGGATACCCAGGTGTAGAGAATTGGGTTGGAGACTCTCAGCTGCTCCGCATTCCTGCTGAGTAGCACCTCTTGTCCTGGGCTGATCATAAGTGATGCTTGCTAAGTTGGGTCCTCCTAACAGAGAGTCCATGTTGTGCTCTGCCCTCAAATCTTCCCTAAACGGCTTGTGGGCAGGGCTTGCCCCCGCTCCAAGCCGGTGGTGCCACAGTTATGCCACTAGCCTTTAGTCAAGCAGCAGCGTGGCAAGGTTGGGGGTTGGGGTATCTATTTGGCAGCGTGATCTAGGGACCTCCTTTTGCTTCACACTGCCAAATACCCGCCCACCCACCCATTAATTAGGTCGTGTTTGGCCTTGCGTCGGACTTCGGTTGGTCGCCTGTTTTTGGAATGGGGGCCAGGTAGGATTTTTTTCCAATGTGGTAGATTGGTTGTGGCCACTTGGTTTTTGCCTATCTCTTAGCAATCATCACAACTTTGTAAGGTTTGGCGGTTAGGCATTGGTTTAGGGGACTGTGGGGAGGGCAGGTGTGGCCAACACCTGCCCCTCCAATGAATAGGGTATCTGGGGGTCTGGATCTCGTCTGAAGCCCGGAGAGGGGCTAGGGCCACGCCAGGACCCCCGGGAACCCCAGGGGTGAGCACCAGTCAATATACACTGACAGAGATCCCCCTGCTGCTTGTTTACCCTTCCAGACTTCCTGCAGGGTGGGGCAGGAGCCTGATATAGTTTGATACCAATGCCTAAGCCAATACCAGCCACATTTGTGTATTTTAATAAAGTTGTGACCAAAATTTGCCCATTAACATTTAAACTAAATTCTGTCTCCACTGTGTCTTTATTTCCATGGGGTATGGGGACAGTCAATCAAGTCAATCAAAGTTGGCTATAAGAGCTGTAGGTTGAAGGGGCTCAAAGAGCTTCTCCCCAGATCAGGGTACCAGATGCTGTGAGACTGTCAGCCGGGGTCTCTTTCGTTGTTCTACCTGGAGTTCTGGGCAACTGGAGGGGAGATTGTGTGTGACTTCTGTCTGGTATGCTATAATTTGTGTTCTGTATGCCTGTAACCTTACGCAAATAAAGCATTGCTTATTCTTCATCCACTGGTGTGCATATTGACTCCAGATCTGGAAAGAACCCTGCCCTTGGCAGAACATGGTGTCAACCGTGCCTTTCTTTGGGAGGTCTTGGGGGGTCTTCACGTGCAAATGTGAAGGCGCAACACTGATAAGCAAAATATAACAGTTAATAAGAAGCTAAAACTTGTTTAAATCCGTAACATGCTAGCAGTGAAATGTATATAAATTTGATACATACGCACATGCATACTCATGATCCACCTACAGCTGAGTTGATTTCAATGGGCGTATTAAGCATATGCTTAAGAGGACATTCTTGCATTTACTTTCCTATGAATAAAGCCAACCGAAAACAGTGGGACACGTTTCTGACTGAACATGCAAGAGATCAGGCTGTTTTTGTTTTTTAAAAAATAAAGGAAGGCTTATGCTTAACTCTCTGCAATACCAATTTTCTCCTTGGGTTTACTAATGGTAAAAATCGCAGTGTTAGCAAGTGTGACAATGCTGATGTGTTAAAAAAAAAAATTAAGTACCACAACAGGTTATTAAATTGTTAATGGCTGCATTCTATTCTGGGGTTTGTGGTCGGATGCTGTCTGGGCATGATGTCAAAGTGGATCAGCGCTAACAGACTCTGACAAGCTCAGAGGGAAAATGCTGAATGACTAAATTGCTCTGTAAATAAAAAGACATTGTTACCATTTAAAGGAGGAGACGATTAAAGCTGCAAACTTGGCCATACTTACCAGGGTGTAAGTCCCATTGGACTGAGAGCAGCGTTTGAGAAAACATGCTTAAGATTAGGCTCCACATGCAAGGAAAATAATTTATACAAGTTCCTAGTAAGTTCCAAAGTCAACCATACCATTAGGCATAGTTTGGTGGGTGACCTACATCAGGCAGCAGCCGATGGGCTACCACTGAAAGTCAGTAAAATATAAATTATGTAGCGTATTCTTATGTTTATAATCACTTTCTATGTGCCATTTGGCATTTGTGCCTCAGGCATATCAAGGGCCAAAAGAAGAGTTAGTGCTTTTCAAATTTCATATTTTTCCTGAGGTCAATGAAAAACAGCAAGTCAAACCTAGACCAAATTAACTTTAATTTGGAGAGCTTTAGACCTCAGCATTCCTTCTCAGATGAAATCAGTGGGTCTTAAAAAATTTAAATGTAAAGATTGACCTGTAGTCTGCAGTGATAACAGTCAGCACAGAGATAGCTTGAAAATACTTGAACACATTGGTGTGTAACTGGTTAAGCCCTGACTGAGAGACAGTTAGACAAAAGTGGAACAAGGAACTCAAAACCCACTCAATACTTTCACAGTGGTCAAAAGCCCTAGGCAGCATTAAACTAGCTACACAAGACATGGAACTGGGGTGAATTGAATAATAAAAAAATGCTACACTGAGCCTCCTCAACACAAGCATGCCTTAGGCACCTGGGCATTGAACTGATGGGTGACTGGGGAAAATGCAATATAGCGTAACCCACCCACTGTAGACCTGCCTGGTCGAACCCTTCTGGAAGGAAATGCAAACTACAGTTAAACTGGTCTTAGACAGGTTTCCTCAAACTCGGCCCTCCAGATGTTTTGAGACTACAATTCCCATCATCCCTGACCACTGGGTCCTGATAGGTAGGAATCATGGGAGTTGTAGGCCAAAAACATCTGGAGGGCTGAGGTTGAGGAAGCCTGGTCTTAGACAAAGCTCTGAAAGTAGGAGCCACATATCTGTCAAACCAGGATTACTGGGAGGGCAATAAATATGGTTCCAACAGGCCACATCCACACACAATCATTTTATCCCCAAACACTGGAACTTCCAGACCACACTGGATATGCAAAATTGTATCTAGTATCTTCTGAAACTTAGCAGCCCATGAGAAAATATTGGTCAATAAATTAAACGAAACCAGCTTCCAAGAGATCTGGGGTGACATTTTGGAGATCTAAGTCAAGTAAGCTCCAAAACGTGCACGCAGCATAGGAACCAAGATGACTCCTGCAATCGAACAGTTGCTTTATTATTTATCTGCAAGATTTTTAAAAGATGCTTACTATTAGGAAATGTTAAAATGGTGTAGATAAAAAAGGGGGGGACATAGCATAAGGCAATGCAATACTACAAAAGCAACAACCTACAATATAATTCTACAAAAGCAACGTCAGGCTTGAGCCTTGCTGTACAACATGTGCAGAGTACTTAAATATGGATGCAGTATTTTGTCAAGCGAAAAGACAAAATAAACGATGTGTTGCATTCTGCTAGCCAGCTTGATGCCGTGATTTATTTAAGAGGCAGTCTGGAAAGCTGCTGCTGCTGAAATGTCCATGGTGTCTTAGCCATCTGCACTGGAAGGCTGTTGCATATGGCCCTGGGGACTTGATAGACAGGCGGTGAGGCTCATGCACATGGCCAGGCCTTCTAAACCTCCTGGCATGGCTGGTGGACACATGGCCAGGGGGGTTCTTCTCTCTGGGGCCCGTGTGGAATGCCTTTCACAAAAGTAGATATGCCTAAAACCAACAACCCCTCACTGCTTTTCTCTCTTCAATTTCTGTTTACACCAAGTAAATCTTAACTCATCTGTGATGACATTTCAGCCAGTCCTGTTGGGTATACAACTTTACCCAATAACTGGTTTTTCCTTGTGATCACTCTGGGAATAATAATCCCCCACGTGTCCCCACTGTCATATCCACTCTTCGAAGATTGAGACTTTCAGGAAACAAGATCATAGCGAGGTAGGTCAGGATAAAGTTCCATTCAATATTTGCTTTCCTACCCAGACTCCATTGCAAAGTTATACTGTTCACATATCCTGCATATCTCTGTATGTTTTCTAAATCTTTAATCATGGGCGAGATCAGTTGTCACATTTCTTATAAAACTGAGGGCAGGAACCCAGCCATTCATGTACTTTCCATTAATGAAGAACATAATCACTGAGAGTGCAGAGTCTCAGGCAAGATCGGAAACCAATAAAAAAGGGCTATTTTGAGCATAAGTGGACAGCTAAGAATCTATCCCCATCTGTTTGGAATCATCCATCCTTTCTGGACCTTAAGAAGCCATGAAACTGAGAATACATGTCAGACATTAAGGGGTCAGCAATCTAGCAAGAACAAAACATCAGGATGTCAGCCCCTTCTTGAACGAGCTTGAAGAGCGTAACAGATTTGAAATGTGCTTTTGCCAAACAAAACGATGGCATTCTCAATCATGGCAGGTATCAACAAGAAAGGCAAATGTCTGAGATGCTTTCAGAGCCATCAGTCTTCAATTACACAAGGAAAGATTCAACCCTCAGCCCAGCCCATGAAAAATCCCAGCCAACGTGTGATTTATTTGTTTTTTCGTAACATACTGTCCGTGAAAATCTGCTGATAAAAGATGCAGCTGGGAGAATAAACGGGCATAACTTTAATAGTGAGTTACACCTTACAGCATTTAAAAATAGGAAGGCCTTGGGTGCCTTAGATGGTATGTAAGCTCAATTTTATGCTTTCAGATACTGCCAGTAAACATTAGTTCTGGTGCGTTAAGAGGGCTTTTCTTCTTCCCTTGCAGAAGATTGAGAGACAATAATTGCTGAACATCAGTTTAAAGACCAAACAAACCACAGATACATTTCCAGCTAACTTGGGCAAGATAAATTGACTAACAAATTTGATGAATAATAAATATTATTAATAAATAGACTCATTGGCTATTCTGAACTTACAAATTTATTCTACATTCACGTAGATTATCTATATTATATTTAGCTAGTGTTTTTTCACTCCCCAACACCATATCAACAGCAGCTCAGCTTTTGTGGGTGCAGCTGGTCGCTTTACCATTCTGCCACTCCTCTGTATCCAAAGTATAATAAAAATCCTCCTCATTAATTTGCAAGGTTGATACAGATGCTGTATTTGTCATTTTTATTATTTGTACTGGAGTCTTTAACCAATATATTGATACCTACCTACAAGGGACTTCACTGTGTCCAGTTAGTCTGCCACATCTGAACTCTTCAGCTCAGATAAGGAACATTACTTCAGAAGTATAATACTTACATAATTCCACTATAACTCATAAACCTTACACAGATGATCATGCTCAATTCAGATTTCTTTCCTTATTGTTATGGGCCGTGAAGTAATAAATGAAAAGTGGACAGGGGGAGGTCTCAGTTCTTCAGTAGAACTCAGTCGTTACAACTAGAATGAGTAAAAACAACAATTAAACTTGTGAGACCTTGAAGACTGAGATTGTTTAAGATTCTTAAATTCCTTAAACTAAATTAAATCTGTTCCAGAGTGTTGGTGGACTCTCCAAACCAGATTTAGGGGGCATCGGGGCTGCAGTGGGAAGAGGGCATTGCTGAACTAGCTGTCTTCTCTGTTCTGTGGGTGGAAGCCTTCCTGTCAGCAGGGTCTTCCGTGTAGCGGCCCCTGTTTTGTGGAACAGCATCTCTGTTGAGCTACGACAGACACCCGCTGTCCGTACTTGCCTGAAAAAATTTCAAGAAGCTAAATGATGAAAAGGCCTCTGCCTTTTGTACTGTTTTTAAAACTATTTTAACTGTTTCCTTATTGCCTTGAGACATGTGAGAAAGACAATTCATAAATTCATAAAATAAATTAATAATAAACTTTACATACCTTTTTTTCACCCGCGGTGGCTAAATGTTTTTCATCTCACTCTCTCTCTCGCTCTCCATCCTGGTCTCTTATACCCATCACCCAAGGACAGGTTTTGGTCTTTCAAATGATAGAGGTCCCCCGTGCAAGGCCAAAATTCGGCACACCAATCCACCACCGCGTTTCAACTTGCATTCTGCTCAGTTCACTACCTCATAGTTGCCACCCCCTGCAACGCCCCCTAGGCATAGCTGTCAACTTTCCCCTTTTCTTGCGAGGAATCCTATTCGGAATAAGGGAATTTCCCTTAAAAAGGGGGGAAAGATGTCAGCTGTGCCCCTAGGCTTGGAGTCCAGTGCAGCAGAAATAGTCGCAATGCCCTAAAACTGCCTTTGCCTCACCCCGTCTTCTCAAGTTCATGCTTATCTTCTGCACTATTATGGTTGCAATCTATCAGTTTTCAAAACTGGTTACAGCTGCTGGTTATTATCCCTCAAATTTTAAGTACATACCCCCCCCTTTAATACTTTAATTCTCGAGAATTACAGCATAGTCTTTGTTCCTATTGTTTTCAATATTATTAATACCAATATTATTGCAAGTGGAACTAAAATGGACTCTACTGCAAACACTGGTGGAAGAGAGACATTAGGTGTGCTTAACTTTCCTTCTCTCTCTTTCACACCCGAGAGATGGGGGGACTGGAATAATTCTACACTCGGCCCATGATATCTTGCTGTGCGAGGAATATCAAAAGCAAGCAGCAATCCCTCAGAAAAAAAGAGCAGGGGAATGAATTCTCATCTCCCTCTTCCCCACCAATGCAGATGTCAATCTCAACAAAATCTCATAATGCTGCAATTGTATGCTGCAGTTGTTATTACCCACAAAAGGTCTGCTGTCTACCTCACAGTCTGAGCTTTGGCCTCTCGTACTTCTATTTAGCTGTGACCACCTGGGAAGCCGAAGCCTCCTTCCCTGAAGGAGAAGAAATGTGAGGAGAGGTTGGTTTTGGAACAGGACATGACTAGTCCAGAGTAGCAGGAAACGCCACAGCTTCAGGTTGAAGCAAAATTTGTTGGGCTGCTTTTTTGTGTCCAGAGAACAACACCTAAACAGGAGGCTGATGTGACTCATTTATCCTAAGCCTGCTCATAAAATTTCAGGGCGCTATGTGAAGAGGTTGAATTATGAGGCAAAAGGTGGAAAAGAAGCAGGCTTCTCGTAACGAAGTGTTAGCCACAAAAAAGGGCTGGGTGGGATATAATGGAAAATCTGCAGTGATCTTAACTCCCGGATAATATTCACTCGCACAGAACAGTAATGGCTGCTGCATGGAGCCCGTCCAACCCCACGTGGTCCTCCGACTGCCTTTGCAAAATGAAACCGTGGCTGGATAGGAAGGGACCTGCTGAAAACAGGAGCACAGATTTTGTTTCCTAAAGCCCGTTTTTTCACGTGAATCACACTTTTTGTCTCAAAGGTAATTTCACTTGATGAAAATAGAGCTTACCTAGAAAAAGTATCAGTTTGTTCCAGGATATTTTTGGGGGGAAACAGTCCATGAAAAATGTAAGTTATAATGGACAAATGGGATCCTCCTAAATTGAGGGTCCTGGTTGCGCTCGGGCCCCTTAAGCCACCCCCCTCGGGGTGAGTTGTTACTAGGCGTGGCCCAAGCCTTGTCAATTGGGCACTGGGATCATGCCTGGCTGTTTGGGCCAATTGGGGCAGGTGGGGTGATCCCGTGGTCCTATAAATGCGGCAGCTCGATGTGGGTGGGGCACTTGTTTCGCGCTGCTGAACACCCGCCCTCCCTCCCTATTTTAGGTGCTGCTGCTTTGGCCTTGCTTTGGACTGGGTCGCCTGCTTTGGAGCAGGGGCTGGGTAGGAATTTTTCCATTTGGCAGATTGGCTTTGGCCACTTGGTTTTTGCCTACCCCCTTAGCAATCGTCACTACAGTGGTACCTCGCAAGACGAATGCCTCGCAAGACAAAAAACTCGCTAGACGAAAGGGTTTTTGGTTTTTTGAGCTGCTTCGCAAGACGATTTTCCCTATGGGCTTGCTTCGCAAGACGGAAACGTCTTGCAAGTTTGTTTCCTTTTTCTTAACACCGTTAATACAGTTGCGACTTGACTTCGAGGAGCAACTCATAGCACGCGGTGTGGTAGCCTTATTTGAGGTTTTTGAAGACTTTGGTGATTTTTGAAGCTTTTCCAAAACTTTCCTGACACCGTGCTTCGCAAGACGAAAAAAATCGCAAGACGACAAAACTCGCGGAATGAATTAATATCGTCTTGCGAGGCACCACTGTACTTTGTAAGGTTTGGCGGTTAGGCATTGGTTTATAGAAATGTGCAGGAGGGGAGGTGTGGCCATCACCTGCCCCTCCAGAATTAGGGTATTCCAGTAAAGGAATTTGGGGGTCCTGAATCTTGTCCGAAGTCTGCTTGAGGGGCTAGGGCCATGCCAGGACCACAGGAACCCCGGGGTGAGCTTCAATAGATTTTCACCGATGTTGCTCCCTTGTTTAGTGTTTATCCTTTTAGACTGCCAGCCAGAGAGGCTGGAATCAGTTATAGTCTCTGACCAATGCCTAGGCTAATACCACTCAATTTGTTTTGTAATCAATAAAGTAATCAATATTTGTAATCAATAAAGTTGTGGCCAAAATTTTGCCCAAAAACTTAAACTAAAATTATGTGTCCATTTGAATTTATTTACTGGGGAAGGGCTTGGGGGCCTCAGGGTGCAACTACAGAGCATATTTCAGGAGTGAAAAGTAGCTCTCTTTTACAACATTTTAATCACTCCATAACTTTCTAAATTCCTGACTGATATGACAACAATATTATCTTCCAATAGTGAGTTGGCCAGGAGGAGGATCTTCAATATGATCGACTTCTATTTCTGGATGTAGATTGCCTTTTACTATGACACAGACAACTTGTTCCCTTTGCAATGCATTTAAGAGTGCCTGCCCAGCTACAATATTCAACATATTAGCCAGCAAATGAGAGATTTTGTTAGTGAGTTAATAAATGTTGTTTAGTTGTTTAGTCATGTCCAACTCTTCGTGACCCCATGGACCAGAGCACGCCAGGCACTCCTGTCTTCCATTGCCTCCCGCAGTTTGGCCAAACTCATGCTGGTAGATTCGAGAACACTGTCCAGCCATCTCGTCCTCTGTCGTCCCCTTCTCCTTGTGCCCTCCATCTTTCCCAACATCAGGGTCTTTTCCAGGGAGTCTTCTCTTCTCATGAGGTGGCCAAAGTATTGGAGCCTCAGCTTCAGGACCTGTCCTTCCAGTGAGCACTCAGGGCTGATTTCCTTCAGAATGGATAGGTTTGATCTTCTTGCAGTCCATGGACTCTCAGGAGTCTCCTCCAGCACCATAATTCAAAAGCATCAATTCTTCAGAGATCAGCCTTCTTTATAGTCCAGCTCTCACTTCCATACATCACTACTGGGAAAACCATAGCTTTAAGTATGCGGACCTTTGTTGGCAAGGTGATGTCTCTGCTTTTTAAGATGCTGTCTAGGTTTGTCATTGCTTTTCTTCCAAGAAGCAGGCGTCTTTTAATTTCGTGACTGCTGTCACCATCTGAAGTGATCATGGAGCCCAAGAAAGTAAAATCTCTCACTGCCTCCATTTCTTCCCCTTCTATTTGCCAGGAGGTGATGGGACCAGTGGCCATGATCTTAGGTGTTTTTTTTTAATTAGAGCTAATAAATACATGGTTTTAAACCTGACATACCGTGACACAGGTAATGGGGGACTTTTGTGTATCTGACTTCCTGCGTACAGGAGGAAGCTTGAAAGCAATAGGCCTACATTTCTGCCTGCCTCTTCCAAACTGTGTCGCTGTTGTCTCCCAATCTCTTCAGAGTAAAGTAAAACAAAATAGGGATGAATGTAAATTTCCTTTTTATTAATGCACAGTTTTCCGCTTTCTGTGCTTAATGGTCATAGAGGGGCATGGAAATTCCCCAAAGTGTTTCTGATATCTTTGTTTTTTTTAAGAAACTGGGAGTAAATTGAATGAAAATCCAAATGTGCAGTCAGTGTAGATTTCCATTGCTTTCAGTGCACATTCTTCAGTGCCTCACTAATACACACAAGAGCTGTCATGGTAAATTCTGCTGCAAGGCTTCTTCTTTTTTTCTAGTTATGAACACATGTCATATATCATTTCTAGTTCTTAATCTGGATCTATGTCACCCAAATGCGTTGATAAGGTAGATCAAGTTTAGATAAAATTTCAAATGAAATAGGCATTCTCCAATGCATACTCGCCATATTGGATTTCCCTATCCATAATCTAAAGAATCTGATATTATACTGGGTGGTAGCCAACACAGGCACTGGGTTCCACCCAACTTTGGGGGTGCCTGGCATGTGTGCGTGACGTCACATGCACAATGCACATGTGTGATGTCATGTAGCAGGAGAAGGCCAAGAGGCCCACCATAGCCCATGGGATATCGAGGGGTCCCAGCCCCCTCCTTGAAAATTTTGGGTAGGGGGGTCTTGGACCCTCGCCCCCCGATGGTGCCCCTGAGCTTAGTCATAGAGCAGACCCATTAAAATTAATGGGCATGACTAAATTGAGGTTATTACTCCATGGGTCTACTCTGAGTAGACTCTTGTTGGATACAACCCATGGTTAACATCCAAATGGCAACAGTAGCTTGGAAAAGGTCCTTTTCAAAAAGGGTGAGATGCCAGAGACCAAGAGTTGCCTATATATATTGAATGAACATCTAAAAATCCAGCTCTTTCTTAATATGCCTTCAGTTCCCTTATAATACTTTTTTCTCCCAACTCAAACTGATACCCCCCACTTTCCCCACTGAAACATTATTTTTCAGCTTGACATGACTGATTCCATCCGTTCAACAGTTGGAACGTTTGAGTAGCAGCTTAGCAAATGGTTGGGAGGAAGTTGGGAGTCAGCTTTAATACTATCATTTAGAGGATTTCTATCATTTACCTCATATTCTCAGGAGGATTCAGCATAGCGGTCCCTGTAGTGTTTCACCCCAAAACAAAATATTTGGGCACTCTGCAAATGATTATCAGCAACAGGTTAGTCAGAATGAAACTAGGGTGGAATCTACAAACATTTAAAAAAAAACAAACCACTGTGAAAATGTTTTTTAAAAACTCGTTTTGAAAAAATACATTGAATTTTGCATAGCTCACCATTGCCATCTAGTGTCACATTTGTATATTGCACTTTACAACACATTTAAAATGTTTTATTTGCAGCTGTGTAGCTGAGTCCTAGGTAGTAAACTGGAACTTCAACAGAAAGGATTAAAATACAGAGATTTGCCTTATTTTAAATACTATTCTTTTATTTTCAAACTAATTGAAAATATATAAAAGTATCTGTATATGTGTCCTAAAACCATGAGATTAATTACGTTTTACATCATGAATAGATAAACTAATGGAAATAAAAATCTGGTTCCCCTTAGCACAGTCTGCTCCAATGATAACATTTTATTTTGCTGTTTTTCCAGAGTTCATAAATATTCTAATGATATAGTCCATTTCTGCAGCACTCCAAACTAGGCAGTAACTGAGAAATGCTAATAATAATCATTCTCATAACTTTGCATGTAATCTCCCATCTAGGAAGCTTCTGAGGGGCTTTTATTTGTACTACGTTGCTGCAAAAAGCATCCTTTCCCAAATGACAATTCCTTTCTACTCCCTTTTCCTCC
The DNA here is from genome assembly GCF_965112155.1 of Podarcis liolepis. NCBI lineage: Eukaryota > Metazoa > Chordata > Lepidosauria > Squamata > Lacertidae > Podarcis > Podarcis liolepis. Next base: position 6,696,080 of record NC_139556.1, read on the forward strand.
CCCGCCCCCTGCCCTTTGGTGAGAGCCCACAGCAGAGATGCTGCTTGCATTTAAAATATGAAACAGTGAAAAGGATGCAAAGAGGGCATTCTGGTACCTAGCCCCCGAGTCACATTTGATTAAAAATGCAACCACTTTTTTTTTCTACTGGCTTACAATGGTCATGGTTTATTATCCAGTTTATAAGAAACATACTGTTCATATAAATGGTATTATTGGAAACATAAATTATGATACAAACATAGATCCCCCCCCCCGTCCCACTGCAATTGTTGTGGATTTCATTGGGGTGGCTGAAAGATATTCCATGGACAGTCATCTTAGGAATTGGCCCATTTTAATTTGCTTAGTCTTCTGCCTCTCCTCAGCCTCCTCTGTCTTGGCAATGCCTGGTGCTGTCAGAAGCAAAAAAAAAAAAAAAACAGAAAGGAAGGAAGCTGATCCCTTTGTGGTCTCTTCAGAGATTTGGTATTTGGACATTAATGTGAGAATTGTGTGTGTGTGTGTGTGTGTTTATGTGCCACATGAAGAAAAGTTTCAGGGTTCTTCTGCTAATTTCACACATGGGCAACAATTGCATGGAATAACTCAAATTGCCCTGGTGTCTCTCACGCACAGCTATCACTGTTGGATTAAGTCAAAAGGAAAGACACATTATTGAGAACCAGCCAAGTGAAGAGCTATGGGCTGAACAGCAGCTGAGAGATGTTTCCCTTCCTTACAGAGGGAACAGAGGAGCCAGAGAAGAGAGTGAGAAAGAAAGTCAATGGGAAGCTTAATTATTGACACTTAGTGCTAAGGCCCAAAGCCTAGTCTGATTTGGAAGGCAGTCTTATGGAAATCAACAGTATTTCCTTCTTCTAAGACGAAGAAGTTTAAGGAGCACTTCTGTGCTCTAGGGAAGGGCGACGAAGGAGCCATGGAATCCTGCAGACCTTCATCTCCACAAGTGGAGGAGGACATCCACTTGTAGACGTCTCCTTCTTATGACAGCAGAAAATTCAGCGACCATCGCTGATCCACAGTTCATGCTCCTAAGGGCTGGAAAGGGACATGTCATGGATGGACATCAGGGGGGGCCTTGGAGCGATAGGATCAAAAGTCATCTCCGTCCCTTAATCGACTCCCGGCCAGGGAGACAAGCCTCCGTTCCCTGGAGCTATTGTGGTTATTTCTCTTCTGTGGAAGCCCTCACGAGAGGAAGAACCTGCTCATCATCACTAATCACCAAGACACCTAAATAACATCACCAATCAATTTGTTTGTAGCCTATGCCTCTTTTGGAGATGTTTATCCTGTCTCTTCCCTTTCTGATTTAATCTGTGAATAAAGAAAGGAAATCTGCATGATTCTGTTCAGACATTCTGGTTTGCATGTATTGCCCTACATCTGCCCATGAAGAACAGATATAATGTACGGTTAAATATGCCAAATGGGTGTCAGCATGCACTTATGAACCCAAAGCTGCAAATCCCTTCTTTTCATTCTTTCGGAAAGCCTTATTTAAATTGCTGCAACAGCTGCCATTCATATTCTCCAGTAGCTTACTAGCTTTATACCACCCCTGGTTTTTCTTTTTCTTTTCCCCCACTGGAAAAACAACATGAATTGTACCAAAAAAAGATTGTCAGCATTTAGCAGAATTTTACTATGATCAGTTTTACTTCCTTTTCTGCTGCGAGGGCCTCCCTTGTGCCTGAGACTCCCCTTTGGCACATAAGTTTCAGTGGATGTGCTTGGACCCATTCAAATGCATCCATCCAAAGCAAGAATCTCCTCTTCTATGAGAAAGCTACTAATCGCATTATGAACAGATGGACCTTCGGTTCTTCTCTACAATGTAAGGCATATGTTTTACATATAACAATACTTCATCAGCAAGTTTGTTTTCTCTACAGAGACTAATAAAGAGGGGAGCTCACCAAAATAATTGTTTTTATGTGCATTGGAAACTTTGTGAATAGTTATTTTGGGAGTCCCATATTTGCACACAGGCAGTTTAACTTTTCAACGGCTTTTTTTTAAAAAAAATCAATGCAGGGTGGAAATAACATTTCCTATCAGTGGTTTCATTTTGGAGACAGGTACTGGAGATAGCGAAAGCAAAGACTGTGTACCAGGGAAGGGGTCAAAGATCAAGCAGTTTGTCAAACTATATCTTCCCTGCCAGTATGTCTCAAATGCCTTCCATTTATACTCTTGCAAAACACACTCAAAGGCTAATCCTGCTGGAGACATTCACTTAAAGCAAAGAAGGGTGAGGGCAAAATATCTCACGCCCCACACTGGGGAAACTGCAACAATGACTTGTGGCACACACATGTCAGATCACACATTCATTCCCCCTCTGTTTTCCCACACACATGCTGCTTCATTCAACAAGAGCATCATGCAGGTGTCAATAAGCTCTAGAGTCAGGCTCTACCTCTGCCTCCCCACCCCCAGGGTGAGCTTTCAACATGAAGTAACTCTCCAGTGATGTCATGGGGACAATGTTTGTTAAATTCTTGGATTGCGTTCATTACATTCATCACTTCGGCCCCAGCACGGTTCCAATACCCCAGTGGAAACCAGACTTGCAAAATTCCTCCAAGCGTCTGCTCTCCCACTGCTGAACTTTATTGTTCCCCATCATGCTAGCCACGTTCAGTAGCTTTAAGAAACCTTTTCCAGGCAGATGCATGGTTATCCTGCTTTTAACACTTCAGAACACAGCAAAACTGCAGCTGGCTGCTTGAAGCCTCATGTGCTCAAAGGAACGGAGTTTCTTGCAGTGACAAAAAGAATTACACTAAGAGTCCACTAGTCTTCATCTGATAGGTTGGGCTGGGGACCCACAGTGATCTATTCAATGTGGGTCGCAACAGGAGCACTACCACCATGCAAATGTATGGTAAAGGATTAATAAATGGGGCCCCAAATCCATGTTTGGGCTGGAATTGGGTTCTGGCTCTGCAAAGATTGAAGACAGCTGATCTAGTCACTCTCTCATGAGCTGTTCCTATGTATATTAATATGGGGTGTGTGTGTGAAACTAGAAATTTCTCTCTAGAGATTCCGCCTTCTCTCAGTCACCCAATAGCATTTCTCCATCTTCTCCATGCAGAAGACCTCCCATTTGCTTGTTCTTCCTCTTACTTAGAACATAGCCGAAGAAATCTTTAAAAATTATTTTTAACCTCTCTTGCAAACCTGAGCTCATTCTAAGTTTGAGTCCGCCTGACCCGCAACTGTTGGCTACTTGTATATACTCCTCCTTTGTGATTTCCCCTTTCTTCCATTTCTTATACATGCCCTTCTTAACTCTCGGATCATCTGTAAGCTCCTTATGCAGCCACATCAGTTTTCTTAGATGCCTCCCACTTTTCGTTCTTGATGGAATTGTCTGCATTTGACCCTTCAGTGTTTCACCCTTAAGAAACTTCCATCCATCTTGGACTCCCTTCTCTTTGCATATTTCTGGCTATAGAATCTCACCCGATAGCTCCTTAAGCTTTCTGAAATTGGCCAATGATTACAAGAATTAAAGAATGGCACTTAAAACAAAAAAGCAAGCCCCACCACAAGGCAAAAAAACCCTCTCCTACTGTAAGTAGCGAGCTTGGTGTATTCCCTGTGGAAGTGTCATCCACAGTCACCAGTCAGGAACTGTCTAAAACTATGAGACATCAAACGCTTCAAACCTTTTGCATACAGACCCCAGATTTTTCTCCTTAAATCTAATATCTCTCTTGCTCCCCTAACGCTTTAGAAGAGAAGGACTGTTGTAGATTAAGCATCACTTTCAAATGCACACATTGCCCATCTGAAATGCATGTTAATAATTTCTGAGAATGGGAGAATGACACAAAATGAACTCTGCAAGATACACAAAGTATTATCTGTCCTTATAGCCCTGTCGAGTTTAAGATCTTAACATCTGAGAGCCACTATATGCCAGGGGAAAGGAGATGGGGAGAGAACTCTTGCGCTGATCAACAGCAGATGCTGCGTCTTAATCTCATTTGAAGAGCTGCTCAAAAGGCTGCCTTTACGTTGCTAATTAGAGAAAGATGAGCTTTCTTCCCACCTTATCTGAACTCAGTGATTTGTTTGCATCCCCCCTCCACCCTTTATCTTATCTGAAGTGACACTTCACTGAAGGCATCTCAAAATGAGATCTGACTGTGGGACTAAACTTATCATCTAGGAACTCACAGCAAACTGGAGGAGAGATTTTATGCCCTGCTCTCCAATCACAGCTGGCCTGAATCTCTGGGACTGTATTCCTTGTGAATGCATGAGGGGTGGGGATGAAATGGGGCAAAGCGGCAGAGGCCAGAGCAGAAGCCCCTGTAGCTAGCATGGAAACTCCAAAGGGGGCTTGGTGGGGAAGAAAATGCAGAGAAAGTCCCAGCCCCGCCTTCTCTGGCAGCAGCACTTAAGAGAAAAGAAAAAGCCTGGATTCTGGTACTGTTGCTACTAAGGTAAGAAGTTCTCTCCCCTTCTCAACTGGAGAACTGGTCCATCCCATCCCAAAAGGCCACCTCCTTATTATTATTATTTTTTGGGGGGGTGTTATACTCTGTTCCTGGAATGAACTTTGACATTTTTTACTTTTTTGGGTTTTGCAGCCATTTATGTGCAAGCGCAAGAATTCCTTTGAGGAATCCGTCCAACCTCCTGTTTACTATAATGGCCAGCCATTCTGCCTCTCATTACCAGTTGCTTGGGACAGTCAATGAGAGATGAGTATCAGCATCAGGGTGGCACTTCCCCCAAGCCCAGCAGCAGGGCACTGGGATGATGGCAACCCTCTCAGCCTGATGGCCCCAGGTGGAACTCTGATCATCAGAGGTGGATATACACAGAGGTGCTATTTAGCTTTCATGGTTAATCATCATTAATAGACTTTTCCTTTGGCCAATCCCTTTGTACAAGCTTCTCAGGTTGCAGCCATCGGTACATCTTGCAGCAGTGAATTCAATGAGTTAGGTACATGAAGAAGTATTTCCTCTGACAAAATGGAATCATCCCAGTGTCAATCTCTAGGCGGAGCAGCCTACAATTTTTGTATTATGATGGAGGGAGGAAACTTTCTCCCACCCATTTCCCCCCACCATTACATAAAAAAAACCTTCAGCACAACTGCCTCCACTTCCTCTTACTTTGTACTCCATACTTTGAAGTCATTGGCAACATGTATTTAGCTACAGATAAAATAAAAAAAATTCCTTCCAGTAGCACCTTAAAGACCAACTAAGTTAGTTCTTGGTATGAGCTTTCGTGTGCATGCACACTTCTTCAGATACACAGATGTTACTGTATTTTCCATGAATGACTTTTGGCTTTGTATATTACTTTTGCAATGCAAGCAATTGTATATGTCTCCTTTTGGACGCAGGTGGCGGTGTGGTGTAAACCACTGAGCCTTGGGCTTGCCAATCAGAAGGTCTCTGCTCCTGCCAACCTAGCAGTTCGAAAGCACGTCAAAGTGCAAGTAGATAAATAGGTACCGTTCCGGCAGGAAGGTAAACGGCATTTCCATGCACTGCTCTGGTTTTGCCAGAAGCGTCTTAGTCATGCTGGCCACATGACCCAGGAAACCCTGTCCCTCGGCCAGTAAAGCGAGGTGAGTGCCGCAACCCCAGAGTCGTTCGTGACTGGACTTAACTGTCAGGGGTCCTTTACCTTTTACCTTTTGGGGATTAGCATGTGTGTGCATTGGACAGATCTTCTGTGCTACTGCTTCAGTTCTGTTTGCCTTTCTTTTCTTGTAGTACATTTTACTGGATGTGATGGAACCTGTCTCAAAGCCCCAACTACTGTGCCAGCCTATTTCCATTCAGCTTTCCCAATTATACTAGGAAAGCCACTTTATGGAAAAACCATAAAAACTCCAATGGGATAATAAAACAATATTTTTATCATAATCATAAAGGAGTGTGCAAGCTTTCAAATTCAGAAGTATGCCGCATCTGAAAACTGGAGCTCCATCTAGCGATTCTCCATGAATTTGGCTACCCCCTTTTTAAGAAAAGCATCAAACCCCAGTCGCCATCACCACATCCTGTTTCAATGAACTGCAGAAGTAATTATGTGCTGTAAAGTTGGGTTGAATATCCCTCGCCCCACTTTTGTGGGATCATTCATTCTGCATAGGAGAGTGTGGGTTCTACCTAACACAGCGTGAGCAATATTCTGCTCACTCAATGGGGCTTTCCCTTCCACTCTTCTCGACATCCCTCCCCCAAAAGCTGCTACAGAAGCTCCCCAAACTCTCTTGATCAGATTTTGAGGGTGTCTAAGGGGAAAAGTAGGAATGTGGGTGGCGCTGTGGGTTAAACCACAGAGCCTAGAACTTGCCGATCAGAAGGTCGGCGATCCGAATCCCCGTGACGGGGTGAGCTCCCGTTGCTCGGTCCCTGCTCCTGCCCACCTAGCAGTTCGAAAGCACGTCAAAGTGCAAGTAGATAAATAGGTAAGGTAAGGTAGGGCAGGAAGGTAAACGGCGTTTCCATGCGCTGCTCTGGTTCGCCAGAAGCGGCTTAGTCATGCTGGCCACATGACCCGGAAGCTGTACGCCGGCTCCCTTGGCCAATAAAGTGAGATGAGTGCCACATCCCCAGAGTCGGCCACGACTGGACCTAATGGTCAGGGGTCCCTTTACCTTTACCTAAGGGGGAAAGTAGGGAAAGTTATGTTGCATGAGTGGAATTGCAGTGTTGGATGTGCAAGAATTTTCAGTAATTGTTAGTGGCGGGGTGAATTCTAAGATTTTGGTGTGTGAGAGTAAAAGTCTTATCTTTATATGTGGCTGAGGTTTGGTTTGGTTTGGCTTGGCTTTACAACAACAACAAAACAAAAAAACCTTGCCAGTGGCTTGGCTACCCCCAGAAGCCTGTCTGCACTGAGAACCAGAGGGTGTCGTGATGTGACTGTCCCAAGAAAAAAGGTACTTGGAGCTGCAGCAAAGTAGAAAAGCAAAGAAGCCCATCAGCCAGTTCTCATTTACAGATAAGACTCCTTCCACCAAAGTTTCTGTACAATTCACCCCTCTCCAATAATAATAATAATAATAATAATAATAATAATAATAATAATAATAATAATAATTGTTAGGGATGTTCTATCCTAAAACTTACAAAATCTGCTGTGCTAAGTGCTTTGGCCAAACACTAATGCAATATATGACGTGCTCTATTTGTCCCAAATATATAGACGTTTTCATCATGTGGCCTTGTTTTCAATGGTTGCAAGAGAGGAATAATTCTCTCTATCCCGTCTCCGACTGCATACGCAGTCTGCAGTCAAAGCTCATTTGTACCACAGAGTTACAATTCCCAACATTCCCTAAAGAATTCTGGTCTTGGTAGTTTGTTGAGGGAGAAAACGTGCTACTAATGTGCTTTAAAGATATCATATGCATACACCCATAATCTCCAATAACATGCATAGTTTTACAAAATTCTGTTGTTTCCCCCTCTTCCCATACCATCTCTTTCCTAAAGTTGCTAGTCTTTTCTTGTAGGGATGATATAACCATTTGATCACCTGGGTAGCTCTTTCCTGCATGTACAAAGACACCAAACCAGGCAAAAATGGGTTATAAGACCATTTCTAGGCATGTCTACTTGGGATCAAGTCCCTCCCATTCAGTGGGACTTACTTCCTGGTAGATATTTTTCGAATTGCATTGTTAGTGTTTATTCTCCCAGTGAGCAGTGGGAGACCAACAGAAGACTGCATTGTGTATACCAGAGGTCAGCAAACTTTTTCAGCAGGGGGCCAGTCCATTGTCCTCCAGACCTTGTGAAGGGCCAGACTATATTTTTGGGGGGTGGGGTTGGGGAAATTGAACGAATTCCTATGCCGCACAAATAACCCAGAAGTGCATTCTAAATAAAAGCACACATTCTACTCATGTAAAAACACACTGATTCCCGGACCGCCCGCGGGCCGGATTGAGAGGGCGATTGGGCCGCATCCGGCCCCCAGCCTTAGGTTGCCTACCCATGGTGTATGCAATCCAGATGATACTAGTAATATGATAAATATTTCTAAAAAGATGGACCACCACACTATTTGTCCTCAGTCCAAGCTGTAGATCAAGAAAGATTAGAAAATAATAAATCATTCGGAAATAAAGAATGATCAGTTAATCCATTGCTATACCCTATGTCACCATCAACTCTCAGTTTACTAAAATATTGCAGAAGCCTTTACTTCTGAGGTCCAGGAAAGAATTGATTCTTTTTATGCTGTCTCCCAGAGACTGATTTATTCTTGAAGCTTGTGTATGGAAACTTCTGCATGAATAGGCTTTTTGTTCCTGTTATGATCATTTATGGCTTGTGTGTGTGTGTTGACCTTTCATATGAGTTCCACTTTTTTCTTGTTCAACTTTAATGGTAACAGAAGCCATGATCACAACCTCTAGCACAAAATATCTCATTCATGTTTATATTACAAAAGTGATGACTCCTCAGCTAAATGTGTGCATTAAAATGTGTACATTGGTCAAAACTGCGTATCAAAAGGTGTTTATTAGGATAAATTCATACTGAAACATTCACAGTTTCTATGAGGATTTTTAAAGGAAAAAACCACAAATTTCTGAAGAAATGTTGAGAACTGAATTTAAGATGGGAGAGGGATAAGAAAATGAGCGGATGGAAATAGACAAATCTGTGCATCTCCATGCATGATACGTTCCCCCAGACTGAGACCTGAAAAGGACCGAATAGAAATAGATCACAAATAAGGAATTATAGCCTAGTGCTACTAGAGGAATTTAGGCAATCTCATAATAATATATGTCGTAAAAAGGGGGGGAAGGGGGGAGGGTGAGACTATATTGTTGAATATGTCTAATGATCACGCACGAGAAGGAAGGCTGCTCCAAAAAGCTTTTATAATGTTAAGGAAATATGCAGTAATCCAATTCTTAGTAGCTTATATTCTGTTTATTGTGTATCCTAATTATAATGCCATATTTCTGATGAAACTGGATATTTCAAAGAGAACAGTTTAAATGCATCAGCAAAACCCACCCTGCCTTGTGTTTGTACTGCTGGACCACACAGGCAGCAAATCCTTAATTATAGAATTAGAATTAGCCTGACAAGCTGATTCCTGCATTGCCAAAACCCATACCTGTAGTCTGAAGAACAGAGGTGCTGTGGGTGTTTCAGGACCATCTTCACACAACAACCCTCATGCGAACTGAGAAAGCCTACTGACCCCTGCAAGAGAATTGGTAAAGCGAATACACATTGAGGCAGTATGATCATGCTCCTGCCTGCATCTCACAGCTACAGATAAAACCTAAATGGCAAATATGTGCATACATTGCAACGTGCATAGGCTTCATGATATTAAAGTCCTCACTACTCAAAATGGGGGGAGGGAGAGAAGTAAAGATCTATCACACTGATGCTCCATTTAGATCGTATGACAACCTTCTGACTGGAAACCTGGCAAGCCTCAAAAAAACACCAAGGATTGGAAACTCACAATAGATGTGAAATCAAGGTGTAGGAAGCTACCTTATATACCTTATACAGAATCGGGCTATTAGCCCATCCAGTTCATTACTGACTACACTGACTGATAGTTGCATTTTCAGACCCAGAGACCTCCCTCCTAAATAAATTCACTTTTGACTATTGATTACAGAAGGTGAGTGGTTGTATAGGCTCTGGTTTGACTAGCTCCCTGCACCCTTGCAGGCAGCGCTGACCCTGGGCACTAGCATAGCTCAGTTAAAGGTGAACACCTGGGTAGGCAAAAAGCCGGGAACAGACTATGTTCACCACCCAGATGCCCCCCTGGACTCAGTCACAGGCACAACCCCCTCTTGGGGGTTGACCAAACCATTGAGTCCCTGGGTTCCTTTTACGGAATGCCCTTCACATAGGGATGGCGAGAGCGTTCTCCCATCCCTATCACCTTGAACCAGTGTGGTGTAGTGGTTAAGAGCGGTAGTCACGTAATCTGGGTAACCGGGTTCGCGTCTCCGCTCCTCCACATGCAGCTGCTGGGTGACCTTGGGCCAGTCACACTTCTGTGAAGTCTCTCAGCCCCACTCACCTCACAGAGTGTTTGTTGTGGGGGAGGAAGGGAAAGGAGATTGTTAGCCGCTTTGAGACTCCTGAAGGGGAGTGAAAGGCGGGATATCAAATCCAAACTCTTCTTCTTCTTCTTCTATCCGTAACCTTCCAAGTTTTGACGAATTGCTATGTGGCAGGTGAAACCCAAATGGCAACAGCCAATTAGCCAAGTGGGGAAAATTCCTGCCATGCCCCTGTCCCCACGACACACGATAGCATCGCAAGGTCAAGCACAAAGCCCTAAAAGTAGGGAGAGGTGGGCGGGTGTTCCAATGCACAAGCCAAAAGACGAAGCTCTGGGTCATGTGCATGGGTTTATATAGGTCCCTCGATCCATTTAGACTGAGCCCCATTGGCCAGATTGAACCCAACATCGAGAGACCTACCAATCGGGTGTGGTGGCTAACCAATCCAACCCACCCACAACACAGGAGGTCAGTCTCCAGGTCTCACCGCGACACGTGCCCTCTTTTAGGGAGGACACAATCTGTTCTCTGAAGTTTCAGAAAGGAAACAATGTAAGAAATGGAAAATTAAAATTGGGAGCATGGTGATCACCTTATAGTCAGTTTGCTAGCTGCAGATCTGGGCTGTAACCCTAAACTCATTTACTCAGGGATAAATCCCATTGAGCTAAGTGGGACTTAGGTCCGACTATTTAAGACTGTGCTGTTAGTCCTTCCTCTTACAAGCTATGCCTCATCCCATGAATGACATTCACAGAGGCATGACAAAGGCAAGCACATATGCCCCTTTTGAAGAAATGTAAGAAGGGAACTAATTCCTGCAAGCAATTCAGCGGCATTCCTTCGGGGGGAAAGGAACGGTGCCATCCATTCAAACCACAAAATCATTAGCCTTCCCTGTTTGTCATGAGTTTCTGAATTATGTTTTCAATAGGCCTCTCACTGTCTCCCCTACACATTCATTAAGTCAACTAAGCACTCGCCTTTCTTTTCAGAATGAGAGGAATCACCAAACAGCTGAATTGAAGAAGTTATACATGCCTGACAGCACAGCTTTTTATGCTTACAAAGAATGTACATATCGCACGGAATGAAAATAAACATTGTTTTTCTAAGCATTGGAAAAACAAGCCCAGAACTCGAGCCTTTGAGAATAAATTAGCAGGCTTTTAGTCTCAGGACTGGTTTCCAGCATGGGAGACACAATTTTGGTCTGTTCCTATTCACTTTGCAAGGGACTCTGCGCATGTAGGTCTTGTATCTCCCCCCCCCCCTTTTAAAGAAAAAACAGCTAGCTCTATGAATCCGGTACCCACATCCTCAAACAGTTCCCCTAAACCACAGATCAACACGTAGGTATGTGTGGGAAATCCTCCCTTCTGCTGGAGAAATTTCAGTAGTTTCATTTATTTTCTCTCTCCATCTGTTTTAATATGATCACTTATATTCCACCTTTTGGCCTTCAATGGGATCCTTAAGGGAGCCAACATCCACACGCAATACAATTATGGCATAAAACGGGGGGAGAACACCCAAGCAATGTCTTAGCTAAATCAAACACATTTTGATTTTTCATTGTTAAAAAAGGGCTTAACCATTTGCCTTATAGACATAAGAGACGGGCCCATCAAAACCCTTTTCGCTTCTCTCTATCTCGACTAGAGGAGATGTCAAGTGACTGGGAAATGGTAATTCTGACTGTAAAGAAACAGAAGGTACATTCTTTCACCTTTGGTGGACGTGCCCAAGGATTAAGGCGTTCTGGGAGACGATATATAATGAAATGAAAAAGGTATTTAAATATACTTTCCTGAAGAAACCAGAGGCCTTTCTCCTGGGCATGGTCGGCCAATTGGTGCCAAAAAAGGATAGAACTTTCTTTATGTATGCAACAACAGCAGCAAGACTACTCATCGCGAAGTATTGGAAGACCCAGGAGCTACCCACACTGGAAGAATGGCAGATGAAAGTGATGGACTACATGGAACTGGCAGAAATGACTGGCAGAATTCGTGACCAGGGAGAAGAGTTGGTGGAGGAAGACTGGAAGAAATTTAAAGACTACTTGCAGAAGCACTGTAAAATTAAGGAATGTTAAAATGGTGTCTGATTTAAAAGAAGGGGTATTGGTTAAAAGACTTTTAAGAAAATGTAAATGGGGATTGATAAAGGATAAATGCTAGAGGGTAAGGATTTGCTGAATTTAATATTTGAACTGGAATACAAAATGGGAGGTGTGAGGAGGTCAAGAAACTAGTGAATGAAGTATAAGAGATGAAAATATTAACCTATTTTCTGTTTTGCTTTTTTGGTTGTTCATTTTTTCCCCTTTCTTTTCTTTCTTCTTTTCTTCCTTTCTTCTGCTAATTGTTGTTTACTGTGTATTTTTTATATGTTTTGTTTTTGTATGTTTTTACTCTTGAAGTTCTTCTTATGTTTAAATTTTGAAACTTTTTATTGTCTGTGAAACTTTAATAAACATTATTTTATTTTTTTAAAAAAGGAAATGGTAATTCTGATGAGAAGTAGGCAGTTTCATTTATGGGGGGACGGGACACTATTTTGCCCAATGAACCCCTCAAACCTCAATGTCAGCACTTTATTCTAAACCCCAAAGATCAGAGATTTAGTAATCTTTAAGTCCTTGATGCAGAGACACATTTCACTTGAGCTGAGAATCACGGACACATAAATCTTCATTTAGCCTGACACTTTTTATAGTGAGATTCTCAGAAGTGTTTACTGGGAGTGAATGAGAGGAGAAGAACATAGCCACATTCTTTGACCATTATCATTACACTTTTCCAAACCGGCCTTTATAAACTGAGGGGATGGTATAGAGATGATCAAAATGGAATGAAGGGAATGAAATGCAATTGTTCTCTAAATAGAAATGACTCTCGTTTTCGCCGTATTCCCATTCCAGTTTTCTTCCTTCCTTTGTAAATATATCATTTGTCTCACTATTAATTCTTAGCGATGAAATGAGATTTCTCATGAAGACATTCATTGGGCATAGTAAAAAATTTATGGGGTGTACATGCTTAAGAACAATGCCTTTTGTAGTAGTACAACAGCTACTCAGAGAGGTTCAAAGAACTAATACCCAGGGAGAGAGAATGGCTTTTGAGCTCACCTGCCTTTAAGCATTTGCTTCCAAAATTTAGAAAAGATGCCTGTTTCCCCTTAAAAAAATATAATTACCTTATTGCTTCATGAAGATGTTTAACATTCAAAAAAGAGATGTTACGCAGAAGATGCAGGAATACTCCCCTCATTCCCTCCCACTGTTGAGAAGACCCAGAGGCTGAAATGAGGATCATTAAAGAAAAGCAGTTTAGGTGGGCAGGATGAATTTGAGAAAAAGCTGGGATGCAAAAGGAATGGGCAGCTTCACCTCCCACCATTTTCCCTGTTCAAAGGGCAGCCTTCAGTCACTGATCTTAAGGTGTGTGTTTTTTAAGATAATACAGTGGTGCCTCGCAAGACGAAAAGAATTCGTTCCGCGAGTCTTTTCGTCTTGCGATGTTTTTCGTCTTCCGAAGCACGGTCCGTCGCAACTGCGCCTCTTCAAGCGGCTTTAAAAATAAAGCGCAAGACGTTTTTGTCTTGCGAAGCAAGCCCATAGGGAAATTCGTCTAGCGAAGCAACGCAAAAACGCAAAACCCTTTCGTCTAGCGAGTTTTTCGCCTTGCGAGGCATTCGTCTTGCGGGGCACCACTGTAATAATAATAAAGCCCCAATAAATTAGTAAACCCCTTTTGTTTGTCCTGTATAAAGACTAGCTTGGCCTGAAGGCTTGCTAATTGTGCATCACATTGCATATTATTTTAATCACTCCTTTAGCATTGCTGTTACAACTGATTTCCAATATTTTGCTGTGGGTTTTTCCCCCCTGGTCTGGGTATTTGGCTCTCAGTTAACTCTTAATCTTGTTCCATTGCACATAACCTCTCCAAAGCGTACACAATGTCAAAACATTGCTGGGCAGCCAATATTCTGAGCACTAATTAAAAAGAACTTTGTGGAAGAAAAAGTCAAAAATGAGTTCCTGGATGCCCTAGTGCATTCCCCTTGATGCTTCATGTCAGGTCTTTTCAAATTATTGCGGTGTGCTTTTTGGAAAAGGAACCAGTGCTAATTGTGTTTATAGCTCTCATTTTGGTCCTAACCATGGGAAATTAACGTGCTCAAATGCACTATAAAAAGTTATACTAATATTATGGTGCAATTGACAGCCAGCTCTGTATTCCAGTACCATCAAAATGGTACTTCAAAAGAAAACTTGTGCATTGTAACAAAAACACCAATTATAATTTATTTAGCTCATTAAGAGTTCAAAGGGCTTCACATACTTTATCTTGTTGGCATCTTTGCCAGAGTCTTTTTGTCTCTGAAAGACTGGCTTGCCTAAGTTGACAGCAAATAGAACTATAATACAGTGGTACCTCAGGTTACATACGCTTCAGGTTACATACGCTTCAGGTTACAGACTCCGCTAACCCAGAAATAGTGCTTCAGGTGAAGAACTTTGCTTCAGGATGAGAACAGAAATTGTGCTCCGGCAGCGTGGCAGCAGCAGGAGGCCCCATTAGCTAAAGTGGTGCTTCAGGTTAAGAACAGTTTCAAGTTAAGAACAGACCTCCAGAACGAATTAAGTACTTAACCTGAGGTACCCATCTAATACTTGAAAGGCACACAGCCTAACCACCAAAACTCACCTCAACGGCACCCTCCACTTACCTGAGACATTGTCTGTGGCTTTTTTGGACATGTCTCCAACTCTCTCATAGGTCTGTACCATGTTGAAATGCATGGGTTCACTCTTTGTCATCTTCAGTGAAAATGGGTTTCAGATAGCACAGCTAAGAACTAGCTGAGCTGCAAACCAGTCAAGGCAGACAATATGGTGCTAGCGTGATAATGATCTGACTTGGTGCAAGAAAATTCATTAGAGCCTTCGCCATCAAGTCATCAATGGTCTTGAATTGGTAAGGACAGGAGCAAACCCAGCAAATTTTGCTACGCAGTTCACCAACTGCCGTGTGCATACAAATGAACACAACGCACAAAAATACATTACATTACTGAAAATTATTTGCAAAAATGTGTACATAAGTCAAAAGTGCGCGTAAAAATGTGTTTATTAGGAGAAATTTGCAACAAAGCACTGATGAATTTCCATGAGGATTTTTTAAAAAAGTAACAATAATCACAAATTGCTGCAAAATTTGTAGAACTGAATTTAAGATAGGAAGAATCAGAAACCAGGAGAGCCAAAATGGACAGCTCCTTCCATACCTACCACGTGAGAATCTGTCACCAGAATAAGGGGGTTGTCTAATAGTAATATATTAAATATATATCGGATCAGTCTCATGACCCCTCTCCTCCAAACAAGAACCTGCTCAAGTGGAGAAGGCCTTGAGCGGCATTCCCCAACCTGGTGCCCTCAGGATATTCTTGGACTCCCAGCTCAAGGTCAGGGGTGGTGGAATTCAGAATCCAAAATATTTGGAGGACACCAGGTCGAGGAAGGCTTGCTTAGAAGAACACGAAAAATTAATGGATAGAGTGGGGTCCATTTGTTGCTCCATTTAGAACATCCCATTGAAATATTCCCACAGTCCTTACTCCTCCTAATGAATCGCGTTAGAAGGTTTGCTTATATGTCCACAAAAGGGAGATCTTTCATTAGATCTCATTATTGTTGCTACGTATACTTTAGTGTATACAGTGACGCAGATGGGAATAGTGGAAGGAGGCAATAATATCCAGCACTGTAAAAGGCCTTTTCAAGTTGTAGAATGTAAAGCCCCTGCCAAAATCCATAAACCATGGCTGTTTCTTCTGGACTAAAACAGCCCTGTTTATACAAGGTGCGATTAGAGAGTGGTACCATACACCGCAGTATAAACAGCTTCATAAATACCGGCTGTATTATTAGGATTAAACAAAGTAGACCATATGCAAATCAGCACATACTGTACTTTGATTCTGGGGAAGCGTACATCTGAGATAAAGGACCAAAATTGGTTGAAGAAAGAAAGAAAGAAAGAAAGAAAGAAAGAAAGAAAGAAAGAAAGAAAGAAAGAAAGAAAGAAAGAAAGAATCAGTTCTGGGGAAAGGTGCAGAAGGGAAGTGGGTGATATTTCTCTGAGGGCCAGAAAGAAGACAGCTGTTCATCGCTGCCCAGTGTGCATTTGGAGTGAGGGGTAAAGATTTAAGCACACCAAGTTTTTCTCCCTGGATAGGTTAATATAAAAATCCCTCTCATCAGTGCCATGTTTCAGTTAATATTACAGCAACTAACTAAACATAACCTAAGTGCTTTATGGTGTTTGTAGAAGACTGAAAAATGACTTCTTCGCTGGCACTGTAGTACTTTATAGCCCTTTGTTTATTGCCTCTGGAGATGACTGAACACCGCACAATCCAGTTGATGGCTATTTTCCCACATAAACAGGATTCAGCAAGGGCTAGCAATAGATATTGCGAAACCCAGTATGTTGCTGAAATCACTTAGATCTTAAAGGGAAGATTAATGGCTCTAACTTAGTCATGTTCATCAATTTCGGTGGATCTACTTTGAGCAAAATTTCACTAAAAGCAAAGATTTCTATGGAGTCTGTGCCAAATCCAGATGGAAAGCACAACAACATGGCTGAATCCAAATTGTGTGCAAATCTCTGACTGGATTTCTATGTAAGGAACATGTCTCCTTCCTTTTGCAGCCCCTGCTCTGGAGGATGAGGGTACCCTCTAATACATTGGTGGAATACAAGAGGAAGGGGAATACACAAAAATCCCCTTATCCCCTCTTCTGCCAGTGGAATCCCCACTAGAGCCAATCCAAATCCAAAGTGTTGGACCAACGCATTATGTATATAGTTCTATCCTAAGTGTTTCACATGTATTATCTCAGGAATATTTGCAACACAAGTC
Organism: Podarcis liolepis; assembly: GCF_965112155.1. Classification (NCBI taxonomy): domain Eukaryota; kingdom Metazoa; phylum Chordata; class Lepidosauria; order Squamata; family Lacertidae; genus Podarcis; species Podarcis liolepis. The sequence goes on from NC_139556.1 coordinate 6,713,082, forward strand.
AAGCATTGGCCCAATACACCTGAGAACTAATTTCTCCATGTTGGCGACTGGTATGCTTGAAAACACACACACACACACACACACACACACACACACACACACACACACACACACCTTGCATGTAGAAAACTAGTAGACAGATTCTTTTATAGGAAGATTGTCATTTCATTTTCAATCCAGAATGTGAGTCAAGAACAGAACTCAAAATCTCTGTTTCCTTTAATCACATGCCAGATAGATTCAGAATCCCTTTAGAAGTGGCAGACCAGGGACCATGAGGGAGCCATGCTTGCTTGCTTCCCAATTGTGCAGCAAAATGAGTAAGATGATGATCCACACATCTTCCCATCCCTGAAGGAAATGGTGAGCCTTTCCTAGAAAGGTTAAAGGTAAAGGGACCCCTGACAGTTAGGTCCAGTTCCGGACGACTCTGGAGTTGTGGTGCTCATCTTGCTTTATTGGCCGAGGGAGCCGGTGTACAGCTTCTGGGTCACATGACCAACATGACTATGCTGCTTCTGGAAAATCAGAGCAGTGCACGGAAATGCCGTTTACCTTCCCGCCGGAGCGGTACCTATTTATCTACTTGCACTTGACGTGCTTGCGAACTGCTAGGTTGGCAGGCGCTGGGACTGAGCAATGGGAGCTCACCCCGTCGCGGGGATTCAAACCCCCGACCTTCTGATCAGCAAGCCCTAGGCTCTGTGGTTTAAACCACAGCACCACCCGCGTCCCAAGGTTAGAAAGATTAGCTAAGTGATATTAGTTGGGGGGGGGGTGTACTCTGCTTGCCTTGATTCAGATTAGGACTGAATCAAGTAGAGAAGAAACAGAAAAAGCCCAACATATTGTTGTTTTCGTCTTATTGCTGCCCCCTGAATCACCAACACCCTTGGCCTGGTGCTCGTCCAGGATGCTTCCAAACTGTCACTACTTTTAGGTGGCATTCAGTCACATCCCAGCAAGTTCAGGTTGAACAATTACAGGTGATTGGAAGGACTTGAGCAGCAAAGCCATTTCCTCAGAAGATCCGACTTTTTGAGACAAGGCAAGTGGCAGGAAAATGTGCTGCAAAGTGGGAGGGTGCCTGCTTTGATGCAATGTCATCTAACTTACCCACAAGCAAATAAGAAGAAATGCACATTAAACAGTAAGCATGGTCTAATCTCCCTCCAAATAAGCCTGAATGAATGCTCAGTAAGCAAGCAAGTGTTCCCCTTTCCCTGTATTCCAGGTTTCAGGGAGGGTAAGGAAGGATAAACAGAGGAGGAAGAGTGAGAAATAGAAATAGGAAAGAAGGAGTCCAGCCTCTGGCTTGGCCTTCCTGTTCCTCTCCTGCCATCAATGAAGCAGCATCAGCAGCCAATAGTGGGGTCCCAGCCAGCCAGGAAGAGAAAACTTCTCCAGCTTGGATTTAAATCTGAGCCGGAGAAGAACTGGGAATTGTGTGATGCTCATTTCACTTGTAAGGCAAACATAATAAATTTCTGCGGATTGTAATCCAAGGCAAGGAATTATGAAGCTCAGCCATATCCCTAGAGTTCATCTCCTGCCGTTAAAACCTTGGCCAGTTGATTTCTCTGGATCAAGCATAACAGCAGGCCAGGAGAAGCTGGCTTTCTTGTTTTACTGTTTTGATCAGATGACAGCCCTTGGTAGTTGTTGAAAACACCCTAATGGCTGCCTTTTGCTTACGTTACTCTATAAATCACCACATATACTGATGAGAACAGCATCAATTTAAACAGGAAATTCACAAATTAAGTTTTGCTTAGGGTGGGTTGTCTTTTTTAAAAATAAATGAATGGGTGGGGCAGAGATGACTCTCACATGGATCCAAGAGCCTTGTCTGCAACCCGTATTGTTGAAGAGCATGCAGCAGAAGGCTTTGCATTTCTCATGCAAGCAATAAATCTTTCCCTTTCTCGAAATCTATGTTTTCTCTAATGTTGAAAGGTGTAGTCAAGAGAAAACCTGCATTCTGCAACCTTCCCTTGCTTAGCCGGAGGAATTATATCCTGATCTCTTTCCTGATGCAAAATGTTAACCTTTGCCAAGTACATTATATAGTAATTAAAGGCAGGCCTAGATCCTTTATCAATCAAGATTTCAAAAGATATTATAGAGGACAGATGCTATTTCAAGCTAAGATGAAAGCTTTGCATTATCGTGGTCACAATTTATGCGCTCTAAGGTTCTATAAGCACAGTTAAACACAAGGAGGCTTTTTTAAAAAAGAAAAAGAAAAAGTGGAGTTGTTTGAAAAAGGAGAACTTGTTCCCTGCTTGCAATTAGTAGGTGAAAAGCCAGCAAAAGAATTTCACCAGTGCATGCCTCTTTGAAAAGGGACCTTACATGTGCACTTGATAGGTCCAGAAGTGAATTGAAGCGTCCCTCAGAGAGGATGAAGAGTAGCTGCCATTGAAAAATGATCATTATTTCTCTAGGGACTGAATTGCTCTTAAAACTTACTTAAAAACTGAATGACAAATAGGAAGCAGCAGTCAGAAATCCAGATTTAAGAGAAGAAAAACAAGCAACTCAGACTGCATGACCTTTTAATTTAAACCAAAAATAAACGAAGGACAAAAGAATACTCTTCAGCTACAAAACAAACTTTGGTTTTTGAAAAAAAAAAGAAAAAAGAAACCAGTTGGTTACAATGTTCTGAAAGAAAGTGGTAATCCTTGCATTTCTAGCTATTTAATTAATAAAATACCATGGAAAGTGACTCTAGAAAAGGAACTTTCATTTAATTACTGGCTTTTCAGAAGAGTTGACAGTGTTATGTAGCCCAGTTTTTATAACTGCTTCTTAAACATGGCATTTGCCTTCATTCTAATGACCTCCAGACCGGGGGGCAATTTCTGCAGGGAGGCCATAGTGATGTTTTTAAAATCCCTTATATAATTGAAAGTTTCATTGGCTCGTTTGTTGTAAAATAATGGTCATGGACACAACAAAAGAACTTTATTTCTTACTGTGCAGCCCTATGCATGTCTACTAAGGTGTAAACTCCATTGAGTTTAATGGGACTTACTCCCAGGTAAGGGAGCACACAATGACTGTTATCTGCTAAGGCAATCAAAGCCACTACAGTTATAAGATCTGAGAGAGTGTTGTGTAAGAAGAGAAGTTTGTTTGAATTCTGGTTTAGAGAAAATGAGCTACAGAACACACGAGAGCTATGAAGAACTTTGGGTTTTCTCTGTGCTCTGGAAACTTCCAGGCGGGATTGATTGTTGCAACATGTTCCACAAAGGGCTGCCCACGAAGAAGATCCAGAACTTACAATTCCCATCATCCCTGACCATTGGTCCTGCTAGCTAGGGATGATGGGAGTTGTAGTTCAGAAACAACTAGAGGCCCAAGTTTGGAAAACTCTGCTCTATAGCATCGTCCCCGAACTCTCACTGCTCAGTGTAGCGGGAACATTGAGAGCAGGGAAAACCAGTGTGACCCTGCTCTGCCCCCGAATGTGTTTTCAGCCAAAAATATTTCCAACCATTTGAAAATGGTTTGAATCGGTTGTGGCATACATATCTCATGCCTGGAAAGATGCCTTTTGTTATACAGCCAGCATAGTGGATAGATGTGACTGAAAGGATGTTTTTTTTGTTTTGTTTTGTTTTTTTTAAACCAATTTTTAAATTTATTTTTATCATTGTATGAAAACACTTGTGTAATGTTACATGGTAACATTACAATTATTCCTAATGGATTTTACCAGCACCAGAATAAGTGCTACCATGGACTCGGGTAATGTGCTAGCAAGTGAAACATCTCATGTCTGCAGCAAAAGCAGATGCTCATACACACTGTGATGCTCATCTGGGAAAAGGGATGGAGGTGGCGCTGTGGTCTAAACCACTGAGCCGCTTGAAGGTCGACAGTTCGAATCCCTGCGACGGGGTGAGCTCCCGTTGTTCTGTCCCGGCTCCTGCCAACCTAGCAATCTGAAAGCACACCAAAAGTGCAAGTAGATAAATAGGTACCGCTGTGGTGGGAAGGTAAACGGCATTTCCATGTGCTCTAGTTTCCATCAAGGGTGTTCTGTTGCACCAGAAGCAGTTTAGTTCTGCTGGCCACATGACCTTGGAAAGATGTCTGTGGACAAACGTCAGCTCTCTCGGCCTGAAAGCAAGATGAGCGCCGCAACCCCATAGTCGCCTTTGACTGGACTTAAGTGTCCAGGGGTTCTTTACCTTTTTTTAAAAAAAACCTACCTTATCTGGGCCTCATATGTATCTGCTGATGTGGCTGGGAAAACACTCTTTGCATGAAACACATAGCATATATTGGTCAATATACTTGACACCACCCTCACTTTTCCCGTTGTTCTAATTTTGTTTTCCACTTCTGTTTTATATTTAAACAAGGGTGTTGTGACTCCTTGATGTATTTATCATGGCATAATGCCACAATAGGCATTTTAGTTTTTAATGAATCACATTACTCTTTGGTCTTTTGTTATTAACAGACTGACACAGCTACACCTCTGTAATTTGTTCTGTTCTTAATTGTTGATGTTCATATTCCTCTGTCCTTTGTAAAAAAAAAAAAAACAACAAAAAACTTATTGATATCATGACTTTGCCAGGAACATCTCTCCAGGAATGTGTTCAGCCACACCAGTGCTTGAAATGGTGGCAAGGCTTTTTTTGCTGAAGGAAACAAAGAAGAAAACCGTTCTCCCAACTCATAGATAACCCAACAATCGTTTTTTTAATTCACCTGCAGTCTTGGGGAGACATTTCCCCCTGGGACACCCATAAGCTTATGAAATTTGCCTGAACTGGAACAGTGTTAGCTCTGCTGCACACCAGAATGATTAAAAGCTATACCTAAAATGTAGTAGCTTTATATCAATACTCTATATTTCACACCATGTTTGTAAACCACACAGAGACAATTATTGTCTTATGTGCTCTGGGGAATATCTGTTTCATGGCTATAGTCAAGGCTGGCTCTATTTATGGTTTTGTACCACTGCTGTTGCTGCTTCTTGTTGCTGCTGCTAAAATCATTTTTATCCAACTTTGTTTGTAGATCCTTCCTGACCATGTTCCTGTTGCCTACATTAGCAGAACAGCTTTCTGCAGGATCCACACAGGAACAGCCACAGTGAAGCTCAAGTAACATAACAATTGGCCCACATTGAATTGCTATTGAAAGGCAAAGAACAGCTCTTTCAGGCTGTGGCTTTCCATGAATAGAAGCCCTGCCCCATGTCTGTCTTCTGGATCATGGTCTTAGGCTCTGTTCCAACCATTTACTCATCAAGCCACACTCTTTCAAATGGGACCATGTGCTATCAGTGACAACTCCTGCCCTGTTTGTCATCCATGCAGCTTTCAAATGTTCAAAAACATTTCAGATGTTTAAAGCCCACATGTTCACATTCGTAGAGCAAAGCTGTCTAAACGCCTGGTGCCATAAGCCTTAGATTACAAGACCTTTCAAGGAGCTATTCTATCCATCTAGCATCTTCCCTCGCAGATCAGCGCAGACAGCCCAGACCGCAGTGGGCCACATACTTTCAAAAGATGCTTGCGGAGCAAATAGCTCCAGACGACTCACTGTGGTACCCATTAACATAATGTTCAAGGTCCACATCAGTTAGCGGGTCTTGCTTGACAGCTCCCCCTTGTGAGGTTCAGAAGTGCCATTATCCGCATTTTCCACCAAGGCGAGTCATAAGTGGTTTCGCTAAAGGTCATACAAGAAGATTGCTAGCAAAGAAGGTAATTGGAAATTTGTTCTCCATACCCCCAGGCTGAAAACGTAGCTATTAGTCTCTTCCTCCACCTGTCAGTTTGTTCTACCAAAGGTATGGGTGAAACCCATGCCTTTGTTTCTATAGATATTTATGCCTTTCCATGTACTGGCAATGAATATTTGGGACATCTACAAAGCAATATCATACATTGTCTATATGGGTGTAAGGCCCAGTGAGCTCAATTTATTCCCAAGTAAATGCGGGTGGTGCTGTGGGTTAAACCACAGAGCCTAGGACTTGCTAATCAGAAGGTTGGCGGTTCGAATCCCTGCGACGGGATGAGCTCCTGTTGCTCGGTCCCTGCTCCTGCCAACCTAGCAGTTCGAAAGCACATCAAAGTGCAAGTAGATAAATAGGTACCGCTCCGGCGGGAAGGTAAATGGCATTTCCGTGCACTGCTGTGGTTCGCCAGAAGTGGCTTAGTCATGCTGGCCACATGACCCAGAAGCTGTACGCCGGCTCCCTCGGCCAATAAAGCAAGATGAGTGCCGCAACCCCAGAGTCGGCCACAACTGGACCTTTACCTTTTCAAATGTGTGTGAGACTTCCACTTTAGTTGCAAAAATGGAGCTGAATTGCTTTTGAACATCACTGCATACCACCCAGAGCTGGCTTAGTTGTGATTCAGGCCTGCCATTTAAACATACAAGTCTCTACACAGTATAATACAGAGCTAGCAGTGAAAATCTAGGCATGAGCTCAGTGAGACTAATTTCTTCTAATGGTATATAGGGTTGCAGCCTTAGCATTGTATCCAAATAAGTTCTACTCAGCGTAGACCCATTGAAATGAATGGACCTAAGGATGTCGTGTCCAGGGAATCTAGCCTGAGTATGGCTAACATGGACTACAACCCATAGTCTTTGCTTAAAACCACATTTACATAATAGTAATAAGACCTGTAATCATTCATTTGCTTTTTGCTTTCTTTGTACTCTTCATTGTTGTAATTTTGGAAATGGCCTCGAAATTGACGATAAACAGTGTAGTGTATAGAGGAGTACAATAAATAAAATGAACTGTTACAATAGTTTCAGGGATGAACAGCTGCTAAAGCAAGCTGTGCATCATCTTACAAGTTCAGTAACTGCAGATCCAATGTGAATTTTCTTAAGGCTGCTGCCTGTTTGTGCCACATCTGCCACACTGACTATGGCATTTTCACATCAGGGATGGAAAATTAGGGGTATTTGCAGCATCCTTAATGTAGCGTTCTTTAAACATCTCATTACTGCACTTAAGAATTAGTACCTTCAGTACTTTCACATTACATTCAATGTACACTGTGCCAAATGCTATGCAAGTTTTGCTATATGCTAAATATTATGGCTTCTGGTTCATTAACATGTTTTCTGTGAATTTAAAAGCTAGAGAAGGAAATTACGGCCTCCATCTCTAGAGACAATGGAGCCAACAAAGAACTACAAAGATTAATTCTAGCCAGAAGTCTTTCACCTTCACAAGAATATGCATCAAGTTCAGTGAGTTGAGTGACAACATGCTTAATGTATTGTAACGAGAGGCTAATTTTTCAAAAATTATATTTGGAGCATGAGGTCAAAGCAGCAGAGCAATGTCAATGAAAATGCCACAATGGTGACATCACATCCAGAATACTAAAGATTACCACCTACTGACATCCCTAAGGCAGAGACTGAAGAGTAAACTTCACAGATTTAGTACCAAGTTCATGTTACAGAATGCAACCATATGTCGGAAATTCAGAATATTGTCAATGGAGAACCAATATATACAGAGCACTAGAGCTTCATCTGACAGACAAGATGCAAATAATTATACTTCATATTCTTATACACACTTTGCTAACAAATAACCTCTTGGAAGGCAAAATAGATTCCCCCCTGAATCTATAAAGAACACTTAAACAGGCATATTTCCCCCCTCTTAAGTCTTACAAGAATGTATTTCTTAGAAACAGAGTGAGAAAGAAAAATGTAATTGACTTTAATTGCTCTAAGCTTAGCATGAAGCTTATTGTTTACCTGAAAAAGCAAAGATAATTATTTGTGGCCAAAAAACTGCTGACAGTAAATTAAATGCATGCATATTCCAAGTACCTAAGGGGACAAAGAATTACTCTATTCTCTCTCTCTCTCTCACGCACACACACAAATACTTGACCTAGGGATTACATTCAAAAATTGGGGTCAAATGTGCACCAGCTGAGTTAATTTATAAAGGCCTTGTTTGTCAGAAGGTAGAGTAAGAAATCCAAGAAACCAATAAAAAGGAAAGAAACTCATCTTGGAAAAATCCCAGAGTGGTTACAATAGCTTCAGGTGTAAACAACAGCTGCTAAAGCAAGATAGAACACCACTTCTTTGACCTACGAACGCAACTTAAATGGGAAATGGAATAAACACATTTTAGATCATTTTGGGCTCACTTAAAAACTCTAGTGTGAAATTTCTTAATGAAACCGAAATGTAATGGGTTTTACATGCCATTACTGCAGTTGCCAAAGATGTTCTCTGACAGCTGTTTTTGCTGCTGCTTGTGAACAGTCAATCAAGACACATGTACAAGGGGCGGGGGGGGGGGATGATGAGAATTTCCAAATGGACATGTTACTGCAGAAATAAATTTCTGTTACAGCATCAACAAGTAACCCAATGTGCTATCCTCAAAACGCCTATATTTTGCAGTGCAAGCCTGAAACTTAGAACTCTTCATGGGCAGTTGCTACAGTCATCCTATGTGAGCTTTGAGCTCAAATTGGCCCTTTGTGTAAATACGCTTTGCATCCATCTTGTGATGAGGCTGCTCAGCACCTCAATGCAAACTGTAGAAGGCCCCATGCCTCAATGCAGAGGAGAACTGAGATGTTGACCTTTCTTCCCACATGACACACGGAAACAGCTACTGATCATTTGAGTTCAGCAAAGAGTGCTTAGGGTGAGTTGCAAGGACACATGTATATAGAAACATTTGCTGTGACAGGAGAAAACCACTTCATTGATTCACAAGACCCAGGAGGCTTATCTGACTTAAATAGCCCTTTAAATCAGGCTTCCTCAAACTCAGCCCTCCAGGTGTTTTTGGCCTACAACTCCCATGATCCCTAGCTAGCAGGACCAGTGGTCAGGGATGATGGGAACTGTAGTCTCAAAACATCTGGAGGGCCAAGGTTGAGGAAGCCTGCTTTAAATGTTCAGGGTGATGAAGATGAAAATGTTTCAGGACATCCAATTGAGGACAGCACAGAATAGGGCAACACCTGCAATGGGCAAAGAGGCAGCTAAAAGTTCACTGGAAAAATGCACTCGTGGATGTTCTATGTTTTTGATAATATTTTATTTTCTTGCCAATTGTGCTGTTTTGAATGTGCATTTTATATTTGGCTTCCTTCAGTAATATTTTTTTTTTTTAAACTTTGCAATGTTAAATGTGCATTCTGCAGTTGACCTCATTTACTTTGTTTTTAATTTGAGTTTATTAAAAGATTTTCATGGTTAACAAAGGTACATAAGTTTATCTCCTTTGTAATGTTTTATTTTGAAATCTTTAATCTTTTAGTTTCCTGATATTTATGCTGCTTTGAATGTATAATTTATATTTGACTTTTGTCTGCCATGTCTTATTCTGGATTGTTTTATCTGATGGTTTAATGTGGGTTGCAAACTGCTTTCAGATCCCCCCCCCCTTAATAATATAAATCAGTATCAAAATGAATCATAATGAATTCATTTCCCACCTTTCTTCCTGCGCAGAACTCAATGTGGTGTGCAAATGGATCCATGATGCATAAGTATTGAAGTACTGACCAAGCCTAATTGACAAAGAGGAGGTAAAATATCTAGATATTGTAACTGATTTTACTACAGAGTAATTAGTCATGGAACTGTTCTGGACTTAGACCAAATGGTCAACTGTCTCCACGGTGCCATAACATTCAACCACCTGGGCTGTGAGACCTGGAAGTCCTGCTCCCTGCCTTGCAGGCCTTTTCCCACCTGACCTTGACTGTCTCCAGCTACAAAAACTGAGGCCGCTGAAGAGGCCAGAGGCCAGAGGCCAAGCTTGTATCCCACCCCCCAGGAGGGGTCTCCTTGAGTTCACTGCTGTGTGGGTTTTTTCCAACCACGTTGCAAACAACAGGAAGTCTTGGGCCTCAGTTCCATCTCTACTTCCTCCAATCTTCAGCCCCACCTCAGTTTAATTTGAACCACACAACCCCTGGTGATCTGAGACATTTGGTGAACCGTTTCATTTGGAAGACTTTGAATCCTGCCATCTCATCAGTAAAATAAGTTATATTTCTTATGCACTCATCATCATTAGCCATATGGATAATTATCGTAAGCCTTTACAATTTGGGGGATATTATGAGAAAATGGGAGACAAAGGCCAATGAGGTTTGGTGAGGCTTTGTGGGAGGCAGATGTGACCGACAGAGTCTAGCAATGAAGCCGAGCTCTCCTCCTTATTAAATGGCACTATGGTATGTCCTCAATCACGATGCAACAAATTGATTTCCAAATGCCGTTACAATGATTCTTTGGAAATGCATGCTCCAAACTGCGGTGCTCCACGCTTGCCAGTTAATCAGAACGAGACCCTTTGATCCCGATGTTCCTTCTCTCAAACGCAGCAAATAACGAACCTGTCATATGAGCCCGTAGCCTGATCGGTAAAGCCGCAAGACCATTCCATATGTTTCTGGCATACCCCAGAGATAGTTATGATGAATGGCTTTTTTACAGCATTATTGAAGCCAGACTTCATTTTGTCAAATCCACAGCAGACATCGTAGATTTTCTTTTGTGTGAGCAGTATCAATTAAACTCCTTATGTTCCTCATCAGCTATAATTTTATCAAAACTCATTGTATTTTTCCAAGTTACTCTGCAGTTGGTGCCCACAAATCCTACTGCAGACGGTAAGTGAGAGAAGAGACTGCCTCTTTCCAAGACTTTCCAAGGTCCTTGTGTACTTCTTAATTTGAACCACCAAGTTAAACGTATAAAAAAATGACTGTGAAGCTCTTTGACACTCAAGCCGTAGCTTGAAACAGAGGAGAGTTAGTTTGTACTTAAACAGTTTCAGTTGTCTGTTTTCAATCCTGGAACTAGGCAACACCATGGAGTTAGGAGGCTTATCTCATACTGCCAGACACATGGTGCAACATCATCATGTATAACATCTCTTTGTAAGAACCAAATTGCAAGTTGCGTTGACTGCACAACAGGTAAATAGGCTCCCTCACCCGTTAATGAATTTCTGGCATTGCAGAGTCTTATCTGGAAGGGAGGGGGGGACTTATTTACATCAGTGGGAATCTCCCCCCTGCAAGGTTCCTAACCAAGTACGAGATGGTGATTTATGGTCCAATCACAGCAGGGGGAGTGAAAGGCAATATTCTGCTCTGTGCAGCCTTCACAGGAAGAACCGCCACCCTCTGTGCTGGCAATTAATTAAAGAAAAGGAGAATGCACAGTTGCATGCTATATACTAAGCAAGCGTCTAGTGTGACCCCTTCATTTCCTTGCCTATCACAGCGAGTAAGCAGGGAAGTGGAGCGGCACTGGGAAAATTCTGAGCATGGTGACACTGAGTTGTAGTCAACCAAGTCAGAGCAGCAGGCCCAATGAAATCAATGGACTTGGCTACCTGGGATCTACTCTGAGTATGACTTGGCTGGATACAACCCAATGGTAGGGCTCAACTCAGCTATCTCTTGAAATCAACCATTAGCACTTGGCTTGGACCTGGAGGCAAAGCACTCTGGGTAGTGGATGGGGCACACAGGAGATCCATGTACAGATGTGGAAGCTATGGTCAATCCCTGCTTCTGGGCTGTATGATTGTAGAGGTTGAAATATACATTTGTTGCATATGCAACATTATTCTTAGAATTATTCCCCATCATTGCCAGGGGCCAGAAAGTTGCTTGGGTGAAGCCAGCTTCAGCCAGCAGGTCACCAGCTCACAATTAGCAGACAATTAAGGAAGGACTCAGGTCGAAGGTGGAGTTTTTCTACAACCAGTTTTGCACAGTTCATGACAACTGAGGTGTGCAGCTTTACACCTTCTGTTGCTCTGGTGTGATGCAGATTGATTAAAAATTGTGGAGACAAAACTCAAATTCTAACACTTGTGCTATATAACAAGGGGCACATTTTCTGGCCTTAAAACCTGTTTTAAAAAAGGTAAAGTACCCCTGACAGTTAAGTCCAGTTGCGAATGACTCTGGGGTTGCAGCACTCATCTCGCTTTACTGGCCGATGGAGCTGATGTTTGTCTGCAGACAGTTTTTCCGGGTCATGTGGCCAGCATGACTAAGCCGCTTCTGGTGCAACGGAACACCGAAACCAGAGCAGTGCATGGAAACACCGTTTACCTTCCCGCCAGAGCAGTACCTATTTATCTACTTGCACTTAGACGTGCTTTCGAACTGCTAGGTTGGGAGGAGCAGGGACCGAGCAAAGGGAGCTCACCCCATCACAGGGATTCGAACCACCAACCTTCCGATCGGCAAGCTTTAGGCTCAGTGGTTTACAAACCCCGTCTAAATAAGTTGTGTCATTGGGTGGAGGTGGAGAGATCTTGTTGACTGCCTAATCCTCCATGTATCACACCAGACTAGTGCACAGCCGTTCGGAAAAGCTACTGAAGATTCAAGATCGTACCCTAAGTGACTGTAGCATAACCTCAGAAAGTTACGAGGGTTTGGGGAGTGGAAATTGGTCATAACTTTGCAAAGCTCTCTCCCAGACCTTCTCCGGATTCGTATCTGCGAGGTTCTACTGTAATTCCCATTGTTCTCCCCGCTATGAAAACTGAGAAAAGGCAAATAAAACCCTCACACCTGCATTGTTGAATTGAGCTGTCTTTTGTGAGAAACCAGGGGGAGGACAGACGGCAGCTGTAAAGCTGGAAGCCTCCCCTTCAATTACACAATAAATTAAAGGAAACGCCAAAAAGGGGAGGCAGACAGCACTATTCAAGAGGCACACTTGAGACAAGACAATTCACGAATAAAGATGTTCGGTTCACATCTAAAGCAGGGGGGAACTTAACACCTAGGGAAAAGGAAGGAAGTCTTCAGATTCATTCCACCCACTATTACTTATTCCTTCAAAATTGCAGGTTTTGTGTTAAAAGGATTTTCTTTAAAACACACACACACACAGAGAGAGAGAAAGAGAGCAGTCTTAGTTGATCTCAGACAGGGTGGGGCAAGAATTGCAGCAGCTGAATACGTGATTACAGAAGCGCCAGGCAAACTATCCCACAAGCCATTGTAATGTCCCAGACAGTTATTTGCTCCTGGAAATATAACTATTATCCAAGACACCCTAAATTAATTCTGCCCACATTCTCATAGCGTTTCTTAGGTATTTTTAATATCTAGGATCATTTGGCTAAAACAAGATGTAGATTTGTGTGTGTGTGTGTGTGAATGGATGTTTGAAATTCAAGAAAGCAGATTAAGTCTGTCTTGATTCAAAGCTGTCAAGAAGGGCAAAAAGCAAGAATGGCGGTGGCTAGGAAGGTGCGGTTCAATGAGGAAAGATCAGAATGCATCCTGAAGCCCCTGGCGGATGGAAAGAAGAGTGGGCATACGCACATTTCCTTTGGCCTCCTCATTAACTTCAGTTCAAACCTCAAAACTGCCATTCTTCCTCTACTCCAGCCATTCTCAATTGCCAGCTGTTTTGCCACCATCCCTGAGGGTCATCTAGTCCAATCCCCTGCAATGCAGGTATAATAATAATATTATAATAATTTATTATTTATCGCCCGCCCATCTGGCTGGGTTTCCCCAACCACTCTGGACAGCTCCATCCCTTTCGGTGTGAGACAAGGTCTAAGAGCTACCTTTGAGAGAGGACACTGAGAGAGGACACTGCCTTTACTTTTCTCTTCCTTTTTCAGTTTCTGTTTTTATTTGGATTAGTTTCTTTTGTCTTATTGTATCAAGAAGAAGCTTTCATAAAATCATATCTATCTATCATCTATCTATCTACCGGTATCTATCTATCTATCTATCTATCTATCTATCTATCTATCTATCTATCATTATCTATCTATCTATCTATCTATCTATCTATCTATCTATCTATCTATCTAATCTATCATCTATCTAACATCTATCTATCCCAGAGTAGGTTTAAGAAGGATGGTTATGTTGGCTATCTACCGACACTGGAATTTCAGCTGTAAGACCAAGCAACACTCATTCACTCTGGTGAGCATTTATACATTTTTTGAACTTACTGTGCCTTCTTGCATGACTAAGGTTTCGGTGTACACAGACCCTAAATTCACAACATATTCTCACTCTACCTAAGCCCCCTCTTTTGTCAGATTCCTTGCCCCCAGCCAACGCACAGAGTATCTGTTTCCTATTTCTTGACACCAGAGTCCTTCTCACCATCTGACACACATCATAAGGTTTATGCATGCGCATTAGACGGAGTCACACTTCTCACATCACAGGTCTGATGATCACACTGTGCGGCATGTCATCCCGAACATGCAGCTGAATCAGCAACGCTTCCGCTAAAGGAAGCTTATCAAAGGATTTCATTCTTCAAACACAGGATGAGGATGCCGTGCATCACGAAAACTAATCTTTACAATGTTATGAGGAGTAATTTTCCTTATAATCCTTGTCAAGACAGAAGAATACAATGAGGTGTTAAGGGATATAAACAGGGCGATTTGGAGCATTTAGAGCAATACACAATATGATTTGAAGTTCTGCCTTGTTTTAGAGGTGAAAAACCTTGGAGTCAATTCTTTGGGAAGGTTTTGAGCACACAGCAAAGCAGCACCAAACACTGTATCTTCTCTAACTTTGAGTTTCTGATCAACCCATTGACCCCTTTCTTTACTTGACTAGAGAGTGGTCAAAGGGAGGAATATGTTTCACAGTGTTTCTGTGCCTTGAAGTAAAGCGATGTAATATACAGTGGTGCCTCGCAAGACGAAAAGAATCCGTTCTGTGATTCTCTTCGTCTAGCGGTTTTTTTGTCTTGCGAAGCAAGCCCATTGACGGATTAGCGGATTAGCGCTATTAGCGCTTTTAGCGGCTTATTGGCTTATTGGATCAGCTGATAAGCGGCTTAGCGGCTTAGAAAAAGGGGGGAAGGAAAAAAACCCCCGCAGGAACTCGCAAAACATTGTCGTCTTGCGAAGTAAGCCCATAAGAAATTCGTTTTGCGAAGCACCTCCAAAACGGAAAACTCTTTCGTCTAGCGAGTTTTCCGTCTTGCGAGGCATTCGTCTTGCGGGGCACCACTGTAATGTGAAAATAACATTGGGGGAAAGTTTCATACACCATAAAAACTGCTCACAAAGACCCAATTCAAATGCTAACAAAATAAGGATTTTATTTGTAAGAAGCAACCCAGTGTGCTTTGGCCTGCTGTTACTAAAGACCGCCTTCAAGGGTAAAAATGAATGAAAGAAAAAAAATCAGCCTACAGAGACCCCTGTTAACTGCATCTCACATTAACGGCAAATGGAGCTGATCTGCTTCTTCCAGGCTAACAGGTATAGCAGAGCATATTTATCATTTGGGCTCTTCGCTGCTCCAAATTTTGCAATATAGTTTCTTGGCACAGAAAAAAAAGGAACATTATAAAATAAGGTGGTTCTTTGCTGTGGAACAACAGCTTCTTCTTAAGCTGGCGAGATGGTGTGTTAAAGGAATCTGAAAGCAGAGAATATAAAAAGAACTGTATTATATAAAATAAAAAAATTTCTTCCAGTAGCACCTTAAAGACCAACTGAGTTAGTTCTAGGTATGAGCTTTCGTGTGCATGCACACTTCTTCAGATACCTGAAGTGTGCATGCACACGAAAGCTCATACCTAGAACTAACTCAGTTGGTCTTTAAGGTGTTACTGGAAGAATTTTTTTTATTTTGACTATGGCAGACCAACACGGCTACCTATCTGCAACTGTATTATATAACATACATGAAGCTACTAACAGCTACAGTTCTGAGCAGTAAGTTGTTGCAATACTTATTTCTTAGCACATCAGGAAAGAGGTAGCCCAAAGGTTGATCTGAGATGTGATACTGGGTGTTAAATTGCTTGGAGTTACCTAGGCTCAGCATGCCATTCGAACTGGGCTCTCAAGCACATTTGCAGCAGCAACATGGCAACACAGTACCCATCGCAACCATAACACAGCAAAGCTCTATGCCTGGCAGAGGGATGGCCAATGTGGCGCTCACAGGTGTTGCTGAATGGCAATTGTCACAATCCTCCTGACCATTAGCCAGGCTGGCTGGCACTGATGGGAGCTGGAGTTAAACAATCCCTTATTGGCCATCCCTGGTTTAGCAGATGAGAACACCATCAGTGAGAACATGAAGGTGTGATGATGTACAGGTAAAGAATTGCAGCCTGTTGGAAGACCCAAGATCTACCCACACTGGAAGAATGGCAGATGCAGCTGATAGAATATATGGAGTTGGCTGAAATGACCGGCAGAGTTCGAGACCTGGGAGAAGAGACGGTGGAAGAGGATTGGAAAAAATTTAAAGACTATTTACAAAAACATTATAAATTGTATGAATGTTAGGAGAATGCACGACTGAAAGAAACATGGCCGCAGTAAATTTATTGTAAGATATATGAGAATAAGTGATATCTAAGGAAATGATGAATTTTGAAGTAATATTATGTTCGAGTCAAGAAGCTTAATCCATGATAAAACCATGCAAAAGGTGGAACATAATATCTGAGATTTATACAACAAGAATGGAAGTAAGGTAACAAATTGCTGCATGTAACTATATGATTGAGAACGCAGGGAAGGGAGATGTGAGGAAGTCCAAAGACTATGAAAGTACGATCTGTGAACAACTTTTATCCTATCTGTATTTTCTTTCTTCTATCTTTTCTTTATTCTATAATTCCACTTTATACCTTTGTATGTTATATGGTGATGGTAATTTGTATGTTTGGTGCTTTAAAAATTGCAATAAATATCTTTTTTTTTTAAAAAAAAGAATTGCAGCCTGCTCAGCATCATGCTCAAATGGGGCCCATGGTAGGAACCAAGCGGGAAAACGAATAGCTCAGTAAGTTGCCACTTTGGACCATTGGCTGCAATATTCTCATGTGTTGCAAAGAGGTTTCTGTTTTGGAAAATCGAACACAAGGAATGTTACATACAGTAATTTATGGGCAGTTGCCACAACGAAGCAGAACAAGTGAAAAAGAATTGAAAACCCCATCTATATCCAACAGTGTTGTTAAGCCTTACTTTTCCCCCAACATGAGTGCAACACAATGAAGCATGACCAATTCATGCTGTTTACCAAAAAAAAAAAAAAAGTACAGTACTGTATTAGGAACATAGGAAAGAAAGAAATATCCCCAATGGGAAGCTTTGTAATCCCCAGTCATAGCCCAGCGCATCCCATTTATTCAATTCAGAAGCCAAAATAAATAAATCAAGAGTCAGATTGTCAATTGTTATAAATCTGTAACAGCTTTATCCCAAGTTGTGTCACTATTTTTAAAGCTATTCTTTATATTTAATGTTGTTCTAGTTATTCATGGTTCTACTATAATTGCTGCAAAACATTTTATGCTTTTCTGTTGCTGGCATATGTTTCAGTTTTCAGTAAAAGTCCCCCATTGAAAATATCAAGTTCTGGCTTAAATGAGAATAGTTTCTTTTATACAGTGGAAGCAGCAGGTAACCCTTGTGCTCTTTGTTAAACCAAACAAGTTACTTCTTATCAAAGTCTCCATGCAAATTGCTGACCAGCTTGCTCCGTCTTGTCTTCTTAGACTAGGCTATTGCAAAAGGCTGTCAAGGGACATGGAAGTGGATATACCCAGGTGCTTAACACCTAAATCATGGGTCAGCAACCTTTTTCAGCAGGGGGCTGGTCCACCATCCCTCAGACCATGTGGTTGGCCAGACTATATTGGGGGGGGGTGAACGAATTCCTATGCCCCACAAATAACCCAGAGATGCATTTTAAATACCCTATTTTTTGCACCATAACACTCACTTTTTTCTTCCTAGAAAGTAAGGGGAAATGTCTGTGCGTGTTATGGAGCGAATGCCTGCGGGTGGCGGGGGGGATCTGCTGCAGTCGTGAGCAGAGGATCCATGGTTCCCCTTCCTTCCCTCCTCTGTGGTTACAAAGCATGGATCCACATGGATCCTCAGGATTTTTGCATTGGGCTACTCCAAACTCACTGTCAGATCACATGTCTGTGGCCACAGCATGAACCACAAAAATCATATATCCACTATTTCGTGTAGAATATTTTTTTTCTTGTTTTCCTCCTCTAAAAACTACGTGCGTGTTATGGTCTGGTGCGTGTTATAGAGCGAAAAATACGGTAAAAGCACACATCTTACTCATGTAAAAACACCAGGCAGGCAGGCCCCACAAATAACCCAGAGGTGCATTTTAAATAAAAGGACACATTCTACTTATGTAAAAATACGCTGATTCCCGGACTGTCCGCAGGCCGGATTGAGAAGGCGAATGGGCTGCATCCGGCCCCCGGCCTTAGGTTGCCTACCCCTGACCTAACTGCTGCTTCATTGCTGGCAGAATGCATGGGAAATACAGCTCAGTTCCATTTCCCAGTGGCAAAGAGAGCCCTCATCTTTCCAGTTTGGGAAAGTGGTGGCTGGTGGCAAGGCTAACTGGCTAGAGAGTGGGCACCTGTCAGGTATAGGGCTAATGCAGCAATTAGCCATTCTAAACTGGGCACAAACTTGGTTGCATGTGTTTCTGGGCCCAGGTAGGGGAGGGGGTCTGGATGGGAACAACCACCAAGAACAAAACAAAAAAAATCTAGAGGTGTGTGACACTATTTCAGGGCATACCCCGAAGCCACAGGCTGTAGCAATCCTAACTATATTCAATTCCTTCCTGTTAGTAGGCTCTAAAGATTTTTCCAGCTTTTTCCAAATGTTACAATTCCGAAAATATTGAGGGTTCCCCCCCCCGACCTAGTATTTGATCTCAGTCTGTTCTGTTGCATATTAGTGAGTAGATTTTTGCAGCTACAAATGTCTTTTACAGAAGACATAACTTTGATATTTAAAAAGGGTTATAACCATGAGTAACCCATTCTACCACAACAGTCAATGGCTGAATCATAGGTTTGACTAAGTAAAACTTCGTGAAGTTCAGAAGAGGTTGGGTGGACAGTTGTTTTGTGATGGTTGGTTCTTGCCATCTTAAAATGCTAAAGAAAAATTGCTAACAGCTTTGAAACATATTGAATTGTCTTTTTCAATGATAAGCCTACCATCAGGACATAAACAGAAAGTGAAGTTGCTATTCTACTATTCATAAGCTACATGTGTGGCTCTTAATGCTATGAAGAATGTAGGAGACAACATTCTGCTACTCTGTCTACTAACATATTTTATGTCACAACATATTTTATCTTACAAAAGTAGTAGACCTTTGTCTACTACTTTGGTTTTATAGGTTGGGGGGAACCCCTAAACCCTAGAAATTAATAAATGGTAGGGTTTTCATTATTTAGGATATGAATGGAATATACCGTATTTTTCGCCCCATAGGATGCACCGGCCCAAGTTTTTTGGGGGGGAAATAAAGAAAAAAAAATTATTTCCCCCCCAGGTGCTTGCGGGGCAGCAGCAGGGAGAAGTGCTCTTCTTCCCACCGCCAGCCTTCAGACCAGGTCCAGGGACAGCGGGAAGACGCGCTGCGCCTCCCTGCTGTCCCCCAAGTTTGCGGGGCTGGCGGCGGGGAGAAGCACACGTCTCCCCGCTGTCAGCCTCCAAACCACATCGGGAGACAGCGGGGTGGCAGCGTTCCGCCTCCCTGCTGTCCCCCGACCTTGTGGGGCTGGCGCTGGGGCTCTCCTGAAGCCTGGAGAGTGAGAGGGGTCGGTGCGCGCCGACCCCTCTCGCTCTCCAGGCTTCAGCAACAGCCTGCATTCCCCCCATAGGACGCACACACATTTCCCCTTCATTTTTGGAGGGGAAAAAGTGCGTCCTATAGGGCGAAAAATACGGTCCAAAGTTTTGCAATTGTTTTGCAGCATTTTGCAGTGAAAACCCCACATTTTGAAGTCCCCATCAAACCAAGGAATTGCTCAGTAATTGCAGGAGCATAATGTGTGATGAGTGAATGTTTTTAACAATCTGGGGAATGTGTGAGCTTTAAAAGCTTTAAGATTAAAACACCATTTATAAATTGTAATATGTGGTAAAACAGAATCTTTGGCTAAGGCTGGCCATCCTTCGTCAAATGTCTCAAACAGACCGTTTGATGACATCCATTAAGGAGTGGTTTAAATTTTAAAGGCAGCAAGATTTAAATATTGTCATCTTTACAGAGCTAAGAGGAACTCAATCTATGTATTTCCTGAATGCCTTCAGGAGATGTTTTAGTGACAGTGTGGAAACTGAGATCAAGAAAGTTCTTCATGGAAGGTCACCTGTAGGATTTGAATTATGTCAAGAAAAATGGAGAAGGGGATACTACCAAGAATGTGAATTTATCAAATAGATTTTCGTCTTGCTTAGCGGTTATGCAACCAGTGTGATATATGCATTGAAAAACAAAGTTGAGGAAGAGTAAGTCTCGTATGGCCCCACCCCACATTGAATAAGGCATTTACCCACTTTGGAGTACGTGACAAAATGTGGAAGTATCGATACAAAAACTTTGCACAGCAATAAAAAACTCTGGCATTAACTTGGAACCACAGCTTTAAGTATTCCTTGATGTGCTTCCTACAAAACGATTGCCAGACTTTGAGTTGCAATTACTCAGTTTGTGGCGCACGGCAAAACAAGAGCTTTCACTGCAAAATACTGCAAAACTGTTGCCAGACTTTGGCACTGGCTTGGAGGAGATTCCAAATTTTGGGGTCCAAAGTTAACGTTAAGTACAGACCCATGTTTGATGTCCACACCTCTCTTTCTGCCTCCAACTGACCACAGAGGGGCTTATGAAGAATTATGTTGCCCTGAGGGGAGGGCAACCCTTTCAGAAAAAAGGATTTCCACTCCAGGTGTCTTTTTGTTTTTGTTTTATTGTTACTGATGTGCATTGCTACAAAAACCACTTTGTGAGGTTTACCTGAAAAGAAGCACACCTTTGGTGGCGTAGCAAGGGGGTGTGGTTCGTCCCAAGTGTCATCACTGAGGGGGGTGACCGCAGGGCCTGGCTGGCAGCGCGCCCGAGCCACACGTCTCTCCTGGGGAGCAACGTGGGGTTTGTGGACACCGTGGAGGTTCTGCGCAGTTGCTCTGCCCTGGCTTGCCCCACCCCTGGGTGCAGGGCATTTGTGCCGCCCCGGGCACCTGAGCAGATAGCTACGCCGCTGCACACCTTTACATGGGAAGTAATAGTGTCACTGTATTCTGCTCTGGTCAGACCTCACCTGGAGTACTGTGTCCAGTTCTGGGCACCACAGTTCAAGAAGGACACTGACACACTGGAACGTGTCCAGAGGAGGGCAACCAAAATGGTCAAAGGCCTGGAAATGATGCCTTATGAGGAATGGCTAAGGGAGCTGGGCATGTTTAGCCTGGAGAAGAGGAGGTTAAGGGGTGATATGATAGCCATGTTCAAATATATAAAAGGATGTCACATAGAGGAGGGAGAAAGGTTGTTTTCTGCTGCTCCAGAGAAGCGGACACGGAGCAATGGATCCAAACTACAAGAAAGAAGATTCCACCTGAACATTAGGAAGAACTTCCTGACAGTAAGAGCTGTTCAACAGTGGAATTTGCTGCCAAGGAGTTTGGTGGAGTCTCCTTCTTTGGAGGTCTTTAAGCAGAGGCTTGACAACCATATGTCAGGAGTGCTCTGATGGTGTTTCCTGCTTGGCAGGGGGTTGGACTCGATGGCCCTTGTGGTCTCTTCCAACTCTATGATTCTATGATTCTATGATTCTATGAATACAGATAGAAGCAGCCAAAACAGTGGAATAAATGCATAAGTCATTCTATCCAATCATCGATTCAGTGGAACAAATTGGCTCCACACAGCTGTTCGCTCATTCATACACCTCCAAATGCATCATCAAGAAGCATCTCCCAGGCCCCAAGATGCCAACTTCTAGCTGCTTGTATTACACAGAGTTGCCGAAAGCGCAAAGGAACTCTGCATGGATTGCCTTACTGCAGGCTGCTGCAAGGCTTCAGAGCAGCATGTGAGAAGTCAATGTGTGCCAATATCAGCACACGTTTTCTGTGTGAATTTTGGCATGCATTGTGAGCACAATCTGTGGCACCAAAGACCCTTGTGCGAATCGGCTCCCTCTCTAATTGGTATTAGCTTTTCAAGTGCCCAGTTGTTGCAGGTCAAAGTGCACTAGGCATGCTAGTTACGATGATAAAAGGAAGCTACAAGAAATGCAGGCTGTCACGTGGGATGCTGGGAAATGTAGTCCTCACAAAGGCATGGAATAATATACAGTGGTGCCTCGCAAGATGAAAAGAATCCGTTCTGTGATTCTCTTCGTCTAGCGGTTTTTCCGTCTTGCGAAGCAAGCCCATTGACGGATTAGCAGATTAGCGCTATTAGCGCTATTAGCGGCTTTTAGCGGCTTTTAGCGGCTTATCTGCTGATCGGATCAGCTGATAAGCGGCTTAGCGGCTTAGAAAAAGGAGGGGAGGAAAAAAACCAGCAGGAACTCGCAAGACATTGTCGTCTTGCGATGCAAGCCCATAGGAAATTCGTTTTGCGAAGCACCTCCAAAACGGAAAACTCTTTCGTCTAGCGAGTTTTCCGTCTTGCGAGGCATTCGTCTTGCGGGGCACCACTGTAGTCACTTTGACAGTTTTAGCACAATACGCAGAAATTTGCAGCCGATTCCTTGGATGTAGTCAGAGTTTGTTGACACTAAGAAGAGGGAATCAGGCTTTCATCAAAATGCTGATAGAAACATTAATGGTGTTTCTGGTCCTGTTCCAAATAATTCAAAATTTGGTTTGGATGCCCCAGATGTTGGCAGTACGTTTTTGCATCTACAATATCCTCTTTTCAAAAGAAAAAAAAATTAAAAATACCCTTTCAAAATATCCATGCCTGCAGCAACATGCTAAATAGCCATTTTCAAGAGAGCTTACAAATTCAAACGATATATTGGAGGCACTTTGTTCAATTCTGCAAATATCTCCTTGATGGCTGGTTTAGGGTTCTTTACTCAGGTGACAGAAGCACCAAGGTTCCTTTCTCCAATCTAAGAATCCCCTAAATGAAACCCCATTTGCCCAGCCTTCCGAATTCAAGACTACAGCAGCTGGCAGATCCCATTTGAACTGACCTTCATACAGATGGATATTTCATGTCCGGTTAGGTACAGACCTTATTGCAATACGTAGAGCATAACTTGCGATCCTCTGCTGCCCTTGCATAAAGGTAAACGTAAAGGGACCCCTGACCCAGTCGTGGCTGACTCTGGGGTTGCTGCGCTCATCTCGCTTTATTGGCCGAGGGAGCCGGTGTACAGCTTCCAGGTCATGCGGCCAGCATGACTAAGCTGCTTCTGGCGAACCAGAGCAGTGCATGGAAATGGCATTTACTTTCCCACCAGAGCGGTACCTATTTATCTACTTGAACTTTGATGTCCTTTCGAACTGCTAGGTTGGCAGGAGCAGGGACCGAGCAACGGGAGCTCACCCCGTCGCGGGGATTCGAACCGCGACCTTCTGATTGGCAAGTCCTAGGCTCTGTGGTTTAACCCACAGTGCCACCCGCGTCCATAATACAATGCCTTAAAAGGGCTAGCATATTATAGGACTACAGCAGTGCAGGGCTGATACTTCCAGAAAACTCCTATGAAGGCAATCCTATGATTCTTTTGGCATATATTGGGTTTATCCACCCTTGAGACTCAGCATGCTGTTCCTCCCCCTGCCCTGTTCATGGACATTTGGTTGCCAGGAATGATGTCATGCTCTTCATCTCATATCTCACAATAACACTTTCCGAGAGTAAACCTTAATCTCTTAAATCCAGCCTACAGTGGCTGTCCAAACAGAATAGGTCTCTCTCTCCTTCTCTCCTTTAATAAAAACCAGGTGATAAATTAAGTGTTTCTGATAAATGAGGGGCCCTGTAGTTCTGAAGACCCAAGCCAATGAGGGAGAAAGAAATATTTAAACCAGACATAATCGGTTTCGAATGAAATAAACTCTCTGTCAGAAGGACACCCCTAACTCTGACTGCGCGCTGCCAATATTTTATCTATAGAGCAGGCATAGGCAAACTCGGCCCTCCAGATGTTTTGGGACTACGACTCCCATCATCCCTAGCTAACAGGACCAGTGGTCAGGGGTGATGGAAATTGTAGTCTCAAAACATCTGGAGGCCCGAGGTTGCCTATGACTGCTATAGAGCTTAGGAGGTGGGGGATTGATAACTTTACTTCCATATGAAAAGGAATCCTGGGTAACATATTTTCCTTTCTCTATCTTGACAGCTATTGGGGGGGGGGGTTTGCTGGCATTTTTGCCACCATTGAAGGTAGCTGTATATTGTAGCAAAGGAAAGTTGCTGTCCCTGCTTAGCCCTTGTTCCTTGCTGGTCCTTGTCCTTTCTCAAGAAGCCAGGAAGCGCATATCAATAAACGGTGCCAGAAGTAAGCGGTACAGATCCAGGACTTCAAGAAGACATTCACGTAAGAGTGTGGGAAGAGCCAGAGGTGGCCAAGGCCTGGTAGAAAGCAGGTCATTGGAGTGACCTTGGTCCAGTCACTGCCTCTCAGCCTAACCCACCTCACAAGGTTGCTGTTGTGATGTTCAAATGAGGAGGAGAACCATATTGTAGGCCACCTTGAGCTCCTGGGGGGGGGGATAAGAAAGAAAGAAAGAAAGAAAGAAAGAAAGAAAGAAAGAAAGAAAGACCCCTCCAAAGCATCTCCAAAAACTAAAATAAAAACTGCCTCAAAATAGGAACTAAACAATTTAACCCCTGTTTTGCAAACAATAGTCATTAATATCTAAGGCAACACGATGACCAAATACAATGATACATTGCTTCTTTCAGAGACATGCATAGTCTTCAAAGACTTTCAGAGACTTATAAGACTTATGTTTATTTGGTTTTATGTTTTCAAGAGAATCCATTAAGAGTGCATTTTTAGTGACTTTCAGAGATTCATAAGTTTTCTGTTTATGTGATTTCATATATTCCATATTCTATAAAGGGTGTATATTGATATCGTATTGCCTTGGATATTACTTACTCAAAATAGGAAATGTCACTGCTAAACAGAGATAGCTGTACTATTTGGAGATATTTGTTTCTAATATTATTAGGTGTTAAAATGCTTAGTGTTATAAGTGTTTCCTTCCAGTATAAGCAGTGACTGCGCTGGGATTTTTTTTTTTTTTTGTCAGGATCAGAGTTAGGGGCAAATAATTAAACTCTTCCCTTATTTGAAAGGCAATTGTAATCAACAGATTACGCTAGTAGGACTGCAAGAAGTTTTGTAAGGAGGACTGTGTGAAATATTGCAGAGAAAAGCATGAAGAGAATTATTAGTGAAGGACTATTAAAAGTAACGCGGGTGGCGCTGTGGGTAAAACCACAGTGCCTAGGACTTGCCGATCGTATGGTCGGCGGTTCGAATCCCCGCGGCGGGGTGAGCTCCCGTCTTTTGGTCCCAGCTCCTGCCCACCTAGCAGTTCGAAAGCACCCTTAAGTGCAAGTAGATAAATAGGTACCGCTTTATAGCAGGAAGGCAAACGGCGTTCCGTGAGCTGCGCTGGCTCGCCAGAGCAGCTATGTCACACTGGACATGTGACCTGGAAGTGTCTGCGGACGGCGCTGGCTCCCGGCCTCTAGAGTGAGATGAGCGCACAACCCTAGAGTCTGACAAGACTGGCCCGTACGGGCAGGTGTACCTTCACCTTTATTTTATTAAAAGTAATAGTGAAAATAATGAAGTGCAGATTAAGTGATAAAGACTGAAAAATCTTCAGATGTGGTTGATGGAAGTCCAAAACATTGTATAAGATAAGAAAATATATTGTATGTTTTTTGGAAACTTTATGTAAAAATTAATAATAATATATCTTTTTAAAATAATAATAATTAAACTCTTCCCTGCCTGCTGCAATCCCCACCCCCCTCAGGACCCACCGCTGCTTCTATTGACATAAAAAAGAAGCATATTAATGCAAAAACACATGTACTGCTAAGTTAAATCTGGCCCACAGGATGCTATATCATACCTATTTAGGCCACTGGACTATTTAGTTCAATGTACTTTACATTATAGGCTCTACACTGGAGGTGACCCTCTCTATCTAGCCCTCACTGGGCCTGCTCTGGGCTGTAGTCAAAGTGTTTTTGCCTGGCTACAGGTTAGGCTGAGAGGCAGTGACTGGACCAAGTTGGACAATCTTGGTCTACTGGACCAAGTGACTGGACAATCTTGGTCCCCTATTGAAAGTTACAGCACCAAGAGGAGAAGAGGAAAAAACACAACAAGAAAACAATATTCACACATTTAACATCAATAGCATTACATTCTATGAATAGACTTTGAATTTAAATAATGTTTGCTATTATAACCCAAGCTGCCAATATCCAGAAATAGGAAAAGGAAATAAGAAAAGGAAAATAAAATAATGTACTTAATATGTGGAATATAGTTAATAGAAGGAAGGTATTTAATGAACTGCTTTGTTAATTTATAGGTTTATAATCTGTGGTTCAAGAAGATCATGGTCATTTGTTCTCTTAAAAGTACAAAAGGATTATAACTAACCCTCTTCTGTCTGTTGTTCCAAAGTTCTTTATACAATTGCCCAATGTTTGGAAGTGCCTTTTAAAACCTCACACATCTGCATGGGAGTCGTGTCTGCCATTCGTCCTACAGCTCTCCATCCAGACAGTGTCTGCTGCCAAATGAGTTTGAGCTGTAACTATCATGTCATATTTCCTTTCTCCTTATTCATCTTTCCCTTACCAACCCAACTAGTTTCCCAAGGCAAGTTACAAAAGTAACGGAAAGCCAAGTACCATTTAAAACCAATAACCACATTTCCATCACCTCGAAAC
Source organism: Podarcis liolepis (assembly GCF_965112155.1). Lineage (NCBI taxonomy): Eukaryota > Metazoa > Chordata > Lepidosauria > Squamata > Lacertidae > Podarcis > Podarcis liolepis. The sequence goes on from NC_139556.1 coordinate 6,739,883, forward strand.
CCCACTCAAAAACCTCCCAGCAAGACAGAAATGACACATGCCAGATCTATGGCCAGATTGAACCTTCCAGTCAACTTCTGAAAATCCTCCTGGAAAAGAAGAGTTCTGATGCACAACTCAGTCCCAGCAAGCAACTGCAGAGTAAATGGATCCAGAAGGCAGCAGGTGGAGAAGAGCCATTGGAAATGTGTACAAGCTGAAGAGAAAGCAGATTTGTGGGAGAGATTCTTGGTGGATGGGTTAGTACAAAGTGCATCTGAGTGTTCCTATTGTCACCTAGGAGATGTTGGACAATATGTATTCCTTTTTAGATCTCCACATTTCCACATCTGTGTTTTGGTTTGTTTCCAAAGTCCTCATGAAAAATTATCATTATATCAGTACATTTAGCTCACACATTTTGCCTAATATACCCAATTCCGTTAAGAAAAAATGAGAACATTGCTAGGGTCTAGCTAATGTGCAAAATATCTGTGCAGATAAACCCATCTTCGCAAAAGAAATCTGTTATTGTGGGCAATGTTCCTAAATATGTGATGTCACTTTTACTAAGATGGAAATATCTGCAGAATAGGAATGTCTGGAACATTCCTTATTAATCAAAGCTATTATGACTTTGGAAGATAGCATAAGGTGTGATCTAGTATCTTTACTATAGCCAGGAAGAACTTTACAGGCTGATCTTCCCAAGAACTGGAAAACAGCTCTAGGGCTTTTATTTCCATCAAATTAAGTTTTCCATACTTTCATGTTCCTTTCTTCACAAATGTGAAAGAGATTGAAAAGTGTTTTCTTACTCACGGGGCCCAAGTTAGGGTTGGAATTGGAAAGGGTTCCATTTCAATCAGGTACAAGATCATGAAAACAGCACCATAGACCAGCATTTGGAAACAGCATATTTGAAGATGATGTAATCAAGTTCAGTGTGATGTCTATATACAGTGATCTTAGGCGATTTATGTTAGGAATCCAGGAGCACGATAGACTGATTATATTCAGATGGTTTGCTTTAAGTTCTGTAAAAGCTGTTCCAAAATTAAGTGTCCCAAGTCAAGATTGGTTTATGATGAGCGTAGGCTCTCACATATTTCAAAAGCTATGATTTTCTCACTTTTTGACTTTATGATATTTTTACAGTCCTGTTTGCAGAAGACTCCATGGATAATATATCTAGTTTGTAGAACTCTAACCCAGTGTTTCCCAACCTTTTTTGGGCAAAGGCACACTTGTTTGATGAAAAAAATCTCGCGGCACACCACCATTACAGCCCCGTGACGTCAGCGCGCAGCGTCACGCCGGGAGGGACACACGAAAGTGAAAGTTTTCAATTTTTTTCCCTCCCCCTTGCCAGGGAACCTCCAAGCTTTGGGGGGGGGAGGAGGCAGCAAAGCGAGGGACTGAGGGACGGCGGCAGCTGAGGCGGCGGCGGCTGTTGTGGTGGTGGTGGCGATAGCGGGCGGAGGAGGGGGCGGCGGCGGGGCCGAGGTGGCCGGCGGCGGCGGGGGAGGCGGCGGCGGGTGGAGCAGGAGGGCGGCCGAGGCTGGTGAGGGAGTAGGGTTGCCCGGGGCTTGAGGAGCCGTCGCCGGGAGTTGCTGCTGCTGTTGTTGCTGCTGCTGCCCGGACATGCCGGCCTCCTCCTTGTCTGCTGTCTCGCGCTCCTCCCTTTTGCACGCGCTGCCCCGCCGCCGCCCCATTGGCTGGGTCCTGTCAGCTGATCCTGTGTTATTTCCTGTGTGTGTGTGTGAGGGGAGAATGGAGAGAGAAACCTTGGCACCACCACCGCGGAGCCGCCCCCGGCTCGACGCGGATCCTCGCCGCCGCCGCCTCTCACCGCCCGACTCGCCCGCCTCCCTCCCACGGCACACCAGCCAACGTCTCACGGCACAGTAGTGTGCCGCGGAACACCGGTTGGGAAACACTGCTCTAACCCCACATCTTGACTGCAACATCCAGAAATGGTTTGCATGTGCTATCAGGCCATCACAGATTTTAACATAACTTCAAAATGCAAAGCTTTTTACTGAATTCAGTTCATACATTCAGCTGCTTATAATCAAGTGTACAATGATGAAGTAATGAAAAACCACGTAATGTGTATGCATTTGTGAATGAATGTGAATCTTGCCAGTAATGCAAATGCTAACTAAAAAATTGTTGCCCCAAATAGTCCCTTATGAACTTCCTAGTCAAAAATTAAAAAGTATTAAATTAATATAAAAGACAGAACACATTATCCAGATCTCAGAGGTGTGTGTTTTTTTATTACAGTGGTACCTCGGGTTACATACGCTTCAGGTTACATACGCTTCAGGTTACACACTCCACTAAGCCAGAAATAGTGCTTCAGGTTAAGAACTTTGCTTCAGGATAAGAACAGAAATCAGGCTCCGGCGGTGCAGCGGCCCCATTAGCTAAAGTGGTGCTTCAGCTTAAGAACAGTTTCAGGTTAAGTACGGACCTCCAGAACGAATTAAGTATTTAACCCGAGGTACCACTGTATTAGCCTCATAATTTCAATTGGCAATAGAAACTGCTAAATCTTACAATTCAAGGCAATGTGTGGTGTGTGTGTGTGTGTTTCCCATAGGGAGATCTGGGAGATAATTGTTTTGCTTTGAATTTTAATGCAACCCTATCTATTTGCAATTCCCAAAACAATATGCAGGACAAAATGCAGCTGTCCTTCAAATTGTGCAGCTTTCAGACTCTTGTGGCGCAACTCTCCAACACAAAAAATATACAAAGATGCGTCCATTAGTAGAGTGTCTACAAAATGTGCATATAATACTGAAGAAAACATATGGAATGTAGGTGTATATTAGGAAATGTGTGCACTAAAATATTGACAATTTTTAATTTGTCCTTTTTTTGAAGTGCTAGTTGATACAGAAATATGGTAAGCTGAATGTAAGGTTAGAAAAAAGAAAAATGAGAGAAACCGGAATTGATATCTACCCCTAGTTTCACATATTCATCCCTGCTTTAGTTTTCAGAGAATAAGTCAATCTATAGGTGGTAGCTATATGGTGCTTTGTTCATAGAATCATAGAGTTGGAAGAGACCACAAGGGCCATCGAGTCCAACCCCCTGCCAAGCAGGAAACACAATCAGAGCACTCCTGTTGGGTCTAAATAAATGCATAAAGATCCCCCAGGCAAGATGCCTGCTGGAATAGCTTGCCATTCCCTCTTCAAAGCAGTGGCCTCAGATTTACCTTGCGAACAGGTAAATGGGGCCTGGACTGTCAGAGTCCCGGCTTGAGCTGCAGCACCAGGCGTCTGAGTCCAGAATTGGCTGTTGAAGTGAAATAATTGAGAAGCGTACTTATGACCTCTATTTCACAGTGTAAATCTGTTGTTCATTTGTACTAAGTAAGTACTCTTTTTTATCATCATAAATTTCTCTTTGCATTAAGCATCCTTCTTTTCACGTCTTTTGGAGAGGAGCCCAGAAGGTATGTTCCATATTTGGTTTTGGCACTTTGGTCATCGTCCCCAGTGACTCAAAAAGAATAACACTAACAGACCAAGGGTCTGGCAGATGGTTATACTTTCTGGACAAATTATTTATTTGAACTTTAAAACACTCAGTTCTTATTGCTTTTTAAAAAAACACACCACCACCCAACCCTATATTTTAAGACTTCATTAATCAACAAGAAGCAACCAGTCTACAACTAGAATAATTAATTGATTAATATGCTCATTTCAAGCAAGACTGTGAACAATCAATATGTTCATGGTGGGAATGGCAAGAAGATGCAGCTTTAGCCAAATGTCTGCCATGTGTATTAGGGTTCGTATGCCTTCCCTGAAAGTAGGACTGGCCATTGGAGATGGGAGATAAAGCTCTCAAAGCAAAATGGGCATGAGCTCCTTATATAGGTTTTCCTTTCCCCTTTGCAAAGACTCATGGGACAGCTTTTTCCCATCAGCCTATCACACAGACAAGATACTGGGCAAAAACCTGCTCAGTATTTTGCTATGGGCCCTAGCGCTGCTGGGTAAAGTCATCCCACACTTGTTGGCTTACGAGGGCAAAATTCCACTAATTTTTGGGTGGATTGAAGCAGTCATTAGGAGATCTCCTTTTGCAACTTAAATGATGAAAGTTTATCAGATTTACCAGTTTAGAAATAAAAAGCAGCAAGTGTCTTTATGCAAAGAGGTATGATTGATGAAACTTCAAGCCACAGTCTAAATAAGCTTGAACTGGGCACCTCATATATGCCCAACATTTCCTTTATGCCTTAGAGAGTCTGAACAAGTTGAAGGAAGGCCTTGAATGGCCAGAGTGTCTAAGGTTCAAATCCTGATAGCCTTAGTTACACAAATGGGCCTCAGCTACTCTAGATTACAGATGCAAAACATTTTAAACAAGATGAATGATTGCAAAACACATCAGGTGGTCTTCATTTGAAGGCATTTAGTGGACGTCTTGAGGAATTGGAGTCAACAATGGAACGAATTGAGGAATATCATCAAAAAGACCACCTGGCTGGGTCTTGCATTGTGGTAACATACCTATCCTTTATCTCAATGAGCCACGGAGGGCAAAGTGGGTTGTTAGAGGCCTGGTAAGTTTGACAGAAACATACTGCATCTAGTTATTGCCTTGCAATGTTCCAGCTTATAAACACGTTCCTGTTTTTAAAGACAAGTACTGTTTAAAGTTCTTGTCTCTTAATGAAGTAGACGTTGTTTTTCTTAGTATCTGCCGAGATACAATTCCACATTTCCTAAGCGCTGCTCCCACTTCTAAGGCTTCAATATTTTAATGTGACTTTATTATTTTCATAAGCATGAGCCTCGCTGTGTGTCTGGCTATATTTTATAAGCCATTAGCGTGCCAGCTGGCTGAGGGAACCAGATAAACGATACTCGCCTTAAACCGCATAAATGTGTGTCTTCCATCTTTTTTGCCCTGATCCCTCTCCTTTCCCATTTAGTGTGGGGTGAAGTTTCAAAAGGGTTAAACTGAGCTTTCAGTCCAGCAATTTCCAGCTAGTCTTCTTGCCTCTTCTTTGGAAGAATTACAACCCTTTTGCCACATCTAATGGCCATTCTATGGGAAAGTCATGAAAACCTCATTGTAAATAAATAAAATGGCTTAAGTATGCTAGAGAGAGGTTTCTTATAAGCAAACAGTTCCAGTCTTCTGGTTCTCTCTAAGAAACCTCTTCCTGCCCTTTTTAGCTGCCAGCATGCGGCGTTCCTAAAGAGAAAATGATGACCAATAAACACTTTCTTGCCAGGAATCACTGGAGGGCACAATTGTCTTCCCTTGTTCCAAGGAAAGCTCACAAAGCGAGGGATCTACCACACACACTGTGCCAAAGGAACGCCCTTCGTCGTTTGGGAAGGATATCCCTCAGACAGAAAATATAAAAGCAGTTGAAACGAGATTTCATGGACCTCAATTCCCACAGCCTATTCTGGGCAACAAGCTTGATTACCCTTATAAAACATTCTGCACTAAATAGCTAAGACACTTTTTGTTTTGTTTTAAAACCCAACACTTTTTACTTCTGTGTGATTTAGAAAGAAGAAGAAATCAGTTTTTTCAAGAGATGTTTGGATGAAGCCGGACAGCTTTTCAATCAATTTTCCACCATAGCAAGGAAGGCCATTGTTGCCTTCTCCTTTGTTGCTGTCCATAGTTCTCTCATTGATGCACTTACTGCGTCAATTTTCTGGGATGAAAAGAAAGAGAAACGTTTGAATTGAAACCGATGTAGCAGAACAAGGGGCACGATAAAAATTACAAATTAATTTATGAGAGAGAGAGCTACATAAAAACCGTTCAAGTCACATTAGATTGTATTCTTAATTCAAATACAGATATTCCTTTCCTGATCAAAAATGACACCACCTGAAAGCAACATTGATTGATGGGGAAGTGAAAGCTTTCAAAGTTCTCTCATCTCTCTTATCTATCATCTATCTATCTATCTATCTATCTATCTATCTATCTATCTATCTATCACTAAGAACACAGCACAAGAACCTGAGCAGATCCCTCCTGGGTCAGGCCAATGGCCCATTTTAGGCAGCATCCTGCTTTCACAGTGGCCAGAACAAACACAAACCCCTGTGTTGCAAAATGTGACAATCTACAAAAATGCAAACGCAACACGCTGGCTAATAACTGTTAGTAAATATATAATCGGTATGGTGTCATTCAAAATATACAAATAAGCCACTTCAAAATAATATATATATCATACAACACATCTCACAAAATATACAAGTACCTGCAAGTTGTTATATGTATCAGAGTCAAACAAAGGTTGAAACAACCAATGAATAGCGAGGAACGCCAAACAGTTTCTCAAAGGAAGACATCTCTCCGAAGTCTCAAAGGAAGACGTTTCTCCAGTCTCAAAAGGACAGTGTATCTGGAATAGTTCAACTGTTTCAGAATAAAGTCTTCATCAGCAAATAATTATCTTCTTTTTTAATATATTTTTTATTAAGTTTTCCATATTTTATTACATTTCAGTATCAAAAAATAACTTAAGACATTGCTTAAATAAAGCATCAACCTCCTTCCTTCCCTCTAACAGACTTCCATATCTCATTACCAATTTCTCCATATTCCTAAATTCACTTTTTTACCTTAAATCAATCTTTTAACAATCACCTACAGTACTTATAAGTAAATCAGCTCCTTAATTTCCCATTACCAAACATTTCAACTTAAACCTACAAACGGATTCAACTGTTTGCAATTTTCTTTCATACAGAGTATAAATTTGCCCCAGTCCTTTTGGAACAAATCATCACAGCGATTCCGAATCTTCCCCGTCAGCTTCACGTATTCGGCCATCTTTACTTTACTTCATCAGCAAATAATTATCAATGAAATATACATACTAGTGAAGATCATAGTAGTGGATCAGTGCACTTCCTTTGAGACTTGTGTGAGACGTGATATATATATTATTTTGAAGTGGCTTACTCATATATTTTGAATGACATCATACCGATTATTATATTTACTAACAGTTATTAGCCAGCGTGTTGTGTTCACATTGGCCAAGCAGTTACCTGAGGGAAGCTCCTGAACAGGACCCTGGCACAAGAATCTTCTGCCCACCTGCTATTCCCAACATCCAACTGTGGAGGGAGAATATGCCAGGCAGTCAGGGGCAGCCTTATCCCCCATGATCTCATCTAATCCTCTTTGCTTCCACAAGGCTGGCGGTCCGCAATATGTGTTAGGTTTGCTCACCTCCCAAGAGGGGGGGGGGGCACAAGGGACCTGCAAGTGTAGTGGCTTTGCTAAAAAGATACTTGGTTTATTGAAAGAATAACATCCTCAATAGAGAGGGATTTGCAAGAGTTGCAGAACTCCAGAACTATGAAACTTACAGCAGGCAGTGAGGAATTAGCTGACTAGAATTCTTCACCAGCAAGTTTCACATGGTTATTAGTAGGGTTGCCATATTTCAAACAATGAAAATCTGGACAGAAAAGGGACAAATTTGCCGGGGGGTTTGAGCTATGTTTATGGAAATATGGGCTGCCATACATCTGGATTTTCCCAGACATTTAATACCAATTTCCGCCCGGATAATGCTGCTAAATGAAGTTTTCCAGATAAGTCCGGGAAATTCCAGACATATGGCAACCCTATTAGATGCCCTTCAATTACATAATAGTTCCCAGTTAGTGACCCTCAGGAGGCAACAGAATTAAAACCCCATTGCTTTTGCAACACTTGGCAACCATTTCTTGACTATGTGGAAACAGAAGGCCATGAAAAATCACCACCTCACTCTCATTTGAGCTTATGGGATGATTTATTCAACTGAGCCAAGATAGACATTTGGGACACTCATAACTTTTATTCTCGTAGGCAGTTGTAACGACCAACGTCTTGTGATATTCTTTGTTGCTTGTATAGTTCAGTGGACCTGAAAATGAATAAAAATATTTATATTTTTAAAAAATCAAAACTTGGTTCCTACTACTATTACTTCACTTTAAAACTTGAATGAATTAGTAGCTAGCACCTAACTTATTAAATGAAAAGTAGGAAACAAAGCTGAGTTTCAAAAAGGGTGTTATAGAAATATAGTAAGCATCACAGGAAAATACACTGGAAAAAAGTAAAGAAGAAGCTATTATACTTTCATCACAATCCTCATAATTGCAGCATAAACCCATTCTCCACCCTCTTCCAATAAATCTGCTCCACTGAGCAACAGGCTATAATTGTAATAGTTTAACAAAGACACTATCAGATGTTGCTTCCTGAACTATATTTGCTTTGAACCAATGTCTTCAGGCAGAGGTGAGCCACCCACCTTCCACCCAGTGAAAGTTTACCTGGATGAAAGAGAGAGAGAGAGAGAGAGAGGAAGAGAAGGAATATTTCCAAGGCTATTTATCTGAGCAGGCATCTATATTTATCAGACACCTATACTTAAGGCAAACAGAGAGGTCTTCAAAATCACACGAAGTAATCAAACAGTGACAGATCTTATTTGCACTGCTGAACTTGCTGACAACTTAATTGTTCTTCTCCCTATGATATTTCAGTCACGGGTCTCAAGAAAACCCTGTAAAAGCAAGGAAGTCAGACAGGTCCGTGTCTGTTCATATGTGTGTTCTCCTGCATTTAGAAAGCAGTGTGTGCCTGTTTGATGATTTCTCTGGGGAGGTCGCGGACTACGTGGCGAGGTGTGACACCTGCCAGAGGGCCAAGCCAGTGCACAGACCGCCGGCCGGACTGTTGGAACCGCTGCAAACTCCGGTCGAACCATGGGAGAGGGTGGCCCTGGACTTTGTCACGGATCTGCCCAGCTCGAGGGGCAAGACGGCAGTGGTGGTGGTGGTGGATTTGTTTTCCAAGATAGCACATTTCATTCCGTGTGCTAAGGTGGCCACGGCGGAACAAACCGCCAAACTGTTCATAGACCACGTGTTCAAGGTTCACGGTCTGCCACGGTCTATTCTGTCCGACCGGGGGCGGCAGTTCATCTCGAATTTCTGGCAGAAGCTGATGGGCTTCCTGAACGTCAAGATCAACCTGGCGTCGGCGAGACACCCGCAGACCAACGGGCAAGCGGAGCGGGTCAATGCCATCATGCAGCAGTACCTGAGATGTTATGCGAATCAACAGCCTGCGACGTGGGTGGATTACCTGCCGCTCGCTGAGTTCGCCTACAACAACACGAAGCACGTGTCCACGGGGGTCACGCCGTTCTTCGCCAACAACGGGAGGCACCCCAGAACCTTCCCAGGACTGGAAAGACTGGGGGAGGGGGAGCCGCAGACGGCAGATGCGTTCGCGTCGGAGTTGCAGGAAGTCCACGATCAGCTGCGGCGCCACCTGGAGCTGGCCAAACACGCATACAAGGTACAAGCGGACAAACACAGGAGGGTTGGCGAAGAGATCCACGTGGGAGACTGGGTCTGGTTAGCAGCCCACGCAGTGCCGGCCAGGTCGTTGGCCAAGAAGAAACTAGGGCATAAGCAACTGGGGCCCTACCAAGTCGAAGAGCGGGTCAACCCGGTAGCTTTCAGGCTGGCGCTTCCGGAGGGTTCCAGGATGCATCCGGTGTTCCACAGATCGGTGCTCACTCCCTACAAGGCACCGCACAGGTTTCAGGAACCCGGAACGGCACCGAGTCCGTTCAGAGACAGAACCGGGCACGCGGGAGTGGCACAGGAGGAGCGCATCAACGAAGTCACGGAGATTTTGGACTCCAGATGGGGGGAAGAGGGGGTAGAATACTTTCTCGCCAAGGAGGGCACCCCGGCCAGTGCGAACAGCTGGGTGCCGGGCTACGCCTTGGACGAACCTCTGCTCAAAGACGAGTTTCATGCCCTCTTCCCACATAGACCAATGCCAGCAGACTTTTTCGACGACTGGCTTTTCACGCCCACGCTTTCGGCCAGCACGTTCCGGGGGTTCGACTCGGACGAGGACCCGACACGAGACGCCCGTTCCCCGGAGGGGTCACCCTCGGGATCTGCCTCAGAACCCTCGTATTGGTGGGACGATAGACCAGAGGAGCAGTGGCGCAGGAAGTGGCTGGAAGGTCCAGGACAAGCGACGCCGCCAGGAGGAAGTGAGGGAGAGACGGACATGGACGTTTTCGGGGACGACCCTGGTTTCGAGCACGGCGGCACAGAGATGGAAGCGGAGGTGACCGTCGTCGACGAGAGCAGGGAGGAAGACCCGGGAGACTTCAGATGGAGGCCCGCCACGGGAAGCGAACGATATCCGACGTTCGTCCCTTTGACACAGCAGAACCCAGCTCCCGCACCAGAAGGAGGGGAGGGGGGAATGGGGGGCTTCGAGGGGGGGATGGATGTCAGGGGTTCAGGAGCAGAGGCAAGGGCAAGGGAGGAAACAGAGAGCGAAGGGGAGGAGGCAGAAGAAAAGATGAGTGATGACGACGACCCGAGATCTCCGAGTCTTTCCAGTGAATCAGAAGATTCACAGAAAGGAGCACCAGTGGCCAGGGCAAGGGGGGAGTCTAGGGGGGCACCCCAGGAAGATAGAGCCAGAGGGGACTCAGAGGAGAGCAGTTGGAAATCGGGACCAGCGTCACCGCCAGAGAGCAGGGAAGAGGAAGGGAGCCAGGGGGCAAGCGCTGGCAGCTCACAACAGGAGGGAGGGCATGAGTCAGGAGTGGCCACACCTCCATCGGGGAGCGAGGAAACGGTCAAACGGAAAGTGGAAAGTTGGGCGCGCGCGCCAAGTTCAAATGCACAGGAAAGTGACGCAGTGGGCAGCCCTGAAAGAGAGCCAGGTCCTAAAGCCCGGCGCAAGGAGACAGGAGGGTCCGGGGGGTCGGCGTCAGAAGAATCCAGGAAGGAAGAGACCCCGGGGGGTAGAGGGACCCAGAGGAGGACAGTCAGGCGGAAAAGGTGGAGCAGGGCTAGGATATTAAGTTGGTGCACAAGGGGCGGAGACTCAGACGGAGCTTCGCCGATCTAGCCACTAGACGTAGAGTTGCACGCAGCAGCTTGAGAATGGAAACTGTAACTCAATAAAGACCTTTACTTAATGATCGCTGGCTAGCGTGATCCTCTGTGAGCTAGGATCTTTAAGCAGCTCTGACAATATGCAATAATGTTATTGTTTTAGTTAAATAAATTGTTATTAAGGAAATGATTATTTTTCTCTTTACAATAAAGTACATCAGAAAAGTTGTCCAACTATAAACAGTTAACTTATTAAACCTCACCATAATTTCATAATTATCTGTCTATGTATTTCTAATAGTATAACCAAATCCAGCAATTTTTGATTTAACTGTAAAAACTACTCTGAAAATTTATTATTCCAAAAATGAAACAGTCCTCTGGTTGTCAATATTAAGATGATACCAGCAAGAATGAGTCTTTCTGTAAAAAATGATTTAAATCAAGCCTTACTGACTAGTGATTTAAATCGATTTGATTTAAATCAAGTCCACCCTGGTGGTGGAACATACCAGACTAGCTACTTCATCTATCAAAAAAACTGGTCCCGCATTAATGAGAATCCTTGACATATCTCTGGTGTGGGGTATAAGGTAAACAGAGCCAATTGCAGAATACTTATGGGGTTTCTGTGCCTTTGACAGTTATATGCATATGGGTCAGTTTGGATTCTGTCTGGCCAATCTTTTCATATAATGGAGTGAGCACATGCCCCTTAAAGTAATCCCAGACTTATAAGGGTCCAGTTGATACTGTTCCTTCCTCTCAAGCAACTCAGATGTGCAGGCCAGCACCTTAAAGGCTGGCAAAGGTCCGTATAGTTAAAGCTATGGTTTTCCCAGTAGTGATGTATGGAAGTGAGAGCTGGACCATAAAGAAGGCTGATCATCGAAGAATTTATGCTTTTGAATTATGGTGCTGGAGGAGACTCTTGAGAGTCCCATGGACTGCAAGAAGATCAAACCTCTCCATTCTGAAGGAAATCAGCCCTGAGTTCTCACTGGAAGGACAGATCGTGAAGCTGAGGCTCCAGTACTTTGGCCACCTCATGAGAAGAGAAGACTCTCTGGAAAAGACCCTGATGCTGGGAAAGATGGAGGGCACAAGGAGGACAACAGAGGACGAAATGGCTGGACAGTGTTCTCGAAGCTACCAGCATGAGTTTGACCAAATTGCGGGAGGCAGTGGAAGACAGGAGTGCCTGGCGTGCTCTGGTCCATGGGGTCACGAAGAGTTGGACACGACTAAACAGCTAAACAACAATGTTAGAATAATTACAAAGGACTAAAATACCAATTATTTTAACTGCCTTCCTCAGTCCAAATTGGAGAGTCATATTTAAGTATTCTGGACAGAAAGCCTTGAAGCAGTGAAGAAAGAAATTAACAGAGGATGCAAAGGTGCACATACAATCTGGATTTAACACAACCTGTTCTAAGCTACTTCCAAAGCTACCCACTTTCCTTATCATAGGAAGAGACAACACATTCAGTATATTCAAAATGGTTTACTAACAAACTCTTCAAAGGTCAGATTACTGTGCTTTTCAATACAGCAGCAAGAAAAGACAGACAGTACAACTTAGTTTCAAAATTGGTAAGAGTTTCTAAATTATTTGTATAGAAACACAAAGATGGTTTGCTAAAGCCACATGGTCTAAGCCTGGAGCAGCCAGCTTAGGTTGCCTTATTAGTAGGTGCTAATGCTGTCAACCCCTCCATCAGCAATTCAGGTTGTATATATGTATAAATAAACCATATACTATAAAGACACCGCAGTCTCTGCTGAACCTTATCCCAAAGGAAACTCAAACAGCTGTGTATTGTTGCATACCACCCCAATCTCTGAGCGGGGCAGCACAGGCAGGGCTGCCTTACTGATTGGGATTGCCAGTGGTGCTGCCAGGTACCAGGGGGAGGAGAGGCAAGGGAGCAGGGAACACAGCATAGTGAAAACGGTGGCAGGAGCAGTGGGTTGGCTTTGCTGCTGTGCTTGCACTGCGCTGGGTTCCCTCTGCCTTGCACCTCTCTCTCTCTCAAAAACCAGCAGTAGCAGGCAGTCTCAAGAAGCCAGCTTAGCAACACAGCTGGAGTGGAACCTCTGCTAGCCGCATCTCTCTCTCTCTCTCTCTCTCTCTCTCTCTCTCTCTCTGCATGTGTGTGTTTCTACATTTGTTTTCCAAGTGAAAGGGAGCTAATTCCACTTCATAGCGTAGCTCCGACTCCCCCCCCCCCACTTTGCTTGTCAGTTTGTGAATTCAATCTTCAGTAAATCGGAGGAGCACAGAAGGTGACAGGCACAGAGGCCAGGACAGATAACAAGTCGGGAGGATCTGAGGATTAACCAATTGCTCCCTGATGTCAGGATGGGAATCCGTGGAAATAATCATTTTGGCATCCGCCAGGAAAGGCCAAAGGTCAGGGTTTAGTGCCGTCACAGTTTCTTGACATCATCTAAACAGGTGCCTAATGAGGCGTGGTAGGTCTTTTTTAAACTGCTTTTAGGGGTTGGGAAGAAGCTATGTCCTGAAGATGCTATGGGAGACAGTAAGGCTGTTTGGGAAGTAATGATGTATTATAAATGGAAGATCTGCCTAAAGGCACCAGGATTTGCTCTGTTGTTGTTGCTTTATGGGAAATCTATCTGCAGGTTATTCATGGGAAAAGGAAAAAAACCAAAACCCTTCAAACCATGCACCTTGGTATCGTTGGCCAATTGACATACCCTGTGCTTTAAATGTGATCCTTCTGACTGCAGCCAGAATACGGAAGCTCAATCCAGATAAGACAGAGGAACTTTTAATTGATAGTTCCCAGGACCAGAGAGGTTGCCTGCTCTTGAGGGGTTAGACTGCCTCTTAAGGAGCAGGTACAGACCTTACATAGACCAGTACAGGAGAGACATCTTTTATTGCAGCTGGGGCAGATGAAGGCATCAGGTTGTGCTGCTGTGGATGCACCATGGCTTAACTTGCCTTGGCTGATTCACTGCTGTGGAGCCCCCTCTGTGGGCCGGATCGTGGGATCATGTGCAATTTCAGGTGTCTGCGTCTCTGCATACACAATTTCCAACATCTGCATCTGTGCAGACACGATTTCTGGTACCACGAAAGCGAGTCCTTGGGCTGTGCTGCACTGGTTTCGCGCAGCGCCCGGGGACTCGCTGAGCAGGTGACTCTATTCAGGGGCAGCTCATGGGTCGGTAAAATGACCCCCATGGGCAGCTTGTGGCCCATGGGCCTTAAGTTGCCGACCCCTGCACCATGGTGTTTTTTATTTCTGTGTTCCTCCCAGTGGTCATTCCTCCTCTGGTCACTGCTATAGATGCACAAACTGCATGTCTCCAGGCACTGCGGTTGCCTGCAAGTGATTCCCACATAGCACGGTTGTGGTTGCCAGCCTTCATGTCATGCTTGCAGACATCTTTACAATGCAGAGTTGGCCTCCCCATAGAGCACGTCCTTGGGGACACTGCCATCTTCCATTCTGTGAGCACGGCCGAGCCAGTGTGGATGTCATTGAGACAGGAGTGCAACACTCAATAATTTGGAGAAAATTGCAGCTCTGTTGTATTTTGCAAGGCCACATGTTTCACTAGAGCAGCGGTTCTCAACCTGCAGGTCCCCAAATGTTGTTGGACTACAACTCCCATCTTCCCTGAGCTCTGGCCTTGCTAGCTAGGGGTGATGGGAGTTGTAGTTCAACAACATCTGGAAACCCACAGGTTGAGAAAGGCTGCACTAGAGGGACAGAGCTGTGACAGTCCATGATAAACTAAAGATGGGAGAGACAGGGAGGAGCAGGCTCACCCACTTCCTTGGAAGTAACTAACACATAGATCAATATGCCTTACTGCTGATAAATGATAGGCATTGTCTATTGTCCTATTCCATGTGCAGAGAAGAAAAGCAGGTTTTGTGGTTTCCAGTAGATATTTGGGTTGGTATTTTCTTATGTCTAATATTTTCTGATAGTTCCAACAACCCCTGACCTTTGGCTATATAATCACCTTGGTGACAGGAGCCCCCGTCCTGTCAATTTCAAGCAGAAACCCTGAGCTACAGATCTATGCATCGAGGAACATAATTCATGCCCAGACACACCATATGCTCAGATGGAGGCTGTGATCTAACACAGTGACAGTTGGATCTAATCTTTATTAGTTTTACCTTTGCAAAGGTTAAATGCATGAATGAAACCCGCATGAACAGACTTAACTCTGATGCTACAGGATGATCGGAACAGGGTGGCAAGGAGAATTTTAAAGCAGCGCAGAGCGGTGCCTCCCGTGACCTGGGTTTTGATGTGATTCAACACAGAAGCACATGTGGCCTTTCAAGGTCTCCGTGGTGTTTTCATAAGGGGCTCCTGTTGAAGATACTCACAAATTACTGTAATGCGGAGCAGTTGGCAAAAGGGCCCAGCAATGATATCTAATAAAGAGGGAATGTAATGTAGGCCACGATGCTCCTCAACTAGTACAAACCATCTGTTTCTACAAGATATCTGCATTGCAGAGTTGGAAAACAGTGGGGGGGGGGGTGAGAAGGAGTTTGATGAGACAAATATCTTCAGATCTAATAAATCTACAATCATTAACAAATCTGTTAATACTGACACCTTGGAAAGTCACAGAAAGTTTATGACATGGGTTTGGACCACTTTTTTCCATCAGTTTCTAATTGTCTTATTCTGATGTTCAAACCAGATGAAAGTCAGAACGAGTTTGTCTAAAGTGGGGCTCCCGAAGAGAAACACATGGGGAAAATATTTCAAGCTAAGTTTCCCTTTGATTGGCAGAGTTAAGTGTTTGGCCATTCCGTTCCACAAAGTTAAAAAAAAAAAGGCACCAGTCGGGATTGGTTGACGTGGCTGAAGCTGGAAGAGCAGCAAGATATTTGCTTCCTGAAGAACAAAACACCCCAAACCAGGGTGCCTGACCCTCAAAGGGAGCGTGGGAAACCCAGAGAAGGAATCCAAGACATGGGGACCAGGGGGAGAAAAACTACAGCTTAGGGTGCCTTTGCAATTCTGCACGCTTTGCTAGAGGGACATGGATGTGATAGCCAGTGGCAACCTAATTATGGAAGACAGGGAGATGAGTAGATGCTGGTTGAATGTGCAGGAGGACGTGATGTTGAGCAGTGGCAGATTTATGGGCTGTGGAGCCTTGCCTGCACCAATTTTGAGGTGCTCTATTCATTAACCTTGGGACACGGGTGGCACTGTGGTCTAAACCACAGAGCCTAGGACTTGTTGATCAGAAGGTTGGCGGTTTGAATCCCCGCGACGGGGTGAGCTCCCGTTGCTCGATCCCTGCTCCTGCCAACCTAGCAGTTCAAAAGCACGAAGTGCAAGTAGATAAATAGGTACCACTCCAGCGGAAAGGTAAACGGCGTTTCCGTGCACTGCTCTGGTTCACCAGAAGTGGCTTAGCCATGCTGGCCACATAACCCGGAAGCTGTACACAGGCTCCCTCGGCCAATAAAGCGAGATGAGCGCCACAACCCCAGAGTTGGCTACAACTGGACCTAATGGTCAGGGGTCCCTTTACCTTTTAAGGCATGAAAATAAGCAGGAGATGTTATTGCATAACAAACCAGAAAAGGAAGTTGAGTGAAGTCTCGGGGGGGGGGCTGTATTTCTTTTTCTGTTTCAGACAATGTTTTTGTGATGAACACAAAACTGCAAAACTTAATGAAAATTATTTTTAAAAAGAAAAAGGAAATAAAGACATTTGCACCCACTGTATTAATGCCGCAGGGGACTTTTTTATGTGTTCTTATGACCAACAAGTGGTGGAAGGAGCGAGCCGCATTCCGCTGAGTGAGCCTGTCCCTAGCTATAGTACTGGCTTTAGCCCTCTCACTGGTCAGAGCTGAAGGAGCTAATGGGCAGAGGGATTAGGGGACGGAGGATGGGGAAGATGAAACAGGTTTGAAAAGGCAGCAAACCAGCTTAGGTAAGCTCACTTTTCAAAAATATTGGGATTTTTTTAATAGAGTAAATGAAGGGATTTCCCTCTGCTGAAATTCATCATTTACAACTTTAAAAAGGGACACAGGTAATTTTCACCTGCAATCTCTGCTGTGGTTGATTTCAAATACTGCACACATATATCTTAATCAGGTATTTGTCCCTAAAAAGCATTAGCAGAGGCACTAAATTTTAAACTGAAAGGAAACCAAAGGAAAATAGAAGATCGACGAAGACTTAATCCTAATAAAACAGGGACAGTAAATTGTAGACAGATGGCGGACCTTGAGAAAGTCCCCACCCCAAAACGAGTTTAGCTAAGCAAAATTTAAACTGAATACTCAGAAAAATACCAAGATGGAGATGTTAAAGAGAATCAAGACAATTAACCGGAAAAGCCAAGAGAAAATGAAGGTGAATGAAGGGATGTGAAGCGGGCGGAATCAAGTTTTATTTACCTTTCAAACTAATTAGTCTTTGGATGAAAAGAAGGAGCACATGGATATGAAGCCTGCTTAAAGCAGAGTAGGGAAAATAGAAGGCATTTCTTTTAAAAGGCAACTAGAGAAGTCATTTCATGAAGAGAAAGTTGGGGGTTTTGTTGCTGAAGCTAGAAATGTGCATGTGGGGGGGGGGAGCAAAGAAGACAGGGAGAGGACAACACTGCTCCTTCTAATTTCATGTCGGCTCAGGTTGCCTTGGAAGGAGAGAAAGACAGGTAAGTTAAAAACTTGCTGAAAAGGCGAAGAAAGCATTTTGAGGATGAACCTGCTGATGGTGATTGGAGTGACTGTTCAGGGACATGTGCTTTCTCTGAAGGAAGTTCCTGAGAGAGTGGAGTGGCTAAAGTGGTGTATTAGGAACTGGGAGATTTGAGTTCAAATCCTCGATAAGCCATGAAACTCTCTATCTCTCAGCCTAACCTACCTCCCAGGGTTGATGTGAGGATCAAATGAGGAAGCAGACTAGAACATCAACTCCACTAAGCCTTTCCAGCAGAACCTGCAAGATTACGAAAAGAGATGGGAAATGGAGCTCAAAAGGTTAACTACGGAACAGGCCAGGCAAAATGATTCCTGATGCATAACACGGCTCTCTGGTGATAATAAACAAGGTTTTGCGAATTTATTTTATTTTTGCTAAGCATCTTCTTGGAACAGCTATTTAGCACGTAGCTCAGACAACACAAAGCGTTGACTTTATATAAACAAAAATATACAAACTTCTCACTTTGAAGTGACCATCACAGTGAAAGGAAGTTACTATCAAGTACTCTTGTATTTACAAAGGCAATGTCAGGCTCAGGTACCTCACAAGTAAACCCTAAATGCTACATAGAATCATAGAATCATAGAGTTGGAAGATACCACAAGGGCCATCGAGTCCAACCCCCTGCCAAGCAGGAAACACCATCAGAGCACTCCTGACATATGGTTGTCAAGCCTCTGCTTAAAGACCTCCAAAGTAGGAGACTCCACAATGACATCACAATGACAGCAGCAATATACTTGTATACATTATGCCTGAAGGACATCTAAGTGAGTATCCCTTGCTTGGCTGGGAAGAAAATTTATGTTGTGTTCCTTCTGCAACTCTTTGTGCTAAGACTCTTTCAGGTTGCGGTGACGGAGTTGTCAGAAGAGGCCATATTCTGTGTTGCCACAATGAGGCTCACCTGTAGGTAGGAGAACACTTCTTCTTTTCTTCCAGCTCTTCCCACAGTTCACTTACCTGAGGGGAGAGTCGCCTGCATTTGGACTGTGCTGCTTTAGGTGAGTTCACATCCCACCACTCAGTGGTCTTTTTTCAAGATAATATTTTTTGTATTGGTCTCTCCTTTTTCTCATTTTCTTTTCTGCTGGTCTTTTCACAGGTCACTCCAAAGAGCTCTTCTGAACATCTTATGGGGTTTTTTTCCCCCCTGAGAGAACATTTGCAGAATGTTCTCTCAGGTTTTGCTTTTTACCTTGTTGCATTGCTCAAAAAAAAAAGCAAAAGACACTGGTGGTCGGCGCTCCTGGTTCCCAGGACGGAGTTCAAGTCCCTGTGGTGTCCATGCTAACTTCCAATGCAACAATCATGCCCCTCTTTTTTTCCCCTATAGCCCTCACTTCCCAATGTATTAGCATGGGAGGGTTTTTGGATAGTGATTTCAGTGAATAAGCTTGGTTCTGAACTCCGCCAAGGCATCTAAGGACCAATTCAAGCAACATTTGCACTGTGCCTGCTGCTCTAATGATGCTTCCCTGATTCATCACCGGCTAGATCATGTGGGTGCTTCCTATCCGAGCATCCCAGGTATGTATGCATGTATGTATGTACGTACCGTATTTTTCGCCCCATTAGACGCACCGCCCCATAGGACGCACCTAGTTTTTATGGGGGGGAAATAAAGAAAAAAAATATATTCCCCCCCCCCCCCAGGCACGGGGGAAGCCTGAGCTTCCCCCAACCCCCGACCCCAGAAAAGCCTGCTATCCGCAAGCCTAGGGAGACGCGCCCCAGGCTTCCAAGTGAGGCAGCTCTGCGCGACCCTATGGAGCCTGGCGCTTGCTGCTGCTGTCATGCATGCATGCCATCAATCAGTCAGATTGTTTGTAGCCAATGGCGTTAGGATACAAAACACCAACTGGGTTGGGCATAGGGGCAATCCTTTGTTGTGGATGGAGAGGTGGTTGTAGTCTCTGCCTGCCCCTCCAAATGCTGGGGTATCCCATTAAAGGGATGCAGGGGGAGTGGTCATGTCTGAGCTCCCAGGTGGGGCAAGGGCCAAAGGCACTCCCCCACATGGTGGTCCCTGCGGGGGTCACCCTATTGGATGCAAGTCTTCAGAACCTCCGCCTGGATTGACCTACGCATCACTTTCGGTGGGTGGGCTGGAAGTATTTTGATTGCTCCATGACCAAGCCAAACCTCTTTCATCTGTATTCAATGAAGTTGTGTCCTGTTTTGATCCAAACTCGTCTTAGTGGTCTTTTATTTATTTGGGTTGGGGACTGGGGAGCATGCCACCAGGACCTGCAAGTGAGTTAAGCCATATCTATTGTACGGTGTACGCTCAGGTTGCGAATGTGATCCATGCGGGAAGCACGTTCAAAACCTGCAGCGTCCGCAACCCACAGCGCCATGTCTGCGAACACGCGGGTTGCAATTCGGCACTTCTGCCCATGCGCAAAGTGCGATTTAGTGCTTCTGTAACTCGTTCCAGTACTTCCGGGTTCAGCATGGTGCTCAACCCGAAATTGTGCAACCTGAAGCGTTTGTAACCCGAGGTATGACTGTATCTATTTTCACCCCTGTGAATTATCAAAACTTCCTCAAATCATGTAAATTAACAAATCCCCTTGGCCGTTGACCCTGGGGTCAAAAATATAGCCTGTGAGTTTTTCACTGTGGGCAGGAGAGAGAGAGAGAGAGACAGAGAGAGAGAGAGAGAGAGAGAGAGAGAGAGAGAGAGAGAGAGAGAGATGCTGCTGCTGCTACAGCAGCAACAACAACAACGAAGTCCTGTGTATCCATGTGAGTACATGAAGGCAAGAGGCCAGCAGGAACATATTGAGTAGCCGTGGAGAAATCCCAAGCCCTGGGTTCCTGGGAGAGAGGCCATGGCAAGTCTCAGGACGCTGGCTTAGTGAAGTGGCAACTTCTCCTCCTCATTTTCAGGGCTATAGAAAGAGAAAGTATTAACAAGATCCAGTAGCAGGGAAGGTGTTGGTGGCAGGGAAGGTGTTGATCCTTTCTCTAAGCAGGTGGAGTCAGGTTTCCCCTCTTTCCTGTGACCCTTGGAGATACTGCTATATCACTCCCTCAAACGAAAAGTTCTTGAAGTAGGCATTAGCCATACCCAAACTTCACGCACACTTGTATAAATTGGAAGGAGCGTTAATGAAGTCAGTGTGGAATGTTAACTCTAATCTTGCTGATAAACCTGAGCGAAACCGGTTTGGAGATCAACTCTTTCAGTCAGTTTTGCAAGAGCAGCCAAAACGGTTTCAACAAGGTTACTTACGTAGCAGAATAGTGCTCCTCCTAATGTACCCTGTAGTGTTATAATACCAATTTTACTTCATGTGCTTGACACCACATATTTTAGCTGGGTCCAGGCAATTCTAACTCCAGCTGACATGCTTTCAGAGCACACCGTCAACCTTTTCCTTGCTTTAAAGTGCAGTCAGCATGTGCAGTCACTCTGGTGCTCGAGAGCCAATATATCGCTCCCCTGAAACTGCAGCAAAACTCCAGTTTGAAATGTGGCAATTGTTAGACCTAAGTTCTTTGGGAATCACTGTGAGCTTAGGCCTAATGTGAAATAGGGTGAAAGGCCAATCCTAAAAGTACTCCACAAAATGGTAAAATCAACTGAATCTTAATGTTATTTATTTATTTAAAAAGGAGTGTGTGTGTCAGCCCTGCAGGGACAGGGAGAAATTCAGTTCAGTTGGCTTAATTCCTACTTACCCAAACAATGTTCAAAGCATGAGAGTCACACTGAATTTTTTGATGCAGTTGTCTGCCCCACCCTAAATGTGTACAACGATGCATATTTTAAAGGAAAGTATGCATAAAGAGAAATATATTGGTGAAAACAAGCAGAAAAATTTGTTGTGTTTTGGAAAATCGCTTGCAAAAACGTGTCTGTCAGTAGAGAAATGCTGATGGTTTTTTGTGAGGACTTCAAAATATTTTTGACTGAGGTAACCAAGTGCCATACAATCATAGATTTGTAGAGTCGGAAGAGACCCAAGGGTCATCTAGTCTAACCCCATGGAATGCAGGAATCTCAACTAAAGCATCCATGACAGATGGCCATCCGGTGTCCACCACCTCTCATGGGAGTCCGTTCCGCTGTCAAACAGCTCTTACTGTCAGAAAGTTCTTCCTGATATTTAGTTCAAATCTCCTTTCTTGTAACTTGGAGCCATTGGTTTGAGTCCTACCCTCCAGAGCAGGAGAAAACATGCTTGTTCCCTCTTCCATGTGACTGCTCTTGAGATATTTGAAATTGGCTATCCTATCTCCTCTCAGTCTCCTCTTTTCTCGGCTAAACAGATCCAGATCCCTCAACCATTCCTCATAAGGCTTGGTTTCCAGACCCTTTATAATTTGGGTCGCCTTCCTCTACGCACGTTTGAGCTTTATGACCCTTGGACATGATTTTAATGAATCAAATTGCACACTCAATATTTGTTCAGCCGTGTGAAATTAATCATGCCAGCTGAACCCCAAAAGTGAAAGATCTAAGCATGCCTAATAACCAGATAAGTTTTAGGAGGTGAAACAGGCTTCTGTAGGGAAGACAGCTTCTGTTGCCAGGATACATTCACTAATTGTGCATGCATGAAATCTGAAAACTGATGATCTTGGGTTTCATTTGAGAGACACTCCACTAGTTCTCATGGAGAACAGGTGAGTAGAATCTGAGGAAATCCCAGAAGCCATAGGAAACATTTCGGAATAACAGTTGTGGGACAGCTCTCTTCTCTCAGTCAACACCACTTCTTGTTTGCCACATTGAGCTTCCAGTCTCAACAACTGGTCACATACACCCACTACAAATGCCTCCCTCTCCCTTCTTGCATTCTGGCACCTCCATTCTCCATTTTGGGGTTTTGTTTTTCTTTAAAAAAAATTACTTGAAATTTGAACCACCCCCCAAAAAGTACACAAAATATTTTTGGTTTGTAGAGTTTATTTTCAACTCGGAACAGGGTTTCCTTGGCAAACAACTGATTTCTCTTTGGTGGTAACTTCCTTCTGAAGTGAATGTCTTGTTCAAGTATTCGGCTGCAGGCATACACCTCTATGACAGCAAATCCGAAGGAAAATTTCTTCCCATTTGTAGGCAGCTGGTTACCATATTCCACTGAAAACAATCCTTCAAGCAACATGAATGGTGTAGTTTGCCTGAAAACCTTATATGCCTTTCTTTCTTTCTTTCTTTCTTTCTTTCTTTCTTTCTTTCTTTCTTTCTTTCTTCCTTTCTTTCTTTCTTTCTTTCTGCAATAAAAATACTCTCCATGTAGTTTAATGTCTGTGGCCTGTAAAATAATCTTTCCAAAACTTCTTTGAAAGCCGAACCTGGTGATCCAAAACATGCTTTTATTGAGAGGATGGAATTCCTTCAACAATCCACAGAATGCTCAGCCTTCAGGCAAATATGCTGCGGGTGAGTGTTTCGTTTCACATTTCTGACAAAAAGATACAGCGCTTTCTACCAATAATCTGAACCAGAGAGGAGGGAGAGACGCTTGCGTTTCCAAAGTGCTCCTGATTTGGGAATGGGGTGGGGGGTTGATTTTCCTTTCCCCTGTATCGTAGGATGCTCACTAAGATTGAAACTGGCTTGGGGACTATGGCTGTTCCAGGGTGTGAGGTGCAGGTGGAAGTGAGGGAAACAGAGAATCGGCAAAAGAGTTGTATTCCCAATGGACTTCCGTGTAGGATTTCATGCAGGTTGGCAATGAATGCTGTTGACCTTCTGCCTTTTGCTGTTCTCCAGATGAAATTAGCTGTGAGGACTGCACCAGGCATTTTGGTTGACGTATTTCCACTTCTTCTTTTTACAGGGGCGGCTAACCGGGCAAATATTTGTGTTGCAGCACGAGGCTAATGATTATAATGCAGGGCTGTTGAGAGATATGGGGAGGGGAGACTGGGACATTTCTTTTTTTATATAAATGCAACAACAGCAACAGCAACAACAACAGTAATGTGAGGTATCAATTCTCATGGATCCCGGAAGCAATGGATGGATTGGAGCCTAAAGGACAAAGCCTTCCGAGCCTGGCAGTCGGGAAAGAGCTGGTTGGGGATGACGTCTTTAGGATCTGGATGCAAATGTTAATGGAATTTTGTTGTTGTTGTTTAGTCATTTAGTTGTGTCTGACTCTTCGTGACCCCATGGACCAGAGCACGCCAGGCACTTCTGTCTTCCATTGCCTCCCGCAGTTTGGTCAAACTCATGCTGGCAGCTTCAAGAACACTATCCAACCATCTCGTCCTCCGTCGTCCCCTTCTCCTTGTGCCCTCCATCTTTCCCAACATCAGGGTCTTTTCCAGGGAGTCTTCTCTTCTCATGAGGTGGCCAAAGTATTGGAGCCTCAGCTTTACGATCTGTCCTTCCAGTGACCACTCAGGGCTGATTTCCTTCAGAATGGATAGGTTTGATCTTCTTGCAGTCCATGGGACTCTCAAGAGTCTCCTCCAGCCCCCAGTAATCATGGACTCTGTGAAAGGATCCTTGCATTCCCATTCAGAACTGCATGGCAGCGAGTACACCATCCAGTTGCATTTGAGTAACAATGGATGGCAAGGCACAATGTTGAAACATCCTTCCCCCATCCCATGCCTGCCTTTCTTCCATCACTACTTGCTTGGGGAAGGGTTTCTTTTCCCCGCTGGGCCAAGAACTCATCTTTTCAGTGTAACTTCTCATAAGAAGTTTCTCCTGTTCCAGAATCCGGTCCAAAACACACCAGTTTTACAGGATTTTCTCTGTTTGTATGAGTTCATCTAGTTCTGCAGAAAGGCTCATCATTAAAGAAGGCCCGGAACAACAGATATTTCACTAATTGTCTTTAATGCTTGACCCCTTTAAACCTTTTCTGACAGAATGAAATATTTCAGCTTAATTGGCTTCCCTTTCTGTGTATGTTTGTGAAAGATAATGCATAACTGGTGCCAGATCGCAATTTGAGTACTGCCCCCGCCATATTTATTAGATGCGTTTCTCTCCCCCCTCCCCCTCCCTGATTCTCTGTCTGCCACACTTTGTAGTTCTCTGCATTTATTAGCAGCCTGGCATTCATCTGTCAAAACTTTGCTTGACATGGATGTAATATAATAATAATAATAATTTATTATTTATACCCCGCACATCTGGCTGGGCCTCCCCAGTTGGATTTCTGCCTGTCAAGGCACAAGAGCAGAGCACTTCTCTCCCCAGTGTTTGATTTTTATTTTTATTTTTATTTTAAAAACATCTCTATGGAGTTTACATTTAAATCCTTATTAATCATTGGTTGGTTGGCATCTGCCTGTCATGGGAGACAATGGAGGAGTTCACCTTTGGGGGGCGGGGTGACGCCAAACTGCTGGAAAGTTGCAGTGCCTGCTGTGACTGTAGAGACCGATAGGGGAGAGACATGTTTCATTGCAGCTGGGGCAGAGGTAGGCGTCCGGTTGTGCTGCTGTAGATGCACCATGACGTTTCTTCTCTCTGCGCTCTTCCAAGTGGTCATTCCTCGTCTGATCACTGTAGATACATGACCTGACTGTCTTCAGGCATTGCAAATGTATTCATGTTTAAATACACATTTCCCACACATTTTGGCATTACTATTTTTTGAGACAATAAGTATAGCACAAAATTGGGAGGATTTTGAAATTCCAAGGGAAATCACTTCCTGATCTGCACATTGCTCTGAAATGTGCAGATCAGGAGATCAGTTCACACGGAAATTCACAGAAACCAAATTCACAGAAACCAAACCAGGCTGAAGTCAATATCTGCCTTTACTCCTGCTGAGTTGTACTGTCAGGGCTGATGATCTTGGTCAGGTCTATGCTTGCAGCTACCAGTTTCCTGACATAAGAAAGACACACACACACACACACACACACACACACAAAGGAAATTGCATGATGTCCTTGAGCAATGCATACAATATCCATTTGTGCACATGGTTCCAAACCCACTAAGAGATGTATACTATCAAAGCCTCCAGTGTGCACATCTTTCTACATGGATCAGGGTTTTATAAGCCCCCGTGCAACTGGAAAACCCAGTAGGTGACCTTGGGCAAGTGTCTCCATCTCTTAATCTCACCTAGCCAGCCTATTAGGCGCATAAACTGAAAATGAATTGAAAAGCACCACGGTCACAAAATATGGATTCAGAAATATCCAGGGCTAAATGGATCACCATAATGACCACATGGAAATGGATGACAAATGTCCAATAAACAAGATTTGGTACCACACAAATCCTGTTGTGGATGTTAAATATGCAGCAGGATTTAAGCAGAAGCTTGTTATGAAGGTGAATAACTTCTGGCTTCGTGGGCAAAATTGCAGCTGACAGTGGAGTGGGCGAGAGGAGATTGAAATTAAACTTTGACCTATTGACAGAGTCACGTCCCTTAGTTTTGCTGCTGTAGGAATAATTTGCATTTTGAACACCTCTATGAAGCTGTCTGTTCTGATGGCAAAACATTTACACATAAAGTGAAGAGTCCTTCAGAATTTACTGTTTGCTAGAGTACAATCAATATGTACATTTAAGAGCTCA
Organism: Podarcis liolepis; assembly: GCF_965112155.1. NCBI lineage: Eukaryota > Metazoa > Chordata > Lepidosauria > Squamata > Lacertidae > Podarcis > Podarcis liolepis. The sequence continues at coordinate 6,766,090 of NC_139556.1, forward strand.
CTGCCATCTTGGATGCAAAACTAGAATCCATATTGATGGTAAAGTAAACAACTAACAAAAACACACCACTCAATCACCAGTTAGCAGTGTGCTAATTATTACTTTTCACAGGTAGCAGTTTATTTTTATTTATTTTTTGCAAGCAGACCTTTTGGTACTATCTTAAAGGGGAAGATGACTATGAGGTTGAAAAACACTGCAACAGAATAAAATCTTATGGGCCCCTGTTTTTAAAACATCTAACTGTACCCTCTAAACTGAATGTCCTTGACCAAGCCTCTCAATTCTACACTGAATTGGTTCTGTGGTATTGAACTGCTTGATATATATATATATATATATATATATATATATATATATATATATATGCAGGTTTTGGTGTCTTCGGGTGTCTTCCCGTGTAAGAGTTGGGGTGTCTAGGCGACGTTTCGACGAGGTCTCACTCGTCATCTTCAACCTCGTCGAAACGTCGCCTAGACACCCCAACTCTTACACGGGAAGACACCCGAAGACACCAAAACCTGCATTCCTGTACCCGTGAAAATCTACGAAAGCATATATATATATATATATATATATATATATATATATTCTTCAGGACTTTCTGGTACAAAATTATACATACATAAATCATAAAACATGACACGACTGACAAAAATAGGCCACTAAGGGGTACTATTATTCCATTTTAAATAATTTTAAATAATTTCATTTTAAATCCATAATTACATTATTTTTATAGATCCAGACGTTGAGAGAAAATGTCCAAATGGCTTTTTAAACTGACCATGAAACGTCAATTTCTTTAACAGTTTCTAGAATAACCATACAAAATAGCCTAAAAAAGAGAGAGAGGTCTGTCTTAGGGGTGGGGTGGGGGTGGTGTAACTGGCCAAATTTATACATTTTATTTCTAAGTGGGTTTTAAATAAAAGTAGTATGAAGGATTGAGGAATCTCTTCCAACTGCGTGTGTCAGATTCATAGGAATATAGTTGCGGACCATTTTATGAGACATAAAACCAGGACTTAATTCAAAGTTGGAAGGTGACTGGCGAAGGAAACAGAGCTACTCTCCCGTCACCATTAATCCCGTTTCAACATTCTGATTCATTTTAAGATACCATAAAAACTGAGGTGAGTCCATTTGAGTCCAACCTAAAAATCATTTCATGGTGTGTGAAAGTAAAGTTATAGGCCATAATCTTAAGGGGTACGAACTCCATATGTGCGGAATAGGGATTTGGGGAGAAATCTAATTCGTTTCTCATATAAAGGCAAACCTACCTAAGTATTACTTTCTGAAATGGTACACTAATCAAAACAGAGCTGTCCCTTGAAACCTACGCTCCCCTGAATTATTATGCAATGCAGTTTACCAGGCAAATAATGGATACCCAAACGTACGTATTATTGAAAACAGAATTAGAAAAAAGCTTTATAGTAGGGGAAATTACTCTGCAAAAATGTGTGTGTTGGGAAAAATTGCACACAAATATGTATATTTTAGGGAAAATCTGCAGTAAAATGCTGATGAATTTTCGTAAGGATATATATATATATATATATATATATATATATATAATTACAAACTGATGTGGAAATGTGAAGAATTGAAGACTGGAAAACCGAGAAACTGGGGCAAACCAAAATTAAACCATTTGCCCATCCCTGGTGTGAAGTTCAGCTTCTGAGGCCTCCCCCTCTGAAAAGCATCACCTAACATTGCCTGGAAAGCAGTTCCTAAAACATGGGAGAAACTTCAAAAGCTGGTAACTGCATAGTGTAAAGAGTTACAAGAAGGAGGAACATCCCTGTATGTATCTGAGGACCTCGCAGGATCACAACTCTGTTAACAGACAGACTCTGGTAGCATCTAGATCAAGGGAAGTAATAGTGCCACTGTATTCTGCTCTGGTCAGACCTCACCTGGAGTACTGTGTCCAGTTCTGGGCACCACAGTTCAAGAAGGACACTGACAAACTGGAACGTGTCCAGAGGAGGGCAACCAAAATGGTCAAAGGCCTGGAAACGATGCCTTATGCGGAACGGCTAAGGGAGCTGGGCATGTTTAGCCTGGAGAAGAGGAGGTTAAGGGGTGATATGATAGCCATGTTCAAATATATAAAAGTATGTCACATAGAGGAGGGAGAAAGGTTGTTTTCTGCTGCTCCAGAGAAGCGGACATGGAGCAATGGATCCAAACTACAAGAAAGAAGATTCCACCTAAACATTAGGAAGAACTTCCTGACAGTAAGAGCTGTTCGACAGTGGAATTGGCTGCCAAGGAGTGTGGTGGAGTCTCCTACTTTGGAGGTCTTTAAGCAGAGGCTTGACAACCATATGTCAGGAGTGCTCTGGTGGTGTTTCCTGCTTGGCAGGGGGTTGGACTCGATGGCCCTTGTGGTCTATTCCAACTCTATGATTCTATGATTTGTAGCATCCAGTTCCCTGTGTTTGCTGAGTGTTCACAAGTCCCATTAGGAATCCAAATCCCGTTAAGGTTTGTGCACTGCAGACATGATACTACCAATATCAAAATATAGGATGGGGGACACCTGGCTTACTAGCAGGACATGTGAAAAGGACCTATGGGTCTTGGGGGACCACAAGCTTAACATGAGTCAACAGTGTGTTGCAGCAGAAAAAAGGCTAATGCTAGTCTAGGCTGCATCAACAGAGGTATAGTGTCCAGGTCAAGGGAAGTAATAGTCCCACTCTGTTCTGCCTTGGTCAGACCACACCTGGAATACTGTGTCCAGTTCTGGGCACCACAATTGAAGAAGGATGTTGAAGGCATCTCCTTCTACCGGCCAACAATAGAAAGTGTTCTCATACTGCATCATGGTGTGGTACGCTGGTTTGACATCAACTGATAGGAAGTGCCTACAGAGGGTGGTGAATACAGCACAAGATATTATGGGCTGTCCCGTGAATCCACTGGATGAAATAGCGGAAGAGCGTTGCCTCAGGAGAGTGAGGAAAATTCTCAGGGATGATTCACACCCTGGCTGGCACTTTCTTGATCTCCTGCCCTCAGGCAGAAGATATAGAAGTATGATTAGTCGCACCAACAGGGTAAAGAACAGCTTTTATCTGTGGGCTGTTATGCTGAATGAAAAGATAACAACAGGGCAACTGACTTTTGGGTTTGCATCAGTAAACGAGGGGAATTAAAACTAAGAGAGCTGAGTGGGGGGTGCTTGTGTAATTTCATTGTATACAAGTTGTACAAGTGACAATAAAGTATTTCAATTTCAAAACAAGCTGGAACGTGTGCAGAAGAGGGCAGCCAAGATGATCAAGGTTATGGAAACCAAGTCTTGTGAGGAATGGTTGAAGGAGCTGAGTATGTTTAGCCTGGAAAAGAGGAGACTGAGGGAAGAGATGAGAGCCATCTTGAAATATCTCAAGGGCTATCACATGGAAGATGGAGCAAGCTTGTTTTCTCCTCTGGAGGGTGGGACTCAAACCAATAGCTTCAAGGAGATTTCAACTAAACATCAAGAAAAACTTTCTGATGGTAAGAGTTGTTTGACAGTGGAAGGGTTTCCCTTGGGAGGTTGTGGACCCTCCTTCATTGGAGACGGTTGGATGGCCATCTGTCATGGATGCTTTCGAGGAGATTCCTGTATTGTGGGGGTTTGGACTAGATGACCCTTGTGTACCCTTTCAACTCTATGATTCTATCAATATCCAGATCAAAATCTGTCTGTCTGGTATTTTAATTTTTTAAAGAACCAACACAAAATGTTTCTAGTTGGATACAGTCCACACAGCAGCAGCATAGCAAGAAAAGTGGTTAGTACTAGCAGAGGCCAAGGTGTGTGGATATGAAACACCACCCAATTGAAGACTTGTCTGGACCTTTTTCCAATATTATGACTTGTCTATGATTTTCTTGGCTTGCCTAGGCAAAGCTATTAACTAGCAACCCACAGCGGTAATAAAAGGCACCAGGAGCACTTTTTCTGCTTCTTACATCACTCCGGCAGCTAAAGAAACAAACATTCTCTACCCGTGTAAAGGCCTGCATACATTAGAATGCAACTTTCTTTAAAATCTCCAAATGCTTATTTTATTTGAACTTTTGTCTGAGGGAGAACCTGAGTGAAAATGGAACAGAATTATTTATCTAGTTACTCAAGGCAACGTTATCTAATGCGCCACCAAGCTACAAGAGAGCTTGGCTTCAACTTGAAAGCAGCCTCACAAATGAGTTCATGAAAGTTATTGCCTTCCAAAACTTTTTACTAGCCCTCCTCAACTCTTGGCCTATGATGCTCCTTTGCCTTTCCATAGGGCCCGAAATAAGAAAAGTGCCAGGTTGTATAAATTTAGCTACTCTAGCCGCTTGGAGATTTAAATCAGGCCACCGAGCGAAGAAGTGATCTGCTTTAAATGAGGAAAAAATGTGAGCTTTTGAGGGGAAAGAAAGAGCAGGATAATAAAGAGAAAATCTCCACCAATCTTGGGTTAATGTATAAAAATATAAAATATATTATATATTTCACTGCACAATATAGTTTTAAACACTCTGCATGTTATATAAAGACATTAAAACTGTAGTATTGCACTAGATCCTTCATTCCCCTTAAGGTCTCTATGGGCAATGTTCTATATTAAGATTGAGAGCATAGGGGTTTGCTATTTAAAAAATGAAATAGGGTAAAGCCTAGCCAATGGACGAAGAACGCTCCCAAACAATTCACAATAAGGAGGTAAAGGAACCAGCCTTATTACACATGAAAGGAAAAGACCAGCTTCATTGCAACACCTTGGCAATCTTTCCTAAGCTGTGCAACTTTTGTTTTTTAACTACTTTCAAATAAACCCAGAAATGAACGGATTTCACACCTTGGCTAAACTATACCAGCTTATTGCAGAGGAATATTAGCCACACAAGGTAAAAATTAATAATAGAAATGTAATAGAAAAGATTAAAAAGCCATATGGTATCGATTTTCTTCTACAAGTGTGATTCCTTTGTCCTCAAATGATTTACACCTGTATTTACACTTGCAATATCATTCACCAGGTGATGTTTTTTGGAATAATTTGCTTTTAAAAAAGGTCTCTTGGTTCCAGTTAAATCGTCGATGGCAAGGTGAGATGAAGTGGCCAATGAAATATTTTCAAATCTGCTATGTATATATTTACATTAAATACATGCTATAACTTTGCCTTGCCAGAGAACTGGAATAACATATACAAGGCTCAACAGACCATTCACACTTTTCATGCGTAATGCTGTAACAGGGAAGGTTATGTCATTCCTAAACATTCTTTTTTCTGATCTTGCGCTCTAAACAACAAAAGAAAAGGAAACAATTTCTGGATCTGGTAACAGAAAACTTACCTATATATTATCTCAAAAAAATCCTATTGATGGATCCAGGTCAACGACCACATTGTTGCTCCTTTTCTTCTTGAAACGAGATTCAGAAACAGCGTTCTAGGCAATTGCTTGCATGTGTGAATGAGTTACACCAGAGGAAACACCAGAGAGAGAAACTTCCTATTGCCTCAAAAAAGTTTTGTGTGTGTGCAATGGAGACACTGAAGCTGTGAATTACAAAATGTTGAATAAGCGAGATGTATGTGCGTGCATTGGGCTGTGGTATCGAATGTTGTTCCCTTTGGATGAAGCTGGGACTGCAACTCCCCTCAGCCTTGACCAATGGGCCATGCTAGCGAGGTGGGATGGGACTGATGGGACTGAGGGGCACTGGAGTCTGGAGTCTGAAACATTTGGAGGTCACTGATTGGTTCAAAATTGGGAAAGGCGTATGACAAAATTGGGAAAGGCGTGTCTCCCTGCTTATTTAACTTATATGCAGAATTCATCATGCGAAGGCTGGACTGGGTGAATCCCAAACAGGAATTAAGATTGTGGGAAGAAATATCAACAACCTCAGATATGCAGATGACGCAACCCTGATGGCAGAAAGTGAGGAGGAATTAAAGAACCTTTTAATTAAGCTGAAAGAGGAGGGCGCAAAATATGGTCTGAAGCTCAACATCAAAAAAAAACTAAGATCATGGACACTGGGCCCATCACCTCCTGGCAAATGGAAGGGGAAGAAATGGAGGCAGTGAGAGATTTTACTTTCTTGGGCTTCATGATCACTGCAGATGGTGACAGCAGCCACGAAATTAAAAGACGCCTGCTTCTTGGGAGAAAAGCAAGGGCAAACCTAGACAGAATCTTAAAAAGCAGAGACATCACCTTGCTCACAAAGGTCCGTATAGTAAAAGCTATGGTTTTCCCAGTAGTGATGTATGGAAGTGAGAGCTGGACCATAAAGAAGGCTGATCCCTGAAGAATTGAGAGTCCCATGGACCGCAAGAAGATGAAACCTCTCCATTCTTAAGGAAATCAGCCCTGAGTGCTCACTGGAAGGACAGATCCTGAAGCTGAGGCTCCAATACTTTGGCCACCTCATGAGAAGAGAAGACTCCCTGGAAAAGACCCTGATGTTGGGAAAGATGGAGGGCACAAGGAGAAGGGGACGACAGAGGATGAGATGGTCGGACAGCGTTCTCGAAGCTACCTGCATGCGTTTGACCAGTTTGAGGCAGATCACAGCTCAAACTAACAGTAATTCCACATTCCACCACTACCTTTGAAATCAAAGGAGGAGAATCATATATAACAAAAGAAGCCATTTATTACTCACAGGATCTGCTATGTTTTAAAGGACTTTACTAGCGGAAGAATTTAAAAGAAGTGTTCAATATATGTGGAAACATATAATTTGTATATTTCAAGAGATGTGCATTTCTCCACCACACTACCCAAACAAAATTGATTTGTTTGTTTTTTTAAAAAAATCAACCCTTTATTAATTTTTTCACAAAATTCCTGCAAATATTTTGTTTGTCCATGATTCCCTTGTGCCCACATATCAAATTTTGATTTAGGAAGATTTCTACGTGAATAACCTTTGCAAGTGATATTAAAAACCTTCATGATTTTCCCCAGAGTAATTTGTTGTGTGTTGTCATTGCAGGATGGCCAATATTGTTTTTGCTTTGGTTTAACATAATTAAAGAAACTTGCACAGCACTTTTGTGGTTGCGATGTAAGGTAGAAATTATTGTATGACATACTTAGCATGTTTGGGGCATTTATTATAGCCATTTATTTTTTCAGTTGCATTGAAATTGCTCAAATTCCTGTGTTCATTCTGTTTCCCTTGAGGTCCTTCCCAAGATCTACAGTCCTTAGGCCTGACCTTCATTGCTGACTGAATAACAAGCAAATGGCTTTTTAAAAGACCTTCTTCCTCAATATCCTTTGCTTTGTCTAACTCCTTCAGTGGCCTCCAGTGCCCCTTGAAATGTTTGATCCTGTTAAAACCAGCTGTGTGTGTGTGTGTGTGTGTGTGTGTGTGTGTGTGTGTGTGTGTTTCATGCACATTTTGATTGTGTGTTGTTCTTTTTTAAAAAATCCTATTTTGTAAAAAATAAATAAATTACTAAATTGATATGAGAATCAAAGTCCTGCTAATATCTAAAATGCTGAACATTTGTACTAAAAATATTGATTTGCTGTGGAGCCAAAAGCATATAGCGAAGGTACAAAGAATTTGCAATAGCCCCATTATCACAGGTTCCTTCTATCTTTCTCGGAGATTCCACCCACCCTCCATTCAACTGAATCTTGCACAGAATACCAAACGCAACACTTGCCTTGCCCCGGGCACTGGCAACCCACACTATGCCACTGCTATAAAGCAGCGGCTATATTGCTAAATTAGAGTGTCCATCATGTTGGGGTCATTAATTAACTTGATTATGCACCACCATGTTAACAGGGGGTCTAAATGACCCAATGCTCATTTAATGAATTTTTTTTTTAAAGAAAGCCACCCTGGGGAAAAACCCCAACACCCCATATTGCAATCATGGTTCAAAATGCCCCTGTACAACCAAACCTTTAAGGAGCCTATATGAGCTATAGTGAAGCACAACTTAGGGGGAACAGGTGCAAACCCCTTTAAGATCAGTTAGGAGCAGGAGCCCAGCATGGTTTAATTTTCTAATGGGAATTATGACGATGCGAATCATTAACATCCATATTTTCCATACGCGTATCCCTTTATCCAAAAAACAAATGCAAAACACAAAGCATCTGTACAATTATTAACCAGAAGGAATGTAGGTACATATACAGAGCAACAGACGATAACTACTGCTATTTTTTTCCAGAGCTGAGAGTCAATGCTTTAATGAATTTGCTTTAATGAATGGCATGCCAATTACATGGCTTTCCCATAGACTTTGCTCCCGAGATGAGTAGAATGCATGAGAAACAAGGAAAGTCTGTCGTTTTTTGGTATCCATCAAAGCTTTCTTCCATGTGAGGAAGTAGCTAATTTGTCATTTCACACCCAAAAAGGCGTGAAAAGCGAAAAGGGTGGGTGGGTGGGTGGGTGGGGGCAGCAGAAAGGAGGAAAACTGGTAAGAAGGCACTTCAGTGTAGGGGCAAGCCTTGAGATGATGAGATGCGACTCTTGTTTGATCTCAATTTGGACATTATAAACCAGCTTCACTGATGCCAAACGACTACATGGCCACAGGGCTCTCCTGGAGGAAAAACTGAATTCTGTCAGGAAAACGGAATCTACCAAACAACAGAAAAGTTAAAAACAAACTAGGAATATTTTACAAAATTACAAAGCTGCCCAACTCTAACTTGTGCGTTATTTACACATGGACGTTGTTTTCATTTCATTTCAATAAAAATATAAAGCATTAATTTCCCCAATGCACCCCTGTCTCTAAAATGCACAGGACCTTTACAAAAAGAATACACAGCTAAGGACAAAGGCTGCTTCTGACAGGTTGGGCTGGCAAATGGCATTTTCCTTGGTGGATATATTTGGGCTGCCATTTGCATCAAAGAAGCAAATGCAAACCAACAAAGGAGTCTAAAGTAGCAGAGGTGATGTGATATAGATGGGTAAAAACGTCTTAAGAGACAGACAGGAGAGATGCTGGCAAAAATCCCATTACCAACTAATAGGATTTGTGTACATAACTCCCATTCGCTTCTTAAGGAATTTTACTCTCGAGCATCTTCGCTGGCAGGTCCAATTTGAGTCAACAGGTCACCTCAGCAGATGGCCTTCAAAACTGGTTGCTACTTACACTCTAGGGAATGAAGCTCTACATGTCTTCTGAAAAAGCGAGGATTACATTTGTTTGCATGTGCTATGACCCGTCCTGTCCACCCAGACAAAAAATACCAAAGTGGACCTATGTGCCCTGAGACCCCATGTGGTAAAGGTCCTGGGAGGGACATTCCTTGAGGGATGACCAAGAAGCTGGCCAAGAACCTACAACTTACCAGGCTACAACTTTAGGCCTAGGAAGGAACAGAAAGGGCCCAATTTTGTCAGCTGTGTGGATGAATCCCTCACACGCTGCTGCCAATGGAGTCTGGTGTCCATTTCTATGTGTCAATGCCTCCACGGACAGGGTCAATGTGCTGGATCCTGCCCTGGGAAGGGTTGGTGTGCTCAGCCCAAGAGGTCTGATCTAAGCCAAAGGAGTTATGGCGCAGGGTGAGGCCTATCTGGGATGGATCTTTTCAACAGACCCGGACACTTTAACCAGCCTGCTGTGAAATGGCGCGGTGAAACCTAGCGGCTGTTCAATCAGCCCCTTGTCCATGTTTTTAAACAGAAAACAACAGAGCAGCCATTCGGTACGTCACATAAATTAACTTTCCGGAGCCTGAGATGCAAAGGAAGTCATCTCAGTTGAAACCAGGGGACATCGGAACAGCACACAAGTTCTGAAGAAGTCCCTTCATTGCTAGTGTATTCTTCTATAGGGGGGTCTCATATACATTAACGACTAGGCATGGACTGGTCTCTCTGAGAGAAGCAACATCGAAAGGGAGGGCCCAGAAAACTAACAAAATTGTTCTCATTTGCAAAAAAAAGTCATTTCTTTAAATAAAATATGCAGACTATGTGGACGCGGGCGCAGTGTGTGGGGTGGCCGGCTGGTGATGCCTGCGGTTCCTTTTCTTCTTGATCTCCTGGATGTGTTTCCACTTGGGTCCTCCTTTGTTCCGCTGACGCTTCTTTTCCCGGTGCCACATCTGCTCACAGTACTCATCCAGGCTGAAACTGGGGCTGCTGAGAAGCTGAATGTAATCCTTGTACCGCAGCCGGGACTCCGCTAGCAGATCCCTCCCTCGCCCTTCTTCATCCTCCGTCTTCTGGGAGCTTTCCATCTGCCCATTCTCGATGACATTTAAACTCAACTTCACAACGGTTCGCACAAAGGTGTGCTCCTGAGCATTGCAATAGTAGGCCCCCGTGTCCTTTTTCTGCAAGCTGCGAATCAACAGCCCATATTCCGTCTTGATGATCCTTTCATCCGGTTTCAGCTGTGGGTGGAAAGAAAGAAATACTGTTGTCAGGCTTACGGAAACAAAAAGAAAGTTTTCTGTAAGTTGAAGTGAATGCCAAAGGTGGAGAAGGAACAGCTGACAAAGAGATCTGGTCACAGAACAGGGAGCCCATGAGGTCTAAGTTCAGTTTTCCTCGCTCATCTTCAGTTTTAACCACCATACACCTTATCTAAACTAGTTCACCTTGTGGTTGGCATCTTGTTTAAAGCAGGTTGCTGTGCCTAAAAGTTCACCTTTCGTACACTAGAGATTTTTGGCCCAGGTGGACACTGTGCTGGCATTCTTGAACACCCTTCTAAAGCCTATCCCATACAGAAAACATTTTCTTCATTTGGCTGCTAAGGTACCAAGTACACCTTTGACAATATAACTATCTTCTTTTGCACCAGAAGGGGAAAAAAGATAAATTTGACTACTGCCTATACAGAGAAGGTGGGGAGAGGCGAGAAAATGGAGGAACAGAAAGCAATGGACACTGCAAGGAAACGGGAAGTGTAATATCTCAAATAGTCCACTGTGCCTGCATCTGGGACAAGAGTGTGTGTTTTGTTGGTGTTTGTGCTGCAAACAGGATTCATAGGGGTTAATAGAGACCAGGTTCATGAACAGATTAAAGGTAAAGGGTAAAGGAATCCCTGACCATTAGGTCCAGTCATGGCCGACAGGGGTTGTGGCGCTCATCTCGCTTTATTGGCTGAGGGAGCCAGCGTACAGCTTCCGGGTCATGACTAAGCTGCTTCTGGCGAACCAGAGCAGTGCACAGAAATGCCGTTTACCTTCCCGCCGGAGCGGTACCTATTTACCTACTTGCACTTTGACATGCTTTCAAACTGCTAGGTTGGCAGAAGCAGGGACTGGGCAACGGGAGCTCACCCCGTTGTGGGGATTCGAACCGTCGACCTTCTGATCGGCAAGTCCTAGACTCTGTGGTTTACTTTGGTTTACTTTGCTTCAAACTGCTAGGTGGCATTCAGAAGCGATGGTTGTGGTTTTTTTGGTTTTTAAATGTAGTTTTCCAAAATCATGCTATGAATTCATATTGAACCCTTGTCCTTCCAAATTCCAATTGGTGTCCGGGCTTGTGTGTGTGTGGTATTTTTCATATTAACAATTTCATATGTCTCAGTCACTGAGGTATTAAATAGTTTGTCTTCAAGTCTGCTAATAACGCAGAATACACAGTATTAAAAATAACGGGAAAACCACAACCATCTTGTAATCGACATAAGTGCAGTAAACATTTCCTGATGTGAAAGCCAGCATTTGATTTCCTGACATTTTAACATTCAAGTAATAATTATAGTGGTTACACGACAAAAATGTCAGAATTTGTTACTGAAAAGGTAGGCAATTGTCAGTGAATGAAGACAAGGATGAAACGATATAATCTTGCCAAATCGGAAATGCTTAACTTGAGCAGGTCGATTCAAGCTGGTGGTCCTGATCCGGAGCAGGAAGATTGGAACAGTTTTTTTGCAGCTGGGAAGCAGCTTCAACCCACTGCAATGTAAACTGCTTTAGATGAGATCCTATAGAAAGCGATAGGATGTATGCAATTCCTACAATGGTTTTCACAAATCATATACAGGCAGAGCAAAGCAGACCCCTGATCTGCTTTGCCAGAGGAGGTTTGGAACAATTGGAGCTGCCTCTACCAGCCTCTCCCCAAATGGACAGAAGCTACTGCTGGGACTATCCCTGCTGGTGGTAGCCTCAGAAACGGTGTGGTTCATGGGCAGAGAGGGGCGGATCCTGTGAAGGCCCATGTCCTGTGACACCACAGCAGCCACAACCAGGGCTCCTTTGCTGTGCTAGCCTGGCATCTGACAGAGAAGAGGGCTACCTTTGAAGGTGACTCGGAAACTACAGCTAATCCAGAATGCGGCAGCTAGACTGGTGACTGGGGGCGGCCGCCAAGACCATATAACACCGGTCTTGAAAGACCTACATTGGCTCCCAGTACGTTTCCGAGCACAATTCAAAGTGTTGGTGCTGACCTTTAAAGCCCTAAACGGCCTCGGTCCAGTATACCTGAAGGAGCGTCTCCACCCCCATCGTTCTGCCCGGACGCTGAGGTCCAGCGCCGAGGGCCTTCTGGTGGTTCCCTCATTGCGAGAAGCAAAGCTACAGGGAACCAGGCAGAGTGCCTTTTCGGTAGTGGCACCCGCCCTGTGGAATGCCCTCCCATCAGATGTCAAAACGATAAACAACTACCTGACATTCAGAAGACATCTTAAGGCAGCCCTGTTCAGGGAAGTTTTTAATGTATGATATTTTAGTGTGTTTTTTTGGTTTCTATGGAAGCTGCCCAGAGTGGCTGGGGAAACCCAGCCAGATGGGCGGGGTACAAATAATAAATTATTATTATTATTATTATTATTATTATTATTATTATTATTATTATTATTTCTTGCCCTCCCCACACTTCTACCCTGGTCAGTGAGAGTAGCAAGGCGGTTGCTGCAGCCATGGCTGCCCGCTCAGTTCAACCCTGCCAGCACTCTCAGCCACAGAGGGTTGAATGGCAACTTACTCACACACTCCAAAGCAACTACCCTATTCCGAATTTAATAATGGAAAGCATAATGCTGGTAGTCAAGAAAATAGGTTTAAAGACTGTCTCAAGGCAAATCTTAAAAAAAATGTAGTATAAACACTGACAACTGGGAAACACTGACCTGGGAGTGCTCCAGTTAGAGAACACCCTTTACCAAAGGGGTCATGGACTTTGAAGACACTCAAACTCAGAACCATAGCTGTCAACGTTTCCCTTTTTTAAGGGAAATTCCCTTATTCCAAATAGGATTCCTTGCAAGAAAAGTTGACAGCTATGCTCAGAACACAAGGGAGAAACGTGCTAAGAGGAAGGCATGCTTGGCAAATCCACACTGTGATCAACTCCCGCTCGGAAACAATGTCCCCAATGTGGAAGGACGTGTGGATCCAGAATTGGCCTCCACAGTCACTTACGGACTCATTGTTGAAACCGTGTTTATGGAAGACAATCTTACTCGGCTACAAGTGATCGCCAAAGAAAAAGAAGACGACTCACACTTTATATAGTGCTTTTCTTAAATGCTCAAAAAGATTCCCCATGGATGATCTCTGTAAGGTTGCTCAGCACAGTCCCTCCCAAATTGCAAACAGAGGGCTAAGGAAGATTGGCTTGGTGACCAAGTACTGTGTCCAGTTCTGGGCACCACAATTCAAGAAGGACACTGACAAACTGGAACGTGTCCAGAGGAGGGCAACCAAAATGGTGAAAGGCCTGGAAACGATGCCTTATGAGGAACGGCTAAGGGAGCTGGGCATGTTTAGCCTGGAGAAGAGGAGGTTAAGGGGTGATATGATAGCCATGTTCAAATATATAAAAGGATGTCACGTAGAGGAGGGAGAAAGGTTGTTTTCTGCTGCTCCAGAGAAGCGTACACGGAGCAATGGATCCAAACTACAAGAAAGAAGATTCCACCTAAACATTAGGAAGAACTTCCTGACAGTAAGAGCTGTTCGACAGTGGAATTTGCTGCCAAGGAGTGTGGTGGAGTCTCCTACTTTGGAGGTCTTTAAGCAGAGGCTTGACAACCATATGTCAGGAGTGCTCTGATGGTGTTTCCTGCTTGGCAGGGGGTTGGACTCGATGGCCCTTGTGGTCTCTTCCAACTCTATGATTCTATGATTCTATGATTCTATGATTCTATGACCAAGGGAATGTCTGAACCGGGGATTTCTGTCCTGGCTCACGGCTCACAAAGATGCTCCTTTGGAAATCTCAGTGTGTCAAGGGAAAAAAGTGGCCTGCAGAAGGCAGCGCAGCGTTCTTCTACTGCCACACTGAGGCCCACGGGGTGAAAAGCAGGGAGGAAGAAAGTTCAGCCTGATTCTGTAGCATGCAGCAGCAGGGACCCTTCAGAAATCTCAGCACCATGCTTGTTGTACAAGGGGACTATTCAGAGACACAGGGCTTTGCTCTTTTTTAAAAAAATTGAGGGTGTATGGGGAAAAGAGAGAGAGAAAGAGAAGTGAAGCTGGAAAACTGCCCGAAGCGCACATGTGCCTTTCTAGCAAACTTCAGAAGGAATATAGTCAGGAGGCATGAAGATGGCTAAATTAAATTTATTCACACTGGGCAGACTGTACACTGTTTCTTTATGTGAAAAATATGTGGACAATTCCCCCTCTCCCTCCACAATATGCATACCTACACAGCCTGGCTTGCTACCATGCAAACTGAACCATGGCTTGAGAGAGATCTGTGCAGCTGTCTGGATGCCACCCTGCCGACCCATTGACTGCATCACAGACCACTAGACAGCTGCTGGAAAAGGATGTGTGTATGATCCAGTAACCAAGCATGGAGCTGGCAGCCAGGGAGGGCTTCCGGCTTCAGTTATGTCCTGCCCCTCACTTGCAATGTGGCTTTGGGCAATGAGATCCAGACAGGGTCGGATCCAGACCTTTAGAGGCTCTAAGCACTTGAATGATTTTGGTGCCCCCATAAATATCTACTTCAAAATAGAAACAATAATAAACTGTAAAATAAAATAGGCTTTTTGGAAACAAAACCTACAGTAAGATGGAAATGAATGTTTATTTTCGTATACTTCCACTTTATATTTTTTTTAAAATCTCCCACTTTTTCTAATTGCAGAATCTTTGATCAGATCCTCAAAACTAATCTTGCGCCACACATCTGCTTCTATACATAGTAGAGATAAGACGCCCAGCCTGCCTTGCTGCCAAGTTGTTCTGTTGGGATTTTTAATATTCTTCACCTGAAAAAATGGAAGCTCAGCTGAGCAATTTGAGTCCATTAATGTTAAAAATATACAAAAGAAAATGTCTTCATTTGGAAAGGCACTCAATATTGTCTTCTACAATTATTTTGTAAAGTTCAGCATGACTAAATCCTATTTTTCACATTTTTTTGTGGCACTGAACTTATGATGCACATATGAGTGGAAGTGCTGAAGCTTAGCTAAGAAATCAGTGTTCAAGTCCTATGGGGAAGCATCAATCAGTGTCAGCAGGACTCGAACCCATGTCACAGCATGTGGATACAGACAGTGAGGCCCCCTTGTGTCATGTGATGAAATGAACTTAGTCACTGCCCACCACCACATGAGAAAACAACAACAACACTGTCCTAATAAACTTAACAGAATCACACTATTATATACATGGCAATCAACTGTCATTCACTTTTTACATGATGCCTTAGAATTGGTAAGAAACAAAATGAAACTCTAGGGTGATTCCTTTATCAGTTATCCCAAACAACATAGCATGTGGCAGCCGAATAAATGATGTGTAAGTTCGTGCTTAATTTCATTGTAAATTGACATCAATTGCCTCCCAAATCTTTGCTGTTAATATTTTGCTCCCCGCCAGAAAACAAAGAAACGTTATCTCCAAAATTCTTGCCAAGGCCTTTAAAAAAACCTCCACATTTGGAGAAATGTCCTCCCAAAATGTGGCAACTGAGCGCTGCTACATTCACTCTCAGTGGACGCCTGAATGATCCCATGAGCCTCAGGTGGACCATGGGGAAATTTACCAGTTACCAAATTCTAATTTTGTTAACCCTTAATCTCTATAACTACATCATCATCATCATCATCATCATCATTATTATTGAGGCGCAGCGCGTCTTCCCGCTGTCTGGTCTGAAGGCGGGCTGCGGGGACCTGGTCTGAAGGCGGGCTGCGGGGAGAAGAGCGCTTCTCCCCGCTGCCGGCCCCACAAGCGCCTGGGGGGGGGGAAATAATTTTTTTTTCTTTATTTCCCCCCAAAAAAACTTGGTGCGTCCTATGGGCCGGTGTGTCCTATGGGGCAAAAAATACGGTGAATTTTCTGTGGTGCCCCCCCCCAATCCTTTGATGCCCTAAGCCAGGGGTCAGCACCCTTTTCCAGCCATGGGCTGGTCCACTGTCCCTCAGACCACGTGGTGGGCTGGACTATATATATATATATATATATATATATGTTTTCGTAGATTTTCACGGGTACAGGAATGCAGGTTTTGGTGTCCTCGGGTGTCTTCCCGTGTAAAAGTTGGGGTGTCTAGGCGACGTTTCGACAATCCCTACACAGATCTGGCTGGCACAAGGCACAAAACCACAGCTCGCCCCTATACACGAAGCCAAGCCAAAGCACAACTAAGTGCAGTACAGCCATCTTCCCAGAAAAACTCTTCACAAATTCAAGAGGTCAAGACACGAAGGCTTTAGCAACTAATCCACACCTAATGACCCACCTAAGTGGTACTCAGAATATCACTCAAGAAATCACTCAAGATATCCCTCAAGTAATTAAGGAACAAAAGAAGAAAAGAACACTAGCCTGGGAACTTCCCCTCTGCCCAGAACTTTTGAGGCAATACACCACACCCCTCTACAGTATTTATAGGAACTCAAACACTGAGATCCCGCTCTGTTCCAGTAACAAGAAGCCGAAAGCACCAGCCTGAAGATGACGAGTGAGACCTCGTCGAAACGTCGCCTAGACACCCCAACTTTTACACGGGAAGACACCCGAGGACACCAAAACCTGCATATATATATATATATATATATATATATATATATATATATATATATATTTTTGGGGGGGGGGGGAATGAACGAATTCCTATGCTCCACAAATAACCCAGAGATGCATTTTAGATAAAAGCACATATTCTCCTCATGTCCCAGACCGTCCGTGGGCTAGATTGAGAAGGCAATTGGGCCGCATCCGGCCCACAGGCCTTAGGTTGCCTGCCCATGCCCTAAGTACTTAAAATTTAAGTGCTTATTTTACTTAATGGTTAAGCCAGCCCTGTATCCAGAGCCCCCAGATTATTAGCCAGTGGCCACACAAGAGAGTTGGGGGGGAGTTATGTAGCTGCATAGTTCTCTCCAGCTGAAGTTTGTGGGTCTTGAGAATGCTTGGCTTTGCCTGGATTGTACCCAAACTGTGTGGAAAGGGAAGTTTTGAAGAGGACGTACCACTTCAAATAAAGTAGAGAGCATTATTGATCTGTCAAATATTGTGGCTCCTATCTGTATCTTCTTCCACTAAGCTTAAGCCAAGTAATGCAATTCAATGTTAAGAAGGAAACATCTTAAGGGATATTTTTGTGCGCAATTTCTTCTTGTGGGGCAGCTCATCTAATTTAGTGATCTGTTACTTATTATCCTTTCTTCTTCTTCTTCCTTGGTTAAATTCCTCTCCCTGGTTTCTCATTTATCCATTTTGTAGGATTGTAAATCAGTAGCGTTCTGGGCTGAACATGACCAGGGAGCGATTGAATTTGTATATGCATCCCAGAAATGAAATTAAGACATTATAGCTAAGGAACTCTTAGTCTGGAAAAGGAGGCTTACAAAACTCTGCAGTAGCACTGGTAAAGTGAATGCTACCTTTTGTGTGTGCTTTTCCCCTAAGGAAGAATCGTGACACATTGATGCATCATCTAATAACAAAGGGAGAATGTTAACTCCATCCAAATAGACATTTATGCTGCTCTATCTGATTAAAACTCATACAGGTAAGTGGCCAAGATTTATTTAATTGAGTGACAGCCCTAAAGGAAACTAATGAATCAATAATGATTGCACTGTTGCCTCAGCTAATATTTACAAGCATTTCAGTGAAAAGAGGAATAGAAAGAGATTAGCATTTGATCTAGTGGGTTGGAAGAATCCAAGGGACAGCCTGAGTGAGATAAACACAGGACCAAGAAATCTGGACTTGACAATCATTTGATGTATGAAGGTAGCATGGATGATAACATTAAGGCAAGTGGGAAATAATTAACAGAAGAGGGTCCTGCTGGATGAGACCAAGGCCACTGAGTCTAGCACCCTTCTTCCAATCAGCCAGAAGTTTTTGTGAAGTCATCAAGGAATGAAGGTGATAGAGCATTCTTGGGCATTAAGAGATCTGATGAACATGAAATGTCTATTAAGCTCCTATTGTTATTGGCTGTTGATAGGCCGACCCTGCATGAACTTGTTTCATCTTACAAAGCCAGCTTTTGGCAATGAATTCCACAGGTCAAATATATGTTACTAGGGGCTGTGACCCTATTCACTCTGCTTCTCAACCGCCCTATCATTCCTCACACATTAACCCCCTACAGCACACCCCCCCCCCCGCTACTATTCAACTACTATATTTATATGCGATAACTCCCCACCTCATTTGTCGCTTACGATGGATAAAACAGTCTTGGTTACACCCTGTTTTGGAGGCCTTTTCACAGACTGCAGAGGCAAATCCATGTTTATCTACAAGCATACACTTAAGAGAGGACTGCAACTGATGAAACACATGTGATGCAGTCCCATTTTAGAATAAAAAGAAGACTACTGTGTTAAATGGTCCTGAATTGTGGTTGCCTTATCATCTATCTCTATCTATCTATCTATCTATCTATCTATCTATCATCTATCTATCTGTCTATCTATCTATCTATCTATCTATCTATCTACCTATCTATATCTTCTGACAGAATGAAATGATGACTGATTTGGGCAACGCTTCACTGCCGTCTTCCTCTCCCGCCTTTATTTCTTTCATATCCTGCTTGCCCAGAGGTTCAGCCCTCATTCTGCCTTTCCTCTCAGGACTCTGGAGTTTCATAAACACCTGACATTTCATTACTTGCTACTAGATCTTTAACCTTTCACACAGATGCTTAATTTGTACCAGTTTCTGGGAGGCAGATGAAAAATGGTCCCTTAAATTCAAAGAACAGACAAAAAAGGTGGATACAAAGACAATTGCATCACATTATTGGTTTTGTTTTGTTTGGATGGCTTTCATTCCCTTTCTATATCAGTTCCAGTGTTACTGATATAATTGAGCTGTTTAAAGACTATATAGGGCACTCTTCATTTTATAGAGATTTAGTTTTCAGTCTTATATGCACTTACCTGGGAGTAAGCACCGTTGAATTCAGTGAGGCATATGAATAGGCATGTATAGGATTTCACTGCTTGCCATATTGAACTAACTGGATCCAAAGCTGGTGGAACTTACAGCCATGTTTGGTGGAACGTGGCTGAAAAAGCCCACTTCATGTATATACATAGTTTCATATGCATATTGGGTGCAATCAAGTCATGAAGAAGGGCCAATCCGAACAATCATTTTTACCTAAAGATGCTTCCCAGGCAGCCCCAGGGACAAATTCCCGCAGAGAACCTTGTCCCTGAAATGAGGGCTCCAAGATACAGGTGCAACTTTTGGGTGGAGATTCCTGAAACGGCCCCTTTCCAGCTCCCATGATCATGAGCCCCACACCAAGAAATGAGAGCTCAAACAGTATTGCTGGAACAAGACATTCTCTGAACTGAGACATCCTTGGGGACCATTGCAGAGAGAGCAGGAAACCATATGTCCCAGCCCCTGAACTGTTGGATCTGTCTTAGGCCAGTTTTCTGTCTCCAATAATGGAAATAATAATAGAGAATCATAGAACTATATAATTGTAGAGTTGGAAGGGACCCAAAATAATAATAATATATACAGGGCAGTAAGCCAACAATGCTGCTCTGTTACATGTTTCTAGTCCCTAGTATTTAGTTGTAAACTGCACCTACGCTTGCATGCTCTCTTTAATAATTGCAGCTGCAGACTGTAGACCTACAATCGATGCACCTTTTTTTGGGGGGGGGGATCTTATTTACTGGCCACCACTATTCCTTGAGGGAATATGTTTTCTAATTCCTAATTTGTCTTCCCTGAACCTTGCAACTGCCAATCATTTTTGAGATTGGAATGCATAAATTAAGTCTGCCTTATGTCCAGCTCTCACTTCCATACATCACTACTGGTTTTCCCAGTAGTGATGTATGGAAGTGAGAGCTGGACCATAAAGAAGGCTGATCGCCGGAGAATTGATGCTTTTGAATTATGGTGCTGGAGGAGACTCTTGAGAGTCCCATGGACTGCAAGAAGATCAAACCTCTCCATTCCGAAGGAAATCAGCCCTGAGTGCTCACTGGAAGGACAGATCCTGAAGCTGAGGCTCCAATACTTTGGCCACCTCATGAGAAGAGAAGACTCCCTGGAAAAGACCCTGATGTTGGGAAAGATGGAGGGCACAAGGAGAAGGGGACGACAGAGGACGAGGTGGTGGGACAGTGTTCTCGAAGCTACTAACAAGTGCCTGGCGTGCTCTGGTCCATGGGGTCACAAAGAGTTGGACACGACTAAACAGCTAAACAACAATGTTAGAATAATTACAAAGGGCTAAAATACCATTTATTTTAACTGCCTTCCTCAGTCCAAATTGGAGAGTCATATTTAAGTGTTCTGGACAGAAAGCCTTGAAGCAGTGAAGAAAGAAATTAACAGAGGATGCAAAACTGCGCATACAATCTGGCTAGGTCAATGCCACTTGCCCTTTGTGGATGGCGTGCCTTGAAAGCTCCCATCATTACAAACCGCAGCAGCTCTTCCACTGTTAAAATATTGCACCTGTCTGTGAGGAGAGAGTGGCTTCAAAGGCTGCTTTCCTTCATTAATCAACAAAAGCGCTGGAGGTAAAATAAAGGCTACAAGCAGGTTAAATGCAATGTGGAAACAAAAAGCAAGCATGCATTTTTGCTGGGGCAAACGGAGAATTCTTTTTGGAAAACATTTTTGCTTTCATCTCTAAGGCCATTCTGAAACTCACCCTATATTTTGAGGTCAAAAGTAGGTAGTTGTGTTGCTAATAACATTAATATGCATCATTTCTAAATCACTCAGACTTTTTCAAGACCCCTCATCCAACAATCTCAGGAATGCTTGTCATTATCACCAGCACTTCTTAATATAACCAATCAAATTTAACAATGCAGTGTGAAAGTTTTTCAAGTTACGCCGAACAGTTTTTGAGTTACACAAGGAACAAAAAAAATGAAAAGGGAGAAAAATAATATTTATGTCATTTGGTTCTCTTGTTTCTGTACCAAACACATTTCTAAAATTAATCTCTAACCTTCCTGATAGACAAACACATTTTTTATTTTCTTCTACTGTCTGCCGCAAAACGGACCTGTGAGTTCAAGTAGCTTGCTGCTGGAGATGGAATAGAATAACTGTTGAGTTTTTGTTTTGTTTTGTTTTGTATGTTCAAAGGGAAATACAATGCCTTCTAATTAAGGGAGACTTTTCCATAAAAGCTCTGGGGTTGCCCTTGAAGACTGTATGGAGGCTGCAGCTAGTGCACAATGTGGCTGCGAGGCTGGCAGGTTGGGCAACCCAATCGGATCATGTGCCATTGGTCCGAAAGCACGGCATTGGCTGCCAAGGAGCTGCTGGGCCTAATTCAAGGTAAAACATGCAAAACTCTAAAAGTACCTAAAAGAATGCATTGCCCAGCATCAACCATCTTGGACTCTATGATCAACAGGTGAGGCCTTGGTGACCACCACCAGTTGGCACTGATTCATGACAAGACCTTTTCAGTGGTAGTTGCCCATTTGAAAACAGTCCTGTTTATCTGGGCATTTGGTGGCTGGAGGACACTGTTTCTGGCGACCGTGAAATTATGGTATGAAAGAATGTTTATGACTGTAACTCTTTCTAGAATATTTTAACTGATTTTATAATACTTTAATTTAATTAAAAAAAAGTGGATGTGTTTGACAGTTTGGGCTCCTTCGAGGGGAAGGGCAGGATATAAACTCAATTAATTAGGCCAACAAGGACTATCCATTACTACCCTGAAATAATCTGTTGATAGGCCTCAACACTGTGTCCTTGCTCATAGAAATTCTTGCACACATTGAGGTGTTTTCCCAAAGGACCCGTGGCACCAGTTGTAGACTACCAGATTTCATGTGACTACGATTCTTGCTGCTCCAATTCCTGTGTTTCCACATGGAGGTTGCACTGGCAGAGTAACTCCCAATGTATTGGAAATGTTCTCTAGTTAGCTTGCTATTGTGAACAACACTGTCACCAGATGCGTACAGGCCGCTCATAACTCTTGTAGTGCAAATTCCAGATGCTGTTTCAATCCTTGGAAACTAGGAATGTTGGCCACACCATTCACTGCAACTAGGAAACAGCCAAGAAGGCGGAATACTGGCCTAGAGGAATTGCCAGTCACATCTAATGCAACCATTTTGTTCATGTGATCCATGACTATTTCCACAAAATGTTCTAATTGAGTTTTCTGCTCAAGGCAGAAACGGTAACTAACAAAATCCAGGAGGCCATTACCAAGTGAAAAATGGCAGATTACTGATGGAGCAGGTGAGAATAAAACGTGTTCTGACCCAGTTTCATCTGGCCAACTGTAAACGTGGAGGAATGGAAGGAGTAACAGGAACTCGCAGTTGTCATTTCAAGAATACGGCTTGTCGCATCTCCTGGAAATGCACACGGCTATTTGGCAAAGCAAGAATCCCATGGGATTCTGCGTTGGGGCCAATCAAATGCAAGGGGAGCTCAGATTTTATATATTCACAAGAGGCCCTTTTGAAGAAACGAATAAAAAAAATCAGAGCTTCTTTTTTTTGGCCTGCCACTCATCATGTGTGCAGAATAACTTAATGAGGAATAAATAAATAGAAGAGCATAAGATGCATTATAGCTTCATCATCATCATCATCATCATCATCATCATCATTTTATTTGTATGCTGCCTTTCCATAGTTAAAACAATGCTAAAGGCGGCTTACAACATGGCAAGATTTACATAATTACCAACATAACAAAAGTCATAAACAATAAATAAGGTAAAGGTAAAGGGACCTTTGGGTAAAAATTGAAATTGGGTAAAATGTATAAAGTCTGTAATAAATGTTGGAAGTGTCAGGAGACAGAAGGAACATTTTACCATATGTGGTGGGAATGTAAGAAGGTGAAAAGTTTCTGGAAGATGATTTATAATGAGTTAAAGAAAATGTTGAAATATACATTTGTTAAAAAACCAGAAGCTTTTCTATTGGGAATATTGGGTAATGAAATTAGTAAAAAAGATGTGAAATTAGTTTTGTATGCAGTGACAGCAGCCAGAATTTTGCTGGCACAGAAATGGAAACAGGAAGAAATGCCCACGAGAGAAGAATGGAGAATGAAATTGATGGAATACGCAGAAATGGATAGACTAACGGGGAGAATTAGGAATCAAAGAGACCAGAGATTCACCGAGGACTGGAAGAAATTTACAGAGTATATTAAAAATGTTTGTGATGAACAAGTAACATTTGTTGGTTTTCAAGAAGCTCTGTAAAAAATATTGATAGAAATATTGCTTAAAAATCATGATATGATTAAGATTGTTAGAGTGCAATATAAAATTGAGAAATGTGAGATGAAGAGATAATACGGACAATTGTCAGACATGCTGATGGAAGTCTAAAAGAATGATTAAGTGAGAATTGGATGTTTAATCTTGTACAAATTTATGTTGGAAAATTAATAAAAAATAATTAAAACTATTTTTTTTAAAAAAGGTAAAGGGACCCCTGACCATTAGGTCCAGTCGTGGCCGACTCTGGGGTTGCAGCGCTCATCTCGCTTTACTGGCCGAGGGAGCCGGCGTACAGCTTCCTGGTCATGTGGCCAGCATGACTAAGCCGCTTCTGGCGAACAAGAGCAGCGTACAGAAACGCCGTTGACCTTCCCGCCGGAGCGGTACCTATTTATCTACTTGCACTTTGACGTGCTTTCGAACTGCTGGGTTGGCAGGAACAGGGACCGAGCAATGGGAGCTCACCCCATTGTGGGGATTCGAACTGCCAACCTTCTGATCGGCAAGTCCTAGGCTCTGTGGTTTAACCCACAGCGCCACCCACGTCCCATAAACAATAAATAAAACACATTAAAAAGTACACAACAAAAGAAAAAAAAACCAATTTCCACATAAATCATAATATCTAAAACTAAGAACACAGCACTCTCTCACCTCTCCCACAACCTACATAGTTCCTGTGATAAGTCAGTCACTAACTTTTAAACCACAGGAACAAACATGCCCTTCATTTAACAACACTAGAATGAGAGTGCCAAGCAACTGACTCGTGACCCTTTTAAAAAAATCTTCAGACTGCAGGGAGCTGGACTCCCACTGGCGACAGAATGACCTGGTGACAGCTCCGGGACCAGCGGAGATCCTGTTCGCTCCCCACACCCTGTTCTGACTGGAAGTGGGATTCCAAAGCATGACCTCAAAGGTGAAGACCAGGGAGGCATCCTGCTGGGCCAAATGCCTGCTAACCAAATCTGGATTTTGCCCTCTCCTTCCCCTCAGGAAACAGTATTGCATGTCACCGTGAACAACACATAACCCTTCTGTTTCTGGAGTGACATTTACAAGATCCGCTGAAAGATCACAGCAGCTATTACAGCACTTCACCTATGTGCAAAATAGGTGGCATCACCATCCGGAAATATGGTAGCTTTTAAGATGATATATTTAAAAAAAGAAGCATGGTTACAAAAGGAGAGGGAAGTGTGTGAGAGGGGAGAAAGGGATGAAGAAAGACTGAAAGCAAGAAAAGTTGTTCAAATAAATGGGAAGAAACTGTGACTTTACGAAGAGTAAGGCTGAGTTCACACCATACATTTAAAGCACATTCACAGCACATGAGTTCCCTAAAGAATCTCAGGGCTTATCCACATCTATGTTTGCCCCTCCGTTGGCTCCCAGGAAACCGGTGCTCAGTCGGAACAAATGGCAATTGGGTTTTCCACAGACTGAGCTCTAAAGGGCAGGTTTTCTAGGGGGAAACCTTTTTTCTGGTTTTGCAGAAAGGCAACACCCCTCAGACCTGTGCCTAGGAAGCATGGAATAATAATAATAATAATAATAATAATAATAATAATAATAATAATAATAATAATAATTTATTATTTATACCCCGCCCATCTGGCTGGGCCTCCCCAGCCACTCTGGGCGGCTTCCATAGAACCCAAAAATACAGTAAAATGTCACACGTTAAAAACTTCCCTGAACAGGGCTGCCTTAAGATGTCTTCTGAATGTCAGGTAGTTGTTTATCGCTTTGACATCTGCTGGAAGGGCGTTCCACAGGGCGGGCGCCACTACCGAGAAGGCCCTCTGCCTGGTTCCCTGTAGCTTTGCTTCTCGCAATGAGGGAACCGCCAGAAGGCCCTCGGAGCTGGACCTCAGCATCCGGGCTGAACGATGGGGGTGGAGACGCTCCTTCAGGTATACAGGGCCGAGGCCGTTTAGGGCTTTAAAGGTCAGCACCAACACTTTGAATTGTGCTCGGAAACATACTGTGAGCGGAAAACTGATTAGATCCCTGCTTTCTAGGCATGAGACAAGCGGAAGTGTGGAAAAGTCCTAACTGTGGGTGCTCTTCAGCATTTCCCCAGCACTTAAAACTGCAGTACAGTCGTACCTTGGTTTGCATACGTCTTGGTTTGCATACATTTTGGATTACAAACACGTCAAACCTGGAAGTGTGTGTCCTGGTTTGCAAACTTTTTTTGAATTACAACCCATTTTTATTTTTTTATTTTTTTGGATTACAAACAAATTTTTGGGGAGGCCCCATTGGCGAAAGCGCACCTTGGATTACATCCTGTTTTGGTTTACAAATGGACCTCCATAACAGATTATGGTTGTAAACCAAGGTACTACTGTACTTTTAACCTTGGGGTAATGTATTTCTGGGGACGCGGGTGGCGCTGTGGTATAAACCACTGAGCCTTGGGCTTGCCGATCGGAAGTTTGGCGGTTCCAATCCCCGTGATAAGGTGAGCTCCCATTGCTCGGTCCCTGCTCCTGCCATCCTAGCAGTTTGAAAGCATGCCAAAAAGTGCAAGTAGATAAATAGGTACCACTGCTGCAGGAAGGTAAATTGCGTTTTTGTGCACTGCTCTGGTTTCGGTGTTCCGTTGCACCAGAAGCGGCTTAGTCATGCTGGCCACATGACCCGGAAAAACTGTCTGCGGACAAATGCCAGCTCCCGTGGCCTGTAAAGCGAGATGAGCACCGCAACCCCAGAGTTGTTCGCGACTGGACTTAACTGTCAGGGGTCCTTTACCTTTTTAATATATTTCTACAACTATAGGGATTAAGAATGCTCAGCCAAACATTGTGAAAATGCCACAGTCTCCTGCTGGACAGCCCATTGCATCACAATTTACCAGCAATATGCTTTTATTTTATTTTTAAATTCTGATTTCAGGCATTGTTGTGTCCCCTATGACACACTGTAGTGCAGAAACTACCCATCAGTGCTTATTAAGTTCTAAAGACGGCTAGGCTCTTAGGAAGCAAAATCCAGACCCAACTTTACTCCTTTTAAATTCCATGATGGTTGTGCCATAACTCCACAGCAGAACACAGGTGGCAGGGGCTAAATCCCAGTTTGGATCACAGGCACCAGCATTTAATAGGATCTCAGAAAGCAGCATTAGGAAGTACTCCTACTTGAGAATTTGGAGAGGTGTGGGTAGCCAGGACAGTGGGCCAGATGTATAATTAGTCTAGCTGGTAATGATTGTAATAAAGATTTGGTTGATTGATTGTTTGAATTAGTCGAGCTCAGTCTAAGACAGCTCCAGATGTGCAAACGATGCCTACTTCTCTACCCATTTGCTGTGCAATACCAATTATTAGAGTGCTTAGCCAACAGAATTAAAAAAGGGGGAGGAGCAAAGGATCCGTCTCTGCTGTACTTTCCATCCCATTCTATACATGGCAATAGAGTTTATTTTATGGAATTATGTTTATAAATTATTAAATGCATACACACACACACACACACCTAGGAGCACACAAATGCACACCGGTAATTCAGGGTCTAAACGTCTGAATACAGGTTCCATCATGATCCATCATAACTTCTAAGATCACCCAAGAACATCATCTGCACATTATTATTTTTTTGCAATGTACCACAGAGGAACACAGTAAAATACTTTTGATGTTTTCCCCTCAACTGTAAAACAAAACAAAACAAAACCCTCTGCTGAACGCTTTGCCCTGAAGATCCCCCAAAGTCTGCCTCTGCATGTTTTCCAAAAGCACCGTGAGAATTTTTGATCTTTTGATAGGTTTACAGTAGGCAAGGACATGATTGTATGAATACTGAATACATGCTTTATGTTATGAGATGGGCTTAGCGATGTTAAATTCTCGAGAATAATCTTCAGGAGAATATTCTCGAGACTATTCTCCAAAAGATTATTCTCGAGAATTTAACATCCCTAAATGTTATGCTCATTGCGTAAAAAGTAAGCCAGGTTCCAGCTGCTCAGAGTTTCAGAGGCTCCCCAGAGACCAGCAGTGAAAGCCGCAGGGGATCAAAAGCCTTTCTTTCAGCTTCTGTTGTTTATCTATGCTCATCTCTTGAGAGGTTAATTGTCTGTGCTTCTCCCCCTCCCAACCCCTGGGGAAAAGGAGTTTCCAGAGGAGATGTATGCACAGATAAACAATGAATGGAGAAAGGTGGTCAGCATCTCTGTGACCGTTTTCAGTCATCTCTGCATGATTTGTTTGAACATGACTTATACGTGGTTCCTGTGATGAGCCCAGCATTTAGCCTGGATGGAAGAATTGCAGTGCGTGCGAACATTACAGTGAATATCCAAAACTCCATGCGTAATGTTAAAAGGAAGGCTGCTAATTGCACAGGGATTGTCTTCTTGGTCTTGATATTCCATTGTGGTATTATTGGAGCATTCCCAAGTATGTGAGCTGAGGCAAGGGAGACCATATTTGTTCGTTCTATTAACCCCTGCCTTTGACCATGGAATTAGAAGTTCTCCAGAGGGAAAATACGTTCTTAATGATGGTAACTTACCTCTTCCTCGTGATCTTCTCCAGAGCGTTGAACGAACCACCTGATGGAAGCTTGCTGGGACTTTGGAATACATTCTAGGAACGTCGAATTAAATTCGATGCCAAAAATCACCTTTTCATCAGTGGTTTCATGACTAATGCCTGGAACGCAAACATGGTACAGAAGATTAACCCTGCCCTGATTTCTTAAAGTGAAGGGAAAACATAGCTGATGCAGAACAGATGGTAGAGCAGCGCATGGACTGTGAAGGGAAACAAGAGGCACCTCAGGTTTAGCACAACACACGATGGTTCAACCTGGTGCATAACAGTGTATAACAGTGCTATTTAAGGCTGAATTGGTCACTTCCTTTCAATTAAACCACTGATGGAATCAGAATCTGATCTACAGTGGTACCTCGCAAGACGAATGCCTCGCAAGACAAAAAACTCGCTAGACGAAAGGTTTTTCCATTTTCGATTTGCCTCGCAAGACGAATTTCCCTATGGGCTTGTTTCGCAAGACGAAAACGTCTCGCGACTTTGTTTCCTTTGTCTAAAAACAAAGACATGTTTTGTTTATAAAGTTAATTTATTTTCCCTTCAATTTTTGAACTGCTCTTTACAGTATGTGTGACTTTAAAGAGCAGTTAATAAACTGTTGTTGTACCAAATTTGGCTTTGTTTGGACTTTTTTTGACCATAGGAACGCATTAATTGATTTTCAATGCATTCCTATGGGATTTCGTGATTCGCAAGACGAAAAATTCGCTAGACGACAAAACTTGCGGAACTAATTAATTTCGTCTTGCGGGGCACCACTGTATAGCCTTTCTTAGAGGAATTCTTCTCTATTTAATGAGACTGGGAACCGTGAGGAGGATACAGTGACCTTGCTGGCAGGCAGCTAGCTCCAGGAAGAGGGTTAACAGAAGGTCTGCTACAGACTTCCTTAGAGGCAAAGTTGCCAGGGACATCATCTGGAATCTGAACTCTAAATTTGCCCCACCACTGAAAAGTAAGCATTTGGGGAATCCATCCCAGAACTAAGTTCCTTCCCTGGGAGAAATCTTAGACTTTCTGAAGCAGCTCACAAATAATAAATGCACTTCTTAACAAACATAACTAGAAAGATAACTAATAAATAAATGCAAACTTTTTTCAGCTTAAGTCATTCAAGGTTACCTGGAGGAGGAACAGTGGTACCTCAGGTTACAGATGCTTTAGGTTACAGACGCTTCAGGTTACAGACTCTGCTATCCCCGAAATAACACCCTGGGTTAAGAACTTTGCTTCAGGATGAGAACAGAAATTGTGCGATGGTGGCGCAGCAGCAACGGGAGGCCCCATTAGCTAAAGTGGTACCTCAGGTTAAGAACAGTTTCAGGTTAAGAATGGACCTCCAGAACGAATTAAGTTCTTAACCCAAGGTACCACTGTAAATCTATAAACACAGACCAGGAGTGTCTGGCAGAACTCTCCGAAGTGATGTATGATTCAACAACAAGCCTTAGACAGAAGAGGGACTCAGGGCCAGAATCTGTGGGGGGTTTTCTGCTCCGGGTGTGAATGCACACAGTCAGGACACTGGAGAGTGATTGGAACCAGCCTTGAGTGCCACCTGATCTGAATCACAGGATATAGCAATGGATACGCTAAACTTTTGGGATATCTCCCTGCTACCATTGTGGTGGAAGAAGCCCACCCTGGGCACAAGGCTTGACATGCCTTGTCTTCACCTTCCACCCTGTTCTTCCTTCAAGAACTCCCCATGGTCACATGGTGTTGCAAGATTTTGAGTTTGTACAGGAGGATGTTAACAGAGCCAGATGTTCTGCTGCAGACTTCCATTAACAGTCAGGGGCAAAGTTGCCAGAAGCATTTCTCTGTTAGGGATATTTCAGGCTGAGTAACGCTAGGGAGGGACACGGGTGGCGCTGTGGGTTAAACCACAGAGCCTAGGACTTGCCGATCAGAAGGTCAGTGGTTCGAATCCCCACAACGGGGTGAGCTCCCGTTGCTCAGTCCCTGCTCCTGCCCACCTAGCAGTTGAAAAGCACGTCAAAGTGCAAGTAGATAAATAGGTACCTTCCAGCGGGAAGGTAAACGGTGTTTCCGTGCGCTGCTCTGGTTCATCAGAAGCGGCTTAGTCATGCTGGCCTCATGACCCGGAAGCTGTACGCTGGCTCCCTCGGCCAATAAAGCGAGATGAGCACCACAACCCCAGAGTCGGCCACGACTGGACCTAATGGTCAGGGGTCCCTTTACCTTTAAGGCTAGGGAACAGTTGCCTTCTTCATCCTGATTTCATCCCTCCAACCACAGGGAACAGGCAAACTAAGCGAGGGTGGGGGGAAATGAAATGTCTTTCTAGTCCTCCATCTATGCTCTGTTTCCATGCATTTGTAAATAAACACAAATATTGCAAAATGCCATCAGCTTCCTGCGGCATCCTTCCAAATGAAACCAAGCTTGCTTAAATACTTTTTGCCTGGAACTTCTCCCCATTTGGGAAGATGGGGAGGGAGTAAAAACCTGCTTCCTAAATGTCTCCCACTGAGGCAGCTTAGAGAGCCATACCTGCAGCTTCCATCTAAGCCACGTCTCTGGGCAAAGGCCAAGGTGAAAAGAACAGGCCCACATACAGCCATGAACAAAGCCTGTACCATGCAGGTCAGAAGACGTTAAATGTGGCTCTTATATGAGGAATTCCATTCCCACAGTCCATAACTGCACAGTGCTTTATTTTGTGTCAACTCCTATCAGTCTACAGGACAAAGTCAACTGGCTCATTCCAGAAAGAGAACTTATTGTTTCCTTGGGTCACTGCTTACACTCTCAAAGTAGCAGCACAGAAAGCTGCAGCCCTGTCATTCACCCTGTCTGTACCCGGGTCCATTTGATGGCCCTTAATTTTAGTTTACAACAGAGCTCTAACTGAAATAACTGAGGAGCAATTGAAAACAGTTGCACTTCCTGGATCAAATAATAAACCAAATGTGTGTTCGGGGGAGGGGACCCTATTGTTTTGTTTAAGAAAGGAAAACAAAATACCCTGTTGAACATTAAAAACGTTACGTTACGTTGTCACAGAAATTTCATCTTAACCACAAGACAGCAGTACCAGTTGCCAGGGGAGTAAGCCAGACCACTTGGCAAGCCCATCATTGTCCATAGTGGTGGGAGACAGTAGGCCGTTGTTAAGAAGAGGATTGTTTAATTAGCAAGGAAGAATTAGAAGAAGGCCTGGAAAGCTTGATAGCTGGAACTAAGATGCTAGATCTTTGCTCTGTGGAAATAAGCCAAGGGAATGGAAAAAAGTGTGCTTCCTCAGTTTTCCTTGGGGGAATTCTGCTTATTTGGCTCACTTGCCTAAGCCGACCTCCTGCGTTGCTCTTGGAAAGCTGTAGCGTTCCTCTCACGTTCAGTTATAGTACTTACATAGACAATTAACTCTTCCATGGTCGTCATCTCCAGAACTATTCCTTTCTTTGTGTTTCTTGAAGGGTTGCAGAGAGTCCAATTAGCTCATTGTTAGTTCAGGTATGGGACGCGGGTGGTGCTGTGGGTTAAAGCCTCAGCACCTAGGACTTGCCGATCGCATGGTCAGCGGTTCGAATCCCCGCGGCGGGGTGCGCTCCCGTCCTTCGGTCCCAGCGCCTGCCAACCTAGCAGTTCGAAAGCACCCCCGGGTGCAAGTAGATAAATAGGGACCGCTTACCAGCGGGAAGGTAAACGGCATTCCGTGTGCTGCGCTGGCTCGCCAGATGCAGCTTGTCACGCTGGCCACGTGACCCGGAAAGTGTCTGCGGACAGCGCTGGCTCCCGGCCTAGAGAGTGAGATGAGCGCACAACCCTAGAGTCTGGCAAGACTGGCCCATATGGGCAGGGGTACCTTTACCTTTAGTTCAGGTATACAGCAAGAACCAGTCAACCAGACCTGCTATTCTTTTTTTTGGGGGGGGCATATTTGCTTCCCAAACTTCCACAGACTTCCTGTTAACTATTTCTACTCCTGGTGAAGGCATAAGAACGGAATACAGGCGACTCTCAACTTACACGGCATAGAGCCAAAATTGTCTCTAGTCAGAACAAATTGGCTTCAATGGCAGGTGGGACTGCAAAAGTCTTTCTTTCCCAGACACCTGCCCTCTCAATTTTTGTGTGTGCACAAATTAAAAGTGTGCATAGTGCAAGTTACTTGTAATGAGTTCTCTGCCTGCAAGGGTATCCTCTGCTTTTTCTGTATTTCTGTTTTGCCTCCAGGTTGCATCACTTCACATGATGCAGCACATCTATGGACCCCGGTTATGCCAACAGCAAGCTCACTATAGTCCTAGACTAACTCTCAAGAGGTTTGCTCGGTCTATTAGCACTGAGGGCGCTGCTTACAGATCTGCTTGTGCATGCCATCTATCAAGGAATGTAAGCCAGATGTTGTTTCCAATGCTCTAATTCAGCCCTTGAATTTAAGAAGTAAATGCCTTTTGGTCTACACAGAGTCACCACAGCCTGGCTACACTTCTGGTATCTGAGCATCATCTGCTCAGTAACCAGGCCTTGCAAGAGCTGAGCACATCATTTCATTAGGCCCCTCACCTATCTTTGTGGAGACAAAGATGCAGATACTTACTATCTTCTGTATCACCGCACTGGGTAGCTGGGTCTCCATATTTGACGTCTTGCCTCCTTGCACGCCTGGAAAAATAAAGGTTGTCACGACTTTGTGAAATTATGCCTGCTGT
Organism: Podarcis liolepis; assembly: GCF_965112155.1. Lineage (NCBI taxonomy): Eukaryota > Metazoa > Chordata > Lepidosauria > Squamata > Lacertidae > Podarcis > Podarcis liolepis. The sequence goes on from NC_139556.1 coordinate 6,799,008, forward strand.
TCTTCGGATGTGGGATGGAGCTTAAGGGAAGTTGCTCACTTGCAGAAAGTAACATCAGATTACATATATGAATAAGGCATCACTGATATTATAGTCACAGTCAACTTTCCTTTTCTTTCTGGTGTTCAGGCTGCGAGTGCTGCTTCTTCCATAACCAAATAAGTACCATGCACCCATAAGAATCAGGCAGGTAGCAACAGGCCTTGGGGTACTCCAAGCCTGGCAGAAATGCAAAAGTGGCTGGATGGGGGGAAGCCCATGGAAGAAGGAAACCTGGAAAACATTCCAATGAGAACTGGGTGTGCTCCTGAATCCTGACCCACTTTTGTGGGGTGGTGTGAGGAATACCCAGAAATCTGGGGCAGAGGAAAGAGAAAATGGAATGGAATGGAGCTCCTGGAATCCCAAAGAGCAGCATCCCAAACAGCAAAAGCTTGTTTCAGGTCCCAGATGTATTGCCCGATGCCAGGTTGAACACAAGACCTTTTAATGGCTGTGCACTGAGCAGCCCAGGACCTCTAGACACACGGCCAAGGCTTGCACCCCAGGGAAGTCACTTTGGTGCTGCTAACACAGCAAAAAGCAATGCAGGAGGCAGCAGTTAAGCATTTCTAGTCTCTGCAGCCACATCGGGCGCTGTGATTCTCCAGATGCTTGACTTCACCCCTGGAGGCACACTCCACTGTATCTTGAGACAGACAGATGCCAACAACCCTGGGACCTTAATTCCAAGGAAGTCAAGCCCAATATATGTACTGCTGTCCCTGAAATGTTTCCACAGTTCAGAGGTTAGGTAACACATAACAGTATTCAAAGATTCCTCCTGCTGACATCATGGAAACATCTCTGTGGGGGGGGGGGGTATTTAACTAAGTTTTACCCAGAGTGCAGCTGTTGAAATCAATGAACGTGACTAAAGGTAAAGGGACCCCTGACCATTAGGTCCAGTCGTGATCGACTCTGGGGTTGAGGCGCTCATCTCGCTTTATTGGCTGAGGGAGCCGGCATACAGCTTCTGGGTCATGTGGCCAGCATGACTAAGCCACTTCTGGCGAACCATAGCAGGGCACAGAAACGCCGTTTACCTTCCTGCTGGAGTGGTACCTATTTATCTACTTACACTTTGACGTGCTTTCGAACTGCTAGGTGGGCAGGAGCAGGGACCGAGCAATGGGAGCTCACCCTGTCACAGGGATTGGAACCACCGACCTTCTGATCGGCAAGTCCTAGGCTCTGTGGTTTAACCCACAGCGCCACGTGACTAAGTGAGGTCTATTAATTGCAATTGGTCTACTCTGAGTGAAGCTTAGTTAACCCTACCCAGATTGCCTGTACATGAACTAGCAGAACAGATGGTACCAGAGGATCCATGGGGAATCTCTGGAGTCCTCTATCGCTAATGCCAGCCTTGAACTCATCCCATAGAGCCCAGAGCTTCACAGGTTAACCCAGCAGTGTGGGAAGGAGTAGCTCTGCATTAAATCATGGGGATCACGTAAGAAGCTGCTCTTAGATGCTCAGTCAAAGCAGGAACGATATCACTCACCTTTTAGATGTTGGTGTGTATCTGGAGCATGAATTTCCATCCCAAGCACAATAGGGGTCTCTGGCAAGGCAACAGTCTGCACAAGCCTTGCCATATGTGTGACATCTGTGTAGCGAGAGCTGAGCCAATCCATCTCTGGAACCAATGTACAATTGTTGCTGAAAATCAGGCGAGGCAAATGAATTAGAAGCGTTCTTCAAGAAACCTCTTTTTCTTTTGGCCTTGATTTCCTTCTTAGCAATTTTTCATTTAAAAATTTCTATTTTTATACAATCCTTACAAATTTATACAGCAAATGCAATTTATGTTCTGGTAATCAGTGAACAAACTGTTTGTCCAAGTAATCTCTCTGCGCAGTTAATCTCCAAGTTTTTAGAGCAGGGTCTATTTAGTTGGCTTTCCTCAGCCAGTCTGATATAGACGGCAATCATTGCTTCTCCAAGTAAGTTGCAAGAACAATCTGAGCTGAAATCAACCCAAGTAGACATAACATTGCCAGTCTTTTTACACTGGCTCTCAAGTCCACATCAAAGATCCAGTGCAGGTAGCATATTAAAAATGGTATAAAAGTTCTAAAACACATACTAGTATTGAATTCCATAATTCCATTCACAGAGAGATGTGAGCTATGAAGCTGACTACAATACTAGCTTAAAACCAGAGCTGTGTCAAAAAATCCCTTCCTTAAAAACAAAACAAAACCCTTTCAATTAATAAGTGAAATTGCATCTGAAAATTATCAGACTGGAGCAAAAAAAATTCATGGGTGGAATGTGGGGTTTTGTTGCGGTTACTTTATTTTTGAGATAGCTAAGGGGCATTTGTGAGTACTGTTTCATTCATGCTCCAAATCATTTCTCTGGTGGTCTTCACTCTGCCGCCTTCCTGGGTCTGCAAGCTTTGTGAAAACCCATGACATCCTTCGCTACGCTCAGAGATGCCTAACACCTGCCTGACAGCTGTTTGTTGTCATTTTTTAAAAAAGGGAAGGCCTTTTACTTTGAAAGGAATCATCGCATGAAAGCTACATGTGTGGAAAGTTTTTTTTGTTTTTAAAACAACAACAACAACAACAACAACAACAATAATTTGTTTGTTTGTTTGTTTGTTTATACCCCGCCCATCCAGCTGGGTTTCCCCAGCCACTGTGGGCGGCTCCCAACAGATTAAAAACAGAATAAAACATCACACATTAAAAACTTCACTAAACAGGGCTGCCTTCAGATGTCTTCTAAAAGTCAGAGAGTTGTTTATTTCCTTGACATCTAACAGAAGGGCGTTCCACAGGGTGGGCACCACCACCGAGAAGACCCTCTGCCTGGTTCCCTGTAACCTCGCTTCTCGCAGGGAGGGAACCACCAGAAGGCCCTCGGAGCTGGACCTCAGTGTCCGGGCTGAACGATGGGGGTGGAGATGCTCCTTCAGGTATACAGGGCCGAGGGTGTTTAGGGAACATTAAGGGAAGGAACAAGGACTCCTTTTAAAAGCAAAATCCATGAGCTCACACCAGTCTCTGGCAATTGGTGGCTAGTCTCCTCCTCAGCTTCTCTCCCTTCAATTTAAGCCCAGGGGAAGATGGCATGTGGCAACTCATCGCATGGGACCTTTTTCAGATCAGGAAGTGTGGGCATCAGCCTTATTTACTTTGCGGCAATAGAATAAGATCAACTCTACACCCACCCAAATTCTGAATGTGCCCTGCAAATGAGGCAGAAAATTTGAAAGTTATTTAATGGGGAAGAAAACACTTGGGAAATTGGAACACAGGTTTGGTACAATCTAATTAAAATACATCTTTGCCTGAGAAACCTATAGAAATGGGATTTTTTTTTTCATGAGCTCTATCAATATGGACTGGAGTAAGTTACCTAAATCAGAGGAAGGTCATTGTAGTTCTATTGATGCTGTAATCCTGACCGCGCACTTATTAAGGAGCAAGCCTGAATGAACACAATGAGATTTACTTCCAAGTAGAGTTGCACAGGACTGTAAAATCACTGACTAATTTAATTTCAGTGGTACTTCAGTGGTACTTCAGTGCAACTCATGCGTTTGGGAAATAAAAGAACAGAACAAACATTACTTCACCCCTCCCCCCTTTTATATTTTTTCTTTTTCATAGATACAGGAATGTATTTCAGAACTAAATAAGTATTCTGATATTGAATGTGAGTGGTTAGAGAAGACTGGCTAGGGTGTGACTTTTTTTGTATGCTTCAAGAAAAAGAAAGAAATGGAAATATTAGGATAGAAAATGTTTAGATGCCCTCTTTGAAAAACAGGTATAGTTATCTCCAATAATGTACAAGCAATTTGCAGGTGCTAAAATTGCTAATTATAAATTACCTGCTTTGGAGACATCTCCATAGTCAAGATGGGTGAGGGATGCTGAAAAGGAAATGGAAAAAAACCCAATGAAAACCCTTCTTCTGCTTAGATTGAAGACTATCAAACATTTGTCGCTCCACCAGCAGGAGGCCAGTAGCCAAAACCCTTTGCAATTTTACTTAAGTGTTTGAAATAATACTTCCCTAGAAACCAAAATATTCTGAGACTTTCAGCCTGGGATGAATTCACCTGTGACAGGAATGGAAACTCATTTGTCTTTCCCGAGAAGAAAACAGGGTGTACTTCTGGAATTGTGCCCATTTTCCAGGTGTGTTAGTCACCCACTGGACTTTGGGACTCAGCGGCGATTTGGAGCTGTGTTTCCATGTCTTAAGTCCAGCACTCCAAGCATCACACCTTCCGAGCTCTAACATGTTGTTTAGTCGTTTAGTCGTGTCCAACTCATCGTGACCCCATGGACCAGAGCACGCCAGGCACTCCTGTCTCCCACTGCCTCCCGCAGTTTGGTCAGACTCATGTTTGTAGCTTCGAGAACACCGTCCAACCATCTCGTCCTCGGTCGTTCCCTTCTCCTTGTGCCCTCCATCTTCCCCAATATCAGGGGCTTTTCCAGGGAGTCTTCTCTTCTCATGAGGTGGCCAAAGTATTGGAGTCTCAGCTTCAGGATCTGTCCTTCCAGTGAGCACTCAGGGCTGATTTCCTAAGGAATGGATAGGTTTGATCTTCTTGCAGTCCATGGGACTCTCAAGAGTCTCCTCCAGCACCACAATTCAAAAGCATCCATTCTTCAGCGATCAGCCATCTTTATGGTCCAGCTCTCACTTCCGTACATCACTACTGGGAAAACCATAGCTTTAACTCTAACATAGCCATTGCAATGGATCAACTGCAGCTGTGAAGGCCAACCTTCCTGGAAAATGTGCTCAAAGAGAAGTATCTGAGCAGGGCTCCCTTGAACACTACGTGATAATAATAATAATAATAATAATAATAATAATTTATTATTTATACCCCGCCCATCTGGCTGGGCTTCCCCAGCCACTCTGGGCGGCTTCCAAAAGAATATTAAAATACTATAATACATCAAACATTAAAAGCTTCCCGAAACAGGGCTGCCTTCAGATGTCTTCTAAAAGTCTGGTAGTTGTTGTTCTCTTTGACATCTAGAGGGAGGGTGTTCCACAGGGAAGGCGCCACTACTGAGAAGGCCCTCTGCCTGGTTCCCTGTAACTTGGCTTCTCGCAGTGAGGGAACTGCCAGAAGGCCCTCGGTGCTGGACCTCAGTGTCCGGGTAGAACGATGGGGGTGGAGACACTCCTTCAGGTATACTGGACCAAGGCCGTTTAGGGCTTTAAAGGTCAGCACCAACACTTTGAATTGTGCTCGGAAACGTACTGGGAGCGATTCATACTGTACACAGCCCTCAGGTTCCTTCTGATCCACTGAGGGAAAGCAGACAGGAATATAGTGCTGGAAAGACAGGAAAGAATGACACACATTCCACAGCCTCTTCTTCTCCTGTCCGGGAGTGCCAAAAATGTCAAACGCCTGTGCCTCTGTGGCACCCATCTCCAAGGTTTTCCACGCATAAAGAGGGTGGGCATCCATACAGGGTGTTTCGGAACGTACGGATTCACTTGGCTCCTCTGTAAGTCACAGAGGTCATGGGCTGATTCGGGCCTCACACAGTCACTACAAGTGCGGGCCCCTAATGTATTTGCCATTTTTATGGTTTTCATTTGTCATATTTTATGGTATTTGTAAACTGCTTAGATTTTTCCTCTTAAAATGTTAAGCAGTATATAAGTTAAATAAACAAATACATGGGGGGAAATGTGAGCCAGCAACAAGATAAATTCCATGTGCTACATTCTAACTTATTATAAAGAGGTATTTTCCCTATGTGCTGTGAAATGGAAGTGGGCAGAATGGCCTGAGTAGACAGACTCCTTGGTACGAGTCTTATATCTCTCCATCACTTGCTCATTATTTATTTGTCTCAATTGCATCATGGTCTTCCTTCAAAGGATAGTTCTCTACTCCAGCAACAATCTCATGAAGCAGATTAGGGCAAGGGACTGTGAAATGTTCCTGGTCAGTCAAGGAGCTTCACAACCCAGCCATAACTTGAGGTTCTCCTGACCAAGAATCTCAATTGAAGGGTTGCCAACTGAGCCCATGAGGGACTTCCATGGAAAGCAACTGGGTGGCATGAGATGTCAAACACTAGAATACTCTGCCCCTTATGCTAGATCTGCAACCATCCCCTGATGCAGCCACTCTTCAGGGCTTGTGCATGCTGCCTTGTGTTGAATGGGGCCAGGGAAGGGAGTAACTATTCCCTCAGGGCAAACCATATAGATGACTGCAGATGAGGCTGAAGGCAAGAAAGCATCCACCACCTGCAAAGTCGTCACAAGGGCTGGCTCTTGGAAACCCCAACATCCAATGACATCATTCTGGTGTGGCTTCTTAAACATGTAAATAAACTACAGTCCCTTCTCTCTTTCTTTTTTTTTTTCCCGCATGAAAAAAAATAAGAAGTGCATTTATAACATGGAGGAACATCTGCTGAGCTAATAGCCCTGTTTGGTATTAAATCTGATATGGCGCCTTTCCCTTTGACGTGATCTCGCAAGTATGCAGCAAATTGGTACATGCTCAGAAATTCCTGATTACTTGGCAGCCTGTTGAGCACTCTTGGCCTCCATGGCAGCAAAAAGATGACATTTAAAACAAGAAGTATTCCACCTCTGTAATCAAGGTACCAAGTGCACAGGGAGAGATTTACCTGGAGAAAATATTGTTTTCCACAGACATGTAAGGCAAGGGCATCAAGGATGATTTCAAAGCCACCAGACCATTGCAGGAAAGCCAAAGGTTGGACCTAAAGCCGACTCTCTAAGAATCATGGCAAATGAAGAACATCTAATTCCATCATAGTTATGGGCCAAGACCAAAAACTGCTATTTGGGGTTTGGGGTGTGTGCCTTTTCCTTCCTCACCTAGCCTACCCCAGGCTGCAAAAAAACAAGAAATTTTGCTAATCTGATGTTGAAATCAATGCAGATGTTTTGCCCAAACAGGAACCTGCAAATTCACCTCATATTTCACTTCACTTTCTGTGGCAATTCTGCTATAAGCATTTAAGTTTCTTTTCACCATAATTACTTAGTTTAAAAAAGCATACAGAATTCTTAATTAAACTTCAGCAGATCCTAGAATTTTCTCCAGGGGACCGATGTGAGTGACTTATTCTTGAGGAACACAAAATGAAGATTTTATGCTGTCCCAAAATGATTCTTTTTGAAGAATGAAATCCATTGAGCTTTATTTTCCTTCAGTTGCCCTTCTGAAAGAGCACAGTTGGCAGAGCATGAGATTCTTAATCTCAGCATTGTGGGTTCAAGCCCCACCTTAGGCAAAATATCCCTGCATTGCAGGGGGTTGGACTAAATGACCTTTGTGGTCTCTTCCAACCCTGCAATTCTGTGATTTTGTGAATTGTGTTCCAATGGATGAGGCTTGTAATCTTACCTTGAATATCTGCAGCTCTTCCAGAACCACTTCCTCCATGTCTCGCTTCTCCTTGGTTATACTCAGAACTTTCAGTACTGTTCCGACATCTGCAAGAAAGGGACGCAGTCGAAAATCAGTGGCCATTTTTGGATTTTACATTAAGATTTTCCATCTTCTTTAGATATGGCACCTAACTGAGTGCAGACCTCCTCATTGGATTCTCTCTCTCATTTTTTTTAAGCAGACACACATTATGATGCCTTTGCTCCATGAATCTCCCCAGTGCTTTTGTTCTTAAAAAAATGTTTAGGGTTTACTCTCACTTTCCTACTCATATTGAAATACTGCCCCTCAATGAGGCCAGACTTAGATTCACAAAATGTTTAGGGGTATGCATCCCCCTGTGTCCCCCCCCACCAGGAAAAAAGCACCGAAACTCCCTTTCTTTTCACTATACGATTCTCTGCCACTGGCTAGGAAACAAGAAATGTACATCTTCCTAAATGCCAAGGATGGAGACAAAGAACTTGATATGGGATTGTCATTTCCTGCAGGAGCCCCATGCCAATGGTCATGTGTAATTGACCACCCTTAAATAGGCACAAGCTCTTGTAGCACATCCAATGTGGAAAAAACTGTATCTGGAATCCATGATAATTTCACCACGCAGCATCTATATAAGGTCCATGTTCGAATAAATTTATCCAAGTCAAATTCATGGCATCATGAAGTCATTGGTTTAGCATTTGGAAACTAATTCTACAATGGCTTTGTCTTCCCAAATTTGAAATGAGGACTGTGAACTATGACCTTAAACTACAAGAGTGTTGTAGCGTTGAGCACAAACAGAAAAGCAGTTGATTTATTTATATATATTTTATATAAAAATTTTATTGAGTTTTCACAATTTATACAAACACACACAATACACAACACAAACACACACACACAAAAACAAACATGTATAATTTCAAATCCTTTTTTTCCTTAAAACTTATTTCACTGATTTCCCCATACCTCCCCTTTCTGCATTCCAATTCCAAAATTTATTTCAGCAAATCCTCCCAGAAAAGCAGTTGATTTAGTTCAGGTGTCACCAGATCTCATGTCTTGGAATTATTTAGTAGCTCTGAGCATGCACAAAGTATCTTTCCTGAGCACTGAGTAACCGCAGCCTCGCGCTCTGCATTGTGAAGCATTAAGCAAACAAACAGCAAAACCAATGCCATTGCAATCAATTGTCCTGCGTTATTTCCAAAAGAAAAGAAAAAAATCCCTTCTCATTTTGTTCTACTCCAAGGCTACACATGGGACATGCATATGGCAGTGATTAAACAAACAAAAGATCCTGGAATTGAGTGACTGGAAAACAAGGCTGGAAAAAGTCTCAGTGAACTGAATCATTTATTGCAACATGTTTAAAATACTGCAGAATTTTCTCTATTGACTAAACTAACTTTTCCCACAATCTTACTTATGGTGGGTAAACAGAAAAAGAGACTAACTATGCAATCCAATACACAGAAATAAGCAAGCAGTGAAGTCTGTCTTTAGCATGACTTTGTAAAAGGCAGGTTTTAAATTTGTAAAATAAAATAAAAATGTCATGCTTCCCTTAGGAAGCTCAATTTTCAACAATTTAGATACTGCAGGCAGTGCTCTTCTGTCTGCTGAAATTCTGGACTGCCATCTACTGACTACATTTTGTGGTATAACCTGCAAAAAAACTGTTTCAATGAAGAGCAACACTGAATAATGATAGTTTTTTCACACGTTGGCCTGGTGCAGACATAATGCTTTCAACCATCATTAGCACTAACCATGCTTGGTTGCCTTAACCCTGATTAAGGCCCCAGAGGTACTATGGTACATTGGTTTAACTTCCTGAGCAAAGTCCTGCCCCTGAAAAGTATATATCAGGATATAGCAACATGACCTGTTTTATCATTTTGCAAGCAGAGAGACCAGGAAAGGGGGGGAAACTGACTTAACCACAATTTGCGTAATGCAGATATAAAAATTAACCATGCGTAATGCAAACAATGGTTTGCAAACCCACTTTCAGGCCTTGATGTCACATCCTGGTTGGTGGCCAGGCCTTAACCATGGCTAAAGAAAACAAAAGCATGGTTCATATTTTGACCACAGAGAGTTGCTGCTATGCAGTGAGGAAACAAGCAGAAATGTGGAAGTACAGTGATACCTCGGATTAAGAACTTAATTCATTCCGGAGGTCTGTTCTTAACCTGAAGCACCACTTTAACTAATGGGACCTCCTGCTGACGCAGTGCCGCCACTGCACGATTTCTGTTCTCACCCTGAAGCAATGTTCTTAACCTGAAGCACTATTTCTGGGTTAGCGGAGGCTGTAACCTGAAGCGTATGTAACCCAAGGTACCACTGTACTCAGCAGGCTTCAAATGGAGGGAGCAGCCTTGCACTTATCTGCAGATAGGCACCTGTTCCAAATGCCTTGACATTTCTGCAGGGGCAGAGGAAGGGGGGGTGCAGGCCGCCCTGGGTGTCACCACTGAGGGGGTGACAACATGCCAGCCAGCACTCACCGCAGGGCCTGCAGTGCGCCCGAGCCATGCATCTCTCCTGGGCGTGTGCAGGCTCTGCGCTGACCAAACAGTCTGCCCGCTGCCTCCCCCCCAGCTGTAGGGCGGCTAAGCTGGAGGAGGCAGGAAGACTCCAGAGGCCCTGCAGTGCGCCCTGCCCCTATGGGCACCTGAGAGGCTTCCTCCGCCACTCCATTTCTGCCTATCACCAGAAGGAGCTGATTTAGCCTCAGTGTAAACACCCTAGAATCTTTCCAGTGAGACAACTGGATCTGCAGCGAGGGTTTATGCATGACAACCATATCTCCTACTCCAAACCTGCTTCGGGTATTTTACAGTTGCAGCCATCCTCATTATGAGACCAGCGCCGGATTTACGTATGAGCTAAACAAGCTATAGCTTAGGGCCCCGCTCTCTTGGGGGGCGGGGCCCAAAAAAAATTAAAGAAAAAACCACTGGATGTATACAGTGGTGCCCCGCAAGACGAATGCCTCGCAAGACGGAAAACTTGCTAGACAAAAGAGTTTTCCGTTTTGGAGGTGCTTCGCAAAATGAATCTCCTATGGGCTTGCTTTGCAAGACGAAAATGTATTGCGAGTTCCTGCGGGTTTTTTCCCCCTTCCCCCCCTTTTTCTAAGCCGCTAAGCCGCTTATCAGCTGATCCGATCAGCAGATAAGCCGCTAAAAGCCGCTAAAAGCCGCTAAAAGCCGCTAAAAGCCGCTAAAAGCCGCTAATCCGCTAATCCGTCAATGGGCTTGCTTCGCAAGACGAAAAAACCGCTAGACAAAGAGAATCACAGAACGGATTCTTTTCGTCTTGCGAGGCACCACTGTATTTCCAAAATATAAAATAAAAAACAAATAAAATAAAACCTACATACAGCAACAGTGCTTTGTGTTGTGTAAAGGTAAAGGTAAAGGGACCCCTGACTGTTAGGTCCAGTTGTGGATGACTCTGGGGTTGAAGCTCATCTCGTTGTGCTGGCTGAAGGAGCCGGTATACAGCTTTCTGGTCATGTGGTCAGCATGACTAAGCCGCTTCTGGCGAACCAGAGCAGCGCACGGAAACGCCATTTACCTTCTCGCCAGAGAGATACCTATTTATCTACTTGCACTTTGACGTGCTTTCAAACTGCTAGGTTGGCAGGAGCAGGGACCGAGCAATGTTGCAGGGATTCGAACCACCAACCTTCTGATCGGCAAGCCCTAGGCTCTGTGGTTTAGACCACTGGGCCACCCGTATCCCTTGTGTTGTGTAGGTTCATAAATTACCATATAGCATATATTCAACACTAAAAACAGCTACAATTTGTTGTTGATCCAGGACAGCTGGACATATAAAGGGCCCCATTACTTTCAGTAGCTTAGGACCTCATCAAACCTAAATCTGGCCCTGTGTGAGACAGTGTACAGCCAATGGACTGGGTCCACAATCTGACTAAGGCACATACTCTGTCCCGAAGAGCAAATGTTCTTGCTCCAGGGTTAAGAAAGGAGGGCAAAGTCTTTCGCAATCCCAAGGCAATCCATATACGCAACATTGTTCCATGTGTGTGGAATAAATACAAAGGGCATTTTGTAGGAAGAATGAAGTCTCTATGGGAAACAGAGGAGCCAACGTCGTGCATCTCACCTGTCCCTAAGAACATGACATCATACTGGCCATCTTCAGCCATGACACGATCCACCACAATCTGCGTCAGTCTGTAGTCCACATTGATTTGAGAAAACACCGGTGCTCCGGTTACTGGGTAGACTGATTTGTACATCACCGGATGGCGCTTTATGAAGCTAATGACATCGTCAGGAAAATCTCTGGTGGACTTGATGGATGGGTCGTACGTTTTGCTGGGGCACTGCACAATGAAGACACAAGAGAAAAGCTATGAGGTTTAGACTTTGAAATTTCTCTTTGCCTGGTTGCCCATTGTGTGTAAAAAAATCACCTTTAGGCAAGCAGGGAGGGGAGGAAAAACAGAAAAAGATGGACAGAGTAGAAAAGGAAGGATTAGGGAAAAAAGACAGAGAGTTGGAACAATGTGAATGATCCACTAAGATCCCACCCACCCCCTTGAATTTTTGCTAGCATTTCAAGAATGTTACTTTGGTACTGAAGGCAGAAATTTTTAGGACTTGGGTGTTAAAACGCAACCCATGTAAAATGCAACCCCATGACTATCTATTTAGACGTAAGTCCCACTGAGTTCAGTAGGGATTGCTCAAAGCTGAACGTATATAGGTTGCATTTGGTCAAGACAGATGTTCAACATACTTATGAACTGTATTTTCCCCCCAATAGTTAATAGACACTGCCCCCTTGAGGCTACTCAGGAAAAGTAGTAATGTTCTGAGGAAGTGGAAACCAGTCTGCGAAAGCTTCTGCTGCAATAAATCTGTTAGTCTTTAAGGTGCCAGAAGACAGTTGCCTTTGCAGCAACAAAAGAGCAACATATTAAAACAATATTAAAACATATGCAGACACATTGCAATAAGTCTTGTTTGTTATCCAGGCTCCCGAGTGACATAAAATTGGTTTACAGTAGAAGAAGTCTAGCAGAAATTGTGACAATATGTACAATAAAATATAATACTAAAGTGGGCAGCGGGGGGGCTGTAGCCAGCATGTGAAAAAAACGATGAATTAATTTACTTATATTTCTTTTGGCCACAGACCATCCTAATAAAAATAATGTAGCACTGTTGCAAATTATATTAAAAAGCAGTTGCTTAGAGAAAACAGCAGAGAGAAAACGAGTGCAACACAGCTATAATCAAATTTACAGTCGAACACATGAAAATTGGAAAAGGCATTGAAGGGACGGGCAGCGGCTATGAGCTACTTTTCCATGACGCTTCCTGGTCTCCATTACCAAGAAGATTGCTATTTTTTGCAGGCATTACACAGGTTTATCTTACCAATAACCAGCACTGGTTATAACTTCAAAGGTGGACTATCTACTCACTTTTAAATGGTGTTATATATGTGCAGGGGGGTGTTAAGTTGTGGGTGAACATATCAGATGACACAGTGATTCTTCAAACAGCTCTTGTTTATTCAGAGGCTCAGTCAGCCTGCTTATATAGAGCTCCAGTACAACGTTACTGTAGCAACTTTCTAAAACTATCCAATCACTGAACGTCACTTCATTTGCATAACAGTATCCCCCTGCTTGCCCAGGGTGAGAACTTCAGTACATAACAGGGGGCATTCAACGTTTCCGTTTAGATTAAAAATAAAATTAAAATCTAGAGGTTAGCCACTGTGAGAACAGGATGGATGCTGGACTCGATGGCTTGTGGGCCTGATCCACCAGATGCTCTTTTTGCGTTCTTATGCGATTTTATACAGAGACTATCAAGGGGAGGGAAGAATGCATTCTAGGATTGCCAGATAAAGCACTTACAGTCCTGCAACACAAGAAGTCCATCTTGGGTAGAGGGCTTGACAACAGTCACTTGCGCTCCAGAAAAAATAAATTAAAACTGGATGATGTCACCTATGTTCATGGTCCCATTTCAATGATGTTCAAGTAAGGTTGAAAGACTGTCTCATGCCCCATGTGCTAGTGGGATAAAGGGGCAGCAGGGATTTTGTCTGGGGTTTCCTGAGTAAATATATTTTTATTTCTAATATTGTTCACAATCCAAAAGTGTAGCAGCAGGGGAATGGGGTAACTGGACAAAAGGAAACGAAGAATATTACTGTACGGAATTCCCTGATGATTGGCTCCCCAAAGAGAAGGAGAAGAAAATGCGAAAGAACCTAACAGGGAATAAGGATGTATGCAACCATAAGCAAAAACAAGAAAACTCGCAGGGGGGGCTTGGAAGTGACTTGAGAGCTTTACACATTAGAACACCTGACTGATGAGGTTTTAATGACATAAGGACTGACATCACCCGGAACCAGGAAAAAGGACGTTGGATAAACTTAGAATGAGAAATGTTCTCTGTAATTAAACTATATTGATGGAATTAGTGTAATACTAAGGAAATTTTTTTTTTAATAACTTTTATTTCCAATATTCACTCTTTTAAAATCACAATAGGAAAGAAAAAAAAAGACATCGCAAAATAAACAGATGTAGACAATAAAATATCAAGACGTAAATACATTTCTCCAAAAGTATTAATTATCATAACATCATTCTGACTTCCCTCCACCACGATTTAAGCTATATCCCATTGATACCCTTCTTGCAGTTCCTTCTTTCTACCTTTATCTTTACTTCGCAGATTCTATAATTCACCTACTGTTATTTTAATATTACCTAAGTTTTTCTCCATGTATGATATAAATTTATTCCAATCATTAATAAAGATTTTATTACTCTGATGCCTGATCTTCTGTGTCATTTTTGCTAGCTCAGAGTACTCAAATAGCTTGTTTTGCCATTCACTAATAGTTGGGATTTTAGATGATTTCCAGTTCTGTGCCAACAGCAGTCTTGCTGCTGTCGTTGCATACTGGAACATGGTTTGATCTTCTTTTCTAATCTCCTCACCGACCATTCCCAGAAGAAATGCTTCTGGTTTCTTAGGAAATGTGTATTTCAGTTTTTTTTTTCAATTCATCATAGATAGAACCCCAGAACCTCTTCACTTCTTCACATGACCACCACATATGATGGAAGTCGCCTTCTTTTTTTTTTTGCATTTCCAACATCTTTTGTCTCCAGTCTTGTACATTTTTCCAAGCTTAACAAATACTAAGGAAATATTAAGAGATGTTGGAAAGGAAGTAATTGGCTTTTGCAGAAAGCTTAAATATGGTTAAAATTTTAGAATTTTTAGAGATCTGAGGATGAGATAAAATCAATGAAATTAATGTAAAAAAGGAGTGGCTGAGCAATAAGGTGAAATAAGAATTTGCAAGAATGGTTTGATTATAAATGAAAATATGAAGTAATAGTATATGAGGATATTTAATTCAGGGTAAGATAAGAGGGTACGAATTTGCTGAATAAATTTTTAAATGGAATACAAAGAGGGAGGTGAGAGGAAGTCAGGAAAATAAGTAAGAGAATGGTAGAAATTGAAAGGAGGGATTTTTATCTGTATTTTTTTCTTTTTTCTTTTTTGGTTCCTGCTTTTATGTGGAATTTTTTGACTTTGGGGTTTTTCTGGTGTTTATTTCTTTACCGTTTGTTGTTATGTTATGTTTTCTTTTTTGTTGATGTTTTTTGTAACCTTTTTTCTCGCAAAAACTTAATAAAATATTATTCTAAAAAAACAAAAGTGTAGCAGCAGGGCATTACCTCATATCACAAAGAAAGTGAATAAGCAATAAATAGTAAGAAAAGGAAATGGCAGGGTTCCCCTGAATATAAGTACATTTTATGCTATAGAATGCTTGGGCTGACATGATACCACGAAAGGACGGCTTGATTTACGGCATGAAATTAACTGAGTGTTTTGCTATACAGCTTTGGGGAACAGAGGAGAGAGCTCTCCAACATCCCACAATATGCATACCACAACCAGAGCTTCTCCTCCATCCGGCTGATGAGTACTATCTCTTTAAATAATCACTACAGCAAAACGATGGGCCATAATGCTGAAACTATTTCTCTGTGGTCTCAGTGGAGCTGCGTGTTTCCAGAATCTGAGCTGTAATCTTTTCATACTAACAAGATAATTCCCACATTTCCTGCCAGGTGGAGCTACAACATAACCTGTGAAAGAGGAGCTGGTCCTATCTAGCAAACAGACCATTTTATAATGTGTTTAAGATGCTTCTTTTAAGTTTGCAGGCTCGCTCTGTGACACAGACCTTTTAAACAGAGAGAAAGAGGTAATTGTCTCTCAGCACATTCTTCCAATACCAAATATGCCATTTGGCAGATTGCTCCAACTTAAATTTTGTTAGGGCTTTGGACGAACTTCAGCACTTAAGATCTGGCGTTGCTCAGAGAGCATTATGCATGCTGGATACGAAGCCAGGAACTGGACCGAAACTTCCCAGTTATTTGTGTCCGTTTTTAATACCCAGATGACAGCGAGAGTTGCCGGGAGGCACTTAGGTAATTCGATGGCAGGATGCCACTTCTCTAAGTACAAGCAGGGATTCAGTGCTTGATGGGTCAGAAAATGATCTCTGATAGGATCGGGAAATGGAATAAATTTCATCAGCGGCAGCTAGTATCTGTCAGATAACATTTACAGTCACCTCATCTTTGAATTCCAACAACTATCCATTTCATTGGGGGAGAAATGGGATCATCTTAATAGATGGTCCTGGTTGCGGGCAGGCTCTCAACCTGGTTCCCCCCCCCCCAGCGTGGGTGGAGCTGTCACACTCACACCGGGGTGGCACCACAATCACCCAGGGCTATTGCCCAATCATGTCAAAGGGTGATAGTGGGGGGAAGTATCAAAGCAGCCACATGACGTGTGCCAGGCTCCTGCTTCACGCTGCTGAACACCCGCCCACCCTCCCTTTAATTTAGATCCTTTGGCCTTGCTTTGGCCTTTGACTGGTTGCCCGGCTTGAGTCAGGGGCTGCATAGGAATTTTTTCCATTTGGCAAATTGGCATGGGCCACTTGGTTTTTGCCTACCTCTTAGCAATCGTCACAACTTGGTAAGGTTTGGCGGTTAAGCATTGGCTTATTGTGAATGGGGGAGGGGAGGTCAGCCATCGCCTGCCCCTCCAGTTTCAAGGGTATTCCGTTAAAGGAAACCGGGGCCTGTCCGAAGTCCGCTTGAAGGGTGAGGGCCATGGCAGGCCTCTGGGAACACCAGGGGGGATGCAGGCGGGTTCCCCCGAAGCAGTTTCTCTTTGGGTGGTTTACCCTTACAGACTTCCTGCAACGGGGACAGGAGTCAGATATAGTCTTGCCAATGCCTAAGCCAATACCGCTCCCATTCCTGTAATCAATAAAGTTGTGGCCAAATTTTTGCCCAAAAACTTTAAACAAAGTATCCGTGTCTGTGAATTTATTTATTCTAATGGGGGGTCGGCTTGAGGGGCTTGCCACACAACTAAGATGAACTAGGAGCCTGGCCTGGCTTGGACAATGTTCACATCAGTTATTTGGGATGGGCACAAGCATGTGACTTCTCCCTCTGCCCACTGGGCACATTTCCCCCACATGTGAGATGTCCAGCTATGGGTGAAAAGTTTGCACAGAGCAGATGGGCATCAATTGAAATTCACAACGGTCTAAATTGCACAACTGAATCTATTTGCGCTTTCGGTCTACATGGGTTGAGCTTTTTAATATATAAGCTTATATACATGTGACACCCATACATTGAGAGGAGAACAGTCCTGCCCAATATGTAGGGTAAGAAGGTGCACTTTCGGTGACCCATAGGGCACAACCTTTCTCCAACAGGAAAAAACATCCAAAGTAGTCCATAATGAAAGGTCATTGGAGAGCCAGGATTTGAACCCAAACCAGCCACACTGGGCAGCTTCCAACACATATAAAAACATAATAAAACATTAAAAGCTTCCCAATACAGGGCTGCCTTCAGGTGTCTTCTAAAAGTTGTGTAGTTCTTTATCTCTCTGACTTCTGAAGGGAGGGTGTTCCACAGGGTGGGTGCCACTACCAAGAAGGCCCTCTGCCTGGCTCCCTGTAACTTGGCTTCTCTCAGCGAGGGAACCACCAGAAGGCCCTCGGCGCTGGATCTCAGTGTCCAGGCTGAATGATGGGGGTGGAGACACTCCTTCAGATATACAAGTATACACCTATACTTCAAAATAAGCCTCACTTGCAGAAATGAAATGGATTTTCAAATTAGTTTTAGAACGGAAGTGTGAGACTCCCAAGCTGAAACCCAACATTCAGTTATCTTATAGGGCAGGCATCCCCAAACTCGGCCTGCCAGCTGTTTTGGGACTACAACTCCCATCATCCCTAGCTAACAGGACCAGTGGTCAGGGATGATGGGAAATGTAGTCCCAAAACAGCTGGAGGGCCGAGTTTGGCTATCACTGGCTTAGGCAATGCCTCCAAAGAGACCGCCAGCACAATCGACCAAAATACAGACTGATGAGTATAGTGCACACCACTACAAACTGGTTTTGGACTTCCTAGTTGAAAGCATAATTACACATGGGTTCCACCCATAGCCCACCCTGATCATATTTTTGTTTCATGGCGCTTTCCATGGAGAAAGACCATTTTATTTTTATTTTCCAGAGTACCAGCTTATTCATTCAGCTGAGGTTACTAGCGAAACAGCATGCCTGTTCCCCTCCCTTTGAACTTGGTAAAGTTTTGGAATTGACCCTGCAATGTAAACACACTCAAGTATGAAAAGTGGGGCTATTAAGTCAAAATAGAATCGTCTGTAAACAGACTCATGCTTCTCCCTTCTCGATTCAGAGAAGCGAAAACGGCACAGATTTGAATATTTTTAACACTTAACTAACCCCAAAACAAAGGACACGGGTGGCGCTGTGGGTTAAACCACAGAGCCTAGGACTTGCCGATCAGAAGGTTGGCGGTTTGAATCCCCGCGGCGGGGTGAGCTCCCATTGCTCGGTCCCTGCTCCTGCCAACCTAGCAGTTCAAAAGCACGTCAAAGTGCAAGTAGATAAACAGGTACCGCTCTGGCGGGAAGGTAAACGGCGTTTCCGTGCGCTGCTCTGGTTTGCCAGAAGCGGCTTAGTCATGCTGTACGCCGGCTCCCTCGGCCAATAAAGCGAGATGAGCGCCGCAACCCCAGAGTCGGCCATGACTGGACCTAATGGTCAGGGGTCCCTTTACCTTTTTAACCCTGAAACAGAACTCACTACCTGAAATGTCCCTCCCCGCCATTGCACATTGCTGCCCGAAAACTCTTCAGTATCCTTAAAGTAAATCAAAACAAAAAACCTTTAGAATATTTAATACAGTAATTAATATTACAATGGATATAATTGTAATATTAATTGATATAATTGAGATTTCTGCATTGTAGGGGGTTGGACTAGATGACCCACGGGGGCCCCTTCCTACTCTAAATTCTATTATTCTATGAACATAAGTGTGGAATATTTACAATGCAGTCAAACCAACAACTGATGCTTTGCTAAAAAGGCACATGATGAGAGCTGAAGCTCCTAGAGTTTTTCAGTGAGAGACACTCCCACTGTGCCCTGACAGGTGAAGGGCATAACTATAGATACTCTCTTGCCTGCTTGGGCACATCCTCTCCCTTTCTTCTCTTCCTCTTCATCTCATCACCAAGACATAAATGTGAAGGACATCTGCAAGTCTGAGCTCCAATACTCAGACACCATTTTAAGCTAGTCTTAAGTATGTCTTTATAACTGAATTACCATGTTAAGTCTGCCTGAACAAAGCTACTGTATCTGTTACTCTTCAACAAGTTTTCTGCGTGAGTAAATGCTATTTTTACCCTTTACAGGACTGTTTGTGTGATCATTGTCTTAAGGGGGGGGGGGAATACCAGGAGGATCCAGTCTACCTGAAACTATCATAGAATCATAGAGTTGGAATAGACCACAAGGGCCATCGAGTCCAACCCCCTGCCAAGCAGGAATGAAAAGGGATGCACTCTGCTGAAGTTGCAAACATGAGGAAGGAAGGAAGGAAGGATAATATCTAATACAGTGGTACCTCGGGTTAAGAACTTAATTTGTTCTGGGGGTTCGTTCTTAACCTGAAACTGTTCTTAACCTGAGGTACCACTTTAGCTGATGGGGCCTCCCTCTGCCACCGCGCCGCCGCCACCCCCCGATTTCTGTTCTCTTTCCTGAAGCAAAGTTCTTAACCCAAGGTACTATTTCTGGGTTAGCGGAGTCTGTAATCTGAAGTGTCTGTAACCTGAAGCATCAGTAAACCTAGGTACCACTGCAAATATGTCCTCTCCTAGCATCTATCCACATCCCTACAGTAAGAAGGGTCTTCTGGATCAAGCCAATGGCCTGTCTCATCCATCATCCCTGGGATAGTTTTATTGTTGCATATTGTTTCTAAATTTATTGTTGTACATTGTTTTAATTTGCACATATTTGCACATCAGTTTCTAATGCTGTGAGTGTCATCTATTTCAGAGGCTTCTACTCTGCAGCCTCTTATAGTTGTTTTAACTGCGAGTCTTTTAGTTCTTACACTCTTACAGTTGTTTTAACTGCATGTTTTCATTTGTTTTTAGTTCTTATCTGTTTTAATTATCAGTTTTTATCCATCCATTATCCGTGTTTAATCTTGTATTTTAGTCAGATGTTTTATCCTATGCTTGTTTCTTTGTCCTTATTTGCTCCAATATTTATCAGTTTAAAATAAATAAATCCTAACTGCTATTTTATTTATATGTTGTTGTTGTTTTATCCTGGTCTGTGACCATAATAAAGTTCATTCATTCATCCATCATCCTATTCTCATAATGGCCAACCAGATGACCCATTGGGAAACTGGCAAGCAGGACTCGAGCTAGCCAGACCCAAACCACTAGGGATTTCAAGAAACAGGTATTCAGAGACACGTTGTCTGGTAGCACATATAACAAAATGGATGCAAACCTAGCATCTTCAGCAACATTCATTACCTGTAGGGGCAACTGGGTGAAAGTATGGAAGGGAAAAAGTTTACTGGCATTGTGTGTCCTGGGTTGGGCAACCTGTACCCCTTTAGACGTTGCTGGGCTCCCACTGCCAGCAGCCCCAGGCAGTATTGCCAGGGATTAGGGGCAACCACTTCCTGAACTACACATTTAACTTCTGGAGACTTGTGAGACAGAGATGAAACTTGAAGACCTGCCGCATGCATGTGTGGACCCCCTCAACATTTCTCCAAAGCAGATACCAGAAAATAGAGGCTGCCACTGGTAAATACGGACTGTAGGAGAGGTCTTTGGACCAGGATCAGGAAAATGTAACTGCTGGGAACAATTGTGCTGTTATAGTTGGCAAGGCTGTTCCTTTCAACAGCCATCTCTTGACAGTCACACAGTTTATCCAGAGCAAAGGAATGAAATGTGGAGTATCTTTCTTCTCCACCCAAGGAACTGCTGACTTTCCAGTTGCTAAGTACCAGCTGTTGAAACCAATTCTGTCCACCCAGAGTGACTGAATGGCCCTTTCTGATGTCTTTGGGTGGTGCAGAAGTAGGTGGCCAGAACACAAGTGAACAAGGCTGCCTTTCAGCAGACTCTGAGTTCATGTCCTGCCAAATGTCATGGGCAAATGCAGGAGTCTCCTCCCAGTCCCTGGTGGGCTTTAGTGTGCATCCAAAATGCCAAATGTTGACCTCAGAAGAGAACAGGGAAGCTTGCCCAGTACTATGAACATCAACTATGATGAACCGCAGGAAGGAGAAGGGGCAGAGGAACACAAGAAGAGCCCTGCTGATAAAGGCAAGATATATCTAGTCCAGTATTTAGCTTCCAACAGAGGCCAGTCAGATGCCACCTCGAAGTCCTCAAGCAGGATGTGAAAGCAAATCCCCTCCCTTCCTGTCTGCTTCCCATCAGCAGATATTCAGAGGAATAAGGTCTCTGAAGCTGGAAGTTTCATTTTAGTGCATACCCACAGTCAGACATATCTTCCAAAAAGCCATATAACCCCTTTGCAAGCCACATTCTCTTGGGAGAGCAAAATTCTTAACTATGGTTCTAGATTCAGGTAGGTAGCTGTGTTGGTCTGACGCAGTTGAAATATATATTAAAAAAATTGTCCAGTAGCACCTTAAAGGTGAAGGGGCCCCTGACCATTAGGTCCAGTCATGACCGACTCTGGGGTTGCGGTGCTCATCTTGCTTTATTGGCCGAGGGAGCCGGTGTACAGCTTCCGGGTCATGTGGCCAGCAGGACTAACCTGCTTCTGGCAAACCAGAGCGGCACATGGAAACGCCGTTTACCTTCCTGCCGGAGCGGTACCTATTTATCTACTTGCACTTTGACATGCTTTCAAACTGCTAGGTTGGCAGGAGCAGGGACTGAGCAATGGGAGCTCACCCTGTCGTGGGGATTTGAACTGCCGACCTTCTGATTGGCAAGTCTTAGGCTCTGTGGTTTAACCCACAGCACCACCCGCGTCCCAGTAGCACCTTAGAGACCAACTAAGTTTGTTCTGGGTAGAAGCTTTCGTGTGCATGCACACTTCTTCAGATACACTGAAACGTAGGACCATGGAAGGCACCACATTGAGCCGCTTGACTAGAATCCTTAACTATGGGTTTGTGAAGAAGTCTTTTCTCTCACCTGTCCATAAACTACTGTCCATCCATTTGGTTGGATCAGGGCTGGCATGATGCTTGAGAGAGGGCAGCAGCAGCTGCGCTGTGGCAACAAACAACATGGCTGTCTGTCACTAGAAAGAGCAGAAGCTGCAGAGAGGCCTTCTGGGAAGTTGAGATGATGGCAGCTGAAGCCACATCAGCTGATACTTCTCTTGAGAGAGCTGGGATGTAGGTGATCTGGCACTGAAATATGCACAATATTGGAATGCTTTTTTAAAACGTGTGTGTGTGTGTGTAATGACAAAATGTGGCTTATTCTGCCTCTGAGCAGCTTCTGCCCTTCACAAACCACTGGCTGGTTGGGCTTGACAAATGGCATCAGGAGTTGTTGCCTTGATGGAAGTCTCCGAGGTCACACCTGGTGCTATTGTGGTATCCCACACCACAGACAAATATTTTACCATCCTGGCATTCCAAACTCCACCCACAGTTTCACCACTGCTGAAAAGACATTAGGGATGTGGGTTTGTCGCCACTAATTGCTTCGAATCAACCTCTAATTATGCATTGGCGTAAAACCAGATGTGCTCTGAACACAAGCCATTTCCAACCACCAGAGATCACCAGCTGGACATCTGAAATATGTCCCTTGACGATCTTAAGCTAGTCTGGGTTTGGACTTGCCCATAGATTGAACTGGAGAAGCTTCCACCTGAAACCATTTTGTCTTGACAGAGAATGAAGCTTTTCTGTGATTTGAACCTAGAAAAATACGTGCAAGCTCTCAAAATGTGACCTTCACAGATGCTCCTTCTCAAATTCTTTTTTGTTTTCCATACAGGCACAGATTTTTCATAAAGGCGCAAATGCTATCAGTTACAAGCTGAATGTGAATCCAGGCAAAGCAGGAATTGATAGATATGGAAGTTTCAAGGAACAGTATATAGTCCAGATATTACAAGTCAGGTGAAGACTTACGCAGGTATCTAAGGGACAAGTCCATTCAGTTGTTATAGTCCTCACATGGAGATGGTCCAAAGTCATCACCATGGGATGGCAACTCCATGTGAAGGCCCTAAAGTTTGACCATTATTTACCATGTGGTTCAATAAAATTTTGAGGCAAGGGTCAGAAGGCATGAAACTGTTCTTTAAAATGACTGTACCAGACAGATTTCTGTTTCCTGTATTACGTTTATTTCCCGCCACTTTTCCATGGCAGGCTTCTTCCAAGCCTAGATTCCTCAGCATCCAAGCATTGACCAGAGCTTCATAGCTCCAGCAAAGCATTTGCCTTGTGTGTCTACAGACACACAACCAATCATCCCCAGAATCTGTGGCAACGTGAACAACAATTGTTGTCATTTAAGGAACCCTGAAAGGGTTTTGCAGGAGAAAAACCAATCTCTATAAGACTGAAAACTGACAGAGAGAAGCTTCTCCACTGATCACTGCACTTAAACCCATCTCTTATCTCAATGTCTTTCCTTCAAATTACCCATAAATTCATTTGCTAAGGAAGAGAGACACCAAATTTACTTGTTCGTTCTAGGTAAAAATTCAGTGGGAACTGGAATGTCATGTTGTTGTTGTTGTTGTTGTTGTTGTTGTTGTTGTTGTTGTTGTTAAAAAATCTGATTTTTAATTCTGAGTGCCTCACCTTTCATCTTGAAGTGTTGCCTACTCTTTTGGAGAGCATGATGGCGTTCCCTGATCATCTTGGCTTCTAAGTTGTATTCTGTGTTGTGTATTATGTATTTTGTGTTTTTTATTGTATTTTGCGTTTTTATATTCTAATTTTATGTTGTGAACCATCCTGAGAGCTACGGATAATGGGCAGTATAGAAGAAGAAGAAGAAGAAGAAGAAGAAGAAGAAGAAGAAGAAGAAGAAGAGGAGGAGGAGGAAAAAGAAGAAGAAGGAACCAATGATGAAGAAGCCAACATCAGGGATGCAGATAAGGGTGAGGGCCCATGGTTCCATTTGCACTGTCAGGTGAGTCTGGGGTGTCTGAGGAGGGATAACATTAACCTGTAAAAGCTATCTGTGGCCTGTTGCACTTCAGATTTTCATGGGGAGAGGTTCATGTTTGACTGCATGCTCACCAAAACCAAACTTCCCCGCACAAAGAAAAATAGTGCATTGTCAATAAGGCCCAGGTGAGGTGCTCCCCCAGATACCCTCGCTTTTTTAGTGCAAGCTTCTACTACAGTGATGAAGTCCAGGGAAGGTTCTTGATTCTGCTGAATGTATATATTTGCTGTGTCGAAAAAACAGGGCGGGTGCAACCGAGAGAACCAGAGGAATGTAAGAAAATCAAACTTGCACTAACTGTGCTGATTCTTAGTCACAAGAGGGATGGTAATACTCATATGGAAAACAGTCAGGAAGCAAACTGGTCAAGGACCAAACTCGCCCCCCTCCCTCCATCGCTGCCCCCGACAAAAAGAAATATTTTCATTAAAGAGGGTTGGCCTCTCCTGGCTGATGCCTGATCCGGAGCTGAGCCAAACTGTTAGTTCAGGTGGCAAGTGGAATCAGCTAGAACTCTGTTTGACGTTTGCTCTGCACCCTCTGCTACGGTTTGCCGTATCATTTTCCCTCCAACGCATTTGGGCTGTTGACAGTAAGAAAAACTAGGAAAGAGAATTTGGAGAATTACAGGGACGGAGAGAAGAAAAGAAGGTTGTTAAATGACCTCCCGTTGGCATCACTTGCTAAATAACTAGCAAGCATGAAATGCTACAAGATTTACAATGTTCAGAAAACCTGCTATGTAATCAGCAATGATTCATATTGTAGAAAAATAGAAACAGAGAATGAATTTGGGCTGGGCAAAGAGGAGGCTTGTTCAAGAAAAACACACAAACAGGGAAACATTTTTCTCAACTGAGACAAGCCGATTACACTGAGAAGATCAGGGGAACATCTAAGTGGAGACACAAGCAAGATATTAACTGAGACCAGATCAAGAGCAACAACAAAATTAGTCAAAAAGGAGAAACCAACAACTTACAGAGAACTGGAAGTGCAAATGATCTAAAAAAATTATAGCAGCCAGAAAAGCAGCTGGAATGGAGAAAAGTGGGAGGTCTCTTTCTCCTCTATCTCACCTTCTGACACATCAAAGGGTATAAAAAGAAAGCTGAGTCAGAGAGACAGAGATGGTGCTAAATTACCCGTCAGAGAGACATGCAAAAAATGAATCAGAAGCCTTGTGCAGATGGTCAAGTTTCTGGAGTGTAGAGATGGATATTGGCAGGGAGGGAGTGGGGGACATATCAGGGCTGGACCTCCTGGGTTCTCCCCTCCACATGTTCTAGGGCTCATGTGCAAATTGGCTGATACAGAATCGATGCACATTTTGCATAGAATAGGAAGCTGTGCACATGGGGTCTTAACAGTGGCGTAGCGTGGGTTGTCAGCACCCGGGGCAAGGCAAGTAATTTGCGCCCCTTAACCTGTGGATTTGCGCCCCCTAACCCTAACCCCCAGATGTTGTGCCCGGTGCAGCCGGCCCCCCTGCACCCCCCACGCTACGCCACTGGGTCTTAAGCATGTGGTGCCAGGTGGCATGATCCACAGGCGGCAGGTCCATGCATGCTCAGGTGCAAGGAGCACTGTAGAGACTACAGTCAGAAGTTACTATAGGCTGGGCAGAGAAAATTCCCCAGTCTTTTGATTGATTCTTCTACCCTACACATATCTGTATGCAATTTTTGTGTAATGTACACATAGAGAGTGATTTTTTGCATGTTCTTTTCACCTGTATATAAATGCTAATGCCCACTTTACATTTTATATGCATTTTTGTGCACGCTACTTGGCTGAGAATGGCACCACACCATTTGGAGAAGGGCGAATCCTGAAGGATGCTTGTGTTTCGATTTGTGTGCTCTTTCGGAAAGTGTGACTGCGATAGGTTTGCCTTTAAATGTGAACTGAACTGGCTTCTCCTCCATCCGTAATTGTAACTTGGAAATCCAGAGTGAGGGGACTGAGAGTCAGTTGGTGGGAAGGGAAGTGGCTCCTAAATTTCGCACCCTGATCTGCATTAACGAAACATTTTTATTTTATTTTTTGGATGCAGGCAGAACACAGCATCCCTTGGTTATTTGCGAGACTAAATTTTGGATGTGAATATTGTTGCCCACTGATGTAAACAATGATCATGAACCATTCTTATGGCTGGTTTGATCAGCTTCACTAACTCTTGAATGAACGTAAGCAAAGAGAAGAGAAAAATACATGAGCGTCATGTTGTGCACTGGAACCCTTTGCCAGTGGCGCTTTATTTTCAGTGGGATCCACATTCCCATGGAAGAGGGGGCCACAAGTGGCTCCCCAAAACCAATGAGCTTGCCCCCCTCCCCCCACTGCTGGACTCCTGTCATTGACATATACTTTTTTTTCCAGAGAATAATAATAATAATTTATTATTTATACCCCGCCCATCTGGCTGAGTCTCCCCAGCCACTCTGGGCGGCCTCCAATCAAGTGTTAAAAAGAATACAGCATTAAATATTAAAAACTTTCCTAAACAGGGCTGCCTTCAGATGTCTTTTAAAAAGAAGATAGCTGCTTATTTCCTTCACATCTGAAGGGAGGGCGTTCCACAGGGCGGGCGCCACTACCAAGAAGGCCCTCCGTCTGGTTCCCTGTAACCTCACTTCTCGCAATGAGGGAACTGACAGAAGGCCCGCAAAGCTGGATTTCAGTGTCCGGGCTGAATGATGGGGGTGGAGACGCTCCTTAGAAATATACATTGCCTCCTCCATGCCCCCCTCCACACAATCCCAGCCAGCGGTACAGAAATTGGTCGTCTTCCACATACCAGTCCATATAGTTCATGTTATTTTGCACAACAGCTGTTTGGGGAGCCTGAAAGAATCTTAAGAAATTCTTCTTCCAGAGCTCAGCTCCAAAGAGGAAAATATGCATTTGCATCGAAAGCAGAGAAACCACCTCAAAGTCAGCCCCAAAGAACAGGCAGGTTTTCAGTCGATTCCATCGGCTGTGGTCTCTTAAGTAGCACCAGAGGGCAGACAAGTGATTCTCAGGGAGCAACTGAGAGGCCGAGCAGTGCGCTTGCTCCATTTGGCACCATGCTGGCTGTCCATTTCCAGGCTATGTTAGCAGGAGTTTCCCTCTGACACAAAGTGCCACATATTCAGTCATAGCTGCAATTTCAGAGTGCTCTCCCACAGCACATGTACTTTGCGACATTGTTTACTTGGGAGACGAAGCCCGCTGAACAGAACATTAAAAATCCACCTGCTTCTGTGTAAAAGAGTGCTAAGAAATGCCTCAAGGAAGTGAATTTCATCTCTGGCAATGAGACATGAAAGAAAATGTATTTCACAGCAAATAGTTTGCTGTGCTTAATATGCTACAAGATGCTTAGGAACTTTAAACAAAGAAGGACTTTCTTCCTTTCTGGGTAGTTCCAACACTCTCAATAAAGCAGCTTTTGGTTTTTGCTAAGGTTGTTGTTGTTGTTGTTTTTACACAGCCAAGTCAACAAATCCAGTGTCATACCATCCCTAGGAAACTTGAATGCACACACAATAATAAGTTTGATGGGATACAATATTGACATCTGGGATAGCTCAGTCCCTTCCAACTCTACAAATTCTACGATCCTGTCCCTGATTACTTCCCATTTTAAATAGCTACATCTGTACCTATCCTTTCATGTAGTAACTCCCCACCTGCCCACTCCTGTACTTTACCAAGCATTAAAAATAAATACAGTGGTACCTCGCAAGACGAATGCCTCGCAAGACGAAAGAGTTTTCCGTTTTTTGAGTCGTTCCGCAAGACAAATTTCCCTATGGGCTTGCTTCGCAAGACGAAACATCTTGCGAGTTCTTGCGAGTTTGTTTCCTTTTTCTTAAAGCCGCTAAGCCGTTAATAGCCGCTAAGCCGTTAATAGCCGCTAAGCTGCTAAGCCGTTAATAGCCGCTAAGCCACTAAGCCGCTAATAGCCGTGCTTCACAAGACGAAAAAACCGCAAAATGAAGAGACTCGCAGAACGGATTAATTTCGTCTTGCGAGGCACCACTGTAAAAAATACTTCAAGTATTAGGGATAAATTTAGATTACTGATCAGGGTCCTGGACAGTGAATAGCAGGTACCCATCATAGCAGCAGGTGGCGATGCAGTCTAAACCACCGAGCCTCTTCGGCTTGCCGGTTGGAAGGTCAGCAGTTTGAATCCCCGTAACGGGGTGAGCTCCCGTTGCTCTGTCCCAGCTCCTGCCAACCTAACAGTTCAAAAGCACACCAGTGCAGGTAGATAAATAGGTACTGCTGAGATGGGAAGGTAAACAGTGTTTCTGTGTGCTCTGGTTTCCGTCATGGTGTTCCATTGCACCAGAAGTGGTTTAGTCATGCTGGCCACTTGACCCGGAAAGCTGTCTGCGGATAAACGCTAGCTCCCTTGGCCTGAAAAGCGAAATGAGGGCCGCAACCCCATAGTCACCTTTGACTGGACTTAACCATCCGGGGTCCTTTACCTTTTACATATCTCTTATATCTCTTACCAGCCTGGAGGCTGGAGGCTTGTTTCAAGCAATTAAAGCTTGAAGCCATATAAAATCCTTTGTCCAGAAGCTATGGGGCAACATGAACATGTTTAGGATGGACAAGGAAAGTTATTCAGTTCCCCTGTTAACCATGCAACATTTGCATCCAGGAGACTCTCTCCCAATCAGTGAATTTAGAATGGATTTGGGGTGTCTGTGTGTGTAGTGGTTAGAGTGTTGGACTCGGACTTGGGAGACGAGGGTTCAAATACCCCCCCAGTCATAAAGCTCAGTGGGCGGAACTTCGACCAGGCACTGCCTCCTCTCAGACTGACCTACCTCACAGGGTTGTTGTGGGGATTAAATGAAGGGGGAACCATGTGCACCATGTTGAGCATCTTGGAGAAGAAGGTGGAATAGAAATGGAACAAGGTAAAGGACCCCTGACCGTTAAGTCCAGTCACGGACGACTCTGGGGTTGCAGCGCTCATCTCGCTTTACTGGCTGAGGGAGCCGACGTTTGTCCACAGACAGTTTTTCCAGGTCATGTGGCCAGCATGACTAAGCCACTTCTGGCGAACCAGAGCAGCACATGGAAACGCCATTTACCTTCCCGCCAGAGTGGTACCTATTTATCTACTTGCACTTTGATGTACTTTTGAGCTGCTAGGTGGGCAGGAGCAGGGACCAAACAATGGGAGCTCACCCCGTCGCGGGGATTCGAACCATCGACCTTCCCATCGGCAAGCCCTAGGTTCTGTGGTTTAGACCACAGCGCCACCCGCGTCCCAATGCAACAAATGAATGACAATGTCTACATCCTTACTAGATATGTCACACACACACACACAAATATAAATAAATCAAAAGGAGGCCATCATAAAAGCAGGAATTTCTGACTGAGTGCACCTGAGTAGTCAGACGCCTTGGCGGCCTGCCATCTTCTTCCCCTGCCTGATGAGAAGCCTGAACTGACCCAAGACAGGGACTCCACATTCCCCCAAAGGAGGACTAAATGTCCCAGCACACCTGTGACATTAATCATGTCCACTCCTGGCAAGGTGAAAGGAGTGTGAGTCACACCATCTTCCCACCCGGCAGGCTGGGACACGCATTCCCTTGGGTGTCCTCAATAGGTGTGTGATGCTCCACCAAGGAAGTGGGGCAATCCTTTGCTCCCATCAGCTCCCTCTTCTCCTGCCCCAGAGAAGTCTAGGGACCTTGCAGCCAGCTGGTGGGGAGAAGAAGTGATGAGAAGTGCTTCAGGTTTTGTTTTGTTTGTGCACAAAGTACTGATCCTTTATACATACAGGCATCCACGCATCCCTTTCAAGGGTGAACAAAATGATGTGTTTTTGTTTTGTTTTTTCATTTCCAAGGTAAGCTTTGGAACTACGTCACAATGTGCTTAATGAGCCTTTGTCCAAAGTAATGGTGAACGGCCTGAGCCTTTGAAATAGCTGTCAACTGTACACAAATGCAGAGCTTTTAACAACTCAATATCTAGAGGTTTTCCTTGCACTAAGCATAACTCTTTTCTTCCCATTACTGACATATTCATTACCATATCTTTAAAAAAGCCAGCCACTATTTACTTACGATGTTCTGAAACAATTTATACCAAAAGGGGTCAAATTTAATGGCCACATCTAAAGAAAATATCATAAATAGAGACAGTAAAAACAAAACAGAACCGCAAGATTTAAGACACATACGCTCATAATTTAATGTTTGACAAAGCAAAGCATTATTCCAGGGCATGAGTTGCTGATGGTTCAGAGACAATCCCTGCCGACTCACGGAAATGCAGCCAAAGATTAGAAAAGCAGAGTTTGAGAGACAATCAGGAAATAAGCAGTTTGGCAACAGCTGTCTCAGAAAAACGGAAGACGGGCATATTCAAAAGAAAAAGAGGAAAAAAAGATAGCAACAGAAACTGTCAACATGAGGAAAGGGATGAATGGAGAATTTAAAGCATCCTGGAAGGAAAATATATCTGTTGGAAGCCACCCAGAGTGGCATGGTATAATAATAATAATAATAAGAAGAAGAATACGTTATATGTCCAGGCATATAAAATAAGCCAAATTGGAAAACACGACACCTACCGTCCCAGGCCTGGGATATGGAATCCTCCCATCGTATTGCACCCAGCGGTGGTCCACACTCTCCTTGTGGGCATAATGTCCATTGAAAACAGCTCGGATATCGGCCATGCTGTACACACAAACAGCAGAACCCTTGAATACAGAGCTGCAAAAACAGAAGCAAATTGTGAGTGCAGCGTATTCAGCTCAGAACCTGAAAACGACCGGTGATTTCAAGATCAATTTACGTATCAAACTTTCAAAGTGAATAATTGCTTCTTCTTTTTTGCTTGATAACAACAAATCCCCCCATAAGTATACCAGGCACTTTTTGGTGGGTGAAAATTACATGCTCCGTCATTTGCATATAATAGGAAATGAACCAGATCAAACTGGTCAAATTCAATATATTCAACGATATTTACAAAGTTTCGAAAAATCACCACTGCTTTCAAAGACAACCTAGATACACATGTGAAAGACTTTCCTGTTTGCTTTTACTGAAAAGGGAGGCAGAATCTTGAAGAACAAACTAAGTTTTCTTCCATCCTCCCCAAACCTCTGCAACATGCAGTACATTTGTGGCAGGAAGAACATAAGGTTCCTTGATAGATAAATTGACATGGCAAGGCTTCCCAGAGGGTAGGAAGCTACAAATCATTAACTGAAAAGTATTATAGTGCAGAATCCACTGACTGTCTCTAGATTATCATGTATAGTGCACTTCATGAGAGCCAGTGTGGTGTAGTGGTTAAGAGCAGTAGTCTCGTAATCTGGGAAACCGGGTTCGATTCCCTGCTCCTCCACATGCAGCTGCTGGGTGACCTTGGGCGAGTCACACTTCTTTGAAGTCTCTCAGCCCCACTCACCTCACAGAGTGTTTGTTGTGGGGGAGGAAGGGAAAGGAGAATGTTAGCCGCTTTGAGACTCCTTAAAGGGAGTGAAAGGCGGGATATCAAATCCAAACTCTTCTTCTTCTTCTTCTTCTTCTTCATAATTAGAATTATAAAATTGAAACAAGGCTCAGGAACTAGCAGGCCCTGGGCTAAATCTACCGTTTCCATTCCCTATTGCCAATTCTAAAGAGAAAAGAGGGGCAGGGATGAAATGCCTGTGGAAAACCTCCATTTCGCACCAAGTCTTTTGTCAAAGTCCCTCAAAAATAGTTGCTGATCAGCGGTTTGAAATAATAATCTACCAAACACAGTTCCCATTGAAGTTGGAATCCATCTTATACAAGTTTATGAGAGGGTAATGGTTGGTGGGATCTGCTGAAGGCCTGACATACTGGCTTGTAACCCTTGCAGAGTTTTGTTTAAACCTTGAAGAACAGGAGGGATTCCATGCTGAATGGAACGGTGGACTTGGATGTCAGCCATATGTTATGTTTGTATCTTGCCTTCCCCGCAAGAGCTCAAAAGTGCATTTTCACCTCAAAGCATGACGGTGAGATCTGTCAGGCAAAGAGAACGTGCTTTGGCCAAGCCTAATAGCTGGGTCTCGGACTTGAACCTTGATCTCCCACATCTGAGCCCAGCGCTTCATCTGCCACACCAACTGGCTCTCACTGGGGGGCACTGAGAAAACCACAATTTCCCTGCCTGCGCTTACCTCCTAAGGTGGTTGTAAAAAGGCAAAATAATATTTACTGTAATCCAATCTGAGGCCTAGTATTGCATTATAAACCAGCCGTAGACGCTCCATTTTAGTTTGTGCACAGGTTTGGTCTCCAGAAGTAAAGCGTACCTGGTGGTAGTGAAGACACCATAAACCATAGGATTTCTTTCATCTCTCGTAGAAAGTAAGAACACGTCTTCTGCAATGGAGAATATGTTGCTTTTAAAGTTAAGTATGTAGGTATTTTCTTACTTATATGCATTTTTCAAATTTTCAAACTTTTGTCTAACCCCTGAAAATAAAGCAATGGCTCTCACTTTTTAGTTTCTATTGCTGCGTAGGCAAATAATTTACTATTTCCCAGACCCTAATTATTAGTATGCCTCACTAATACACTCCAAATCCATAACTGCAAATGCTGTACATGTGGTAAGCCTCTGTGCCTGCCCCTCACTGCATACAGAATATAACACGTGGCAAGATGTTGCATGTGGATGTGCAATTTCTGCAATCTCCTCTTGTCAAAAAGGAGAGTATGGGAACAAGTAGCTACATGCAGAGTGTGTCTCTTGTGGTACCCTACATTACACAAATATTGGGCAGAGCATGTGTGGGCCCATGGCCACGTGTCCAGACACAGGCTGTGTCAACCAGTCTGCAAAAGCAGAACAAAAACAAAACAAAACCCCGAAATAAAAGCTATCAAATTTGTAAATATCAGTCCGTGTCTGAAGTCCTGTTCAAATATATAAAAGAATGTCACATAGAGGAGGGAGAAAGGTTGTTTTCTGCTGCTCCAGAGAAGCGGGCACGGAGCAATGGATCCAAACTACAAGAAAGAAGATTCCACCTAAACATTAGGAAGAACTTCCTGACAGTAAGAGCTGTTCGACAGTGGAATTTGCTGCCAAGGAGTGTGGTGGAGTCTCCTTTTTTGGAGGTCTTTAAGCAGAGGCTTGACAACCATATGTCAGGAGTGCTCTGATGGTGTTTCTTGCTTGGCAGGGGGTTGGACTCGATGGCCCTTGTGGTCTCTTCCAACTCTATGATTCTATGATTCTATAATTCCTGAAAGGGCTCCATGCTTATGCTTGTACCGGCACAGCCACCCAGCTTAAGCCATTTAAGCCACTGTTACTCTGTGTGATGGAATGTTGTGATTCAGAGTTATTTTAAACTCCAGCTCATTCTCTCCACTTTGGGACTGAAAAGCTTGTAGACACAGAATGGCCAGGTAGACATGACGACCTGATGCAGGAACATCAATAGTGGTACCTCAGTTTAAGAGCAGCCCTGTTTAAGAACGATTCGGTTTACAAATTCCACAAAACCAGAAGTAGTGTCCCGGTTTGCGATCTTTACTTTGGTCTAAGAAAGGAATGGGACGCGGGTGGCGCTGTGGGTTAAGCCACAGAGCCTAGGACTTGCCAGTCAGAAGGTTCGAATCCCCGCAACGGGGTGAGCTCCCGTTGCTCGGTCCCTGCTCCTGCCAACCTTCTGATTCGAAAGTTCGAAAGCACGTCAAAGGGCAAGTAGATAAATAGGTACTGCTCTGGCGGGAAGGTAAATGGCATTTCCGTGCACTGCTCTGGTTCACCAGAAGCAGCTTAGTCATGCTGGCCACATGACCCGGAAGCTGTACACCAGCTCCCTCGGCCAATAAAGTGAGATGAGTGCTGCAACTCCAGAGTCGGTCACGACTGGACCTAATGGTCAGGGGTCCCTTTACCTTTTAAGAAAGGAATCTGAACGGTGGAAGGGCACCGGCAGGGGCGAATGAAGGCATTGTGACATCTGGGGCGGGGTGCCGCTACGTAGCGTGCATGTGCGGCGCCGCTACGTCCGACGCATGCGCCATACATAGCGACGCCACACATGCGCTGTACACAGTGGCTTGCCAGTGGTGGCACTCCAGTGCCGTTCAGTGCTGTCACCCTCTGCTCACAGCTGCAGCTGCGAACAGAGGATCCTCTACATACTGCTGTAGCGGCGATGGAGGGATCCCACTCCCATCCGTATGGCGCTCAAGCAACACTGGCAGCAAACTGCTATGTACAGTGCATGTGCAGTGTCGTTATGTGCAACACATGCGCTGTACATAGTGGTTTGCCGCCGGTACTGGGATCCTTTGGTCGTGGCTGCAGCTGCGAATGGAGGATCCTGCCGTGGCGGGGCGAGCTCCTGCGGGGTGCCTTCTTATCACCCCCCTCCCAGACACGGCACCCGGGACGCAATGCCCCCCACACCCTGTTGTGACGCCACTGGGCACCAATGATGGTTTAAGAATGGTTTTGGTTTAAGAACAGACTTCCAGAACGGATTAAGTTCATAAACCGAGGTACTACTGTATTTTCCTTCTTTTGCACTGAGCCACACCCGTGAGACTCATAAACACGATATATCCTCTAATGAAGGCCCAGCTCTGCTTCACTAAAGTGGTTGACAAAGTCTACAATTTCAGGCATGGGGTAGCTGCTGGAATGCTCCCGCGCAGCACTCCCCTCCCTTCAGATAGAAAGCTAGCATATAAGGGGAAAGGGTTCTAGCCTTTCCCTTTGCCTCCTATTATTCTGTGTGCAAGGTTTTCGTTTATTAAAATGCAAATTTATTCACCCATGTGAGCTCCCACCTGCCGTCTAGATTGCCACAGAACGTGAGGTGACCAGCTCGGTTTCTAAGCACAAGTCATAAACAAATATATTCTCTGGGTTTGTCGTGTGCTGCTTGCTTTTCCTGTACAAAGCAATACAGACGCCAAGGCTCTGTTTACCTGTCCAGGCATGGTTGCCACCACTTGGCTATTACTCACATGCTGTTGCAATTTAGTAGGAGTAAAAGTGTTTGCTCACCCACAGGATTCTTGTTTGCAGAGCTTTGTATAACATGTTATGCAGGTGTCCCAAATGACTGCTCTTACTTGGCTGTCATGAGGAACCACATGGGTGGAAATCTTTGCATTTAGTAAGATTGGTGTGCAAAGAGCAGCAGAAGAGGCAGCCACTACAGGACCTGGAGGCATGTCTAAAGGGAGGCCAGAACTTTGGCTTGGTACTCTCTAGAGATATTGGGTCCTCCCTTAAAGGGGGCACAAATTGTGGTGAGACCTGGACAACCGACACCCTGTGTTGTGGGTGGGTACGATTGGTCAGCCACAACACCCGATTGGTAGGTCCCTCGTAGCTGGGTGCAATCTGGCCAACGGGACGCAGTCCAAACGGTTCGAGGGACCTATTTATGCCCATGCATGTGACCCAGAGCTTCCTCTTTCGGCTTGTGCATCAGAACACCCGCCCACCTCTCCCTACTTTTAGGGCTTGTGCATGACCTTGCTATGCCATTGTGTGTCGTCTATCATTGGGACAGGGGCACGGCAGGAATTTCCCCCACTTGGCTGATTGGCTGTTGCCATTTGGGTTTCGCCTGCCTTGTAGCAAATCATCACAACTTGTAAGGTTGAGGATAGGCTCTGGTTCAGGTGATAGGGATGGGAGAACGCTCTCGCCATCCCTATGTGAAGGGTATTCCGTTAAAGGAATCCAGGGACTCGATGGTTTAGTCAACCCCTGAGAGGGTGCATGAGTCCAGGGGGACATTTGGGTGGCAGAGACAGCCTGTTCCTGGCTTTCCGCTTATCCAGGGGTTCACCCTTGACTGACCTATGCTGGAACCCTGGGTCAGTGCTACTTGCATGGCAGGGAGCTAGTTGAACCAGAGCCTATGCAACCAGTCACTTTCTGTAATCAATCAAGTTGTGGCCTAAATTCTGCCCAAAACCAAATTTTGAGTCGTGTAATTTATTTAGGGGGGAGGGTCTGAACAAGCAAATTTTATGACAACAAAACCTGCTTATAGGGGTTGCCTTGGCCACAAAAAGTCCCCTAAACACTAGGGGGCTGTTAGTTGACCTCTACAGAGAAAGATTACACTGTACACATTTTTGTTCCATATTGTGTGTCTACCTTACAGCTGAGCCCATTTGGGGGGCAATTTGGGAAGGGAGGGTTTAAAGAAATTTCCCATGCCCCCAGTAGCAGCTACTTTCAAATGAAGAAAATGGGTTTATAGAGTCTTTATCTTCTGTGATTAAAGAAGGGATGGGGGAGAGAGACAACCACTAAAGCTGAAATTCACTTACGTAGCTCGTCAAAATGTGTAGCTGCTCCCTCTGGACCTGGGATCGAGCAAACGAGCCTGGCTTTCAGGAACGTGGTCCACTTGTTTATCAGACTGCGTTGGCCCCCCATGTCGTTCTGATGGGAAAGAAATAATGTGATTTAATTTCTGCTGGAAAGGAAGGAAGACTTTTACCTAAACAGCTTGAAAAAGGTGTAACATGCCTGTTTTTCAGAAAGAAAACTTTTTCAGGGGAGGGGGGAATTATGAAAATGA
The DNA here is from genome assembly GCF_965112155.1 of Podarcis liolepis. Lineage (NCBI taxonomy): Eukaryota > Metazoa > Chordata > Lepidosauria > Squamata > Lacertidae > Podarcis > Podarcis liolepis. Next base: position 6,835,740 of record NC_139556.1, read on the forward strand.
AGAGATAATACAGCATTTTCTACACTCGATGGGAGCAGAATACTTAGCCAGTGGCGTAGCGTGAGGTGCAGGGGGGGCCGGCCGCACCGGGCGCAACATCTGGGGGTTAGGGTTAGGGGGCGCAAATCCACGGGTTAGAGGGCGCAAATTACTTGCCTTGCCCCGGGTGCTGACAACCCACGCTACGCCACTGTACTTAGCTGCAGGAGATTTTAACAAGCTGAGCAGCCATTTGTGGACGAGTGGGATCACTGTCATCCAGCACAAGCACCTCACCTTTCTCTGGGCCTGACATAGACAGAGGAACTTCTTTTTCCATATGTAGGCTCCAGTCTAACACAGGCAGACTCAACTCATACAACTAATATGTCTCATAAAATCCTGGTAGCACCTATGCAATGAATCCTTGGATGGTTTTTGAGTAGAGCCTGGGTGGCCATCTGTCATGGATGCTTGAGCCGAGATTGCTGCACTGAAGGGGTTGGACTAGGTGACCCCCCCCCCAAGGATCCCTTCCAACTCTATGAGTCTATGAATAGCAGCACCGGAAAAGAATATCTGAGGGGCAGGGGGCGAGAAGGGGCAAACAAAATATCTGATTGGAGACGAACTTTGTACCAACAGTAACAACTGGATCTCAGGCATTCCTTGTGATAGTCCCTCTCTTTGGAATGACCTTCTCAGAGAAGGGCACCTGGCTGATAGCCTTGCAACTTTATACAGTGGTGCCTCGCAAGACGAAAAGAATCAGTTCTGTGATTCTCTTCGTCTAGCGGTTTTTTCGTCTTGCGAAGCAAGCCCATTGACGGATTAGCGGATTAGCGCTATTAGCGGCTTTTAGCGGCTTTTAGCGGCTGATCGGATCAGCTGATAAGCGGCTTAGCGGCTTAGAAAAAGGGGGGGAAACCCGCAGGAACTCGCAAGACATTTTCGTCTTGCGAAGCAAGCCCATAGGAGATTCGTTTTGCGAAGCACCTCCAAAATGGAAAACTCTTTCGTCTAGCGAGTTTTCCGTCTTGCGAGGCATTCGTCTTGCGGGGCACCACTGTATATATTGGAGTCCAACAATTTATTGGAGTCCAACAATACCTGGAGGACCACAGGTAAGCACACCAGCTCCAGACAATTGAACACGGATGCTGAACAACTGCACGTTGTACGAAAAAGAGTTGTCTGGGATATGATTTTCATAGTTTCATTTTTCATCTCAGTTCTGTTCTTTAGTTCTTCCCCTTTCCAACGGTGTCTGTGCCCTGGACACAGCTGATGGAAAACAGAAGGTCCTCAATTGAGTGCAGGGGACATGTGATGGCCTGGGATTCCGATTCGGAGGATGAAACAGAGGAATCCCAGCCTGCACAGGAGTCCCCGCCTCCAGGGCCGGCTGAACTGGGGCAAGGCCTAGATGCTGAGGAGCCTGCACCTGTGGCAGTGCATCAGGAGCTGGCCCCAGAGGGGCTTGATGACTCAGTGGCCACAGGTGAGCCTCCTCCAGGGCCCAGTAACCCTTCGGCCTCTCCTGATCTGCAGAGGCTTAGGGCAGAGAGGCGAAGGGAACTGGTTGCCCCCAGGAGGAGTGCTCGCCTTAAGGCCAGAGGAGGCGGGGCTCCTGGGGGTCGGGACCGCCCCTGACCTTAGAAGAGGATAAAAGCCCAGTCAGGCCGGCCCCAGGTTGCGGGAGCAACGTCGTTGTTGGCTTCGGACCTTCCTGTGTTCCTGATCCCTGCTCGGCCTCCTGTTCCTGACTATCCGGTACTCCTGTTCCCTGCTCGGCTTCCTGTTCCTGACTATCCGGTACTCCTTTCCCTGCTCGGCCTCCTGTTCCCGTCCATCCGGCGTTCCTGTTACCTGCTCAGCCTCCTGTTCCAGTGTTCCTGTTCCCCGCCCGGCTCTCTGCATCGGACCTCGCCCCTCTTCGTGTGGACTCTGCTACACTCACGGTACCTTACCCCCGGGACCAGCACAGGACAGCAGTGGGCTGATGAGTTGATAATCTGCCTTTGTGCACCTTCTACAAAAAGTACATTTGGCCACAATGAATTCAGACTATAGGGTGCCACAGGGCTCTTAGTTGTCTTTACAATAAACCTCATTATATTGCTAGATAAAGCTCTTAAGGGTTTTCATTTCACTATGAATAACAACTTAATTATCACCTACTGCTTAGTAGTCTCTTAAACTGTAAGGAAACCCCAGCGCTCCGCCTGCAAGTGACTCCTTCCAAGGAACAAGAAAGTACCTATCAAAAGTCTGCTATTCACTTGTGCCTGGGTGTTAGAAGCACGTACAGGAAGGCTGCCAAATGTGAGGGAGATATTTAACCCTAGTCAATTACAGTAAAACTATAGTCACATGGAAAATCTGAACTGACTTTTTCGGGAGGGGAAGGAAAAGGTACTAAGAAATTCAGGGCAATTATATGCTAGGGAGACAATGTAACTATCTTGTAGACCATCATGAACAGTTCACCACTTCTCAGATCACGATCATATTTGGCAAGAAGAACTGGAATAATGGCACAGAGCTGCCTAAGAAAAGCACACCGCTTTCAGAAACATCCTATTTTAACGTTTTAACAGTCAGGCGCAAGCTGAAGCAAGTATTGCATCCATCAGCACCTTCAATGAAATTCAGAATCACATGGTTGGAAAGAGAAGCACATGTGGCTGGAATTCCTTGTTTCTTTATATCTGGTTATCATAAATTTGGGGTGGGGGCCTTTTCCAGCCTTTGGCCACATTCGATTCCCCCATGGGCAAAACGTGTGGCACTGGTGGGCCAGAGGGGGAAAGGGGGGAGGAGACAAAAGGGGGCAGAACAATGGATGGCATGACTCTGACTTTCATAGAGAAGGCTAGATTCCAGCCATGCGAAAGCAAGATACACGTTAAGAACAAGGTTCAGGCTTGGCGAAAGCACTTGAGGAGGCCCCAATGGGGGCTGTGGCCTGTGAATCCACAGAGAGGACTGGACAGAGAAATCTTTATGCATTTTCTTTTTTCATGAAACCAGCAAAACTTCCTCAAACAGGAGTTTTCTGTATGTGGGAATATGGGGGAATATGTGTACTATACATTTGAAGCCACTTTAAACAGTCATGGCTTCCCCCAAAGAGTCCTGGGAACTGAGAGCTGTGAGGACCCCTATTCCCCCTTCACAGAGTTCCCTAGGAAAAGGGAGTTCATCTGCCCTCTGGACAAGAGAATGTCTCCCTGTCAGGAAGTGGTACAGGCAGGGTCAGCCCAAGACATTTTGGCACCTGAAACAAACCACAAAATGGTGTCTTCCTCCTGCCTGCCTGGAGAGAGCTTTCCACAGATAGGGAGCCACTGTGGAAATGGCCTGTCCTTGTGTTGCCACCCTCTGGACTTCTTGCTGAGGAAGCACGTGAAGAGGATGATTGCAGGATCCTGGTCAGATCCTTTGAGGAGAGCCAGTCCTTGATGTACTGCGGTCCTGAACCACTACATGCTAATGCCAGGTCAATACGGGTGTTCAGGGGCAGTTTGTTTTCAAAGACCTTGATGCTCAAAAGGAAAGGTGAGCATGCTCAGGGAGGTACCTAATTCAACACTAGAAATGGAGACGGCTTTGCTAATCCCCCTTCCCAGCAGGAATCACACTTTGAGCAACAGCTGCTCCTGAAAGCAAATTGCGATGGCTTCAGCTATTTGTTGCCCTCCAAGATGGAGTCTGGGGTTCCACATATAACATGAAGGATGTGCTGATGCCATGCTTGGCTAGACTAGCTCGCCCTGTCGGCTAACAGGAGAAAGAAAGATATCAGAGAATGCCGATGGGAGGCCTACTAGTCAATTATCAATATGAAACAGGTGCTTTCCATGTTAATCTTAGACATTCATTTGAATCTTCCACTCAGTACTTTTTGAACTAGGAGGCACATTCCGTAGAAGCAGTGAGAGAGGAGCAATAGACATTTTCTCTCCTCCTGTGTGCCCCATGGCAATATGTGCATTATACAGGGATACATCACACACCTGCCAGTGGGAGATATGTGTCTCTCTCCCACTTGAGTATGATCTACAAACGTAGGTAGAGGAAAAGCCAACGTATTTTGCTTCATCTTCATTGAGGCTCATGCAGTCCACACCAGCCAGGTACCATAAGTAAGCTGTACTGCACAGAACACAGCATGCAGACTTTGCAAATCACAACCACGGAAGAGAACAGATGCCAAGGGGGAAATTAAGAGAACATCTGCAGCTTGCCATTCCTAAATCTTACTGTAAGTCAAAATGACACACATCAAGAAAGAACAGCTGAATGCATAGGAAGTTTTCTGGACATCAATCAAGCTGGAGGACATTGAGAAATGCAAATGCATTGCAGTTTAAAAGTAATAATTACAGAAAGCAGCTGTGTAAGTCAAACCAGACAACATGTGGAATTTGAAGAAGTTGCTTATTAATTAGTGCCTGCAGCAAGTTATGCAAAAGCATCTATCAAAGGAAATTCCTGGCAAGAACAGCAGGAAATAAACGAAAATCAAAAAGAAAGAAGCTCTTGAGTTCTCCTTGCATACGTAAGGAGAGAGTTGATATTACTGGCAAAAAGAAATACACACACACACACACACAGCTACAGTAGGTTGCATTAGAGAAAATTCTCTGGTCACATTTAATAAATTCCCTGAGCTATTCTATCCTGAAATGGACAAATATGTTCTAATTTTCTTAGCTCCATAAGCTTATTTACTTTAAATGCACCATTACACTTGTGGTTTCCCAGTAACAGTACTTTGCCTCAGTAAATCCATCATTGCTCACAATGCTTGCCTGTAGAAAACCAAGTCCCTGCCACAAGGTTCAAGTGTAAATTGTGCATTGTGAACAGGATGAGCTGTTTAAATAGTTGCTGTTATTACAGTATTGACCAGCAGCAAGAGACCATTTTGTGCAGATATAAACACAATATTTAAAGAGAGTCATTGACCACAATAAGCTGTGACATGGGAATCTATTTACCCAGAGTTCATTATGGGATTGACTACTCCACCAGGACAAATTGCAGATTCTTTTGGACATTTCCGAAAAACTTAGCAGCCCAGGATAAGATGAACCTGGCCAACATCTAGAGACATAAAAATTGAGAGAACTGCTGTGCTCTTCCTGAAACATTGTTAGACTGCCATCCTTTTGTTGAACCAGAAGAGTGTGCAATTCTAACCGTATTACCAACACGGGAAAAAGCATCATTACTCTAATATTACTGTAAACATGTACTTTAATGTGGAGTGGTGTTAATACAGTGGTGCCTCGCAAGACGAAATTAATCCATTCCGTGAGTCTCTACGTCTTGCGGTTTTCTCGTCTTGCGAAGCACGGTTATTAGCGGCTTAGCGGCTTAGCGGCTATTAACGGCTTAGCGGCTTTAAGAAAAAGGAAACAAACTCGCAAGAACTCGCAAGACGTTTCATCTTGCGAAGCAAGCCCATAGGGAAATTCGTCAAAAAATGGAAAACTCTTTCATCTTGCGCGTTTTTCGTCTTGCGAGGCATTCGTCTTGTGAGGTACCACTGTATGTTTCTGTGTGGACATGTGGCAGGGAATACCAGGATACTGCCTCAATTTTGACAATTTTGTGGTCATGGGGGGCGGGCAGGGCCAGCCCACCCATAAAGTGGACTGAAGCAACCACCTCAGGCAGCAGAATCCCACAGGGGATGCACAGAGAGATCTTGTGAAAGTTCAGTGAGATCTTATGCAATCTTGTTAGAAGCTGCTGCCATGTGACCGTGGTAAGTGAGGCTTTGACGGTAGGGCTGGTGCCTTCCCAACTTTGCCTCAGGTGGCGAAACAAGACAGGCCACCCCTGGAGGGTGGTAATTTTTGGGTGGAGCAACTGAAGTCTAGGTACTTGGTCTCCATCCTCCTTCTTGACCCCTCCACTCCTCAGAAGTGCCTGCTTCCTTATTTGCTGGGCTCCCAGTTCAACAGTGCTGTTGCACAGCTCCAGGTCGATCCAAAATTAGACCATGCTCATCCATTTCTTTATTATGGGTGAGGGGCAGGTACCACTGACATCTGGGTGGGTGATCTAGGTGAGACTGACCTAACTCTGGAATGCCTGACTAGATCCTCAATGCAGAACAAGGCAAGACTGGAGGGTCAGGCAGGGGGTGTCACTGTGGACCTCAGGACTTCCACCTCCTTCAGAAGAAAACCTGTTGACCCCAGGGTGGGCTTAGAGGGTTTGCATTCGGTGTTGGGTAAGAGAGAGAAATAGAAATGCTGTTGGACTACTCACCACCACATGGGAGCCAATGAGAGCCAACAATTCTCGACCCAGGAGCAATGTCCATGGGGCTGCCTCAACAGGAGACCCAGTCTAACACATTGAGCGGGGCATACTCTTGATGTAGCCTTTTGACATGAATGATGTGAGGGGTGGCCTGAAGACAAGAGGGTACAGTGCCCCCCTTCATCATGGTCTGGACTGGTGGGAGTCATTCCCATTTGGTGGGTGTTAAGACCATTTGTAGGCTTCTTTTTGCTCTTCATTTCATTGGACTTCATCAAGGAGCCTGGTGGATTCAGTCTTATATTCTGGTAAAATGGCTCTCTTCTCTTACTTTCTCCATTTCACTGTCACTCACAGAAATTGTACTAGAGACAATTCTACATTGCGTGCTTGGACTTCCTAATTTGAAATCACTCCAAAAATAATTCAGGGGAGGAAAACTTCCGGATATGATGTGAAAATATTTTCGAACTCAGGAGTCAGGTTTTCCGCAGCTAACCCCATAATTCGGCACATCTGATGTGAGAAAATTACAGCTCTAAAAAAGTAATGGGAAGTCGGCAAGGCTGGCCAGCAATGGGAGCTAAAATAATCTCTCACACATAGTTCAAACAAAAGCTGTTTCCAGAGCTGATGTGGTTCACTCATTCAACATTCCTTTCCCTCCACTTGCTGTTTCCACTGCTGTAAAACGATGATGATTGCAAGCAAAAATTATGTGATATGTATTTGTTTTTATACAATTTTATTTCAATTTATATTTTTTTAATGTGTGGAAGGTACAGTTCCTTGAAGTTTGAACCAGTTTTGCCTTCTGGTTTAACCATCAACACCTTGCTCTAACAGGTCTCTAGTATGAGGATTTAAGAAGGCAGTAAATTACAGAACTGGTTCAATAAGCGTGTGTGTCCTTATTTCTCTGGAATCACCCTTCTCCCTTATGACCCATCATGGCCCACCCATATGTCAACAAAGAGGATAAATTAGGTTCCAAATTGCATAAAATTTGCATAGAGGAATACTGAAAGTATAGATGTGAATTTAGGGGGGGGGGATAATTTCTATGAGTTCTATCCAACCCTTTCCTGCTCCACATCACCCCACAGATGTACTCCAGCAGATTCGTGGGGAGGAGAGCTTCTGGCATCCCTGAGCAGGCTCAGGCAGGCTCAGAATACATCTGAAGGACTCAGTAATTGAGATCCGTTGCTGAAGCCCAGTAACTGCAGATTTTGGCACCATCCCTCTGTGCCATCAAAGGAGTCCTCGGAAACATTATTGCATATAATCCATACAGGTAAATTCATCTGCTGCAGTTGCTTGTGTTTAATCCTCCTTGAATGTGTACCTCCAGCAACGTGGCTGCTGCTGGATCCACAGTTGCTCTCAAGCTGGTCCAGATAAGTGCAAAAGGGTCTGCCAAAATGCCACACCCAACCCCTCGCAACTATGGGATGGCAGCAACTGCCAAGGCAGCATCAGCCATGCAGGTAAAAGGACCAAACCAAGTATTTTAAAGGTGTCTTAGGCAAGGATAGGCCCATCCATCAGTTCTGGTTTCTTTCTGTTTCTCATTTTTCCAATCTTCAGTTCTCCTCATTTCTACATCGATAGTTTATTGTTTCTTTTTAAAAGTCCTCATCAAAATTCAGCAGCAGCTTAGGGCAATTTTCTCCTAATAGCCACATTTTGTTTCATGCAATTTTGCCTAAAAGACACAATTTTGCTAAGTACCCCCCCCCCATATAATGCATTCTTTATGTTGCTTTCAATATATGCTCCCATCCCTAACCTTAGACCTCATCTACCCATATGGCAGTATGTGCTGGTGGCAGGCCTGCCCCTCCTAGAAGGCAAGGGGAGGCAACCACCTCAGATGGCAGGGTCTACAAAGGCAGTAGACCTCAAGGTAGATCTTTATCCCTTCTTCCTGAGGTTGATCTTTGCTCTCCCTTCCCTTCCCACCCAGGAAGAGAGCACCATTTTGTGGTTCGCTTCAGGTGCCAAAATGTCTTGGGCTGCCCCTGGCTGCCGGAACTGTATGTGGAGTGTCGCTTTTTTAGACTATATGTGGTGGTATGACTTTTGAAAGCTGCCTCACGTATGTGCAGGTAAATCAAGCATACTGTGAAGGAAAGTTCTAGCTGAGCCAACTGCCTCTTGTGCCAGATTCCTGTTTTCAGTGGAGCACTTAAAAGATGTCATTTGTCTCCTGCATTCTGAAGAGGAACAGTTCATTCAGTACCTCTGAATTCTACCGCCATCTCTTTTATTTTATCATTTCTTTATATATTATTACTTCTTTATATATACCGCCTTCTTCTCCAAGGATCTCAAAGCATACATGCTTGTCTCCGTCCTCATTTAACCCCCCACAACAGCCCTGTGAGGTTGGGCTGTGCTGAGAGACTGTGACTGGCCCAAGGTCACGCAAGGAGCATCATGGCTATGTGAGGTTTTGAACCCTGGTCTCCCAGGCCATGGACGTGGGTGGCGCTGTGGGTTAAACCACAGAGCCCAGGACTTGCCGATCAGAAGGTCAGTGGTTCGAATCCCCACAATGGGGTGAGCTCCCGTTGCTCAGTCCCAGCTCCTGCCAACCTAGCAGTTCGAAAGCACAAAGTGCAAGTAGATAAATAGGTACCGCTCCGGCGGGAAGGCAAACAGCGTTTCCGTGTGCTGCTCTGGTTCGCCAGAAGCAGCTTAGTCATGCTGGCCACATGACCCGGAAGCTGTCTGCGGACAAATGTCGGCTCCCTCAGCCAGTAAAGCGAGATGAGCGCCGCAACCCCAGAGTCGGTCACGACTGGACCTAATGGTCAGGGGTCCCTTTACCTTTACCTTATTCCCAGGCCACAGTTCAACATTCTAACCACTATGCCATACTAATGTTTCTGGGGCATATATAGAACAGGTGTTAGGATTACAAGCCTGATGGTGAAAATAGCCCACTTTCAGCAAGGCTCCTGTTCCCGACTGACATTTCCCTCCGTGAGCTAAGTGCATTTATGCCTGGAGATTTAAGCCTGCAAGTCCATTTCCTCTTTTAGGACCCATGGGACTTGACGGCGCTTCTCTATACCTGGACTGCATCCAGAGGGATAGGAACTGACTCCTCATCCATGAGCTTTAGAAACAAGCCTGCCACAAGATTTACCAGATATTGCTGTGCACAGATTCTGCCCGGAGACTCTGCCCTCCAGAAATCCATGATGGGAAAAGCAGAGCACAGCATCCAAGCCAAGCTCTTAACATCTGGCAAATCAGCGCAAAATGTTTCCTGCTTTGGCTGTTTATGGGACAGTCGACATGGAAATGAGATCACTCCAATGTCCACCTGCTTTTTTACATATATATTTTTTTAAAAAAATGCCATCTTTTGAAGTTCTTAAATGATAGAAAGCACTAATTTACAAGTCTGAAAGTCCTTGTGACAATGTCTGCAAAAGACTGTGGGAAAGTCCAGTTTGAGAAAGGTGCTTATTTGGCAAACCCACACAAACGTTCTCTCGCACGGGGCATTCCGGTTCTGGATCACCGAGCAGAGAGCAAAAATAACTAAAAATTATGCTCCCGTCTGCATATTCAGCAACATGTCTGGGCAAAAAGTCCAGGAAGCAGAATGGCTTAAATGCTGGGAGGATATGACCAGATGCGTAAGGGGATTAAGGTTTCTAGAACCTGGAAATTACTGTGGGGGCAACGTGTGTAAATCAGCAATTACTACTGCCTGCCTAGAATTGAGAACTTGTGATTTTACAAATACCTAGTTGGAGCCTGATGGGATTCTGGCACATTGAGAAAGAGACTGCTGGGTATGGGATCAAAGGGGTGGGGGGAAATGTGTGTGTCCATAGTGTGTTGGTATTTTTAATAGTGCAATCATAAATAAAATTTTATATTTCCCCTCTCTTTGTATCCTCCCCCCACCCCCGGAACCTGCAAAAGAATAGATGATTTTGGAGCAGTGGCGTTGAAAATTAATATATTGCTACCATTATGTTATCCCAGTAGTGATGTATGGAAGTGAGAGCTGGACCATCAAGAAGGCTGATTGCCAAAGAATTGATGCTTTTGAATTCTGGTGCTGGAGGAGACTCTTGAGAGTCCCATGGGCTGCAAGAAGATCAAACCGATCCATTCTGAAGGAAATCAGCCCTGAGTGCTCACTGGAAGGACAGAATCTGAAGCTGAGGCTCCAAGACTTTGGCCACCTCATGAGAAGAGAAGACTCCCTGGAAAAGACCCTGATGTTGGGAAAGATGGAGGGCACAAGGAGAAGGGGACGACAGAGGACGAGATGGTTGGACAGCGTTCTCAAAGCTACAAACATGAGTCTGACCAAACTGCGGGAGGCAGTGGAAGACAGGAGTGCCTGGCGTGCTCTGGTCCAGGGGGTCACGAAGAGTCGGACATGACTAAACGACTAAACAACAACAACAACTATTATGAAGGGAAAATGTCGCTAGCAAAGTGGGCCAGGTTAAATCACAAACAGACCCCCAGCTAGAAGGTACCAGTATAATAGCCTATTAGTAATCCATTTTTCAAATTCCCTTATAGTATTACAGCTAAAAACCACTCAATTTCTATCCAACATCATTCTAACATTCATTAATTTTACAATATTTCTGTAAATAGTCTTTAAACTTTATTGGAGGTCCGTTCTTAACCTGAAACTGTTCTTAACCTGAAGCACCACTTTAGCTAATGGGGCCTCCCGCTGCTGCCGCGCCGCCACCGCACGATTTCTGTTCTCATCCTGAAGCAAAGTTCTTAAACTGAGGTATTATTTCTGGGTTAGCGGAGTCTGTAACTTGAAGCGTATGTAACCTGAGGTACCACTGTATCTGCAATAGTCATTTCTGCAGGCAAAGCGATAGACCCAATCTATTTGGAATTTAGTAAAGCCCTGCTTGGCAACTGATTTTAAATAGGGTCCCTCATGTGTAGAATGACTAAAAGAGTGAACAGAGTTGGCTCTCCACTGACATTTCCATGTGATCCAAGAAGAGCAACAGAGAAGTAGGCTGAGCTCTTCCCCTATGAATCAAAGTTGGTCCCTCCCATTGTCCTGTGCCTCGGCTTAAACATGAGTGTGAGTAGATAAGAGAGAGGTTTTACCAGACCGTTGGTCACTCTTCCTGACTGGTAAAATCAGTCTCTCCATTTGCCTCAGCGTGAGTGAAGTGAACGGGGACAGGGTGAGAACAGAGAAGAACATGGAAGCACCTGCCAGGATCAGAGCTTGGCTGAGAGCCAGGAAGGGGTGGAGTCTCCACCTCCTTGATAAGCAGCTGTCAGTCTGAAGCAACAGCTCCTCTTCCAAACTCCATCCTTCCTGGCCTGGGGAAATGGGCAGAAAGTGGCAAGAAACAGGAGAAGCTTGGACTTAGATGACCCTCAGGGTCCCCGTCAACTCTACGGTTCTGTGATTCTACGATTCCATGAGTCACCTACCCTTATTTAAATGTGCAAACACCGTTCACAGGTTATGGCACCAGCTCTCTATTTGCCAGTTAAACTTGTTTTGTATTTTCTACGCCTAATCCTACCGGGAGGGGGAAACACAAAACAAAGCCAAGGCTTTGGCTGCACTTCATTTGATATTAGTGGGAACATTCTAGTTTCCCCCCAAGCAGACGAAGAAATGCCAGCTACTGCAGATAAGCGGCTGATAACGTCTTTAAGAAAAGAAAAGCAAAATATCAGAAATGCCACTTGTCATGACAAATTATGCATTTCAGTCCGACCGTGGACGTTGAAAGAACTTCCTCGCAATTTATAACACTATCCCCTAGGTGATATGCAGAATGAAAAATGATGCAACCAAAATCAGGGGGGCGGGAGCGGTTTGAGGGTTCTTTTTTTAAAAGAAAAGAAAGAAGCATGAGTCAAAATAATACAAATTAAAAAATAATTTTCTCAAAATTGGAAATGGTGAAAGAAACCCACGCAATACTACAGGACATCTGAATCCTCTAATCACCGGGTAAGATGAAAACGTTGACAGATGTTTGACCCAGAGGGAGAGCATCCATAAAGCCCTGATGTCAACTTGGTTATGCCGTTTAACCCTTTCCCCTCAATGGTTGTGCTCAGCTCTGTCCATTCTCAGACCAGGGAGCTGCCTCCCACCCACACAACTGCAAATGATCCCCCAATCTGTTCATCTAGAGGAGCCAGTGTGGTGTAGTGGTTAAGAGCGGTAGTCTTGCAATCTGGGGAACCAGGTTCGCGTCTCCGCTCCTCCACATGCAGCTGCTGGGTGACCTTGGGCCAGTCACACTTCTTTGAAGTCTCTCAGCCCCACTCACCTCACAGAGTGTTTGTTGTGGGGGAGGAAGGGAAAGGAGAATGTTAGCCGCTTTGAGACTCCTTAGGGTAGTGATAAAGCGGGATATCAAATCCAAAATCTGCTTCTTCTTCTAGAGAGATTCGAGGCAGGCAGGCCTCACTCTCAAGCTAAGAGTGACAGGGTCTAAAGGAGCAGAGCGATTGCAGCTGTACAGTGTGTGACACACACCAGAAATAAATTCATTCCAACCATCCCTAGATATGGTTTTAAAAAATCCAGAAAACATCCAGAGAGGTCCCCTTCTTAATTTATTGAAAGGGGGGGCAACAAAGAGTCTTGTAATAAAGCTGCCTTATGCAGAGTCAAACCCAGTGCATTTTTCTGGGGGAACCCCTAAACATTTTGTGAATCTAAGTTTGGCCTCATTGAGGGGCAATATTTCAATATGAGTAGGAAAATGAGAGCACCTCTAAACATTTCTTTAAGAAAAAAAGCAGTGGTCAAACCTATCCTGGTCCACCTATCCTAGTACAGTGGTGCCCCGCAAGACGAATGCCTCGCAAGACGGAAAACCTGCTAGACGAAAGAGTTTTCCGTTTTGGATTGGCTTCGCAAAACGAATCTCCTATGGGCTTGCTTTGCAAGACGAAAATGTCTTGCGAGTTCCTGCGGTTTTTTTCCCCTTTCCCCCCCTTTTTCTAAGGTGCTAAGCCGATCCGATAAGCCGATAAGCCGATAAGCCGCTAAAAGCCGCCAATAGCGCTAATCCGCTAATCCGTCAATGGGCTTGCTTCGCAAGACAAAAAAACCCGCTAGACGAAAAGAATCACAGAACGGATTCTTTTCGTCTTGCGAGGCACCACTGTATTATCTACTCTGACTGGCAATAGTTTTCTAGACGTTCATGCAGAGCTCTCTCCCATCCTCTGCTACTTGGTCCTTTGAGGTTGCCTGGGAGGGAACCTTGGCCCATCGGCAATACTCAGCCCTGGAGATCTGGCTCTTCCCACAGCACTTTAAAAGCAAACAGGCTGCTCAGCAACACACACCCGTTAGCCAACACTCTGTCCTTTGCCCTGGTTCTCACAGAGGTTGCAGACCTGGGTCTCAGCTGCGCCACTTCAGAAAGCAGGCAAAGGACCACGCGACTGAATGCTCAGCCACGCAGACCATATCGTTCCACATAAGAAACTGATGTCAGAGAGAAGAGGTCCAGTTGTGGCTTCTTATGGGCAGGGATCTTTTTCATTTTTATTTGATAGAGAAGCAGTTCATTGTGTGACACCCCATCCTTTTCTCTCTACTCTTTTGGAGGCCTTTTCAGGACTCATACTGTATGTAATTATATCCAGAACCCCTTTCAGGTGTTCATTCTAGGGCAGATACGTTGGGGGAGGGGGTGTCTTAGTGATGTTGGTGGTGATGGAGGTTCTGCGGCCATCCAGGACCACAACTGTCCCTTGGGAAAGTTGGACAGAAATCATGCACTATAAAGACCCCAGGGCCTGCCGTTCCTTGAGTCAGATCCAAAGCGTAACCAGTCTAGAGCTGGACTCTGCCTCAGCTGTAGGTGACAATCCTTTGGTCTTTCTCTCTGGCCCAGGCTACACCTTCTTCTCCTGGGCCAGGGGTCTGCAACCTTTAAGACAAAAAGAGCCACTTGGACCCGTTTCTGAAGGGGGGAAAAACTGGGAGCCACAAAACCATTGCAACATTTAAAACAAATATATCTTCGGAGCCGCGATCTGACAGCGGGCAGGAAGGTGACGTCGGGACGGTGCGTGACTAACGCACGCATCGCCCCCATGCGATGTCACAGCCAGAACAGCGCCCGCCAAAGTGGCGAGTGTCGGGACGCACAATGCGCCTCCTCCCCTCGCTAGTATCCGCCCCGGAGCCGCGGCAAAGGTGTAAAAGAGCCACATGCGGCTCCGGAGCCGCGGGTTGCAGACCCCTGTCCTGGGCCATGCTTCTCACTGGTTCTGATCAACACCCACCCCAAGTGCCCTTGCCTGACTAGATTGTATCCTTAAACAGCGGCAACGCCTCCTGATGGCTCGAATGGAGGGACCGTGTGTTTGTCAGAGAGCAGAAACTCCTAACCTTTCCATGGCAGGAATGTAGCCTCCTAACTGTACAAACTGTAAGAATCACATCCATTGCCAAACTCTGATTTCCTATAGCATGCCAACCACTTGCAGGTGCCCCCTCCCAAGGTTTTCCACAGACGGATGTTTCCCCCTGGGATGAAAAATGTTTCCCACTCTGGAGAGTCTACAGTCAATCTCTTCCCCATATCTTGAGCTTCTTTAGCTGAACTAGATATCCTACAAATGCAAAGCATACACTTTGTAGCTGAGCTATAGTCTCAGCAGTCAGATCCTGGCACGGATTTGAATATGTTATTAAAATCCGTGTGACAAATTCTGTACAATCCTTATCTTGCTTTATCTTCATAAAACTACCACTAAGGTACCCACCCCTTTTTTTCTGGCAGAGATCCTGTATCTTTAAAAGGTCACAAAGACAGACATGGAATTGGTGAAGCATTTCCCATCACTGCTCTTTCATAGAAGGAAGGAGGTGCCAGTTAAACTTTCACCTGCCGCAGGGAGAAAAATTCCATCCGATGAAAGTGCTGACCTTAAGTTGAGCTGCTCGGACAGTATCTGGGCTGGTTTGGACACAAAGAAAACCCCTCATTTTGGATTATGAGACTGAGCCTCTGCCAGCCTTGTTCCAGTGCAATTTCCCTCCCTCTCTAACACCCCCACGAGGAGGCTGAGTGCTTTTGTTTTGACTTCAGGTGAACCACAACTTATTGTGTTGTTCAAAACTTGACAAATGGTGGTTAACGATGGTTAATTGAACCTCACCACAGTTTATGAACAGTGGGCTTATGTTTTGGATGACATAATAAACTATGGTTAATTATCAGTGGGAGTTTCTGGTGTCCTCTTGGTCACCCTGGGGCACTAGAGGAGGGAGTGCAGGAGCTCAAGGCTTGCTGTGAGTGGACTTGGCTGGTAACAATCCTGGAAGCTCTTTCCAGAGAAGAGCAAAGGAAGTTATAGGACTGTTATGCTGTCACCTTTCTCGTTGCTTTATTTATCTATGTTTGGCCTGTGTTTCCTTTAGCAACATGTTTATTCCAAGGAGTTGAGAGGGGAAGGAGCAAGACAATGATGAAAGAACAACTCTTTATTTGCCACGGCAACCAGTGTGGAACACTGCTCTGGCAAGGTACTGTGAAACACGTTCACAAATGACATCCAACTGATGACTTCCTTGGTCTGCAAGCAAGCTGTCTCCTTTTTAAAAAATGTTTTAATTGGTGGTCAAAAGGGTATTTCATTGATGGCTGCTGAGATTTCTACCTGGGGCAGTTATTGATTGACTACTGTTGTCATTGACTGTTGACTTTAAACTGATTTTACAGTGCTTGGTCATATTTGCGTTTTGCACTTCTTTTTTTCCGGGATACCTGTTGTGCATGAAAGCTCATACCTTGGCTTGGGTCCCTTCGGGCAGAGCATGCAATGTATAAATATTGGCTGGGATTCAAAGCGCTATTTCAGGCACACCCAAAAGCTTGAACATACCCAGGTTTTTAAACAGCTGACCCTCCCCGCAATGCTATCTCCTTCGGAAATTCCCTCCAGTTTCAAAACTGGTTTCTCATGTGATGGTGGCAGTGGTTTGCTGCTTGAGAAACACAAGCCCAGAGCCCTGTTCTTGGGATTCTAGCCATAATAAATAACGTGGATGGAACCAGAAAGTGTGAGAGTACCACAAACCTGCAGGCCAGGTTGTTTCAGGCAAGGAAAATTTAAGAGCAGCCCCGCACAGCCCTTTGAATTCTGGGAAATAATATACTGGAGCAGAAGGTGATGAATGGGTGAAAGAACACAGACCAAATGCTATGGGGAGAGAGCAATAGCGAATACATACTGGAAAACTAAAAAAAACAGGAGTGGATTAGTTTGTTTGGGTTAGCGGTGATTTGTGAATGTAGAATGAGAGTCTCACTATTCAGAGGCAGGTAATTAAACTGGCTACTATTTAACTTCATTATCAACTGTGAAAATATAAGAATTCCAAACTCACAGCTGGCTTATCAAACCAACAGTGCAGGACCAGTTGAGAGAATTTGAGACTCCATTAGTAATCCATATTATTGTAGGTAGCCTAGACAGTACTTTGAGGAAAGTTATTTCCTCCCTTGGGCAATTAATATTTATCGAGGAAACAAAACTAGAGAGTGAGTTTTGCATATATTCTCATTGCTCACCTTACAGACTCGGCCAACTCGGGAAAGGATGGTTTTGTCAGAGGTGCTGCTATCTTGAGAAACTTCTCGGAAAAAGAAATAGATTTTGTCATCATCTGGATTATATGTGTCCGGGATAGGGAAGAGTCCAATAAACTTTGCTCCTAAAAGACACCCAAAATACCAAACATTGTAACTGCATTGATCTGTGTTTTCTAACTCCTATGAGATGACACAAGACACTGAGGCGGGTGCAGAAGGAAGACTTCCTACCCTGAACCACAATGGGGCCTCCAGATCTTGATGGACCATCAGCCAGCATCAGCTGGCACTGATGGAGCAGTTGGAATCCATCCAACGTCTGGAAGGCCACAGTTTTCTCCATCCCTGGGTGGTGGGATTGTGTGCTCTTCACCTCTTCTTTCTCTGAAGTCAAGTGTGGTGAACCTCTGGCCCTTTGGACATTGCTGAACTAAAAGTCTCATCACCCCTGGCCATTGGCCAAGACTGCTGGAGCTGATGGAATCTGTAGTTCAGCAACAGCAGCAGAACCTAAAGTTTCCCCACACTTGTCCTAGGTGAATTCCTCATTGAACAATCAGAATTCGTCTTACACTTCTGATTCTAATGCAATGTCGGCCATGACACAAAAGAATGGAAGTCAAAGGTAACATTGTCATACTGTTAACCACCAGGATCATTCAGTCATCCTGGCTTGCTACCATAGGAAACCACTCATTCATCTACAAGCATTTTGCCATTTAGGCCAGATTCACTCCTGTTTGCATGAACTGGACCAGCATGCATGCATACTATGTCAATATTATTTGTCATCCAGAGCATGGTGTGGACATGACTTTTGGTGTGCATTTAAACTCACTGCCAATGTGTCTGTGTGAATGGGGCCCTCACACATTCTTGGCTTCTTTTCCATGGCATCAAGCTCCCTCCTTTTAAAAGTGTTTGAGCAAGAGTCTTAAGACCACGCTTAAATACAGTTTTTAAAATGAATCAGTGTTGGCAATGCACATCACTTTTAAAGAAAGGGCTAATGTAAGCTCCACTACATCTCTGTACAAATCAGGGGGAGGAGGCAAAGCCAAGGCAGAGACTGACTCATGCAGAGGCACAACAGGCAGCCACCTGTAACATCAATTCTGCTGCAATCTGCAATAGGAGAAACACATTACTCAGTATCAATCCCAGCAGAAAGTGGTTTGGAGGAGTAAGATTAGAGCAGGGAGCCTGCAATGTTATACACACTTACATGGGAGTAAGTAAGTTTCATGGAACTCAGTAGGACTTGAGTCTAAGTATACAGGCTTGCATAGGTAAAAGGTAAAGGTACCCCTGCCCGTACGGGCCAGTCGTGTCCGACTCTAGGGTTGTGCACCCATCTCACTTAAGAGGCCGGGGGCCAGCGCTGTCCGGAGACACTTCCGGGTCACGTGGCCAGTGTGACGAAGCTGCTCTGGTGAGCCAGCGCAGCACACGGAAACGCCGTTTACCTTCCCGCTATAAAGCGGTACCTATTTATCTACTTGCACTTAGGGGTGCTTTCGAACTGCTAGGTGGGCAGGAGCTGGGACCAAACAACGGGAGCTCACCCCACCGTGGGGATTCGAACCGCCGACCATACGATCGGCAAGTCCTAGGCACTGAGGTTTTACCCACAGCGCCACCCGCGTCCCGTGCATAGACCAATAAGGCAGGTTGCTCTGAGAGTGGAGACTCTGAGCTCTCAGAATTTCTTGGTGTTTTCATTATCCTGAACAGGGACACTTTATAGGTCACAAGCATCACTTACTGTGAAGAAGCTTGCACAGTCTTCCATTTTAGTTCCACCGCAGCCCCATAACAGAGTTTTGGAACACAAAAATTATGTCTTGTACCAGACATGACTCTTAATCTCAGGGTTGTGAGTTTGAGCACACTTCGCTCCCACACAGCCATCTGTCTGATGACTACGACATCTTTTCAAGTCCCAGAAGGATATGAGGCAGAGCTCAGGCAAGGGAGGTAGGCCTGGCTGTTCTCTCTCCCTCCCCCCAACACAGAAATGCAATAATACAATAATATAAATACAGCAGGTGAAGCATCCACCATTGCATTTTTATTGCATTGACTTCCTGGAATTCCAACTTTTCTTTGTCTGTATGCGCTTTTATACAACTGTTTTACTGGGTTTGTGCGGCATTTTTGTTTTACTGATGAAGTTTATTGCTTTTATGTTGTTCAGAGATTTTAAAATAGTAAGCCGCTTATAAACACCTTTAAATAAATAAAATAACAGGGCCTAGGCATCTTTTAAAAGCTTGGGAAAGGACTGGTCCTTCTGAGACCTGCCACTATAAGCAAGAAGTTCTTGCCCTAAGAAATTCCCCTCTGCTGATTCAGATCATTGCTCAGCAAGGTCAGCTCTGGGAGAAGTCTCTGACCTATTGCCTGTTACTTAGGATCCTTTTAATTGGAAATGCTGGTTAACTGAACTTAGGAGTTTTTGTTCTCTACCACTAAGCTGTGGACTTTTCCTTGCAGTGAAGAGAACTATTCAGCTGAGAGAACAAGATATAGTTGAAAAAGGGGGAAATCTGTCTCATTCCTATATAAGCAATTTAATACTAATTGCACAATTACTTAAGTGTGCCCCATTTTTCATGGAAGGCCAAAACAAGAATGGGTGGTTTAATCTTTAGTGTGTGTGTATATTTATGTGTCTGTGTTTTCTTTAATTGTAATACTCTCATCAGCCAATTTCTTGACACCAGAACACCCAGAAAATACAAACTTTACGTCAATTTTAATAGTGGTCTTTTTGTTGGAGTGAAACATGATTACATTGAGAAAGCAATTTTGGGAATCTCTTGAACTTTAGCAGAATAACACAAATTCTAAAAGCATTCGACTTAAGACATTATGTCAGATTTCAGACACACTAACAGACACAGAACAGAAGAGAACAGAACAGGCCAGTGTGCTTAGAGACTGAGACCTGGGTTCAAATTTAGAATCCTTTAAAAAAGAAAAAATAATTCGACTCAGCTGTGAAGTTCAATGGGTAAGATCCTTGGATGAGATCCTATTCCTTTGTCTAACCTACCTCAGCAGGTTGTTACGAGGGATAAAATATGATTCCCACTGCCACCACATGGACCATCCTCAATCATCTCTTTGGAGAAAGGAAGCCTGAGTTATAATATACTAATGAAACACTCACTTTTTCTGTGAAAAGTCTTCATGGCACCATGCAAATGTTTTGGCATTCAAGCCAGGAGTCGAAACCTGGTGCTCTCTGCCTAATGCCAGAATGCAACTCCAATCAGCCCCATCCAGTAGGAACAATGGTCAGGCATAAAGGAGCTCTAACAATGTCCAGTGGGTTCCTGTAAAGGGAATTGGGGTTGCTTGTGCGTAGATGTAGCTGATGCTCTAGGCAACGTTCCCTGGCTAAACCTTTCCCTGGCTGGACAGCCCTTTCTCCGTGGCTGTCTCAGTCACTGGCAGAATCCGTCAGTGGGCGTTTCCTGAACTTCCTCCAACATAAAAACTCCTTGACACCAAGTCTCCGCCTAGACTCCCTGCGCGGAAGTCTCCTGCGCAGAGTGGGCGTGGCCAGCGGAGGTCCTGGACTCTCCCCGCTGGTCTCTGTGGAAGAGTCCTGGAGCCCTCTCTCCGAAGTCCTTCCCTGCTCCCCTTTCTCCCAGGTGTCACGCTGATTTCCTTCCCCAAAGGAAGTGTTCTCTCTCCCTCTGCTGGTCCCTTCTCCCGCATCATTGGGGAGCCTTACCTCCACTCTTGGCTCCGATGGCAGTTCCCTGACAGTTCCCAATCTTTCTCTAAGCTGATGTGTTCCTTTCAAATGCAATTGGAGCCAATTACTATGGTTCCCTTTGCAGTGTGGTTCCCCAAAGGCTGGCTCCTACAAGGATGTCTGCCTCAGCTCAATAGGGCGACCCAGAGAGATGTGGCCCATAAGAATCCCACAACCAGGCAGTCCAACAGGATCGAGAACTCTATCAGAGCCAAGGCCAGGCTTGTCATGCAGCCTTCCTGTGCCGAAACCACAAGCTGCAAAGCAACACTGGGTGAAAGCACCTGCTCCCTAAAGGTCCACGTTCAAAAATACTAAATTGTGATCATGGTATCTCCCCTGCCAGGTAAGTATACTTATTGCAAAGTATTGGAAGATGCAAGATTTGTCCACTTTGGAAGAATGGCAGATGAAGCTGATTGACTGTATGGGACTGGCAGAAATGACTGGCAGAATCCGTGACCAGGGTGAAGAGTCGGCAGAAGAAGACTGGAAAAAATTTAAGGACTATTTACAAAAATACTGTAAAATTAAGGAATGTTGAATGATGCTGGATTGAAATTAAGTGGTTTCTAGCTGTAATGGTATAAAGGAATATGATAAAATGGTTTTCTTTCTATAAGTAAGAATTTAAAGTTATAATAATTTAAGATGTTGGAGAGAAAATAAGGTGTTTTTCTTTTTTAAGCTGTAATGCTTTGAGATAAGGATTTGTTGCATAAATAATTTGAACTGGGTATACAAGAAGGGGAGGTATGAGGAGGTCAGGGAAATATGTTATGAGAAAATAAGTGGTGAAATTTATGTGTTTTTAATGTTTCTTTTTTATGTTTGCTTTTTTCTTTTTGTTTGTAAAAAATTGGAAACTAATAAATATTTTATAAAAAAACAAAAAAAACACAAAAATACTAAATTGTGAAGCCATGAAACATGTCCGCATTCCCAACGGCCAATGAGAAATACGTATTACACGATGTAACAGTTCCCCGTGCTAGTGCTTCCCCTCCGAAGGGACTTCTGAAGTGACATCTCCCCTCTCCATGGTCTTGGTGTGACCCAAGAGGCAGTCAAGGGGAGCAGCTTTGCAATAGCATCTGTGCCACAACTATATCTTCTTTAGATTGTGCGCCTGCCGCAGTAAAGGTAAAAAGGTAAAGGACCCCTGGACGGTTAAGTCCAGTCAAAGGTGACTATGGGGTTACGGCACTCAACTCGCTGGCATTTGTCCACAGACAGCTTTCCGGGTCATGTGGCCAGCATGACTAAACCGTTTCTGGTGCAACGGGACATTGTGACAAAAACCAGAGTGCACAGAAACACCATTTACCTTCCCGCCTCAGTGGTATCTATTTATCTACTTGCACTGGCATGCTTTCGAAGTGCTAGATTGGCAAGAGCTAGGACAGAGCGATGGGAGCTCATTCCGTTACAGGGATTCGAACCGCTGACCTTTTGATCAGCAAGCCCAAGAGGCTCACTCCGGCACCACCGTGAAAGAGAGGGAGGCTGGGGAGGGAACATTGTTTCAGCTGCTCCATCTAGTTGTTGCTATGATGCATCCCCGTGTCCTCAAAGGTTGTCCTTAACCTCTTCCCTGATTCTTTCTTCATTCCAGGGCAGACATACAGATAGTTTCGCCTTCAGTTCTCTTTTCTGCTACCTTTCTCCAAAAGCTCCAAAGCTGCTTCCAATTCCCATTTCTCTTCACTTGCTTGCATGGAGCCATTTCTCAGGCAAGTGTCACTGTGACCTTTCAGGGAGGCTATTCCTACCATTCCCTTCTGACTACTTAGGCCAGCAGCACAGCCACCATGGGTCTGCTATGGCGGGGGGCTTCCGCACTCAGAGCCACTTCCATTGATTTCTATCAGATTTGCGCAAGAAAAGAGCTCAGTGACAAAAAGATGGGACACCTCCAGGGGCGGCTTCATATCTTGCCATTAAGGATAGGGCATAGGATACAGAATCAGTGCACAGAAATACAATGAAGGTTGCCAGGGAGTGAGAATTCAAAAAGCAGAGCATTGTCTTGCTGAAGGCTGCAGGGCATACAATGGCCCTTCTGTGCATTGCTGGGAAGTCACCATGTTCTTTTGGTCAGGAGATCTTTGCTTTGCAAGTCATCCATCACAACCGCACAGTAACCCTGAATTATGGGAAGCCAGGTCCTCCATGGAAGAGACAATTAATGGCCAAAAGAAACACATTTAAATATCCGGTTGACGGACTGTGTATAAAATGTGTCTTTAAATCTGTGTCTGTGGTTTGGGGTATTGCTCGAGAGTGTGTGTATATGTGTGTGTGTGTGTGCATGTGGTGATTTTTAAAAGCGTTCACTAGTGTTTAAAAATTATCTTATTAGGAAAGGAAAAGCAGTACTTCCATTTAGGAAGCTCTTTTAACGTTCCCCTTAGTGGTATTTAAACTGCTTTTTGCAGGCATGAAATGTACCTTTATGGTCCAAAAGAGAGATGTTCCTATCTAAGGAGATTGGATTTCAACCTCAGTGTTTCAGAGAGATACAGATAACTGGTTTTGATCTAAAATTAACTGTTTAAAAGACATACATGAAGGCTGCATTCCTAAATTGGGTGGGTGGTGCCAGTAAAAAGTGAAGCCAGATCAACCACTTTACCCAAAGCCCTGCTGGGCTCCTGCAGGAAGGGCAGAGAAGGGAGAAGGGAGCAACATTCTTGCTCTCCTCCATTACATACATTAATGACAAAAATGCTACTGCAGCTACTACTTCACAGATCTTGCGAAGAACCTCATTGTCATTTTTGCAGAAGCCTTATACAAGCAAGGCAAATAAATATCACTCTTGCTGAAGACTTCAGGATTAACATTTTTTTTTAAAAAAAAAAATGCAAATTGAAATTGTGGATCGAGGGCCCCGACCCCGCTAAGTGAAATAAATACACATGGACACGTGGTATAAGGTTAATAGACAAGAAAAGGCCACAACTTTATTGATTACAGCAGTGACAAGGTATTGGCTTAGGCATTGGATGACTATAGGTGGTGGGTTTATTCAACAGTAGGTGGAGCCTGTTGATGCTCATCCAACTATAGGCTCACCCCCTGATGTCACCGAGGGTCGTGCCATGGCCTCCCGCCAAGCAGGCATCGGACGGAATACACGACCGCCAGATTCCTTTAACGGAATAACCCACGGTAGATAGCATAGGCGATGGCCACACCTAGCCCTTGACACAGCACAACACATGAATCCAATGCCTAACCTACCCACCAATACCACAAAAGTTGTGACGATTGCTACGAGGTAGGCGAAAAAACCAAAAAGCCTAATGCCAAATGGAAAAATTCCTACCAGGCCCCCCAGACAACCGGGGCAACCAACCTAAGGTCCATAGCAAGGCCAAAAACCTAGACCCTGAGCTAAATGGGAGTGGAGGGTGGGTGACTCGCTGCAGGACGACGAGGACTGAGGGGGAGGAGAAGGTAAGGAGGGGCAGGGGCTAAGGCCCCTGCCAGGGCAGAGTCTGGGCTCCTGTCCACAACCACTCCCCTCTCTTGCAGGGAGGAGAGTCTTTTCAAGACCCCACCCCAAACAACAACACAAGCTTCCATTTCACCCATTGTGAGGCATGATAATTGAGGCCGGTGGTGTTTGCTCTTGCACAGTTTCTGTTTTCGTTTGCTTGTTTTCATCTCAATTAGATGTGCGGGTATAAAACATCTGCATGCATACCCAGAATGGAAAATTGAGGAGGAATGGTTGGGTGTAAGAACAGAGAAGTACAGCCACACTGCTGGTGTGGAGCTCGCATCTGGAAGCCTGTGTGATTGTACCTGCAGCCAGGTTTATTTGGAAAACTCCAGATTAGGACACACATGTCTAACTTTGATGCACATTCTGTTTTCCTCGGGTGCCTGCCTGCCTAGGCAAAACACAGGAACACAGGAAATGGCCTTATTTGGGGGCAGATCATCGCTCCATATTGCTCAGCAATTGTGTAACCAGTGACTAACAACAGTTCTCCAGGGTTGCAGGAAGGGAATATTCCCAGCCCTAACTGGAGATGCCAGGGCTACTCTGCCAATGAGCATTAAATCTGCCTTAGATCAAGGATCCCTAATGAAGTGTGGGCTCTGCATTCCAAGCTGCTCTCCTAGGCCAGGATTTTATGGCTTCTTGATATTTCTGCAGAGCTAGAGCTGTGGGTTAAACCACAGAGCCTAGGACTTGCCGATCAGAAGGTCGGCGGTTCGAATCCCCGCAATGACGGGGTGAGCTCCCGTTGCTCGGTCCCTGCTCCTGCCAACCTAGCAGTTTAAAAGCACATCAAAGTGCAAGTAGATAAATAGGTACCACTTCGGCGGGAAGGTAAACGGCGTTTCCGTGTGCTGCTCTGGTTTGCTGGAAGCAGCTTAGTCATGCTGGCCACATGACCCAGAAGCTGTACGCTGGCTCCCTCGGCCAATAAAGCGAGATGAGTGTCACAACCCCAGAGTCATCTGCGACTGGACCTAATGGTAAGGGGTCCCTTTACCTTTACCTTTAGAGATGTAAATTTCAATGGTAATTTGTTGGCTGCAGTGGCACGAACAGTTACACATATACACATATCTATTCCATACATGGAACTGCCCTGTACAGAAGTTCCAGGTGTTCATCAGAGCACCTGCAGAGGGTTGGGTTGAGGCCTTGAACCCAACAGAAGGAAATACGTCAGGATGTCTGCGTCTGCAGTTGTACTATAGATGACAAATAGGCTGTGCAGTAAAACAGGTTTCTGGGCTCAAAAACAGAGACTGTGCGTTCCCTAGTGACACATGCTTAGTTCTCTTACCACTGAGCCAGTAATGTTCTGAAATATCAGTCCGGATGTAATGGTGGTCTTGTGACGAACCCAGAGAACGTGTTAAAGCAGTGTCTTTGCCAAGGAAATCAGAGGCCGTTCCAGAATACAGATATTCATCTACAAATGGAAAACAAACAGAAACACATTATTTAGGATTAAGGTATGCAGACAGTGGTTGCTCTTATTTTGTAGACAATCTCAAAAGAGGCATGTAGGCCTGTGATCTCAGAACCGTTGCAAATGTTGTTGTTTTTTCTCCTCCCTGGAGCCAAAAACTCTACTTTCATTTTTAAGAAACCAACCTGCCTAGATTGCTCAGTTACTCCAGCATTCCAGTGGGCAGCCAAATGTTCACAGTTGGGAGAGTGGAGGGGATGGCCTCCCATTGTAGGTCCCTTGAATCTGAAATTCAGAGGAGCAAGTGGGAGCTGCAACAAAATGTAGCCGTGTGCCATTCCGTCAGCCGTGCCCCTTCTCCATTCCAGTCTGCTTTGTGCCCCCACAGCCCCCCAAAACCCAGCCACATTCTGCACTCTGTGGCAGCTAGGCACACTCGGATCACACTATTGGGATGTTTTGGGAGTTTCTCCCACTTAATAGACTTTAAAAAAAAAAAGATTTACATGCTTCTGCGAATCTCAGGGCTCCACTTAACCTGTGGGTGCTTTGTTCACATGTGTGGTGCTGTTTTGTTCCAGCCTTTCTCAACCTGTGGGTCCCCAGATGTTGTTGAGCTACAACTGACATCACCCATAGCTAGCAAGGCCAGAGCTCAGGGAAGATGGGAGTTGTAGTCCAACAACATCTGGGGGAAATCAAGGGCACATCAGACATTGAGGGAACGATGCCATTTCTGTATCCAGAGGTTCTGTTCAGACAGCATTCCGAATCTATCTACAAATTCATTTGCATCAGCTGATACTGAAAACCAGGAGCAGCACTTTAAAGCTGAAGACTTGTAAGCTGTTTAATTATTGCATCAAGTGACAGGAAGACAGACAGCCCTCCATCTAAGAGCTGTGAGCTTGTTACACTATCCAAAACATGATTTGCATGCAATAATCCTACCAAGCAAATCCCCTGTCTCTGCTTATTTTTCTATATCCATTTGACCCCATTGTTTTCAAATTATTCCAACACCGTTTGTCATCTGTGGACACCTGAGCTTACCAACTTCCGTACGCACTGTCTATAATGGCTGAACGAACAACTTCAAAACACTTTAAAAAGGAAATCTAGTGTGAAAATGTCCAAATCCTTGATTTAGGGCCAAACCAGATGTGATTGTAAACATGTGGCTGACATACAAAGCACTAGCTGTGCATTTTATCTCCCTGCCCCCATGCAACATTTAGCAAAACTTATCCGGTCCTGTACTCTTCTCTGCAACTGGCAGCCGATGATATGGAGAGGAGAGGAAGAATGCAGAATGTCAGAGCCCAAGGCAAACTCTTCCAGATAGTATAGAAAGGAAGAGGGGGGAGGCTGTTTTCAGCATCAGTCATGGTTTTAGTATTACATCTAATGGTGTCTATAGAAATTTGATAAAACAAAGTATGCTTTATGTGTATACAGTCTGCTTATTATTATTATTATTATAAACAAACAAACAGAAGAGTGTGTTTTTTTTTAATTTCCCCATTTTCAGATGACACAAGTCCTTTGTGCAGTGATCACAACACATTCTGAAAGGTAGGAGTCGTAATGAAGAATGAATGGTGTAATTAATGTCTGCTAACTGACAGACATGCTCAGTGACTGATAAAAGGGTTAAAAGAAACAGCCCATCTTGCTTTAACCTCTGGTGACAAGGACCTTTCAGCACTTGGCTTGTTCTTTGATCTCCTGCATGCCTGTTAGCTCCTATGAAGAGCATGGAGATCGTGGATTGTTAGAAGACAGAGAACACGGAACAGTGAAATAACAGTGGCATACGTAAGAAGCGATGTGCTTGTGTGCATCAGTTAAGTTGTTTGGGTGCACTTTGTGAAGCGGGTTTCCAAAAAACAGCTAATGTTCATTTAAGTCATTTCCAGATTTATTTCCATTTTGCATCATTACAGTGTCCTTCCCTTTCAAACGTTGGCTCACACATCAGCTTTTCTCCGTGTGATTCTTCCAAAGGATTCCCAGGTGCCATTGCTGCCAAACTTCCCCTAAAGGGCATCTGAAGTGAATGCAGGAGTTTGGTCTCAGATAAAACTGCTGAGGGCACTCCACGGAAAGCCCAAAGAGATTCATTAAGAGAGAAAAGTATCTCTCTCTCTCTCTCTCTCTCTCTCTCTCTCTCTCTCTCTGTGTGTGTGTGTGTGTGTGTGTGTGTAGGGAGCAGGAAGCAGGAAGAAGACCCTCTCTAGCTACAGATTTCACAGAGAAACATATACAATCAACAACAGTTGGAAGCCATTTCTACAATCCTGCTGTCACATCCACCATGTTCATCAGAAAAAATCTGAAGGTACCATTAATAGCTGTATAGAAGATGGACTTTGAGGAGATGCAGTTTGTCATAGAATCATAGACTTGTAGAGCTGGGACTCCAATCCCGTGCAATGCTGGAATCTCAGCTAAAGCAGACATGACAGATGGCCATCCAACCTCTGCTTATAAACCTTCAAGGAAGGAGAGTCCACAACCTCCCAAGGAAGTCTGTTCCACTGTCAAACAGCTCTTACTGTCAGAAAGTTCTTCCTGATGTTTTCTGGAATCTCCTTTCTTGAAACTTGAAGGCATTGGTCTGAGTCCTACCCTCCATAGCAACAAGCTTGCTCCCTCTTCCACGTGACAGCCCTTGAGATATGTGAAGATGCCTATCATATCTCCTCTCAGTCTCCTTCAGGGCTGTCTTTAGCAGATGCGGCGCTGGGGTGCAAATATCCACCCAGCACCCCCAAATTACCACGGTTAGTGGGGGTGGGGTGGGCAAGCTGTGCACTGCTAGCCATATAGTTGGCAGAGCGCAGCTTCCGTCCTAAGCCTCTGCAGGGATCGCTCTCCTCCCGTGGAGGCTTGGGAAGTAAGCTGCATGCCCGCTAGCCATATGGTTGGTGGGGCACAGCTGGTGGGCTTGCAGGGAAAGGGGAGGCCGCCGGCAAAGCTGCGCAGCTCCCCCACTCGCTGAGGCACCCCTGAAGGGCTGACACCCTGGCGCAATGCACCACTAAGTCCTATGGGAAAGACGCCTCTGGTCTCCTCTCTTCCAGGCTACACACTCCCAATCATTCCTCATAAGGCTTGGTTTCCAGACCCTTGGTCATGTTGGTTGCCCTCCTTTGCACACGTTCCAGCTTGTCAACATCCTTGTGGTGCCCAGAACAGGTGTGGTCTGACCAAGGCAGAATATTACTTCCCTTGATTGGGACACTACATTTCTGTTGATACAGCCACTGTTCCTTGGGATTCCATCTTCTTCCATGAAGTCTCTAAGAAGGGGACACATTGCTGACTGTCTCCCTGTGTTCTCCATCCTTCAAATCTTCAGAAAGGGTAGGGATCCTTGCCCATGACAATCCACCCCCTTCCCCTTTGCATCTGGCCCCTGCAAGCTGTGCCCATGCGTGTGCCTCAGAAGAGCGGGCATGATGAATGAAGACAGCAAACACAGGAACCAGCCCATTCACCCTGGGCCCTGCCTCCAAACAATGTATTTGCCAAGGAGCCCATCTTGTTCTTGCCACTCCTGCGGTAAGCTTTCCCACATAGAAAGAGCTGGAGATTAAAGGCTGCCTTTGCTCTTTGGCACTGCCACATTGGAGTCTGCTTTAAGTTGCTCCAAGTCTAAGTGGTGGCAGAAAGCTGCTGTACCAATTCCATCTAATGTACGAGAGTCTGCCTTTCCAAATGTTTGTGGTGATGTGGAGAAAGCAGAGCAAACCACACCATGAGCCACTGCACAATAATAAAACAGTTGCCATGCAGGGAGCTTTTGATTTCAGCTGGCCTGGCCTAGGATATGATGATTCTGTACCCAAATCCTGGCACAAAATGAGCACTGTTTTCCACCCTTTGCTGGTGGTACAGAAGCAGTGGATTTTCAATGACTCCTGAGCGGAAGCTTGAACTGAAAGCTGTCAGTTTCCCTGGCCCACCCCAAAGTGCTCAGACCACCTGCCAATCAAGGGAGAGGGAGCAGATGTTACACCACAATTCACATCTGACCTGAAGGGGGCTAAAGCCTTACCATGGATGTGGGCAGAAGGTGGACAGAAGATCATACAGGATTTCTGGATCTCAATTATCCAGTAACAAAAAGACCACAGTACCAGGAATTCCAATGAGGAAGAATGCTGTTGCCCTCAAGTTCTGCCTGCGGTCTTTCCATAGGCATCTGGTAGGGTCCTATGCGAACCGGATGCTAGGGATGATGCACCGTTGACCTGATTCAACAGGGCTCTTATGTTCTCATGCCTATTTTTAATTGACTGATCAATGGACAAGTTGCATATCTCTGAGCCTTGATGTTCCCCTGCTCTAAAATGAAACTTTATGTTTAAGAGTGCTGGCGCAACTTGTTCATTAAGACTGTTTATCATCATCATCATCATCATCATCATCTCTAGGCTGCCTTTGGGAAAATGGTTCCTCTCTCAACAGCAGTGATTCTCACCTGTAAAATATCTGCATTAATGGTTGCCTTTGACCAGGTTGTTGTGCATTCCTCCTGCCTATTTTTCACATTTTGTTTGAATCCCTTCCCTGCTGTAACTCAGATGTAGATTTGTACTAATATAGGAAGGCGATCCCAGGGTATGGCTCATGGGGTGCCTGACATAGTTGGTTCAGTTCTCTAAACTGCCAGTTTCCATCTGGCTCCACCTCCCTTCTCTTAAATCTTGCCTTGGTTGGTAAGGTAAAGGTACCCCTGCCCGGGCCAGTCGTGTCCGACTCCCTTGGTTGGTAGGTGTCCTTAAAAACCCACCTCCCTGGAGTCTCTGGCTGCAGGGTTTGCAATTTGAGCCCTGGGCACTTGGACACATCCTAAAAGTGGACTCTGTTTGTAGAACAGATTCATTGTTAGATAGATTGTGCTTCCACCAACTCAGCTATTGATGCACCCTCTCCTTGTGACATTTCAAAGGTGCAGCAATGTTTCTTAGAACATTGCTTAATTCTATAATAAATCATTGCCTTTGTATCAAAGAAAAGGGAGACTAGGGGAATTTTCCAAGCTGTCTTTAAAGAATGCTTTAGGGTCATTTAAAAGAGGTAAAACATTCCAAGACAGGCAAGTCCTATTGTTGCTGTTTTTTAATAATGGAAGTCTGGGACCTCAGCAGGGTCAGGCAATAGGAATCATCAATCTCGTTATCCGAGAATAAAGGGTGAACATTAGTCATATTCTTTTTATAAATACACTGTGACCAATCCTTCAAAGAAACATCTCTTTTGGCACAAGTAAGAATGCTAGGGTGGATCTCTCTTATCTTCTGTAAGGCATACAATTTGATGGACAAGTAATGAAAATGTGGAGGTGCTCAGAAACAATAACTGTGACAAAGATAGCCAAAGTACATGCAGAAACAGAGGAATTAGTCTTACAGTGCATGACAGCGAGTATCTGACTCTACTCAAAGCTACGTTTCAAAGGCCCGAAGAAGACTGGGCGGTATTGTACATTCATGTCATGTCTTACAGTGCAAGTTTAATCACATCTACTCAGAAGTAGGTCCTATTCATTTCAGTGACTTCATTACTTCCAGGTAAGTGGGGCTAGGTTAGCAGCCATTTTTGTCAACAGGGTTGTGTTGAAATTTCTCAGAAAAAAATGATTTTCTGACTAAATCCTTCATTCCACAATATGAGCTAACAAGGCTTTCTTTCTACACTGAGGGAGCCAAAATACCTCAGAGGAAGAAAATATCAGCCCCCCCCAATCTTATTGACAAATTTCCACCCACCCTAATTGTGCCACCTACAAATAGAGTAGAGAATTTGGGGGAGTTGTTTTCACTCAGCCCTAGTAAGAAACAGGTCTTTCTGCAAGTGAATGTGTGTCCCTTAGGGCTTGTCCACACTTTACTTTTGCTCGCTTCCAGGCACAGGTCCATGCTTTGAAGCTCCGAGTAATTTTTATTTTCTTTCTTTCTTTTTTGCCCTGGAGCTTTCCCCATGAAAACCCTCTCTTTAAAGCTGGAGTGCGACAAATGGCAGTTCTGGTTTTCTTTGGATTGCTGGTTGCTCCAGTTCAGCTTTGAAGAGCGGGTTTTCATGGAGACTGCTCTGGAGGCGGAAAAGAGCACTCAGAAATGGAGCTTTACAGCATGGCCTGTGCCTGGAAAGCGATGAGGAAAGCTCAGTGTGGAGAAGCCCAGAGAGAAATGCATACACAAATATGACATAAATGAAGGAGCTTGGAAAAACTGGCTATGTTGATTATGACAGGCATGTACTTAAAATACATTCAGATACACAGGACAGGGGGTGGCGTTGTGGTCTAAACCACTGAGCCTCTTGGGCTTGCCGATCGGAAGGTCAGCGGTACAAATCCCCAAGACGGGGTGAGCTCATATTGCTCTGTCCCAGCTTCTGCCAACCTAGCAGTTCGAAACCACACCAGTGCAAGTAGATAAATAGGTACTGCTCTGGAGGGAAGGTAAACAGCATTTCCATGCACTCTGGCTTCTGTAACAGTGTCCTGTTGCACCAGAAACGTTTTAGTCATACTGGCCACATGACCCAGAAAAACTGTCTGAAGACAAAAACCAGCTCCCTGAGCCTGAAGCAAGATAAGCACCACACCCCATTGACTGGACTTAACCGTCCAGGGGTCCTTTACCTGTTACCTTTTACCTTTACCTTTTTTTTTTTTTACTTCAAATAAATTGGATAAGTATTCCATATGAAGCTGCATAGTATTGCTCTAGCTCAGAGATGACTGGAAGCAGCTCATAATAACCATAGAAGAGTGTGGGACATCCAGGCTAATATAACCAACATGCTTAACTCTAATTAATGTGTAAGGGGTTAAGACCATAGAGTAAGCTGTCCTGCCAGGCTAGGTCACCCTCCTTACCTTGGGAGGAAGGGCTACCAAGCTCTTGGTTCTCCTAGTCCACCATGTGAACCCTACCAGCAAGGAGGTCTAAACTGGAGTGCACGGCTTAAATAAGCCATTTTTATATTTCAATACAAATAATTTAAAAACTTTTGCTACTTTGGAACGTACATTTTACTGCCTGTCCTTTCTGAATGCTGTGTGAAAAAGCACATGTATCTGAGCTTTGAAGAGTTTGTAAGAGGTTTTAACTTACCAAACATGTGGCCATTTTCTATGCTAAGGGAAGCAGGAAGCAACTTATATTTCAAAGCTCTAACAGTCTATATTCCTGCATTGTATTTTGCTGCATATTTTGTGATTTCAAATCTCTGCTAGGCTCTCTCACCAAAGAGCAGTTGCTCCAAACCTGGATCTTAATCATCCAAGGAATTATCCTTTTAATCTTACCTAGTATTTTTCACCAAAATACTAAAAAGCAATAAAGAACTTGCTGGATCGTGCCAGTGGCTTATCTAGTCCATGACTCCCATCCCTCCTACAGTATCTGGCAACTGGTATTCAGAGGTATATTTCTTCATGTAGGTATTTTGGCATTTATTTATAGACAGCTTTCAAGTGTTTGCCTTATACAGTGGTGCCTCGCAACACGAAAAGAATCCGTTCTGTGATTCTCTTCGTCTAGCGGTTTTTTCGTCTTGCAAAGCAAGCCCTTTGAAGGATTAGCGGATTAGCGCTATTAGCGGCGTTTAGCGGCTTTTAGTGGCTTATCTGCTGATCAGGTCAGCTGATGAGCGGCTTAGCGGCTTAGAAAAAAGGGGGGAGAGGAAAAAAACCCAGCAGGAACTCGCAAGACATTGTCGTCTTGTGAAGCAAGCCCATAGGAAATTTGTTTTGCGAAGCACCTCCAAAACGGAAAACTCTTTCGTCTAGCGAGTTTTCCGTCTTGCGAGGCATTCGTCTTGCGGGGCACCACTGTATGCAGCTTTCAAGTGCATGCATCGTAATCCTTACGACAACCTTGCAAAGGAAGGTTGCCATTATTAGCCCAATGCTGGAGACTGGAGAGGGGGAAAGTGGACTGGGCCTTAGTGTGCCATATAACAGGTTCATTCCAGGAAAGGGATCTGCATCAGGGACTTCCTGGTTCATAAGAGCCACTCAGCCAATATGCAACACCAGCTTTTAAGCTGAATGTTCTTATAATATAATGAGCAGGAAATTATTGCTTCTGCTAAACTCTTACCTGCCATGACAGATGCAAACGGCTGCTGAGGATCAAAAGGACATTTCAGTCTGCCAGACTCCAAGTTGTGAGCATCAAATCTGAATGCCACATCCTGCGTATAAAGGATATGTTCATTAGTCCAGGAGCGGTCTGATTTCTAACGTAAAAGCCCATATAGGAAAAGGCAGCAAACTGAATTATACGGCTCAGATTTTCTTTGCCGCTTTCTATAGCTGCCTAATATTGCCCTTTCATGTGCTGATTTATGTTCTTGTCTCTGAAAAGCAAAGCATTAAACTGGTGATGCCGTATATCTTACAAGTCAGCCTAGTTTGGGCAAGGGGAGAGCTGTGTCAAGCTGCGTAGCACTGGGATGCTCAGCAATAGCTCTGCTCATTCACAGTACAAGGTTTACACCCTGCTCAATGGAGGCACAGCCCGGTCACAACATATATGTGTACTGACATGTTTATCTTCCTAAAGGCAGAAGGCAGGCATAGCGTAACAGGACAACTCACAAAAAAGTTTCCCCACAACTTTGCAGCTGAACTGACAGGCTGGTCTTGTCCACCCCCTTCAACTCAACTGCCTGACTACTACTCTTGCCTCTGCAGTGAGGGAAAGTGAAGGAGGCATCCCACCAGTCACAGAAGTGAAAGGACCGCCCATTCCTCCATTTGCATCCTCTCACTTTGTGCTGGGATCCAAGGAAGGGAAGGATGGAAGGGCCCATGCAAAAAACCCAGGACATTCTCTACAGCTGTCTCTGGCTGGAGAAGGTGGTAGCTGCTGCAGGAGAAGGAAAGGCAGAGTCTCTGGAGAATGGAGGTGTTGGTGCTTAGGGAGAAGACGTGACACCTGAACTCAGAGTTCATATCTGCTGGTTCAGTTGTGAATTGAGGCTGCTCCTTTTCTTCACGACTCTCTTCACCTGAACGGTGCCAAGAGGCTGCTTTGAAAGACTAACATGCTATAATGAAAGACTAACAGGATAATGAACTCTTCAAACCTTTTACATGCAAGAAAGCCTGATTAAAAATGTGTGGGATGACTGGTGAATGATAACATAACCTTGCAAGGCCAAAACCTGAAGGGTTTTGGGTGTCCTGGAGGGCAAGGTAGTTGGTGGCAATAGCAACATGAAACTGCCATGTTCCAAAGAAGTATACCCGTTAAGATCAGCTGCAGGGAAGGAACAGCCAGGGATAGCTGCACTCTTCCTACCCACTTTGTAAGCTCCCCGGGGGCCTCTGGCTAAAACTCTAGTCTGATTCAGCAGGGTAGGTCTCACATCTGTAAATTTTACGATAACCAAAGGCACGGCCATCTTGCTTCCATGAAATTAGACTTGGCATCGACTGCAATGGCAGAAGGCCTAGATTTTTTTTAATCTCCTTGTGCTGAACTCTCTGACCCTTCTGGAGAAAGCCTTGCATAGTTTAAAACCAGTTTGTAAGCCACCTGATCACCAGCCAGACAATTATCTTTCTACAGAATGGCCCAGGACGGCAGGTAGCTGGCAGGTCTCAAAGGCTGACCAGCAGGCATGAAAAGCTCATTAGAGGAAGGAAGAACATCTTGAGATTTTTGCTTCCACAACAGGAGATTAGAGTCTCGATTCACAACAAATGGCAAGTGTGTTGTTTGATAATTACAAAGATTAGTATAATGGTCATCTGGCCCTTTGAAGCTACAGAATTAGATAGAAAGAACTTGGCACCACAGCACAGCTTGGCTTTTGTATAGAGGAAGCCTACACTCAGCTTTGAGGCTCTTGCAAGATAAATTCCTTCTCTCCCACTTTCCCCCCTTTTGTTTTTGTCTCGATGGGGTGCTGACTATGTGTCTCAGAGTCATTCCCACCATCAGAGGCAACCTTCATTTATCTATCTATTTATTTATTTACACATTAAAAGCTTTCAGAATCTGCCCTTCAGCTAAAGGTCCCGAGGCGGAGGACCGTAAACATTCAAAATTAAGCATTAGCAACATGATGCAAAAGCAGAAACAAAATACAACACCATTTCATTAAATGTGCAATCAATCTCTAAACAAAAACCACACAGTGGCGGAGAACTCTCAGTCCCCATGGAGGCATGAGACGCCTTGCCATTCCTTTACTTAATATTATTATTGCTCAATTTCTGTAGCATCCGTGTATAACGTACTTTGGAATGCTCATTCCATGTATCCTCTAACGAGCTCTGGGCCACATTCAGCTAAAGAGTTGTGCCAGTGGTGGCTAGTGCAATGAGCCCCCAAAGTGCAGCAAGACTCTCTCTCCCCAATGGAACAATTGACACAAGACTGGCTTCCACTCTAAGGATGGAGAGAGGTCCAGAGAGAAACATGTTTTAGCAGGGACTTGGACTGGAGTTGCCAACACCCAAATCCAGCTCTCTAGCCTGCCCATTTAAATGGGCCTAGTGTGCTTCCTTTCTCTGGCTACCATTCCCTGCTGGGGAAGGTCACACAAGCCATCTGGGTTCAATGGGCCCGTTGCACCATTAATCACCCAGAAAAGCCAGCCTGTGCAGAATGATATTAATCACCTTGTTTGAGCGCAGAGGTTTGCTAACGTGCAATATGCACACATCAAAAATGTGAGAACATGAGTTCTTACACGACTGGCAAAAACTTAACATTGCCCTATTGTTTGTATAAAGGGCTGTCAGATCATTTTTTATATGGCCATAGACTGTATTTTCAAGGGAATGATGGATGCGAGGGAAAGTTAGAGCCATTCCTTGTCATGCACCATTTGGGAGTGGATTAAATTACCTCTTTGTGTGTTCCAAGCTCTATGTAGCCACAGACTGGGTGGAAAGCTCCCGTACCGCAGACATAAACATGGGTCCTGTTGTAAGGCTGTAGGACTCTGATGAAGTTGGCACATTCTGTCTATTGTGGAAAGAAGGGCAGAAATTATTCATCATCATTAGCTATGCAATATTCCATTCCATTCCATTGCCAGGCCACTATACTGCATGATGCTGAGGAAGATTTGAAACAACTTGGAGAAATGTCTGGCAGAAAGCCGGCAAACAGGGTTTATTGTTTTAAAACTAAACATTGCATAACACCCAGCTTTCACACCAAACCATAGTTAAGGAAGCTGAACTGTGGCTTGGCGTCTGAATTGACAAACCATGATTTGTGATTGGGGAGTATACCAGAATCACAAATCACCGTCTGAAGTGGGTTTGCAAACCGTAGTTTGAGCTAAATATAGTCTGGTGGGACATGCAAACCAATAAATCACTGCACTACTTGATGGAAGCAATGGATTTGCAGAGATGGAGCGGGAAGAGAAAGCCAACGAACAGCTCAGAACAATTGTTTGAGCACTGCACATCTAAAGGCTCAAATCATGGAACCATGGATTGGGTTCTAAATTTGTAGTGCCCATGCTGGCTCCAGGTTTCAGGGAAAATAGATGATGCCTTGTTCCAAGTCAGACCATTAGCTCAGCATTGTCTATGCCAGGCTTAGGCAAACTCAGCCCTCCAGATGTTTTGGGACTACAATTTCCATCATCCCTGACCACTGGTCCTGTTAGCTAGGGATGATGGGAGTTGTAGTCCCAAAACATCTGGAGGGCCGAGTTTGCCTATGCCTGGTCTATACTGACAGCATTTCAGACAAAGGATATTCCCAGCCCTACCTAGAAATAATGGGGACGGAGGTTGAGACCTCTTCCCCTGGGGCAGCAGCCCTTCCCTTGGGCAACGCGCGGTTTATTTATAACCTGGTCCATCTCCTTTGATCTCAGGACAGGGAACATAATTCCCATAAAGCATACTTAATGATCTATAATGTCATCATTATATACAAGAAATGTCCTCAGTGGGTCCCCCTCCCTGAGTGGTTCCATCTCCTCCTTGCTGAGGTCTCCACTGGCCATTTAGGGGTCCTCTCTCTCTCTCTCTCTTCCCAGTCCTCAAAACCACCCAGAAGCAAGTGGAAACTGCTGGTCTGGAGCCTTGCTCTTGCCACAGTTTGCAAGTAAGCAGGCAGAGATGTCAAGGAGGCTCTGGGGATCAACGGTGTGCCCCCCCAAAAGAAGGGGTCCTCAGCAGCTGCCCAACAAAGCCTCCCATTGCCCAATAGTTTGGTATGATGTCCAAACTAAGCTACTGGAGAAGAAAATGGTCTGGTTTGGACAGGTGGGGAGAAATGGAGAAATTAAGAACAGTTGTGCCCAGAGGATTGTGGGGCTTTAGCTCAGCACAGTGTGTGTTTGGCATTCAGGAGATCCATTGTTCAATTCTCATCTTCTTTATTGAAGCAACTCAGGCAAGAGCACGTTTATCTGTCTGTGACTTCTGACTGTTAGAGACCACAGCACTGGGCTTGAGGGACCAATGGTCTTCTCTTGCATAGGCCAGCAGCATGGGTTGGTTAAAAAATAATAATATTCTGCCATCAACTAATTACTGTAATATTAACGCACAAGTCTGCTTCTGTTAATATGCTGTGCGCAAGCTGTTCTCTGCGCGTTCCTAGCAGAAACTGGCTTTTTCAACAGGCGTAAATGAAAATGGAGTAAATCCACATAATTTACAACTCTCACAGACTTCAAAGGGCTTATGCTGAATGATGGAAACCTACAAGCTCCATTCTGTAATGAATACTCCCCCTTCAATAGGGAGCATTGCCACAGTTCCACTTCAGTCAAAGTTGTCCTTGAAGCACCTTTATTATGCATTGTTGTGATGGATCAGAGCATCTATTATGAAATACGCATTCAAAAAAAGAGAATGGAAGGAAACCCTGCCTTACCAAGGCTTGACTCTTGTGCATCAATCACCCTATATCAGTTGGCCTCACTTTCTTAACATCCCATCACACTTGAACATGACTAAGGAACTAGAGCTGAGCTGAGGTTTGGGGTCCCGTCCCCCCTGCCTTTATCAAAAAATAATAATTGAAGGAGGCACTGGGGTAAAAGGGAGGATGAAAAAAAATAAACCATTTTGGAGTGAGGTATATATATCTATATAGATCCCATAGGGTGATAAACAATTGGTGACCTTTTACTTGATTCCTTTTTTAGAATTATCATCTATGCTAGGCATAGGCAAACTCCAGCCCTCCAGATGTTTGGGACTACAATTCCCATCATCCCTGACCACTGGTCCTGTTAGCTAGGGATGATGGGAACTGTAGTCCCAAACATCTGGAGAGCCAGAGTTTGCCTATGCCTGATCTATGCTGCCACTTTCACCAACGGAAATACAACTGGTGACCCACTGGGTCACTCATCTTCTCGATGCGTCTCTGTTTGAAGGTCATGGCGTCATAATAATAATAATAATAATAATAATAATAATAATAATAATAATAATTTATTTATACCCCGCCCATCTGGCTGGGCCTCCCCAGCCACTCTGGGCGGCTTCCATAGAAACCAAAAATACAGTAAAATATCACACGTTAAAAACTTCCCTGATGTCTTCTGAATGTCAGGTAGTTGTTTATCGCTTTGACATCTGCTGGAAGGGCGTTCCACAGGGCGGGCGCCACTACCGAGAAGGCCCTCTGTCTGGTCCCCTGTAGCTTTGCTTCTCGGAATGAGGGAACCGCCAGAAGGCCCTCGGCGCTGGACCTCAGCGTCCGGGCAGAATGATGGGGGTGGAGACGCTCCTTCAGGTATACTGGACCGAGGCCGTTTAGGGCTTTAAAGGTCAGCACCAACACTTTGAATTGTGCTCGGAAACGTACTGGGAGCCAATGTAGGTCTTTCAAGACCGGTGTTATATGGTCTCGGCGGCCGCCCCCCAGTCACCAGTCTAGCTGCCGCATTCTGGATTAGTTGTAGTTTCCGAGTCACCTTCAAAGGTAGCCCCACGTAGAGTGCATTGCAGTAGTCCAAGCGGGAGATAACCAGAATGTAGGATTGTCCCACAGGGAGTGCTGGCATTAAAGATGGTGACTCTACCACCTTTCTCTTCCAAACAATGCCGCACATTGCATTCAGTGGGGTTTACTCCAAGGTAACTGGGGATAAGACTGCAGCAGAAACCAACAAACAGATTTTAAACAGTGCCCACACAACTGAAGGCAGTTTCCATCTGCATGTACTGTACTTACCTGTGCATCTTTCCCAGCTAGTTTGCATAAATCCACCTTGTCCTTTGTTGCTGGCCAATATATCTGCAATCAATTTAGAACAGGTGTTTTAGTATCGGAAGATTTCACAATTTATATAGGTAAGGGTTTTGGTTTTGTTGTTGTTTTGCATATCTGCATTCCTGTTCTTCCTTCAAGGAACTCAAAGAAAGGTTGGGGTAAAAAAATCATTTCCAGAACTCCCTCTTTGCAGGCGCAGATCTCCATGCAGAAAGGCATTCACATTAAGCTGAGCAGATACTCTTCCCCCCACTTTGCAACTGGCCATGTAACTAATGCAAAGCAGCACGCAGGATGTGACCCATTCTTCTTGTTCTTCTCAGGGTTGTGTCCCACAAGGTGCTCACAACTGCAGCTGACTTCAGGACCCTCTTTTTACTTGACTAAGCCATTTCCGACTTCAGAGGAGAGGGGGTTGCGGGCAGAAATCCTCCCACATCCTCACATGGGGGCTAGCCCTTGCCCCCGCGAGAGTAGGGAATCCCCGGGCGTGTCGGCGACCCGGCCCGCCAATCAGCGGGCCGGGGAGGCGTGGTCTAGCCTATTTAAGGCTAGGCACGCCCGGGGACCGCCCTCTTTGCCCCTTCCAGCCGAGCAGGTTTTTTCCCATCCCACCCACCCTTTAGGTTTAGGTTGCTTTGACCTTGCTATGGACTTCGGTTGGTCGCCGCAAGGGGCCTGGTAGGAATTTTTCCAAGTTGGCACTCTTCGAGCCTTTTGGTTTTTTCGCCTACCTCGTAGCAAACGTCACAACTTTTGGTGTTGGCGGTTAGGCATTGGCAGGGGTCAATTGTTATGCAAATGAAGGGGGGAAGGAAAAGCCATCACCTCCCCCAAGGCTAAGGGTAGTCCGGTAGAGGACTCCGGGGGGCGTTGCCTTGTCCGAAACCTTGGGAGGTAAGGGCCTCCGGCACGCCCCAGAGCAGTGACACCCGCTGGGATCCTAGTTGGCGTACTTCAACAGGACTCCCACGGCTTGTGGACAACCCTTCCCGGTCCCCATGCCGGGTAGTCGATAGGAGCCAATGCCTAAGGCCAATACCTTTCAATTCTGTAATCAATAAAGTTGTGGCCTTTTCATGCCCATTAAGTTTAAATACCGTGTCTAGTGTCTTTATTTCACATGGGGGAGGGGACTTGCCACGCAATCAGGATTTATCGTGCTTCAAGCTGTACATGTTTCAGGAACCCTCAATGAACATGAACAGGGTTCTTCATTTTTATCCTTACAATCCCCACCCCACCCCCAGCACAGGTGAAACAAAATCTCTTGTTCGAGGCAGCACAGTGAATCTGTTCTTGAAATCCATAAGCCATATTTGGAGGAAAATACAGATTACACTGACCTCACCTCTCTAGCTCACTACTGGGGTGATGTTAATGATGTAAAAGCTCTTATTAAGAATTTTTTTACAATGCTCAGATCAGAAATGAGCCTTTCCAAATGTCAAAACATACAAGACCATTCTTTAGCTTGATTCTTTAAAAGGATTTAATAGCAATGCAGTGATAACTGATTATTCAGTAGGATAATGTCCATTGGTATTAGCTAATGTCCAGTATCATGGGAATCATCCATTAGCATTCTCCCAGGATGACCATTTGGAAGAACATCTAAACTGACTACTTAGAGAAACCCAATCCATGTCAAATAAACAATTAATCTACATTTTTAACAGCAATCTCACATATTGGAATCTTCTAACTGCTTTAAACTATCAACTGAAACTAGAAGCACATTAACAGTGTAAAACAGAAATGGGATTCAGAGGAGGAGAAAGGCATCAAATCTACAACCACATACCGTATTTTTCGCTCTATAAGACACACCTTTTTCCTCCTAAAAAGTAAGGGGAAATGTGTGTGCGTCTTATGGAGCAAATGCAAGCTGCGCAGCTATTGCTGAAGCCAGCAGAGCAAGAGGGAGAGCTGCGCAGCACCTCTTGTTGTGATGCCTTCACAGTGATGCACGATGAGGGACGGAAGGGAGCTCTTACGGAGCCCCTTCCGTCCCTCATTCTGCTTCGCTGGGAAGCCAGCAGACCAAGAGGCGCTGCACAGCTCTCCCTCTTGCTCTGCTGGCTTCAGCAGAGCAGCGCAGCGCCTCTTCAGTGAAGCAGGAGGAGGAAAGGAAGGGGCTCCATAAGGGCTCCCTTCCTTTCCTCCTCTCGCTTCGCTGAAGAGTGTCGCTTCGTCTCACCTGCCTCCTCCGATCCCCCCAGCAGGGACAACACTGCTAAGTGGCCAGCAGATCCAGCTTCCCCAAAGGGGCCTGATCCTGCCTCCTCCTTCCTCTTCAACAATATTAGATTCCTCCTCTAAAAACTAGGTGTGTCTTATGGTCGGGTGCATCTTATAGAGCGAAAAATACGGTATATTTGAAAGAGGACTCCATGTGTGTTCAGAGTCGGGAAGTCTCATAACTTCTTATTGCTCTAGCTTCAGGGTTCTGTTGTAAAGCGGCCAAGAATCATGCCTCTTAGGAGAGCTGCAGGGTTTGGATCCCAAAGATCCTAAACTGCTCCCACCCTGCCCCCAAATGCCCCATTTCAGGATTTTCTGCTTGCTACCAGTGATGGAAAAACCAGCAGCAGTAGCTTTCTGTCTGCCTTGGGCAAAGCTGGACAGAACCCCCATAACTGTTGGTGCTTTTTTCTGCCAGCAGAGATCACTGGAGAGACAAGTATGTGCAATGCCAATCTCCTCCACCCATCACCATTGGGTTTTAAGATTGCACTATGTTGTATGAGGCCAAATCCTGCAGTCACTTAGACGCAAATCCAATTAAAGTCAAAGGGCCCTATAGCTGAGTAGACATGTATAGGCTTCCAGTGTTAATTAGTGAGATTTGATTATTCTTTTAAATTCTGTGTAGGGAGCCAGGGAAAGTACCTCACGAGCATTTGACACCGTAACATTGTTTTGTACTTTTCTAAACTACTAGGTGGGACGTGGGTGGTGCTGTGGTCTAAACCGCAGAGCCTAGGACTTGCCGATCAGAAGGTTCGAATCCCCGTGATGGGGTGAGCTCCCGTTGCTTGGTCCCAGCTCCTGCCAACCTAGCAGTTTGAAAGAACGTCAAAGTGCAAGGAGATAAATAGGTACCGCTCTGGCGGGAAGGTAAATGGCATTTCTGTGCGCTGCTCTGGTTTTGCCAGAAGTGGCTTAGTCATGCTGGCCACATGACCCGGAAAAACTGTCTGTGGACAAACGACGGCTCCCTCGGCCAGTAAAGCGAGATGAGCACCGCAACACTAGAGTCATCCACAACTGGACTTAATGGTCAGGGGTCCCTTTACCTTTACCTTTTTAAACTACTAGGACTTTATATAATCCCTAGTAAATTGTTTGCATGAAGAAAATTTTAGAGATTGTTCTGAAAAACGCTTCCTTGCCAGCAGCACAGCTCCAAAGAAGTTACACAATATTCTTGTTTAAAGCACAATTTCCTGTCCCCAAACAAACGTTTCTGACCCACAGTGCTCCAAAGAGCAATACTTTGTGATATATCCTCTCTCTGTTTCAGGTGGGAGGCCAAAGCAGTTGATGCACGAGAGAGTTCTGGGGAAATGTCTCCTCCATTTATCTCTGTGGCCAGATGTGGCTGAGGCTCCCGGAACACACAGAGCCCGAGCATTGGCAGCTGGTCAAAAGTTTGTTGCTCCTTGATAGCACACTCATTACAGCAGACGTCATGGGCGGATCCCGCAAACAGTTCCACAGCAATAATCAGAATGCCTCCTATCCTTGCTTAGCCTCCTGGGCAGTGCGGTGTCTCATGCAACTATCTCAAGATAAATATTTCAAATGCTCTTAGATTATTATTATTATTTTCACATGATACTTAGGAAATATCCTAACCATGCTCCACCATGTCATTGTGGTAATGTCATTAACTTTGGGGAGCAGTTTTGTGGGTAAGCTAGAAGTTACACAACCCACGATACGGATAGGGGGAAACCACCTCAGGCACGGACGATATTTGTCCTTTTTAAATTGCTCTTAAAAGCACAGCATTTCAATATTGTACAATAAATGATGTTGGTTTAGACACCGGGTTGGTCAACACTTTTCCGGGCAAACCCTCTAATTGCCTCTATGTGCATGCC
This sequence comes from Podarcis liolepis, assembly GCF_965112155.1. Taxonomy (NCBI): domain Eukaryota; kingdom Metazoa; phylum Chordata; class Lepidosauria; order Squamata; family Lacertidae; genus Podarcis; species Podarcis liolepis. The sequence goes on from NC_139556.1 coordinate 6,879,669, forward strand.
TCTTTCCAATAGAAACAGAAGACTCTGTATAATTTAGATTTATTTGCAGGGACTTAAACAATAAAAATACGTTTATTTGTTCAGCAGACCTAATTCCCACTTCAGATCATGGGATCCATCTTAAATATCATATGGCAGCGTTTCCAAGTCATTTAACACTCGTATCATTTGCAGGAAGGCATTTAATATTCCAATTTACTGCTTTGGTCCCCAGAGGCTACCTGTAACGGAACGTATTTTGTCAGATGACTCTGAATTCCGAGGCACACAAAGGACACGCTTGAAGCCCACACAGCTCCCCGTGTGTGCAGAGGAAAGCCTGGAGCAAGGCCGGGTGGCACCCAGCCAAGGCAAACCGCGGTCAGTCTAAACACAGCGCAGCACAAACACCACATTCTGACACTTATTTGCTACTGGGGAGTACCTTTCAAGCGCTGAAGTCTTTCAAGTGAGTTTGATATACACCAAGCCCAGCAGGAATGGTACATGTATCGTGACCAGGGGTGCAACTACAAAGAGCAATTAAAGAGGAAGGCGGACAGGCAGAGATTCCTTCGAGATCGTCATTCCAAAAGCCAGACCTATAAATCTGCCCTGGGGGACTTAAATAGGTAGGGTGGCTGCCAAAAGACCGGGGCACCCACAGATCCCACGGGGATCGCTAGAAAGGCAAAGGAGCTCAGAATAGCAGTTTACCTTTTATAGTAATTAAAATATGCTGCTCCGTAGCGATAGCCCATAATGATAAGCCTGGGAGAGAAGCTTATCAGAAACAGGCAGACTCTTCTGCAAAACCGTAAACAGAACCTGCAATTTATCCCTGCGCGTCACTAACCACAGCCCAAGGAGGACCAGGGCTTGCCAAAGCTGATCGGAGGATATGCTCCTATGTTTGTTTACTTACTCGAAAAAGCGGCAAGCGTTTGTGCAGAAGGAGAAGCCGCAGGAATGAAATTAGTGTTCCTCTTCGGCAGCTTTGACATGTAATGCGGAGCATTGTTCTTACAGCATTTACTGTGTCCCAAATGTTTTGCTATAGAGGCTGTGGTTCAAATCTCACCTCTGCCATGAGCTAGAGGTTCAGGGGGTGCAGGGCTGCTTCTGAGAACATCGGCCACGCACCTCCAAAATATCATGCCATGACACCAATTCCCAGCCCTGCAAACACTGCACTTTGTGAAGTGGATTGAGGATTGAGGAACTATGAGCAGGATGACCTCCTGTACTGCTAGATGCTATCAGGCAGTGATGGTCAAACTTGGCCCTCCAGCTGTTTTGGGACTACAATTCCCATCATCCCTGACCACTGGTCCTGTTAGCTAGGTATGATGGGAGTTGTAGTCCCAAAACAGCTGGAGGGCCAAGTTTGGCCATCACTGCTATAGGGCAAGAGAGGCCCTCAGATATTGTAGGATTCCAGCTCCCATCATCCCTGGCAAGATCTAGAGGGCCACAAAGGATGGGATAAGCTTCAGAACTGCTACTTAGGACCAGTAGCCATGATGGGTGGACCCACACCATACCCAAATGTAGAGCACATGGCTTTACCCAAAGAATCCTGGAGGCGGTTGGAGGTTGGATGGCGGCTAACAGATTGAGGTTGAATCCTGACAAGACAGAAGTACTGTTTTGGGGGGACAGGAGGTGGGCAGGTGTGGAGGATTCCCTGGTCCTGAATGGGGTAACTGTGCCCCTGAAGGACCAGGTGCGCAGCCTGGGAGTCATTTTGGACTCACAGCTGTCCATGGAGGCACAGGTCAAATCTGTATCCAGGGCAGCTGTTTACCAGCTCCATCTGGTACGCAGGCTGAGACCCTATCTGCCTGCGGACTGCCTCGCCAGAGTGGTGCATGCTCTGGTTATCTCCCGCTTGGATTACTACAATGCGCTCTACGTGGGGCTACCTTTGAAGGTGACCCGGAAACTACAACTAATCCAGAACGCGGCAGCTAGACTGGTGACTGGGAGCGGCCGCAGAGACCACGTAACACCGGTCTTGAAAGACCTACATTGGCTCCCAGTACGTTTCCGAGCACAATTCAAAGTGTTGGTGCTGACCTTTAAAGCCCTAAACGGCCTTGGTCCAGTATATCTGAAGGAGTGCCTCCACCCCCATCATTCTACCCGGACACTGAGGTCCAGCACCGAGGGCCTTCTGGAAGTTCCCTCACTGCGAGAAGCCAAGTTACAGGGAACCAGGCAGAGGGCCTTCTCGGTAGTGGCGCCTTCCCTGTGGAACACCCTCCCACCAGATGTCAAAGAGAACAACAACTACCAGGCTTTTAGAAGACATCTGAAGGCAGCCCTGTTTCGGGAAGCTTTTAATGTTTGATGTATTATAGTATTTTAATATTCTTTTGGAAGCCGCCCAGAGTGGCTGGGGAAGCCCAGCCAGATGGGCGGGGTATAAATAATAAATTACTTATTATTATTATTATTATTATTATTATTATTATTATTATTATTATTATCCTGGGCATTGTAGTTTGCTAAGGGTGCTGGGGATTGTGACCCTGCTACACTTCCCAGGATTTTTTCAGGGAAGTCATATGCTTTTAATGTGTAATGAATATGTGGTGTGGATCTGCCCAATAACTGCTATGTTATTTAGTTCCAGCCTTAACTAGAGATGCTGACTTCTCTGTCTCTGCTGAGCCACAATATAGAGAAAATAATGCTGATTTACCTTACAGGATCATTGTGAAAATACGGAGAAAGTTTGTACTCTCACTTCACTCACTCTAAAAGTGCAATGCTAAGCAAGAACAAAGAGGCACATGAGCAAACTGCACTGGCTTGGATGGTCAACAGCTTCAGCCATGGGAAAACTAGGCTGCCTGTAGATTAATTTATTGGAAGTCCAGCCTTAGTGGGTGATTTAAATGTTCTTTCCCACCTCCCATCAAATAACTTAACATCCATTGTCTGGGATAGCCATCAATACATGAACCAATATGCTTTTGAATTATTATGCTTGTGGAAAAAGTAGAAATCGATGATAGAGGGACAAAAAAATATATATTTTAATTACATCAAAATATAATTATAGTCTCAGTTACTGCAATGTAATATATTCAAATCAAAAGTTTTCTCACGCAAGCATCTGGTTCCCATATTGCACGGTTTCAGGCTGTTGACAGCTAAGTAAGGAGATTGCCATCACCACAGATACCCATGAGTTCAGTTTTCTGTTAGGCATTGTTGAGAAAGTTGCGTCTCATCAGAGCGTTACGGCTTTTGTACGTACGGAACATTATTCAAGCTTCTAAGATGAAGGCTGCAATGATATGCATGGGAGAAAATCCTACCGCTCTCAATGGGACCTACCTCTGAGTTGACATGCATACAATTGTGCTGCAAGGCTGTGATCCTCTCCACACTTAAGCCCCATTAAATGGAATGGGATGTATCTCTGAGTCAACCTGCACAGGCCGGGGGGTGTGGGGTGTGGCAATCATTTGGGGCTGAGCTCCTCGGGGTTTAGAACAGGACCTGATGCTTATATTATGACAAATGGTATTCAGTGGACACCTAATGGTGGAGGGGAAAATCTACATGAACATTAGAGCCAGAGATGAAAAGCATCCACTGTTCACTTATTTTGAGGGAAGGGATCACCTTGAAAGGGAACAAAAAAGTAATTAATCCTCAAAGTATGGCTCTCAATAAGATTTATTTGCCTTCTGTGACTTCATCAATTGCTGACTGGCTAGGATACTCTATGTGGTCAATCTAAGAAGCGTTGCCTTCACTCTAAATGCCTTCAGTGATGTCTGCATGTAGATAAATATGAATGTTCCTTATGTGTCCTCCTTACAGAGGGCACATGTTGTGGTGAGATCAACGTGTTGTGGGGTTGTTTGGATAGCCAAAATGCCCAATTGGTGTTCCCTCATTGCTGGGTTCAATTTGGCCAATGGGAAAGAAGGCAAACAGTTTGAGGGACCTATTTATGCCCATGCACGTGACCCAGAGCTTCCTCTTATGGTGCATGCATTCGGAACACCCGCCTACCTCCCCCTATTTTTAGGGTTTTGCACTTGACCTTGCTATGCCGTTGTGTGTCGTCTGCCGTTGGGACAGGGGCACGGCAGGAATTTCCCCCACTTGGCTGATTGGCTGTTGCCATTTGGGTTTTGCCTGCTGCGTAGCAAATCATCACAACTTGTAAGGTTGCGGATAGGCACTGGTTCAAGGTGGATAGGGATGCGGAGCTGTGCCGATCCCTATGTGAAGGGTATTCCGTTAAAGGAATCCAAGGACTCAATTTGGTTTGGTCAACCCCTGAAAAGGGGTTGTGCCCATGCCTGAGTCCAGGGGAGCATCGGGGGAGTGAATAGAGTCTGTTCCCAGGCTTTTCACCTGCCTCAGGTGTTCACCCTTGGCTGACCTATGATGGAGCTCTGGGTCAGTGCTGCCTGCAAGGGTGCAGGGAGCTAGTCGAACCAGAGCCTATGCAACCACTCACTTATCTGTAATCAAAAAAGTTGTGGCCTAAATTCTGCCAAAAACCAAAGCTAAAATTTGAGTTGAATGTGTCTTTATTGGGGAGGTATCAGGATCTGAACACGCAACTGATTTGATCACTCTATGAAGGAGGGGGGAAACTAATCGATTAGGAGTATTACACTGGGGATATTTGCAAATTCTGTGTGTGTGCCTGTGTGCTTGTGTATTAATTTTATCACAAAGTGAAAAAAAACATAGATTATATCACAAAATGTGTATTTAAATAGTATTTTAGCTCAATGCACGCATTTCTAACTATATCTTATTTGAAAATGTGTCTTGTGGAAGACTGCATGCAAGATACAACATCTGCACATGTATTCATCTTGCAAGACAACACTTCATGTTTGCTAATTTTTTAAAATTTCTCAATAAAGTTTTGGGTTTTTTATAAAAAAAGTACCTTGTAAATGTAAAAGTACCTTTCGCTTTGTTTTTTTAAATGAGAACTGTGTGAAATCTAAAGGATAATTATGTTCCAATCTACTCATGAATCTGGGAGGTGAGAGTGAGGCCACCCTGCCTTGGAACTCACAGAAATATTATTCCACAAACACCCTTATACAGTAAGGTACTTGTGCAAACCAGGGCTTTCAATTTGGGCCAAAGGGAAGCCATGGTGCTTTTAAATATATTCCAGCTTCTGCTATATGAAAGGTTATGCGTCAGGAGCCTTAGTTTTGATTATTGACTGTGGGAGGTTCATCGTTAAAAACTTTGAGAAGACGGAGCTCTGGGAATAGACGATGCGGGAAACACTCCCAGGGTGTGAGCATGAACGCACACATGTTGGCAATGTTTCGAAATTGTTTCTGTAAAACTCTGAGAGCCTACTGTAGAGGGTCAAACTTTTTGGCTGAAAAAACCTGCACAATAGGTATAATTGAGATGAGAACTTGGGCTAAGGGAAGACTGCCTTTGCTTGGACGTGGTTGTCATAACACAAGATGGAAGAAGAGATGTTGCCATTTGCTTACATTCCAGCTAGATGGGGGGCAGAAGTCCAATCGATATTTGTCATGTTATATTACTGTACAAGAGGCCATGCGTGCTGACAAATCCAGTTTATTAAAAGCAAGCCACGTTAACAGTGGGAGGGGAAGCTATTAAATCCTTGTGATGGTGCATGACAAACAATGTTCGCTCTTTGTCCAACGAAAGCAGGAACAGAGTGGCTAAAAATGAATTTATCAGCTGAAACGAACACACATATATCCTCTTGTAAACTGACCTTCTTTACATTTTTGTTTAAATCAACCAGGCTGAGGAGAAAAATGTGGTCCTTAGCGCCGAGAAGCAGCCGGCCCCTTTCCTCGTCCAGCAGCACAGTTCGCAAGTCCAGCCCCTCCGCCGAGCCCAGGAATGGAACACAGCTGTTAGAAAGCAGCAAGTCTGTGAGAGAACGAAGAAAACCTTTATCACCAAAAATGTATACACACGGCTCATTGGTGTCTTCTGTAAATATATGCACCCAACACGCTCTTCACTGGTTAAGATAACAGGAGCATGCAACATTTCTTGCTATAGGACAGTGGGGTGGAAGGTAGCACACCAGAGCTGTGTGTGTCTCTTCCTCTATCTGGGGCTCCTGAACTAAGTTCAAGGTGATGAACAGCTTGGAACCAGTGGGCTTGTGGAATTATCCTACCCCAATGTGAGCCCACCTGACTGCTCTGATGGGTGCAATTGGCACTGGTGTATCTGCCACATGATATTCGTTCCACATCTGTAAGAAATTAATATCAAGATATCATCAAGATATCATCAAGATATCAATATTGAAATGAGGCAGGGACTTTTGTTCTACTCTTTCTAGTTCTCTCCCGCTAAGAATATTTTTGTTTAAACAAGCCTATCCAGACACGTGGAAATTACATGCTTTTAGAATTTGTTTTTTAGCTTGCAGTTGATATGAATTAGTTTTTGAATGCTTCTCAAATACCTGCTTTAACAATATTTTATTGATAATTTTAATGTTTTCTTTTATTGCAAACCCCTTTTAGGTTTCATTACCATCAAGATTATATATATATATATATATATATATATATATATATATATATATATATATAGTTTGTTAAATAAAAGAAAGTAAATGAATAATGTAGATTAGGATGTACAGTAGACTGTGGATTTGAGCAACCTGAGAGGGAACTCAGTGCTGCAACTACCCAGCCAACTGCATAGTTTTGGATTAATTTCCTTCCCTGAATGTTACATTGCTTGCATGAGCCATCAAATGTCCATGAGTTTAGCAAATGATGCAACTGTTTGATTCATGAAGGCAACAATTTTTAAAAACATATTGAGCAATGGTCACGTTTCAGTGAACTATACACCCGAACACCATGTACACATGTAAATCATTTATACCTTTCCAATACAGAGATCTCCCTGGCCTTGCTCCTTATCCCAGCATTGTGTTAATCAACACAAGAACTAAGGGTTTTTTTTGGTGGTAGCACCCTAGAGGGTTGTGAGAGGCCAATGAGAACTCTTTTATTCCAGTGGGCATTGCATTTCTGTAGTTCTACTTGAGATTTTTCAGGGAGCAACCTTGTTAGTTCCTTGTTTTGAGAGTTACTTGCTTTTTTTCCTTGCAACTGTATCTTATCTATTATTGTTAGTGACTGTAATGGGTTTTTATGAATGTTTGCAGCCACATCCTAAATTCATGGCAGAGTGACAGGCTGTTATTTACTTTTTACAGGGTCAAACACAATCCAAACATTAACTCTTGTGCTCTGCAATAAATCATTTGATTAATTTGTTAATGAGAATTATTTTTTAAATGGACTTTTACCATTTATATTGTTGAATCTATAACTGTGTATGATAATGCTGATATTGTTTGGAATGTTCTATGTGTGACTTTATATACGAGATGTCAAAAGTAAACAAACGTAAACATCTCCTTTAAATGAAGTTGTGCTTAATGTAAGCCAACTTGAACAGTTTATAGACTCATGCTTCTGGGACGTGTTTTTGTTTTAATAAACAAATATACAAGCAAATTCATAAATAAGACAAACTGGGAACAAAATGCAAATGCTTTGGACAAAATGTACGTGTGCGTTAGTGTCCTCACAAGTCTTTCTCAGCCAATTTCGCCCACAACAGCGGAGAACCCCAGTACAACTGAGGACCTGTAAGAACCTGCCGTAATCCAATGCAGTCAAAGGGCCTCCTCTCATGTGTAACAAAATAAAAAAAATCCTTCCAGTAGCACCTTAGAGGCCAACTAAGTTTGTTATTGGTATGAGTTTTTGTGTGCATGCACACTTCTTCTCTCAAGTGTAGTTTACCTGTCCTCTCCACAAATCATTCTGTCTCTGTCTCACACTCTGCCCTGATCCCCCTACTTTGCCTCCAGAGCAAAGGCAGCCACAGAGCTGGTGGAAAATCCAGGGCTGACATCGGAGTGCGCACTTTGCTGCCAGAAATCTCCGTCGCAAACAGCGCCCCAGCAGAAGACTAGAAGCTGGCACTGAGGAGACAAATCTCTCAAGTCTCTGGTTTCCTGCTGGGCATAGCTGTCAACTTTGGATTTGAAAATAAGGCAAATCAGCAGCCTCACCTGTCCCAGAGACAGTCTACGGGATATCTAACAATCCGGGATAGCAGCGGGAAGCAGCGGGAAACGGCGCTGAAATAAGGGGATTTCCCACACACACAAAAAGGGAAGGTTGACAGCTATTGCTACTGGGCTAACAGTTTTCTACAGAGCTCCACCGAGTCAGCTCCAACACTAGGGCCATCTATTATTATTATTATTTCAAAAACAAATAACAATACTGTTTACAAAGAAATAAAAGCCGTCAACAAATTAAAAAGAATAAATCCAATTATAAAAAACAGACCTACCTGTAATACACAGCAATACAGAGTGAAACAACTACATGAAAACATCCATATTTTAAATATATAGTAAATAAGTCCATTGGAACACCATAACAATTGAGAAAGAGTGGGAAGCTCAAGTCAAGACATCGGGAAATGCTTGTCTAAGCCGTGTTATTTCCAAGAGCTGGTTGAATGCTAATAGTGATGGGACTTTTCATATTTGACCAGGAGGAGCATCTCCCCTATGAGTGCCCCCCATAGAAAAGCTTGCTTCCATCTTACTACAAGTTGATAACCATCAGGCCAGGACAAAGTCAAACAAGTTAGCTAACATGGTTCCAGTTACAGATAGGTAGCCGTGTTGGTCTGCCATAGTCAAAATAAAAAAATCCTTCCAGTAGCACCTTAAAGACCAACCAGGTCTCTCCATGGTTTTAAGTTTGGTAATGAGTTGCAATTCAGCAGCTTCTCTTTCCAGTCTATTTCTGAAATTCCTTTATAGTAAAACAGCTACTTTGAGATCTTGTATAGAATGCCCTGGGAGATTGAAGTGTTCTCCTACTGGTTTCTCTGTTTTGTGATTCTTGATGTCAGAAAACAGAGACTCATTACCAAACTTAAAACCATGGAGAGACCTGGTCTGAACAAAGACATTGGATTCTTATCTCATTATACATGACTAAGCCATTTTTCACCTTCTCACCCCTTGCCTTTTCCTGTAAGACCTATTGCAGTCGTTAAGAGTCGTCAACAGGCTCATCTCAGCTATCTGCCAATCTCCCATTCCCACCACCCTTCTGAGTAATACCCCTCCCCACCTTCTCACTATAATAGAAGGATCTGGCAACTTCTGTTTCAGTGTATCTGAAGAAGTGTGCATGCACACGAAAGCTCATACCAAGAACTAACTTAGTTGGTCTTTAAGGTGCTACTGGAAGGAATTTTTTTATTTTAAGTTAGCTAACGTTCAGTTGTCAGCCCTAAAGTGGTTGGGACCAATGACGGTATTTTACAGAGCTGGCCAGTGTGAAGGCCAGCTCAGAGTCCTGACGTTTAAAACAAATCTGGTTGTTTTGTTTTGTTTTGTTTTAAGCAATGCGAAACTAATGTCGAGTTGGCAGACAGTGCAGTAGAGAGGGGAGGGACACGGTTAACAGCGCTAGGATTTCAATGCTGTTATCAGGTATAATTTGCAGCGGTTTGGTTTGAGCACAGGAAAAGATTAATGAACCTCTACAGGGTAGTGTATTTCAACAGACCCATTGCTGTTTTAGCCTCCAGTCGTTCTCCTGGGCACAGACGCTGATTCGTATCAAATCATGTCAGGCTCTGTGATGTAGACAAATGAGGATGGGAAAGAAACCAACTCATTTTCACTTACAAACTAAAACGTAATAGTTGAATCTTGGCATGGGGTGGATCGTCTGTGGGTCCAGCTTTCATACTTCTCGAAATGACCCAAAGCCTACTATTTCCTTCTCATCCACAATATTTGGAATGAATGAGCAGTATACACATTATTGGAATACAGCTATTTCAGGCTTACAAGAAATGGAAGGAAATGCCTTTCAGACACGCATTCCAGAAGACTCTTGCATTGCTTTGTCTTTAGACGGACAATGCAAATGCCAAGGAATAGTGCACAGTTGGAATGAATGAGCTGAATGATGAAGGAATAATGTGCAGATCCATGTTTCCTTCTGCTCAGTACAATCATCCCGAAGACCTTTGAGCAGCACATAGCAGTTCTGCTTGGTTGTGACCTGAAGTCCACAGTCATGGCGATCATGAAAAGACAAATCAGAAAGGTGGCATGCAATATTTTGTAACCAGCCAAGTGAAGAGCGATGCCTTTGGTTTAACTTGCCATTTTGGGATATCCTCTTTCTTTGTATGTTGGATGGTTTGGCCTAGTTCCCTCAAGCACCCAAATATTGGGATATGGTTGTGTCTCTTTTTAGAACATAGCTCTACAACCAGGATCCAAAGGATCTATAGATATGCACCAGGGCTTACCCATGTTCCTTTGAATGAATGCATCCCCCGCCCATTTGAACAGCAAAGCTCCATGTCACATCACAAACTGCTGTGGAAACTCCTTTCAGATTCCAAAGTGGTTTGTTATATGGCACCCGGTGGGGCAGAACAGCTGTTAGCACAAGCTAATATTCACTTTGGGCACACACAGCTAGTTGTGTGCTTTGTTGTAACCCAGACAATGTTCGATGTTTCCAGACAAAACTGCAACTCACTGAAACTTGGGTATATGTATAGATTTATGACCCAATCATCCATTTCAAGTTTGAAGAACACATTCTCTCTCTCTCTCTCTCTCTCTCTCTCTCTCTCTCTCTCTCTCTCACACACACACACACACACACACACAATTTTAAGGAAAGATGCCAAATACACCTTCACAAGATATCTGAAGCATCATCTACTGAACACAATGATTTAGTCATTTAATTTTTAGGAGACACCTGTGCTTGAAACAGCTTGAAAATTTAGACAGCCCAGTACTGATTGGATTTTTTTTAAAAAAACTGGGTCAGCACAACACATCACATTTTGGGAAAATATCATGGATAGTTTTTGCCCCCTGTTACTCTGACTAATCATTCTTACTAAAAAGAAGGCAGCTTCGTGGAATCATGTTTCCTCTTAAAGTCCAATCTTTTCAGAGAATTTAGAATGAGCTCATAATGACCCAAGTTATCAGGAGATGATTAAGGTCCACTGACATCCAAGGGAAATTGTTGCCTCTTTGGGAAAGCTTGGGCCATTTGCAAAACATGAGCACCGTCATGTAAGAAATAGAGGGGAGAGCAGAGACCCCCTCGCCTGCTTTAAACAGTCCTTGTTCTGCTGGTTTCAAACAAATAAATGTGAGCAGAACACAACTTTGTCTTGTTTCCTTGGCTGCTTGTTTCATCAGCAACCTTCAACCTCCGTAACTCCTCAAGTCAACCCCCAACATGGAGCCCAGTTGCCGTTCCTTCTCTTGCAGGGAAACTGGAATCACAGTCACAGAGGGAGGTAAAGATCTCTGGCTATGATGCATCACAGCTTTGTTTTGTTTTTAAGTATGTAACTTATAGCTATCTATTTGTTATTGGACTTAAAACCCACCTTTCCCCTCACAACAACAAGGTACGTAGCTCAGGCTGAAAGTTGGTGACAAGTTACCTCATTGAGCTTCATCACCAAGTGGGGTTTTGAAGCTGTGTCTCTCCAGTCTTAACCCAACACCTCAACTGCTGTGCCCCCACTCGCACCCTGCATTCAGCAGACTTTATTTTAATACAATAGCAAGATTTCATCATAGGAAAACATGGCTCAAAGATTCCTCCCTCCTTCAACTAGTTAAATATCCCACTCTAATTTTCCTGCTTGTTTGAACAAGCCTAATTGCCATGATTTAAAGAGCTTCATCTCCATGAACATGTTCATGGAGATGAAGCTCTTTAAATCGACAGATCCTGAAGCTGAAACTCCAATACTTTGGCCACCTCATGAGAAGAGAAGACTCCCTGGAAAAGACCCTGATGCTGGGAAAGATGGAGGGCACAAGGAGAAGGGGACGACAGAGGACGAGATGGTGGGACATTGTTCTCGAAGGTACCAGCATGAGTTTGACCAAACTGCGGGAGGCAGTGGAAGACAGGAGTACCTGGCGTGCTCTGGTCCATGGGGTCACAAAGAGTCGGACATGACTAAACGACTAAACAACAACAACTGCCGTGATGAAAAAGTGATGTCATTCAAGAAAGGCATTGGGACCACTATCCAAACCCTTCTCTGTGACTGTGGGATCAATGGTCAGCTTCCCTGTGGTAGGGAAAGTGGTGGTGTTGACAGACAGGGGGCTGCCATTGCTGATGAAAGCTTGTCAGTAACAGCAATGTTGCATTTTGGGCAAGGCCCTCTGTAAATAATACGAAGGTTTGATGTAGCAGAGTACACACAAGAAACAGACTCACAGGATGGTTACAAAGGGCCTATAAATTCATCTACATCCCAACATGCCCTGCTGTAATGCACACCTGTAATTATATTGCTGAAGGCCCCGGTAACTAAAATCAAAATGAGCATTTTGACCCACGAGGCTGGTAGGACCCACCTGCCCTCCACATCAGGTAAGTAAAGTAAGTAAGTTAAAGTTTTATTTATACCCCGCCCTTCCCGGTCGCGACCACGCTCATGGCGGCTAACATCAAATATCAAATACATTAAAACACAATCAAACAATTGATTAAAATACAGCTTAAAAATTAGAATCAGGATAGAATTAAACGATTGCCCACGAATTACAACCATGGGGTTGAGAACCTCAATTATTCATCAGGGCCAGCTATTTATGTTGGTCCCACATGAGCAGCTAAAAGAGCCAAAGAGGGAACTTACAAGGTCCCATAGAAGGGGGGTCAAACTGGGCCCGGACCGAAGGCCAGGCGGAACAACTCCGTCTTGCAGGTGCTACAAAAAGATGTCAAGTCCTGCAGGGCCCTGGTCTCCTGCGACAGAGCATTCCAGCAGGCTGGGGCAAAGCCAAAAAGGTAGCTGGGTCTGTGAGGCTTGGCTTTTATTTCCCACAATGCCCTGGATGGAAACTATGCTGGGAAATTAAAATGGCACTGCTGCCAGTGTGCTGCTGCCATGCCAAACTGTCCAGTAAGCCTGCAAGGGGTCCATAAATGTAAGAAGGGGGCGCCAGGCCAATTTGCCAAGACCCCTGCCCACCTGGCTCCCCATCAAATCTGGGACAGACAAACAATTACTCACTGGCTAACAGAAAAAGTAATTGTTCCTGGAAGACAAAAATGAAACAGTACAGTGGTACCTCGGGTTACATACGCTTCAGGTTACATGTGCTTCAGGTTACAGACTCCGCTAACCCAAAAATAGTGCTTCAGGTTAAGAACTTTGCTTCAGGATGAGAACAGAAATTGTGCTCCAGCGGTGTGGCAGCAGCAGGAGGCCCCATTAGCTAAAGTGGTGCTTCAGGTTAAGAACAGTTTCAGGTTAAGTACGGACCTCCGGAACGAATTAAGTACTTAACCCGAGGTATCACTGTAGTGCCAGTAACAGAGCAATTGTTTTACCACATCCATCAGAGATTCTCCACGCAAGAGGATCATAACCCTTTCACCTCCCAGCCTCTGCTGGGCCCACAATAATTAACTCTTTTGATCAGAGCTGAGCAGAACAGAGTCTGATGACCTTCCACAAAAGTGAACTTTAGACCTCTCAGAAAGGAGAGGTTTCATTAAAAATAAAAGCAGTTCTCTATACAGTCATAAAGTCCACTCTCCTGAAAGCTCTGCGGGTTGTCTCAAGTTCAAAACAGTTCCTCCTGACCATTTATGGCCAGCTCTTTAATGTTGGATATTTTTGAACAAACTCTGAGCAAAGACACAGCTGCACAAAGAAGAGGGAGCTCTTTTTCAAGTATTGTTGTTGTTGTTGTTACAGAGATGACGAAATGCTCTTCTGTGACTTCGCATTATTGGTGAAAAAGTCACAGGCCCAGTTCAGAAAACATCACACAGCCAAGTTAAATAATTAATCCTGAAACATCGTAAATGGAAATGTATCCAGCTTGAAGCATTTGTTATTACAAAGAGGACCTCGGGCCGTGGACACGCACAGGTTGCCTTGTTCCTAAGCAGCTTATCTTTCTTGTGTGACTGCCAAATAAAGCAAAGCCATCCTTGTTACTGAAGCAATTAAAAATGGAAGAGTATTTTTTTTTTAAGGAAAAGGAAACTGTCCACATGAAAAGTTACAAGTTGAGCTCCTGATCCCATGCAAACTCTTCCCAATATTTCAAAATATGAGAGATGATCTGGTTCAACATTACATCAACCTTTACCCAAGAAGGGTCAAAGTCAACATAGAAGACGAACCCCATGTGTCACAGAACCTTGGAATACAAAGAACTGAACCAGCTATGGATCCCTCTCTATGAAATTTTATTTATTTATTTATTTATTCATCCAAACATACATACAAACATACATACATACATACATACATACAGGCATACATGCATACCCACCCTGCCCATCTGGCTGGGTTTCCCCAGCTACTCTGGGCAACTCCCAACAGATTAAAAACAGAATAAAACATCAAATATTAAAAACTTCCCTAAATAGGGCTGTTGTAGTGGTTGGGAGTTACTCATGCGTAATCCTGCATTAGATTGGGCATTAGATTGCCTGGTTAAACCCTTCTGACTGCACAGCCCATCTCAGCGTGGCTGCCCTTAGTCACTCGTAGAATCTGTCTGTGGGCGTTTCTTAAAGCACTGCCAACATAAGAGCTGTTTGATGCCCAAGCGTCTCCGCCTCTCACTGCGCGGGAGTCTCCTGCGCAGGGTGGGTGTGGGCAGCGGGGTGCTTGGGCTCTCCTCACTAACTTCCAACGAAGAGTCCTGGAGCCCCTGCACCTCCGCGTCCCGTTGCTCTCCTGGATCCCTGGTGTTACACTTATTCCCTTCCCCTTCTTCCCAGCTGAGTCTCCCCCTAGCGCTGGGATCTTCTCCTGCAGAATCAGAGACCCTCTCCTTCTCCCGTGCCTCTGATGTCAGTTCCCTGACAGCTGCCTTCAGATGTTCTCTAAAAGTCTGGGGGTGCCACCTGCAGCAAGTGTCCCAGGGGTGCCGCCTACAGTGAGTGTCCCAGGGGGGCGGGGTGGCAATGTCACCCGCACTTAGGGATGACACCCGGGGTGGACCACCCCCACTGCACCCCCTTCCTCTGCCACTGGGCAGGGAGGGGAAGTAAAAATGACCACCAGTTTTTTACCAGGTTTCTTGGCCACAATCTAGATACACCTGGTGGGATTGCCATGAACAAGGTGACGCTACATGGCTTATGGGCTGCACTGGGGTTAGCGAATTATAAACTGAACAGACCTTCAGCAATCAAAATGGAAATGTTGTTCCCCTAGATTTTTAATTAGTTTACCTTGTAACAGATATGCTGGCTGTGCAATCTTGCAATCAAACTTCCTCCCTTATCAAGAAAGTAACCTGTTGAGTGAGATGCTAAGCAGGGCTGGGAAAATGTCTTAAATTCCTAGGCACCAACATCACATTGAGAAGAAAGAATCCAGAGGCAGCATCAAACTCAACAACATCCTCCGTATGTACAGCTGACAGTGAGATTCTCAGTTCCTAGCCACCTGCATGAAATATTTAGGCATTCAGTCAACCTGGTGCCTGGTTTCTTTTCCCCTTCTCAGCCTTGATTATAACAAACACAGCAGCATACCTTCCCACATATCACAGATGAAATGAGGGGCAATCTTGTACCCTTGAGTTGTAACACTCCCATTGTCACATAATGCATTGCTACTCTGGGCACATTTAGTCATTGGCTCTGCAGTTAAATAGACTGTCCACTTCTCAGGCAAGATGCCTAGAACTGCTTACAAGAGTGCAAAATGTTTAACCCCACAATAGATATCCTCCTAATAGGGGATTTCTACCAATCAGTACCTGCTTCTTGGGAGAAAAGCAATGACAAACCTAGACAGCATCTTAAAAAGTAGAGACATTACCTTGGCGACAAAGGTCCGTATAGTTAAAGCTATGGTTTTCCCAGTAGTGATGTATGGAAGTGAGAGCTGGACCATCAAGAAGGCTGATCGCCGGAGAATTGATGCTTTTGAATTATGGTGCTGGAGGAGACTCTTGAGAGTCCCATGGACTGCAAGAAGATCAGACCTATCCATTCTGAAGGAAATCAGCCCTGAGTGCTCACTGGAAGGACAGATCCTGAAGCTGAGGCTCCAATACTTTGGCCACCTCATGAGAAGAGAAGACTCCCTGGAAAAGACCCTGATGTTGGAAAAGATGGAGGGCACAAGGAGAAGGGGGCGACAGAGGATGAGATGGTTGGACAGTGTTCTCGAAGCTACAAACATGAGTTTGACCAAACTGTGGGAGGCAGTGGAAGACAGGAGGACCTGGCATGCTCTGGTCCATGGGGTCACGAAGAGTCGGACTTGACTAAATGACTAAACAACAACAACCAATCAGTATGTGGAAAATGATTTTGCTGCAATAGGAAGACATTTAGCTGATGGCTGAGGATTTGTGTTCTCTCCTAAGACATTGGGTTTTAAAAATTTACCACCACTGTTTAATTGTGTGTGTGTGTGTGTGTGTGTGTGTGTGTGTGTGTGTGTGTGTGTGTGATTGCCAAAGCAATCAGCACTTTGGGGAGTTCTAGGAAAACATGCCGGACATTTCGCTGAAAAGTTATTTAGAAGGGAAGCTGTACTGTTTGCAAGCAAGAAAAAGGAAATCCTTTCTGCCAAAGGCAAATCAGTTTAATGATGCCAAGTGGGAATATTCCAGAGTTCTTTCTGGTTACCCACAGGGCAAGCAGCCATATTATTCTGCCTGATGGGCAGTGGCACCTTGCGTAAACAAAAGATTCTGTCCACCTTCCTAAAGGAGGCAACATTTTTTTTTTTACCAGCCTGGAGTCAGATGCATGCATGCCATAAAGTAGTCATTTTCCTGCATGGTTCAGCAACTGTGCACTCAAGAATCTTGCAAGTTAGCTGTAACAAGCTAACTTAAAGTTGGGGTAATGGGAAGATCAGTCCTCGGCAGGTGTTGGTAATTGCCTGCAGCACAGCAAATAAGGAGTATTTTAATCGTAATAAGCAACCAACAGAAAGCAACCAGGTTGGGAATGGTGCAGCCAGTCAATGACAGACCTGGGTTCAAAATGCAGGACAAAAGAAAGGCAAGCATGGAGGAAGGAGACAGCAGAGGTCAAATGGCAGAATTCTGGAGCAGAGCTGGCCCACACATTACACAGAAGGAGGTGGTATTGCTGGTGCCCTTCCTGCTTCATCGCTGGGGTCTTCCACAGGTTTGCTTCCAGCGTCAATTCCTGCACTTTTCTTAAGGATTTGGCCCACACTTCAAATGATTCAGATGTGTCTTTAGGTAATCCATCAGAGCAGACCTCTGCTAAACCTCTCTCCCCTATCTGACCCGAATGCCCAAACAGGACCACAGCAATTGCCCAAGAGCTGCTTATTATCCCATGTCAAAATGTCGCCTCAGTTGCGCTGCTATTCTCCATTTACAGCACAACTGTACATCACTGGGGATGTGAGGCTGCACTGACCCTGATCTTTCGGTAACATCTTGTGTTTAGCATTGCCGCTTTAGTTCTTCGGCTCTAAAAGGCAGGGAAATGCTGAATCTCATGGTATCGTGTCAGAAGTTTCATTTTATAGACATTACTGGGGAGGTGCAGGTCAGCGGCAGCTGAGAGTCTCCGGTTAGGCCTTTGGAAAGGAGCAAGCCCCACAGGGGTGACCACACCCACAGTTGTTTGCAGCCTCATTCTTTTTCAACTGCCTGCCTCCATTCCCCCCCCCCCACACACACACACACCACGTCCTATCTCTGCTTCTGGGATTAAGCCAGGTCAGCTTGAAGAATTACTGGATAGTATCTTGCGTAGAAAAAAATGTCCCCCTTCTTTCCTCCCAAAGACCCTTTTCAAATACACAAGTTCATAACTGTTTACAAAGTGGATATGGGTCTGTTCTCCAAGGTTATTCTAAGTTTGGCTGCTGTGTAAACAACTGATGTCCGTGTGGAGGCTGCCCTGCAGGAGACAATGGGCTGGATAATTACAAGAAAAAGAGGCACTCAAAACGCATCTTCCATATTTAGTGTCTAAAACTGGGATAAAAGAAAACACAACATGATGAAAACTATTTATTATCCAGCTATGCTCAGCTTCTCCCCTTCCCCTCCTGCCTTGCAGTTGTTTCCTGGTGTTTGGGAACCTACATTGGCAGAGACAACCTCAATCAAACCATTTTGGGGCTTCCTTCAGAATACCTCAGATGTTTGTCCCTGAGTGGAAACCCTCAAATTTGTTTCTGTTTTGGTTTTAGGCAAAATATCAGGGCCAACACTGCTCCACAGAGATTTCCCCAGGACATTTTGCTGACTGAGACAAAATGTTAACCTGGTACAGCTGCCTCTGGCCCCCTGCCCATTCCACGTGCAGAAGGTGACTAGACCATCAGGTGAATCCTGATATAATGCTCAAGACAACACCGTATCCTTCCCTACACCTGAGGTCAGGGCACAATTTTGCCCTTCAACATCTCACTGCAGCTTTCCAGGATCAGCTGCAGGAAGCAGAAGGCTCACTCTGCCTAAGGATAGGGCCGAGGCTGCATCTCACTGTATTGCCGTGTACACATTCAAACAAATTGCATGTCCATTTCTAGGTGCAATTAAAATGTGCAATTAGGTAAAGGTAAAGGGACCCCGACCATTAGGTCCAGTCGTGACTGACTCTGGGATTGCGACGCTCATCTCGCTTTATTGGCCGAGGGAGCCGGTGTACAGCTTCCGGGTCATGTGGCCAGCATGACTAAGCTGCTTCTGGCGAACCAGAGCAGCGCACGGAAACGCCATTTACCTCCCCGCCGGAGCGGTACCTATTTATCTACTTGCACTTGACATGCTTTCGAACTGCTAGGTTGGCAGGAGCAGGGACTGAACAAAGGGAGCTCACTCCGTCACGGGGATTCGAACTGCCGACCTTCTGATCGGCAAGTTCTAGGCTCTACGGCTTTCCATTTCTTGCACAGAGGTTCCTTCTTAGCATTTCTGGCAAATTATGGCAATGAGGGCAACCAGGGCCAACAATTGCCAAGTTCATGTAGTCGTTGTGATGCCTCACTGCATCAAGCCCAAAGGATTGAGATTAAGACTTCTCTATTTTGATTCCTTTCTCCACCATCCAACACTAACAGTTATGACACCGGTGAGTTTAGTAATTTTAGAGAAGTGTCATTATGATAAAATAGTTCACAGGTTAAAACTTATGTCCTTAAAAAATCATCTGCAAAAGTTGCGGGAGGGTTGTTGTTTTCTTAGGTCTGCCTCAAAAATTGAATTTCAAAAGGAAAAAGTTTAAATGTTCAAAATTCCAAAGTCAGATTTGAATTCTGAAATTTCCCAATTTTAAAACTGGTACAATAATTTGTTTTCGAATTATTTAATTCTGGAAATAATATTAGGAAAACATCCCAGACCAGGCACAACCACAAGAGCAAGAATTCCAGGGTATGTTATACATGCACATGGAGGTGTCTACCTTCTTGGTTAAAACAGGTCTAGGTCTGATCAGCACTTTGGATGGGAAACTACTTGGGAACCACAAGTTTGCTGCCGTGGGTGTCATCATGGAAGAAAGTCAGCATGCAAATGTCAGAAAATAAAAGCAAAAACAAAAAGCAGGATGAAGTTTTGAAATATATTTTCCAGCCAGACTTTTCCTTCTTAAAAATAGTGGCAAAAAGAAGCTAAACTAAACAACTGGGTTATACCAGCGCCATAGAGGATTCTCAATATATTACCAAATTTTAAAGGCATTTATTCAGTGAAGAATTTGGGACCTTTTCTTACCAATCAGAAGAGACTGACTTATTCTCTTGCTCCCATTTTTCTTGCCATGTTTTTCGCATTAAAGAATGCAATGCACTCTTACTTACCACGTAAACAACTTATTGTTTTTAATCATTTTCTATCAGCTAGAGAGTCATAAAACTAATCTGAATGTCTTCCTTTCTTTGCCAGACTTTTCCACTCAACCACCACCCTCACAAACATACAAACATTATTACTCAAAGTTTTGTTTTGGTCTAGATTGTTTAAAATATCTTATGTTGCTATTTACCATTTTCCAAAAGAATGACAACAACTGAGTTACTTTTCGGGGGGGGGGGACTTGAATAACTGAAAATATTTGTTGGCAATGCTACAACAAAGCAGGAATAATAACACTGAAAAGTCACTTAAAATGTTTACCTTTATAGGAGAGTTTAAGTCTTGGGACATTTTGTTTAGATGTTACGGACAATGGCAAGAGTATCATTCCCAAGCAGAACATCATACGAAGATGTTGGGTTTTGAGAGATATTGTTCCAATCATTTCTCTGGATTTTTTTCTTGCACTTCTCATTTCTTTCAACAATCCAAAAGAAATCTGTAAAGAAAAATAAAATGTCATTGTCTTTGGTAAAGTAAGATTTGTTTTCTTTCATTTTTAAATGAAGGATGGCTAAAAGCATTCTTCTCAACGGAAAATATTTTATGATATACTCGAAAAAAATTCAGATGGACACAAAGGAGCCAGACATGCTTGCTCATGGGTAGGCATACTAAGACCCAGGGGCTGGATCCGGCCCAATCGCCTTCTAAATCCTGCCCACAGATGGTCCGGGAATCAGTGTGTTTTTAGTGTGTTTTTACATGAGTAGAATGTGTGCTTTTATTTAAAATGAATCTCTGGGTTATTTGTGGGGCATAGGAATTCATTTATTATTTTTTCCAAAATATAGTCTGCCCCCCCACAAGGTGTGAGGGACAGTGGTGAAAAAGTTTGCTGACCCCTGGGCTTGCTGAAGCAGATTGTTCATTGGAGTCCCTGGGATATTTCCCCCCGCTCTAAACAGCAGGCTGGGGTTGGGGTCTGAGCTACCCGCTCCCCACAATCCCAGTCTGGATTCTGCCCATCAGCCTCCCCATGTCTGTGATGTATTTTAGACATCCCATTCAGGTAAATGCTGGCTGCATCACTGATGTCATCTCTAGCTTAGTCCTAAGGTTGCCGTCCCAGGCTTACCCTCAGATGGGGGCTGGGAAGGAAATAAACTTCACTGAACACTATTATTAGTATTATTATTTATTAAATTTGTATCCCACCCTTCATCCAAAGATTACAAGGCAGTTCACAACATAAAACTACAAAGTGGGAACACAAAATACATAATACAGTGGTACCTTGGTACTTAAACAGCTTGGCTCCCGAACAAATTGGCTCCCAAATGCTGCAAACCCGGAAGTAAATGTTCTGGTTTGTGAACATTTTTTGGAAGCCAAACATCCAACGTTTGGCTGCTCCTGCAGCCAACTGGAAGCCGTGCCTTGGTTTTTGAATGGTTTCGGGAGTCGAATGGACTCCCAGAACGGATTATATTCGAGAGCCAAGGTACCAATGTAAAAAATAAACAAAGCAAGCCAATTCCACCACCCCTAACACATTTAGAAGGACATAGTCAGTCAGTCAAAGGTCTGGTTAAAGAGGAATGTTTTCGCCTGCTGCCTAAAGATGTATAATGAAGGTGCCAGGAAAACCTTCTTTGGGAGAGCATTCCTCAAAGGGGAACCACCACAGAAAAGGCCTGTTCTCGTGGAGGAAACACATGAAGAATGATGGTCGCAGGGTCCCAGTTGGTTCATATGGGGAGTGACGTACAGTGGTACCTCAGGTTAAGTACTTATTTCGTTCCAGAGGTCCGTACTTAACCTGAAACTGTTCTTACCCTGAAGCACCACTTTAGCTAATGGGGCCTCCTGCTGCTGCCGCACCGCCGGAGCCCAATTTCTGTACTTATCCTGAAGCAAAGTTCTTAACCTGAAGCACTATTTCAGGGTTAGCGGCATGTGTAACCTGAAGCGTATGTAACCTGAAGTGTATGTAACCCGAGGTACCACTGTACACAGTTCCTTACCTCAATGCCTATGGCCAAACCTTCACATAAAGTCATGGCCTTATTTGATCCCAAACCAATATGTTGCGTGCTGTCTAGTTATATGCCCCTTAGGGAACAGGGTGGTTACGGGGCCTCTACACGCAAGTGGAAAAAGGTCCGCATGCAATCCTTTCCTAACCCTTTTTTTTATTTCAATTCTTTTCAGATGATGCTTCTGAAACGGGATAGAAGGTCTCCCCTCCCAGAATGAGGGCAGGGGCGGGCCACCTAGAAACAGGGGAAAGTTTCAGGGGGAGAGATGCAGCCTCCAAAACTGCTGGCAGAAGTTGCAGAGCAGCAGGAATCTCTCTGATGATTCTGAATAGAGCAAGTTCTCCCCTACCTGTGCCTCTTTCTCAAGCTGGAGAATTCCAACCAGGGATTCCAAGAGGTTTGTGTTCTTTCAGTCCCCTTTGAGCGCCAGCAAAAAAAAAATAGCGCCCACAAATCCTTACATTAGTTGCACGTCTGCAGCTGCAGGTGCCAGGAGGGGTTGCCAAAGAGATGCCTGCAAAGGGCTGGAGAACTTGTGAATGGAGTGGGGGGGGCGGTGTTTAAGCTTAAAAGTTCAGCAAGGCCTTCCATCAGGAACTGCACATGTTCCAGTACATAACTGATAGTATGTGCATTTTTGTCATTTGAATACTCATCGATTAATGGCTCATCCCATTCAGCCAGACATGCAAGTTGCTTAGGCATTTTCAGAAGTCCCCCCCCCCAACACATGTTCTCTGTTGTGCACACAACCAGCCCCCACAAGTTCGGCAAATGTTTGGCATGCACCTGTGCAAGAGGTGAACACGGTATTTCTCCTTCTATGTGTTCAGCAAACATCATAGAATCATAGAATCATAGAGTTGGAAGAGACCACAAGGGCCATCGAGTCCAACCCCCTGCAAAGCAGGAAACACCATCAGAGCACTCCTGACATATGGTTGTCAAGCCTCTGCTTAAAGACCTCCAAAGTAGGAGACTCCACCACACTCCTTGGAAGCAAATTCCACTGTTGAACAGCTCTTACTGTCAGGAAGTTCTTCCTAATGTTCAGGTGGAATCTTCTTTCTTGTAGTTTGGATCCATTGCTCCGTGTCCGCTTCTCTGGAGCAGCAGAAAACAACCTTTCTCCCTCCTCTATGTGACATCCTTTTATATATTTGAACATGGCTATCATATCACCCCTTAACCTTCTCTTCTCCAGGCTAAACATGCCCAGCTCCCTTAGCCGTTCCTCATAAGGCATCGTTTCCAGGCCTTTGACCATTTTGGTTGCCCTCCTCTGGACACGTTCCAGTTTGTCAGTGTCCTTCTTGAACTGTGGTGCCCAGAACTGGACACAGTACTCCAGGTGAGGTCTGACCAGAGCAGAATACAGTGGCACTATTACTTCCCTTGATCTAGATGCTATACTCCTATTGATGCAGCCCAGAATTGCATTGGCTTTTTTAGCTGCCGTGTCACACTGTTGGCTCATGTCAAGCGGGCACACTTCTGAAGCAGACTGTTTTCTCCATGGAAAACCATTGTCCTTGAGCTGACCCTGAGCAATAGGAACGTTTCATGGATAGCAATTAGCCAGTGATGGGTATTTGCACATGCAAGCTACCATATGATGCTGCAGCCCAACCAATGATGGCATTGCTTTTGTATCCAGCCCACCTACTTTACGGGTCCTTTTGGCCATCTGCACAAAATCCCTTAGACAGAACCACTCAGTCAAGAAATCTCCCCACCCCCTGGCAATGGGCGACTGTGAAGATATGCAGGACAGGAAGGAAAGGGGGAAATGAGCTTGAGATGAGCACATCTCGGCAGGCTCAGCTGAGCAAGAGCCTTTGAACAGGAGGAAGAGGAAGTACCTTAAAGTACATGAGAAAATGTGAACCAGCAAATAAATAAATAAATAAATAAATAAATCCAAAGATGCACTTGCCTGCTTTCGGCAAATGCTGAAAATAGCTACAGAATGAACATTTCTTCCTCTGTTGAGCAATTTTTGTTTACTGAAGACATTTGTCCTTTGTGTGCATCTCCCTTTTGTCTATTTATTTAAAAATACAATCTCCTTAGAACACAACACACTAGGCCTCCTTTATACACAAGGCAGCTGCTCAGCAACATCGGGGCCAACTGAGTCTCCCTCTTTATTCATTGAGGACTTGGCTGCTGCTGGAGTTGGATCCCCATCAGATTCCAATTTGTTGCTCCATCTCCTAAAAGCAGAAGGGAGACCTCGAGAGCTTCTCTTAAGAGACTGGTGGTTGTTTTGTCAATGGGACATCATTGACCCATGGCCCAATGCCCATGGGACATCAAGCCATAGGAAATTCTTGCTCCCTCCATTGTCTTTTTAAAAAAAATATATATTTATTAACTTTTCAAAAATTATACAAAAAAGACAAAAATACAAAAATTAAAAACACATATAATTTCATTCACTTATTTTCTTTTAACTTATTTCTCGGACCTCCTCATACCTCCCCTTTTTGTATTCCAATTCAAATTATTCATTCAGCAAATCCTCACCCTTAATTTCACTTAATTTTACACCTTTCTTTCTCCCCCCCCAATTATCTTAATCATTACAGCTGATAACCACTTAGATACTATCCAACATCAATCTAACATTCACTAATTTTATAGTATTTCCCAAGAAAGTCCTTAAATTTCTTCCAATCTTCTTCCGTCGTCTGCTGCTCCCTCCATTGTCAAGGGTTAGTGAGATCCATGCTCTGAGACGGAGCAAAAAAGAGCCACTGTTTTCTGTACGGACCAACTCATTCCTTATCGCTAGTCTTGGCATTGCCATTGTAGAAGGGAAGAAGATGGGGGGGGGCTAGAATCAGTCAGTTAACTCTATGTGCTATTGGCCCTGGCTCCACCGACTCTTGGGCTCCCTGCTTTCTGCTCCACCAATCCCAGGGAGCACCAGTCTCCACTGGAGCAGCAGCAGCAGGAAGGAGCAGGTCTTGGGAAAGTCCGGAGCAGCCTTTGACTAAGTCAGGTTCCCCACCTGACTTAGAAGGCAAGGTTTAGTCAGTCCCTTTAAATCAGACATTTCAAACATATTCAAGCTGCCCATGACTCCTATCACAGCCAAATCACCTTCAAGGCTAGTGTGTTCCCCATAACAGGCAAAGGGGCTAACTCTGCCATGCATTCTCGCATGCCACAGCAAAGTACTTACAGGTTTACAGTGGTGCCTCGCAAGACGAAAAGAATCCGTTCTGTGATTCTCTTCATCTAGCGGTTTTTTCGTCTTGCGAAGCAAGCCCATTAACGGATTAGCGGATTAGCGCTATTAGCGGCTTTTAGCAGCTTATCGGCTTATCGGATCAGCTGATAAGCGGCTTAGTGGCTTAGAAAAAGGGGGGAAAGGGGAAAAAACGCGCAGGAACTCGCAAGACATTTTCGTCTTGCGAAGCAAGCCCATAGGAGATTCGTTTTGCAAAGCACCTCCAAAACAGAAAACTCTTTCGTCTAGCGAGTTTTCCGTCTTGCGAGGCATTCGTCTTGTGGGGCACCACTGTATTCTGATCACACAATATTCTTTGTTGCCGTATGGAAATGCGGAAAAATTCCAGTTTTAGTGTCAAAGAGTGCAATCCTATGCATGCCTATCTGGAAATAAGGCACTTGTGCTTACTTCCGAGAAGACATAAGCCCATTTATTTCAATGGCTTTACACCGAGTGTGACTATCGCTGGATATCACCTGTTAAGTCGTGGGTTGACATAGCAGCCGGCACAGCGATTTCTTCAAGTAGCTCTTTATTATGGTAAGCTGGAATAGAACTGAACTACGAACAGCTCAGCCGGCCTGTATTTATAGGCAGCCGGCTGTCAACATTGTAACCACAACCGCCCAGAGTTCCCGCCTAAAATAACTGCCGCGGACCTGAGTGAAAACTATCTACAGACCTGAGTGAAAACTATATACAGTATCCCCCTGTTGGCCCAGGGTGAAACTACACTACATAACACCCCTCCCCACCGAGATAAGGCGTTAGTTACAATCGTAATGGTTTCCTTATATACAGCACTACGCGTAATGGTTCAATTAAGCACAAAAGCATATCGGTTACATTTCCCATACTTAGACCAACAGTGATACCTGTCCAACAACATAGTCCTTTAAATAAGTTGGGCGCTTGGAAACTCTGCCAGACCGCCGGGGACTGGTAGCCAAGTCCGGAGGGCCACACAGTTCTCGCTGAGGCTGTGGTGCGACCCTAGGTGGCGTTGGAACCAACTCCCCTGGATCCGCTGCTGTGGGTGGAGCCTCCGCAAGTGGAGTGGTCAGAGTCTGTTCTGAAACGGCTTGGTTCGGCTCCACGCTGGCAGTTTTCGAGGGATGTGTAGGTGGGGCCTCGCCATCTGTACGTGTCTCTTCTGGAGCCGCAAGCGCAGTTGGGGGCACCTCGGTAGTGTCCAAGTCCCCAACCCTGCGCCTAAGCTGGTCTATGTGCCGTCGCCACAAGCGTCCGTCTTCGAGTGCCACCTGGTACGAGCGAGGTCCAGTGACTCCCACTACTGTGGCTGGCACCCAAGGGATGTCCCCCACATAGTTCCGGGCAAAGACCTGGTTTCCTGGGACAAATGACCGTGGTGCGTTGGCACAGCCTGGGGGTTCAGCCACGGCAAAGTCTGGGTGTAGCCGGTCGAGCGGTGACCTGAGGCGGCGGCCCATAAGCAGTTCAGCAGGACTCCTCCCTGTGGCCGCATGAGGGGTGATGTGTTGCACGAACAAGTATTCGGCGACCCGCTCATGCCAGTCTCCCCGGTCCAGGCGCGCCAGTGCCTCTTTTGTCGAGCGCACCATTCTTTCCGCTTGCCCGTTGCTGGATGGATGAAAGGGTGCCGTTAGGGCATGGCGGATGCCCAGTCCCAAAAGATACCGCTCAAACGTGCCTGACGTGAAACTGCGGTCCGTTGTCAGAGACAAGGACATCAGGACACCCATGCGTTGCAAACAGGCCTCGCAGCACCCGGATGACAGCTTCGGTAGTGGTGGAGGGCATCAGGGCGACCTCCAGCCATTTGGAATAGGCGTCCACCACTACCATAAAAGTCCGGCCGTGAAAGGGGCCAGCCAGATCGATGTGCACCCTCGACCAGGGTGTCTTTGGCGTCTCCCAGGTGTGTCCCTTAGCTGCCGGTGGTGCAGGCCTCGACTCCTGGCACGCTTGACAGGCAGACACCCAGGCAGTGATGGCATCGTCCATATTAGGCCACCAGACGTAACACCGAGCCAACGCCTTCATTTTGACAATTCCCGGGTGGCCAACGTGCAGAGCCTCCAGGACGCGCTGACGGAGTCCCTGGGGAATCACGACGCGGTCTCCCCACAGCAGGCAGCCGCGATGAGCTGAGAGTTCATGTTGTCTGGTTGCGAAGGGCTGGAACTCCGATGCAAACGGCCCTTGTGGCCACCCCCTCCACACCCAGTTGAGCACCCGGCTGATGGTGCGATCCTGGGCAGATGCGGAGGCCACAGTGGCAGCCGATACAGGCGCTGCCGGAAGATCCTCAATCAGAAGGAGCGATGAAGCTGGAGCCGGGTCTTCCACAAATGCTGGAAGAGGGCAACGGCTGAGGGCGTCGGCATGGCCCATCGATTTCCCCGGGCGATGGATGAGCCGGTAGTGGTAGGCAGCCAGGAAAACAGTCCATCGCAGCATGCGTGGTGAGAGGACCGGTGGAGTTGGACGATCACCGGCAAGGAGGCCCAGGAGTGGCTTGTGGTCAGTGATGAGGTCAAAAGTCCTGCCATAGAGGTATTCATGGAACCTCTTCACTCCAGCCACAAGTGCCAATGCCTCCTTGTCGAGCTGGCTGTAATTCCGTTCCGTCGGAGATAGTGTCCTGGAAAAGTAGGCGAGCGGTGCTTCTCTTCCATCTGGAAAACGGTGACTAAGGACAGCACCGATGCCAAAAGGTGAGGCGTCGCAGGCAAGGACCAGCGGCCTGGATTCACTGTACTGTACCAGCACACTGTCTGAAGAAAGGAGAGCCTTGACCGCGTTGAAGGCCGCCGTCTCCCGATGACCCCAGGCCCAAGGCGTCTTAGTGCTAAGGAGTCGGTGAAGAGGCTCAGCCACTGTGGCTTTGTGGGGCAGGAACATGTTATAAAAGTTCAGCAGCCCCAGGAATGCCTGCAACTCCGTTTTGTTCTTTGGGGTGGGGGCCTGCTGGATAGCGCGGATCTTGGATGTGGTTGGATGAAGACCGGAGGCATCGATAAGATAGCCCAGGAACTCTACCTGTGGAACGGCGATCTGGCACTTCTCCCTCTTTACCTTGAGCCCGGCCTCCTGGAACCTGGTCAGCACGGCACGGAGGCGCTCGAACAGCTGCTGGTGTGAGTCTGCAGACACCAAGACGTCATCAAAATATGGTACCACGCCCGGAAGCCCTTGCAGGAGACGCTCCATAAGGCTTTGGAAGATGCCAGGAGCCACACTCACCCCGAACTGCAACCGGCGGCAACGGAATGCCCCCCGGTGGGTGACGATTGTCTGGGCTTCAGCAGTGGCATCATCGACTGGCAGTTGTTGATAGGCTTGGGCAAGGTCCAGCTTAGCGAAGACCTTACCCTCACCCAGGGAATGCAGCAGGTGTTGGACAACAGGAACCGGATAAGCATGCTGCTGAAGTGCCTTGTTGATCGTGCACTTGTAGTCAGCGCAGATTCTCACCGACCCATCTGGCTTGACAGGCGTGACGATGGGGGTTTCCCACTTTGCGTGGTCAACCGGCTCCAAAACTCCTTGGGCGATCAGTTTGTCCAGTTGTTCGTCCACCTTAGTCTTGAGGGCAAAGGGAACCCGGCGTGGCTTTAGCTTGATGGGGGCGACTTGTGGATCAAGGCTAAAGGAGATGGGCGTACCTGTATATTGACCCAAGCTGCCGTCAAAAACCTCGGCAAAGTCTTTGACCAGACCCTCAGTCTCTGCGTTAGAGATGCAGTTGATGCCGGTGACTTCCAGGCCGAGGGCATCAAACCAGTCTAGCCCTAGGAGGCTTGGCCGCTGACCTTCGACCACCACCAACCGGAGCAGGCCCGAAAAATCCTTGAAGGCGATCCGGAACCGGCCAACGCCTACCACGGGAATGTCGTTTCCCTGGTAGTCTCTCAGGTGTACGCGGTGAGAGTCGAGTTGCCTTTTGGACACTCTGGGTACCAGTCTTTTGATGGTGCTCCATGACACGATGGACAGGGCAGACCCGGTGTCGATCTCCATGTCACATGGAGCTCCTTCAATGAGCACCGTGACGTTCAGCTTGCGTCGCGTAGGCGAGTCGGTTTGGCCAATCGTGGTTCCAGACGGGCAGCGGCAGTTGGTGAGAGCGAAACAACTTTCCTTGGCAGACTGGAGTGAAGACTTGGACTTGCGAGTCGATGACGGGGGGGTGTCAGACGGAGCCGATCGGCAGACCTTAGCGATGTGGCCCCTTCTGGAACACTTCCTACAGATGGCGTCTCTGAATCGACACTTGGCACGGGAATGGTTGCCTCCGCAGCCAGCACATTCCGGTTGGCCCTTGGACTTCTGTTGGAACTTCCTGCGCTCCCGCTTTGTCTGGTGCACGTCATCGTCTTCACTGGAGGATGCCTCCTCACTGCTGGCCTCTTCATGATGCACCTGAACTGGCTCCCTAGCAAGACGCGGGCTGCTGGACTTGCGGATCTCCTGGGCGGAGCGTTCAGCAGCTTCTGAGGCCACAGCCTCCTCAATGGCTTTCTGTAGCGTGAGGTCTGGCTTGGCTAGGAGGCGCCGTTGCAGATGGATGTCCCGGACCCCGCAGACGATTCGATCCATCAGGGCATCGTCTAAGTCTCGGAACTCACAGTGCATTGCAGCCTGTCGCAGGGCGGTGGTGTAGTTGTTGATTGACTCCCCCTCTGCCTGGTTCCGGTGGTAGAACGCATGGCGGGCAGCAATCTTGGACGGCTTTGGTGCGTAGTGGTTGCTGAGCTTCTCTTGGATCGTGTCCCATGGTGTTGCCTGGACTGCTTCAGGCGCAACCAACGCTCGGGCCGTCTCAAACACTTCAGGCCCACAGAGGCTGAGGAATAGGCCCCGCTTCCGATCCTTTGATACTGCTGTCAGCTCGTTGGCTTGGAGGTAGCAGTCGAACCGAGCGAGGTAGGAGTCCCATGATTCAGAGGCTGGCGCAAACGGCGGTAGAGGCACAAGTGAAGCCATGATTCCGATGCCGGCGTGAAGGGCGATGGATGGAACACAGTGCTCTAGCCAGAACAGTCAGCTCTGAACTGGTTCTGCCCAGTGATTTCGCTCAGTGATTTCGCTCTGTGATTCAGCTCAGTGATTCAGCTCAGTTCAGAGGCTGGCCGCATCTGGCTGTGCTCTGATGTCCATCCATCCCATCCTCGTCGCCAGTGTTAAGTCGTGGGTTGACATAGCAGCCGGCACAGCGATTTCTTCAAGTAGCTCTTTATTATGGTAAGCTGGAATAGAACTGAACTACGAACAGCTCAGCCGGCCTGTATTTATAGGCAGCCGGCTGTCAACATTGTAACCACAACCGCCCAGAGTTCCCGCCTAAAATAACTGCCGCGGACCTGAGTGAAAACTATCTACAGACCTGAGTGAAAACTATATACAGTATCCCCCTGTTGGCCCAGGGTGAAACTACACTACATAACATCACCCATAGGATTGGGGCTGTCTTTGGTGTGGAATGGTCACTTCCATTCAACTCCTCTTCACAGCCATGTTAATGGAGACATCACCCTTGCTACTATGTTGCAGAAACAGCACACACCCCAATCTCTGATAAAGAGCCATACTACATAGTTTCACATTTGCCCTGCTTCATGTCTTGACAGATATCTGAAAAAGAAACTGTTCATTTCCGCAACAGCAGTCAGATTTACAGGGTGATCATCGGCATGTTGCGAAGCCCACCGTGTTCAGTGGGACCTACTCCCTAGTAAACACAGTGCACAACCATATCAAGTCCCACTGAAGTCAATGTCTTTGGCATCAGTGAGTAAGTTTAGGACTACAGCCTTCAAAGACCAACTTAGTTAACATCAATAACTCCAATGATACCACAAAACTGTGGGGCTGGAGCCAATTGATGGATAGTTAATTTATTCCAGGCTCCCACAGCAGCCAATAGGAGTCAGTGTAACTATATGAGACTTCATAGGCCACTCTGTTCAATCTGATATCCAAATGCAACTTATAGCACTTGGGGAAGGTTTTGCGGTTTAGCCGCAGAGTCTTAACGCAAAAGGGTTGTGACTCACCCATAAATTCAGCCTGTCAGCCTTGACTGACATAATATCCATGTTATTATTCTTAAACTACATTAACTGAATCCAGAGAGAGTTTTAAAGGAGCCATTAACGAGACGGTTCCAGGAACAACGTTGAGTATGCGTGTATAGAAAGACGTATCAGGTGCAGTGCACTGCAGTGGGATTTGTTTAAGAATAAAAAAGTTGAACATGATGTGCTAACAATGGAATGTCAACCTGCCTTTTCATTGCAAGGCTTAAGTTGATGATTGTGAAATAACCTTTAGAGTTATCACATTGCTTATTGTAATACTGCGTGCCTGAGGGCTGGGAGTTCAATATCAGGTAAAATTGAGGTCATACCCTTTGGTCTCTACCAAGCACTGTGATGAATAAAATCACAGCAATCACTGCTATCCTCAGTTATTGTTACCAACAGCAGTTATTTTCTATCTTGGGACTGTAGCATAATGGTAGAGTGAACTCTAGCATCTCCAGGTTTAGCAAATGATGATGGGAAAGAGCTGTAAAACCCTGGACTTTCTGTGATGTCTACTTTAGGCTTTTGTCAAGGTGGGCTTTGTGCTGCATTTTGGATCTTTTATTATTAATGGAATTGGCTGTGCCTTCTCCCTGCTTCCATTGATTTAAAAATGGGACACTATCAGGAGAACTTCTCCAGTGGATTGTGTCCAATATAAAAAGCTATTCACTGTGGCTTATGCCCAAAGGCAGGTGTTAACAGGAGCTTGGAAGAGAGATGGATACGTCATTCTCAAGGGCCAGGCAGGTTTCCATAGGGGAGGGAGGGGGAGAATATCAGTTGAACAAAGCACTTAAAAAGCACTTATCAAGGGTCAAGCTAACCTCAA
Source organism: Podarcis liolepis (assembly GCF_965112155.1). NCBI lineage: Eukaryota > Metazoa > Chordata > Lepidosauria > Squamata > Lacertidae > Podarcis > Podarcis liolepis. The sequence goes on from NC_139556.1 coordinate 6,911,752, forward strand.
AGATATTTGGTAGAAAAGTCACTGATCCCAAAGGTGAGATCTAAGGAAAAGAAATGCATACCATGATGGCTTTTACTGGACTACCATCAACAAGAACCTGAAAGTTGCCTCCAGAAAGAAAGAAAAATTCAGTCCAACGCCAACTTGTTCTTGTGCTACAGCTTAAGCCCGTCTTAACTACATACTGAATGCAAATGTTAAGAGGAAATCTCAGCTTGGGGAAAGGCTCATTAGTTTCAGAAACAGAGAAGATGCTCAAGCAGTAACTTCAGGACAAATGCAAGAACAGAATCACCGACATCTGAAATAGAGAGAAAGCAGTGTATCAGACTGTTTCCAGTCCAGGTAAAAGATGGGCTCTGCAGCATTTTCCATCTTGCTGGAATCAATCACAGGTCAGTTCTGTCTGCTCCATCCCTTTGCATGCCGTGTTTTCTTTGCATTTTGTGGACATTTTCACTTCCTAATGCCTTCATTAGCAAATTATACCCAGTCACCCTAATGCATAACCTTTGAGCAGAGGCATAGCTATTTCATTCAGTACCCGGAGTGGTGGGGGTGGGGTGACCCACCCACGGGGCAGAGCAACCTGCCCACAAGGCCGCTGCCCCGATCCTCGCATGGGCAGTGCCACCGCCATGATCTGCAATGGGGCCGCCGCTCGCTGTAGGCTTCGGAGTCACGGGCGGGCTGGGGGTGGAATGTCACCCCGTCAGGATGGCACCCGGAGCACACCACACCTGTCTTGCTCTGCCTCTGCTTTGCAGAGAGCAGGAGAGGTAGAATGCAACCTTGCTGCCCCTCCTTGATCACTCTGCCTCAGGGGCAGCATCTCATGCAGGCTGATCCCTATTGTACATCCACCCAGCCAATGTCCCCAAAAATCAGGCTTAGAAGAGGCTGAGCGCAGAGCCAAGCATGACATGGCTTCAGTGGCCAGCTCCCTCTCCTCCTCCTGCTGCTGTGGAGGTTGGAAGCAGCCCCCCGTTGGTGGCAGAGAGGAGGAGGAGGAGGAGGCACCAGCCACTGAAGCTGCACTGCCACCGTGTTCAGCTCCGGTCAGCCCCCACGATCACCCTTGCAAGCTGGCACCTCTACTCTGCAGCTTTCGATACCATCCTCCTGGATTGGGAACTGAGGAGGTGTGTCACAGTGGTTCTGGTTCTACCTAGAATCATAGAATCATAGAGTTGGAAGAGACCACAAGGGCCATCGAGTCCAACCCCCTGCCAAGCAGGAAACACCATCAGAGCACTCCTGACATATGGTTGTCAAGCCTCTGCTTAAAGACCTCCAAAGAAGGAGACTCCACCACACTCCTTGGCAGCAAATTTCACTGTCAAACAGCTCTTACTGTCAGGAAGTTCTTCCTAATGTTTAGGTGGAATCTTCTTTCTTGTAGTTTGGATCCATTGCTCCGTGTCCGCTTCTCTGGAGCAGCAGAAAACAACCTTTCTCCCTCCTCTATGTGACATCCTTTTATATATTTGAACATGGCTATCATATCACCCCTTAACCTCCTCTTCTCCAGGCTAAACATGCCCAGCTCCCTTAGCCGTTCCTCATAAGGCATCGTTTCCTGGCCTTTGACCATTGGTACCTATGGGACCCAATTGAGAGAGGGTGCTTTATTGGTGCCGGGCAGTTATGCTATGGACTGAAACTGGGCAATTTTATCTTGAGTGTTATTTAATGCCTATATGAAGTTGCTGCGACTGCTCCTTATGAGTTTGGGGGCAAGTCACCACCAATATGCCAATGACGCTCAGCTCTGTTTCACCATAACATCAGGAGCCTTGGACTGGTGCCTGGATGCAGTGGTGAGTTGGAGGAAGGAAAATGAGCTGAGCTTGGATCTTTACAAGACAGGTGCTGTGGACGAGTGGTTCCTGTGTTCAAAAAATCGAGTAATTGCTTGCTCTGGGCAGGGTTGCCCTCTCCGTGAAGAAGCAGGTTCATTATATGGGATGTTTCTGGGTCAACTTTTGTCCCTTGGGGGGCTAGAAGCGCCTTTTGCCACCCACCCTTGGGGTGGCAGCTGCTACCATTTCTTAACTGGGAGACCTCAATTGTTCACGCACTGGTGACTTCAAGACTGAATTACTGCGTTGCACCCTGTGAGGAGCTTCCCTTGAGCTTGACCCAGAAACTGTTGTTAGTGTAACATAGTGCTGCAACATGGCTCCTGGCAGGAGTGACATCTGTCAGCATGCAGCATGCTCAGAGATGTGGAGTGGCTGTCAATTCGTTACTGTGCCAAGTTCAAGGAAGTAAAAAAAGGTAAAGGTAAAGGACCCCTGACAGTTAAGTCCAGTCATGGATGACTCTGGAGTTGTGGTGCTCATCTTGCTTTACGGGCCAAGGGAGCCGGCATTTGTCTGCAGACAGTTTTTCTGGGTCATGCGGCCAGCATGAGTTAGCCACTTATGGCGCAACGGAACACTGAAAGCAGAACAGCGCATGGAAACACTGTTTCCCTTCCCGCCGGAGCGGTACCTATTTATCTACTTGCACTTGGGGGGGTGCTTTTGAACTGCTAGGTTGGCAGGAGCTGGGACCGAGCAACAAAAGCTTACCCCGTCACGGGGATTCAAACCACCGACATTCTGATCAGTAAGCCCAAGAGGCTCAGTGATTTAGACCACAGCGCCACCCGCGTCCCCCAAGGTACTACTATTAGTATATAAAGTCCTTAGTGGCTTAGATATCTAGATGTTTTAATCCTTTTTTTGCTGTTAATTTTAATTATCTTGAAATGTTTTTAATTGTTTTTAAATGATATCGTTGATAATTGTAATACTTCTTCTAAACCACGTAGAGGTTTCACTACCATCAAATGGTAAATAAATTTTATTAGATATACACTTTTAAATTCATCCGCCAGTAAGATGTGCATTTTATATGCATCTCTTATGTTAAGCACATATTTTTGTGCAAACATTTCGTGCACTGAAATTTCAGAGCAAAATTCCTAAAAGTGAACATTCCACCTGGGATGTGTTCTGATCTTCGAGCAAGTTTGGGAGTACCAAACTGGGCCAGTCTGCTGTGAGAGGCAAACCAAATCAGTGGCGTAGCGTGGGGGGTGCCAGGGGTGCCGGCCGCACCGGGCGCAACATTGGGGGGGGGCGCGTTTGGCCGGCCCTTCGCAAGACAAAAGTCCATAGGGAAATCTCCGGGACAGTGGGGAAGCGCAGCGCATCTTCCCCACTGTCCTCGGACCTCCTCCGAAGCCTGGTGGTGGGGCGGAGAGACCTCCTCCTGCCGCCAGGCTTCGGAAGGATGCTACGAAGCCTGGTGGTGGGGCGGAGAGACCTTCTCCCCGCACCAGCCTTCGGATGGCTGTCCTGAAGACTTGTGGTGGGAGCAGTGGCGTAGCGTGGGGGGTGCAGGGGGCCCTGCCGCACCTGGCGCAACATCTGGGGGGCGCGCGGAAGAGACTCGAGTGCTAAAATCCACGGGTTAGGGGGCACAAATTACTTGCCTTGCCCCGGGTGCTGAGAACCCATGCTACGCCACTGAACCAAATGAATTCCTCCCCCAAGCCTAGTCCAAAGCTCACAGTTCCCAGCAGACAGGTCTTCTGAAGCTTGCACCAGCTTTTCCAACTCATCTCTTGGACCATAAGCCAAGTTAACACACACTGAAGGATTGATCAAAGCCTTGCTTTGGTCTGCGTCTCCAGTTCCTAAGAGATCATCTTGGACTCGGTTGATAAGAGCTGCGCTTGAAATGCTTAGGGCCCAGAATGTCTGCTTATATCCACAAGAACCTCTTAGCTCTTCTGTATCAGGATAGCCCTCCTTGAGTTGCTTGTGTGCAATTCTACTGTGACAAAGTAGACCACAGAAGGGACAACTCTTATCTCTCTAGCAGGGAGGAAGGGTGGTGGAGTTTGATCATAGCCAGCGAAAGAGAAAGAAATGTGGTTTGGCTAGCAAAAAGGAAGAGGAATATGGGAGGGGAGACGACTGCATAACTGCTCTTGCTTTGGTAAACTGATGCTACATTGAATATTAGCACTTGCTGCCTGGACCTCTGCCTGCGGTACATAAACGATTCTTGCAGGAACACCCAGTTCTCCAGTATTCTCTCCTCGCAAGGGAACTAACCTTGTAAAAAGAACAAAAAACACCTTCCCTTGAAACTTATTCCCCACTTGGGAAGGTGGGGTGAGCGAAACATCCCTGTTCTTACCATGTCATCACCACTGTATACGTCTCTTAGCTCCTAATACTAGGAGGTGCTATTGAGAAAGAAGTGCGTTCAGCTAATAGGAATGCTTTCAGAGACGTTCTGCTTTCTCCAACTAGGTTTTGGATTCGCATTTTTATAGTCAGTTGACGCAATCCAGAAAAAGCTCTCAGGCCTCAGCCCCGTCAGTTCCAGTGGAATGTGTTGCACACACATAACGGACTTTTGCTGGATTTTGCCCAGAGGGTAAGAGGAGAATACATGCAGGAAAAGTGCAGAGCGCGGTACCCATTTCTATGTGCACTCAAACATATTCCCAACTGGGATTAATTCCACACACACACACCCCTACAAAATGTGCCTGGATTTTACAGAAATAGAATTTGCGAGTCAAAATGCTTATGCAGCACTTAGAATTGATTATCTTATGCAGAGCAAGTAATTCAATTTCATCACAGCCTAAAGATATGGGTTTCAATGGGCTTTTGCTGTCGTCATTTCATCAACGCATCACACTCAGTTCTCATTTGTCTAGGCTGATATTGGGGGGAAAGTAGCTTAAGATAACCCAGAGTGGGCTACATGCAAAGAAAAAGAAGGAAGATTGAGCTCTTAGGACCTCTCCCTTTCCCCGTGAATACAGCACTACATTTGCCCTTCTGCATTGATTCTTGCCATACCTGACCCAGAGCAGAACTGAGTTACAAATTGGCTAAAGAAGAACAAAACGCTTAATGGAATACAACCCATGAGGTACTGCAGGATGACTGTGAAGACCTAGTCCAGGAATACTCATGCTTACGTGTAACTGTAGATGCTCCAGAAAAGAACTGTACTTCACCTTGAAAGGTAGGCTGTGTGTCTGCTTTCTGGATGTGCTTATAGTTTTTGGTCCAGATCTGTGCATGTATCACCTTCCCTGGATTGGGGGCGGGAACCATAGAAGCAGAATCCTAGGGGCTGAGTTCCCTTCACACACCCCTAAAATATTTGAGGGGTGCGCCGTCCCCAAACTTGATGGGTATTGCCATTCAAATGGTGGGTGCATGCCACATCATGTGATCCATTAGGCAGGGTGGGGCCTACTCTCCCCCCAAAAAAATAATAATAATATTATATTCAAGTTGGCAGTCCTGGGTGGAACTGTTCATTGATCAAGCACTGAAGGAAAAACCTGTATTGATTGCATTAGGAGTTGTGTTACCATCTCAGTTTGCAATGATTTTAGTATGTGGCGAAGAACCCTAAGGACTACGTAGTGTAAGAATAATTATCCTAGGCATTTTATCTGTAGCAGGAACCCCCCACCCCAATCATTCAGTTTGTACAAACTTCACACACTCACACTCACACACTACATATGCCACACTTCTGTTATAAATTCATAGAAAAATCAACCATACATCGGATTTGCACTGTTCCATTTTTGTTTTACTCCATATGACAAGGACTATCAAAGGGGGGTGGCTTGGTTCTGGTCAGCCATAATCCCTTCACCATCCCAGCACATCCACAGGAGCCCTGCCCAGTTGCTATGCCAACCCTGATCGTCCTAGACAGAAGACCATCAAGATCACAAAGAACTTGCATATGGGAGTGGATTCAGCATGGACTGAAACAAAGGACAATGATCAGATCTTCCCTCTGGGGGCAGGAAACTGCCAAATCCCCTTTGTCTCCTGGAAGTGACTCATGGGGAGGGGGAAAGGAGGAACCAGCCAGGTGACAGGACACTCAGGTTACCACCACAACTCTTCCCTCAACCCCTCCTTTCTGTAATGTATGCATGATGTCAACCCCTTCTGTAATGTATGCATGATGTCAACCCCTCCTTTCTGTAATGTATGCATGATGTTTCTGGGGGTGGGCTTGACCTAGAGGATGGGAATTTCAAAAGTTTTTATAAGGTCTTGCACACCATCTTTCTGGGTCTTTCCTCTCTCTTGCAAGTGAGGGGAACACCCTGTTGCAACAGTTCAATAAAGGCCAAGCCTACAGGCTGCTGTTTTGCTCCAAGTTATCCTGGTTGGTGTCTTTGTTTTTGTCCAAGGGAGCCCTCGGATTTTTCCGGTAACATATCAAACATACATGCAATTGAGAAGGGTTTGCACTTAAACATGCAATTAAGATGGCTGCCTTGCAGTATCAGTGCCAATATAAAGAGTTAGAAATGAGCTAACAGCAACTCAACATGGCTCCTGAACTTCAGGTGACAGCTGGCAGGACCAACTGCCCCTTGTCTCTGACTACCAAGGATCAGTCTGCATTGGTTCTTGGGAACGGATCACTACTGTTCAAGGGTAGCCTCTCCATGAGGGATGGGCAAATATGTCAACTTCAGGGTCTCTCTGTTCCTCAGTTTCCCCATCTTAGGTGGAATTCTCCACATTTCTACACCAGTTTGTGATTAAACAAACATATCAGTATTTTAGAGCCATTTCTCCATAAACATTTTTGCAAGCGATTTTCCTTAATAATATTCTCTCCTTTTTGGTATGTTACTACCATCAATGTATGCATTCTTCTTCATCCACCCAAGGTGTTCTGGTCTTCACTCTCCCTGCCTGCCCAATCTATAGCTACCAGCTGTACCAACAAGAACATAGCCAATTGGCCAAAATTAACAGTCTTTAAATTATTTCACCTGATCTCAAGAATTAATTTCAGATTTCACTCCTCAGAATGTGTAGAGTGTTATATTTCTTTCCTTTCATGGGTCTGAGCTTGAAAATATATGACAATTGCTATTTACAAAATACTTTTGAAAGACAATGTGTGGTTATTATAGCTGCTTTGTGCAAGTTGCTCAAAAACTTTCAGAGCCTGATTGCTTTGCAATGTTGTTTCTGCTCACCTGAAAGTTCTCTAAATTGCACCACCCATTCCAGGTGGCCACCAAGGCAAAAAAGGACAAGTAAGCAAATTTCAAATGTTGCAGCTTCACTGTCTTATTGAATTTGGTGATTATAACATTTCAGCCAGTCTTAAATAACAGGTTTTTTAAAAAAAAATATAACAAAAAATAATGCGTAGTAAAAACAACAACAATTATCTCAAATTGCTCGTCTCTCCTGCCCCCAAAATCAAATTATCCTGTTTTTGCAATCAGTTCCACAACCTCTAATTAAAACTTTTAAACCTTGATCATGAAAAAGAGTTCATAAGAAGACAAATCACAAAACACTATATGGAGCTCAAATGTCTCATATTAAAAATCCAACTATCTTTCAAATGGATGAACGTTATTAATATTAATCAAATATTAATCATTTGTTAATAATAATAATAATAATAATAATAATAATAATAATAATAATAATAATAATAATTTATTATATATACCCCACCCATCTGGCTGGGTTTCCCCAGCCACTCTGGGTGCCTTCCAACAAAATATTAAAATACATTAGTTGTTAAACATTAAAAGCTTCCCTAAACATGGCTGCCTTCATATGTCTTCTAAAAGTCATATAGTTGTCTATTTCCTTGACATCTGATGGGAGGGCATTCCACTGGGTGAGCGCCACTACCGAGAAGGCCCTCTGCCTGGTTCCCTGTAACCTCACTTCTCGCAGTGAGGGAACTGCCAGAAGGCCCTCAGAGCTGGACCTCAGTGTCCGGGCAGAAAGATGGGGGTGAAGACGCTCCTTCAGGACGGAACCACCATAAAATACACCACAGCAGAACACACAACCATTGCTCCCATCCAAGCAAAACCTTTGACTGAATCTAGAGGCAAAAAAAAAGCTTCAAAAACTTCAAAGCTTATCCAAGCGAAACATGGTGAAGAAGGTGTGATCTACAGAATGTGCTTTATTCAGAAGTTATGCTTCTATAAGCCAACAATGCACTTTGATTTCCAAATAGCCACCTGAGATGATGGACAAAAAAACAAGCCGAACTGGCTTGGAAGGGTGTATACCTTATTCACGAATGCCAAATGGAGGGCTGTCCATCCCAAAGCTTGCAAACTTTGACATGCCGTGTAAACTGGCATACAGAACGTTTACAAAAAAACCCATTATGACATGTTTTGAAAAACTCCAAACTTCAAGAAACCCCTTCCACATCAATTTACGGCCCCACATCTGGTGGAGCTCACCCAATAACACATCCAAACATGGCATCTAGAACGGCTTCCCACACATCTGGAATCATCTTCCCTGCAACTGCACCCCTCCCCTCTTGTTTTTGGTTTGTGATTGTGTACGAGGGTGGGGGGGAACTATGTTGGGAGATGGAGCCTCCATAAGGCTGTATTTCCAGTGGAGCTGTGTAACTTTACAAATTGTGCCCAGAAAATCCAAATAAAGAACATCTTGCCTTTGTGTCATACTTGTATTTCAGCTCATTAAACTTATCTTCAAATGTCCTGTGGCTCTTCTGCAGCTTTCTTGGGTTCTGTTTATTATAGTCTGAGGTAAATATGGATGGTTATATATTAAAATTCCTTACTACTTTGTTGGATTGTCTGTGGCTGTTAATTAATTCAATAGCAGAACACAAATGTTTGATTTCATCTGGCGGGTTTTACAAGCTCCCGTCATTATTAACTCCGGTCTATTTCTGGTTGCTACATGTTGCAGAAAAGCAATTACAATGGTTAAGAGAAGGCCACGGCAGCAAAAGGTTCGAGAGGTTGTAGCTCTAAATATAGGCGGGAAACATTAATTGGGGACACAGCAGAGGTTCATGAAATCAAAAACAGTGGGTCAGATACACTACACGAACTAAAGGTTCCTCAGAGAGGTTGGCTGGCAGAAAATTCATCGCTGACAAATGAAAGCATGTTAGATCAGAGGAGCCAACTCCTAGGGGCCAAGATACCTTTGCGCCCCCATAAAATATTTGAGGTGGCTGCCCTCCACCCAAAGTTGATGGGCATTGCCATTCAAAAAGTGTGCGTGTGCCACAACATATGATCAATTATGCCAGGCGGGGCTTACCTGTTTCCCTCCCCCTCCATATTTTATTCAAGTTGGTACCCCTGTTTTGGATAAATGTTTTGAAAAGCCAGTAACTTTCATTAATATCTGGGTAAGAATTTGAATCCATGTTATTGTTTAAGGATGCCTCAGTCACAATTGGGACGCGGGTGGTGCTGTGGGTTAAACCACAGAGCCTAGGACTTGCTGATCAGAAGGTTGGCGGTTCGAATCCCCGCAACAGGGTGAGCTCCCGTTGCTCGGTCCCTGCTCCTGCCAACCTAGCAGTTCTAAAGCATGTCAAAGTGCAAGTAGATAAATAGGTACCACTCCGGTGGGAAGGTAAACGGCGTTTCCGTTCGCTGCTCTGGTTCACCAGAAGCGGCTTAGTCATGCTGGCCACATGACCCGGAAGCTGTACGCTGGCTCCCTCGGCCAATAAAGCGAGATGAGCGCCGCAACCCCAGAGTCGGTCATGACTGGACCTAACGGTCAGGAGTCCCTTTACCTTTTTACAGTCACAATTATCTGACACCAGCCTACAAAATGTTCACTGGAACTGAGTAGCCCATTTAAGGTGTAATCCAAACCGCCTTGGGATAGGGCTAAGGTGTCCCTCTGCCCAGCCTTGAATGCCTGCACTGGCCACCATGTGGGGCTCCCCCTTCCAGCTCCTGATTGGGTTGCTCAAAGTACCACGGGCAGGATCCTTTCTGATGGCAACCAGCAAACTTGAGAGCAGTACATGTGAAAAGGATCTAGGAGTCTTGGTTGACCACAAGCTTGGTTGACCACAACAGTGTGACGCGGCAGCTAAAAAAGCCAATGCAATTCTGGGCTGTATCAATAGGAGTATAGCATCTAGATCAAGGAAAGTAATAGTGCCACTGTATTCTGCTCTGGTCAGACCTCACCTGGAGTGCTGTGTCCAGTTCTGGGCACCACAATTCAAGAAGGACACTGACAAACTGGAACGTGTCCAGAGGAGGGCAACCAAAATGGTCAAAGGCCTGGAAACGATGCGGAACGGCTAAGGGAGGAACGGCTAAGGGAGCTGGGCATGTTTAGCCTGGAGAAGAGGAGGTTAAGGGGTGATATGATAGCCATGTTCAAATATATAAAAGGATGTCATATAGAGGAGGGAGAAAGGTTGTTTTCTGCTGCTCCAGAGAAGCGGACACGGAGCAATGGATCCAAACTACAAGAAAGAAGATTCCACCTAAACATTAGGAAGAACTTCCTGACAGTAAGAGCTGTTCGACAGTGGAATTTGCTGCCAAGGAGTGTGGTGGAGTCTCCTACTTTGGAGGTCTTTAAGCAGAGGCTTGGCAACTATATGTCAGGAGTGCTCTGATGGTGTTTCCTGCTTGGCAGGGGGTTGGACTCGATGGCCCTTGTGGTCTCTTCCAACTCTATGATTCTATGATTCTATAAACCCCCTGAAATGAAGCATCCCAGTGTCAGAGAGGGGCTGAGCCAGCCCAGGATACATGGGACACTGAGCTGGTGATGAGGTTGGGCCAGATCTGTATCCAAATCTATGCTAGTACCAGGCTTGCACAGCAATTTTCCTGTCCCCTGCCCCACCTCTGGCTCTGGCCGGCATGTGTGGCAGGCTTGAGGATATGGCATCTTCTACTAAGCCCTGCCAGCCAGCAGCCAAGTTTAGGAGAGTAGCCATCGTCATTTAAATGCTGCAGTTACAATTGTGTGGAGTGGAACCACCCCTGCCACCCCTCCACCTCCTGTTGCGCCCCCTTCAGTCTTGCCACCTGCTGTCCATGATGGAGGAAGTCTGAAGAGCAGAGCTCGGCCACCTTCAGACCTTTTCTCCAAGGTCTGAACAGCAGTGGATGGACCCAGGGATGGAGTGGCCAAGCAAGGGACTGCGCTATAGTATTTGTTTACTTGAATATCAACCCTATATTAGGTAGCAATATATTAGGTAGGTGGTAAATAGCTTTGAATTTGTGGAGGGATAAAAAGATTATCGGTCCAATGTAACCTTCCAAACCACAAGCAACCATCTTTGTTTCAGAACACTTTGCTCTTCACTGCTCCAAGAAATACGGAGCAAAACAGTCCAGGGCCACCTCTCCACTCTTGTCTTCATCCATTAGTAATAATAAGAAAGCCAGAAAAAAACAAAACTGAATGGATCTATTAGAGGTTCAGGAACTCCTCAATGAGTACTAACTCCCAATTATCTGTATTTTTGTTGGCAAAATGGTGATTTTCTCACAAAAGACCTTCTGATGTCAAAGCACGGCAGCTACAATATCAAAATTCCTCCAAAAAAACAAAACACAAAACTTCTTATCTCCACTGCCACAGTGGCTTCTGAACAGATGATACCCTTGGTAGATGTTACATTCCCACAGGAGCACAAATCTCCCCGTAGGTCAAACAAAAAACGCATCGTCTCAGGCCAATAGAAATAACATTTCTTGCATTATTGGATTGATTTGGCACAGTAGTTTTTGCAAACTTTGCCTGTTGAGATATGGTCCATTATGCTAGTTGCATGTTTTTACATCCTCTCATGCTCTTAATCAGTGGAAAGTGAACCGTATAAAAACCAATTTGAAGGACTTTCGACCTGGAAATGAATGTTACTGTCCCTTGAGCACAGCTAATTAATTTCTCGTCTCTCTCATGAACATCAAGGAAAATGTTAACGAGGCAAGGCAACTGAAAATCAATGTGTTATCAAGAGAAAAGGAGATAAAAGAAACAGGAAGCTGGCAGCTGGGGGGAGTGCAGTTGTGCATGATAGTTTTTCATTTAAAACAAGAGAAGCTAGCCTTTTTCAGACCAAAAGGCACAAGAAAGAGACTGGCCACAATGGTCAAGGCACACACATAGAGGCCACTCCCGACACATTCAGGCAGACACACGTTGCTCTTCTCCTAAGTCAGTGCCGCAAGGGACTATTATTTGCAACTTTCACAAACATAGGCACACAGATCTGTGTCTATTTCAAGAGAGCAACAGATATGTACCGTATTTTTCGCCCTATAGGACGCACATTTCCCCCTCCAAAAATGAAGGGGAAATCTGGGTGCGTCCTATGGGGCAAATGCAGGCTTTCGCTGAAGCTTGGAGAGCGCCCATCGCGCCGGGCAGACATCCGCAGCGTGGGGAGCCCTGCAGGAGTTCCCCGCAGGGCTCCCCACGCTGCGTATAGCAGCCTGCCGCCCGGCGAGCAGGGCCCCCTGAAGCAGAGTGCCCCGCGCGCCGGACAGACATCCGCAGCGTGGGGAGCCCTGCAGGAGTTCCCCGCAGGGCTCCCCACGCTGTGGATAGCAGCCTGCCGCCTGGCGCGAGGGGCGCCTTGAAGCAGAGCGCCCCTCGCGCCCGGCAGACATCAGCCAGCCCCACAAGCTCGGGGGACAGCAGGGAGGCGTAGCGCCGCCATCCTGCTGTTCCTTGACCCGGTTCAGTTTCCCCGACCTGGTTTTGGGGGGGAAATAAAGGGGGGGAATTTCCTTTATTTCCCCCCCAAAAAACTAGGTGTGTCCTATGGGACGGAGCGTCCTATGGGACGAAAAATACGGTAGCTTGCAGAATATTTCAGAACGGACTTCTCAAAAAGGAAACCAAATCTATGAGCTATGCATGTCCGGAGATGCCTTTGCTATTAAAACAGAAGGTGAATGTTAACTCCACACGGGGGAAGAGATGGTTCTGCAGGAGACCAACTAAGTCCTGAGGAAAGCAGAGAAACCTAAATCTGTACATACAACCTTTTGAGGGCCACAGTTAACCGGCTCAGGCTACTACATTACAGGCTCCCTCAACCTGCCCCTTCCATCAGTGGGTCTCAGCTCCATTTTCGGGATGCATCAGTACCAATGTCAACTGCAGCTGATACCAAACTTTTAAACTTGAAGCCTAGGGATGGATGCATAAGCATATTTCCATTCCATGCCAGTCTTCCTTGCATTCAAGCAGAGGTTCATTCCATCAGGATGGAATGGCTTTGGTAGATCTCCACACCACCCAGGCATGAACAATCCATGTTTAATTTATATACCATACTCTTCCGTGTATAAGATGACCTTTTTTAATTACAAAATTATGCTAAGAATTGGGGGTCGTCTTATACACAGATAGTGCATAGGAGGGACATGTGATTGGGTACTTTGTGGGCGATCGGCAGCTTCTGCCGGTGGGTGGACAGACGATAGTTGGCTTTTGCGTCGCGTGCGTTTTTCAACAATTCCCCCTAAAAAGACCCCAACAACTGTGGGCCGCCAACCCCCCAAAAGCTCAACAATTCAGGGCAATCTCCCCCCATGTTCTTAATTTCCCACCCCCCAAAATAGGGGGTGTCTTATATACAGGGGCGTGTTATACACGGGAAAATACGGTACATTTTATGAGCTTTTTACACGGAGAAAAATGCAAGCTGCCTCTACTCCCTTACTGGGTGTTGGAGTGGGAACAATTTAGCCCCTTTCCAAGTGCCCATGAAGATTCACTGAGCTAAACACAAGCTGCACTGGCCATGTTCAGTGGTGTATCAGGGGCTCCATAAATAAACACATGTTTCTGCTGGTTGCCTGCAAACAACAAGAAGCAAAACTTGAAATGGCTCTCCAAGCAGAGAACACCCCCACTTGAGTTGTTCAGACCTGATTTAGTGGAATTGCACTGAAATTAGACAGGGATATAATTCCTGGTATTTACTCTACGGAATGAGAGGATGAAAATGAAATAACCTCTCATCTACTAAGTTCATTCCATTTATTTATAAACACCCAAGTTATAAAAGAGCAATATTTTAATATGCCGCACACCCTAATTTATAGGTACATCTGTGTTTCCTTTGATTGTGGTCCAAATCCCTCAAATTATAACTTTTATTGTTTCCCTTCTAGCTTGGCAGCAATTTAGGGAAATTTGCTCATTTCTTCCACACCTCTGAGGTGAACATGGATCCAAACATGCCCTTATCTCTTTAGCAGAAGTTCCAGTTATCTGGTTTCTGTGAAATCTGGCTCTCCGTTAACACTGCGATGATGGAGATGAATGCCTGACAGAGTCACAAGAGGGAATTTTCAGAAACAGGGTATCAGAATTTTTAAAAAGAATATGCTGGAACTTTTAAAAAAGTTAAATAAGCACAGGAAAAAAAGGTTGAGCCACAAGACCCAGCGTCAGTGCTAAGGTGTAACTGAACTGTTGGCACACAGCCCTTGAATTACTTTACTGAACCTTTCTCCCTGCCTCTACCTTATTGAGTACACTAAGATGACATTGCTGGGAGTTACTCTGTGTATCTGTGTAGGGTTGATGGTGATACTTCAAGCATTAACCATTTTAAATCCTCTTTTATGATGGTCTGGCAAGGGTTTACAGTTTCTGCATCCTCCTTCTGCTGAAGTTTTTGCCTGCTACAGTGGTGCCCCGCAAGACGAATGCCTTGCAAGACGGAAAACTCACTAGACGAAAGAGTTTTCCGTTTTGGAGGTGCTTCGCAAAACGAATTTCCTATGGGCTTGCTTCGCAAGACGACAATGTCTTGCGAGTTCCTGCTGATTTTTTTTCCTTCCCCCCTTTTTCTAAGCCACTAAGCCGCTTATCAGCTGATCCAATCAGCAGATAAGCCGCTAAAAGCCGCTAATCCACTAATCCGTCAATGGGCTTGCTTCGCAAGACGAAAAAAACACTAGACGAAGAGAATCACAGAAAGGATTCTTTTCGTCTTGCGAGGCACCACTGTATTTCTTTTTTCTGTTTTATTTCTCCTCAAATAGCCTAGACAATCAGGGATCAGGCACTAGGCAGGATGATGTCTGAGCCTATAAGGTTTAACTATGTTCTGACATCAAGAGGGGCAAGTGTAGCCCATTGGAGTGATGGCAGTGATTCTTGATTGGTCCACATGGGTGATGCTAGCCAGTTAAGGACAACTATCAGGATTAAACAGTTTCTCGGTCCTTAGCAATAACTCCACAAATTGCTGATGTGATGGCCCTCCTGGGAAACCGGTTAAGAAAACAAGTCCCAATTTCATTTTAGCGCTACTCCAGACTGTGGGATGTAATCCATTGGAGCAGTCAAATACAACATTCCTTGTTTCCCTAGAGTGGACACAGGCAGGGGGATGTTACTCCAGCCACTATAACTTCCTGTGCCACTGGTCTGAAGTGTCCTCCCCCTACATGTGACCAGGCAGATGGGCATGACCCTGGCTGACTCTAAAAAAGAGCCGAGTCACGCAGCCATCTCTCTCTTGATGCCATTTTCTTCTCTTGATGCTCTTCTCTTAATGTATTTTGCTGTCTGCTAGCTCTCAGCAAGACAGGGGCGCGAGTGGCGCTGTGGTCTAAACCACAGAGCCTAGGACTTGCCAATCAGAAGGTCGGCGGTTCGAATCCCAGCGACGGGGTGAGCTCCCATTGCTCGGTCCCTGCTCCTGGCAACCTGGCAGTTCGAAAGCACGTCAAAGTGCGAGTAGATAAATAGGTACCACTCCAGCGGGAAGGTAAATGGTGTTTCCATGCACTGCTTTGGTTTGCCAGAAGTGGTTTAGTCATGCTGGCCACATGACCTGGAAGCTGTACGCCGGCTCCCTCGGCCAATAAAGCGAGATGAGCGCTGCAACCCCAGAGTCGGTCATGACTGGACCTAATGGTCAGGGGTCCCTTTACCTCTAGCTCTCAGCCAGCAGCACATGGGCTCAATCCCCATATGGGATGAATTCACACTTCGTTTTGCCTGCCTTCAGGGATCATACTGTGAACTGAATGTGAGTAAACTTCTTGTTACTTTTAAGGAAAGACTGTTGTGTCTTTATTCTTTTAAGAGGGATCAAAGGGGGCTTAACTAGGAATAATTCAATCTGGGCAAGCCAGACTGGGTTGCTTAACTAAAGAGATTCAAATGAAGCAAACTAGCTTCCTGCTGTATTGAGGGGAATTTGCTCTGCTACATGACTTACTAGCATAAGTGAAGGAAGAAGAATATTGAATCAATATATCCTCTCCTACTATCCTTAACATTCCCTCACAGACTTTAGGCAAGGGGCACTCCAAACTATGGGAAGCATCAGGAAAATTGTCTGGGAAGACCCACAACTGCCTGCTTAGAAGGGAGGAGTGGCTCTAACCACAACCAGGCCCAGATTTTGGCATGAAATGCAAGATTTTGCTCAAACAATACCAGCTTGATTGGCTATGCGGGGATTTTACATTTACATCCTTAAGCAATGCTATCCATTGAACAGCACTGCCTTTCTTAGAACATTTGAAATAATGTTCAGCCATGATCACCATTGATGGATGCAACATTTCTTTTCCCAAAAAATGCAGGATAGCCTTTCCAGGAGTGCAAAGCAACAGTCTTGCAACAGGAACGTATGGCAGAGTTTGAATGGGATTGGGCCAAATGTTGGAGAAAGAAAAGCTAGCATCTGTCAGATTGTATTCACTATGTTCCCTTCTTAATTAAAAAAGAAACACTACAATCTTCTTTGTTCCACAAATGTGCCATTTGTTGTCAAATCAACACTTCATTGTGCTTCTCTTAAAACTGAGAATCTACCCAAATGGAGAATCATGGGCAAAACGCGAATGTCAACACAGATTAAGGATAAAAACAAGCCAACATTGGCAATATTATTGAGTAATGTCTCCAGAGGAATGCACAATATTGAACTCTTGCCCAAATGTTGGCTGGCCTGCTTTTACTTTGGCCCAGCGTTCAAGGGACAATTATTATTGGCGATGGGTAAGAAACATTTATTTAGCAGACCTTTTCATCTTCCAATAAGAGCAATCTTTCACTTCAGATTAGCAAGTACCAACATTCCTCCCCACTGAGAGTGAGCTCTTCAAAGCCCCTGGTGTCATTCTCTCAACAGTTCATCATTTAGTAGGGGTTGAGTATCACTCTCAAACATACACACTTTGTCTCGATTCAGCCTCTTTGATAAAGGCTCATCAACATTCAGAGATGTGCCTGGTGAGACAGAGAGGTTACTGGTTATTGCTTCTCATTGTTACAAAGCCCTATTCACCACCAGTCCAAATTATTGACTCAAGAACTGTTTAAAATTTGCTCAAGGAGAAAGCAAAGATGAAGACAAATAAGTGAACACTAAAACTTGAGAGAAGATTTAGCAAACAGCTTCCAAACCACATAATGGCTTTTTCAGAGCAAATTTCCACACACACCACTCCACCGCCCATTTTAGATGGACATCTCTGAGAGGCAAAAATTACCTTTATCAAGTCAGGAAAAAAAAAATGCCCAACCCAAGAGACTGATCCCCATCAGACTGAACTATCTTGCATGAGATCTTTTTCCTAGCCTTAGACTGAATTCCAGTACACACATACCTGGGAACAAGTCCCATTGAACTCACTGGGGCTTACTTCACAATATGATAAATCAATATGAATAGGAAGACTTCTGTTTAAATGAATATACATGTTGATAAATAAGGCTTTTTAACTCATTTACAAATATGGGGGATTCATTTATGTATGTTTCTCTGGAGGTAAACCCTATTGGCTTCAGTGGGACATACACCCAGGTGAGTGTATACAGTGGTACCTCAGTTTACAAACTTAATCCGTTCTGGAAGTCCATTCTTAAACTGAAAATGTTCTTAAACCGAGGCGCACTTTCCCTAGTGAGGCCTCCCACTGCGGGTGCCCTTCCACCATTTGGATTCCATTCTTAGACTGAGGTAAAGTTCTCAAACCAAGACACTGTTTCCGGTTTTGTGGAGTTTGTAAACCAAATCGTTCTTAAACCAGTCTGTTCTTAAAGTGAGGTACCACTGTATAGGATTTCATTTATTATTACATTTATATCTGACTTTTCCTCAAAGAAGTTTAAGTTGATGCACAATGCACCTGATCGCCCCCCTCCATGGTAACATCTCTAGGTAGGATAGGCTGAGAGACATTGACCAGCCAATGAGATTCCTGGCTGAGTGCAGGCCTGAGATTTGGTCTCCCAGGTCCTACTTCAACAATGTAGCTCAGGGGTAGGCAACCTAATGCCGGGGGCCAGATGCGACCCAATGGCCTTCTCAATCCGGCCTGTGAATGGTACGGGAATCAGCATGTTTTTACACAAGTAGAATGTGTCATTTTATTTAAAATGCATCTCTGGGTTATTTGTGGGGCATAGGAATTCATCCCCCCCAAAAAAAAATAATCTGCCCCCCCCCCACGTAGACTGAGGGACGGTGGACTAGCCCACGGCTCAAAAAGGTTGCTAAAGAATCATGGCAAGAAAAATTGACGGACTATGCAGAACTGGCAAAACTGACATATAAGCTACGGGACAAGGATGTGACTTTAAGGATGAATGGGACTTTAAGAATGTGACTTTAAGGATGAATGGGAACCCTTTACAAAGTATCTGAAGGCGCAACAAAGCGAACTGGACTCCTTGGCAGGTTTTGAATAAACATTCACAAACTTTTTATTGATAATAATCAGCTAAATAGTTTGAGGATCTATACAACTTTGTAACATGCAGAAAACAGTAGTCTCAGAGAAACCAAAGACTGGAACTGAGGGAAGTCGGGGGGTGGGGGTGGGGGTGGGTGGGTTTTGTGTGGGAGGGGGGAGGGAGGAAAAATGGGGGGGGAAAACAAGGATGATATGTTTTTGGATAATATGTCTTGTTTTAATTTTGAATTAAAAAAACTTTTTTTAAAAAAGGTTGCTGACCCCTGCTCTATACCACTCTGGCTTTTACACCACACTTCATATCACTAATGACGCACTCTTACACATGTTTACTCAGAGCTGAGGGCCATAGCTCAGTGGAAGAGAACGCCAAAGATCCCAGGTTCAGGTCAGACTGGGGAAATTCCTGCCTGAAAGCCTAGAGGGCCACTGCCAGCCAGTGTAGACAGGATGGAGTTAGATGGAACAATACATTTACTTGGTCCAAGGCAGCTTCCCTTGTTCCCATTGAGTCTAGTAAGGTTGCACTGGGTTTTTCTAATTTATTTTTTTAATAGCATTCTCCCACTCTGTGTGTCACACACTGGGTCCAGATTGTACGCAAAGGACGGCAGACTGCAGGTGTGCAAATTATGTTAAATTCATACACTTAAAAAAACAAACTGATTCTGCAAGTCAGAAAGCAGACGGGAGAGGGCAAAGCCAGTTTTCTAGTCAAAAGGAGGCTTGGGTTGCAATTTGTTTCCTTTTTTTAGGTGGGGAACATTCAGAGATGTAATCCCCCACCTGTCCTCTGAATAAGGATGATTTGGTTTCTGGCTTTTTCTGCTCCATGTATAAATCAAGCTTCAGATGTGACACATTGGAGAATAAAAGGTCTCTTTGGGGCATTTCTGAAAACATCCTCAATCAAAACAAGGGGGGCACACAGGTGAGCAGTAAAAGATCTTTAGAAACAAAGCATGATATATGCCTTTGTCCCTCACTTCCAGTCAGTTAAACAAATTAGCACTGTGCCAGAACATGTCTCCTCGTCTCTCAGAAGTTTTCCTCCCCTGTGAAAGATGCTTCCATTTTTCTGCCTGAGTCTCAGGGTGCTTTAGAATTTCTTTTTATTTTTGGGTGGGTGATGGGTTTTGAGCTTCCCTTATTGGTACAGTGGTACCTCAAGTTAAGTACTTAATTCATTCCGGAGGTCTGTACTTAACCTAAAACTGTTCTTAACCTGAAGCACCACTTTAGCTAATGGGGTCTCCTGCTGCCGCTGTGCTGCCGAAGCACAATTTCTGTTCTCATCCTGAAGCAAAGTTCTTAACCTGAAGCACTATTTCTGGGTTAGTGGAGTCTGTAACCTGAAGCTTATGTAACCTGAAGCGTATGTAACCTGAGGTACCACTGTCTTTTTTCTGTATATGTGTGCACACATCTCCAGCATCCTGCAGCCTCCCTGGCTGTTCCTGCTGCCTGACCAGCAAAGACCCCATGGGAGGGGTTCCCTCATGTCATCGTCCCTTCAGTTGAAGTGCAGGCAACCCAGGGAGGCTGCAGAGTGCAGGTCACTGGATGAGATGATTTGTGGGATGAACAAAATGACTCTCACAAACACTCCTTGGCCACCTCAAAATGAAGGCAAGCACAATGAAGACCCTCTGCCCCACTCATGAGAATGTCACCATTTTTATATTTTATAACGTTCAAATGCAGTTAGGTGTGTGTGTTTTTCATCAGCTGATGGACAGCGGTCAAAAAACAGAGGAGAATTTTACAAAACTGCACCGAAACAAACCCATCTCTGACTTCTGTCAATCAGTTTCCGGAGTTAAACCTGGGTTTTAGTGTAAAGAAAGAAGGAGAAAAACTTCCCTCTATCAGCTTTCTCCACAACCATGCATAACTTTGTAAATTTGTCATGCTCTCCTTTGACTTGCCTGTTTTCTACATTAAATACCGTATTTTTCGCTCTATAACACGCATCAGACCATAACACGCACATAGTTTTTAGAGGAGGAAAACAAGAAAAAAAATATTCTAAACGAAATAGTGGATATATGATTTTTGTGGTTCATGCTGTGGCCACAGACATGTGATCTGACAGTGAGTTTGGAGTAGCCCAATGCAAAAATCCTGAGGATCCATGTGGATCCATGCTTTGTAACCACGGAGGAGGGAAGGAAGGGGAACCATGGATCCTCTGCTCACGACTGCAGCAGATCCCTCCCCCCGCCGGCATTCGCTCCATAACACGCACAGACATTTCCCCTTACTTTCTAGGAAGAAAAAAGTGAGTGTTATGGTGCAAAAAATACGGTATTTGCCATCCATTACTCAAGTCAACACCCCATCTGACCCGATCCTTCCAATACCTCAAATCTGACAAAGCAAAAATAAAACTATGATAAAACCCAGTGATAACTATTAAGACAAATTGGTCAGAAAGGAAACAACAGAGAACCTCGGGTGTGAGAGCCAGCAGAAATCTTCAGTGGAACCTCTGGAGTTTGAAGTTTTGTTTTGTTTTCTAAGAAGGTCGACCCTGGGCTAAAACTCTGTCGCTGACTCTGGCTGCCCTTCAAAGGAAGGAGTTCCCGGGAAGTGCTGACAGATTTTGAAACACAGCCCAAGAGACAGGTGAGACAGTGAAAACAAATAGCCCTTAATCACTAGGTGTGTCCACAATTGCCAGGGCAGGGAATGATCTGATGAGTTCAAGGTGGATCCCATCTTAAGATGTTATTGGACTGAAGACAGCAACAAGATGGTGTTTTGCATTTGGTCCAGCAAAGCTTGTCTTGACTTTAGTGGCAGCAGTAGGTCAGGGCCCTAGAGTGATCCCTCTTCCGACCAAGATGCGATGGACTGATTATTTGTTTAACCTTTCTCTGAAAGGTTCCCGTTTGTCAGTCCTGTATAGTAAAAGGCTTCAAGGAGCTTTGGATGGTGTCGGCTTGTCACCATCCACCTATTTAATTATCACACTGTCATAACGGTGGAGTTTTCTGTGTTCTACCTTTTCTATTCTCAGTGAAAATCATTGCCTGTTCCAGGAACATCTCCACATGTAACGCGGGTGGCATGATTCTTCTCTTCCCTCCCTTTACCTCTTCACTTCTTTAGCTATCCCTATATCAGAAACTCTATAGTACAGTGGTACCTCAGGTTACAGACGCTTCAGGTTACAGACTCTGCTAACCCAGAAATAGTACCTCGGGTTAAGAACTTTGCTTCAGGATGAGAACAGAAATTGTGCTCCGGCAGTGTGGTAGCAGCAGGAGGCCCCATTAGCTAAAGTGGTGCTTCAGGTTAAGAACAGTTTCAGGTTAAGAACAGACCTCCAGAACGAATTAAGTTCTTAACCCGAGGTACCACTGCATCAGTAAGCATCAAGCAGGAGGTTGTTGTTGTTGTTTAGTCGTTTAGTCGTGTCCGACTCTTCGTGACCCCATGGACCAGAGCACGCCAGGCACTCCTGTCTTCCACTGCCTCCCGCAGTTTGGTCAGACTCATGTTTGTAGCTTCGAGAACACTGTCCAACCATCTCATCCTCTGTCGTCCCCTTCTCCTTGTGCCCTCCATCTTTCCCAACATCAGGGTCTTTTCCAGGGGGTCTTCTCTTCTCATGATGTGGCCAAAGTATTAAGCAGGAGGTTAAGTTTACTTAAATGCTTGATATGATTAAGTAGAACTGAACCAAAAATGACCAGTCCAGCTTTAAGGATGGGGAAAATGGGAGGTAACAGAGGATACGGCACCTTGAAGAGTATTTTGGAAATGGAAGAGAATCTTCTCTTTTGAATGCTGTGTTGCGCCCTCCTGAGAAATATGCCCCCGGGGCCACGGCCAGTCAGGCGCCACCTCTTATCAAGAGTGAGGGCCTGCCTGCTCAGGAGGTGAGCTGAGGCAGCCAACTTGCCCACCCTGCTGCCTCCATCCTGGGCTTCTGAGATTTATGCTTCACTACGACCACTCGTTTTAAGTTTCTCTCTGCAGTCACAAGGACTAGAAACTTACCTCAAACTTCTCAAGATGCCGATTTGCTCGCATCCCCTTTGAAGCCACAAAGACTAAAAACTCAACTCTGTTTTTAAAAGGTAGCCTTGGGATGTTGAATTCATTAGACACCGCAACCATATGTTCACCTTGTAGGCGCACTGAATTTGCACAGGCTAGCCAGTAGTCTAAATAACTGAGCTAACCACAGTTAATTTCCCTTTTCATAATGGCGAAGAAGATAAAATGAATCATGATAAAGTTACTTAGCTGGATGGGGTTCCTGGCAAGGACACTGATGAATATTCAGCCAGTTAAAGAAAGACACTTGTGTTTGCTGGCTTGCAGAGAAATGCACTGCAGATTACTCACTGCAGGAAGTCAAAGATACCTTTCAGAACATTCTGTACACCTGCCTCAAAATCTGCTGCACGAATTGCTTTGGGTTAGCAAATGTAGGCAGGAAAATGATATTTAAAACTGCCAAGAGAAATCTATTCAGAATTGCAGCCCTACAAATTTCCAAGGGCTAAGTTTCATAATATTTAGCTGCTGCAAAAATATGTCCAGGGCTCTATGAGCAGCAGCAATAACAAAAATGGAAGGTTTGGCCGATTTTTCCCTTGCTATAGTGGCCACACCTGTATAACCAAAAAGGGAGATGCAAATTTGCATAACATTTGTGCATGCTAATCTATATGTACAGTTGCAGGTTTAGAAATAATTTCTAACCATAGTTCAGGGCCTCTTTCTTCTTATCTAGGATTCTTGAATGCAGCTGATTTTCTAGATCCAATTCATTTTGGGGTTAGGCCTGGTTTTGGCAGAGAAATGGACTTGCTCACCCTGTAAGATGGGGCGAGTGTGTCCCTGTCAATTCTCCTTGTTCTTTCAATGACTTTCAGTGCCATTGACCATAGTCCATGTTTTCTTTCTTGGGATACTTAAAGGTACGCAGTACCGGCACATTTTTTTCTAGAAGAAAAGCACGGACCACAGTATTTTTCCGAAGAGGCTATCTGAACTGGTGGCAGGTGGCACTGCTCTGCAGTGGTCCTGATCCAACTTGGATGGTCATTTTCAGAGGGTGGTGCTGGGGGAATATTGTTCAGCCTCATGGGGCCTTTAGTGTGGTTTTTTTTTTTTTTTTTTTTTGCAAGGTTCGGTTTTTATACCCCTGGTGTTTGACATCTACATGAAACAAATGAACAGGGTTATCCAGCATTTTGGAATGTGCTGTTGGCAATATATTGATGACACAGAGCCGTGCTTCTCCTTGACATGTGCAGGTGCAGCATCAGAAATGCTAGACTGGTGTCTTGCCTCAGTAATGGCCTGGAGGATTTGGGACAAAGCGTGTTCTCCTTCATGGAGAGCACGTGTTGCGGTGGGGTCTGCTGAGCCACCCCTCTGTTACCAGGCAGGGTCTCTAAAGATGGCCTGGGGCAGTGATTGGTTCACTGGGTTGCTGGGGTAAAAGTTATGTTGCAATTTTGGTGGGAGGGGTAAAAGGTTTAAGTACTCTGCACGCAGCCTGGAGCTTTCTCTTTGCTGCGTGCAACGGATCACCCGCCCACCCGCCCTTGAGTAAGGGGTTGTTGCATTGACCTTGCTATGCCTGTCATGGGGTCATCTGCCGTTGGGGCAGGGGCCTGGTAGGAATTTTGTCCATCTGGCTGATTGGCTGGTGCCATTTGGTTTTTGCCTACTGCGTAGCAAATCGTCACAACTTGCAAGGTTGTGGTTAGGCATTGGTTATAAATTGGTGGAGGAGGGGTTAGGATAGGCTGGGCCTGCCCCTCCATGGTTGCTGCGGAAAGGGAATTCCGTTAAAGGAATCCTGGGGCTTGCCATCTTTTCGTCCAATCACTGGAATGGGACTAGGGCTGGCAAGCCTTCGGGGAGCATGCGGATGCGAATTGAGGGTCTGTGACTCAGCTCCATTTCTCCCCGACTTGCTTTCCCCCGCACTGTCTTTCGGTGGTTCCCGGAAGTCAGTTCTGTCCCCAGGCGGGGGGACAGATAGTCTTAACCAATGCCTAAACAACCATTCACGGTTTTGTATTTAAATAAAGTTGTGGCCAAAATTATGCCAAAAACCTTAAACAAAAATTAAGTGTGTGTTGTGAGTTATTTGGAGGGTGGCTTGGGGACCTCGACACGC
This sequence comes from Podarcis liolepis, assembly GCF_965112155.1. Lineage (NCBI taxonomy): Eukaryota > Metazoa > Chordata > Lepidosauria > Squamata > Lacertidae > Podarcis > Podarcis liolepis. The sequence continues at coordinate 6,936,459 of NC_139556.1, forward strand.
AACTGCACAAGAACTACACTATTCAATTGATTCTGTCAGATTCCAACTCTGCTGGCCAGTGAAAAAGTTCTCATGTTGCTTGGCGATGGAAATGCATTGCCAATAATACAGAGGACATTAATAATCCCATCTTGTTTCTTGTTAGAACACATTGTGAGATGCATCCATAAGTCAGCAACCTAACAGTGCAATCTTATATCAACACACTCAGAAATAAGCCCCATTGCATTCAATGGGACTTACTTCTAGGTTCTAGCTTATTCTGGTCTTCTTACCTGAAGAAAGCTGCATGAAAAAGAAGAAGCAGCCAGTGCAAAACTCACTATAACAATTTGAGAGTTATGGGGAAACACTTTCATAGAATCAGAGTTGGAAGGGACCCCAAGGGTCATCTAGTCCAACCCCCTGCAATGCAGGGATCTCAGCTCTAAGGCATCCCAGGCAGATGGCCTTCCAACCTCCACTAAAAAACCTCCAAGGAGGGAGAGTCCACCACCTCCCGAGGGAGATGGTTCCTCTGTCGAACAGATCTTACTGTCAGAAGTTATTCCTGATGTTTGCTGTTGTTAAGCGTCAGTCCTGGACAGCTTCCAAAACAAACCTGATAAGATTAGAGTCATCACATTACAAGAGAGGTATTCACTCTCATATTATAAATCATCTCTGGAGTACTTCCTCCATCTGTGCGCACAGAGATTCCTTTCACTGCCTTCACTTTGTCCAAAATATGCTAAGAATGATATCTGCCCCAAATTTCCAGCTTCCAGAACGCCTGGCCTGGCAAGGATATATGACTCTCGGAAAACATTTGGGAGTCTCTCTGTTCAAACAGAATGCAGAGCTGCAGTAGAGTGGAAGAGCACAGCACTGAATGTACAGGCTTAAAAAGGAAAGAAAGAAAAGCTTGTCTACCTGCACAGACAGCCAAACAAGGGTTCATAAAATACAAAGAATCAGGTGCCAAATAAATTACTATTTCCCATTTATGTTAAATGGGGGGGCTCGCTCTTAGTTTGAAACACACGTCAGTGCTCTGTTATTGAAGCAGAACTGATCTCTTATGGCAGAGACGGTGGACATGCTTGCATTTTGGAAAAGACTAAAGTAGGTCCAATGATTTATTATTATTTTTCATTTGAAGCAAATGAGCATTGTTCATTGATCATACATGTACCTACCCCAAGTTAAGTAGAAAGACTCTCTAATGCAAGACTAGTTAAAACTCTTGCCTGTGTAACCAGTTCTTGTGTAGAAGTCACATCATCCTACATGGCATTCAATGTTATTTGAAGAAAACTTTCTTTAAGTGTTCAAAGCACTAGTGCAGTGGACACTCGGATTGCGAATGTGATCCATGTGGGAGGCACGTTCGCAAACCGCAGCTCCGCGTCTGCACATACATGGGTTGCAATTCAGCGCTTCTGCACATGTGCAAAGCACAATTTAGTGTTCCTGCGCATGCAAAAGCGCCGAAACCCAGAAGTAACCCATTTCGGTACTTCCTGGTTTGAGCACATCCGTAACCCAAAAACACACAACCCGAAGCGTCTGTAACCCGAGGTATGACTATATTGTTATTTATGCTTTCCCTTTTCTATGCCATATATCCGTCTCTCTTATGTGAAGCTGCAATGCAACACACACTAATTTGGGAGTAAGTCTTGTTGGACTCAGTGAGACTTCTAAGGAGACAAACACAAGATTGCACTCCCCATCATTCAAGTACCCTTCCATGAAAACTTACTTCCTAATTAACATGCATGTTTGACATTATTATTTTTGCATGCGGTACACGGCAAGGTTGATCAACAGGAAGGAAGGGGAAAAATCTGACTTCAGGAGCAAGGCCTTTGCTTCTGAGGCTGCCTAATGTTGTAAACCGCCCTGTGAACAACAAATGAAGGACAGTATATAGATTTAATCAGTGCTTTTTTCTGGGGGTACTTTTGTCAATTTACTGTATTTTTTCTGATTTGAACTATAAAATGGTGATTTTCTTGAGTCAAAATGAGAGTACCCCTAAACATTTTTTTTTTTAGAAAAAAGCACTGGATTTAATAAATAATAATAGTAATAAATACATATATATACCAGCCAGGCTCACGTCAATAAAGTTCATTTCAGTTAAAATGCTTACAATATGCTTCTTGTATAAATGAGTTTCATTTATACCATCTAGCTGAGATTTAAAGGGGGGGGGGGGAATCAACATGTTTGTTGATTGTCGCTATGCTTTGAGAACAAGCTAATATTCCTTTCCAGAAAGCTTTTCATTAAAAAAAGGGGGAAGAACTGTAACGTAGGAAGTGAGTTTCATTCAGTTCAGGCCTTAGAGTCACGTCTTTGCGTGAGATCCCAAACAAACCACACGGGTAATATTCACACATCTGGATCATGTGAGAGGGACATTTCGTGCACCCAGACCCGACACAGTGAGGTTTACTTACAATTTGGCTGATAGCCTTTAATTTGAAACAAATCTCGCCCTGTAAAGTATTAACTTTCATGAATATCTGTGGCGTAAAACCATTTCTTCTTTCAGCTGCTTTGCTGTCACGCTAAACAGATTCTGCATATTTGAACAAGAGATGCATCAAGCTGCCGCCACCTCGAGAAGATTCCTTGGTAGGGCTAGCAGGCTTCGGCGGCCACGACTGAGGTGGGTTTGTGCAAATGAAGGGGCCCCCAGAACAGATTTCTGGGGCACATGGAAGGAGAAGGAGAGGGAAAGGAAGTTCCATTGCTTGAGTGGATTTCATTGGATACAACCCAACATGTACAGTGGTGCCCCGCAAGACGAATGCCTCGCAAGACGGAAAACCTGCTAGACGAAAGAGTTTTCCGTTTTGGAGGTGCTTCGCAAAACGAATCTCCTATGGGCTTGCTTCGCAAGACGACAATGTCTTGCGAGTTCCTGCTGGTTTTTTCCCCTTTCCCCCCCTTTTTCTAAGCTGCTAAGCCGCTTATCAGCTGATCCGATCAGCAGATAAGCCGCTAAAAGCCGCTAATAGCGCTAATTGCGCTAATCCGCTAATCCTTCAATGGGCTTGCTTCGCAAGACGAAAAAACTGCTAGACAAAGAGAATCACAGAACGGATTCTTTTCGTCTTGCGAGGCACCACTGTATTGTGCTGCTTGGGGATGATGGGAGCTGTAGTCCACAACATCTGGACTAGAGGACAATACATTGGCTGCCTCTACATTAGTATCTTTATTCCCAGGTCTTCTCACTGCACAGCACTTTTCATCGCATCTCTCTTTTTTTAAAATCCATTTCAAGAATCACGTCCCTTTCATAAAATTCTGTGTTGAAAGTTCTTTGCAGGGGACGTTGCAATCACTATCCTTTGGGGAAGGGGCTTCAGTAGTATTTTGGTTCTGCTTGGTCCTCTGGTTGCGGACAAGTGTGGAGACTTCTATTGCTATGAGAACACAACATTTATCTCGATAGCGCTCTCCCCAACAGTCAACATTTTGAAATCACTTCCTCACATTTGATTCCAATGCAACGCAGAATGTCTTGGCGTGCATTTTATCTCCAACAGCTGGTAAATAAGAACAATTCTCTGCAATTAGATTGATGGCATTGCAGAGTTATGACATTAGCAACATAGTAAAGTTTGATATATTTTCCATAACACGAACACCACCTTACTTCCAAGTATGCTGACTAGAACCAAGTGGCGCCGGGCGTTTATGTTCCACATGTGAGATCTGCACATGCAAAACTGAATACTCTATGTTACGTGGGAAACTGGGATTCACACAACCATGAGTATGTTGGGTATACATGTGGAGTGGATTTTGAGTGGCTCTCACTGGGTGATTTGAAGAGACACAGGACTCCTCGGATTGCATTTTTAATATATGCCTATTTTGTGGGGGGCGGGGGAGTCCAAGACTCAGCAAAAATGGCTTCCCAAAAAATCTCCATGGTATTTATGATGGGCAAAAGGGGGGGGTCAGTTCACCGAAGTGGCTGACCGGGTGGGGGGCAAGCTGCTGTGCCTGTTAGATTACAGCAGGGCAGCTGCTGACCAGAAGGCAGAGGGCCAATGGGGCAGGGAGAAGGTAAGGGCAGTCCAAATGTCCTAGTGGAGGTCATTCTGCCCTCCAGCTGGGGCATCCACAATGTGCTGGCCCACATGTTCCCTCGCCCCTCACCTTTCCCTCCCAGTGTTAGTCTTCAGCTTACAAAATGGAAAGTGTAAACCATTTGCAGAAGGAGGTTTGAAGCTTCAGGAGAAGCCTGTGCGGTTTGGAGAACAGCAGCTTTGCTTGGCAAGTGTTCCAGATACCTCGGGAGCCGCTTGGGTTCCATATTTTGAGCTCTGTCTGAAGTGGATGCACAACACTTTGCGTGTTCTTCCATGGCCCACACACTTCTTTGAAGACTCATAGCAGCTTAGCATTATTTTCCCACATGGTTTAAACAGTGTGTAGATGTCGTGGTTATGGCTGCAGTGAGCAGCTGATCTCATAAGCAGAATTCTCATGGCAAAGCATTGGAAGACACAAGACTTACCCACCTTGGAAGAATGGCAGATGCAACTAATAGACTATATGGAAATGGCGGAAATGACTGGCAGAATCCGAGACCAGGGAGAAGAGTCGGTGGAAGAAGATTGGAGGAAATTTAAAACTTATTTACAGAAATATTGTAAAATTTTTGAATGCTGATGACATTGAAATGAATTGAAGGGGTTCTAGCAACAAGGTAAAATGTAAGATGGGATTGATAATAGATAAACTAAATAGGATATGAATTTGCTGAACCAATTCTTAAAAGGGATACAAAAAAGGGAGGCGTGAGGAAGTCAGGAAAATAAGTTAACTAAAGACGAGAAATCAAGAAAGAGGGAGTTTTGTTTTCTTTTATATGTGTTTTTTCTTCTTCTTTTTTGTGTTTAATGTATGTATTTTTGTATTTTGTAATTTTGTATTTTTCTGTTTTTGTATTTTTCTGAACTTTTCTATTGATAAAACTTAATAAAATATTAATAAAAAAATAAAAAATAAACAGTGTGTAGATGTCGTGGTTATGGCTGCAGTGAGCAGCTGATCTCATAAGCAGAGCTAGGGTAAAATAATTGTGATAGGTGGATTACCAGCACAAACATCTGCTCATGATCTTGCTAAGGGCATAAGAAGCTATCCAACATAGGGGTCCATCCAGTCTAGCACTGTCTGTTTCTACTGGCAGAAGACCTCAGGCTGGCAGATTTCCCAACTTTGCCTCAGAGATGGTTTAACTCATGAGTGGGAGACCTGCAGTCCTCCAAATGTTATTAGACACCAACTTCCACCAGCCCTATTCTTCATACATGTCCATTTGAGGATCCTAAGAATTCACATACTCTCATCAAACTTGGCCCTCAAACTACTACGACATTCTCCATGCTGTAAAGATGACTTGTTATTTGACTCTGTTTTCCTACCTCTTTGCTATAAAAAGTGTCAGTACTTGGCAGAAAAAACTGCAATTAAAAAAAGAAGTCATTTCTGTACACATGGCAACTTTACAGAAGGTTAGAATAAACAATTGAGGAAGTGGGAAGGCAGCTTGTGGAAATTAGAAAGTTAAGGAGGTGGGTTTGGGGAATCTCATTGTAACTGAGACAGCATGTTGCCCATAAAAATAGTTTGCAGGACACAAATACTAAAAATAATGAGAGAGTATTCTTCAGCTGTCCAATAACTCATATGAGAAATCAAGCGACTGACTCATATGTTTTTAGCAGGTTGGACCAATTAGTCCCAGTTTTCTTTGAAGAGAAAATGAATGCTCCTACTGAGGTCTTTAAGAGGGAATTTCCTGGGTTGTCCATTGTCCCCTGTATTGTTATTTCTTCATTACTCTTATTTTCAAAAGAGCCCACTCTGTGAAGCTGTTCTGCACATGGACCCCCCAGCCACTGAGAGGAGCTGGTTATTGCAGTTGGTCAATTTCCATCTGTTTTTCCTTAGTCATTAAAATGGGGTGCCCATAATTGAATTCAGCATTGCAGATCAGCATTACGCACCATTGACCCGTCAATGGCAGCCAGCGAGGTAAGGCCCACGAACAAGGAAGCCCATTATTTCCCAGGTAAGTTTCATAAGCCTTGCCAAAGCTTGAGCCATTGGAAAGAGATGTTCACTCACAGTCAGAACAGCTGCACTTCCGATATTTGCATTTTGCCCCAGATTTAGCAGAACACTTAAGGAGAGGAAGAAAATGTGCTCCATGCTTTCTCTCACTACTCTACTCAGAGATGGGAGCAGCAGCAAGCGCCAAACACTGACATCACCAAACCCCAAATTTCATGGCGAAGCAAACAAGTGTATCATGAGAAGCACAGCCATAATGAATGGATCTGGCTGGCTGGCCAGCCACATAGGAGGCTGTCCAATGCATCTCCACATGATTCATGGTTCGAGCCTTTCCTCCTCATAATCAGCCTCTGTTGAGGAATAATTATTCATTATTCATTATTCATTATTCATTATTCATTATTCATTATTCATTATTCATTATTCATTATTCATTATTCATTATTCATTATTCATTATTCATTATCTCGGCAACGTTGCTCAGTCCCAATTCCTGCCAACCTAGCAGTTTGAAAGCACGCCAGTGCAAGTAGATAAATAGGTACCACTGCAGCAGGAAGGTAAACGATGTTTCCGTGCGCTCTGATTTCCGTTATGGTGTCCTGTTGCACCAGAAACAGTTTAGTCATGCAGGCCACATGACCCGGATAGCTATCTGTGGACAAACGCTGGCTCCCTTGGCCTGAAAGCTAGATGAGCGCTGCAACCTCATAGTCGCCTTTGACTGAACTTAACCGTCTAGGGGTCCATATAAAGCTACTTCTTTCAATAACCCTCAACAACAGAATTGTACCACACATGCTAGAACCCTGACGTTTACCAACTGGAGCATACAAAGTTTTATAAAGATATGCAACAGGCATACCTAAAAATTTTTTTAAAAAAATGAACCCAGAAATTTATTTTGAGTACGGGAACTGAACACAGCTCACAGTCCACCCATACAAAAACCCCTGACAGCCACCTCATTACTTGCGTTCTTCATTTCAGAATTATAGTTTTTTTCGGGGGAGGGAAGTTTATTTTGTTATTCAAGCACCAGGAAATCCTTGTTGATCTGCTGGAAATCACCGATAAATCTACCAGTAGCTCCCCATCTACCTTCTTCCCACCCCTGAACTACACGGGTTCAGAACTCAAATATTAAATTCGCTGGGCTCCTGCAAACAGGATTCCAGACTACTGTGAACTGGGTTATTAATCTTCTCTTTTATCCACCTCATCCTCCTATTATTCTGACCTTGTACCTTGATTTACTGCCCTGGCATCTCACATTCCTTCACAATATTTATACTCTATAAATATATAACTATGGATGTCTGTTGCCTCCCCCACCTTTTGGCTAAGTGGAAACCATGAAAGTTCTAGTTTATTTGAGCCCATCAACATAAATCAGTCCAGAAATCAACCCATCCCTAGTTCTGTTATTCTTTTTATTTATAAGCTCTCTGGAAATAAAATTGCTAGTCTAACAGGCCTCTGATTTTTGGCTAAATATATAAAAGCCCCAATGCAAAACGAAAACAAAAAACACCCGCATGGGAAGATTCCTGGCAGACATGCCCGATAATGTGACTAGGTAATAAAACCTGATAGCTTGGGCCCACTTTGATTTTAGAGCCAGGATGTCCAGAAGCAGAAATCTTCTGTATGCAATGGGTCTCGTTGCTGCATCTTCGCAGTAATCCTTGGAATCAATGGATGGTCCAGTTCCTTCCAGCTATCACTGGTCAAAATTAACTCAATAAAATAAAAATGTTGTTTTTCATATGTTGAGCTCCGCTCGTCCCCTTTCCCATGTCTATTGTCTCCACTCCAGCCTCTTTGCATTAAATCCAGCCTTGAAGTGGTGAAAATATTTGGAAGGAAAACCCAAAAGAGCTGTTGCCCTTGAGAAATATTTACCTCCTAGGTGGACCAAAGAGCTCAGATTTGCTGAAGGACTCATCCTATATATCTAGCCTTGTAATCACTATGACCCAACTTCATATCTCTTGCACTGAGACATACGCAACTCTTGGCTTCCCTGCTGGCCTTGATCATCGGGAACCCCAAAACAAGAGAATATTTTCCCCAGAAAGCAAATGCAAAACCTGTACCAGATATAATTTTCAAAAAAACACAGCAATGCTTTTTCAGTAAGGAGGGGGGGAATAGAATGCTCGCTAATAAAGAGAATATCATCATATGTGAAAACGTAATAGAAAGCATGTGTCTTGGAAAAGCCAACATGCAAGATCAGATGCTTCCATGAGGACCCTTCCAACGTTAAAGACCAGCTGCTACGATTTACTACCTACCAATAGCAGACAGAAAGACACCAGTGAGCTATATTACATTGTTATTTTCGACTGCAATCACAATTTTCAGTGTACAGTGGTGCCTCGCAAGACGAAAAGAATCCGTTCTGTGATTCTCTTCGTCTAGCGGTTTTTTCGTCTTGCGAAGCAAGCCCATTGACGGATTAGCGGATTAGCGCTATTAGCGGCTTTTAGCGGCTTATCGGCTTATCGGATCAGCTGATAAGCGGCTTAGAAAAAGGGGGGGAGGGGAAAAAACCCGCAGGAACTCGCAAGACATTGTCGTCTTGCGAAGCAAGCCCATAGGAGATTCGTTTTGCGAAGCACCTCCAAAACGGAAAACCCTTTCGTCTAGCGAGTTTTCCGTCTTGCGAGGCATTCGTCTTGCGGGGCACCACTGTACAGCAGTTGCAACAAATCATTCTTCCTGTTCAAAATAATGTCTTTTTTTGGGGGGGGGTGTTTGCTGTACACCTTGTGCACCCACAAAATCTAGCCCCTGTTTTGGTAATGTTTCAACTTCTGCTGCTGCCCCCTCACTGGTCCTGCCCAGTCATGGCAGCAAGATTAATGTGAGTTGCCCATGGCCAAAGTTATAGTGTGAGCTCCGAAAGGCACCTGCTATTCCCAAGATTGTACACCACCATGATATTTTTAATCAGCTGGTAGCTTATAAATGGGACGCAGGTGGGCGCTGTGAGCCTAGGCTTGCCGATCAGAAGGTTGGCGGTTTGAATCCAAGTGACAGGGTGAACTCCCGTTGCTCCTGCCAACCTAGCAGTTCAAAAGCACGTCAAAGTGCAAATAGATAAATAGGTACCGCTCTGGCGGGAAGGTAAACGGCGTTTCTGTGCGCTGCTCTGGTTTCACCAGAAGCAACTTAGTCATGCTGGCCACATGACCCAGAAAAACTGTCTGCGGACAAACACCAACTCCCTCAGCCAGTAAAGCGAGATAAGCGCCACAACCCCAGAGTCGTTCGCGGCTGGACTTAACTGTCAGGGGTCCTTTACCTTTTTTTAGCTTATAAATACTTTCTAAATAAAAAGCATTCCATATAATTTCCCTATATTACACAAGCTGCAAGGGATGCGGTTGGCACTATGGGTTAAACCACAGAGCCTAGGACTTGCCGATCAGAAGGTCGGGGGTTCGAATCCCCGCGACAGAGTGAGCTCCCATTGCTTGGTCCCTACTACTGTCAACCTAGCGGTTCGAAAGCACGTCAAAGTGCAAGTAGACAAATAGGTATTGCTCTGGCAGGAAGGTAAAGGGCATTTCCATGCGCTGCTCTGGTTTGCCAGAAGCGGCTTAGCCATTCTGGCCACATGACCCAGAAGCTGTATGCCGGCTCCCTCGGCCAATAAAGTGAGATGAGCGCCGCAACCCCAGAGTCGGTCACGACTGGACCTAATGGTCAGGGGTCCCTTTACCTTTATCTACACGGGCTGCAGGAAATAGAGGGGATGTAAACAGATTTGTTGGGATTTGTGCAAATGTTCAAAACCACAGAGATGTTCCCTTCAGTGTCATCATTCACTGCAGTATATCTGAGGGTTTAAACAAGATATTAAGTGTACAATTTATTGAGTGCACATTATTCTGGGGGGAGGGGAATAGCCAGTGTGGGTGCTGCAATCCAGTTTGGTGGGGGAGAGGGGGGCTTTAGCCCTTTCCAGGTTTGATCCCCAACTCTTCACGCTTGCAATTTGCATTACGGAGAGCACTAGCAGCCCATGTGGTAACTCCCAGTCCCAGTCAACAATGACCATTAATCAAGGTTGATGGAAGTTGTAGTCTGGCAAGATCTGGATGGCAGCACTTTGGCTACCCCTACATAAGGGTGATTGAGAGATCATACCCCCCTCCAAAAAATATTCCAGATCCAAAACTGTAGCATGCAGGGAGCACCTCATTCAAGAGTAAACAACTTGATTTACATTGCATGCTGCTTGGCACCGAAAAGAAGGTAAACCAAATGTGTGTCTGTTTTCAGGTGTATTCACAAGATTCATCTGAGGTTGTTGGCATTCACACCAAACAGATGTGTGGGTGTGCACACATGCATGTGCATGATGCCGGAGGTCATGGTGGCTGGGCAGCAATGAGGGTGGACTTTAGACCTCTAGAGTCAGCTGACAATGAGGATGGAGTTTTCAGAATGAGAGTTTCTAGCTTGGGTGCCATATCTGCAGTTGAAAACAGCAGAGCAGAAACCTCCCCTTTTATTTCTGGGCACACAGAAAAACTTGACAAACTCCAGTCTCTCTTTCAATCCAAGGAAAAGGCATGTATCAAAGACAAAATTCAAACGTTTCCTTTGAATTACTTAGGTGTAGACAGTTATCTCCCCTTAGATCAAAGTAATGGGAAAAACAAAAGCTTCCATGCATGTACTTTATAGAGTGCTCCTAAAAGCCATAATAAATGGCAAGAATTGAAACATCTTGAGGAAAAAAAGATCTATCAGAACAATAAAAGTATTTTTCCATTTTATGATGAGATCTTAACATGCCTTTAATAACTTGCTATCATAAACATAACTAGAGAGAGAATACGCAGCATTTTTGCTGCAAGAGGTCCAGTATCATTCCATAAAGTTTTGCCAAATGTTTGCTTATCAAAATTAAATATCCATGGGAAAGAATAGGAGTTGTATATGACTGGCTGGCTGCTCCCATCGACAACCTGGTCACCACATTCTCCATTAGTGGCAACTTTGTATTTTTATGCCGCAAACTGCCCTGAGATCTTTGGGTGAAGGTGGTATGCAAATTTAATAAATAAAATAAGTATTTAAAAATTCCAGGTTGTCTTCCTGGGTAAAAGGTAAAGGTAAAGGGAGCCCTGACCATTAGGTCCAGTCTTGACCGACTCTGGGGTTGCGGCGCTCATCTCGCTTTATTGGCTGAGGGAGCCGGCATACAGCTTCCGGGTCATGTGGCCAGCATGACTAAGCCGCTTCTGGCAAACCAGAGAAGCACACGGAAACGCTGTTTACCTTCCTGCTGGAGCGATACCTATTTATCTACTTGCACTTTTGACGTGCTTTCGAACTGCTAGGTTGGCAGGAGCTGGGACCAAGCAACAGGAGCTCACCCCGTCGCGGGGATTCGAACCGCCGACCTTCTGATCAGCAAGTCCTAGGCTCTGTGGTTTAACCCACAGCACCACCCACGTCCCATCTTCCTGGGTAGCCCCACATAAATTGACAACCTAATGCAGGGTGGGAAGTTTGTGGCCCTCCCCAATGTTTTTGGACTCCATTCCCATCAGCCTCAGCAACCATGACCAATGGTAAAAGATGATGGAGTTGTAATCTGACAACATCTGGAAGCTGAGAGGTTCTCCATCCCTGCCTAAAAGGAATACAACCCAGACAATGCAATGTATTTTCACATGAACATGCTAGCTTAGAAGTTACACAGAAATAGGCGGTGGAAGAAGATTGGAAAAAATTTAAAGACTACTTGCAGAAATACTGTAAAATTAATGAATGTTAAAGGGATGTTGGATTGAAAACAAGCGGTATTGGTAAAAAGATTAATAAGAATATGTAAATATGGATTGATAATGGTGGAAAATATATATTTACAATAGGTTAAGATCTTGAGTAAGGATAAATGTTAGAGGGCAAGGACTTGCTGAATTAAATATTTGAACTGGAATACAAAAAGGGAGGTGTGAGGAGGTCAGGAAACTAGTGAATGAAGTATAAGATACGAAAATATTGATTTTTTTCTTCTACTTTTTCTTCTTTTTGTTAACTGTTTTCTATTTTGCATTTTTCATGTGTTTTGTTTTTTGTATTTTTGTAGTCTTTTTTGTTCTTGTATTAGGGTTATTCTTGGTTTTTATTTTCTATGTTTAAACTTTGAAACTTTTTATTGCTTGTAAAATCTCAATAAATATTACTTTTTTTAAAAAAATAGAAGTTACACAGAAATAATCACCAAGACAATTGTTGATGGCATCTGCCTATCTTGAGAGACAATGGAGTCTGCATCTCTGGAAGGTGGCAGGAGCTCAGCCACACAGCCTCAATGAGGGAGCCTGTCGTGGGGGCCCCTCTCAGAATTTTGCGTCCTGGGCCACCACCATCCCATGCTACACCACTGGCAGAGTGTGAATCAGGGTGGTTCACTTAGAAATGCAGACCCAAACGAAATCCATGAGCATCCCTGGTATGGACACATCTCTCTGTGCACATGAAATGAACTGGGAAGACACATTCAGGTATCATTTCAGCACCAGATGTGCATATGTCCCGGAAGCCCTACAAAGAAGCTTTCGACTAGGGCAATTGGCCCAGTTACTAACAGCAATAAAGAGGGTGGTCAGCAGCAAGAGGGCCAACTCCGCAGGCCAATTCTTGCATCATATTGATCGTATGGGAAATCATATGGAATCCATTTGTGCGAAAGCCATTCTGTCTCCCCCACCCCACCCCACCCCTCGCATGCACATGTCACACAGTTTGTGTGATCTTAAACATACAGCGGAACAAGAAGGATTTTGCTGGTATGGTTAAGATCACACAGACCAAGCAGGAAGCTGTTTGGGCAAAGAGGCTTCTTTGTGTGTTGTTTGGTAAGCAATTCCAGGAGCAACCACACAGCTACTTTCTGCAAGGTAGGCTAACCTATAGCTGTCAACCTTCCCTTTTTTGTGGGAAATTCCCGCATTCCAGCACCGTTTCCCGCTGCTTCCCACTGCTATCCTGGATTGTTAGATATCCCATAGACTGTCCCCAGGACAGGTGAGGCTGCTGATCCCTTATTTTCAAATCTGAAAGTTGACAGCTATGGGTTAACCCACAAATCAACTGTTATGTACTGAGTTGAATAGGATCCAAACTGCAGCAGTCTGATTGGTCCTAGAACAATAGGATCCAAAATGCAGCAGTCTGATTGGTCCTAGAACAATAGGATTCAGAATGCAGCAGTCTGATTGGTCCTAGAACAATGCAGCAGTATGATTGGTTGGCAGGAACCACCCAATCCTGCTCCAGATAGAAGTGAATCCACAACCTGATTGGCTTACAGTAGAATTCCGGAATTAGCCAATCATGTGCAGCCCATTGTGTAAATAATGTATATAAAGCAGATACTGTGAGGGGACTTTTATTCATTCCTCCTCACCACTATGAGCTGAATAAAGAGCATGAAATCACTTTGCGACTCTGAGTATATTTCATCAACCAAGGCCGGTAGGGTGAATTAGTTCCAAATTACTCATCCAAACGGGCCCAGAGTTAGTTTGCCACCTGAATTATAGAAATGTGGGTTACAATGAGGGACCTTTTTGCATCCTGTCATTATAACATCTGAAAATTCTATTTACCATTTTTAAAAAAAATAATAATCAAGGCAACTTATCCTATTAATAATAGTAAGTTTCAGGTTGGAAATCTACCTTGTGAGAGCAGATTATAATCTTGTAATGTTTAAGGAAATTCTTGTGAAGAATGGTTGAGTTATTATTTAGGTAAAGCATTTTTACCACACTCCTCACCCCTGGCCTCTCCAGACCTTCAGATGCCAGGGGTTGATGTGAGACCTTTTGCCTGCAAAGTTGTTGGGCTCCAGCCCATCCCAACTGGCAACTGTACAGTTACAGAGGGGTCCCTTCCCACTCTACAGTCATATGATTCTACGTGTAACCAGCTTCCACATAGTTTCCCAGTTGTTCCTCCTCCAGGTAAGGAAGAAAGCAGAGCCACGTCCCCCAGCAAAGCAGATCGGGAGCAAGAGGAGACCCATCTCCCCCTTTGCTCAGTGCATCACAAGCCTGAGACTCGGTCACAAAGGTGTAGGCTTGGCCTTGGGACTTCAGTTCTTGTTGTGTATGCCCCTCCCCACCACCACCACCCCCCGTCCAAAAAAATGGGTGCAGATACACAGCAGGCTGGAGTTGCCTGCTTTCCCTGTTAACAAAGGCCCTTCCACCTTCCAAAGTTGCTGGCTAGGCAGAAATAGGTTTTCCAGTCACTCCTTTCCCAGGAAAAGCTTCACTTGGTAGATCAAGGCATGGGTAGGCAAACTAAGGCCTGGGGGCCAGATCCGTCCCAATTGCCTTCTCAATCTGGCCTGCGGATGGTCCGGGAATCAGTGAGTAGAATCTGTCCTTTTATTTAAAATGTATCTCTGGGTTATTTGTGGGGCATAGGAATTCGTTCATTTTTTCCCCTTCAAAATATAGTCCGGCCCCCCACAACGTCTGAGGGACAGTGGACTGGCCCCCTGCTGAAAATGTTTGCTGGCCCCTGGATTAAGGCTTCATCCAGCAGCTTTTAAAGGCACAAGGAAAAAAGTTGGCAGGATTATCTCAAGCAAAAGGTGTGCACTATTTCAACCAGTTAAAAGACCATGAATTGGGGTATATCTCCGGTAGTTTTTAAAGACACAAGATCTTTGCTAAGGGGGGGGGGAGGTTGGCTACCCTACTGCAGACAGAAGGTGTGTAAAGTTAGGTATACATGCATGTCCTGCTCCACATGAGTGATCATGTTCATGTGTGTCAGCTCCCACCCCAACTCCATTCACACATCTGCTGCTAGTCATGAAACGAGGAGATGCACACATGTGTCAACTAACGAGCAACTTCAGCTACTAAAAACAGAAAGTGGCCTCTTCTCGATGCCGTCATATGCATTTATCAGCTCAACGCTGTTGTCACAACTCAGGAATGCTATTCAGGGACAGAGGAAAACCATATTGCGTTAAACGCTGAAGCGCCTTTAGCTACGGTTCCATTGGATGGATGTGGCCTTTGCAAAATACTGGCCACTCCTGGAATGATCGATATATGGTTTGCACAATCTAAAACAAAGGCAAAACAAAACTGTAAACTTGAATATTCCAGGAAATTCAACCATTTCCCCTCTTTGGTATAAATCACAGTCCATCCCCCTCCACCCCCACCAGTGAATCATAAATAAATATTCTAAAGGCCTGGCTATTTTGGCAAAACATCTGCTTCCTGAAGTAATCCTCAGGCATTTACCAAGTAGGTTGGAAGCAATCGAATTGCTTGCTGTTTTAAAGATTGGAGACACATGCATGTGTATTCAGAGGGAATAGACGCATATTTACGGAAAAGATGAGAACAGTTGGTTTCCTCGCCAATGCTCGGTGGAACCCTGTGGTGCTTCAATTAGAGGTCAGGCTAAGAGAACCAAGAAAAGTTTGTCCACCAAACAAGTGCACCTATGTGACTGGGACTGGGCTGGGAAGTCCTTTCCACCCTGTTTCGGTCTCCCTGGTAATCCAGCATAGGTGCAAGCTACTTCCCTATGTGCCGTCCCACCCTCCTGCGTACGTTTTGTACACGCTTTTGTGGGGAAATTCAGTCATTTTACACAAAGCACCCACCTTTCAATGTTTGTGTTTTTCTCACCAGGCTAATACACGTTCGGAATGCACCTTTTTGGGTAAAAGAGGCATTTCTGTGCACATTTTTTGTCCATCAAAAATCTGTTCCAATCCGTAAAGAAGTTGGGATGTTTCAGATTGGGTCCATGGAAGAAACGAGAACCAAATGAATTTCTCCTCCATGCTTAGCAGAGAAGGAGCGTTGGGTTCATTCTAGGTCACACCCACAGTTTGCAAGGGGTGACAAGAAGGTAGGGATGGATGAAATTGTCAATTTCAGTCTCTCCCTCTCTCTCTGCCAGACTGCTCCCTGCCTTGCTGGCCTTTTCCCACCTGGCCGTGCATGTGTGTGTGTGTGTGTGCGCAAACTGACTCCAGCTAAAATAAAAAAAATCCTTCCAGTAGCACCTTAAAGACCAACTAAGTTAGTTCTTGGTATGAGCTTTCATGTGCATGCACACTTCTTCAGCAGTGTATCTGAAGAAGTGTGCATGCACACGAAAGCTCATACCAAGAACTAACTTAGTTGGTCTTTAAGGTGCTACTGGAAGGAATTTTTTTATTTTGACTATGGCAGACCAACACGGTGAGTTTGGGTGGGTGGGTGTGATGCTGCTGTTGCTGTTAATTTTTTGCATCTTTATTTTGGACCTTATGATTTATGTGGAAATTGTGCAATTTGGTTGTGTACTTTCTGGTGCTTTGCTTATTGTTTACGCTTTTCTTATGTTTGCAGCTATGCAACATTTTATATGTTGTAAGCCGCCTTGAAGTTGGTTTTAACTTTGGAAAGGTGGCATAGGAATCAAGTGAGTGATTGAAAATCAGGTGAGTTACAGCTCTTAATCTTGGATTTCAAAGTTCGTGAAGAGTAAATATATACAGAAAGGATGTATTTAGCTGAAACACTGATGGAGGTGGAAAGAGGGAAGACGAGTGAGCAGAAGAGGAAACAAAAAGGGTGTATTCCAGGGCTATTTTAAGCCCTGGCATTGTTAGGTTTACAGTATGACATCCAGACAAAGATGTCAGCTTTTGCTGAAGTACGTCTGAGGTGCAGCACTATTAAAAAGGTAAAAATAGCTCAGCGGAGGAGTTAAAGGCTGCTTCACATGAATTAAATGGAGCCCTTGCTCTTCACGGTTTCACATGCCTTGCAGGCATCTCTCTTCCAAAGCTTGGGGTTTTTATGTGGCTCATCCCCAGCCCAGGCAAATTCCACGAAAACAAGGAAGCAAATGAGTAACACATTGACAGTACTTGTGTGTTTCCATTCAACACCACCTACTGCTGCCACTGGATTCTGCCTGTTTGGCAGAGATCCAGAAGAGAAAGGGGCTGCCTTCATCTCTAAAAGACCAAGGCTGGGCAGGGTGAGGGGAGGGGGCTGCTTTGCTTTGGAGCAGCGCAGCACCTTGTTACCTGAGAGGCGTTGTCCCCAGGCAGAGGTGGGATCACACTAATGCAGAGATTTCTCATAATAAAAAGCAGGAAAGCAGGAAAGATGGGGGGGGGGGTATTCCCACTGCCTATGCCTTTCCTATCCCAATAATCCCTTGGAGTTATACAGGGACGTCTTTAGCATATGCGCCACCGGGGTGCAAAGATCCGCCGGGCGCCCCCAAATTTAGTTAATTTTGCATGCACAACACCGTTCAGAATGACAAGTGCCGTCATTGAGTCTGACAAGCGCTGCCGCTGGTTTTTAATGGTTGATGTTTTGCTGTGTTTTTAATATTTTGTGGAGAGCCACCCAGATTGGCTGGGGTAACCCAGCGAGATGGGTGACATATAAATAATAAATTATTATTATTAATGATCAAGGATGATGGAGCCAGAACCCAGCAACTTCTGCAAGGCCACAGTTTCCCCATTCCATTCTATAAAAAATATATATAAATGGGTCGGGGCTTTAAGCTGCAATCCTATGCACAATTAACAGGGAATAAATTTGACTGAAAAACAGTCTGAGAAGACATGTACACACTGTAAGGAATTAATTCCGTGGAAATTCTGTGAGCTACAGGCGCATTTTAACAAAAAAATGCTTCAGAGCAGAAACATAAAACTCAAAAATATATCCATACAACTTAAGTACACTATAAATGCAAAACAACAGGGATGTATTTTTTCAGAAAAGAGCAAGCAAACCTAAACTACAGGGGAAATAATTCAGAGTTATTGTAAAATTTCACCTACATTGCAACCAAAAGTTCACAATATGGTGTATTAGCTCTCAACCTACACAGAACTCTTACCGAGCCTGAGGAATCCTGTGTAATACAAAAGCTTGCACATCAAGTTTTTACATTAAGGTTGTTTATATTAATGGACCAACACTGCATATTTTTCAAATGTAAATGCATCATGCCTTTTCACACGCACTCACACACACAAAGAGCAAAAGCAGAAACCTGGAAGTATAAAATGCAAAAGGTAGAAGGAATAATACTGGCTGCTTTATAAAGGCTAATGTTAATGCAAAATGCTGGAGCAAGAATGCTGCGAGACGAAGCATCCCTGTTTTTAAACAGCTACACTGGCTGTTTTCCAAGCCCAGTTCAAGCTGCTCATTTAGATGGTTAAAATGAGCAGATGAAACCCTCCAGGCACTTCCTACATGGGATGAGGTACACAGTGTGAGGGTTTGGAAAAGGGCCTTTTCCGTTGTGGCTCCTTACATACAGAATTCTCTCCCTACGGAGGTGCTTGGTCTCCTCTTATAGCTTCCGATGGCGCATCAAGATGCATCTTTTGTGAGGGGTGGGCAGGTGGAGGAGAGACCTCATTGCTGCTACTGTTACTGCTGACGGTCTAACTGTCATTTGTTGTTGTGTGATTTTAATAGATAGTGGGTTGGCTTTTTTAAAGGGTGGTATATATATTTCTGCTTTTTAAAAAAACAAAACAAAACAGAGACATCACCTTGCCAACAAAGGTCTGTATAGTTAAAGCCATGGGTTTCCCAGAAGTGATGTATGGAAGTGAGAGCTGGACCATAAAGAAGGCTGATCGCCAAAGAACTGATGCTTTTGAATTATGGTGCTGGAGGAGACTCTTGAGAGTCCCATGGACTGCAAGAAGATGAAACCTATCCATTCTGAAGGAAATCAGCCCTGAGTGCTCACTGGAAGGACAGATCCTGAAGCTGAGGCTCCAAGACTTTGGCCACCTCATGAGAAGAGAAGACTCCCTGGCAAAGACCCTGATGTTGGGAAAGATGGAGGGCACTAGGAGAAGGGGATGACAGAGGACGAGATGGTTGGATAGTGTTCTCGAAGCTACCAACATGAGTTTGACCAAACTGCAGGAGGCAGTGGAAGACAGGAGGGCCTGGCGTGCTCTGGTCCATGGAGTCACGAAGAGTCAGACACGACTAAACAACAACAATATACATCATCTAAATAAAATATTTTTAAAAATCTCTTTGATGATTTTGCTGCAAGAGACAATGGCTGTGTTCCCTTGCCCATTTACTGAGCACTGACTACAGTTCCGGTTCCGGTTGTTTTGTTAATTGATTTGACATGAAGATTTGTACCAACTAACCCATAAACATGTAAACAATAACAGACCCATGCATGGAGCATATTCAGTATAAAAACAAAACAAATTGCAGGTACATATAGCAAAGTTTTAAAAACCTAGCTACTGGGTTTTTAACGTCATCCAGACAATGTTGTCCAAAATGCACATGTATCCTGCACTTTGTTATAAAATACTACTGCATGATACATTGTTTCTCAAACCAGATTCACACTGATTGAAGTCCTTAAGTCATTCCGAGAAAGTCTCCAACCAAGGTGTGAACACCTTTGCATAGGCTGAAGACATCCCCCCCATCAAGGCCCCCTGGTGGGAACACAAACAGAAATGAATCTGACACTAAACAAGTCATGCTGATGTGAACATTTTCAGAGTGGGGGGGAGGCTGGAGCTGAGGCATGCCAGGAGGGGGAATAACACTAAGGCATTAGTGTGGCAACAGCCTACTGTTGCCACCCCTTTGGAAATAGTTTGTGCTGGTCCTGGGGGTTAACCGAGAGGCGAGGTCCGAGTCCAGTCCGAGGTCAGTGGTGTGGTATGGAGGCTGTCTGTCAAAGCTGTAGATGGGTCCAAGGCAGGGAGTCAGGTGGGGTCAGGAACTCTGGCAGAAGAGCAGGACAAGGTACAGGCAAGAACAGGCTAGCAACAACATTGCTCCCGCAACCTGGGACTGGGGCTGGCTGGCTTTTATCTGCCCCGAGGCATAGTGCGGCCCCGGTCCACAAGTGACTCGCCTCTCCTGGCCTGGAGGCGAGCACTCCTCCTACGGGAACTTAGTTCCCTCCGCCTCTCTGCCCTGAGCCTCTGCAGCTCAGGAGAGGCTGGAGGGTTACCGGACCCAGAGGCAACCTCAGCTTCTTCAGACGGGGCTGAGGGTGGAGCACCTGCAGGCAATGGGTCCTCCATCACCTCAGGAGCCAGAGCAGACTCAGCTGATGCCTGCACCTGAGGATCCAGCACTGGTGAGGACCCTTCAGGCTGATGCCCCAGCTCCAGCTCAGCTGGTTCTTGAGGCGGGGAATCCTGTGCAGGCTGGGATTCCTCAGGTTCAGCCTCTGAGTCTGAATCCCAGGCCATCACATAGTTGTTGAAAATAGTCATTCTTCAGCAATGATCTGAATTGTACACAAGGGATTTTATTAGCTTTAGTAAGTTCGTAGCTTACTAAATACGCCAAAGGTAATAGATGGCCTAGAAAAAAACCTAGCAAGCTAAATACAGATTTAAAGGGGTTTGGTTTTGGGTTTTTTTAGATCTTTAATGCAGTGTTCCACCACAAGCCCAAACCCACTTAACTTCAAGTCTATCTCACTTATTGCAGTGAAACAGATCCCATGGGAAATGTCTCTCACTGCTGGCACTTGCCAGAAAGAGATTTGTTGACCACTGGTTTTGGAAGCAGGGAAGGAATTTTGCAGACTCTCAAATCCATCCCCTGATCCCTTAATGATAGCCAAAGACTTCCTACAAAGACGACACCAGCATTTAGCCCTTTAGTCAAGAGGGATCACAGCAGGCAGTCAAGTGGGCTCCAGACCAAGGTGGAATCAATGCTCAGCTCAAATTCTCTCACCATCACCACATGAGAAATGATTCGCCCATGATTCTTACCCTTAGTCTATTATTATTTAAAAAATATTATTAATAATAATACCCACCCTTAGGTCCCAGGGTGAGTTGCAACATTAAAGCACAATATCATATATATATATAGCATTTTTTAAAAAAAAAAAAAAAAGTCCACCATGTGGAAGAAAAGATTGACTGTAATCAACCTCAGCTGGTCCAAATTATGAAAACTTTACGAAATCAAACTACTGGCATAGAAGAAACAACTTTAAATTCGTTCCTTAATTTAAATTTGATAGTTAATTCTAACAGCACAGTCCTAATCATGTCTACTCAGAGGGAGTCTCATTGAGTTCAATGGGGCTCCTCCCCAGTAAATCTCAGAGCATCTTACAGGAATTCCACATTTACATTAAGGAAGCATGGCTGACAGTGAGGTGCAGAAGATGAAATTTGTGATAGCAAAATATTGGGCTTTTGAATCCTATGGATTCAGTGAATGGGGTGGTAAAGGGCAACGAGAACACAAGAAAGAACCTGCTAAGGAGATTTCACCCCTCCCATATCCAAGAATCTGCTGATGTTCTCTGCTGATTCTCCAGAGAGGAGGGGGCGGTTTCTGCTCTCTATCCAGCCTCACATCAAAGTGTCGGAGAGAGAGAGACTGAGTGTTAGAGAGAGATCATGTGTATAGATAAGGTTGCTGCTAAGAGCAGCTGCAGACACTCTGTGCAGTTCAGCATTCATTTTGCTTAGACCTCATATAGCTCTGTATATAGTTGTGTATTATAGTTGTAGATAGAATAAAGAAGATATTCTACAGAGCTGCTTTCCGAGTCGTTTATGCTCTGCTATACTCTGCTATACTCTGCTGTGTGACGACTGTCTTCTTGTGGAAGTGAATCCGGTGCTCACAACTCTAAGCTCTGAGTCCACAGCACTTTGACCTGTTCCTGTGGAGAAGGTGGTCCCTGGAAATGCTACCCAGCTCGCCTAGCCCAGTCGGGGCTGAGTGGATGAGTCCAGTTGATGACACTGGCTCAAGGGTGGTGCTGACACCTGCAGGGTCAGGCCAATGGCCCAATTAGTCCAGCCTCCTGTTCTCACAGTGACCAGGATGAAGCCTCTTTAGGGAAAACCACAGTAAGACCAGAGGCCTCTCCCCTCTCCTGTGCTTTCCAGAGAATGGTGCTGGGAAGCTAAGTGCCTCTGGCCACTTCCATCTTCTCTCCAATGGAAAGCAATCTCCACACACGTCTTGGACAAGGGAAGGGGGAAATGGAGGGATGCTTCTCATTTTCTCTTGGTAGGTAACCCCATTGAAGGCGAATTCCTGACTAAGTGCAGCTCACCTGCAGAGAAGGCGAGGAAGAGGAAACTGTGGAAGGGCCAGTCCATTTTGACAGGCGAAACGAAACGCTCTGGGACCTTTTATAAAGCAGCAAGCGCTGGCTTGCCTCTTTGTTTCTAACATTTGCCTGACTACTTTTCAGCACAAAACTGCTAAATAACTTGAATAAGGTGCATGATGCTCGTAACTCTGTGTCAGGAAAGGATTAAGGCAGAAACTTCTAAAGAAACCTGCCTTTTCCATCACCAGAATCAGAAGAGAAATGGAGTTATGATTCGCCTGTTCACAAGGAGGAGTAGAAACTCACACGGGAGGCAGAGAAACAAGCTAACAGATCTGTGAGATTAGAAGGATGAGCTATTGGAATTGGGGAGTGTCCTTGGCGGTTATTGAGCCCAACTCTTCTCAGTGCAGGGATCTCGAAGCTGGAGCATCCCTGAAAGAGGGCAGTTCTTGCCATTTTAAAGTTTTGTGCAATTTGCCATTGGTTGCCAGCTCATTTCCAGACCCAGTTCAAGATGCTCACATTGGTGCTGGAAGCCCTAAATGATTCGGGCCCCGAATCATTGGCAAGACCATCTCCTTCCCTACAAACCTTCTGAGATTGGGGTGGTGGCAGCTGTGAACTGTGAAACTGCCTCCCCACATAGATGCATCCGGCCAGTGGCGTAGTGTGGGGGGGTGCAGGGGGGGCCAGCCGCACCGGGCGCAACATCTGGGGGGGGGCACGCTCGCACTCGCAGCTCTCTGCCCCTACCTGGCTCACTCACTCTCTCTCACTGCAGTGCTGGCTGTGCGAATCCGATCCGAGCCGCCGGGTCGCCGCCCACTGTGGAGGGGGTGGGTGCCAGGCGTGCGGTGTGGAGAGAGAGCGAGGGACTATCTGGGGGAGGGACAGTGCAGCGGCCGCCCAGCGCAGCGCTGAGCACAGGAGAGAACCACACCAGACCAGACCAGGCAGCAGCAAGAAGAAGCTGGCAGCCGCGGCAGGTTAGGGGGCGCAAATTACTTGCCTTGCCCCGGGTGCTGACAACCCACGCTACGCCACTGCATCCGGCGCCTGCATTATGCAGCTTCCAGAGGATGCTGAAGATTGGATTAAGTATGTAAGTATGTAAGTAAGTAGTAAATAGTTCTCATTCACACATAGGAAATCACAGCCTCTTTACTCTGACTTTTGAGATGTATATTTTTAGAATACACCTCAATTTTTATTATTCTAAGTTGTATTAAACTGTCTTCAAATTTGCATTCTAATGTTGTAACCACCTTAGGACCTTAGAGGGAAGGGCAGGTAATGAATAAATAAAAACGTAATATTCAAATAATCTTCCTTCTCTCTTGGATCAGGTTCCCCCCTAGTTTAGGGTCTCCTGTCTTCTCCGCTTGCCATAAAGAGGAAGCGTCCTGCTCGGCCTCCTGTCAGGGCACAGAGGGCAGGGGAACCAATATGGTGGCTGGACTGTACCTCCTCCCATTGCTGGTCATTGGCCAAGCTGGCTGAGGCTGATGGAACTGAAGGCCACTAAAGACGCCTGCTTCTTGGGAGAAAAGCAATGGCAAACCTAGACAGCATCTTAAAAAGCAGAGACATCACCTTGCTGACAAAGGTCCGTATAGTTAGAGCCATGGTTATCCCAGTCGTGATGTATGGAAGTGAGAGCTGGACCATAAAGAAGGCTGATCGCCGAAGAATTGGTGCTTTTGAATTATGGTGCTGGAGGAAACTCTTGAGAGTCCCATGGACTGCAAGAAGATCAAATTTGTCCATTCTTAAGGAAATCAGCCCTGAGTGCTCACTGGAAGGACAGATCCTGAAGCTGAGGCTCCAAGACTTTGGCCACCTCATGAGAAGAGAAGACTCCCAGGAAAAGACCCTGATGTTGGGAAAGATGGAGGGCACAAGGAGAAGGGGGCGACAGAGGACGAGATGGTTGGATAGTGTTTTCGAGGTTACCAGCATGAGTTTGACCAAACTGCGGGAGGCAGTGGAGGACAGAGGTGCCTGGTGTGCTATGGTTCAGGGGGTCATGAAGAGTCGGACACGACTAAACGACTCCACAACAACAACCCTTGGAGACCTCTGCTCTGGCTACACCTGCATTAGAGATACATTGCCAGAGGAGGTGCTGCCAGGTGTTTCTGGAGCCAGCAAGGGAGAAGCTGGAGAGCACGTCTGCTGATCAAAGCCGAGAACTTGCTGCTCCCCATCATTTGGGGGCAGGAGGCACCCGTGCTCCTCCAGAACTTCACAGAGCATGATACTGAATGCTACCGCTGCAGAGTGAGGATTCAAAATCTTCCCCAAAAGGCTGGGCACTAATCAAAACCATTTTTTTTTTTTCAAACTCCTGCTGCTCTGAATGAAGTTTGCAATGGGAATGCTACAAAAGAGGCCAGTCAGGGATCCTTGTTTGAGCACAGCGGCCAGAGGCAATTATATTACACTCCCTGAATGACAATACTTATTCCTACATCTCACAGCCAATACTTGCAAAAGAAGCAGTTGTTTTAAAACAGGCCCCGACCTGGTGTCATCCAGATGTTCTGAGCTACCATCTCCCCCACTCCCAGCCAGAACAGCAGCGCTTGGCAGGAGCTGATCACAGCTGGAATCTCAAACATCTGGAGGGCACCGGGTTGGGGAAGGCTGTTTTAAAGCCTTAAGTGCATCCCCCTGGAAAGTCTGGTCCCTGATTTCTGGCACCAACCTAAGCAACTCTCATGTGCCAGGGGGGCAACTGAAAAGTGAACTTACACACTTACATAGTACAGAGTTGTTACAGATGTGTTTACCTAAATATAAATGCAACTGATAAGGCCAATCAGCCCAAACACAACTCTAAGTGTTTACTACGTGATTCGGAGGGATTTACTGGTACCTCTGGACCTTAGAACTTATTTAAGTGCACCCACCAGAAAGGTTAGACACAGTGGCGTAGCGTGGGTTGTCAGCACCTGGGGCAAGGCAAGTAATTTGCACCCCCTAACCCGTGGATTTGCGCCCCTTAACCCGTGGATTTGCGCACCCTAACCCTAACCCCTAGATGTTGCGCCCAGTGCGACCGAGCCCCCCTGCATCCCCCACGCTATGCCACTGGTTAGACAGTTAACATCTGAGTGCCATGAAATTAACAGGACGAGGAGGGAGAATTGCCTTAATGGAGAAGTTATACTCCACCATCCACAAGTCCTCCATTCCAGTGTTAATCATCATTGGCCCTGATCTGTCCGTGATGGGGGTCAAAAGACTTGTGTCTGCAATGTTGCTACTCAACTAACACACCTGCGCTCTTGGAAGCGAAAACACCACTTGCAGTTCAACCTGTCAAAAGCGCCCAAGGAGAGGATTGCAAGGGAAAGATTATGAGAAAAGATCTGTGAGTTGGGAATCCTTTCTCCCTCTACGCTTTTGGATGTGTGTGTGTGGGGGGGGTGAGTTTTGGTTTGACATTATGCTGCTCCAGCTCCTTCTTGGATTTATTAGACACCCTCAACTAGAAAGCACCCACTGAGCAGCCGGACATGCTTTTCAGGCAAACATGTTCAGAAGTCACAGTAAGAACGCACCAAGTTTAATCTCCGAATAAAACTGCAATCAGCTGCAATCCTAGACACGTGTGGTTAACCCTCTTGGGTTAAATGAGGCTTACTCCCAGCAGCTGAGAGGTGCATAAGATTTCAGCCTTAGGATCATGCTGCAAAGAAGCAGCGGCAGGTGGGATACGATGGCAACAGGCATCCTTGGAAAATAGAGAACAGCCAAGAGCCAAGCCCCCGTTTCGCCAAAACCGAATCGCAGTGGAAAATATAAGTGATTTATTGTTCTCATTATTCTTATTGCTTTCCTATTGCAGAGAGCTGTGCTTGGGGAAGCATTTTTTTTAATAAAACAAAATAAAGGATTTCCCTACTTTAAAAAAAATAATAATTGACACGTCCCAGTTTGTTTGCAGCAGCCACGCCGCTTGTAAGCACATTAGCGCAACGGCACAATTGCTCAGCCAATTTGTCAGCCGCAAGAAGCAATCCTTGCCCTGGAATAAGACAGCTGGGGTAGCTCGGTTGGTAGAGCCAGTGGCAGACCTACATTTCGGGGGTCCTGAACTGTCATGGGGGGCCCCTTTCAACCAGCAACAAGGTCTTTCAACCAGCAACAACCCCTGTTCTCTTCTTCAATGGGGCTGTTCCAGGACAGATCATCACACCTTGACAACATCTGTGCTACATAATCAATTTGAGTCGTGGCACTCAAATGGGGACCCAAAATAAGCAATGCGGACGGGGGTTCGAGCCCCAGTGTTGAGTGAAGGATTTCTACCTGGCAGCGGGTTGGATCCTGCCGATCCTTTCCAACTTACCCTTCTGTAATAATACTGTAAGTAAGCAAGCAAACAAGCAAACAAACGAACGAACAGGCAAAGGGGCAACGGAGAAGAGGACCCGCGCGCGCCCCCAGGTTGCCCAGCCGGTCCTTACCTGTTCCAGGCTTAAACTCGCTCTCTCGGCTGCGCGAAAAGACGAGCGCTGTGCGCGCTGCGGAGCCTCGCCTGGCCGGGATGCTGCCCAAGCGACTCCTGCTCAAAGCCGGCTGTGCGCCGGAGAGCAGAGGGCGCGGCTGCTGCTGCCGGGCGCCGCCTCCTGCCTCGCAGCGCGCTCCTCTCGCTCGGGGAAACTTGGGGCAGCCAAGACTTCGCCGCCGCCGCCTCCTCCTCTTGCGCTGCTGGCGGCTCTGCGCTTCTCCTCTCCGGCTCCCGAGCTGCCCGTTTCCCCCTCCCGGCAGCCGGCGGCTCAGCGCAGCCACGTGCGGCGGCAGGAGGGAGGCGGTCGGTGCTCTCCGCCAGGCGGCTGCCCCGGGGCCGGATCCAGCCAGGCGAGCGTCGGCAGCGTCGGGGGTCTCCGGCTCAAGGTCGCCCCACAGGCCGGGCGCTTTCGGCGGCGGCGCGGAGTTGGCCGGTTGCTGCGCCAAGAAGGAGCCTTGCGCTCCTCCGACTCGGCAGCGCGGGATCCGTCGGGGGCTGAGCGGCGGAGAGAGGGGCGCTCGGCTGGGCTGCGGGGATTTTGTGTGTTTATTTTGTAAGAGTCTCTTTATGCGCAGGTGGGGCTCCGAACTGTGCCCGGGGAAGACCCTCCCCACCCCCACCCTGAGCTCCGAAGTGAAGCCTGTCAAAGTCCGGAGCAAAGGACTGGCCTGACTTGCGCGTTTGTTTCTGCTCTGTTTCAGGAAATCTCCAACTGATCTTCCGTGCAGCCTTTGATTTACTTAGAAGATTTCG
Organism: Podarcis liolepis; assembly: GCF_965112155.1. NCBI lineage: Eukaryota > Metazoa > Chordata > Lepidosauria > Squamata > Lacertidae > Podarcis > Podarcis liolepis. The sequence goes on from NC_139556.1 coordinate 6,963,967, forward strand.
CTCTCTCTCTCTCTCTCTCTCTCTCTCTCTCTCTCTCTCTCTCACACACACACACACACACACACACACAGAGAGAGAGAGAGAGAGAGAGAGAGAGAGAGAGAGAGAGAGAGAGTTTTCAATTTGTAGAATCTCCCTGTTTTCCGATGTCTATGATAACTAGCCCCCCTCCCCACAGACGGCCAGTATTTTGCAGAAGGGATTTAGGTTTGCACCATAGGAGTCAACTCCTGGGGCCAAGGACCTTTCACCCCCACTCCCACCCGCAAGAAAATATTTGAGCCCCCAACCCCATAGAAAGGCATTGCCATTCCAATGATGCGCTTGTGCAACATAGTGATTATGCAGAGGGAGGCTTACCTTCCCGTCCCCCAGGGTTTTATTCAGGTTGGGACTGCTGGTTTGCACAGCTTAAGTGAATGAAAGCTGTCTGTCACTCAGGTGATTTTTGTCACTCTTTGTTGCTGTTGGTGCAAGTGGCTCTCCTTCCGAAAGAAAGGCAGGATACACAGGGAGTTAATAATAATAATACCCTTTTGGAAATAATAATAATAATAATAATAATAATAATAATAATAATAATTTATTATTTATACCCCGCCCATCTGGCTGGGTTTCCCCAGCCACTCTGGGTGGCTTCCATAGAAACCAAAAAACACTAAAATATAATACATTAAAAACTTCCCTGCCTTAAGATGTCTTCTGAATGTCAGGTAGTTGTTTATCGCTTTGACATCTGATGGGAGGGCGTTCCACAGGGCGGGCGCCACTACCGAGAAGGCCCTCCTACCGAAAAGGCCCTGGACGGGTGTTGTTGGTCTGGGGCCCTGGCTCGTGGCCTCCCCCTCAAAAGGAGAGGGAAAGAGATGCATGAGAAAGATGCTAATTGCTGAGAGCGGAAGACAGGTGTGGAGACTCTGTGGCCCTCCAGATGTTGCTGGACTACAACTCCCATCATCCCTGGCCGTTGGCCCTGTTGGTCTGAAGCACAGAGAGCCCAGGGAGGTCATAGCCTTCCAACATACAGGCTTCCCCAGCCAGATGCTTCCAGATGTATTGCACTACAACTCCCAGCAGTCCCAGTCCCTGTGGATGTGCTGGCTGAAGGTAGTTGTAGCCCAAAAGTTTTGAAGATACCAGATTGTGGTAGTCTGAGATAAGAATATAGTCCTGCGGGTTTAAACCTTAGCGGGAGAGAAAGTGCAGCTCTTTGGCTTGAAATTCACTTATGTCTGAACCATGAAATCTAGCAAAACAAAAACCAAAAACGCCCCCCCCATTTAATCACACTTTTCATGACAATTTCTTGTCCAAATTTGGACCACACCAGCCATACCTCTTCCCACCTAGTTGCACATAGATTGTGGAAACACTGCATATTCCCAGCCTTCAGTGTTTTGCATGTGGGAACACACAATCCTTGCCCTTTTGTAGCCCTGTTTACCTGTATATTGCTATGTGGTTGGACATATGTGGTGCATGGATGGCTAGCAGGGATTGTCAGGAAGCTGACACTATGGGTGCAACAGATGCTCCGTCTCAGTCCTGTTCATGCTTCACAGTTTCAGAGTTGCCTGGATTGCCAAGCTGTCAAAGCTTCCGTTTAGCTCTTTGTTTGCGCTAAGTCCTCAAAGGATGGAGTGTTATGTGCTGAACGTGAATGTGTGACTCATTCCATATTGTAAAAGTCCCCTCTGGAGCTGGGGTTGCACGAACACAATGACCACTCAGTACTGCGATGATAGTAAATCAACAGCAACAGGAACTTCCAAACATAAGATGTACAAGTAGGAAGTATGAGAAGGAATGAGGGAGGAAGCCTCACAAAGTGATCATCAGCCGCAGGGAGATTAAACTCAGAAAGAGTTTCCTTTCTATCTGAGCCTGTTGTTCCCCCTCCTGCAACTACTCCAGGGACAGAGAGAGACATTCTTCCTTCATCACAGACACCGACAAGAGGATAAGAGCATGAAAAGAGGCTTGCCCAAGGCCTCTGCATCCTTCCTCCCACAGAAGTTCACCATCTGTCTCTCTGAAAACCCCACAAGTGAGCCAGGAGGGATTCTCAGGGTACACCTTCTGTGGCTGCTTCCCAGCAATGGCTGCCCCAGATCCTGGAGGCACCATGTAGCCATAGTGGGATGTAAACACAGGACCAGTCAATGACAACATTCCTAGAGTGTACATGTTAGAACATGGGGAGGGATGTCTGTCCAGCAAGCAGGTAAACTTCCTGGGGACGGACTTCCTCCGCATGTGACCAGAGGTGGGTGTGGCCTCACCTGTGCAGGTAATGACAAAAGCACAGGACAGGCAGCCATCTCTCTCTCTCTCTGCCATTTTCCTTCGATGAGGAAGCATGTAAAGATGCCCTCTTGGCTCTCAGCCAAGAGAGGAGATAAGGTCTATCTTGCAACAAGATAGATTCTAAGTATATGTGTCAGGGGTTTAGGAGCAGAAGCACGGGCAAGGGAGGAAACAGAGAGCGAAGGGGAGGAGGCAGAAGAAAAGATGAGTGACGACGACGACCCGAGATCTCCTAGTCTTTCCAGTGAATCAGAGGATTCACAGAAAGGAGCACCAGTGGCGAGGGCAAGGGGGGAGTCTAGGGGGGCACCCCAGGAAGACAGAGCCAGAGAGGACTCAGGGGGGAGCAGCTGGAAATCGGGACCAGCGTCACCGCCAGGAAGCAGGGAAGAGGAAGGGAGCCAGGGGGGAAGCGCTGGCAGCTCACCACAGGAGGGAGGACATGAGTCAGGAGTGGCCACACCTCCACAGGAGGGAGGACATGAGTCGGGGATGGCCACACCTCCATCGGGGAGCGAAGAAACGGTTGAGAGGAAAGTGGAAGGTTGGGCGCGCGCGCCAAGTTCAAATGCAGAGGAAGGCGGCGCAGTAAGCAGCCCCGAAAGAGAGCCAGGTCCTAAAGCCCGGCGCAAGGAGGCAGGAGGGTCTGGGTCAGCGTCAGAAGAATCCCGGAAGGAAGAAGCCCCGGGGGGTAGAGGGACCCAGAGGAGGACAGTCAGGAGGAAAAGGTGGAGCAAGGCTAGGATATTAAGTTGGTGCACACAGGGCGGAGACTCAGACGGAGCTTCGCCGACCTAGCTACTAGGCGTAGAGTTGCGCGCAGCAGCGTGAGAATGGAAACTGTAATTCAATAAAGACTTTTACTTAATGACCGCTGGCTAGCGTGATCCTCTGTGAGCTAGGATCTTCAAGCAGCTCTGACAATATGTAACCTTTTTTAGCCTGTCTGTCGTCTGGGATCATATTGTGAACAGAACGTGAGTAAACTCTTTTATACTTTTATAAAGACTGTGTCGTGTCTTGTATTTTAAGAGGGAACAAAAGGGGAAATTACCAGAGTAATTATTATAGAGGTTCTAGCGAACCTGTGCACATGTTACCGTTGCGAACTTAAAGGGGAATGTCTATAAACTCTGCTGATATTTTGGGAACTTGTTAGCACAAGTTGGATAAGGATATAAGTAGTCAATATATCCTCTCCTGCACCCCAGAACATTCCCACAGCCATCATGACTCCCAAAGTCTGGGATCACCCACCGAGAAGGCCCTCTCCCAACAGCCCATAAAAAATGGGCAGCCAGACTGAAAGAAGGAAGAAGGGCCTCACCAAACTATCTTGGAGCCTGGGCAGGTTCATACAGGAGAAGACAGTCCTTCAGATATCCTGGGCCTAAGCCCAAAGAGTTTTACACGGAGTAAACTCATCAAATAATCATGCACATTATTGTCAATGAGTTTGTTCTCACTACTGTTGCACACTATCCATAGTTTTAGTATGTATATTATCCAAATCACAATTCACAGTTTGAAATTCAAACAGCTGCTCAGCCTATTTGCAAAGGAGGGTAAGGAAAACGCAGACTATACTATAATTCAATCTATGCCTTGGAGTTTGAGATATCAGAATGGAAGTTGCTGTGCATAGTCAAAATACCATCCAGTGTTTCATTTTTCAAAACCCACTTAAATCTCCACACACATTTTATGTTAAGGCAGGAAAGATGCAACACGGAAGGTCCATTGGAAAGATCAAAATGAAACTTGGTATGCAATATTATTAGGCCATAGGGACGTTCTCTCACCGACATTTCATTTGAGCACAGCCTTTTATGGAGGGAATTAAAGGCAAAATGTAAAATATATTGCCTTGAAATATGTGAAGTGAGATCTCTCACACATGGAGCTTCACTTGTGCTACTGATTTAATTTAACCAGATTAAAAAAATATTTATTATACAGCGTTTACCACACTTACATTGTAGACAATACGGCTATGAGATTTGCTTCTTTGATACAATATTTCTTAATTTGACACCCACATAAAGAACATGCTTCTCAGTCAGAAGATGCTGGCCATCTTTTGGCCAGTTGCCGTTTATAATGCAATTTCATATTCCCAAGTGGCATGTGAGAGAAATTGATAAACAGCAGTGAATCTTACATTGGAATTGGATGAAGGCCAGATCTGGACAGATGTGGCCTGAGGCAAGGGATGAAATGGCACCTCTCTCTTCGAAGTTCTAAATACAGTATGCAGGACGGTGGGGTCATTTCACCCTTTGCCTCAGGCAACAAGCATCTCAGACCCACCTTGTCCAAATCTGTCCTCTTGTGCGAATGTAATTAACTAGACTAATGGAGGGCCTGCCCTTTCCGCACTTAATCTATGTGTTTCACGTCAGCAAGACAAATGCATTATTTCAAGTTTAAAGGTAAAGGAAAAGGACCCCTGACAGTTAAGTCCAGTTGTGAACGACTCTGGGGTCATCTCGCTTTACTGGCTGAGGGAGCCGACATTTGTCCACAGGCTGGTTTTCTGGGTCATGCAGCAAGCATGACTAAGTTGCTACTGACACAATGGAACACTGAAACCAGAGCAGCGCATGGAAACACCGTTTACCTTCCCGCCAGAGTGGTACCTATTTATCTACTTGCGCTTTGACATGCTTTTGAACTGCTAGGTTGGCAGGAGCAGGGACCGAGCAACGGGAGTTCACCCCATCATGGGGATTCGAACCGCCAACCTTTTGATCAGCAAGCCCGAGGCTCAGTGGTTCACACCACAGCACCACCCACGTCCCCCTTTCAAGTTTAAGAAAGTGCAATAGACCCTTTTAGAAAGGCTAAATGAAACCAGTCAGTCCTTTCCAAAGTGACCAACAATCTACCAAACAAAACAAAACTAAACCCCAAGAAACAAAAATAAATGGAGAAGGACTATGGGTGGGATGTTAAAATTAGCATAGTTCAAATAACAATATTATTATTTAAACTTTGACTCATGCTGCATGCATTGTTTGTACAAATGCTAGGCATACCACAGTAATCCACCAGGTTTGATTTCTGATGCAGATTTATTCTGCTGACAGAGACAAGTATCCCAGACCTTCCATATATCCAATTTTATCTATTTTTTGAAGTGGAAAGAAATGCATCAGCAGCTGGAGACGTGGACTCTTCTGCTTGCGACTTAGGTGGGGGAATGGGTTGGATATGTAACATCTTGCACAAGCTTGGAGGATTGTGTATAAAAGCTGTAAAAAGAAGCCGTGAAACTGATAAGCTTTCCCTGCCCACCCGCCCTCTAGCAGCATGCCAGAGAAGTCCTTTTCCTGTAAACTGACAATGTGTTTGAAACCATGTGCCAAGCCCATCTTAGCAGAAATTTATGGCCCAGTGAGAAAGTGGGTTGGTTTTTTAAATTATTATCATCAGAATTTCTGTTTCTCATTTTTCCAGTTCCCCACATTTCCACATAAGTTTGTGGAAGGACCCCAGTCTCACAAAGCAGGGAGGGCTGTCGTGACTCAGCAGTTTCTGTTCACCCTCCGCACCCCGCCGTGGAAACATTCCTTGCAAAGCCACTCAGGAAGGGCACATGAGAAGGTTGCAACAGGGATCGAAACCTGGGCACACAGCTGTTGTAGCCATCTCATTCTACCCTCCCAAGCGACTGGTGTTTCATTTCAGTCCAAAGAGACAGCTAGGTGATTCCACTTTGTGTGAAAGGATACCCAGTTGGCTCACAGGAGAAGGCAGGCTGGCCAATAAAGCAATTTTTGAAACAAGTCCAGTTCCCACTCTGGGTTCTGTAGAAATTTTCTAATGCAGTTTCATAAATGAGGGTGGGAGAAGTGAAATCTCTTTGGAATAACACTGGATTTTGCTTCCTTTAAGGCTCCTAACTAATCTGAAGGAAACAATAAACACTAAAGTGGTTCCTTAGTTCTCAAACGACTTGGAACCGAAACACTGCAAACCCGGAAGTAAGTGTTCCGGTTTGCTAACTTTTTTCGGAAGATGAACGTGCTCCGTTTTGAGTGTTACACTCCCAATTTGAGTGCCACACTTCTGTTTTGAGTGTTATGCTGACGTTTGTCTGTTTTTCCTGCTTATTTGGGGTTTTTGTTTTTGCAGCTCTTTTTTGTTTGTTTTCGTGACTGTGTGGAACCCAGTTCAGCTACTGATTGATTGTGTGACTGCAGTACATTGTTTATTGTTTTCATTTTATGGATCAGTGATCTCATAAAATCCATGTTAAATGACTGTTTTAGGGGTTGTTTTTAGAAGTCTGGAATGTATTAATCCATTTTGCATTACTTTCTATGGGAAAGCGCGCCTTGGTTTTGGAACACTTTGCTTTTGGAACGGACTTCTGGAACAGATTAAGTTTGAGAACCAAGGTACTGGGAAACAAGGAGATGAAGACAGAGAGGCAAGGGTCGGGAACTTTGCGGGGCTGACAAAAAAGCCTTGCTGCCACAGAGATTCTCAGGGTCAGAGCAGGCTGGAAGAAGAGATGTGCGAGAGGCGAGTCCGGTGAGATAAGCATCCCAGAACAGAACCAAGTGGGGACTGAGGGCTGTCCAGTAGACCTAGGGCAAAGGCATTAGCTCCAAGACCAATAATGAACAGAAGGGGCATTAAAGGGCAAAAGGTAATGATGACTTAATTGTCGGCCGGCCTTACAGTACAATTTCCTGCTAAAATTGCTGGAATGCCACAAAGGATCTCTGGCCAATCAGAAACCACGGGCAGCCAACACAGGTGTCCCCACAAGTGTGGGGGAAGTTAAAAGGGACCCCTGACCATTAGGTCCAGTTGCGAGTGTGGGGGAAGTTAAAAGGGACCCCTGACCATTAGGTCCAGTTGCGAATGACTCTGGGGTTGCAGCGCTCGTCTTGCTTTACTGGCTGAGGGAGCCGGCGTACAGCTTCTGGGTCATGTGCCCAGCATGACTAAGCCTCTTCTGGTGAAACCAGAGCAGCACACGGAAACGCCGTTTACCTTCCCGCCAGAGCGGTACCTATTTATCTACTTGCACTTTGTCGTGCTTTTGAACTGCTAGGTTGGCAGAAGCAGGGACTGAGCAACGGGAGCTCACCCCATCGTGGGGATTCAAACCGCCGACCTTCTGATCGGCAAGCCCTAGGCTCTGCGCCACCCGCATCCCTGTGGGGGTAGTTAGGTAGGGGCATTTCTCAGAAAATGTAACTTTAAAGCTAATCCAATACGAGCAGAAGATGCTTGCTGGAGGATGGTTTTGATTACTTTCTGGGAGGTAATTAATAGCTAAAGAAAGATGCCCACTTGCATTAGATATGGCAAAGGTTCTGGCCACTGATTAGGTTTGCACTGCTGTTATAGTTTATCCCACACTTGACAGCCGCTGTGGGATGAAATTTGGCAGGAACCACTCTGGCTTCCTTTGATTCCTTGGCAATGGCACTATGCTCATTGCCCAGTGCAAAGCAAGTGTGGGCACATGGTTCCAGGGCATGTGCAGAGTTCCAGATGAACTGAGCTTCACAATAAGAACACCCTTAAAACTAGAATGTCATGACTATAAGAAAAATGCGAGTGAGGTGAGAGAGAAATGTGAGGTGAGAGAGAAATACATTGCGCCTGTTGAACTGATTGTATCAAACAAAGGGAAACTTGGCTAGAACCTGCTGCAATATAAATTTGCAGCCAGTCTTTTCTGGTGTCTGTTAAAACCTGTAGGTGGCATTGAGCAAACAGAGCTACAAAATGCAACTCTTCCAGTGGCCTTCATCTATCCATTTCTGCTGCTGTTTTTCCTCCTGTTGGCAATAGTTTCTGGAAGTCTGAAGAAAGAATTCCCTCGGCATATATATATATATATATATATATATATATATATATATATATATACAGTGGTGCCCCGCAAGACGAATACCTCGCAAGACAGAAAACTCGCTAGACGAAAGAGTTTTCCGTTTTGGAGGTGCTTCGCAAAACGAATCTCCTATGGGCTTGCTTCGCAAGACGACAATGTCTTGCGAGTTCCTGCTGGTTTTTTTCTTCCTCCCCCCCCCTTTTTCTAAGCCGCTAAGCCGCTTATCAGCTGATCCGATCAGCAGATAAGCAGCTAAAAGCAGCTAAAAGCCGCTAACAGCGCTAATCTGCTAATCCTTCAATGGGCTTGCTTCGCAAGACGGAAAAAACCACTAGACGAAGAGAATCACAGAACGGATTCTTTTCGTCTTGCAAGGCACCACTGTGTGTGTGTGTGTGTGTGTGTATATATATATATATATCTGCAGAATATTTTCTGCTATGAATTTTTTTTATTCACATTTCTGATACCAAATGATACAATATCACCAAAACCCGGACAACAGCTTTTCCTTGGTAGTTCAGTAAGTAAAATTCATTAAAACAAAATAAAAGGTTTTTTTAGTATTCTTATAACTAGCCATTTGCTGCAGGCAGGAATCCAAGAAAAAAAGATGCCCTCTGGTGGCTACTTGTCAGATATTTCCAGAGATGCATAGGAGCTTATAAGAGCTAATAATACCCTTGGTAAATTGTGAAGAATGAGCTAGGTGCCTCCTCCCTAAAAAATTAGAAATGCCATTGGGAAGTTACTGCGGATCAGGCGTTAGTGCCAAGCTGAAAAGGCATATTTGTTGTGTTTGCAATTTCTGCTTTTCTATTCAGCCTGGACAAAATGTTCTGCCCGGTTTAATGTGGTATTTTAAATCATCGCTGATCGTGACAGTGGCGTAGCGTGGGTTGTCAGCACCCGGGGCAAGGCAAGTAATTTGCGCCCCCTAACCCGTGGTTTTGCGCCCCCTAACCCTAACCCCCAGATGTTGCACCCGGTGCGGCCGGCCCCCCCTGCACCCCCCACGCTACGCCACTGGATCGTGACATTCCACTGCAGTTGCACATGGGTGCATATAATGTGCTGATAGTTCCTCCCAATTGGGGGAAATATAACCAGAAGTAAGAACCAGGGCCGTCTTAAGCATATCCGGTGCCGTGGTGCAAAGATCCCTCCGGTGCCCCCCCCCCCGCAACTCCAAAACAAGGGAGGGGGCAGTGGAAAATGTCCTCTGCCTCCCCCACCACCCTGATCCCGGTGTGGTGGCAGTGATCAAGCAGGAAAACATGCTAGTGGACATGCTCTCCAGCGTTGGGGCACCCGAGAAGGCAGCCCAGGAAGGCTGGGTGCCGCCTTTCACCAGGAAACAGGAGGAGGACAATGACCGGGAGCAGGGCTGTCTTTAGAAGATATAGAGGCTTGGGAGGGAAGCTGCATGCCTCTGCAGGGATTGCTCTCCTCCTGTGGAGGCTTGGGAAGGAAGCTGCACACCTGCTAGCCGTATAGTTGGCGGGGCGCAGCTGGCGGGCATGCAGGGAAAGGGAAGACGGCTGGCAAAGCCATGCAGCTTCCCCACTCACTAGGGCACCCCTGAGAGGCTGGCGCCCTGGCGTAATGAACCACTGAGACCAATGGGAAAGACGGCTCTGGTAAGAAGATGCCACTGGGCATCCTGTGGCATCTGATGCTCAGCTGCAGTAGGTGGTGATACATGCGATATTCTTGACAGTAATTTCTTCTGATCCAGTGCAGAAACTTCAGGTCTGTTTTCTTTTGCCATGAATGTCCTTTGTAATCCTGGATGTAACATTTTTAATAATAAAAAGATGTGGCTGAGGCGAGGCCAAATAAACAACTAAGCAACAGGGAAAGTTGGTGAAAAGCTCTTTGTGGCTTTCAAATGACTAGTTCACCTCTTATTGATTATTTATTTCTCTGTTACTATTATTATTATTTGTTCAGTGTGCATAACCTCCTACCCTGATTAAGGTCCTTATAACTTGGTCCCTTTTCAATGGAAATATCTGCTATAGTAAGCCACGTGCCCTAACAGTTTAGACCAGTGCTCTTGATGTTCTTTGCAACTTTTCATATTCTCCGCATCTTTTTTATATATAAAAAATGAACACTAATTTGCAAGAATAGGTAACATAGAAGTTTCCCCCTGGAACGGTTCATTTCAGGCTAGAACCAAACCACAATCCTGTGTATATGAACATTAAATAAATGTGTGATTTTGTTTATAAAACTATGCTGTACCACATTTAAGAATAATTTTAGCATTTGTATGTAATCATTTTAACAATTGCAAAAAATATGGATGTCAAGTGCCTTGTGAACTCTTTAGGTGTGAAAATGAATTTATCAAATAAATAAAATAAATAATGTTGTGTTGTTTAGTGATCATATGAATTTATAGCCATTTTTATACTTCACTGTTTAATCTGCATTCCTATATTCAACAATTTTACCGCTTTGCCTACAGTTCTTTCCCCATTATGCTTTCAGAGCACACTGGGCATTCAAAAATGTTAGTTTAAAAATAGAAACTGACAGGGATGGTTTATTGGTCTAAGGATGAGGTTCAGAATAACGAACTTCCTTAAAATAGCAGAGTCAGCTAATCTTTGCTGGTGATTTTTTTAAAAAGTGCCTTGCAGCATTGTGTGTCCAAAACAAAGCTCCCTTTTTTATATATAAATAGAATTTCATCTTTTCTGTGTGAGTATAACCCAGAGCCATACAAAAGATTCACTGGCAAGTTACCAAGACGAAGTGGGTTACTCAGTCCCTCCTGGCATTCCTTGACACCTTCACCTGGTATTCTCCATTCCCGTAGGATTGGTTTAATTTGCACAGTTCTATATTTTGATTTGTCTTCTGCCAATATATATATATTTATGCTTTTTAAACTGAAGTGCTGTGGGAAAATGATTGCTTGTACATGAGAGCATGAGCAAAGTTCTTATTGTTACAGGGTGATCTCATAGCTAGAAGCATCCTTGGAGCATGAATAGCGCGTGAACAGCTCGTGCTGTCCCATATGATTGGCTAACGTAGTATGGTCTGATCGCTCGCATGGTCTAGTACCAAGGTCTTTATCTGCTGGCTAGAACAAATTGCTTGACTTGTATTTTTTGTATCTTTCTATTTCACACATTTCACACAATAAAAGCTGTGCTGCATTAGCCCTAGGAGCTGCCATGTTTCCCTAGGAGCAGCCATAATTCGGAACCTATCTTGGTGTGAGACTGATTTTTCTCTGGATGCCGAGCTGCAACTCGACAATTGGTGCCCCGTGTGACTGCCTTCGAACTTCACGTTGTTTTTCAGCACTCACCAACACGTCGTTCATCCACGTAGTGGATCCCTGGTGAGTGCTCCCGTGTGACTGCCTGTTCTTCATTATTCAGCACTCACCAACACGTCGTTCATCCACGTAGTGGATCCCTGGTGAGTGCTCCCGTGTGTACAACGTTCAGCTCTCACCTCGCCCCGCAAGGGCTGCAGACGCGTCGTTCATCCACGTAGTGGATCCCCGGTGAGAGCTCCCGTGTGAATGTGATTCTGGACTACGTTACGGACTTATCAGCACTTATCTCCGCCCGGACAGGGCAAAAAGGCGCCTCTCTCTCATCCTCCTACGGATCCCTCGGTAAGTGCTCCCTGCTCTTTTTGCAACTCTTGCAATCATGGGAAAATCTCTCTCTGCACCACAGAAAAATTTTTTAAAAGACCTTAAATTCCTTTTGGCCAGTAACAACCTTGCTGTTCGGAAAGCTGACCTTAAGTCCCTTATAAAAGCCCTGGACACTCACTGTCCGTGGTTCCCCCAGGACGGAAATTGGGAGTTAGACGATTGGAAAAAAATTGGACACTTCTTTCAAAATCATCCGCAGATTGATGTAAAGGTTTTGCATGCCTGGGGTAACGTCTACAAAGCTATGTCGTGCTTAACTCCCTCAAACATTCTTCTGGCTGCTGGAACAGCTTCTTCAAACACCCCCCCGGTTCCCGCTTTGCCTGCCTCAAACCTTCCTCCTAAACCGCCGGACATTCTCTCTCCGGCTCATCCTGTCACTCCCCTGCATTCTTCAAATTCTGCAGCACCCCCTGCTCTTCCACCTCCTCCGCCCAAGGCATTTGGCACCGCTACTACTACGCCTCTCCAAGAATCTCTCCGTGCCGCTGCCCCATTGTTGGGTTTTGATTGTACAACTCCTAATCTCTTCCCTGTGATTGCTCCTGCCGCGCCAGGGGGAGGCCCAGCCCGGCACGAACAGTTTGATTTGAGATTCATAAAGGAACTGCATTCCTCTGTCAAGGACAATGGTTTACAATCTCCTTACACCCTGGGCTTGTTTGGCACTATTTTTCAACAAAATTTGATACCAGAGGATGTTAAGCTGTTGGCCCGCACTGTAATGCAGCCTCATCAAATGATTTTGTTTATACAAGCTTGGCACTGGGCCTGCCAACGTCGTGTTGATGGGATTCGGAATAATCTTAATAATGTAGCATTGGCTAATCATCAGGCTGCTTTGGCTGCTTTGGCTGCTGGTGCCGCCCCACCCCCAGCCCCCGTCATGTTAACCCAAGCTGATGTCCTCGATGGGTTAACGGGAGGAGGCAATTTTCTTACTGTTGCCCAACAGCTAACTCTCGATCCTCAATATTGGGAGGCCACCACGGCTGCTGCCCAAGAGGCTCTGGCATCTGTCCCTGATGACAAGAATGAGCGAGATGGCCGATGGAGAAGCATCAGACAGGATCCTGCAAAGCCCTATGGACAATTTGTTGATCGCTTGTATAATACCTTCAAGCGGCAAGTTCAGGACCTGGCAGCACAAGAACTGATTGTACGCCAGCTTGCAAATGAGGACTTTAAGCAACCGCTGCGCCTTCTAATGGCAACATCAAATATAGCCATTGCTGATATGCTTAAAGCCTGCCAGTCAGTGGGCACTGCTAGCCACGGCCTGCTAGCCACGGCCTGGTCCTCCGCCGTGTCCCAAAATCCTGCAAAGGCTACAACCTGTTGGATTGACAGTGGCTAAGGAGAAAATCCAGCGGACTTTACCCATTGCGTACCTGGGACATGAGCTGACAGAATCTGCAGCCATTCCAGTCACGCCTCAACTACAGTTTCCGGATTTTAAACTGGTGGATTTACAACAAATTCTTGGACAGCTGAATTGGATAAAGAGTTATTTGGACCTGCCCACCTCTACTTTGTTTCTACTATTTTCTGCCCTTAAGGGACACAAGAATCCAGCGGACAAGATCACAACCACCTCTGCAATGGAAGAGGCCCTTCCACAACTGTTCCAGTGTTTCCTGGCACGCTGAAAGGCCATCTTCATCCCTACTGCATTGGCCGCCCTTTTCCCTGGGAAGCCACTTCAACCACCAAACATCATTACAGTTTTGCTGCCTCCTAATAGCGACCATCCCATCTGTGTCACCACGTTTCGATGGGCTTGGATTTTTGGCTCAGCAGTGCACGGAGCAGTACATGAGGCCTATTTACAGCAAATGGGCTCCTGTATCTGCAGAAATAGTTGTGTGACTTCTTCTGGATTGTGGTTTTTACATGCCAATAATCGAGCCACGAAATATCACACAGGTTGCTCGGAAGTAGCCATTGGACTAATTTACCATTCTCATCCTTATTGACATCGCTTGGATTTTACCCCCCAGTTCTCTTCTTTTTTTCTCCTCCCTCAGGAGTCCTGCCTTATGATGTGTTTCTCTGAGCATGTACAGAGGACTGTCTTGAAACTATTGTGGACTCTTGGCAAGGGAGGGGGTGAGGGGATTTTAGTGTGTTCCAGTTGTTTCATTTTTGTGCTTTGGCATGGTTCCTGGACAGAAATCAAGTTGCAATGTGGTTCTTTAGCAAGGCCCGTGAAGACAATGGGCTCTGTTCTCGACCTTGTTGCAATCTTTTTAGTTAATGCTTGGCTAGTGCCTTTTTTTAGCTGCTGAGAAAAATGATTTTTAAAAGCTTTGAAAAGTTTTGAGCTTTTTTTGGTGGTGGTATTCTAGCATTCCAGTAAATGCTTCATATAAGATTAGCAATAATATGAAGGACAATCGTATAAGTTTAACAGGGACAGCCATCTCTAGGTCCCTTCTGCCTTCTTTAGGTGCAGCCATGAATTACCGTGATTTGCATAAATTGGCAAACTGGACAGAAAATTTGTTTAATTCCACCATTTTGGCTTTAAAAATGATTAACAAAGAAATATCAGAAATAAGAAATGTAGTTCTTCAACATCATTATGCTTTAGATGTGATCCTTGCTTCTAAAGGTGGAATTTGTGCCTTAATTTATTCTCATTGCTGCATGTATATAACTGATCAATCGACCAATATCTCTGCTACTATTGATCATATGGAACAAATGATAGCCCATAATCCTTTGAATCCACCTGAAGGTTTTGATCCATGGGAGTGGTTGTCTTCTTGGTTACCCAATGGAGTATGGTTAAGAAAGGTATTATTGATTGTAATTGCATGTGTTGCTGGATTCGTCGTGGTGTGTTGTTGCATTCAATGCATACCCTCTTTGATTTCCCAATGCACTGCATGGTGGTACCGACCACGGCCCACCACAGGGGTTACAAGAGGAATTTATGTTGCAAAGTGTAGACGCTTAGGCAATGAAGTGTACGATTTGGACTAATGGTCCCTCTTTTTTCCTCAAACAATATAAACAAGAAAAGAGGACATGTGGGAAAATGATTGCTTGTACATGAGAGCATGAGCAAAGTTCTTATTGTTACAGGGTGATCTCATAGCTAGAAGCATCCTTGGAGCATGAATAGCGCGTGAACAGCTCGTGCTGTCCCATATGATTGGCTAACGTAGTATGGTCTGATCGCTCGCATGGTCTAGTACCAAGGTCTTTATCTGCTGGCTAGAACAAATTGCTTGACTTGTATTTTTTGTATCTTTCTATTTCACACATTTCACACAATAAAAGCTGTGCTGCATTAGCCCTAGGAGCTGCCATGTTTCCCTAGGAGCAGCCATAATTCGGAACCTATCTTGGTGTGAGACTGATTTTTCTCTGGATGCCGAGCTGCAACTCGACAAAGTGCACAATAGGCACCCATATCTCAGCCATCCACAGGTACTGTATTTATAAATCAGTTACCACCCCTGTGTGTTCCCTTTCATAAAATCATAGAATTTTAGGGTTGGAAGGGACTCCAAGGGTCATCTAGTCCAACCCCCTGCAATGCAGGGATCGCAGCTAAAGCATCTGTGATAAATGGCCATCCAACCTCTGCTTAAACACCTCCAAGGAAGGAGAGTCCACAACCTCCCAAGGGAGATAGTTCTACTGTTGAACAGCTTTTCCTGGAAAGAAATCTGTTTCCAGTGGATTCTCTGCTATCTGTAGTGCTACTATTGCAGGTGTGAGGAATCCTTCACCTTTCAGATGTTGCTGAACCACAGATTCTATCTACCCTGGCAAGCAGATGATGGTATTTGGAAGGTCAAATGTTCCTGACCTCTTTGATATTGGAACATCCCATGTGATTCCTCCAGCCTCTGTGTTTACCCAAATTAGATCTGAGATTCAGCCACAAAGGAGTGGCCACTATGTCTCAGACTAAGTAAAGAGTAGGATGTCTGGTTTAGTCATCTCTTAGGTACAAATCTGGAATTTCTTTCATAGGCAGAATCCAGCAAAGCAATGGAAATCAGCATCAGATTGCAAGAAAGGTGCGATCTGTGTAGCCAACGTCTTTCCTCCATGTCTCCTGGTAACATTTGTGATGTGATGTCATGATGCTTCCTGATTCCCTGCCCACATTCCATATGGTCATCATGGCTTTCAGTCAAGTTAACCTAGACAATTTCCTCCTTGGCCACAGCAATTCATACGGGCTTAATTCCTGGCATTGTTCTTACACATTTTTTTTCATTTTTACTAGCACTGTTTTATTTGAAAGTTGTATGGATCTTTTTACTTCTGTATACTGCTTGGGGGGACTTGACAAAAGGTTTTAAAAGGCAAATCAATCCGTATTGCACACAACCGACTGCCTTGTTAAAAACACATAATGTGACAACACTTACAATACAATTGTGTACCCCAAAGAAAGCCCCATTGAGTTCAATGGAGCTTACGCCCATTAGGTTCAGGACTGCAGTATTAGTTGGGACTTCCACTGGACTGGATTTTTAAATTCTTAGGTTTCACCCGTATTTTGTCTTTGGAAAGAATTTTGCAATGCAAGTTGCTACAGAAACTTGAGTTTCTATACACAAAACAAGCCTCACCACAATGCACTCATTTTGACTATTGGTCAGATGTTTTAATATTAATGAAAGTTTATACCCTAATCCGAAAGCAAACATTCTCAATTCAAGATACACAAACTACAGTTCTAATTCATGTTGTTTATTGCTTTTTCCAGTACAAGCAGTTTTTTTGCTGGGCACTCGCTTTAATACAGTTTCCTTCGACAACATGTCTAGAATGTGGCTAATGCTTGGCTGCCTTTCAGACTTTTGGGATAAAGTTTTAAAATGCATAATTTATTACGCTTAGTTTCATTGGAACCATCTGCATTTATGTTAAACTGCCCACCTGCATTCAGTGTCAGTCAATTGCAAGTGTGGCCAAAACTCAGTATTTTTCTTTTCAGATAACTGTTCTGAATCATTATGAAATAGTGGCAAAGCACCTTTCATTATGTTGATCAGGTTCTTTCTGGTGGGAGGGTTGGTAGATTGCAATATCACTTACAGCAGGGATATTGGTTTCGTTGGACCCCAATTCCTATCACCCCTGGACAACATGGCCAATGGTCACAAATGATGGAAGTCCAACCACGCCTAGAAAGCACCACATTGGCTACTTAGGCTGAGTGGGCAGATTTTGCCACCATTGACTTATATGTCTCCAAATGCCATGCTTTCTTTTCTTCTATATGGCTGTGAGTTTGGGAATTGGGGGTGGGGTGGGGGTGAAGATATGGAACATTACAGGGAGGAAACTGGCCAAGGAAAGTCCCCCTGGCCTTGTCTTTCCAAACATTTTGGAGTGCACTTGGTACGATCTCAATGTTTTCTGAAAGTTCTCCAGTAAAGCTTGGAACATTCACATTAATTGTGAGACTAGTTTAGTGGAATTTACTCACTATGGTGAGTAGGAAAATAAGAGTACCCCTAAACATATTTTTTTTAGAAAAAAAGCACTGGATCAAACTCTCACTGAGAAGGTAAACTTTTGTCAAAATTTTATAGCTTCAGGTTGCAGTTGATGACACTGGGGGTTCACCTCATTGAATATTACTCTGTAAAAAAATAAATACTCTGCAGGTAGAAAGCTGACAAGTCAGGAAAGGTTTCTAGCATCGTTTTTGACTTGCTTGCTTTCTATTACACGGTTTTTTCTGTATGAAAGAGCATTCTAATAAGGTAAACTCCTACTGGTACAGCCCAGACACAGGAAGGGCACCTCAGTAAGAACTAGGCCTGGAACACCGTTGAGGTGAAAATGTCTAACCTACTCTCCTGGCTCTTAGCTGGTGCTCCAGAAGAGAGCTGATTTTGCCCCATAAGAGACAGGGGCGGGTGATGAATTCCATTTGCTGTATCAAGACATTTTCAGCTCCTTTCCAAATCCCCAGATGTTTGCTTAACCCCAGCACAAACCACTCCATTCAGTTTGATGTCAGCTCTAGGTACCAAACGAAACGGATGTTGTGGTCAGGATGCCATCTTGGGTTTCATTTGTAGGAGTGGGCAAGATTCTCAGTGAGGGTTTACAGGCCTGCTTTTGAATCTCTTCAAGATGAAATTCAAGAGGGGGGGGGGAGAACGGCATTTTTGGTTGCAGTTGCTTTTATGACTTATAATATCTTCAACAATGTTTTCAAGAATGGCCAAAGAGTTTCCACGCTCCTCTTTACATTTTTTAACACTTAATGGATATGTGCATTTGGCATACTTAGTAAATAGGACCATACAATTCTAACAATACAGGCACTCCCTGTCTAGAAATAATTGGTTGGCCAGCTGTGTAGGTGCTGCTGATCTTTGCGTACATGTGGTCTGTATATGTACTCCCACCCAAGCCTATTAAATGATGTCACTTTTCACAAATTTCATATTTTGTGTTTCTTTTTTTGGGGGGGGGGGACATTCCAGTGGCAGAATAATGGTCTCAGCTGAGAAATATGTCTGAACACAACACTGTGTATTTCTTTCTTTCTTAGTGAACGCATAGCTCTGTTAACTGGAGCTGGGTGCCAGATTCTCTTTGATTTCACATCAGAAACAGCATAATGTCACTTATTTAAGTGGAGGCATATTGATTTCCCTGAGTTTTGGCAACCCTCAGACAATAAAAGAACTTCTCCTTGCCAAAGATGGTTGACAGAATTGTGGATTTACAGCTCAGCTGTTTAGAAGGTTATGAGGGATAGCCTCACTTGAAAATGGTGGCTTGTTTGATTTAAAACAAAGGATATTGTGCTTGAGGGTGATGAGATTGATTCAGATATAACCATGTGTGTGTGGAGCAGCCACATTTAGACCTGTTTTTAAAAGCTGAAATCCAGCCAACTGGCTGTTTAGTGTAAATAGAAATGTGTGTGTGTGTTCATAAATCTAGCTCTTGGCTTATCCTCCTGAACAGCTGACTGGTGGCATTTCAACTTTTACAAAAAGTCTGTGCATGTTGGAATGGTAATCTGGGTGTTGGCTTGGAAGGAGAAGCATATATAAAGCCCTGGGTTACATACGGTTGCCCATTTAGCTACAAATGTTGTATAAGGCTTCTAATTCATTCAGGGCATGAGTGTTCACTGTCCACGAGTCATCCCTTCCCCTGCCCTTTTGTCTTCATATCTTGTACATCATTTGGTCCACAAAGCCCTTTCTGGTGGTCCTGTCTTATATACTTGGACCAGTTTTGCTATTCATCAGCATGTTTTGTTTTGTTTTGAAAAGTCGCTGGCTGTTTAAAACACTAGAATCTGTTTCTTCTGGCAATCTTACTTTGGAGCCTCCGTCCAACATAAATGAATCTTGAGGGTTCTCCCCACTTGGGCACATATAACTAAGCATTTCAGGTCTGGAAAAATCCAGCAAATTTATGTTGCAGGTGCAAGCTATCAAAACTTGTGGTTCTCTCATTTCAAGCCACAGAGGCAAGACTATCTCTGTAGTTTGTGAAACCAGTTTTACATTCTGATTGTAAATTACATGGTCCCTGCTTCCTTGATGGCTTTTTAAATTCTAGCTCTCGGGGCAAGCAAACCCCCCAAAACACCCTACGAAGTGGGAGGAAGCTTGGCGTGCCTTTAGATGGTTTCTGGAGAAATCGAAGTCAACATATTTCCAGAATTTGCGGTGGACACAGGCAATAAAAGGTTCAGTCTAAGGCTGCAAGCTAATCCTCTAGCATGAGAAGACGTTCCTTCTCCCTGGCCCTCCAAGTTTTGGAGATCTTATATTATTTTACCTGCTGTTTGTTTTAAGGCGTTGTGCTGTACTTTGCACACACACAAAGAGAGAGAGTAATTACACGCGGAGGCAGTGTGCCTCTTGTTAATAACAAGTAGGGAGAGTTTTGCTGCATTCAAGTCCACATGCATGTGCTCAGCTACTATGGTAAGAGCAGCAGAACCCAGCAGAACTCTTCTTATGTACAACAACAACAACAACAACTGAGTAAAGTAAGACTTAAAGGTAAAGGTAAAGGGGACCCCTGACCATTAGGTCCAGTTGTGACCGACTCTGGGGTTGCGGCGCTCATCTCAATTTATTGACCGAGGGAGCCAGCGTACAGCTTCCGGGTCATGTGGCCAGCATGACTAAGCCGCTTCTGGTGAGCCAGAGCAGCACACGGAAACGCTGTTTACTGTACCTTACTGCCAGAGCGGTACCTATTTACCTACTTGCACTTTTGACGTGCTTTTGAACTGCTAGGTTGGCAGGAGCAGGGACTGAACAACGGGAGCTCACCCCGTCACGGGGATTCGAACCGCCGACCTTCTGATCGGCAACTTCTAGGCTCTGTGGTTTAACCCACAGCGCCACCCACGTCCCTAAAGTAAGACTTACTTCTCAATAAACAGCATGCATTGAATTGAATGACATACGTACGAAGAGATTCCTCCCTATGCCCTGGGTCAATCCAATACATTTTGCTTCCTGAGGCAAAGGACAAGATGTACAGAATTTCATGTAGAGAATCTCACCAGCCTGGCAGCTGAATTGAGGGAGAAGCCGCTGCATTCAGGTGGACTTCTTTCTTTCCTTTTCAAAGCTGGCATGATTGTCTGGTTTACTGTAGAGTTTCCAATCTAAGGCTAGTTTACCCAGTTATATTCTGGAAGAAATAGAGGGGGGGAGAGAGGGCTATAAATGATTTCTTGCAACAGTGTATAAATGACTGAGGCTGCAGTCCTAATTTCCTAGTGCTCTCCGGCATAAATAGGTTTTACAGCCTATTCTGGAAGCCATCAATGAGCCTTCTTCTGGAAAGGGCCACCACTGAGAATGTCTTGCTCAAATATGCCCCAAAGGTAACTGGTAGTCTGCAGAAACACTGTAAGATTTTGTTTCTGTTCTCCACATACAGTGGTACCTCGGGGTAAGTACTTAATTCGTTCCCGAGGTCTGTTCTTAACCTGAAACTGTTCTTAACCTGGAGCACCACTTTAGCTAATGGGGCCTCCCGCTGCCGCCACCATTCTGTTCTTATCCTGAAGCAAAGTTCTTAACCTGAAGCACTATTTCTGGGTTAGTGGAGTCTGTAACCTGAAGTGTATGTAACCTGAAGTGTATGTAACCCGAGGTACCACTGTACTCCAGAAGGCAAGGAGCATAGTTTAGCATCAGCTAAAGCTTGTGAGTTTTCTTCAAGGTAGTCAAATTTAGAAAGCACTGCACAGGTCAATCCAGTGATATGGATGAGGACGGTAAGATTCTTCATCTTTAAGAGTGTGCACAGCCTACATAACAAAGTCACTCATAGATGCTGTTGGTCATAACCACGAATTGTTCTTCTAGACAAAGTACTGGCCCCCAGATCACCTCCATGAACCGGTTCTGGTAAGTCAATACCCTGATAAGCCCAGGTGAATTGTCTCTCAGAGAGCATTTCATCTGCCATCAACATAAAAACTCCTTATCTGAATTCAACATCAGTCTGTTCAGCTTCATGCATCACCACCAGCTACAAAAAACTGGTTTAGTACTGAAACAGCAGCTACTTACTTAACAAAATAAAAAATATAAGGAGACCCCTGACCGTTAAGTCCGGTCGCGGATGACTCTGGGGTTGTGGTGCTCATCTCGCTTTACTGGCCAAGGGAGCTGGAGTTTGACCGCAGACAGCTTCCAGGTCATGTGGCCAGATTGACTAAGCTGCTTCTGGCGAACCAGAGCAGCGCACGGAAACGCCGTTTACCTTCCCGCCAGAGCGGTACCTCTTTATCTACTTGCACTTTGACGTGCTTTAGAACTGCTAGGTTGGCAGGAGCAGGGACTGAGCAACGGGAGCTCACCCCGTCGCAGGGATTCGAACCGCCGACCTTCTGATCGGCAAGCCCTAGGCTCTGTGGTTTAGATCACAGCGCCACCCGCGTCCCTTACTTAACAAAATAGAGAGCACTTATTTCTCTAGTTTGAGGCTACCACTCTGCATTACTAAGTATGGGCTGGTTTTCACTGAGATGGTTTCCTGTATCTGGGTTACATCATTTCAGGTGAGGGTTTGCTCAGTTGAATGCTCCTCTGTACAAAAGGATTCCCTCTACAAAGGGAGAGAGGGTGGAAGGGAGATCAGAGGAAGAGGCAAGGCTAGAATCCTTCTTCTTCTTCCTGTATAGAGAGGCAGGTTTTCCCCCAGTGTTTTTGATATACAGAAATATTCCACCATGTGAGACACTGCCACTGGAAGCGAGGCAGTGCCTATCAGGAAGTCCCTTTCAATTGACCTTGCAGAAGCCTCCAAGGGTTTCATAGAAGAAGCAAGACAGGATTGAAAAAAGTCACACAAAGTCAACTCAGCTGCTGACTTCACAGCTATATATTTGAAGACAATGGCTAAATAAACTTCATTTTTAATTTTCTCACATTGGTACAACGCAGTTTATTGCCTAGTAACATCCTATGAAAAATAAATAGATGGATTAAAGAAATATGAATCGCTCTGCTTTATAACACTCCAGAGCCGCAGCTCAGCTCAAAGCATCAGCTGGCAGAACTTGGTCCCTCTCCAGACATTTCATAAGGACTCAGCCAAACATTCACCAGCTGAAAAGTTGGCCTCTGATATCCCCATCTGGGCCATATTCTTTCCCCAGTCCTTTTATACAAATGCAAATTGTCTTAAGCATACAAAATCTTTGTTCTATCTTAAGCAATATCCCACAGCTAAGCCAAGTGATGTACAATGTTTGCTCAAGTGATAACTGATATATATTCTACATATGCACATAATTTTCTAATGTGAATGGTTATTATTGTCCCTGAAAGATTCCATTATTTGGAATTTATGATGCACTCATTTTAAGAAGAACAATAAGAATGATGCAAAAAGGAGGGAAGTCATCTGTTTTGGAATACTTTGAATTAATGTGTGCATGCTCATTATTCAACAGTGAGGCAACATTTTGGACTAAGTTCTAGGAGAGGCTGAAGAAGAGTGAAGCTCCTCCTTCTCCACTCCTGCTGTAGACTAAGGTCACTCCTGTTCTGAAACACAGGAAGCTCCTTATACCTAGCCAGACCACTGAATCACCTAGCTCAGCAGAAGCATCGCACCAGGTGGGGAGGAGACACTACACTCGGGTACCAACAGGAGAGTCACTGTTGCTTATTGGGAGGGGTGAGGTGGTGGGGAGGTTGGCATGATGCAAGCACATTGGCAGGAACCTCAGACTGGCTCCAGAGGTGCGGCTACACCACACCCAACTCCCTAGTTGCAGCAGATCAGCTGGGCTCTTGGCCTATTTAGCAAAGCCTTTGGCAAATGAAGGTGTTTGACTGTTGGGGACGCTCCGCTAGATCTTTTTAATAGGGTTTCATACCAAGAAACAAAGGAAATAAAAGAGACCCAGGACTTTCTGCAGAATGTGCTCTATCACTAAGGCCCCTCAGCTGTTCACTGCGGTTTTTGATTCCTGATCAGCATGGGGGCCAGGATGAGTG
The DNA here is from genome assembly GCF_965112155.1 of Podarcis liolepis. Lineage (NCBI taxonomy): Eukaryota > Metazoa > Chordata > Lepidosauria > Squamata > Lacertidae > Podarcis > Podarcis liolepis. The sequence goes on from NC_139556.1 coordinate 6,987,314, forward strand.
CACCTGCTACTGTCTATGCCTGCACTTGACTGTACATTATAAAATGAATATATCTGTGATGTGCTATTTGCTAACAGACTTGGCAATGTACTTTATTTCTTTAAAAGTAAGAGATTTACCAAAAATGAGTTGAATTATTGTTGAGGAGTCTGCTATTTTAAATGGTGTGGATTACTTTGCATTTACACCAAGAGATAGTCTTCGAAAACTGTCACCCATTATCTTTAATGCAATTTATCAAAAACTTGTGAACAGACTTAACGATTCTCAGATTATTTTACCCTTTGGGTGACCCTGATCCAGACTTCAACTCAGCCAACTAATTCCTTGCCTCGTTCATTAAGATTAGGGTTGAAAACGGGGAAAAAATCATTAAGTGTCTGTGCAACGAGAGCAGGACAATTTCTTGGCTTGCTAACAGTAAGAGATCCAAATTAATTCCATACAGAAAGAAAGAAAGAAAGAAAGAAAGAAAGAAAGAAAGAAAGAAAGAAAGAAATCAAAGCTGTGTGTTCCATAAGAAAATGTGGCAATGGCAACTACTTTTCAAAAGACAGATTAGTGGAGCATAGGTCTAGCAATGGTTATAAGCAATAATGGCTAAATGGAACTTCATGAACAGTAGCAGTATACCCATATACATTGGGAGCTAGCAGGCAATGGGCTGCTTATGAACATCCAGAAGCATCTTCCTCACCTCTTCTGGAAGCAGAAAGCAGAATGTTCAATGGGAAGGGTTTTGATCTGATCCAGCAAGGCAATTTCACTGTCCTGGTTATGGAATTACATGTTGTTTCTGTTGGAGAGACAGGTTTCGAAACAAGATCCTCTTACTCTCTCATAGCAGAGATTGCTATGGTGACTGCCACAATGGTGATTGCTACCAAGCACATTAAAACTTGTTTAGATTTACATCTGCCCTCACCCACCTTTAAACAAGTGTTCTCCATGAAAATACTCAGGCTAGAATAAATCACAGAAACTTAGCTTGCAAATAAGTGAATGTTTTGCTCGCAGTGTTTCCAGAAGTTATAGCAAACAAGTTTTCATCTGCAGGCAGTTAAAGATGAAAAGATGAAAAAACAACTTTCAAAGGAAAATAACTTTTTCTTTTAAAAGAAAAAAATATTGTATTACTGTTATGGGGTCTGGGACATCGCTGCTGCTGCATCGTGAGTGCTGGAGAGGGCCTCTCCCTCCTCAGGCTCATTCCATCTGGCCTAGGGGGCGGGGCCCAGACTCACCTTCGCCACAGCTTTAAGAGGCCTCATTGGGGTCTGGGACATCGCTGCTGCTGCATCGTGAGTGCTGGAGAAGGCCTCTCCCTCCTCAGGCTCATTCCATCTGGCCTAGGGGGCGGGGCTCAGGCTCACCCCCGGAATAGCTTTAAGGACACTGGTGCTGCTGCAGCATATGTTAAACATGTTTATATATATTTTAAGGTGTTTTAAAGGTGTTTTTATTGTTTATTTTGTTGTACCACCGTGAACGGTGGTTTTTATCCATGTATTTTGTTTTGTTCCGTTTTGTTTTGTTTTGGGGTCGGACATTGAGTGGGGTGGGGATTGGTTTTGTTTGGGCATAATTGTTTTTGGTTGTTTTGTTTTCTATTTTATAAATGGAGGCTTGTATGAGGCCTGGGATTGCTACCGTGGAGGGGCGAGGGAGGTATGGCGGTGGGGGCAGATATTATAGGCGAAGGGGATCGAGATACGGATATGCTCGTACCCCTTCCAATCTGCGCCCCATCCCGAGGGACGAGGGTAGGGTGAGCAAGGATTACTCACCTCCTTCACTGGTGTTGTGCAATGCCAGGTCTATAGGCAACAAAACCGCTACCCTGCGAGATTTCTTTACCTCGCAGGGGGTCGACCTGGCTTGTGTGACGGAGACCTGGGTGCGCGAAGGGGTAACTGTTACCTTACGAGAGATGGCGCCCCCGGGTTTCTCCGTCCTCCACCAGTCACGGACTGTGGGCCGGGGGGGGAGGGGTGGCAGTATTAATCCGGGAAGATTGTTCTTTCAGGGCTCTACCATCGCCATCGATCCCCGGCATTGAATGTGTTGGCCTAGTGTGGGGCTCCGAGGAGAGCTTGGCTGTCTGGCTGGTGTACCGGCCACCTAGCGCACCAGCAGCCACCCTGTCAGGCCTGCTGGAGGCGGTGGCCGGCTGGGCCTTGGAGTTCCCTAACCTATTGGTATTGGGAGACTTCAACTTCCACGCTGATGCCACTCCCTCCTCACAGGCTCTGGACCTGGTGTCTTCCATGGCGACACTAGGGCTCTCCCAGTTTGTTTCGGGCCCCACACATCAAGCAGGCCACACGCTGGATTTGATCTTTGGCGCCGGTATAGATGTGATCATGTCTCCTTCGATGAAGGTGCCATGGTCTGATCACTACGCTCTGAAAGCCAGGATTGACTTCCCACCCCCACCCTGCTTAGGTGGCGAGCCGATTTGGGCTCGCCCGCAGAGGCTAATGGACCCTGATAGATTCCGTCAAGCCTTGCGGGACCTTGCTCCCCCTGGCGACTCATTGACTGAGCTTGTTGAGGGCTGGAATACCCAGCTCCTGGCAGCCATCGATGAGATCGCACCTAAGCGCCCTCTGCGACCCCGCAGAAACCGGGCTCCCTGGTCTACCGAGGAGCTTCGGAAAATGAAGCGGGACCTCAGACGGCTAGAGCGAGTATGGCGGGGTGCCCGTGACGGAGCCTCAAGAACATCTTATAGGGTTTTTATGAAAACCTATGAGATGGCAGTGAAGGCCGCTAAGAAGTCTTACTTCTCGGCCTCCATTGCATCCGCTAGCTCTCGCCCGGCGCAATTATTTAGTATAATTCGGTCTTTAACGTCCCTTGAAGGACAGCCAAATTTAAATAACAATCTGACACACAGCTGTGAGGCATTTGCAAGCTTTTTTGCGGAGAAGGTCCTGTTGCTCCGCCATGACCTCCCTGCCAATTTGGATACAATAAAGGAACTGGAGGCCCCTCGACTGTCCTCGGGTCCAGTATTGGACCACTTTGACCGGATATCTCCAGCCGATGTGGACAGATTCCTCCAAGCTGGAAAGCCCACCACCTGTCCTCTTGACCCGTGCCCGTCATGGCTGATTAGAGCGTGTCCAGACGAGGTGCGGGCCCCCCTGGGGGATATCATCAATTTGTCCCTTGGCACCGGGATATTCCCAGGGGAACTGAAGGAGGCGGTGGTGCGTCCGCTCTTAAAGAAAACATCGTTAGATCCCTTAGATCTATCCAATTACCGCCCGGTCTCGAATCTTCCATTCCTGGGTAAGGTGATTGAGAGAGCGGTTGCTGAACAGCTTGGTAGGTTTCTGGATGAAACATCTGCTTTGGATCCATTCCAGTCCGGCTTCCGTGCTGGTCATGGGACCGAGACGGCTCTGGTCGCCCTAACAGATGATCTCCGCAGGCAGCTGGATCGAGGCGGGTCGGGGCTGCTGATTCTTCTAGATCTGTCAGCAGCCTTTGACATGGTCGATCACGAACTCCTGGACCACCGCCTTGCCGACGTGGGGATCCAGGGCACAGTCCTTCAATGGCTGCACTCGTTTCTCTCTGATCGGGGACAGAGGGTGGCACTTGGGGGGGAATTGTCATCGCGTCACTCCTTGGTGTGTGGAGTGCCTCAGGGTGCGATTCTCTCCCCGATGCTTTTTAACATCTTTATGCGCCCCCTCGCCCAGCTTGTCCGGAGTTTTGGGCTGGGTTGCCATCAGTATGCTGATGACACCCAACTCTATCTGTTGATGGATGGCCATCCTAACTCGGCCCCAGACACACTGACCAGATGTCTGGAAGCTGTGGCTGGATGGTTACGTGGGAGCCGGTTGAAGTTAAATCCTTCGAAGACAGAGGTCCTCTGGCTGGGGCGGGACGATATGGGATCGAGGGGGCAACTCCCATCTCTTGCGGGGGTGCAATTAGTGCCAGCACCGTCCGTTAAGAGTTTGGGTGTAATCTTCGATACCTCCCTCTCTATGGAGGCGCAGATTACAGCTATAACAAAGGCGGCATTTTTCCATCTCCGCCAAGCTAAGCAGTTGGCCCCTTATCTCTCTCGCCCTGACCTAGCCACTGTGATCCATGCGACGGTCACCTCCAGACTGGATTATTGTAACTCGCTCTACGTGGGGCTGCCCTTGAGACTGACCCAGAAACTCCAGCGGGTGCAGAATGCCGCAGCAAGACTCCTTACGGGGTCTTCGCTGCGGGATCACATTCATCCGGTGCTATACCAGCTGCACTGGCTCCCGGTGGAGTACAGGATCAGGTTTAAGGTGCTGGTTTTAACCTTTAACGCCCTATACGGCCTAGGACCCTTGTACCTACGGGACCGCCTCTCCTGGTATGCCCCACAGAGAAACCTACGGTCTACAAATAATAACACCCTCAAGATCCCAGGCCTCAGAGAGGTTAGGCTGGCCTCAACTAGAGCCAGGGCCTTCTCGGCTGCAGCTCCAACCTGGTGGAACGCTCTGTCACAAGAGACTAGGGCCCTGCGGGACCTGACATCTTTCCGCAGGGCCTGCAAGACAGAGTTGTTCCGCCAGGCCTTTGGTCAGGGCGCAGCCTGACTCCCTCCTCTGGCAACCTGCACAGAATTTTGTTTAATCGGTTGCCATCAATTTGATTTTAACTAATTTTTATAATGAAATATTTTTAGAATGTGTTATTATTTGATTGTTTATTTGATTGTTGTTAGCCGCCCTGAGCCCGGCTCAGCTGGGGAGGGCGGGATATAAATAAAATTTATTATTATTATTATTATTATTATGGTACAGTGGTGCCTCACAAGACGAAATTAATTCGTTCCGCGAGTTTTGTCGTCTTGCGATTTTTTTCGTCTTGCGAAGCACGGTGTCGGGAAAGTTTTGGAAAAGCTTCAAAAATCACCAAAGTCTTCAAAAACCTCAAATAAGGCTACCACACCGCGTTCTATGAGTTGCTCCTCGAAGTCAAGTCGCAACTGTATTAACGGTGTTAAGAAAAAGGAAACAAACTTGCAAGACGTTTCCGTCTTGCGAAGCAAGCCCATAGGGAAAATCGTCTTGCGAAGCAGCTCAAAAAACCTTTTCGTCTTGCGAGTTTTTTGTCTTGCGAGGCATTCGTCTTGCGAGGTACCACTGTATAAGGAATAGAAGCAGCAAATGGGAAAAGAATATTGATTGATATATCTGTCTATCAGTTGAAATATATGCCTATCCCAGATAAGTAGGTGTTTTTCTAATGTGTGTTTTCAATTGAGTAAGGGCTGAAGAGTGAGCCTCACTGGTCCTGCCCACTCACTCCCACATGTGCCAAAGAATGGACAAGAATCTTGTATCCCATGTGGCCCTAATGTGGACCATAACAGGAGCTCTCTTAGAGTTCTTGCCAGGTGCAACAGAGTCACAATGCTAGCTTCCCACCAGGTGGGTTGCTGTTGCCTTCTGGGAAAGGGAGCAGGGAAGGGAAGAGAGGACAGTGTGGTGCAAGCACACCAGCAGAACTGAACTGGTCTCCTCCTGCAGCTGCATTTGCCCTGCAGCTCCATCTCCACACAACAAGCCCCTTTGGCCCTTATGCATTTCAGCTCCTAATTCTTGTATGCATGCTGGTATAGACAAAAGCTCCGGTTTACACATCTGGTAGCAGCACTGTGCAACACTGTTTTCTCCTGCATTTTGCCACTTTAGGCTGCAGGGAATGAGTATACACTTGGGAGAGGACCCCTGCGCAGAGAAGGAGAGTGAAGGAGGCAGGCAAATGTAACTTCAGAGCCTCTTCCAGCTAAGCTACTGCCCTTCTCCAAGATGATCATCATGGAACTTTGAAGTGTCAGGCATAGCTCTAATGGCTTTAGCCCAAACGTAGCAGAGTTTTCCTGCACAGCGAAGAAGCTAGTTGAGGTGGAAATGACTAGTCAGCTAGACTCAGAATAACTATTTACAGGATTTATTAAAAGGAAAAAATAAAACCAGCAGAGTTTCTGCATACAAAACAAAGCAAAATAAATCCTTTCTTTCTCTCTCTCTCTCTTAACCATACACAGCACTTCTACTCCTTCAACACACCTAACACCAAACTGTGCTAGCATTCCCAGATAACAGAGTTGAGTGCTGGTCGTTAACCAATCAGAGTAAGTAGTTTCTAGGTCAAGCAGACCTTGGCTTTCTGCCAAGAGTAAATTGACACTGCCTTGAGTTAATTGTGTGAAGCCAGAATCTGTAAGTTTCCCATGAGAATCAATTAACAGAAACTGAACAGATCAATGGACACGAACTCCACCGTGGGTGATATCAGCTCCATAGTAGGAAAGATCCTGGTGAGTTCTTTTTTTTATATTGTTTTACTGTGATTTTATTATGCATATTGGTTTTACTTAAACTGTGGTGGATGGCTTTGGTTCCTAGTCATGATGTAATAAATTACTATTACTAGCTATTTCTTTCAATGCTACTGGTGGTGGTGCCTCTCCTCCTCTGCTTCTCTGAATTTCTCATTATTTCAGCCTTCAGTTCAATTCTCCAAATTGTGGTATTATTATTTTTAATCCTCATGAAAATCCGCATGAATTTTATTGCAAAATTTTCCCATCAAAGTTATTTTATTTGTAATTTTGACCAGCTCTCTCTCTCTCTCTCTCTCTCTCTCTCTCTCTCTCTCTCTTTCTTTTTAAGAAAAAAAGTGCTAGTACTCACGACGAAGTTGTTACAATAAGTGCCACACTTTTAACATTTGGGGAAAAAGATCCTGGTACTGTGTGCCCTTGAGTACCCCCAGAAAAAGGGGCTGGTTTTTACTAATGTACACATTGTTGCAGGGACGCAGGTGGCGCTGTGGTTGAAACCACAGAGCCGAGGGCTTGCTGATCAGAAGCTCGGCGGTTCGAATCCCCGCGACGGGGTGAGCTCCCATTGCTCCGTCCCTGCTCCTGCCAACCTAGCAGTTTGAAAGCACGTCAAAGTGCAAGTAGGTAAATAGGTACCTCTCCGGCGGGAAGGTAAATGGCATTTCCGTGTGCTGCTCTGGTTCGCCAGAAGCGGCTTAGTCATGCTGGCCACATGACTTGGAAGCTGTACGCTGGTTCCCTCGGCCAATAAAGCGAGATGAGCACCGCAACCCCTGAGTTGTCCGCGACTGGACCTAACAGTCAGGGGTCCCCTTTACCCCCTTTACACATTGTTGCAAAGCAATGTTCCTTAATGCAACACACTTTTGTACATATTGGCTGATTGGAGTAATGCACTGCAAATTCAGAAAACTGTTAACTTCAAATGATAGTTGTCTTTCTGTGTATATTGCTCTGAGATGTGTGAATTAGGTAAAGGTAAAGGTAAAGGTACCCCTGCCTGTACGGGCCAGTCTTGACAGACTCTAGGGTTGTGCGCTCATCTCACTCTAGAGGCTGGGAGCCAGCGCTGTCCGCAGACACTTCCGGGTCACGTGGCCAGCGTGACGAAGCTGCTCTGGCGAACCAGCACCAGAGCAGCACACGGAACGCCGTTTACCTTCCCGCTATAAAGCGGTACCTATTTATCTACTTGCACTTAAGGGTGCTTTCGAACTGCTAGGTGGGCAGGAGCTGGGACCGAACAATGGGAGCTCACCCCGCCGCGGGGATTCGAACCGCCGACCATGCGATCGGCAAGTCCTAGGCGCTGAGGTTTTACCCACAGCGCCACCCGCGTCCCTTGTGAATTAGGTAGTTTTACATTAAAGTGCAAAATGCAAAAACCAAAACTTACTACTGTGTCAGAGAGAAGGGCCTGACAGGCATGCTTCTCTCTCCCCCCCCCCCCCAGTAAAAAGAGATTGTGTGGCTTTTTTCTTCTTTTAGCTGGTATTTGTACTGTATTTGCTAGAAATTGTATTTTACAAAAAATAAACTGTTTAAGGGAGAAAGAAAAAATATGCAGTGTAATAGCGGCAAAGCAGGTTGGCTGGTTCCCACCTCCCCCCGGTGGAAATAATGACACATGATGCAAGTATTTAGGTTAATGGGCTAAAAATGGCCACAACTTTTTTGGTTATTACAGGTGATGAGCGGTATTGGCTTAGGCATTGGTCCTAACCGACTATCCTGCTTCAGCCTGTTCGCTTGAAGTCTGGGAAGGGTTAACCCCCAGTAGGGGGAGTCCTGCTGATGCACATCAGCTAGGAACTCCCCCGGGGTCACCGCTTGGGGGCGTGCCTTTGGCCCTCACCTCCATAGGCTTCGGACAGGGCCACGCCCCCTGGAATCCTTTACGGACTACCCTTCAAAATCTGGGGGAGGTCGCCTCTGAGTGGACTTAACCGTCCAGGAGTCCTTTACCTTTACCTTATAAGGGATAGAAGATAGGGTGCAGCAAAAGGGAAAAATAAAGAAAACACCATGGAAAACAGGATGGGAAGTTGATAAAACAAAAGACTTTAACACTAAGGTTTGAGTCATCACTCTGAACGACTCAAAAAATAGATAACACGTTTTCATTGGGCTGCACTATAGGGGACTATAATAAGCAAAGTACAGTGGTACCTCCGGTTACATACGCTTTAGGTTACATACGCTTCAGGTTACACACTCCGCTAACCCAGAAATAGTGCTTCAGGTTAAGAACTTTAGTTCAAGATGAGAACAGAAATCGTGCTCCAGTGGCATGGCGGCAGCAGGAGGCCCCATTAGCTAAAGTGGTGCTTCAGGTTAAGAACAGTTTCAGGTTAAGTACGGACCTCCAGAACGAATTAAGTACTTAACCTGAGGTACCACTGTAGCAGCGTTTGAAGTCTTCAAAAGTAGTCACTTAATTCTTTTCTCTCCATTCTCTTCAATTCCATTTTCAGCCTGTTGAACTATGTTGCCTTCTGGGGAAGGGAAACAAAAGCTCCTCATGTTTCTCTTTCCAAAACATTTTGCTTCCCAAGCGTTTTCTTATCTCCAGTGTTTACCAGTAAACACGACATTCTTCAGTTCAATTTCTGAGTTGGCCTCAGGGGCTACAGAATTATAGTTTTGCTCATGACCAAACAGGAGTCAAATCAGTCTTCTGACATCTGGTAATTATAGTACTGCAAGGAGAACTACCGAGTCCTATCAGATAAGGAAAACAGATTTTTGATTTGACATGTGAATAATTATTCAGTAGAAGGATACAACATTTTAACAAGGCATCTACACCAACCATGTTCAGGGTAATGCTGGGATGACTTTGACCCAGGCAAATTTCATAGGTTGGGATGGCAGTGGCAACCCCCCCCCCCCAGAAGATTGCTTTAATCTTGGGAGGCAGGGAGATCTCAATGTTTCTCAATAGTGGCTGCAGGTTTTTCTCCCCCAACTCCCAACCTCTTTTTTTAATAACAAAAAGAGCCTTGAAACAGCTTCGAGTGGGAGATCAGCTGCTCCTGCCTCACATTCCTGGGAAGGGTGCGGGGATGAAATCCTCAGCCACCTGACACAGAAAAGTAGATTAAAAAACAAAAATGGCCAAATATGTCTACATGTTCACATAGGATCAATGGTCCTGAGAAAGGGGAGGTGGAAGGAGATATTTGGCTCAATCTAAGTTTAATTCACATACCTGAACAATACTCATCCTTCATGGCTGTGTCTGTTATCCTGCAGTGTTATCAGATAAGAGAAACATTATCTTCCCTGTTCAGCTAGAAGACCTGACAGGTAGCGCCAGAGCCATTAAATGTGCAGTAATGGAACAACAATTTACTGCCAAATAATTAATATGTTGCAACTGTTGAGCCCAAATTGCTCTCAGAGCATTCACCCCCCACCAGAGACTCCCTTCTGGTTGAATATGAGGAGGCTTCATGTAGTCATCACAGTTAGTCTTCCAAGACATGATCTTGGGGGGGGGGTTATCCCTTTCCACAGTGGCCCCACACCCCTCACCCCACATTGTCCGGGAGCCTGCCCCTAGCCTTATATAGAGGCTTGTGCTGGACAAGAATATTTCATCCTTAAGTGCATTTATCTTAGGATCCAAGCCAATGACTTAAACTGGGATCTATTTGACCCCAATACCTGGGTGGCACTGTGGTCTAAACCACAGAGACTAGGACTTGCTGATCAGAAGGTCGGCGGTTCGAATCCCCGTGATGGGGTGAGCTCCCATTGCTCGGTCCCTGCTCCTGTCAACCTAACAGTTCGGAAGCATGTCAAAGTGCAAGTAGGTACCTCTCTGGCGGGAAGGTAAACGGCGTTTCCATGCGCTGCTCTGGTTTGCCAGAAGTGGTTTAGTTATGCTGGCCACATGACCCAGAAGCTGTCTGCGGACAAACACCAGCTCCCTCGGCTTGAAAGCGAGATGAACATGCAACCCCAGAGTCGTCCGTGATTGGATTTAATGGTCAGGGGCCCCTTTACCTGATCAATACAGTGGTTTTGTTTAAGTGTGTGTGTGTCGGGGTGGTGGTGATTAGATAGGTGGTTAAAGCTACTACAACATATATTATTTTTTTTCTCAGCTTAGGCTGCTGATCCCTGGAATACCATTAATAAATGCAGGAGACTTTCTCTAACGTTGCATTCACTCCTAGACATAAGCAAAAGTTTTCCACTGCCAAGCTGGCATAACTTTCCTCCTACACAATGCTGCATTCTCTGACATTAAAAGAGGGCGCCGCAGGGGAGGGATTGGCGAGAGCCGGTAGTTTGGATGTGGGTGGTGTTCTTGGATCCAAGTAGTGGAGGATGACTGACAAACAGGCATTTGTTCTTACGATCTGTCAGATATTTTTCTAAAATCTGACAGGGCCTCCGCATGTTGCTGCCAGGGCTTGGGGTTGGCATTAGACAAGGCAAGCAGTTGGTCAAAACAAAGTTCAGGAACCTTAGAACCATAGAGTTGTAGAGTTGGAAGGGACCGTGAGAGTCATCTAGTCCAACCCACTGCAATGCATGAAGCATTTGTCCAACATGGGGATTGAGATCAAGAGTCTCATGCTCAACTGACAGAGCTACGTAATGGGAGTCCTGAGGTCTGAATTTGGCCCCTCAGTCAGAGATTCCTCATCCCTGATGTGGCAGGAGTGAAGTGAATAGAAATACAGTGGTACCTTGGGTTACATACGCTTCAGGTTACATATGCTTCAGGTTACAGACTCTGCTAACCCAGAAATAGTACCTCGAGTTAAGAACTTTGCTTCAGGATGAGAACAGAAATTGTGCTCCGGTAGCGCGGCGGCAGCAGGAGGCCCCATTAGCTAAAGTGGTGCTTCAGGTTAAGAACAGTTTCAGGTTAAGAATGGACCTCCGGAACGAATTAAGTACTTAACCCGAGGTACCACTGTATTGGGGATTTAGGCTCCCCTCATTCACAGAGGAGTAAGCCCCACTGAATTCAATAGGTCTTATTTCTGACTAGACACGGTCAGGATTCTGCTGTTAGATTGGTAGATATGAGATTCCCACCCCCCTTCTCTCATAATACAAGACTATGGTATTATCCATGATGCTGAATGCTGGGAGATTAGTTCAGATGCAGCTTCTCAAGGCACCGAGTTTACTTATGGAATCCTGAATTAGTGATGGCTACCGGTCAGGGGTCCCTTCACTTTTACTTTACCATCTTAAATGGCTTCAAAAAGGGATTCGAGAAATCTGTGGGAGATATGGCTAAGGTGCCTACTTGATGGCTATATGACGTTCATTGCCAGAGGAGGAGGAGCTGCTGGAGAACAAAAACAACTGAGGGCCATGGCATCCCTGTCTTCCTTGTGGGCTTCCCATGGTCAACATCTGGTTGGCTGCCATGGAAGATGGGATGTGGGCAGTGGCGTAGCGTGGGGGGTGCAAGGGGGGCCGGCAGCACCGTGCGCAACATCTGGGGGGCGCGCTTACCGCCTCCGGAGTCGCCGAAGAGCCTCGGGCGCAGGCTGTAGCAGAGCCCCATGTCTCGCGGAACCGACGAGCTGGCAGCGGCTCTCAGCGCTTGCCGCGGTCCCCGTGCATCAGGGCCACGGAGGGCGCGCCAGGCAGCCCCTCCTCACAGCCCCGCCGCCGCCGCTGCTGCTGCAGCTGCTGCTGGGCCATGTTGCATTTTCCTCGCCTCTCTGCCCTCCTCCTCCTCCGGGCAAGCAGCGTCGTTTGGGCGGCAGCGCCAGCTGCAACTCGCCTTGGATCACCTGACGCGGCAGGTTAGGGGTTAGGGGGGGCGCAAATTACTTGCCTTGCCCCAGGTTAGGGGGCGCAAATTACTTGCCTTGCCCCGGGTGCTGACAACCCACGCTACGCCACTGGATGTGGGGCCGCATCGGCCTTTGCCTTCAGGGTTCTTCTTCTGTTCTTCTTATTGCCGCCCCCCAGGGAGCTGCAGGGAAGAGAAAATCATTCTAGGTATGCAGGAAATATTTCTCCTCAGAAACTGTACATAACTGAAATCCCAATGTAGTTTGGGGTATCTGGGTGTGTACAGCCTAATGTCATTTTTGGCTACATACCCAGGAAGTGCACATTAAGTATGTCTGCTTTAGAAAGTTCGCACTGACTGAACCTTTACTGAACTGAGCCATTGTGAAACTTGAAACATAAGCCATGCATGCTGACCGAATTTCTACTAGAAGTGTAATCAGCATTATCCCCATGTTGAAGAACGATTTAGTTCAATGTGTGTTTTTGTGTTTTGCTTATCTGTAATCTCCTCCTTCCTTGCAACCCACTCCAATGGCAACTGACCTAAATGTTTTTCTCCTGGAGAAACGCCTTCAGTGGGCTTTCCTTGATGTCTCAACGTTTACCTGAAGGCTGATGGAGTTTATGTGAGGTGGCGTCGTGACTCAGCTGTGAAACAGGATGTCCCTTGTTCAAATGTTGCTCTGGAGACAAACAGACCAGCTACCAGCTTTAGGTCAGCCACTTGTGCTCAGCTTTCCAATATGGCAATAACTATGCTCTACTATCTGACAGGCTGGTTGTTGTGAGGATTCCTGAGGTAACTTATAGCAGGGGGAGCCCATCAGATGTCATTGGGCTCCAATTCCCCTCAGTGCCAGCCAGTGTGGCCAGCAGTCAGGGATGATGGGGGCAACATCTGGAAAGCCCCACACAGACCTAGCCCTGACTCATGAAATGTGTTTTGGAGATTGAAAAGCATTTATGACTCTACATATTCAGGCCAGGGGTTTGAGGGTTTCACCACAAGGCTAGGAAAAACATTTTCTCCATGTCAGATTATCGAAAAATCCAGATTTAGAGGCAGGTTTTGTTTTGCTGTCTCACAGCTTGCATGGACCACCTGTCTTGTAAAAGCGTTGCTTCCCTGCAGATAGCTCTGGCATGGTGCAGCCTGTTGATTTCTGCTTTCTGACTGTGGCACACAGATAATCTAAAGGGCGTGGACTGATGTGTAAAAACTTTAATAAGAGTTTGCCTCACTGAGTGCCTCAGGGCAGGTTGTTGTCTGAGATAAAGTGTTGTTCACATCACACTCAGCCCTGTGAGGAGTCAAAGCAGAGTCCTGGGACCCCTGCTTAGTTCTTTTCTACTTACCATCTCATGGCAATGAGCTGGAATCATCCCACCCTACCTGAGACTGCAAGCTAGTTATGAGGGGCTGGACAATCTGTGTGGCACAAACACAGCTCTCTTCTCCAAAGGAAAGGTGTGTCAGGAAACCCAGGACTAGGAGGCTGATGCCATTGCCCACGCCTTCTGCCACCTGAGGCAGTTGCCTCACTCTGCCCAGTGGTAGGGCCAGTCTTGAGCACATTCAAGGTAACCCCAACAGACAAATATTTTATTGTGAGGAAAAGGGGACCCCTGGGAGTTAGCCCCTATGCTTCACAGCTAAGCAGAGCTTTTTGGTGTTAACACACCAAATAAAGGAAGTAAACAACATGAAGACAGGAAGGCTGAACCCTTCCAGCCACTGATCATTTGATCTGCTTTTATGCCAAGCTGGTGGAAAGCTAGCATGTCAGGAGAAAGGTATATAACCTAGTTCCCTCTTTGACATGTTTATTTTATTGGTGCATGATTTTTATTTTCTTATCACGGGAGGACATTCAAACGTGAGATCCTTCACCTGCATATGTAAGTGATACAGAAGGACGAAGCACCCTGCCTTTTTCCAAAAGTGCAAACTAGACCTTACTATTGGACATGAGGGAATCTGGCTCTCTTGTGTTAAAAAGCTCCAAGGAAAATCAAGCGCCCGCCACAGCCTTCACCTCCAAGGATGTCTCAGCGAACTGTCAGATGCCTCAGGGAATTTTCTGTCTTGCCAGGAGACTGGGAGAACTCGACTAAATCACATATTTGTTATTTGGCCCTTTGGGAGGAGGCGCAGGCCAATGCTAACTAACTGAAGTGAGGAATATTCTCCACACCAGGATGCTTGACACATATTTCTGCCGCCTTGGCTGTTGCTTGTAAGCTCTGGAAAAGATTACCCAGTAATCTTCATTCATTACTGAATGGTCCTACTTAACAAATGGCCGAATCCTATTCTATCTATCTATCGAGGTAGTTTTCCAACTAACCAATGTTAACAAAAATGCATATATTAGGGGAATGGGTGCATGAAAATAAATATATTTGTGAAACTAACATGCACAAATACATTATAGTAGAGGGCATGGCTTGCACAAATGTGTACGTTTGTCAAAACTACATGTAAAATGTATTTATTAGGAGAAGTTTGCACTAAAAGGCTAAAGCATTTTCATGAATATTTTTTAAAATGCAAATTGCTGCAGAAATTTGGATAAATGAATTTATGATTGGAAAAATTAGAAACTGAGGACTTGTCCTCCTTCCCAAACATACAGTCTCTGTGGAACTTCCCTGACTTCTTTCTAAACATTTGGTTGGTTAGGCTTGCCACTTAGAGTCATGTAACTCTAGTTACCTCCATCTTACTTTTCCCAGAATGCCTCTGAGCTGGGCTCTCAGGCATTTGGGGGAAATGAAGGTGACAGTTACAGCTGCAGCCACAGTGGTTCACTCATTCAACTAAATGCTTTAAGAATGGAGATTCCAGCAACTGGCATCAGCCCTGGTATATGGCTGTCCAAACTGAGTGCTGTCCCTGTCTGTTTGATGCTGCTATCCCTGTCTCCTCAGATGGTCCAATGGGGATCTTTTAGTATGCAGGGCGCTAACCCATGCCCCAAAGTCCAGCTCTAACAGAACCACTGTGCTCTCTTATCCAGTATTAAGAGCTATGAGCAATGCCACCTTACCAGTAATAAAAAGGTAAAGGTAAAGGACCCCTGACAGTTAAGTCCAGTTGCAGACGACTCTGGGGTTGTGGCGCTCATCTCGCTTTACAGGCCAAGGGAGCCAGCGTTTGTCCGCAGACAGTTTTTCCAGGTCATGTGGCCAGCATGACTAAGCCGCTTCTGGCAAACCAGAGCAGCACACGGAAACGTCGTTTACCTTCCCGCCGGAGTGGTACCTATTTATCTACTTGCACTTTTTGGCGTGCTTTCAAACTGCTAGGTTGGCAGGAGCTGGGACCGAGCAATGGAAGCTCACTCCGTCGCAGGGATTCGAACTGCTGACCTTCCGATCGGCAAGCCCAAGAGGCTCAGTGGTTTAGACCACAACGCCATCCGCATCCCTTTACCAGTAATAATCTTACTAAATAGCCCCAACCCCTGTGTTCTTGAAATAATGAAAGGGAATAAGTGTGATTTTAAAACACAGCTCAAACCTTTCACAGACATTGCCGTATCGGACTTAACGCTCTGTGCAATTTTTGACAGTTTTCTTACTCTCCTGAGCCAACTGGGAAGGGCCTCCAGAATTCCTCATTACTTATATAGTGAAAGTAGAAATTGTTGTGTCCTGATATCATGGAACTTAATTTTAGACCTTATTCAGCATATGATAGTTATGTAAATCTAATGTAAACAACAACAAAGAAGAGAGGCCGAGGTATTAGGAAATGCATACGGACATCTGAATCAAAGTTTGGGAATCAACGAAGAAATGATCTTAAGTCTAACTTTATTGCATGACCTGGAACTTGAGAGGTGGGGGGGGGGGGAATTCAGCTCTTCCTTGGTGGTCCACAAAGAGTATTTTTGTTTCCTAGGATTTCATGTGCAAAATGTCACTTAAAACCACCAGCATCATGGTATGCAAAAAAATCTCAGAACCAACAACAAACTAAGGGAAGAAGTCAGTGTTACCCCAGAACAGGAGGCAGCCACTAAAACTGGCATCCTGTCCTAATTTTGAAGGGGGCATAATATTTGTGCATAGAAAAGCAATCACAAAGCCTTGTAGGATGCTTTGGGTAGACTATGTCTCTATTTAGAGTAACTCTCCATGCAGCGTTTTTGCAACTCATGTGCTTCAGTGAACCAGAGGGGGCAATCCTTGGTTCAAAGTCAGAATAAACCCACACTAAGCAAGTGACCCATTTCAGAATCGCAATGAGATTATAAGGCCTGCTCTTGGCTACACGAATAAACTTTGGGGGCGAGGGATGACCTTGGGTTTCGAAGAGCATTTGTTTGCAGGACACCCAAAAAGAAGACTTGTGGCACATAATCGTGGAGATAAAAGGTTACATTAAAAAAAAATACAACACAGAGGATCTGGAAATAAGACCAATGGACCATAATGAGCCGAATCAAATTAGTTTTGGGAGATGTTCTCTAGTGAAGGAAGGATCTAGTGAAGGAAGGAGAGCCAGTGTGGTGTAGTGGTTAAGAGCGGTAGTCTCCTAATCTGGGGAACCGGGTTCGCGTCTCCTCTCCTCCACATGCAGCTGCTGGGTGACCTTGGGCTAGTCACACTTCTCTGAAGTCTCTCAGCCCCATTCACCTCACAGAGTGTTTGTTGTGGGGGAGGAAGGGAAAGGAGAATGTTAGACGCTTTGAGACTCCTTAGGGTAGTGATAAAGTGGGATATCAAATCCAAACTCTTCTTCTTCTTCTTCTTCATCTATGTCTTCCCATCTCCTAGACATGTTTAGGTGTCACCAAGGAGCCCACAACAAAGGATTAGAAGAAAATTCTACAAACTCTTAAAAACAATAAAACAATTTATGCAGACACAGTTTTGGTGATTTTGCACATCACAGAGATATTGGCACTTCCAAGAAATAATCACATATAACTCCCCACCTCCCAAAATGGCGCTATCATTCCTTTTTAAACTTTTGAACAAAGAGTACCAGGATTTAAATGAGAAAATGCAGGCATGGCACCACTGTTAAGGACTGGTCTGTGCACATTTGAATGTCAGTTTCCCTCTTCATTCACCATCGGACTTCCTCTCAGGCAAGCATACATAGGATTGCAGCCTTACATTTTTAGGCCAGAAAACGAAAAACCTCATAGAATCATAGAATTGTAGAGTTGGAAGGGACACCCCAAAGCCAACCCCCTACAATGTAGGCATCTCAACTAAAGCATCTATGACATTCATTGGGCACACTGGGGGAAAAACAGTAAGTGCAGACCGGTCACTAAAACACAAATATTATAGACAAGGGTGAGTTAACTGAGTCACAGTATGAATCTCTCTCTCCTCAATGATTGATACCAAATGCTACCGATAAGGATCAGTACATAATTAGATCAGTGTTGGGTTCATTTCTACAGCATGTTTTGGTTGTCATCAAATGGTTAGCCTATAGGTAAGCAACACATTTGTTCTGTTTATTTATCTATCATTGTAGTTTACCCTGTCCCAAGGCCTCAGAGCTGATCCAACAAAGAAAACACAAATCCGGTCCTGCCCCCCCCCCTCCTCCACAAAGCATTTGCTAACTATGAACAAGCTTTCCCATTTGTGAAAAACCTACAAACACATGCGTGCATATGATAATGCGTTAGGCGACAAAGTCCATTTGGTGAAACATCCCAGTTCTCCGTTTTTGCCGGTTGCATCTTCTCCAAAAGAGAGAGTAACCATCTTGTCTGATTCTCTTGTGTATTATGCTAATGTAAGGTAAAGGTAAAGGGACCCCCCCTGACCATTAGGTCTAGGCATGGCCGACTCTGGGGTTGTGGCACTCATCTCGCTTTACTGGCCAAGGGAGCCGGCGTACAGCTTCCGGGTCATGTGGCCAGCATGACTAAGCCGCTTCTGGCGAACCAGAGCAGCGCACGGAAACACCATTTACCTTCCTGCCGGAGCGGTACCTACTTATCTACTTGCACTTTGACGTGCTTTCAAACTGCTAGGTTGGCAGGAGCAGGGACCGAGCAACGGGAGCTCTCCCTGTCGTGGGGATTCGAACCGCCAGTCTTCTGATTGGCAAGTACTAGGCTCTGTGGTTTAACCCACAGCGCCACCCGCGTCCCTATGCTAAAGTAGAGCCCATCAAAACAAGAAGATTGAAAAGGGGCAAAGAATAGTCTCCATTTTCTTTCCCTCCAGGTCACATTGTTTGACCCTCATGACTCTCTGCAGGCGCTGCACCCTCACAGGGAATAAACCTTCCTTGATTTCTTTTTGAGGATGGAGAGATGAGTCGTGTGAGAGGATAGAAATCTCTGAGTTTTGCATGGCTGGAATGTGGACCTTGGCCTGAAAAAAATGTTTCTCGGCTCCACCTGACAGTCACTGCCAGGCAAAGTAGACAATACCGACCCATGACGTCACCCTGACTCTGCAAAGCTGGCTTCATCTGGAGAGGAGAGTGTTGGCATAGGTCAAGCAACCAAATTATCCAGACTTCCAGACATTAAAGTGGTTTCAGTGGGCAGCCAATCAACAGGGAAGTTGGTTTTGGTGGCTGTGTGACAGATGGCCCATTGCCTTGCAAAAGAAAACAAATACTGGCTGGCAGTGCTTCTTCCACTCCCTGGGTGGACAAGACTGTATGTAGCACTGGGCTGAATTTTCATGAGGTTCTGTTTATGCTGGAAAACTGCTGTTTCAAGGGGTGTGAAAATGTTTGCAGGGAAACGTCTACCCCCAATCATTATTCTCATGCTTGTTTACAACAATGGTTTTCCCTGATGCTTTGCTGCACTCAGAAGGCGAAAGCAGAGCTCTGGCTCATAGAACAGGCCCGGCAGCCAGCCTGTCCTTTGGCCTCCTCTTCTCCTTGACAAGTAGGACAACCAATTCTACTTGTACCAGCAGCTGCCATGCAAGGCACATGGAAGAAAAATAGATAACAAGGTACCAACATGTTATCCTGCTGATGAAAAAATTACACCGGCTGCCAACTAGCTGCTGGGCTAGATTCAAGGTGCTCGTTTTGGTGTACCTGAAAGATAATCTCACCTTTTGTGTACCCAGTGTCTGGAGTTGAGGGCCTCCTGCAGATCCCATCGGATCATGAGATCCCATTCCACACAATGTAGTCATCAGACCTTTTCTGGGACCCCCCCCCCCCTTGGACTGGAGTCTACTGAAGACTTTCCTATTCCAACAAGCCTTTTAAGTTGAGATCTATCCCGGTCTGAATCATAGAATCATAGAATCATAGAGTTGGAAGAGACCACAAGGGCCATCGAGTCCAACCCCCTGCCAAGCAGGAAACACCATCAGAGCACTCCTGACATATGGTTGTCAAGCCTCTGCTTAAAGACCTCCAAAGCAGGAGACTCCACCACACTCCTTGGCAGCAAATTCCACTGTCAAACAGCTCTTACTGTCAGGAAGTTCTTCCTAATGAAATTGCTTTTAAATATGTTTTTATTATCACTTGTTGTTTGATGCCCTGGGCTCCTGTGGGAGGCATGGTGGGATATAAATTTAATAAATCTTTATCCATGATTTCCTAATGTGGGTCACCGGGCACTACTTTTTGTTGTGAAATGTTGTGTTCCAAGTGTAAACCCAAGAGTGTGAGCATATAAAACTTGGATGTTTGAATATTTGAAGTGAAGGTTAAGGACAATTAAAAGAAGGCATTTGGTTTTTTTTAACCAAACTGGGAAACTATATTTCTTGCAACAAAATCATTTTTTCCCTGTGAAAAAAATAGATTTGCTTCTGTCTATGAAAAGACTCATGGAAGGAAATGCAAATCAATGCATTATCTTAGCTGAAATCTAACTGTTTATGTTTTACAGCTGGATTGAATGAGGGACAGGGCACTTAATATGCTGTATTTTCAACCAGGAAATAATATCTTCTTTGCTGTGCATTGTTTGCCAGAGACAAAAGAAAAGCATAGCATATAATACATTCCTAGCAATGTGAAAAGGACTTTCATGCATAGCTTGGCTGTATTATTGGAATTACTATTCAGCTGCAGGAATGATGACAGAGTTCTTAAACTCAAATATAAACAGGTAAAGGACCGCTGACAGTTAAGTCCAGTCGTGAATGACTATGGGGTTGCGGCGCTCATCTCACTTTACTGGCCAAGGGAGCCGACGTTTGTCCGCAGACAGTTTTTCCTGGTCATGTGGCCAGCATGACTAAGCCGCTTTTGGCGAAACCAGAGCAGCGCACAGAAACGCTGTTTACCTTCCCGCTGGAGCGGTACCTATTTATCTACTTGCACTTTGATGTGCTTTCAAACTGCTAGGTTGGTAGGAGCTGGGACTGAGCAATGGGAGCTCACCGGGTTGTGGGGATTCGAACCGCTGACCTTTTGATCGGCGAGCCCAAGGCTCAGTGGTTTAGACCACAGCGCCACCTGTGTCCCAGTAACTCAAATATGAGAACCCTCAAATTAGCTTCTTCTATGTCAGGGGTCTGCAACCTTTAAGACAAAAAGAGCCACTTGGACCCGTTTCCGAAGAGAAAAAAAAACCTGGGAGCCGCAAAACCATTGCGACATTTAAAGCATGCGCGCCGCTGCCCTCCGATCTGACAGTGGGCGGGAAGGTGACGTTGGGACGGTGCGTGACTAACGCACACACCGCCCCCATGCGACGTCACAGCCAGTACACTGCCCGCCACAGTGGGGAGTGTCGGGGCGCACAATGCGCCTCCTCCCGTCGCTAGTATCCGCCCTGGAGCCGCAGCAAAGGTGTAAAAGAGCCGCATGCGGCTCCGGAGCCGCAGGTTGCAGACCCCTGTTCTATGTGCTCAATCACACTGGCCTTGTCTTTAAAGAACTGCATCTTATGAGGACCTCTATCCTTCCCCCAGGCCACTCCACTGCACCCATAGCAAAATTATTGGCACTCCAAACAGCCATTAACTATGGTTTGCAAACTGTGTCCATGGGCTTTCCTGGAAGCTAATTGGGAGTTTCTTGATGAAAGGGAGGATGAGCTTTATTGAATTATAGCTTCTCAATTGTACCAAACTAACTCTACCATGTGCGGCCAGTTCTGGAGAGCACCTGGTATATTCTAGTGTACATTCTCAGTGCATGTGGAATGGAAGTGAAGCTCAACAAGGCTAGTGAGCCTCCTGAGCGAACTAAATTTATTTCCTAACATGGGGAAATAAATGTGCTGCCCTCCTGATGTTACTAGACTGCAGCTCCCTTATCCTCTGTACACTGGCCATGATGTGGATGACACCACAACG
Organism: Podarcis liolepis; assembly: GCF_965112155.1. NCBI lineage: Eukaryota > Metazoa > Chordata > Lepidosauria > Squamata > Lacertidae > Podarcis > Podarcis liolepis. The sequence goes on from NC_139556.1 coordinate 7,008,726, forward strand.
GCTATCCTTGCCCTAGAACTTACTCTAGAATCCTTTGCAAAGGGCAGAGATGCTGTAGATATGGGAAAGGGACACATGAAGGTAGAAAAATCTAAAAATGACGGTGGTAAGTAAGCCACTTCCCAGGTGGTTCACATTTTTGTGGGGGGGAAACAAGTTGGCCCAATGTTTGGCTGGTTGTGAAAGACAAGAGTAACACAAAGTAGGAAGACACGGTCTTTGTCCCCACCCCCTGATGTTCCCAGCACTTATAATATTGCATTAGCAAATGGATGGAGAACTTGTGGTCCAGATGTTGTCGGTGTGGGATGTAAACACAGGAGCAGTCAATGACAACATTCCTAGAGTGTACATGTTAGAACATGGGGAGGGATGTCTGTCCAGCAAGCAGGTAAACTTCCTGGGGACGGACTTCCTCCACATGTGACCAGAGGTGGGTGTGGCCTCACCTGTGCAGGTAATGACAAAAGCACAGGGCAGGCAGCCATCTCTCTCTCTCTGCCATTTTTCTTCAATGAGGAAACATCTAAGGATGCTCTCTTGGCTCCCATCCAAGAGAGGAGATAAGGACTATCTTGCTACAAGATAGATTCTAAATGTATGTAACTTTTTAAGCCTGCCTGCCTTCCGGGATCATATTGTGAACGGGACATGAGTAAACTCTTTTATACTTTTATAAAGACTGTGTTGTGTCTTGTATTTTAAGAGGGAACAAAAGGGGAAATTACCAGAGTAATTATTATAGAGGTTCTAGCGAACCTGTGCACACGTTACCGTTGAGAACTTAAAGGGGAATGTCTATAAACTCTGCTGATATTTTTGGGAACTTGTTAGCACAAGTTGGATAAGGATATAATCCCACAATATATCCTGTCCTGCACCCCAGAACATTCCCACAGTCGGACTATACTGTCACCTGGGAGCATCATCCCCAGAGCATGCTCACTGGGGGGTGAAAGGAGTTGGAATCAAACAACATCTGGAAGGTCACACATGCCTGTGTTAGCAAATCAACATTAATTAATAATTATTGATAACATTGATAAGATAACATTCTCTTCCACAGGCATGGGCAAACTCTGGCCCTCCAGATGTTTTGGAACTACAATTCCCATTATCCCTAGCTAACAGGACCAGTGGTCAGGGATTATGGGAATTGTAGTCTCAAAACATCTGGAGGGCCGAAGTTTGCCTATGCCTGCTCTTCCATCTAGGTCCTGGTAAGGGCCACATCCACTTATTTTTCAACAATGCAACATCATCAGGTGCTTCCAGGAAATTTCCTGGGCTCCTGCCAGCTGAATTGAAACCAACTAACAGCTCGGCAGCTGCCCAAACTGTGGTTGATTTATTCTGGCTACATTTTAAAAGGGGGAGAGAGAAATATTAGTTATTTTACTCAATCCATCTCAAAGTAACATCAGAGAGCTTCCCATGTAATTAATGTGAGCATTAACAACATTTATAAAACATTAATTTATTGTCCTATTTATTAAATCTGTAAGCTATGCTGAAACTTAGTAACAAAGGGGGAGTGGTACAGAGGCATGTTAAGCTTTCTTTGCTATCTGTTACTCTTTCCAGTTAAATTAAGGCTCTGCCTTTTCATGAACATGGGTAAGGCTTCATCCACAAGGCTTCAGCAAGCCTTAACAGTGCAATGCATTTGGGGCCTGAGAAATAAAGACGGTTCCAATCTCCATAAATCCAATAATGATATATGTTAGAGGCAACAGCTAAGGCATTCCAGGAAGTGGAAGAAGCCAGTGCCATGTGCTAATTGGATATTGCTGCCCGTTGTATCACTGCTGCCTCAAGGGACTCGTGTAAAGAACATGCAAACATAAGGTTGGTTAGCAAAAATAATCATCTACCTCATGAGGCTGAAAATAAAGCCCTGGCTTTTGGACTTCCAAGAGTTTAGTGGTCTCCTTTGCCTACTTCTAAATTGCCCGCAACACACCTTTGCACACACAGGATGGTTGTGTTCCTCCAGCCTTTGGAAGGCTGAAATGAAGTGGCCGGCATTTGTGCAATGGGTGCCTGAGGAACCCCACAGCAGGCTCCCTTTATTTCTGCCCTGCTTAAGCAAATACGTCTCTGCGGGGTAACATTGAGGAAAGCTAGAGGAGCTCCAGGAGGTATTTATACAACTGGAACGATTCCAACTTCACTCGAGCGCAGCACATGGCTGCCAAAAAAAGAAAAAAAAAGAAAGAAAAAATGCTCAAGTCTAGCTATCCAAAATCAACAAGATGGAGTGGACGTCTTGAGAATTCTCTCTCTCTCTCTCTCTCTCTCTCTCTCTCACACACACACACACACACACACACACGGCCTGGTGCCCTTCAGATATTATACTCCATCAGCCACAGCCAGATCAGGGATGATGGGTTTTGTGATCCAGCGATCCACCTGCACCATACAATTAAACAGTAGGATACCACTTTGAATAACTCCAAAGAATATGGGGAACTGTAGTTTGTTAAAGGTGCTGAAAGTTCTTGGTTGCCCTAAGGAGGGTGACCAAGTTGATTAAGGGTCTGGAAGCCAAGCCTCTGAGGGACAGTTGAGGGAGTTGGGGCTTTTAAGCCTGGAAAAGATGAAACTGAGAGGAGATAGACAGTGGTACCTCGGGTTACATACGCTTCAGGTTACAGACTCCGCTAACCCATAAATAGTACCTCGGGTTAAGAACTTTGCTTCAGGATGAGAACAGAAATCGTGCTCCGGCAGCGCGGCAGCAGCGTGAGGCCCCATTAGCTAAAGTGGTGCTTCAGGTTAAGAACAGTTTCAGGTTAAGAACGGACCTCCGGAACGAATTGAGTACTTAACCCGAGGTACCACTGTAATAGCCATCTTCAAATATGTAAAGCGCTGTTGCATGGGAAATGGAGCAAGCTTGTTTTCTCCTGCTCAAACCCACGGAGTCAAGTTAGAAGAAAGGAGATTACGACTAAATATCAGAAAGAACTTTCCAACAGTAAGAGCTGTTTGACAGTGGCATGGACGTCCTTAGGATGTGGTGGACTCTCCTTCCTTGGAAGTTTTTAAGCAGAGGTTGTATGGCCACCTGTCATGTATGATTTAGTTGAGATTCCCGCATTTCAGGGGTTGGATTAGATGAACCTTGGGGTTCCTTCCAACTCTACAATTCTATGATTTCTATTCCATTCACAGTGTTACAGTTCTCAGATTGTTTTAACATGTCAGTCCCTCTTCCCAGGGGACTCTGGGGACTGTAGCTGTGTGGTGGCAATAGGCGTCCCTGAAAAACTCTCAACAAACACCAGTCTAATGATATCCATCTCAGATCCTTCATAGGTAGAAAGTCTTCTCTTGGGATGTTGCTTGTTCCTCTTACACTGGGCTTTCAAAGTGTTCCAGTTGCACACTTGAAAAACCTCATTTCTTTCTCGGAAAACGTCAAAAACCCAAATTTAGCTGCTGCTCCCCCCCCCCAAGAGACAGGTACAACAGATAGCAGGGAGCTGAGGTTCTGAGATTACTGTTTCTAAGGATAATTCTCCAGCCCATTTAGAATGAAAGTTATGAAGGAAAATAACACAATTTGAAGGAATTGCTTTATGATATATGACCCAGCCTGCCCCTATCTTTCAGCGAGTAAATTCAGAGTTGTGCTTGATGAGAAACATATAGTTACACATGTTCCAAAGGAGACGGACAGTGTAAAATAAACTGCCTGATTCATTTTGAAACTGTGTTTTGCTTTTCCTTGGGGTTTGTGTCATTCCCCCCACTTTAGACTTGGACAATGGAGAATGGACTGCTTGATTTGATTCAAAAGGACCTTCTGGCTCATTTTAGCCATTTAGCATTACACTTATTTCCCACCTCTCCTGCAAGGAGCACAAGGTGATGGATGTACTTCTCTCCATCCCCACTTTTTTTCTTCGCAACAATCCTGTGAGGTATGTTAGGTTGAGAGATGGTGACTGGCCACCTCTCAGCTCACCAGGTTAGTTTAATGGCTGAATGGGGATTTGAATGCTGTTCCTCCCTTCCCCATTCTCAGGTGCAGAGGACACAGATTGTGATGGCCTGGGATTCGGACTCGGAGGCTGAACCTGAGGAATCCCAGCCTGCACAGGAGTCCCCGCCTCCAGAACCAGCTGGGGCTTGAGCCTGAAGGGTCCTCACCTGTGCTGGATCCTCAGGTGCAGGCAGCAGCTGAGTCTGCTCTGGCTCCTGAGGTGATGGAGGACCCATTGCCTGCAGGTGCTCCACTCTCAGCCCTGTCAGGGGAAGCTGAGGTTGCCTCTGGGTCCGGTAACCCTCCAGCCTCTCCTGAGCTGCAGAGGCTCAGGACAGAGAGGCGGAGGGAACTAAGTTCCCGCAGGAGGAGTGCTCGCCTCCAGGCCAGGAGAGGCCAGTCACCTGTGGACCGGGGCAGCCCTATGCCTTGGGGCAGATAAAAGCCAGCCAACCCCAGTCCCAGGTTGCAGGAGCAACATTGTTGGTAGCCTGTTCCTGCCTGCTCTTCTGCCAGAGTTCCTGACCTCACCCGACTCCCTGCCCTGGACGGACAGCCTCCATACTGCACCCTCGACCTCGGACTGGACTTGGACCTGGCCGCACGGTTAACCCTCGGGACCAGCACACAGATCCTTTTAGGAGAAGACCCGTAAGTTTGGGAGTGGGCTGGGGATTGGAGAGAACATTAAATGAGCTACCTGTGATCAGCCTACAAACAGGACCTGTGTGGGAATGTTCAGGGTGGCAGGTCAATAAAAGACGTTTACTCACTTCAGTTCACAGTTGGATTCCTAAAGGCAGACTTAGATACAAATATGTACCTGTGGATCTACCCCATATGGGGAATAACCCCAGTGCTAGCTGAGAGACATAGCAGAGCACTCCCAGCTAAAAAGCTGGTCCAACAAAGAAGGGAGAGTGCTGTGTGACTCGTCCTTTTGTTACCTGGACAGGTAGGTCACGCCCACCTCTATGTCGGGATTCACAGAATGCTGTGTGAGATAGTAAGTCTGCAGGCTTGAGTTTGCTAGCTGATGCAACTGGCTGATGCAAACAGTCTGCAATACTTTCTATGGAAGTGCTGGGTCAGAATGACTCAGCAGTAATGTGCTGGCAGTTGATTGGTTGTCATCAGTTTAAAAGGGAAACCTGTCCAGCACTAAAAGGGTGGTGTAGAGGAGTGTGGTCAGAGAGAGACAGAGTTAGAGGTCTTCCTATTTGCCTTAAGGTGCAGCCAGGTACTCTGTTTGACTGTATGAACTGCTCGTGTATTACAGTGGTACCTTGGGTTACATACGCTTCAGGTTACATACGCTTCAGGTTACACACTCCGCTAACCCAGAAATAGTGCTTTAGGTTAAGAACTTTGCTTCGGGATAAGAACAGAAATCGGGCTCTGGCAGTGCGGCGGCAGCAGGAGGCCCCATTGGCTAAAGTGGTGCTTCAGGTTAAGAACAATTTCAGGTTAAGAACGGACCTCCGGAATGAATTAAGTACTTAACCCAAGGTACCACTGTATAGCCTGTAGATATGTGTGTGTGTGTGTGTGTGTGTGTGTGTGTGTGTGTGTGTGTGTATCACAATAAATATACTGCACTGAAGAACCTGGAACTCTGAGGATTTCTGCTAAAGCGACGCGAAGAATTTGCGACACTCCAGCCACATGCAAGGGAGGAAAAGGAAGTTTCAACAGGCTGGACCAACATCCCCTTGCATGTCCACTCTAGGAAAACAAGGAATGTTGTATTTGACTGCTCCCAGTGGATTACATCCCACAACCTGAACCCTTTCCCCCGGTGATTCTCAGCAAGTGATCTCCCAGCATCGGAGAGAAGGTAGCAAGCAGTGAAATGTTGCAAAAGCAGACACAGCTGTAAACGTGAAACTGAATCTTCTACTTAACAACACCGGCTATTACTGATGACAGCAGAAAGCAAGAAGGGAAGATGAAAGAGAAATTTGCAACTTAGGAAAGTCACACAACTCCTCTCTCACATGTATGTACAGTAACTCCTTAGTGGGTATTAATTAAGGGCTGTTGCTTATTCCAAAAGGGAGAGAGAGAGCGTGCGCACTCCACTGTGGAGTTGTTTTTCAATGACTTTTTCTTTGGGGGGTGGGTGTTGCTGCCCTCCTCTCCTCTTGAACACTCATGTGGAATCCTATTCCGCTCTTTTGATCTCTTTCTGAAAGCATTTCTGTCTTCATGGTCCCAGACCAAAGGGACACGAAAGCTTTTATATCAAAAAAGAACTGAACAGCACGCATGCTAAATTGCATGGCAGCCCTTGGATGAAAACATCAACCCACTTTCTAAGCATCATGCTCTGAGAGCTGTTTACAGCCATAAGCCTCCCTGGAGACGTCGTTCCTGCTGGAAACTCTGGCTAAAGGAAACCACCAGATCTTCCGGCCGATCTTGGCAGCTCCTTGCATAGACACGGCTAGTCTCAGAGACCGTTTTCAAGTCAGAGCGACTGAAGAAAGCCAGCATCTGCTCTCTGCATATGCTATCATGACAACACGATGCACATATAAACTTCTTAAACACATGCCCGGATATGGCACGAGCAGAGATTTCCAGACGGGTTTGGAGATTGGCTGCCAAGCACAATAACACCAGAGCGCAACAAAAGAACCAGTCACCCTCAAGCTACAATTGTGCCTTCTCCAAAGCTCCACATGGCCTGCAGCCTCCTTCCTTTAATGAAATAGGTAAGTCATGATCAAGGTCAGTCCTCCAGCACAAATCATATGCCACTGAAGGAACCACAAATCTCTCGCTAGACTCAGGGCATCTGGATTTCCTCATTCTCTCTTCCTACATCCACAGTTGCCTCACCCTCCTATCAGATGTTCTTAGCTGTGCAAGGTCCATGGTCGCAGCTGACGCAGGATGGAGATTTGCTTGGCCATGAATCTCTAGAAGACCTTGGGGGCAAAGTCTGCCTCTCTCTTCTTAAGCCGGGCATTTATGCTTTGTCCAAAAATACAATACAAGGAGGGTTCCAATACAAGATTGGAAGGAAACGTAGAGTCAAAGAAAGAGGACGTGGATTGGTATAATATTTCTATATGCTAATGTTGATGTATTGGTAGGAATTTTGCGGCGTTTCCTTTGATTTAGTTTATTGCTTTTCCATATGTTGAGGACTAGGTTGAGACATAATTGCTATAATTTGAACAAAAATACATCTCAACCTAGCAAAGCAGACCTGTGTGCCTGCTACTTCTGCTGCCTGAAGGCCCCTGTTCTCCCTTCTTATGGCTCTTTTAAGTAAGCAGCCCTTCCAAGAGACGATTATTGCGTGTCAAGGTCCCCAAGCCACCCCCAAATAAATCACAATTCACACAAAATTTTTGTTTAAGGTTTTCGGCATAATTTTGGCCACAAGTTTATTAAAATACATAAATAGGCATTCTCCATGAAGGAGAACACGCTTTGTCCACCCGCCCAGTGCCACCCTATCCCTCATTCACTGTGAGGTTATTTTGCTGCTGCCAAGGCAAGCCAAAGTGAACCTGAGCTCTGAGTTCCCGCAGAGTGGGAAAGCTCCAATGCTGGTTTAAAAGTATGGAAGAAGTGAGAGGAATGAGAGGCATAGCTCAGTGCTGGAATATCCTCCTTTCATGCAGAAAGTCCCAGGTTTGATCCCTTGCATCTCCAGGCAAGGCTGGGAGAGACTCTGTTGAAACCCTAGGCTAGAGGGACCAATGGTCTGATTCAGTATAAGGCAGCTTCCTATGTCCCAGCCAGACTTCTTTTTTTCCATAGTATTTCCTGACGGGGCTGCTTCGCTGTTAACAAGTTGTGGTGCTGAATGCCATTACCGTATTTTTTGCTCTATAAGACGCACCAGACCATAAGACGCACCTAGTTTTTGGAGGAGGAAAAAAAATATTCTGAAACTCAGAAGCCAGAACAGCAAGAGGGATCACTGCGCAGTGAAAGCAGCAATCCCTCTTGGTGTTCTGGCTTCTGGGATAGCTGCGCAGCCTGCATTCGCTCCATAAGACGCACACACATTTCCCCTTACTTTTTAGGAGGGAAAAAGTGAGTCTTATAGAGCAAAAAATATGGTACTTTGCCGAAGGACTGTCATCTGAAGACCCATGAAAAATATCCAGCCCCAGGAAGGCTGTGCTGCCAGTTTTTCTCTCCACACCCCTCACCCCGCCCTGGTAGGACATAAATCCCAGCAGGTTCAATTGGCCTTAAACCGGGAAGGGAGAGGAATGGGAAAGAGCAGTCAAATCCCATGAGCGGAAACAGAAGGTGAGTGAGCAGGTGAGACAGCCCACATCCAAATGCACAAATTCCCTTTCCTCTTTAAGGAATGACCGCTCCCCGCTTAAAACAGGGAGCGCCCTTTGCGTGGACGTGCGCAGCCCCTAGATCTGGAGCGGCTCCATCAGCATAGGCTTGGCTTTGCCTTCCCTCAGGTGGGATACCTGGAGGTCTCCGCCTACCTCAGTCAGTTGTCCAATCCCACCTGGGGAAGCGTTACCAAGGAGACCAGAACAGGTAGGGGAGGGATTACCTGCCCACAAGGAAGAAGCAAGGCCAATTCAGCTGACTCAAGAGGTAGTATAGCAAAAGGCAGACGGTGGAACGAGGAGGAAGCAGGAAGAAGACAGAAAACCCAGGAAGAAGGCAAAATGAGAAACTTGTGCAATTTAAAGGCCTTTTAAATAGCACTGGAATCAATTTTGTTGAATGTTTATTTGTACATTGCTCCTGAAGCTGGACCCCCCAGCATTAGGAAACACTCCGAGCTGTAATAACTCCCAAGTTTTTATTTGGCACTTTTGTGGAGAGTTTTCTCTTTTGGAATGCCTTCGGATGTTGCTGCACCGCCATTTAAAGGCGGCAACAGCAAATTGGCTGAGTCTCTTCAAGCTCAGATCCTGATGGGCAGAGATGGCCTAGGAGTTTAGCAGCAGGAGTTTTCTGCCAGCAGCCCCAATTCAGCCACTGGGATATAGCTCTGATTTTCAGAACTTTGTCCTGAGAAAACCCCACTCTCCATCTTCCCTGATCTTAAAGAAGGAGCTGCAATTCCCACACACGGTGCTCTCTAGATGACAGGATAGGTATCGCCAATGAAGTGCCGGCCAAACTTGTCTTTTAACATCTATGTTTTTATACCCTTCACTTTACGGAGAAGCCAACAACTAACTGCTTGCCACATAGCCATACATTTTTGCTGAGGCAAGCAAAGGAACTTGAAGGAAATGTATTCTTTTAAATGCCATTGCTGATTGCATTTTTGCTCTGAAATTTCCTCCCCCAAGCCTCAGCTCAATGCAAATGAAATGCTTGCTTGTTGCAGTTGGATAATTCTCTTTGTTTCTCCCAGCCCACTGAGACCAGGAAAAGTCAATGTTGAGCTAGCCAGTTATTACTCTGCCTCGGTATTCCTCATCTGTAAAATGGGATCAATGTCCTCTAAATCTAGTTCCTAATTAGGGTCAAGATTATCAGTTTTTCTCGTTAATTTACATGGAGCTATTGGTTGTTTCTCTCTATATGGTAACCATTTCACTGTTCAACATGCAACATTGAGCCTATATGTGTTTTATATATTTGATTGCCTCTTGTGGTTTGCATCACTGCTTTCGTTGTCTGCTTTTGTTGTCTGTTTCCAAACACTTTTCATTTCCACTTTCTGCTTGAAGCACGTTTCAGTATAAATCGCTTTAGTTCTGCCACTGTGAGCCACATGCCATTGTTATTAATAATAACCTTTCATAACAATTTCAAGGCAGTTTAGAACCATACAGTAAAACAACTAGAAAAAACTTAAAAACAGTACAAGCACCCGAGGCAGAGTCTTAACCCCATCCCCAATCCAGCTGTAAAAGTTTCTTGAAGCACTTTTCTGGAAACTGCAAGTCGTCGGCACGGGTCCTAACTCAAAGGGGATCCAAGAATCACAGGGTTGCAGAGCTGGAAGGGTCTTCTAGTCCACTGTCCCTCAGACCTTGTGGGGGGCAGGACTATATTTTGGTGGGGGAAATGAACAAATTCCTATGCCCCACAAAAAACCCAGAGATGCATTTTAAATAAAAGCACACAGTCTACTCATGTAAAAACACCAGGCAGGCCTCACAAATAATCCAGAGGTGCATTTTAAATAAAAGGGCACATTCTGTTAAGTTGTAGGTGAACATATCAGATGACACAACGATTCTTCAAACAGCTCTTCTTTATTCACAGGCCAGAACAGAACTGAACTGAAGGGTTCAGCCAGCCTGCTTATATAGAGCTCCAGTACAACATTACTGTAACAACTTTCTAAAACCATCCAATCACTGAACGTCACTTTCGATCCCTTATTTGCATAACTATCTACAGTATCCCACTGCTGGCCCAGGGTGAGAACTTCAGTACACAACACATTCTGCTCATGTAAACACACACTGATTTCTGGACCGTTCGTGAGCCAGATTTAGATGGCGATTGGGCCAGATCCAGCCGCCTTAGTTTGCCTACCCATGTTCTAGTCACTGCTGCTGCTTACCAGGAGGCACAGCCAGGGGCGCAAGGCAGCAGGGAGGTCAGTACTGTGCAAATGCACAGACTGAGCCATATGGCGTTCCTGCCATTGTGCTTTCACAGGGCCAAATCCCCATGGCTGCCCCACTCTGCCCTCTGCTACTGCCTCATTCTACAAATAATCTCTGGCAGTCTTCATTCTTCAGCCTGCCTGGGTGACTATACTTCCTAAAAAAAATGCCCCGTGCCATCCTTGGTGATGCTTCCCTATACAGTGGTACCTCAGGTTACATACGCTTCAGGTTACAGACTCCGCTAACCCAGAAATATTACCTCGGGTTAAGAACTTTGCTTCAAGATGAGAACAGAAATTGTGCTCCGGCGGCGCAGCGGCAGCGGGAGGCCCCATTAGCTAAAGTGGTGCTTCAGGTTAAGAACAGTTTCAGGTTAAGTACGGACCTCCAGAACAAATTAACCCGAGGTACCACTGTAAATGCAGTAAGGTAGAGAGGCAGTTTTTGTTGCTTTGGTGATTTTTTTTAAGGAGGTATTTTAATTTTTAAAGAAATCATTGTAGGAAGGTGTGTGTTTTTTTTAAGGTAAAAGGAAAGATTCCCCTTAAACAAGATTAGCAAGCAAACTGACCACAAGTTCTGGGTAGCCAGGCTCTCTGGGTTTCTGAGCTTCAATGAAAGATGGTATGAGGTGATTTCTCCCTTAGGGTTTTTCAGATGAAGATGTGCAGGCAGCTAAGGGGTCTGCAGAGGACTGGAAAATACCACAAACACATTTAAAAGGCTGCATAATATTAATTGCAGTTAATATTATAATATAATATAATATAATATAATATAATATAATATAATATAATATAATATAATATAATATTATATTATATTATATTATATTATATTATATTATATTATATTATATTATATTATATTATATTAATTGCATAATATTAATTGCAGACTCTTGAGAGTCCCATGGACTGAAAGAAGAACAAACCTATCCATTCTGAAGGAAATCAGCCCTGAGTGCTCACTGGAAGGACAGATCCGGAAGCTGAGACTCCAATACTTTGGCCACCTCATGAGAAGAGAAGACTCCCTGGAAAAGACCCTGATGTTGGGAAAGATGGAGGGCACAAGGAGAAAGGGACAACAGAGGACGAGATGGCTGGACAGTGTTCTCGAAGCTACCAGCATGAGTTTGACCAAACTGCGGGAGGCAGTGGAAGACAGGAGTGCCTGGCGTGCTCTGGTCCAGGGGGTCACGAAGAGTCGGACACGACTAAATGACTAAACAACAACAACATCATAATATTAATCACATATGCCTCAAAACAATAAGGTACACCTTAGCCGAAACTTGCCAAAAATTCAGAGAAATGAGACAGAAAGAGAGAAGTAAACGTTCAAGAAATTGGAGGGGAGGTTTCAACACATCCCTGGTGGTTATTGATCAGGGCCTCTATTGTCAGAGTTACTAGTGAGTTATTTTGGAGCAGCTCATTTATTCTCTCTATAGCTAACAACCGGGCTTCTGTTCTCCAAACCAGTACTGGTGAGTATCCAAATTTGATTCCATGGAAAGCTCCTTTCCCCCTGATATAAATGCCAAATAAAGACATGAATGTAGCAGTTGGCAGGGTGAAACATGGCTCTTTGTTCCAAATCATCTTTCACTGAAACCATGGCGGATCGTTTGTGGTTAGCTCTCGGAAGAAAGATACCCTAGAGGTGGAGATCTTGCAGACCTTTAGCCTTTCTCTATGACAAAGCGTAACACTTTTATCCTGAAAGTGCATCTGTGTGTGTGTGTGTGTGTGTGTGTGTGTGTGTGTGTGATGCATGAGATGATCAATTAGAAGAAAGGGATACACACACCAAAAGAAATTCTGGAGAGTAAAAGAATATATTCTGAATAACGTTTTTTCTATCTTCATCTTAATTATATAACATTTTTATAACATTTATATAACATGTAACATAGAGTTTTTCTGCTCTGTCTGAAACATGAATCAAAACAATATTTTTAAACCATCCAGTGTTTCTAATATGAAACAGAGACAGTGTAAAGTTGCAGCATTTAATAATTAAGACATGCATTTGCACTAATATTGCATTCCTATTTTGTTTGAAGAAATGGCATTGTTTCTGAAGTTAGGGAGAAACAGTTATATTTACATTGAAATAAAATCACAAGGACTGTCAGGGGTTAGGTTCCAATTCTGTGAGCCTTCTGAGGATGAAGAGGCAAGGAATGTTGACTTCACCCAGGTACTTGTAAGGAGGCTAATAATAGCAGTAATAATAATAATAGTAATAATAATAATCCGCTCTTCTGCTAAAAGTACACAGAGTGGTATATAAAATAAATGTTTTTCTGATTAATTTTATCAGAAAAAGTACATGCCAAAAAAACCAATTTCTGAAAACACTTAAAGCCAAATTGGAAAGAGAGTTGTCAATGTTGTTTTATACATTATGAATGCTGTAGCACTTAGTGAATCCTATATTACTTCTGCTGCAATTGTGCTGGTTAGCCTATTTTCTTTAGTTGTTGCATTGTTAACAGTATTTTAGAGATTGTAATTGTTTCACGGATGATATGTTAATTAATCATTATGATTTAGGCTAGAGGGATGCGGGTGGCGCTGTGGGTAAAACCTCAGTGCCTAGGACTTGCCGATCGTATGATCGGCGGTTCGAATCCCCACGGTGGGGTGAGCTCCCGTCGTTTGGTCCCAGCTCCTGCCCACCTAGCAGTTCGAAAGCACTCTTAAGTGCAAGTAGATAAATAGGGACCACTTTATAGCGGGAAGGTAAACGGCGTTTCCGTGTGCTGCGCTGGTGCTGGCACGCCAGCTGCAGCTTCGCCACGCTGGCCACGTGACCCGGAAGTGTCTTCGGATGGCGCCGGCTCACGGCCTCTAGAGCGAAATGAGCACGCAACCCCAGAGTCAGACACGACTGGCCCGTATGGGCAGGGGTACCTTTACCTTTACCTTTATGATTTAGGCTGTATTTGTTCTATTTTGTTATTATTTATTGTTTGTAAGCCACTTTCAAAAGCACGTCAAAGTGCAAGTAGATAAATAGGCACCCCTCCAGCGGGAAGGTAAACGGCATTTCCGTGCGCTGCTCAGGTTCGCCAGAAGCGGCTTAGTTATGCTGGCCACATGACCCGGAAGCTGTACGCCGGCTCCCTCGGCCAGTAAAGCGAGATGAGGGCCGCAACCCAGAGTCGGTCACGACTGGACCTAATGGTCAGGGGTCCCTTTACCTTTACCTTTACCTTTAAGCCACTTTGGGATTCATTTGAATGAAAAGCAGCATGGAAATATAATAAATCAAATCATAGAATCATAGAATCATAGAGTTGGAAGAGACCACAAGGGCCATCGAGTCCAACCCCCTGCCAAGCAGGAAACACCATCAGAGCACTCCTGACATATGGTTGTCAAGCCTCTGCTTAAAGACCTCCAAAGTAGGAGACTCCACCACACTCCTTGGCAGCAAATTCCACTGTCAAACAGCTCTTACTGTCAGGAAGTTCTTCCTAATGTTTAGGTGGAATCTTCTTTCTTGTAGTTTGGATCCATTGCTCCGTGTCCGCTTCTCTGGAGCAGCAGAAAACAACCTTTCTCCCTCCTCTATGTGACATCCTTTTATATATTGGAACATGGCTATCATATCACCCCTTAACCTCCTCTTCTCCAGGCTAAACATGCCCAGCTCCCTTAGCCGTTCCTCATAAGGCATCGTTTCCAGGCCTTTGACCATTTTGGTTGCCCTCCTCTGGACACGTTCCAGTTTCTCAGTGTCCTTCTTGAACTGGACACAGTACTCCAGGTGAGGTCTCACCAAATCAAAATCACAGAGGCTGGGGACAGGGCAGACTGAGGCAAAAACTAGGTGGCAATGAGGTCAGACTGTAGACAATAGCTTAAGCTGTGCTTTAGGAACACAAAGCTCCGGTCTTGTTTCAGGAGGGGACAAACTGAGCCTCACCCCTCCTAGTAAAAGCATTGCTGATTTCTGACTGTGAGCCCCACCCCTCCTGGAAGGGGCCCAATCCTCTTCGTTTCTTAGTGCAATGGAGCACACTAAGTCATCCGTGGAGTCCTCATGGCCACATCCTCTGCTGGGCGGGGAACAGAGTGTTCACTGGATGGCAGCAATTCAGAGATAACGTATTTTTCGCTCTATAGGCCGCACTTTTCCCCCTCCAAAAATGAAGGGGAAATGTGTGTGCGTCCTATGGAGCGAATGCAGGCTCCTTGGCTTCAGCGATAGCAACGCGAAGCCTGTGAAGTGCAGAGGGAGGGATAGGGAGGGATGGATGCAGGCGGGATAGCTGCCTAAAGCCTTCGGAGTGCAGCGCGAGTTCCCGCTGCGTTCTGGAGGCTTCGGGTTCCTTTCGCTGAAGCCAGGAGAGTCTTGCTCTTCCGGCTTCAGCAAAAGGAACCCAAAGCCTGCGGAGCACAGCGGGAACTCGCGCTGCGCTCCAAAGACTTCAGGGATAGCCATGCGCAGCCCCTCCGGCAGGGAGAGGCTGCGTGCGGCTATGGCTTCTTTAGCCCCGCGCAGCCTCTCCCGGCTGGAGAGGTTGCGCGCAGCTATAGAGGAAGCCAAGACAGTGAGCGGGATCCATCCCGCTCGCTGTCTTGGCTTCTTTGCTCTTTGGGGCTGGGGGGGGGGGGGACCTGGGCTTCCCCCGGCAGCTCCAGCAGCTCTGGGAGAAGATTTTTTTTCTTGATTTCCCCCTCTAAAAACTAGGTGCACCTTATGGTCCCTTGTAAAAGCCTTGTAAAGCCGGTGAACCAGGCCAAAGTGTTTCCAGGTGGGAAGGGTCATAAAAGCACCTCATTCTTCCCCACATCTTTCATGCTGTGGGGTGGGATTTTATTTTCAATGCAAAAATGATTGGAGGGTGGGAGCTCCACAATGAAACCTCCCATCTTCCACTCTTCCATTCACAAAGCCTGCCCTTCCTACCTTCAGTTTGCCTCCCTGGCGTTATGTTAAATATTTGCTCTTTGTAAAGCTGTGCTTTCAGTGGCTCAGCGAATGTTACTGTATGTACTGAGTTGAATAGGATCCAAAATGCAGCTGTCTGATTGGTCCTAGAACAATAGGATCCAGAATGCAGCAGTCTGATTGGTCCTAGAACAATAGGCTTCAGAACGCAGCAGTCTGATTGGTCCTAGAACAATAGGATCCAGAACGCAGCAGTCTGATTGGTCCACAGGAGCCACCCAATCCAGCTCCAGGTGGAAGTGAATCCGCAACCTGATTGGCCTACGGGAGAATCCCAGAATTAGCCAATCACGTGGGGCCCATTGTGTAAATAATCAAGTATATTTCAGAGAAGGAAAGGGTATTAAGAGTGCTGGGACCTCATTTAATGCACTGCATACCATAGTTTTGGAGATCTCAGGTAGAAGCACCACATTCATTAAACAAACAGCATATGCGTTTTAACAGTCAGTCCATTTGCCCTCGTTGGCAGGGCAGCTTTGAGAGTAGGACCCAGGCCTCCCCTGTCTATTTGCAGGCCAGATTGTCCTCCTGCTGCCAAATTGGCCAATGGCATCAGGAATTTGGGGACATTCCCCTGGGCATGGTGCCAATAATAAAAAATTATTATTATTATTATTATTATTATTATTATTATTATTATTATTATTATTGGCACTGCGCCCAGGGCAAGAATAAATGACCTGCTTGCAGGGCCTTTCGGCCTCTCTCTTGCCGTGCCGGTTCTCCTACTCGCCCTCCCTCGGATTAGGGTTTTTGCGGGTGGTACGACCTGGCTATGGATAAATGTCAGGATTTAGGCGCCCTGCAGGAATTTTTCCCATCTGGCAAATTGGCTCCGCCATTTGGGTTTTCGCCTGCCTCATAGCCATCATCACAACTTTGTAAGGCAGTTAGGCATTGGGTTAGCCTAGACTTGGTTGAAGGGGAGGTTGTAGCCTCTGCCTACCCCTCCACAGGGAAGGGTATCCTATTAAAAGGATCTGGGAGGAGTGGCTTCTCTCTGATGCCCAGACGGGAGCTAGGGCCACGCCACTCAAAACCTTTACATCTGTAACCAATAAAGTTGTGGCCTTATTTGATTGTTTTCTAGTTATTTGCACCTTAGGGAGCAGGGTGGTTATGGGGTCTCAATACCCAAAGGTATTTAGAATCTTTCCCATGCAGCCGCCCTAGGTATAGTCAAATAGAAAGGCGGTATACAAATTAAATGTAAAATGGGGGGGACGGACCTAAATGACTATACAGTGGCATAGGCGCCGACTCCATGGGGCCTGAGGGGGCCCGAGCCCCCTCAAAAATTTGTTTGGGGGGGCTCCGCCCCCCAATAATCTCGGGCGCCCCTCCAGCAGAGCGCCGCCGCCGTCCCCCGCCTCCTCCCCACCTGCTCCCTCGCCAGCCAGCCAGCCAGCCAGCCGCGCGCCCTAGCCGGAGAGCCCCGGCCGTCCCCGTCGCGCAATCGGCTTCAGCAGGCCGTGCTCACAACTCGGCCCAGGGACCCCCCAGCAGCGGATCTCTGGCCCAGCTGAAGAATCCGGCAACAAGCCCCCTCCTCCCCAATCGCTCCGGCTCCGCCGAAATACGCTCCAAAACCCCCCAGATAGGCCGCCGGCCGCCAAGTCTCGTGGCGCCCTGAGCGAGGGTCTCTCCCCAACACCGCCACCTCGAACTGCGTTCTCCCGGCTACCCGAGCGAACCAGCGGCAGCTTCCTGGGCGCTCTTCCCGACTCTGCCTCTGAAGAAGAAGAAGAAACAGCCCCCGCCGAGGTGCATCCCAAAAGTTGGACGACGACGCGTCCCGGTATGGGCCCCCCCAATATTTTTTATAAGTTGGCGCCCCTGTACAGTGGTACCTCGGGTTACATACGCTTCAGGTTACAGACTCCGCTAACCCAGAATTAGTGCTTCAGGTTAAGAACTTTGCTTCAGGATGAGAACAGAAATCGTGCTCCGGCGGCGCGGCGGCAGCATGAGGCCCCATTAGCTAAAGTGGTGCTTCAGGTTAAGAACAGTTTCAGGTTAAGTACGGACCTCTGGAACGAATTAAGTACTTAACCCGAGGTACCACTGTACATTGCACATATCATCCGATAGGTGGATGCATCTGCAAAAATGGGAAATGGTGATGAGACCTTGGGCTTTGCTGTTCCTTGCAGTCATGCACAACACTATTTTGGCAGAATTCGTTTTCCATAGATTTTAATGAATCAGGAAAACTTTAATAACTTTTGAGCCACTGATCGGGACTTCAGCAAACTAAGGAAAATGTGGAAAAATTTAATCCGTAGTTTTCACTGGAACAGGAAATAAATAATTGATAAGCTTTTTCAATAACTGGGGAAGTGTCAATTTTTAACATGTTCTTAATTGCTTTACCTGTAGCAATTTGTATCAGAGCAGTTTTTAATTCACTATTTTCATAGACCTCACCAGATTATTATCACAATACATGCCATTTTTATAAGCAATAAAACAAGACAGAAGTACTGTTTTTGGGGGACAGGAGGCGGGCAGGTGTGGAGGATTCCCTGGTCTTGAATGGGGTAACTGTGCCCCTGAAGGACCAGGTGCGCAGCCTGGGAGTCATTTTGGACTCACAGCTGTTCATGGAGGCACAGGTCAAATCTGTGTCCAGGGCAGCTGTTTACCAGCTCCATCTGGTACGTAGGCTGAGACCCTATCTGCCTGCGGACTGTCTCGCCAGAGTGGTGCATGCTCTGGTTATCTCCTGCTTGGACTACTGCAATGCACTCTACGTGGGGCTACCTTTGAAGGTGACTCGGAAACTACAACTAATCCAGAATGCGGCAGCTAGACTGGTGACTGGGGGCGGTCGCTGAGACCATATAACACCGGTCTTGAAAGACCTACATTGGCACCCAGTACGTTTCCGAGCACAATTCAAAGTGTTGGTGCTGACCTTTAAAGCCCTAAACGGCCTCGGTCCAGTATACCTGAAGGAGCGTCTCCACCCCCATTATTCTGCCCGGACGCTGAGGTCCAGCGCCGAGGGCCTTCTGGCGGTTCCCTCATTGCGAGAAGCAAAGCTACAGGGAACCAGGCAGAGGGCCTTCTCGGTAGTGGCGCCCGCCCTGTGGAACGCCCTTCCAGCAGATGTCAAAGCGATAAACAACTACCTGACATTCAGAAGACATCTTAAGGCAGCCCTGTTCAGGGAAGTTTTTAACGTGTGATATTTTACTGTATTTTTGGTTTTTATGGAAGTCGCCCAGAGTGGCTGGGGAGACCCAGCCAGATGGGCGGGGTATAAATAATAAATTATTATTATTATTATTATTATTATTATTATTAAGCAATAGAATATTGAGGATCATAATGCTGGAGCCATGTTTTTGCTACTCGGTGTATATACGTATTATATTTTTATTCTGCTTTTCTCCTTAACTATAGGAGCACTCTGGTGCTTCTATAATTTGCTCTTATTTATTATTATTTGCAAGGGGTTGAAGTTTAATTTTTGTTCAGTTTACAAGTTTAAAAGAAGCATTTGTCAATTTCACTCACTGCCAGCTCAGCAAACTAGAATTGGCTCAGAAAAGCAGATTTGTGGCATTGACAGTAAAGAAAATGATTCCATGTCCTTCAATTGGAGTTGACAGTAGTTACCAGTTACTTTTATGATATGTGAACCACAATGGCATTTGGCTTCCTCTCTCCTGACTTTGCAGAACTGATGAGGTCCATTAAAAAAAAATGAAACCCTTACTTAACCATTAAAATCAGTAGATTTGATGCCAAGCACAAGAAACTGAAAAATGAAGTTAGGAAGCTCAGCCATGAATATATGATTAAATAAGTGAGGCACTCCTGTTCCAGGTTGTTGAATTTAATGCCCTTTCAAAAGCCTGCGGCTAATTATTTTCCTTGCCTCTTGTTCTGACCATGTCCTTTCCATCCCATTCAACATCATTTCTGTGACTTCCTCTCTAATGCACAATTTCAAGCTCCTCCATCAGTCTCCTCCAAATCGATGCCAAGAACAACCCATTTCTAGAAGGCAAAGCTGCCAGTAAGAAGACCTTGGCGGAATTTTGCAAGAACTCCCAGATTTTCTTCAGAGGCTGAATTGTGGAAGCTGGGTTGCCAACAGGGAAAGGAATGTAACTGAAGGCATGACTAGAAAAACAATTCCAAGTCAGACCTAACACACTTGCAAGGCACAAATATCTAGCAATATATGGTGCCCATTGGCAGTTTGACCTATTAGAGCTGGGCTGAAATCTCTCAGAAAATAGTCGTCTGAGAAATTATCTGAGGATTTTCTTTCCCGGGCTTCCTCAGCCCCTGCCCAAGCAAGAATATACCCCCCAGCTTAACTTGTGAATGGTTGGGAATGTGGCTTTAACTGCGGACGTAGCTCATCAGGTGGGGCTGCGCTGCTATGCCAGCTTCCCAGCACATGGTTTGCTGTTGCTTACTGGGAAGGAAAGGAGGAGGAGAGAGATGGCGTGGAGGTCAGCATGGTGCAAACACTCAGGCATAGCCAATGCAGCTCTCCTGTTGCTTGGTTTGCACCACACTGACCTACCAACCATCTTGTCCCTCTCCCTCCCTGTAAACATCAGTGACACACCTGCCAAGACTCTACAGTACCAGGTAAGCCAATTCTGAAGGAAATATTAGTTGAAGGAAGAAAAGGGCATGGGCACGATTCTCCACAGTCCTTTCTCTTTGCCCATTGCTTCTTTCATCCACCAGAATTTGCTAACGTTTCATCCTAGTATTAACTGAGCCGAAATTTGTCAAAAGAATCATTTTCTAAGGAATTTTCTTACCATTTGCTTTTGTGTGGCCAGGCGGAGACCCCCCCGACCCCATGTAACCCCCCGGGAGGAATAATGACTCATGACAACATGTTATGGGATTAAAATTGGCCACAACTTTATTCAATTTTCAGGTGTAGGGAGACCTTGGCTCAGGCATTGGGCGTTTATGCCTCCCATTCCCCATCCAGGGATCTGGGCAACATCAGGATTATCCAAACTGTGTGGGGATTGGGCTGTCTCTGGAAAACTTCTGTTCAAGCAGAGAGCCCACCCCCCATTTCGCCACAACGCAGGGGAGAGCACTGACAACCTAATGGCGTATGGCCAGCGACTCCCTTCCACATAATCCCTTTAATGGGGAACCGTGCAGGGCGGGGCATGGGTCACCGCTTCACGCCCCCCCCCCCCATTTAGGGAAGATAGACGAAAGGATTCTGCCCAAGGCCTGAAACCACCAAAGTTGTGATGTTTTGCTGTGGAGAAGGCAAAACCTGTCAATGCAGGGAAATTCCTTCCCAGTCCTTCAACAGCAACCATCAATGACCCACAGCGCCCGCATACCTGTAAAGAAGAGATTAACCTGCAAAAGGAAGGCTTAAACCTCAGTTACGCCTCAGTTTACTCAGGAGGGCAGGGTGGGAGAAGCTCTGGAGCCAACTGAGGGCTCCCAGGTAAGTTCCACCCTCTCATGTGTGTGCAGGGCAGTCCTAACCCTACCTGGTCAACTTCCCTGGCAACACCTCCCTGGCTGGGATTGGCTAACTGTCTGAGGTTGGGTGGGAACCTCCAGGTATCCAGCTCGGGAAGGCGAAGCCAGTCTGAATTGCTGGGGATCAAGTAGGATCAAGCGCGCGACCAAGCAAAGAGCACCCCCCATTTGAGACGGGGAGCGGTCATTTCGCCTCTGCGCTGAAACTGTTGGAGAATTCCCCCTGGAGAATATGTGGCGAATTCCCACCTCCTCCTAAATTTTCTACCTTCAAATAGGGTGGGGGGTTTTGTGAGGCTGTTTCCTCTCGGCCACCAAGACTGCAAAGGCAAGGGAGGCTCCTTGACAGGCTGTCTTGACAGGTCAAGATACGTGGCTGTTGGGAGACTCCAATTCATTTGGATAGCCGGCAGCTGTTTAGGCCTGTTCTGGAAACAGGCTTGATTCGCTCTTACTATGTACATTAAGAAGCAGGTGTGTTGACTCAGAGACACTTAGACTCAACTTTATTGATCGACTCTGACCATTAGCAAAATGCAAGGAGGCAAGCTGTTGGCATGGATTACTTTGAGAGCAGGTTTTGGACACGTGTCATCCTACTGAAAGCCCAAGGAGAAAGCTGGCTAATAAAATCTGCCTATTCCCTCAATTTGACCTTTACTGGCCTCAAAACTGCACAATGTAATTAGATCAAACCTGAAGCTGGCAGTGTTTTGATAATTTGCAGGGATATCAGATGAACATTCTGAGTGGTGTGTTTAAGAACTCCTTAAAAGGTTTCACGGCACTCCTTATCAATCCATGTAAAAGGTTTGCAGTGAAACTCAAAACTTGGTGGGAGGACCAGCTGCATCTGCATTGATCCAGACGCGCCTCGCTGCGTTGGTCCAAAATGGGCTAACCCTCCCTGGTGCAAGGCTGGGAGATGGAGGGGGTAGGGATGACCACCAGAATGTTCTTGAACAGAGGAAGTGGGATGTTTTCCAGAATCAATGCGTGCTCTACACAGTGTCCCGCTTCCAATATTAGAGCCAAACTGACAAAACTCTGGTCCTTGTGAATGTTACTGGAGAAGGGCCAAAGTTCAGTAGAGCTTAGTAGAGCACCTGCTTCAAATACAAATTTCCCCAGCTTCAGTCCCTAGCAGCTCCTGGTGAGACTGGGAGAGATTATTGTCTGAAATTCTGGAGAGCCATCGCCAGTCAGTGTAACCAAAATAAACTGAGCTGGGCAGACCAAGGCTCTGACTCAGTAGAAGCCAGCTTCCTGTTTTCTTCCTATTGGCTGGGCTGCAATTTGAGCCCTGTCCACTCATTGTTTCCACTATACCAAAACCAGAACCAAGCCTGTGACTTAGGGTGCTGCAATTCAGGTCATGAAGCCATTCATAATATAACAAACCATATGCTAATAAATTATATATATGAATGACACTCAGCTCTACTTCCCCTTAGAATTTGCAACAGCTGGGGCTGGATCAATGAGGGCTCAGTGAGTCCTGGATCCAGGAAATAGGAACTTCTGTTTGAGCGGCTCATTTAGTGCAGTTTTTTAAAAATTAAAAAACAAACCAGGATTTTAAGGATGAAATGCTAGTGATGTGTATTTTCTGCACAAAACTGCAAGCTGTAGCATGACAATATTCTTACAATGTTATTATATATTGTCAGAGCTGCTTCCAGATCCTAGCTCACAGAGGATCACGCTAGCCAGCGATCACTTTGTAAAAGTCTTTATTGAGTTACAGTTTCCATTCTCAAGCTGCTGCGTGCAACTCTACGTCTTATGGGTTAGAAGCTCCGTCTGAGTCTCCGCCCCCTGTACACCAGCTAAATGCCCTAGCCTTACTCCACCTTTTCCGCCTGACCGTTCTTCTCTGGGTCCCTCTGCCCCCCGTGGTCTCTTCCTTCCGGGACGCTTCTGACGCTGACCCCCCGGACCCTTCTGTCTCCTTGCGTCGGGCTTTAGGACCTGGCTCCCTTTCCGGGCTGCTTACTGCGCCACCTTCCTGTGCATTTGAACTTGGCGCGCGCACCCAACCTTCCACTTTCCGCCTGACCGTTTCTTCGCTCCCCGATGGAGGTGTGGCCATTCCTGACTCATGCCCTCCCTCCTGCTGCGAGCTGCCAGAGCTCGGTACCTGGCGCCCTTCCTCTCCACTGCGTTCTGTTGGTGATGCTGGTCCCGATTTCCAACTGCTGCTCTCTGAGCCCCCTCTGGACCCTTCTTCCTGGGGTGTCCCCCTAGGCTCCCCCCTTGCTCTGGCCACTGGCGCCCCTTCCTGTGAATCTTCTGGTTCACTGGAAAGACTCGGAGATCTCGGGTCGTCGTCATCACTCATCTTTTCTTCTGCCTCCTCCCCTTCGCTCTCTGTTTCCTCCCTTGCCCTCGCCTCTGCTCCTGAACCCCTGACATATATATATATATGGATTGATTGTGTATGTGTGTAATAATGGTTTGAGCTTGCAGCACAACCCCCTAACCTACTGGAAAACTGTTTTCCCCCACCCTCTGAAATTGTATGTATTTTATGCATATTGATCCATAGACCTTGTTGCCTGAAGAGAAACAAGGGATAGGCAATAATCACACCAGATGACCAAACTTAGGTGATCAAATGAACAAAAGAATCCCATGCATTAGCTCCATGGACATTTCTGTGTACACAACATGTGTGCAACCTGCAGTTTTGTGTACATAATAAATATCACTAACATTTCATCCTACATTCCAGTAGGTTAGTGGGTTGTGCTGCAAGCTCAAACCATTATTACAAACATCAATCTATATATATAATAACATTGTAAGAATATTGTCATGCTACAGTTTGCAGGGCTACCAATAGGTGGCGCCGGATTAGATGGGCCCACTGGCCTGAGCCAACAGGCTCTTTCCATGTTCTTCAGAGGTATTGAGAAGGGAGCTGAATAATTTTTGTGGTCAGGAAAACAAAAGTCAGAATGTATACACTGCACTGTGCACAGACCGCATGTGTATAATATGTGAGCATACAGTGGTGCCCCGCAAGACGAATGCCTCGCAAGATGGAAAACCCGCTAGACGAAAGGGTTTTCCGTTTTGGAGGTTTTGGAGGTGCTTCGCAAAACGAATTTCCTATGGGCTTGCTTCGTCTTGTGAGTTCCTGCAGGGTTCCCCCCCCTTTTCCCAAGCCGCTAAGCCGCTTATCAGCTGATCCTAAGCCGCTAAGCCACTTAACAGCTGATCTGCTAAGCCGCTTATCAGCTGATCCGCTAAGCCGCTTAACAGCTGATCCGCTAAGCCGCTAAGCCGCTTATCAGCTGATCCGCTAAGCCGCTAATGGGCTTGCTTCGCAAGACGAAAAAACCGCAAGACGAAGAGACTCGCGGAACGGATTCTTTTCGTCTTGCGAGGCACCACTGTTTAGTGATTGTTTAAAAAATGCATATTTTAATACAACTGGGGGTGGGGGTGGGAGTGAAAACTGTATTCAAACCAAGACCTAGAAGTGAGTTGGGAGTCAGGAAAAATCTTTTCTGATTAGCTTGACATCGAGACTTTTAGAAGATCCCCTCCCTAGTCACTGAGCCAATTCAAGGGATCTGTGTTGACAAACACATCCCTCAATGTCTTGTGACCCAGTTACCTGAAGGAGTGTCTCCGCTGCCCAGACTTTGAAGTCTGCACTTGGTAATTCCACTGCAGTCCTCCACGGGACTTTCTCATCCATGGTTGTGGGATGTCCTGTCAACTGCCGCCAACACTATCAATCTTTTGATGACAGCTTATGACATTTCTTTTCCATCAGCCATTTTCAGTATGATACCTTCACGGCCTGCACCATGACAGATGTGAGTTAAATCATATTTTGACTGTTTTAATTTATTTTTATTTTATTCTAAATTGCTGTTACCCACCATGAGATCATCAGTGATAAAAGGCAGGATATAAATTCTATGAGTGAATTCATCATTCAGTGGCCTCCTAAGGCATGGTTCAGAAACACTCTTAGCCAGCTTTTGAACAAATGTCTATATTGTACTCGCATGGAACTTTGTTCCATGTATTGGCAAGAAAATCAATGCAATGTTCCACACGTCCAGGAAAAACAATGCTCTTAACTTCTCCTCTCCACATTAGTCTGCCTGCCCTTCAGTTCTAAGCGCTTGGAAGGGGAAAATGGATATTTCCCCCCTAACAGAACAGCCTGGCTGCTTCACAGCAGATGGAACTGGAATCAATTGGCTCAAATCAAACAGAAATGATTATGCAGCCAAGAGAAGGTCTCTTGAGACAAAGCAGTGCACTGCTTCCAATATCCCAATAGAAGGAAGTGCTTGAAATCAGGGGCTGCATCAGCATTTGCACACATGCACATGCTCAGAGGGGGACGCGGGTGGTGCTGTAGGTTAAACCACTGTGCCGCTTGGGCTTGCCAATCAAAAGGTCGGGGGGATTCAAATCGCCAACCTATTGATCGGCAAGTCCTAGGCTCTGTGGTTTAACCCACAGCACCACCCGCGTCCCCTATCTTAAAATTAGTTCCGAGCAAATTAAAATCTGGACAGATGGTAGTCCACAGGTAAAACTGAGAGTGGTTAATATTCTCCAGGGCCGACTGTTGCCACTGGTCTTATAAAGGACCAGTGGGCAGGAGAACTTGTAACATTAAGGAGAATGTTTAAATTTGGAGATAATTAAAGATATGGAAATTATTGACACGTATAAATTAAGATAATATAAAAGAACCAGGGGAGGGAATGGAGGGAAGTCGAGGGATATGAGTAATCCCAAAATGTGGATTTAATATTGTGTGAAAATGTTCCCCCTCCTGTTTTTTGAGTGTGGTTTATTCTTTTATGCTTATGTGATTATAATGTTTAATTGTGAAAATTAATAAAAAAAATTAAAGATGAAGAAGTGTCAAATGCGCAATGAAGAAACAACTTTCCAAAAGATGTATCAGGTGATGATTATGAAATTTCTGGCTTTCTGTTCTGTTGTGTGGCATTCACGGGAACAGACAAGTGAATTACATGCATGCACCATTATTGCTGAGTAAATGATGATGCCAACAGAACAAAATCATTTCCCCTCCCCATCACTATCTGAGGAACAAGGCAACATTTCCCCCTGTGCTGAACACTAGACGTCAGTTCATCTGGAGTGTGGGTGATATGTTACTAATAAAAGCCAAGAGCATCAGGAAACTGCCCAAAGGGGGTGATTTAGATGGATCCTCTTTCAATAGATTATGGGACTTGGTGAAAGCAGTAAGGCAAGGGTCAAAAACCTGGTGAGAGGTGTCACTTGGGATAAGGAGGTAATTCCACATTTTCATTTTGATCATTTTGGTGCCTGTTGAAGTGGAAGTTAAGAACACCACCATATCATTGCAGGATGACAACACACTGCTGATATTTGCCCTCAGCAGCACAGAAGGCTTTAGCATCTCACACAACAAAAGACACACAATCTGTATAGTGTTAATGATCAACCTTTTTATTCGACCGTCAGTCAGAAAGAAGTACATTTGTCAATACACAGTTAAAAGCTCCAGGAAGATTTTAGAACTCAGCCAACACTAAAATGGGCTAAACAGATAGCCCCATATCAATACAATCAATTAAAGTCTTGCGACGCTTAAAAGCTAAAAAAAGAAATTTGGCCACCAAGGAGGGTATAGCTCTAGTGACGTTATTCAGCAAGTGTGAAACCTGGTTTTCTCCAGATAGGAAGCTAAATTGACATAAGAGTGAGTCTATAAAATTTTGTCTAAGCTCTGCATAAGAAGGGCAAGTCAAGAGAATGTGTTCGGTGGACTCAACCACACCCATGGCACAATGACAGGTTCTCTGGGCATATGGTACTCCCCTGTACCTTCCCCACAATATCGCAGAGTCAAGGACATTTAATCTAGCCGCTGTAAGAAGTCTACGATATTCCACATAGTGAATTTCTGCAAGGTAGGGGGCTGGTAAGGTCCAAGAAATCTGGTCCCCTAGGAACACCCCTGGTTTTACCTGGGCTATGTCCTCTTGTCTGGCAATGTCACTCAGTTTCCAGGAGATCACAGCTCTAGCTTGATTGTACGTCATAGACTCAAAGTAAAGGTGAGACAATCCGCAGGATTGAACCTCGTTAGTGACCTCCCTTTCCCACGATGATTAGAAATCGTCCCTCAATATCAAGGGGGCAATACCCACTGGTTTAAAACAAAGCTTGAGCCATAGCCAGAGCTTCGTCTTCAAGGCCACATGCCGTAGAGCTTGCCAGCCGACCTCTAATCTCATAACCGCACCCGCTACCGAGGGGGGAATCCTAAGGATGGCTCTAAGGAATCGCGTTTGGATAGAATCCAATTTCAAAAAATCCCTACGGGAGCCTAAGGAGATGCCCACCAAAAGAAGGGGGAGGACTTTCATTTGAAAGAGTCTCAAAGCTATCTTCACTGATTGAGCCTGATATCTGTATAATGAACTGGATCAGCAAAATTCCTTTCAGGCATCCAGCAACAAGGTGTTGAGTCCAAGGCTGAGACCGTCAGCCAATAGGGATGCAGACTGAATAGCACTTATGAGCTTTGTTTTCACAGTCTGATCCTACTTTGCTAAAAAACAGGGTCCACACTGAACTGTGTTGAGCCCATCCCCTTTATTGTACATCTGTAGAGTTCTCCCCAAAGGTGAGACTCTAGTGTGTGGGTGGTGCTGTTTCAGGCATATAACCAACATCACTCACAGCCTGAACTTTGGAAAGAGATGAAATAATTATATTCTCGCTAGCATATGGTAATTGAGGACCACGTATTGCATGATGGGTGGTCCCACAAAAAACTGGCTACCGTTACCACTTTGATTCTTAATCCCAGGGAGAAGTTTTTATTACTATTATTACTACTGTTATTATGGATGGGTAGTTAACTTATCCCCATGAAGAAGATTTCAAAGTGTACAAAGGATTTGGCTACCTAGGGCTGATATGATGGCTTGCTCATGTAAATTTATTAGCCTTGAGGAACCAAATCTGGTTTTCCTTAGAAGACTTTAAAATAATGAAAACCATTATATTCCCAAATTACATACATTTGGATTCATTTAAAAGTTATAGCATTTTTTTTTTAAAAAAAAGGTATTCATATCCTTTCAATCTATTTTAATTGCTAGTCTAAACTGGAACTGTAGGCTCATACTTGGCATGTATACATTATAAATATATAGTGGCATTCTTTAATTAGGCAAGTATTGCAACAGACTACTAAAGTTTAGAGATCTGATGAGTGTGGCTGTGAGAGCCACATCTAGGTTCCCAAAATTCAACTGTAATCTTTTAGTGTTCCAGTCATGTGTTAATATCATTTAATTGGCTCATTCACCACATTCATTGATTCTACCAATATCTTCATTCCATGAAACCACACTGAAGAGTCAAGCTACACTTTTTCCTTAGCATGCCCTTGAGACAACTTCTGTGTGGTGCCTTGCTCATTCTGACACTATGATGCCAGCACATAGTTGTTCTGCTTGGTCAGGAGGGTTTCCACACCACCAACAACAATAGCGCTTCCTTAGAAACACTCATCTTAAAAAGCAGAGACATCACCTTGTCAACAAAGGTCCATATAGTTAAAGCTATGGTTTTCCCAGTAATGATGTATGGAAGTGAGAGCTGGACCATAAAGAAGGCTGATCACTGAAGAATTGATGCTTTTGAATTATGATGCTGGAGAAGACTCTTGAGAGTCCCATGGACTGCAAGAAGATCAAACCTATCCATTCTGAAGGAAATCAGCCCTGAATGCTCACTGGAAGGACAGATCCTGAAGCTGAGGCTCCAATACTTTGGCCACCTCATGAGAAGAGAAGACTCCCTGGAAAACACTCTGATGTTGGGAAAGATGGAGGGCACAAGGAGAAGGGGACGACAGAGGATGAGATGGTTGGATAGGGTTCTCGAAGCTACCAGCATGAGTTTGACCAAACTGCGGGAGGCAGTGGAAGACAGAAGTGCCTGGCATGCTCTGGTCCAGGGGGTCACGAAGAGTTGGACACGACTAAACAACAGCAAGAAACATTCCATGTGTTGTGAAAGCCTCATATGCTTATGTGTGATAATGGAACAGAGAGGAAAACTGGCCATTTATGGGCCATCCCCCCATCATGTTGTCCACAGACAATTTCTCTTTGTCTAGGCAAACCTTTTCATAAGAGTGCTGAAAAACGTTGAGGAAATGGTGAGTTAGGGCAACACTCAGTGATGTCCTCCCAGTTATGAAATAGAAATCCTCTTGTGCAATGGACCTTCCAGGGTTTTTTGTCCATTCTTCATCTCATTCTTCATTCGTCTTTCTTATGCCGTGTGTTACCTTCCACCCATTTCTTCTGGATTATTCCCAACTAAGCCTTTTAAATAATTTTATGGGTCTTGCCTGGGCCTGCTGCCTTCTTGGGCCCTTGTGCCCTTTTTACACTTCAAGTCTCTATGGCAGGCATGGCCAAACTTGGTCCCCAGCTGTTTTGGGACTACAATTCCCATCATCCCTGACCACTGGTCCTGTTAGCTAGGGATGATGGGAGTTGCAGTCCCAAAACAGCTGGAGGGCCAAGTTTGGCCATGCCTGCTCTATGGGCACCAGCCACCACTGGCTATCTCAAAATTCCCCTTCAGTTGACCTTCAGTTGACCTTCGTGACTTGCCCAGCTCCCAATCATTTCAACAGGATTTGAAATTCCCACTGGTTTGTTCCCATAATTTTATCTGAGACAACATGCAGCCCTGCTGCTCCCTCAACTTGAATTATGAAGGATGTGTATCCCCACAGTAATTCCATGTATATCTTTATTGGGGGGGGGCATCTTGATTTGCCATTGATATTTTCTCTCCCCGCCCCCTCTCTGTGCATGTGAGTGCACCACAGCAACATACAGTATCAGCCTTGATTTAGTTTGATTGCAGTGACTTAAATGAAGCCAACAATGTAAAGACATAATGCTCAAAGGGACACACGTTCTTCTTGCAAGCATTTTAAGAAAGAAACATATTCGAGGCAAACTTGAAAGGAATTATAATGCTTCTCGACTTCTTGTCACAGGTTTTACATTCTCTTGATAGGTATCCCTGCATATTTTTAGGTATCTGTAACAAAAGTCAGTCCTGCCGTCTGATGCTCATACAATTCTTTCTGCTTCACGTGATGCCTGTCAGAATGACAGAATAAAGGTCACAGGCTGTTTAAAAACCAGAAAGATTTGCCCTTTATAAGGAAGGTATTTTTATTACACTTGCAAGCCCAATGTAACCAGATTTGAGTCCAAAATGTTACATATGCTTTACATATGCCTACGTGGACTGCAAGAAGATCAAACCTATCCATTCTGAAGGAAATCAGCTCTGAGTGCTCACTGGAAGGACAGATCCTGAAGCTGAGACTCCAATACTTTGGCCACCTCCTGAGGAGAGAAGACTCCCTGGAAAAGACCCTGATGTTGGGAAAGATGGAGGGCACAAGGAGAAGGGGGCGACAGAGGACGAGATGGTTGGATAGTGTTCTCAATGCTACCAACATGAGTATGACCAAACTGCAGGAGGCAGTGGAAGACAGGAGTGCCTGGCGTGCTCTGGTCCATGCGGTCACAAAGAGTCAGACATGAGTAAACGACTAAACAAAAGCAACAACAATCTTTATGAGAAGCAGCTTGCCAGGTGGGTGGAGCTGCAATGCTAGATTGACAGCAGGAAGTGTCACCGATACATCTCAAGAAGCAAGATGGCAGGGAGATTGGTCTGGAGCTCATGCACTGGGGAAGCCAATCTGGTACTCCTGCTTGAATGTCTCTGTGGAAGCCCTTGTTGCCACACAATGGAATGGTGGGCCTGGAGCCATTGACATGATATATCATTCCTGAGAGCCCTTGCCATCATTGTGAAGCATGCAGGTCCCTTTGGTCTGTGGTGACCTGAATGCAATGCAATGAGGTCAGCAGCAAGAGTGTGGGTGATGCAAATCTTCGTCTGAACTTGGCCAGGGCAAGGTTGCATTGTCACATTGGGCTGTTGGTGGTGGCAGTGAATAAATCTAGCCAGAGCCACACAAATCTAATGTGGGTCAGTGAGCAGTGCTGCCTGCTTCTGAGAAAGGAACCAGCCACTTTTTCTGGAACTTCATGCCACCTTCACATGCTGTCTAGCACCATGAGGAGACCAACATCACACTTTGGGAGCTTCTGACCATAAGTGAATTTGTGAGCTAAGCATGAAGTTCCCTTCTCAGGCCAAACATTATTTCCCCGCCCCGCTACCCCAGAAGACAGCCGAAACTTTTCAAGCAGGTTCAGCATATCCATTGTCAGTTGTACATCCAATTGTTTTGTGGGTTGTAGAGTCGCTCTCACCCGCAATTGATGTCCCAATGGCTATTTAGGTCTTAGGAAGTCCAGGCCATGCAATAGAGATCTGCATACTGGTTAACGTTAGGATGAGGGAGATTTTAAACAAGATTGCAATGACTGGAAATCCTATACAGTGGTACCTCGGGTTACATACGCTGCAGGTTACATACGCTTCAGGTTACAGACTCCACTAACCCAGAAATATTACCTCAGGTTAAGAACTTTGCTTCAGGATGAGAACAGAAATCATGCAGTGGTGGCGCAGTGGCAGCGGGAGGCCCCATTAGCTAAAGTGGTGCTTCAGGTTAAGAACAGTTTCAGGTTAAGAACAGAACGAATTAAGTTCTCAACCCGAGGTACCACTGTACCTTGTTTCATGGGATAAATTATTACCAGAGACAACAATGTGCAAACAATAAAGACATAATACAATGCAAAATTATTTCTCAGGACAGAATAAAATGTGTGTATGTGTGATGGGGGACGGGAGAGAGAGACAGACAGTGGAACTTGCTGCTATTTATGCTTGTGTTGGCATTTACACATTTAACACAAAACAGGCAAATGTGATACGCTGCAGTTTTGCACAAGGCTTGTTTATGTTGGCTCTCTTTATTTAGGTTACCCCAAAACAGAAGTCTTCTTAACAGAGGCATACTGTTAGAACACGCATTAA
Organism: Podarcis liolepis; assembly: GCF_965112155.1. Taxonomy (NCBI): domain Eukaryota; kingdom Metazoa; phylum Chordata; class Lepidosauria; order Squamata; family Lacertidae; genus Podarcis; species Podarcis liolepis. The sequence continues at coordinate 7,040,805 of NC_139556.1, forward strand.
GTATATTACTAATGTCTCGCTTAAGAACCACAAGAAGCCCATTGTGCAAAACTGTTTCATAATGATGTATTTTAACCAGAGCAAAGAGAAGCACCCTGTTAAATTCAAATGGTTTCCACATGGATAGCAATTAGCAGAACCACAGGCGATTATGACTTCATGTGTTCTCCAGCAGATAGTGTTTCTCTACTTATCTGTACAGTGTTTCATTCTCGCAGCAAAGAAGTCAAACTACCGAGTTACTTAATAGTCACAGGAAGAGAAAAAGAGGTATTACCCAAATTCCAAACATTTTAGTAACCTCTGTAATGGGTCATTTGCCAGCTTAGTGCTCACATATCAGACTTCTCTGCGCTCTTGTTAAAACGAGCGTGGGTCATTTTTCTAAGCTTTAACTGGTCCTTTGTGTCTGTCTCAACGACTGAGCAGAGACATGGCAAGAGGAGAGAAGTACACCATTGGCTCATGGGAGCTGTAAATCACTGCAGTGTACTTAAAAAAGAAAAGCGAAAAGGAACCCTTCTAAAACTCTTGCAGTCCTCCCTCAAGAGTTTTCTTCCATTAAGTAGTAATGGGATGGTGAATCCAATGACAGTTGTAGCAAAAAAAAAAAAAACCACTTTCCTCGATCCCCTTCTGAATGCCCCCCTTTATTCCCACATCCAGCTATTCCATTCATAGGAGCCAACTCTTAGGGGCCAAGGCCCCCCCCAATAAAATACTTGAGGGGTTCAGGCTCCCCAAAGTTGAAGGACATTGCCATTCAAATGGGGTGTGTGCACCACATTTTGTGGTTGATTATGTGGGGTGGGACTTATCTGCCCCCGCCAATATTTCATTCAAGTTGGCACCCCTGCTTCTGTTTGGATTCCTGCTCCGTGTTTGCAGTCATGGATTGTTGTCTTATCACATGATGGTTTATGTTTTCATTCCAGAGTGTGGGAAGTGACGGAGACAGGATGTTTGGGTTACTGTGTTCCGTGAAGTGGGACTATTGTCTTTTGTTTCTTTCTCTTTGCTGTCGGATGAGAAAGAGGAAGGAGCTAAGGCAGAATGCTCCGAGTGTATTATATGTAAATAAGAGTAAATTAGCCAAAATGCTGAGCTATTGAGTCTGTTACTTGAACCACCAATACTCTGCAGGATCCTAAAGCGTGCTAATGCCTCCTGGTATCAGTCGCTGTGATGTTTGGGCCAAAGAAAGCTTTTGAAGCTCCCGGACGATTGACCAGGAGGGAGAGAACATGCCAGTCAGGCATGTGTCTCTGCCAGGGTCCTACACACGAGTAGGATGACCATAACAGCTTCATAAGCCCAACTTGATCACACTTTAGGGTCACCCGTTTTTCATACTGTCAGGAAACTGACATCGGAGGGAGAGGCGAAGGGGAGGCTCCCAGATGATGCTGGCGAAGGACCCAGCAGCAGGGGGAGAAACTGCTCAGTAGAGGGGGAAGCCAATCAGCGCAACACCAGGGATAAAGGGGGGCAGACGGGGGAATTGGAGAGAGGGCTCCAGGACTCTTCACTGGACATCAGTGAGGAGAGCCCAGGTCCTCCGCTACCCACGCCTTCCCTGTGCAGAAGACTCCCGTGCAGTGAGAGGAGGAGACTGGGTGTCAAACAACTTTTATGTTGGAAGAGGTTCAAGAAACACCCACTGACGGATTCTGCCAGTGACTGAGGCAGCCACGATGAGAAGGGCTGTGCAGTCAAAAAGGTTTAATAAGGCAAACTAACCGAGAAAGGCACCAGCTTACGCACGAGTAACTCATACCTATTACACATACATTATATATTTCATACATTATTCAAATAGCAAATAAATCATAAGTGACTTGTCATAATGCATGTGAAATTTACTTTTGCTCTCTGGGATTGAGAAAACATGCACATATTCACCCATTAAAAGCTATCTGTTTATTGTGAACAAAGGATCAGAAATACAATTCATAAGAAGTAAAGGTAAAAGTAAAGGGACCCCTGACCATTAGGTCCAGTCGTGACTCTGGGGTTGCGGCGCTCATCTCGCTTTATTGGCCAAGGCAGCCAGCGTATAGCTTCCGGGTCATGTGGCCAGCATGACTAAGCCGCTTCTGGTGAACCAGAGCAGCGCACAGAAACACCGTTTACCTTCCCGCCGGAGCGGTACCTATTTATCTACTTGCACTTTGACGTGCTTTCGAACTGCTACGTTGGCAGGAGCAGGGACGAGCAACAGGAGCTCACCCTGTCGTGGGGATTTGAACCGCCGACCTTCTGATTGGCAAGCCCTAGGCTCTGTGGTTTAACCCACAGCGCCACCTGTGTCCCTTTCATAAGAAGTATGGGTTGGCAATTCTGTTCCATTCCAAATTTACCAATCAGGATACTCATTTCACTTTCTGCCATCTTGATACATCTGGTGTGTTAATCTGGGATGACAGTACATTGAGATTCTATTTCATGTTTTTCTGAATAATGTCACAAGTATCCAGAGCAAAAGAAAGCTGAAGTTCTAAATCCACCTTCATCAAAAACAAAAAGCATACAATGGTAGAGTTGGGAAGGACCCTGAGTGTCATCTAATCCAACCCTCTGCAACATAAATATAGTTTATGTTCATTGAGAAAGTATATTGATGCTTCCTATTCCTCCAAATGCCCCTTCCGTCACAGTGGACTTTTTTGAAGACCGTTTACATCCATTAATCCACCTCGCAAAATTCATGCCATAAAAGCTTGTAGTCTTGCCCCATTGTGTGGTTGTGCATGTGACCAGCTCCATGCCTAGAGGATGTGCTCTAGCCACCTGGAAGATGGACAAGGTGGCAGAAAACACGGGAGCAGCCCAGTAGCATGAACGATCACATAGCACCAGACCCAGAAGTATCTGCTTTCACCGATTGGGTACGTTGCTCACACTTTCAGGAGTAGACCTGTGGACAGTGAAGGATTCAATTTCACATGACCAGTTGGAGGCCTCTCACTGCTTCCAGTGATGGGTAAGAATCTCATATCACAAATGAGGAACAGTAACACCAAGATGCCAATGTTGTTAACAAGCAGAGTCAAGGAAGTTATTAGAGGCAAGAAGGCCTCCTTAAGAAATGTAGCACCTTTATTATTTTTTAAAGGGTTCTTAGGGGATCCAGGAAGTTCCAGGCTGGTTGGGTTTATATCTGTTCCTGGAAAGCAGGTGGAAAGCATTATTAAAGACAAAATTAGCAAACGTATAGGATAACAAAACTTTGTGAAGAAGAACCAGCATGACTTCTGTTAAGCAAGTTCTGTTAAGCAAGTTCTGAGAGCGTATGTGGATAGGAGTGGCCTATTAGACACTTAAAACTTCCAAAAAAACTTTTGATTAAGTCCCTCAAGCTTAGCAGTCATGGGATAAGAGAACTGTTCCTCTTATGGATCAATAACTGGCTAAAGAACAAAAGGCAAAGAGTAGTAATAAATGAATAATTCTCACAATGGAAGGAGGTAGGAAGTGGGATCCACCAAGGATCTGTAAGTTTTATCTTCTTGCTAAAAGGCAACAACAGGGTCAAGATCATGGAAATTCCATATTGCATTTTCTGTATTTCATAGCTTGATCAGCTGCAGTCAGTAAAATAAGCCTGTTTCTCTTCCATTGTGTGTTTAAAATAAAATGTTGTGCAGTGATATGAATGCTGAAATTTTAGCATAAAGTGATACTTTGTTGCCTTGTGCCAAGTCTTGATCTCTCCTGATTATTGTAAATGCAGACTATATTCACTAAAGACTGCATATACTAGCATAATGAATGGCAGAATTCTCTCTCTCATGGTGCTGAATTTATCCAGTGAAAAGAGCTTGTAATTAGATATAACTAAACATCTGCATTAAAAATCTGTTATGTGCCAGTTTGCATTAGAATTGTTGTTATTTTTATAAAGCACTATTTATATTACACTTTAACTTCTCATTTAGGAAGGAGTCTTGCAGCAGACTGGAGAAAACATATACCGTATTTTTCGCCCTATAGGACGCACTTTTTCCCCTCCAAAAATGAAGGGAAAATGTGTGTGCATCCTATGGGGTGAATGCAGGCTTTTGCTGAAGCCTGGAGAGCGAGAGGCGTCGGTGCGCACCGACCCCTCTCGCTCTCCAGGCTTAGGAAGCTATCCGCAAGCCTTGCAAGCCTGGCGGGAGTTCCCGCGGGCTCGCAAGGCTTGGGGGCAGCAGCCTGCAGCCTGAAGCACAAGGCACCCTCCAGAGGACGCCCTGTGCTTTGCACAGGTGTCCGCAAGCCTTACGCACCCCGGAGGAGTTCCCGCGGGCTCGCAAGGCTTGCGGGCGGCAGCCTGTTCTGGGGGCTGGGGTCGGGGGAAGCTTGGGCTGGGGGGGGAATATATTTTTTTTATTCATTTCCCCCCCCAAAAAAAACCAAGGTGTGTGCTATGAGCCAGTGCGTCCTATAGGGCGAAAAATACTGTAATAGTGGACTAAGAACAAAAATGAAGATCATGGACACTGATGGGAAGCTATTCTTGCTTGTTGGTGTATAGCTATCAGTGGATGTGAGGAATCTTGCACACCTTAGAAGTGTGTGTGTGTTTGTGTTCTCAGTTTTTATTTTGGGGCTGAAAATTGTGATTTAGTGGAATAGAAATATATGTGAATCTTTAATAGTATTCAGTTCCAACTTTTGTCCTAGCTGCTACCGATTCAGTATCATTTTCCTCCCTTTCCCCTAGGTAATCAAGAACGGGAGGGACATGGGTGGCGCTGTGGGTTAAACCACAGAGCCTAGGACTTGCCGATCAGAAGGTCGGCGGTTTGAATCCCCGCGACGGGGTGAGCTCCCGTTGTTCAGTCCCTGCTCCTGCCAACCTAGCAGTTCGAAAGCACGTCAAAGTGCAAGTAGAAAAATAGGTACCGCTCTGGCAGGAAGGTAAACGGCGTTTCCGTGTGCTGCTCTGGTTCACCAGAAGCTGTTTAGTCATGCTGGCCACATGACCCGGAAGCTGTCTGCGGACATACGCTGGCTCCCTTGGCCTATAGAGCGAGATGAGCGTGCAACCCCAGAGTCAGTCACGACTGGACCTAATGGTCAGGAGTCCTTAATTAAGAAGGGAGTTTATAAGAATGCCAACACTGCTCATTAGAAATGGTGATTAGTTTTGTGCATTAGTTTTATCAATGAATTCAAAATCAAGGGTATGTCATAGTAATTTGTGACATCTCATAGCCTCTTTTGCAGGTTATGGAAGCAACAATGGAGCGTCTCTGAGCATGGCTAAAGAAGAGGAGTGTTAAAGCACAAGGAACGAGATCAGTCTAGAGATCTCAGTGAAAACCCTCTTGGAGCTACGTGGACTTAAACCATCTGGGACTGTGGCTTTATGCTAAGTTGATTCATGCGATATAGGTTTCATGTAATGTGAATCTTCCACATGGGTGGAAATTTCTTAGATGACACTAAGGCTTCATGCACTTTGTGCGTTGATTGATTATCCATGGTTAAGATATGGGAAGTGATCCCATTCCCATTCCCACAACCAGATGACTTTGCAGAAAGGCTCATGAAACTCAGAATAATAGTGTGTTTATTTCTGTATTTTATATCAACTCACACAAAAGCCCATTAATTTCATATACTCCAAAGGGAATGCAATTGACTAACACAATCTCCTTTGATCACTCACATACATATTCCATAATTTGCAGCCATTGGTGGCTATTGCAAGAATGTGGAGCTAAATTTAGTCTCTCAGACTGCAGCTCATGGCTTCCCAGCATTGTATCCAGATTTATCCAGCTAGAGTGATTATTTTTCCTCCAACAATCTTCCTTATTTGGTTTTGTACCCCAAAGTAACTTCCAGAATTATTGAAGGGGAAACCTTATAACAGGATGGCCACATATTTAAAGAGATTGAAGGCTTTTGACTTATCCAGAACTCTCAGGCAAACTGGAGAATCGAACTAGGAGAACAGATCTCCTATATTATGTCTCTGGCTAGGCTGTTTCTGAAACAGTGTGACTGCTGACTCAGAGCTCAGATTTTGGGGCTGACAGTCATCAAGCAAACCAAGGAAATATATAGCAGAAGGTAAAAAAGGTAACAACTCCAAATCAAGCTGTCTATCCCTCCTTCCTATACTCTATCTTTGCAAAGATGGAACTGAACAAATAGAAAAGAGATGGCAAAAAACATTCTATTGGCTTAGTGGCAAATTCTTGTTCAGTTAAAACAATTTTATGTTGTTGTTTTTTAAAAAACCTCTTTAAGCAGGCAATAGAATAAAGGCAACAATATAGCAGCATCAAACAAAATTATCAGATTTTTAAAAACTGGAAGCAAGCCAACTTAGCAGACAATCCAAAATCACTATCCAGGTAGGGAGTGGGGAAGAAGAAGGAATCCATAGTACTTAAGATGTCAGCTTGAAAACTCATCTCTCTCGGCTGTTTGAATGGTTCAGCTTCTGTAGACGGCAGTCTTCCATTCTTCCTGTTATGAAAAGCTCCCCAAGGTTCAGATGGATAGGAAGAAGGTGCCCCTTGCTGCTCCCATCAGCATATTTCTGGTCTGTATCCATCCATTCCTCTTCTGGACTGATCTGCAATTTTAAAACAGAAAACAAACACACATCCACTACATTTAAATATTATTTAAGTGGTGCTTTCAATATGCCTTTTAACATTATTTCCCTACACAAATGCCGAGTGGAGTCCCTAAGATGGTTGGATGGCGACTGGTACACCTCCTTCTGGCAACTCCTGCAGCCAAGCTGCTTTCCTTTGGACCCCACCAGGGAGGTCAAGAGGGCCCTCACTTCGTGGAAAAAGTGCTGTGGGGTGGGCCAGAGCTAGATGGGAATGGTGAGTCCAGCGCTCTCATGCAGCCCCCCCCTACTTGTGTTGCCATAAGTCCAGGGCAGCAGCACATGAATAAGGTAAAGGTAAAGGGACCCCTGACCATCAGGTCCAGTCGTGGCCGACTCTGGGGTTGCGGTGCTCATCTCGCTTTATTGGCTGAGGGAGCCGGTGTACAGCCGGTGAGCAGCGCACAGAAACGCCATATACCTTCCCGCCGGAGCGGTACCTATTTATCTACTTGCACTTTGAGGTGCTTTCAAACTGCTAGGTTGGCAGGAGCAGGGACCAAGCAACGGGAGCTTACCCCATCGCGGGGATTCAAACCGCTGACCTTCTGATCGACAAGTCCTAGGCTCTGTGGTTTAACCCACAGCTCCACCCGCATCCCGCAGCACATGAATAGGAGCTGCAAATTCCTGTGTCAAGGTACTGAGAGTTGTTTCTATTTACAGCTCTGAAAGCCCTGCTTTAATCTTAGAAATTTCGGAGACTGCAAATTCAGCACAGCTCTTGTTGAAATATTGGAGCATAGGTGGCTTAAATCCCATTTGAGTCGGTCCTGTTGCAGACTGAAATAGCATTTCAATCTGGCGTACTGGGCGCCTTTCCGCCCCTTAAATTGCCCTGCTCGTCAACAATTGCCAGTGCTGGAAAGTATGTGTGGATGGGTGGAACTGCAAACTGTCCGTATTTTTCCAAAGGGTGTTAGGAATGAGCAACAGAGTGAAATTGAATCTCAGCTGCTGTTAGCCCGCAGCAAGGAGGCTATCCCTTTCTATTTAACATTTAATTTACATTCATTTCAACTTCTGCTGTAATGAATGGCTGTTTTCTGTTTTTGGTTCTTGACAATTAAGAGGACCTCAAAGCAGGTAGGTTGCTCCCCACCCAACATGATTACAGACTGTAATCATGCCAGTGTGCTTCATTCCCACCTCGCCGTGTTAGATTTCACTAGCCAAAGGGAGTTGCTAATCAGATGAGAGACATTCAGGGGGAGGGTGTGAGGTGCAGGATCCTGCAGCTGAAGCACTGGATGGAGCATGTTAATTGATGTGCTAGGCGCACTTTGCAACACCGTCAGTGTGTTGAACCAAAGGTGAAATGTTCCAAGAGATCTGCAAATGCCATCTTGGTAGTCAAGATAACCCTACAGTGAATTGGTAGCTGTTGCAGTAATGAGCTCCTATATGTTTATATCCAGTTGCTTTGATATACGGTAACTGCCTTACTTTCATACGATCCTACAGATCAAAGGAACCTCACAAGTCATCTAGTCTACCCCCTGCAATGCAAGAATCTCAGTTGACACAGCCATGAGAGATGGCCAGCCAATCACTCCTTAAAAACCTTGACTGAAGGAGATTCCACCACCTCCTGTGGGGGTCCATTCCACTTGAATAGCTCTTACTGTTTTTGCTATGTTAGCAACACTGAAGTGACTTCTCTGGGGTGTGAGAGTGTGTACGGAGGTCCTGGGCTGCCCAGACAACAAGACCCTCCCTCTCGGCCTCGTTGGTATGGTCCAAATGAAAGCAAAGCAATACGTTTGACACCAGCTTGGCTGCATGGTTTGCAGCCAACCATCTTAGGCAATCCTTAGCCCAGGCTTCCTCAGACTCGGCCTGCCAGATGTTTTTGGCCTACAACTCCCATGATCCATAGCTAGCAGGACCAGTGGCCAGGGATGATGACAACTGTAGTCTCAAAACATCTGGAGGGCCGAGTTTGAGGAAGCCTGCCTTAGCTCTTTCTTCTCCCAAAGATATCCTGCAAGGCAGCAGGTACAGACTGCTCCTCAGGGTTTACTCCCAAAGCCTTTCTCACTAAGGAATATAGCCATAGGACAATGGAGATTTAGGACCAGAGTTTTCCTTCTATATGGGCTACCTTCCCAGTGGACGAGCCCCACCTGCCCCTCGCTTCCCTCTGCAGCACATACAGAGACTGCCTTCTTGACCACTGGACCGACTATTGGTCTTGTCCACTCAATTCACTGGAGCGTGTGTTGGCCTTAACTCAGCCATAGCTGTCAAGCGTCCCTTATTTGGTGGGACAGTCCCTTATCCCAGCACCATGTCCCGCTGCTGTCCCTTATTGATGGATGTCCCTTAAATAAGCTGCTGAAGGTAACGGGGCCCTTTCTATGTCCAGCTGTCCTTTACCAACAACAAATTGTTGCTGTTTTTTTCTGTTGAATATATGCTATATGGTAATTTATGGACCTAATAGGTATCTTAAGCCATTTGCATGCAACAAAATATGTATTTTATCAAAGTAAGTGTTGATCCCTTATTTTGGCTGCGGATCCCTTATTTTTGAGGCTGCTGGTCCCTTATTTTCAAATCTGTAAGTTGACAGCTATGAACTCAGCAAGGGTTTGAGACCCATTAGCTCCCTTTACCTGGTTTAGCCAGCCAGCTAAAGCCATTTTCCAGGGTGTTGTATGCTGACAGCTTCTGGGAGCCACAGGTGAGAGCTGAGTGCAGGGTGGGGACCAATGGTTGACAAGCTACCCCAAGAATGAACACAACACGCCCCTCCCCAGAGGTACTCCCCATCCTCTAAACCCCCCCCCATACACCCATGTACTACATATTAGTACTACTACATATTACATCTATTACCCTTGAAAAGGGACTTCTAGGATTCTCTCACAAAGGCAAAAGTTGCAATTGCATAAGTACTTTGGAAATAACTTCAGTGGCTCTCAAATACTGAAGAAGCCCCTTCCAAAGTAGAATTATGATTCTGGCTAGGATTGTTGGACCTTCACAGCTCATTCTTGATCTCAATCTGCTTTTATAGGATTTACATAAAGAATTCAGACGAACACAAACCACATATTTCTGGTCAATGATCGCAGTGTTAAGTGTTTGTGGGGTGTTTTCCTTCATATTTGAGAATATCAGGTACATTCTTGTGGGGGAGGAAAGAAAACATGGGAGCTTGGTAGCCATCATATTACTCGTTTGAGACACTGGAACTGGCTGTTCTAAGAAACCACATTGCAGTTTCCTTATTTTTCAACCCTATGCTGACTTTATGGAATGCAATCTTATTATTTGCACTTTAATTGCAAGTTTATCGACACCTGCATCTGCAGCATAAAATTACTCCCTTGGAAACTCTTTCTCACAAATATGTTACTGGAGCTGTGTGGAAAGATACAAACTGCCCCACAAACAAGCCTAGCAGCCTGTACTGAACTGTACCAAGTGTATTGTATATGCCGGGCTAAGTTGTAATTAATATCCCTGACCCACAAACCTCCGTTTTACTGGAGGAAAACAATTGTGTAAGCACTACAGCTGTCCTTTATAAATTTCTGGGATCATGACAAGTTTAAACATGAACTTTGTCCTGCATTAGGCAGTCATTAGGAACACACACTTGAGGAAAATATGGAAACTGCTGTTTGCAGAGCCATTCAATATGCAACAGACAAAAGTAATCAAGATCTATCTAGTTTTTATTGATTCCAAACAGCAACCATTCAGATGCCTCTGTAAAGACATGGATGTGGAGAGTTTCCCAGTCCATTGTTGCCTTGAGTAGGAGAAGTGGGAAGCAAACTTTCATGGCATTTCATAACATGTGTTTAGTAGAAACCCTCACTTCTCATCAAGGTCAAGGAATGAGGTGGGAATGAAGTGGGGGGAAATGGGTGGAAAAGCTTAATATCAGGATTTAAAGAAATTTCCATCCTCCTTTTGACCTTCTCTCATAGCCTCTCAATTCTTCACTTGATTACTTGCCCTCTGGCGCTGTAGGTTAAACCACTGAGCCTAGGACTTGCCGATCGGAAGGTCAGTGGTTCAAATCCCCGCGACGGGGTGAGCTCTCGTTGCTGGATCCCTGCTCCTGCCAACCTAGCAGTTTGAAAGCACGTCAAAGTGCAAGTAGATAAATAGGTACTGCTCCGGCGGGAAGGTAAACGGCGTTTCCGTATGCTGCTCTGGCTCGCCAGAAGCGGCTTAGTCATGCTGGCCACGTGGCCCGGAAGCTGTACGCCAGCTCCCTCGGCCAATAAAGCAAGATGAGCGCCGCAAACCCAGAGTTGGCCACGACTGGACCTAATGGTCAGGGGTCCCTTTACCTTTACTTAATAATTGTGTGGATTGAGGCCACCCTTAAAAATCAAAACCTCCTCCCTCTGTGGGCTGTGGGCCCCACGTTGGAAACCACGGGTCTAAAGTCAATGGACAGGACAAACACCATTAGATGTACTATTGGATAAGTGTTTAATTAACCTTCCATTTGTATTTGTTTAAAAACCAATTTTAAAATTGTTGTTTTGGGGGGGAAGTCTGGCAGTGCTCGTTTGTACCAACTGAATTTTTGGAATGCCTTTTGAGAACAGCCCCCCCCCCCCATTGCAGCAACACAATCTAGAGATGACTAAGTCATCCATGTTACACTTAATGAGTTTCAGGAACAGTTCGCCTGGTGGGGCAGAGTCGCAGCAAGAGCATCGTGGTGTCCACAGCAGTACAGTTTATCAGGAGGAGGGGAAGAGGAAAGGTGGTGGTGAGATTGCAGCTCCATGGGTGGACTGGAAGAACCAATGATTGTGCCAGTTTGCCAGCAGCACCTCCTTCTCCCTTGTTGTCCTCCTCCCAGTAAGTGCTGGTGGTGTTCCTGCTAGGATCCTGCAGCTCTGACTCTGTGCCATTGTAGCAGCTAAAAGGTAAAGGTAAAGGGACCCCTGACGTTAGGTCCAGTCGTGAATGACTCTGGGGTTGCAGTGCTCATCTCGCTTTATTGGCCAAGGGAGCCGGCGTACAGCTTCCGGGTCATGTGGCCAGCATGACTAAGCCGCTTCTGGAGAATCAGAGCAGTGCACGGAAACGCCATTTACCTTCCCACCAGAGTGGTACCTATTTATCTACTTGCACTGGTGTGCTTTCGAACTGCTAGGTTGGCAGGAGCAGGGACCGAGCAACGGGAGCTCACCCCATCATGTGGATTCAAACCGCTGACCTTCTGATTGGCAAGCCCTAGGCTCTGTGGTTTAGACCACAGCACCACCCACGTCCCTATTGTAGCAGCTACTCCTGCTGCATTTGGAGCCTGGACCCAGAAATCCTTTGCTTACTTGAAGCTGATGGGGGCTATAATTATCCCCTAGGCAACACTTAGGAACCATCTCCTTGCCTTCAGATTGGCATGACTTTCAAATGCAACCAAATAAGCTGCTATATTTCACACAGCTGAACTTAAGCAAACATTGCAAACAAGGCAAGCTGTTGTGAGATTTCCAGACTGATAAAAACAAACAAACAACTAGAAGAATGACGCTAAGCAGATGCCTCTTCCTTTCCACAGCTTCATATGGCACACACGCACGAGGCACACACTCACGAGGCACACACATTGCCTTGAAAGCAGAAATCGCATGAGTCATCAGTCCAGCAAAGAGAGGGAAGGGAGGCGCATTAAATCCATCTCCTCTGTTCCCCCCAAAAAGGTGCCATGCCTCTTTTTGAAGAATTCCCCGTGCACACAGCTCTGACAACTGAATTGACAGAAGAATTATGTATGCAGCATCTGCTGACATATGTAAACCCAGCTAGACATATATTCATAGAAGCCGACTTCAGCATGTGCATATAATCTCTATCTGCATTGGGAAGGGAGTCTGAAAAGTAGGAATGGGCAATTTCAATTAGTTGAGTTTCTCATTTTTCCCATCTTAGTATCCAACATTTACTCATCACTTTGTAATAATAATCGTAATAAAAAGTGACCGTGAAAATTCACCAGCCTTTTAGCAAGCAGGTCTCTTAATATGCACATTTCCCCCATGCAATTTGTGGGCAGTTTTCTCCTAATAAAATGCATTTTGCAATGTGTTTTCATAAATATATGCAATTTTAAGCACAATTTCCCTAAATATGCAATTTTTTAAATTGGAAAACTGCATCGCAAAAATTTAAGGAAGTGTGCATTTCATAAGGTACGTTGCATATTGCTTTGCAGTTGAGAATTAGCTAGGTAGGCATTAAAATGTGATGAGCTGGATCGAATTGCTACTACATCCCTTTGTGTATATTGCCAGGGCCGGATTTAGGTTTGCTGCGGCCCTAAGCTACTGAAGGTAATGGGACCCTTTATATATCCAGCTGTCCTTTGTCAACAATAAATTGTCACTGATTTTTGTGTTGAATATACGCTATATGGTAATTTATGGACCTAATAGGCATCTAAAGCCATTTGCACATAACAAAATATGTACTTTATCAAACTAATTGTTGAAATGAAATACAATTAAGAAGAAGCATATTTGGGGAGGGGGCAAGAGAGTGGCGCCCTGAACTATAGTTTGTTTAGCTTATACGTAAATCCGGCGCTGATAATGTCTGTTTGCTAAAACACAATAAACCGACACAATAAGCCCTTGGTGATTTGGGCCAGGATACAGTGGTACCTCAGGTTAAGTACTTAATTCGTTCCAGAGGTCCGTACTTAACCTGAAACTGTTCTTAACCTGAAGCACCACTTTAGCTAATGGGGCCTCCTGCTGCTGCCACGCCACCAGAGCACAATTTCTGTTCTCATCCTGAAGCAAAGTTCTTAACCTGAAGCACTATTTCTGGGTTAGCGGAGTCTGTAACCTGAAGCGTATGTAACCTGAAGCATATGTAACTGGAGGTACCACTGTATCAAAATTAGGGCTGGCTAGAAAACATCTGAAACTGAACTTAGAAACTGGCTGTGTACGTGTGTGGAGTTTTTTGTGCTTTCAGAGGCAATGAATGACAGAGGCTTCTTCTCCCAGCCCCCTTAAAAATGCACTGTTGTCACATGATGCAGCAGTAGAAGAGGCAGGGAGTGGGTGGGAAGGAAGATGGCAGCCACTGGTTGGGGAGCTACCAAGAACACGGTTGGTGCTGTCACTTCCTCCAGCAACAGCTTCAAGGCTTGAAATAATGGGAAATAGAGAGAGCTACTGTCACAAAAAGCATCTCCCCCATCAGACTGTTGACATCATTTGAAAAATGTCATCCACATCCCCAAAGATAATAATAATAATAATAATAATAATAATAATAATAATAATAATAATAATACTTTATTTATACCCCGCCCATCTGGCTGGGTTTCCCCAGCCACTCTGGGCAGCTTCCAATAAAACACTAAAATACAATAACCTATTAAACATTAAAAGCTTCCCAAAACAGGGCTGCCTTCAGATGTCTTCTAAAAGTTTGGTAGTTATTTTTCTCTTTGACATCTGGTGGGAGGGCGTTCCACAGGGTGGGTGTCACTACTGAGAAGGCCCTCTGCCTGGTTCCCTGTAACTTGGCTTCTCTCAGCGAGGGAACCACCAGAAGGCCCTCGGCGCTGGACCTCAGTGTCTGGGCAGAACGATGGGGGTGGAGACGCTCCTTCAGATATACTGGACCAAGGCCGTTTAGGGCTTTAAAGGTCAACACCAACACTTTGAATTGTGCTCGGAAACGTACTGGGAGCCAGTGTAGGTCTTTCAAGACCGGTGTTATATGGTCTCGGCGGCCGCTCCCAATCACCAGTCTATCTGCCGCATTCTGGATTAATTGCAGTTTCCGGGTCACCTTCAAAGGTAGCCCCACGTAGAGCGTGTTGCAGTAGTCCAAGTGGGAGATAACTAGAGCATGCACCACTCTGGCAAGACAGTCTGCGGGCAGGTAGGGTCTCATCCTGCGTACCAGATGGAGCTGGTACACAGCTGCCCTGGACACAGAACTAACCTGCGCCTCCATGGACAGTTGTGAGTCCAAAATGACTCCCAGGCTGCCCACCTGGTCCTTCAGGGGCACAGTTACCCCATTCAGGACCAGGGAGTCCTCCACACCTGCCCGTCTCCTGTCCCCCCAAAACAGTACTTCTGTCAACAAAACCACCCTTGTTACCCCCCCCACTGGGAGGGTGGGTCATTTCACTCAACCCAAACTAGTGAGTTGCTCAATGTACTTTCTAAAAAGAAGATGTTGGAGAATAAATGATGGAAGAAAGAGAAGAGTTTCCCTTTTTAATTTTTTCCATCTGATCATGTATGTTTTCACAAGCTCAAAATCCCACAAACGCTTACATTGTTTCAGGTCTGTTTATTTCCAGCCATGCAAAAAAGAAAAGAAAAGAAAAGAAAAGTTTATTTACTTTGCTAAGGTTTAAAAAGCCTTTATTTGTACAGCCTCATTTCAAATAAACTTTGAAGTACTAAATGGAATATAATGGATCCTGCAGTTCCTTGTGCTCAGCTTTTCAGGACTGGCAGCATATTACAGCACCAATAGATTTTTGACACACGTCCCATTTTTAATTAAGCTTCTGGAAGAGAGTACTTGGTTGTTTCCTTTATTTACTTTCTTTATTTACAAAAATTTAATGTAAAAACATGAAAAACCACCAAGGCTGAAAAACAGCAAAAGTATACATATGCATACCTGAGTTTATGGTCTGACTCAATGCTTATCAAGCCAGCAGTTTACACAATGAATTAGTAACATCCCCTAATAAAAAGGTAAAGAGACCCCTGACCATTAGGTCCAGTCATGACCGACTCTGGGGTTGCGGCGCTCATCTCGCTTTATTGGCCGAGGGAGCTGGCGTACAGCTTCCGGGTCATGTGGCCAGCATGACTAAGCCGCTTCTGGCGAACCAGAGCAGCGCACGGAAACGCCGTTTACCTTCTCGCCGGAGTGGTACCTATTTATCTACTTGCACTTTGACGTGCTTTTGAACTGCTAGGTGAGCAGCAGCTGGGACTGAGCAACGGGAGCTCACCCCGTCACGGGGATTTGAACCGCCGACCTTCTGATCGGCAAGTCCTAGGCTCTGTGGTTTAACCCACAGCACCACCCGCGTCCCATAACATCACCTAATACTCATTCCTTAAACTCTTTTGTTAACTATTGAGTCCCTGTTCAAGACTGAAGATAAAGCAACAGCTGCCTTAATGTAACACCCACTGCCTATAATCAATATATATCTGATGGGTACATCTCTCCATCTCAGGCACTGGTTCACTTCCACACCAAGACGTTCCAGAAACGTGTGTCCTCATGCTAAAGATTTGCAACAGTTCCCTGACTTGTGCTAGGGGTGGATACTCATTTTGGAAAAATGAAGTGCATGGAGCCCATTCAGTTGAGTTTTCATTCATTTATTTTAAGACAAATTGCCCAAAATAACAGTGTGTGAAATGTGGACAAGGATCTGGGTGACCAGGGTTTAAATCCCTACTCAGCCATGAAGCAGAAGCAGGTGACCTTGGGCCAGTGTGGTGTAGTGGTTAAGAGCGGTAGTCTTGTAATCTGGGGAACCAGGTTTGCGTCTCCACTCCTCCACATGCAGCTGCTGGGTGACCTTGGGCTAGTCACACTTCTCTGAAGTCTCTCAGCCCCACTCACCTCACAGAGTGTTTGTTGTGGGGGAGGAAGGGAAAGGAGAATGCTAGCCGCTTTGAGACTCCTTCGGGTAGTGATAAAGCGGGATATCAAATCCAAACTATTCTTCTCCTTCTCCTTCTCCTTCTCCTTCTCCTTCTCCTTCTCCTTCTCCTTCTCCTTCTCCTTCTCCTTCTCCTTCTCCTTCTCCTTCTCCTTCTCCTTCTCCTTCTCCTTCTCCTTCTCCTTCTCCTTCTCCTTCTCCTTCTTCTTCTTCTTCTTCTTCTTCTTCTTCTTCTCAACCTAGCTTACCTTGCAAGTACCATCTCAACCTAGCCTACCTTGGGGAGCATAAAATGGAGGGTGGA
Organism: Podarcis liolepis; assembly: GCF_965112155.1. Taxonomy (NCBI): domain Eukaryota; kingdom Metazoa; phylum Chordata; class Lepidosauria; order Squamata; family Lacertidae; genus Podarcis; species Podarcis liolepis. The sequence continues at coordinate 7,057,377 of NC_139556.1, forward strand.
GGGAGAACCATGACTATCACCTAGACCTCTTCAGAGGAAAGATGAGATAGAAACACATGATATAAATTAGTCATACTCAGATTAGATGGTATGTACAGAATCAATAGGACTCATAAGAGAAAATAACATGTAGGGAAATCATGGTCCGTCCGATTGTTTGCCCATTGTACAAGCAATTGCCTTTTTCAAGCACTCTCAGTACTGATCTGCCTAGAAAAATGGCATTCCCTACTGCAGAAACACTCCAAAAGATATATTTCTTGTGCTTCATACCTTTAAGAGCATTTATTTTTGAAAGTCAAGACAAGCATTCGTCTTGAGGAGAAAGTTATTACATAATTGCCCAAAACAAAGCAGAAAGAGTTTTCAGTCTCATACTTCACATCACTCAGCCCACTTGAATACGATAAACAGGAAGAAGAAGAAGAAAGAGACATAATCAAAAGCACTGTCTGGTTTTAGTGGTAGGTCATGTCTTTTAAATAGCCTCGGGTTGTCTTTTGCACATCAGATGCACAACCATCTCAAAAATGTGCTAGAAGAAGAAGGGAAAAAAGTAGTGGGGAAAGGAGATCCTTTAAAGTACCCGCCATTAAATGATTCAGTTTACCTGTGTGGCTAATATCTGTTTTATGGACAAATGTGCAGATTGAACAGGTGGCAAACCAGTAGACGTACAGTACCAGCAGGGCTGCAAATCATTCTGCACCATAAGATTCTAAAAACTCTGTCTTTTAGATGCAGAAACCACTTAGTGTCCATTCCTAAGCAGAACTCTTCTCTCTTCATCTGCCCAGATTCAATGTTATTTTTAAAATATCTTAGCTGAACTGGACCATTTCCCTTCTCTGTGCATTTGAATCGGCTCTGAACAAGGAACTACTTTAATCTCCTACCCAGAGGAGCATGGTCTGCAGCTGTGCAGATTTCTTCCCTGCATCCTTATGAATAACGAAGCTCACCGACTTCCTTACCTTTGATTACAGGCATAGTGATTCAGAGAGAAAGTAAGAGAAGAAAGTCAGGGAGCAGGCAGTAGTATTCTGATAAGAAAATGAATACCACTTGGAGCACTGGAAAAAATTATGCAGCTGATGGAATATTTATGCTGCCTGTAACATTTCAGAATAAGATATGTGCCTGGGATATTAAGTTCAGGACAGTGAATAGGAGTCTTCTTAACCTCCAGCATGTTTCTCATTTTGTGGTATTAAAGACAGCAAAGTTTCCCTAAACAAAGATGCCAAACATCCAAATCTTGTCCCATGTCCTCTCAAAATTATTACATTATACACTGTTGTATGGCATTTGGGGTACATGTGAAGTGTCAACAGTGTGACGCGGCAGCTAAAAAAGCCAATGCAATTCTGGGCTGCATCAATAGGAGTATAGCATCTAGATCAAGGGAAGTAATAGTGCCACTGTATTCTGCTCTGGTCAGACCTCACCTGGAGTACTGTGTCCAGTTCTGGGCACCACAGTTCAAGAAGGACACTGACAAACTGGAACGTGTCCAGAGGAGGGCAACCAAAATGGTCAAAGGCCTGGAAACGATGCCTTATGAGGAATGGCTAAGGGAGCTGGGCATGTTTAGCCTGGAGAAGAGGAGGTTAAGGGGTGATATGATAGCCATGTTCAAATATACAAAAGGATGTCACACAGAGGAGGGAGAAAGGTTGTTTTCTGCTGCTCCAGAGAAGCGGACACGGAGCAATGGATCCAAACTACAAGAAAGAGGATTCCACCTAAACATTAGGAAGAACTTCCTGACAGTAAGCGCTGTTCGACAGTGGAATTTGCTGCCAAGGAGTGTGGTGGAGTCTCCTTCATTGGAGGTCTTTAAGCAGAGGCTTGACAACCATATGTCAGGAGTGCTCTGATGGTGTTTCCTGCTTGGCAGTGGGTTGGACTCGATGGCCCTTGTGGTCTCTTCCAACTCTATGATTCTATTCTATGAAGTCAGAATGGTTTTCCTTTCATTCATTCTGTGTCACCCAAAGAGCAATGGGGCAGCCCTCCATAAGTCCACCCAGAGGCCTGGATTTTATGAGCTTCTCTGTAACCTTTTGTAGGCAAAGAAGGTCAACCTCAGGTCAAGCAGATGTGCCCTCCTGGCCAAAATGGGGGGGGGGGGGAGCTTAATGTGTGTGTGTGTGTGTTTCTCTCTTAACTGAATCATCCAACCAAAACAGAAAAAAGACCATAAGTCATAGAAATGGCTGATGCACTCCATGCAAAGGTCAGGTTTCCACAGACTGCCCTCTCAAAAGAGCAAAGCAACCTTCTGTCCAGGCAGATGGGTTTTCCCCAAGCCAGGCAGCAGGGCTCAGGCTTTTATTGGCTGCCCCAAGAAAGAGACTAGTATATAAACTGCGACAGAGGGAGAAATTCAGACCCATGGCAAGAGATATGCGGAGGCCCCATTCTTCACGTGGGCTGTTCAAACAGGGCTCTCTGTTCACAGCACAGGTTTTATGCAGAGAGGGAGTCATTAAGAGATTTCCCACATAAATGTATCATATGTTGAGAACTTCCATTAGCAGTAATATAACCCCCAAAGCTGTGTTACCAATTTGGCCTTCAAGCCCACATCTATTATGAGGTCGAGACTCACCGATAACAGCAATGCCTATGCAGAACTTTTCCCTTTCATTATATAATCTTGCGTAACTTTAACCCCTCCAGAGTGGTCCATCAGGCCTGCAGTGCTGGTGAGTCACTAAACTGAACACAGACCACAAAGCCATGTATTGTGGTTTCCCAGGTGGTTCACCTCTCCCTCCCCCAGTTTTTGAAGTCCCAAGCAGTTGGCATGATCTATTTCAGGCCCACACAAAAGCCCATCAGATGTGTGTAGCGGCCAAAAGTGGAGCCAAGGAACGCATTGTGGCTTGTCCCATGTAGCTGCTAGGTTGTTTGGCTTGCTGGTTAATGAGCTACCTGCATGTTGGAGTCAAGTGACCAGTTTCCATCATGCTGTATCGTTTGTCTCAAGCTTTGGGGGATCAGTGTTGATGGAGGTAGCTCAAATGGATTCAGAAAGAGGAAGAACAATGCACCAGAGACACATTGAGATATATGGCACTGCTGACCACTGGACTCTCTGCAATGCTTATTTTCTCCAGCGGAGAAGAAGTTGCAGTGGGGGCCACGTGGAGACTGGTATCAGGTCTAGGAAAGAGAATCACTAACTTCATCATTTCTGCTAAGAGCTGGAGAGCCCCAGTGAAGCGAGAAAAGACTTGCCACCCTCTCTTCTGTATGAGAAGAGAGGTACTCAGAGAAGACTATTTGCTGGGAGTGTATCCCAGGGAAAATGCTGGGACCAAAACAAACCCGAACAGAGCTTTAAACAGAGCTTTAAAGTGCAGACCTGTGCCTAGAAAAGCATGGTGCAAAATGAAGTCTGGGTTAGTCCTCAATGTGCTTCTATGCATGGTCGTGTGCACGCCCCCAGTGGCGTAGCGTGGGGAGTCAGGGGGGGCCAGCCGCACCGGGCGCAATATCTGGGGGGGGGGCGCTCGCACTCTCAGCTCTCTGCCCCTACCTGGCTCACTCACTCTCTCTCACTGCAGTGCTGGCTGTGTGAATCTGATCCGAGCCGCTGGGTCACCGCCCACTGTGGAGGGAGGGGGGTGCCAGGCGTGCGATGCGGAGAGAGAGCGAGGGACTATCTGGGGGAGGGACAGTGCAGCGGCCGCCCAGCGCAGCGCTGAGCGCGGGAGAGAACCAGACCAGACCAGGCAGCAGCAAGAAGAAGCTGGCAGCGGCGGCAGGTTAGGGGTTAGGGGGCGCAAATTACTTGCCTTGTCCCAGGTTAGGGGGCGCAAATTACTTGCCTTGCCCCGGGTGCTGACAACCCACGCTACGCCACTGCACGCCCCAACAGGGATTCAGTACAGTGGTACCTCGGGTTAAGTACTTATTTTGTTCTGGAGGTCCATTCTTAACCTGAAACTGTTCTTAACCTGAAGCACCACTTTAGCTAATGGGGCCCCCTGCTGCTGCCACACCGCCAGAGCACGATTTCTGTTCTCATCCTGAAGCAAAGTTCTTAACCTGAAGCACTATTTCTTGGTTAGCGGAGTCTGTAACCTGAAGCGTATATAACCTGAAGCGTATGTAACCCAAGGTACCACAGTATTAAGTTCAACTTCTCCTGACTATTTAAACTTCAAATGTCATCGGTTCCCACTTGGTTCTGCCATAAGAAGAATAACAAGTACAGTGTTCAGAAAAAAGTCTATGTAAACCATTCCTCTTCACAGGGAGCACAGTCATCTCACAGGATCCTATGAAGTTGCCTTATGCCAATACAAACTATTGGTCTAGCTTAGGCATCCCCAAACTTGGCCCTCCAGATGTTTTGGGACTACAACTCCCATCATCCCTAGCTAACAGGAACAGTGGTCAGGGAGGATGGGAACTGTAGTCCCAAAACATCTGGAGGGCTGAGTTTGGGGATGCCTGGTCTAGCTAACTCCAGATCATCTGCACTGACTGGCCACAGAGGACCTTCTGCATGCTCCTTCCAGAGCACCATTTTTTCTTTCCACTCTCTGAAACATGTTGACTCAAAATTAACACACACACACCCCCAAAGCACCATGAGACATCTACACATCCTCTTGTTTTCCCATGGAACAAATGGCAATATGGTTTCCCGTGGATTGCTGTATGTTCCAATTTAGGGCTAAAAAGTGGGTTTTCCCTGGGTAAGAAGCAGGGAAAGGGGAAAACCACTTGGACCCATGCTTTCTAGGTACGGGATGAGAGGAAGTGTGGCTGCGCCCTTACTTAATGATAAGCGCACTTTAAATGAGGGCCTTTGTCTCATTGCCATCTCTGAGGAAGCAGGTTTGGCAGGTGTGTGTTTATATGACTTTAAATACCCACAAAACCTTCTTAACCAGGAAAGAACAGTAAAAAAAGCACTTGCTAGAGGCTTGGGGGGAGAAGAAGAGTTTGGATTTGATATCCTGCTTTATCACTACCCGAAGGAGTCTCAAAGCGGCTAACATTCTCCTTTCCCTTCCTCTCCCACAACAAACACTCTGTGAGGTGAGTGAGGCTGAGAGACTTCAGAGAAGTGTGACTGGCCCAAGGTCACCCAGCAGCTGCATGTGGAGGAGCAGAGACGCGAACCTGGTTCACCAGATTATGAGTCCACCGCTCTTAATCACTACACCACGCAGGGCAGATTTGTTTGGTTGGCTTTCCTCAGCAAGCCAACTAAATCTGACACTCCTGAATTTGTTGGGAGGTTGGAACACAGTTCCCAGTCGCCATAAGCACTAATGTAGATTTTGTGGCATGGCTTCAGCATGCAGAGAAATGTGCATTTTATGTAAAGCATGAGTACAAAATCCATTTGGATGAATGCAGTGAAAAGCATTGCAAATTGTGTATTCTACATTTAAAATTGTATGTTAAAGGTGTTTATAAAATGTTAAATTACATTTTGTGCATTCTTCAAAAACAGCTGTACAGAATGGGATGGGATGGAGCTAGGCCTACTGAGCACCAGTGAGACTGTAATGGGACAGAAGTAATCCCCCAGTCCATCCCTAGTGCCTACACCATGGTAAATCGAGGTTCATATCACACTGCCTTCAACTCTCTTGCCAACCACTGTTTGTCTCCAATCTATCTGGGGCAGCTGAATTTGAGGCAAGGCTACAGATAAGAGAAAATTTGCATGGTCTTTACCTCTTCAAACAGCACTGGCCCAGAATGACTGGCCCTTCTTTTGTAAAATTTAACTTGGCAACTTTATAAATATTGCACTCAGCAAAATGGACTGTTTCATCATATGTTATTTCACTCCCGATGGAAGAAGAAGAAGAAGAAGAGTTTGGATTTGATATCCCGCTTTATCACTCCCCTTCAGGAGTCTCAAAGCGGCTCACATTCTCCTTTCCCTTCCTCCCCCACGACAAACACTCTGTGAGGTGAGTGGGGCTGAGAGACTTCAGAGAAGTGTGACTGGCCCAAGGTCACCCAGCAGCTGCATGTGGAGGAGCGGAGACGCGAACACGGTTCACCAGATTACGAGTCCACCACTCTCAACCACTACACCACACTGGAATCAGAGTTTACCATTCCTTCTATTTAAGTAGACAATAATCACAGCAACAACAATTATGGCCATAACAATCTGCATTCCAAGAACGTTTTGCTGAAGAAACTCTAGAATATTTTGGCTTGCTCTGCCTAGTGCATGAACTCAAGCTTTAAAATGGCTTTTTCTTGTTTTTATATCTTCCCAGAATATTTTTTTTCATGCCTATTTAGAAAAGCAATAAAATTTAAAGAGTCATTTTGAAATAAGACTGAACCTAAGCGTGACTAACTTTCAGGCAAGGGAGAATAGGAAGTATAAGATGCGCTAGGGGTACTAACAATAGGGTACTACGTCCATGCATGGACAATATCGTGGGAAAAATATGCTTGCCTTTATGCAACCAAAGGGCTAAGCTAGTATTTAGATGGATGGTGATCAACTCTGCTATGATTTCATCAGGGTTAATAAACATGCTAATGCCTTTTACAGGACCAAAGTTAGGTGGTAAAATGGAGAGCCAAGGACTTTAAAATTGTTAAAATATGTTCTATAAATCCACTACTGATTGATTAACAGATTAATTAGCATTACAATAAGCATAATCCATGCTCTTTTGGCAAGGTCAGTTATTGTGGCAAAGATGAATTCCCGCTCCGGCAGGAAGGTAAAGGCCGTTTCCGTGCGCTGCTCTGGTGTCGGTGTTCCTTTGCACCAGAAGCGACTTAGTCATGCTGGCCACATGACCTGGAAAAACTGTCTGCAGAGCGGACAAACGCCTGCTCCCTCAGCCTGTAAAGTGAGATGACTGGACTTAACTATCAGGGGTCCCTTGACCTTTACCACCTCCCCCACTGTACCTCAAATGTGGATTTTCCAGTGCCCCCAGTGGCTGCCCTCTCTGCCCCTGCCAACTCTGCCAGCTGGAAGCTTTCTCCACCCTAGTCCCCCACCCTGGGGACCTTTCTTCCCTGACTCCCACTCAGGAATTCCTTTCATTTCTACCCCATTGGCCACAATTACAGGGGAGCTGCCACCAGACACTGGTCAGGCTGCTGTTAATGTGCATCAGCCATTTTTCTTGCTGGCTGCAGAAGGACAAGATCCTTTTCCTACTCTTACTGTCTCAGCTGCTGTTGATTCCGGTGCTTTCATGAAATGCTTTTAAAATTCAAAATACGCAAAGGGCCGTCCAATTAAAATGTTACAAAAATATGACCAACAGTCCAAATCCAACAAATGATACACATTGGGTTCAGTGGCGTAGCGTGGGGGTGCAGGGGGGGCCGGCTGCACCGGGCGCAACATCTGTGGGTTAGGGTTAGGGGGCGCAAATCCACGGGTTAGGGGGCGCAAATTACTTGCCTTGCCCCGGGTGCTGACAACCAACGATACGCCACTGATTGGGTTGGAATGAAAGACTTGTTAGCGGAAGAAAAACGGCTGTTAATGCTGACCTACAAATGCTTGCAAACGCAATCACAATATATTAAAATATGCAGGTTCCAGAGGAGGCATAGTTCCCCTTGCACAGGAGATTGCATAAGTCCTCGCAGAAGCAGAAGCAGATATTTGGTTTTGGTTTGTCCATGCAATGCTGTACCAGATTGTACAAATCCCAGGAATGCTCTCCCAAAGAGCCAAACTTCATTTATATAGTATAAATGAAGGAGCATATCATTCTTCATTGGTAGCCTTTCTGGGCAAGAGGCTGGTGCAAGCACTAAGTAGGCCCTGCTCCTTGTCTTCATTATCACCTCTGCAAAGGAGGGGCCCAGAACCTCCCTTGCTAACTCTCAAGGTTAGGAAGGAATATGTAGGAGAATTGCCTGAGGATACCTTCCTGGCCCAAACCTCTGTATCTCTGAGGCTGAGAAGCATTAATGCACAGACAAGGACAGCCATATGGAGAGATGGGGGAGATAATCCATTCGGTTTGTGCTGAAAGGTGAAGCTACCCAGTTCATACTTTCTGAAACAATATGCAAAATGAAATACCGCTCACTTTCGGAATCCACACTTCTCCAAACTTTGAAATGTAGTTCTCCAGTCAAGTAAGGTGTATGAAAATGCATAGACCAGGGCAAGGTCTGCATGAAAATCCACATTACATTGTTGTGCACATAACATGTAGAAATTATGCTAGGGCTATGCTTTGCAAAATATTAGTGACGTGCTTTGCAGTAGTGTGCATAATGGGCAAAACTACATAAAGAAATACATTGATGAGGAAAAATCCATACTAAAATGCTGGTGAATTTAAATGAGGACTTAAAAGAAAAAAATCACAATCTGATGTGGAAATGCAGAGTACCTAACTTAATATTGTAAAAATAACGAGCTGAGAGAAACCGACATTGACAGATTCACCCAGCCCTATGCCTAAGCCTAGAAAAATCACTCTGAATTTATGTGTTTAGAAGATACAAACACACACACACAACACACGTGTGTGTGTGTGTGTGTGTGTGTGAATGAGACAGAGCCAATACTAGGCATGAATCAGGTTTTGGTTTATGCTTTTGAAAATGAATCCCTCCCTATAAGACCACTTCGGAATACCAAGATGGTATCTGATACAAACGAAATTTTAGTGATAGAAAATCCCTGGCAATTGCACTGTTTGCCTGAGTCATCTTTTAAATATTTTGAATTTACGTTTCCCCCCCTGTCTGCCCTCTAAAAGCTCTCGGGTATTTAACTTTTTTATTTTATTTTATTTTACTGGCAATGATTACACTGATGAGTATTCCATTTGGAAGATTAAAGCGGGACATGCATTTCAGACAAAACGCAGAGGAGACCTGGTTGCATTAGTCAAAACCTCTAGTTAATTATACTGCTACGGGGAATTATCATTTGCAAGGTGTGGCAAGAAACAATTCAACAACCATGCTTAATTCACGTGCCTTTAACCCATGAGTAGGCAAACTAAGCCCCAGGGGCAGGATCCAGCCCAATCGCCTTCTGAATCCAGCCCACAGACGGTCCGGGAATCAGCATGTTTTTTACATGAGTAGAATGTGTCCTTTTATTTAAAATGCATCTCTAGGATATTTGTGGGGCCTGCCTGGTGTTTTTTACATGAGTAGAATGTGTGCTTTTATTTAAAATGAATCTCTGGGTTATTTCTGGGGCATAAGAATTCATTCCTATTTCCCCCCCCCCAAACTATAGTCCAGCCCCCCACAAGGTCTGAGGGACAGTGGACCAGCCCCTTGCTGGAAAAGTTTGCTGACCCCTGATTTAGAGCTAGGGATGGCAACTTGCAAGGACTCACTGTTTCAGCTATGGGATAGTCCGGTATTTTCCCTCGAAAAGCACCTGTATAGGGTTAGCTCTAACCCTGTATAGGGTTAACCCTATATAGGGTTAGCCCACCGCCTGTATTGGCGGGCTAGTTTTATTCCTGGACAAGAGCAGGCAGGTCATGGGTGTGGAAAACATTTTCAGCCTGAGGGACACACACACTCATGATTAACCTTCCGGGGAACAACATACTAGCAAGCAAGGGGCGGGGGCAGAACTGACAGTGGGTGATGCCACTCCACACACTATGGATGTCATCAAAATTCCTGGCCTCATAGAATCATAGAATTTAGAGTTTTGTTTTTTTTAAATGATATTTATTAAAGTTTCAAAGAAAAGATTACATAGATAATATTTTAGATAAAAAGAAAAGAAAAAGAAAAAGAAAGAAAAAATACAAAATACAGGAAAAAGATAAACACTTTTTTAAAAAAACACATCGGTCTTTCCATGCCTTACACTTCATTTGCTTACTTCCCTGACTTCCTCACACCTCCCTTTTTTGTATTCCAGTTCTATTAGTTAATTCAGCAATTCCTTTCCCTCTTTGTTTTTGTCTTAATCCTTTAACTTAATATATTATAACTTTGGATTCTCATCTGTTAACAATCCGTTTTTACATACACCTTTAACATTGCTGCTAAGACCACTTAATTTCATTCTGACATCATTCTAACACTCATTAATTTTGCAGTATTTCTGTAAATAGTCTTTAAATTTCTTCCAATCTTCTTCCACCGACTCTTCTCCCTGGTCTCGGATTCTGCCAGTCATTTCCGCCAGTTCCATATCATAGAATTTAGAGTTTAAAGGAATCCTGAGGGTCATCTCATCCAACCCACAGCAGTTCAGGGATCTCAACTAAAGCATCTGCCGAAGGGCTTTTACCCTGGCTCAATGTCATGCCCTCCCCTCGGCCGTTATTGAAGGTCAATACAGGAAGAGAAAATGCCCCTGTGACTCAGGACAAATAAAAACAGTAGAGCATTTCCTTCTCCAGTGCCTGTATTACAGAGACATTCGTATTAATCTGATTTCCCCACTACTGTTGGGATACTGCCAGGGAGATAAAGTCCATCATGGCCCCCAAGCTGGCCGCCGGACGATCCATCGATCTCCCGTAGTCACGCAGTATGAGCTATTAGCGACACGAGTTTCCTGAAAATACCTTGCCACATTCCAGGGCTCATGCACACTCTTATCAGCACAGCCAGAAGTCGCACTCAGGAGAGCATTCTTTACAAGCTTTTATTCAGCGTTGATCAGAACAAAGAAAGACATGACTGTTCTGTGTCAGTGTCTTCGACAGAGAGAGAGAAACAAAAGCAATAGCAAACATAAACATCCTTTTAACAGGACATGCACAGAATCTGTGACTCACAAAGCCTGCTCCCTTTTAAGGTGAAACGGAAGTATCCTAACAACTACTTCATAAGTACACAGGGTGCACAGGGTAATTCTATACCTCCCTGCTGCTCTCAGGTACCAATCCTGCTACAACATGCAGTGTTGCTAGATTCTGCACAGCAGCGCTCAAAATTCATTGGAGGATGACCTGTGCCACAAACTGCCCTTGAGACTGACCCAGAAACTCCAACGGGTGCAGAATGCCGCAGCGAGACTCCTTACGGGGTCTTCGCTGCGGGATCACATTCATCCGGTGCTATACCAGCTGCACTGGCTCCCGGTGGAGTACAGGATCAGGTTTAAGGTGCTGGTTTTAACCTTCAAAGCCCTACACGGCCTAGGACCCTCGTATCTACGGGACCGCCTCTCCTGGTATGCCCCACAGAGGAACTTACGGTCCTCAAATAAAAACATCTTGAAGGTCCCAGGCCACAGAGAGGTTAGGCTGGCCTCAACTAGAGCCAGGGCTTTTTCGGCTGCAGCTCCAACCTGGTGGAACGCTCTGTCACAAGAGACAAGGGCCCTGCAGGACTTGACATCTTTCCGCAGGGCCTGCAAGACAGAGCTGTTCCACCAGGCCTTTGGTTAGGGCACAGCCTGACTCCCTCCTTTGGCAATCTTTACAATACTTTAGTTTATGGTTGCCATCAATTTTGATTTTAATTAATTCTTATGATGTTTTTATAATGTTGCACTATTTTAGTGTTGTTAGCCGCCCTGAGCCCAGCTTCGGCTGGGGAGGGCGGGATATAAATAAAATTTATTATTATTATTATTAGATTTAGTACTCTGTAAATTAATAGTTAAAGTCTTTTATATATCAACCTTTTATGCTCTTCCACGCCCTCCCAATGCTTCTATCCCTTCTTTTAGATTCTTTTAAATTCTTATACAGTAGTCTTTTATATTCTCCTTCTGCTTTGATACCTTTTAGCTTTCCAAAATGCTTTTCAGATTTTAAATGACTGTATCCCACCCTTTTATGTTGATCTATGACAGTAATAAAGATTTGAATTGAAAAATTGAACTAAAGCATCCATGACAGATGTCCACCCAACCTCTGCTTAAAAATCTCCAAGGAAGGGGAATCCACAAACTCCCAAGGGAGTCTGTTCCACTGTCAGAGAGCTCTTACTGTCAGAAAGTTCTTCCTGATGTTTAGTTGGAATCTCCTTTCCTGTAACTTGAAGCCATGAGTTCATGTCCTAGCCTCAAGAGCATGCTCCATCTTCCAGCTAGACAACCTGATAACAGCCTGGCGTAAAAGTCTGGGTGGTTGGGTACCACTGCTCACTCAGCTCAACTGTAGCCAAGCCACATTTGATGAAGGTTTAGCTAAGCTTCACCAAATCTCACCCCAAATGATGTGAGGCAATAAGTACTTACAAGGTAAAGACTGCCTCCTCCTTTCTTTTAACTTTGTAAATATTTTAAGCTTAGTTTTTAAAAGGTCCTTTTAAGAGGCTTCCAAGAAATAACTGTACATCGCAATATGCAACAAAAATCCATTCCAAACTGTTGACATATGGAATATCTCCTTCCGATATACTAAATTTAGATCTAATTACAGCAAAAAAAGTCATCAAGCAAAGGTTGGAGGAGGTTGATTTGCAACAAAATCTTACTACAGGTGGAGGTACATGTTCCCCGATAAACCAGGGCATTACATTTATGCCCCAGATACCTCAATATTTGTCTGCCTTATCGGTTGCGTCACATAGATTCGCTTTTGTTAGAGCCAGATTTAATGTGTTCCCCTCAAATGTGCTGAACAATAGATTTTCTAATGGTAAAACCTCTGTTTTATGCGCATGTGACAACAAATCAATAGAATCCCTTCATCATATCTTGTTTAATTGTCCTTTATATACTGTTCCCCAATCAAGGATTCTGAGTTCAATCATTTTGGAAACTCTTGCAAAACCACCTGAATCACATCTATCCTATCTACTCCAGGACATTGATTCTTATAGAACATTACAGGTTGCCAGATTCCTGAACTCAGTTCTTTCATATAAAAGACTTCATGGAATGCTGCATGACTATTAAAATCTAGTAAACTCTATCCACCATCTTTATAATCAAGGCCACAATATGGTACATCTAGAGATTGTATGTAATGTGAAGGAGAGTATGCGTTGAAATATTTTAGTTGATATTTTAGAATGTAAAATGCTATTTTATTTATTGATTGGTTTTTACCTTGTGGGCTTATAGCCGAATAAAGTATTATCTATCTATCTATCTAAAAATATGGCTAATGCATTTCAAATGTGTGTATTTACTGTGTAGCTACAGGCAGCATTGGAAGTACAGTGCAGAACCATGCTTTGTTCAGTCTGCTGGTTGTGTGGCTTAATATGCAGGTCAATTTTCTATTCTGTGTAAGGATCCGGGGGGGGGGGGTGAAATGGGGAGGCTTGCTCCAAAATACAGAGTGAACTGGAATCCTCCTCATCCCAACTGGCATGCCGACCTGCAGCTGCTACAAAACTTCCTCTTGAGAAGGCTCCCTGGTTTCGAACTTTATCCTTGAAGTCATGAAGGGCAAGGGAAGCAAAAAGTGTTCTGCTCCAACCGTAAATGGAGTTGTAAACTATCTTGTTAGCTGGAGATTGAGAGAGAAGGAGAGAGGGGGAAAGAGAAAAACAATTGCTTCTTCCCTTTTTTGTCTTTTGCTGAAGCCAACTTGTGTAATTTTGCTTTGGTCACAATGAAAGATTTCTAAAATGTAGGGTGCTTCCAAACAATAAATAAACCTGTTTATTGAGCACCCATCCTGATTTGTTTGCATGGAGTCTAGATGACGTTGCATCAAAGCAATGCATCAGAGTGCAATTCCCCATCACTTTCCTTATCTCAAAAAGTTTGATATTTGGGGGAAGCAAGTTTCTTTAAAAAGACCTACCAAGACCTCTAATTCTGCCATCTGAATTTGCCAGCATGTGATTGAATTCCACCTGAAAATAGTGGCACTCTCGAAGCACCTCTAGTTCTTTGATGTGTTGACAGATTTTAATAATAATAATAATAATAATAATAATAATAATAATAATAATAATATCTTTATTGTCATTGCCCCCTTCGGGGACAACGAAATTACTTGACTGCTCCATAAAAACACTAATTAAACAATACAGTATAATACAGCAAGGGAGATTAGATGACTTTCAAAGTCCGGGCTTCCCATTCAGGGCCGAGATCGCTCTGGAGAAGAAGCTGTTCTTAAGACGGCTCGTTCTTGTCTTCATCGTCCTGTATCTCCGTCCCGACGGCAAGAGCTCGAAGAGACAGTGACCAGGATGCGATGGATCTTTTACTATGTCCAGTGCCTTCCTATGGCACCTTGTGGCATAAATCTGCTCTAAGGTGGAGAGTGGGCAGCCAACAATGCTCTCTGCTGCCTTAACAACTCTGCACAACCCCATCCTGTCCTGGGTAGTACAGCTTCCATACCACACACATAAGCCATAAGTGAGCATGCTCTCAATGGCACGGTGATAGAAGGCAAGCAGCAGTTTCTGCTGAAGATGGTTTTTCCTAAGAATTCTCAAAAAGTACAGTCTCTGCTGCGCCTTCTTCTCAAGCCCCCTTGTGTTGACACTCCAGGACAGATCCTCTTGTAATTCAATGCCCAAAAATCTGAACGTTGTTACCCTCTCCACACAGACCCCATCAATCAAAGGTGGCTGGACGTTGCTCTTCTGTCTCCTGAAGTCCACCACAAGCTCCTTTGTCTTCCTTGTATTTATGAGCAAGTTGTTAGCTCTGCACCACTCTGTCAGCCGCTCCACCTCATCTCTATAATCCGTTTCACCCTCCCTTTCAGGGATGAGCCCAATCACGGTTGTGTCATCTGCAAATTTGACAACCCTATTACTAGGGTGAGCAGCAACACAACCGTACGTGTAGAGAATATAAAGGAGCAGACTGAGTACGCATCCCTGTGGTGTTCCTGTGTTAGTCTTAAGCATATTAGAGGTATAAGAGCCCAACCGAACCCTCTGGGGGCGGTCTGACAAAAAGTCCAATATCCACCGACAAAGTGATAACGGAAGCTCCAGATCTTCCAGTTTAGACATCAGACGTTGTGGTTTTCTCGGCAATACTAGCACTCCTTGGTCAACCTTCATCTGAGCAACTGGTCTGAGCAACTGGAAGACCGTTCTCACTTCTCCTTGGTGGCTGCAGAAACTCAGCCTCTGCTTCTTGCAGCCTTAAGCATGGAACTCAATTTGGATTCACTGAACATGTTTGGACTCATCAAGAATTTCTGCACCCATCACTCTGTGTTGCATTTCTGAACCTTAACTGGAGCCATCATGATGAGAATGGGAAATTGCATATTTTTTTTGGGGGGGGGGGCTTTGTTTTTTAAAGAATGACTAGGCATGAGCTGAAACAACATCTTTATTTTCTTTTTAAAAGGAAAAGATAGGGAAATGTTTCATGAGTTACTCATGTAACAAAATACTGAGCATTTCCTCAGGCTCTGGGGAGAAAAAAGCAAATGGCTTTGTTCTTTTCCAATTATTTTGTGACCTAATATCATGCCTTGGCTAAATCAAACAACAAGAAGATTTTAAAAGATTAGCTACGGTCTGGGCAGCCAAAGCTGGATGAGCATTAAGATACGTATTTTGGATTCTCACCCTCAAAATGCCTTATGAGGTTCAGTTGGAGATGCTCTTGTTAAACTTCCGACCAATAGGAAAAGGGCTGAGAGGATTTGTTTTTACTTATGAGTCACCCTCCGTGGTATATCAAACATGTTTTCCTCCAAGGTACATTACGGAGGAGATCCTGTTTCAAAGTCACTGCTAATGGTTTCCTCTCTTTTTTTCTGTTCCAAATAGGATTTTCACAGGACTTCCTTCCACCACTTTCATCTTCATTATCTAGTATATATCATCTAATCCAGAGAGAGCCAATGTGGTGCCCCTCCAGACTACAAATACCATCACACCACGCTGGCTGGGACTGAGGGAAGTGTTGGCTATTTGCAGATTAGTTGCGCTGCAGAAAGCTTGCTAGGGAGACCACACATTACAAGGAACACAAAATAACTTTAGCTAGGTTTGAATAACAAAAACAAAAACTCCTTTACACTAAATATATCGATAAGCATGACCCATCCACCAACCCAACCATCAGGGGACTGAGAGAGCTAGGTGCTGCTCTTTATATACTATACCCAATTGCTGACACAGCTTACTGGTAATTAACACAACTTAACAGCACCTGCTATACTGTTTCACAGCTGTAAAACTAGGTCATGTTATTTGCTCTGGCCCTTAAAGACATACACATCTTGTGGAATAATAATGAACCTTTAAATTTAAAGAGACCATTCAATAGGAAGTTGGAGTCCAAAGGCATCTGGAAGGTACCCCATTGGCTCTCCGTTTTCCTCCTGGTCTTCTTTTGGTTTTCAATATTCCTGGCATGCAAATGGTCATGAACAGTAACTCTCTGCCATTCCCCTCTTCAGGTTCTTTTGGAGGGCAGCCAAACATCTGTAGGCTTGCGCACAAAAATGCTCTCTTTACATTGACAAGCACGTCAATGATCCAGCCCAATGCCTTATCCAACGTGCCAGAGATAGCTATCATTTGAAATTCTAGCAAAACAGTTTTGCACACTTTCATAAAGGTAGGCAAAACTATCAATAATCATAGTAATACTGCGGATTATGACCAGTTCTGTGTGTCAGCATGTTAAACAGTTCCCCACCTACAAAATACACTCCCTGTTTCAGCTCAGCAGCAATGCACTCATTTTACTGAGTAAATGACTGACTGTGACCAGAAGCAATTATCTATGACTAATCAATCATGTGTGCTAATTAGCTGATTGCAGCAACTTCACCCTGTTCACCTGCAGTGATTGCATTAACATAACGGGTAAAGTTATCCTATCAAAGTTCTCAGAGGTGGCCTTCATCCTGAAGATACAGACATGGCATCTAAAACCCCCACAAAGCTTTATTTCAGTTTCAGAAATTAGACAAGCCCATTGCTTACTCTGCTTACTGCCTTGAACTATGGGGCAGGCAAAACAGCAATTAATAATCAGAGTACAGATTACAGATGTGTCTGTTGCCTTATAGGTTTCTTCAAAGCACATGCTGCCAGCCCTTCATTGGTTCTTTAATAGTAATCTTATCCACCTTCTCTTTATAGCTTGGAATAAAAATGTGGTGCACATCTCCTAAGGAACTCTCATATACCTGAAAACATTACATTCCATCCTAAGCGGCTTTCCTCAACTCTCCACGTTCTTTGGCACTGACTGCTACAAATCAGGAAGTCTTCCACTGCTTAAACTATTTGAAAAAAGAGATATCAAATGTCACCCTCCATCAATTGTGCGCAATCGGGGGCCATATGGTGCTATCAAAAAAGCATTACTCCAGCATTTTGTAGTGAATTTAGCATGTGGTTGGGGGTCACTGCCCCCACAAAGAGTATGGTCCCACCACTCCGACATGCTGGGTGGTCCCTTCACGAGGTCCTATGCCACAATCATACCCTACAAACCTTGATATGCATATAAATTTGCACTGGATCATTGCTAATAACGGGCAATTCTCCAGTGTCTACCATGGACTCCATTCAGCATGAAACCAGAGTGATGGGACACATATTTCACAAATATCTTTTTCTGTGAAATGAGCATTCATTTTGTGGAGCTTGTGTGTGTGTGTGTGTGTTCACAAGCATGAACTGCAGAGGTACATGGAGCAACAAGTAATGGCTATCAAAGCAGGGGTGATCCAAAATAGGACCTGAACTCACAACCGGAGTTGCTGGTGGGGTATGGGGAAGAGGGGTTATTGGCTGTTTTTGTTTTTATTAGGTATTTTGTGTTTTTATCTTGTATTTCTATGTTGCAAACTGCCCTGAGATCTACAAGTGGAGGGTGGAATACTAATTTAATAAATAAAAAAATGCAGTGGTACCTTGGTTCTCAAGCTTAATCCGTTCCGGACGTCCATCCCAAAACCAAAGCGTTCCAAAACCAAGGCACGCTTTCCCATAGAAAGTAATGCAAAATGGATTAATCTGTTCCAGACTTTTAAAAACAACCCCTAAAAAAGCAATTTAGCATGAATTTTGCTGCCTAACAAGACCATTGATCCATAAAATGAAAGCAATAAACAATGTACTGCAGTCACACAATCAATCAATCAATCAATCAGTAGCTGAACTGGGGTTCCACACAGTCACAAAAACAAAACAAAAAATCTGCAAAAACAAAAACGCAAAATAAATAGCAAAAACAGACAGACCTCAGAGTAACACTCAAAATGGAAGTGTGGCACTCAAATCGGAAGCGTAACACTCAAAATGGAGCACGTTCAGGTTCCAGAAAAAGTTTGCAAACCGGAACACTTACCTCTGGGTTTGCAGAGTTTGGGTTCCAAGTTGTTTGAGTACCAAGAACCAAAGTAGCACTGTACCTCCCATCCTCTCCATAACACCTGCCACATTTAGGGCAGTGCGGGTGTTTCCCCAGCACAGAGTGCTGAGCCAAGGGTGCAAAATCATAACTATAAAAATTTTTTAACCTATATTTATATGAATACCAAGGAGAGTCATTAAAAAAGCAACTGTACCAAAATGAATTATTGTGAAAATAATGGCACAATACAGAGCAATATCATAGGGATTCCCAAGCACAATACGTTGATTGTGATTTAAGGCACTGTGAGTAACAGGTCGCAACCCATAGCCCATCTTTAAGTTGCAAAGATTTCAATTAAAGACCCACTGAATGCACGCCGAGCCAAGAAGCAAATCTGCTAAAGCAATTCACCTTTCACATCAAATAAATGTGAGGCCCTAAAAATATATGATACTTCTGTCATAAAAGATGAAGCCTCGTGGAAACCCATCTGTTTGTGGCCACTTTGAGTTGAAAAGCAGACATATGCGGTCACCGATTCTCCATGATGCTGAAGGTTACAAGGAATATAAAGAGCCTCTGCTGTGAGAAATGCAAGTTATATAGGGTTTGCGGAATTGGGAACACTGTGAAATGGTAATGTGATTCAAATCCAGCCACATCTAGGTCGTCACACTTCATATTTGGCCTCAGGCAACGGTGATCAATGAAGAAGAGCAAGAGATTTCATCTCAACGTCTTTTTTAGTTCTACATTGATGGAAAGAGTTCTGTCAACTTATAATGGGCTACTGTTACCCTTCCTTTATTGCAGAAATCTGTTCAACCTTTGACTTTGTATACTACAGGGGTCAGCAAACTTGTTCAGAAGGGGGCCGGTCCACTGTCCCTCAGACCTTGTGGAGGAACGGACTATATTTTGGGGAAAAAAATATATGAACGAATTCCTTTGCCCCACAAATAACCCAGAGATGTATTTTAAATAAAAGGGCACATTCTACTCATGTAAAAACACACTGATTCCCGGACTGTCCGTAGGCCGGATTTAGAAGGAGATTAGGCCGGATCTGGCCCCCCGGGCCTTAGTTTGCCTACCCATGGTCTACAACATTAACACCTTAATGCCTTTCCCATTATTGTTGTTGTTGTTATTTCAATTTACATTCCATTCTTTATCAAAAGATCCCGGGACAGTGTACAACATTTAAAACACATTACAAAACATCAGTTGTAAAAACATAATAAAAACTGACATACTGACAGATAGCCTAATAATAAAATCATCATACTAGTTTTCTCCCACACACATTTTTACAGGCTGTAGATTATTTAATAGCCATGTTGTTGTTGTTTAGTTGTTTAGTCATGTCTGACTCTTTGTGACCCCCATGGACCAGAGCACTCCAGGCACTCCTGTCTTCCACTGCCTCCCACAGTTTCATCAAATTCATGCTGGTAGCTTTGAGAACACTGTCCCACCATCTCGTCCTCTGTTGTCCCCTTCTCCTTGTGTTCTCAATCTTTCCCAACATCAGGGTCTTTGCCAGGGAGTCTTCTCTTCTCATGAGGTGGCCAAAATATTGGAGCCTCAGCTTCAGGATCTGTCCTTCTAGTGAGCACTCAGGGCTGATTTCCTTCAGAATGGATAGGTTTGATCTTCTTGCAGTCCTTGGGACTCTCAAGAGTCCCTTCCAGCACCATAATTCAAAAGCATCAATTCTTTGGCAATCAGCCTTCTTTATGGTCCAGTTAATAGCCATAAAGGTAAAGGTAAATGGACCCCTGACCATTAGGTCCAGTCGTGGCCGACTCTGGGGTTGCGGCGCTCATCTCGCTTTACTGGCTGAGGGAGCCGGCGTACAGCTTCCGGGTCATGTGGCCAGCATGACTAAGCCGCTTCTGGTGAACCAGAGCAGCGCACGGAAACGCCATTTACCTTCCCGCTGGAGTGGTACCTATTTATCTACTTGCACTTTCATATGGTTTTGAACTGCTAGGTTGGCAGGAGCAGGGACCAAGGAACAGGAGCTCACCCCATCGCGGGGATTCGAACCGCCAACCTTCTGATCGGCAAGCCCTAGGCTCTGTGTTTTAACCCACAGCGCCACCTGCGTCCCCTGTTAATAGCCATAGGCCTGGGTAAAGAGGAATGTTTTTGCCTGGTACCTAAAGACATGTAATGATGGCGCCAGGCGAGCCTCTCTGGGGAGAGAATTCCACAATCAGGGAGCCACCACAGAAAAGACCTGTCCTCTTTTTCCCTCTCTCTGCAATGGGGACATAGAGAAGGGCCTCAGATGACAAACACAGGGTCCAGGTCAGTTTGTATAGGGAGAAGAGGTCCTTAAGGGATTGAGGTAATGAGCCGTGTAAGGCTTTATAGGTCAACACCAGTAGATTGCCAGGGATGATGGCCGTTCTTTGACTGTGAATCTTGGTCTGATCCAGTAAAGTGATGATTATGCTGTTAGGCCAAATGTGGTTTTAGACATGGAACTGGCAGAGATGACTGGCAGAATCCGTGACCAGGGAGAAGAGTCGGTGGAGGAAGACTGGAAGAAGTTTAAAGATTACCTGCAGAAGCACTGTAAAATTAAGGAATGTTGAAATGACGTTTGATTGAAAATAAGTGGTACTGGTAAAGAGATGCTCAAGAAAATGTAAATAGGGATTGATAATTATAATAATAGGTTAATATATGGAGTAAGGATAAATGTTAGAGGGTAAGGATTTGCTGAATTTAATATTTGAACTGGAATACAAAATGGGAGGTGCGAGGAGGTCAAGAAACTAGTGAAGAAAATATAAGATTTGAAAATATTAATCTATTTTTAGTTTTGATTTTTGGCTTTTCTCTTTGTTCTTATTCTTTATTCTTTATTTTTTCTTCTTTCTTCTATCAACTGTTTTTCTACTGTGTATCTTTTATTTGTCTTGTTTTTGTAGTTTAAATGTTGGAATTTGTTTTTATTGTTTGTGAAACATTAATAAATATCATTTAAAAAAACACAACAAATGTGGTTTTAGAATTAAACACTGTTGATGAACGATGGGAGCCAGGAAAACACTAATATTTAGAATATGTGCATCATGCAGTTCTCAGTGCTTAATCTGAACAGTATGCAAGAGCTTGTTACTGTTCAAATCCAACCACTTTTGATCCAGAATTTATCATCCCCAGTTCATCATTTACCACAAGATATCAAACTTGGTCGGCGCTGAGATGACCTTGCAATCCAATTGTGAGCCATTACGCCAGCTTTGTTTTGATGGTGCAATGCAATAACCCTGAGATATACATTTCATCCCCACTTGTGTTTAGAAAAGGACAGTCAGTTTAATTTAATTTGAAAGGGCAACAGTTTACATTCTTCTCTGACCATAAGAATAGCAACTGCAGACCAGCTACTCTTATCAGTCGGGTTTCTTCCTTCCGCTGGCTTTTTAAATACATGCTCACCAGAACTCCAGAGCTGGACCACTGACAATTTATTGTCAACAAACTAAAAGCAGTTGAAGGAATGTGAACCTTTAATTATAGCATTTTGGGCTCAGACAGGGAGGAACCAGCACTACTGAGACAGTGAAGACAGTCTCCCAAGAGGTGTTTAGCAAAACACAATCCCATGGCATGGGACAAGACAAAAAAAGATGGCACTAGCATAAATAAATGCTATGCTCTCATTGCAATAAGGTAATTATAGATTTGAGCAAACATATCTTTTCAGATCCATTTTGGATATTAGCTTCCTTTTGATTTTTCAAATTTAGATTGGCTTCTTGTGAAAATTGTGACCCTTTTTTACTTCTTTGTAGCCTGCAACCTGACAGTTCTTAATATCCAATATCTAACTTATATACTCGATCAACATTTGGGTGTCAGTGGAACAACCATATGACATAATGTAACCAGAGATGAGATACAACACTGCAAATTTCTCATATACTTTTGAAGAATGCAATAAGGGCTAAAATTGTCCCGATGCCATTTACTTTACATGCATCTATTTTAGGCGTTAGCAAAATGACAAGTGAAAAACAGATACAGTGGTGCCCCACTAGACGAATGCCTCGCAAGACGGAAAACTCGCTGGACGAAAGAGTTTTCCGCTTTGGAGGTGCTTCGCAAAACGAATTTCCTATGGGCTTGCTTCGCAAGACGACAATGTCTTGCAAGTTCCTGCTGGTTTTTTCCTCTCCCCCCCCCTTTTTCTAAGCCGCTAAGCCGCTTATCAGCTGATCCGATCAGCAGATAAGCCGCAAAAAGCCACTAAAAGCCGCTAATAGCGCTAATAGCGCTAATCCGCTAATCCTTCAATGGGCTTGCTTCGCAAGACGAAAAAACCGCTAGACGAAGAGAATCACAGAACGGATTCTTTTCGTCTTGCGAGGCACCACTGTACACGCATGTATGGTAATCACCACTACCAAAACATCCAGAAACCATAAGCATACCTTGCAAGTACCTCCATGCTGCTGAGAACACACTGAACTCAGGCAGGGTGAAAATAACCCAGAACTGGAGAAGGAAACTTCTGAAACCTGGTTGATCAAAAAAACCCATTTCGCAATTCACCTGAGAAAGTGTGGCAGGATGACCTGACTGCACACGCTAGTCTCAATTCTAACATTCCCGTCTCTGCTGACTTCAATCTCAGATCTTTATACTTCTTATCATACTCTTCCTGCATTCAGCAGAGCCTACTTAGATGGCCCCTGCCCTGCAAAGGACTGGGAATTTGATTGACAGAGTTGGTGATCACGGAGAGAATGCCAATTGTGTCCGGTGGATTTTATGAGGAATCTGCCTTCAGTGCACCAACGTTGAGGATAGAGCTGGAATTTTGCAGGTGAATGTGTCAGGGTTTATAGAGGTGCATCTGTTCCACTTTCATGTATTCTTTGAACACATGGGTGAGATGACATTTAAACAGTTACTGAAATACTGGTAAAGGTAAAAGGTAAAGGACCCCTGGACGGTTAAGTCCAGTCAAAGGCGACTATGGGGTTGG
The DNA here is from genome assembly GCF_965112155.1 of Podarcis liolepis. Classification (NCBI taxonomy): domain Eukaryota; kingdom Metazoa; phylum Chordata; class Lepidosauria; order Squamata; family Lacertidae; genus Podarcis; species Podarcis liolepis. Next base: position 7,080,572 of record NC_139556.1, read on the forward strand.
GGCGCTCATCTCACTTTCAGGCCGAGGGAGCCGGCGTTTGTCCACAGACAGCTTTTCCAGGTCACATGGCCAGCAGGACTAAATTGCTTCTGGTGCAATGGAACACTATGAAGGAAACCAGAGTGCATGGAAATGCCATTTACCTTCCCGCCGCAGCGGTACCTATTTATCTACTTACGCTGGTGTGCTTTCGAACTGCTAGGTTGGCAGGAGCTGGGAAAGAGCAACGGGAGCTCTTCCTGTCACGGGGATTTGAACCACCGACCTTCTGATCGGCAAGCCCAAGAGGCTCAGTGGTTTAGACCACAGTGCCACCCGCGTCCCTCTATTGAAATATTGGACCATGATGTTGACTTACCATGATATTCTTCTATTTTAAAAAAATTAAATACAGGTGTAAACAACAGGCAGTGCCTATGAAAAACCAAAAGCTGCTGGTGGATTTTCCACTAGCAAACCTCTACCACCCTAGTAGCAGTAGAGTCAATGGAGAGATATGGGAGTGGTAACTTTTTGTTCTGTTCTGAGGCTCCTCCCCAAGCAGTTTTGCTTAGGATAAGTTGCTGGCAAGAACAAAGGAGGGAAAGGGCGACATTTAGCTCCCTTTGGCGCTGTGTGGTGCCTCTCCCATCAGGAAATGTGAGGTTGGAAGCACCAGGAGAACAACACTAACTTTCCTAGAAGCACTAGGAGAGAAGTAGGGCTTCTCACTCTGCCACCTGGGGCATGTAGTGGCTTCTCAGATGATTTCCTCTCTCTCTCTCTCTGTTTTGAAGGAGAAGGGCATCTGGTGGCCAGAATTTATATATTACCCTTTTGGGGGCTCCATCATCAATCACCACCACCATATTCTTCAGCCTAGAAGGTCAGTATCTCTCAGCCAAGTGTTGGATCTTCAGAAGCCTCTTTGAAAGCACTACCTTGCAGATCACTTGGAAAGGGACTTTGCATGCTCCACTAACCAGTTGATTGGTAGTCCTTGTGCACTGAGCCAGGTTTATACCTGCCCCACACCTGATTTCACATAGGACAACAGGTGTGCTGGAGGTAGCATGGATTGGACACAATGGCCTCACGGGACAAATGGGAAGGCCTAGCAGCTGAATTAAACCTGGGGGCCAGATGTTTGCTCCCCCCCGGCTGAAAGTTTGATGATATTATTGCCAGTGTGTGTGTCTTAAGTCTTCAAGCATCCAGCCCCCCGCAGGCTGCAGTTTGCTGTCCCTGCATGCTAATATATACTAGGTGTAGTGTTTTTATTTATTTAAACAGACCAAATCTTGGGCCCATCCACAAAAAAACTATTATTCTGGAGGTTAAGACTAAGCTGAAATTCACCATAATTTGTCAATGTCAGGCCATGCACGAGATGGCCATTAATCACCTTCAACTGAAAGAAGAGTTAGTAAAAATGTGAGTTCCATTATTTTTACAGCGGTATGTGATCCAGGAAGGCATGTTTAGAAACAAACTGGCAAGGAATTCATTGCATATATAGATTTTCTTGGTGGGATCATGAGCTTCAATGGTGGAGGCAATATCTTAACCGTATCTGGACCCATAATCTGAAGGATGTATCAAAGAATAGACATTGAGGCAGGACAGAATAAGCACATAATAAATCATATTCCTTGTAATGCATTGAAGATGGATTTCCATTGCAATTTATGTAATAAATAAGAAATTTAGAAATTAAAATTTCCATTATCATTTTTTTCTGAAAAGTGACAGAAAAGTAGGCCTATTGGAGTAAGGAAGCTTTGGCTGCAATCCTAAACATAATCACTAGGGAGTAAGTCCCACTGAATTCAATGAGACTTACTTCTAAGTAAAAAAAAATAACAAAAGGCTTATATTGCACTGTTTTTACAAATATGGATTAGTTAGCAAAGTTGGTAGTTGGGCTAGCTGGTAGAGTTACCAATGACAAAATGAAAACAAATTTTGCCTAGTTTAAAACATAGCACAAGTTTGAAACATAGCACAAGCACTTAATTGGATTTAATTGAGCCCCATTTTTCAAAGCAATCTATAGGCATGTATACCAGAGTCATGATCTGCTGTTCAATTTGTGATGCTCCCTGCCACCCACCCATGTTGGGCCCAAATCAGTGCCTCTCTACAGGTGAGACAGTGGATTTGCTGAATCAGGGCTTGGTTGTGATAATGGACTAGATCATAGAATCATAGAGTTGGAAGAGACCACAAGGGCCATCGAGTCCAACCCCCTGCCAAGCAGGAAACACCATCAGAGCACTCCTGACATATGGTTGTCAAGCCTCTGCTTAAAGACCTCCAAAGTAGGAGACTCCACCACACTCCTTGGCAGCAAATTCCACTGTCAAACAGCTCTTACTGTCAGGAAGTTCTTCCTAATGAGGAAGATGGGGACCAATAAACTGAAACTTATCCAGAAATGACTGAAATACTGTTGGTGAGTGGTTCTTCTGATCAGCTGAGTGATAAGCTGCCTGCTCAAGATGCGCCTCTGCAGGAGTGGTTTCATAGTTTCGGAGTTTTCCTGAATCCATGACTGTTACTTAAGGCACAGGTGTCCTTGGAGTAACAGGACCTGAATGATGTGCAGAAAAAATCAGACAGGTGTCAACATTTCAGTCTCTGGAGAGACTTAAGAGAAGAAGCATGAAGACATAAAAGAAGATTTGTATTTCTGTTGCTGTTGAGGATGTGCTACACAGAAATCACTTGTCAGGCCAAATGAAAAAGGAGCAAATTCTCAGTTACATGGACAGCAAACTACATACAAATGCCAACATTTCATTTTACGTCATGCCAAAATCCCATGAAGCAAAGACGCAAAACATAGCAACATCATAAAAGGTAAAGGGACCCTTGACCATTAGGTCCAGTCGCGGATGACTCTGGGGTTGTGGCACTCATCTCACTTTATTGGCTGAGGGAGCCGGTGTACAGCTTCTGGGTCATGTGGCCAGCATGACTAAGCCCCTTCTGGCGAACCAGAGCAGCGCACTGGAGCGGTACCTATTTGTCTACTTGCACTTTGATGTGCTTTCAAACTGCTAGGTTGGCAGGAGCAGGGACCGAGAAACAGGAGCTCACCCCATCACGGGGATTCGAACCGCCAACCTTCTGATCGGCAAGCCCTAGGCTCTGTGGTTTAACCCACAGCATCACCCGTGTCCCAGCGTCATAGCCATCAACAACATCATAGCCATCAACAAATCTGAAAGCAAATTCTTCAACACTCTCCTCTCTTGGCCTGATTGAAGTATTTCCCTCCAGGAGGTGGGTGTATGGAAGTAGGATTCCATCTGTGCTAGCCTACCTTTGATGGACTAACAATCTCTTTGGTCATGATTGACTTGATACCTAAATTGCACTTCCGATAGTGATAGGCTATCAGCAAATCTCAAACCTGAGAAAGTCCAGAGTAGCTAGTGACAATTCTCTGCTGTGCTGTTGAGACCATTTGGCTCTGAGTCAACAAATGACCCTTCCAAAGAGAGAGGGTGGCTGTCCATGTTTCAGTTTGACAATATTAATTGAACACTTCCACCTCCAACACTCAACCGCTGACACAGTACAAACATTATGTGTATTGCCAGTCGTGGCCAAAGGTTAATTGGCACACATTAGGATCTGGTTACTTCAGAAGTCCTCAATTGCAGCTTTGCTTCTTTTTCCCACCTTCCTTCTGTAATTGTACAAATGCAAAATGTGTAATGCCAACACAAGTTCTGCAAGAAATAGCAAGGGAGACTTTGAGTTTCTCTGAATGTTCCATGTTCAGAAGGAAGGAAGGAAGGACTTTGACTCATTAGAAATTCCATTTGGATCAGGGCCACAATTTTGCAGCAGCTCACATGCTTTGTGTGAGTTTAATCCCCCGCCATCAAAGGATATGAAGGAGCTGCTGCTGCTGCCATTCAAAGAAAACACTAGTGTTCACCGGCAGCCATTGCCATGCTTTCAGGACCAGTGGCACATGGTCCTATCATGCTTCCCCACTTCCCAGATCAGAAGTGGGGAACCTTTGGCCCCACAGATGTTCATAGACTCATTGACCCATACAGTTGTAGAGTTGGGAGGGACCACAAGGGTCATCCAGTGCAGGAATCTCAACTGCATCATCAATGGCAAATGGCCGTCCAACCTCTGCTGAAAAACTTCCAATGAAGGAGAGTCCATGCCCTTCAGAGGGAGTCCGTTCCAGTGTCAAACAGCTCTTACCTGCATCAGCCCAAGCAAGTATTGCCAAGGTGTTACAGTCCTACAACATCTTGAGGGAAAATGGTTCCCCACACATGTTGTACACTATCTTCAACGTATAGAGGTATACAGTGGTCAGGACTGTTAGAAGCTCATCCTACACTTGAGTAGGACCATGGCAGAGACACATGCCCAACTGGCATGTTCCCTCCCTCCTGGTTGATTGTTCGGGAGCTTCAAAAGCTTTCTTCTGCCGGAACATCACAGCGACCGATGTCAACAGACATCAGCACACTTAGGGATCCGCAGAGTCCTCACAGCTTTGCATAACAGAACTCAGCAACTCAGCATTTTGGCTAATCTGCTTTATTTACATATAAACACACATGGAGCACTGCAACATGGCTCATTCTCTCTCTAGCATCAGACAGCGAAGAGGAAAAAACAAAGGACAATAGTCCCACTTCATGGAACACAGTAACACAAACATCCAGTCTCCGTCACTTCCTACTCTGTGGAGTCAAAACATATACCGTCATGTGAAAGATAACAATCCCATGACTGCAATCACGGAGCAGGAATTCTAACAAGGACAAGAGGACACCTGAACATGCACAACTGAGGCCAGGCTAGCTATCCAGTGTATTATTTTTTTAAAAAAATATATTTATTAACTTTTCAAAGTTTATACAAAAAAGACAAAAAAACAAAAATACAAAAATTAAAAACACATATAATTTCATTCACTTATTTTCTTTTGACTTATTTCTCGGACTTCCTCATACCTCCCCTTTTTGTATTCCAATTCAAATTATTCATTCAGCAAATCCTCACCCTTAATTTTCACTTAATTTTACACCTTTCTTTCTTCTTCTTTTCCCCCCAATTATCTTTATCATTACAGCTGATAACCACTTAGATTCTATCCAACATCAATCTAACATTCCCTAATTTTATAATATTTCCCAAGATAGTCCTTAAATTTCTTCCAGTCTTCTTCCGCCGTCTCTCTTCCCTGGTTTCGGATTCTGCCAGTCATTTCTGCCAGTCCCATGTAGTCTGTCACCTTCATCTGCCACTCTTCCAAGGTGGGTAGATCTTGTGTCTTCCAGTACTTTGCAATTAGTATTCTTGCTCAGGCTACCCAGTGTAAGAGCAACCACAGCTGAGAGTAGAGTTGACTCACTATCCATCAGCTCTAAACTGGAACATTACCCTCTACAGAAGGCCTGGTCTTGGATTTCCATCAGTCCCAGTCAGGCAGGGATGGTAAGGGATGATGGGTGTTGTAGTCCAACAATATCTGGAGGGCACCAAGGTGACTACCTCTATTCTAGGGGGACCCTGGTACATTTTGGCACAACTCAGTCAAAGCAAAGCACTTCTAAGTCCTATTGATTTCAATGGAAGAGTTAGTCATTTGCTTAGATCTCTTCTATTCAGGACTGCATAGTTTTTAACTTTGGCAGGATCATGCTCTTGGTCTGTTGGCTAAATTGTTGTCTTTAAAGGAAACTCTCTCTCTCTCTCTCTCTCTCTCTCACACACACACACACACACACTCACACACACACACACAGAGAGAGAGAGAGAGAGAGAGAGAGAGAGAGAGAGAGAGAGAGAGAGAGAGATCTCATTTGAAAATGTTAATTGCCAGTTGAAACTGTGTTTACAACAAAATTCTGCAACATTTAATCAAACATTTAATCAAGCAGGCCTACCAAGTTTGTGGCCAGACTTCTGTTTCCAAAATGTTAATGCAAAGAACAAAATCTGTTCACAAGTTATGTTTATAAGGACAGCCAAGAATGAAGAAATAATATAATATTCAAAACAGGAAAAAAATATTTGCGATATATCTAGAACTGAGCATGTCCTAAGCAGAGAGGACCAAATATTACTGGCAATGTTTTAAAACCTCTAAATATTACAGAAGGTTGGGGCTACTAAATGGGCATAATTCTAGCAGCAACCAAATGCAGCGATGCCTTCCTTCCAAATGTGTAATAGCTTTGGGCCATGATAGCAAATATAACCTCTAATCTGAAACGGGGGGAAGAGGAAGCTGTGGCTCAATGTGCCAAGCCATGTGGCAGTTTTATGATGAGAACAAATGAGGGTTTGGATGAAATCAGTAGCTTGTTTGGGTTTATGGCTTAAGAAACGGTTTCTTAATGCTACCCTCCTGAGATGAAAGGCAGCAGACGGGTTCATCTCCTGCCCTTCCTATAGAGCTCCTTTGAAAGAAAAACCGTGTGGTCGTGGCATTTATTTAGCTGGGGAAAGAGTAGCTCAACAAGCTGGCAGGTAGAAGCGAAAAGGGTTAGTGTCCCGCTGACACCACTCATCGCGATAATGAACGCTTGATGGAATCAGGAAACCTTCCTCAGGTAATGGAAGCTCAGAGAGATCTGTGGGAGGTGGGGTGTGTGTGTGTGATTTATCCGATCCATGTGACCTCAAGTGTTTTCTCAACTTATTTAAAGCAGAGATGAAACCTCTGGACCTGATGTGCATTTCTGTCACAGCAGCGATGGTTTAGATTTAGGTTGGAGAATTTTTGGCAAACTGCGCAGTTTACCAATCCCTTCAAATATCAGACAAAAGAAATCTTAGCTCAGCAGAGAGGGGGAAAGGAATTTAACCGCTTTCTCCACATATTCCTTTATGGTTTCAAAAATACAGTATCAAGAATGGGAAAGAATCAGAGCAGCATAACCAAGTCGAAACATGTCCATGTTTATGCTGTGTTTGGCTCCTCTTCTTGACAGAGACCCACTAGTGATCTCAAACCAACCTGACACAGGAATCTTGTCTTATTTTGTTCCCTTGTGGCGGAGAGCTGCCTAAACTAATGTGGGGTTTGGAGCTTACATTATCCACATAAGGTACCCGAGGGTGGTATGCATGGTACCCCCCCACACACAACACATACACACTAAACTTATCCAGCACTCTGCAATCTCCCCATCTGCCTTTGTTTCATGATGTGAAAAGGGACCGTGGGAGGAATTACTTTATCTCATTTCCCCCCTGGGCTTTAGTGACCACTTACTGGGTCTATATGGTCTGTATAGTTAAAGCTATGGTTTTCCAAGTAGTGATGTATGGAAGTGAGAGCAGGACCATAAAGAAGGCTGATCGCCGAAGAATTGATGCTTTTGAATTATGGTGCTGGAGGAGACTCTTGAGAGTCCCATGGACTGCAAGAAGATCAAACCTATCCATTCTGAAGGAAATCAACTAAGAGTGCTCACTGGAAGGACAGATCCTGAATCTGAGGCTCCAATACTTTGGCCACCTCATGAGAAGAGAAGACTCCCTGGAAAAGACCCTGATGTTGGGAAAGATGGAGGGCGCAAGGAGAAGGGGACGACAGATGACGAGATGGCTGGATAGTGTTCTCGAAGCTACCAGTATGAGTTTGACCAAACTGCGGGAGGCAGTGGAAGACAGAAGTGCCTGGCATACTCTGGTCCATGGGGTCACGAAGAGTCGGACAGGACTAAACAACAACAACTACTGGGTCTAGCCACCATTCCCGACAGCCTGGGACTCTTGTGTGTGGCTAGCTGTTGAAAAGCATCTGGCTGGCCGCACTGCAGGGCAGGATTGCCTGCATTTCCTGAATTTAAACTGCCCAATCATGGGCACCTGGGTGAGCAGATCCTCGCTGGCTCACCGTGAAAAAGATTCTTCTACTCTGCATCACCAAGCACTGACTCAGGCCCTTGACTTGACCGGCAGGCATTCGACAAAGTCTGGAAGTGTTCCTGGGGAAGTCTGCCTGCCTGTAGCCATATAAGCCTAGAAGCACCTTTCAGTCTTCTTCTGAATGTATGAATGTTAGCAAGGTCAGGCAAGTATCACACCACTATAAACAGTCATAGCTCCCCCCCCAGTGAATCCTGGGAAATGTAGTTTGTAAAGGGACTAGCCAGGGTATCGCTGATTTCCTTCATGCAATTCTATTGCCTCGTGGAAATCAACACCTGACCAGGGTTCATGTCACATGTCTTTTATCACTGGACATTATGGAGCGGCAGAAATAGCTGCTACTCTTCCCTTTTGCATAGCTGTCAAGTGTCCCTTATTTGAAGGGACAGTCCCTTATTCCAGCACCATGTCCCGCTGCTGTCTCTTATTGATGGATGTCCCTTAAATGTCCCTTAAATGATGTCCCTTAAATTTCAAAGGAAGCAGCTCCTCTCCCTCCCTCCCTGCCGGCCAGGGAGGAGGGAGGCTCCAACTGTGTTGCTTGGCTGTGTTGCTCACCCAATAAGAAGTCTAAGAACGACTGGGGGGTGGAGTTTGCATGCCTTGTGTGTGGCTAGTTAATGCAAGCTGAGGGGGTTTTTGAATGCTGGACGCCATTTTGTTGCACGTACTGCTGCAAACTTTGCAGCGCAAAGCCAGGCCAGGGAGCCATCTTGAGTTGAGGCTGCATAGGCCTTGTGGTGCATGTGATTCAGATTCTAGATTCAGATTCTATTCAGTTGAACCTCTGGTTACAAAGTTGGTTGGACAGTGTTCTCGAAGCTACCCAGCATGAGTTTGACCAGACTGCAGGAGGACAGGAAGACGAGTGCCTGGAACAGGTGAGGCTGCAGGTCCCTTATTTTGGCTGCTGAGCCCTTATTTTCAAGGCTGCTGGTCCCTTATTTTCAAATCTGTAAGTTGACAGCGGTACTTTTGCCTGTTTCAGTCTCATTCATGTCGCTTTAAATAGCAAGCCTTCTGGTGGGATTTGTGTAGAACAGGCAAAATCCATTCCGCTAATTGCTTTCAGTAGCAAGAATAGTTAACGAAATCTACAGTTAAACATTTTCTGGCAGCCCTTGTTTTGTGATTAGCCTTTGAGTTAGTCATGCAGCACATTGCAAACAGCGCTAAAGGAAGCCGCAGGATTGTGTAAATGTTAAAAGTTGTTACCAGTGTTTTGCTTTCATTAAGATGACAGAACTACCTCGTCCCGTAAAAAGAAAATCACAGTGTTCTAGTAAAACAAGGCAATGCTTTATGGTTAACCAAAATATAAACCATTCAGCGGACACTGTAACCAACATGTTCTCACCAAATAATTTCATATAATCAATCGCGTCTCAACATCTGACACATGTTCTTACCTTATGCTAGGGCTGCAGTCTTTAATAGGCAAATTAATCCACTAAGCCTTTAGCTGATTAATTGATAGGGCCCAGAATAATTGCAACTGCAAGCTACAAGCAAATGTGTGTGTTTTAAACTATTTTGGTTCTGGTGTGTTAATTTAAAATCAAATTTAAATGCCAAAGTTGGCCTTTGCTTCTAGAGGGAATCTTTATTACTCATAGGGGTCAATTTCTGAACAATGAGGGAGCTTTAACTATGAGTGGAAGTTTATGGTTTATTAAATTTTAAGTTATCTTGCACTGCCTCGCTATCTCAGAGGAGACCCTTGTTGAAATTTTAGTAAGATGTGAAGTAAATTAATATCTGATCAGGTAAAAACATAGATGTAGGGTAGCCTACGTGCTTTCTTGCAGATGTCAATGGACTTCAACTCCCAGCAGTCCCAACCAGCCTGGCCAATGATCAGGGAGGATGGGACCTGAGTCCAACATCATCTTGTGGGCGCCATGTTGACTTCCCCAGGTACAGGGTCAATCATTTCAGCACCCTACCCTGAACAGATTAAGGCTTGTCTATCAACTTGATCAATGTTTCATGTTGTTCCAGCAAACCAAGACATCCAGAGGAACAGGGTCTACCACATTCACATTGGTGCCAGAGAGATCTCTCCATGAAACATCTCAGCATTGAAGCTGCAGCCCATGTTCACTGGTGACTTCATTTGTACATAACAGAGCTTTCACTAAGGGCTATTATGCAAAATACAGTGGTATGTCGGGTTACAGACGCTTCAGGTTACAGACTCTGCTAACCCAGAAATAGTACCTCGGGGTAAGAACTTTGCTTCAGGATGAGAACAGAAATTGCACGACGGCAGCACAGCAGCAGCGGGAGGCCCCATTAGCTAAAGTGGTACCTCAGGTTAAGAACAGTTTCATGTTAAGAACAGACCTCCAGAACGAATTAAGTTCTTAACCTGAGGTACCACTGTACACACACACACCTCCAAATTGGTATGAGCCAAGGCTGAATTCCATTATGGCAGGGGAAGTGGCGCTAGGTTTCTGTATCCTAATGATGTCATTAAAATTACTTTCAAAGGAAGTCCATTTGCATCTATCCCAGCAGGTGCAGATGTCTTTTCCCAAGAAGAAAGATACAGAATTAGCTTCCTCACAGAAGAGTGAATTGGGTTTTGTTTTTTTTAAAAAAGTGAATTGGAAGTGTGTAGAGATTCTAGAGCTTTTTAGGCCTTGGGTTAGTCAGTCATCCAATCACATGAAGCTTGAGCTATACACATACAACAGGGGCCACGGGGGGCCAAACTAGATGTGGTGCTTGTAACATATTTTGGCATTTGGCTGCTGAGGGGTGGGGTACATTTTTCAGCCCAATAGCGGCATTCAAGATGGGCAAAACTCCAAGGACAAAATGTGAGTGTTCAGTAGGGGCCAGAGACAGAAACTGGAGAGAGTAGGCAGAAGGGGGAAATTCAGCACACATTTCAAGGTAAACATACCAAATTCACATTTTCCAAAACAATATGTACACCTAAACATAGCTCTGACATGGCCTAGGGAGGTGGGTGCTTCTTTTGCTGCTGCTGCAGTCCCAATGGAACCCCATACCAGTAAGCCAGTGGCTGACTTCTTCCCATTATGAAGAGCAAACTGCTTTTCAGAGCCACCCCAGAGCATTCTACAGGGATCCAGTTTAAAAATTCTTCTTCTGCAGCCTTCTTCTACTCAGAATATGGCAGGCATTCTGAAACCTCTGAGCTCCATGTACATTTACAGCTTTCCATAAGTCAACATGCAAATATGTAAAGCCGTGAACCCTAGACTGCATCCTATCAGACAAGGCAGAATTTTGACCCCAAAGCTTCATTACGGAATATGTGGGAGATGGAACTGCCATTCATCACTGAAAGATGTTCCTTAATATTAAAGGGAGGACATTTAAACTTGCAAATCACCAGATGAAGTATTTGGCCTTCAATCCGCTGTTCTGGAAGTACATGCTGATGAGAAAGCAGCGCATGTAGCCTGAGTAAAAAAACTAAAACCCCAGCAGGCACTAGTAGATATTGAAGACACCATAAACCTTAACCACAGGCGATAGAAAGAAATATTAGCAAAGAAAGAAAGTGTCAGATTCTTCTCTGGCAGGGGGTGGAAAAGCAATAACATCCCTGTGCCACAGAGCTTCCTTCACATAAACACCCCCTTAAATCAATCAGTCACACATGGAATTGCTCCATCCACATTTTGTGTGGTGTTGTTTTTTGGAGGGAGGGGGTTGGGAAGAGTTATGATAAATCAGAGCTTCAGAAAGCTGCCTGAAAGTTTCACAGCGCTTCAGAACTAATGTGCTGTGCTGTGAATAAAATAAAAAAAAAACCACCCTCTTGCCACTTCATTCTGATACCAGGTTCTAGCAGCCAGTTTGGTATTCAATGTAATAAAGCCACGCCACAGGGTTTAATTGGTAGATGTATCCATTATTTATTTACTTAATCAAAGAAAGTACTAAATCAGGAATCAAAAGTTTCAGTCCCGGGAGTCAACTAACTTCAGCATGGTGTTTGCATGGAAATGACTGGCTTTTCCTGTTGTTTTCTCCAGAGTTCTGCTGCCTCCGTACCCAGAGATATGCTGGGTGACTTGGGCTAGTCAATCTTTCCAGCTAGCCTTCCTCACAAGATTGTTGGGAGGAGAAAATGGGGGAGAAAAACCATGTACGCCAGTTTGAGCTCCTTGGAGAAAAGGTGTGATATAAATGCAATAATAACAGCTACAAATAAATATGCCCAGACCTAATTGCATGTCTCTAGTGTGAGGGGAAAGGCTAGGTCAAGGTTTAATTACATAGTTTAATTATAGCGGGTGGCGCTATGGGTTAAACCACAGAGCCTAGGACTTGCCAATCAGAAGGTCGGCGGTTTGAATCCCTGCGACGGGGTGAGCTCCCGTTGCTTGGTTCCTTCTTCTGCCAACCTAGCAGTTCGAAAGCATGTCAAAGTGCAAGTAGATAAATAGGAATCGCTCCGGCGGGAAGGTAAACGGCGTTTCCGTGCGCTACTCTGGTTTGCTAGAAGCGGCTTAGTCATGCTGGCCACATGACCCGGAAGTTGTACGCCGGCTCCCTCAGCCAATAAAGCAAGATGAGCGCCACAACACCAGCGTCGGTCATGACTGGACCTAATGGTCAGGGGTCCATTTACCTTTACCTAGTGTGAGGTGAGGGGACGCGGGTGGTGCTGTGGGCTAAACCACAGAGCCTAGGACTTGCCGATCAGAAGGTCGGCGGTTCAAATCCCAGAGACGGAGTGAGCTCCTGTTGCTCGGTCCCTGCTCCTGCCAACCTAGCAGTTTGAAAGCACATCAAAGTGCAAGTAGATAAATAGGTACCGCTCCGGCAGGAAGGTAAACGGCGTTTCTGTGCGCTGCTCTGGTTCGCCAGAAGCGGCTTAGTCATGCTGGCCACATGACCTGGAAGCTGGAAGCTCCCTTGGCCAATAAAGCGAGATGAGCACCGCAACCCCAGAGTCGGTCACGACTGGACCTAATGGCCAGGGGTCCCTTTACCTTTAGTGTGAGGGGAAAGGCTAGGTCAAGGTTTAATTATAGCTTCCAATTACGGGATGAAGCTTTTACACAAAATGCTATTGATGATATCTGTGAAACAATACAGCATAGCTTCGAATCATTAAACCACCCAAAACACATTTTAAACCAAATCTTCCTCAGTGCTGTTACATACGGCTTCAGTGTATAGTTTCAGAGATCAGAGCAGATTGTGTTTGGTAGACCTGTCCTCTGTGTGACTACTCATGGCAAATCTCTACCCATCAAGAATCACTAGTCTGAAGCAGGGCTGGATTGAGGTTTGATGAGGCCCTAAGCTACTGAAGGCAATCGGCCCTTTATAGGTCCAGCTGTCCTTTGTCAACAACAAATTGTCGCTGTTTTTTGTGTTGAATGTATGCTATGTGGTAATTTATGGACCTAATAGGTATCTAAAGCCATTTGCACATAACAAAATATGTATTTTATCAAAGTAATTGATATAGAAATGAGCAAACCAGTGATATTTTAGGGAGCAGACGAGCAGACGATGCATTACTTACATCAGAGGAGCCTACACAGCACAAAACACTGTTGCTGTATGTAGGTTTTATTTTATTTGTTTTTTTATCTTATATTTTGGAAATGTACATCCAGTTGTTATTCTTTAAATTTTTGGGGGGCCCCAAGAGAGTGGGACCCTAAGCTATAGCTTGTTTAGCTTATACGTAAATCTGGCACTGGTCTGAGGCTTGTAACATGCAAAATCAACTCCCCAAATTCTGTGGAATTGTGCTCACATTTTGCTTTATATTTTCAGGCATCTGCATATGCTTGAAAACTTTAATATCTCAGTATGCTGTATTTAGTCCCCATAATGCTATCTATGTATAAACTATTGCAAAACATTTCAGCTCCCACCTTCTCCAGTGTGAAATGAAGGATGCTCTGGCCAAGGTGTGCGTTACAGAACACCCAGGAGGAAATATACAGAAACACTGCATGTTCTGGCTGTAACTGAGATGCCAGATGTTGTTCTCCAATCTTATGCTGCTAAGGTGTCAAGTCTATAGATTCAGAAGTGTCCTCCTCCTGTTCCCAGTGTTTCTAGACCAGATGACATCTCTAGTGCAATAGTTCAAAAAGAGGCTGTGATTCTTTCAATATAGACAGCACATGTAGAATCATAGAATCATAGAGTTGGAAGAGACCACAAGGGCCATCGAGTCCAACCCCCTGCCAAGCAGGAAACACCACCAGAGCACTCCTGACATATGGTTGTCAAGCCTCTGCTTAAAGACCTGCAAAGAAGGAGACTCCACCACACTCCTTGGCAGCAAATTCCACTGTTGAACAGCTCTTACTGTCAGGAAGTTCTTCCTAATGTTTAGGTGGTATCTTCTTTCTTGTAGTTTGGATCCATTGCTCCGTGTCCGTGTCTCTGGAGCAGCAGAAAACAACCTTTCTCCCTCCTCTATGTGACATCCTTTTATATATTTGAACATGGCTATCATATCACCCCTTAACCTCCTCTTCTCCAGGCTAAACATGCCCAGCTCCCTTAGCCGTTCCTCATAAGGCATCGTTTCCAGGCCTTTGACCATTTTGGTTGCCCTCCTCTGGACACGTTCCAGTTTGTCAGTGTCCTTCTTGAACTGTGGTGCCCAGAACTGGACACAGTACTCCAGGTGAGGTCTGACCAGAGCAGAATACAGTGGCACTATTACTTCCCTTGATCTAGATGCTACAGTGCCACTTTGCCCCTGTGATTGAGGGTGCCCAGGGCTATGTGATGTCAGCATGCCCTGCGGCATCCGCACATGACATTAGCATGGCCGATGGCATGATCACGGCGTATGTGCGTGCCCCACAGTGTGTTGACATCACTTGCACATGCTGTGGGCCATGCTGATGTGTTGTGCGGGTGCCCCACAACATGTGCATGTGTGATGTGAGCACGCCCCACAGAGTGTGCACACGGCCGCCATTGAACATTGGGGGGCAGCCCTTTCATCTGAAATATTGGGGGCTGGCCCCCTGCCACCCCCCATCTCTCCACTGGGATAACTAGGTAAAATGGAGGCAGGTCCTGTAAAATCGTACCTTGGTACTCAAACACCTTGGTTCCCAAATGCCCAAAACCCGGAAGTATGTGTTCTGGATTTTGAATGTTTTTCAGAAGCCAAACATCAGATTAGACTGTCAGCTATTGTTTCCAGGGCACTTGAATCAATCAGAAGCTGCGCCTTGGTTTTCGAACATTTTGGAAGTCAAACAGACTTCTGGAATGGATTAAGTTTGCCGCTTTTGTTTTTGCTATTTTGCGTTTTTGTTTTCGAGGCTCTTTCAATTAATTTGTTTTTGTGACTGTATGGAACCCAGTTCAGCTACTGATTGATTGATTGATTGATTGATTGTGTGACTGAAGAAATGGATAATAAAAGCCCCCCCCCCCCCATCCAAACAATGACTATCATCAGTGCAGGTAAGAAAGAAAGAAAAATTTTAATTTTTATCATCTACAATACTGTCTTTTTTAGTTATGGTACAGTACATTGATTATTGCTTTCATTTTATGGATCAATGGTCTCGTTAGATAGTAAAATTCATGTTAAATTGCTGTTTTAGGGGTTGTTTTTAAAAATCTGGAACGGATTTTTAACGCGCCTTGGTTTTGGAACACTTTGGTTTTGGAACGGACTTCCGGAAGGGATTAAGTTTGACAACCAAGGTACCACTGTACTTTATTAGTAGCATAAGTGTGGTCATTTTGGTTGATCTGCATTGTCCCTGGGGAGTGAGGCAAACTCTCATGTGTAGTGGTTAAGAGTGGTGGACTCATAATCTGGGAAACCGGGTTCGCGTCTCCGCTCCTCCACATGCAGCTGCTGGGTGACCTTGGGCCAGTCACACTTCTCTGAAGTCTCTCAGCCCCACTCACCTCACAGAGTGTTTGTTGTGGGGGAGGAAGGGAAAGGAGAATGTTAGCCGCTTTGAGACTCCTTAGGGTAGTGATAAAGCGGGATATCAAATCCAAACTCCTCTTCTTCTTCATGCCCATCAGTTCTCCCTCTAATCAACACAATAGGACCTCTTTCTCATCTGGTCACCCTGTTTCACCCAACTGGATGCTGAAGCCAGACAGCCTCAGGAACGCTCCAGCATTTCCTTATGAGTCTGCTCATTTGCTTCTGCTCTCTGTGTAACAAGGAGGTTGACCTTTTGAAGGTAGGAACTGCGGGAGGACAAGTTGTGGCTTGCCCTGCTGAAGCTAAAATATAAACGCAAAGCAAGTGGAAATCAGAAACAGCTGAAGATCCTGTAATAGTCCTTGGCTGCAGCAGTGGAAATTACAGGTTTAGGATGTGAGCAAAGAACACAGGGAGACATTTCTATTACAAACCGTTCAGTTTCTCCAGGGGAGGGTGGGGTAGGCTCACATCTGCACAAGCCTCATCTTGCCATCCAGCAAATCCAGGAACTTAATTAAAACAGAAAAAAGGTGACTAAAGGGAGGGTCCTAACTTAGCACCGGCCCAACTTTCCCCCCTTACAGCACCAAGAGAGAATCACCTCCATGGGGCTATAGCCAGAGATTAGATGGAAGATATCACATCTCATTTTTCCTGCTCTAGACAAACAACAGGTTGCAGATGTGCAGCGCAAGGCTGGTCTGATCCCAGCCCAACTCCCAACACACTCCACAAGGCCATAACTTCTACTTTTTTCTTCTTCTGCTGGCATTGGTGACAGTAGCAATGTGGAGGACCGAGCTATGGAGTTCTGCCATCTATATTTTACTCTCTTATGCAAGAAACACTGGCAACCGTACACAGAAACACATGCACTTCACTTCAGTAGCTTTGTGGGTAAAGATGGGAGGACTTTACAGCCCTTCTTCCTCTTTTGCTTCCAGGGCTGAGGGTCTCTTCCATGGGTAGAGAGCTCCAAAATTCACCAGCTCTGCAGAAAGACTCTCCATGCTTTCATGTGGACTCAGAGTTCTCAACATATATCCTGTTGTGGAGCCTTCTCATCTCACTCTTATGCCAGAATACAGGGCTTATAGCCACCACTTTGGGTCTCTGCTGTTGAGCCTAAGAGCTCCGACTCATAATCAGGCACGGCTGATGACAACCCATCCCTTTCCACTACCTATTAAAAAAGGTAAAGGTAAAGGACCCCTGACAGTTAATTCCAGTCGCAAACGACTCTGGGGTTGTGGCACTCATCTCGCTTTACTGGCCGAGGGAGCCGACGTTTGTCCGCAGACAGTTTTTCTGGGTCATGTGGCCAGCATGACTAAGCCGCTTCTGGTGAAACCAGAGCAGTGTATGGAAACGCTGTTTACCTTCCTACCGGAGCAGTACCTATTTATCTACTTGCACTTTGACATGCTTTCGAACTGCTAGGTTGGCAGGAGCTGGGACCAAGCAAGGGGAGCACACCCTTTCGCGGGGATTCAAACTGTCGACCTTCCGATCAGTAAGCCCTAGGCTCAATGGTTTAGACCACAGCACTACCCATGTTCCCCACTACCTATTACAAATCCACTAACTGTCCTCCCAATCCTATCTTGCTATTTATTTCTGTTCCTCTTGTTTATTTCTCTCCCCCACCTCTGCCTTTTCCTGATCTTTCCCTGCTGCTTATACAACAGAAGCAGAAGTTCTTCCACCTTCACGCTTCTGCCATGCAGCTGGGCTTGACTCCAAATACCTGGCATGGGTGGGGAGGCAAACTGCCTCCATGTCTCCTCCGGCTTCGTAACATCCATGGCGTTCAACCATGGTTCAACCCAGCTCCAAGACAAGCCCATCCCATGCCTTGGAATTCCCCTCCAAAATGGTAGGAGGGGGTGCAAAGCCTGCAATTTTGTGCACCCAGATCTAGGAGTAACTCTTTCAACACAGTTAGGCTTCCTTGATGCTACATTGTTTAAATAAAGGCCTTTTCCAGCTATACACACTGAGTGCCAGATGTGCAGACTTGATTAGAGCTTTTGTGTGCTTGCATGCCACTTGTAGAACAACAATTGGTGCTCAGTCTAGAAGGCCAAGTTAGCCATCTTGTATCATGAGACGATTCCCTTCATTTCAAATCACTGGGCAAAAACTTCACTTGAAAACACTGTCCCTCTTTTAAAAAAACACACACGCACACCCTAAAAGCACCTCCAAAACATTTTTGCCATTCATGATTGCACAGAGCACGAGTTTGAAATTTGTTACTGTTTATATATACATTTTGACTGACTGGTTTGTGTTTCCCAAAGGCCTAACCTGCCATATTTGTTTTGGCTTTGGACAACATTTGAACCTCTGTGATGTCTTGAGCATTTCGGACTACAGCAATCTGCTCACAAAGCACATGGGGCAGTCACCCTGAATAGTGCTCATAAACACCCAACTCTGCTAAGAAGAAACTTGATATTCTTACTCCAGTATATATTGCCCTAGGGCCAGGGTGGGGGGAAAGAAAAATCAAATGTTTTTCCTCATGGCCTCTAACACCTGGACAATTCATTTAGGCCTGGCTAAGGAAAAAGAGAGATACAATGGGGGAGAATACCTAAGGAAGCACAGAGTAACCATTCATATTATGTTCCATATATATATTCAAAGGTTTAACTAACTGGGAAGGACAATTATCAACAGAACTTTGGACAAGAACTAAAGTACACCATGAAAACAAATTTCTAATAGATACATGTTGGCCTGAAGACTTTGTATCTGTTAACAACTTCAGATACCATTTGTAGAATGAGACGCATGACTCATGTCAGCTATGAAGGGCTCATGCAGGTATACACCATATGGTCTTTTTCCCAGTCAGTCAGTCATTTACATTTTCCTCACCATTTGTGGGGAAATGTATCAGCTGAAGGAGGCTATCACAATTACCAGGAGTTTGGGAGAAAGTCCAGCCACCCAATATTTATTCTGAAATGGTAGAGGGGTCTCCACTGTGGAAAAGATGCTCAGCAAGCCTGCAGGATTCATCCTCAGTGCTGAGATTCACTCAGATGGGTGAATTTTCATTTTGGTTTCTCATTTATCCAGTCTTACCTTCAGTTCTCCACATTTTCACATCAGCTTAAAAAACAACTATATGACCCCACTTATCAGCTTTACATTTAAAATATTTTTGTTTCATATAATTTAAAAATAAAAATAATACTTTGTTATTTATATGCCACCCATCTAGCCAGGTTACCCTAATCACTCTGAGCAGATTCCAACAAATTAAAACACAGTAAGACGTCAAACATTAAAAGACTTTGCTATACAGGGTTGCCTTCAGGTGTCTTCTAAAAGTCAGATAGTCCTTGACATCTGGTGGGAAGGCATTCCACAGGGTGGGAAGAAGAAGAAGAGGAGGAGGAGTAGTTTGGACTTGATATCCCACCTTTCACTCACCTTAAGGAGTCTTAAAGTGCCTAACAATCTCCTTTTCCCTTCCTCCCCCACAACAAACACGCTGTGAGGTGAGAGAGGCTGAGAGATTTCAGAGAAGTGTGACTAGCCCAAGGTCACCCAGCAGCTGCATGTGGAGGAGCGGGGAAGCAAACCCAGTTCACCAGATTACGAGTCCACCACTATTAACCACTACACCATGCTGGTACAACTACCAAAAAGGCCCTCTGCCTGGTTTGATTGAATAGCACCAGTTGATCTCCCAGCAGACAATATACTTGATGGTCAATTCCATCTTTATTTTGGTGATTTTCTCCCTGCCCCCCCCCCCCATTTAATGGTATACCTACATGAATAGGGGAAGAGGTGAAGGTGGAGCTCCCAAGCCCAAGCCATAGCAATTTTATAAGGTACATATCAGAGCTTCAGAAACCACACAAGTTGCTGATGCTAAGCTCAGAGAGCTCTTAACTCATGTGTTTAACTGACTCAAGACAACTTTGGTGGTGGGAAGGGGTAGAAGATATTACCTGATTGGGTCAAGAGTTAGGTGTATTCAACACAGAAATATTCCCCCGCCCAACAGTCAGGAGGGCTAGGAAAATGATCTTAATTTTAAATTATAAACACCTATAAAGAGCCATAGAAAAGCCTTTGTATACTAGCCTAAAGACAATTACCCAATATCCTCTGCTGCAAGATGAAAACTGGAAACATCATTTAACCTCACATTCTTCTATGTTCCAAGTGCAATCCAAGCTTTACCAGCTGCCTATACTTTTGACTAAAGTGAATGTCATTATATGGCCAGCGGTAACCACAAAAGAGCAGTAGCCAAGACTAGCTTTACATTTACTTTCCTTCTAATTAAGCATCTTCAAGACTCTGAAGTGGCTGGGCCTTTTGGGCGGAATCCATATTTATGGAATCAGACACTTCTGCCAGTAATGCAGAAAGCACTCCAAAAGAATGGAAAGTCAGTAGGAAAGGGTTATCTAGCCTCTTAAAAGTGTGCACACCCAATTCCTCCGCCAAAGAGGTCAGAGAGGGTTACCGATGGGCATTCGTTCCCAGATCTTCTTAGCTTCATCAGCAGAACTACGTAATGTGTCACCAGACCTTTCCCTACATCTGCAGTTGGTTGAACTATGGGCCCCACCTCTTAACTGTACCATAGCTACATTTACTACTTCCTCTTCCAAAGTGTGAGGAAACATGCTGCTAAGGTTAAAAAAAGGTAAAGGAGCCCTGACAGTTAAGTCCCGTCGCAAACGACTCTGGGGTTGCGGCGCTCATCTCGCTTTACTGGCTGAGGGAGCCGACGTTTGTCCACAGACTGTTTTTCCGGGTCATGTGGCCAGCATGATAAAGCCGCTTCTGGCGAAACCAGAGCAGCACATGGAAATGCCATTTACCTTCCCACCAGAGCAATACCTTTGACGTGCTTTCGAACTGCTAGGTTGGCAGGAGCTGGGACAGGAGCTCACCCCGTTGCGGGGATTTGAACCGCTGACCTTTTGATCAGCAAGCCCTGGGCTCAGTGGTTTAGACCACAGTGCCACCTGCATCCAAGGCATAATCTAGCAAATAATGTATTCTGTTGCTCAGCCTCTAAGGATAACTGCATCAGAATGGAACTGGTCTTTGCTCATCACTGCCAATACGCTTTTATGAATTACTAGAGGGACCTCAGATCCATTCACTAATCCCCTACCACTTTCAGACATTCTCCACCTAGAGGTCCCCCTACCCACCCCATGCAACTACTAACCCCATTTTCACCCTCCCAGTCCTATATTTGAAGCTGCCAAGCCTTATGAGGAACTGTTGAGTGAGTTGCATATGTTTAGCCTGGATAAGAGGAGACCAAGAGAAGATAGGGTGGTCATCTTTAAATATCTCAAGGGCGGTCACATGGAAGATAGAGAAAGCTTGTTTCTTCCAGCTCCAGAAGGGAGGACCTGAACTAATGGATTCAAGTTAAAAGAAAGGAGATTCCAACTCAACATCAGGAAGAACTTTCTGATGGCAGTGGCGTAGCGTGGGTTGTCAGCACCCGGGGCAAGGCAAGTAATTTGCGCCCCCTAACCCGTGGATTTTAGCACTCGGGCAGAGAGCTGTGAGTGTGAGTGCGCGCCCCCGATGTTGCGCCCAGTGCAGCCGGCCCCCCCCTGCACCCTCCACGCTACGCCACTGTCTGATGGTAAGCGCTGTTTGACGCTGGAATGGGTTCCCTCCGTGGACTCTCCTTCCTTGGAGGTTTTTAAGCAGAGCGGCCATCAGTCATGGATGCTTTAGTTCAGATTCCTGCATTGGAAGGGGTTAATGAAATAGCCCATATTCTGCCTCATTCTTCCACATGCCACATTTAGCCCCACTCACTTCCACCTGCCACTTCTCCAGTTCCTCCTTTCTCTCCTCTCCTAACACCAGTTAACTAAAACTACCACACAGAGAGAACCCTTCTTGCCCTCACCAAGGCTTTCCCTTAACCCTTCCTGTAAATTCATTTACTACAGATGCATGTTTCTTCCTTTTTTCTGTTCCTGCTCCCTCCTCCTTCTCCAACCCATGCCTTTAGAAGCTTGGGCAATAGCCAATGAAAACATTATGATCACAGGCTACTGCAAATACAGTATAGAGAGATAATTATGATAATGATGGTTTAGGTTTACTACTCTGAAGCTTCGAAACATGCACATGCCCACCTGCACTGAACCTACATAGTGGAAAAGATGCAACAAAATATAACCAGCCATCTTCTCACACAATATGCATTTCTAACCATATTTTATGCACATATTTGTTCAGAGTTTTGAGCCAAGAACTGCACTGCAAAATCTGGAGAGACGCAAAATCTGAAGGATGACTGTGCTCTAATCTATACATTGCTTTGCAAGGTGTGCATCAGGACAGTCTGCACTGGAACCCGCAAAGAACAAATGCACCGAGCATCTCTGGTGCTCTTTTAATAGCAAGGTAAAAGAGTGGGTAGACTTCTGATGTGGTAGGAACTGATTGAGTGGAGAGAAAAAAGAGGGGAAGGGGAAAAAAGGAACTGATTGAGTGGAAAGGCAGATCTGCCTAAATGACTAACACTGACTGACTAACTAACTAAATGTAATTTCGTGTCCCCGAGAGGGGGCAATGACAATAAAGATATTATTATTATTATTATTATTATTATTATTATTATTATTATTATTATTATTATTATTATCTAAGCAAATAACTAACTAACTACATAACTAACTAACTAAATAACTAACTAAATAACTAAATGACTAACACTGACTAACAATGACTAACACTGAGCTATGCAAGTCTCTTCTTTTTTATTTTTTCAACTACTTGTTTTTTTTTCCATTTTGTATTTTTTCTATTTTGTACCACACTGTTTTTCTTTTTCTTCTTTTTTTCTTTTTTCTTTTTAGGTCTCTTTTTTGGTAACTTTCTTGTTAGCTGTTGTTGTTTTTTCCTTTTTCTTTTTTTTTTCTTTTTTGTATGTGTAATTGTTGGTTTAATTAGTGTTAACTTTTAAAAAACTGTTGTTTAGTGTAAAATCTCAATAAATATTTTATTTAAAAAAAGGAACTGATTGAGTGGAAAGGCAGATCTGCCTAAATGACTAACACTGACTAACTAACTAAATGACTAACTAAGCAAATAACTAACTAACTACATAACTAACTAACTAAATAAATAACTAACTAAATAACTAAATGACTAACACTGACTAACAATGACTAACACTGAGCTATGCAAGTCCTCACCCTTTAAGGAATGGGGTCCTATTAACAACAGACATCCCAAAAGAAACCAAAGGAATATTTTTGGATGCAGTAATGGCGGCCAGGATAGTAATTGCTAAACATTGGAAAAGTAACATAACACCGACAAAAGAAGAATGGGTTCTTAAACTGTCATAATATCTTGAACTGGCCAAACTTACAGGTTTAATAAGAAATTATTCTAATGAGAAAATAAGGAGAGAGTGGGAAGTCTTTATAAATTATATGAAGAGAACCGATTCCCAGATTCGTACTTGGCTTAGCTTAGAATAAAAATTTCACAGGTAATTAGAACATTTCTCCAAAAATTTAATCATTACAGACAACCAGTGATATAAGGAATAAAGACCCACATGGAGTTAGTTGGAAGTCAATTCCCCCCTTTTTTATTTTTCATTTTTCCTTTTCTTCTCTTTCTTCTTTTTTGGGGTGTTGTTTTTCATTCTTCTTTTCCCTTTTTGGGGATAATATAATGTTTTGTATTTTTATTGCAGTTTATGATATTATGTTTACATCCTTGTAATTTTGCTTTTGCATTTTCTTCTGTTTTCTATTGTTTGTTCATTTAATTCAGTGCTTGTTTGTGTGATGTATAAGTATAAATAAATAAATAAATTTTTAAAAAAAGGAATGGGGCAAAATGCAGGCAAGAGAAAGTTGATATTTGAGCCAGCTGAAGCATCTGATTGCTCTAAATATTTTAAATTGCAAAAAGTGTTTTTTTAATGTAAATGTGAATGAGATTTTCTAAGATTCAGGCTGTAGGTAGGGAAGCAAAGAGGAGTCCTGTTCTTGTAGGTGGATTCAGCTCTGTTGCTCGTATTGATGCCTTAACTAAGAAGTGTGAAGGCTTGAACTTACCTGAAAAAAATTGCAAACAGCAGCCACTCAATAGAGGAAATTTCCAGATTCTTAAACTAAAGAAATCACTCTCTGCATATCCTTGCCTTCAACGTCCACTTCTTGTACTCTTGCTACAACTCTTCCAGAGCTGGAGTTCTACCATCAAAAGAAGACCTGGAGCTATGCTGGTGGCATCTATGACTCAACCCAGAAGCCAATCTTCAGGCTCCATGTTCTCTGGTGCCTGGAAAATTGGGTATTTGGATTTTGGTACCCTTCAAAATTTTAAACGATGGTGCTGTTAAGGTGCTACACTCAATATGCCAGCAAATTTGGAAAACTCAGCAGTGGCCAGAGGTCTGGAGAAGATCAGTCCACATCCCAATCCCAAAGAAGGGCAGTGCCAAAGAATGCTCCAACTACCGCACTATTGCACTCATTTCACACGCTAGCAAGGTTATGCTTAAAATTCTACAAGGCAGGCTTAAGCAGTATGTGGACCGAGAACTCCCAGAAATGCAAGCTGGATTTCGAAGGGGCAGAGGAACCAAGAGACCAAATTGCGAACATGCGCTGGATTATCGAGAAAGCTAGAGAGTTCCAGAAAGACATCTACTTCTGCTTCATTGACTATGCAAAAGCCTTTGACTGTGTCGACCACAGCAAACTATGGCATGTTCTTAAAGAAATGGGAGTGCTTGATCACCTCATCTGTCTCCTGAGAAATCTCTATGTGGGACAAGAAGCTACAGTTAGAACTGGATATGGAACAACTGACTGGTTCAGAATTGGGAAAGGAGTACGGCAAGGCTGTATATTGTCTCCCTGCTTATTTAACTTATATGCAGAATTCATCATGCAAAAGGCTGGGCTGAATGAATCCCAAGCCAGAATTAAGATCGCTGGAAGAAATATCAACAACCTCAGATATGCAGATGACACAACCTTGATGGCAGAAAGTGAGGAGGAATTAAAGAACCTTTTAATGAAGGTGAAAGAGGAGAGCGCAAAATATGGTCTGAAGCTCAACATCAAAAAAACGAAGATCATGGCCACTGGACCCATCACCTCCTGGCAAATAGAAGGGGAAGAAATGGAGGCAGTGAGAGGTTTTACTTTCTTGGGTTCCATGATCACAGCAGATGGTGACAGCAGTCATGAAATTAAAAGACTCCTGCTCCTTGGGAGAAAGGCAATGGCAAACCTAGACAGCATCTTAAAAAGTAGAGACATCACCTTGCCAACAAAGGTCCGTATAGGTAAAGCCATAGTTTTCCCGGTAGTGATGTATGGAAGTGAGAGCTGGACCATAAAGAAGGCTGATGGCCGAAGAATTGATGCTTTTGAATTATGGTGCTGGAGGAGACTCTTGAGAGTCCCATGGACTGCAAGAAGATCAAACGCATCCATTCTTAAGGAAATTAGCACTGAGTGCTCACTGGAAGGACAGATCGTGAAGCTGAGGCTCCAATACTTTGGCCACCTCATGAGAAGAGAAGACTCCCTGGAAAAGACCCTGATGTTGGGAAAGATTAAGGGCACAAGGAGAAGGGGAAGACGGAGGACGAGATGGTTGGACAGTGTTCTCAAAGCTACCAGCATGAGTTTGACCAAACTGCGGGAGGCAGTGGAAGACAGGAGTGCCTGGTGTGCTCACGAAGAGTCGGACACGACTAAACGACTAAACAACAACAACCCTTCAATTATAGTTGATAAAACAAGAAAAGTGCGTGCTAACACTGCCAGGAGTCCAAAACTCAAACACCTGCAGCCCAAACCCACCTGAGTAGATGTATAGTAATGATCAGCTAACCCATACTTCAAGGTAGAATAGGTAGCATGGATACTCATGCACACAGAGGCACTGCTTTTTAAAAACAAAAACCTGATGCCATGCTTGAATCATAAATAGCAATATAAGAGAGAGGGGATTGGAGACAGGGAGGGAGAGAATTCACCCAAAATCATAGGAGGAAACTTTTGATATTCAGACCTAGTCCTAACATGAGGCGGAAACCTCAGACCACAGATTTGGGGCACTGTGAAACTCTGGCAAACTGTCAGTTTTCCTGAGGTATTTGGATCTGCCAGGCCAGAGTTGGTTATGGGGCTGGCAAAGTACCGAGAATACATTTAAATCTGTCTAGACAGAGAGGGGGCGGAGATTAGGAAAAAATGACTTTAAAATTATGCATAACATTTTGTGAATCTAACGGGAGAAGAAACTAAAAAAAATTAAAATTTTAGTTTCTTCTCCAGCACGGTGAATTGTCAGTTCCGTTGCTACCCCCGATGGCAGCCTCATTTCTTTTCTCGGTGTTTTCTGAGTCTCAGGTGGAAGTGAGCGTTTAATGTGTGAAACAGTGTGGATGGCATGTGGATGTGTGGTGTTTTACTGGTGCAAGTTTGGCCTCACTGAGGGGCAGACCCCTGTTGTAATCCTGAACTTCTTCTCTGAAAGGGTCATGGTGGAGATGCAGTCTCTACCATTCCTCCTCTGCCCAGTCCCTGACAGCATTTGGACACCCAGGGCCGTCTTACCCATAGGCGCTAGGGGCGCAGGGAACCTGGGCACCTGGCTCTCAGGGGTGCCAGGCCAAGAGTCCAGGGCCCGAGGGTTGAGTCCGGGGAAGAGCCCGGCGGTCGGTCAGAGTGCTGCGATGGGCTCTTCTGCTGCAGGTGGCTCTGCGCCGCAAGTTTGGGGGTGACCAAGACAGCAAGAAACTGAGGCAGCCAGCCGGCTCCGCCCTCCTGCACACCTCGGACTGGGCAACCGGGGGGCGGACGGCGGGCGGACCTTTGCACCCTGGCACCGCATATGTTTAAGACAGCCCTGTGGACACCTCTTAGATATCATAACCAAGGTTTGCATGGTGGTTCCTGAGATTGAGAAGCAGGTTTTTATCTATCTTGCGACACAATTAGACACCATTTTGAATCAAGATGAGAGACTTGGTTTCTTAGAATTCCCAAGCAAGGCCAGGTACAAGACTGATATATCTATATCGACACCCCCACCCCTCAGGAACACGTTGCCAAAACTCTCCATACTGAACCTTTTTAGAAATACGAAACAAAGAACCACTCCCAACAGTTTAGTTTATTTTTCACTCTAGCAACTTGTTCCAGCCCTCAAACTGTTAGAAAGTTCATTTTAACTGATAAACTGAACTCACCTCTCTGTGCTTTAAATATATCAGTAGGTATTAAATGCTCAGTAAATTCCTAGCCTTAACTCTCAGCGTGAATAGAAGACCTGTAGGGCTGAGGCAATTTTACAAGGCCAATAAAATCCAGGATGCAGAATATTAAAAAAAAACAGGGTACTGAGCACTTTTGCAGAAAGGATGTAATTTCTTTGGATATAGTCATTCTAAGCACTTCTGTTTTTAATAGCAACATCAATAAATGCAATCATATATTTATGCTTTCGTGATGCACGTCCCTTTGATCATGCCACTTGTTTCTTTTTCAGTGGAGCTGCCGGTAATGAGACGTCTTTTTATTTTTAATTTTTTTAAATAATATTTTTTATTTTTCCAAAGACACTGGAAAAAGAAGAAGAAGAAGAAGAAGAAAAACAATACAATACAACACATCAAATTAACAAAACAAGACAAAGACAATAAAATAAATCAAACAATTTCATTATCCCATCTTTCATTCACTTATTTCCACGACCTCCTCACACCTCCCTTTTTGTATTCCACTTCTGTTAATTATTTCAGCAATTCCTTTCCATCTTCCTCTGTTTTCTATCCTATAATTATCTTAACTCATTCTAACCTTATTTTTTCCTTTAATACTCTATTAACCTATCTGTACTTAATTCCTTATAATATTTCTACTAAAGCCATATAACTTCATTTCAACATCATTCTAACATTCATTAATTTTACAATATTTCTGTAAATAGTCTTTAAACTTTTTCCAATCTTCTTCCACCGACTCTTCTCCCTGGTCTCGGATTCTGCCAGTCATTTCCGCCAGTTCCATGTAGTCCATCAACTTCATCTGCCATTCTTCCCGGGTGGGCGAGACATCTTTTTAATATTATAGCTATGTTCCAATTGATGTCCATACCAGGCTGTGCTGATGAATCACTTGTGGGTGATAAGAGGCCAAGCAATTTTCCCTGCTGTTAAAAGAGTGGCCAAGGATTATGTTGCTGGGGCAATTATTCCAACAGACATGCATCTGAGCCCAAGTTTTACAAGAATGCATTTTTAAAAGAGTGCAGCAATCATAACAACAGTTCCTGCATCGTATCATATCAAAAATAAATTATATGTGACTCACATTAATATCTTAACAGCTTTAAAGGCTTAATTGCAGTGTACAGTGGTACCTTGCTTCTCAAACACTTTGGATCTCAAATGCCTTGGTTCCCAAACACTGAAAACCCGGAAGTAAGTGTTCCAGTATTCAAACGTTTTTTGGAAGCCGAACGTGATCCGTTTTGAGTGTTACGCTTCCGATTTGAGTGCTCTCAAAGTACATATTCAAAGGGATACTTTAATAGAATTAAATTGCTGAAAACTTGTTGAATTTAAGTTGCTGGGGAAAAATCCACTTGAGGGAAAAATGAGGAAGAAAAATCTTTGTTAATAATGAATGTCAGCCCATTTAGAAGGTTAGTAATTCAAAAGCAATCTTGTGCATAAGAAGTGGCTAATTTATTAAGTGAAATATGACTAAAAATGCCAAGTTTTTTTCCGAGCCAGGCTCCTGTGTCCTTACAGGGGTTGCCAACTTTTACTTGCTGGAGCACCTGTAACAAGCAGTTCATTGGGCCATGTTGGTTCTCATGCCTTTCCCCCCAAACCACCCCAGAAGAATCTATGGGAGACAGAAACACGCCACCTATCAACTCCCCACTCATCCTCTATTTAACTCATTCAAAATAAGCCATTTCTTATTCTTTCTACCCCAAGTTCAGCAGGACCATCTTCAAACTTACCTCTCATTTTCCAGCAATAAGCCATAGAACCTGCACCACCACCGTTTGTCACTGTAATAGTTGGATGTGATTCCGCTGGTTCCTCTTTAACCTACGGCTACAAAGCTTGCTCTAGAATAACGATGGTCCTCAATTGATGATACTCAGCCTGGCTATTCCGTGGGATAGATGCTACACAGAAAAGTATCTGGTCCATGTGCTGGCTGATTTTATGCCACAATGTATTCCTTACAAAAGATTTAAAAAATGTCACAATCGCCTTGGAAATGGAGTATGTAGTCAGTTCTGGTCTATTTCGTCCTGACCCAGAATGTCCCTTTATGAGCGGTGTCAAAAAGGTCTTTTAGAAACATTTATGGCACTTCTCTTCAGAGCCAAAATGTTATCCAATAACCCATGTTTACAAGTATAACTCTCGCTCAGAATCCAGGGTCATGAAAATCAATGGGATGTCTGCCATCAAAATAGTGGGGTGAGGTTGCATCTTTTCTTGCGTTCGTGCTGTTTTTTTTCTAGAATTCACATCCTCCAGTCAATATGAATAGGCCTGAAGAGCATAGTAAATATAGTCTACCTTATGAAAGTGCTAGTGCACATTTGTAGCTTGTAACAGCAACAGCATGTTTATGTTGGTGGATTAACTTTACAAAGCAAAAGCTAGCAAGCCATTCCTGTATTTAGTATTCCCTTGGCACAGATTTCCTTTCACAACAACTGCCTGTCATGAAACTTAAAGCAAATGCTGAAATGTATACAATCTCCACTGGTGCTTAAAAAAGCTTAATGTGGGACGGGCTTGTGTCATACCCAGATTTTACATTTACCAGACAAAATGGGATCTTTTTTATGTTTTGTGGTTATACCTATTTTGGGTGAGATCCAATGTTTGCCAACAATATTAGCCATACTCAGAAGACACCCACTGAAATCAATTGATTTCATCAATTTCAAAGGGTCTAGTCTGAGTATGACCAACTTGGATATCACACTTTGCTTCTTCCCATAACTTGGTGATCACTACTGACATATACAACCAAGTATAAGTATGCTGTCTGTCTCAATAATTTTATGTTATATATCACATAGTCATCATGATTGGACGAGTGACAAAGTTGGACAAACCACACCTTCTTTCAGAGCAGAGCTGCATGACCTATTTTGCTTCATGCATTTTGGAACCACTATCCATGCA
Organism: Podarcis liolepis; assembly: GCF_965112155.1. Classification (NCBI taxonomy): domain Eukaryota; kingdom Metazoa; phylum Chordata; class Lepidosauria; order Squamata; family Lacertidae; genus Podarcis; species Podarcis liolepis. The sequence goes on from NC_139556.1 coordinate 7,110,643, forward strand.
ATTCCTTAGATCAGGGACCCAATGCTTAACAAAAACATGGCACATATATGGCAATTGCATTCCTCAGACTTGGGCAGCTGGATCTGTTCTTTCAATTCAGAACCTATGGTATTAATTTTAATTGAGTAGGACATGAAAGTCATGGATCCACAAGGGCCTTCTTGAGGAGGGCTCTGATTTAGAAGGGTCTTCTCCCTAATTCCTCCCTCCTTGATTATAGCCCCCATGTGTTATGTCTTGCTTTTTGTTCAAAACCAACCCTGACACCAATTAAAGGCTTGATGATGTCAACATCTGGTTTTGTGGTTCCCGCCGGGTCTTCTTCCTTCAGCTCACTTTCTTAAGGCTCAAAATTGTCTGTCGGCACAAATCCCAGCTCTCCACCAGCACTGTTCTTTCACAGCCTTTCACTGAGCCAGGCCTGTGTGGGTGCACAAACACCCTCCTGCGGTTCAGCCACAACGTATGGAAGGTTCCATAGGCAACCAGCCGCTGTTCAGCTTGGCTTCTGCATATGCTGGAACAAGCTCATGGCATTTTCGAATTGAGTTTCCAACAGCACAAGCATTCCAAGGGCGTTAAGGCTTGTGCCAAAGAACAACAAAATATGAGACTTCCCACAAACCTCCTAAATGGTTTATAATCCTGGCACGCGGAAAATGTCACAGCCCACAGGTCAGAGAGTTCATAGCTATAAAGAACATTCTAGAGTGTGGCACAATTATAATTGGTTCCTAAGGGCATATCTGAGGCCAAATTATTGTCTAAAGAGACAGAAAATAAGGCACTGATCACCATGTGGTGTTTTCCATGAGAAAAATAATAGGTAAGGTTATTAGCTAAATATGTTTTCAGTAGTTATTTGTAAGCCAAAATTTGGACACAGCAATATATTGCAATGTATACACTCACTTTAACAGGAGTTCTTCTCTTTAGGGTATCATCCAAACATACAATCTTCCAGGGTATCAAAAGCTTTAGGGACTAAGGCTGAACCAATCCTCTCTTCCTTGGTTTTCTGTTATCTTTTTTCCAAACTGACACACAATATTCCATGACTCCTAGAGACCACTGAGGACGCTCAACCACCATCAGACTCGGGGGTTTTGGGGGTATAAGGTATATATATATATATATATATATATATATATATATATATATGTGTGTGTGTGTGTGTGTGTGTGTGTGTGTGTGTGTGTGTGTTCTTCATACCAAGGGAGTTTTCCTGAAAATGCATAAACAATTCCTTTAGTTATGGGTGGCCACCTTTCACTTCCAAACTAAACCAGCTGAATTTGATTATGTGGAGGAGCGATACCTTCCATGCAGAAAGTACTAGGCTGTTTTAGGCATCTCCGGTTAAAAGGATTACCGACCTCCTCCTGACATTTTGGAGTTCACTAAATCAAGAAAGGAGGGAGGAGACAATGTGGTTTATTGATCCAACAGAAAAGGTAGCACAATTGAAACCTAACATTTTACTTTAAGAAGCACTGGGTTCCCTACCAGACAAATGGTTGGAGTTTCCTGTGATTTGGCCTTCAGTCCTTCTTTTGTTCAGTAGTGATGTATGGAAGTGACTGGACCATAAAGAAGGCTGATCATCGAAGAATTGATGCTTTTGAATTATGGTGCTGGAGGAGACTCTTGAGAGTCCCATGAACTGCAAGAAGATCAAACCTATGCATTCTGAAGGAAATCAGCCCTGAGTGCTCACTGGAAGGACAGGTCCTGAAGCTGAGGATCCAATACTTTGGCCACCTCATGAGAAGAGAAGACTCCCTGGAAAAGACCCTGATGTTGGGAAAGATAGAGGGCACAAGGAGAAGGGGACAACAGAGGATGAGATGGTTGGACAGTGTTCTCGAAGCTAGAAACATCAGTCTGACCAAACTGCGGGAGGCAGTGGAAGACAGGAGTGCCTGGCGTGCTCTGGTCCATGGGGTCACGAAGAGTCGGACACGAGTAATGACAAAACAACAACAACAACCTTCTTTTGTTGGATGCCAGGACTTTATATTTTTAGTGGCATGAGTTATTCCACATGAGTTATTCCACAGTTCAGTTTAAAGAGCAAGGTATGAAATCTCCTCCTGTATCTATTTACTGCAAGTTTCTGTTGCAGACATTGCATTGCATTTATTAAAGCCAGTGTACTATATGAGAAACTCCTCACATCACTGTTAATGTTACGTACATGTGCAAATGAGCAACGCAAAATCACACATTAATGAGCCCAGTCAAATGCTGCTAATAATGTGTGCATATATGGTGTTATTGTGGTAAGTGTGTTTGCAGAACAGAGAGTTCTAGAAAATCCTATGGCTTTAGCTGTCTGTTAACACCTACAGTATTTCGAAAAAGCAAGCCTGGCTCTGTTTTCCCTAACAGTGCAAAGGAATGACCTTCACGTCCATCACAAAGAATTAATGACTTACGGTCAATGACAGCAACTTGGCTACTGCTCATAAAGAGCAACAAAGCCAACTTCAACATGTTCCCCAAATCAGGCTCTTAGGGAATCAAAGTTATCCAGATTTCCAGTGAGGCACATGGAAGGAATATGTATATCCCGCAATAGCAAAAATAAATAAATTCAGTCAGTAGCTACTGTACATCAGTGGTAGAATATACCATGCATTTATTTATTTTTAAATCTGCTTCTGAAAATTTCACCTATTCCTTACAGACCCACTCACCACACTTTCTCCTGCCTTTCTAGTACAAGCAGCTTACGGCGTGCACTCTGGGTTGTGTCTCATTACACTCTGGTAACAGATTATATGATAATATGAAGCTGTCACATATTGAGCCAGACCACTGGCCCCTCTAAAGCGGATGTTGTTGTTTAGTCGTTTAGTCGTGTCTGACTCTTCATGACCCCATGGACCAGAGCAGGCCAGGCACTCCTGTCTTCCACTGCCTCCCGCAGTTTGGTCAAACTCATGCTGGTAGCTTCGAGAACACTGTCCAACCATCTCGTTCCCTTCTCCTTGTGCCCTCCATCTTTCCCAACATCAGGGTCTTTTCCAGGGAGTCTTCTCTTCTCATGAGGTGGCCAAAGTATTGGAGCCTCAGCTTCAGGATCTGTCCTTCCAGTGAGCACTCAGGGCTGATTTCCTTCAGAATGGATAGGTTTGTTCTTCTTGCAGTCCATGGGACTCTCAAGAGTCTCCTCCAGCACCATAATTCAAATCATCAATTCTTCGGCGATCAGCCTTCTTTATGGTCCAGCTTTCACTTCCATATATCACTACTGGGTAAACCATAGCTTTAACTATACGGACCTTTGTTGGCAAGGTGATGTCTCTGCTTTTTAAGATGCTGTCTAAAGCGGATACATCTTGCTTAACCAGACCCTCCATCCTTTTTAGGACAGGGATGGAAAACCTGTGACCCTCTGGATGTTGCTCGACTACAAGTCCCACCATCCCTGGCCATTGGTCCATGCTGACTGGGAGTCCAACCATACCTGGAGGGTCATAGGTCCACCAACCTTGTTTTAGAGGTGTCCCTCTGGAAGAAAATGGAAGTCTGGTGGAGGAGTTCTATTTACCTGACAATTGTTCATCTGCTGAAGTCATCCCAAACTGCCTGCTGTTGTTTGATGACTGCTTCAAAGTCAACTGCAATGCACACATTTCCTCTTGGTTCCCCCTTCTTCTGTTTCTGAAGATAGCCCCCAGCCCCCAGCAGTCCATAAATTAAACGAGTAATTATCAGCAGGCATGTTGCACCATGCATAAAGATAGGTCAGTATTAAAAAAATTAAAATTAAGTCAGATTAAGTGGATTGCCACCATATCAAAAGGGCCATGAGAATCTGTTTCAAGTGTCTGAACTCTGGATTCACATGTGCGCAGTACGCACTCGTGTATGTTTATATACACACCATTGAGAAGTTTAGGATCTTTTGCTGGAGTTATGATGTGTGGCTGTTATGGATCTGTTAACCTTATGCTCTCACACGGAGGAATAAAGAAAGCTTGGTTTATTATATAAAACAGTATAAAAATTCTGCTTTGGATAGCAATGTTAGAGGCTAAGCAGGTAGCAAACTGCAATACATAAACATCTTGATTAAGAAGCTAAAGATTCCCTAACTACTGTAAAAGGCCTACAGAAACATGGGCACGACTGTTTTGCCATAAACCCACACTAGAAGTGAGCATTGAGCAGAGGGGGCAGGAAAGTATATCTGTCCTTAAAGCGCTGCAGAAGTGTGTTGAGTCCTGGGCTCGATCTAGACACATAAAAAAAAAATGTTTCAGGAAAACATGTTGTAAACCTCATAATGGGAAATCACGTTACCAAAATGTGGAGCTCTACAGCGCCATCTGGTGTCACAGTGTTATAACACATTTAAAATGTGTTTGTTTGTTTGTTTACTAATGTAGCTGAGTCCCTGGAAAGTGCTGTGTAAGTGCTGTCCTGCTGGAGCTAGAAGATCTAGCTAAGCTTTGAATGTAAGAGGTTTTTTAATACCTTCCTGCCAGGGCCAGAAATATAATTAAAGAATGAATCAGGGACACAGAATCCCAAAATGATTTTAACTGATCTAAAATTTATAAATCTCAACATGAACCTCAAAGATCCCACCCAGCAAATTACCTAAATGCACTGGATTACCCTAAACATTATTGGGCATTTTCCAGAGCCCCATTAATGATCATTCTTCAGCACTAATAGAGGGCAGATATCACGGCATCCCTGGATGGGACGCGGATGGCACTGTGGGTTAAACCACAGAGCCTAGGACTTGCTGATCAGAAGGTCAGTGGTTCGAATCCCCACGATGGGGAGAGCTCCCGTTCCTCGGTCCCAGCTCCTGCCAACCTAGCAGTTCGAAAGCACATCAAAGTGCAAGTAGATAAATAGGTAAAGCTCCTGTGGGAAGGTAAACAGCATTTCCGTGCGCTGCTCTGGTTTGCCAGAAGTGGCTTAGTCATGCTGGCCACATGACCCAGAAACTGTACGCCGGCTGCCTCGGCCAGTAAAACGAGATGAGGGCTGAAACCCCAGAGTTGGTCATGACTGGACCTAATGGTCAGGGGTCCCTTTACCTTTACCTATCATGGCATCCCAGTTGAACAAAGATTATGCTCATGCAACTCTAATGAGACATTCATCTATACTGCCCATTGTATTGTGATACCCTAAGAGAGCTAACTGAACCATTATTAAGGAAATTATGTGGCTGCTTAGAGGAAATTTATGTTAAATACCTTCTTACCGATAAAGATCTGGGTATCATCAGCCCCATTGCAAAATGCTGTTTCATGGCAACAAGGACTAAACAGGTCACGGTGACAGTGATGGTTGGTGAATGCGTACTGATTTTAATCTCTGGAATATAGACGTTACCTGAAGGAGTGCTATTTTCAATGTAAATAAGTTTACAGATAATTTTTAATTCCGTCTGCTGCTTGATGTGGATGTGGCATATGTTGCTGTTGTTAACTTTGCTGTCTGGTGTTCGACCACAATAAAGATTGATTGATTGAATTCCTTCTTACCAAGGCTTGCTAGTGGAGAGGGGAGGTGAATTGAGCGATTTCTATGATTTCCATAGTTCCTCCCAGAATTTCCTGCCCAGTTTTCACCTCACCCAGCTTAGTGAGAAATGGCTAAAACTGGCCATTCTGTTTGCTTAACCAAAGGGTGAAAGTCTTTGATGGTTGTTGTTTAGTCGTTTAGTCATGTCCGACTCTTCGTGACCCCATGGACCAGAGCACGCCAGGCACTCCTGTCTTCCACTGCCTCCTGCAGTTTGGTCAAACTCATGCTGGTAGCTTCAACAACACTATCCAACCATCTTGTCCTCTGTCGTCCCCTTCTCCTTGTGCCCTCAATCTTTCACAACATCAGGGTCTTTTCCAGGGAGTCTTCTCTTCTCATGAGGTGGCCAAAGTATTGGAGCCTCAGCTTCACGATCTGTCCTTCCAGTGAGCACTCAGGGCTGATTTCCTTAAGAATGGAGAGGTTTGATCTTCTTGCAGTCCATGGGACTCTCACGAGTCTCCTCCAGCACCACAATTCAAAAGCATCAATTCTTCTGCGATCAGCCTTCTTTATGGTCCAGCTCTCACTTCCATACATCGTTACTGGGAAAACCATAGCTTTAACTATACGGACCTTTGTTGGCAAAGTGATGTCTCTGCTTTTTAAGATGCTGTCTAGGTTTGTCATTGCTTTTCTCCCAAGAAGCAGGGGTCTTTCAATTTCGTGACTGCTGTCACCATCTGCAGTGACCATGGAGCCCAAGAAAGTAAAATCTCTCACTGCCTCCATTCCCCCCCCCCTTCTATTTGCCAGGAGGTGATGGGCCCAGTGGCCATGATCTTCGTTTCCTATACTTGGCAGTGGCCATGATCTTAGTATCCTATACTTGGCAACTAAATTTTCATGAGTTAATCTTTAGGTCAGTTGTGGGTGAACTCAATAATATGCCTGAATGTCTTTAATGGAGCAGGCTGGGGTCAGGCTTGTTCCAGGGTCACCAAAGTTCATCATGGAGGGTCTCCTGTCATATTAGAGCTACGTCAACCTTGTTATTAATGTCATGCTCTACAGCGATAAACCATTGAAATAAGTTCAGATTGACGCACACCCATTACAAACCAGCTCTTTGTGCAATCGTCCCTCCATGTTGCATACCTTGTTGAGAAGCATAAGCAAACAGCATCACTTATATATGGCACATGCATGCATAGTTTCTTTTGCCTGTAAAATGCATGAGCATAAAGGTCAATCTTTACACTGAGACATGTGTGTTTTCCATTCCCTGGGTCAAGGCAGAACCAGATGAAGCCATGGGCAGGTATACTTGGAAACTACAACTAATCCAGAACGCGGCAGACAGACTGCTGACTGGGAGTGGCCGCCAAGATCATGTAACACTGGTCTTGAAAGACCTACATTGGCTCCCAGTACATTTCCAAGCACAACTCAAAGTGTTGGTGCTGACCTTTAAAGCCCTAAACGGCCTCGGTCCAGTATATCTGAAGGAGCGTCTCCACCCCCATCGTTCTACCCAGACACTGAGGTCCAGCACCGAGGGCCTTCTGGCGGTTCCCTCACTGCGAGAAGCCAAGTTACAGGGAACCAAGCAGAGGGCCTTCTCAGTAGTGGCGCCCAACCTGTGGAATGCCCTCCCACCAGATGTCAAAGAGAACAACAACTACCAGACTTTTAGAAGACATCTGAAGGCAGCCCTGTTTAGGGAAGCTTTTAATGTTTGATGTATTACAGTATTTTAATATTTTTTTGGAAGCTGCCCAGAGTGGCTGGGGAAGCCCACCCAGATGGGCGGGGTATAAACAATAAATTATTATTATTATTATTATTATTATTATTATTATTATTATTATTACTTGAATCTAGCTCAGAGTCCTCAAGGAACAGGAGATAAGCTGAAGACTAAAATCTCTAATACAAAAGAGAACATGCAAATTCGTCTTAAGTTCTGGCCCACGATTACCAGTACTTGAGCATTTTTATAATAGATTTGCAATTGGTACCATTTCCATTTTTCACTTCCCCTCCATTATTGAGCTTACATTTTAGTGTAACTTGAAGCCTTGGGGTGCTTTGAATTGGAAGCCAAGTCTTCACAATTTGGCTTGCATCCTCTAAGTGGTTTGGCTGTGTTAAAGGATGAATGTACCTTAACTGCCGATTACTTGACATCTAGGCAAAGATTCAAACTCCATGCTTTGGCCTGTCACTAATAAAAACATAGTCAAACCACAAGTTTTCAAATCCTACAATCTAATGCCAAACATTGGTGATTGTGTTGATATTTATTAAGAAGCCTTTCTGGAAAATATAGCTTTTGTGCATTTACCAGATCAGTATAGATGTATGTGTTAAAAAGGGAATGAATAAATCATCTAACAAAAAGTGCTTCAAACATAACTAGGAATCCTGAAACACTGCACAGGCCCAGGTATTCTTATGGAATTCTGCAAAGTTCAAGTCAAAGAGAGGTCATCATCCTAATTTTATATGCCAGCTGCTCCAGGAATACGTAGCTACAAATTAAGAGTCCATACAGAGAACTGACTAACGCTGAAATGAATTTGCTTCCTACGTTTGCCCTTCCTGCAGCACTATCCATCCCCTCCCACTTTGCCAACAAGGATTATCTTGGGAGAGGAGGCAGCAGGAAGCAAAAGCTTTAAGCAAGAACATGAGAAGCACTCTTTTCCAACGAGATGTGATGGGAAAGTCGCTCAGAGCATCATCTGGCTGCTCCCATCTTCACCAGATCCTACACCCCCCCCCCAAATGCTACCCAAATGTCCTTGCCTTAAGGCAGTTTTGCATTATACGATGCTGCTGTTCTAACCGAACAACTTTTCAATAAAATGCAAGTTGTTGTTGGGGGTGTGTGTGCGTGTGCGTGTAATAAACAAACAAACAAATAAATAACTGTCCAAATACTAATTTGAATTTTGAATTTCTCATTAAAATTTGGATGGCAGAATCAGAAAATGTTGGCAAATCTGAAATACTGGGCAATATTTTCCCACAGTGCCTGTCAGGCCATAGTGACAATTCATGTTTCCATGAAGAAAAATATGATGACTGCGCAACAAGTAAAGAGAGCCTGAAGAGGGATCCCAATCATCTTGGGACACACCTAATAGTATAATTGCTCAATACCTAATAATTCTGTCTATCTGAAAGAAAGTGAAGAAAAGCAGATGGAAAAGAAAACTCAATAAGCCAGCTCAATTTGCCAGAAAGGGATTGTTTATCTTCAAAATGAAGGTCACAAGCTAGACAACGCTGCAACTTTTCAAAGAAAACTGAACTTGTGTGCAGGCCTGGGCTTTGTCAATTGCAGTTACATGTCCATTTATTGTGGTGTGAAATCATTTTATTAAAGTAGTGAAACAGTTTTTCACTCTTCCGCTATTCAAATCCAACAGAGACTTGCTGTTTAATTTCATTTCTTCGCTCACTACTGTGCCCTGTGAACTTGGAATTGGTTTTATCATTTCAGCTTTCTTAGTCTGGGGTTCTGATCTATGTCATAGTCAGGAAAGAAGCACATGAACAAAATGATCAAGGTAAAATTGGGTACCAGAAGAAGTCAACTTGCAGATGTAGCAGGAACAGGGAGGACTCACCAGGTTACAATCACGTTACACTGAGGACCTTATCCTTTAAATACTTGATATATTCCAAAATCCTGAGATGAGACAGAAAACTTCAGATACTATGTGACTCGTGCCATACAAAAACACATGCAGTTCTATACCATGGTCAATGATCTATAGAAACTGGCATTTCTGTGTGAATTTTCAAACGAGGCAGAACTGAGGAGCCTAACCTCACTTTTCAAATATTAATCTAGATAAATTATAGCCTGATTCTGTGCATGTTTGCTCATAGGTCTCCCTGGTCAGAGGGTGAGCATATTTGTTTCTACACATCTCTAGCGTTTTTTAAAGACCACTGTTGATTCAGAATTAGGTCACAGCTCAACGGAAAGGTTTCTTGCACAAAATCACAATCGTTTCAAGATGGTTTGTGCATTGTGACAAGATTGTGCCTTGAATCGGTCCTGAAAGGTGGTAATGGTGACAAGGACTTTTATCGTTATTTAAAGCATTTGAGAAAATACTGTATGTCTGCTTCGCTATTTTTGTGAATTTATGAATGAAGGTGTGGCAGTAATGTATCAGAAGAAGAATAAGAAGTCATTGAATCATTTTTTTTTTACATTTTTATCTCTGCCTTTTCTTTCAAATACAGTGGTACCTTGGGTTAAGAACTTAATTCGTTCCGGAGGTCCGTTCTTAACCTGAAACTGTTCTTAACCTTAAGCACCACTTTAGCTAATGGGGCCTCCTGCTGCCACTGCGCCACCGGAGCACAATTTCTGTTCTCATTCTGAAGCAAAGTTCGTAACCCAAGGTAATATTTCTGGGTTAGCGGAGTCTGTAATCTGAAGTGTATGTAACCTGAAGCGTATGTAACCTGAGGTAACACTGTAGAATACTAGCAGAAAAGGCCCAGCATTGCTGAGAGCTTATTCAAAAGTAGCGCTAAGCAGTTCCTTGTGTGAGCAGAATGAATTCCACTTACACAGGGGCGCTAACTATAGGGGGCGGAAGGGGCTTTGGCCCCCTCAATATTTGTGGACAGGGGGCCGACCCCCCAATATTAAGGGGGTGCCAAACAGATCAACCTCCCGCCTGCAAACACGCCCTCCGAGGTCCCCACCCCCCACTCATAGCTGTCAACATTTCCCTTCTTTTAAGGGAAATTCCCTTGTTCTGAATAGGATTCCTCGCAAGAAAAGGGAAAAGTTGACAGCTATGCCCCCACTGCTGATGGGTGAATGCTTATGTGCCAGGCAGGGGCAGCGTGTGGAGGATAATCTTGACTCTTTGTGCTCTCCAGCCCCTGCCACCAGCAGGGCACAATGGGGATCTCTGAGGGGGACATCTGGTTCGCGGGGGACCCCAGATTGCACTCCTGGGGAAATGGCCCCCCTGGCATCCCCCACCCAGCGCGTGTTCTGGTTATCTCCTGCTTGGACTACTGCAATGTGTTGTACGTGGGGCTACCTTTGAAGGAGACTCGGAAACTACAACTAATCCAGAATGTGGCAGCTAGACTGGTGACTGGGAGCAGCTTCTCGGACCATATAACACCGGTCTTAAAGGATCTACATTGGCTCCCAGTATGTTTCCGAGCACAGTTCAAAGTATTGGTGCTGACCTTTAAAGCCCTAAATGGCTTTGGCCCTGTATACCTGAAGGAGAATTCTGCCCGGACACTGAGGTCCAGCTCCGAGGGCCTTCCAGTGGTTCCCTCTCTGTGAGAAGTGAGGTTACAGGGAACCAGGCAGAGGGCCTTCTCAGCAGTTGCACCTACCCTGTGGAACGCCCTGCGATCAGATGTTAGGGAAATAAACAAGTATTATAATATATCAGACAATATCTGAAGGCAGCCCTATTCAGGGAAGTTTTTAATGTTTGGTGTTTTTAATATTCTGTTGGGAGTGGCTGGGGCAACCCAATCAGATGGCCAGCATAAAAATAAAATAATAATAATAATAATAATAATAATAATAATAATAATAATAATAGTTATTATTATTATTATTATTATTATTATTATTATTATTATTATTATTATTATTTATTAGAGTATAACCTCAATATCCAGGACCAAAGCTGGAAGAGAAGGATTCTGTGGACACATTCCAAACAGAATCATTTTTTCATGGGGTAGCCTAAAATTGCCTTACAGAGAATACACACACACAAACACCCCATGCTATGTTTTAAATGGCACCAAGCAGTGATTGAAGTAGAAATATACTATCAGAGCTTCATGGTTTTGGAAATATATTGCATAGCATTCTGGGGATTGGCTAACCTATGGTATCATGGACTGAAATACGTAAGCGGGCTTTTTGGCAAAGTCCGCCATACATTTGGGAATAGCACAAGGCCTGGAAGTTGTTCCACTGCCTGCTTCAGATTGACAAGAAGCACTAAGCAGCTCGCAGCCAAGCGCTTTCCAGTACAATGAGCATTTTGTTCAGCATTTCACTGTAGCAACAAAGCACTTCAAAAGAAGCAGTAAACAAACAATGCCCTGCAAAGATGAGGAAAATAAGATTATCGCCACAATTTTGAGTCCACACCAAAGATCAAATATGTTGAACAGGGCGAAAAAATAACGAAAAGTGAATCTCAGAGATGCTGTATATACAATGGTACCTCAGGTTACATACGCTTCAGGTTACAGACTCCGCTAACCCAGAAATAGTGCTTCAGGTTAAGAACTTTGCTTCAGGATGAGAACAGAAATCATGCTCTGGCGGCACGGCAGCAGTGGGAGGCCCCATTAGCTAAAGTGGTGCTTCAGGTTAAGAACAGTTTCAGGTTAAGAACGGACCTCCGGAATGAATTAAGTACTTAACCCGAGGTACCACTGTACTAGGAGTGTGCCTTTGCTCTGTTGGGGGGCTGAGCAATAAGGTGAATTGGGATGATTTGGGGGTCTCCCCTCTTCCTGACGTGCTAATCGTAAGATGGACAAGGCCCCCACAAAGATTTGTGTCCAAGTGAACTACCTAAATTGTATAGAAACTTATTCATGTATGCGGCTACAGTGGCAATGATTTTATTTGCCCCAAAATGGAAAGAAGAAGGATGTCCACTCTCCAGAAACTCTGGAGCCGACTGAGGGCTCCCAGGTAAGTTCCACCCTCTCTTGTGTGTGCAGGGCAGTCCTAACCCTACCTGGTCAACTCCCCTGGCAACACCACCCCAGCTGGGATTGGTTAACTGTCTGAGGTTAGGTGGGAACCTCCAGGTATCCAGCTTGGGGAGGCGAAGCCAGTCTGACTTGCTTGGGAATTGTGTAGGGCCAGGGGGCTTCACGCAACCACACAAAAAGCTCCCCCCATTTGAAGTGGGGAGTGGTCATTGCCCCAAAATGGAAAGAAGAAGAAGTCCCGATGAAAGAAGAATGGATGCAAAAACTTATGGAATATGCAGAAATGGCAAAACGTGCCGGGAGAATAAGAAATCAATATAACAAACTTTTTATAAAAGAATGGAAATGGTTTATTGAATATTTACAGATAAATTGTAAACAGATATAAACACTGGCAGGATTGTTGTAATAACCTGCAGTATATATTTAAGAGTATATATTTAAAGAAGATAAATAAATAATAATAATAATAATAATAAAAATGAGTAAGTTAAGTTAATTTGGATATGCATAAGATATTAAAAATAAATTTAAGGAACCGTAGAAAAAGGGGGAAGGAAGTCAAGTTTTAAAATGTCAAAATGATAGTAAAATCAGTGAAATGTATATATCTGAAAAGTAATTTTTTAAAGGAAAAAAAAGGTGTTAGAACTCACCATGAAGTTGTTACAGTCAATGTAACACTTCTTAACCAAAAAAAGAGGGGGGCGCCAGTACTGCGTACTCTTGAGTACCCCCTGAAAAAAGCACTGGATGGAGACTTCCGGGGTGGCGCCACCGGCAATGGCGGACTCCCTCTGAAACGGAGGGACAAGCTCCGCGAGAAACGGGTCTTTCCCGCTACGGTGAAGCGGGGACCCTCTAGAAATCACAGGCAGATGAAGCCTGTGACGTTGGGACTCGGCGGGCACCCTTAGCACCCCCCAACCCGCAAAGGAACCCAATAACGGGCTCCAAAGTGAAGAGGGGGAAGTGGCGCGGTGCTGAGAGTCTACCACTATTTCCGTGGAGCGAAGCCGCACATCCGCTGCCGGGGAGCGCTGCCTTCTTCCTGGACAATTTGGATTCTAAAAAAACAACCATCGTGAGTACCTAAACCTTGGAAAATCGATTCACAATTTAAGGAATTAGGAAAGAAAGGAATTGGGCTCAAAATTCATTACAATTCGGCACTGAAACGGAAGGTCTTACAGGAAGTCAACCTTCCGTTTTTCTGTAGTCAGAACAAAGCAAAGACAAAGTAAACTGGAGTCTTGAAAATCATTTTAAAGGAGCGGATTTCATCGCCTAAAATAGCTGAACCCCCCCTTCGACAGCAGGAGGAGAAGGGGGTGCTTTCTTTGAACTGTTTTAACCTGCAGAAGTAAGTTTAAAATAAAGTAATTTTCCACCGCCCTGACCCAGGGAGTGGGGTGTCAGGATTGACGTTTGAAGCTCATTGACCAGGACAGAAGCTGTTTGACAGATAGCTAAAAGAAGGGGGAAAACTGGAACTCCACTGTCTTTTTTTTTTGCAACTTAAAAATTAACAACGATAGACAAAGTATCTAAAAGTAAAAGAAACTTTGGGGCTGGATTTGTAATTTGCAACAGAAGTTTTCCCTCTAGGGGGGGGGGGATAGTGAAACTGTAACTAGGGAATTTCCAGCCGCTACAGTATAACCCATGGGAATTGAGTGGTGACCTTGAAGGACAATGTGCTCAGAAATGTTGTTGTGCACTTTTCTCAAAACAAATGCTTTACTGGAAGAAATTCATGAGGGAATGAATTTGATGACTGATTTGGTTGGAAATCTTAAGCAGAATGTGGGAAATCTTGGACAGGGAGTAGAAAAAAGTATGGAGTTTACCCAGGAATCATACCAGGATTGTGCCTTGTCAGAACAGAGGAAAGAAGAAGATTCTGCTGAACTTTGGGAGTCAGAAATGGAGCCACAGATGGAGGTTGTGGCCCTGCAGGAACATGAACCTTTGGAATTGGCAACTGACTTGCGTAAAAATCAGACTCGGAAAGATGAAGTTTCGATTGGACTGGAAATGGGGGGTTGGATTGACCCCCCTGAACAGGGACATATGGACTTTCCGAGTGTGGTAGTAGATTGTGAGAGGCTTGGAGATATGGGGATCCCAAAGTTTGGAGGAACTTTGAAACATGCATTTAAGTACTACATGGAGCTCAATTTGGACTGTGGAAAAGGGACTGTCAGGGAACTGCCATCAGAGGCACGGGAGAAGGAGAGGGTCTCTGATTCTGCAGGGGAGGGTCCAAGCGCCAGAGGGAGACTCAGCCGGGAAGGAGGGGAAGAGAATGAGTGTAACACCAGGGATCCAGGAGAGCAACAGGACAGGGAGGTGCAGGGGCTCCAGGACTCTTCGTTGGAAGTTAGCGAGGAGAGCCCAAGCACCCCGCTGCCCACGCCCACCCTGCGCAGGAGACTCCCGCGCAGTGAGAGGCGGAAATGATTGGGCGTCAAACAACTCTTATGTTGGCAACGCTTTAAGAAACACCCACAGACAGATGCTACGAGTGACTAAGGGCAGCCACACTAAGATGGGCTGCGCAGTCCGGAGGGTTTAACCAGGCAATCCGATGCTCAAACGGAGCGGGATTACGCACGAGTAACTCCCAACCACTACAGGGACCTTTTGGTTGGAAGGAGGTAAAAGCATTATTAAATTGGAGACCACACGTGTGAAAAGAAAACATGAAGAAAAACAGTGGAAGGGACATGGAAGGGATTTAAGAGCCTCGGATATAAGATCACCAGGTTAATGTGCTAGCTTAATGGGATAAATGGACTGACAAACCCAGGACGTTGGATGAAGACTTTTATCTTTTGTTATTAGGACAATTTTCTATAATTGATGAATATTAGAAGGATGCATGAAATGAAATTGCTTGGCTCTGGTATAAAAGTTTAAGGGATTAGGAAAGAATATAACGGTTAAGAGAAGTTATCAAAAATAAAATTTAGGTTAAGGTTTTTTATAAGACAATGGGGAGAATAGAATGTAATGAAATGAAAGATTAGAATAGGGTAAAAACTTCATGGTAAGGATTTGCTGAACTAACAAATTGAACTGGAATACAAAAAAGGGAGGGATGAGGAAGTCTGGGGAAATAAGTGTATGAAGATATGTTACGAAAATTAATGTGTTTTTAACTGTTTCTATTTTCTATGGGGTTTTTTTGTTTTTTTTTTTGTTTTTTCATTTGTCTTGTTATAATTTGGAAACTTTAATAAAATATCATTTTAAAAAAAAGAAAAAGAAAAAAGCACTGGATGTATCTGATGTTTTTGTTCTGTTTTGAAGAAAGTTCTGCAAATACAGTGGAACCTCTACCTGCAACCATAATCCGTTCCGGAGGTCCGTCCGGAGGTCAAAACGGGTCACTGGGAGAGGTGCCATTGTGCACAGGCACGGACAGCGATTGCCTGCTTCTGCGCCTGTGCACCGGTTACTACCGGGTTTGCCGCGGACGTTGGGCAAAATGGATACAAGTGGAGGCAGACGTAAGAAGAGGTCTGACTGTAAAGCTTTGAGTCAAACTTATGGGCCTGGGTAATGTTTTATTCCAAAAGGAATCAGTTTTTACGCAGCAAGCCACTTCAAGCGGTGCCATGTTAATATCTGCAATAGAGTGACCTTATATGTGGCCTTCCAGAAGTGGGCAAATAATGTCTATTTAAGGTGGTGCATGTGTCAATTTACCCATCTACCCCAGCAGCAGAATAGGATTAACTAGTAAGGAGATCTGTGCATGTAATCAGGATCCCACAGGCAAATCCTGTGCTGTTTCAAGGTCACAAGCATCTAATGCCACTTCCAATGGGTTTGTATTGAATATGCAGTCACATTTTAGTGCGTGTAAACATGCCTTTAAAAAAACCCCAACCAACCATGATTATGACTGGCTCAAGAACAACTGTGTGTTTTAACTGGGCCTTCTTCTGGCACTTCTTAAATGCGCTTTAAGGGAGATTAAAATCTTTTAAGTATATCCAAAATAGCTGCTGGGATGTAGAGTCTAACATAAGTTTTCTATACTTTTGTGGCATGACATTTGAGAATCTTTAATATTAACCAGCACAGGACTCTGTTAAATTCGTATCTCCATCTTGCTGAAATCTCATTACAAAGGTTAAGGTTGCTTGCCTTGGACTGGAAGGTTTATAAAGGCATTAAGGCATGAAATTATAAGCAGCTATTCAACGAATGGGTGCACAGATATCTTTATTTACCAAGTGGATTCTTACCAGAGGGTGCCACACACATACAGGCAATTATTATGTAATGGTAATGTCACTATCTCACAAGGCTGGGGAGATTGCTCTGTGCTTCATGCTTTGCCATGCCCAGAAGGTGGAATTACAATAATGTTTTCATTTATTTCTGCTGCTTTTATAAGCCCTCAAGTGGAAAATAATCCGAAGCAGTGGATATAGGCTCAAGTTGTTATTAATCACTGAAGGGTAAACATTCTTCTTATTGGGCAATGCTGATACCACTAACTGTCATGGTTTCCCTCAAGGAATTCTGGGAATGTGAGTTTGGTGAAGTCTTGAGGAATCTGATAGAGTTTCTTGGACC
This sequence comes from Podarcis liolepis, assembly GCF_965112155.1. NCBI lineage: Eukaryota > Metazoa > Chordata > Lepidosauria > Squamata > Lacertidae > Podarcis > Podarcis liolepis. The sequence goes on from NC_139556.1 coordinate 7,127,485, forward strand.
CTCTCCACCATACTCAAAATTACAGTTTCCTTGGAATGTCTGTTAAACTGGTTTAAGTCTGCAGTGTAGATATCTCCAGTGTAACTTCTAAACCTAGACCTTACAAAGATCTAGGCTAAGCAATATGCTTAGGTAAACTTGTTACTTCAAGCACAAATGGAATTCAGGACGGCTGCATCAGCAGATTCATCTTCAAAAGTTTGTCATGGTGCCTTCACATTTTAGTGACTTTGATGATTGTCCATACTTTCTCCCCATGACTTACCGTATTTTTCGCTCTATAAGACGCACCAGACCACAAGACACACCTCGTTTTTGGAGGAAGAAAACAAGAAAAAAAATATTCTGAATCTCAGAAGCCAGAACAGCAAGAGGGATCGCTGCGCAGCCTGCATTAGCTCCATAGGACGTGCACACATTTCCCCTTACTTTTTAGGAGGAAAAAAGTGAGTCTTATAGAGCAAAAAATATGGTAGATGATTTCTCAAGCTTTTTATAGTCATTCATTTCTAAGCCTTTACAAGGCAGTGGGTTGGACCCAAAGAACCCCTGCATATGTACCAAGGAGGTCCGTACCCTTCTTTTATCAAGGAGGGGACTCATATCAACCTGACCTAATGGTTGAAGTAGGAAGCAAAGGCCATTGACGGGGGCAGAGAGGGGCCGACTCTGAATCATGCTGGATGAGGGCAGACCCCAGCAGACTCCAAAGGGAAGCCCTCACCACTTCCTCTGTTGGGGTGAGAGGAGACCAGCAGTGCCTCTTATTGGCCAAGAGGCCACTGTGGAGGCAGCATTTGTTGGGAAGGGACTTCTGCTGAGTTGGTAGATCTGGCCTCCAAAGAGCACATCACAGCTGTTCCTGCCACTGTGGCAGATGCAGCAGGAGTTGTATTCCTTGAGGGCCAGATGTGCTGCCCTGTGGATCCTGATGCCCAAGGCAGTCATGTCACCTTGCCTCATGGGTGGACCAGCCCTGGATGTCAGGGACTGGGCAGAGGAGGAATGGTGGAGACCGCCTCCCCAGCCAGACCCTTCCAGAGAAGCAGAAAACATTTCAGAATTATAACAGGGGTTTGAGAGAGATCACAGCTCAGAGGAAGATGAAGGGGAAAGTTGAGAAATAATGGAAGAGGAGGAGGAGGTAGAGCAGCTGGCTGACACGTTATCACTAGAAAGCATTACGGATCCACCATCTCCCAGAACCCGGAGAGCCTTAAAAGTAGGAAAGCAAAGGACGCAGAAGCAAAGGGCCCTCAGTGCCACCCGTAGAAGAGATGATGAAGAAGAAGAGTTTGGATTTGATATCCCACCTTTCACTCCCCTTCAGGAGTCTCAAAGCGGCTAACATTCTCCTTTCCCTTCCTCCCCCACAACAAACACTCTGTGAGGTGAGTGGGGCTGAGAGACTTCAAAGAAGTGTGACTGGCCCAAGGTCACCCAGCAGCTGCATGTGGAGGAGCGGAGACGCGAACCCGGTTCCCCAGATTACGTGACTACTGCTCTTAACCACGACACCACACTGGCTCTCTGATGAATGAGGAAGTGGGAGAGAAGGAGAGGAGAGATTTACTCGGGACAAGGCCATTATTCCAAGAGGCTACATTCCCAAGCCTCTCTCTGTAAATATTGAATAAAAGCAGATGGTTTTGTTCAATTTACTCGTCTTATCCGTTCCTGGCAACCTGCCGTGGAGGTTGGTTCCTCTGCCGCCTGACACTGGAGTAGTCAATACATGGATGAACTAATGTTTTGACACAGTATAAGGGAGTTTTCGAGGGATGCGGGTGGCACTGTGGGTTAAACCACAGAGCCTAGGACTTGCCAATCAGAAGGTCGGCGGTTTGAATCCCTGTGACGGGGTGAGCTTCCATTGCTTGGTCCCTGCTCCTGCCAACCTAGCAGTTCAAAAGCACATCAAAAGTGCAAGAAGATAAATAGGTACCGCTCCGGCGGGAAGGTAAACAGCGTTTCTGTGTGCTGCTCTAGTTCACCAGAAGCGGCTTTGTCATGCCAATAAAGCGAGATGAGAGCCGCAACCCCAGAGTTGGTCACAACTGGACCTAATGGTCAGGGGTCCCTTAAGGGAGTTTTCTATGTTCTATGCATGGCTGTGACTCACTACGGAGTAAAAATATTGCCCTGCACTTGGGGACAATTTTGGAGTGCGGGCAACAAGGTGCAATCTGCCTGCTCTGCACCAACAGGGAACCAATGAAGAATGCAAAGAAAGACATTGTCCCATCACCAGGGGCCCCTGAAATGCCATTCCCTCCACATGCAACAGGCATAATAAGGATGGGCATTTTGCTAGTGTAATCTTTAAAAGATTTTCCACTACACAGTTTATTTCCTTGGCAGAACGGCATCCTCAAACCGCAACCCTTTTTGCATTATTTCCAATTATTTTCCGTCTTGACGAAAATCAAGAAGGGCTGTTTTGGCATACGATGGGAAAGAACCCAGTTCATAGGCTGGCTTCTAGTTTTAGAAAGTACTTTGTTCAGTGGGCATTAGAGGATTTGGAAATCAAGGTAGCACAAATCTCCCAATTGGTTTAGATTTGGGGGCCATACCTAGAACTTAGTAGTGACATTTATGTATTTCACAATTTTATTTGTCTTCAATGTATAGATTTACCACATCCATTACTGAGTGCCTGAATGCTTCTCAAAGGCCAATAGTAGTTTGGAATGGATGCTCTGCTTCAAATCTCTCTGATTGCATTATAACTGAACTCTGAAATTGCTTTCCATACATGAAAATGTGTTTTAGTTTATTCTTAATAAAGCTGTTCATTGTGCCAAATGGCCTTTAAACCCTCTCTCCACACACACTCCACCCATCGTAATGAGGTGCACGTTACTCATAATAATGGCAATAATAATATTCATTTTTGCTTTTGTTGTTGTTGTTGTTGTTAACAATGTGTTCAAAGCTCTTCATGTTTGTTATATCAGCTGATCCTAACAAGAAGGCGATGGTCCATTTTTACTTTGGCCAAGTGGACAAAAATATCACCAGGTGAAGTTACAAAACCCACAGATACATCCATATCTCAAAATCAGAACTTGTTGGCTCCCAAAAAGTTTGTTTTTTGCATGGTGGACAAAAACTATTTAAAATAAGACCTACAGAGCCTCAGCTCCTAGTGTATATTTTTAATGACAAGTTTCAACTGGAAGATTTTTCTTTTTCCGTTCCTCCTGCTTAGCAGAGACCTTGCCAGACATTCATTCAAAGTCATAGTCTTTCCCGCCATGGTTCAATGCATGTCTGTAAGTACAGAGTGGAATGAAACACAAACCCCCAAATTGCATCAGAAAGCATTCACTTTATTGCATAGAGGATTAGCTGCATGCCGAGCAAATTTTGGCTATACTTCATCTTAGCTGTTGAATGAATTTTATAGCTCCTCTTACCAGTCACAAATGATGTCCAGCTATCAAATGTTTCAGTTAAACTATGTTTCCAGGTCCCACTGATAGCAACTTAAGTCTCCTCCTTAGTTTTCCATGGTGGTATCAATAATCCTATATTTGTGGAGTCCAAGATTTTAGACCTCCCTTTCTAATACAGTAGTACCTCAGGTTACATACGCTTCCGGTTACAGACTCCGCTTACCCAGAAATAGTGCTTCAGGTTAAGAACTTTGCTTCAGGATGAGAACAGAAATCGTGCTCCGGCAGCGAGGCAGCAGCAGGAGGCCCCATTAGCTAAAGTGGTCTTCAGGTTAAGAACAGTTTCAGGTTAAGAACAGACCTCCGGCTGAGAGAGAATAATCCCAGAAGTAAAGAGACTGGGCCTACTCTTCCCACACATTCTTGAAAAGAATGGTGAAAAACAGCCACATATTAAATGCTGGTCTCCACTATTTTGCCCTGTCCATTACATCCAAGTCTAAAGTTATCCTTGGTAGATCAAAGTTTGTTGTTGTTGTTTAGTCGTGTCCAACTCTTCGTGACCCCATGGACCAGAGCACTCCAGGCAGATCAAAGCTAGGTGTGTGTGAATCTGTCAATGTCAGTTTTTCTCTGTTGCTCATTTTTCTAATCTTAAATCCAATTCTCCACATTTCCATATCAGTTTAAGGATCATTTTTAATGTCATCAGCATTTTAGCATGAATTTCTCCTACTTTTCTGCATGGAATTTTGCCTAATACTGTATACATGTTTTTGCAGAGCAACCTTCCCTAATCCAATGTATCGTTCCACCAATAAGATATGCATGTTTCTGCACACATTAGGCTAGTATATGCATTTTTGTCCCCTTGCCGTGACGAAGGGGCTTGAATAACTCAGAGAAGCTATGAGCTATGCCATGCAGGGCCACCCAAGACGGACAGGTCATAGCCGAGAGTTTAGACTAAATGTGATCCACCTGGAGAAGAAACTGGCAAACCACTCCAGTATTTTGCCAAGAAAACTCCATGGACATAAAAAAGAAGAAGCTTTGAGAAGAAAGTGAAGGTTTCCAAGGCATGCTCTGGTCCATGGGGTCACAGAGAGTTGAACACAACTAAGACGACTAAACAACAACAATGCCTTTTGTACACATTACCTGGCTGGAGAACGGCACCACAAAATTCAGAGATGTGAGAATTTAAAGAGATGTGTGTTTCAGTTGGCATATTGTTTTGGAAAGCATAACTTGGGAAAGTTCACTTTTAAATGAGAACTGAGCCACATTTCTCGCACAGAAAAGAATCCAGATAAAAGCATTTGCATGTTCAGACCCAGAGACCTCCCTCCTAAATAAAGGTACATTTGACTCAAATTTTAGTTTTGGTTTTTGGCAGAATTTAGGCCACAACTTCATTGATTATAGAAAAGTGAGTGGTTGCATAGGCTCTGGTTCGACTAGCTCCCTGCACCCTTGCAGGCAGCGCTGACCCAGAGCTCTATCATAGGTCAGCCAAGGGTGAACACCTGAGGAAGGTAAAAAGCCCGGGAACAGACTATGTTCACCACCCAGATGCTCCCCTGGACTCAGGCACGGGCACAACCCTTTTTAGGGGGTTGACCAAACCAAGTTGAGTCCCTGGATTCCTTTAATGGAATACCCTTCACATAGGGATGGCAAGACCATTCCCCCATCCCTATCACCTGAACCAGAGCCTATCCGCAACCTTACAAGTTGTGACGAATTGCTACACGGCAGGCGAAACTCAAATGGCAACCGCCAATCAGCCAAGTGGGGAAATTCCTGCCGTGCCCCTGTCCCAATGACAGATGACACATGACGGCATAGCAAGGTCAATTGCAAAAGGCCCTAAAATTAGGGAGAGGTGGGCAGGTGTTCCGATGCACAAGCCGAAAGAGGAAGCTCTGGGTCATGTGCATAGGTATATATAGGTCCCTCGATCCATTTAGACTGCGTCCCATTGGCCAGATTAAACCCAGCAACGAGGGACCTACCAATCAGGTGTTGTGGCTATCCAATGGACCCACCCACAACCAAGAAGTCAGTCTCCAGATCTCACCGCAATACGTCCCCTCTTTTAGGGAGGACACACTCTCTGACCCTCAGATCATGAGGTGAGGTCTTGGTGGTGGTGTTGCCACTGGAGACTGCCCCATTGGCATGGACCCATGACAGGGCCTTTTCCGTGGTGGTTCCCCATTTGTGGAAAGCCCTTCCTGGTGCAGTGTGTCTATCTCCATCTAAAAATATTTCTGTTTACCCAGGCATTTGATGATTAAAGATACTGTTCTTTGCAACCTTGAAATCTATTGTTCAGAGATTATTTTTAACTGTTTTTTTATAATGCCTTAAAAATGTTTTCAATATTGATGTGCTTGCCACTCCAGGCTCCTCTGGAAGAGCTGGTTATCAATTGACTGAAATAATAACAATAATAATAATTAGAGAAGCAGTTGCGCAAATCCAATACACACATGCTTTATCTATATTCAATGTACTTTAGTTTACCATAAACATTCCTTCCTTTCTGAACTGCTGACAGAGTTATTGCAGGACTAGGGGATAATTACTGCATTCTGAACATTTATAAAAGCTATTCTTCACAAATAGATACTGATGAAATCCAATTGCTACAATCCCATTGTCTCTCACGTTTGCTTAAGATATGCGATCAAGCTGCTTTGTTTATTGTGGAAGGTTTCTAAAATTAAACAGGGAGACCTGTTAATATGTTTGAAATTAAATCCCACATCTGCTTGAAGGAAAACAGTCACCAGGGCTGGCACACCAGAGTCAGCAAATGGAGGCCACATGAGCAACAAATGTAGAATGCTAAAATAAATTCAAAAGAGACCTTCCAACCTTAGATACCTCTGAGAGTGGAGCAAAAAAAATGGCAGCTGTCTTTGGATACAGAAAAGCCGTTTGAATTGTTTTTTCAAGGAGTGTCTCCAAATAGAGCAATTTATTTTATCATGCACATTCCAGAAATACCAGAATTCTAGAGCAAATATTAGAAGTTACATGAGACCATCACTGCCTGGAATGAGAAAGCTGCCTGATGTTATAAAGATGTTCTTTCAAAAGAAAGGAGGGAAAATGAAGCAAATAGATTGATACTAGAAACTAGACAGCATCTTAAAAAGCAGGGACATCACCTTGCCAACAAAGGTCCGTATAGTAAAAGCTATGGTTTTCCCAGTAGTGATGTATGGAAGTGAGAGCTGGACCATAAAGAAGGCTGATCGTCGAAGAATTGATGCTTTTGAATTATGGTGCTGGAGGAGACTCTTGAGAGTCCCATGGACTGCAAGAAGATCAAACCTCTCCATTCTTAAGGAAATCAGCCCTGAGTGCTCACTGGAAGGACAGATCGTGAAGCTGAGGCGCCAATAGAGAAGAGAAGACTCCCTGGAAAAGACCCTGATGTTGGGAAAGATGGAGGGCCCAAGGAGAAGGAGACGACAGAGGACAAGATGGTGGGACAGTGTTCTCGAAGCTACCAGCATGAGTCTGACCAAACTGCGGGAGGCAGTGGAAGACAGGAGTGTCTGGCGTGCTCTGGTCCATGGGGTCACGAAGAGTCGGAGACGACTAAACAACAACAACAATAGAAACAGACATGATGCACCACAATGACTGCTTCTGTGGACTGTGGCTGAACATTCTAGGTGGGAGTTTCTATTCCTTGGGAAGGAGGCACTGGGAACTCCAGGAAATGTTCAAGATGGAGCTGGAAGTTGAGAAGAAACATTTTTTCTTGAACGAATTAGCCATACAAGCGCAACTTTACATGAATAACACAACACTTTTATTTTATTTTATATTTAGTGTGTGGGGAATAGATGGTTTTATTATCTACAGAAACTTTCGCTCCAGAAAACTGATATATGAGCTACACAGGATGATGGTATTGTGAAGGAGCCCCTCTAAGGTACTACACTGCTTTTGATTGTAAACATTTGCAGTACTAAAATTAAGTGAATGCAGCCTAATGGCTCCAAGTCTCTGTTTGGATGTGTTTGAATTTTACACGAGCTTTTTAAAGGGCAAAATTATACAACCAAGTCCCCTCACTGTCTTTAATTAAAAGTATATGCATCTCTGAAGGGTTGCAAATTGTTTGCAAACATGGCAGACTTTGGAAAAGCTGGATTTCAGAAGCTGAACTCGAGATGGGTGGAACACTCTTGAGAAATCTCACTAGTATTATCAAACTTTTTACATACTTTAGCATTCCTTGGGTGTTTTACCCAAGCAGGAACCTCCACATTCATCTTGAAATTTCACTTTAGGGAAAACTCAGTAGCAACCCAGAAATCTGTGGGAAATGATCCTCGCATCTGTGATATACATGATATATGTTCAAGAAGCCCATTTCCTGTCCCTGCTCAACCCTCTGGCTGTGCCTCTTTCAGACTGTTGGATTCTCAGTTAGCCATGGAGGGAGAAATTCATTCCATTCACATTTTGATATAATTCTATCTCATTCATATTTTCTAAACAAATGCATCAACCAAAACATAGTTATGCTTCTGAATTCACATTTCTCAGAATTTTGTGATGTAGCTTTAGAACACTAAGTATTATTATTATTATTATTATTATTATTATTATTATTATTATTAAATTATACCCCGCCCATCTGGCTGGGTTTCCCAGGCCACTCTGGGTGGCTTCCAACAGAATGTTAAAAGCACAATAAAACATCAAACATTAAAAGCATCCCTAAACAGGGATGCCTTCAGATGCCTTCTAAAAGTCAGATAGTTGTTTTCTGTGACATCTGATGGGAGGGCGTTCCACTGGGTGGGTGCCACTACTGAGAAGGCCCTGTGCCTGGTTCCCTGTAACCTCACTGTATATCATAGGAGGAAATGCACACAAAATGCATACGGTCATGAAAAAAATGTACAGAAATGCATTTTATTGGATAAAATGGATAACATCTATGTCTATATCTATCTATATATACCATATATTTTTTTGTCTGTAAGAGATCCCCATGTACAGTGGTGCCTTGCAAGACGAAAAGAATCCATTCTGTGATTCTCTTCGTCTAGCGGTTTTTTTCGTCTTGCGAAGCAAGCCCATTGAAGGATTAGCGGATTAGTGCTATTAGCGGCTTTTAGAGGCTTTTAGAGGCTTTTCGCGGCTTATCTGCTGATCGGATCAGCTGATAAGCGGCTTAGGGGGAAAGGGGGGGGAAACCATCAGGAACTCGCAAGACATTGTTGTCTTGCGAAGCAAGCCCATAGGAGATTCGTTTTGCGAAGCACCTCCAAAACGGAAAACTCTTTCGTCTAGCGAGTCTTCCATCTTGCGAGGCATTCGTCTTGCAGGGCATCACTGTATAAGACTATCTTTGGGGACTCAGATTTAAGAAAATGGGAGGGGAGGTGTATCCGTGTATAAGACACCCCCTGATGGGAGGGTTGACCACAGCACTCCCAAGCTCAGATTTGGGTATGTGCTGGTTGTCATCTGCACCTGGTCACTCAGTGAGACCTTGCTAACACCACATGGCTGAGTCCCCATGGAATGAGTTTGGGGCAGTCCAAGCCCAGCGGACCCATTCCATCAATGTGGGGTTTGTGGAATGATAAACTGAACCTGGCCCCAGTGCTATGCCAACCCTTACCCTGCCTGCTGCTATCAATAAAGATTTGGCCCAATTTTATCCCATCGCTGTTGTACAGTCTGGTTATTTGTCAACTCCCTGGGCAAACACTTACCTTAATCAGATCGGCAAAAGCAACTCCGAGCTAACAGAGAGCAAATATAAACCAAGCACAACAAACACAGAAGTTCTATATGCAAGACGGTCCAAGTTTTACCTTCTGTCAGAGCAATAAAATAGCTCACTTAAGTACCTGATTTATAAGGGCCGTTTAATGTTAGAACAGTGTGGTAAAGCAAGCATTAGTGACCACACACTAAGATGGTTTAGAGAACCTCCAATAACAGTAAATCTATCTCATTATGACTACAACTGAGGTGAAAGCAGTTAGAAAATATTATTTTGCTCCAGTTCAGCCAGATGTTTTTAAAGCTCCTGCCTTTAAAGTTAGGAAATGACTTTTTAGAGAGTGTTTTCCAAAATATCAGGGAGATATAGGGGGAAAGGCAAATCATGACAGCAACACCAATAGTAAGTGCTGTTTTTGCGATTATGGTGGACTCTCCAGAATCCAGTGATGCTGCTACACACATGCAAAGTTTTACTGGGTGTGTGTTGCCGATTTTTTTCTCTCCTGTCTGCAGTTCCTTTTACTGCATGGGGAAACTGGTCCAAAGACATCTTCAAAACTCAGAAAGAGCTTTGGGGAAGCACATGAGCTGCAGTAGGAAGGGGCCTGCTGAAAAGGCCCTGCATATGGGCAGAGGAACGGATGCAGGATGCAGCCATTTGCACTGCAGCCATTACTAATACTTGCAACAGTAATCTTGTATTGTTTAAAACATAACTGCTCATCCACCACCCCATAGCATTTGCCCCTGTTGTAACATGGGGACTATAATATCTGTCTGGCCAGAGTGGTGCATGCTCTAGTTATCTCACGCTTGGACTACTACAACGCGCTCTACGTGGGGCTACCTTTGAAGGTGACCCGGAAACTGCAATTAATCCAGAATGCGGCAGCTAGACTGCTGACTGGGAGCGGCCGCCAGGACCACATAACACCGGTTCTGAGAGGTCTGCATTGGCTCCCAGTACGTTTCCGAGCACAATTCAAAGTGTTGGTGCTGACCTTTAAAGCCCTAAATGGCCTTGGTCCTGTATACCTGAAGGAGCGTCTCCACCCCCATCATTCAGCCCGGACACTGAGATCCAGCGCCGAGGACCTTCTGGCGGTTCCCTCATTGCGAGAAGTGAGGCTACAGGGAACCAGACAGAGGGCCTTCTCGGTAGTGGCGCCCGCCCTGTGGAACGCCCTCCCATCAGATGTCAAAGAGATAAACAACTACCTGACATTCAGAAGACATCTTAAGGCAGCCCTGTTCAGGGAAGTTTTTAATATGTAACGCTGTACTGTTTTAAACATTTGATTGGGAGCCGCCCAGAGTGGCTGGGGAAACTCAGCCAGATGGGCGGTGTATAAATAATAAATTATTATTATTATTATTATTATTATTATTATTATTATTATTATTATTATTATTAAATATTCAAGCAATGGCAATAGGGATGAACTACAGGAGACAGATCTGTGCTTTTTTCGACTCCCTCCCTCATTCTCTCTACATATTGTATGTTTGCTCTTTTCCAACAGGAGCGGCTTATAGCAGGGAGCCTCATTCTGGAACAAAATTGGCTTGGGAGCCCTTTTGCCCAGTGGTCTAGGGGAGCAACAACTGAGAGCAGAATTCTGCCCACGTCACACTTGGGAAGAAGCTGTCCTGTGGGTCACCACGAGAGAGGGAAGGAGAAGAGGCCTGAAGTGTAGGTGGGTTCAAACATGACCCAGGACCGAGATTCAGCTCAAAAAGGATTTATTGGAACATCAGGAACAAGAAGAACAAGGACAACCAGGGTCATTTGACCCAGTATATATACCTTAAGCCGGCCCAGCCAAAACACACCCACCACCTGTGATAAGTTGCCTTAATGTTTCAATTAGCGAATCACAACACTGGCCCTCTCTCAACAGGGATTGGCAGCCTGCCACCTACTAACAATGTCATTGGAGGTTTTCGGAATCCTCTCCATCTTTTGTTATGCAAATGAAGCTCCTGAGCTCCAGGAGGTCTGAAGGCTCAGGCCTGTTACGGAAAAGCAGCAATGCGAGAGCGAGCTGCAGGTGGCTGGAAAGCAAAACAGGATGTGAATGTTTGGGACTGTACCGGGGAAACAAAGGGGCAGTCTATTCACTGTACTGAGCACCGGATGTTAGCTCAGAGTGTCATCTGACCTGTACTGGAAGTACAGGGGTGGAGTTTTTCTCTCTGCTGTTGGAGTCTGATGAGTGCAGACACGTTTCTCTGTACTGCTGCAAGGACAGAAATAAAGACATGTAAATACATTTCTGTCTGTCTCTTTCCCCTCCCTGGGGGAGGCAGGGAGGAGGGAAGAGTGGTGTGTTCTTCTCACGCTTGAGGAGGATCGCCGATAGTGACCTAGCCTGTATCTTGCCGGGAGACGCAGACGGGGAGGTCAACAAGGAGCTTAAGCCGAGTGCCTGGAGAGTGGCCAGTTTCCTCTGATAAGGCTTAAGAATCCAACAAGGCCTGCATTGCATGTACACATAAAAAAGCTTTATAGGTTCCCTCTACAGAGCTCAGGGTCATTTCACCCCGTGAGCTTCCTGCCCTCTCACCCTCGGGTTAGAGCCTTCACTGTGCTTTTTGTGTCACCAGTTGACAGGGACAGAAATGGTTTCTTCCCCTCCCAACCTGATTGGCACTTCACTGGGTTTTTTCTGCAGTGAAAATGATGGCTTCCTTCTGTTAGGTGAAATAACAATTTGTACAAGGGCAGAAAGGGCATTGGGCAAGATCAACTCAGTAAAAGGGCCCCCCAGATAAGGGGCCTATGGGGGGGTGGCCATGGCACCCCAAAGCTTGTGCTGGGGTCTCTGCTTGGCTGGTATCCTCACCCCGGTCACCCAGTGAGACTTTGCCAGCTTGGCTTCCACCAGAACAAAGTTCAACGCTGGTTGACTCCCAAGAAATAGAATTGGCACAGTCCAACCCCAGCTGATTCTGTTCCAGCAGCATCAAGCAGGGGGAATGGTGGACTGATCCTGACCCTACTGCCATCCTAAACATGGCCTGCTACGGTCAATAAAGACTTGGCCTGTTTTTCCTCCCAGTACCGCATGTTTGTTGTTCCACTTGGTCACATAATGTGCCTGCCAGGGCAAGTTCAGGTACAGGAACCAAGTGAATGGTACCATGTCCCTTTAACACAACTGTGTGGCTGGCACAAATTGAAGGAAGCCTTTTTCAAATACAGAAATACAGTTATGGGGAAAGTTTTCCTGTTGCGTGTCGAGGTCCCCAAGCCACCCTCAAATAAAACACAATTCACACAGAATTTTTGTTTAAGGTTTTTGGCATAATTTTTTGGCTGATTACAGAATATGAGTGGTTGCTTAGGCATTGGTTTGTGACTATCTGTTCCCACCTAGAGGTAGGAACAGAACTGACACCCGCAAGCCTGCGAAAGTCAATAAGGGAAAACATTTTGGGGAGAGAATAGAGCTGTGTGCCATGCCCTCACCTCTCCCCAAATGCTCCCAGGGGCTCTTGCGTGGCCCTAGTCCCTTGACAGGGGTTCGGACGAGAGCATGGCGAACCCCTGGATTCCTTTAATGGAATACCCTTGCAGCAGCAGCATTGGAGGGGCAGGCACAGCCAACCACATCCCCTCCTCCAACCAAATTTAACCAATGCCTAACTGCAACCTTACAAGTTGTGATGATTTTGCTACACAGTAGGCAAAAAACCAAATGGCACCGGCCAATCAGCCAAATGGAAAAATTCCTACCAGGCCCCTGCCCCAAAAGCAGACAACCCCATGACAGGCATAGCAAGGTCAATGCAAACAGCCCTAAATATAGGGAGGGTGGGCGGGTGATCCGATGCATGCAGCGAAAAGAGGCAGCTCAATGCTGCGCGCATGGAATAAATAGCCCCTTGGCCGTCAATCATAAATTGCAACATCAAATCCTCCCAAACGACCAAGAGGTGCCCAGTAAGATTTGTGGCCATCCTTTGTTATTTGTGGATGGCCACAAATCTTACAAATGATATTCCCGAAAATCAAAGGAAAGTATTCCTTTATGCAACAACAGCTGCCAGGATGCTTATAGCAAAAAACTGGAAAGGGAGAAAAATTCCATCAGTGAAAGATTGGCAAATTAAATTTTGTGAATACATAAATCTGGCAAGACTCACAGCATACATAAGGGGACAATCGGACCAGAAATTATTAAAAGAATGGGGTTGTGCTAAAGAGTATATGAAAAAACATTGTTCTGGAGTAAGTATATTGGTATGTAATGAATGATGCTTTACAGGGTTAAAGAAAAAGAAAAATGGTGTTAAAAAAAAAAAGTACAAAGGTGGAAGTAATCTAATTAGACACAACAATATAGTAAGATTAAATTTTTTGAGGTCTTAGAACAAAGGAAGGAAGTCAATACGTGTTTATGTACGTAATGATATGTTTTTTTTCTGTAGATGTTTATGTTTAGCTTAGTTTTGTTTCCTTTGTTGTTTTTTCCTTTTCCTTTTCTTTTTTTTTTTTTTGTATGTTCCTTTTTTTTTGTATAGTATTATTTTGGATTCAATGTTTGTAACTTTTGTTATGATTCTGCATTGAAAATAAAAAAAAATAAAAAATTTAAAAAAGATTTGTGGCCATCCAAACTAACCCGCCCAGCAACAGAGGGATGTCTTGTCTCCATGAAGAAGAACACGCTTTGCCATTCTATCAGACATCTTGTTACTGAGTTTGGTCCCTTACTTGCTTTTGGACCCTGGTCTTCAGCACAGCAGCTTGTGACATTCTGAATGCTGGGAAGGAGGGAATTTGCCAAGGATGAATTGGACCATTTTGTAAAATGATGAACTGAAACTAGTTCCTTTTTGGACAGGAACTTGAAGTAGAACTTGCTGGTTTGGTTTTTTTTAAAAAAATAACTTTCCAAGCTTTTGACCTCCCCCCCCCCCAAACAAAGTTCGTCCCCTTACCTTTCCCCTCCGTAAACGAAACACTCCTTTCAGCTTCTAAGCTTTACTGCAGATCTTGTCTCCTGGTATGCATTATGATCTTTTACATATTAATGTAGTATTTTGCAGGATATATGGATTTGACCAACACTTCCTACCAATTCCTGGCATGTTGATGGACAGAGATGGAAAAAGTATAGTTGTGCTGTGATTTTGTCAAAGGAAGGCAGGCACTTTAAAAAAAAAAAAAAAGACACAGAACATGATAGTTTCAAAAGAGCAACCTCTACAGCTTTGATGTGCTAATTCACTGAAAATAATGGAGGCCTTGTGTCTATATTCCTCAGCCTACTTTGAAATTCTTCTCAACTGAAAATCATACTACTCTTTTAAATGCAATACCCTCAGAGTTCTGATAACAGGGGAAAATTCAATATTATATGTACTCTTAAATGGAAAGAACAATAAATATATAGACCAATAATGCAATGTAAAAAGTTTAGTACAAATTGAACAGCCAGACTGCACTTAAGGTGCAGATGTTCTTTTTATTGGCTAGATGTTTAAATAAAAGCAGCATTTTTATTTTTTATTTTTTTAAAAGACCATTCACAATTGGAATATATACAGAACCTGGTAAATGAGAGCATATGGATCTTATTATTAAAAATCCCTTTATGAAGTGGGAGGGGGAAGATTCTATATACAAAGCACACACCCACAGCCACGATCACTTTCCACTTCAAATTGCCTATAAAGTTAGAAGTCTTTCCATACACACACACACACACACACAGAGAGAGAGAGAGAGAGAGACCACAGCAAAGGAGGGCTTGGAATTACATTTTCTCCTTTCATTTGTTTTTATACGCACCTGAACTTGGGAGCAGGTCAAATAACATCTTAATATGTACCACAGCAGTCCATGCTGGTTTCATTTGTAAAAGGGAATTATCAGGATTTTTGCAAAAATAAATAAATAGATGCAAGAGAAAAGAAAATACTGTGTAAAATATGAGCTTCTATAGTAAACATCATGGCCCACAAAACCTCATTGTGAATTCAGTCAGCTTTAATGGGTGAAATAATATAAATGCACACTTTTCACAGGGGCAAAGATATAATGAAAACACCAGGGATCGTATCTGGGGATGCACAAACATGCCTCAAGCCTTTCCAGTGATCATTTGCACTTTGATCTAGTATTTTGTATTCCACTGCAGTTGGTTCATTTTGTACAAATCTCTGTTTCATTTTGTTCTTCACCGGTAAGGAAATATATGCATTATAACCAAATATTTATAGATATATAGATATATAGATTGTGTGTGTGTATACATAGCACAAAATAGACCCATATGTCCCAGCCATCAACAGGTATTAATTACCTTCCCTGCTTATTCCCTTTCAGAGGTAATGAATTTCCAGAGGGATGGCCCTGTTAGTATTTTGCAGCAAAAGCAACAAAGAGCTTTGTGTCACCTTAAAAACAACATGAATGAGGTGGCTGACCTTTATTTGGAAGTAAGTTCCATTCAATTCAGTGGGGCTTCCCCCCAGGTAACTGGCCACTCTTGCTACATTGATTTCACAGTTCAGTATAAACTTAGCATCCTAAATATCATTTCCCTCATTCAGGCATCAGGGCAGGACAGTTTAGCTACTATGAGTCAATAAATTTATGTACTGGGTGGGTTTCAAGAAATAATAATATTAAAGGTGATCAAATATGGACAGTAAAATCTAGATGGTTTTCCCAAGCTTGACAAAGGAGCTAGAACTTTAACTGAGGAACAGAGTTGAAATCTAAGGTAGGAAACATGTATGGTATCCCAGGGGCGTAGGAAGGGGGTGGGGCGGACTGCTCAGGGTGCCCTCACTGAGGGGGGTGGCATTCAGTGCGCCACCCGCCTGCGACTCCCAAGCCTACCCTAAGCTGTCAGGGTAAGGGAGGGGGGCTGTGTCGCTTTGCTGGAGACATTCCCCCCCCCCTTCATTTTGACAGATTTTTATTTTTATTTTTATTTATACCCCACCCTTCCCAGTTTAAAAACCGGGCTCAGGGCAGCTAACAGCAAATATAAAACATTGGTTAAAATGTGACTTTAAAACAGCATAAAATACAACATCGAATGCAGCATCAATATCAATAAAATTCAAAACTTCAGGGGTCATTTTGGGGAGGGGGGGGGGAAAACCCAGTCAGTAGACACCAAATGATCACCAGGGCTAACTGGCCAAGTTGGTCCTACTAGGGCCAGCAAGGAGACCAGGGAAGAATTTAAATGTGGGGTCCCAGAAAGGGTTTCTTCATAGAAGAGGAAAGGGAAAAGGGAATAGAGGATCAGGCTAATTCAGATTGAAGGCCAGGCAGAATAGCTCTGTCTTACAGGCCCTGCGGAAGGAGATTAAGTCCTGCAGGGCCCTAGTCTCATGGGACAGAGCATTCCACCAGGTCAGAGCCATCACTGAAAAGGCCCTGGCCCTGGTGGAGGATAGTCTGGATTCCTTAGGGCCCCGGGACCTTTAAGCTATTATTATTCATGGACCTTAGGGCCCTCTGCAGGACATACCAGGAGAGGTGGTCCTGTAAGTACGAGGCTTGGGAGTCATGGGCTGGAGGCACAACGAATGTCCACCATGGGTGGCTCACTCCGTCCCTGGCTACAGAGCGTGTGCGCCGCTCCCAGGACCCAAGCGACTATCCTGCGCCTGGGAGGGCACCCTCCATGCCACTCCACGCCCCTCTTGGAAGCGCACCCACCCTGGGCAGCACGGGCATATGCTCCACTGCTGTGGTACCCCTCCTAAAGCAAAAACAGAATGGGCCAAATTCAGCTAACTCAGTGCACTAGCAGAAGCCAGCACAAATACTCCCAACTACCAAAATGGGACATTTTCCTTTCTTGCCCATTCCTTCTCCTGATTACCTCTGATGGGTTGCTAGAACAGCACATGGGGAAAGGAGAATGTTCTGTCTGGCAAACAGAAACGTTTGCACTGGAGGAGGTACAGTATCATATTAGAAAGATGCTGAATTCCATCCCTTACATTTTAAAAAGTGGCAATTCACTATTCTCCAATAGTGAGCAAAAGCTACTGCCCGAGATGGAATGCTTCATTGTGAGTAATATTGGAGTGGCTGTGGGGTAGGTGTTGTGGGTTCCTTTGAAGAAATCAGCCCCGTCTTTGGCCACAAGGCTCTAATATATTTCTAAGGAGCGTCGCTTTCAGAATGTGAAACAACTTGTAAATATACCTAAAAGGAACCGAAGTACTCAGAAAGTTTGGATGGACACACACATATTCTCCTAGCAGTTTTTGTTTTCGTTTATTTTAGAAAACTAACAAGACACAACTTTATTCCAAATATTGTTTCATTCATTACAGAACCACCAGAGAAGGGAATGAACAGCCAAGTTTCTCCAAGGAAAGAAAATAATGTGAGGCAAATGATCTAAATAGAGTGTGGAGATGAATATATACAAAGAAACTGCCCAAATCTTTAGTGCATAGCTAATGAAGCCATTCAGTTGGACAGGCTTTGGTTATCATACCTTGTGGAAGGTCACTTATGAACCATAGTTTAAGCAGTGAAACAATGGGACCACCAAAATTCTCTCTGTATGTGTCTATAATCTGTTCCATATCAATTTCGCAGGAGTTGATCCCATCCTGTTTCTGTTGTAGTGTGTTTTTAAAAAATAATGATGAAAATTTATATTTAAATCAGTGTTTTACCTTAAAATAGTAATAAATTACAAATATTTCCATGCATGTTTGTGTGTTTTAGAGCCGAGAAATCCATTGCAAAATTCAGAGAAGTGTGAAATGTGGACGATAATTCCATTCCAATCTGTGTATTTGTCCTAGGGGTGCAAATTTGGTCAGTTCACTTAAAAATGAGGACTGTACTAAATTCTATTCCATCCCTAAGGGAGGGAGAGAAAGCACAAAAAGGCAAATATTGATGTTGTCAGGGCTGCCGCCCAGTCCCAGCTCACATAGGACCAAGTCAGCCAGCGTTCAGTTTCAAAGAGTCTTTATTGGATTACAGGTTCCATTTCCAAACTGCAACGTGCAGCCCTACTTCTTCTAGGTCAGAACGACGAAGACCCGTCTGAGTCTCCGCCTCTAGCGCACCAGCTTAATACCCTAGCCTTGCTCCACCTCCTGCGCCTTTCCTTCCGTCTCTGGGTCCTCCTCCCCCCCTGGGTCTCTCCTTTCCTACTCTCTTCTGACGCGGACCCCCCTGACCCTTCCGCCTCCTTGCGGCGGGCTTTGGGACTCGGTTCACTCTCTGGGCTGCTGGCTGCGCCAGCTTCCGTTACATTTGAACTTGGCGCGCGCGCCCAACTCTCCACTTTCCTCTTGATCGTTTCCTCGCTCCCCGAGGTGGGCGTGACTACTCCTGACTCATGCCCTCCCTCCTTCTGAAAGTCTCCGGAGCCCGATATCTGGTCCCCTTTCTCCCCGCTGCTCCCGGCTGGGAACGTGGGTCCCGATCTCCAACTGCTGCTTTCTGATCCCTCTCTGGACCCTTCTTCCTGGGGTGTCCCCCTGCTCTCCCCCCTTGCTCTGGCTGCTGGCGCTCCCTTCTGGGAATCCTCGGACTCGCTAGACAGGCTCGGTGATCTCGGGTCGTCATCCCCACTCATCCTTCCTTCGTATTCCTCCCCCTCGCTCTCTGTCTCCTCCCTTCTCTGCGTCTCTGCTCCTGAACCCCTGACAGATGTGTTCAGGGAAGAGCAAGCAAAACAGAAATCCATAAATCCAAGCATGGCCACACTTACTAATGCAATGCTGGCTGCTATTCATAGAACTCCATTACAAAGCATCCGCTACCATGAAACACAGTCATCACAGAATAAATAGTAGCAAAGGGTTATGATGGAAAATGTGCTTCTATCCCTTGCTGACCCACAGCCCTTAAAATAAATGATGCATTTTAAAAGTTTATTTTAAAAATGTATTTTAGGGTGGTGGCGGAAGCAGAAAGGAAACTCCTAACACATCCTTTTACGATTCAGTATCCTAGAAAATATGGATGGAGGAGTTCTGAATTGTTTATTCATTTTTAAAAGATCCCTTCCCTTCAAACATTCAATCTATTCCAAATGAGAAAACAGATTTCTGTACTCCTGATATTCCCCCTTCTTTCTAGTAAAATCAGTGTTATTTTGCTTGGCGTGAAATGGGTTTAGATAGATATTACTAGTAGCCAGCAAGTAGTAACGAAACAGTGAATAGCAGCTAAGCAAAAAGCAGGTTCGTGGCTTAAAAAAGAAGTACTGCTTCTTGCAACACATGACTGAGACCTGGAATTCACTGGCATCAGATGTGGCAATAGCCACCAGCAGCAGGGAGGAACAGGATAGGGGCCCAATCCAAGAGCAGACTTTCGTAATCTTTCGTAATATGAAGCCCTGTGCAAGGTCAAAATTTGGTGCCCCCAAATGGATCTTCTCAATTATGGTTCTTCTCAATTTTGTACCCCCTCCGCTTAGTGCCATGTGCAGAGGAACCACTCACACTGCCCCAAATCCATTACTGTAAGGGACGAGACTGAGGAGGAATGGTGGAGACCACCACCCCCCCTCCTTGAACTTCTCAGAGAAGAGGAAGGCATTATTGAATTACAGCAGGGGTTTGAGGAAGGTCACAGCTCAGAGACAGGTGAACAGAAGTGTTGGGAGGTGTTGGGAGAAGAGAAGGGGGAGACAGAGCAGCCAGCTGACACGTTAACACTGGAGACCATTTCTGAGCCTCCTTCTCCCAGAACTCTGTGTGCACTAAAAGTTGAAAAGCGAAGGACTCAGAGACAATTACGCCCTGGAGGTCGCCATAAGGGGAAGTGCTGTTGCTAGGAAGGGAAAGGCAAGGAGCTCAGTTGGAGCAACCCCATTTTTAGGAAGGCTTGCATCCCTTCGTCATTCTCTGTGATTTATTGAATAAATTGCTTGGTAAGAACTCTTACCATTTTTCTGATTCTGGGCTGCCCCATGGCATGACAACTGCTGCCCAACCTTGCCCTACCTGGGCCAAAATGGACAGTTGAGTGGGGCTGCATGCCTGTCTGACCATCACCTGTTGTCACAACAACATCAGGTGACTCTTATTGGCCCACACAATTTGAAATCAAACTGTGGATGGACAAAGGCAAAGCCTTTCAAAGCACTGTTCAAGACCTGACCAGGGCTTAAAACAAGAACTGTACAAAATAATAGAAGATGGGTCTCTTATTTAGCTATGAGATTTAAATGGAACTTCCATGTACAAACACAGTCTATCTCTGAAGTTGCTAAGCACAAAAATGAGGAGGTCCTTCGCTTTCAAGCTCAGGTTGTGAACTTCATAGAACTTCATAGAATAGGGATGGGGACTACATCACCCTCCATGTCATGTAGTCATGTTGTTTTAACTATGGAATGGTGCCATACAAATAAAATGATGATGACGATGGTGATGATGATCAATGGATGATTTACCCTCTGTCATCCTTTTCTTTCTTTTTTTTTGTTCACCAACGATCCCCCGCTGTCATGGGGGCTGCCTACATTAAGGCAGGTGGAACTGGAAGCCGACTGTGATGGCCTGGGATTCTGATTCAGAGGATGAACCAGAGGAATCCCAGCCTGCACAGGAGTCCCCACCTCCAGGGCCGGCTGAACTGGGGCAGGGCCTTGAGTCTGAAGTGCCTGCACCTGTGCTGGATCCTCAGCAGCAGGCACCAGGTGATTCCACTCTGGCTCCGGAGGTGATTGAGGACTCAGTGCCTACAGGTGAGTCTCCCCCTGGGTCCATTAACCCTTCAGCCTCTCCTGAACTGCAGAGGCTCAGGGCAGAGAGGCGAAGGGAGCTGGTTTCTCCCAGGAGGAGTGCTCGCCTTAAGGCCAGGGGAGGCGGGTCTCCTGGGGGCCGGGATCGCCCCTGGCCTCAGAGAAGATAAAGGCCAGTCAGCCCGGTCCCAGGTTGCAGGAGCAACGTCGTCATTGAGTACCTGCTCCTACCCGGACCTGACCTTCCAGTGTTCCTGTTCCCCGCCCGGCTTCCTGCTTCTGACCTTCCAGTGTTCCTGTCCCCGCCCGGCTTCCTGCTTCGGACCTCGCCTCGCTCCTTGTGAACTGTTTCCATGCTAGTGACTCAGGACTGATCTTTGACTACGATTACGGTAACCTTCCCCCCGGGACTAGCACACCAACTTTGGGAAAGCTAATTCACCCCAGAGGTCAAAACTTTCACTATGCCCAGTCCTCATCTAAATAAACCAGCCTTCTAAGCTCCACAACCTCCCCAGGAAGTAAAGCTTGCCTTTGTCCTTTGTCACTCCTTGCAACACAGTTTCTCAGCTTCTATTGTTCACTGCCTCCATCACTATTTGACTCCGCCATGTCATTTATAGAACAGCCACTGACTCTTGGGTGCACTGCTTGCATCAAACTCATTTTGAGAATGCTAATGTAAAATGTCACCAGGACCAAGTCTTGCAGAGTCTTCAACCTTGCACTACATTGGAAGCCCAGTGCGACCCAGAGACTTGCCTATGAGCAGACACATTTTTCAGTAGGATCATATATTCTTCTCAGCTTACTCTGAGATAGATCTCTTCAACCATAGATAGAAGTAGTGTTTGTGATTCGCCCATATGAGTTCTCAAATTTCATCTTTCTAGTTAAAGGTGACTTAGGCAACCTGACTGGGAAATATTATTTTCAATTGATTATGATAGTGTTGTTGACCTGTGGAATACTGCAGAACATCTGCCTTGCATCTCAATTAGTTATACTGCTTCACACTAGTAAAGACCAGTTTGAAGACTGTCAAGTCAAGATAAAGGCCTTACTGCCACAATGGCCAACTCTTTATTGAGCATTTTCTTGAGCAAATCCCATATGGTAACCCATGACAAGTGTGTGAAGCCAGGTGAACATAAAACAAGTGTTCTCTGTCTACTTCTGGTAAAGCAGAGAAAGTTGACCGAAACCTCCCAGACTAGCCATGTACTGATACAGTCAGCATCTTGTGTTAGAATTTAATTGGGCTTGGCCAAACAAAAGGCACCTGTGTTCACATAACAGTCTCAAGGAAAACGGCCTGTAGAATACGACAGCCCCATAACTCATCCAGCTACTGGCTCCCACAATCTGTTTCAAGTTAGCTGGTTCATACATACCGTAAATATGAACCCAGTAGGGAGGCTGATGTACCTCAACCTGCAAGTCACACATTGAAACACACGTACAACATGCTCTTTGTAGCAGCTAGAAAGGTTCAGGTTTGGGTCAGCAAACCTGAAACCTGTCTCCAAGTCTTACATATTTCACATACCTTAAATCAAGGCTTTAGTCTCAATGAAGAAAAGTGTGACTTTTTTTTTCCTTCAAAGGTGAAAACATAGGCCCTATTTGAAAGGTATTATTCAATCAGCTGATGAGTGGCTCCGCCTCAGCATTGAAGAAATGGAGAGAAACTGTATTTTAAAAACCTTTCCATCTTTTTTTTAATTAAATAGCACATGAAAGAAAGGAATGCTCATGATTTGCACATTCTATTCAACTGAAGAGGAGTAACAAATACCAATCAAAGGCTCTTACTATTTGTAGTTTTACAGTTGCCTTTTTAAGCCAACATTTTTAAGGGTGAATTTGTAGCTGATTGTCTGCACCTTTGGTCACATGTAGTGTAGTTTTCCTTTCCTTTTTTAAAAAAAAATGTTTTATTATATTTTTATTGCATCCATACATCCAAGACATATTATCTATACATCAAAATCATCCAAATAAAATTCAAGCAGAAAAATATAAGTCTTCAGATCATAAGTTTTGTACATAGTTTTGACTTCCCATCCTTTTCAACATCTTCTCACTCTAGTAATCCTATAATAAACTAATAAAGTACATATGTATATACATGTCTATTTTTACCCTTATATCCTTAATTATTTACAGAGATTACTCAAACGCTGCAACCGAGTTCAAATTGCAACCCTTATTTTTTTTAAAAAATAACGGTTTAGAGGTTCCCAGTTATCAATGAACTCATATTTTGGCTTATCTTTAATCTTTTCCGAGGGACTAACTAATTCAGCATATTCTACCAGTTTTAATAACAAATCAGATGTGGAGGAGATATTATCACTCTTCCAATGTTTTGCTACAAGTACACTTGTGGCAGTGGAGGCATACAGAAAGATTTTTCTGTAGTTTTCCTTTCCACATTAATGGAAGGTTTGAACAAACTCCCATGGCTGTAGTCACACCCGTTATGAACCCTCATGTTCCAGCAGCCAGTAAATGTCATAGGGATAAGCATGTGGAAGGCAATAGCCTGCTTGTGGTGTTTGTATTATTATTTAATGCCTAGTATTCTGGAATTCTGAGACACGGGTGGCGCTGTGGGTTAAACTACAGAGCCTAGGACTTGCCGATCAGAAGGTCGGCGGTTCGAATCCCCGCAATGGGGTGAGCTCCCATTGCTCGGTCCCTGCTCCTGCCAACCTAGCAGTTTGAAAGCACGTCAAAGTGCAAGTAGATAAATAGGTACCGCGCCGGCAGGAAGGTAAACAGCGTTTCCGTGCACTGCTCTGGTTCGCCAGAAGCGGCTTGTCATGCTGGCCACATGACCCGGAAGCTGTCTGTGGGCAAACGCCGGCTCCCTCGGCCTATAGAGTGAGATGAGCGCACAACCCCAGAGTCGGTCACGACTGGACCTAATGGTCAGGGGTACATTTACCTTTTTATTCTGGAATTCTAACTTTGTGGGATTATCAGAGATTAGAAGAGGAATTATGAATCTGGCTGAGCTAGCGATTGCAGTAATGGGCAGGATTTTGACTTAGTTCCATTATCTCCATCTTCTGCATCTCCCCTCCGAATTGAGCTCACAAACCAACAGCTTCCACCAAGCACAAACGGGTGGCATAAAAAATAGGGCTCCTAAACTAGGTCCGCCTCCCTCACACAGAAACCAGGATGGCGTTTGTACACATGGCGCACCAATGAAAATATTCATGATCCATTCCAGATCTTCCACAAAAGATAGAATAACAAATGTCATGTGGCAGCACACCCACCCCCACCCCACATGAACAACACCATCAACTATACCATTATAAGTGGTAAATGCAGAAAGGCCTTTAATGAAGATGAGAAAATGCAAGTCAGGGGAGCATTGTTCATATCCATGATCATAATAACTTCAATAGCAAGAGTTTATCATTGCTTCATAGAATCATAATACTTCTGTTTCAGTGTATCTGAAGAAGTGTGCATGCACACGAAAGCTCATACCAAGAACTAACTTAGTTGGTCTTTAAGGTGCTACTGGAAGGAATTTTTTTACAGTATTTTGACTATGGCAGACCAACACGGCTACCTATCTGTAACTCATAGAATCATAGAAGGGTCATCTAGTCCAACCGCCTGACTTTCAGGAATATGAGCTAAAATATCCATGACAGATGGCCATCCAATCTCTGCTTTAAAATCTCCAAAGAAGGAGAGTCCACAATCTCCCTTCGGAGTTCATTCCATTGTCAAACAGCTTTTACTAACTGAAACAGAAAGTTTAGTCAGAATCTCCTTTCTTGCAACTTGAAACCATTGGTTTGAGGCCTACCCTCAAGAGCAGGAAATATAAGCTTGTGCCAACTTCCTTATGACAGCCCTTTGGATATTGGAAGATGGCTATCGTATCTCCTCTCAGTCGTCTCTTCTCCAAGCTAAACATATGCAGATCCTTCAACTTCTCCTCATAAGGCTTGGTTTCCAGGTCCTTGGTCATCTTGGTTGCCCTGCTCTGCACTTGTTCCAGCTTGTTCACATCCTTCTTAAATTGTGGTGCCCAGAATTGATGGGCACAAGATGTTGGACATAACATTATGTTTGCTGACTGGGAACAGTTGTGGACCACAGGTATGAAATTTACGGCATGCAATGCCTTAAGAGAGAATATTATGAAAATGATATACAGGTGGTACATAACCCCAGTCAAGCTTGCAAAAATCTACCATTTGCCCGATAACAAATGTTGGAAATGTAAAGAAACTGAAGGTACATTCTTTCACTTTTGGTGGACGTGCCCAAGGATTAAGGCTTTCTGGGAGATGATATATAATGAATTGAAAAAGGTATTTAAATATACCTTCTTGAAGAAACCAGAGGCCTTTCTCCTGGGCATAGTCGGCCAATCGGTGTTAAAGAAGGACAGAACTTTCTTTATGTATGCTACAACAGCAGCAAGAATACTTATTGCAAAGTATTGGAAGACACAAGACTTGCCCACTCTGGCAGAATGGCAGATGAAAGTGATGGACTACATGGAATTGGCGGAAATGACTGGCAGAATCCGAGACCAGGGAGAAGAGTCGGTGGAAGAAGATTGGAGGAAATTTAAAGACTATTTACAGAAATATTGCAAAATTAAGGAATGTTAGAATGATGTTGGATTGAAGTTAAGTGGTTTCTAGCTGTAATGGTTTAAAAGAATATGGAAAAATTGGATTTTTAATAGGTAAAAATTTAATGTTATAATATATTAAGATTAAAGATCAGGATAATAAGGAGGGAAAGGAATTGCTGAACTAATAAATTGAACTGGAATACAAGAAAGGGAGGTATGAGGAGGTCCGGGAAACAAGTAAATGAAAGATAAGTGATGTAAAGATGGAATTATTTTTAACTGTTTTTATTTCCTATTTTTTCTTTTTTCTTTTTCATTATATAATATTGTGAAAACTTTAATAAATATTTATAAAAAAAACAAAAACAGAATTGGACACAATATTCCAGGTGTTTTCTGACCAAGACAGAATAGAGTAGCACTATTACTTACCTTGATCTGAATACTATATTTTTGTTCAATGGCTTCAAGTTACAATAAAAGAGATTCTAAGTAAACATCAGTCTGGCTTGGCGGTCTATAGCAGACCACCACAGTAAGGTCACTGTTGTTTCTCTATCTTGCCATTTTTACCCATATACTCTCGGTCTGGATTTCTTCACTTGAAATCCAGAAATAATATCCATGACTGCATGCTTTTGGGAAATGATAGCAAGTGCTACATCATTAACATTAAAAAGGTAAAAAACATTATTCACCCAATAGTAGCCAGATGGTAACAGAGTGACAGCAGGCTTCAGTGGGCAGACCCACCTGAGACAATTTAAGGTCCTTCTCTCTCTAATGCTTTTTAAACTAGAAATATATATAGAGAGAGAGAGAGAGAAACCAAGAGTCCTGTTCAGGTATTATTTACTCCACATGATGAACATTGTATGGAGAGAATGAGAGCTGTGAGTTTGTGCTGGTCCTACTTTCGCCATCACATCCCCTCTTTGCCCATGGCTTTTTTTGGGTGTATCCACACAGCTCCGTCTTCACTGTTTTCTTAGTAGTGACAGTTGTCAGGAGGCTATTGTTGTGGCTCTGTTTCTCCAGGTAAGCTCTTCTAGGCTTTGATAGGCTGTGAGGGGATCCAAAACTGATTCAGGGAGGCTCCAAGATTCCAATGCCGTATCCCTCCTGTAATGTAATTCTGCTGGGAATTAAACCTGGTTCTCACAAGGAGCAGTGAGACCTCACATGACATAATGCTTCTCCCCACCCTTACTTACAAAGGATTCTTACACAGTTACATTAGCACACACTAGTATTAGCTTATTTTTCCTCCTTCTGGATATTGTTATACATATGAAGACAATACCTTTTTTGTATTAAATGGGTTTCAGTTACATTAATTTGCCTATGGCCCTCTAAGCTGCTTCTTTCATATAAAACACTTCCCTGTCTCTGTCTCCTTCTCAGTGACTCTGTAGTTGCACTTTAAAACAGGTGCTTGGCAAAAAGATTTTTATTACCGTGAGGGGAATGTACAGCTATACACCTCACATCCATGTTCAAAATGTCCTGTTTTGTTAAAGTGCAGCAAGGGGGAAATCCAGAAACAGAAGGAACTGACTGGCTGATGCACACCTGACAGTGCCGGATTTACGTATAAGCTAAACAAGCTATAGCTTAGGACCCCACTCTCTTGGGGGGGCCCCAAAAAATTCAAAGGGAAAAAAACTGGATGTACATTTCAAAAATATAATACAATTACTTTGATAAAATACATGTTTTGTTATGTGCAAATGGCTTTAGATACCTATTAGGTCCATAAATTGCCATACAGCATATATTCAACACAAAAAACAGTGACAATTTGTTGTTGACAAAGGACACCTGGACATATAAAGGGCCCCATTACCTTCAGTAGCTTAGGGCCTCATCAAACCTAAATCCGGCCCTGACACCCAACTGGGTGATGCATATTGCAATCCTATGCTTGTCTACTTAGAATAAGTGCCACTGAGTTCAACAGGACTTGCTCCCAGGTAAGTGTGTACAGCAAGAGCGGGGAACTGGGTCTGGCTGGTGGCTCCCTCCCTCCATGAATCAAATTTGACAGGTGGGCAGGGCTCTGCTTTTGTCTTGAGGCCGAGTTTGTCCCATTAGACTGCTATAGTAAAAGGTGTGCTAAGTTTACCTGTTTACACTTGCAATTAAGTGTACCTGTTATTGGTTTGGGAGGAATCGGGAGAGAAACAGGTGTGAAAAGCCTCAAGTGGTATTGGATACAATGGCAACACACACACACACACAGACACACACAAATGGATCACAAAAATCCTGAACTCAAAAACACGCAAAACAAACAACGCAAACTTTTGAATGCCTTGCAAAGTCCCCTTGGACTTGTACATAACACTGTGTTCAAATATGCTTCATAGTGCAGTTGTTGTTGATGTTTAGTCATTTAGTCATGTCCAACTCTTTGTGACCTCATGGACCAGAACATGCCAGGCACTCCTGTCTTCCACTGCCTCCCGCAGCTTGGTCAAACTCATGCTGGTAGCTTCGAGAACACTGTCTAACCACCTCGCCCTCTGTCGTCCCCTTCTCCTTGTGCCCTCCATCTTTCCCAACATCAGGGTCTTTTCCAGGGAGTCTTCTCTTCTAATGAGGTGGCCAAAGTATTGGAACCTCAGCTTCAGGATCGGTCCTTCCAAGGAACTGTCCTTCCTTAATAGGTTTGAACTTCTTGCAGTCCATGGGACTCTCAAGAGTCTCCTCCAGCACCATAATTCAAAAGCATCAATTCTTCTGCGATCAGCCTTCTTTATGGTCCAGCTCTCACTTCCATACATCACTACTGGGAAAACCATAGCTTTAACTATACGGACCTTTGTCAGCAAGGTGATGTCTCTGCTTTTTAAGATGCTGTCTAAGTTTGTCATTGCTTTTCTCCCAAGAAGCAGGCGTCTTTTAATTTCGTGACTGCTGTCACCATCTGCAGTGATCATGCTCAGTATATAGTGTAAGGCTCCGTTTACAATAAAGGAATAAACACGCCCCCCCCAACATTTCCTAAAAATAGCTGGTTGGTGAAGCATTGCAGTTAGAGAATTTAAAGTGAATTGGTGACATTTTCCTTCAAAATTATCAGAAAGGCTTCCTACTTGTTCCCAGTATACTTTGCATGTCAGGAGGCAAAGATGGAGCCACTCAAGGCATTTTATGCCTTCTTGAGCCTGTCAGTCAGGGCTCCCCAAAGCTGGGGATTACATGCTGGGGAAGGTTCATAACTGGGAATGTTGAGGGCATTACTGATGCTGGCAACTGTAACTCCCAAGAATTAAGTCACTGTTTTGTAAAGTCAATAACTAGAATGTTGTTTTGCAAGTAGCGACGGGGCCTTGGCACATAATCACATTTTAACAGCTGTTTCCACAATAGGTGAACTCTGTGATGGAAAATCTGTTAACTAAGGAGTTCTGGGCAAAGAGGTAGCTTAACACAGCATGACACATAAAGTGCAACATTTGGATATCAGTTTCATGGGGAAGAAAACTCTTTTAGGGAGCTGCCTTTGATTTTGTTATTACTGTGATTATTATTACGTTGATTTTATTATGTCACTGTGCCCTTTGAAAGGAACAACATCAAAGTAAACCCAACAGCTACATATCCTCCGAAATGTCTCTGATGAAAACAGGGGCATTCTAGTCTACATCAGGAAACTTCTCCCATGTTCTCCAGAACTACCTCACAGGATTGTTGTAAAGCAAAAGTGTGTGAGGGAAGGGATTGTGTACAACAGTTTCCACAAAGAAATGGAATGAAAGCAAATTGCAGCTCTAAGCTGCCTTGAGTCCCTGTCAGGAAAAAAAGGCATGATGATGATGATGATGATGATGATGACGATGATGATAGAAGAAAGTGTAAGAATGATCAGAAACATACCAGAGAATAAATCCTATTGCATTCAGTGGGACTTAGTTCTGAGTAAAAATGCTTAGGATTCCAGTGTAAGGCTACCCAGTCTTGATTAGTTACCTGGGAGTAAGCACTATTGAATACAGTGGGACTTACTTCTGAGTAGACAGTGTAAGGCTTCATTCACAAAAAAGGAATAAAGACTTCCCTCATTTCCTAAGGAATGGTTTAGACAAAAGCAATTCGAGCCCCTGGATTCCTTTAACGGAATTCCCTAGCAGCAGCGATGGAGGGGCAGGCACAGCCAACCACTCCCCCTCCACAAAACATTGAAATAATGCCTAACCGCCAACCTTACAAAGTTGTGATGATTTGCTACACGGTAGGCAAAAACCAAATGGCAACAGACAATCAGTCAAATGGCAAGATTCCTACCGGGCCCCTACTGCAAGACAGACTACCCCTAGACAGGCATAGCAAGGCCAAAGAACAGCCCTAAATATAGGGTGGGAGGGTGGGTGATCCGATCACATTGCAGGAAAGAGTAAGCTCCCAGCAACGTGCAGCAGCTTAAATAGCCTTTTGGTAGCCAATAGATGACCCAACAGACCAAATTTCTGCCCCAGCAACCGAGGGGCAACCAATGGGGTCTTGTGGCTATCCAAATGGTCCTGCCCCACAACAGGGAGGCAGTTTAGGTGATCTCACAGCAACACATGCTCTTCATGATGGAGGACACAATTTGCAGTTTTAAATGGATCTTACTCCAGGGTAGAAGGCATAGAATTGTAGCTTTGATCTCTGTACTAATTATTTTGTGTCTAATTTCACTTATTGATTCCTTACCGGCATCCTCATACCTAATGGTGCTCAGGAATGCTAATGAATAAACCACTGTGCCAAATTTGGTTACCATATCCTAAGATGTGTCCAAATGCAAGGCAAACAAATAGACAAAAAAACTTTCTCATATATATATGATATTGAATTTCCTGGAATGTCTTGCACCTTACATGTACTGAATTATCTAACTCTGTATGTGTTTGCTTTCTCGTGCCAGAGGCAGACTTTGTAATCGAGTGATATGCCTATGAAAACTGTTGGATGTACAATAGCCAAAGAATATTAACGTTCATACACTGGCAGCCAGCTGGCAACATAAGGGACTGAAGTGGTCCATGCTAATTTTAGCTGGCCTCTAGTTGACCCTGTGCCACTCAGTTTTAAACCTGGTAGAGTAAAAAATGTGCAGCGAACAAAATACAGAAAAGGTGAATGTTTCTAAATTTTAAGAAATACCACACACTTTAAAGACATAGGTTTTATTTAAAAGTACATGTCTGTATCTGATGCTATGACTAGAAGCATGTTTTTCATAGCTGGAAGCCTTTATTGTTAGACAGCAGCAGATTTTTGTGGAAATTTATCATAATACACAAGCTCAGTCTCTGCAGTGAAATATATTTTCAGTCCTGGACCACTGTCTAAAAAATAGGGTGTCACTTGACAATACAGGAGTTGACTGCTCCTTATATACAAGCAGGAACTGCCAACTTCTATATTGTCCTGGGACAATATTTTTCCTACTTATGAACAGAGGAATTGGACTAATACCATGTCAAACCAATATGTTCATCTAGTTCAGTTTTGGACAAAGGTGTCTCCCAGCCCAACTTGGAGATGTCAGGATACTAGAGACCCCTGCTATTCAGAGTTAAAAATGCTGGACTAGATTACCGTATGTTGCGACAAAGGTAGGCAGAAGGTAGACCATAGTCCATGGGCTGTTTCCAGTAGTGGTGGGGATCCTATCCCTCCCACAGTGGCAGCAAAGAATCAGATAAAAAAGAATTCTTACCAAGTAGTTTATTCAATAAAAACAGCGAGAGACAAAGGAATGCAGTCTCTCTTTAGATAATGGCATTGCTCCAAGTAAAGTCCCTCAGTCTCTCCTATACTACATCACCCCTTTGCCAGCTGATCTGTGCTTTCTGCCTCTGAGCTTTCTGTTCTACTACCCTCAATGCACGCCTGGTCCTAGGAGAGGGGAGGTCAGAAATGTTTTCCAGAGACACTGAGTCTGTCAGCTGTCTCTCCCTGATGCTTCTTCTTCCTGCTGGTCTCCCAATATTTCCCAGCTTCTCCCCTCTGCAGCCTCTGAACTGCGACCTTCTGTAAACCGCTGTTTTAAATCTATAATGTCCTCTTCTTCTCAGGAAGGTCCAGTCTGTGACAAGTGGACTGCCAAAAATGGCTGCTGATTGGATTCTTGCAACGAATGTTGAATGAAGTGAATGTTCATCTAATCCTCCTTATGCTCTGAAATAATAATGCATAATCAGGATTATGTAGATGAGAGATATAAACTCCTCTTGAAAGAGCTTGTCACTCCTTTTTCCAGGAATACATTTTGAACTCTTGCCGTCTGCTATGTCCTGATTGGCTGGCCCTGTAATCAAAACATTCCAGCTGACTACATAAAAATCGGACCAGAGCATTACATCACTGTTTGTCCAAGAACTAGGGCCAAGGATACTACATAGATTCATTCCTATCACAGGACCGAATAAATGTGGTGAACTTGCAACTCTAAGGTCTAGGCAGCATTTTCCAAGTTATTATTGTGGCTTGGTGAAAGGCAGGAAAGTGCTATTCAATTTTCTTTTAATGAAAGCAACAATAGTAAAAGCTAATCGACCTTAAAGTTCACTGAGAAGCTTTACTGAAAGGACACCACGTGTACCATGAAGGTCTACGGTCTGCCAATGGACAAAACACAAAAAACAAATAGCTATTACTATATCATAGTTAGACACAGGTTCATTCTGCAATTTTTTTCAACTGTGGTGGGTTTCCAAAATAAGCACTGTCTAGCCTATGACAGCATCCAGACCTATTTCATCTTAATATCAACACCTAAATCAGGGACGGATTTAGGTTTGCTAAGGCCCTAAGCTACTGGAGGTAATGGGGCCCTTTATATGTCCAGCTGTCCTTTGTCAACAACAAATTGTCGCTGTTTTTTGTGTTGAATATATGCTATATGGTAATTTATGGACCTAATAGTTATCTAAAGCCATCTGTACATAACAAAATATGTGTTTTATCAAAGTAAAGGTAAAGGTAAAGGGACCCCTTGACCATTAGGTCCAGTCGTGGCCGACTCTGGGGTTATGGTGCTCATCTCGCTTTATTGGCCGAGGAAGCCAGCGTACAGCTTCCGGGTCATGTGGCCAGCATGACTAAGCCGCTTCTAGCGAACCAGAGCAGCGCACGGAAACGCCGTTTACCTTCCCGCCGGAGCGGTACCTATTGATCTATTTGAACTTTGACGTGCTTTTGAACTGCTAGGTTGGCAGGAGCAGGGACCAAGCAACGGGAGCTCACCCTGTTGCAGGGATTCGAACCGCCAACCTTCTGATTGGCAAGTCCTAGGTTCTGTGGTTTAATCCACAGCGCCACCCGCGTCCCGTTTTATCAAAGTAATTGTATTATATTTTTATCATTTTATCAAATATAATTGTATTATATTTATAAATTTATAAAAACAGGAAATTTTGAACATGGATGTGAGGTGTATAGCTGTACATTCCCCTCACGGTAATAAAATTCTTTTTGCCAAGCACCTGTTTTAAAGCGCAAATACAGAGTCACTGAGAAGGAGACAGAGACAGGGAAGTGTTTTATATGAAAGAAGCAGTCTGGAGGGCCATAGGCAAATTAATGTAACTGAAACCCATTTAATACCAGAAAGGTATTGTATGTATAATAATATCCAGAAGGAGGAAACATAAGCTAATACTAGTGTGTGCTAATGTAACTGTATAAGAATCCTTTGTAAGTAAGGGTGGGGAGAAGCATTATGTCATGTGAGGTCTCACTGCTCCTTGTGAGAACCAGGTTTAATTCCCAGCAGAATTACATTACAGGAGGGATACGGCATTGGAATCTTGGAGCCTCCCTGAATCAGTTTTGGATCCCCACACAGCCTGTCAAATCCCAGAACAGCTTACCTGGAGAAACAGAGCCACAACAATAGCCTCCTGACAACTGTCACTACTAAGAAAACAGTGAGGATGGAGCTGTGTGGATACGCCCAAAAAAGCCATGGGCAAAGAGGGGATGTGATGGCGAAAGCAGGACCAGCACAAACTCACAGCTCTCATTCTCTCCATACAAAGCCACTTCCATGATGACAAGGAGGTGGGGTCGTGGGCTTCACGCCCCTCCCCACACTCACAGGGGCTGGCTCCAGCCCCCACAATACTAAAGGGAATCCCTGGCCACATCATACCTTGGGCCAGCCAATCGGCTGGGGCCTCGGCTATTTAGTTCCCCTGCAGTCGAGGCTCCTCCTCTTTCCCTTGCTGCAGCTGACCCGGTTTTTTCCCTCCCATCCCACCCTCTTTAGGCTAGCTTCTCTAACGTTGCTATGAACTACAGTTGGTCACCGTCAAGGGGCCTGGTAGGAATTTTCCCAAATGGCAGATTGGCACCAGCCATTTGGTTTTCGCCTACCTCGTAGCAAACCGTCACAACTCTTCGGTATTGGTGGTTAGGCATTGGTGGGGGTACTGTCCTATTGTTATGCAAATGAAGGGGGAAGGAGTGCCATCACCTTCCCCCAAGCAAGGGTAGTCCGGTAAAGGATTCCGGGGGGCGTGGCCTTGTCCTAAACCTAGGGAGGTGTGGGCCCACTGCACGCCCCCATGCGCTGATGCCGGGGGGAGGTCCTAGTTGACGTTCCTCAGCAGGACTCCTCCCACTGGTGTTCAACCCTTCCAGCCTTATAGCCGGTTAGTAGTTAGGACCAATGCCTAGGCCAATGCTCAATTCCGGTAATCAATAAAGTTGTGGCCTAATTTGACCCATTAACCTGAATTCTTGTGTCCTGTGTCTTTATTTCCTCGGGGGGAGGCGGGAACTCGCCACGCAATGTTCATCATGTGGAGTAAATAATACCTGAACAGGACTCTTGGTTTTATATATATATATTTCTAGTTTAAAAAGCATGCAGTCATGGATATTATTTCTGGATTTCAAGTGTAGAAATCCAGACTGAGAGAATATGGGTAAAAATGGTAGGATAGAGAAACAACAGTGACCTTAGTGTGGTGGTCTGCTATAGACCGCCAAGCCAGACTGATGTTTAGTTAGAAACTCTTTTCTTGTAACTTGAAGCCATTGAACAGAAATATAGTATTCAGATCAAGGGAAGTAATAATGCTACTCTATTCTGTCTTGGTCAGACTACACCTGGAATATTGTGTCCAGTTCTGGGCATCACAATTTAAGAAGGATGTGAACAAGCTGGAACAAGTGACCTGGAAACCAAGTGACCTGGAAACCAATGATGAAGGACCTGGAAACCAAGCCTTATGAGGAAAAGTTGAAGGATCTGCACATGTTTAGCTTGGAGAAGAGACGACCGAGGGGAGATACGAGCTGTCACGTAATAACAGGACAGAACCTGAGCACCATGAAGGAAAGGCTCACCTGTCTCTCCAAACCGTATTGACTGTGAGGTGCAGCCAATGGTGCCTTTGGAAAGGCCTTGTGCAAATGGGGACACCCAGTTGTGACCTATATCTCCTTCATTTTTTATTTTATTTTTTCGATGAAAAAGTTCTTTATTGAACTTCACACATACACATGCATACCAAAAAATATATTCTTAAATTAATTTAACATAAAATGTTAATTTAACCTTCTAATTCCGCTTAGATATCCGCTAAGCTAAAATCATATGATGTTACATAAAATAAAGTAAAACAACAACAACAAAGTTAAAAAAAAATAGTCTTCCCATCATTTCCCCATATAGTTGACATTTGTGATTTTGAATGTACTTATAATTATTACCTTACATTTAATATACTTTCTAATACTTTCTTAATATTTTATTTACCCAAGATCATTCAAACACTACCATAGATAATATGTCGCTGTTATTTTTTTGTATCTCTTAAACATTTCCCGTTTTTGAGAAAATAATTGTTTGGTGTTACCTCTTAACCTGTTTGTTAATTGAGCCATTTCCACATAGTTTAATAATTTATTTTGCCATGCTGTTAGCATTGGTATTTTTTCCCCTTTCCACTTAGATGCTATTAATAGATGGGCAGCCACTGTTGCATATAAAAAGATTTCTCTTATATTTTTTGGAATGTCTCTACCTAAGATTCCCAACAGAATGGCTTCTGGTTTCTTTAAGAATGTTATTTTGAACATTTTTTTCATCTGATCATAAACAATATTCCAAAAATCTGCATGTCCACCACATATGATAAAAATCACCTATTTTTTCTCTACACTTCCAACACTTATTCAAACTATTTTTATACATCTTTGAGATTTTTGATGGTGTAAGATGGTGTAGGGACGCGGGTGGTGCTGTGGGTTAAACCACAATCAGAAGGTCGGTGGTTCGAATCCCCACGACGGGGTGTTTGGTCCCAGCTCCTGCCCACCTAGCAGTTCGAAAGCACGTCAAGTGCAAGTAGATAAATAGGTACCGCTCCTGTGGGAAGGTAAACGGCATTTCTGTGCGCTGCTCTGGTTTGCCAGAAGCCGCTTGGTCATGCTGGCCACATGCTGTACGCCAGCTCCCTCGGCCAATAAAGCAAGATGAGCACCGCAACCCCAGAGTCGGCCACGACTGGACCTAATGGTCAGGGGTCCCTTTACCTTTACCTTTAAGATGGTGTAAGATGACCTATATCTCCTTCATGCTGCACCTCTCAGTTCCTTGCTGTACTTTGTTCACAGAACCACCAACCCACAGTTACAGCTTTTGGGGAGGGCAGAAGGGGCTTAGTGGGTGGGTGAGGCTGGCAAAAATCAGGAGTTCGGTGTGATTGGAATCACTTTCTGCTAAAGCAAAGCCACTATTGGACACATTTAGTACTGTCAAGAAACCCACTCTCCTGTTTTTTGAACTTTTATTCCCCCTGAGACAGAGGCTTCCATTTTTCTGTCTCTTTCTCACAGTGGCGTAGCGTGGGGGGTGCAGGGGGGGCCGGCCGCACCGGGCGCAACATCGGGGGGGCGCTCGCACTCGCAGCTCTCTGCCCCTACCTGGCTCGCTCACTCTCTCTCACTGCAGTGCTGGCTGTGTGAATCCGATCTGAGCCGCCGGGTTGTCGCCCACTGTGGAGGGGGTGGGTGCCAGGCGTGCGGTGCGGAGAGAGAGCGAGGGACTATCTGGGGGAGGGACAGTGCAGCGGCCGCCCAGCGCAGCACTGAGCGCGGGAGAGAACCACACCAGACCAGACCAGGCAGCAGCAAGAAGAAGCTGGCAGCGGCGGCAGGTTAGGGGTTAGGGGGCGCAAATTACTTGCCTTGCCCCGGGTGCTGACAACCCACGCTACGCCACTGCTTTCTCAAGGTACTTGGTACTTTATTTAGAATTTCTCATTAAAATAGATCACTTGAAAAACAACAACAGGCAGGCAGATTATAGTCGTTCTTGTGCTTACATGAAGGCTCAGCTGAAAAAGTCATGGGATTTAAAGGAACAGAAGCACCCAAGGAGGCTGCAGGGTACAGACCACTGGAGAGCTGATTTGTGGAATGAAGAGAAGGGTGAGGGATGGATAAATCTCTCAGTTTTGATTCCTCTCAATTTTCATTTTTCCAGTCTTCAGGTAATTTCTCCACATTTCCACAGCAGTATTTTTTTTTAAGTCCACATGAACATTTATCATAATTTTAATGCAAATTTCTCTCAGCACATTTTTGCAATTTTCCCCAATATAATGCATTTTTTGTATCTTATGTTCACAATTATATGACTTTTTGTGGACCCTACACCCCATCATCATATGAATTATTGCACAAATTTCTTGGCTGGAAAACCACACTACTGCACACTGCACTATTGCACACTGCACATTTCTGAAAAGTGTTTTGGTTCTTTTGTTGTATGGAATGTGCAGTTTCCCCTTTAAATGTGTACTGATTTAATGCCCTGCCATCCCTAGAAAAGACACTGAAACATCTTTCAACCACCACAAAAGTAAGCTGTACCCATAAAACTCCTGAACCCAGGAATCTCACCCAAATATTCTCATTAACTGCTGGAGAGTGGTTAAATTAAAAAATGAAAATAAGAAACAGCAGAATTTTTCACTGCAGGACTAGATATGACTATATGTTCCTGCTGAAGCACTTAGGGCATTCCACAATTTAAAATCGTTTAGAGCTTACAGTCTAAGAGACATGATATAAAAGGGAAAGGGAATGGGGAGGGAAGAGGAAAAATGCATATTTTTTTATAATGGAGGTCAATGGATAACAGGTGGCTTCTAGTGGAAAATTAGTGAATGCTTATTCCCAACCATGAATATAGGTATAGAAGACGGTTTTATTTGTAAGGGATAACTGGAGAACAGGAGAGGACTGCTTATTATCCCTTCTCTGCATGCTCTCCTTTTTAACCCCTTTTAACGCATTTTCCACAGCCAAGATTAGAAACGAGTCCATAGAGGGGGGGAAACAGTTGGAGTGGGAAGTGTTTGCATTATTGAACTGCAGACTTTCTGACTGCCTGTCTACTCTCCCTTGCACATTCCTCCCCTTTCAACCATAGATTTGCTTTTGGGAATATCCAGGATTTCAGAAGCAAGGGTGCTGTTGAATGTGTTCATTACCTCCTCATAAAAGAGTGTAAAACCTGGTTCTACATAGAATCATAGAATCGTAGAGATGGAAGGGACCCAACAGGTTGTTTAGTCCAACTCCCTGCAATGCAGAAATCTCAGCTAAAGCTAAATTCATTATTGGCTTATGTCTTTCTAATCAGCCTGTATCCCTGATCCAGTTTAAGTGTGTGCCAACCTAAAGGCTATACATAAAGTAGAGGTAAAGGTAAAGTACCCCTGGATGGTTAAGTCCAGTCAAAGGTGACTGTAGGAGGCAGGGCTTATCACACTTTTCAGGATGAGAGAGCCGGCATTTGTCCGAAGACAGCTTTGCGTGTCAAGATCCTCCAATCCACCCCCAAATAATTCACACTTCACACATAATTTTTGTTTAAGGTTTTTGGCATAATTTTGGCCACAACTTTATTAAAATACATAAATGTGAGTGGTTGCTTAGGCAATGGTTATGACTATCTGTCCCCACGCCCAGGGACAGAACTGACTTCCGGATTCCAGTGAAAGCCAGTAAGGGAAAACAATATTGAGGAGAGCATGGAGCCAGGCACCAGACCCTCACCCCCCCCAATGTTCCCTGGGCCTTGCACGGCCCTAAGCCCCTTCAGGGGCACGGACGAAAGAATGGCAAGCCCCTGGATTCCTTTAACTGAATTCCCTTTTCGCAGCAGCATTGGAGGGGCAGGCACCGCCAATCCTTACCCCTCCACCAACTAATTTTTTAACCAATGCCTAACCGCAACCTTACAAGTTGTGACGATTTGCTACGCAGTAGGCAAAACCCAAATAGCACCAGCCAATGAGCCAAATGGACAACATTCCTACCAGGCCCCTGCCCCAAAAGCAGACGACCCCATGACAGGCATAGCAAGGTCAACCAAGATCCTTAAAATTAGGGAGGGTGGGCAAAAGTGCCTAGTCAGAGCTGGGTGACTTCATTTTATAACCTTTGGTCCAACCCCTAAATGGCAACACCAAAATTTGCCCAACAACCCAACCGCCCAATCTCTGCAGATGGTCATCCAGACTAACTCACCCAGCAACAGAGGGGTGTCCTGCCAGACCCCACCGCAACATGTGCTCTCTATGAATGAGAACACGTTTTCTGGGTCATGTGGCCAGCATGACTAAAGCGCTTCTGTGACGAGTGCCAGAGTGCATGGAAATGCCGTTTACCTTCCAACCACAGCAGTACCTGTTTATCTGCTTGCGCTGGTGTGCTTTCGAACTGCTAGGTTGGCAGGAGCTGGGACAGAGCAACAGGAGCACACCCCATCGTGGGGATTCAAACCGCCGACATTCCGATTGGCAACCCAAGAGGCTCAGTGGTTTAGACCACAGCGCCACCCGCTCCCCACTATAAAGTAGAACTGTCCTCCACTACATGTCCAGCCCACCAAAGTTTTAAGAAAGAACCAGGACTTACCATTTTCTGCCTATTGTGTGTGGAGCACCTGTGAGCCAATGCCAGATGTGCCATCCATTAGGTGCTCAAGGCCAGCACTAATCCCAGCACAAGGCCTAATGCCAGCACTATTGTCACACCAAAACAAGTGTAACACGCTGATTTACTGAGAGAAATAAAGGTTTTCTAGCATTGCATCTGCGGCTGGCTTGGCTGTGAAGTATTTCACAGACAACTTAATCTGGAAATTCCCCGTGTTGTTCAGCCAATAGCACGTCAATTTTGTGACATCCTAGAGTTTATTAAGCTTCATGATGAGGCTTTGCAGAATCTGGTCATATATAATTTCCCAAATATTTCAGTTTTCAAGGCCTTGGAATGAAATAAACAAAAGAACCCAAACCCCGCTTTCCCTAGAAGTATTCCTAATGCAAGGACTGCTTTCTTGCCAGGAGACACTGAAATGCGGCAAACGTCCCAAATATTTGTAGTGTGTTGAAATATACATATATATAGTGACTCTGGTTATAATAAAGTCGGTCTGTCCAAAAAGAAATGAAAGAAAAATCATATTCACTATCAAAGGGTTTCCACTTAACCTCAGATATAAATTATGAAATCCCAGAGAGATTTTTCAGATCAAAGCCACTCTGTACTTTCATTATGTTGCCACTTTTGCAAGGGAAAGAAATTGCCAAAAGCCTTGTAAGACCTTCCAAAAATATACGATATTTTAGAATAACTCCAGCTTCCCGCTCCACTTCCCCTTCTTGGTTTTTGTCTGGCTTCCAAACTGTCCTCTGATGCATTACACCCAACTACAGACGTTGTGTTTCCAATACAAATACTTGAAGGTGCGTTTAGAAGGCTTTCCATGCAAAGCCAGGACATTTCATTGGAACTCACTACCGGGAGATGAACAGCCTTTTCGGCTTAATTTTAAAAATGTACTTTCTTGCAATTACAAATGTGATAGTTTCCATATGCTTGAAAGAAACATGTGTTGCTATTTAAAAGCACATTTACAGAAACCTAAGATGATCTAACAATTACAATGATAAAGAATGATGGGCTTGGTTAATGTCTTAGTCTGGAATCACCATGGACTTGTTGATGGGCCAGGATATACCAGTGGCGCGCGCACTCACACACACACTACTTTATTCGGCATGGAATAAAGATTAGTTTAATCACATGCATTGCCATACAGAATCAGACAAATGATTCCTTCAGCACAGCATCCTGTCTGCAATGGCGATTCAGAGCTTGGGTACTACCAAGGGGAGGCAGAAGGAATCTTGCATCAAATTCATTGAAAAATACTGCGTGCTTCTATCACCGCTGTTCATTATTCTCAGTAGCATCAAAAAGCACTTCCCCTCTAAGACCTTTGGTGAATATATGGGAAACAGTCATCTGTTATAAGCACTGCCCCCATTCAGAAATGACTTGCATAAATGATGCTGTGATCTAGCCAACTATGTCTGGCTGAATAGTGTGACATATTTATTCTAAGGTTAACATTCACTACATAATACTTCATTGGCTGGACTCTCCAATACTAGCATCACACTTAGTCGGCTTCCGATGCTTTCAAAGATGCCATTATGTAGCCTAATCTGGCGAGATCCCACTAAGAGATCAACCCATTCACCTTGTGATCCCTGAGTGTTTGGTATTGCCAATGTGGCTAATCCAGGAAGAAGTTTTAGGGGAATTGTACTGAAGCAACAAATAGCAACAGCAGTGGCAGTGAACACAACTACTGAATAAATATTCTCACCACTAGGATTTATTTTATAGTATAAATACTTTCATGCAGCTCAACACAATTCTGAAGTGAACTAAAACAAACTGCCTCTCCCTTGATCTGAGATATGTTATTTATAGCACAGATGAGGAACCCAGCCAGATGTGGTTGGACTTCCATCATCCCTGACTATGCCAACTGGGGCTCAACAACTGGAGTCCAACAACATCTGGAGGGCCACAAGTTTTCCATCCCTGATCACTTATGAGTTTCAAATAAATTTCAGAGGAATTTGGAGTTCCTCTCATAATTATCAGAATTCACCCAATTAGAAACACAGTACTTTCATTTTTATTCAGCAATGCAAAACAGACAAAGAATGTGTATAACAAATATTGTATGTGGTCATTCCAGAAAGATTGCATATAAGAGAAAAAGGTTCAAATCCCAGTCGTATCCCAAATATAGAAATCCAGGGGATTCACTTGGCACCTTCATTATACACCTTTAGGCGCCAAGTAAAAATGTTTGGCCGATTGACATCCTTTAAATGTGTTTTTTTGGGGGGAGGGGAGGTGGTTACTTGTTTGATTTGTTCTTGTTTTTATTATGTATTTTGTGTTTTTTTTATCTTGTATTCTTATCTTCTGAGCTGCCCTGAGATCTACAGATGAAGGGCAGTATGCAAATTTAATAAATAACAATAGTAATAATAGGGACGAGTGTGGCGCTGTGGGTTAAACCACGGAGCCTAGGACTTGGTGATCAGAAGGTCGGCGGTTCGGATCCCTGCGACGGGGTGAGCTCCCGTTGCTCGGTCCCTGCCAACCTAGCAGTTCGAAAGCACGTCAAAGTGCAAATAGATAAATAGGTACCGCTCCGGTGGGAAGGTAAACGGCGTTTCCATGCGCTGTTCTGGTTCACCAGAAGCGGCTTAGTCATGCTGGCCACATGACCTGGAAGCTGTACGCCGGCTCCCTTGGCCAGGAAAGCAAGATGAACGCCACAACCGACTGGACCTAATGGTCAGGGGTCCCTTTACCTTTACTTTAAAAGTAATAATAGCAACCACAGACTCATAGTGTGTAAGGGAATTCTCTCATTCATGATTTTGCACTTCAGATGACCATGTTGCTGCCTTTCCATTATAACTAGGAGCTTGTCCAGGTTGTGTGAGCTCAAAGAAATTGCATGTTCCATTTAAACATGGCAAACGGTTTCTCAATCCGTCCAGGTCCTGTTATTCGATGTAGGACATTAGAAATATGAACCATATTTGCTATTGTTTTTTCAATCTGAAAACATGTAAATAATTACATTATTTTTTGAATTGTTTTTGATGCCTCCCTTCCATTGAAATTTATTGAAATTAATTACTTACATAATATATTACATTAGTTTTGATGATAGAGGATAGGGAGACAAACAACATAGGCTTTAGCAGAAGTCAAACCATAGCAGAATGGAAATGCTGACTGAGATGGGTGAAGGACGAGATGGAAATTGCTTCCTCCTAACGTGCCTACCTGAGAGCAGCTTTGAAACTGTTATCAGTGTGGGAGACAGAAAGTAGGGGCATCTTCTTCCACACCTATCTCTGCTCCACAAGCTCCCCCCCCAAAAAAAAAAAGACCACTGTGTTTGTCCTAGCTTGGAAAGGAGATTTAATTGACTATTATTGAGAGTTTACACATTTCCGAGGCAGAAAATGCAAACAGGTTGTCTTTGCCGCTTCTCCTTCTCCTTCTCCTTCTCCTCTTTCTCCTCCTCTTCTTCTTCTCCTCCTCCTCCTCGGTGGCAACATGAATCAGTGTCTCTGTAAAAATGTTATGACAGCAAACCTTTTTAAAGGGATTCTGTTTTTTTCTTTTGGAGGGGGGTTGTCTGTAAAACTTGGATCTGGATTTCAAATACTTCGATGTTTATGGAGTGTTGAAGCCAGTTCATCCAGCCAACTTAAAATGAGGATTTGCTGGCGAGAATATTTCAGTTTGGGTTAGCATTCCAGGAGATGAGGGTCTAGAGCAGGGTTAGTTCAGGTCAGCAGCTGACCTGTTGACAAGTTGAAAACCCTTTGGCTGCTTCCCTTGATAAGAAAAATGCCTACAACATACAGTCTTTTTGCTTATCATTAACTGAATAAAATGAGGCACATCAGCTGTTTTTGGGTTATCCCATTGGTATGACATACAATAAAGGGGAAGCTTCAACTAAACCCATGTTCCATCTGTAAATCTATACATAATACTCATTGTTAATATATGAATCAGAATCAAAAAGTACCTGAAATAATATCAAAGAGTATTTTAAAAGTTCAAAGGTATTAAAAAAATTGGAAGATATTTCTTTTAAATCTTCACCTGGCATTAAAAAAGAGATAAACCTTTCTCCTGGGCCATGTCCAGAAACTGGTATTGGGGATGAGTGTTCAGATTCCTGGGCTCTCACTTGTGGGGTGCCTCAGGGCTCCGTCCTCTCCCCCATGCTTTTCAACATCTACTATATGAAGCAGCTGGGAGAGATCATCAGGGGGTTTGGGCTGGATGTTCATCAGTATGCAGATGATACCCAGCTCTACCTCTCCTTCAAACTGGAACCAGTGAAGGCAGTGAAGATCCTGTGTGAGTGTCTGGAGGCGGTTGGAGGATGGCTGGCAGCTAACAGATTGAGCTTGAATCCTGACAAGACAGAAGTACTGTTTTGGGGGGACAGGGGGTAGGCAGGTGTGGGGTAACTGTGCCCCTGAAGGGCCAGGTGCACATCCTGGGAGTCATTTTGGATTCAGGTCAACTCTGAGTCCACAACAGCTCTATCTGGTACACAGGCTGAGACCCTACCTCCTGGGAGGCTGTCTCGCCAGAGTGGTGTATGCTCTGGTTATCTCCCACTTGGACTACTGCAATGCACTCTACATGGGGCTACCTTTGAAGGTGATCTGGAAGCTACAACTAATCCAGAATGTGGTAGCTAGACTGGTGACTGGGAGTGGCCACTGGGACCATAGAAAACCAGTCCTAAAGGCTCCCAATGCGTTTCCGAGCACAATTCAAAGTGTTGGTGCTGATCTTGGAAACCCTAAACGGCCTCGGCCC
The DNA here is from genome assembly GCF_965112155.1 of Podarcis liolepis. Lineage (NCBI taxonomy): Eukaryota > Metazoa > Chordata > Lepidosauria > Squamata > Lacertidae > Podarcis > Podarcis liolepis. The sequence goes on from NC_139556.1 coordinate 7,171,746, forward strand.
AGTATATTTGAAGGAACATCTCCACCCCCATCACTCAGCCGAAACACTGAAGTCCTCCTCTGAGGGTCTTCTGCCAGTTCCCTCACTGCAAGAAGCAAAGTTACAGGGAACAAGGCAGAAGGCCTTCTTAGTAGTGGCAACCTCCCTCTGGAACATGCTTCCTTCAGATGTCAAAGATATAAAGAACTACATAACTTTTAGAAGACATCTGAAGGCAGCCCTGTATCGAGAAGTTTTTAATGTTTGATGCTTTATTATGTTTTATATATTCTGTAAGCCGCCCAGAGTGGCTGGGAATGATGATGAAGATGAAGATGATGATGATGATGATGATAATAATAATACTAATAATAATAATAATAATAATAATAATAATAATAATAATAATAATAGGATACATAGGTTTGCAGCCTAAAGTAGGTGTCAGATAAGCCTATCTTGGCAGACCATTGCATCAAGGGGGGGGGGTCATTGCATGGGTATAGCCAAGGGGGGCAGGGGGCAGCTGCCTCCCCCTAAATCAAGTAAATTAATAAAAATACTTAACTGCTAACTAACATAAAGCCTGTGCCCCATAACATATATCCTGGCTACGCCCACTGCAAAAAGACACTTTCCCTCATAGTCACTTAAAGTTTCACCTTCAAATAAATACACCTGCACAACATTGCTTCCTTACTTGAGCAGAACTGATTGCTGGATGATAGATTTGTCCTGAAAACTTATCAGTAGCGTCTTTGCACTGCTGACTTTGACCTAAGCATTACTGAAAAGGTAAACCGGTACCAATTTAGACTGCAGGTGAGGGTTCACATAACTAACAGTTCCTCCATACAAAACAATGGATAAACACTAGCTTAAAAGTCTTTCTTCCTGACATCTCATTTTCAAATGTGTTTCTTTTAACTATTACTACTCCTAAGATTGAGAATTCAAGTCTCCACCTGCAGTCTGGAGAGGTACTGCCCTGCCTCATGCTTTATGGGCTTTTGAGGTGATGTAGGTCAGTATTTCTATTTAATTTGCTAGTGCTGCAAGGCTCAACAGGACTTTCAGAGGATCATTCAGAGCATCCTGGCTTAAATTTCCGTAAACAAGCTGCCCATTTAAAAAAGAATGAGTATGTAGTCACTTAGCCAGTCTTAATCCTTTTAAATTACAATAATTTTTCACAGGGAAATACCATAAACAATGGTTTAAAGCTTAACTTGGTGGGCTTTCTGGAAGTAAGTATTCTCTGCTTTTTCTCCCTGAAGCAGAGATCCTGACTGCCTTCTACTAAGGATCAATACTTCAAAGGGCTCTGATGGGATTCTTGCAGGTCCTTTCATGTGTGGTATTACGATTTGCATCTATGTTATGTCAAAGAATAAATGTGCATTTGAAACTTGTGTAAACGTCAGGCCCCATAGGAATTCCGAAGTGCTTCATTGTCAGCAAAACAGTGTATAAAGATTGTTTACTTGTAATGTCAAAATGGGCCTTTGGGCGTTGATCCAGCCCATCGGAGTGATGTTTTTGTTACGAATGGAAGAAGAGATAGTGGCGATTTAAACATCTGAGGATTTTTTCAATTAGTGTAATACCAGTTGGGCCATGATGATTCATGCATTGATTCCCCAGCTGGGAATCACAGGTGATCTGATTGTCTTGTGTTAAAAGACAAAGCTCTTCTTCTCAGTGTCCCTGACTTCTCAGATCACGATTTGGGAGCTAGCTTAAATATTTATTGCTACAGGAGTTGGGTATGCTACTAGTATACATTCACCATAGCCATAAACCAGGGGTCTGCAACCTTTAAGACAAAAAGAGCCACTTGGACCCGTTTCCAAAGAAAAAAAACACTGGGAGCCGCAAAACCGGGAAGGTGACATCGGGACGGTGCGTGACTAACGCACGCACCGCCCCCATGTGACGTCACAGCCAGTACAGTGCCTGCCACAGTGGGGAGTGTCGGGGCGCACAATGCGCCTCCTCCCCTCGCTAGTATCCGCCCCGGAGCCGCAGCAAAGGTGTAAAAGAGCCACATGCGGCTCCGGAGCCGCGGGTTGCAGACCCCTGCCATAAACTTTCCAATTCCTCTCAGCCTCCTGGGTGTGGCCTGTAATATGCATATCTTCTGATGAAGGGACCCCCATCCCCTTTTATGCATGGATCCCGCCCCCAAATAGTTTCCCTCACCTCTCCTCAGGCTTACACCCAGCCATAATCTTGCTCCAGCCAAACCCCTGATCAATTTTGAACATAAGTGAATGGTTTAAATGCCCTGTGATACGATGGCTCCTCAGGCACATTTGTATAGGATCACCCCCACATACAGTGTACTACAATGAAACCTGGTATTTGTGGGGAGAGGAAGCAGCGAGGTACAGAATTGTCATTACAGAGGTAATGTGGCCACAAGCCAGAGTTAGAAAACTTAAATATGAGGAGGAGGAGAAGGAGAAGGAGAAGGAGAAGGAGAAGGAGAAGGAGAAGGAGAAGGAGAAGGAGAAGGAGAAGGAGAAGGAGAAGGAAGGAAGGAAGGAAGGAAGGAAGGAAGGAAGGAGGAGTCAAGTATTAAATCAGGGGTCAGCAAACTTTTTCAGACCTTCTGGAGGACTGGACTATATTTTGGAAAGAAAAAAGATGAACGAATTCCTATGCCCCATAAATAATTCAGAGATGCACTTTAAATACAACCACACATTCTACTCATGTAAAAACACGCTGATTCCCGGACCATCTGTGGGCCAGATTTAGAAGGCGATTGGGCCGGATTTGGCCCCCGGGCCTTAGTGTGCCTACCCATGTATTAAATCAACAGAGCAGATATTGTTCATCTCCCAACCTTCCTGACCATTAGCCACGTTAGCTGGGGCAGATGAGAGTTGGGAGTCCAAAACCATCTGCAGGGCCACGGCTTCTCCATCCCTGCTATAAGACCAGGATAAACCAAGCAAGATGGAGCAGCATGCAAATGATGTAGGAAGGTACTGAGGAATGGTAAGATCTCCAGATTTGACAATAAGAGGGCAATAAGCACCAGATAAGGGTGAGAAGAGATGAACCAGGTTATAAAATGCATTTAGCTTGCATTAGCTTGGTTGCGGGTGGCGCTGTGGGTTAAACCACAGAGCCTAGGACTTGCCAATCAGAAGGTCGGCGGTTCGAATCCCCGTGACGGGGTGAGCTCCCGTTGCTCGGTCCCTGCTCCTGCCAACCTAGCAGTTCGAAAGCACATCAAAGTGCAAGTAGATAAATAGGTACCGCTCTGGTGGGAAGGTAAACAGCGTTTCCGTGCGCTGCTCTGGTTCGCCAGAAGCGGCTTAGTCATGCTGGCCACATGACCTGGAAGCTGTACACTGGTTCCCTCGGCCAATAAAGCGAGATGAGCGCCGCAACCCCAGAGTCGGTCACGACTGGACCTAATGGTCAGGGGTCCATTTACCTGTACCTAGCTTGCATGAAGCAGTATATGAATTGCTTAGGGAGTTAGGAGGCAAGAAAGGAAACAGAATAGGAGGGGAAAGAGAATAGAGCACACATATTACTTCTTCCAAAGTGAAGTGGGGTAGGAGGGGGTCTGCTGTGAGACAGGAATTGTGATGGCTGAACACACTACAGCTTGTGACCTGTAAGTTTCCCAAGTCTTAAGGATTCTGAACTGGTGGTGACTGACCAGGGCGCAGCTTGCAGTGGAGGCTAATGCCTGATGGGACCGACAGGGGAGAAAGCAGGGAGGCCAACAATAGGTGCAGCCAAAGCAGAGGGCTAGTGGAACTAGAGCCAATAATAATAATAGGTAAATGGTAAATGATAAATGGACCCCTGACCATTAGGTCCAGTCGTGGCCGACTCTGGGGTTGCGACGCTCATCTCGCTTTATTGGCCAAGGGAGCCGGCGTACAGCTTCCAGGTCATGTGGCCAGCATGACTAAGCCACTTCTGGAGGGACTTCCGGGTTAGCGCCATCGGCAATGGCGGAGTTCCTCTGACCGGGAGGAACCCGCTCCATGAAAATCGGGTCTTGCCGCCGCGGCGAAGGTGGAGACCCTTCAAAAATCCCAGGCGGAGGAAGCCTGGGAACGTGGGATTCAGCTGACACCAGGAGCGCCTCCCCTACACGCAGGGAAACCCTTTTTCGGGGATCCAAAGCGACGTGGGGTGAGCGGCGCGGTGTTTTGAATCAACTGCTACTTTTATGGAGTGAAGCCACACAGCCGTTGCTGGAGAGCGCTGACTTTTTCCTGTGGACAATTGGACTCTAAACAAGTATCCGTGAGTAAAACGGAAAATTGGATTAAGAAACATTTTAATTTGGCAATGAAGCTGGAAGGCTCTAAACAGGAAGTCCACCTCCCGTTTTTGTAAATAGATTGAAGCAAAAATTTGCAAGCTAAAGTCTGGAAAGTCGTATATAAAGGACTAAATTTCCTTCAGTTATAACCATCAAAACCCCTCTTGGAAGCAGGAGAAAGGGGGGGGGGATTTGATTGTTCAAGCCTGCAGGAGAGAGAGTAAAGAAAGATAAATTTCCACCGTCTCAAACCTGGGAACGGGGTGTCAGAGACAGAAATTTTGGGGGAAGTTCATCAACTGTGATTGGAACGTCTTTTGACAGATAGTTAAAAAGAGAAACAAATTGATTCCAATGTTGCCTTTTGCACTCAAATGATACAAAATATTTGAAAAACGAAAGTAACCTTTTTGTTGTTGTTGTTGGACCTGCTTACAAAAGATGGATACAAATAGAAATTGTCTCCTCTAGAGGGAGCTTATTAAATTGTTGCTGGAACCGATCTGGGGATTTCACAGCTGCGAGATTAGGATCGTGAGAAGACTCTGACCTTGTATAAAAATGTGTTTAGAAGAAGCTTTGGTGCTTGATCTTTGCAAGACAAGTGCTTTGTTGGAGCAGATGCATGAGAAGATGGATTTGATGACTGTTGCAGTCAAAAACTTTGGACAAACGGTGAGTACTCATATAGAAACCATTCAGGAACCAACTCAGGAACCTGTTTTGACAGGGCAAGTGCAAGTGCAGAAGATAATGGAGGAGGTTGCTGCTGAACCTCAAGTAATACAAATGGAGAGACCCGAGGCCCTGCAGGAGCATAAGCCGCTATTCTTGAAGACTGAATCTGGAGTGGGCCAGGGGGGGGTCTGGAGTTGTGGGGGCTTTTAATTTTGGAGGGTCTTTGAAACATGCATTTAAATACTTTCTGGACTACAGTGCTGACTGTGGGGAATGGGACTGTGGGGAATGGGTTGATCTGCTGAGGGGAGATGGAGATATGTTTGGGTTGGAGTCTCCCCGAGACCTATTCCTCAATGAGAAAGAAGAAGATCTGCAGAGGGGACATGGAAGAGACTTAAGAGCCTCGGACACAAGAGCACCAGGTTGATGGACTAGATGGAATGGACAGTAAGGACTGACATAACCCGAGACCAGGAAGAAGACGTTGGATGAAGATTGGAAGAAAGTTTTTTTAAAAAATAAATAAATTGAAAACTAGTTAAAATTAATGAGTATTAGGAAAATGTTGGAATGAAACTATTTGGCTTTAGTAGAAATGATATAAGGAGTTATGTATAAATAAGTATTAAGTTTTAAGCTTTAAGGTATTTTATGGTAAGATAAGGTTAAAATAGATTAAGGTAAATTGAATGACAGAACACAGTGAAAGATAGCAGGATTTGCTGAGTGAATTAATATGTTAGATCGTTAAGATAAATTACTTGACAAAAATTGAGAAAGATGGAAAGAATTTGCTGAAATAATTAACTAAACTAGAATACAAAAAGGGAGGTGTGAGGAGGTCGATGAAACAAGCAAATGAAAGATAAAGAAATGGAATATTGGATTTGTGTTCTTATTGTTGTATTGTTGTATTGGTTTTTATGTTTTTATATTCTTTTTTATGTATTGTAATGTATGTCGTGTTGAATTCTTTGCTGTTTTCTTTTCTCCTTTTTTTTGGTAATTTTTAAATTTCTATTAAATATCTTTTTTTAAAAAAAAAAAAGCCACTTCTGGAGAACCAGAGCAGCGCACGGAAACACCATTTACCTTCCTGCTGGAGCGGTACCTATTTATCTACTTGCACTTGACATGCTTTCAAACTGCTAGGTTGTCAGGAGCTGGGACTGAGCAACAGGAGCTCACTCGTCGCGGGGATTCGAACCGACGATCTTCTGATCAGCAAGTCCTAGGCTCTGTGGTTTAACTCACAGCGCCACCCACGTCCCTTAATAGGTAGAGCAAACTAATTCAGGTTTTCTTCTCATTCTCCTTCCTGCTTTTTCTACAAAGGCATCAGAGAGACCAAGGAGGAGAAGGAGGCTTTCTGTGACATCCCCACTTGGTAACAAGGTAAGGCAGGTGGGAGCCCAACAGATGTCTGGCAGGCGGGACGTGTCGTCACGCTTGTTCATGTTGTGAGGGTGTTTCTCTATCTCGATGGCTTCCATGAAAACACCCTCACAACATGAACAAGCGTGACGACACGTCCCGCCTGCCAGACATCTGGAAATTAGCCCTCCCCACAAAAACCGACACCAGATCCAGAGGCACACAGAACGCCACCACCAATCAACCACACCAGACCCAAACCCAGACCCTCTCCACAGATAAATTACAGACACCATCCAGTAACCAAACCATAGTGGCACCTCCGGATGCTGCACCCCCCTGCAATCCCTACACAGATCTGGCTGGCACAGGGCACAAAACCACAGCTCGCCCCTATACACGAAGCCAAGCCAAAGCACAACTAAGTGCAGTACAGCCATCTTCCCAGAAAAACTCTTCACAAATTCAAGAGGTCAAGACACGAAGGCTTTAGCAACTAATCCACACCTAATGACCCACCTAAGTGGTACTCAGAATATCACTCAAGAAATCACTCAAGATATCCCTCAAGTAATTAAGGAACAAAAGAAGAAAAGAACACTAGCCTGGGAACTTCCCCTCTGCCCAGAACTTTTGAGGCAATACACCACACCCCTCTACAGTATTTATAGGAACTCAAACACTGAGATCCCGCTCTGTTCCAGTAACAAGAAGCCGAAAGCACCAGCCTGAAGATGACGAGTGAGACCTCGTCGAAACGTCGCCTAGACACCCCAACTTTTACACGGGAAGACACCCGAGGACACCAAAACCTGCATTCCTGTACCCGTGAAAATCTACGAAAACATATATATATATATATATATATATATATATTGTTTTCTTTTCCTATGGGATGTCCTTCCCTAATAAACCTAATCTGCTTTCGTTTCTTCTCAGATGCTGCTACAGTTAATGACCACTTGTTGGATTTCATTTGAAATGACTGGATGGGTGGCAGGGAAACCTGAAGCAGATGCTGTTTTGAAACTGGTAAGGTAAATGGAAAATGCTGGCTAACTCTACATAATTTCCACCACCTTGGCACTTGAGGTTTTTCACACTCAAAAGGGCTTTAGTGCTTAATTTATGCTGCTATTAATTGTGTGAGGTCTGATAACGAGCCAAAATGTGGTGTGGATACAGGCTGTTGCAATGAGGGGGCATTTCAACAGTGTTTGGGTCCCAACAAAGATTACCTCTCAGTGTGGATTTGTGCAAAGATTGTTGGCCAAAGTATATATTTGTGTAGGACTGATACTGGGAAAACAAGGAAGCTCCTTTCTGGAAATGTTTTAATTTCTGCATATGTTTGGCATCGATTACCTCTTACCTTCTTCATCCCCTTGGACTTATCAGAGCAAAGCATCTAGGAACTTACCATGAAAACAACTCAAACATATTTCAAATGTGCAAATTTTGGAAGAAACATGTGTCAATAACTTTCAGATTATGCTCAGTAAGCATCTTCTTTATGAATTATTGCTTTAAGGTGGGAGGTTCCATTTGAGCATAAAAAGGCAACATTCAGGCAGAAGAATCCATCAAAAACAGTGCCATTTTGAGGGGAATTAAACCTAATTCACATGTTCTGATCATAGCATAGTTTTGTTCTGTTCTAAATAATTTTTATTTAGATTTTAGTGTAGTTACTGCCCCCCAAATTGCCTCCGGATGGAAGGATAGATGGTTTGGGGTGGTATAACTTTGATAAATCCCTTTTCCATGTAGATCCACCAGATTGCATGGGAAAAACCCCAGACATCTATGAGAAGAAGCATAAATCCTTTAGAGCATGTCTTACTCTATCATCACTCAAATACAAATGAGGGCTTATTATGGGATGGGGGAGAGCCTAATTGATTTTTATTCCAGCTGGCTGCTTGGGTTAGAGAAGTCATAGTCAAGAGTCAAAGCAAACATTTCCATTGGAGGTTGTGTGTTGTTGTTGTTTTAAACTTCTTTAAAAGTTTTTAACGCCTTGGATGACGACAAGCTGACATATTTGGCACTCTTCAAAATTGTCGGAGACTCACATATATTTCCAGGACAGTATTGCCAAGGAACAGAATTAATGAAAGTATAACTATTGGTTACATACCAAATTGCAATGAAAAGGTTTTCTTTGTGTTTTCTCAGCCACTTCCTCCAAATCTGAAAAGAGACAGGGCAGGAAAGGCACAACCTTACTTGGCCGAGGTGCAACCATCACAACAATCTATAGGACCCCAGTGTGCCCATAATTACAGCAGCAGCAACACACAAAAGCCTACAAGCCCCTAATCATGGGAACCTAATCTGTAATTAATCTGGGAGAGCTATATTTATGAATATTTGACTAACAAATCTGGTTTTCCTGGATTAACTACTTTCACCTGTCAAGGGAAAGTCCCTTAGCACATTTTGATCTCAAATTCCTACAAATATTCATGGGCAGGGTGGGTTTTTAATTCCAGAATGAAACAAGAAATGGCAGGTACAATTTAACATCTTCTTTCCTTTGATTTCCTGTGTGGTGAGTGTGTTGAGTGAGTTGCTACTCATTTTTCCTCAGGGCAAGTATACCATGGAAAGACTGTAGCCCCTTCACATGTGACCACATGGCAGTATTTTTCCAGGATTTCAGGGAAAATACTGCCAGTCAATAGAAGCAATAATTAGCAAGACGGACCCATCGTCTGCTTAAGCATAGGACAGTTTCCTATGCTTCTAAGAGCCAAAGGAGTAGAAGGCTGCATTAGCATCAATATCAATCATTAGCATCTCTGCATTAGCATCAATATTTGAGCCTTTTCTGGATCCTGGAAGGATGGGGTCCATTTTGATCAGCTTCCAGGCCTGGGTTTGGAACAGAAATTCCTTTGGTTGCCCTGTGTGGTGTAGTGGTTAAGAGCAGTGGACTTGTAATCTGGTGAACTGGGTTCGATTCCCCACTCCTCCACATGCAGCTGCTGGGTGACCTTGGGCTAGTCATACTTCTCTGAAGTCTCTCAGCCTCACTCACCTCACAGGGTGTTTGTTGTGGGGGAGGAATGGAAAGGAGATTATTAGCTGCTTTGAGACTCCTTAAAGGTCAAGGGTAAAGGGACCCCTGACCATTAGGTCCAGTCATGACCGACTCTGGGGTTGTGGCGTTTATCTCGCTTTACTGGCCAAGGGAGCCGGTGTATAGTTTCTGGGTCATGTGGCCAGCATGACTAAGCCACTTCTGGTGAACCAGAGCAGCACACAGAAACTCCGTTTACCTTCTCGCCAGAGTGGTACCTATTTATCTACTTGCACTTTGACGTGCTTTCGAACTGGTAGGTTGGCAGGAGCAGGGACCAAGCAACAGTAGCTCACCCCGTCGCAGGGATTCGAACCGCCGACCTTCTGATCGGCAAGTCCTAAGCTCTGTGGTTTAACCCACAGCACCATAAAGCAGGATATCAAATCCAAACTCTTCTCCTTCTGTGTTGTGGGAGGGGGAGGGGGCACAACCCTGTTGGTTCTTTTGAACCTCTCAGTGGCTTCCATGAAACCTCCTAGAGGCACTGTACTGTGTGCCAATGGTTTGACTCCAACTTGGATGGATGATTCTAGAGGGTGCTGCTGGATGGGAACTGCTCTATCCCTTGGCAGTTAAGCCATGGGCTACACAGGGCTCTGTTTCTCCATGCTGTTCCCCATCTCCACGAAACTGCTGGGAGATATCACCCTGAGATATGGACTGAGGTGACACCTATATGCTGGTGACACACAGCTCCACCTCATATATTAATCGAATCCATGTGACATAGCAGGTGTTCTTAATCTGTGTCAGGGCATGGCAATGAACTGGAGGAAGGCCAATGAATTTAGGCACAATCCAGATAAAACAGGAGGTGGTTTGTCTATCCAGCAGAGTGGTGTTCATCTTTCTGGAGGGGATTGCTCTCCCGCTAAAGGTTAAGCGTCATCGTTTGGTGGTACTCTTCAATGCACGTTGCCATTGGAGGCACAAGCTCGTTCAAGGGCCTTTTCTCTAGGGCTGGAAACATCAGCCAATTTTCCAGTGTCGCATGCATTCAACTGTAAGTCTGTTCTGTCTCATTTTCTGAGCATTAAACACACACACGATTGCTTTTAAATTGCACACACCCTGAAATTTTGTGTTTTGGATGCATTTTATCATTTAAATATTCATCTTTGCATGCTTTTCTGTGTCCTCCCCCCTAAAATACGCAATTTTCTTCGCATTTTGTAAAAAAAATAGATCATATAATTTAGAGAAGTATGCAGTCCACTTATTCCCTGTGTTCTAGCTTGAACTTCTCACTCTCAAGAGGGTATCATTCAGGCATAGGCAAACTCGGCCCTCCAGATTTTTGAGACTACAACTCCCATCATCCCTAGCTAACAGGACCAGAGGTCAGGGGTGATGGGAATTGTAGTCCCAAAACATCTGGAGGGCCGAGGTTGCCTATGCCTGGTCTCATTGTTTAACTGAGCAGCTTACTGTAAGAAGAAAGACTCATTCATTAACAGAACAAGCAGCGCCTTCTCCTTTTCAACATCTCCGCTACCTATTGGAGAAGATTATTATTTTTCCATGTGGCAAAATTTATTTTCATTACATTTACATTATTCATATTACATTATCCAATTCTATGCATTATGAAATAAATATACAATGATCCTTAACAGGAATGATCAACAAAGAGATTGTGCGTCACGGGAAAGGACACAACTAAATAAGCTTCTCCTAAATGGTACTCTGTTGTTTTTTATTAATGCTTTCATTAAAATATTTTCTTGGGTAGCAATGGTACGTACAGAGCATCTGTTTTCAAGTCATAGAACCCTTCTGACAAGTCAGCCATATTCAGAGTGAGGCATTACTGTTATAGTCAACAGGGGGTTGAGAGAAAAGAGAAGTGGAAAGAGAGATGGGAGGAAGGGGAGAGCAGTAAAATTTCAGTCTTTTACATAATATACGAGCAAAGATTTTATGTCAGCATCAGGTATTTTATTTTGGTTGGTGGTGTGAGAGACCAGAGGGCCCAGGATATGGTTGGTTGTATAAGGCACTTAATCTCAGTGGCTGGGAGTGTCACAACTAGACACTGGAGGGATCTACCAGAAGTGAACATGGAAAAGGTACCTAACAAATTGAAGTTAGCGCAGCAGGATGCCTTCACCCTGGTGTGGCTTCCCTTTATTACATACGCAAGCCAGCAAGATGATGACAACCAATTCCCACCCCTCAACAGCATGCAAATTGATACGGTTAACATACATACCCTCACACAGAGAGACAAATCGCATTGCAACCAACCAATTTTGGTTTTAGATTTTTTGTGAATGCCTCAAGAACTCCCTGCATCAGGAGTGAGGTTGTGCTACGATGCACTCGGTGTTTTTCATCTGGCTACTCAATATTATATCAGTGTTCAGAGGTAGTTTTCATCTGAGTACCAGATGGTGAGGACAAACAATAGGAGACAACCATCACCTTCATATCCTGTTTGTGAACTTTCAGAGGCATCTGGCTTGCTACTATTGGAAACAGAATGCTGGATTGGAGGGCCTTTGGTCCGATCCAACAAGGCAATTCTTATGTTCTTAATACTTAGCTGATTCCTCATCTGTTACACATCAATGAAGATATACAATGTTTTGGATGGCTTTAGATGAGCTCTTCTTGGCTAGGCAAGAAGATATCAAAGTGATGCCTGCCAGAACGCCAGCTGTGTATCCCTGCACCTTTATATCTGATCTCACCCTCTCTTCTGGTCTTCATACACTCGGTTTTATTCTGATTAGCTTTTAATTCTTTTTTCATGCAAAGAAAATGGGTTTGTTCCCCCCACTAGCTCACTTCTAACGAAGTTCAGGATCTGTGCTCTGACAAGGTCCAAATCCTTTTCTGGCACTTTATTTTTCATACTTGGTCTGATCCAAGAAACTTTAATGCACTAATTTGCTCTCATCCAGCTATGGATTTTCCTCTCACGAAGTGATGGATTACTTCAGTCCGAGGAAGAGTAGTTAAAGACGCATGCAATTCCTAGCCTCTTCTTCATTGGCCTGTTGGCCTTTTGTGCCACCGAAGAATTGATGCTTTTGAATTACGGTGCTGGAGGAGACTCTTGAGAGTCCCATGGACTGCAAGAAGATCAAACCTATCCATTCTGAAGGAAATCAGCCCTGAGTGCTCACTGGAAGGACAGATCCTGAAGCTGAGGCTCCAATACTTTGGCCACCTCATGAGAAGAGAAGACTCCCTGGAAAAGACCCTGATGTTGGGAAAGATGGAGGGCACAAGGAGAAGGGGACGACAGAGGACAAGATGATTAGACAGTGTTCTCGAGTCTGTCCAAACTGTGGGAGGCAGTGGAAGACAGGAGTGCCTGGCGTGCTCTGGTCCATGGGGTCACGAAGAGTCGGACACAACTAAACGACTAAGCATCAAAAAATGAAATGGGGTGTCATCTCAACATGGCAGGGCAACATTGTTTTAGTGTGGTTTTTATCCTATGAATGTACAAAGGGAGTGTGTCCCTGTTTATTCTCCTTGCTTTTCAGTGACTTTTTTATTATGAACTTTATTGAAAATCTAAAAACAATTACAGTGGTGCCTCGCAAGACAAAAAGAATCCGTTCTGTGATTCTCTTCGTCTAGCGGTTTTTTCGTCTTGCGAAGCAAGCCCATTGACGGATTAGCGGATTAGCGCTATTAGCGGCTTTTAGCGGCTTTTAGCGGCTTTTAGCGGCTTATCTGCTGATCGGATCAGCTGATAAGCCGCTTAGCGGCTTAGAAAAAGGGGGGGAAGGGAAAAAACCAGCAGGAACTCGCAAGACATTGTCGTCTTGCGAAGCAAGCCCATAGGAAATTCGTTTTGCGAAGCACCTCCAAAACGGAAAACTCTTTCGTCTAGCGAGTTTTCCGTCTTGCGAGGCATTCGTCTTGCGGGGCACCACTGTACCAAACACAAAACACTGTCAGGCATCAGGATCCACAGGAGCAGCAGATCTAGTCCCCAAGGAATACATTGCCTACTGCTCTACCGCACACTCCTGGCAGGCCATACCTGCCACCACCTTGGCACTGGTGGTCTCCTCCCACCTCTAGGGAGGAAATGGCAGGGGTTGTCCTCCAGAGTTTCCTGGGTTCTGCACTCGCCTTGTGTGATTCAGATTGTGTTCACCTGCCCCTGCCCACCACACAGTGGCCTTTGATTCCTACGTCACCTATCAGGTAAGGTTGATTTGATTCCCCTCCTTGTTTTCAATTTAGATCTTCACTCTTCTTCCCTGACAGGGGAGGGCACCATTTTGTGGTTCGCCTCAGATGACAAAATCTTTCTTGGGTTGGTCCTGGGTCTGTCTAATATTCAAGGGGAGGGAATCTCAGAGGGTAGGGGCCGCAGTACTAAAGGCCCAATTCTGACGCTGTGCAGAATGGGCCTGTTGATAAGATGGAATCTGGCAGGAGGTCTTCATCTGCAGAGTGCAGTGATCTGTTGGGTACATAAGTGATGAGACAATCTTTTTTGGTATCCAGGTCCCAAGCTGTACAGGGCTTTATGCACCGAGACTAGCACCTTGGAACTTAGCCCAGTAGCTAATCAGCAGCCAGTGGAGGAGAAATACAGCACACTGCACACCAATGGACAAGGAGTTGTTCAATGAAACAATCCTGTTGTCTTGATAAAGCACTCCAGATTTCATCACAGCTGACCATATGCGTTCAACCATATCCTTCCATGCCAACTGCTCCATGCTTGTTTTGTTGTGCATCTATTCTAAAGGATACAACCAACTGCTCTGCATGTTCTGTTGTGGCACATGCATAGCATAAGACCCTTGCATGTCAGGAGTTCAGCCTACACTCGAGTAGAACCCTGGCAGAGACACATGCCCGACTGGCATGTTCTCTCCCTCCTGGTCAATCATTTGGGAGCTTCAGAAGCTTTCTCACCCTGAAAATCACAGCGACCAATGCCAACCGACACCGGCACACTTAGGGATCCGCAGAGTTTGTGCACCTTGCGTGACAGACCTCAGCAACTCAGCATTTTGGCTGATCTACTTTATTTACATATAAACACACACGGAGCACTGCAACATGGCTCCCTCTCTCTCTAGCATCAGACAGCAAAGAGAAAGAACAAAGGACAATAGTCCCACTTCACGGAACGCAGTAACAGAAACATCCTGCCTCCATCACTTCCCACTCTGTGGAGTCAAAACATATACCGTCATGTGAAAGACAAAAATCCCATGACTGCAGTCATGGAGCAGGAATTCTAACAGGCACCACTGGCAATACATCTCGCAATCATAACTTCCCCCAGTCAATCTTCACACCGTCTACAGTTGAACTATGGAACTCACTCCCACAAGCAGTGATGGCCACCAATTTGGATGGCTTTAAAAGACAATAAGATACCTTCATGGAAGATAAGGCTACCAATGACTACTAATCATGGTGACTGTGTTCTATCTCTGCCGAGGCGGACTTCATAATATGGCACCCTGTGTAAAGTCAAAATTTGGCATCCCAATGGATCTTCTCAATTTTGTACCCCCTCTTGGTGCTCTGTGCAGGAGAACTGCCCGCACCACTGTAAATCCAGCACTGACCACCTCTGTTGCATGCAGTATGCCTCTGAAGGCCAGTTGCTGGAAACCAACTACGATCCCAACTACAAGTTTCCCACAGATATCTGGTTGGTCACTGTGGAACAGGATGCTAGATGGGCCTGATCCAGGCAAACTCTTACGCTTTTAATCCAACTTAAATAAGAAGATGACTCTTGTGATGGGAGGAAAGTGGGCCAATGTTTTAGAGAGCTTAAGATAGATAACTGCACAATTTGAGATGATATCATTGCACGCTACATTGCATTCAGGGATCTTTCGTTTTTAAAGAGTGAGGAGACTGATGTCAATAATACTCTGATGCTGGGGAAATTATTTCCCTAGTTGTTTCCTCCAATAAAAAACTAGCTTTGTTTGGATACCTTCCCAGCCCAATGTTAATAGACTATCAGAGCTCTATAAGAGGCTGTGCTTAATAAATAACTGGTATCTGGCAGATCTGACAGCACATGTGAGCATTATCATGATTTTACTTTAATAGACTAGGCGAGTTAGCAGCAGATGTTCTCAGATTAGAGTTCAGCTTTCCTACATCTCTTTTAAATCCCTTATTCTCCAATGAGTCATTGGCATGTACAGTCTCTTTCTGCCCTCTCCTGCTTGGGGTTAATAAGACTCCTTTAAGCACACACCAGCCCAGAATATTTAGTTCCCTCCTAGACTGGCAGTGGCTTTGAGGACATAAGGAGCCACTATCAAGCCACTATCCTCAACCTGGACTGGAACTAGGCCTTGAACCTAAGATCCAACCTAAGACAGAAGCCTTCCTCAAGCCTGTTATGACTTGGTTGACTTAGTTATGACTTCAATGACTTGGTGAAACAGAATATTAAACCTGGGAGCCCACAAGGAACTCCTGTTCCCTTCCATTCAACCTCCTTTGACATGATTGTGATGTTCCAGAACATTACTTTGCTTACTCTTTGCACTGAGAGAAACATATCTCCGACAACAAATCAAAGGCCCAGGGTGCTATGATGTATTACAAGAAAAAAATGGGCTTCTGCAAAAGGGAGTTTTCTTCCACCATGACAGCCTAGCCTGCAGTGCATTTTTCTGCCTGATGACCATCCATCAGACAAACCAACCCATGGATGGGAAATAGCCTTAGCTAGTGCTATGATGGTGACAGCAGTCACGAAATTAAAAGACGCCTGCTCCTTGGGAGAAAGGCGATGGCAAACTTAGACAGTATCTTAAAAAGCAGAGACATCACCTTGCCAACAAAGGTCCGTATAGTTAAAGCCATGGTTTTCCCAGTAGTAATGTATGGAAGTGAGAGCTGGACCATAAAGAAGCCTGATTGCCAAAGAATTGATGCTTTTGAATTATGGTGCCAGAGGAGACTCTTGAGAGTCCCATGGACTGCAAGAAGATCAAATGTATCCATTCTTCAGGAAATCAGCCCTGAGTGCTCACTGGAAGGACAGATCGTGAAGCTGAGGCTCCAGTACTTTGGCCACCTCATGAGAAGAGGGCACAAGGAGAAGGGGACGACAGAGGACGAGATGGTTGGACAGTGTTCTCAAAGCTACAAACATGAGTCTGACCAAACTGTGGGAGGCAGTGGAAGACAGGAGTGCCTGGCGTGCTCTGGTCCATGGGGTCACGAAGAGTAGGACACAACTAAATGACTAAACAACAACAAGTGCTATGATGTTGGATCATAGGTAAGGATGGATGAATCGACCAATGTTGATTTCTCATGGTTTTCCATTTTTCCAGTCTTAAGCCCAGTTTGTCACAATTCCATATCAGTTTGCATTTTTTAAAAGTCCTCACAAAATGAATCAGCATTTCAATGTGTACCTCTCCAGAAATACACATTTTTTCTTTGCAACTTCGCCTGATGTAAGTTCCAGATAATCCCCCAGAGTTTCCTTGCCCATTTCGCTCCTTGTATTGGAAGCAGCGCCACAATTTCAGTCAATACAATACAATACAAATACGTTTATTGACATTACGAGTTAAAACATTTCAAAACACTAGGATAAATTTAAAAGGGTCAGGAGTGAGGCTGTTGAGGATCACAAGGAACTTGATTGTTCTTCTTCACGATGTCTATTCCCTAGAGGGATGATTCATTAAGAACCCTTTTGGGTAAGATGGCAGTAATGTCCTTGTCCCTATCCGCTAGGCGGAACCTCATTTGGCTTTCTCTCGGAGCCGTGGGTCACAGATCCAATATCCTGCTCAGCATCTGTTTGCAGAGTTTGCAGTCCCAAAGAATATGGTCCAGTGAATCTGGTACTCCCTGATTACAGGCACACAGGCGGGCTTGATAAGTATCTACCTGTGGTCACTGCAGAGGGGGAAGCATTTAGTCTTGCTAGCATTAAAGCTCTTTGTTGGGAAGGAAGTAGTAGGTCTTTTAGGTAATTGGCACAAAATCCGTAATAAGTAATTATGCCTACGGCCTCTGGGGAACAGAGTGTGAGGAGACAAATGCTGTTTTTCATTGTCATAAAGCCGCTACTTGCTTGTTTGGGGTATGTCGCTTTCATCACATACTTCGAGGCTCTCCAGAACAATACCCAAACTACGTATTTTGTCAGTCTTTCTTCCAGTCTATGGTCAGCCATGCCTCCACTTCATGCAACCATGAGGGAGGCTGGATTGCATTGGACAACCACCCACCAGGATTCATGACATCTGGCCTGAATAGCAAGAGCCAGGAGAAAGAAGGGGCTGCTTCAGCTAATAGTGCCAGTCCATCAAGCTCTCATGAAGACCTGATCCTAAGGAATTCCATTTCTGCATAACCCGCCCCCCCCCAAAAAAAGAGAACTTAAAAGTGCCTTTATCGTGCCAGACTAAAAACCTAGGCAATAAACTTGCATCAGAGCATTTGCAAACAAAGAGAGCTTTCTCAACAAATAATAAAATAACAAGGGGCATTCAAAGCAGATTGAGAGTAATGAGAAGGGTGTGTGCATGTCTTTAAAAGACCTGGCAATGAGTTGTTGGGGGGGGGAGTATCATGGGAATCAGAACATTAATGCACATAGTGTAAGTGCCCTAAATAGGTTGGTTTCGCTCATGGCCACCAGATAGAAAAGTGGGCATGAAATGAACACTGAAGTTCAATATCAATAAATAGGAAGCAGAAAATGGGGTGGAGGGTTGTTTGTTTGTTTGCTTGCTTGCTTGCTTGTTTGCTTGCTTGTTTGTTTGTTTTGAGTGAGACAAGTTCTTTCCTTCTTTAAGGGTGCACTTGATCATCTAATCATTTTCCTGCATTAGCAAGGTCTTCTAAGGGTTGTGTGCAGATGATTATTTACAGATGGCAGCAGTCGTTCCCTGGCCTTAAGAAACGTACACATGTTGTGAAGGTGGTCTCAGGGGCTACATCCACCATACCTGCCATGACCTCTGGCCCTAGTAAGGGATCTCAGGACTAATATATAGCTATTGGAGGTAGTGAAATGCATTTGTTTCAGGAAAGAATGAAGAAAAAGTGAACAAATGGGGGTCTCAGTTAGTTCAATTTTCATTTACCAAGAACAGATCTAAATGGGTCCGGTTTTCAGGGGTCACAGTCACACTATATATTTAAGGCAATCTCTTGCCACATAATGCTCAAAGGGACACACGTTCTTCTTAAGCATTTTAAGAAAGAAACAAATACTCGGCAAACTTGAAAGGAATTATAATGCTTCTCGACTTCTTGTCACAGGTTTTACATTCTCTTGATAGGTATCCCTGCATATTTTTCGGTATCTGTAACAAAAGTCAGTCCTGCCGTCTGATGCTCAAACAATTCTTTCTGCTTCACGTGATGCCTGTCAGAATGACGGAATAAAGGTCACGGGCTGTTTAAACACCAGAAAGATTTGCCCTTTACAAGGAAGGTATTTTTATTACACTTGCAAGCCCAATGTAACCAGTTTTGAGTCCAAAATGTTACATATGCTTTACATATGCCTACATGGACTGCAAGATGATCAAACCTATCCATTCTGAAGGAAATCAGCCCTGAGTGCTCACTGGAAGGACAGATCCTGAAGCTGAGGTTCCAATACTTTGTCCACCTCATGAGAAGAGAAGACTCCCTGGGAAAGACCCTGATGTTGGGATAGATGGAAGGCACAAGGAGAAGGGGGTGACAGAGGACGAGATGGTTGGACAGTGTCCTTGAAGCTACCAGTATGAGTTTGACCAAACTGCGGGAAGCAGTGGAGGACAGGAGTGCCTGGCGTGCTCTGGTCCATGGGGTCATGAAGAGTCGGACACAACTAAACAACAACCACTTGCAACTTTTAACAGTAATGGCTTCCCCCAAAGACCCCTGGGAACTGTAGCTTGTTGAGAGTTCTGAGAGTTGTTAGGAGAACACTCACAGAGCTACTATGCCCAGCACCCTTAACAAACTACAAATGAGGGGGTGGAAATATTGCCCACTCTTAGTGGCTGTTATTCCACAGGCTGCATACTAACAGCTTTATCACTCTATGCTCCAGAAAGGAAGCATTTGTCTATTTCCACCCCACTGCTGATGGGAGATCTAGAGTAGTGCTTCCGCTAACTTAGGCCATACATCTGGAAAATCCTGGACATGTCCTTTGGGGGGGGCGTACATCCCCACATCCTCAACTTTGCTAGACCCTTCTGCTTCTTCCCTGTCAGGCAATCTCACAAAAAAAGCTCAACAAAATCAACAAATTTTGTTCAGCTGCCGATCGCCCCGATTTTTACTTCTTGAAATACGGCAACCCTAGCTAGCTAAGCACAGAAGATTAAAAGAGGAATGCCTTCAGTGACAGCCCTATAAGGCCTAGGACCCTCGTACCTACGAGACCGCCTCTCCTGGTATGTCCCACGGAGGACCCTACGGTCTTCTAAAAACAACACTCTGAAGATCCTGGGCCCCAGGATCGGTCATGGCCCCAGCCTGGTGGAATGCTCTCTCACAAGAGACCAGGGCACTGCGCGATTTGACATCTTTTCGCAGGGCCTGCAAGATGGAGCTGTTCCGCCAGGGTTCAGCCTGACTCGTTTCATCTTTGTATAAGAACAAGCACGAAGGAGGTTTCCCAGCCCGCTCACAGGTCCTTATAATATCAGTGGAAACTGTTGGTATTAACCGCTTCCAATTTTAACCTGAAGATTGCCACTTGTCCAGTTTTAATTTTAATTGTTTGAATTAATTGTGAGATGTATCTTAGTTGATTCATTGTTTGTATTATGCATATTGTCTTATTTATATGATGTTAGCTGCTCTGACCCCAGCTTTGGCCAGGGAGGGAGGGATACAAATAAATTATTATTATTATTATTAATGATTTGAAGGCACCTGTTGCTGGACCTAAGCAGCTTTGGTCTTGTAAGATGCCTGGATGGGTAGACTACCTGCTCTTCAGTGCTCTGGATTGTAAAGAAAATGAACCCAGGAACTCTCAAATGGATTTTTAAAAATGCTTTGGATGTGGCAGACCAATAGCTCCACCAAGTCCAAGGCATTCATGCTGAAGAAATGCTACACTGGGTAGCTTCGAAAATGCCCCATTGCACACACAAAGAGCGAGGGTGCCTGTAATTATAGCTTCATTAGTGGGCCGTAATAGCCTTCATTTCCCCAATAGTTCACATTTGTTCGCTAAGGCGACCCCACCCATTTTAAGTACTGCTTATATTCTTAGGAAACTTTTTTGACTTTTGCAAGTGCGCGTCATTCAGTTGCATTTAAAATTGCAAAGTTCTCTGCCAAAGAGCACTCAGTGGAAAACCTGCTGTGTAGCTGCCAAGCCAGAGAGCCTTTCTTAAGACACTGCTGGTTTGAGACAAGTTCTTTATTAATATCAACTGACTGAGAATAAAGGGCTCATATATTAGAACATTGTGTGTATTGTAAATATGTGGTTGAGTGAGATTATGAATAGGATGCCATTTGGAAAATTAAATACACCTAAGTCCCAAGGCTTGGGATGGTTTTACTGTGGCCTGACATTTGATGATTTGACATGATCTTATCCAACAGTTTACGGTCAGAAGAGAATAGCATGGAACAAGCAACAAGCAAAATACATACGGAAGATGTGAAATAGCAGCATGATAACGATGTGGGAATGTTCAGGGTGGCAGGAGAAGATATATTGTTTATTAATATCCTTCCTAACTTGCGCTACAAAGTTCCATAACTTAGCAGTGTTTACATTCCCCTTCTCTCACACAGCAGAAAACTTGTTGCAAACTCGTGTGAGTTTCTTAAGACAATACGCAGTTCAGTCTGGCTTGTCCAAATTGAAATGTGTTCTAATATTTTCCTGGTAAGGCCCCTTGAATCCCTCCTAAAAGAATAAAGACACCACAGTCTTATTCATAAGCAATAAAAAGAAAGTTTATTTTTTTTAAAAAAATGATATTTATTTAAAAAAGAATTTTTTGAAATTACAAAGAAAAAAGACAAAATTACAAAGAAAAAAGACAAAAACAGAAAAACAAAAAACAAAACCATCACTTTCAAATTCTCCACTTTCTTTACCTTCTTTCCATAACCTCCTCCTCCCATCTCTTGTATCTTGATTGATAATTGTCACAGCAAATCCTTTCCATAATTCATAATATTCTGTCATTACATTACCTTACTCTATTTTCATCTTATCTTATAAAAAAGAAAGCAGCAATCCGTCTTGCTGTTCTGGCTTCTGGGATAGTTGCGCAGCCTGCATTCGCTCCATAAGATGCACACACAGACTTCCGGAGGCGGCGCGCTCAGCAATGGCGGTCCTCTTCAGCTGCTGAAGAGGGGCTCCGCGGAAAAGGGTCGTGCGCTGCGGCACAGCGACGACCCATCCAGATAAACCACGGGTAGAGTGAGCTCGTGGCCGTGGGGTTCGGCGGGCACCAGAAGCGACCTCGGATACGCAGAAGAGACCCCGTAAGGGGTATCGGAACGTGGAGGGGGTAGCGGTGCTGTGAATCCATCGCTCTTTCCGCGGAAGCGAAGCCGCGCGGCTGCTGCTGACTAGCGCTGACCTTTCTTCCTTCAACAATTGGATCGAAACAACTTACTCGTGAGTAAGAAATTTAAAGCTTTAAATCAGAACTAAATTGGTGAAATTCGGCTGAAAGCGGGAGACGTTAAAAAGGAAGTCAGTCTTCCGGCTCTGCCTAAAGTATCAAGCAAAGACTCTTTTAAAGCGGAAGCATTGAAAGGAGTTCAAAAGAAATTGGAATTTACTTGGCAAACCTGATTTAGACTGCTTTGATTTTAAAAGAAGTTATAACAGCTTCGTATCTGGACTAAAACTGTGGTCTCTCCTCTTCCCTATCTGTGGATTACAAAGTTTCGAAACCCGGCTCCCGACCTGCCTGGATATAAGTTGTATCGGACTGCGGTAACTGTATATAAATTACAAAACGAGATCGGGCTATTTTGTATCTGGAAAAGAAAAGGGAACTGTTGCATGCACCTTCGCTAAGAACTATTTCTCTCTGCAGTTAAAATTGAATGCAAGATCCCCCTGTTTTGGATGCTATTTGATCCTTATTTTTTCTTTTTCTCCTCCTTTGTGGGAATTTAATGGCGGAATCTTTCTATTCCTCTCCTCCAAGTTTGCTTTTGGGAGCTCCCTCTACTGGATTATAGAACTAACAGTCTCAGAGCTGCCGATTTCCCTTTCTCTTTGTTTTTTTTTCTGGATGTTTACTCTCTCAGGACTGTTTCCCATGGGATTTACAGTTTGACCTTGAATCCGGGACAGCTGTGGAATGAGTGGCGCATCAAAAACAAGGGCTGGAAGGAAAGCAAAACATTCCGAACTTGTGCAAACAACTCTGCCTGGACAGTTACGCAGATCGTCTGTCCCAATTGTGACAGGTCTGCAAGAAGGACAATTTACACAACCATCTTTTGGGGAGATGGCTGCTGGAGGGATAGATCCTGTCTCTAAAGAAATATTGGATCAACTGGCAGCATTGAATAAGAAAGCTGACGAACAGGCAGCTAGACTTGATGAACAATCCGTTAAATTTGACCAGGTGACAGCTTCCATTAATAAATTGACAGACCAGGTTACTAAAAACACACAGGCAATAAGTGGTATTGAAAAAGTCACAACAGAAAACCGGAAATTAGTTGAAGAAGTTAATATTAAAGCAGAGGAAAATAAAAAGAGGATAGAGGAATTAAGAGGGGAGGTGAGGCCACTCAGTAGACAGGTAACGGAACAGCAAGCGTACCTGTCCCTGGCAGAATTGAAAAATAGGGAAAATAATCTTAGATTGAGAAATATCCCAGAATCTGAGAAGGAGGACTTGATTGGCTTTTTGACAACAGAAATCTCCAAATTTTGGGGATTGACAGAAGAAAAGGACTTTAAAATAGTCACCGCTTTCAGACTAGGAAGAGTGGTTAAGAAGGATAAATCAAGAGATTGCTTGATCATTTTGAGATCTAAGCAAGAAAAAGACAACATACTCGGCCTACATTTCAAAAACCCATTGGTGATTCAGGGGAAGACGGCAGAAATCTTCAGCGATATACCAAAACAGCTTTTGGATTTAAGAATTACATATAAGGATTTAGCAAGCCTACTGAGAAACAACAAAATCCCTTATAGGTGGGAATTCCCTCAAGGACTATCTTTTACCTTGAAAGAGAGGAAGATAAGAATCAGAACAGCAGAGGAGCAAGAAAAGTTTCTAAACGACCACGGGGAGGATCTTCGGAAAGGAGTAGCAGGACCCTGGCCACCTCCTTCGTTTGGCTTCAATCCGGTTCCACCTCCAGGTGAAGAAGATAAAAAAGATCCCCCTGCTGACAAATAAATTGACCCAGGATGTCTCTGCAGCTTCTTAGTTGGAATATTAATGGTGCAAATTCTCCTGAAAGGAGGAAGAAGATTTTTCATATATTAAGAAAAGAACAATTGGATGTTATCTGCCTTCAAGAAACACATGTGACTAGGCTCCACAGGAGAGTACTAATTAATAAGAGATTAGGTCAAGAGTTTATTTCATCAGACAAGGTGAAAAAAAGAGGAGTAGTGATCTATGCAAAGGAGAGCCTGTCACCAAAATTGGTTTTTAAAGATGAACAAGGAAGAATTTTGGCGATCGAAATACAATCACAAGGAGAAAAATTTCTGATAGTTGGAATATATGCACCAAATGATGGGAAGTCGGAATTTTTCAAGAGGCTGCATGAGACAATGCTGGACTATATTGACTATACAAATATCATTTTGATGGGAGACATGAACGGGGTAGTCTCTACCCATATGGATAAGTCACAAAACCAAAATCTGAACAAGGATGGCAGACTGCCAAAGACTTTTTTTGAACTCACAGACAACATGGACTTGATAGACATTTGGAGAACAAAGAACCCTCTAGGCATGGAGGGAACCTTCTTTTCTGAGGCCCACCTATCATGGACAAGAATAGACCAAATTTGGATATCAAGAGGACTGGCACCCAAGACAAAAAAGGCTGAGATCTGCCCTAAAACCTGCTCCGACCATAATGCTTTAAAAATGGACTTGAGACTTACACCAGCTGGATCCTTCAGATGGAGAATGAATGACCATCTGCTCAGAGATCAGGAGATTGTGAAGAAGGCCCAAAAAACGTTGAAGGACTATTTTGAAATAAACTTGAACACCTCAGTGGAAAAGAAAACAGTCTGGGACGCGAGCAAAGCCGTTATGAGAGGGTTTCTGATACAACAGAACACTATTAAGAAGAAACTCTGGAATGGTAAAAAGGACAAGATTTTGGATAAAATAAGAGATGGAGAAAAAAGACTGAGACTAAACCCAAAATCAAAAGAAGTCTTAAGAGAAATAAAATTTTACCAAGCACAATATACAAAATTGATAAATCAAGAAATTGAATGGAAAATTAAACAGATGAAGCAAAGATCATTTGAATCGGCAAATAAATGTGGGAAGCTGCTGGCATGGCAGCTGAAGAAGAGGCAAAAATTGAACTTTGTTACCAATCTGGAGGTTGAAGGAGAATGTATTCAGAAACCAGAAGAAATCAGAAAGTGTTTCCAGAGATATTTCAAAAAGCTATATACTCAAGGACCACAAGCAGAGATGGAAATAAATAACTTTTTAAAGAGCTATGGCCTGCAAAAGTTAACACAAGACACACGAACAGCCCTGAACTGTAGAATAACACAACAGGAAATTGAAAGAGCCATTCAGAATATGCAAATAGGCAAATCCCCAGGCCCAGACGGGCTTACCTCCAAATACTATAAGACACTGATGGATTATTTGATACAGCCATTAATGGAGGTCTGCAACCAGATTATGGAAGGGAAGGGGGCACCAGAATCGTGGAAAGAAGCATTCATCACCCTGATACCAAAATTGGAATCTGAAAAGACCCAACTTAAAAATTATCGTCCCATCTCACTCCTAAACGTGGATTATAAAATTTTTGCTGACATCTTAGCAAATAGACTGAAAAAAGTTTTGAATGAAGTAATTCATAAGGACCAAGCAGGCTTTCTCCCTGGTAGGCATTTGTCTGACAACACCAGGAATATTATAGATGTTTTGGAGTTACTACAGACAAATATGAATACGAAAGCAGTTTTGATCTTTATAGACGCGGAGAAGGCCTTTGATAATATATCTTGGAAATTTATGAAGAAAAACCTGGAAGGGATGGGAGTGGGAGGGGCGTTCCAAAACGGTATTGAAGCAATCTATTCAGAACAGAAGGCCAAATTGATAGTAAACAGCGTGGTGACAGAGGAGTTCAAAATTGAAAAAGGGACACGACAGGGGTGTCCCTTATCACCCTTGCTATTTACTTCTGTCCTGGAGGTGTTGCTGAACTTGATTAGGAGGGATCAGCTGGTGGAAGGAATACAGGTCGGAGAAAAGCAATACAAACTTAAGGCTTTTGCAGACGATTTGGTTTTGACATTACAGGAGCCAGAAACCAGTACAAAAAGAGCTCTAGAATTAATTTCTGAGTTTGGTCGGGTGGCGGGATTCAAGTTGAACAAACAAAAAACTAAGGTTTTAGCAAAAAACCTGACATCGTCAGAAATAGATGGGTTTCAGAAGGAAACAGAATTAAATGTGGTTACAAAAGTGAAATACCTGGGGGTTAACTTGACTGGGAGAAATCTGAATTTGTTTAAGGACAATTATGAAAAATGCTGGTCAGAAATTAAAAAGGATTTGGAAATTTGGTCAAGATTGAAACTTACCTTGTCAGGAAGAATTGCTGCAGTTAAAATGAATGTTTTGCCAAGAATGCTGTTTTTGTTTCAAACCCTTCAGATTGTGGACAGGGTGGAATGTTTTGGAAAGTGGCAGAGAGACATTACGAAGTTTGTCTGGCAGGGCCAAAAGCCCCGAATAAAATTTAAGATTTTAACAGATGCAAAAGAAAGAGGGGGGTTTGCCCTGCCGGATTTAAGACTGTATTATGAAGCTGCGTCTCTCTGCTGGATGAAAGATTGGTTCCTGTTAGAAAACACTGATGTCCTAGATCTGGAAGGGTTTAGTAATGCTTTTGGGTGGCACGCATATCTTTGGTATGACAAGGCAAAGTCTCATAAACTGTTTAAAAACCATATTGTCAGGAAAGCTCTACTTATTGTCTGGACTAAATACAAGGACTTATTTGAAAGTAAGACCCCGAGGTGGTTATCACCGGTTGAGGCTAAGGCTATAAAACTACGTAACATGGAGAGTGGCTGGTTGAAATATTGTGAGATAATTGAAAGAGATGGTGATAACTGGAGGTTGCAGAGTTTTGAAAAATTGAAAGGAAAGGTGCGAGACTGGTTTCACTATGCCCAAATCTTAGAGACTTTTAAAAAAGATAAAAGAATTGGTTTCCAGGTGGAAAAATCAAAACTAGAAACAGAATTACTTGAACCTAAGACGAAAGTGCTTTCAAGAATGTATAATCTGCTGCTTAAGTGGAATACCCAAGATGAGATAGTCAAATCAGCAATGATAAAATGGGCACAGGACATAGGGTACAACATTATGTCTGAAGACTGGGAAAGGTTGTGGACCACCAGTATGAAATTTACGGCATGTAGTGCCTTAAAGGAAAACATTATGAAAATGGTATACAGGTGGTACATGACCCCAGTCAAACTTGCAAAGATATATCATCTGTCTGACAATAAATGTTGGAAATGTAAGGAGGTTGAAGGAACTTTCTTTCACCTCTGGTGGACATGCCCGAGGGTGAAGGCTTTTTGGGAAATGATTTATAACGAATTGAAAAAGGTGTTGAAATACACCTTTCACAAGAAACCAGAGGCCTTCCTCCTGGGCATTGTGGGCCAGAGAGTGCCAAAGAAAGATAGAACTTTCTTTTTATATGCAACCACAGCAGCAAGAATCCTTATAGCCAAATACTGGAAGGCACAGGAGTTACCCACGCTGGAAGAATGGCATTCGCAGCTGATCGACTACATGGAATTAGCTGAAATGACAGGCAGAATTCGAGATCTGGGAGAAGAGGCAGTGGAAGAGGACTGGAAAAAATTTAAGGACTATTTACAAAAACACTATAAGTTATATGAATGTTGACAGTTTGCTAAGTACTTTGGAAAAATATGCCTCAGTATTGAAATTGGTAAATGAGAGAATTTAAGTTTAAGATTTAGAAATGTACAAATTATGGATAATATAACTAAATGAAAACACAAAAACAACTGAAATAAGGTATTAATTTGCTGTTTATTTTTTTGTAAAGAAAGCAGGGGATGGGGGATGTGGGGAAGTCTGGTTGATTATGAAAATTGATTTGAAAAAGTGAATCTTTTTTCTTTCTCTCTTTTTTTTTCTTCTTCTTTCTTTTTTCTTTTTATAATCCTTCTTCTTTTCTGTAAAAACTGCTTTTGTAGTGTCAATGATGTTGTATTTTTACCCTGGAAAAAAGCAAATAAAAAAACTATTATAAAAAAAAAAAAAACATAAGATGCACACACATTTCCCCTTACTTTTTAGGAGGGAAAAAGTGAGTCTTATAGAGCAAAAAATATGGTAAATATCAGAAAAGGGAAACAGAGAGAAACCCAAATTGAAAGATTTTTACGCACACATGCACCCTTTGAGAAATCTCAGAAA
This sequence comes from Podarcis liolepis, assembly GCF_965112155.1. Taxonomy (NCBI): domain Eukaryota; kingdom Metazoa; phylum Chordata; class Lepidosauria; order Squamata; family Lacertidae; genus Podarcis; species Podarcis liolepis. The sequence goes on from NC_139556.1 coordinate 7,199,805, forward strand.
TCATTTCAGGACCCTTTCCGTTTCGCTAAATATTCCTCACATGTTCTGCCCAAACACAGAACTCAAAATTTGCCAGGAATTCAGGTAAAATCTGATATCACATTAAGGATGTTTGGTGGCACTTTAAGAATCTCAACTTCCTTGGAAAATTTCCCATGCTTGATCAAAATGTTTTGGACTTCTTTCAAAACTCACCAAATATTTTGTCTGAGCAGCAACCCCAGATTAATGTGGAATTTCTCTCTGGGTAAAATATTGGTGATAACTCTGAAGTTTCCCCTCCCGTTCTACCCATAGTTGATCAGCGCTCACAGTGCATGAGCTCATCCCAGTCCTTCGCCACAAGCAGAGTCTGTAATTTTGCATGCCGCAGTTCAACAAACATTGATGTGGTTTGCGGTGAAGTGACAAAATTGAAGGGTCCACTTGAGTTGAACAAGTCAAACGACCCATTTACGAGCAAGAAGCTCCCATGGGCAAAAGGAGCAAAATAAAGACTCCGGTAAGCAAGGTGATTAACACACACCGAGCATCAATGTATGTACATATGGAACTACCGTATTTTTCGCTCCATAAGATGCACCTGACCATAAGACGCACCCAGTTTTTAGAGGAGGAAAGGGGAAAAGCCCAATTTTTTTGAGGATCAGCTCAAAGTTGTGCGGCTTCTTTTGCAAAGGGAAAAAATCCTGTTTTTATGGGGTTCAACTCACAGTTCTGCAGCTTCTTTAGGAAAGGAAAGGGAGCCATTTCTACAGTTTCCAGAGAGCTAATCTAATCAGCCAGTCACATGTTGCTGGGGAAACGAAAGGCCTCTGTCTGCAGAACATTCAAAAATGGAGGCCTGGGCAAGGGGCTGGGGCTGGAAAGGGAGCCAGCGATCGACCACACATACACTCCATAAGACGCACAGACATTTCCCCTTACTTTTTAGGAGGAAAAAAGTGTGCCTTGTGGAGCAAAAAATACGGTAGCTGCAACCCTTCGTAACCTTATAGGCTGGGATACGTTTAAAGCACCCCCCCCCCCAATAATAATAATAATAATACTGGGAACTGTGGTTTGCTTCTTATAGTGCCTTGAACATATTACCATTCCAAAAATCTCTCTCTGTGTGTATTATGTTATTGTTGTCTAACAGTCAATTCCCTTTTCCAGGTAACTCTAGCTCTGAGAGGGGAAGAAAGGTCTTCTGACAACCTTCAGCATCCTTAACAGGATCTTGGGGGGAAGCCCTCACTGTTTAAAGTGTTATGGAACTGCTTTGTGCAGATGGAGCCTAATATAAGATTGCAAGCTATTGAAACAATAAAATTACAAGCAGCAAGATTGGTGTTAAAATAACAGCAGTAGATAAACCTTTGTGAAAACACAGCTCCATTAAATTATCAGAGCCAGGGGAGATGGGGGTCTGCAGAGAGAAAGCCCTGTGCCTGGGGCCCAATAACCTAGTGGCTCTCTCAGTGGGGAGCAGAGCCTGAAAATGACAATTGTAAAGCTCAAGCAGCTGCATACAGGTAGTCCTTGAAATGGCCTGATCCTAAACAGTTTAGGTTAAAAGGCTAAAATCCACACCTGAAACGGGGTCTAGAAATGAAAAGCAGCCAGGGTAGCTTCTTTTTTTAAAAAAAAAAAAGTTGTTGTTGGAAAGCATATGCACAGAATCAACTCCATCACAATTTGGATTTCAAACCAGAACTTGATATGCAACTTCTGATATTACTGTTGCATTATGTTTTTTTCAGTTGTACACCACCTTGTTATATTTCCTATGAATGTATGGTTTATAAATAAACAAAACAAAGCTGGCATAGCTTAGCACTGGTTCTGAGGAAATGTTAGGGGAATGGGAGGTGTGTGGCTCCTGTTAAGTTGTGGGTGGACATATCAGACGACACAGCGATTCTTCAAACAGCTCTTGTTTATTCACAGGCCAGGACAGAACTGAACTGAAGGGTTCAGTCAGCCTGCTTATATAGAGCTCCAGTACAATGTAAAATTATAAAATTAATTTTATAATGAATGATTTTAGAGTGTTGTTTGTGCTGTACTTTTGTACTGTTTTATTGTTGTTAGCCGCCCTGAGCCCGGCTTTGGCTGGGGAAGGCGGGATATAAATAAAATTTATTATTATTATTATTATTATTAACTGTAACAATTTTCTAAAACTATCCAATTACTGAACGTCACTTTCGATCCCTTATTTGCATAACTATCTACAGTATCCCCCTGCTGGCCCAGGGTGAGAACTTCCGTACATAACAGTTCCTGTGTACCCAGTTACAGATAGGTAGCCGTGTTGGTCTGCCATAGTCAAAATAAAAAAAATTCCTTCCAGTAGCACCTTAAAGACCAACTAAGTTAGTTCTTGGTATGAGCTTTCGTGTGCATGCACACTTCTTCAGATACACTGAAACAGAAGTTGCCAGATCCCTCTATATAGTGAGAAGGTGGGGAGGGGTATTACTCAGAAGGGTGAGTAATCTGCCAATCAGCTATCTGCCAATCTCCCATTCCCACCACCCTTCTGAGTAATACCCCTCCCCACCTTCTCACTATATAGAAGGATCTGGCAACTTCTGTTTCAGTATATCTGAAGAAGTGTGCATGCACACGAAAGCTCATACCTGTGTACCCAGAACACCTCTGGAATACCGACTGAGCATTTCCCATTTGCCCACTCTGGAGCTCTGGAGCTGGAGAAACACAGGTATGGACCTTTCCATGGCCTGACAGAGGAGGCACCTCTCCTGAGGCTGGATCTACACCATGCATAGGCAAACTCGACCCTCCAGATGTTTTGACACTACAATTCCCATCATCCCTGACCACTGGTCCTGTTAGCTAGGGATGATGGGAGTTGTAGTCCCAAAACATCTGGAGGGCCAAATTTGCCTATGCCTGATCTACACAGACCTTTTAAACATTATCAGAACGATATTAGAAATATTGTTCTAAAATGTCACAGGCCATACTCTTAAAATACAGTGGTACCTCGGGTTAAGTACTTAATTTGTTCTGGAGGTCCGTTCTTAACCTGAAACTGTTCTTAACCTGAAGCACCACTTTAGCTAATGGGGCCTCCTGCTGCTGCCGCACCGCCGGAGCACGGATTTCTGTTCTCATCCTGAAGCAAAGTTCTTAACCCGAGGTAATATTTCTGGGTTAGCGGAGTCTGTAACCTGAAGCATATGTAACCTGAAGCGTATGTAACCCGAGGTACCACTGTAAAGTGTTTCTTACCTCAGTCGAAACAGGAAACATTCTCTCCCCGCTGTCTCCCTGGTTTCTAGTTCCTCTGCAGCACCCTCTGGTGTCATATTTTAATAACGTCAAAAGCAGGGTGCTATGGTTATCAGAACCATGCATTAACTTTTTCTTAGCGGTAAAAACCATGTGTGTTGATCTGTCCTGACTTGCAGAGGGAGCTGCAATGAATCCTATGGCTGCTGGGACACTCCCCTAGGTCTTCCATAAAGAACTGATTATGCACATTACAGTATCTTCTTTACAAATGGTTTGGTTTGTGCGATACTGATCACTATGGCATTCTAGTAAACAAACAAACAAAAACTGCATGAAAATGTTTCAAAGTAGCTCGCTTGATTTCTAAGAGTTCAATAGTTCTTCATTGATTCATAATATTCTTCTCATTTTTGGCCCAAAACACAACAAAAATGCAGATCAACATCCAAGAAACATTACATTTTTTGTAACTTTAAAAATCTATGAAACCGAGCACTCTCTATCTTGTGACATAAATCAGTCTGGGTTTGTAAGTTCTCATAAATGTAGATCTTTAAAATGCTGTTATAGGCTATAGTTATGTTTTAATAACATAAAGCGTGGGTCGGAGATAAGTTGCCTTTTTTTAGTTTGATTATAACCGTATCAAGTTTTTAACACATGATAAAAGGGAACTGTTAGTGGCGGTTATATTCTTGCAGAAATTATTTAAAGTATATGGCAGCCTCCTATGTTCAGATGATCTTTCCACATTGCATTTATGTTGTCTACAGTGCAACTGGAAACTTTTCCTGCTATTAGGGATAGGAATTAAATCAGGATTTATTGATTTTTACTGTTGTGACTGTGGAAGGCAGAAAAAAGTATCAGCAAATATTCAAAAAATATATTAGTATGAGGAATCTAGACTGTAGCAACCCAGTTATCCTAAAACTTGGACAGAGCTAAAGTTTTCACTGTCCTTTCTCAGCACTTTTAGCAATTTTAAAAGGAGTGTTCACCTGTTGCATTCAATGAGTGTACAGTCTGTGTACTTGTGTACAATGGTTAAGCTGTACAAATCAATAATAATAATAATAATAATAATAATAATAATAATAATAATAATAATAATAATTTATTTATACCCCACCCATCTGGCTGGGTTTCCCCAGCCACTCTGGGCAGCTTCCAAAAGAATATTAAAATACTGTGATACATCAAACATTTAAAACTTCCCTAAACAGGGCTGCCTTCAGATGTCTTCTAAAAGTCTGGTAGTTGTTGTTCTCTTTGACATCTGGTGGGAGGGCGTTCCACAGGGAGGGCGCCACTACTGAGAAGGCCCTCTGCCTTCTCAAGCATTTATATATGTATAGAGTTTCCTTATACCTGTGTACAGTGAGATACAGAGGTCCCAATGTGAATAAAATATTGGGCTGGGGGCACGTAAGCCCCAACCACCCTGCAAAATTCATCACATGAAGTGGCACACACAGACACCGTTTGAATGGCAATGGGGGGGCAGCCAGGGATGGAGGAAGGGGGTGTGGTCCACCATGGGTGTCACCAATGAGGGGCGTGACAAAATGCCAGGCGGCACTCACCGCGGGGCCTGCAGCGCGCCCGAGCCCGGTGGCTTGGGCGCGCACAGGTTCTGTGCTGCCCAAACGGTCCGCCCATTGCCTCCCCCCCAGCTGAAGGGCAGCTGAGGGGGAAGAGGCAGGCAGACTCTGGAGGCCCTGCGGAGTGTCCTGCCCCGGCTGGCCCTGTGCCCTGCCCCCGGCGCCCGAGCAGCTTCCTCCGCTGCTGGGCCCAGCCCCCTCAAATATTTTATTGGGAGGGCTGAAGAGACCTCAGATCCTAGGAGTTGGTTCCTATGGTGAGATGTGTGTACAAGCCTTAAGCATTTGCTGATCCAGAAAACATTGCCCTTGCTCTGAACTAGTGCTAGTCTGAAGGATTCAACCCAGACCCCCTTTTTTGGCATTTCACAGGGACGCCACACCAGTGGCGTAGCATGGGTTGTCAGCACCCGGGGCAAGGCAAGTAATTTGCGCCCCCTAACCTGTGGATTTGCACCCCCTAACCCTAACCCCCAGATGCTGCGCCCGGTGCGGCCGGCCCCCCCTGCACCCCCCACGCTACGCCACTGCGCCACACTGAAGATTGGATTATCTGTCTCTCTCTGGAATATAAGAATGTTTAGATAAGACTGGGCTTACCTTTAAATACAAAGTAACCAAGGGCCTTTTTAGTTTTTGTATACAGTGGTACCTCGGGTTAAGAACTTAATTCATTCTGGAGGTCCGTTCTTAACCTGAAACAGTTCTTAACCTGAGGTACCAATTTAGTTAATGGGCCCTCCCACTGCCACCACGTGATTTCTGTTTTCATCCTGAAGCAAAGTTCTTAACCCGAGGTACTATTTCTGGGTTAGCGGAGTCTGTAACCTGAAGCGTCTGTAACCCGAGGTACCACTGTACCAAGGTGTGGGGAGCTTTTCTGTAGCAGTGTTTTGGCACCCCTTGGCAGCTACAGTGCCCCCAAGGAAGTGATGCTATGAATGACAAAGTAAACATGGCTGCCATTTGAAGTGGCTGCAAAGCTGTTTTACCTACATAAAGGTAGAGGTAAAGGACCCCTGACAGTTAAGTCCAGTCATGGACGACTCTGGGGTTGCAGCGCTCATCTCGCTTTACTGGCCGAGGGAGCTGGCATTTGCCCACAGACAATTTTTCCAAGTCATGTGGCCAGCATGACCAAGCCGTTTCTGGAGAACCAGAGCAGCGCACGGAAACGCCGTTTCCCTTCCCGCCGGAGCGGTATCTATTTATCTACTTGCACTTTGATGTGCTTTCAAACTGCTAGGTGGGCAGGAGCTGGGACCAAACCATGGGAGCTCACCCCGTTGCGGGGATTTGAACTGCCAACCTTCTGATCGGCAAGCCCTAGGCTCTGTGGTTTAGACCACAGCGCCACCCGCGTCCCTTTTTCCTACATATAAATCTTTTAAAAAACAAACAAACCACAGGACAGGAGATTGCTTATACATCAGTTCCACCTCAATTATGAGCCAATGTAATTTGGATCTCTAAAATGTGTTGATAACTTTTGCACGTGGATGAGTGCAGGAGTTCAGTTGCAGGGATGATGGTATTACACACATTGCTGTGTTGTCGATGGACTTCAGACCAATAGTTCTTTCTCAGGTGAAGTATCTGAGGAGGTCAGACGGGAGCCAAAGACCTGAAACTTCTCAGACGAGTTTTGGTGTCATACATATGAAGAAAGAGTACTGGACTTCTTTTCCTTTTCTTTTTCTGAAAGTCATGAGAATGCATCATAGATTGGCTGCCACGTAAGTACCTGGTGTTGCTTAATGACTTAATGACTCTGGCTGCATTTGCCAAATACCCTGCAGCCCTTAATTGAGATTTATGACACAACTGGCAGGAACTATTGGAGGCGAACGCAGGTTTGTAAATGTGTCAAGCTGCACGTTGAGGTGAGGCACTTTTTTTAATGAGGAGAAGATGTGCGTCATAAAAGGAAGACATGAACGTTTGTGTTGATATTCTGTCAAGAATGTGGTGACAAGACATGGAGTTTAATTTGGAATCGGCATTCACCACAGAATTATATTATCAAGATATATTATGAAATAGCTGGTGGACTGCATTTCTGCTCCTGGCAGGCAGCACAGATTAATTTCGAACGATTAAGCTCTTTTACAAGGTGGAGGTGGAAGAATGCAGCGTCTCTTTTGAGGTGAAACGTTTTTCTAAACTGAACTAGACATGTGACCAACAGTGAGCTCAAAATCTATGGTGAGTGTGGATCAACAATCACTGTATTTTTCGCTCCATAAGACGCACCTGACCATAAGACGCACATAGTTTTTAGAGGAGGAAAACAAGAAAAAAAAATCTGAACAAATGTATGTGGATGTATGATTTTTGTGGTTCATGCTGTGGCCACAGATATTATATGTGATCTGAAGGTGAGTTTGGGGTAGCCCAATTCAAAAATCCTGAGAATCCGTGTGGATCAGTGCTTTGTAACCACATCTTTGTGCCATTGCGGCCCCACGAAACAGTGGGTGCGTGATTTTTTGGTGCAGGCTATAGCCACGAACATGCTGTGTAATCTGATGGTGAATTTGGGGTGACCCAGTGCAAAAATCCTGAGGATTCATGTGCTTTTACCTCCCCCCTCCCAGGCAGCCTCCTTTATCTCTAGAGTCCCTTATCCCTCCCAATCGCTTGCCAATCAGCTGCTCAGTGGTTTTGTTTCAACACCCCCTTCCCTCTTTCTAAAAAAAAAGGCATGATCTGCTTTTTGCCCCTGGGCAATTCGGCACCAGGGACCACACATTCGCTCCATAAGACGCACAGACATTTCCCCTTACTTTTTAGGATGAAAAAAGTGTGCCTTATGGAGCAAAAAATACGGTATGTTTCAACATGATTCAGGGAATACAAGGCTTATAGGTAATTCCCTTCAGATTTTTCAATCGCCTCTTTGACTTTTCCCATAATCCTTGTTTTAAATGATGAACTGCTATCCTGACCCACTGTGGGGGGTGCAACATTGACTCTGAAATTATCTTTACCACCAATTGCTCCAACTTTGTTGTGTTCTGGTAAGTTTCACATTCATTGCCATCTCCTAACCAATGTCATTACAGTGGTGCCCCGCAAGACGAATGCCTCGCAAGACAAAAAAACTCGCTAGACGAAAGGGTTTTGCGTTTTTTGAGCTGCTTCGCAAGACGAATTTCCCTATGGGCTTGCTTCGCAAGACGAAAAACGAAAACGTCTTGCAAGTTTGTTTCCTTTTTCTTAACACCGTTAATACAGTTGCGACTTGACTTCGAGGAGCAACTCATAGAACGCGGTGTGGTGGCCTTTTTTGAGGTTTTTGAAGACTTTGGTGAATTTTGAAGCTTTTCCAAAACTTCTTTTGCAGCCATTTGGTAAGTTAAACTTTTAAAACTTTTTTGGGGGTTTTTGGATTTTGGGTTGGGGTGTTTGGAATTGTTGGGGAGGGGTTTGCAAGAATCTGGAAGCTTGTGTGTGTTTTTTTCTGCATTTTTATGATTTTCTGTGACCATTGGGCCACTCTGCTGTTTTTCAAAAAAAAATCTGGATTTGAATTTCTGTGTGGTGGGTGGCTGGGGGAACAGTTGAGGAGGGGGTTCTTCAGCAAGAAGCAAAGAGTGGAAGAGGAACCTTCTTCGAGTTGTCCCCCAGAGTCTTAGAAAATGTACTGTACACTTTGTTGATTTTTAAATGTTTTTCTGTCATGTTTAGAAACTTAATTTATTGTTCCTTCAATTTTTGAAATGCTCTTTACAGTATGTGTGACTTTAAAGAGCACTTAATAAACTCTTGTTGTACCAAATTTGGCTTTGCTTGGACTTTTTTTTACCATAGGAACGCATTAATTGAATTTCAATGCATTCCTATGGGATTTCGTGCTTCGCAAGACGAAAAAATCGCTAGACGAAAAAACTCGCGGAACGAATTAATTTCATCTTGCGAGGCACCACTGTATTAAAGATATTTAATAACGGTCAGGTCTGAAGGCATCTGAAGCCACCACCTTGCTGAAACGATGCAAGTTTTCTGTTTGATCAACTCCTGGGGACCGTGTATATGCTGCCTTGGGCTCCATGAGACAAGAGAGGTGGGATACAAATGTAAAAAAAATGAATAAACTGTTTCAAATACTGATGTGTCACATTACTCGCAGAGCAGCTTGCATATGGAAAAAAGGCATCAAGAAATAAATAAAACCTAACGTCTGATTTGCATGCAGAAGGTCCCAGGTTCAATCCCCAGCATTTATAGGGTTAAAAAAGACTCCATGTCTGAAATCCTGAAGAGCCCCTGCCAGTCAGTGTTGACAACAGTGAGTTAAATGGGCCCAGTGGCCTGACCCAGCTTTCCATGTTCTTGTGACATGTTGACCAACAAAGTTGCAAATACAATCCCTGATAGTAGATCTATAGATACATATAATGGCTATTACCTTTCATGTTCAGAGGCAGTTATACCTGCAAGTAGGGATGGAAGAGACTACAAATTTTAATTTCCTCACTTGCCCATTTTTCCAATCTTAAATTCAGTTCTCCACATTTCTGCAGCAACTTGTGATTTTTTATTTTAAAAAATCCCCATGAAAGTGCACCAGCATTTTTGTGCAAATTTCTTCTATTTGTTTGCATGCAATTGTTTTGACTAACATACACAATTTTTGCAAGCAATTTTCCCTAATATAATGCGTTTTTGCATGTTTTTTTCACCTTTTAATGCACATTTTCCTCTAATTTTATTGATGATTGATGGATTGTATTTATATACCACCTTTATCTTCTAAGGTAGTGTACATTGTTCTCTTCCCCATTTCATCCTTACAACAACCCTGTGAGGTAGGTTAGGCTAAGAAATGGTGACTGGCCCAAGGTCACCTAGTGATCTTCATGGCTGAGTGGGGATTCAAACCCTGGTCTCAATGGTCACACTCTAACCATTATGCCACACTGGCATTTTTGGCGCTGTGGGTTAAACCACTGAGCCTAGGACTTGCCGATCGAATCCCAGCGACAGGGTGAGCTCCCGTTGCTCGGTCCCTGCTCCTGCCAACCTAGCAGTTTGAAAGCACGTCAAAGTGCAAGTAGATAAATAGGTACCGCTCCGGCGGGAAGGTAAACGGCGTTTCCGTGTGCTGCTCTGGTTCACCAGAGGCGGCTTAATCATGCTGGCCACATGACCCGGAAGCTGTACACTGGCTCCCTTGGCCAGTAAAGCGAGATGAGCGCTGCAACCCCAGAGTCAGCCACGACTGGACCTAATGGTCAGGGGTCCCTTTACCTTTACCTATTTGGTTGGAGACCTGTATACCAAAATTCAGATAAGTGCAAATTTCAAGCATTTCTGTGTTTCAGTTCTCATATTGTTTTGGAAAGGGAATTTGATAGATTGGCTTCAAATGCAAACCGAATCCTAATTCTCCCCCCTCGCTACCTGCAGGCAACAGCTCCTAGGAACAAAACAAAAAGCTGCACCTTCCTTCCTGCTCTCCCTGTGGAAGCATCTTTATGGCATGTTTTGGAAACGCAAGATGGACCTTGGCTGAACCGACAAGGCTTTTTTAATGTTCTGATTCTAGGTTTGATATGACCCTGATTTACATGAGGCAAAACTGGTTTTCTTGGGAAATCATGCTGTGAGAAATTACTTTCTCTTTTTGTAACATCTGGAGCACTAGCATTTTTTGAAGTTATTTTTTACGTAACAGATTTGAGCAGGTATCTGAGCAGGAATCTGGTAAGATATTTCAGGTAAAGAGAGATAGCAGAAATTATAACAAGATTCCATTTTGCCCTGCAGAGACAACTGTTTTCTTAAAAATGGAACAAGACTCTGAAAAGTCTGTGCAAATATTTTCGGATTGAGACCCCTCCATGTGAGAAGTCCAGTCGTTGTTTAATTTTGTAGATGAGGTCATTTAGAGTCCTGTTTTCTTTAGAAGTCAAACTGATGTCATTGAAGAAACATGTCAAGGCAGGAGGCTTTTGTGAGTTCACAAGCGTCACCTCAATTAATTAATGAGACTACAAATTTATGAGGTGATATAAGGCTTAATACAACAAATACAAAGAAAAACTACTTTCTTCCCAAAGGCAAGTGGGGTTTTCATGCTTGGTTTCCGAAGAAGACAACTCTGTCACGCGACACAAATTTAGCCCATGAGTTTGAATTTACCATCTTATTCTAGCCAAATCCCACCGCTCCCTCCCTACTCCACCCAAACATTCTTGTCTGCAGGATCACTCTCCTTTAAGCCATCAGGGTGGGATGTTGGTCATTAGGGTTCAGACAAAGCACATCTTTTGTCATAACTGAATCTCAGCCCCGATGTGCTCTTTACACTTGAAGCAAGATCATACCACTTGAATGTAGGAATGATCGCTGGGTTGTGGAGCACACTCCCGCCTGCGGGCAGCCTCAGCTGCATGCGTGTCTGGTGTGTGACCTTGGGGTGCGGAGCACACTCCCCCTCACAGATAAGGCCACAGCTGTCTGAACATCTTGCCCTCTGTCTAACCTTTTGCGGTCTTAGTAGTCTGCTGTTTCCTGTCTGTGACCTTTGTCTTTGAGACCTTTGTCTCCTTCATCATACACTGTGCAAGGGGAAAATGATGTGGTGGAAACAGGTGCCAAAATAACTTTGTACCACCCCACAATCTCGGGACTGGAAGATGTGTAGAGGTCACAGCCCAAAATGTATCTGCCTGGGTTTGCATATTGTGTCAATAAAAGGAGCCTCTACAGAGCTAGCTGGCAGCTTGCTTGTGCACAGCTCACCTGCATTATCAACTCCTGCCTCATGTCCTTCACTTCACTTGAAACCATCATACTGTGAACTTTTGTTTGTTAAGGGAGTTGATCAGAGACCCCCATTTTTCCTCACAGAGCTACAATTCCCAGAGTTACCTGGGAAGAGGAATTGATCGTTAACTCACTCTGGAAACCTTCAACTGAGAACTAGTGCAGTGCTTTCAGGATCAGAGGTCTTGCGATCCCACTTTGTTGCCCAACTTAAGAGCTACATTCAACACTAGCTGCAACTTCCAGAACGTCTTCAATGGCAGCTCCAGGTAGAGCTCAATGGAGTAACCTTAGCACACTCCCCCTCACAGATTGAATTATTCTGTTTGCAGATTTTATAGTTGTTATATTTTTATAAATATAACCCGTTGCCCATCTTTCTTGTCTTGAGCCTTCTTGTGTGTGTTGGCAATACCTTATGAAGTTACATGGGAGAAGAAACACTTAAGAATTTTCTTCCCTAGGGGAAATATTGCAGGTTCTTTTAACTAGAAGTGTTCACAAACCTGAAGATTCAGTTTGGATCCCAACCCAGCCATCAAACCTGGCCTGTGGGGATTTATGGAGCTGAGAGCTAAAAAGATTCCTCTTGTCTGGGATAATTCAGCATCCATGTTTTTAAAAATAATGAAATTTTTGGTCTTTCACTTGACACTGAGACTTCCACCCCCATATTTTGAAATATGTGGTACCGTTTTGAAAAAAAACAAAAACCTTTCTGCCTCAGGCCAATTTAAATGTGATGCTTTTCAAATGCTGTCGTGTGAAATAACCCCCTGGTCTCTTTATGTTTAAAAGATCCTTATGCCATGCATTAGCCTATATAGGTACAAGATCTGGAAAGGAATTAGCCCATAGGATAAAAATCTTTAACACACTGTTATAGCTACAAACTGAGAAAAATATGACTCTCTTAGGTTCAATATCCCTTCTTGTGACTAGAAACTATAGAACTACAGATTATATCAGAGGAGAAAAATCCTCTCTGTCCACAATCATTTTAATTTCCCAGCCAGAAGCAACAGAGGTGCAGCAATACATAGAAGAAACAGGAGTGGGAAAACCCATAGGTGTCATCAAAGATTCATTTTACTTTCATGAAAATAGCCAGGATATTTTTGAACTTGCTTCCGTTTCTCAATGATTCTGCAAAAAATAAAATAAAAAAAATAGGGCAGACTCATAGAAAACAAACTTTTTAAATTGATTTCAATGCTTTGACTAATGTCGGATATCATCGATGCATTTAGAAATTAAGTACAGTAGTGCAATTTAAATCAGATGGGTCAGGTGGGGTCCACCTAGAGCAATCTGGGCTCTCAAAGTGGGGTGGGCAGGTGAGGGAGTGAGGGGGCAGGTAGCCATTGGCAGCCTGCTTGTATCGCTTTCTCTCTGACCCAACTCCACGGCATGAATATTTACGGGGTTGCTCAGCTTTGTTTGTTTGGGTTTTTTTTTAAAAAAGTTTGATAGTATAAAGCAGAAATCTTGGTCTAGGTATTTTATATAATGATAATATATAAATTGGTATAGTTATTGCATATATATATATATATACTGCAGCGAGTTCAAAATGCATTGAGTAATTTTCTTTAAAAGTTAAACATAAATCTTCTTTAGATGTTCTCCTCCTCCTTATTGCGCTTCTTAGTTTCCATTTATATTATTTTCTCAAATGCTTCTTAGCTCATTGATTCATTTTAAGAAGGAAATGTCAATCCTGCAGCAAAACTCAGTCCAATTTTATCCATTTTTACCAACACATACATTCAGTCCTTTTTTTTCTTAAAAAATGTTCAGGGGTACTCTCATTTTCCTACTCATATTGAAATACTGCCCCTCAATGAGGCCAAGCTTAGATTCAGAAAATGTTTAGGGGTATGCGTACCCCCGCATGTTGTTGTTTAGTCGTTTAGTCGTGTCCGACTCTTCGTGACCCCATGGACCAGAGCACACCAGGCACTCCTGTCTTCCACTGCCTCCCGCTGTTTGATCAAACTCATGCTGGTAGCTTGGAGAACACTATCCAACCATCTCGTCATCTGTCGTCCCCTTCTCCTTGTGCCCTCTATCTTTCCCAGCATCAGGGTCTTTTCCAGGGAGTCTTCTCTTCTCATGAGGTGGCCAAAGTATTGGAGCCTCAGCTTCACGATCTGTCCTTCCAGTGAGCACTCAGGGCTAATTTCCTTCAGAATGGAGAGGTTTGATCTTCTTGCAGTCCATGGGACTCTCAAGAGTCTCCTCCAGCACCATAATTCAAAAGCATCAATTCTTTGGCGATCAGCCTTCGGTGATCACCCCCGCATACCCCCAGAAATAAAAGCACTGCATACATTTAACTGGCAACGTTCCTATATGAAGCAGGCCAACATTAATGAAGCACTATCTGTTGTGCTAGTTGCATGATGCAGGGTAGTAAATGATGCCCTTTTTTCATACAATTTGGCAAGCTACAGTGAATGCGGGAGAAGAAATATACACCATACCATCTATGCAAGATCAGTTTTTAATAAAACCAAAAGGGAAGAATATCAAGTCATTTGCCATGATATAAAGCAGCCTTCATATATCACCGATTCTCCAAACCTAGGCAAAAAATGCAGGAAGAGTACAGAAAACTCTGATGTCTGAGAAGGAAACCATATTGGACTTTCACCTATTCCTTCTGTGTGCGTTAAAGCCAGTCCCAAGTCATCTAACAAAAATAAGCAGTTTCCAACCCTGCCCAGAAAAAGAGAGTGAAAGGAAAATTGAAGGAATGCTCAAGAGTGAATTGTGGTCAAGGTCATGAACATTTAAACAATACCTTTTCCTAAGCAAACTAGTTTGTGGCATTTAAAACTTGCGCAGCGCAACCCTGTCCTGCTGCCCTCCTGTTTGTAGTGATAAGCGCTTGTGCATTTAGCTTTTCTCGGAAAAACTGTGTGGTTCCTAATCTGTGATACACATGATATTCAGGTAATGAGCATTTGATGGCACCTTCTGTGCCTCCACTATTAAAGCTGAGTTTCTGCCTTTGCATAGCTTAGCAGAATTGAGTTTTAATGGAATCGCTTCAAGCAATTAGATGATGGTGGTAGCTTAGATGACAGCTGAGGAGTCTGGCCTTAGGAAGAATGACCACCTATCTTTTTTTCCTGTTCATTTATATAGAAGGGTACAAAACTGATATCAGCAGTTCTGCATAGAATGACCCTCTGTATAGTGACCAGCTGCAATTGGAACTAAAACAAGATCACTTGTAAATGGCATTGGTTTCTACATACTCAATGCACTCCGTTTATACACAGAAATATATTTGCGTGTTCAGACCCAGAGACCTCCCCCCTAAATAAATACACATTTGACTCAAATTTTAGTTTTGGTTTTTGGCAGAATTTAGGCCACAACTTTATTGATTACAGAAAGTGAGTGGTCGCACAGGCTCTGGTTCAACTAACTCCCTGCACCCTTGCAGGCAGCGCTGACCCAGAGCTCTATCATAGGTCAGCCAAGCGTGAACACCTGAGGAGGGTGAAAAGCCTCAGAGCAGACTATGTCCACTCCCTAGATGCTCCCCTGGACTCAGGCATGGACACAAGCACCTCTCATGGTTGACCAAACCATCGAGTCCCTGGATTCCTTTAACGGAATACCCTTCACATAGGGATCGGCACAGCTCCGCATCCCTATCCACCTTGAACCAGTGCCTATCCGCAACCTTACAAGTTGTGATGATTTGCTACGCAGCAGGCAAAACCCAAATGGCAACAGCCTATCATCCAAGTGGGGAAATTCCTGCCGTGCCCCTGTCCCAAGGACAGACGACACATGACAGCATATCAAGGTCAATCGCACGATGCCCTAAAATTAGGGAGAGGTGGGCAGGTGTTCCAATGCACACGCCGAAAGAAGCAGCTCTGGGTCGCATACATAGGTATATATAGGTCCCTCAACCCGTTTAGACAGCTCCCCATTGGCCAGATTAAACCAAGCAACGAGGGACCTACTAATCGGGTGTGGTGGCTGTCCAATATACCCACCCACAACCAGGAGGTCAGTCTCCAGGTCTCACCGCAATATGTGCCCTCTTTTAGAGAGGACAAGATATATTGGAATATTAATTTAAAACAAAACAGAATACAGTGGTACCTTGGTTCTCAAATGTCAAAAACCTGGAAGTAAGTGTTCCAGTTTTCAAACATTTTTCAGAAGCTGAACATCTGATGTGGCTGTCAGCTATTGTTTCTGAGGCGCCTCTACCAATCAGAAGCTGCACCTTGGTTTTCAAACATTTCACAAGTCAAATGGACTTCCGGAAAAGATTAAGTTTGGCACTTTTGTTTTTGCTATTTATCTTGCGTTTTTGTTTTTGAGGCTTTTCCGGTCAATTTGTTTTTGTGACTTTGTGGAACCCAGTTCAGTTACTGATTTTGATTGTGTGACTGAGGAAATGGATAAAAGCCCCCCCCCCCCCATCTAAACTATGACTATCATCAGTGCAGGTAAGAAAAAAAATTGATTTTAATTATTATCACCTACAATACTGTCTTACTTATTTTATAGTACAGTACATTGTTTATTGCTTTCATTTTATGGATCAATGGTCTCGTTAGTCTCTAACGAGAGACTCTCGTTGGTCTCTGTTTTAGGGGTTGTTTTTAAAGGTCTGGAACGGATTAATCCATTTTGCATTACTTTCTATGAAAAAGCGCGCCTTGGTTTTGGAACGCTTTGGTTTTGGAACGGGCCTCCAGAACGGATTAAGTTTTAGAACCAAGGTACCACTCTACTGAATGATTGAGCATAACTTTTTCAAGTGGTAGGACAGGACTTGAAATGTAAGGTGTGCCACATAGCCTGAGTTGCACACAGCTTTGTGCTCGGAATCTGATAAATCTGAGTTTTCCTCCAATGTTTGAGGAGACATTGAATAAATATACTACACTTTCAACCTCATGATACTAAACAGTTGATTTGCTTACTCTGTAGCATAGGAACGTACACACATCTATATATACACAAAAAGAGTCCTCTCACCTCCTTCCCCACCACACTTATGACATCTTATGATAAATACACTTTCAGTTTGTAGGATAATAATATTTTCAAAACTATTTACTAGGGCAGGTTTCCAGTTCTCTGGGAAGGGTCTTACTCAATTCTGTTTCTGGGTCTCTTTCTTCATTCCAAATAAAACAGGACCCACCCACCCCCATTTGTCTTATGTCAAATGATGGGAGACCATAATAAAGCCCTCATTTTGTCTAGGGATCTGGTCTTCTGAATCCTTTCCAGAAATAGATGCATTTTTTCCATTTTATTTGTAATCATATTGGAATGGAGTGTCTTAGAAGGTAGAGGATCTTTCCTTTCCTCAATGACAATGTAAACTTTATACAACCAGGGATTTATTTGCGTGTTGAGACCCAGAGACCTCCCCCCTAAATAAATACACATTTGACTCAAATTTTAGTTTTGGTTTTTGGCAGAATTTAGGCCACAACTTTATTGATTACAGAAAAGTGAGTGGTTGCATAGGCTCTGGTTCGACTAGCTCCCTGCACCCTTGCAGGCAGCGCTGACCCAGAGCTCTATCATAGGTCAGCCAAGGGTGAACACCTGAGGTAGGTGAAAAGCCCGGGAACAGACTCTGTTCACTCCCCAGATGCTCCCCCGGACTCAGGCATGGGCACAACCCTTTTTCGGGGGTTGGCCAAACCAAGTTGAGTCCCTGGATTCCTTCAATGGAATACCCTTCACATAGGGATGGCAAGACCGCTCCCCCATCCCTATCACCTAAACCAGTGCCTATCCGCAACCTTACAAGTTGTGATGATTTTCTATGCGGCAGGCGAAACCCAAATGGCAACAGCCAATCAGCCAAGTGGGGAAAATTCCTGCCGTGCCCCTGTCCCAATGACAGACGACACACGACGGCATAGCAAGGTCAAGCGCAAAATGCCCTAAATATAGGGAGAGGTGGGCGGGTGTTCCAATGCACAAGCCGAAAGAGGAAGCTCTGGGTCACGTGCATATATAGGTCCCTTGACCCATTAAGACTGCGTCCCATTGGCCAGATTCAACCCAACACCGAGGGACCTACCAATCGGGTGTTGTGGCTGTCCAATAGACCCACCCACAACCAGGAGGTCAGTCTCTAGGTCTCACCACAACACGTCCCCTCTTTTAGGGAGGACATGATTTATTTATTGGGTGAAAGCAGGAAATCAAGACACATGGAAATATTGGCCTGGGACTTTGACAGAACAGAGTAACACAATCAGAACTGTTGTTCTTCTATTAAATAAATAGAGCACTTTTTCATTACCTACAAATTAATATTTCATGGAAGAAATGTAAACACAGACCTCTTCCAAGCCATCCATGTTTTGGCTTTTAAAATAGCACAATTTTAGGTGAAGGCAGGCACTTCTTATATCAATCGTACTCAGCCAAATTCTTCTATGAGCTTGTGTTAACAGGAGTCAGATTGATTTAGCTTAAAATGCAACAACTTCCGACAGCTTGGTTTTGGTTTCTACACTGCGCCCTATCTCTCCATCTTCCATGCAACTAAAGAAGAGGCATTCTTAAATTCAAGGACCAATTCAAGCCAGGCAAAAGTTCTCAAAGCAGGTGTGGATCAGGGCTGGTGAATGGTTGGCCTGGAGACTGAATACAGATACCTGGAGGTCTTGCATTCATCCACAAAGACCCAAGGCTCCACAGTCTTTTAAAAGGTTGGCAACCAAGTCCCCTCCATTTCCCCCCTCAGCTCACACAAAATCCATCACTGTGGCTTCAATCTAAATTCCACAGTTATCTTGGCTATTTTGTTTCGTCCTTCGTCTTATCCTGCCTCTGGCAAACGAGTCTCTCCTCTCCTCTGCTCCACAGACGTCTTCACTTTGCAAAAATATTCTCTGTATGAAATATTTGGGTTTCTAAACGATTATCATAAATTAGACCACTGTTTTGTTTTCTGCTTCTTTGAAAAGAATGGATCGGCGGTACCTTGATAGTCTTGCCCAAAAGCATTCTTTTCTGTGTACACTTGGACAACTGTGTTCTATCAAAATGATATCCACTGGTCTCGGTGGAATTCAAACAGAGAAATAGAACAGCGATGCAGAAGAAGATTTAGCGCATGTGGACATGATGTTCAGTGAGAGGGTTTTAGCAGTCACACCAGGAAACAGAGATTTCTCATAATTCATGCTAGTGGTATTCTCAACGGAACATAGTCAAAAAAAGTGGTGTTTATGATAGAAGAGGAGCGGGCACATCACCTGGCTTTTTCTCTCACACTGCACCAAATTTGGCTTCTTGACCGTGGCAATGGGAATCTGCTGTGGGAAGCTTCTATTCCCCTAGCCAAAATTTGTCTTGAGGGGGACGGGTGTGAGCCTTGCTTAACAACTGAGATGCTTACATAGTGTGCGCGCAGAGAAGTGGGAATGAAAATATTTGGCTGGGCATGAGGACAACAATTTGTGATTAAAGTCCGTGGAAACCAACGACCCTGAAAATTATAAAGCAACAACTTTCACTATGCACTACGCCTGATCTATTTACAAGACTCAGCGATGATTCCAGGCATTTTGTTTATGGCCTTTGAAGAAAACGAATGCCAAGAAATTCATTACAGGGTTCGCAGAAGGTTAAAACCCAACCACATTTGACAGCTTTCTATAATACAAAATCCAAGGGAAACCATCAAACATAAGGCATTCCCTTTCAACTTGTTCATTCTTCAGCTTTGTGGTCCTCTGTGTTAGTGTTCATATTTTTTGTTTTTCTTCAGTGGGATCATTCCTTTCAGCATGGGGCAGTCAGGACCACAGGAAATGCCACACAAACAGACTGTACAACTCCTAGGAGACTAGATGGAAACTATTGACTGGAGATCTTTGGGGCAAATCTGCCCCATCAAAGGAACCATCTGCCACACCTCCAAAATGCCAAACCAGAGGGAAAGCAGGATAGCACAAATGTATGTTAACTGTAGAAGCACAAATGTATGTAAGTGTAG
The DNA here is from genome assembly GCF_965112155.1 of Podarcis liolepis. Taxonomy (NCBI): domain Eukaryota; kingdom Metazoa; phylum Chordata; class Lepidosauria; order Squamata; family Lacertidae; genus Podarcis; species Podarcis liolepis. The sequence continues at coordinate 7,219,443 of NC_139556.1, forward strand.
AAGGATGGAGTCTTGACATTGTCCCTTACTTCATTGTCAGAGAAGCCACCCCCTAACCTGGACAGCAACTCCAGAAGGATACCATGGTCAATGGTATCGTTGAAATCAAGGAGAATTAAACAGCCCCAGCCAGTATACCTGAAGGAGTGTCTCCACCCCCATCGTTCTGCCCAGACACTGAGGTCTAACGCCGAGGGTCTTTTGGCGGTTCCCTCACTGCAAGAAGCAAAGCTACAGGGAACCAGGCAGAGGGCCTTCTCGGTAGTGGCACCCGCCCTGTGGAACGCCCTCCCATTGAATGTCAAAGAGATAAACAACTACCTGACATTTAGAAGACATCTGAAGGCAGCCCTGTTCAGGGAAGCTTTTAATGTGTGACATTTTAATGTATTTTTAATCTTTGTTGCAAGCCGCCCAGAGTGGCTAGGGAAGCCCAGCCAGATGGGTGGGGTACAAATAATAATAATAATAATAATAATAATAATAATAATAACAACAACAACAACAACAACAACAACATAAACAACAACAACAACAACAACATATTATTATTATTACTATTATTATTATTATTATTATTATTATTATTATTATTATTATTATTACAGGGACACATTTCCCCTGTCTCTCTGCCTGTTATTTTTCAACATCTTTATAAACAAACTGGATGACGGAATTGAGAGGATGCTCAGTAAATTTCAGATATGCACCAATCTGAGAGAAGGAGCTAATGCTGCAGAAGACGGAATCGGGATTTTAATTGACCTTTACAGATTGGAAGACTGGGCCAAAGCTGGGGGAAAATGCATTTCAGTAGGGACAAATGGTGGATTCTGCACTTAGGTAAACCAAATGCACAAGTATAGGATGGGGGACTCCTGACTCCTGCACATAGCTGTGCATATGGAAATGATCTAGGGGTCTTGGTGGATGAACATGTGTCAACAGTGTGATGCAGCAGCAAAAAAGGGCTACTGTTATTCTAGCCTACATCAACAGAAGTATAGTATACAGATCAAGGGAAGTAAGAGTCCCACTCTGTTCTGCCTTGGTCAGACCATACTGACCACAATTTAAGAAAGATATTGACGCGGGTGGTGCTGTGGTGTAAACCACAGAGCCTAGGACTTGCCGATCAGAAGGTCGGTGGTTCGAATGCCCGCGACGGGGTGAGCTCCCGTTGCTCGGTCCCCGCTCCTGCCAACCTAGCAGTTCGAAAGCACGTGAAAGTGCAAGTAGATAAATAGGTACAGCTCCGGCGGGAAGGTAAACAGTGTTTCCGTGCGCTGCTCTGGTTCGCCAGAAGCGGCTTACTCATGCTGGCCACATGACCCGGAAGCTGTACGCCGGCTCCCTCGGCCAGTGAGATGAGCGCCGCAACCCCAGAGTCATCTGCGACTGGACCTAATGATTGGGGGTCCCTTTACCTTTTGACAAGCTGGAACATGTACATAGGGGGGCAACGTAGATGATCAAGGGTCTGAAAACCAAACCTTATATGGAACTATTGAAGGAGCTGGGGATGTTTAGCCTAGAAAAGAGGAGACTGAGAGGAGATATGATAGCCATCTTCAAATATCTCTGAAGGGCTGTCACATGGAAGAGTGAACATGCATGTTTTCTCCTGCTGTGGAGGGTAGGACTCAAACCACTGGCTTCAAGTTACAATAAATGAGATTCTGACTAAATATCAGGAAGAACCTTGTGACAGTAAGAGCTATTCAACAGTGGAACAGACTCCCACAAGAGTTGGTGGACTCTCCTTCCTTGGAGGATTTTAAGCAGAAGTCGGATGGCCATCTGTCATGGATGCTTTAGCTGAGATTGCTGCATTGCAGGGGGTTGGACTAGATGACCCTTAGGGGTCCCTTCCAACTTTACGATTAGAATCATAGAATCATAGAGTTGGAAGAGACCACAAGGGCCATCAAGTCCAACCCCCTGCCAAGCAGGAAACACCATCAGAGCACTCCTGACATATGGTTGTCAAGCCTCTGCTTAAAGACCTCCAAAGTAGGAGACTCCACCACACTCCTTGGCAGCAAATTCCACTGTCGAACAGCTCTTACTGTCAGGATGTTCTTCCTAATGTTTAGGTGGAATCTTCTTTCTTGTAGTTTGGATCCATTGCTCCGTGTCCGCTTCTCTGGAGCAGCAGAAAACAGCCTTTCTCCCTCCTCTATGTGACATCCTTTTATATATTTGAACATGGCTATCATATCACCCCTTAACCTCCTCTTCTCCAGGCTAAACATGCCCAGCTCCCTTAGCCGTTCCTCATAAGGCATCGTTTCCAGGCCTTTGACCATTTTGGTTGCCCTCCTCTGGACACGTTCCAGTTTGTCAGTGTCCTTCTTGAACTGTGGTGCCCAGAACTGGACACAGTACTCCAGGTGAGGTCTGACCAGAGCAGAATACAGTGGCACTATTACTTCCCTTGATCTAGATGCTATACTCCTATAGATGCAGCCCAGAATTGCATTGGCTTTTTTAGCTGCCACATCACACTGTTGGCTCATGTCAAGTTTGTGGTCAACCAAGACTCCTAGATCCTTTTCACATGTACTGCTCTCAAGCCAGGTGTCACCCATTTTGTATTTGTGCCTCTCATTTTTTTTGCCCAAGTGCAATACTTCACAAATCATAAAATCTAAAATTAAAAATGCAATTTAAAAATATTTGATGTGGAAGTGTGGCAAACTAAGCTGACATTTGGAAAAATCACAAAGTGAGAGAAACTGAAACTGACCGATTCCTCCTTGCTACACATGCCACACAGAAAACTGTTAAGCTCTCCAAAGCAGAGGCTACAACATATCTGACCAAACATGAGCTATTTTGCAGCATGTGGATGTGTTGGGCATCCATATACCCTAGTCCATAGGTGCCAACTCCCTGAGGCCCTGGTTGCCCGAGCACCCACAAAATTCCCCATGAGGGGTCCGGGCACCCACAAATTTTGGGGCCAGGGCTATGCGCGCGGCATTGCACCCACATGGTCGCAGGGCCAAGCTGGCACTCCTGCCTCAGTCCTACAAACTTTGCATTGGTAGGTGAAGCACCAGCTGGTGTGAAAGCAGATGGGAAACAAAGAAGAAACGCAATTGGGGTGGCAGAGAAAAAGGAATTTCATGAATTTGGTTTGTTTTTTCCCTTTCCCCTGGCCTTGTTTGTGGAACAGTCAGCCTAGTCCTGAAAGCCTGTGGAGTCTCTTGTGCCAAGTTAACTGTCAAAATTTTAGTGGAGAAGCTGGCATCCTTGATGGGAACAATCGAAGGAAAACCACTGAGGAAAATTATTTCCAAATAATCCTGCTGTTGGAATTCTCTAAAGCAGTTCATATTCCCTCACCCATCTGGCATTAACATTTCTGGCTGACCAGTAGCACTTACGATTTCCTGGATTACATTAGAACAAATGATGAAGGAATGAAGAAACCTTGGTAGATCAGACCTGGATTTTAAACACTAATGCCATTATTTACGGATTACACAACTGACAATAATTATTTTAAAAGTGTAGATTAAAGGTTTTCCAATTCCTCGTAAGTAACATGCAATGGAGCTTTTGTTCAGTTTCTGTGACATCCAAGTCTCTGCGTGGTTGCAGTTATCCACATACAAATAATTTGCATTCCTCCTCTCCTTGCTCTTGTTTTTATTTTGTGGGGCCAACAGGGCTGTGCTGTGATTCAGCTTGAAATTTCACAGGGCTAGAAAATTCACCCCAGTGATGAAAATGCAGTTCATTTCTCTTCCTCTCTTTGCTAGAGCAATACTGAATTGATGGCTCACTAGTCCTAATGACTTTAACATCAGAAAACATTTCCAGCCACTTCTGCCAACAGCTTCTACTTTCATAGTTAAGCAACCTAGGAGAAATATTTTGAATCTTTGGATACAAATGTGAAACAGAGGAAATGCTTATAAAACATAGCAAACTGAGTCTTTGAATGTTTTAGGTGACATATTTAACGCTGGAAACAGAGACATGGGTGGCACTGTGGTCTAAACCACTGAGCCTCTCAGGCTTGCTGTTCGTAAGGTCGGCAGTTCGAATTTGCACAGCAGGGTGAGCTCCTGTTGCTTTGTCCCAGCTCCTGCCAACCTAGCAGTTTGAAAGCGAGCAGATAAATAGGAATTGCCGCAACAGGAAGGCAAACAGCGTTTCCATGTGCTCTGGCTTCTGTCTCGGTGTCCCGTTGTGCCAGAAGCAGTTCAGTCATGCTGGCCACATGACCCGGAAAGCTGTCTGCAGACAAACGCCGGCTCCCTTGGCCTGAAGCAAGATGAGTGCCGCACCCCATAGCCAAATCTGACTGGACTTAACAGTCTGGAGGTCCTTTACCATTTTACTTACAACTAATCCAGAATGTGGCAGCTAGACTGGTGACTGGGAGTGGCCGCCGAGACCACATAACACCGGTCTTGAAAGACCTACATTGGCCAGTACATTTCCGAGCACAATTCAAAGTGTTGGTGCTGACCTTTAAAGCCCTAAACGGCCTCGGTCCAGTATACCTGAAGGAGCGTCTCCACCCCCATCGTTCTGCCCAGACACTGAGGTCCAGTGCCGAGGGCATTCTGGCGGTTCCCTCACTGCGAGAAGCCAAGTTACAGGGAACCAGGAAGAGGGCCTTCTTGGTAGTGGCACCTGCGCTGGGGAATGCCCTCCCACCAGATGTCAAAGAGAAAAACAACTACCAGACTTTTAGAAGACATCTGAAGGCAGCCCTCTTTAGGGAAGCTTTTAATGTTTGATGCATTACTGTATTTTAATATATTGTTGGAAGCCGCCCAGAGTGGCTGGGAGTGGCGGGGTATAAATAATAAGTAATAGTAATAATAATAATAATAATAATAATAATAATAATAATAATAATTGTTATTATTATTATTACATCAATCAATATGTCTTGTTGTGATTGCAGCTTCTATTACACACCCTCGAACACTTGCAAATGAGAACAGAGCCATTCTTGGGACCTTCTGATCGGCCGGCCCAAGAGGCTCAGTGGTTTAGGCCACAGTGCCGCACCTCGCGAATGGGTGTGGACAGCAGAAAGCAGGACATTCTGCCCCATGAAAAAGGCTAGAGTGGTTCTGAGCATGTGTAGAGTACCTTGCCCTTCTCACAAAGAAACTGCAGCTTGTCCAAACATATCTGAAATGGAGGCAGGGAGAGATTTTTTAGGCCAAAGGGCAAGAGTTCCCTGCAGGCTTCAATCATTTTCTTAGCAAGCAGTTTCCAAATGATAGACTTAAATGAAACAGAATAACAATGGGTTGTTTAAATTAAATTATGTACAAGGATGTCTTGGGTTTAATTTGAAATGTTTCTCTCAACATGTTGTAGGCATGGAATTAATTCTCATGCATAAAGAAAGAAAAAATAAAATTAACTATGATTTGTTTCTGTGGTGTGTGTGTTTTTTAAAAGAATACTTTGTCACAAAGAACAGGATAATGCAGAACACAGGCAACCGAATGGGGGCAGGAGAATGTAAAGAGTGAATTCTTCAAATAATCTATCCCAGCAGCAAAATGGAATTGTTCATAATGTGTATCAGAACAGTTAGCAGAAAAAGACATTCAACTTCCAAATTGATGGGGGTATTTGTGATTGTGTCTCAGGTCTTCAGTGCACCCTACCTGTAACTGAAGAGAGACAAAATTCAATTAAAGTTGGGTATTGTGCTTTCGTTGTTTGAATCTGCTGCCTCTTTGGACAAAATGGAGGAGTGTGGCTTTGGGAATGAAGTCAAAGTGTTGGAAGGTTACATAACGAAAATATATGATCTGTGTTCTTTTGCTTTCCTTTGATGTTTTCCTTTCCATGTTTCAAGTATGGAGAAATAATAAAATAATAATAAAAAGGGAGAAAACACACACCTGAGTTGATGTAGTCAGGTGAATGTGAGCAGAAACAGGAAAGCTGTTCCATTCATTCCCATACATAATAGGAGACTTCTGCAAAATAAAGTTATAACCAGTTATTGTCATTGATTCCGATTGCTCATTGTTCTTGGGGTTGCAATATAGTACTGAAGTTATCTAATATGCTGACTCCTTCGCACTGTTGGCATCAAAATCTGAATTTCCTGCGGTCAGAAATATGATACGCATCATTAAAAGATCTAAAGCAAAGGTGATATCCACGGAATGAATGAGGCACTTCAGTTTGCTCTTCTGCTCTTTCCATTAAGGCTGAAATAGCTCTACAATGGCAGTGAAAGATACATAAAACATTAATGGATGTTTGGAAAACCCTCCTGATTGGTTCACTGGGAGGGCTGTTCCATCAGATGCTACAGCCCTGAGGGATTTGTGCCCATTTTCATAACATTTAAATCTGGACCCTACCAGGAATTACTTTCTACCAAGGCGCACTAAAAAATATTAACCCCTAATTGCTGTATTTCCAAGTACTAAATATACAGAGCAGCGAGGGGGGAGAACTTCAGGCCTGGGAGCTGAATACAGCCCTCCAGCCCTCTCTCTCTGGCCCTTGATGCCTTCCCCAGGTTATACCTCATCCTGAACCATAGCCCTTTCCCCCAGCCCGACCCCTCACTACGCAGGAACATACCTTCTTTGAGTGTTTCTGCCTATCTGGACTGTGTCTTTGTTTTTGTTTTTTTTCATTAATATTTTATTAAGTTTCCTCAATAAAGAAATTCAAAAAGAATACAAAAACAGAAAAAAAATTGAAAAACAGAAAAATACAAAGTCAAAATACAAAAATACAAACATTAAGCACAAAAAAGAAGAAAATTAAAAACACATAAAGAAAAAAACAAAACTCCCCCTTTTTTTAACTCCTCTTTAGTTAACTTATTTTCCTGACTTCCTCACGCCTCCCTTTTTTGTATCCCTTTTTTAAAGTTGGTTCAGTTTATCTATTATCAATCCCATCTTGCATTTTACCTTGTTGCTAGAACCCCTTCAATTCATTTCAACGTCATCAACATTCAAAAATTTTACAATGTTTCTGTAAATAAGTTTTAAATTTCCTCCAATCTTCTTCCACCGACTCTTCTCCCTGGTCTTGGATTCTGCCAGTCATTTCCGCCATTTCCATATAGTCCAGGGGTCTGCAACCTTTAAGACAAAAAGAGCCACTTGGACCTGTTTTTGAAGAAAAATACCTGGGAGCCACAAAACTCGTCATTATAAAAATAACTTTTTTGTCACTTTTTTATTATTTCTTTGTTTGACCCCTCAGAATTACTCCTCCTCATAGAAATAAACGTTAAATTAACAAGTTACCTTTTTGTGTGTGTGTGTTCTTCACTCCCCTTCAAAACAGTGACCAGCGTACATGCCCCCTTTCAATGCAGTGACCAGTGTACATGCCCCTTACAATGTAGCGGGCGGGCGGGCGGGAAGGTGACGTCGGGACGGTGCGTGACTAACGCACACACTGCCCCCATGCAACGTCACAGCCAGTACAGCGCCCGCCACAGTGGGGAGTGTCGGGGCGCACAACGCTCCTCCTCCCCTCGCTAGTATCCGCCCCGGAGCCGTGGCAAAGGTGTAAAAGAGCCACATGCGGCTCCAGAGCCACGGGTTGCAGACACGTGATATAGTCCATTAATTGCATCTGCCATTCTTCCAGAGTGGGTAAATCTTGTGTCTTCCAGTGCTTTGCGATGAGAATTCTTGCTGCTGCTGTAGCATACATAAAGAACGTTCTATCCTTCTTTAACACCGTTTGGCCAACTATGCCCAGGACTCTTTGAACTCTTGTGCACCTGGATAGAGAACGGCAAAGAGCAGGAGAGTCTGTATATATACCAGTCTACTGTTGTCGTTGGCACTGAGAGACAATGGAGTGCACCTCCTGTGGTGATGTCAGATTGCTGGAGAATCACAGTACCTCCCTTGGGTGCAAAGATTACTGGGTAGATAACTGCTACCTCCCACATTCTTTTGGCTGCTTTGTTGTTGTTGTTATTGTTTAGTCGTTTAGTCGTGTCCAACTCTTCGTGACCCCATGGACCAGAGCATGCCAGGCACTCCTGTCTTCCACTGCCTCCCACAGTTTCGTCAAACTCATGCTGGTAGCTTTGAGAACACTGTCCAACCATCTCGTCCTCTGTCGTCCCCCTTCTCCTTGTGCCCTCCATCTTTCCCAACATCAGGGTCTTTTCCAGGGAGTCTTCTCTTCTCATGAGGTGGCCAAAGTATTGGAGCCTCAGCTTTAGGATCTGTCCTTCCAGTGAGCACTCAGGGCTGATTTCCTTAAGAATGGATAGGTTTGATCTTCTTGCAGTCCATGGGACTCTCAAGAGTCTCCTCCAGCACCATATGCAGAATTCATCATGCGAAAGGCTGGGCTGGATGAATCCCTAGCCGGAATTAAGATTGCTGGAAGAAAATCTCAGATATGCAGATGACACAACATTGATGGCAGAAAGTGAGGAGGAATTAAAGAACCTTTTAATGAGGGTGAAAGAGGAGAGCGCAAAATATGGTTTGAAGCTCAACATTTAAAAAATGAAGATCATGGCCACTGGTCCCATCACCTCCTGGCAAATAGAAGGGGAAGAAATGGAGGCAGTGAGAGATTTTACTTTCTTGGGCTCCATGATCACTGCAGACGGTGACAGCAGCCACAAAATTAAAAGAGGAGGGGGAGGGTCCCAAGATCTACCACAGACATCTCACAATCTACCTGTTGGGCATCCCTGTCCTAGATGGGCTCTGTTCCCAGGTTGATATGATACGATACGATACGATAATCTTTATTGTCATTGTCCCATCCAGAACAACAAAATTGAAAATATCTACATCAGACATTCAAAAACCAACAAGCCTGCTATCCCAGCTATCCCAGCCTGGTTAGCCCCCTAAAAACTCTGATACCCCATAATTAAATACAATATACTCCCATAGAGACTACCTTACACTGTGTCTAAAACCAAAATTCGCATTTGGATAGAAACTGTTTCTCAGGCGGCTAGTCCTAATCTTTATAACCTTGTTCCTTCTTCCAGAAGGCAGAAGCTGAAAGAGATCATTTCCTTGGTGCGCACTATCCTGCACTATCTCTGCAGCTTTCTTATGGCACCTGGAAGCATAGATTTGATCCAAGGTAGGAAGAGTGCACCCAATTATTCTCTCCGCAGTCTTTACAACCCTGGACAGCATTGTTTTTTCCCTGACCGTGCAGCTCCCAAACCACACACAGAGACCATAAGTTAATACACTGTCAACAGTACAATGGTAAAATGCCATCAACAGGTCCTTTGAGAGATTATTTTTCTGAAGGATTCTCATTCTGTGAGCCCCATCATAGGAAGTCCCAAACTCACTGGGGATACTCAGATACTCTCACCTGTTTGAGCCAGCCAGTTGAAGCCATTTTCCAGGGTGTGTCCACTGTCACATGCTGACAGCTACTAAGAGCCACAGGTGAGAGCTGAGAGCAGGGTAGAGACCAAAGGCGTACAAACTACCTGTGATGGCCTGGGATTCAGACTCAGAGGCTGAACCTGAGGAATCCCAGCCTGCACAGGAGTCCCCGCCTCCAGAACCAGCTGAGCCGGGGCTGGGGCCTGAGCCTGAAGGGTCCTCACCTCTACTGGATCCTCAGGTGCAGGCACCAGCTGAGTCTGCTCTGGCCCCTGAGGTGATGAAGGACCCATTGCCTTCAGGTGCTCCACTCTCTGCCCAGTCAGGGGAAGCTGAGGTTGCCTCTGGGTCCGGTAACCCTCCAGCCTCTCCTGAGCTGCAGAGGCTCAGGGCAGAGAGGCGGAGGGACCTAAGTTCCCGCAGGAGGAGTGCTCACCTCCAGGCCAGGAGAGGCGAGTCACCTGTGCACCGGGGCCGCCCTATGCCTCGGGGCATATAAAAGCCAGCCAGCCCCAGTCCCAGGTTGCAGGAGCAATGTTGTTGCTAGCCTGTTCCTGCCTGCACCTTGTCCTGCTCTTCTGCCGGAGTTCCTGACCCCACCTGACTCCCTGCCTTGGACCCCGCCTCGCCTTTGATGGACAGCCTCCATACCGGACCCTCGACCTTGGACTGGACTTGGACCTCGCCTCTCGGTTAGCCCCCAGAACCAGCACACTACCCCAGAAGGAGAAAAACGCACTGGTGGTTGTACCCCCTCCCTAATACCACATACACTGTACAAATATAAAATTGATAGATGTTGCTCCACCAACTCAGCTAAATATGACAAGAACACGTGGTGTATTGTTGAGGGAGCAGTAGTCATTTTTTAAGGAAGATGAAGTGAATTATCTGCACACTTATTAGAATGGCTTTCGAATCTAAGGCGCTTAAAAACTTAAATTCTGACACAACAGTCTCTGTGTTACTAACCATTTCCTGTAGTTTGAAAAGTTTAAATGTTTAAGAGGGATAACAAAGGAATGCCCTCATGCTTTCCAGTGTTGGGGATGGGTATTGATTTCCAAAGGGAAGAAAGAAATTGCTCACAATCTGTGATTGCCCACCTGCCAATATCCAGATCACTTGTATAGATCAAGTATATCTACGACATACACATTGCACTATATGAAGAATGGAAAAGTCTTGGCTCTCATTTTCATTTAGCAAGTGACCGCAAATGTAAATTTACAAAGAGCCATTGAAAAGAGATGCCCCTCTGCTATTTTCTTTCCAGGCTCTCAAAATTAAATGAAAAGGAGCTGAAACATTTGAAAAATCCTAACTTGAGTTCCCAAGACTGGCTAAAGTTTGCCACCTTGAGGCAAAAAAATAGTATCTTTTTTTAAGCATAGAATTTATAAGCAGAAGTGCTGCTCTCGTAAGAACTTTCTATAGTCTTCAAAAGAAAACGATAATGAAGATTTTCATCATTGTAGATTAAGACAATCTTTGTAAAAATGAGTGTAACTATGGGGGCAGCAGCCCCCCCATTAAGTAATTCCTGCCCACCCCCAACACAAATCCTGGCTACAACCACGTTTGTAAACTGGATGATGTTGTCTACTTGACTTGAAATATATCAGAGATTTTAATATCATCTTAGAATCATAAGAACTTAACTGATACCTGTGCACAAACAATTTCCATTTCTTCACATTGCCCCATCAATCACAACACTTTTGGGGAGCATGAACCAGACAAACCTCTCCACATTTGCACATCTTTTGAGTTTCTTTTGAGTTTCATAACAATTCACCAGCATTTTAGTTCAAGTACCACATAATATGGGCCGTAGGTGGCGCTGTGGGTTAAACCACAGAGCCTAGGGCTTGCCGATCAGAAGGTCGGCGGTTCGAATCCTTGTGACGGGCTGAGTTCCTGTTGCTCGGTCCCAGCTCCTGCCCACCTAGCAGTTCGAAAGCATGTCAAAGTGCAAGTAGATAAATAGGTACCACTCCGGCGGGAAGGTAAACAGCGTTTCCGTGCGCTGCTCTGGTTCGCCAGAAGCAGCTTAGTCATGCTGGCCACATGACCTGGAAGCTGTACGCCGGCTCCCTCAGCCAATAAAGCAAGATGAGTGCTGCAACCCCAGAGTCGTCCGCAACTGGACCTAACAGTCAGGGGTCTCTTTACCTTTACTGTCCTTCATCCACAGATCTCAGGGCAGTTTACAACATAAAATTACAATATGAAAAACTATAAAAGACATTTCCCAAAATAAAATGCATTTTTGTATTTTAGATTCAATAATGGACAGTAGAGGCATTTTTTTGCACACATGGAGTACTGCACTGAACAATTCAGAAAGTGTGATTTTTGAAGGACAGTTGCATTTCCTTTTCTGTATTGTTCAGGAAGTACCATTTAGGTAGGTTCACCTTTAAATGTGGACCGAACTGAATTTCTCACCAGTCTTTAAAGGAAGTGATAGGAAATAGCACTAAAAAGTGTTCGATAACAACAGGTTGATGCAGCAACATCAACAATAAAAACAACAACAAACAAACCAGCGACGACAACAATATTACTGAGATAGCCAGAAAGGGAAAAAAGTGCACCTGAGACAAGACGAGCCAGGACTCAACCCCCAGAAAAAGAAGCCCTGTACAGGGATATCTGTGGTGTTTGTTTTATTAGGCTTTTAGATTTGTTAGAACTTGGAAGCTGCCCATAGGGGGATGAGGCAACCCAGTACAAATAATAAAATCATTATCAATTATTATTGTGTGTCCCCCCCCCCCATTCTCCTTCCCTTAAGGGGCCCCCGTTCACCCCCATGTGGGCAGGCAGCTCTGCAATCCAGGCCCTGTCCTGAAAAGCCCAAATTTATTTATTTTATATAAATTTATGTAATTGGATTTCAAATTTACAAACAATCATGAAGCAACCAGAAAAGAGATTTTTAATATATATATCTATAAATTTATTTAATTTTCTAATTTTCAAAAGATCATCAAGAAAAGCCCAACTTTATTAGTTGGGACATGCTCTGGGAGCCCACAAACCACATGAGATGGCCTTTGCACCTCCCTTTGGGCTCAAGAGGAGACGTGAGGACATTGGATAGGCTGCTTCGGCAAGGAGTGCAGATAAAGTGCCTCTGGCACTGGAGGCTCCATCAAGGAGTAGCCAAGACCAAGGATCTCTGCCGAATGGGGAGCAAGTAAGCCACGGACAGGGACCCCCTTTTCCCGAGGGAGGGCAGAGAGAACGCGTTGGACTCTGGGTAGGCGATGTGGTCAGCAGCCCAGGTGAGGACCCCTCCCCCCCAAAAAGGGCACAGGTGATTCTGCGGCAATGGCCCCGAAGGCATGAAGACGGGCCCTTCTCCATGGGAACAAGCAGGGAGGGGAAAGAGGAGTACCTATCTATCTATCTATCTATCTATCTATCTATCTATGGGTGAGTCCATATCAGAGTCTGTATATCTATGTATTGGTCTGTATATGTGTAGGTGTGTCTCTGTGTGTGTTCCTATCTCCGTACCAGGTATATGTGTGTGTCCATTTTATTTTATTTTTAGTTTTTTTTATTTTAAAAGATTGCTTTATTTCTATTTTTGTTTTTTTGTTTTTATAATTTGTATCTTATGTTTTTCTTTATTCTCCTTTGTGAAAATTAATAAAAAGCATTTTTTTTAAAAAAAATGTGTGTGCGTATTTGTGTGTGTGTGTGTGTGTTTACATCTGTGTGCATCTATGTTTGTACATCTCTGCAATGGCCGGCCCCTGCTTTGGGGACTTCTGTTCCACGACAGATCACCACCCTTTTTTTAAAAAAAGAAAATAGCATATCAGATCTGGATAAAAGGACTGTGTTGGCTGTCCAAGTTCCTTGGAGCCAAGAAACATGCCTGATGCCCGGTGCCTTTTTTCTGGGGGTACGCATACGCCTAAACATTTTGTGAATCTTTGCACTTTTGCCCACTTACTGTATTTACTTTTCCAGATCTGAACTATAAAATGGTGATTTTCTTGAGTCAAAATGAGAGTAATCCCTAAACATTTTTTTTAGGGAAAAAAGCACTGCTGATGTCTATAGTTTCTGATGTCAAAAGATGCCTGCCTTGTAGAGGGTTGAACTAGATCAGGCATCTCCAACCTGTGACCCTCCAGGTGTTTTTGACTACAACTCCCATGATCCCTAGCGAACAGGACCAGTGGTCAGGGATGATGGGAATTGTAGTCCAAAACATCAGGAGGGCCAAAGGTTGGGGATGCCTGAACTAGATGACCCTGACCCATCATTCTAGCAACATCCTCGCCAGGTCCTTTTCTGGAGATGAGATGCGGGAAGAAAGGAAGCTCTTCCACCGAGGCAGCTCCTGCGCTAGTGACTCTCCAGCTTTGGGATGGGCGAAAGAGGCTGGCCGGCGCCATTTTAGGAGAGGCAGAAAGAACAGGCGGAAGCGGAAACTGCGCTGCCGCCATGTTGGGCCCGAGGGCGCCATCTTAGGAGAGGCACAAAGGGCGACCGGAAGCGGAAATGGTGCTGCCGCCATGTTGGGCCCGAAGGCGCCATCTTAGAAGAGGCACAAAGGGCGGCTGGAAGCGGAAATGGCCTGAGCCCGAAGGCGCCATCTTAGGAGAGGCACAAAAGGCGGCCGGAAGCGGAAATGGTGCTGCCGCCATGCTGGGCCCGAGGGCGCCATCTTAGGAGAGGCACAAACGGCAGCCGGAAGCGGAAATGGCCTGAGCCCGAAGGCGCCATCTTAGGAGAGGCAAGTGCTCTCAGTAAGTGCTGCCTTCCTGGCACTTCTGAGCTCTCCTCTCTCTTTGCAGGGAAGGGTGCGAGTCCCGGGTGCTTCAGCTTCGTGGAAGGGGAGAAGCCCCCTCCAAAAAAAACCCCTTCAGGGAAGAGCCCTTTGGGAGTGACAGGGAGGAAATCTTCCCTGGCTCCCTGCCAGGGAGGATCAGGGTTGAAATGGCAGGTGTGAAAAATGCAAGTCTGAAAATTTCTGAATGTTGATGACATTGAAATGAACTGTGGGGGTTCTAGCAACAAGGTAGAATTTAAGATTAAACTAACAATAGATAAACTAAGAGCTATGAACTTGCTGAACCAACTTTTAAAAGGGATACAAGAACGGGGGATGTGAGGAAGAAAATATGTGAATTTAAGATATAAAATTAAGAAAGAGGGAATTTTCGTGTTTTTCCTATACGTACTTTTTCTTTTTTACTATTAGTTTTTTAATGTTTGTATTTTTGTGTTTAATGTTTGTATTGTTGTATTTTGTAGTATGTATGTTGTGTTTTTATATTTCTCTTGTCCCTGTCTTTGTATTTTTCCTTTTATATTGTGTATTGTTAAAACTTAAAAAATATATATAAAAAAAAGAAAAAAAGAAAAATGCAAGTTTGGTAGGATTGCACCATTTCACAACAGAGCCATCGGTTTAAACAGAGTAAAAAGGAAAGGCGTGAAATAAAATCCTGGAATGGGGTCCCGCGGGGTCATCTAGTCTGACCCCCCGCGATGCAAGAGTCTCAGCAAAAGCATCCGGGGCAGATGGCTGTCCAGCCTCTGCTTCAAAACCTCCCAGGAATGAGAGTCCGCAAAATGGGCAGGTTGAATGCTTAAATTGTGGGGAAAGAGCCAGTTTTTTTTCAGATATTTTGGGGGGCTAAGTGAACCCCTCAGGTGACCACATCGAATTGGGCTGGGAAATGAATTGGCCAAGGCGGTGGCTGTTTTCAAAGAGTGTTCTCCAGGGTGGTGGGGGGGGGAATTCAGTGGGGAGGAGGAGACCCATGGCTGCCATCATGAGATGTCTAAATGCAACTAAGAATCAGCACTCTCTGGCACTAAAAATTTTCTGCTGTACCATTTCGACCCCCTTGCAAAGCGCTTCCTTGCCAGGGTACCTGGAGTGGGAGAGGCACTCACAGGGACACCTTTTAATTTTCCAAATAACTTTTGGACTTTCACATTGACATTGCATCCATGTTTAGGCCTTTGGATGTTTCTGCTCGTTAATTGTTTCAATTTAAATGTTGCTGTTTAATTCAAATGCTTTAAATTGTTTTATTATTTCTAGCAAGCCGCTGACAGGTTTTATTGCCATCAAGTGTCAAATACATTTTCTTAAGAAGAAATAAATAAATCCTACCCCACATGTGGGTTTTTTAAAAAAAGAAAGAAAGAAACCTCTTTTTTGAGGATCGCGTGCCATAGGGACTCCTTGCTCAGCCAAAGTGTGAAATAAATGACTGCTTTTTTTGGCTACTTGTGCCCAGAAAAGGTAAACGAGACTGAAATAAAGCAGGAATTGAGAAGGACTGGCAGAACTGTTGGGCCCTGGGGTTCACTCCGTGGTTTGGGGAGATGTTGATTTCTTGGCCAAAGGAAAAGAAGCCTGTTGCAATTCACACCCGCTTATTAATTGAAGCCTCCTAAAATTAAAATTGTACTCAGCCATGAGAAGGTTTCCCCTCACACACTGTTTTAATTCTACCAATGCCCAGGCCTTTTACAACGTAGGCTTCAGAGTTGTTAAGCGAGCAGAAGGAGAGAGTTGCTCTTGCTCGCCAATCTTTACCCAACTGCGTCCCCAACTCCGTACTTCTGTTAGAAGCTGGTGAATGCCCAATTTCAACTAAAGCGTGGTGGGCTGTCCTAAAACACCGGCTCAGGATTTCAGTGTTTGATCTAGGGAAGGGTTTGTACCAACACCTGACCAATGAGGAATTTGTCAGCAAATGGCAGAAAACCATGGCTAAAAAAGCCACCTCTATTGATCTGTCTCCCCCCAACTGTATTACCTGGGTTATGAAGGCGCCCAAAAAATGTTAAAGCAAAGATTATGGGATAATGCACACAGTGACTTGTGATCTCGATCACACACAGTCTGTAGTCCGCTGGCAGTAGGAGTACAATATGGGTATGTCTTTAAGTTAACATCTTACATTAAAAACCTGACAGTACCAAACTATCGAAGGCTTTTCACCAAAGCCAGACTAAACGTCTTTCCTTCTTCAGTGTTGGATGGCAGGTTGAGAGGAGTTCCCTACCAGGACAGACTTTGCTCGTGTGCTCAAGACATCGATTCCATAAAACATATTTTATTGCATTGTGCAAAATATGAGCAAGCCAGGGCTGAACTGATACTACCCTTGCTGGTACCTTTCCCAGGAAAATCGGAGGCTCCCTGTGTCAGGTTCCTACTGGAAGACCAGACAAATGCTAGAACATTAGCAGTGGCAAAGCTTTTATCGGTGGTTGCAAGAACAAATAATCCCTATATTCTGAACAAAATGCTTGTTTAACCTGGAGGTAGGCTGTATGAATTGTGTATTGCTTTGTAATGATTTGTTGGGTGTCTGGACCGTAATAAAGATTGATTGATTGATATTTTATTAATAATAACATCCTCAAGGTCCCAGGTTTGATTATTTGATTGTTGTTAGCCGCCCTGAGCCCGGCTTCGGCTGGGGAGGGCGGGATATAAATAAAATTAATTTATTATTATTATTATTATTATTATTATTATTATTATTATTATTATTATTATTATATTTATTAAATTTATATGCTGCTGTTCATCATAAGATCACAGGGTTGTTCACTGAGTGAAATACTGGTGGGCTTCCCAGAAGAGGCACCTGCTTAGCCTTGGTGAGAACAGCAGGCTGGACTAACTAGAGGGCTTTTGGCCAGATCCTGTGGGATTCCTCTTACATTCGGATACCCAAATGAGTCAGAATCTCTTTTCTTATATCTTGAAACCATCTATTTGGGACCCATCCTCTGGAGCAGGAGAAAGCAAGGAACATCAACAATATGCAGCCTGGACACAAATTGCTCAGCATTAACGGTGACTTCATCAGCGTTGCCCAACAGCTCTCGGCGCTCTCCTCAGATGTGATGTCAAGAAGCTATTCCAACACCTTGGCCAATGACTTAACACCTCGCAGATCTTGGAACATTGTTGGGCAATGGGTGTGCATTTTATGGTCTTGAAAGACAAGTTGGACTCATTTGCTGGGTCACTGAAGGAAAACAACACTGTTGCAATCTTTACACGCATACTAATTAAAGTTTTGCTCATCTTTGCTCTCAGGAAGCCAACAAGTGATCCGAGGGAATCCCTTGGTCTTCTGCCAAGTTCTTTCTGTCCTAATGAGATGTGCCAGCAAATCCTACAAAGCAAATACATTATTCTGTTATAACAAAAGAGAAGGCTTATAGATATTTTTAGAACAGATTTACTTTACTCATTTACTCATCTGTGAATAAGACCAGGCCAGTTTTTTACCAGGCCGCCAGATGAAGGATAATATAAGGAATGTAATTGATATAATAGAATATCTGAAGGTCAGAAATGACAAGCAAGCGGCATTGATGTTTATAGACTCAGAGAAGGCCTTTGACAATGTTTCATGGACTTTTATGAAAAACAACTTCGGAGAGTCATTCCTTAGAGGAATTGACGCAATTTATTCCAACCAACAGGCTATGCTGATAGTAAATATTGTAATAACAGAAAAATGCAAAATAACGAAGGGGATGGGACAGGGATGCCCCCTGTTACCATTATTGTTTATTTTAGTTGTAGAGACCTTGGCTAGAAGTATAAGATCAGAGGAAGAAATAAAAGGGATAAAAGCAGGTTACAAAGCATATACACTTAAGGCATTTGCAGATGACCTTGTGGTAACTTTCGAAGACCCTATGGCTAGTATACCAAGGGTCTTGGATCAGATCCTCAAGTTTGGAGAAATAGCAGGTTTAAATTAAATAAAAGTAGAACGAAAGTATTGGTGAAAAATGTGACTGAGCAATATAAAAAAGACTTAACAGAATTGAGAACTGAAAAGAAAAGTAAATATTTAGTATGGATAACAGCTAAGAATATGAATATTTTTAAGGATAACTATAATAAAGCGAGATGAGCGCCGCAACCCCAGAGTTGGTCACGAGTGGACCTAATGGTCAGGGGTCCCTTTACCTTTACCTTTTATACAAAAGCCTAGAGACAAATAAAGAAAAACTTAGAGGTGTGGAGAAGGGTGAACTTATCATTATTGGGAAGGATATCGGTAATTAAAATGAATGTACTACCCAAAATGTTATTTTTATTTTAATCAATACCCTTGATCAGCAATGCAGGACACTTCAGAGAATGGCAAAAAGATACTACTAGATTTGTCTGGCAGGAGAAGAAGGCAAGAATAAAATATAAATTGCTGGTAGATTCTAAGGACAGAGGCGGATTCTCCTACCAGATCTAAGTTTATATTATGACGCATCCTGTCTATGCTTGCTAAGGGGATGGATATTATTAAAAAAACCTGATGTTTTAGACCTTGAAGATCATGCTAATAGATATGGTTTGCATGCATATTTGTGGTATGAGAAGGTTAAAGTACATAGAGATTTCTTAAATCATGTAGTAAGAAAATTGTTTTACAAAGTTTGGGGGAAATATAAAAATCTACTAGAACAAAAAACACCGTGGTGGCTCTCCCCACTAGAAGTGATATCTAAAAAACAAAACAAAAAAACTGAATATGAGAAATGACTGGGCAACATATAAAGAGCTGTTGATGGAAGCAGAACACCGATCAAAATTGAAGAGGTTTGAGGATATAAGAGAATTATTAACTGACTGGTTACAATACCATCAATTAAATGATATATTTAAGATGCACAAGAAGAATAGTTTTTTTTTTAAATGAAGCCTCTAAATTTGAAAAAGAGCTGTTAAAGAACAAAACATAATTACTCTCAAAAATGTATAAACTAATGCTAGAATGGCAAACAAAAGATGAACAGGTCAAATCAATAATGACACACTGGGCAAGAGACTTTGGGTATAGTGTACTACTTACAGCATGGGAGAAGTTATGTTATAGCATGTTACACTTTGAAAGAACACTATATGAAAATGGTGTACCCTTGGTACCGTATTTAACTCCCAGTAAATTAGCAAAATGTATAAAACTGGGTCAAATATATGTTGGAAATGTAAGGGAAAAGAAGGCATCTTTTATCATATGTGATGGACATGTAAGGTAGTAAAAGAATTTTGGGAAATGATATATAATGAATTGAAAAAAATGTTTAAGATAACCTTTTCTAAAAAACAAACAAACAAAAACAACCTGAAGCTTTTCTTTTAGGAATTCTAGGTGCCGAAATCCTAATAGAGCAGAAAAGACTATGTATGCGACCACAGCTGCTCGGATGTTAATGGCCCAGAGATGGAAAGAATACATTCCCCACCAGAGAAGAATGGCAGGTTAAGATGATGGATTATACTAAAATGGCAAAAGTAACAGGAAGAGTCAGAAACCAGGAGGACCAAATTTTTAATAAGGAATGGGGGAAATCTATAATTTATCTTAAAAACCATTGCAAACAGCTAAAATCATTAGTAGGATTGGAATAACACTTGTAGTTTAAGGTTGAATTTTGGATATAATGGAGATGTCAAAGATTTGGATTATTATAAAAGATGGAGGAGGAAGTGCTTAACAAAAGGACCCACAAATGGGAGGTGGGAAGTTCAGGAGATCCTTGGGAATCTTGTTTTTTATGTTGGATATTGGATTGTAAAACTTTAAACTGAAAAACTAAATTTTTTATTTTTGAAAAGATATATGGAAATAAATGTTTCCTGAAAAAATTAAAATGTAATGTTCCATCTGAACAGATCAGCTGGAGAAGCTACAGTGGTGCCCCGCAAGACGAATGCCTCGCAAGACGGAAAACTCGCCATATGAAAGAGTTTTCCGTTTTGGAGGTGCTTCGCAAAACGAATCTCCTATGGGCTTGCTTCTCAAGACGACAATGTCTTGCGAGTTCCTGCTGGTTCCCCCCCTTTTTTTCTAAGCCGCTTATCAGCTGATCCGATAAGCCGCTAAAAGCCGCTAAAAGCGCTAATCCGCTAATCCGTCAATGGGCTTGCTTCGCAAGAAGAAAAAACCGCTAGACAAAGAGAATCACAGAACGGATTCTTTTCGTCTTGCGAGGCACCACTGTATTATGAAGGATTCCCATGGAGAGAAGGGAGTACTACCCATAAACCCTTCTTCCTTTACAGCAGATCACCCAGCATGCAAAGTGCATGGAAGCACACCACCAAAGGAGAACGTGGAGGCGAAGTGCAGCATTAATCCATCCTCCATGTGCACAAACTTCAGCATGGAGAGCCCATGTGTAGCAGCATTAAAAAGATAAAGGTAAAGGACTCCTGACAGTTAAGTCTAGTTGCAAAAGACTCTGGGGTTGTGGCGCTCATCTCGCTTTACTGGCCGAGGGAGCTGACGTTTGTCCGCAGACCGTTTTTCCGGGTCTTGTAACCAGCATGACTAAGCCGCTTCCGGTGAAACCAGAGCAGTGCACGGAAACACCGTTTACCTTCCCACCGGAGCGGTACCTATTTATCTACTTGCACTTTGACGTGCTTTCGAACTGCTAGGTTGGCAGGAGCAGGGACCGAGCAACAGGAGCTCACCCTGTTACAGGGATTCGAACCGCCGACCTTCTGATCAGCAAGCTCTAGGCTCAGTGGTTTAGACCACAGCGCCACCCGCGGTCCCCGAAGCAGCATTAAATCAGCTTAAATCCAAGTGCTTTGGCTTAGCAAAGGTTCAGACCAGGTGAACTCCTGCTTGACTCAGTATGTCACAACAGAGCTGATTAAATGCACATCTAAGAGCTCTCATAGAGTGAACTTCATCCACTGCAGATGGAAGCATAGCTCTGCCCCAATCCTTTCTGCACATCCCTATTTTCAGCTAGAGCAGACTTCAAAATTTCCACAAGAGAAAATTCCTGAGAAATGTAGAGGGAAGCCACCCCTGATTAAGTGAGTCTCACAAACATGCCTACATTTATGACTTCGTTGCCCTTAAAGCATAGTTCAAAGAAAAGTTGGGGATTTTTCTAGACGTTCCTTAGAACATCTGACAAATGGAAAGTTAAAACAGCAGAATATCTCAGGAAAGGGAAGCGTACATGTCCCTAGAAGCTTTGGCTCAGTCCCCCTTCTCTGCAAGGCACAAATCTAAAAAGTTCTGTACATGGTGAATAGGGATGGGCAAATTTGTCAATTTCCGTAATGGACACCATCTTTTGAATCTAGAAAAATGGAGCCAGATGGGACAACACAGAAAGTAAACAATAAAATGTAATGACCTAGTGCACTTTGGTCTTGGGGTGAACTGTGTTAACGTGTCTTATTTTTGCAACTAATGGCACTAAGAAGCAGTTAGCTCAATATTTTTAAAGTTTGTCCTATTATCACAGAATTCTCCATCCAAGTAATGTATATATTTGGGGAAAGTGTGAATAAAAACGAGTATATTTATGAAAGTAGCATTATATTAGGGAAAAATTATTTGTAAAAATGTGTTTATTAGGGGAAATTACATACAAAAAAAAGTACATAAGGAGAAATAATTTTCACTAAATTCACAACTGATGTGGAAATGGGGAGAACTGAACTAAATATTAGAAAAATGAGAAACTGAAATAAACCAAAACTGACTATATGGAGATGGAGCTAGAACAGAATAGGGATGGAACAATCTCATTTTTCCAATCTTAAATTTGGTTCTCCACCTTTTTGCAGCAATTTGCAAATTTTCTTTTTAAAAATCCCTATGGAAATTCTGCAACAGTTTAGTGTGACTATTACTGCTAATTTCTCCAAATAAACACTTTTGTATGTAGTTTTGACCAGTGCATACATGTTTACAAACAATTGAGATATATGCATTTTTGTAAACATTTGTGAGTTGGGGAATTGCATTGCAAAATTCAGACAAGTGTGGTTATTGAAGGATGACTGTATTCTGGTTATCTTATTGTTTTAGAAAGTGTGAATTTAATGAATTCAGCTTTAAATATGAACAGAATCCAAATTCTGCCCCATCACTAGTGCAGAATGAGACAGCTAGTCTGTTAAGTGGTGTATCTTAAGGGATGTAACTCCTAATTATACAAGACAAATTAATGCATAGATTAATTGTAGATAAAGCTATCGAGGTAGTCGGAGCCCACAAAGAATCCAAAAAGCAAATGCAAGCAACATACAGGTTATACACACTATAAAACAAGGCAGGGTATTAGCCACAGAAGCGCAAAAAGATGCATATGTTACAACATACAAGAAAAATTGAATGTCCAGCGCTAGAGTTGATATGCAGGAAGTGTCAGAAAGAAAATACCTGCACAAGAGCATGCAGCTCATTTACCTTATTCAAAGAGAAAGTAAAGCAAAGGGCATGTAATGCCATACAGTAAAGCATTTCTAAGATGATGTCAGTGACTCAGCTGCAACACTATGCCTATTTACAACACGTAAGCAGGAATTCAGAAAGGGGAGATATTTGTTACAATTCACAGAGAAAACAAGGAAGTAACGATGATGTTTAAGACAGGTACTGTATAAAAAGCAAACTCACCAGTAAGAGAGAATACATGAGAACAGCCACAAACATGGAATCTTGTCTCTATCAGATAAACTAATGGGAAACAGCACCAAATATACCATTCATAACATAGTGTTTCAGAAAAAATGGTCCTCCACATAGGCATCTTCCAAAGAAAAGTGCACAAAATCTTAGAAAAGACTGGATGATATCACTGACTTCTTACTACACATAAATTCCAGCAAGTCTCACTATCAAGATAAACAGAGAGACAATGTTAAGTCAAATGCTAATAAAATAGAAACTTCTGTGGAACAGGTGATAATACTTTTATTCATTCTAGAATTGGAAGCACTATGCCAGACACAAAGTAGAAGTAGGTTTTTGTTTGTTTTTAAAGGCACGCTAAAGGTACTGTCCACCCACCTGGAACTTATCCTAGGGATTATGACCTATTTGCCAAGAGTCACACCCAGATTGGTAGCCCTGACAGAATAACAGCAGGCCTGTCCAGTTACACAGTAGAAAGCTTAAATCTGTTAAAAAAGTAAAGGAAACATTTTGTCCCCAAAAGTCACAAATCATGAGAAGATGAATCAGAGCAAAAGAGAAGAGAGATGAAAAACACAAAATACCTGTAGGGACAGAAATGCAAGATCACCTACAACTCTTGGAAGATACTTCAAAGGGAGATGCAAAGTTCCTAATGGGACGACACCTCAAGTCATAAATAGTATACAGAACGTAACAATGTTAAAGCACAATCTAATACATCACATGTATATGGATACATCAATGTATCCATTCTGAAGGAAATCAGCCCTGAGTGCTCACTGGAAGGACAGATCGTGAAGCTGAGGCTCCAATACTTTGGCTACCTCATGAGAAGAGAAGACTCCCTGGAAAAGACCCTGATGTTGGGAAAGATGGAGGGCACAAGGAGAAGGGGACGACAGAGGACGAGATGGTTGGACACTGTTCTCGAAGCTACAAACATGAGTCTGACCAAACTGCGGGAGGCAGTGGAAGACAGGGGGGCCTGGCATGCTCTGGTCCATGGGGTCACGAAGAGTCGGACACGACTAAACGACTTGTTTACCGGCAAGCCACTCCAGTATCCCTGCCAAGAAAACTCCATGGACTAAACGACTAAACAAAAACAAAATACATCACACTTAAATGTCAGAAAACAGAGGTGACTCTGGTGCCTTAGAACCAGAAGACAATGGTCAGAACCCCCATTGGAACCATACAAGGAGCAAAGGTACACTCCATAAGCACAGGTAATATCTTTTTTAGACAACACAGCAATTAAGTAGAAGCCCTAAAAGGTAAAGGTACCCCTGACTGTTAGGTCCAGTCGTGGACGACTCTGGGGTTGCAGCGCTCATCTTGCTCTATAGGCCAAGGGAGCCGGCATTTGTCTGTAGACAGTTTACGGGTCATATGGCCAGCATGACTAAGCCGCTTCTGGCAAAACCAGAGCAGTGCATGGAAACGCCGTTTACCTTCCTGCCGGAGTGGTACCTATTTATCTACTTGCACTTTGACATGCTTTCGAACTGCTAGGTGGGCAGGAGCAGGGACCAAACAATGGGAGCTCACCCCATCGCAGGGATTCGAACTGCTGACCTTCCAATCGGCAAGCCCTAGGCTCAGTGGTTTAGACCACAAGGTCCCTAATTGAAGCCCTATACATTCCAAATAAGGGAGATATTTCAAGCCCCAAAATTGAAGGACTAGGATACAAACGGCTAATGTAAACAGAGACACCACCAGAAACATGTTGCCCCTTTCCTGTTAATAGAGACATGTATGCCGCACAGTGAATTAATAGTACTCTATCTCCTCAAGTGCCATCCAGACTCCCTGCTCTTCCATTGGCTATCTGTGATCAAGAGCTGCATTCCACTGTTAATAAAAACCAGTTGCCATTACAGACACACAGGTAGAGTCTGGCAAAGCCACTTCCGACGTAGAAGGAGGTGGGGTTGCGGGCTTCACCCTCCCACCATGCGCGCGGGGGCTGGCTCTCAGCCTCCGTGAGATTGAGGGAATCCCGATCGCATCATCCCCTGGCCAGCCAATCAGCTGGCCTGGGGGATGTGGCCTGCTCTGTTTAACACAGGGGCGGTCTGGGATATCCCTCTTTGCCACTTCCAGCTGCTCCAGTTTCCCACCCTCCCACCCTTTAAGGTTTTTTCGTCTTTGACCTTGCTATGGACCTCGGCTGGTCGCCGTTAAGGGGCCTGGTAGGAATTTTTCCACTTGGCAAATTGGCACCAGCCACTTGGTTTTCCGCCTACCTCGTAGCAAATCATCACAACTTCCTTGGTATTGGCGGTTAGGCATTGGTATTGGTATTGTTACGTAGATGGAAGGGGGTGAGGAAGCGCCATCACCTCCCCCAAATATTGAAGGGTAGTCCGATAAAGGATTCTGGGGGGCGTGGCCCTGTCCAAAGCCTATGGAGGTGAGGACCTAAGGCACTCCCCCGAGCGGAACCCTGGGGGAGTTCCTAGTTGATGTGCATCAGCAGGACTCCCCCTACTGGGGGTTAACCCTTCCCAGACTTCAAGCGAACAGGCTGAAGCAGGATAGTCGGTTAGGACCAATGCCTAAGCCAATACCACTCATCACCTGTAATAACCAATAAAGTTGTGGCCATATTTAGCCCATTAACCTTAAATATCAGTGCCATGTGTCTTTATTTCCACTGGGGGGAGGTGGGAACTCGTCACGCAATGAAGACCCCTTGGAGGAATTAATTAACAGCATCTCGGTAATTGCTGCCACCGTGTCTCTGGGTCCTTGCTGGCATCAGGATCTCGCTGCTGCTGGATGCCATACACAGTTCTTAAAGTGATGCAAAGGGTGGGTCACCCAGATACCTTCACAACCCACTCCTTCACTAAGTAGAACAAGGGAGGAAAGTTTCATGCCACCCTAACTTGTTCCTTACTATGGGATGGCAGGGACAGGAAGGCACCCCCTTCCTGTTTTAATTCTCTATAAGGACCAGGCATAATGCATGAGAAGTTATGCAAGCCCAAGCCAATTGAGATGAATTAGAAGAGTACTCCCAAGCAGATCCTGATTATTTTAGTGGGACATTTTCATGTAAACTTCCCAGTAGATTGATGGGAAGGTGAGACTGCTGTTTGGATTTTCCTGCCCAGGCACCAATATTTTTAAAATCAAACCCAGTGAAAGCACATGTGTGTGTAACTGTGTGTGTGTGTGTGTGTGTGTGAGAGAGAGAGAGAGAGAGAGAGAGAGAGAGAGAGAGAGAGAGAGGGGCAGGCTTTGTAAACCAGGCATGGCCAAACTTGGCCCTCTAGCTGTTTTGGGACTACAATTCCCATCATCCCTGACCACTGGTCCTGTTAGCTAGGGATGATGTAGTCCCAAAACATCTGGAGGACCAAGTTTGGCCATGTCTGTACTAAACAGACATCTATGAGTATCTCTCCTTCATTGTTCCTATTTAAGGAGAAGCAGCATACTTCATTTTTGCTTGATGCTTCTTTGGCAAGTGCTATGTACATCGATGGCACTATACTGATCAATAATAACAATCCGGAAATCTCTTACAAAGAGGCATCTCATGGACTCCTCCCTGCAAAGTATTGGTGTGTTTCAGTTTCCACTCAACTGAGAGATAGAAGTCAGTGATCTCTGACTTGCCTCCGCTGCTTTTCTTTGTGCTCTGTTTCCCTCCCTCCTCTCCCCACCTGGCTTAGGAGTCTCTGTTTCCTCACTAGACTCTGTACTCTGAAGCAGACCAATCAGCTTGTAGCTCTCCTAACTTCCTGTCTTTCCCAGCTCAGGAAGGTGTGTTCATTTGTACTCACCTGAACAAGTTAGACACAGACAAAAATACCTCCAGCCTCGGGGAAACCAGGAGAAAAAACTTTAGCCTGGCCCCAGGAGCAGCAGCGAGGATCCACACCAGATCTACGGGAAAAGACCCTTTTAAAGTTCAAGATGTGACACCAGTCAGGTAAGGGAATTTGATCTTGTCTCTAAGCTACGATACAAGGAGGGAAAGTCTGCTCTGTTGCAACATTCCTGGGAGAAGAATAGGAGAGAAAGAGAAAGAGGGAGAGAGGCTCCCGTGGGGCCTTGTACAGGAATTCCAGCTGAGCTGTGTCACATTTAATCAAGACTGTAATGGGGTCTGACAGGCAATTTCGGGAGAAGAAAAGGACCCACCATTTTAAAATGTAGAGTGAAGTTCATTCCTTTTTTTTCATCATGCTATCGAGTGACTAATAACTCTGGACTCGGGTTTGATCTTTGTTGTTGTGGATATATCCTGTAAAGGTCTTATGGGCGTGCTGGATTTGTTTCTTAGCGTTCCCCTCTGCCAGGGGGCATCAGGTGGGTCTTCGTCTCATCTACCTTGAAGAAAACTGGCAGTCGGGAATAAGTCACAACCTTTGTCTTTCCGTGTAGTAGCTACGCTGCTTGCGCTCAGCCTCTTGCTAGTAAATATTTGTACAAGAAAGGATCTAATGATAAACAAGTTTCCTGGGACTAATGCAGTGTTTGAAAAGTTTGTGTCCGGTAGTTGCTAAGTAGATCTCTTGTCAGCCTCTTGTCCGTAGACAGGACCTGAAGTTGAGGCCTGCCTGATCCCCACATCAAAGTGGATTTCTTCCCACTGGGCAGCAGCTTCTGGTCCCGACTGAAGGGTCTGCTGAGGACAACAGCTTCAGGTCAAATGGACTGCCTGAACTCTGGACTTCTTCCCTTGTTTCATTTGTGAACATCTTATGACTTTTATGGTATGCAAAGGTGATTACTGCAGTGACAAAGAGGCAAAGGGGTTCATCCCACCCCATATACTCACAACCACCGCGAGATAAACATAAAGTGCAGTTTATGGTTTCTAAGGTATTCTGGTTTCAAAGAATGGATCCCCAAGCCACCGTGGAAGAGAGAGATCCGTGTGCTTGACCTTTGTTGGCTGTTGAAGTAGAGAGATACAAGCATTTGATAGGTGACATCTGAAGGGGCCATTCAGAAAGAATAGCTTTGGGGAAAACCAAGGATGTTCGGCAGCTGAATTGCACCAAGGTGTTGGAGGGCCATTCCAGAAATTTAGCTTGATCCAGCAAGAGAGAATTGAGTGTGCAGGCATTGCGCATCTGTATTTCGAAGTTCATCCAGGTTCTCTTAAATTGAAAAATGCATCTGGCGATGCAGGCAGATACGTTTTTCTCCGATCTATGGCCAGTAGCTGTAACCAACGCACAAAACCAGTGATTAATTGCAGCCAGTGTATATTATTTTTAGCACTAAATATGCACTTTTCATTCACTTCCCCTGTAGAATTCATGCCATCATGGCTGATGAGTGATACAAGGCATCACTTTGTGCCTGTCATTTTGTGAATTTTAGAAAACGTGTGTATATATATATATATATATATATATATATATATATATATGGGTTCCACCTGAACTGGATACACACACAATAGCGAGTTGCTGCATGTGCAGTGCTTGACATTAAGAATACAGTATTGTGCATGTGCAGGTCCTACATGTGATATAATAATAATAATAATAATAATAATAATAATAATAATAATTATTATTATTATTATTATTATTATTATTATTTATTATTATTTATACCCTGCCCATCTGGCTGAGTTTCCCCAGCCACTCTGGGCGGCTTCCAATCAAGTGTTAAAAACAATACAGCATTAAATATTAAAAACTTCCCTAAACAGGGCTGCCTTCAGATGTCTTTTAATAAGAAGCTAGCTGCTTATTTCCTTCACATATGAAGGGAGGGCATTCCACAGGGCGGGCGCCACTACCAAGAAGGCCCTCTGCCTGGTTCCCTGTAACCTCACTTCTCGCAATGAGGGAACCGCCAGAAGGCCCTTGGTGCTGGATCTCAGTGTCTGGGCTGAACGATGGGGGTGGAGATGCTCCTTCAGGTATACAGGACCGAGGCCTGTATCTGTTAGAGGGAGACCCAATCTAGTTACCTTCAGTGAACATCTCTCCTGGTAAAAAGAAAAGAAATGGCAAAATTAAGTCCAGTTGTCTACCACAGCATAAAGAGTCCTCCATCCATCATACGTAGATGGGATATGATGCTTTGGGACTCAGTTGACTGGACATAATTTATTGGTTGGCCCTTTGTCAAAACTAAATGGGTAACCCAGTTATAGATAGCATGGTTCATCCTTCAGTAATGGCCTTGGTGGGAACTAAAAACACTGAGATAACCAAAAAGTTGCAGATGTTTGCACCAGTTGTTTCTCAAATTATGTAAGGCATTCTTCAATTTAAAATGTTTTATTTTTGTTACCATGCATTACTGATCCAATTTTGTCATGTTATCTTACATGGCAAAATGTGTTAATTGACTGATGTGTATTTAGCAAATTACGTCATTCTCTGTAACATGTTGTAGCACCTCCTCTGTTTAAGCATCACAGTGTCCTACATTTCTCCTTTCCTACACGGTGTCATTAGCTGCTGGGGGCAGAATAGCACCCAATGTTCTGAGAGGGCAGAGGGGACACCTTGATGCAGGTCTATGTTTACAGGAAACGTGGACTGGCCCTGGAATGCGTAGTACCAGCCTGAGTAAATTTACTTATATTTGCCACAGGCCTTGGCAATAAATCCCACCATTTTTTCATTCCTATGTCCCCCATAATAAAATGCATTTCTGCTCATATTCAGGTTCAGTTCATAGCTGTGCTTCATTCCATGTTTAGTGCAATAGGAAAGAATTTCCCCTCCATCATGTCTAGTACAAATGTCCTAATACAATATTCTGCGTTCCCCCATCTTGGCTCTATATCAGTGACTGCAGCTAGTTGCGTATGAAGGTCCCCCAAGCCACCCCTAAATAAATCACAATTCACACAGAATGTTTGTTTTTGGCATAAATTTGGCTGTATTAAAATACATAAATGTGAGTGGTTGCTTAGGCATTGGTTCTGAGATCTGTCCCCGCCCCAGGACAGAACTGACTTCCGGATTCCAGCGAAAGACAGTAAGGGAAAACAATATTGGGGAGAGCATGGAGCCAGGCACCAGACCCTCACCCCCACCAGTGGCATAGCGTGGGGGGTGCAGAGGGGGCCGGCCGCACCGGGCACAACATCTGGGGGTTAGGGTTAGGGGGCACAAATCCACGGGTTAGGGGGCGCAAATCCACGGGTTAGGGAGCGCAAATTACTTGCCTTGCCCCGGGTGCTGACAACCCACGCTACGCCACTGACCCCCACTCATGCTCCCTGGGGCTTGCACGGCCCTAAGCCCCCTGCAGGGGTATGGACGAAAAAATGGAAAGCCCCTGGATTCCTTTAACGGAATTCCCTTTCCGCAGCAGCATTGGAGGGGCAGGCACCGCCAATCCTTACCCCTCCACCAACCAGTTTTTAAACCAATGCCTAACCACAACCTTACAAGTTGTGATGATTTGCTACGCAGTAGGAAAAACCAAATGACACCAGGCAATCTGCCAAATGGACAAAATTCCTACCAGGCCCCTGCCCCAAAAGCAGGCAACCCCATGACAGGCATAGCAAGGTCAACTCAATAGCCCTAAATTAGGGAGGGTGGGCGGGTGATCCGATGCACACAGAAAAAGAGCCCAGTCAGTGCTGCGTGACCTAATTATATAACCTTTGGTCCGTCCCCCTAAATGGCAACACCAAGATTTCCCCAGTAACCCAACCGCCCAATCACTGCGGATGGTCATCCAAACTATCCCGCCCAGCAACAGAGGGGTGGCCTGTCAGACCCCACCACAACACGTGCTCTCTATGAAGGAGAACACGCTTTGCAGAACATGTGGCATCAGGTTATCCCATGTCGGTCTTCTTCAACTTTGGGTTCCCAGAGATTGGAATGCAACTCCCACAATGCCCAGCCAGTTACAGATAGGTAGCCGTGTTGGTCTGCCATAGTCAAAATAAAAAAATTCCTTCCAGTAGCACCTTAAAGACCAACTAAGTTAGTTCTTGGTATGAGCTTTCGTGTGCATGCACACTTCTTCAGATACCAGTTGAATGCCCAGCCAGTTGAGGCAATGAACAAGAGTTGTAGTCCAACAACATGTGGAGACCCAGAGTTGAATTTCACTGTCCTAGATCATCCTCCCCCAACCTGGGACCCATCAAATGTTTTGAACTCCTGCTCCTCATCAGCCCCACCCAGCTTGGTTGTGGATGGAGAGAGGGAGCATAGGGCTGCCATTTTTGTTCCGTGCAGATCTGCACAATCTGTGACTGGACAGCCTGAATGCGGTTCATTAGCAGTGTGCTGTGGCTTGCTGGCTATTTGACATTGACCTTTTTAAATACAGTACTGTCCCGGGAGATTTCTGAACTCATCGATTCCTAATGCCTTGCAGTGGGCTTGGTGCGTCACATGTTGCACAAGTCAGGTTTTTAGCCTAGCATCTACTTTGGTCCTCAGAGCTGCTTTTCAGGCATTTAAGGTCTGAAACTTGACCTGTACCAAGAGTATAGAACTACTTCTATACTAATTACTTCGTGCTGCAACTGGGATATTGTATGATAGAGTGTTCCTCCATATCAACCCCTCATTTCCCCCCAACCTCCCTAGCATATCAGGGAAAAGGCTAGACTGCAGTTCTTTTCCATCACATGAAATCTCCAATGTATTTTCTATCTCTTTCTCTCTCGTTACACAGGCCTTGTGAGAGCTACTACAGCATTGTTGTTGTTGTTGTTAAATTTGTATACCGTTCTTCATTCGAAGATCTCAGGGCAGTTCACAGCATAAAAATACAAGAAAAAAACACAAAATATATGTTGTGTCAAAAATCAAAATGCACCTGCTGGTCTAAGAAGGTTGGCAACTCATGCTCCTCTCCAGTGATGTTTTGCAACTTGCAAATTCTCTTTTGTATTCCAAGAAGGTTTCTCTAAATAAACAGGCTTCTTAATGCTCCTATCACTTTTGGTTGGCTTCACAACCAATTCTGCAGTCTTTCCAATCACAAGACACATTTCTAATTCACGTGCTGCTAGAGTAAAAGATCTGAAGCTGCGGCCAATCCATTTGTCTCATTCACACATTACATTTTAAGTCTTTGTGTACTAGGTGTAAGCCTAAACTGCAATGTTTGGAGTAGTAACTCTTTAGTCGGTGGCTCTTGTCCTCCAAACTGAATGAGCCAAACTTACCAGACAATCGTACACAAGACATGAATCCCTTTGCTCCAAAAAGGATGCCTGCCTTGGGTTGAAGATATTGCTGTGGATAAATTGAGGTACAGTGGTGCCTCGCAAGACGAAAAGAATCCGTTCTGTGATTCTCTTCGTCTAGTGGTTTTTTTCGTCTTGTGAAGCAAGCCCATTGAAGTATTAGCGGATTAGCGCTATTAGTGGCTTTTAGAGGCTTTTAGTGGCTTATCTGCTGATCGGATCAGCTGATAAGCGGCTTAGCGGCTGAGAAAAGGGGGGAGGGGGAAAAAAACAGCAGGAACTCGCAAGACATTGTCGTCTTGCGAAGCAAGCCCATAGGAAATTCGTTTTGCAAAGCACCTCCAAAACGGAAAACTCTTTCGTCTAGCGAGTTTTCCGTCTTGCGAGGCATTCGTCTTGCGGGGCACCACTGTATATAAGCAAGAATACAGCTAATATAAAGACTTAAATTGCAAAAGGAGTGTATTTTTAACTTTGCAACAAAATTGAATATTTTTGCATTTCACTGAAAATTGTGTTACTCATAGGTTGCCCCTGATTTCTTGGCTAGTCTATTTTAACAGAGAGCTGAAGTCCTCAGTGACTTCAGTCCTCTGCACTCTTAATTTGAGAGTAAGTCCTATCGAAGTTGGAGACTCTTCTTTCCAAGTAGAAAACTATACTTCACTTTGCTTCCATTCAGTACTTAGGAAAATTAGAGCAAGGAATGAATCCTGGTAGATATTTATCTTTGCAGAGAAATACTGCTTCATTTTCTTTTTTAAAAAATCCTTTAGGAGCCTCTGAATGCATGAACAGGATAGGAATGAAACAGGGTGTCTCCAGATTGTCACTATTTTGCGGGAGGGAGTTAAACACATACTGTAAGTTTGGGTCAGCACATCTGACTCAAGGGCTCTGTCATCCAAGTACAACGCCCACTTTAAAAAAAGAACCTGACTTTTCGAAGTTTGGAAAGTGATCAGGAAATGCGCTGAAAAGTGTGGGATAAAGGAATGATTAATAGGAAGACATATAAACACCTTGCAAGCAAATTACGATTAATACAGGATGAATGCTCATAGTTTGTATAACCTCATCACAAACAAATCAGAATGAGTGCTCAATAAATAGATTGTTAGGGGGAACCCATGGTTGCTAATGAATAGCCCTTACTACATTGCCCAAAGGTGAAGGCAGACTGGTAGAGCAGTGGGTATAGCTGGGAAGCGCCCTCACTGGGTTCAGTGAAAACGTAATGTTTTCACCTCTGGCACATGGTTTGAAGAACTCTGCTGTGCAGCTTTCGGTTTGTCTCCATGGCAAAAAGCTGGATATGGATGTTTCTCATTAGTTGCTAGTGTTTTTCATGACAACAGAGCCAACCTCCAATACTTGAAAGTTTAAAAATTAAATATAATTACCATTCAAAACACAACCCAGCCGGTTGGACGGGTTATAAATAATAAATTGTTATTGTTTTGTTATTATAATTATATTATAACCCAAGTCCAAAACATTCGGTTCAGCAAGTATGACCCTCAAAGGCTCTTGAGGCCATGTTCAATGCTTGCCTGAGTGGATTGCCATAGCCTAGGCTTCCTCAACCTCGGCCCTCCAGATGTTTTTGGCCTACAATTCCCATGATCCCTAGCTAGCAGGACCAGTGGTCAGGGATGATGGGAATTGTAGTCTCAAAAGATCTGGAGGGCCGAGGTTGAGGAAGCCTGTCATAGCCTCAGCCTTTATTCTATCTTGCCATTCTACTTAAGGCTGCCATCTGCCTGGGAAAAAACTAACCTGACCTAAATTTTACGTGTTCATTTATGTAAATATATGTCTTTGAGAAACTATCACTCAGTCTGTAATTTGCCATTATTAAGGAAGGCGCTGGAGTGGGTGGTGTTTTGTTAACTCTTGAGTTAACTTTGAATCTGGCTTCCATCATGGCTTTGAGACAGAAACTACCTTGGCAGATGATTTAAACTGGGGAATGGATGGGAGGAATGTTCTCCTTGACTTCTCAATGGTTTCCAGTTCCATTGTGTTCTCCTTCCAGAATATCTCTCTGGGATGAGGCTTGAGAGCACCGTACTGCAGTAGATCTAATTCAGTGTGGATGATGGTTCTCAAGAACCTCTCTTTCCTTTCTTGGCTACTGGCCTTTGGAGTGCCTCAAGGCTCAACTGACCCTCCAAACATGTCAACGCCTACATGAAACCGGAGGGCAAAGTCACCAGGAGGTATGACCTCCTGATAATAAATATGCAGATAACTATCTACCTCTCTTTTTCACCATGGTGGAAATCTTAATCTAGGCAAGATATATGTACTGTAGACCAGGAAATCTGCCTATCTGGATGTGGTTGCCAGACCCTAAAGAGCCAAGGACGGGGTTTGGGAGATCTCCACATTATCTTTGGGATGTCAGGTGGTATCAAAGGCCAGAAGCACTTTTATCAACCCTAGTTGTTTTGCTAGCTGCAGCCTTATTTTGAGAAGGCAGATCTTACCTCAGTGATTCACCCAGGCTACATTATTGCAATGGGTTAAGCATGGGACTCCCCTTTTAAATGATTTGGGAACTTCAATTGGTGCAGAATGTGGCCACTATAATGCTTGTAGAAACTAGACATTTGGATTATATTTCACCCAGTCTGTGCGTGGCTGCCTGTTTAATTCTGGCCCAGTTTAAGGTCTTGGTTTTATGCTTTAAACAATTTGGGACTGGGTTATTTGAAGGATCACTTGCACCCATATGAACCTCCTGTTATTTTAAGGTTGGCTATTTTATAATGTTAATGAGATTGTATTAAACAATTGGTATATTATTTTTATATGATGATGTAGTGAACCACCTTGTGAGAGAAGATTCCCGGAAAAGCGGGTTTAAAAAATAAAATAAAAATGGAACAAATGAAGTTGTAAGTAGGCCATTTCTCAGTAAAAATGTGATGCTTAAAATAGTTAATAAAGGGGTGATTCCAACCAGCAAAGCCAGTTTAAAACTAGTCTAACAACCTGGGGTAAGTACATGGAATAAGGGTGTAGTCATACATGCACCCGAATGTTCTTTAGACAGACAGATTAATCTCTTCCGATTCAACTATGTAAGGTCACGCTATACAATGTCATAGTGCATAGAACTTGGGGACAGTTCTGGAGGACTCATCTCTATGGCTGGCACTCACAAGGTTGTAGAGGTGCATATTCAGATGTATAAAATATTGTGGCAAAATGAAGAAGTCATGCGTTTTCTGGATGTGGTCTCCTCCTCCACCTGTCAGTAGCATTGCAAAATCGTAATTCATGAGTTAGCACCTTTTTTGCGGTTGCACTGGTGGTCTTGTAGAAGACCACCAGGACCACTAGGTCCTGTAGAAGAGAATTACATTATAAATATAGAACCACCTTCTCTAATTTTCCAGTGGAGGCAGGGAGACCTAAGGGTTTCTACTAGCTAGAGTTGAGAGGGGTTTGCTGTCAGAATTCTCACTTGCAGATTCCAGTGTAAAATATCAACTGGATTTTCTCTGAATATTTCCTTAATATTAGATACCTGCATTTGCAACAGACGCTATATTTTTTCATATTATGGAAGATTGCTGCCACCTCTCCAAAGAGCCTCTTCAGATTCCTCACTAATCTCAGTTCCAAGGGTACCCCTTCTAGGCAGCAGCCTCTCTACTTTATTTCTTGTTATACACCTGCCTCTCTCTGTCTCTCTTGCATCTTCCTTTCTGGGTGCCTTTAAGAGATTCTGCCCTCCCAGGATGCCTACCTCACTTGAGAAGGTGGACCCAGCAGCTGGCAGGTGTGCCATTTGCTGAGCGTGCCACCCACCCTTTCCTCCTCTGCTCTGGTACTCCTCTCTATGGAAGATACACCAGTTTGGCTGTCAGGCTATGTGTGAAAAGAGAGAGATGTGTGCAACTAATGTATCAAAAGCCCAGTGTGGGCAGTGGGAGAGGGCCTCTTCAGAGGTGAAGGCAAGCTGTTGGAGAGGCACCTGCTATGGCTGTAGCGTCCGATATGGAAGAGCAGGCATAGGCAAACTTGGTCCTCCAGACATTTTGGGACTACAACTCCCATCATCCCCCTGACCACTGGTCCTGTTACCTAAGGATGATGGGAGTTGTAGTCCCAAAACATCTGTAGGGCCAAGTTTGCCTATGCCTGTGAGAAAGACATGTTCTGTTGCTGCTGAGGCAGATGAAGGTGTTCGGTTGTGCTGCTACAGGTGCACCATGGCATTCTCTCTGCACTCCTTCCACAGTCCTAGCTCTGGGCTTTTGCCTCCCTTCTCCTCAAGGGACTTGAAATTGTCCATAGTTGCCACAGGATGGCAGAGTAAATATGAACAGTGGTTACACAATTTTGTTGTGGCAAAAGTTTTTGAATATCTTATGTCATGGAACATTAAAGCTGCATCTAATAATGAAATGAGAATAAAACATATCCATGGACCTGCAATCCTGAAGGCCTCTTGCTAATATAGACTCACTCTGGAGTAATTATCTTTTTGAGTAAACATGGCTGAATTTTTAAAAGGCAAATAAATAAAAAAGTAACCTGATGCAAATGAATAAAATCTAGCCAATAAGCAAAACAGTAAGCAGATGATAACTATATACCCAAAAATCTGAATATTTCAGCTTGAATGGGATAAGCATCTCATTGATCATTACTTAAAAGTCCATCCTAAGTCATTCTGCTGAATACTGTTTTGGGACAACTTAATAGCTGAATAACGTTTCAGTAGTTTGAAGGGAGAGATGCCCTCAAAATACTTCAGACTTAGGGAACTTCTGGAGAGCAGGGAAGTAACAAATGAGGGGAGAGGCGAAAAACACACTCCTACTTTTGACTAGCAAATACAATTTCATACGTTATGTAAAATAAGGTGGAAATATGCAAGTATCTGTATAATTGATACAAGATGCAAACTCCATCTTTTCTTAGCGCAGAACCTGAGTAATCTTGGCGCATTTTTGTTTTATTTATTATTTTCCTTTTTACTTAACAAAATATAAATAACACTTACTAGGACAAAATACCTCTGAGCACTTTATAGCCATGCAGGACACATACAGTTCTGCTGTGTGCTCAGATGGGCACATGAATTTTAAAATGTTAACAATGCAAGTCTCTCACAAGCATTGTTTATAAAGTTTTACATCTTGCATTGGAGGGACAAACAATTCTAAGCTGGAAACCTCTTCTTGAGTTAGCAATAGTCAGTAGTTGTGTCTGGAAAGGCACATGCTCTTAAAATCATGTGCCTAACTTTTGTGGCTAAGTGAACACAAGTGAAATAGACTTGCTTCAGTGTCTGAATAAACTGTAGGCCTACTTTTTTCCCCTTTAGACAATCTTAGCCTACCACCAAGAGCTGTCCAACTTGTTTACAAAGGCCAATCAAAATTTATGAGGTCTTGACTTAATCAACAGGCATGGTGTAAGAACCTCAGCTATAGAAACACGACACTGATGGTTGCTAAAAATGAAACCACTGCATACACTTGCAGAGTTGCAAAGGAATAAGGCAGTAATTAAATCTTAGCAATTACACTGCATTTCATTTTATATGAGCACATTCTTGCAACTTCGCACGAACAGCAGAGGTCCCTTCTCCCCATTAGTAAAGTGGTAAATGAGCGGACCTTTTCATACCTCCCCCAGCCAAATGATAAAATAAAGGGGACTCTTAACATACATCTGTTGTGTCTCCCCCCTCA
This sequence comes from Podarcis liolepis, assembly GCF_965112155.1. Classification (NCBI taxonomy): domain Eukaryota; kingdom Metazoa; phylum Chordata; class Lepidosauria; order Squamata; family Lacertidae; genus Podarcis; species Podarcis liolepis. The sequence continues at coordinate 7,257,154 of NC_139556.1, forward strand.
CACTAGGCTTCATTGCCTGAGCCCGCTCTTTCTACTTGCCCTCCCACCATTACATATTGCTGAAGTCTCTTCTCCACTTGTTGCCTGAACCTATTAAAGGTAAAGGGACCCCCTGACCATTAGGTCCAGTCGTGACTGACTCTGGGGTTGTGGCACTCATCTCGCTTTATTGGCCGAGGGAGCCGGCGTACAGCTTCTGGGTCATGTGGCCAGCATGACTAAGCCGCTTCTGGCGAACCAGAGCAGCACACGGAAATGCCGTTTACCTTCCCGCCGGAGCGGTACCTATTTACCTACTTGCACTTTGAGGTGCTTTCAAACTGCTAGGTTGGCAGGAGCAGGGACCGAGCAACGGGAGCTCACCCCGTTGCAGGGATTCGAACCGCCGACCTTCTGATCGGCAAGTCCTAGGCTCCGTGGTTTAACCCACAGCGCCACCCGCGTCTCAGAACCTATTAAGCAACATTAAACATCAATTTGCTTTTCCCACGATTGCAAAAGATTCCCACTGAGCACATACTCCATGTCATGCACGGTCAGCACTAAGAGTAGAGTGATGCTTAGGCTGATAACTTCCCCATATTGCCTGATGAGGTTCAGCTACTTTGCAGAGGCACTTTCATCTCCAGTCAAGTATCAATGCCCAGTGATAGGCATCTCTTTTCAGCCAGGCAGGCAGTATCTACCTGGTTCCCATGATCTCAAGCACATGCACACATACGCAGACAAGGAAAAGGTGGTTTTATAGGTATGGAATATGGTAGGGTGCTTTTTGCAAATGTGGCTAAGGATGGTTCAAAGCTCAGTGGTTAAAACCTTGACTCTACTGTGAGCATAATGGACAGCCTTTAGAGAATCATTCTTCTTTCACCCCGCCCCCTGCAATAGTGTCATTTGTGAGCTGGGATCAGTCGTGCCAAAAATCAGGTGAAGTCAATACAAAATCACATTTCAATCTGCCTTCTGGATTCAAAATCGCTCCCAGTACCTCAATGTCAATGAAGTCTCCCATCCCCAGCTCAGAAACCTTCATGCCAAGCTTGGTGGCGGTATATACCAGTGGTGTAGCGTGGGGGGTTCGGGGGGGCTGGCCACACCGGGCACAACATCTGGGGGTTAGGGTTAGGGGGCGCAAATCCACGGGTTAGGGGGCGCAAATTACTTGCCTTGCCCCGGGTGCTGACAACCCACGCTACACCACTGGTATATACTGCCCCATGCCCACAGGTTTCAGGGCGGTTCACATGATAAAATCAGAATTTAAACCACAAGGTATATAATCAAAATAAAAACAAGAACAACTCAATGACCACCACCACCCCATGTCAAAAAATGGGTGAAGTCACACAAGAGTGATGTTTCCATCTTGGATCAAAATGGCGGCAGGCTTCCAAATATCAACAAAGATCCCCACCCCTACCTTGGGAACCTTCCTGCCAATTCATATCTTGAAAGGCAGTCAAACCTATAGAGAACAAATGTACAAACCAATTTCCAAAATATACAGTGGTGCCCCGCAAGACGAATTCCTCGCAAGACGGAAAACTCGCTAGACGAAAGAGTTTTCCGTTTTGGAGGTGCTTCGCAAAACAAATTTCCTATGGGCTTGCTTCGCAAGACGACAATGTCTTGCGAGTTCCTGCTGGTTTTTTCCCCTCCCCCCTTTTTCTAAGCCACTAAGCCGCTTATCAGCTGATCCGATCAGCAGATAAGCCTCTAATAGCTGCTAATATCGCTAATAGCGCTAATCCGCTAATCCTTCAATGGGCTTGCTTCGCAAGACGAAAAAACCGCTAGACGAAGAGAATCACAGAACGGATTCTTTTCATCTTGCGAGGCACCACTGTATTCAATATGTTGCCCGTAAAACTCAAGTAAAAGCATTCCACCAAGCCACCACCAATCAATGGCTTTAAAAGAGGATTAGACAAATTCATGGAGGAGAAAGAGCTACCTTCAGAGCTAGAGGCAGCATTGCCTCCAAATACCTGTTGCAACAGGCAGCTGCATGGCCACTGCGAGATCAAGAGGCTGCACCAAATGGGCCGTGGGCCTGATCCAGCAGACTCTAGATCATATGCTCTATCTAGGTGAATTATCACATTTTCCTGGATCAAAAAACATAAACAGTCGTATGTTCCCGTATCCACCAAGGAGATGCCACTTCCCAAAACCAAAGTGCAAACTCAAGGTAATTTTTTTTTTATAAGATATTTATTGAAATTTTACAGACAATAAAAAGTTACAAGATTAAAAATAAAAAAGAATAACAATAATAAAAGAAAAAGAGATACAAAAATACAAAAACAAAGCACATAAAAAGTAAGATTTTTTTTTAAAAAAAAATCAATATTTTCATGTCTTATATTTCATTTACTTGTTTCCTGACCTCCTCACACACCCCTTTTTTGTATTCCAGTTCACATAGTTAATTCAGCAAATCCTTACCCTCTATCATTTATCTTTACTCAATATCTTAACCTATTATAACTATATATTTTAAACCATTATCAATCCGTATTTACATATTCTTGTTAATCTTTTTACCAATACTGCTTATTTTCAATCCAACATCCCTTTAACCTTCATTAATTTTACAGTATTTCTGCAAGTAGTCTTTAAATTTCTTCCAGTCTTCTTCCACCACCTCTTCTCCCTGATCTCGGATTCTGCCAGTCATTTCTGCCAGTTCCATGTAGTCCATCACCTTCATCTGCCATTCTTCCAGTGTGGGTAAATCTTGTGTCTTCCAATACTTTGCAATCAATATTCTTGCTGCTGTTGTTGCATACATAAAAAAAGTTCTGTCCTTCTTTAGCCCCAATTGGCCGACTCAAACTCAAGGTAAATTTGAGCAAACTGTGCACCACAAATAGGAAACGGAGGAACATTTGTGCCATAAAAAACTAGTTGTGTTGAATGAATGAACTGGCAGCAACTCTCAAGTGTCTTGGGTCCTTCCCTGTCGCAATTTGAGTCTCTTGTACTTGGAGGTGCTGGGGGAATTTGAATCTGAGACACCAAAGCATGTGTGTGGCCCTTTAAAGAAAGGGTATTTATGGTATTTATTTTTATTTTTAATTAGATTTATGTGCCACCCATCATAGGGATGCGGGTGGCGCTGTGGGTTAAACCACAGAGCCTAGGGCTTGCCGATCAAAAGGTTGGCGGTTCGAATCCCCGCGACGGGGTGAGCTCCCGTTGCTCGGTCCCTGCTCCTGCCAACCTAGCAGTTCGAAAGCACATCAAAGTGCAAGTAGATAAATAGGTACCACTCCAGCGGGAAGGTAAACACCATTTCCGTGCGCTGCCCTGGTTTGCCAGAAACGGCTTACTCATGCTGGACACATGATTGTATGCCGGCTCCCTCGGCTAATAAAGCAAGATGAGCGCCGCAACCCCAGAGTCGGTCACGACTTGACCTAATGGTCAGGGGTCCCTTTATCTTTACTTTTTACCACCCTTCATCTAAGGATCACAGGGCAGTATACTGCACAAGGAACTATTTTATGTTTGAAAGAGAGTGGATGCACTTTTGAGAGATCAGTTCCGCTTCCGAGTGGGACCGGGTTATGCTCATGCCGCCAGGCCCCACCCCCACCTCAGCGTGGTGCGGGATAGCGTCCCGCTGACGGTGAGCCGGCCATGCCATTTGCCAGGCGGCCAATCAGGGCGCTGAGGGGGCATGGCCGGGGCCCATTTAAGCCCGTGGTGCGATTCTGACAACTTCTCTTTCAGCCTCACGCCGCAGATCTCCTGCGCTCCCACCCTCTTTTAGGTAGGGGCACTGGCCTTGGTATGGACTTCAGTTGGCCGCCGTTGAGGGGCCTGGTAGGACTTTTTCCACTTGGCAAATTGGCACCAGCCACTTGGTTTTCATCTTGGTTTTAATAGGAGTATAGCACTTGGTTTTAATAGGTGTATAGCATCTAGATCAAGGGAAGTAATAGTGCCACTGTATTCTGCTCTGGTCAGACCTCACCTGGAGTACTGTGTCCAGTTCTGGGCACCACAGTTCAAGAAGGACACTGACAAACTGGAACATGTCCAGAGGAGGGCAACCAAAATGGTCAAAGGCCTGGAAACAATGCCTTATGAGGAACGGCTAAGGGAGCTGGGCATGTTTAGCCTGGAGAAGAGGAGGTTAAGGGGTGATATGATAGCCATGTTCAAATATATAAAAGGATGTCACATAGAGGAGGGAGAAAGGTTGTTTTCTGCTGCTCCAGAGAAGCGGACACGGAGCAATGGATCCAAACTACAAGAAAGAAGATTCCACCTAAACATTAGGAAGAACTTCCTGACAGTAAGAGCTGTTCGACAGTGGAATTTGCTGCCAAGGAGTGTGGTGGAGTCTCCTACTTTGGAGGTCTTTAAGCAGAGGCTTGACAACCATATGTCAGGAGTGCTCTGATGGTGTTTCCTGCTTGGCAGGGGGTTGGACTCGATGGCCCTTGTGGTCTCTTCCAACTCTATGATTCTATGATTCTATGATCTACCACGTAGCAAACGTCACAATTTTGTAAGGTTTGGAGGTTAGCCATTGGAATAGCGATCACCTGCCCCTCCATGCGGAAGGGTATTCCATTAAAGGAATCCAGGAGTATGGATCTCATCCGAAGCCCGGGGAGGAGCTAGGGCCATGCCACGACCCCAGCGGGAACCCAGGGGATGCTCAAGTCGATCCACATTGGCAGGGCTTCCCCTGCTGGTGGTTTACCCTTACCAGACTCCCTGCAAGGCGGGCAGGAATCAGATATAGTCTGTTGATGCTGAATGCCTAAGTCAATACCGCTCACATTCTGTAACCAATAAAGTGGTGGCCTAAATTTGCCCAATAACATTAACCTAAATTCTGTGTCCTTGTGTCTTTATTCTCCTGGGGTGGCTTGCGGTTCTTAAAGCACAACCAAACCTATACCTTAAGAACTGCAGGTGTATTGTTGGAAACACAATATTCAACCACAGTATAATAATAAATTAAGCCCATTGATTAGTCCCATTGATTGCAGTGGGGAAAGGTGAGAAGCTTAACTGTCGCCTGTTGAAATGAGCATAGCTATGAAGGGTTGACTGGAGCACTTTTTAGTACAGTGGTACCTTGGGTTAAGTACTTAATTCGTTCCGGAGGTCCGTACTTAACCTGAAACTGTTCTTAACCTGAAGCACCACTTTAGCTAATGGGGCCTCCTGCTGCTGCTGTGCCGCTTCTGCACGATTTCTGTTCTCATCCTGAAGCAAAGTTCTTAACCTGAAGCACTATTTCTGGGTTGGCGGAGTCTGTAACCTGAAGCGTATGTAACCTGAAGCATATGTAACCTGAGGTACCACTGTATATAAAAAGATGGGTAAATAGAAGTTTGCACAACATTTTCCCAATCCAGAGCCCTGGATGCCACCTCGAATTCTGACAGTATTGATAAGCTTGAAAGTTCACCCATTCTTAATGTATGCTATCTTTTCTCTCCTGCATTCACATAGCTATACAGTGGTACCTCGGGTTAAGAACTTAATTCGTTCCGGCGGTCCGTACTTAACCTGAAACTGTTCTTAACCTGAAGCACCACTTTAGCTAATGGTGCCTCCTGCTTCTGCTGCGCCGCCGGAGCACAATTTCTGTTCTCATCCTGAAACAAAGTTCTTAACCCGAGGTACTATTTCTGGGTTAGCGGAGTTTGTAACCTGAAGTGTATGTAACCTGAAGCGTATGTAACCCGAGGTACCACTGTACATGAGTTGCTCTGCACATAGGGAGAGATATGCCGAAAGGTATACCACAAAGCCAATCCTAGGAGCCTTCAGCCATGTGCATTGACACACAGGTGGTGGTTGCCCATAATGGGAGGCCCGTTTGTGCTTCGCGTCTGAGCATCTGGCATGCTCCCAACAAGTAACGCTTCTTGCAGGAGAATGCTGTGTCCCAGGGAGAAGTGATTTACTGGCTATTACCTGTCAGTTGCAGGAAAGCCTGATCCATATCTACTGGAGAGAGACAAATCTGTCACTTACTGTTTCTCTACATTTCTCATTTTTCCACTCCTAAGTTCAGCAAACTTCCAAATCTATTTGTAAACCTTTATTCGTTTTGTTTTTTTAAGTCTGCACAAAAATTGTATTCATTTTTCGGTGCCTGTCTCCTCATATTGACATTTTATATTGGAAGACACAAGATCTACCCACTCTGGAAGAATGGCAGATGAAGGTGATAGACTACATGGGACTGGCTGAAATGACTGGCAGAATCCGTGACCAGGGGAAAGAGACGGCGGATGAAGACTGGAAGAAATTTAAAACTTATCTTAAGAAACATTGTAAAATAAAGGAATGCTAAAATGTTGAGGTTTTGGAAAAAAAGGGGATTACAGCTGTAAAAGATTAAGTAAAAGAAAAGAATAAGGGAAAATTTGATAAAACCAAGGGGTAGGATTTGCTGAAACAAATTTGGAAATTGGGCTGCAGAAAGGGGAGGTATGGGAAAGTCGGTGAAGTAAGGTTTAAGAAAAAAGTATTCGAAATTATACATGTTTGTTTGTATGTTTCATAGAATCATAGAGTTGGAATAGACCACAAGGGCCATCGAGTCCAACCCCCTGCCAAGCAGGAAACACCATCAGAGTACTCCTGACATATGGTTGTCAAGCCTCTGCTTAAAGACCTCCAAAGTAGGAGACTCCACCACACTCCTTGGCAGCAAATTCCACTGTCGAACAGCTCTTACTGTCAGGAAGTTCTTCCTAATGTTTAGGTGGAATCTTCTTTCTTGTAGTTTGGATCCATTGCTCCGTGTCGGCTTCTCTGGAGCAGCAGAAAACAACCTTTCTCCCTCCTCTATGTGACATCCTTTTATATATTTGAACATGGCTATCATATCACCCCTTAACCTCCTCTTGTCCAGGCTAAACATGCCCAGCTCCCTTAGCCGTTCCTCATAAGGCATCGTTTCCAGGCCTTTGACCATTTTGGTTGCCCTCCTCTGGACACGTTCCAGTTTGTCAGTGTCCTTCTTCAACTGTGGTGCCCAGAACTGGACACAGTACTCCAGGTGAGGTCTGATCAGAGCAGAATACAGTGGCACTATTACTTCCCTTGATCTAGATGCTATACTCCTATTGATGCAGCCCATTGTTTGTTTGTATTGTATTGTGTAATGTTTGTGTTTATAAAAACTGTGAAAAACCAATAAAAAATTTTATATAAAAATTTTATATAAAAAAAACATATTGACATTTTATACACCATTGTGTCTAATATATGCATTTGGGAGAGGGGGTCGTTAAAACAATGCATTCTTATGCATATTGGTTGGCCGTAGAGCTGCGTTATAAAATATGATGGCAAATGTGCTTACTGGGAAAGGATGTGCAGGTTAGGTTGGTTTGGACTAAAATACAGGCCAAATGCATTTCCCATCCCTGAAGTCCTCTGACAAGCGGTGTGAGGTGGATAGCTAGGGAAACGAGGGACTTCTCGGTGGTGGCACCTTCCTTTTGGAACAATTAGTGATGTTAAATTCTCGAGAATAATACAAAAGATTATTCTCAGGAATTTAACATCACTAGGAACATCCTCCCCGGGGGAGGGCCACCTAAGACATTCTTCATCTTCTTATTCATTCACTTCATTTACCCAGGCCTTTCAAGTTTGCATTTTTAAAATCAACCCTGCACTGTCGCTTTCAAAAATGTGGTTTTAAATAACTCTTTATGTGGTTTTATGCTGAGTTGTGCATGGTTTTATTCCGTCTCCGCTGGAAGGAAAGCTTTATGCCGTTGGTTTTTACCGTCTTAATCATTATACTTTGTGTTTTGTTTTGTACGTATGGTGTTTGTTTTTTGCTTTCTAAGCCACCTAGATTATTTTTTGATGATCAGCCAAATACATTTAATAAATCACTATCCTTCCAGCTGTCATGATGAAGCATGCCCTGCCCAGAGCCCAGCTGAGGGATGCTGAGGGAGGAGAGAACACCCTGGTCTCTGGCAGGGGTGTTTCAGCCAGAGGGCTGCATTCCATCATGCGCTGCATGCCGCTGGTGGGTGAGGCGAGAGGCAAAGGTGGGCAAAGCAAGGGAAAGATCTTTTGCCTTCGTACCATGGGCTGCATTCCAGCCATGCAACAGAGGTGTGCACGCATGTAAACACATACAAACACACACACCGCCACGTGCCTTTCAGCCAAGGAAAAAGCATTGCCACAGCCCAAGGATGCATTCTGCACAGGCAAAAGCACTTGAGCAGGGCCAGAGAGGGGCATGGCCTGAGGAGAGGGGAGTGTGGCTTGGAGAGAGTTGCCAAGGCTGGCTAGAGATTCTTGAAGGGCTGTACTCACCCATTAGACAGGTGGTTCATCACGCCTGATCTAGGGGGTCCCGTTGGTGGAGCAGGGAGAGTGCACAATCATTTTGCTAAGAAGACTGATTGGTTGTCATGAAGATAATTGCTGCTTGAATGCTTTTCCCTAAGTCAGTGGTTGAGGGACACAGGTGGCACTGTGGTCTAAACCACAGAGCCTAGGGCTTGCCGGTCAGAAGGTCGGCAGTTCGAATCCCCGTGACAGGGTGAGCTCCCGTTGCTCCTGCCAACCTAGCATTTCAAAAGCACATCAAAGTGCAAGTAGATAAATAGGTACCGCTCCGGCTGGAAGGTAAACGGCATTTCTGTGCGCTGCTCTGGTTCGCCAGAAGTGGCTTAGTCATGTTGGCCACATGACCCAGAAGCTGTCTGTGGACAAACGCTGGCTCCCTCGGCCTATAGAGCGAGATGAGCGCGCAACCCAGAGTCGTCCACAACTATACCTAGTAGGGGTACCTTTACTCTGGGGTTGCGTGCTCATCTCGCTCTATAGGCCGAGGGAGCCAGCGTTTGTCCACCTTTAAGTCAGTGGTTATCGACCAGTGTCTCGTGGCGCCCTGGGGTGCCTTGAATGATGGTCAGGGGTGCCGTGGGCAACACTGGCCTCTGTCCCTCTTTCCTTCCCTCCCTCCTCTGATGCCCTCTCATGTCTCTGCCTCTCAAAGGCTTGCACAGCTGTTTATTGCAGCAGCCCTGGCCACAAGCTCTGCAGGCGAATGGTTGCACTCCATGTTCTCTTTGGGGCAGAGGCAGCTCAGAGACTCAGGGACAGAAGCAGCTGCCCGTCCAGAGGACTCCCAAGAAGAGGGGAGAGGAGAGGAGGCTGGGGAAACACTCCCCAGGGGAGGGTGTTCGAAAAAGGGTGAGAGGCTACCAGCTCTGCAGGCAAGTGATGCTTGTGTTCCAAAGCATCTTGGTGACCTCGGTGTTGGCTGCCTGGAGTTTCAGTGTGTGTGTCGCCTCTGCACAATGCAACAGGCAGTGATGGTGAACAAGACTTGCAAGTCAATGTCAGGCCGTTCATGGCTGGCTTCAGCAGCAGAAACTGACGAATCTCTCAATTTCAGTTTCCCATTTTTCCATTTCTGCATCAGCTGGCTATTTGTTCCTTTTTAAAAAAAAGTTCACATGAAAATTCGCACACTTTTTGTGCATTTTTGCAAGCAATTTCCCAGCATATAATGCAATATTGTGCATTATTTGCAGTAATGTGTGTATTTTTGTACAGACTTTCCCTCAATGTATATTTTTTCCACACTTTGGAGAGCTGCACTGCAAAACTGGAAGAAGTCCTACTTTCAAAAGTTCATTTCAGTTTGTGTATTTTGATCAGAAGCACAGATTATATTCAAATTGTGAACTGGGTGACTTTTTGCTCATTCCCTATTCAGTGTGGAAAGTTTCCTATTTACCAACCAATTGTTCTTTTTCCTGTGCTCCCCCCTCCCCCACCGTCTGCTGCAGCCACAAACGTGGAGTGCAGCTCAGTGTGGTGAAATTTCCTGATGCTGATGATGATGTCACAGGAGGAGGAAAAAACCCTCCAAGAATAGAAATGGCATATACTTTTAATGCAACTTACTCATAGCTTGCTGGTGTTTAGACTCGACCTTCGGAGTTGCCCAATGTCCTGGCTTCCGCTCAGGCACAATGAAGGAGTGGCTCAAGAAGGAGCTGTAAGCAAACAGAGCTGGATTCCTTTATTTCCCTGTTCGGATGTGATGCAGGAAGACGGGGGAGAGAACAACTCCGCAACGGTGGCTTCTGAAGATTCTGCTGGCTACGAGCCCTTTCCCAGGCTTCCTCTTGGTTTATCCTGAAGGACCCCCAGGAGCCACACTCACGGATACCTTGCGTACAAAACCCCGTGTGCTTGCATCAACTACCAAGCCCCCCTTCCTCTGCCAAGCAGTGGAGTAAGACTGTCTCGCTGATGCAGGCCTGGCCACTAAACCCTTGCTTAGGGGCAAGGGGAAGTCCTCTGGAGTCCTCATAGACCTCATTGTGTGTGTGTGGCTTGTGTGCATTACTGGATTAGAGCAAATGGGATACAAAGGAACAAAGAACAGGATGGATTGCTATTGGAGGCGGCCAAAGAAGGTAACAAGTATTTTGAATTACTCGGCTGGGGTCTCAGATTTTGAGTGAATTGCTTTGTACAGGGTGTGAGTTGCATACTGAAGAACTCTGTGCTTCTTATAAGCATGGGAAACCTCATGTTCAGGAGCAACATGCCTATAAGTATTTCCCACTGATGGAAATACATAAGAAGAGAAGGCCATATCTCTATGTCTTGCCTGAGCCTGGTGGTTGTTGCAGACAAACTGTTGAGTTGGATGGACTTTTGGTCTGACCCGGCAAGGCATTAGGACAACAGCTGTAGCACAATGGCTAAGCTATGCTTCATAATACTCAGAAGAAGCCTTTGCTACTTCAATGAAACATTTTGAACCCCTGAATGTGCTTATATACATGATAAGTATAATTTATCACTAGAATTAGCATCATAGCACTCAGAACAAGTCCTGGTGCTTTCTGGTCCAGCTATGAACCGGAAAACCCATCATGCAAATCCTCCTTCTAGCATAAATGTTACTAGATAGGCTCAGGTAAGCCTTCCTTGTCTCTGTTTCAGTGTTTATGGGGAAAATAATACTTGCAAGCTTTACAGGGTGCTGTTAAGTGTTGCTGAAATAATGTATGTGAAACATTTTGAACGGACACAGCATGTTTAATTATCCATCCACTTGGTGCTTTTTAACCTGCATTTTAGTAAGAGAGGTTGCTTTGAGTTGGAAAATAAACATTCTCCATCATTTTGCTGAGCAGGGGTTAAGAATTTAGTGAGCAAAATCCAGCTGCCCACGGTGCTAGAGGCTAGTGAACAAATCAGACACTTATGGTACTTGGCTTGTATACGATTGTGGCTAAGACACTGAGCTATGTCCATACTTCAAAGCTCACTTCTTCCATAAACTCACTTTACACACTCACTTTTTGCCCCGTGTGTCACATGCACAAGCCTGTGCTTTCCTGGTCCATGTCTGAGTACTTTCCCCCACCCCTGCCACTTTCCTCAAGGAAAAGCTGCTCTTTACTGCTGAATTGGAACAAGTGGCCATTCAGGTTTTCCGCAGATTGCCATTTGCACTGATTCAGTTGCAATGAGTAAGCTTTTGTGAGGAAAGCAGTGCCTCCCACAAAAAAAGCACTCAGGCAGGGAGCTTTAAAGCACAGATCTGTACCTAGAAATGTGGAGCAAAGCTAAGTGTGCATGAGTTGTTAGAGTAGCTTTACTATCTGCCTTGGCCCCCTTCGTGCAATATGGGATTGATAGTGCCCTTCTTTGTAGGAGTGTTGTAATGATTACAGCAAGGTAATCATACACTTGAAGCCTTTTGAACACCTGAAGGTGCTCTCTACATGCTAAGTATCACAGCTGGAAGGACTTTTGCTGCTCTTTGGTCCACCAAGTCTGGGTCTCATGCCAGGCTCCTGAGGCAGACAAGACATGATGTGAGAGTGTATATTGGGCAAGAGGCCTAGCAGCTTTCTTCACGCTTCCTTCCAGAAGCATTTTCATGCCAACGAGAGGCCTTGAGCATTCAACAGGATGGCTTTGGAGGAGCAGCTCAGATCACCAGCAAGTGTAACTGATGCTGGATCTCTTGAAGCTTCCTAGCAATGGTGTTGTAGCTCGTGGGGTCTATATCCCTTCAGTTGGTAATATGTACTGCAGGCATAAGGACTGAGGTCCAGTGCTGAGGGCCATCTGGAGGTTCCCTTGCTGTGAGAAGCCAAGTTACAGGGAACCAGGCAGAGGGCCTTCTCAGTAGTGGCACCCGCCCTGTGGAAGGCCCTCCCATCAGATGTCAAAGAGAAGAACAACTACCAGACTTTTAGAAGACATCTGAAGGCAGCCCTGTTTAGGGAAGCTTTTAATGTTTAATAGACTATTGTACAGTGGTACCTTGGGTTAAGTACTTAATTCGTTCCGGAGGTCTGTTCTTAACCTGAAACTGTTCTTAACCTGAAGCACCACTTTAGCTAATGGGGCCTCCTGCTGCCACCACGCCGTCGGAGCCCGATTTCTGTTCTTAACCTGAAGCACTATTTCTGTAACCTGAAGCGTATGTAACCCAAAGCATATGTAACCTGAGGTACCACTGTATTTTAATATTCTGTTGGAAGAGTGGCTGAGGAAACCCAGCCGGATGGGTGGGGTATAAATAATAAATTACTATTATTATTAGTATCATTATTATTATTATTACTGAGAGTGCTGATAACGTGGAATAGATCTCAGTGGTCACGGATTGAAATTCTATCTCTGGATAGAATTCTATCTCCGGAGAGTGATGTGGGGAGTGTGACCTTGCTAGTTTTTCTTGGCATCTCAGTGGCTTTCAATACCATTGACCATGGTGTCCTTTAAGGAGGTGGGGGTTGTGGGCATTGTACTACAGTGTTTCTTTTGCTACCTCCAGAGCTGCTTCCAGAAAGCAATTGTCTCTTGGTACAATTACTCCAATTGCACCTTTATAGATATGGCCCTGGTAGGACCCTGGTTGTTGTTGTTGTTGTTTAGTCATTTAGTCGTATCCGACTCTTTGTGACCCCATGGACCAGAGCACACCAGGCACTCCTGTCTTCCACTGCCTCCCACAGTTTGGTCAAACTCATGCTGGTTGCTTCGAGAACACTATCCAACCATCTCGTCCTCTGTCATCCCCTTCTCCTTGTGCCCTCCATCTTTCCCAACATCAGGGTCTTTTCCAGGGAGTCTTCTCTTCTCATGAGGTGGCCAAAGTCTTGGAGCCTCAGCTTCAGGATCTGTCCTTCCAGTGAGCACTCAGGGCTGATTTCCTTCAGAATGGAGAGGTTTGATCTTCTTGCAGTCCATGGGACTCTCCAGAGCCTCCTCCAGCACCAGAATTCCAAAGCATCCATTCTTCGGCGATCAGCCTTCTTGATGGTCCAGCTCTCACTTCCATACATCACTACTGGGAAAACCATAGCTTTAACTATATGGATTGCTTCATGGATCACTGCCTTGCTGTGGCGAAGGGGCTTGAATAACTCAGAGAAGCTATGAACTATGCCGAGCAGGACCCCGGTAGGGATTGATATTACCTGGTGTCCAAATAACTCATTTATCCCTTGCAGCTCTTCACTTCACTCATTGGCTAAAAGCACTGATGGATCGTGATCTGTCATTTCCATAGTCTCTGTGTCTCCTCCTTTCCTTTCTTCCAGGGCCCAGGATGATACGCCTCTTTTCCATTTCTCCCCCCTCAAATCATAATGGCACATATTTTGCTAGTGATCTTTATCCACTTCAGCAGATTCCAACTGCAGCCATGACATGTAAAGAACATGTTTATTGCTGAATTACACACACAAAAGGATTGTCCACAAGGCTCCTGATCTATTGCGATTTCACAAGCACAGTTTATCACTACAGGATGACTAGCAGCTGAATGTGTGAAATGCAAAACACGGCATTTGAGGTGACGTGAGGTGATTTGTGATGGCTGAGTCACAAATGCCTAGCCACAGTAATTCATGTGTCGCTCACTGAAAGAATGGATTACTGCAATGTGCTTGATGTGGGGCTTCCCATGCGCTTGATCAGGTGGCTTCAGTTAGTGAAGAATGCTGCAGCACAATTGCTGACAGGAGTGAGGCCCTGTCACATATAACAGCTGTGCTCAGCATTGGTTGCTGATTTGCTGCCCGGCCAATTTCAAGGTGTTATTACAGTGGTACCTTGGGATGTGAACAGGATCCGTTCCGGAGCCCCATTCGCATCCAGAAGCAAACATAACTAACGATGGCACGTCTGCGCACACACGCATTGCTTTTCGTTGCTTCTGCGCATGCGCGTGACATCATTTTGAGCGTCTGCGCATGCGTGAGTGGCAAAACCCAGAAGTAACACGCTCTGTTACTTCTGGGTTGCCGCGGAGCGCAACTTGAACGCGATCAACATGAAGCATATTCAACCTGAGGTATGACTGTATTAGCATATGTAATCATAACAACTGGGGACTAGTTTACCTACGACATCACATTGTCCCACATGTGCCCACTTGACCTCTTTGATTGGCATTCCTACAAGTGCAACATAAATAGCCGTTCTGCATTTGTAAAAGGTTTGGAACTCCCTCCTTATTGAGCAGACGCCTTCCTTCTGCTCTTTTTTTGGTGCCTGCCATAAACATTCTTCCTTAAAGAAGCCTACGCAGATGCATAGAAAGTTGAGGTAATTTTAATGTTTTAGTATTTTCACTTTTGTATGTTTTAAAGTAGGGTTGTAATTTTTTCTTGCTTTCCTTTTTTATCTTTATCTTGAAAGGATTTTTAAAAATAAATAAAAAAATCAAGCCATGTATAATTTTTATGAAAGAAAGAAAGGCAACTTATTCACCTGATGCTACAGATAATCATCAAGTGTGTGAACCAGCCTGTTGGCAGGGGAGAAAGAAAACTCAATCAAGTTTGGCCAAATCTGTGTCAGGAAATGGACAAAGTTGGGCCAAAGTCACGTTTTGGTATGTCATCTTGATTCAAAATGGCAGCCAGCATCCAAAATTTTGACAGAGGGCTGTGCCCACCTTGGAAACCCTCGTAAGGTGGTGCACTCTCCTTCATTAGAACTTTAAAGCAGTTTGATTGCCATCTGTCATGGATGCTTTAGTTGCATGGCTGGGAGTTGACCTAGATCAGGCATAGGCAATCTCGGCCCTCCAGATGTTTTGGGACTACAACTCCCATCATCCCTAGCTAACAGCACCAGTGGTCAGGGGGATGATGGGAACTGTAGTCTCAAAACATCTGGAGGGCCGAGTTTGCCTATGCCTGACCTACATGACCCTCCGGGTCTCTTCCAACTCTACAGTTCTACGATTCTATGAATACAGCCTATGGATTCTTCTATGAAGCTTCCATGTCATTGTTGCCACCATGGCCAGAGTTGGCAGAATTGCTGCCAGTTACATCGTCACCAGTGGCCAGACTTACTCTTGTCGCCCAGTCAGGCTGAAAGGCCAGTGGTCCAGCTGCCAGGAGATTGTTTCAGGAGGCAGGAAGCAATAGCAGCAGCAAGCTGACAGGACCATTGGTGGGAGAGAAGAGGGGTCCTCACCCTGACCCACTGATGGACAGCAGGCAACAGTGCTTCTGTCAAGAGCATAGTGGAGCAGCTGGGACCCTCTCCAGTGCCATCAGGGGATACCCCAATGGTCTTGTGATGACACACACACACCCGTGACTAAGCCCTACACTGGTCCTCTGCTGAGCCTCCAGAATGAGAGTAGCCACCAGCCTGATTCTCCACACAAGCGGCAGAGCATGATGTGGGTCTCCTGCAAGGTGGGAATGGATCCCACCATTGATATCTGCCATCACTGCAAGAAGACTTTGAATGGGGGGAAGTAACAGGGCATTACACCATCAACAATTTGCTCCAGCACTTGAAGAGGCTTCATCGGTCAATCTCACTCAGGCCAGAGGGCAGCCATGTCCCAGCTATCAGGCAACAAGGGCAAAACAGTGGTAATGCAGCAGATTTCCCCCCCAGCTAGCTCTCAGATTCCCATTCCCAAGAGGCTAAGGTGGCCAACCATGGAGTTCAGGAAGCATGAGGTCATGCGGGGGGGGGGGGGACACAGCTGGGCCTACCTGTCTGGAAATTTGCAGGATTAATCCCCCCTTGAGGAGCTACAGTTTCCCCAAATGTCATGTACCAATTGCAAAAACCAGCAGTTCATTGTTGTCTTGATTTTCCCAATGAAAGTCAATGGGAGGACTGAATATTTGGATTTCCAAATGTTGCTCCTATGCGGGGTCTGAGGCAGGGACCCTTCGGAGCAAGGTGGGGCCCGACCCAGAGCTCTGACCATGAGGCTGCTATTCTTATTCATTGCATTTATATCTTGCCCTTCCCAAAGGAGCCTGGGGCGGCAAGGCAGGGCCGCCTCACACATCCCCTGTTGACATTGTAAGCATACATATTAGGAAGGAAGTGAATCCTACTGAACTCAGTGGAACTTGCTTCTCTGTAAACATTGCTAGGATTGGACTGTGAATTTTCTTTTGGCAGTGCAAGGGAAGGCTTAGATATTCTGTACAATTACTGCGATTGTGCATGTGAAGTGTTTTGGATCCTCTAAAATGTTGCACAAATGCACAAAGTATTATTCTGCACAAAGTACAGTGGTACATTGGGTTACATACGTGCTTCAGGTTACATAAGCTTCAGGTTACAGACTCCGCTAACCCAGAAATAGTGCTTCAGGCTAAGAACTTTGCCTCAGGATAAGAACAGAAATTGTGCTCTGGCGGCACGGCGGCAGCAGGAGGCCCCATTAGCTAAAGTGGTGCTTCAGGTTAAGAACAGTTTCAGGTTAAGTACGGACCTCCGGAATGAATTAAGTACTTAACCTGAGGTACCACTGTATATCCTCTTTATTCCCTATTAAGCCCTTCATCTTCCTGGGCAACACAGTGCGAGTGGAATGGATGACAGCTGAGCTGTGCTAAGTTTGGTTTTACTCAGTGCTATTTTTCTAGAAAAAGAGGTACACCAAACTCACCTTTAACACCTCCCTTGTTCTCTTATAATGGCAATGGTGCTCACCTGAGAGATGCCGGAACTGAGTTCTGGCAAGTTCCGGCTGGAAAAAAACCCCTGGTTTTACAGGCCTTCTGGCTGTCAGGTTCATTTTTAGTTCATGACCTGCTCACCATATTTCACTTGCATGAGTGTGAGACTTTTGAACAGGGTAAAATGTTGTCCGATTCAGAAATGAAGCTACACGGCAACCAGCCTGCTTTGAAAACATTTGAATGCAGGTTACCTTTCTCCAAAAAAAAAAACCATAAAGGGAATTGCAAGGGTGGAGCTTAGGTAGCGGTGTGGAATGTGAAGTAACAAATACAATATGTGAAACCACACCCTTTGGTTAATGAACTCCAAGGACAGGGTTTGGCTTAAACCGAAAGAAGTGTTGAGGGAGGGAGAGAGGGAGGGAGAGAAGGAAGGAACAAGTGAGGTTTCACAGCTCCTTCCTGGCAAACGACTGCGTCCTCTGCTTCCATCATCTCTCCCTGAAGAACAAACAGCTAGAACCATCTTCAAAGCTTCAGGTTTTAACTGGTTCTGCCCTCATTCACCCATATTGAAGCAGGGCGAGACCTTAGCAACGTGTACACAGCCACACACTCACGTTCACACAAATAGCACTTGAGCTTAAGTGCACTATACCTCCGATCACGTGTGTCTGTGTCAGGGAGGGGTGGGGTGAGAATTCATGGTAGAGTACTGACTCGTTGGGATGCAGGTGGCACTGTGGGTTAAACCACAGAGCCTAGGGCTTGCCGATCAGAAGGTCGGCGGTTCAAATCCCCGTGACGTGGTGAGCTCCCGTTGCTCGGTCCCAGCTCCTGCCAACCTAGCAATTCGAAAGCACATCAAAGTGCAAGTAGATAAATAGGTACCACTCTGGCAGGAAGGTAAACGGCGCTTCCGTGCGCTGCTCTGGTTCGCCAGAAGCGGCTTAGTCATGCTGGCCACATGACCCGGAAGCTGTACTCTGGCTCCCTCAGCCAATAAAGCGAGATGAGCACCGCAACTCCAGAGTCAGTCACGACTGGACCTAATGGTTAGGGGTCCCTTTACCTTTACTGACTCGTTAAGAACAATTTCTTGCAATTGAAAAGCAAGCATCCTGGGATGACTCCTAGGCCAGAATCCTTCTCCCTGTAATTCTAGTGTCGGATGTGTATGCACACGATCTCCCCTTCTTGGGACTAAGATTATTCTGTTTTCCTGACATTACCCTAACTGTTAATTTGTGCAGTACATTGTTACGAGTTTGAGAGGGTAGGCTCTATTCCTGGATCCAACACAGATTCAATTGCTGGAATAGCCAGGCAGTGATACTAAGCGCTGCAAATCCTCCAACAGCCTGCTGAAATTCTGTAACTTTTCATACCATGAATATTTGGGGTTGATTTTGGTCCGACTGTGGTTGTGCTATAGTCTCCCTGGACAGCAGTGATGTGGTGGCATTAGGAAACCATGACAGAACAACTAAGACTGTGTCCATTCATGCCGCTTCACATCCACATTCAACTCCAGTGCGGATGAGTCCTAATAAAGCAGAATAAACCCACCACTAAAGACACATGTGGTACCCACAATAAACACCATTCTGAGGGCTCATCATTCCGTGTCAATTTGCTGCCCACTCTTCCTCTTTCCCTGTGAGAAAGAGGAGGCGCACAGCAAGCCAGCAAAGACCACTTTGCACAGGGTGCCCAAGAAAGGAGGCGGTGATGCCATTTCTTCCTTTCCAGGAAGTCTAGGGTGAAGTGAAAGCATTGCTTCACTTGCCCTTCTCTGTGTCATGCATGGGACAGAAGAGGACTATGGTCTCAGTCCTTTAGCTTTGCACAAGGCTCCGCAAGAGGAGTGCAATGAGAGAGATTGAGATGATGGAGCAGGGATATAGCCACACACAGAAATCCCAACCCCACTCACTGGGGAACTGGTGGGCTAAGCCAGACACAGTGGTTTCTCCTTTTCTGGAACTTTTACATATCCTAAAGGTAAAGGGACCCCTGACCACTAGGTCCAGTCGTGACCAACTCTGGTGTTGTGGCGCTCATCTTGCTTTATTGGCCGAGGGAGCCGGCGTACAGCTTCCGGGTCATGTGGCCAGCAGGACTAAACCACTTCTGGTGAAAACAGAGCAGTGCACGGAAACACTGTTTATCTTCCTGCCATAGCGGTACCTATTTATCTACTTGCACTCTGACATGCTTTCGAACTTCTAGGTTGGCAGGAGCAGGGACAGAGCAACGGGAGCTCACCCCGTCACGGGGATTCGAACCGCCGACCTTCTGATCGGCAACTCCTAGGCTCTGTGGTTTAACCCACAGTGCCACCCGCGTCCCTTTTACTCCACCATAATTTCTTTTACTCCACCATAATTTCCAGTCACAGTGAAGCATTTTTATAATGGCTTGGATGAAGCTGAGCATGCAAGCAAACAGAAAGGAAGAGTAGTAAAATCTCAGAGTGGTGGGGGGGGTTAGATTCAGCCTTGTGCTCCCCCTTCCAGTGAAAATAAGCCTGGGCTCTGCCACCAGCCCCATTATCTCCCCTCTTGAGCCACATGCCCTTACAGCTGCCTGTGTTGCAAGAGGCTGCAGGAGCAATCCTTGCAGGGTCATTCTCACGCATCATCTTCCTCCAGCTGATTACCCTCATTTTTTCCCTTCTGAATTGCAATTGACAGGAAAGGGCGGGGGGGGGGGAGAGAGAGCCAGCCACAGCTTAAAGGAAAAAGTGTGAGCCATTGTAATTTCCCATTGATTCCCTATTGTGTTTTATTGTTCTCTAAACGGTGTGCAAAATTCATGCAGAGTATTCTTTAAATAAATGAAATAAACAGAAACATTGTATGTAGAATTTCCTAAGGCTTTAGAACCGCCACAGTTTTCTTATTACCAGTGAGACTTTAAACATGTATAAAATGGGTGTTAGTAAAGTGCAGCTCCCAACCCTTAGGACATGGGTAGGCAAACTAAGGCCCGGGGGCCGGATCCGGCCCAATCGCCTTCTAAATCCGGCCCGCAGACGGTCCGTGAATCAGCGTGTTTTTACATGAGTAGAATGTGCCCTTTTATTTAAAATGCATCTCTGGGTTATTTGTGGGGCATAGGAATTCGTTCATATTTCCCCCCCCCTCCAAAATATAGTCTGGCCCCCCACAAAGTCTGAGGGACAGTGGACCGCCCCCCCTGCTGTAAAAGTTTGCTGACCCCTGCCTTAGGAGGTCATACTGACTGGCATCTATGCTGTTTTGATTTAATCTCAGCTATGACCTAATACTCCAGTATTAAATCAAAGGCTTACACTTCCTTTCTGCAGAACTCTAGCCTGACTCAGCAGCAGCGGCAACAACTTCACCCAGAGCAAAGCTGGGTTTGCCGGTGCAAAAATGGTTACGTTTACTATCCGTTTTCTATGAAAACAATGATCCCGGTGGGCCACTTTGAGGCAATATTGGGCTAGTGTTTTGGACCTGATGGAGTATTAACATCCGGTGATATTTATTTGTTTTACTCCATTTATGAATCATTTCCCATAAAGTATCTCAAATTGATGTCAGAAATTTCCTGTTGTGTGTTTCCATGGGATCTGCTAGGCAATTTTCCTGAAATCTTCTGAATGGTTAGGAAATATCTGAAAGGAGGGGTCATGCTTTTGCCCTCCAACCTACCTTGCCATAAGGATGACATAATCTGTGTAAAATGAACCATGCACTACAGTTTTTGAATGAGAGACAGGGCTTATCTGGTCCTGCTAGGTTTTATCTGAATTGACGCTTGCTGTGATTTAGCACCAAAGAATGGGTTTTCTCTGTGAAAGGAGTAGGTCGAGAGGCAAGACCCAAGCTTTCTAGGCATGCAGAAGTGTGGATGAGCCCACAGAGAGCTAAGTTTGCATTTTGTAAGCTAACAGCATTTTTGAGTTGCTGGTTGCTTCTGCCTAGAGATCTGATGTGAAGCAGCAGAACTTGGTGTCTTGGAGTGCTTAAACTCTGCTTCCACCTATGCTCATCCTCTTTATTTGTAGACAAATGTTACTAAGCATCATAAACCTCAACTGACCTCTTTCCGAAGGAAACCAAACATGGCGAAGCACTGTGCTTCCTGGAACCTGTCACTGCTTGGGAGAGTCACATAACAGTCTATTCAACAGAGAAGCTAAGGCAAACTTGAACATTTTACAAGTTTTGCCTCCTCATGTCTCTGACGGTCTTTTCAAATGAAGTTGGTTTTGCATGAGGAATGTGGATCTGGCCTCCATTTCTGGAGTAGTGCTGAATTCCTGAGAATCAGTGATTAGTGTTGCAGGTCTCTCCTTTCCTTAGGAATGCCTCTTGGGGGTTTTCAATGTCTGGTCATTTCCTAAAAACATAAGAGCCATGCTAGTCTCACATCCTCTTTCTACACTAGCCAACCAGGTGCCCACTGGAAGCCAGAAAACTGGACCTGATTCCCAGCAACTGGCATCTGACAGGATGTAGCCTTCTCCTCCATTCGTTTGTCTAGTCCTCTTTTAAAGCCATCCAAGTTGTGGCTGTTTCTTGTTACCTTGTTGTTGGTGTTGTTATAGGTAAAGGTAAAGGGACCCCTGACCATCAGGTCCAGTCGTGGCCAACTCTGGGGTTGTGGCACTCATCTCGCTTTATTGGCCGAAGGAGCTGGCGTACAGCTTCCGGGTCATGTGGCCGGCATGACTAAGTCGCTTCTGGCGAACCAGAGCAGCACACAGAAACGCCGTTTACCTTCCCGCTGGAGTGGTACCTATTTATCTACTTGCACTTTGACGTGCTTTCGAACTGCAAGGTGGGCAGGAGCAGGGACCGAGCAACGGGAGCTCACCTCATCGTGGGGATTCGAACCGCCGACCTTCTGATCGGCAAGTCCTAGGCTCTGTGGTTTAACCCACAGCACCACCCGTGTCCCTGGTGGTGGTGTTATGGCCTCCCCCTAAAATTTTGTTCCAAGACATAAGAGACCCATAAATTGTATTCTTTGTTGAGAAAGAGCATGTCTTTGCAAAATTTTCACCATCGAAAACTTCTGATTGCATTGTGCCCTAACGCTGAAAATTTAGGTTTTCTAAACCTAGTTTTTCCACCGAAAAAGCTACATTTATACATTTTTTAAGGCATTTATAAAATCTTTTGTGTGCTGGTGTATTTTTTTCCTGAAATGCTCATCATGTTATTGATCTCTGTGTAAAATTTCAAAGAGATCTGATCATTGGTTATGGAGGGAAAAAATAAAATGCACACAAGGCCGAGGATCTCAAGAGGGAAAGAAACACAGATTTCACGAAACTTTGAAGTGTTATAAAATTAAAACTGTTTGAGATAGAGGGAAAAAAATTAAGGAGGTTTCTTTCAACCATAAGGGAAGGGTGTACACCAAGTTTCATCAAAATGTGAGACGGTGGGTGGCGAAACCCCTGTTTTTTACGTTGATTTGATGTGGAATGACCCTTCTGAATAATGCAAGTTGTGTGAATTTACATAATTTATCTGGTTTGGGGGAAGGACAGAGAGCTATGCAAGGCTCGTGGAAGCAGCACCCCAACTACTAGAAACCGTAATTCAGCCATCCTTCTGGCTTCTGAGATTTCAATAAATGCTCATGTATGTTTAAGATTTTTTCAAACAAGAAACCTGAGACTGCAGAGCAAGTACCTGATTCTGAAAGAGTTCCATGATTCTTTCATCCTTATTGCTTTTAAGCCAAAGCATCCTGACTGGAGAAAAGATGTGCAGAGACAGACCTTCCTCTCCAGCTGTCTGCAACTCAAGATTGTCATTGAAGGGGTTGAAATAGGTGATCTCCTCCTTAGCCTCTCTGGATCTTTCCTTCCATGGGTGTAAAACAAAGTTAGAATCATTATTCCCAATGCGTTTTTTAAGTTTGGAATGATGATTCTAAGCTGGGAAGTTACCAGAGAGAAAGGAGCTCACCCTTCTTCTGTTCAGACTTGCAGCTTGTTTTGGCTGGGGAGAAAAATATGTCAAGGAAAGAATCATTGAACTCTGCATAATAGGTAGTTTGAGCCTCAGGTAGTTGGAGTCCACATTCTTTGCTCTCTTTCTTTTCATTTCTTTTTACACACCTGAATGCAAGTTGTCTGCCCACCTTTCCCCTCCGACTGCTCTTCTTCTTCTTCTTCTTCTTCTTCTTCTTCTTCTTCTTCTTCTTCTTCTTCTACTTCCTGTTGATTAGGTGTGTGGCTGAATGCTTTTAAGTGTAACATTTCCTGGTCAGCCATAGCCTTATAGTAATTCTTCCTCTTCTTCTTCTGATTTTCAGGATGTGCCACTGATGGAGTCTGAAAAAATCAAAGGGGAAGATCCTTTCCCCTCAGCAACCCACAAATTCAATGAATCGTCTAATCCTGCACCAGCCAGAAGGCACCATGATGTCACAGAATTTTTCACCAGGAGCGATGTTTCTGAAGAGAGGGTGGCAGTGAGAGCAGAGGATAAAAAGAACTCTTTTTCTCAAGCCCTGCCACTTCTCTTTGTCATGGAAGAACAGATATGGGGCAGATTCCCTAGCCCTGTGGAAAGAGAGACATCCATGGGACTAGAAAGAGGCCAGAGAGATCCAGAGGACTGGGGAGGATTTTCCGAGCAAGAAAATCTTCTCAATATACAAGAAGTCACTTTGGAGGATAACAAGGAGGCCCCTTTGGATTCCCGTCAGAGAGAACTTGAAGCTGCTCATTCCTTAAGTGATCATGAATCTTCCCTTTTCAGTACAGCAACTCTTGAACAGATCTCAAGTATTCCCAGTGAGGTCGCGGTGGGAGAGATAAAAGGTGAAACCTTTGTTCTTGGATTTCCCCAAGCTCTGAACCCTCGTGATGCATTTTCTCAGACACTGTGTGAGGAAACACATTCAACAGGCACTTTTTCTACTAGTGAGGAATCAGCCTATGACTGTCCCCTGGTGAGTCATGATGTTTCAGAGCATCACCAGAATGCTGAGCCTTCCAAAGGCAGATCAGATGAAAATCACTCATCGGAACTAGAGTCTCAATATGAACTAGACAAGAACCATATGCCAAATATGGAAGTCACATCGGAGATTGATGAGAGGATGTCCTCTAAGACCGAAGGAGCTGGCCAGATGCACCCAGATACCTCCATAGTGAATGAAGAGGGGAAAGTAAGAGAGTTAAAGGGACAAAGAGAGGGTGTGAAATCTTCTGCACTTTTCCAGCCAAGTTTTGAATTTTCTAAGGGTGGGAAAATCCATTATGATGTGCAACAACCAAAGCCTAAAGAAATTTTGTCTCTGCCAGACTCCAATAGAGTAGACAGTAATTCAGATATAGGAGAGGAAGTGGAAGAATCGGGACAAAATTCATTTATTTGCACTGTCCTCCATCTTGAGGAGGAGGATGGCACAGGAGGAAGCAAGACTCGTTCACTAAAGGAGACGGTGAAAACAAAGCATGCTACTGATTGTGATGAAGCAGAATCATCTCAGGTATCAAAATCATTGGAGTCAGGGACTGCAGAATTGGACCCACCAGAGTTGGTAGACACTGAACTAAATGAGGAATGCCTGGAATGGAAGGGAATGGAGAAAAAGGTGGAAACAGAGCAGAATAATCTAGAATTGAGACACAAAGGTCAGGAACAACAAGACTGTTGTGTGCAGATAAGTCAAGCATCAAAGCAAGGGATAGAGAGAGAGATAACTGCTCCACTAGGTTTAAATGCACTGAAAAAGAACTTGGGTCTTCCTGATTTAAAGAAGAACTGTTCTTTGGTTGAGGCTGAAGCATCTAATTTCACTTTCAAGGAGCTCTCATCTCCAAATCACGGTCCAAAGTCAGTCTGGACGCAGGACTCTGGTAATCCACAAATAGCAAAGGCAAGAGCTATGTCGATATCTGAAGGTATCCCAGTGTGTGAGAGCCCAAGGACACAGGCTCCAACATGCCATGATTCTAGACAACTGGAATCCTCTGGCATCGTTGACCAAGCTGGCCATAATAGCCAAGGCAGTGAGCAACCCCCTGAGGAAGACAGAAGAGCTATTGAAAGAGAGGACAGCGAATATGGTGGTGAAGAGACAAGTGTTGTGAGTCTTGATGGCGAAGGAAGACCGCCATCCTGTAGAGATTTAATAGTAACGCCTGATTCACAGATTTATCTGTATGATTCTCAGCCTGTGGATCACCCTATTGATGGTGAAATCCATATCACTGCCTCATCACTGGGGACCTCAACAGAGGCAGATTCTCTGGAGGAAGGTGCTGGCAAGAGAGCCAGAGATGGTACTATTGTGCCATGTAAAGAATCAGAATCTACACAAGAGCCAGAAAACCAGAATCTGCTTAAGCCATGTCAGCTGAACAGAATGGATTGTGGAGAAGTATTGAGCAGTGATGCAGACATATGGGCTTCCAGCAAAAATGACATATCTGGTAAAGACTTATATGACGTTGCTCAGGGTACTGCTTCTGAGATCCTTCAAAGTATACCATCAGAGGAGGGTCTGTCCAACACAGACAGACAGAGTGTAGAATTCAGCCCTGATCCAGAATCATTCCAGGCACAAGACACTACCATAAGTTACTTGGAAACCCCAATGAGGAGCCTTGAGATTCCAGAAAAGGAAGCAGGAGGAGATACAGTTTGCATGGAACAACAAACTTTAATCAGTGAGTCACCATGTTCATTAGTTCTTGAAGAGGATGGAACAGAAGGTGGCAACACGGAGACTTCAGATGTGGCTCAGCCAGCAAAGCCTTTGACCCCAACACCTGCCTCGGATCAGGCCATTCCTCCAGAGCCTGCTTCCAGCCGCTTAAATCAGCTCATGACAACTGTGTCAGACTACAGTGAGTCTGCTCAGTTTTTAAGCCCTGCACCTAATGCAGACACATTTGTTCATCCTCTCACTCCTGCTCTTGGACCCAGTCAACCCAGTCAGCTCCTAGAACAACTGCCCTCTCCCAGTCAAGCTTGCCAGTTTTTAGCCCCAAAGTCCACTGCCGTTAAGGCGCCACAGTCTTCAGTCCCAACACCAGACAATGAACTATTTAATCAGCCCCCAGTGACGGAATGCAGTTCCAACCAACATATGCCACATCCACTCCATTCTGATTCGGTGTTTCCTGCCGATCACCCCATTCAACTAGCAAACTCTAGCCAAACCAGGGAATCTGTAGCTCCTGAGTTTAACTCCAACCCCACAGCCTTTGCTCTTAACAGGGACCTTCAGCTTCCACATCCAGCTTCCAGCTCCAACATGCCTCCAGCTCCTGATGGTGATCAGTTTGCCCAACAACCAGTTGAAGCACCAGAGTCTACTCTACCTGTTAACTCTATAGATGGGGGTGGTTGTGTGTTTGTTGCCGACTGCATCTCTCAGACCATATCCTATGCTGCTGAAGCCGAAAAGCTTGCCCAGGCTCCAAACATAGACAGCAGAGTTGAAGAATTCCCTGTTGTACAGTTGGCCAATTCAGAAGGGGCAGGTACTTCACAAGGCCAGAAGGGCAGGAATATACACGAAGCATCCAGACTAATGGAGATACACCCAGATGTTGGCATTTCGGGAAACAGTGGGCCAGTGGAAGACTCCTCCTGCAACATTCCTGATACTATGGATATATGCGATGGGAAGTCATCAAATAAATACAGCCTCCATCCCTCAGTAAGGAGTCAGAAAATGTCTGAAGCTGCAGAGGCCAGAAGTCCAGTGCAACCTTCACTTATAGCTTTCACCAACCCAATACACTTTTTCCAGCAAGGCCCTCCATCTCCACCAACTATCAGACACCCATGCAGAGAACAGGCTGCCTGTCAAGGGCCACAGTGGTGGCAGCAGTCCCAGAGAGAAGATGCTAAGAGAGATGCAGAGGACACAGTCCCACCTGTGCTTCCCAGAAAGGAAGGCGGAGCCAGGCACCTACCCTTAGAGAAATGTACTAGTTGTCCAAATAAAAGTGTAGACGCAAAAGAACCAACATCCAGTTCCAAGAAACAGGAAGTGCTAAGCAAACACCGGGCTAAAAGCAAAGACTGGCATCGGCAGGGTTTGAGAAAGATCTCAATACCAACGGACAATGAATTAGGTGAGCGACTTTTAATCCCTGTTCCTTATCAAAATGACAAGAAAAGTGAAAGGAGGTTGCCCCCCAGCCACGCCCCCAGCTGTGCCGATTGGACGGCTGGGGGTTTGACATGGCTGGGAGTACCCATGACGTGGGTGGCCCTCCAGCCAGGTCACTGGGGGGTCCCAGATGCCGGTCCGCAACACCGCCCCCCAGGGAAGGAGAGCAGACCTGTTATAGACTAACATCAGTCTACAGTGGTACCTCGGGTTACATATGCTTCAGGTTACATACACTTGGGGTTACAGACTCTGCTAACCCAGAAATAGTGCTTCAGGTTAAGAACTTTGCTTCAGGATGAGTACAGAAATCGTGCTCCGGCGGTGCGGTGGCAGCGGGAGGCCCCATTAGATAAAGTGGTGCTTCAGGTTAAGAACAGTTTCAGGTTAAGAACGGACCTCCAGAACGAATTAAGTACTTAACCCGAGGTACCACTGTATCTGAAAGCCAGCTCCCAACTTTAAATAAAATAAAATGAGTCCTGCTGGACTAGATCAAATATCCGTCTAATCAAGCATCATGTTTACAACAGTTGCCAGCTAGATTTCTGCAGAGCATGTAAGCAACAGACTTTCTCACTATGTCCCAAGCACCTGAAAATCTGAGGTATACGGTCTTTGAACATGGAGGTTCCATTTAGTTACCATGGCTACTGATCATTGATATATATCTGTCTTTAGATTTCACTTTTGAAACCCTCTAAGCCATGGACGGGCCTTTAGCACATCGTATAGCAGTGCTGATGGTCACTGCCTTTGGCAGATTCACAGAGGATAGAGTGATCAGTATCAGAGAACTGGAACAGAGAGAGGCTCTGTTGTCCACATGCTCTGCTTTTGGGCTTCCGGCAAGGATCTGGCTAGGCATAGTTGGAAAATGAGATGGACATGATATAACCCAGCAGGGTCATCTTGTGTGCTTAATGCTGGGAACTGGACTTCAGATAAATACAGTGGTACCTCGGTTTTCAAACATAATCTGTTCCGGAAGTCCATTTGAGTTCCGAAACTTTCAAAAACCGAAAGTGGAAGCCTTAATACCGAAAACTCAAAACGGAAGCCACATTTCCTGTTCAAGTTCTGAGGCGCATTTGAAAACCAAGGCACTTACTTCCGGGTTTTCGGCGTTCGAGTTCCGAAATGTTTGTCTACGGAGGCGTTCAAAAACCGAGGTACCATTGTATCAAGAAAAGCATGAAAAGGAATGGAAGTATGGTCAGAAACTAAAATGATGCTGTGCAGATAGCAGGTAGCGTTTGTGATAATAAACTGGGAAGCCCTTGTGAGTGGTTTGGAACCACGAAAGCCACTTGAATCACATGGGGAGATATTTTGTGCACCATCTTAGTGATGTGGGAATAACTATAGGTCCCAGTGCCACTACAGTGCTGTTTACATTGGGCTGTCGTGGACTGCAAGACTCTTGGCAAAATCTGTGCCTCCCATGAAATTAGGAGCAAATGGAACAGGAGGAGGGCTACCACATCTGTGGTGTCATTGAGTAGACACCTCAAGGGAGGGTCACCCAAGGTTCATCTAGTTCAACCCTCTGCAGTGCAGGATCACACCTAAGAGAAGAGATGCAAAACACTGCTCTTGGAGACAGTCGTATTGAGAGCAAAACATATTGCCTTTCCCCCTGTGGGGGACTGACCACTGAAAGGGAACAGACACACCATGTATCTCCATGCACAGAGACATGTTGTCCTCCCATTGGCTCTTTCCTGCAGTATACAGTGGTACCTTGGTTTAAGAACAGCTTCGTTTATGAACAACTTGGATTAAGAACGCTGCAAACACGGAAGTAGGGGTTTTGGTTTGTGAACTTTGCCTTGGAAGCAGAACATGTTCCGCTTCCTGTTGAGTGTGTTCCATTTGTAAATTGAGTCCCCCGCTGCTATGGGAAAGCACGCCTTGGTTTAAGAACGCTTTGGTTTAAGAACGGACTTCTGGAACGGATTAAGTTCGTAAACCAAGGTACCACTGTATAGTCCTTCTCTCCACCTGGTGCAATGAGCTACATTTCCATTTTTGCAGCTGAGAAGTTGTGACTGAATTACAAGCACTTCAGCACTTAATTTTTCTGGAATAAGACCACTATCTCTTCCATTTTCAGAGTTTATAGCATCTCTTATCTCGTCAAAGGAGGAAGCCCCTGCACACAAAGAAAAATCAGACCATTTTGACAGAGTGAAATTTGGGTGAGTCTCTTCCCATAAGCATTTTTGTACTGAGCCACTGGACAGCCTCTTGTGACAGTGGAATTAAATTCCTTCTAGTGCTTTCTGAATGTTCACGCTATGTCACAGGAACTAAGAACCAGTGTGGTATATCAGCAGTTACAATGTTGGGTTTCCAATTAGTGAAATGCAGGTTCAAATCCTTCCTCGGCTATGAAGCTGACTGGGTGACCTGCCTTGGACAAATAAATTAAGCCCCCCTGAAATACTTAATTGCCTTCACCCCCAGTTCAGGTATGCAAAATGCTTCTGCCCATATGGTTCATTCCAGCCCAATATTTATGCTCAACCCCTCAAGAGGTCTGTAAATAAAACATAAGAGATGTTGGAAAAGCTTGCTGAGCTTGGATATGGGATTCAGGAGCTCATTGATGCTCACCTCAAAGAAGAGGGGAACCTCACGAGAACCCCAAGTTCTCCAGCGCAAATTAAAATCCACCCTCAAGAACAACAGCTTTGCACAGTTTGAGGAGACCCTGCAAAGGACCTGAAATTAGAGCAACTTAAGAGAAGCTCCAGCAGGCTGCCAACCTATTGAACTGCTCAGGGGAAGAGACAGCATCTCTGAACTACACTGCTTGTGGGGGGCTTCAAGAAATGTTTTGAGGTTCTGCGGGCTCTTTATCCCCCTTGGGCTGCAGATGTGAAACCATAATCTGCAGTGAGGATATTGCAGTTTTGTAAGCCTCCATGAATTCACTGTGGCTGCAAATGACAGCTTTGGGGCTGGGTGGGGCAGGGCGTGAAGTGGTTGAATTCAGATAGCCTGACCTATTTCCCAGCCAATTACGCAATTTTAAAAGCTCAGCTTATTTCCAGGTCAATCCAATGTGAGCTGTGGAAAGCTCCCCCTTCTGTATAGGGCAGGCTTGCCCAAACTTTTTCCAAAGAGGGCCAGATTTGATGAAATTAACATGCGTGAGGGCTGACCAAAGTTGTTGGGCTTTTTTTTAGGATTTTACCCCAGGAGATAAACTGCCACAGAGGCCGGATTAAGATTGAGGCCGGATGTGGGGCTGTGGCATGTCTAACTTGCCTCACAGAGTTGTTGTAAAGATAAATGTTATGTACTGAAGTTCTCACCCTGGGCCAGCAGGGGGATACTGTAGATAGTTATGCAAATGAAGGATCGAAAGTGACGTTCAGTGATTGGCTAGTTTGTATGCAAATGAAGGATTGAAAGTGATGTTCAGTGATTGGATAGTTTTAGAAAGTTGCAACAGTTACGTTGTTCTGGAGCTCTATATAAGCAGGCTGACTGAGCTCCTCAGTTCAGTTCTGTTCTGGCATCTGAATAAAGAAGAGCTGCTTGAAGAATCGCTGTGTTGTCTGATATGTTCACCCACAACTTAACAATAAATTAACCTGAAGAAATCTGCCAAATGCTCCTTGGAAGAACAAACTTCCAAGAAGAAGCTTTATTGTGGTTTCTGCCTTGCCATTTTCCTCAGCGAGAGTAGGCAATGTAGGCTATGACCCCAGCGTTTAAAATGCTAGCTGTAACTGATGAGATCCAACGCTCAGGTTATACTACCCTCTTTGTAGACCTTATTGATTTTTCTCATATTTGTATACTATTCACATCTTGATGTTTTCCATTCCCTGAAAGAGAGAAGAAACTACTAGAGACAGCAGAAACCATCAAACGGCGGCGCTCCAAATTAATAAACTCGTGTAAGTACTTCCTGCCTAACGAAGTTCTCTGTGTGCTAAAAAACACTCTGCAGGTGCAGAATAATAGCAATAATAATAATAATAATAATAATAATAATAATAATAATAAATTTATTATTTATATCCCGCCTCATCTAGCTGGGTTTCCACAGCCACTCTGGGCAGCTATCAACAGATTAAAAACAGAAAGTAATAAATAATAATAATAATAATAATAATAATAATAATAATAATAATAATAATTTAGTTGTACCCCGCCCATCTGGCTGGGTTTCCCCAGTCACTCTGGGTGGCTTCCAACAAAGATTAAAAATACATTAAAATATCACACATTAAATACTTCCCTAAACAGGGCTGCCTTCAGATGTCTTCTAAAAGTCAGATAGTTGTTTATTTCCTTGACATCTGATGGGAGGGTGTTCCACAGGGCTGTCACCACCACCAAGAAGGCCTTCTGCCTGGTTCAAGCCTCTAAGTGTGGGGTTCATTTAAATTTTCCCAGGGTTAATAACAGACAAGAGTGTTTAATTGAGGAACAATGAAAACATAAAAGCTGTGTCTGACGTGAATGTGATTAGAACTAGTAATCTCCACCCTAAACCCATTCCCACCCAGCTAATCCCATCTACCCCCCACTCTAAACTGACAAAACTCCCTGCTGTGATTCCATGCTCCCTTCAGTTCCTCTTCCCTACTATTTCATTCTACCCCCTCCAAACATGGTTTGGATGTGATTACGTACACATTAAATTATATATTCTTTTACAAAAGTGTGCTTAGACCAGCCATTTATATTTTGGAGGAAGAGCAGTCATAGGTCCCTGTTCTGGAATGTCTTCCTATTCTAGAATGGAGCCCTCATTCAGGTTTCTGGATGCTTCAATATTATTTTCAATGAAAGAGAGATGGTAAAGAGATCCTAAAGCATCTCAGCGGCAGCAGCGTTGCCTGAGAGGGGATATCAAACATGAGCCTAAAGCAGAGTGTTATTCTCCCTGCTTTTTCTTCTTTTTGCAGAAAATGGGAGTAGATATAGAAACAACCCTAGCATCTTACTTAATTTATCTCCTTATTTTTGTTCTCAGAGCTGGGTTGGCCTGAGAGAAAAGTGCTGATGCGGGATGGATTTATTTAAAAAAATAAAGTAAATCTATAAACTGCATTGGATGCTAACTGCAGATTCAGCAAGCTTGGCAATTTCAAAAGTTTTAGCTTTGCTTACTAAATACAAGAAAGATAAAAATGCTAAATTAGACCTCTCTCTAGGGCATCTACGGACGCGGGTGGCGCTGTGGGTTAAACCACAGAGCCTAGGACTTGCCGATCAGAAGGTCGGTGGTTCAAATCCCCGCGATGGAGTGAGCTCCCATTGCTCTGTCCCTGCTCCTGCCAACCTAGCAGTTCGAAAGCACGTCAAAGTGCAAGTAGATAAATAGGTACCGCTCCAGCGGGAAGGTAAATGGCGTTTCCATGCACTGCTCTGGTTCGCCAAAAGCGGCTTAGTCATGCTGGCCACATGACCCGGAAGCTGTACGCTGGCTCCCTCGGCCAATAAAGCAAGATGAGCGCTGCAACCCTAGAGTCGTCCACGACTGGACCTAATGGTCAGGGGTCCCTTTACCCTTTACCTTTACCTAGGGCATCAAAAAAATATTCAAACACAAACTAAATATCAGCCTATTCTGCACAGGAAAAAATATTTCAGAGAAAACCACATCACTGCAGCAGTCTTCAGAGGGAAAAGGTGATGTTGGGGCTGGGGAACATTTTATTCCCTTATCCAACTGCCCCTTTTGTTGCTAAAGTCTAGTCACCAGATCCCACTTTATACCTGAATTGGGAAGTCATGTAAACAACAAACGTGGCTGCCCTCATTATGCCTACTTTGCCCCAGTGTCGGCCAGTGAAATGCTAATAATATATCTATTGCTTATAGAAAAGCCCCAGGTGTTCTAGAAATTATCTGTTTTGTCAGCCATGGTGAAAGGGTCCATATGGGTCCATATGACCAGCGAATGGAAATTTCAGGCCCCTTCTCAGAATTTTAGCTTTCAGGTTTTAAAAAAAGTCTGACGTAGGAATGCCAGAGAAACAGAAATAGGAAAAGAAATGGACACAATTTGCATGTGTGTACAAGGTCAGGAATGGAAACCACACAAAGAAATATAAGTGGTATGAGCTGTTGTTGTGTTTTTACTCCACAAAGGTGGAGATGCAAATAACTTACGTTTTGGCAGAAGCCAGCCTGCAGATGAATGGAAACCGTGCTGTTTGCGACAAACAGAGATAGGACAGAAATTGCTGCTTCCTTGCTTCCCTAGTCTGTAGCTCTAAAATTAACAGAGTTGTGAGGAGTGGGGGAAAGATGCAGGAAAGAATTCTTCCCTTTTGCTCAGAAATGATGTAAAGCTGCAAATACACCTGTTCTATTGACAAGCTGTTGGTACTTATTTTTAAGTATCAGGTAACATTTCTGGGACGCGGGTGGTGCTGTGGGTTAAACCACAGAGCCTAGGACTTGCTGATCAGAAGGTCGGCGGTTCGAATCCCCGCGACGGGGTGAGCTCCCGTTGCTTGGTCCCTGCTCCTGCCAACCTAGCAGTTTGAAAGCACATCAAAGTGCAAGTAGATAAATAGGTACCGCTCCGGCGGGAAGGTAAACGGCATTTCCGTGCGCTGCTCTGGTTCGCCAGAAGCGGCTTAATCATGCTGGCCACATGACCCAGAAGCTGTACGCTAGCTCCCTTGGCCAATAAAGTGAGATGAGAGCCGCAACCCCAGAGTCGGTCATGACTGGACCTAATGGTCAGGGGTCCCTTTACCTTTACCTTAACATTTCCAATGTTATGAAAATTAAACACCATCATTTTACATGTATAAATGGAATTATATTCTTGCTGGTCCAAGGCCAATAGCAGCAGAAATAGCCTTCCCCTTTTCAGAATCTTCCTACTACAGTCGTATCTTGGTTGTTGAACGCTTTGGAACTGATACATTTCGGCTTCTGAATGATCGAAAACCGGAAGTGAATGATTCTGAATGATTTTCAGAAGCCGAACGTCCTCTGCGTCTTCCGTGGCTTCTGACTGGCTGCAGGACGCTCCTGCAGCCAATCAGATGGTGCGTCTTGGTTTTTGAACAGTTCTGGAAGTCAAACGGACTCCTGGAATGCATTCTGTTTGAGAACCAAGGTACGACTGTACATATCTGTTTCTAACCGGTCATTTCATTTTAATGTTTATTTTTTCTATGTTTATACAACAACATTTGAATGTAAGTCGTTTAACTTCAGGCTGTTTGGAATTTAAAATACAGTGTGTTTACTGCTTCACACTGACAAATTAAACCTTCCATGGTTCCAGTAGTAGATAGGTAGCCGTGTTGGTCTGCCATAGTCAAAATAAAAAATTCCTTCCAGCAGCACCTTAAAGACCAACTAAGTTAGTTCTTGGTATGAGCTTTCGTATCTGAAGAAGTGTGCATGCACACGAAAGCTCATACCAAGAACTAACTTAGTTGGTCTTTAAGGTGCTACTGGAAGGAATTTTAAATTAAACCTTGTCCCTTCCTCTCCTCAGTGTGCCCTAACCCCACCACAACCACCTCACCACCCGCATAATAGCTCTGGTTGCAGGTCTGGTGCATTGAGTCAGAATTGTTAAGACTTGGTGGTTTTTCTTCACAGCGAAGTTGCTCTACCAGGAATACAGTGATGTTGCGCTGAACAAAGCCATTCAAAGTCAAAAGAGAGCAGATTCCTTGACCGAAGATTTGGAGTATAAATCCACAGACTCCCCAAGGTTACGAAGAAAAAACATCTCCCCTCAGGATTCCTACCTGCAACGCTTGTCCGTCTCATCCTCGACGTCCCTGTGGCAGGACATTCCCATGGTCCGAGAGAGCACTGTGCTGCTGAGCATGACCCGTGAGGAGCAGAAGTTGCAGGAGGTAATAGAGGAGGAGCGCAGCCAGGCATATTTGACTAGAGAGGAGGCTAACTCAATATGGCTAGTGGTAGAACCAGCAGGCCTAGAGGAGGCGAGCTGGAAGATGGAGCGAACCAGATGAATGGGGTAAGAGTCCAAATGGAAAAGTGAAGTGAGAGGATGGACAGAGAGCTGCAGAATCAGAATCAGGGAAGTTGGCATGCTGGTTTGAAATAAGCAACTAGCAGCCAACAGCTCTCCAGCATTAATTTACTTTATCAGAGTTCTGTGGGGATTACTCTCGAGATAGACGGATGCCCACAACCAGTGCCGTATTTACGTATAAGCTAAACAAGCTATAGGGACGCAGGTGGCGCTGTGGGTTAAACCACAGAGCCTAGGACTTGCTGATCAGAAGGTCGGCGGTTCGAATCCCCGCGACAGGGTGAGCTCCCGTTGTTCAGTCCCAGCTCCTGCCCACCTAGCAGTTCGAAAGCATGTCAAAGTGCAAGTAGATAAATAGGTACCGCTCCGGTGGGAAGGTAAACGGCGTTTCCGTGCACTGCTCTGGTTTGCCAGAAGCGGCTTAGTCATGCTGGCCACATGACCTGGAAGCTGTACGCCAGCTCCCTCGGCCAATAAAGCAAGATGAGCGCCGCAACCCCATGACTGGACCTAATGGTCAGGGGTCCCTTTACCTTTTACCTTTAAACAAGCTATAGCTTAAGGCCCCACTCTCTTAAAGGTAAAGGTAAAGGGACCCCTGACCATTAGGTCCAGTCGTGATCGACTCTGGGGTTGCGGCGCTCATCTTGCTTTATTGGCTGAGGGAGCTTCCGGGTCATGTGGCGAACCAGAGCAGCGCACGGAAACGCCATTTACCTTCCCGCCGGAGCGGTACCTATTTATCTACTTGCATTTTGACGTGCTTTCGAACTCTATAAGGGGTCCCCAAAAAAAATTTAAGGAAAAAAACCTGGATGTGCTTTTCCAAAATATAAGATAAAAAACAAATAAATTAAACCTACATACAGCAACAGTGTTTTGTGTTGTGTAGGCTCCTATGATGTAATATTTTGTTATGTGCAAATGGCTTTAGATGCCTATTAGGTCCATGAATTACCTTATAGCATATATTCAACACAAAAAAGCAGTGACAATTTGTTGTTGACAGAGGACAGCTGGACATATAAAGGGCCCCATTGCCTTCAGTAGCTTAGGGCCTCATCAAACCTAAATCCAGCCCTGCCCACAACATAACTCACAGGCAACGTAGGATTGCAACCTTCGAATGCACAAGGAAGGGGTGACAAATTGTTTGACATCATTCAGAAGGGTTGCATGTAAGATGAAAATGAAGGGAAAGATCTTAAGGACCAATAGGCTGGCAAAAACAATCAAACAGGTTTTCCTTTAGGAGTGGATCCAGGAGGAAAGGACAAAAAGGAAAGGAGACAGTGACGGGGAGATGGAGCAAGAGAGCAGCAAATGTTCAATATCCCAAATCTAGGCAGGTGGAAGGATGGAGGTTTCCAAGGTTGACCCCTGAGACATTCATAGGATGTTTGGTTGTGTGGTGCTGAATGTTATGTACTGAAGTTCTCACCCTGGGCCAGCAGGGGGATACTGTAGATAGTTATGCAAATAAGGGATCGAAAGTGTCCTTCAGTGATTGGATAGTTTTAGAAAGTTGTTACAGTTACGTTGTACTGGAGCTCTATATAAGCAGGCTGGCTGAACCCTTCAGTTCAGTTCAGAGTTCAGTTCTGGCCTGTGAATAAACAAGAGCTGTTTGAAGAATCGCTGTGTCGTCTGATATGTTCACCCACAACTTAACACTGAATGCAATTCTTGATCGGCTGGTTTGGATAGACCAGTTCCAGGCCTCTCTTCTGATGGACAACGAAGCGAGAGATACAGTTGCTAGCTGTGTCTCTATCAAGAACATGCAGATACGATCTACTCCCCTTGAGGGTTTTCCTTTTTTTGTTTAATTCCATCTCAAATAATTCATTGCTTCTCGGAGTATCCTGTGCTCTAAAGCTTATGTTCTCCACATTATTAACAGGCCAAGTTTGAACTGATTGTATCAGAAGCCTCATACCTGCGGAGCTTAAATGTGGCCGTGGACCACTTCCAGCACTGCCATGAACTCCAAGCTGTCTTAACGAATCAAGATAAACAGTGGCTTTTCTCCCGCCTTCAGGATGTACGTGACGTTAGTGCCAAGTGAGTTCTGGTCTTCCTGTTCTGCTTGTACAGCTATCACACTGGAACCCTGGATGTCTCAAGCCAATGCAATCAATAGATACTTGCCTGTGCCTCATAACCACATAGTACTTTGTGCTAGACTATAGACTGTGGGTGGGCAGAACACTGTCAGCATCAGTTTTTGGAACTGAAATTTGGAATATATATATTCCAAATTTCCTGTTTCCAAATTAATCTGCAACTTTAAAAAAAAAAAGCCAAATGAAAATTCATATATGAATGCATATTTTATTTTATATTTATTTATTCATACGGCCATTTATAAACTGCCAACTCGTAAAAATATTATGGCAGTGTATAATAAGATAATTAAAGCATTTAAAAAACAGACTAAAACTGAATCAAATTAATTATTTTAAAATGCTTGTTGAAACCAACATTTTCAGCAGGCAGCAAAATACTAGAATTGGAGGTGCCTGTCTGCTTTCAACAGAGCCAGCATTCCAAATGACTGGTCATGAAATATGCATTTCTAAAAATATTTCAATGCACATTTTATCATAAAATGCACGCGTTTAATACCTTTTGAGCTGATAACAGTAAAGCTAGAGAAGTGCAAAATGCCCAGGACCGCTATACTGCAATCCACACATTAGTCCATAAATTCCTCAAGCCTGCCTACTATGCACACATTCAGGCTGATATTTCTATTATCACATACAAATAATTAGCCGTGACTTAGGAAATACTTCCTGTCATTTTGGAGTAAAACCTGGATTCTGGTCTCCATGTTTAGGTAGCCCTGAAAAAAAAACACGACGACACAACTAAAAGTTTTGTTAGTATTTAATGTTGTAACATTGTTTAACATTGTGTTTTGATTTTTTATCTGGTTGCACATTTGCCTAGAATGCTGTTCAGCAGATGAATAGAATAGAAATGACTGAAGGGTTTGTCCGTGCTTCTACTTGTCCCCTGTCTAGAAAGCACAGGTCTGAGCAGTTTTCCCCTTGCCCTGCTCCTTTTCCAGGGAAAGCCTGCTTTTTGGTGCCAAATCAGAGCAAACACCAATCCAAGTGAACACTAAAAAGTAGTTTTCCCTGGGGCAATAAGCCCTAAATCTTTATATGATCACCCAAGCAAGGTGCAACAAGCACTCCTCCTCCCTGGTCTCCCAGAACCCGAAGAGTTATGCAGTGAGAGGAGCAAAGACAGTCATGCAAGCACAGTCTCAGATTGCTTGGGGGAAACCCTGGCAATGAGGGGACTTAGGCAGCTGTGGGGAGGCTTTCAGCCACAGCAACTGCTTCATGGGGGAAAGACCTGTCAGAAATGAGTTGCTGTGCTCATTAGGCCTCACACTCCTGTGCAGATCCTGTTGCTGCTAATAAGGAGTTACCGTATTTTTCGCTCTATAACACGCACCCGACTATAACATGCACATAGTTTTTAGAGGAGGAAAAGAAGGAAAAAAAATATTCTAAACGAAACAGTGGATGTATGATTTTTGTGGTTCATGCTGTGGCCACAGACATGTGATCTGACGGTGAGTTTGGGGTAGCCCAATGCAAAAATCCTGAGGATCCATGTGGATCCATGCTTTGTAACCATGTTTTTGCACCACTGCGGCCCCAGGCAACAGTGGGTGCGTGATTTTTTTGGTGCAAGCTGTAGCCATGGACATGCTATGTGATCTGATGGTGAATTTGGGGTGACCCAGTGCAAAAATCCTGAGGATCTATGTGGATCCGTGCTTTGTAACCAGGCTCTCTGTCCCTCTCTTCTCCCCACTCAGTGGCTCTTCTCCGCTTTGCTGTTTTTCAAAGCGAGCCATGGAGGAGGGAAGGAAGGGGAACCATGGATCCTCTGCTCACGACTGCAGCAGATCCCCCCGCCATCCGTAGGCATTCGCTCCATAACACGCACAGACATTTCCCCTTACTTTCTAGGAGGAAAAAAGTGAGTGTTATGGAGCAAAAAATACGGTAACTCCAACTTGCTTGGGTGATTTACTGCAAGCTCACTCCTGTCACACAATGAGTAAGAATTTTCCTGCATCTTGCATGCAGGGATAGTTATTTTTCTAGAGAAGGAGAAAGGTTAAAAAGTTGGGGGAAGTGCTGTAATTCTGGTCACCATGTCTCATTATTCTCTTCTGGGGGGTTCCTGCAGCTTCCTATTTGACCTGGAGGAGAAGCTTGAGGAGAACATGTTCACCTTCAATGTGTGTGATGTGGCTCTGAGGCATGCGCCGGAATTCCGGAGGGTTTACCTGCCGTATGTGACAAACCAGACGTACCAGGAGCAGACCTTTCGGCGACTACTGTAAGAAACCTAAAGATGCCCCCTTTCCTGTATTTTTATCCTCTTCGTAACACTCCACAAAATGTCCTTTGTGGCATATCTACACCACAGACAAGTCGTCTCCTCTCTTGGGAACTATCGCTCTGAAAAGGGGTGGGGTGATAAGGCTCTATAGCAGAAAATGCTCAAGGTTCTGCAGGGGAACCCAGGACAGTTAAACTGGAACAAAACCTCATCTAGAGGTGGACAGTTAGGAGAGATCCACACCACACATTTAAAGCACATCTAATAAACATTCAGTAGGGACGCGGATGGCGCTGTGGGTTAAACCACAGAGCCTAGGACTTGCCGATCAGAAGGTCGGCGGTTCAAATCCCCGTGACCGGGTGAGCTCCCATTGCTCGGTCCCTGCTCCTGCTAACCTAGCAGTTTGAAAGGACATCAAAGTGCAAGTAGATAAATAGGTACTGCTCCGGCGGGAAGGTAAACGGTGTTTCCGTACACTGCTCTGGTTCACCAGAAGCGGCTTAGTCATGCTGGCCACATGACCCGGAAGCTGTACGCCGGCTCCCTTGGCCAATAAAGCAAGATGAGCGCCGCAACCCCAGAGTTGGCCACAACTGGACCTAATGGTCAGGGGTCCCTTTACCTTTACTTAATACACATTCAAAGCATATTATTCCTCCCAAAGAATCCTGGGAACTGTAGCTGCCCCCCTCACAGAGATATAGTTCCCAGGACACTTAACAGAAGAGTCCTATTTCAATGGGCCACACCTGATTCAGTTCATAAGTGTTTAAGATACCCAAAACAGATGTTGGTACATGATTTAGTTCAGGTTCCAGGTTAGAGGAAGCGCTGGGCCATTCCAATCTCATATAGATTTTATAGATAAATTCGCCTATAAAGAGGCAAATTCCAGGGGAAATGATGTTTGCTGCAATTGGCCAATGGATCCTGGCCCTTCCAAGGAGATTCCAGGGTATTGTCAGAGGAATGGCAATCAACTAAGATGAATCTCCCAGAATTCAAGTCCATGGTAACATATCCTAGATAACAGCACTTTGTTGTTGTTGTTGTTTAGTCGTTTAGTCGTGTCCGACTCTTCGTGACCCCATGGACCAGAGCACGCCAGGCACACCTGTCTTCCACTGCCTCCCGCAGTTTGGTCAAACTCATGCTGGTAGCTTTGAGAACACTGTCCAACCATCTCGTCCTCTGTCGTCCCCTTCTCCTTGTGCCCTCCATTTTCCCAGCGTCAGGGTCTTTTGAAGGGAGTCTTCTCTTCTAATGAGGTGGCCAAAGTACTGGAGCCTCAGCTTCAGGATCTATCCTTCCAGTGAGCACTCAGGGCTGATTTCCTTGAGAATGCATAGGTTTGATCTTCTTGCAGTCCATGGGACTCTCAAGAGTCTCCTCCAGCACCATAATTCAAAAGCATCAATTCTTCAGCGATCAGCCTTCTTTATGGCCAAGCTCTCACTTCCATACATCACTACCGGGAAAACCATAGCTTTTACTATACGGACCTTTGTTGGCAAGGGGATGTCTCTGCTTTTTAAGATGCTGTCTAGGTTTGTCATTCTAGTGCAATTTAAATAGAATGAAAGCCCCAAAGAGGTTGATGCATAATAGTCAGCATTTTGTTTTATTTTTCTTACTTTATTTGGGACATCTTCACACCGTTCTTCAGCCAGCCAGAGAGGCTTACATAAAGTGGATAAAAACAGTAGGAAGCAGGAAAACAATAAAAATAAAAACAAATAAGAACAAATAATCAGCAGTGAAACCAAGATCTTTCTTTTGAACTGCCCTAAGATCTTGTGATGAAGGGTGGTATATAAATAAATAAGAGGTCTAAAAAGGCCTCACACACATAAGCTCTAAAAATAAAGATAAAAAAAGATTAATATCCCTCCCAACACCACCCCAGCCAAAGATTCTGTTCAGCCTCCCAGGCCAGGTAGAAAAGGCCCACAAGGCAGGGAGCAAGTCTTCCAGGACTCACTGCCAAGATGGTCTCTGGCCTTTTCAGCAGCCTCAGCTTTTCTAGTTGGGAGTCAATTCTAATCTGCCGCCTCTTCTCTCTGGCAGGAATGATGTCCCTGCCTTCCAACAGGTTTTGGAGAGACTAGAAAGTGATCCTGTTTGCCAGCGCCTCTCTCTCAAATCCTTCCTCATCCTCCCGTTCCAGCGCATCACAAGACTTAAACTCCTTCTCCAGGTAAAAGTGTTGGGGACCCAGGACTCGCCTTTCCATGGGGTGGCCAGCCTCATAATTAAATCGACAGTTTTCCTGGCAATAAAAATGTAAGCAGCAGGAAAGGAATTGGTGCCCACTTCTTTATTGCAAATATATTTGACATTTACATGCATGCAATGGCAGCAAACCAGAGCTTTGCCATGTAGAAGTGTGACTCAGTCCAAAAGGTGTTTTCCAGGAGCTTCTGTTTGAAGTTGTTTTGGTGGAGGTGGCAGGAATTTTAACCTCCTGTATTTTCAAAGCCTGTGCTCTGCCATTCCGCACTCACCTCTTCCCCAGGAGCATGGCTTAATTTCAATATTTATACCAGGCATAGGCAAACTCGGCCCTCCAGCTGTTTTGGGACTACAATTCCCATCATCCCTGACCACTGGTCCTGCTAGCTAGGGAATATGAGAGTTGTAGGCCAAAAACATCTGGAGGGCCAAGTTTGCCTGTGCCTGATTTATACCCATTTCTTTTGGACTCTGGGAAGTTTTAGGAGGAGTGCTGAAACTTGGTCCATGGAAGCACAACTTCAAAGGGAGTTTGCAAAACTTGTTTCTCAAATAAGTTTAAAAACTGGAACCCCTGAAAGGTCCTGCCGCCTTCCCTTAGTTCTCTGTTATCATCCTAAAGGTGTGGAGCACATAGTATCTGTGGCAAGAAAACTTTCTGGCAAATCTCTGTGGGGGATGGAAGTTGAGGGATTGACCAGCACCTTCTCTCAAAATTGTCCCCTATAAAAACTAGCTGCTGACCAGAGGAATCACCTTTAATTTACCACTGCCTGAAAATAAATCCATAAATTAGTCAAGTATTTAATCTCTTACCAAAAACCCTTTGCTTCCCTCCTGCAGAACATATTGAAGAGAACTCGGCCCGGTGCCGATGAAGAGGTGCAGGCCACTCAAGCATATGATGCACTTGAGAAGGTAAAGGGTGTTGAAACCCATTCTTCATCCCTCTCGCCACTTCTGGCTGCCTCACACAAATGGTTCAAAAGTTTTCTCAACTCTTCCAGGCCACAAATTCCCAGTAGCTAGAAGCTGAGGTACCCATGCTGTTGTTTTCTGAGACACATGAGATATGAATTCCTTAGATACCCGAGCGACTTCTCTTCCCCTATTAATTAAAAACATGCAACAAATAATGGTTTGGAAGTGGCTCCAAGTTAGTTACAATGATGTACAGTAATGCTTGCATGTAACCCAACACAGTGGTTTGGATGCACAATGTATCCATTCACTGTGTGAATCAACTGTGTTTTTACTGAGCCAATGCCATCTAGTAAGATTCTGGACTGAGGGGTGATTTGAATCTGGGTCTCCTCAGTCTAAGTCCAGCACTCTGGCCAAGACACAGCTGGCAGTAGAATATTCTGAAGTTATATGTTCTATAAAGGTAAAGGGACCCCTGACCATTAGGTCCAGTCATGGCCGACTCTGGGGTTGCGGCGCTCATCTCGCTTTATTGGCCATGGGAGCCGGCGTACAGCTTCCGGGTCATGTGGCCAGCATGACTAAGCCGCTTCTGGCGAACCAGGGCAGTGCACGGAAACACTGTTTACCTTCCCGCCGGAGCGGTACCTATTTATCTACTTGCACTTTGACGTGCTTTCGAACTGCTAGGTTGGCAGGAGCAGGGACTGAGCAACGGGAGCTCACCCCGTCACGGGGATTCGAACTGCTGACCTTCTGATCAGCAAGCCCTAGGCTCTGTGGTTTAGATCACAGCACCACCTGTGTCTCTATATGTTCTATAATTAACCACAAATGTTTGAGTATTCCCCTCTAAATAGAGGGTGCCTGGTAAAGTTTAGACCCAAAGGGATGTAACTTCCAGCATGGGTAATGAGACCCAGATGCATATCTTGAACGCTAACGAAATCTAGCTGGTGAGCCTTTTCCTGAAAAAGTGGTTGATCCAAAGTACAGTCCTTTTGCGTCCGCCCCGTTTAGGGTCCATTTTGTTGAATGTCCACGGCAAACCCGGAAGTACCGGAACAGGTTACTTCCAGGCTTGCCGCTTGCACACTTGCAGAAGTGCTAAATCGTGCTTCGCGCTTTGTCGAGCGTCCCTTTCGTCGTGCGTCTGGGGCTCCGGAACGGATCCCGGACACAAAAGGAGGTACAACTGTAACCAGTTCCCTCAACATCAAGCCCTAACCACAAAAGGAACAGTTCTGTCTATGTAACCTCTCCCTTAAGATTGGTCTCTGTCTGCACTGTTGCTTTTCGTCATCACTGAGGCCACACACAGATGGACCGAGTCATCTGTGTCCCCTTGTGGAACTGCGTCATCCCAAGCCCCATGCCTCCTGCCCTACAGCTATGAGGTACCCCAGTGGTTTCTCTGCTATGCTGGAAAAAGCTTACTCAGTGATTGAGGTTTATCATTTAGAGAAAAAAGAGGGCCATGGGTACTTTACACATGTAAACAGTGGATCTGAAATTAGCTTAACTCAGCCAGAGAATTGGTCTAGCCTATTGAAGATTCTTGCATTTTTCTAAAAAGTTGCTCCTGCCAAAACCAGGTGGCTTGATTCCATTCTCTGCCTCCTAAACCCATACCCTGTCACCCTTTCCCCTTTGAGAGGGGGACACCCCCCATTTTTTCCAACACTTCCCCACCCTAATAGCATTTTCCTTTCCGCAGCTCATCAAAGATTGCAATGAAAATGTCCAGCGTATGAGGAGTACCGAGGAGCTAATCTACTTGAGTAAAAATATGGAGTTTGAATGCAAGGTAAACATTCATTCAGGGGGTTACAGCTTCCCCCGTCTGACACTGTACTGCAACCACCTGCTTTATTCATGCATAGATAAGCCCTGCATAGTGCTGATGATGCCATGGTCGCGGGTTTGATCCCCCTATGGGTGCAATTTCTGCTTTGAAGGGGGTTGGGCTAGATAATACTCAGGGTCCCTTCCAACTCTGTGATTCTATGACCAGAGCTAATCTACTAGTGAACTGCCCTGGTCACCAAGAGGGCCTTCAGCTTATCCCTATCTTGCAGAAGGGACAGGAGAACCTGTGTCCTTTCTGATGTTGTTGGGCATACAGCTCCCTAACCTTTGGCTATGCTGGCTGGAGCTGAGGGACTCTTCCAACTCTATGATTCTATGATTCTAAGGTGCCAAGGAGTGTGGTGGAGTCTCCTTCTTTGGCGGTCTTTAAGCAGAGGCTTGACAACCATATGTCA
Source organism: Podarcis liolepis (assembly GCF_965112155.1). Classification (NCBI taxonomy): domain Eukaryota; kingdom Metazoa; phylum Chordata; class Lepidosauria; order Squamata; family Lacertidae; genus Podarcis; species Podarcis liolepis. Next base: position 7,302,048 of record NC_139556.1, read on the forward strand.
GGAGTGCTCTGATGGTGTTTCCTGCTTGGCAGGGGGTTGGACTCGATGGCCCTTGTGGTCTCTTCCAACTCTATGATTCTATTCTATGACCACAGGTTCCCCAATGCAGTCTTATAGGCAAGGTTGCCCTCACTGTGATGCTATTGGGCTAAGTACAGTATCCTTCATGCCATCAGGCAACAGCTGGGCGATCTGTGTGCAGAGCGATGTGTGACCCGTCTACTGGCCACATCCACCGTCCAATGTGTAGGCTAGAATAGTAATTTTATCAACTTTCTAGCTTCAGAGAAACCTCCCCACATGGATACCAGGAAGCCCTTGCTTCTCTGCCACCCCACCCCCTGGAAAGTATTCTAGGCCACACACGCAACTCTGTTAATGAAGGGTGCCAATGCCCCTTGAGCCTCATTGCTACTTCTTGGAGACAAGGAGCACACCCAGAACTCACACACACCTGCCAATTGCAGGTGAAAGCAGTTGTGGGTGGGAAGGTCTTTCAGGAGAGCTTGGCTGCCTGTTGAGAACCCACCCCCAATAGCTTCCAAGCAATCTTGCTTTCTCACAAAACAAACTGAAAACCACATTCAGAGGACAGGAGAGTGCACCTCACAGCTCATTACGACCAAGTCTGGCTTCTGCCTTTCCAAAGCTGACCATCCCTAGAGCTGACCTTTCCAAACTGACCATCCCATCGCCCAGGACATTCTATACAAGATCTCAAAGTAGTTGTAATATTACGAAAAGAATTTCAGAAATAGACTGGAAAGAGAAGTTGCTGAATTACAACTTATTACCAAACTTTAAAGCATGGAGAGACTTGGTCTGAATAGAGACATTGGATTCTTATCTCATTATACATGATAAAGCTATTTTTGGCCATCTCACCCTTTGCTTTTCCCTATAAGACCAATTGCAGTCATTAACAGTCGTCAACTGGTTTACCACACCTATCAGCTGATCACCTATTCCCACCACCCTTCTGAGTAATACCCCTCTCCATCCTCTCACTGGTGACTTCTGTTTCAGTGTACCTAAAGAAGTGTGCATGCACACAAAAGCTCATATGAATAAAAAATTTAGTTGGTCTCTAAGGTGCTATTGGAAGGAATTTTTTTTATTTTGTTTCATCCCTGGAGTGGTATTCTTTCATCATTCATCCCATATGCAACTCCTTTTCAGTGGAGTATTCTACAGGCTCACAGAACAATCTGGAAAATGCCATTTTCTTCCACTAGCCTTTCCTTCCACTAGCCACTGCCCCCTAGCACCGGAGATGGGATAAGAAATCTTCTCTACCTCTGTGCAGGGAGAGGAGAACAGCTCTCAAAACTTGTGTCTTGAAGCACTGGAGTTACAATGAGACCTTTGGGCCTCACCTAGAGCAATTATTCTTGCACTTGCAGATTTTCCCACTCATCTCGCAGTCACGGCGGCTGGTAAAACGTGGGGAACTCACAGCGCTGGAGTACAACCTGAGCTTGAAGTGGAAACTGACCACCCGGCCAATCTACTTGCACCTCTTTAATGACTACCTGCTCCTATCTCGGCCCAGAGAGTAAGTGTTGGGGGAAGGGTTCCATTACTCCATCTTTCACTCAACATTTATCCCTCAGCAATCGTAACATCCTAGTTATGCAAATGAGGTGGGTCAATTCCTTTCCTTTCTGTTTCCTTTCCTTTTAGTAACACATAAATAATTTCAGGAAACGTCTGGAAATTTATGAAGTTAATAAAATAAAATAAACATTATCATATTCTTAGCCCCCACCCCCACTTTTACAAGTCCAAATATGTATAAATATTCAGTATAAGAAAGTTTTCGTTAAATTCTCCCCCCACAAAAATACTTACTTGACACACAGTCTTCTTTTTATTTATACAATTTCAGATTAATTTAAACAATCACATGATTGTAGCAAGAGAAATGGATGGAAGAGGTTATGTTATAGTAGCCTGGCATAATTTTAGATGGTTTTGCATTCAGGTGGCACATTTTTTAAAAAATGGGACTTTATGTGAATTTAGGGAAGGTATGCATTTTTCCACCTTCCATCACTAAAATGTATTGTTGTGTTATGCATGAAGAGCAGGGGGCACAACAATACATTTTAGTGATGGAAGGTATGCATTCTCCTGGGCATAGTCGGCCAATTGGTGCAAAAGAAAGACAGAACTTTTTTAATGTACACCACAACAGCAGCAAGAATACTAATCGCTAAGTATTGGAAGACACAAGATCTACCCACTCTGGAAGAATGGCAGATGAAGGTGATTGACTACATGGAACTGGCTGAGATGACTGGCAGAATCCGAGACCAGGGAGAAGAGTCGGTGAAAGAAGACTGGAAGAAATTTAAAGACTACTTAAAGAAATATTGTAAAATTAATGAATGTTAGAAAGATGTTGGATAGAAATTAAGCGGTTTCCAGCTGTAATGCTTTAGGAGATATGAAAAAAAAGGATTATAAATGGGTAAAAAAATTATGGTAAGGATTTGCTGAGCTAACAAACTGAACTGGAATACAAAGAAGGGAAGTATGAGGAGGTTGGAGGAAATAAGGGTATGGAAGTTATGTTATTGAAAATTAATGTGTGTTTTTAACTGCTTACTATTTTGCATGTTTGTTTTTCATTTTTTCTTATATTTAAATTTTTTTCTCAATAAATATGTTTTTTTTAAAAAAAAAAAGAAGAGCAGGGGGCAACCACTCATAATTTGCTAGGGCGCAAAATACCCTTATGCCAGCAATGGCAAGGAGTCTTCTTTCTTACTCATTAAAACCAAGCTTTTAAAATGCCCCCCTTTTTCTTTTCTTTCTCTATCTCCTGCAGGAATGGGCGCTTTATTGTATTTGATTTTGCTGCTTCCTCGAATGTGCGTGGAGAGAAGTGTGAAATGAAACTGCACGGCTCAAGCAAAAATCTTTTCCGCCTCTTCCTGCTGCAGAACAATCAGGGGAAAAAAGTGGAGTTCCTCTTCCGTACAGAAACACAGTAAGCAAAAGCCAAATGTTTTTGCATTGGAGAACTCCCAGCACCACACATTCCTTAGTTTAACTTTCAGAGTGAATGAAGAATGAGATGATGCCTTGTGCAATCACGTATTTACTAAAAGAACTTCCTTTTTTTATTGCATGAAGTACAGTGGTGCCTCGCAAGACGAAATTAATTCGTTCCACAAGTTTTTTCTTCTTGCGAGTTTTTTGTCTTGCGAAACACGGTTTCCCATAGGAATGCATTGAAAATCAATCAATGTGTTCCTATGGAGACCGTCTGGGGACAGAGGGGAAGCGCCGCTCTGTCCCCTCTTTTGAAGCAAGGGGCGGAGAGGAGAAGATCGTTTCTCCCCCTTGCCGCCCCTTGGTTCAAAAGGGGTCCGGGGAGAGAGGGGAAGGCGCTGCGCCTTCCCCTCTGTCCCCGGAGCTTGCGGGGCTGGCAACGGGGAGAAGCGATCTTCTCCCCGCCGCCCCTTGCTTCAAAAGAGGTCCGGGAACAGCGGGGAAGACGCTTCCCGCTGTCTCCGGAGCTTGCGGGGCAAGCTTCGTTTTGCGAAGCAAGCCCATAGGGAAATTCGTCTTGCGAAGCAACTCGAAAACGAAAAAACTTTCGTTTTGCAAGTTTATCGTCTCGCGAGGCGTTCGTCTTGCGGGGTACCACTGTATATCAGTTTTATTCCACGTATTAACAGTCTTACCAGCAGGATTGCAGCAAGCTGAGAAACCTTCAAAGTCTGAAGGGGAGGGCTTGCAAGCTCAGCTCTGCATCCAGCTGAGGGTTGACCTTGTTTGCTACCTCCTGCTGGAATTGCCAGCTTCTTTTTGCCTTTTGCGCAACTTATTGTTGCATTTATATTCTCCTTCTCCTCAAAAGAAGCTCAAAAGAATGGTAAAAAGGGTATGATCCAGCATTATGTAATCTCTGCATTCATTTACAGATTTAGCATAGGCAAAGGCATAGTTTAAACACTCCAACCGATAGCTGAACATCACCCAGAGCTGACACACTGAAATTAATGAACGTTAGGTCCATTAAGTTTAGTGGCAGCAAAAGGGCTGTGAAAATTTGTGTCCTAGGCTTTTTAGACTCGTCTACCCACGTACTAAGAGACACAGGTGGCGCTGTGGGTTAAACCACAGAGCCTAGGACTTGCCGATCAGAAGGTCGTGGTTCGAATCCCCGCGACGGGGTGAGCTCCCATTGCTCGGTCCCTGCTCCTGCCAACTTAGCAGTTCAAAAGCACAAAGAGCAAGTAGATAAATAGGTCCCGCTCCGGCGGGAAGGTAAACGGTGTTTCTGTGCACTGCTCTGGTTCGCCAGAAGCGGCTTAGTCATGCTGGCCACATGACCTGGAAGCTGTACGCCGGCTCCCTTGGCCAATAAAGTGAGATGAGCGCCGCAACCCCAGAGTCGGTCACGACTGGACCTAATGGTCAGGGGTCCCTTTATCTTTACTTTACCCACATACTATCTGAAACCTGAGGGGCTCATTGGTTACCAGATGTGAAATATGTGGCATTATTTTCAGCTCTCCTGCCCCACTACTGATCCCTTCTTCCAAGTCATTCTCCAACCCTTCTTCCGGTGCCCACTCATCAGAATCCAGCTAGTCCCTGACATGTAGATAATAATAATAATAATAATAATAATAATAATAATAATAATAACAACAACTTATATCTCGCCCTCCCCAGCCGAAGCCGGGCTCAACAGTAAAAGTAACACAGTTTACATAAAATCACAATCAATTAATTGAAATACATTCTAAAATCAATTCATTCTAAAATCAATTCAGAGTCAAATTAATGGCAACCATTAGGCTAGAGCTCTATGAGGATTACAAAAGGAGAGAGGGGGTCAGACTGTGCCTTGGCCAAAGGCCTGGGGGAACAGCTCTGTCTTGCAGATGTCAAGTCCCGCAGGGCCCTAGATATTCACTCACCCCTTCTTACATAGCAGAGGGCACCATTTTGTGGTTCACCTCAGGTGCCAAAACATATTGAGCTGGCTCTGCCAAGAACAGTGGCTTCCTTAAAAGCCATTAGTTAGTTAGTTAGTTAGTTAGTTAGTTAGTTAGTTAGTTAGTTAGATGTGAGCATGACTCATGGTGTGCCACAAGTAAAGGGAGCAAAGTATACTACTACACATCTTGACATTTCACCAGCAACTGCTGCGTACAACCTGGAATGCCTCTCTCCTCAGTACTTCTCACTTTTCTCCCCCCTGCCCCAGGAGTGAGAAACTGAGGTGGATTTCTGCTCTTATGCCCCAGCAAGCTGAACCTGACCTTTTGGATGACCCTGGTAAGATTGCTCAAGACATAGACTGCAAAGGGCTAGCTCACATAATACGGGTATTACGTATACAGTGGTACCTCGGGTTACAGACGCTTCAGGTTACAGACTCCACTGACCCAGAAATAGTACCACAGGTTAAGAACTTTGCTTCAGGATGAGAACAGAAACTGTGCAGCAGCGGCGCAACAGCAGCAGGAGGCCCCATTAGCTAAAGTGGTTCTTCAGGTTAAGAACAGTTTCAGGTTAAGAACAGACCTCTGGAACAAATAAAGTACTTAACCCGAGGTACCACTGTAAATCTGTTAAGTAAAATACAGTACACATTGATCCTGGGCACTTATTACTACTGCAGGTTCTTTATTAACACTGCAGCAGCACAAACTATATATTTTAAAAATAAAAAAAATGTCCAGTAGTACCTTAGAGACCAACTAAGTTTGTTCTTGGTATAAGCTTCCATGTGCATGCACACTTCTTCAGATACACTGAAACGGAAGTCACCAGACCCTTATATATTGTAGGAGGGTGGGGTGGTTTTCTTTTCAGGAGGGTAGTAGGAGATGGGTGGTTGACTCTTTTTCATTGTGCCCATCACATTACTTTACATATGAAGAACTAAAACCAGAAATATGTGCATTCCTTCAATCAAGGGTGAGAATTTTTACTGGATATGTAGTTAAATTAAGTTGAGACTCCGTTTACATTGCACATACAAATCTCAAAATTGAAGAACCAGGAATGGTACAGAAGAAGAAGAAGAAGAAGAGTTTGGATTTGATATCCCGCCTTTCACTCCCTTTAAGGAGTCTCAAAGCGGCTAACATTCTCCTTTCCCTTCCTCCCCCACAACAAACACTCTGTGAGGTGAGTGGGGCTGAGAGACTTCAAAGAAGTGTGACTGGCCCAAGGTCACCCAGCAGCTGCATGTGGAGGAGCGGAGACGCAAACCCGGTTCCCCAGATTACGTGACTTAACCACTACACCACACTGACTCTGAATACTGAATAAAACAGAAAGGTTTATTCAAAATAAAAAAAGAGATGCGTGTACATTTGCCCAAGCTATACTGACGAATTCAGTATTTTATTTTTTTTCAAGTACATTTTAGGTTTCTTTGCTTGCTTGTTTTGAAAAAGAACAACCCAACACATTTGAATGGTTAACAACAAAACAACACACCTGGTAACTTGACAATCACTATATTCTTTCTCTCCAAGCTCTCTTAGATAAACTTCAGGTTCAGTGTGTGAGGTCATATAAAGCCCGAGAGAATGATGAGCTGGCGCTGGAGAAAGCAGATATAATTATGGTCCTGCAGCAAAGTAGTGACGGTAAGTGGATTTGGCAATGTTGTGGCAAGGTGCTGTGAGGGGCAGGAAAGAGACGGGGCAGTTGGGAGCTGAAAATGTCATGGGGTGACTACGACCTGGAAGGTGGTTTCCTTTGGAACTAGGAAATGGCTTACATTGAATTTAAGGAATATTTACAAAAATACTGTAAAATTAAGGAATGTTGAATGACGCTGGATTGAAATTAAGTGGTTTCTAGCTGTAATGGTATAAAGGAATATGATAAAATGGTTTTCTTTCTATAAGTAAGAATTTAAAGTTATAATAATCTAAGATGTTGGAGAGAAAATAAGGTGTTTTGCTTTTTTAAGCTGTAATGCTTTGAGATAAGGATTTGTTGCATAAATAATTTGAACTGGGTATACAAGAAGGGGAGGTATGAGGAGGTCAGGGAAATATGAGAAAATAAGTGATGAAATTTATGTGTTTTTAATGTTTCTTTTTATGTTTGCTTTTTTTCTTTTTGTTTGTAAAAAATTGGAAACTCTAATAAATATTTTTTTCATAAAAAAAGGAAATGGCTTACATTGTTGAAAAATTAAAAATGCAAAATACTGCTTTCCTTGTGTGTAAGCTGTTTTTCACCCAGCAGTGCAAAAGCCTGTGCTGACATGGCATCAGGGAAACAGCCTGTGGGGAAAGGGTTAAACACCCTTCCTGTCACTGCTGCAATCAAATGAGAGCTGTCCATGTATTAAAAGTAATAACAGACACAGGAGAAACATCACCCATCCATTGAGTAGCATATAGCTTGATCCAGATATTACTTCATTTGATAGCACGTGAAATCTCCAGATAGACGGTGTTTTGCTCCTTTTTCAGACAAGAATAGATAAGAGACAGAGAATGGGAGCTTTCTTCTGAATTGCCCTGGTCCACACACACTGCATGAAGACAGAGAGTGGTAACTTATCACTCTTTGCACATAAGCACTTGCCAGCCTTATGTTTGGTCCTGCCATGAACTTGACCACACTTTCTCAGAAAACTGAGAAGCAAAGGAGTACAGTCGTACCTCGTGTTGTGTAACCTCAAAGTTATTGAATCTTCGGGTTACGGCCGCGGCAAACCCGGAAGTGGGTTTGCTGCTCGTGCATGCGCAGAAGCGTTTTGTGGCACCGCGTGAATGCGCAGAAGCGGTCCTCCAGTTACTGAATTTTCAGGATACGGCCGGGCCTCCGGAACGGATCCTGTTCGTAACTGGAGGTACCACTGTATTCAATTCCACTCACTACTTGTTAGGATGGTAAAGAAGACCAGCTAAAACACACTTAACTGTTCAGTGTATATCATGTATTATAGATTTTTATTCTTGTCCCTGCGGAGCTTAACAATGTGCCTTTTTGGTGGTGAGAAAGACCACAGAGAAAGCAGGAGAGGACAAAGAATCAAGGGTGGCAAGTGATTAAATGTGAACAAATGCCAGTAACAGATACCCAGCCCAGTCTTCTGTTTGTTTTGGAACTAGGTTCCACTTAGTGAAACAGCCTTAGATTGGTTAGAGTTGGAGATGAGGATTCAGAGGTTCGCACTCATCAGAAATCTAGCCAAGGCAGGAAATTCTTAAAATTTCACATTGGCACCTCGGAGGATGGTGCAGTCAGTCAGTTCTGAGACCTAAACTACACCAGAATAAGCTCTCTCACTCTGGGGCGATCTCATCTTACCAAGAGTTAAGGACTTGCTGCACCTTAGGTACAAACGTGGTTGTATCACCCAGATGGCTAGCCTACCAGGGTAACTTGTAGACCAGGCTTCCTCAACCTCAGCCCTCCAGATGTTTTCGGCCTACAACTCCCATGATCCCTAGCTAGCAGGACCCAGTGGTCAGGGATGATGGGAATTGTAGTCTCAAAACATCTGGAGGGCCGAGGTTGAAGAAGCCTCTGCAGCAACTCACTAAATGGTTCTCTGAATGTTTCACCCATTGTGTCTGCTCCCTCTGCAGGGTGGTTTGAAGGAGTGAAACTCTCCGATGGGGAGAGAGGCTGGTTTCCTTCTGATCACGTGGAAATAATCTCCAGCAAGCAAGCGCGCCAGATGAATCTGAAGGAGGAACAGCGTGTCAAGTATGCAAAACAACAAGTCTTTCATAAGAGATAGGGTCCTGCTTTCCCCAAAGACAAACACTTAAAGCTCGTCTCCATTGTGGCTCCTTAACCCAACAGTACATTGCTGTATTTGGTTTTCTGGAAGAGAAACCTCCTTTGACGCCATCAACAAATGTTTAACCAATACAGGACACAGTACGTACCAAAGAAATGAAAACTGACTGGGTGGAAAGATTCTCTTCCTGTTCATCACCAGAGGAGGAAAAAGAGAAGAAAAAAACTGCATTAGCTTTGGCTTGATGGTTTCAAATAAGAAATACAGTTGGAAACTGGATATTAGGACTTCTGGGAACCTATTATTGACACTGCCGTTGTTCCAATGCATACACTCCTCGCTTGGGGCCTTTGCTTCAGTTTCTGCTCTGCCAAATGAGGCTATGACTTACCTCACAGAAAGGTGTGAAGCTAATAATGTTCCCAAATGCTCTGAAGCCTTCCCAAAAAGAAGATGCTAGAGAAAAGCAAAAATATATTTTATATGTATTGTCATGGAAATTGGCTTTTCTGTTTGAAATACTTCATTTATTTTAATTGCCACGTACTTCTTACCAAATAAGATATGATACATATATATATGAATGAAAGGGAGGCAGCTTCCCCTGAACTCTGCTTTACAAAAAAGTTTGCCAGCCTTTCCTGGTCTGCTCCTGTGCTTTTAACAGTAAATTGACACACAAATTCAGCAGGTGAAAGCCTTTCACACCTTTTGTCTCCAGGTCAGAAAAGCTTCACCTGCTACTAATTTCTGCAAGTCACTGTGTAATTAAAGGAACAGAATGCAGGGAGAAGGAAGACATATTTGCCATTAACACTTCCCTTTCTTCTGGAGCCACTTCTTTAGTTGGATAACATTTTTTTTTCCTTATTCTCAGCTTGAAGTTTATGCTCAGAAAGTGTTTGTGGCCAGCCCAAGAGCCTTAGGAATGCACAAACTCATTACAAAGAGAAGGCAATGGGTCAGATTGCTGGGGGGCCCCAGCAGGGACAACTGATAAATGACTGCTTGGTGCCTGGCAGTAGGTACTGCGTCTTTTAAGGGCAGAGGGTACATGCTTTCTGTGCAGATGGTCCCAGATTCCATCCCTGCTATTTACAAGTAGCATATGATGGGAAAGGTGCACACCTGGGACCCATTGACAGCAAGGGCACCGGGGGGGGGGGCAGAGGGCCTGTGGCCCTGGGCGCACAATTTTGAGGGACGTGCCTCTCCAGCCCACTTTTTAAACTCTGGAGATGAGCCACAGCGCCTTTCCACATCTTAACTTGGAAGCCCAGGGGGAGCTAAACTAACTCGCAGAGGGATTTTTCCCGTACCATCGCCCCGGTGCGGCACAGCCCTGCACTCCTCTCTGCGGGGGGATTCACCCACCAAGGGGCATGTCATCCAGCCGGGTCCCGTCCCCCCCATGCGGGTGCAGGTGGTGCAGCCCGGGCCCCACTTGGCTCCAGTGGAGGGGGGATCTGCTCCAGCAACTTCAGTGAAGAGGGTTGGGCTGTCACGGCAGGCTCCGTTTACCCCCCTCTGCATCCTGCACCCCCTGACACGCATGATAGATGCACACAAATAGGAAGCTCCCTTAAACTGTGTTCCTCTGGAAGTGCCATCAGCTGTGGAGACCATGCAAGACATAACTCAGGATGTAAAGCAATGTTCTTTATCAGCAGCCATTCAAGATATTGCTGCATAAGAAAGAAGGTAGCAATGACTGGGAAAGGCTCAGTGTGTGTAACTGTATATTCTGTTTTTGTAATGGCCTGATCAAGCGCACCTTAGACCACTGAAATCAAAGGGCATAGGCCTGGTTAAATCCACATAGGATTGTCCCCTGAGGCTGCTTAATCTGCCTTCAGAAAAAAACCAGATTCTTCCTAGTATAAATATTTGACAGTCAGATACACAGGGGCGAGACTTACAATCCAAAAACACATTATGCCCGAACTATAAATATTGCAAATGTGCAGTTGCTTTACTCAGAGGCGGCTTAAAAAGGATGGTGGTACCAACAAATTTAAATAGGTTTTTGCACAATTGGCTTTTGCAAACATTTTAAAGATCTCTTCATTATACAAAAGTTGGTGGAACTGAAGCTCAAACTGCAAATTACTTGGAGTTCTGTGATTCTTCCTCCCATGTTGCTTTTCTTAAGCCAAAGCAGCCAATAAGTCTGAGTACGAGAAGGGAACACAGAGGAAATTGCTTTATTATTTTGCCTCTGGTTATTTTTCAGCTCAGAATGGCCCTGCCCAACCTACTTTTTCATCTGCTGGGGAAAAGCAACAGGACCCCATAGCTTTCCCCCATGGGGAAAAGCAATGACAGTTTTTTTTTGGGGGGGGGGGGAACAATGATAGTTATAGTGGAACAAACCAATACAACCCTATATTGCATTTTGGAAACATGACCTTAGTGTCCAGAAGCCTATTTCCTCAAACAATGGGAGTCAGTGGATTAGTGATACGCACTACCTCTTGACCCCAGAACGAGAAATGGGGTGACCTGATGCAGAGCTGGAGCTACAGGGGGGGGGGCTAGCCAGGTTTTTTGCCCCAAGTGAAGCCTCCAGAGGGGGATCATTGAGGCTCCCGGCCTGTGCATGTGTGTACGCAAACATGCATGGGGGATGCAAAACTGGGTCTTTGACCCAGGTAAAGTCTAATTCAGGGGTCGGCAACCTTTTTCAGCCATGGGCCGGTCCACCGTCCCTCAGACTTTGTGTGGGGCTAGACTACATTTTGGGGGGGGGGGAGAATGAATTCCTAGGCCCCACAAATAACCCAGAGAAGCGCAGCTGCGGGTTGCAAATGCTGCGGGTTGCGAACATGCACCCCGCATGGATCACGTTCACAACCCGAGTGTCCACTGTATATAGAAATGAGCAAGCCAGTGATATTTTAGGGAGCAGGCTAATTACTCACACCATAGGAGCCTACACAACACAAAACACGGTTGCTGTATGCATGTTTTATTTTATTTGTTATTTATCTTCTATTTTGGAAATGTACATCCAGGGTTTTTTTTACCTTTAGTTTTCTGGGAGCCCCCAAGAGAGTAGTCCCTGGTGCCCTGTATATCTATAGGTAAATCCGGCACAGACTCTGGCGAGCCGGCTTCGGAATCAACGCATGTGCGGTGCCCCGCCGCGCAGGTGCCCTTGATGAGCTTGCCTGGCGTCGGCGCGCGCGGCGGTTTACAAAGCTCCCTGCGCTGCAGCGCCGGCGGCCGCGCCCGAGGCGGAAGATGGAAGGGCGCACCCAGCTGGAGGCAGCGGCGGCCGCTCCGCCGCCCCAGGACGCGGGTAAAGTGGGGGCCATGGAAGCCGGGGTGGGCAGGGGCAGCAGCCCTCCGGGACCTTCTCCCGCCGCCCTTTCGGCGTCCCTGGGGAGGAGAGGACTCGCCGGCGCGCTAGAAGCTCCCGCGCACTTGGCTCTTATTTGCCACCTTTAATTGCCAATAGAAGAATGTAATGGCCCAATTATGCCCGCGTTAATATTAGCCCCGAGGGGAGCGCACCTGTTGCTGCGTTTGGGGACCCCCTCTGCACAAAGGGGAGCCCGCTCCAAATCCTTAGACACGCTCTAGTTAAGGACGTGGTAAATCACTACTCCCCCACCCCAAGGCAGCCTCCAGAAAGCCCAATTCTGGAGCAAGCTCTACTTTGCGCGTTGTAGCGCAAAAGGACGTTCCTTTTCTCGTCCCCAGGAGCTGGTTCCTCGCTCTGCAAAGGAGCGAAACAAACAATTTTCTCCATAGGTAGCTCCGGCAGGGCGGTTCATTCACTGGGTGCCCCGGAATTTTGTTTCTATCGCTGGTTTCTGTATTAAAACTTGCACGGGAGTAAATCTCACTGATCACAGTGGATCTTGATTCTGAGTAAACCTACGCGGAAACTGGCTTGCACAGCTTTGGAAATTGCTGTAAGGAAAAGTCTGGCGCCTTGCTGGGTGGGGTTTCATGGTAAGGGGCAGGAGCCCCAGAGGGTGGTATGGTATCCCATTCAGTTTTACCTGGAGTAGACCTATTGAAATCAATGGGCCTCACTTGGTTATTAATTTCAGTGTGTCTCCTCTGAGTAAGACTTGGGTGAATGCAACCTATAGTTTTATTTTGCTAGGTCTTAGGCACAGCATAAAAGCTATGCTTATGGATCTAAGGCTTGTGGGATCAGGAAAAATAAGGGGTGGGGTGGTTCTAATTCATGTTCTTTTGGTACCTGGCCTGAAAATGAAAGAAAAGAAAGATCCTCTGCCTGTTCAGTGTTCCCCACTTCTCTTACATTGGTTGGCTCTGGTGGCGCACCTTTAAAAGAGAGGAAAAAAGAGCATCCTCACTCAACAGGCAGCACTTATTTTTTATTTTCTGTTTCACATGTGAACTGTTTCACATAGGGACGCGGGTGGCGCTGTGGGTAAAACCTCAGTGCCTAGGGCTTGCCGATCGCCTGGTCGGCGGTTCAAATCCCCGCGGCAGGGTGGGCTCCCGTCTTTCGGTCCCAGCTCCTGCCCACCTAGCAGTTCGAAAGCACCCCTAAGTGCAAGTAGATAAATAGGTACCGCTTTATAGCGGGAAGGTAAACAGCGTTTCCGTGTGCTGCGCTGGTGCTGGCTCACCAGAGCAGCTTTGTCACGCTGGCCACGTGACCCGGAAGTGTCTCCGGACAGCGCTGGCCTCCGGCCTCTTAAGTGAGATGGGCGCACAACCCTAGAGTCGGACACGACTGGCCCGTACGGGCAGGGGTACCTTTACCTTTACCTTCACATGTGAAAACATCAGAATGACTTGAAACCACCTCAGTCCTGTTAAGTGGGGTGAGAATAAAGGCCAAACTCGATGCCAGGGCCAGCCATCCACATCTCTTCCACACCACTTCCTTCGCATAGCCGGGACTTGGAAGGCTGTTTGCATGAAAAGGAGTGCAAGGGAAGAGAAGCAAATCTTGGCCTGCGCTTTGTTCATTTCCGGTATCACAACTGGGTTGGGAGAAGGCTGCTCAAAGGAAAAGGGAGGGAGGGGTAGTTTTCACTCCCCCCACCCCTGTTTACTCTTTTCCATCTAGGCAGTAGATTCTATGACCCCTTTCCTGTTTTATATGTGAACAGAAAGATGTGCATGTACATGGCTGCCTATCAAGCCTAGTTTGGCCCCAAATTCCAGACTGATGCTCATGGCGACACTGAATCCTTAACATGTTTTGCATGTGGCATGTGGCCCTGTGATGAATTGGCCTTATGTATGTACCACCAATTTACAGGAACAAATCTTTTATCCACTGTCATGGTCCTGGCACGTGGTGGTGCCTGCGCATGCGTCCTGCGCATGAGTCCAACACCAGAGGCAGTTTAAAGTGTCAACTGCACCCTCATGGATGGACTGAGTTGTGGCATCACAAAGTTCAGGGATAGGTCTTCCCTTTCCCCCATGTTAAGAAGTATAGCATTAGCTTAATCGGTCCCCAAAATGGCCTGAAAACACACAATGCAGGTTTCAGATAAGCAGATCTGGCCTTGAATGCTACCTGGGAATCAGATGTAAACCCTTGGGAAATATAGGCTCATACGCTGTCAATGTAATCTAAGGTACGGTGCACTATAAAATACTCTCTCCCTACTTTTATGAGCTCTTCCAAGAGGAAAAACTGGGTGTATGCAGGGGGTATTAAATGACTTGCCTTGCAAGTTCAAACCAAAGGTCAGTGTTCTGTTTCCAGCTGTGGTAACCCAGATACAAGCAGTACATGAAAATGATGGCCACCATTTGTTTGAACCAAGTACCTGGTGCTTGGAGGCATACATTGAGGTAGTTATTGTGCATGAAAGCCCTTGACAGAGCATTCCTCCGTGGAGTTGTCCTGTGGTTGGTTGGTTGGTTTTAAGCCATCTAGGTTTAATAGATGTCTAAGACAGTCATTAAGCGGTTGTGACAGTTAAGAGGTCATTAAGAGGTTGTGAAAAAGGTGACCATTTGCAAAATTAAAGCAGAAAGGAAACAAACCTCAACACTGATAAAGGTGGAAGAGGAGTGGGGCTGGGGCTGAGCAGGAAGGTGTCCCATGGCATGACTTTTCATGAAGGTTGTACATCTTTTGTAAGGAAGCTGCTTTTTCAGTACTAAACACGTAAGAAATAAGGACAGAGGTCTCCACAGGTCGTAATATTAGATGGAGAATGTGCAAGCTACTTGTGATGTATATTAGAACAAATTACACAAAACCAGGACATGGCTTTTTATGTCACGGGAAGCTGTTTTGACTTTTGCACATTGGAAATGCATTAGTTCATATTTTCCCCTGGGAAGCTGTTGGTTTAACCCTTCATTCCCAAGTGAAACAGCCAATTCTGCTCCCATTCAGCCTGCATTAGTCTTACCCTTCACTTTATGTCTTGCATTGCTGTCTTTCCACAGTTAAAACCTAGACTGCAAACTTCTTGAGCAGGGACCTGTCTTACTTTTGTATCTCGCTTTCTTGAATAACCATTTCAGTTCATTTGCTTTGCAGTGTGCATGGAGGAGTTTGCGAGTCAAGAGGGGAAGGGACTTAGAGAGCCGCTGTTGTGCACAGATGAAAATGGGAACCTTGAGAGTGAGGTTGGAGCCAGAAGTAGTGTGGTGTCCGTTCTCCACACCGTCATTATAGACGAAAAGACGGGGCAGATCCTGGAGAAAGAAAGGGAGAAGGATGTTGCAAAGCAAGAGCAGGCAGGGGACTGTTACATAGGACAAGGCGCAGGGTCCTCGGCTCCACAGTCGTCAGCTTTGGATAGTCACCAGCTCAATTTTGTTACGATATACAGGCACCTGCCAAACTATGCCAGCGATATAAACCCTGATCCCCCTATTCCAGAAGCTGAACTGAACCAAGAATTCATTAATCAGCCAAAGCCACAAATCCCAGCAGAAGTATCCTGCCTTAAAGTTTCAGAAAAGGGGAATGTGAAAAGAAGAAGCAATGCTGTTTTCACTGCTGGTTCTCTGAAAGCATCTTCGGCTGCTTTGGAGGAACAGAGTCAGGGTGTGAGCGAAAACCTGGGCAATGCTATGCGCAGGTCGGCCAGATGCGCTGCAGCCAGCTGCGTGGGTCAGCAGTCCTCCAAAGCCTCTTCGTTCCAGACAGCCAAGGGCAAGCAGGAGGGAGCCAATGAGAAGAAAGAACCACCAAAAGCTCCAGTGGAGCCTGCTCCACCTGCCCAGAAGAAGACACGCACGTTCTACAGTGCTGGTAAGCAATTAAGAGCTGATTCATCCCTCTTCATGGTCCCTTCTCAGCCCTCAGTGCTACCGTGTTCTTAGAGTTAACTGCTCCTGGATCCTGTTACAGTTACTTACTCGCACACTTTGCTGGGGAGCAGGGAAGGATCATGAGTTGGTAAAGGTTGCCTCCTAAATCACCAGCACCCATTTGAAGTCCCTCAAGGCTTTTGTGTTACCAACAGCAGCAGCAGCTTTTTTTACTGGGTCTGCATGCAATGACCCAACCAAAAAGTGAATTGTACCAAGTGTTTATTATAGCTCGACTACAGGCAGAGCGAGGGACGTGGGCGGCGCTGTGGGTTAAACCACAGAGCCTAGGACTTGCTGATCAGAAGGTCGGCAGTTCAAATCCCCACAACGGGGTGAGCTCCCATTGCTCGGTCCCTGCTCCTGCCAACCTAGCAGTTTGAAAGCACGTCAAAGTGCAAGTAGATAAATAGGTACCGCTCTGGCGGGAAGGTAAATGGTATTTCCGTGCGGTGCTCTGGTTTGCCAGAAGCGGCTTAGTCATGCTGGCCACATGATCCAGAAGCTGTACGCCGGCTCCCTCGGCCAATAAAGCAAGATAAGCGCCAGAGTCGGCCATGACTGGACCTAATGGTCAGGGGTCCCTTTATCTTTACCTTACCGGCAGAGTAAGCAATGCTTAGCCCTGCTCAGTACAGCACAATGGCTAGTACGTTCAGTAGCACCTTCACCAGTCTCTGTCTTTGCTGAGGTTGGTGGAGGAGAGTTTCCAAGCCACTTTTATATCTTTCTCTCGTAAACATTCTCATGGCCCCCATGACCAGACACCTGGTCCTTGGACAGGTCGCTGAGCTTTGAAGCCCAGCTAACAGCTGCCCTGGACTAAACAATAGATAAGAAATTGACTCCCTGGCCAACTGGTGCCCTGTCCTAAGATAAGTGTTACAACATCTCTTAACTCCTTGCAATGCCGTTCTGCAATTCCATTATAGCTCCTCCTTCAGATTTCTTAATTCCAGAATATTCCTTCCTTTCAGGTAGCTGAGAGCCCATCAGTTTGGAACTGAAACTGGGCCACTCAAAAATCAGTTAGAGATCTCTACATACCTGCTTGGTATACAGAAATATAGTAGTTGATGAGTTAAAAGAAAATTCATTTAAAAAAACCAGACATGAAAGCTGCCAGAACCTTTGAAATGTTGAGGGAACAACGATAAGAAAATTGTTGATAAATTTAATTGCCTAAATAGGTTGGTATGCTTGCAGGGTGGCACGCTTCTGCCCATTCATAGCTATACAGTCGTACCTCAGGTTACATACACTTCAGGTTACATACGCTTCAGGTTACAGACTCCGCTAACCCAGAAATATTACCTCGGATTAAGAACTTTGCTTCAGGATGAGAACAGAAATCGTGCTGCAGCGGCACGGCAGCAGTGGGAGGCCCCATTAGCTAAAGTGGTGCTTCAGGTTAAGAACAGTTTCAGGTTAAGAACGGACCTCCGAAACAAATTAAGTACTTAACCTGAGGTACCACTGTACTAAAATTTCTCTGCTGTGTTTCCTGTGAGCAGCTCTCACAAGTGCCCCCAGGGTGGGAGCAAAAAGATCTAAAGGAACTGCAAGTCAAGCGGGCTATGTAGATCTTATAATGATGGCTGGCATCCTACTATGGTTTACTCAGAGTAGACTCCTTGAAATTAACAAATCTAAATTAGCAATTGTTATTAATTGTAATGGGCTTACTCTGAGTATGACCAGCACTGAATGTAGCCCGTTATCTGTGGTTGACAGACAGGGGATGTTGAAGTGAACTGTGCACTGGATATGAGATTTTAAAAACTCCTCCTGTAATGTTACTTCCATAGCTATATGGCAATAAGGTGATTAGGCTCAGAGCTGGTAGTTAGCCCCAGCCTCAGCCCTTTATGTAGGAAGACTGGCTCTAGCCCTGAACAGGAGCCCTCCTGTTAGAGACCATGGGTGTGCTGCAACATTTTGATGTATTTGTATTTTGACGTATAGGAGTGTTAATACAAATATTTTAAGGGTTTTATACTATTCCTCCCCACTCTGAACTTTTCCTCTTCTCCCTTTTGCATTCCCCCTTTTTATTCTTCATTTAATGATACCCTCCTTCCCAGAACAGCTAGAGGAGCTGGAGAGAACGTTCCACGAGGACCATTATCCGGACAGCGAGAAGCGGCGCGAAATTGCTGCTGCTATCAGCGTGACCCCACAGCGTGTTATGGTGAGTCTTCCCTGCTGAACAACAAACATGGGGGGGGGGTCGATAGTAAAAATAGCCTACTGGGAAAGGATTATTCTGCTATTGCGATTACATTTACAATTCCTCCCTCCACCCCTGTTGGCTAGGGGTCAGCAACTCCGGTCTACCGTCCCTCAGACCATGTGGTGGGCTGGACTATATTTGGGGGGGGGGAGGAAATGAACAATTTCCTAGGTCCCACAAATAACCCAGAGATGCATTTTAAATAAAAGCACACATTCTACTCATGTACAGTGGTGCCCCGCAAGACGAATGCCTCGCAAGACGGAAAACTCGCTAGACGAAAGAGTTTTCCGTTTTGGAGGTGCTTCGCAAAACGAATTTCCTATGGGCGTGCTTCGAGTTCCTGCTGGTTTTTTCCCCTCCCCCCCCCTTTTCTGAGCCGCTAAGCCGCTTATCAGCTGATCCGATCAGCAGATAAGCCGCTAAAAGCCACTAAAAGCCGCTACAAGCTGCTAATAGCGCTAATCCGCTAATCCTTCAATGGGCTTGCTTTGCAAGACGAAAAAACAGCTAGACGAAGAGAATCACAGAACGGATTCTTTTCATCTTGCGAGGCACCACTGTAAACACAAGCTGATTCCCGGACCGTCCGCGGGCCGGATTGAGAAGGCGATTGGGCCAGATCTGGTCGCTGGACCTTAGTTTGCCTACCCCTGCTGTTGGCCTTTCTGAAGCAGGGGGTGAATAGCAGTTGAATCACAATTGTGTTTCATTCAGATTGGGCCAGCATCCAAATTGCAATTGATGCTCCATCACATATACCGCCACCCACCTGCCGTATCTTTGGTGGCAGCTTTTTATATATAAAATGCCAAAGCCGGCTGCAATCTAGGGTGGATCAGTAGCAGTGGGGAAAAGGACTGAGCAACCTCTGGCAATTCCCCACTCAATTTGCCCTTCTCCAGCTGCTTCTTACCAGGAGAGTGGGGCATGTAGCTTGAGGAAGGAGAGATAATAATAATAATAATAATTTATTATTTGTACCCTGCCCATCTGGCTGGGTTTCCCCAGTCACTCTGGGCGGCTTCCACAAAGACCAAAAATACACTAAAATGTCATACATTAAAAACTTCCCTGAACAGGGCTGCCTTAAGATGTCTTCTGAATGTCAGGTAGTTGTTTATCTCTTTGACATCTGGTGGGAGGGCGTTCCACAGGGCGGGTGCCACTACCGAGAAGGCCCTCTGCCTGGTTCCCTGTAGCTTTGCTTCTCGTAATGAGGGAACCGCCAGAAGGCCCTCAGCACTGGACCTCAGTGTCCGGGCAGAATGATGGGGTGGAGACGCTCCTTCAGGTGTACTGGGCTGAGGCCGTTTAGGGCTTTAAAGGTCAACACCAACACTTTGAAAAGCGTCAAGCAGCTCTTGTTCAAGATTGCAACTTCAGTCCTTGCTTGGCTTTTAAAATGGGATGGTTGGTGGTGGATATTTTTGCGGTGCCTTTTGATTTCTCTGTGTTGTGAAAGGGTGTTCCGTGATCTGGTGAAGAGCATTAACTTGCCACAAGACCTCTCATTTTATGGTGAATTTGGTGTTCATATGGTTTACAAAGAAGTTGGAAATGTGGAGTTTGTTTTGTTTCACTGAGGATTCCTCTCCCCTTTGTTAGATCTGGTTCCAGAATCGCAGAGCCAAGTGGAGGAAAACAGAGAAATTGACGGTGAAAAGCAGCAAGAAATGTTCAGTCGCAACATTGGCTTTGTCAATAGGCCGTCAACAAAGTTCTCAGGGGTGAGAAGCCTCCACAACTCAGGTTGAAGATGGATGGTAGTCTTTTTAAAGAGAACAGAAAGTTCCTTACATCCCAAAATCTTCTTTTGTCACATGGGTTTTCCAAGGTTTAGGAACTACAGAAACTTGCAGAGCCTGTTTCTTTGGGAGCAAAATTGACATGAGTGACATCACACTATGATCTAGGAGGAATCTCTCAGGTCACTTTTAGCTGTTTGGCAAAAATGCGTGCCAGTCTCCAGGATGAAGCTTATATGAATGACGGGCGTTTGTTTTCTCTCACAGCCTTTTTCTTAATTTCATACTTTCTGCTAATGGTGCTGGAATACAAAGTGTCTGCAGCCAGAAGTCTACCTTTTAGGTACCCAAGTACAATTCAGTTTCTAAAGAGTATTTGGGATTTTAAATTGCAAATATGTTTTAAAATACAGGTTTTTGTGAGTTACAGAAGATAGAACTAAAAGGTATAGGTGTTTAAACAACAGACAAAATGTGTGATGAGAGGAAGTTGACAAAAAATGCTTTTCCCCATCAGTTCCTTTCCAAATTTATGATGCACCCCCCTTCAAAATAGAACTGCCTTATGAGTTATGCTAAGTGATTTTTCTCTCTGGAAATTGTGTGAAATTGAAATAAGCTTTCTTAAAGCAACTCTTATGGAATACAACAAATCCTTGCTTTTATACTGCCTCCCCCCCTCCCAAATTTATTTCCCCCAACTCCTGCCAGTATTATAGGGGTGTGGCTTTGGATTCCTGTACAGCTTTTTATCAATTCCCATGTTTCCTGTTTCCTGTATCCTTCTCCTTATTGCCTCTCTTCCCCCTTCCCCAATGCCTAATAATAATAATAATAATAATAATAATAATAATAATAATAATAATAATTTTATTATTTCTACCCCACCCATCTGGCAGGGTTTCCCCAGCCACTCTGGGCAGTTTTCAACAGAACATTAAAAGCAGAATAAATCTTCAAATATTAAAAGCTTCCCTAAACAGGGCTGCCTTCAGATGTCTTCTAAAAGTTGGATAGTTGTTTATTTCTTTGACATCTGATGGGAGGGCGTTCCACAGGGCGGGCGCCACTACCGAGAAGGCCCTCTGCCTGGTTCCAAACATCCTCTCAGCAGAGCAGCCCTGAAATATGATAAATTTTGCCTCGACAGCTGTGATATTTGGGTTTGAATTGGAGGGGGGGCATTTGACAGATCAGCCAACCAAGCTAAAGAGAGAAAATGAATATTCTTGTTCTGTAATGGAGCTGCAAAGGCATTATCTTAGTAAAGAAGGCGACAGAATCTCTTTTCCTCAGAAGACAAGGAAACGGAAAGTGAAGCAGCATCGAGGGGAAGGCTTGCATTTTGCCTTCTGCCCATTCCTCCAGTGTGGTGCAGTGGTTAAGAGCGGTTGACTCGTAATCTGGTGAACCAGGTTCGCTTCCCCGCTCCTCCACATGCAGCTGCTGGGTGACCTTGGGCCAGTCACACTTCTCTGAAGCCTCTCAGCCTCACTCACAGAGTGTTTGTTGTGGGGGAGGAAGGAAAAGGAGAATGTTAGCCGCTTTGAGACTCCTTTGGGTAGTGATAAAGCGGGATATCACATCCAAACTCTTCTTCGTCTTCCTCCTGATCATGCTGTTCAACTTTGCTTTCAGTATAACTCTGCTGCCTGCACCCCCCGTATCTGACACGGTGCACGATCAGCCTGCTGCACTCATGATGGATGCCGCACCTGATACCAACTATTCTAACATGCTCAGTGGGTCGGCCGTGCCACTGTCCGCCTCCTCAGGTGAGATCTGTTCAGCTCGTGGCACTGGTGACTTGGGTAGGGTTGGTCCTTGGCTCACTTCCTGTTTCCCTACTTTACTTCCTCTCTCAGTGGAAGGTCTATTTCTCCCACTGTGCAGCACTAAACCGAGGCCTTTATCTTCATGGGATAAACACAAGATTGTTCCATTCACATTATAAGGTGCACACACAAAACAACTTTGGCATATTTGAAAAAGGCCAGTTACAGATAGGTAGCCGTGTTGGTCTGCCATAGTCAAAATAAAAAAATTCCTTCCAGTAGCACCTTAAAGACCAACTAAGTTAGTTCTTGGTATGAGCTTTCGTGTGCATGCACACTTCTTCAGATACACTGAAACAGAAGTCACCAGTGAGAGGGTGGGGAGGGCCATTTCTCACCTTCTCACCCCTTGCCTTTTCCTGTAAGACCTATTACAGTCGTTAAGAGTCGTCAACAGGCTCATCTCAGCTATCTGCCAATCTCCCATTCCCACCACCCTTCTGAGTAATACCCCTCCCCACCTTCTCACTATATAGAAGGATCTGGCAACTTCTGTTTCAGTGTATCTGAAGAAGTGTGCATGCACACGAAAGCTCATACCAAGAACTAACTTAGTTGGTCTTTAAGGTGCTACTGGAAGGAATTTTTTTATTTTGAAAAAGGCCGTAAGACAGCTTGTAAAAGGAGGATTCTTGCGTCTCATTCCTTGGAATACAGCAGAGAAAGACTGATGTTGGAGCACACCAGGACGACTACCTGTGACTCTGTTTTTCCCCATCGACTTTCCACAATTGTAATGCTTTTGTTGTTGTTTAGTTGTTTAGTCGTGTCTGCCTCTTTGTGACCCCCTGGACCAGAGCACGCCAGGCACTCCTGTCTTCCACTGACTCCCGCAGTTTGGCCAAACTCATGCTGGTAGCTTCGAGAACACTGTCCCACCATCTCGTCTTCTGTCGTCCCCTTCTCCTTGTGCCCTCCATCTTTTCCAGCATCAGGGTCTTTTCCAGGGAGTCTTCTCTGCTTTTAGAAAGGAAATATCTAGTCTTCATGTTTGACCTGTTATGCAACTCTGCTCACTGGAAAGAAAGCATGGCTTTCATTTAATATAGGGAAACCTGCGACCCTTCTTGAGTTGTTGGACTTCATCTCCCAGCAGGACCTGTGGTTGGGGGTGGTGAGAGCATCATCAGGAGGGCTACAGGTGCCCCCCCAGGTTAAAACCTCCCATGATTCCTTGCTTGTGGCGTATTCCATTGTGCCTCACTGAGACAAAGACTGATTCCAGAATACTTCCCTTCCCTTGACTTTTCAAATCTTGCAGCCAGGACTGTAAAATTTGCTTTCACTGTGTAAGAGCAAACAAAAATACTCCTCAGTTTCATCTGGATCCAATCTGGTTCCAATTAGACAATCAGACAGTGGGTAAAAGACTTAGAATGAAAAGGCTACTTGAGAGAGGCGGCGAAAACCCTTCTTGACTCTTGAGATGAAAGTTAACCGGCTGCATCTACAAAGTAACTCAATGAGATTTTCTTCACTGGTGAAGGCAAAAATGAGTTACTGGCTTTCATATTCCTTTGAAGATAGATCAGTAGATAATCTCAGAGTTGTGAGTTTGAGCCCCACAAAAGGTTCCTGCATTGCAGAGATTTGGACTAGATGACCCACACGGTCCCTTCCAACTCGAAAGTTCCAGGGTAGTCAAATGCCAAGTAGCTGCTCCCTCCAGACTCCTAAAGGAAACAGGCTTTCACTGCCCCCCTTCATGTAAAGCATTTTTAGGGGGAACTTAACTGAGGCTCAGGGACACGGGTGGCACTGTGGGTTAAACCACAGAGCCTAGGGCTTGCCAATCAGAAGGTCGGCGGTTCAAATCCCCACGACGGGGTGAGCTCCCATTGCTCGGTCCCAGCTCCTGCCAACCCAGCAGTTCGAAAGCATGAAGTGCAAGTAGATAAATAGGTACTGCTCCAGCGGGAAGGTGAACGGCATTTCCGTGCACTGCTCTGGTTCGCCAGAAGTGGCTTTGTCATGCTGGCCACATGACCCGGAAGCTGTACGCTGGCTCCCTCAGCCAGTAAAGCAAGATGAGCGCCGCAACCCCAGAGTCAGCCACGACTGGACCTAATGGTCAGGGGTCCCTTTACCTTTTTACCTGAGGCTCATGCCTGGCAAGAGTGAAGAGTCCTTGGAGCAAACTGAAGGTGTGAGTGAAAGCGCTCTTCTCTTCTTCCTCTCAGCCGAGGATCAGCAGCTGGAGTGGGAGATGCTGACTGAGAAACAGGAGCCGGCCAACTAGCAGCACTTCAGGAGGCAAATTGGCTTGGGGTTTCCAAGTGTCTTGAGGACAGCGTTGAAAGGGATGTTCAGAGAGGGGTGGGAAGAGAGAGAGCCAAAGCAAAAAACCTCTGAGGGTATGTGGGACTTGGAAGCACTGGCTGTCTTTACCTGTCCAGGTGAGAGCTGGGAGGTCAGCCTGCCACATGGGAGAGAAGGGTGGCTTCTGTTCAGTATAAAGGTAAAGGGACCATTAGGTCCAGTCGTGACCGACTCTGGGGTTGCGGCACTCATCTCGCTTTACTGGCCGAGGGGGCTGGCGTACAGCTTCCGGGTCATGTGGCCAGCATGACTAAGCCGCTTCTGGCGAACCAGAGCAGCGCACGGAAATGCCATTTATCTTCCCACCGGAGTGGTACCTATTTATCTACTTGCACTTTGACGTGCTTTCGAACTGCTAGGTTGGCAGGAGCAGGGACCGAGCAACGGGAGCTCACCCCGTCATGGGGATTTGAACTGCCGACCTTCTGATCAGCAAGTCCTAGGCTCTGTGTTTTAACCCACAGCGCCACCCGCGTCCCTCTGTTCAGTATAGTGCTAGCTAATAGTGTGCTTCCGTAGAATGTCCTTTGGCGCAGTGACATCACACACACCCCTTGCAGTTTTGTGTACTGCCCAGCAGCTTATCTGTATTGTTTGATAAATTTTCCCTAGGGATTGTTTCCTTTTCTCTTAGTCCCTAGGCTAGCCACCTTTCAGGCTGGTGAACTGCATTGGGCTTGATAGACCACCAGTTGTGCAAATCTGACTCAGAGAACGGAAAACTTAGCAGCTCCTTCCTTCACCTGGTCCCTGCCAATTCCCAGTTCAGCAGCTGGGGCAGAGAGAAGCTCCTCTGCTCCTTGTCTTCGGGTAGCAAGCAGGGCTGGGAGGAAACGCCTTTTGCGAAGCAAGTCTCAGAACTCTCAGTTGTAGTGTCAGTAACAACCAGAAGATGGTGATCTTACACAGGCTTTTAAGGACGAGTGATCTGGGAAAAACAAGTGTTGGACAGGTAGCAACCTTTCCAAGTCATGTATTCTTGGATAGTGCTGATTATTTGGAACCGTTCCAAATAATTTTGAGAAAGCAACAGGTTTTGTTTCCTGGTAGTTGATTTACATCAGGGCAGGGGGGATGCTTCCCTGGACTTCCTAGAGGGTTTTTGTCCACCGTATTCTTCTGGATCAGTTGCGTAGGTTGGGCTTACAAGACAGATTTTCAGTGACTCCAGTAGCTGGATGAGTATCTTCAGAAGGTACTGCTGTGGAACACTGTTCCCACCCCATGGCCATTGGCTTAAGGCAGGGTAGGCAACCTAAGGCCCGTAGGCCGGATGCTGCCCAATCGCCTTCTAAATCTGGCCCACAGACGGTCCGGGAATCAGCGTGTTTTTACATGAGTAGAATGTGTCCTTTTATTTAAAATGCATCTCTGGGTTATTTGTGAATGAGCTGAGGTTAAATTCAGAGAAGTTGTAGGTTGTGAGATTGTTTGCTCCATAAAGTGGCTTACAGTTGATCTTAGTTTGGATTGCTTCAAATATTTAAATATTTGCTATCTTACTCTTGAGCCAAAAATAGGCTTCAAGTGTTGCCATACAGATTATTTCAGGAAAGAAAGAAAGACCGGGTCCCCAGACTTCGAATATGAAAAAACATGACATGGGAGGAAAATAGATTGGGAGGGTAGAGGAGATAAACTCATGCATGCGCTTAAGTTCCTACTTAGAAAAATTTGGAACGCAGAATAGAAAAGAACAGGTCACCAGAGAGAGTTCACCAGAATAGTGATTGGAAAACACTGCCCCAGACTAGCATGGTGATTGAGGCTGAGCATTATCTGCAGTGTGCAGAAAATAACAACAACAACAACAACAACAACAACAACAACAACAACAACAACAATACCGCACCAATTTAGCTGGGGTTTCCCACCCACTCTGGGTGGCTCCCAACAGAATATTAAAAGCACAATAAAACATCAAACATTAAAAACTTCCCTATACAGGGCTGCCTTCAGATGTCTTCTAAACGTCACTTGTTTATTTCCTTGACATCTGATGGGAGGGCGCTCCACAGGGTGGGCACCACTACCGAGAAGGCCCTCTGCCTGGTTCCCTGTAACTTGGCTTCTCGCAGTGAGGGAACCGCCAGAAGACCCTTGGAGATGGACCTCAGTGTCTTGGCTGAACAATGGGGGTGGAGACGCTCCTTCAGGTATACTGGACCGATGCTGTTTAGGGATTTAAAAGTCAGCACCAACACTTTTAACTGTGCTCAGAAACGTACTGGGAGCCAATGTAGGTCTTTCAAGACCAGTGTTATATGGTCTCGGTGGCCACTCCCAGTCACCAGTCTAGCTGCTGCATTCTGGACTAGTTGTAGTTTCTGGGTCACCTTCAAAGGTAGCCCCACGTAGAGCGCATTGCAGTAGTCTAAGTGAGAGATAACTAGAGCATGCATCACTCTGGCGAGACAGTCTGTGGGCAGGTAGGGTCTCAGCCTGTGTACCAGATGGAGCTGATAAACAGCTGCCCTGGACACAGAATTGACCTGCACCTCCATGGGCAGCTGTGAGTCCAAAATGACTCCCAGGCTGCACACCTGATCCTTCAGGGCCACAGTTACCTCATTCAGGACCAAGCAGGGTGTTACTTCAAGGCCAGGGAAAACTCAATCAGCCAACAAAGTGAAAACAGCCCTACCCCAATGCACACATAAAATGAGCTTCAGACCAAACATGCCACTGCTCTGCCTCAAAAATAAAGGGATGGGGAGCAAAACCTGGCCTCCGTGGCCCAGGTCACACTACTGCCTTTGCACAAGGTAGCCATCTGGGCAAGAGAACGGGAGGCACCAGACTGAATACCCATGCACAGAGCGGACTCCCCCCCCCCCCATTTTCTTGGTATCAGTAGCAGCAGCCTCAACCAGTTCTAAGGCTGCCTCTCTCCATCTCCAGCAAAGCTCTTTATGTATCGTGTTTTTCGCCCTATAAGATGTACCTGACCATAAGACGCACCTAGTTTTAGAGGAGGAGAACAAGAAAAAAAAAATCTCTCCCTCTCTGTGCAGCGCCTCTCCAGCAAAGCAAAGTCAGAACAGCAAGATGTCTTGGAATTGCAATATGGACAAAATATTATGTTGTATTCTGTGGGTTCGAACAACATTGTCACCTTCCACTGAATGACTCTCATTTTAATCAATTGTAAGGCTATTAAAGAGTCTCACAAGAGGGGCAGAAATGGTTCCCAAAAGCTGAAATAGTAATTTTTGCTCAGTTTGAACTCTGTGTTGAACTCCAGTTTTGCAGGGTCATAAGGAAGGTTCTAATGGCGGCGGGGGGGGGGGGGAGTTTAACAATTTTTGTAAAGCAGTTTCATGTGCTTGTGGAGTACTTTTGACCCCCTAATACTATTTGCAGCGATATTAAGAAAAGTGAATACTTTGCCTATTATTGCAATAGTAAAAATATTGGTTCTTTCCCCTCTCTGCTCTTTTAAGAGAAAAGGTGGTTTATGCATCTGTCAGAATGATAGGAACTATTATAGGAGCTACCTTATGTTCTTAAAATAAAAAAATTCCTTCCAGTAGCACCTTAAAGACCAACTAAGTTAGTTCTTGGTATGAGCTTTTGTGTGCATGCACACTTCTTCAGATACCTGAAGTGTGCATGAACACGAAAGCTCATACCAAGAACTAACTTAGTTGGTCTTTAAGGTGCTACTGGAAGGAATTTTTTTATTTTGACTATGGCAGACCAACACGGCTACTATCTGTAACTGGAACTTATGTTCTTAGTTTTTCAGTTTTCTCATTCACTTCCATGGAGACAGTATTGACACCCAAACCAGTAAGAGCTGGTTGTTGTTGTTTCTACGAGATTTAGGGTATGCAGTAATTTACACCTCATCTATTGGGGAGCACCTGGACTGTGGTGTTGTAGAAGGCTGACACAGAAGTTTTGTGTTTTCGTTGGTGCTGTCAGGATGGCACCTGTTGAAGGAAAGATAACTGGATCCCCATAGATGTCAACTGTGAATTCACTCCATGCCCTGTCTCTGTCAGGCTCATTGTTCCCCTTCCCCGCCGTGATGAAACTTGCACCCAGTATCGGGGAAACCTCTTCTGTGCTGGGACAGGTGAAGTGTCACTGACGTCAGACAGATGTAATTGTGGAACCACACAAGCAACTCCAGAGGAATCCGGACTCTCCCACAATCCCGTTTGCTCTTCTGGAGAAGGGTGTGATGTGACTCACATTCCCTTTGACTTGTTTTGACATGATCTCCTAGGCTGTGCATCAGCATATGCAATTAACAAACTGGAAAGGTGGTTCTTAAACTGAAGGCGAAACAAGCCAGGATGCTTGTTCTCATTACTATGCCTGAGGGTCACACCACACATTATGCAGAGGCAAACGTAGATTTGTTGCTGAGGGTTCACACTGCGGGGAACTGAATTCAACAGTGGCTCCCAGGTGATGTTGATGCATGATACAAGTGTGTCATTCCTGCACGATAAAGGTAAAGGGACCCCTGGCCATTAGGTCCAGTCGTGGCCGACTCTGAGGTTGCGGCGCTCATCTCTCTTTACTGGCCGAGGGAGCCGGCATACAGCTTCCAGGTCATGTGGCCAGCATGACTAAGCCGCTTCTGGCGAACCAGAGCAGCACACACAAACGCCGTTTACCTTCCCGCTGGAGCGGTAGCTATTTATCTACTTGCACTTTGACGTGCTTTCGAACTGCTAGGTTGGCAGGAGCAGGGACTGAGCAACGGGAGCTCACCCCGTCATGGGGATTCGAACCACCAACCTTCTGATCGGCAAGTCCTAGGCTCTGTGGTTTAACCCACAGTGCCACCCGCGTCCTTCTTGCATGATACACATGCTCAGAAAGACCTGTTTGTCACATCCACACATTGAGGAGTAGGCTTTAAAGAGCTTGGGTGCATACCTGGAAAATTTAATGTGAACTTGAGAACAACTGTCCTAGGAAGGAGGCAACAGCATTGTATCATACCTGCAAACCCTTTTTCCGGATTCCATCATCTTTTGACTCTCTTTGAGTCCCTTGCACTCTTCCACCCCTGAATCTTCTGTTTGCTTTCCACTTGGGGCCCTCAGCCCTGCTGTCAACCTCTCTTATATAACATGTTCTTCCTTGTTCCCTTGCAGTCGACTCTGCTGCTGGCAGAACAACCACATATGACTCCGTCCAGACGAAAGACATCTCCCAGGGCGTGTTCAGTTCCTTCAAGAAAGAAATCTTTCCTCCCGTTCCAAGTCCTCCACCCATCCGTAGAGCCAGCCTCCCATTCAGCATGGTGTTTAACCCAAACAACCACATTGTTCCACTGATGCTGGATACCCCCAGCAGTGAATATAGTCCTTCTAGCCAGGAAAGTAGCTGCAGTGAGGTCTTTGCCTACAGCATCCAGAACCAAAGGTAAGAGAAGTGAGCCTGGTGGGAGTCAGGTGAAGGAACCTCTCCTCAGAGTTCATCTAGATTAATTTGCCACCCAAGATAAAAAGGCTAAGTTGTATTCCCATAGCTGTTGGCTTTCTTCCTGTCCCACAAAATTGGTTGTCTTTATTTGCATCCAAATTTACCATCCACTGTGAGTGCATCATCTATGAGCGGATGAACTTTGCAGGACTTTCTTACCCCCACCCAACAGGCATTTCAATTTGAATTTCTTATTTCGGTCACAGACCAGTTCCAGCCCACATACAATATCAAGGAAGTCATAAAACACGATAGGGATACATTTGAATTTGCAATTAGGTATAACAGGGACAATAAAGATATAGCAACAGTTTAAAAATATATAAATTAAAACTTAGTCACTAACATATAACCTAAAATTAAGGCCTTAATCATTATGATAGCACAGCTTGTTCCCTAAGTTTTATGGCAATCGCACAGAATTTGGCTACCCTTAACGTGATCTCGGGATCCTTGTCCTCTACCAGGGATTTTAGACATTGAAGTTCGGACCCATTTGGAGATTTTTGTATAGCAGGGATGATAAATGCCGAGCGTATATCCCTGTAGAAACAGCAGCGTAACAAGACATGAGAGACAGTTTCTACCTCCATCAAGCCGCAGGGGCAGACTCGTTCCGCGTATGGTTTAGCCTCGAATCTGCCCTGCAACAAGGCAGATGGCAGCTCGTTGAATCTAGCGAGCGTAAATGACTGTCGTTATTTAGGTATTCGTAATTTTGACAACTAATTTGCTGGGGTAAATCCTCTCCCATTATCTTTTATTGCTGGGTGTTTATTCATCTCGCTCATGTGGCATTGCAGTTCCACACCCCAAATTCATTGGCAGGTTATTGCTCTAGCTTTCTCATAACCTACAGCTATCAGGGCCTGTGGGGGAAACCCCACGCCTCTTAGCTTTTCATGCAGTGTAGCTTTCCATTTGGATTGGTAGGAATCCAGTAGGGTTAAGGGTGCCAACCCAACAGGGAAAAAGATAAGTTTTAACCAATAATGGATCTTCAGAATACATATCCGGGCTCTAACAGGGATTTGCCTGACCTCCAGGCAGACAGCTATGTTAGACACACAAGAAGGGATCCCTAGCAGACAGTGATAGAACTTAGTTTCAGATAGGTAGCCGTGTTGGTCTGCCATAGTCAAAATAAAAAAATTCCTTCCAGTAGCACCTTAAAGACCAACTAAGTTAGTTCTTGGTATGAGCTTTCGTGTGCATGCACACTTCTTCAGATATACAGTGTGTATCTGAAGAAGTGTGCATGCACACAAAAGCTCATACCAAGAACTAACTTAGTTGGTCTTTAAGGTGCTACTGGAAGGAATTTTTTTATTAGAACTTAGTTTGGAATGGTTCTAAGGGAGCAAGGTTTAAGTTAAAGCCATAGTTTTCCCAGTAGTAATGTATGGAAGTGAGAGCTGGACCATAAAGAAGGCTGATCGCTGAAGAATTGATGCTTTTGAATTATGGTGCTGGAGGAGACTCTTGAGAGTCCCATGGACTGCAAGAAGATCAAACCTCTCCATTCTGAAGGAAATCAGCCCTGAGTGCTCATTGGAAGGACAGGTCCTGAAGCTGAGGCTCCAATACTTTGGCCACCTCATGAGAAGAGAAGACTCCCTGGTAAAGACCCTGATGTTGGGAAAGATGGAGGGCACAAGGAGAAGGGGATGACAGAGGACGAGATGGTGGGACAGTGTTCTCGAAGCGACAAACATGAGTCTGACCAAGCTGCGGGAGGCAGTGGAAGACAGGAGTGCCTGGCGTGCTCTGGTCCAGGGGGTCACGAAGAGTCGGACACGACTAAACAACAAGGTTTAAGAAGCTGGAGATCCAGCAGGCACGCACTGCAAACTTTGCATGTGTTCTGAAGTCAAGTGTGGCACGAGGGACCTCAAGGGTGCTCTAGTCAAACCCCTAAGTGGCCCCTTGCTTCATGGCAGACAAAATTCAAACAAAGGCATGAATGCGAGTGTTCTCACTGGCTGTTTTTCAGCTCTGGAACTCCGCTTCACTTGGGCTATGCCATACAGTGGGACTTCGGTTTAAGATATGTTACGATAATCTTTATTGTCATTGTCCCATACAGAACAACAAAATTGAAAAAATCTACATCAGACATTCAAAAACCAACAAGCTTGCTATCCCAGTCTGGTTAGCCCCCTAAAAACTCTGATACCCCATAATTAAATACAATATACTCCCATAGAGACTACCTTACACTGTGTTTAAAACCAAAATTGCATTTGGATAGAAACTGTTTCTCAGGCAGCTAGTCCTAGGCTTTATAACCCTGTACCTTCTTCCAGAAGGCAGAAGCTGAAAGAGATCATTTCCGGGGTGCGCACTATCTCTGCAGCTTTCTTATGGCACCTGGAAGCGTAGATTTGATCCAAGGTGGGAATAGTGCACCCAATTATTCTCTCCGCAGTTTTTACAACCCTGGACAGCATTGTTTGTGACTGTGCAGCTCCCAAACCACACACACAGACCATAAGTTAATACACTCTCAACAGTACAATGATAAAATGCCATCAACAGGTCCTTTGAGAGATTATTTTTCCAGAGGATTCTCAGACAGCCCTGTTTACAAACAATTTGGTTTACGAACTCCGCAAAACTGGAAGTAGTGTCCTGGTTTGTGAACTTTACCTCGGTCTAAGAACGGAATCCAAATGTGGAAGGGCACCAGTAGTGGGAGGCCTCATTAGGGAAAGCGTGCCTTGGTTTAAGAATGGTTTCAGTTTAAGAACGGACTTCTGGAACAGATTAAGTTCATAAGCCGAAGTACCACTGTATCTTGAACTTCATTTGGAGGCAATGTAAAATATTTGTATTTGGGCATGTGAGGGGGTTCCCCCCCCCAAAAAAAAACATTTCAAAAATGGATGCTTTGTGAGTATTTGCATTTTCGATACAGTCGTACCTTGGAAGCTGAACAGAATCCGTTCCGGAAGTCCATTCGACTTCCAAAATGTTTGGAAACCAAGGTGTGGCTTCCAGTTGGCTGTAGGAAGCTCCTGCGCCCAATCGGAAGCTGTGTCCAACGTTTGGCTCCCGAAGAACGTTCGCAAACCGGAACACTCATTTCCAAAATGTGCGAGTGCCAAGGTGTTTGGCTTCCAAGGTATGACTGTATATTGGAACATGTGCTTCCCCCCTGCCAAAGAAACCCCAGTTATTTGTCCTCATATCTTGTGGAGTGGGTTATAATTCTTAACAATGACTTGTGAACTGTTTCTTTCCTCCAGCGTCGACGCTCCTGTGCATTGCAGTTACCCTGAACAGCTGGAACCTACTGCTAACCTAGAGACCCCATATTACCACCCCAATAGCCAGCCTGGGGTTTACCAGTTCAGCCAGTATCCTCAGCACCAGGTGTCCCAGTTGCACCATGGCTCAGTTCACCTTGCTGGCACTGCATTTTCCAGTGTCGGCCTCACGCCAGCTATGCCTGGTAAATCCACCACAGCTTTTCTCCCCATGCCTAGCAACGGGGGACTTGTAACCTATGGAGCAACAGAAGCTTCTCAGGGGTACCTGCAGAACCACGCAGGAGGACAGCTCCTAATCCAGCCACCAGCCGGGAACTCGGGTGAGTACCTCAAATGGAATTCCGCCCAACGTAATTGATTCCTTATTAAGGGAGAGATGCCACTGGAGGCGCTGTCAGCAGTTGACCGGATTGAACACTATCGGAAGGTCCTGAGGCTCAGAGGGGGCCCTCGCCAGCCCCAAGCATTCTGGGTGAGGTGGCTGCACCACTGCCAGAATTCCCCACAGCAGTTACAAAAGGCTTTTTATTTTATTTTTTATAAAATATTTATTAAGGTTTTTTTAAAATAATACAGTAAAAATAAAAAAGAAAAAAGAAAAATACAAAATAAAAACAGTTTAAAAACACACATATTTTTTATTACTTATTTTCCTTTAACTTATTTCCCGGACCTCCTCATACCTCCCTTTTTTGTATTCCACTTCAAATTATTGGTTCAGCAAATCCTTACCATTAGATTTTAACCCATTTATAACCCTTTTTTCATATTCTCTTAAAGCATTACAACTGGAAACCCCTTAATTACTATCCAACATCATTCTATCCTTCATTCATTTTACAATATTTCTGTAGATAGTCTTTAAATTTCTTCCAATCTTCTTCCATACAAAAGGCTTTTTAAACATGGAACTTTTATTTTATTTTATTTTATTATTAGAAATTTTTTATTTACAAACAAACAAACAAACAAACACCTAGACACGAAACAAAATTCATATTACCCTACCACCTTAAATTACAGACATTAAAACATCCTTGTGACTTCCCTCCACCGTCCCTCACCCTCCTATATATTATAAAATAATATTTCACATTGCAATTTTTATCTAAATTTATATTTCTTAACTCTTTTAACTTACTGTTTGTTTTATTTTGTTTTTAACCAGCTTTACCAGCATTAATCCAAACGTATCAACATCTTAGTATTTGAGCAGTGCTTGGACATATAATCTTCAGACCATTTCCATTGTATTTTTATTTTCTGGTTTGATTGGTACCTTATTACTGCAGTTAATCCTGCCAATTCTATAAATTCAATTAGTTTATCCAGTCATCCTTTGTGGATATATATTTTAA
The DNA here is from genome assembly GCF_965112155.1 of Podarcis liolepis. Lineage (NCBI taxonomy): Eukaryota > Metazoa > Chordata > Lepidosauria > Squamata > Lacertidae > Podarcis > Podarcis liolepis. The sequence continues at coordinate 7,336,288 of NC_139556.1, forward strand.
ATGTGGAACTTTTTAAAAAGGGTCTTTCTGTAGCAAACTGCAGCAGCGGTGCAGGCCTTCTTCTAGCACACCCAAATTTTTATTCAAAGGATTAGCATGACTTAAACTGTTGCTCGTGGTAAAGGTAAAGGGACCCCTGACCATTAGATCCAGTCGTGGCTGACTCTGGGGTTGCGGCGCTCATCTCACTCTATAGGCCGAGGGAGCCGGCGTACAGCTTCCGCGTCATGTGGCCAGCATGACTAAGCTGCTTCTGGCGAAACCAGAGCAGCGCACGAAAATGCCATTTACCTTCCCGCCAGAGTGGTACCTATTTATCTATTTGCACTTTGATGTGCTTTCAAACTGCTAGGTTGGCAGGAGCTGTGACCGAGCAATAGGAGCTCACCCCGTAGTGGGGATTTGAACTGCCAACCTTCTGATCGGCAAGCCCTAGGCTCTGTGGTTTAACCCACAGCGCCACCTGCCTCCCTGTTGCTCATGGTAAAAACACTTTAAAATCCCACAGTGGCTGAAACAGCATAAAGGAATTCTTTCTTTTCTCCCCCCCTGCCTTTCTTTTCTCCCTTTTTCACTTCTGCCTTCACCCAGGCTATATCCCTGCATTTCAGACTGTGCCTTGGAATGAATTGTGTATGCAAGGAGTTCCATTTTCCAATCAACTTTGCTCACAAATGCAGTTTTCCGGCTCAGGAGGGGGATGTTACTCAGCTGAGCAGGCACAGAACCTTCAGAACCAGAGTGGGCCTCCCAGTCCTTGTCTGCTGCAGCTGCCCAAAGCAGAAGGGTCAGGATATGCTGCTCTCTTGCTCTCTACTGAGCAAATGGCAGATCTAAATTCAAACCTGGATCACCAGTCACAGACACAACACATGGCACTACTTGAAGAGGACTCTGATATGGACAAAATCCCCAAAGAGGAAGACAATATTTCTGGTGAGTCCTAGTCATGTGGTCATCACGAGGTAGTCTGGAATGAAGCATTAAAATGAAGGTGTGATGGTGGTTTCATCTCCTGATGGTTGGTTGGTTTATTTAAAGAGCAAAATGGTAGTGGAGCCATTCAGAATTAGGCTGTGGAAGAGGTGGGTGGATAGGAAATGGTTTTGAACTTGTTTTTTGAGTTGTTGGGAGCAGAACTGAGGTGCGCAGAGCACACCTCAAGGAGGTCTCGATGATGCTCACAACCTCCGCTTCACTGTTGTCCCAAGAGTGAAATAAAAACCCATCTTGTGGAAATGGGAGGTGAAGCAAGCAGTGAAAGGAAAACTAGAAGGTAGCAAGGTAAACTGCTGTTGGGCCCAAAGGTCACTCCCTTTGGGCCACCCCATACCTCCCCTCAAAGGATGGAGTGTTGACCCCCCAGCGGCACCTTTCCTGGACCCTCAGGAGAGAATCTTCGGCTGCCTGTCACTCCCTTCCACCTTGCAAGCAAGGGTCAGGGGCTTGCAGTCCCCCTTGATCCTCCCTCACATGAGCTTGTAAGGGCAGGTGAGTATGTTTTTAGCATTTTTCTTGAGTGCTGGGAAGAGCCCAAGCTCCTTTTTGCAAGCTGTTTTTGAGACAAAACATGAGGGTTCCTACTCATCCACAGTAGCAAGGTTGGTTTCTGGAAGCAAAGGAGTCCCAGGTGGAAAGCTTTTGAGTGGCAAGGAGGGCTATCCTTGTGCCCCACAAAGGAGAAGTTGTGGACTGAAAGACCAGGATCCTCCACAGTTCCACCAAGTGAAATCCCAAATTGTCACTCTGTGGAATATCCTATTTTAGATGCATAAGGATTCAAGGCATTTGTTCGTCTATGGCATTTAGTCCTCAATTTTTTTGGGTGTCCGGGATTGTGCTGCCCATACAGAAGGCCTTCTAGGAAGGAGCTGAAATGTTCTTGTTGGCTTGAGGCTCTGGGCAGAAAGTTGCACCTCCCGGTCAGCTAGATAGTCCTCCCCCTGCCATCCCTCTGAAATCCTTTAAGTGTGGTTCCTCAAATCCATGCTGATAGGGCATTCTTGCTTGGAGCTCCCACCACCTCTGATCCACAAATGGGATTGTGTTGATGCTCCAACCCACCCCACTCCAAAATCTTCTGTCAAGTCTTTCTTTATGTGCTCTGAAAATGTGGGTTATAGGAAAAAAGTGTACCAGTGACAGCAAGCAGCCATGGTCAGCTGAGGAATACAGTCATACCTCGGGTTACAGACGCTTCAGGTTGCATTTTCTCGGGTTACAGACCCGCCGAAACCCAGAAGTACCAGAACGGATCACTTCCGGGTTTTGGCGGTCACACATGCACAGAAGCGCTAGATCACGCTTTGCACATGCGCAGAAGTGCCAAATCGCAATCCGCGTGTGCACAGACGTGCCGCTGCGGGTTGCGAATGCTGTGGGTTGTGAACGTGTATCCCACACAGATCATATTCGCAACCCGAGCGTCCACTGTACTAATATTAGGGTCAGTGATAATACCAAGGTAATACCCCAAGTTTAACTCAAAGTTCCCAAAAGTAAATGTTGCCTTTTTGGGGATTTTCCTTTGTAGTAAGGGTTAGGCACAGCAACATTTTCTCTGTGGTTGGAGTTCCAACTACACATAATGTCATTGCATAATTCAGGTTAAAGCTATGTGTTTCTTTAAGAGCTGGGGCATGATATAGCAAGGGATGGTGCTACAGGGGCATGTTTAAAGGGCTACAAAAACGATGCTCCTAGTAGCTGTAAGAGAGCCTTTTCTGCTTAAACTACTTCCCTTCTTCTCATGGGGGAAAACAGCAGAGCTGAAGCTCTGAAATGAGCTGATAAGCAAATGCTTCCTTTGGTGGCCAGTTCCCAAACAGCCATCTTCTCATTGTGGGTCACTCTATTGTATGCTGGTGACCCCACAAGGTTCCCATGACCCGAGAGAAATGAGTCACTGTTCCCCCTTCTGGAACTGCTGTTCTAGATACTCAATTCCTGCTCCGGACGACCCCCTTACCATTCTGGCCTGGTGGTGATAACGCGGGTGGAGGGCTCTAGACTCAAGAAGGCTAGTATATGCCCCAAGAGGACTCTGATATCTGGCAACATTTTGGAAATAAGAAACACAACTCTCTGGTGGCTAGCAAAAGTGATTTTTGCAAGGTTTTTTTTTTTAACCTCTACCTCCTTTCCTAGACAATGACTTCACAGGATTATTCTGATCTTTATCTTTCCAGATTTTCCCGAAGACAGCAAGAACTGACTCAGAACTGACTCAGGCTTCCTCGTGGAAAACAAGGGGGTTGTGAGAGAAAGAAAATATTATGACTTTTGTTGTTTTTAAACCTTCTCTTGGAGATAAACAGAAAAGAATGTACTTTGTGAAATTCAGAACCCCAAAAGACTAAAAAGAGGAAATAACAGGATTGGCTTGTTATTATTTAATTTATTATTATTGCTCTGCTGAGGAAGGAAGCAGTGAAACATCTTTCAATAAAACAAATTCAGCCCTTTGTTTTGCGTGGAAGATAACTTTTTGTTCTTGATACATCCACATTTGTCTTCGTCCCTGATGAGTAGGATTCTTGCAGTTGTCAATCTGCTATAGGGAGCCTTTCATGACCAGCCTACTCTCCCCCCCCCCCTTGGTAAACCTTTATAAACAGAGGTTATCACTCTGTCCCCCAAATCCTCCACAAGTTTCACGAGTCTCCACCAGGCCCTCCAAGAGTCCTCTTCCCTGAGTTCCCTTGGTGTGTTCAACCTTGTTAGTTTTTCTAATTAGAATTTTGCCCCACTAAATCATTGGAGCTCATGGCTTACTGCCCATTCTGGCAGCTCTGAGTCTTCCTCCTCCACCTTATGTTCCAAACAGAGCACAAGGAAGGGGGAATTGATCTCCTTGCTTTCTTTTCTTCAACATTTTATTTTCATTGATATACAGCTAAAGATATACAAAAGTTTACACCCTAAACCAAGTATCTTTTGACAACATACCAGAACAAAAGAAAAGAAAATCTAATCTAAACAGAAACAGGAGCAAAGGAAAGGGAGATGAAGAAGAAAAACAGAAGAAAGAAAAAGTAAAGGGAAAAACGAAGACTTCTGACTCTCTGTCAGCTAAATACAGTAACTTGTCCAAAGTATTCACTCAAATCGACACCCAACTATTCTGTTTTCTACAAGCCAATGTTTTTTCAATCTTCAGATCCAGATATTGCAAGTTTGTTTTCTTTTTCATGCAAAAAGTCCATGAGAGGTTTCCAGTCCTTAATAAATGTCAATATGTTTCAGGCAGCCCTCTAAGAAAATCCAGGGCTGCAATACTTCATTGGTACTCTTTTGCTATCATCTGCCAGCACCTTACTCATTCCTGAAATCCTTAATCCAGCCTCCATGGTGGATTCCAGAGGTCCAGAAGAGGATAAGGAAGAATGGATTAGGTACTGCTCTGGACTGATGGGCCCTTAATTCCTAGCCAGTCGCTTTGCCAATATTTTTGGCTTAAATGTCAATTGCTCCATTTGTCACTTCAGCTCATGGCACCAGAAACAGCTTGCTTGTTGCTTGGGTTAACTTCCTGTTTAAAACAGCAGAGAAAGAGCAGATTTGGTGTTATCTTCTGGAAGGACATTTCCTCGGTCAAATGTTATCAGACAGAGACCGTTGGATATTGCTGTTGATTAATATATCCTGTGGCAACATTATTATTATTATTATTTAAACCCATTAGAAACGAGTCATATGCCAGTGAACTAAAGTTAAATGAACATGTTTAATTACTTGTTCTTTCTCAGTTTCAGTTTAGATAGGATTTATGCCCCATTGGATGAAATGACTACAAAAGCTGGCCTCCATGGGGTGTAAGTCTCAGATGTTTTGAATAGTAGCAAAGGGAGTAGTATTTCATCCTTAAAAATACATAGGGTGTGTTTGTATGACTCTGTCCAGACTAGGACCTGCCAGTTCCACATCCTACTGATACAGGTGCGCTAAATGTTAAGACACAAATATTTCTATGCATAACATCAAATCTCACATGTAACCTTTTCTGTTACACAGCATGACCGAGCTACCATGCCTGAGCCAGCCATGGAAACTATCATCAACTGCTCTGGAATAAAAACAAGCTGCAGGGTTTTATTTCATTTTTTTAACAGAGGCATGGCAAAATCCCCAACTGTAAATCTTGAGAGAAAAGCCCTGTTACTCTGTTATTTGGTCTACATGATGGAATTCTGGCTCACTGTGAGTCACTGAGAATAAGCTCTGTTGCATTTCCTGCTCTCGGGAAAAGTTAAATATCTGTATTTCAAACTTTTTCTATTCCTGATTTCCCTGGTTCTGTTCTCTCTGCCCTGCCATTCATTTTGCCAAACCCTCCATGTCATTTACGAAGTGTGCGTGCACACGAAAGCTCATACCAATAGCTAACTTAGTTGGTCTCTAAGGTGCTAATGGAAGGATTTTTTACATTTATTTTTATTTTTATTTTGTTTCGACTATGGCAGACCAACACGGCTACCTACCTGTAACTATTTACATCTCTTGTTTGCCCTCTTGCAATTGGGCATCCCACACAGCTTGCCAAATCCCTAGAAATCCCACCACTTCCATTTCTCTCAAATTACATAAACTATTGGTCCATGCTATGTTTCCAAGGGCTTTTAAAAAAAAATCAACCAATCAACATGTAGATATCATTGAAAATCTGGCACTGCTACTCTGCCTTTTTTCTCATGTCCCCAGAGTTTATTCTCTCAAACAAAATGATTCATTTTTGTCTGCCAACCCTTTGTGTCTTTCCTGAAACTGCAGAAGGGTTATGCTACAAATGATAGATTTAGGACAGACCATTGGGAGAAATCTTCCATCTTGCTCCTTAGCTGATCCTAATCATATCTTTTAAAATCTTCATTAAAATGAGTAAAGCAGTTGCTTTGTCAAAATGTCTATATTAGGCAAAATTGCATATAAATGTATTCATTAGGAGAAATTTGCACTAAGATACTGAGGAAATTTCTGGAATACCTTGTGGTTTTTTTGTTTTAAATTCCAAACTCATATGGAAACGTGGAAAATGAAATTGTGAGTGGAAAAATGAGAAACTGGAAAGGGCAGATGTGCCCACTCATAATCCCAGGGGAGTATATATTGTAGAAATGCAGGCTACTATACTAAGTTTAGTTCCCACTTAGTTCCCATTGATTTCAAAGGGATTTAAGCCATGATTAATTTCATAGAATCATAGAATCATAGAGTTGGAAGAGACCACAAGGGCCATCGAGTCCAACCCCCTGCCAAGCAGGAAACACCATCAGAGCACTCCTGACATATGGTTGTCAAGCCTCTGCTTAAAGACCTCCAAAGGAGGAGACTCCACCACACTCCTTGGCAGCAAATTCCACTGTCAAACAGCTCTTGCTGTCAGGAAGTTCTTCCTAATCTTTAGGTGGAATCTTCTTTCTTGTAGTTTGGATCCATTGCTCCGTGTCCGCTTCTCTGGAGCAGCAGAAAACAACCTTTCTCCCTCCTCTATGTGACATCCTTTTATATATTTGAACATGGCTATCATATCACCCCTTAACCTCCTCTTCTCCAGGCTAAACATGCCCAGCTCCCTTAGCCGTTCCTCATAAGGCATCGTTTCCAGGCCTTTGACCATTTTGGTTGCCCTCCTCTGGACACGTTCCAGTTTGTCAGTGTCCTTCTTGAACTGTGGTGCCCAGAACTGGACACAGTACTCCAGGTGAGGTCTGACCAGAGCAGAATACAGTGGCACTATTACTTCCCTTGATCTAGATGCTATACTCCAATTGATGCAGCCCAGAATTGCATTGGCTTTTTTAGCTGCCGCTAATTTTAATGGCAGCTAAATTAAGCTAAATAGACCCAGTCTGTTTTCTGTAACGTGTAGTTTGCGCATGTTCAAATCCATATGGAAGTGAAGACCAGGAAAAGGGTACAGATTCAAGTCGTGAAATCTCTGCTGTTTTAGTGGAAGCTGTGCATTGCTGCTTTGGGTTTACAGTGCGCAAGTGGGACTTATACACAAGGGATTTTAAGAGAACAAAAGCGATGAGTGGAGAATATATTTCCCAAGACTCTGACAGTTCCTCCTATGATGTCAATCCATGTTTGTTCGCACAAAACTTCTCCTTTTTGAAAGCACCTTTCTGCTTTTGCATTACGCCACAGTAACCTCAGGATATAAGCAAGCCCTCTCAACTCTGTGCAATCGAAAGGGAGATCTAGTCATGTTCATGTGTGTGAACTGTCTCCGTCAAAATTTCCTCCCTCGTGCATTGAAATTTCCCTTTTCGGAGCCAAAGATTTTCCCCTGCAGACTTAGGTGAATATGATCAGAACCAGGGTTTTAATACGAGGGAAATGCAAATAATAGTTACAGAAAAAATGAGTAGGTACACCCCTCACCAGTGTATGTCAGTAATTAACTTTGCAGTGCACACCAGAAAAATAAAAAGAAGCATAACACACCTCACTCAAAATTTATTATAAATATTTCCATGCCATCTTTCAGGACATACCACATCATGTGTAAATAACACATTTGAATTAAGTCATCTCATTCCAATGAATACAGTGGTACCTCGGGTTAAGTACTTAATTCGTTCCGGAGGTCTGTTCTTAACCTGAAACTATTCTTAACCTGAAGCACCACTTTAGCTAATGGGGCCTCCCGCTGCTTCCGCCCCACCGGAGCACAATTTCTGTTCTCATCCTGAAGCAAAGTTCTTAACCCGAGGTACTATTTCTGGGTTAGCAGAGTCTGTAACCTGAAGCGTCTGTAACCCGAGGTACCACTGTAAATAATCTCATTCCCATAAATCTGGTCCCCCTCACGAAGAGCACGTGTTGCAGTGAGATCATCAGGACTGACCTCACTGTGTGGGTGGGAGCGATTGGATAGCCGCAACAACCCGATTGTACCTCGGGTATAGTACCTCGGACTTAAGAACTTTGCTTCAGGATGAGAACAGAATTGTGCTCCAGTGGGGCGGAAGCAGCAGGAGGCCCCATTAGCTAAAGTGGTGCTTCAGGTTAAGAATAGTTTCAGGTTAAGAACAGACCTCCAGAACGAATTACGTACTTAACCCAAGGTACCACTGTACGGGCTGGAGGATAATGGCCAAGAATCTGATGTTTGAAGTGATGGCTGTGTGGGTGGACATCATAATTGAGCTCTGAATGCAATTTCTTCCTTTGTCATTCATATATTTTCAGTTGAAATGGCCCACACATTGAGATCATCTGCTGGTAAAAAAGTAAAGGTAAAGGACCCCTGATGGTTAAGTCCAGTTGCGAACGACTCTGGGGTTGTGGCGCTCATCTCACTTTACAGGCTGAGGGAGCCGGCATTTGTCCACAGACAGTTTTTCTGGATCATGACTAAGCCGCTTCTGGTGCAACGGAACACCAAAACCAGAGCAGTGTACAGAAATGCCGTTTACCTTCCCGCTGGAGTGGTACCTATTTATCTACTTGCACTTTGACGTGCTTTCGAACTGCTAGGTGTGCAGGAGCAGGGACCGAGCAATGGGAGCCCACCCCGTCGTGGTGCTCTCCTCCAAATGCCCCGGCCAGCCCAGGTAAGGCAAGTGAGAAACTAGGGAGAGGGCCTTTTCAGTTGCAGCACCCATGTCTGCAACACTCTCCACAGGGAGGTTCTGCTGTTATCTGGTTAGTGCCTTTGGTCTCCTCCAATTTGTCTAATTTGTTTTTCTGCTGTTTTTCACTGCTGTTTTTGCTTTATGTCATGATTATGTCTCCCCCCCCCCCATTTATTATGTTAATTGTCATTACCTTGGGAACTGTTCTTGAAGGGTGGTGTAGAATTTTTCAAACAAATGAATTTGGGGGCCACTGTGTGGTTCCCAGTGTGCCACGATAAGGAAATCAAATCACTTCAAATCGCAGAGGAGGCTGCTCACTGTGTCTCTGCATGATGCTTTGCTCTGGCCCTGCATTGCCTCCACTCAGCTTTATCCCTGCATCTGGTGCAAGGAATCGGTCACTCATTCCCCTAAGCAAAACCACAGGAAAATTGCTCATGCTCAGGCAAGTCGGCCTGTTGCATCTCTGCATGGATAACTGCCCAGGCTGTGCCTCCCTTCTTATGCCTGGGTTTCTCTGAGAGAGGTTCTTTCCAACCTTACTCTTACAGTGCCACACTCTAAAAGTAAACTTTTGGGCCCACAAGGTTGAGTTGTGCCACCAGTTTTAATTCAGAAAAAGTATTTCTCTGCTACCTGAAGTTTAGGAAACAGACAAGAGTGGGAAGTCCAGTTATATGTTGAAACTGACTCACTGAGGCTGCGACTCCCTTGCAATTTCCTCGGAAACTGGTTTCTCTGCTTTGTAACAAGCCTTCTCTTTCTACCAAAACTTCCCTGTGACGAGAGGAATTTCCTTCAGTCAGTAAACAGTGGATCCAGTCTCCGTGATCTGCTTTGGAGAATACTATCCAGTGTCCCCGGAGGCACTCCATCCAGTGGAACAATCCATTTGGCGAATAATGGCGTAGGAAGAAAATAAAATAAAAAAAGCTTTGTGGGGAGGACAGCTGAATAGCTGCCAGTTTAGTCATCCAGCAAAAATCTAACCATTTCTCCACACAGCGAGCTGAGCGCCGCACCCTTGAGGGCTCTGAACTTACAGGGAGCCCCTTCATTTGTTTGCAGGGTTTCTTAGGCGATTAATTGCAACACTGTCAAACACAAATAAGAAAGGAATGTAGGTAGGCTTATATAAACTTTAAAAAACAACTGGCAGGAAAGCCCAGGGAGCTGTTACTCTAGAAACCCGGGTCTGGAACAAACCCAAAAGTTACTGATTCCAAATCCACACCCAAAGGCAGGAGACTGCATGTACTGGAGCATAATGCATTTATCTCCTCCCATCATGTGCCCACAAAATGTTAACTCATTTCAGCGATGGCACAAACACAGAGCAGGGGTGAACAAATTGGCCCGGCTAGAAGGGTCTGTGACGTTTGCCCTCCATTTCAAAACACACACACACATTCGTTCCTCTCTGTCCATGGCTCCAAAGAGCATGGGGTTGCTGCTACATATTCATTGGGAACATGATATTTGTCTGAATGTTAATTTGCTGGAGACGGTTTACAGATTTAAATAGCATCTGTGAACTGCTGCATGTTTTTAATCCTTTCTTGCTGTGCTGTGGTCCCAACCCGCCGCTTTTTGCTTTGGGAAGCTAGGTGCTACTGGCAGATATCCTCTGGGCACAGACAGGAGGAGCTTTTGGGGTGGGGATTTTCACTGGGGTTGAGGTGCAGCCAACAGCCCTCCCACTGAAGAAGCAGTCTTGATGAGGCCTCCTGGCAGGTGCTATATAAATAATAAAAATGAAGCAATCCAAGCTAAACAATGCAATTTAACACAATTTCATATACCTAGTTCAGTTGTGTTTTCTGAGCATGATTCACGGTGTGTGTGTGTGTGTGTGTGTGTGTGTGTGTGTGTGTGTGTGTTTAGCTGGTAACATTGTTTTATTTGAAGGCAGTGGTTGCATTACTGCCTGAGAGGCACTTTTGTATTTTTTAAAATAGTTTTTATTAACTTTTTCCACCCCACCCCCAAATTACATTATAGCAAATACCATAATTCACCAATCCCAAATTATCCCTTCCCTCCCTCCCCCGGAACTTCTCTCAACCTCCTTCTCTAGATTGCTTTTACGCAATATCAGTTCCTGCTTATTTCCTTTCCATTCATTTTAAAAATATTTAATCTTGTACAAATTTTGTTACTTGTAAATGTTTACTCAAAACCTGCTAATGAGTCCAGTTCTTTGCATTGCTTTTGCAGGTATTTTAGTAGGTATTCTGCAAAAACAATGATTCGCGGCATTGATGCGGCCTGTAACACACACACACACACACACACACATAATACCTTGGGCCCCACATACTTCTCAGCCTGCCTTCTGTATTTTGCATCTTTGTGGCCATTAACTGAAGCTGAGCATATGCTGTTCTCTGTATCAACCAGGCAAGGACGAGCAAAGGGGTATTTCTGATAGCTCTTTCTGCTCCAAGCCCTTCAAAGTTTGAGACCAAATGGTTTCCTAAAGAGCTGTAAAACATTCCTCTGTGAACCAGCATTCTTAGGCCAGGTCAACCCAGCAAGGGATAATTTTATTTTTAAGTGTGTGTGATGTTTATTGTTACCAACCCTGAGCGCCTGAGAAGCAAAACTGGATGTTGCCTGCAGGGGAGAATCAGGGGAGAGGAGTGCTAAACCACTAAATGCCTCCCTTCCTCCCTAATTTCCCCTGTAAATACCCCCTTCCCCGCTACCTCTGCCAAATGCTTTTCTCCTTGCCCAAACTAGTTTCCAGATTTGGAGCCTGGCCAAGGAATGACATCCAAGGATTTGCAGGAGAATAAATATTTACTACTACTGCCCAGCCACAAATTATCCCAGTGAATGCCTGTGTACCTTAGCATTGTGAACGTCAACATTTAATTCCATTCTTAGAAGTTTCTGGATGTTATTTCCCTCAGTGTCACGAACCAAGATAATCACGGGGAGCCATACGAGAATTACTACCGTGTTTCTGAAAAGAAGAGGCATCATCTCAGCTCTTGTTGTATTCAAACATTTCCCAAAGAAATGTACCATAAAGATAATAATTCAGAATGGCTTTGGGGCCATTGCAACCATAAGAAATTCTGTCGTGAAGTGGGGAGGTCACCCCTGTGGTATCTTCAAGGAAAAAGAAACTCCCACTTGAACAATGAGCAGAAACATTTCAGGGTGGCCTCCTTCCTTAGACTAAAAATGAGATATTTATGTTGGGGGTTAAGTAACGGGAAAGAGCTGGCCAAATGTAAATAAAACGAGGAAACGGGCTGGATGCTTGAACACAAGGAAGTGGGTAAGGAAGACCTGGGCACCATGATCAGGAAGGCTGGTGCTTCCAACTTGATGACAGCGAGTCGAGGCCTTGGGAATGATGACGCCAAGTCAAAGACACACCGGTCTGGTGGAGTTTTTTAGTTGTTCTTGCTGCCAATTGCCAGAAAAGCAAAGGGCAAAGGCACTTCCTTTTCAGTTGTATATGTTGGGTGAGCAATCCACCAGAAATGGCAGGGCTCCAATCCTGATTTCCCAAAGTTATCAAGCTTAAATCCAAGGCTTCAGAGAAGGGAGCAAAAATAAAATAAAATAGAGTTTGATGAGCAGCCTCCACAATGAGTACTCTGAGAATGTAACATTATGAACATCAGGAGTGTCAGGCTGCAGCACTGAGGAAATGCATGTACCCTTGGACACCCAAATGTCTTCTTTCCCCAAACCTGCCATTTGTTGTGCTCCCTGGTACATGCAGTAAAAAAAGGTAAAGGTCTCCTGGACCATTAGGTCCAGTAGCGGATGACTCTGGGGTTGTGGCGCTCATCTCGATTTACTGGCCGATGGAGCCGACATACAGCTTCCGGGTCATGTGGCCAGCATGACTAAGCCACTTCTGGCGAACCAGAGCAGTGCACGGAAACACCATTTGCCTTCCTGCCAGAGCGGTACCTATTTATCTATTTGCACTTTGACGTGCTTTCAAACTGCTAGGTTGGCAGGAGCTGGAACAGAGCAATGGGAGCTCACCCCGTCGCGGGGATTCGAACTGCCGACCTTCTGATTGGCAAGCCCTAGGCTGTGGTTTAACCCACAGCGCCACCCTCCTCCCATGGAAGCTTTAACGTACAAAGCAGTAAAAAAAAAGCTACATTCAAAGGTTGCTGCCAAGTATAAAGGCATTTCTAGTTGTAACTGAATCATCAGTTGTTGTCACTGAAAAGCTGTATTAAAATGATGCAGATTAATGTGTTGCAAGCACGTCAAAGTGCAAGTTGATAAATAGGTATCACTCCGGCGGGAAGATAAACGGTGTTTCTTGCGCTGCTCTGATTCGCCAGGAGCGGCTTAGTCATGCTGGCCACATGACCCGGAAGCTGTACGCTGGCTCCCTCAGCCAGTAAAGCGAGATGAGTGCCGCAATCCCAGAGTCGGACACAACTGGACCTAATGGTCAGGGGTCCCTTTAACTTTACCATGGCTTGGACTCTAGGAGAACTTCCAGATCCATGCTTCTGTTAATAGCATTATTAATATGGGGGGGCTATTGGATTGTGTTTTTATTTTTACTATGTATTTTGTGGTTTTATATCTTGATTTTATTCTGTGAACCACCTTGAAACTCCTGGGTACAGGGCGGCATATAAATTCTAATAATGATGATGATGATGATGATGATGGAAGCTGGGCAGCTGCTAGATGACAGTTGCAGGATGGGTGGGGAGCAGCAGAAAAACACAAGCCAAAAGAATTTCCATTGTAATTCAAGACTTGCAAGCTCCAAAGTTAGCTAGTTATGGAGAGGAATATGTAGTACCTCCCAGAGAGAGCACCTGTGCATGTGCAGATTACCTTTTCCTCCTCTTGAGTAATCTGAGCCAGCCTCTGCACATCTAGAATGGGGGAGCGGAACCCCCACCATAACGTTGCTTTAACCCTATATAAAGCAGCCACACACCCCACTCCTGGGTGTTTAAAAGTTAAGTACAGTGGTGCCCCGCAAGACGAATGCCTCGCAAGACGGAAAACTCGCTAGACGAAAGAGTTTTCCATTTTGGAGGTGCTTCGCAAAACGAATTTCCTATGGGCTCGCTTTGCAAGACGACAATGTCTTGCGAGTTCCTGCGGGGGTTTTTTCCTCCCCCCCTTTTCTAAGCCGCTAAGCCGCTTATCAGCTGATCCGATCAGCAGATAAGCCGCTAAAAGCCGCTAAAAGCCGCTAAAAGCCGCTAATAGCGCTAATCCGCTAATCCGTCAATGGGCTTGCTTCGCAAGATGAAGAAACCGCTAGACGAAGAGAATCACAGAACGGATTCTTTTCATCTTGCGAGGCACCACTGTACTTTCCTTGTGCTTCTGTTGCTGGTCCACCCACACCTACGCTGGTGTTGCCTTGGCAAACACAACTTTGCCTTGGCACTGTGGCCTGTGGTTCCACCTTCAGCACACTGAAATCAATGTGGGAATGCTTAGAATGACAGCCAGTTTCTTCTCCAGAATGCTCATCTTAAGAAGAATTGTTTCTACTACATCTTAAAAGCTCTAAATCTGCCATAGTCCGATTTGCTGGGAGTTTGCTGGGATAAATGTCACAATGGACAAACCCACGCACAAAGGCCAGCAGTTAGCTCAGCTCTGAAGATCTATTGAACATCAAACAGGGCTCTCAGTCAAGTGAAGCATTCACGCCCAATGAATGGCTGCCTTGTAGATTTATTTTCAGTAAGAGGAGAATGTGGCAGTCTGTGTCTGACAATGGAAAAATCTCTCATCTGGTTTTGCGATCCAGTTACAGAGCGCACAAAACAGACTCTGGTTCTGTTTGGGGTCCTGAATGTTGCAAGCTGTAATTATGCATTTTAGTTTCCCTCTTTTTCTTTTCTTTTTTCAACCAATGTAAAACAGCAAAACAAAAAAAAGATGGAGCTCATTATATGTGCCTTGCAATTACAGGGGAACTTGCAGGCACCACCCACATTCTAAATATAGAAGCCAACAAGCCTCGATTAAGCTTCTACTCCATAGCCAGAACATACTGCTCTGTGTTACACAGGCAGATGATAATTCAGCAGCAAGTACGCTTTAAGAATAAAGTTCCTTTCAAGATTAATTAAAATTATGCCATGGCAAACCATAATACAGTGGCACCCTGGTTCTCAAATGCCTTGGTACTCAAACAACTTGGAACCCAAACACTGCAAACCCAGAAGTAAGTGTTCCAGTTTGTGAACTTTTTCCAGAAGCCGAACATACTCCGTGTTGAGTGTTATGCTGAGGTCTGTCTGTTTTTGCTATTTATTTTGCGTTTTTGTTTTGTGGCTCTTTTTGGTTTGGGTTTTATGACTGTGTGGGACCCAGTTCAGTTACTGATGGATTGTGTGACTGCAGTACATTATTGCTTTCATTTTATGGATCAATGGTCTGGTTAGATAGCAAAATCCATGTTAAATTGCTGTTTTAGGGGTTGTTTTTAAAAGTCTGGAATGGATTAATCCATTTTGCATTACTTTCTATGGGAAAGCGTGCCTTGGTTTTGGAACGCTTTGGTTTTGGAACGGGATAAGTTTGAGAACCACTGTATGGTTAAAAGAAGCTCTTGGGTATCATGCTCATTTTGCTTTATTTACATGATGAATGGATAGACTGTACATAATCTATCTGTTTTAAAAGTGAAAATTACAGGTAAATGTCTTCTTCTTTGGCGATCACTCGTAGCCGAGTAAGGTTGCCTTCCATAAACACGGTTTTAACAATGAGTCCGTAAGTGACTGTGGAGGCCAATTCTGGACCCACACATCCTTCCACAGTGGGGACATTGGTTTCCAGGCGGGAGTTGATCACGGTGTGGATTTGCTAAGTGTGCCTTCCTCTTAGCACGTTTCTCCCTTGCGTTCTGAGTTCGAGTGTCTCCAAAGCCCATGACACCTTTGGTAAAGGCTGTTCTCTTGCTTTGGAAGACGATCATCAGGCATCCGCACATGATCAGTCCAGCAAAGTTGATGTTGAAGAATCATCGCTTCGACACTGGTGTGCCCAGGCCTGCAGTCTACATTCCATTTCTTTTCTGCTCCGTTTTTTCAAAAGCTTCTTTAGACAGAATTCTGTAGACAACTGAAAATTAGATTACCGTATATACTCAGGTATAAGCCGACCCGAATATAAGCCGAGGCACCTAATTTTACCACAAAAAACTGGGAAAGCTTATTGACTCGAGTATAAGCCAGTTCACCATACCACAATAAAAAATGTGCTGAAAAAGTAGGCTTATACTTGAGTATATACAGTCTGCATTTCACACTGGGTGTGAGGGAGTTGGGTATGTTTAGCCTGGAAAAGAGTCTGAGAGAAGATACGATAGTCATCTTCAAATATCTAAAGGACTGTCACATGGAAGAGGGAGCAAACTTGTCTTCTCCTGCTCTGGTGGGTGGGATCCGAAACAATGGATTCAAGTTACAAGACATGAGATTCTGGCTAAACATGAGGAAAAGCTTTCTGGCAATAAGAGCTGTTTGACAGTGGACTGGGATAGAATCATAGAGTTAGAAGAGACCCCAAGGGCCATCGAGTCCAACCCCCTGCCAAGCAGGAAACACCATCAGAGCACTCCTGACATATGGTTGTCAAGCCTCTGCTTAAAGACCTCCAAAGTAGGAGACTCCACCACACTCCTTGGCAGCAAATTCCACTGTCGAACAGCTCTTACTGTCAGGAAGTTCTTCCTAATGTTTAGGTGGAATCTTCTTTCTTGTAGTTTGGATCCATTGCTCCGTGTCCGCTTCTCTGGAGCAGCAGAAAACAACCTTTCTCCCTCCTCTATGTGACATCCTTTTATATATTTGAACATGGCTATCATATCACCCCTTAACCTCCTCTTCTCCAGGCTAAACATGCCCAGCTCCCTTAGCTGTTCCTCATAAGGCATCGTTTAGGGTTCCCTAAAGAGGCTGTGGACTCTGCTTCTTTGAAGGTTTTTAAGCAGAGGTTGGATGGCCATCAGTCAAGGATGCTTTAGCTGAGATTTCTGCAATGCCAGGGGGTTGGTCTAGATGACCCTTGGGGTCCCCTCCATCTCTACAATTCTATGATTTAGGTCTCGAGTATAAAATACGAACCCATCTGCATAAATTCTGTCCAAATATTTTGACTCATCTCTTCATGTCTGTCACATTTTTTCCCCCCAGCATCTAAAAAATACTCCTCTGCATGGATATTCATTGTCAATTACCATCCATTAAATCACTTCCAATATATATCTAAAATAATTTCAATTATTAGTCGGTTGCTCATGAATAGGATGCTTAAGTTTAATATTTGCTGCCCACCCAGTCTGTTAAAGTAATGGGAGAAAAGAGTCAGGATCTCACCCACGTGCAAGAAACATTTTCAGTATTTGAGGATTTTGCTAAGAAATACCATGAAAAAGGGACGCGGGTGGCGCTGTGGGTAAAACCTCAGCGCCTAGGGCTTGCCGATCGCATGGTCGGCGGTTCAAATCCCCGCGGCGGGGTGAGCTCCCGTCTTTCGGTCCCAGTTCCTGCCCACCTAGCAGTTCAAAAGCACCCCTAAGTGCAAGTAGATAAATAGGTACCACTTTATAGTGGGAAGGTAAACAGCGTTTCCGTGAGCTGCGCTGCAGCTGGCTCACCAGAGCAGCTTCGTCACACGCTGGCCACGTGACCCGGAAGTGTCTGCGGACAGCGCTGGCCCCCGGCCTCTTAAGTGAGATGAGCGCACAACCCTAGAGTCGGACACGACTGGCCCGTACGGGCAGGGGTATCTTTACCTTTACCATGAAAAAACAATTTAGCCCTCATTTCCCCTACTGTGTCAGAATCAGTACACTGAAAAGAAAGGCGCTTTAAAAAAAATAAAAGTCACTACGTGGTCTTAAATCTTTATTAAGTATCAAATTTTCTCCAATGTAAGTTACATCCCAGTTGTTAAGTCTGAATAAAGAAGACAAACCCTTATATACAAGTTGTTAGACTTTAGCTTAACAAATATAGTACCTTCTCAAAATTAGATTTCTTTTAAACTTTTATAAACAAAGCATAAAAACGAAGATCAGTACTAAATAAAGCATTTTTAAAACAAATATATAACTTTAGAAGTGACTTTCAGAATGCTAAAGTGAATAACTGGAGATTCCTTGAATGCTGCTAACGGCCCACTCTGCCTGAAGCTCCTTTAGACCATTTCTCGGTTTCTACGAATAGCACAGCAAAGGATCATGCTGAAAATCATACCGAAGATCTAAAAAAAGAGAAAGACGCACAATTGGCAAAGTTTCTCCGTGAAGAATACCACGAAGGAGATCAGTGAATTAAATAATTTTGGTTTAGGTTAGAAACGGCAATGGTTCAAAGCCTGCGATGGTTTGGAAAGCAGTTCAGCACCGCTCAATTTCTGAAGTGCCCTCAATCCTCCCATCTTGCAGGAGAGTAGATCGCACCAGCCACTGAGCTTCACAGTGTTTGCCACTGCTGGTTTTCTCTCGCAGGCTTTCCACCGTTGGGCAATTGGGCCTGTTGACGGCTTTTGCACGTAAGGGCCTTCTTGGTGGTGGCGCCCGCCCTGTGGAACACCCTCCCATCAGATGTCAAAGAGATAAACAACTATCTGATGTTTAGAAGACCTCTGAAGGCAGCCCTGTTTAGGGAAGTTTTTAATGACTGGTGTTTTACAGTGGTACCTCGGGTTAAGTATTTAATTCATTCCGGAGGTCCGTACTTAACCTGAAACTGTTCTTAATCTGAAGCACCACTTTAGCTAATGGGGCCTCCCACTGCCGCCGCGCCACCGGAGCACGCTTTCTGTTCTCATCCTGAAGCAAAGTTCTTAACCTGAAGCACTATTTCTGGGTTAGCGGAGTCTGTAACCTGAAGCGTATGTAACCCGAGGTACCACTGTATTGTATTTTAAATCCTTATTGGAAGCTGGCCAGAGTGGCTGGGGAATTTCAGCCAGATGGGCAGGGTATGGATAATAAAATAAAATAAAATAAATAAAATAAATAAAATAAATAAAATAAATAAAATAAATAAAATAAATAAAATAAATAAAATAAAATAAAATAAAATAAAATAAAATAAATAATGTTCTTACAAAGAACGCCATGCTTGGCATTATGCAACATGCAGCTATATGCCAACCTTATGGAAAATGCTGCTACTTACCATCACCACACCAACACCAATGCCGACTGCTCCAATCACATTCAGCTTTTTGGTGAAGACTTCCTCAATAACCGTAGGGCATGCCTGGAAGAAAAACCAATCCTTCACCTTGTGTACTCTTATACATTAGGGTTACCAGACGTCCCCGGTTCCTGGGGGGGACAGTCCCCGGATTTGCAAATCTGTCCCTGGGAAACATGGCAGGGGCAACCTCAGCAGTTGTGCAAAACATATCATATGAGGACTTCCGGTGAGGAAAAATGGCAGGCGCCATGGCAGCGAGCAGCTCCTGAAGCCAGCCAGAGCCAACTGCGCTACCAGGCTGGCTGCCACTGCGGAAGGGGAACCAAGGATGTCCGGTGGTACAGATCTCCTGCCCCCTTTGTTTTGACTGATGGGGGAGGCTCAGGAGTTGTAGGCAGCCGGCCGTTGCTCAGTTTTTTTAGAAAACTCTGCACATTTATGTTTCACAGGGTGCGAAAGAAGGGCTTTGCACCTTTATACAATATGCATGTGTGCTTGGGGACATCATCCCCACTACTGACTCCCTGTTGCTACTCAGCTTCAAAAAAAAAAAAGGGTCCCCGGATTCACTGGGGAAAAAATCTGGTAACCGTATTATACATGCAAGCACCAAAGAGATGGATTTTGCCATATTATGCTGAGACTTAGTAACACGAGGCATGTCCCTACCTGCGGCACAACAACATACCTGTAGCTGAATGGTTTCGAGGATACCGCTCTGTTTGGGACAAGTGTCTTCAATTGCTGCCTCAATAACCCCTGTGAGGCCACAGCAGTTCAGCTAGAGCAGAGAGAAAAGTTACATTCCAGTTGTGTTTCAAAATACGGATGAAACATACAAGTCAACAGATCTGGGTAAATTATCAGTTTGAAGGACTTTGCTGAAATAAGATCTTTGGAGATTATTCGAAAACGTGCCTTTAGAAAAACCTACAAACCATGGAAGCCTCCTGTGCAGTAAAACTTCTCTAGAACTCAGTATAGTTATGCTCTTGCCCAGATTCGGCCAAAGAACAACTGCATGTAGATTCACACTTCCATGCAAGTCATCTATATGAACGTGCACTGGAAACACCCCACCCCACCAGCAGGGACCTGGATGAAGAGACTAGAAGCTGCAGGTGGAAAACTGTCTCACAAAGACTGGGAGACCAGGGTGCCTGAGGCAATTGGGCGAGAATTCCCAGAGGAACTTCTCAGAGCACCAGGAGTGATCCAGCCAGCGTCTGGCCCCTCAGCTGAGCTTGAAGAATCAGATGTCTGCCATCACACAAACAACAGTCCAGCAGTGCTGGGAGCACACCAGGCGGGAGGCTGTGGAACAAAGGAGGAGGAGGGCCTGTCTTCAGGCCAAAGGGGCTGGCCTTTTGTGGTTCTGAAACAGTCTCTAGGGGGTGAAGCCTGGAGGAGGTAAAGGTAAAGGGACCCCTGACCATTAGGTCCAGTCATGGCCAACTCGGGTTGCGACGCTCATCTCGCTTTATTGGCCGAGGGAGCTGGCGTACAGCTTCCGGGTCATGTGGCCAGAGTGACTAAGCTGCTTCTGGCGAACCAGAGCAGCACACGGAAACGCCATTTTACCTTCCCACCGGAAATAGTAGACCTATTTCTCTACTTGCACTTTGACGTGCTTTGGAACTGCTAGTTTGGCAGGAGCAGGGACTGAGCAACGGGAGCTCACCCGGTCACGGGGATTTGAACCGCCGACCTTCTGATCGGCAAGTCCTAGGCTCTGTGGTTTAACCCACAGCGCCACCCGCGTCCCCCTGGAGGAAGTAGTCTGGGGTTAAAGGCATGAAAGGCCTGCCTGCTCCCCAGCTTGGTCAGAACAAGCTGCTTACTTGGAGCTATCCATGGTCCAGCAACCTTTGAGCAGCCTTGCGCTGGACCAGAACACAACACATCCAGACTACAAAGAGCCCCAATGGTCTAGGTGGGAGCGGCTGATGGTCATTCAAAGAAACAAAATGCAAATAGCACCCCTTTCAGATTAAAGGTAAAGGTAAAGGACCCCTGACAGTTAAGTCCAGTCACAAACGACTCTGGGGTTGCGGCGCTCATCTCGCTTTACTGGTCGAGGGAGCCGACGTTTGTCCGCAGGCAGTTTTTCCGGGTCATGTGGCCAGCATGACTAAACCGCTTCTGGCAAAACCAGAGCAGCGCATGGAACCACTATTTACCTTCCCGCCAGAGCGGTACATATTTATCTACTTGCACTTTGACATGCTTTCGAACTGCTAGGTGGGCAGGAGCAGGGACTGAGCAACGGGAGCTCACTCCATCGTGGGGATTCAAACCGCCGACCTTCCGATCGGCAAGCCCAAGAGGCTCAGTGGTTTAGACCACAGTGCTACCCGCGTCCCAGATTAAGCTGTTGCAAATTGGGACTCCTGGCTTTCATTCCTAGCACTCGCTGGCTCAGTGGAGATGGGATGTTTTTCAATCTCTTAGGCATGGTTAAGAGATTTGGAAACTCCCCCACCCCACCCCCCAAACTCACAAGCGCCTCCTCCCCTCCCCCACTTCAATTCTCCTCCAACTACGGACAGTGTTTGTGACGGATGCAACTTGAGCATCAATCACAGTCGCTTTTAAACACGATTGGTGAGGATGTTAACATCAACTATAGGTAGCACTTGTCCGGGAGGGGAAAATACAAACAGTCGCATCATGGCTAAGTGCTCTGAACTGGTTACAGAAGCAAAGAAAATAGTTGAGATCTGATCTGACTTACCGCGGCCTGAATGGCTCTCAGCGTTTCTTTGGTGGCAGGTTCCCTTCTTTTGTCATATACTGATTTGTAAAAGTCCTGCACCTCCTTTACAATCTAAAAACACAAACAATATAATAATTCACCCCAATAATGATAACAGTGGTTACATTAATCTTTTTGCTTAAAAAGGAGAAGCTAGAATATGCTGTCTACGAAGAACCACTCCTCAGAATTGTCAGTTGAACTGACCCAAGCAGGATGATTAAGGTCTGTGTGGAGATAAACTTTAACCAAAAGTATGCTTTATGGAGATTGAGAAGCAATAAGAGCTTTTGGAATGGCGCAGCAATTAATTCAGAGTCGCCATCTTGCCAAAGGATTTATAGCCTAGAAGCCGGGAGGAGGAACGGACTTGTTTTCAGACTGCATTCCTGGTGAATCTCCTCAGAGGTTTTGAGAAAGGAGGCAGATTGGTGAAGATTAATGACGCTAAGACTGTTTTGATGTATGGAAGTAATGTTATATGGAAAACGTCTGGATATGGCTACTGGATAAAAAAAATAATATCCACGCAGGATTACAAACTGTTCTAACCAGCTTGTGGAGACTATCAGAGGTCACAAAGAGAAAGGAAAAATATATGAAAACAACAACAAGAGATGTGGAAAAACAATAAGAAAGGACTGGATAGTACTGTGAACATTATAAGGTTAGATTTGTGGACATAAAAACAGCAGTCAGAAGCAAGAAGTTGATTGGATCCCCTTCGGAACTTGAAATATGGGTACCCCCAACAAAAACTTAAAATTCGGCTGTGTAATTTGGAATTTATGTAATTTGGTTTGATTTGATGTGATTGGTCGGTTAATAAAAAATTATTATTAAAAAAAAAAGGAATATGCTGTCTACGACATGACTGCTGGAGTCCTTCAGGCTAATCTCCAAAACATTCCTTGCCCTCCCCGCAAATCTAACTTGGCCATATCTAGGGGCTTAATGTCTACAGAGGGGCAGGAAAGGAGGACGATAGGTGAAAAGTACTTGTGTAGCTTTGAATTCTCAGCAGAAAACCGTGGTTGCATCTAGGTCTAAGTGGTGTGTACCGCATCAATCAGATGTGAGGGGTGGGGAGGCAGCCCCTATTCTACCAAAAAAGGAATGCTTGGAATAAGGAAATATGATGTACACTTTGTGCTATCTTAAAGACTGACAGGTTCATTATTGGTTGTCAGACTCGATTTGGGGGACACAGCTTTGTCTTGGTTCCAGTCCTTTCTGGCCAGGACAGAGCCTGTTGGTGGTGCTAGTGGACTGCTGCTGTATCTCATGGCCTTCTGCTTATGGGATGCCTCAAGTTCTATTCTGTCCCCCTCAGTATTTATTATTACTACTACACTACTACTACTATTACTACAACTACAGCCCCCATAGTAAACCACTGGGGAAAATCACCTGGAGGTTTCAGCTGCCAAGTCCTGAGAATACCGGTGACCCAAAACTCTACTTCAAGTTTCTATCTGCTAATCCTGAGCAGATTATTTGGAGGCAGAATTCTGGATGTATAATTCTGTTATAATTCTAGATGGCATATAAAATCAACTTTAAAAAGATGTCTGCCTTACCTTTTCCTTGTTTGAGAATCCCAAGATGGCAGCAGCTACTTCAAGGGCAAAAATCACAAGAAGGAAGGTAAAAAACTAGAAGCAAAGGAGACGAGAGAGATTTTGAGTAATGTCATGGCTGAACAATGGTTTATAAAACCCTGAGATGGTAATACATAACAAGTCTATAGATAGGGCTTTAGAATGCTCTGTGTGCTTTGTAAACTTTATCTCCGTTACCCTATCACAGTCACCTTCCAAGGCAGGTTAGTAGGCTCAGTGTAGCAGTTCATGTGAGACCACTAAGGACATTGGAGGAGACATCGGAACGAATGGCTTCCTAGCTCACACTTGCACAGCCCAATCCTATGCAGCTAGAAGTTCCACTTTTAGTGTAAAAACACGCTGATTCCCAGACTGTCCACAGGCCAGATTTTGAAGGCGATTGGGCCGCATCCAGCCCACGGGCCTTAGGTTGCCTACCCCTGGCTCTAACGTGAATGAGTTTCACCATATGTAGGAGGATCCAGTTCTGTGACATAAACATCGAAATCTAACTTGTGTTGGCAACTTTGGCACAGTGTGCATTCTAGGAGGAGTTTATGTGCATTGTGAAGGAAAGTACTTCCTTTTGAAAATAGGATCCAGAAAGAATTCAGCAGACATGAAAGCGATACAGTGGTGCCTCGCAAGACGAAAAGAATCTGTTCCGTGATTCTCTTCGTCTAGCGGTTTTTTCGTCTTGCGAAGCAAGCCCATTGACGGATTAGAGGATTAGCGCTATTAGCGGCTTTTAGCGGCTTATCAGCTTATCGGATCAGCTGATAAGCGGCTTAGCGGCTTAGAAAAAGGGGGGGGGGAGGAAAAAAACCCCGCAGGAACTCGCAAGACATTGTCGTCTTGTGAAGCAAGCCCATAGGAGAGTCGTTTTGCGAAGCACCTCCAAAACGGAAAACTCTTTCGTCTAGCAAGTTTTCCGTCTTGCGAGGCATTCGTCTTGCGGGGCACCACTGTATA
Organism: Podarcis liolepis; assembly: GCF_965112155.1. NCBI lineage: Eukaryota > Metazoa > Chordata > Lepidosauria > Squamata > Lacertidae > Podarcis > Podarcis liolepis. The sequence continues at coordinate 7,360,391 of NC_139556.1, forward strand.
GCCTTCTTCCTACCGTAGAAACTAACGCCATACTTACCAAACCAAGCATGCACTGGGACTCCTGTATCGCTCCACAGCATCCCAAGAAACCAACCAGCATTATGAGGGCACCAGCTCCAATGAGAACGTAAACCCCTGGAGGCAGACGGATTTTAAAAATCAAAACAGAGAAGATTTATTCTCAGCTAAAAAAAAACAACTTCACATTTTCCAAGTTTGAACAACATGAAGGCTACCAGCTACACTGCCACTACTATTTATGTCTTACATTTATATACCACTTTTTCTTCCAAGGACCTCAAGGTTGTGTACATGGTTACACTAACACCATTATTGTTGCTTCTTTAAAAAGAAAACACTACTAGCAGTGTTTCAGAACAAGTCTCTATAATAATGGGTTTTAGGTGGTGAGTGCAGAGGACGGGGGGAAGGCTATTTTGTCTATTCCCATAATAGAAATCAGTTGCTTCTCTTATCACCAGAAAAGGTTTACAACCGTCCTTTTTAAGAGTATTTCCCTCCTGACTAGAGACTCCCTCATGACCCATCAAAGGTTATTTATCAGTTGTGCAAACCTTAATAATCCAGCTTCTGGACTCATCAAGACCCCAATTGCATCTGCAAATGTTTGCAAGCAGCCAGCACCTTCAACTCCTGCAGTCGGCCAGACAAAATGGCCATTCTCAGCCAATGGCCTTTAGATGACCACTTTACCCATAAAGAAAGATCTCTGCAATATATGTTGTGGAGGGCTGCCCTCAACACTTCTGCGTCACGGTACCTCTGTCCTCCTCCTAAGGAATCCATAAAATCCTCCGATTTTATTATCGGCTTCAGCACTGAACTATCAGTGTGAGAGACGACCTTTCCCCTCGTGCATGACCTTTGGGATAGGCTTTCCGACATCTTCCCACAATGCTTGAGGCCATATGAGAAAGTTACAACTGGAGAGCCATTAGTGCAAGTCAAAGATGACCTATAAGGCAGAGCACGCCATCCACGTCTAGGGAGCATGGCATAAAATCCAGGCTGATTGCAATTCCAAAACACAAGAGGTTTAGCTGATGACATGTACGTGGGGAAGAAGAAGAAGAAGAAGAAGAAGAAGAAGAAGAAGAAGAAGAAGAAGTCGCTCAGCAGATCAAAACTTCTGCCAGACAAGGACTAGGAAACCAGTAACACCTTCATGGGGTTTGGATGGAACATATAACCATTAATAACTTTGCCAGTGTGTCAGTGGTCTGGGGATCACCGTATTTTTCGCCCTATAGGAAGCACTTTTCCCCCTCCAAAAATGAAGGGGAAATCTGGGTGCGTCCTATGGGGCGAATGCAGGCTTTCGCTGAAGCCTGGAGAGCGAGAGGGGTCGGTGCGCACCGACCCCTCTCACTCTCCAGGCTTCAGGAAGCTCTGCGCAACCCTCGGGAGACCGGCTCCGAGGGTTGCGCAGAGCTGCCTGCAGTCCCTGGCTCAACACAGCTCTGCGCCGCCATCGGGAGCCGGGAGCGAAGCCCCGCCCCGCTCCCGATGGCGGCGCAGAGCTGCCTGCAGTCCCGGGATCAGCGCAGCTCTGCGCGGCCACCGGGAGCTGGGGGCGAAGCCCCGCCCCGCTCCCGATGGCCGCGCAGAGCTGCCTGCCATCCCGGGATCAGCGCAGCTCTGTGCGGCCACCGGGAGCTGGGGGCGAAGTCCCGCCCCACTCCGGATGTCGGCGCAGAGCTGCCTGCTGTCCCGGGATCAGCGCACTTCTCCCCATTGCCAGCCCCACAAGCTCGGGGGACAGCGGGGAGGCAGAGCGTGCCTTCCCACTGTTCCCCGACCTGGTTCTTCCAGCCCCGCACCTGGGGGGGAAATAAATTTTTTTTCTTTATTTCCCCCCCAAAAAACTAGGTGCGTCCTATGGGCCGGAGCATCCTATGGGGCGCAAAATACGGTATCTAAGAAAGAACTGACACTGGTTGGTACACTGGGGGGGGGGGAGGAAGCAAGGGAGAAAATCCCCCACACTTCTTTGTCCACAAATCCAATTTTCCTACAGAGGGACTATCAAAAGAAAGGAAGGACAGCAATTCCCCTTTCTTCAAGGCATAGCAATCTAAGACCAGGATTCCATGCCTGGAATCACCCCCACCCCAAAGTATTCTAAGGCTGCTTTTCTGGGAAAAACTAAAGATAAAAACAGTACAAAATATAATAATTATTTTACTATATTAATATGAAAGGTCTTTCCCAAGAGTGGCTTGGTTTGCTTTGTGCTAGCATCTCTTAATGTGTATCCTTAGCGGTGATGATGAGATATCAAAGTATCCAATTTTCTGCCAAGGGGTGGCATATCTACACAATTTCAGATTAGAAGTGGCATATCCTTTTTTAGGGTGCACACTAGACCCCCGTTTCCAGCTGGGAGATATATTTTTGCACATTTTTAGAGACCAAGGAATCTGAGATGGCACATATAAAAAAATTTCACTTTGTCAAGGGCAAGGAAATACCCTAATAATTTTGGTATCTATGTGGACAGGTCATTCCATATCAAGCATATTTACACATCTTATCATTGGTTTCCTTAGTCACTGTTAATACTTTTAAAAGCAGTGTAGGTATCAGGTGTACTGTTCATACCATTGAGCAATAATTTTACAACATACCTGTATAGAATGTATTGTTATTCTCCTCCTGATCAAAAATATCTTTTGTCTGTTTATCAAATCGAAGCCATAGTCCAATTGCAAGGACTGCCGTTCCTGCAAGCTATGGAGAAAGGGGTGGGGGACAAAAAAAGAGAATATTTTAATTCTGTATTTTACCATTTTAGGTGTATAACAAGTCAATTTTGGACAGTCCTCAGGTATTATTGACTTTTTAAATACCCATATTAGACTAATTGGTTTTCAAACTTGTGGTCCTTTGGAAGCTGATATCATGAGAAGGGGTTCCCAGAAAGATTGCTTGTCGTGGCTGCAGTGTTCCCCGGGTAGTGTGGAGAGCACTTAGAGTGAAAACACATGGGTCACCAATTAATATAGCCCTGTGCCCACAGGTTTCACAAAAACAGAGAAGAGTGAAACTGCATTTTTGTTTAAATGGCTGAAACCATCTGCCAAATCATACTGATCCTTGAGCATGCCAATACGTTTACACCTTTCGCAATAAACATGTAGTTTATGTAGAAATAAAGAGTTTGTAAGAACGTTAAGTAGAATTCTGCTGGGGTAACAGATATAAGATGTAAGAATTGCCTGTTCTGATTCAGAACAAGAGAGGCCCATCTACTACCATCTACTGTTTTCAAGAGCTGCCAACCAAATGCCCTTGGAATCTCTCATACAGGCCACGATCATCTGCTACAAGCACCAGTACTTGGTCATTATGGCAGAACAGGAATTCTAGAAATCTTGGGTGGCAAATACAGGATCCCGGGATGATTCTCTTTTAAAAAAGAGGGTTGGAGGCGAAGAAGAGAGAAGAGAAAAAGCTTGAAGGGGAGCTGCTCACGTATCTTTTGCCTCTCCCCATCCCAAACTCTGAAAAGTTACAGGTTTCTTAAGAGCGTCCTCAAGCTTTCCTAATTCACTGCAAAGTTGTTCAATTTGTGTTATGAAGGAGATTATTAAATTCTAGACACAAGACTGCCATTCATTATATTAATAATAACAATAAACAACAACAACAACAACAACAACAACTCATCTACTACTACTAAATGTTTTTATATTCATTTCTCCCAAACTGGGATTCTAGGAAAGAATGTCAGCACTTTACAGCTTTCTAAGGTGAGCTTTTGAAGATGCGCATTCTGCTGTTGTGGAACGTCTGGCTGAGCTGGTTGGGCCTCATTGCCACACTGTTATCTGCAAATGCTCTCTAGAACGCATAGCCAGCACAATGTACCTGTATTTTTCACTCTATAACACGCTCCCAACCATAACACGCACATAGTTTTTAGAGGAGGAAAACAAGAAAAAAAATATTCTAAACGAAACAGTGGATGTATGATTTTTGTGGTTCATGCTGTGGCCACAGACATGTGATCTGACGGTGAGTTTGGGGTAGCCCAATGCAAAAATCCTGAGGATCCATGTGGATCCATGCTTTGTAACCACGTTTTAAGTGGGGAGGGAAGGAAAAGCACTCAAGGGACAAGGAACACGTGTGGGGTGGGTGGAGAAGGATGCTGTTTATAATGCAGAGAGGAGAAGGCTCCTCTCCTCTCCCGCTTTGCTCCTTTAAAGCAAGCAGATTCTGCTTCTCTCCCTCCTCCCCAGCTCGCTGAAAAACTTTGCTGCTATTTAGCCAGCTGAGTGGGGAGGAGAGAGGGACAGAGACCCTGCTTGCTTTAAAGGAGCCAACAGGACAGGAGCCACTTACACTCGTGTAAGCGGCTCCTCTCATCTCCCGCTTTGCTCCTTTAAAGCAAGCAGGGTCTCTGTCCCTCTCTCCTCTCCACTCAGCGGCTCTTTTCCCGCTTTGCTGTTTCAAAGAGAGCCATGAAGGAGGGAAGGAAGGGGAACCATGGATCCTCTGCTCACGACTGCAGCAGATCCCCCCGCCACCCGTAAGCATTCCCTCTATAACACGCACAGACATTTCCCCTTACTTTCTAAGAGGAAAAAAGTGAGTGTTATGGTGCAAAAAATACGGTACATTGCAGAAGCTTGGTAGAATTCCTTCTTTTTGAAGGAAGCTGGTCACTAATCTTGTCATTGAGAAACCCCGTAAGTTTTCCAGATGGCAGTTTGAAACCCGCCGACCCATCTAGGGTATGGAAGCACCAATGCCAACTCACGGAAGTTCCAATTCAAGGACACACTGTTTCATCCCTGAAAGCACAATTATTATTGAGTACAAGGCGTTCCCAGGAGAAGACCATTAAACCACTGCAGAAATGGTTTTAAGAGAAGAATTTACAATAACGTGTCCTTGCAACATTTCAGAAATTTATCTTTTTATATATAAAAAAATTCAATTTACAAATGTGTGTTAATCCATTTTAAAGTCTTAGATATATAAAATAGGTGTTCATAAATGTACCAAGCAAACACATACAAATATGTGGTATATCTGAAGAAGTGTGCATGCACACGTAAGTTTATACCAAGAACAAACTTAGTTGGTCTCTAAGGTGCTACTGGACAATTTTTTTTATGCTTTTATGTATTTCGACATACAAATATGTAAACCACATGTCTGAAACCCACAGAAAAGTCCTGAAACCATTTTCTCTCTTCCAAATCAACCTCAAATATTTCTCTGCCTCCCCATTGTCTCTCTGCTCACAAATCCTGTCTCAAGGGCACATTTCAGATATGAATAGGGTGAGCCTGTGACCTGGATTCAGGAGTTGAGTAGTTATCATAACAAAAGAGTGGCCAGGATGCCCAGGTAATCCAATCAGGTAACCTAGCACAGTGTTTTTCAACCTTTTTTGGGCAAAGGCACACTTGTTTCATGAAAAAAAATCATGAGGCACACCACCACTGTGTGCGGAGAGGGAGATGTCAGAGCCCCGCTGCTCTCTATGGGGAATCGAATGAGAGCAGACCGCCTGTCCGCTCTCATCCGATCCCATCCGATCTGATCCCCACCCAGGATGGATGGAAAATAGGGTGGACACAGTCCGGCGCCTGCCTAGTGGGCGAAAATTTGACTTTTTAAAAAATCTTTCGAATTTTTCAATTTTTCCCACGGCACACCAGGCAACATCTCGCGGCACACTAGTGTGCCGCGGAACAGTGGTTGAAAAATACTGACCTAGCAGACAGGATAAAAACAAAGCACTCAGATTTCTGTTGTAGCCCGCCCCTTCTCTGATGTATTAAGGGGGGACGTCTTGGGCTACACCCCTTCTGTGCTGTAGGTATGATGTATCTGGGGTGGTGGTCTTGAGCTACAGGGTGGGCAATTTCAAAGTCTATATAAGGGCTTGCACACCTTTGTCCTGGGTCCCTCCCCCCCTCCTGTGTGTGTGTGGGGGGGTACCCTGTAGCAACAGATTTAATAAAGATCAGGCTTGTTAGCTGCTTTGCTTCTCAATATTCTCTGGTTGGCCTCTGTTATTTTCTCCTACCGATAGAGAACCTACAAAAGGACCTCTATATGCGCTCTTGGGTACCCCAGAAGGGAAAAGGAGCAGTTTTTTCTCATAGCACCTCCAAATTTAGGAACACAGGGAACTACTTTATGCAAGAGACCATTGATGCATCTAGCTCATTACTGTGGAGGAGAAATGAAAGTACAAAGAAATTGAAAGTGAAAGAAAGAGAAATGTATTTATGAGAAATGGTGGGTCCTGCAACTCTGGGCTGGGTGGAATGTAAGGTCTGCATAAACTGATAGCAACAGGCATCCTTCGCCAGACCACGTAGGCTCTGGTAGTTTATCTCAAGACGTGATTATCTCCTAGGGGCAAACACACAAACAAGAGGGAGGAATAGCAGATGATCTTGTTTTGTGAGTGGAAAATTCCTACTATTCCCATGTGTATCTCTTTGGGTTATGTCACACTTAGTAGAAATAGGAGTGTGTTTTAGCTGCTGGATGTCCCATTTGCCTCATTCACATGGTGAGAGCAAGTTGGGAAGCACTGCAAAATTCTCACAAATGTGTCATTTTACTGACAACGGTTTCTGGGGTTCCATCGGCCACTCCAAACATCCTGGGTTGGGGGCTTGAATCCTGACACTTCCGTAACAGTGACCTGCTACATGTAAAGCAGAGTTATACCTGAGCCACAGCCCTTCCCTTTGCAATGGCTTGCTAGACGAGACAGGCAGCATCACAAATCCAACAAGAAGGTGAAAATGTTTGTAACATTTGATATCTCCTCAAACACTAGTCTTTTCCCAACAGAGGCAGTTCATCCTAGAAAAACCTGTACCGTGGTACCTTGGTTTACAATCATAATCTGTTCCGGAGGTCCATTTGTAAACCAAAACAGGTTGTAACCCAAGGCGCGCTTTCGCCAATGGGGCCTCCCAAAAAACTTGCTTGTAATCCCAAAAAAAAGGGGGTCGTAATCCAAAAAAAGGTTGCAAACCGGGACACGCACTTCTGGGTTTGACGTGTTTGTAATCCAAAACGTATGCAAACCAAGGAACCACTGTACAATGAAAGGAAGGCTGTACCCTAGTGTACAGAGAAGGTGTCAGATTCAATCCAGTGTTTGAAATTTGTCAGGCGCATTTTGCACCTGGCTGACATGGTGCCTGACATCTACACCATCTCAAGATGCAAGCCTGGGGATCCTTTAATCTCAACTGTTTTCACACGCTAGCAACACATCCTGTAGAATTCTGTTATATTTCATCTGCACAATCAGAATATTTCAGGAACCAAAAAGTCGTACAGTAGTACCTCGTTTTGCGACTGGGATCCGTTCCAGAACCCCGGTTGGTGGCCGAAAAGGACGCTGGACAAAGCGCCGCGTCTGCGCACACACAGAGAGAGGTTTGCGCTTCTGCACATGTGTAATTTAGAACTTCTGTGCATGCATGAGTGGCGAACCCAGAAGTAACCCATTCCGGTACTTCCGGGTTTGCCACGGACGTTCGACGGAACAGGTGCTCGACGAGGCGGACGCTAGATGAGGTACCACTGTATTGAAAAATATGACTTTCATCTATTTCTTTTATCTCACATTTAATTGCATTATGATCTGAAAGTATTTTTGGTTGAATTTCAATTTTTATAACTCTAGGTACTAATTCGCTGGATGTCCAAACATAGTCTACTCTTGCAGCTGATTGATTTGGTTCTGAAAAATGAGTAAATTGATTTTCTAATATGACTTGTAAGCCATCTGCCCCTCTAATGGACACGGCAACCCTGGTTTAAGGAGCCATTTGACATCTAGCTTATGTATCTGAGTTTCTAACATTGACTCAATCCCTGGCATTACCAGTTCAAGAGGGATATCAGTAGCAGGGCTGGGAAAGGCCTGTGCCTGAGATTTTGGTGAACCACTGCCAACTGGAACGGATGGCTAAGTCTTAAGTGGAACTTAAGATATTGCTAGAGGGAAGAGACTGATGGAACATCAAGGGCAAACCTTTTCCACCTGCTTCACCTCACCCCTTGCCTCAGACCTTTCTCAGGAGCAGCTGCCACCTAAGTATTTATTCTTGCTCTCTCCAGCATTTGTTGTGAGGGACCGCACTTCGCCTTTTTTTTGGAGGAGCATGGCTGCATTGGGTTTTAAATATTTCTGAAATGTTTAAGGTTTTGTTACCTTACTATTGACTGTTTGGCTCCGAAGCGCCCTCTCCGATTGCATGGAGCCCGGACAGCCCCGTGGTTTTCCACGGATCTGAGGGCAATGAAACAATCGTTGAGATGGCTAGAGCGCCGGTGGCGGATAACTCATTCCGAATCTGACCGGACACAGGTTAGAGCTCAACGTCGAGCCTACCAAGTGGCGATAGCGACGGCGAAGAAGAATTTCTTCGCCGCCTCTATTGCATCTGTAGAAAACAGCAGCAGGAGACTTTTTCAGGTGGTTCACAATTTAGCGGAACCACCTGCAACATCGGGGCCCAGTACGGGCCACATGTTCTCCTGCAATGATTTTGCAAAGTTTTTTGCAGATAAAATCGCCCAGATTCGGGAAGAAGTAGACTCCACCGTGGGAGCAGGGCCGGGGCGGGAGAGTGCTAGAGTTCTGTCTAGTCAAGTTGAGTGGGATCAATTTCAATCTGTTACCTCCGAGGATGTGGACAGGCTGCTTGGACGAGTGAAACCAACCACCTGTCTCCTGGATCCTTGCCCATCCTGGCTTATAAAAGCTAGCCGGGAAGGACTGGGCGATGGGCTTCGTGGGGTGGTGAATGCTTCCCTCCGTGAGGGAGTCTTCCCAGACCCGCTGAAAGAGGCGGTTATTAAACCGCTTCTTAAAAAACCATCTTTAGATGCGGCCACGATGGCCAACTATCGCCCAGTCTCAAATCTTCCATTCCTGGGCAAGGTGATTGAGCGAGCGGTTGCCGAACAACTCCAGGCACGCCTGGAAGAAGCGGACCATTTGGACCCCTTCCAGTCGGGATTCAGGCCTCATCATGGGACTGAAACTGCCTTGGTCGCACTGGTTGATGATCTCCGGCGGGCTAGGGACAAAGGTGAGAGCTGTTTCCTAGTTCTGCTGGATCTCTCAGCGGCGTTTGATACCATCGACCATAGCATCCTTCTGGACCGTCTTGAGGGGCTGGGAGCTGGGGGCACTGTTATACAGTGGTTCCGCTCCTTCCTCCTGGGCCATGTTCAGAAGGCGGTGGTGGGGGATGAGTGTTCAGACCCTTGGGCCCTCACTTGTGGGGTGCCTCAGGGTTCTGTCCTCTCCCCCATGCTTTTTAACATCTATATGAAGCCGCTGGGAGAGATCATCAGGAGGTTTGGGCTGGGTGTTCATCAGTATGCGGATGACACCCAGCTCTACCTCTCTTTTAAATCAGAACCAGTGAAGGCGGTGAAGGTCCTGTGTGAGTGTCTGGAGGCGGTTGGAGGATGGATGGCGGCTAACAGATTGAGGTTGAATCCTGACAAGACAGAAGTACTGTTTTGGGGGGACAGGAGGCGGGCAGGGGTGGAGGATTCCCTGGTCCTGAATGGGGTAACTGTGCCCCTGAAGGACCAGGTGCGCAGCCTGGGAGTCATTTTGGACTCACAGCTGTCCATGGAGGCACAGGTCAAATCTGTGTCCAGGGCAGCTGTTTACCAGCTCCATCTGGTACGTAGGCTGAGACCCTATCTGCCTGCGGACTGTCTCGCCAGAGTGGTGCATGCTCTGGTTATCTCCCGCTTGGACTACTGCAATGCACTCTACGTGGGGCTACCTTTGAAGGTGACTCGGAAACTACAACTAATCCAGAATGCGGCAGCTAGACTGGTGACTGGGAGCGGCCGCCGAGACCATATAACACCGGTCTTGAAAGACCTGCATTGGCTCCCAGTACGTTTCCGAGCACAATTCAAAGTGTTGGTGCTGACCTTTAAAGCCCTAAACGGCCTCGGTCCAGTATACCTGAAGGAGCGTCTCCACCCCCATCAGTCTGCCCGGACGCTGAGGTCTAGCGCCGAGGGCCTTCTGGCGGTTCCCTCATTGCGAGAAGCAAAGCTACAGGGAACCAGGCAGAGGGCCTCTCGGTAGTGGCGCCCGCCCTGTGGAACGCCCTTCCAGCAGATGTCAAAGCGATAAACAACTACCTGACATTCAGGAGACATCTTAAGGCAGCCCTGTTCAGGGAAGTTTTTAACATGTGATATTTTACTGTATTTTTGGTTTTTATGGAAGCCGCCCAGAGTGGCTGGGGAGGCCCAGCCAGATGGGCGGGGTATAAATAATAAATTATTATTATTATTATTATTATTACCTTAATTTTTTATATTTTTTATTTTATATTCTTTTTTGTGCACAGCCTTGGGGGGTTCTCCCCCCCTTTTGGGCCGCATCTTATACATAAACAGTAATGTAACATACTGGATGAGAGTTATCTAGCGCTTTATCATTACGCGGTGAAATATCACATGTTACAGTTCCATGTGTGAGCTGACCCAGCGAAGGCAGCCTGTGAGGCAGGTCTAATAAAAACAACACAACACACAGAGTCAATCCTTTAATTCTGTTAAGGCTTTTTTGTAGCTTGAAAACACCTCTGATGTGGTTCTCACTGAACATTCAAGAGTCACTGCAATATTCTTACACAAGTTATCCGCTGTGAACAGTGCTATATAAACCAGTTTCTCATATTTAGAGTCTCACGTGCATCCTCTGCACTTGCCAGCCTTCATGAAAAGACGAAGGGCATCAAAAATGCACCAACGTCCTGATATGGAGGTGGTGATTAAAGGTAAAGGGACCCCTGACCATTAGGTCCAGTCTTGACCGACTCTGGGGTTGCGGCGCTCATCTCGCTTTATTGGCCGAGGGAGCCGGCGTACAGCTTCCAGATCATGTGGCCAGCATGACTAAGCTGCTTCTGATGAGCAGCACATGGAAACGCCGTTTACCTTCCCACCGGAGTGGTACCTATTTATCTACTTGCACTTTGAAGTGCTTTCGAACTGCTAGGTTGGCAGAAGCAGGGACCGAACAACGGGAGCTCACCCCGTTGCAGGGATTCGAACCGCCGACCTTCTGATCAGCAAGTCCTAGGCTCTGTGGTTTAACCCACAGCGCCACCTGCGTCCCCTGGAGGTGGTGATTAGCAGCTCTTAAATGAGATCTCAGCAGCTACATGGAGAGAAGTTTCACACATTGCCAGTGTAACAAACTTTACAAGTTTTTCCTTCCCTCTTCTGGTTGTTTGGGAGTGCATAGCTCCCCTTTCCTTCACAGTTGCTAGGATAAGTGGATGGCTCCATCAGACCAACACAAAGAGATGCTGGAAGGTATCAAGTAGCTCAATGGCCACATTCCAGTCTAACATCCTCAGGTTCCTGAGCGCTACCCAATCATCTGGGCACAGGGCCACAAGGAGGAGGAAACTGGAATCATCTGCTTCCATTTGTAACCATTGAATGAATGTCATTTCATTCAAACTCAGCACAAACTTAGTTCAAAACAAATGCTATAGCATAAGGAAAGTGTGAACCAGGTTTCACATGCCCCCGTGTAACATCTGAACCAGGTCAGTGTGCTGTGGCATGAAGTTTTCATTGACAAGACTTCTTAAGAAGCGATCCACAGCTATCTTGGTGGGGCAGGTAAGGTTCCTGGTGTGTTTAACCACAACTTGGCAATTAGGAAAGCAGGATAACATCTTCCCTGTAGACAACACCCTCTCTTCTGAAGCACACGTTTCTCCTACTGCTTCTGGCTACAACTAACCTGGAGTAGACAGTGATATATCACATAGAATTACTGGATATCTGAAGAACTGTGGGCTGCCTTGTTTGCTATTGAAGTTACTTCTTAATGTCCATTGGCTACAAACAGTAAAACCTAAGGTGGCAGTAGGAGAGGAGAGAGAAAAGGGGGTGCAGTGCTGTGGAGCCTAAGGTCTTAGATGAGACAGGAATCGGAAGATATCATCTGAACTTCTTCTGCAGCACACTTTGTGCATCTGTCTACACAGGAGAGCCATAAGAGGGGAGCCAGAGTGGAGTAGCTTAGCCCTTTGCTTTTATTCCTTTCTTTGCAAAGCCAAGCTGGCTCAGCGGCCAGGATGAGTATCAACTTAGCAAATTTCTAGCTCTTGTGATTTAGCGGGACAACGTAACCCAAAGAACACACATACGTAATTGTCCTTCAATACAGAATCACACTTCCAGTTCAACACGGCTACTGCATACATGTGAAATGGAAGGCTGAATGCATTTTGCCACTCCATGTGCACTTTAGACAAACATTATTGACTCCTCAGAAAGTAAGTTACCGTATTTTTCGCCCTATAGGATGCACTTTTCCCCCTCCAAAAATGAAGGGGAAATGTGTGTGCGTCCTATGGGGCGAATGCAGGCTTTCACTGAAGCCTGGAGAGCGAGAGGGGTCGGTGCGCACCGACCCCTCTCGCTCTCCAGGCTTCAGGAAGCTCTGCGCAACCCTCGGGAGACCGGCTCCGAGGGTTGCGCAGAGCTGCCTGCAGTCCCCGGCTCAGCACAGCTCTGCGCGGCCATCGGGAGCGGGGCGCTAAGTCCCGCCCCGCTCCGGGTGGCGGCGCAGAGCTGCCTGCAGTCCCGGGATCAGCGCAGCTCTGCATGGCCATCGGGAGCGGGGCTCTAAGTCCCGCCCCGCTCCGGATGGTGGCGCAGAGCTGCCTGCCGTCCTGGGATCAGCGTAGCTCTGCGCGGCCACCGGGAGCCGGGGGCGAAGCCCCGCTCCCGATGGCCGCACAGAGCTGCCTGCAGTCCTGGGATCAGCGCAGCTCTGCACGGCCATCGGGAGCGGGGCGCGAAGTCCCGCCCCACTCTGGATGGTGGCGCAGAGCTGCCTGCAGTCCCAGGATCAGCGCACTTCTCCCCATCACCAGCCCCACAAGCTCGGGGGACAGCGGGGAGGCAGAGCGTGCCTTCCCACTGTTCCCAGACCTGGTTCTTCCAGCCCTGCACCTGGGGGGGAAATAATTTTTTTTCTTTATTCCCCCCCCCCAAAAAAAACTAGGTGCGTCCTATGGGCCGGAGCATCCTATGGGGCACAAAATACGGTAACTCTCAGTGCGAGGAAAGGGGCTGCAACCTCAGGGTGGCAAGACTGCGCACAATAGAACAAACAAGGCACCTCAAGAATAGTCCTAAGAGGCAGAACAGAGATGGCACGTAAGAATAGATGGTGCATGAAAACACTCCACATGACTCTGCGGATATCATCCACACAAGTCTTGAATAATAGCAACCCAAGAACAGCAGCTCTGCCTGCCTGCCACCCCAAGCCGTAACTTGCACCCACAGTGCAAGTCTAAGCAGGGGAAGAACTGGTTTCTGGCACAGTATGAGAAAAGCTGGCCATGCCTCACAAAGGATAGATGGTGCAATTTATGTTCAGAGGGAGGAAATAACCTTTTCAGTCACAAAGGAGAGAAAAACCACGTGGTGCCACAGAATTCCTAGGAATGGGCCGGGACTGGATTAGAGTTATGCTAGGATATCCAGGGGACGCGGGTGGCGCTGTGGGTAAAACCTCAGCGCCTAGGACTTGCCGATCGCATGGTCGGCGGTTCGAATCCCCGCGGTGGGGTGCGCTCCCGTCGTTCGGTCCCAGCGCCTGCCAACCTAGCAGTTCGAAAGCACCTCCGGGTGCAAGTAGATAAATAGGGACCGCTTACCAGTGGGAAGGTAAACGGCGTTCCGTGTGCTGCGCTGGCTCGCCAGATGCAGCTTGTCACGCTGGCCACGTGACCCGGAGGTGTCTGCGGACAGCGCTGGCTCCCGGCCTATAGAGTGAGATGAGCGCACAACCCTAGAGTCTGGCAAGACTGGCCCGTATGGGCAGGGGTACCTTTTCCTTTTTTAGGATATCCGGGCACACAGTAATTTGATGATTGTGTATTGATTTCATAGTTGTAAACTATTTAGGAGCCATTTTGGCATATACCTATAAAATAAATAGATGGTGATGGCACCTAGAGCTTTTTGAAATATGTATTTCAGCCCTGGTGCTGCCCAAAAATGTGTATTTTTCAAATCCTAGTGCAGGGAAGATTGCTCTATAGCCAGTGGCTAAGGTCCTAAGTAAAAGGCAATTGCCAGCTTCCAGTTAAAGCTGAGAAAGACAAATGAGGGCAAAATAATCACAGAGAGGGATCTGAGTGCAAATGTCAATATAGCTCAATACATCCCTTAAATGAAGTGGGGGGAGGGGCAGAAGAAGAGTTACGCAACAGCTTCCAAGACCCTAGCACTGCACTTAAATAGGGCAAGTGGTATTTTCCCTTAGCAATAAAAACTTAGCTCCATATTGGTCTCCTTGTGTAATTTTGCCCTAGATAGCCAAACGTTGCTAGAGGTTAATTAGGCAATTTCCAGAAACTTGGGTAATATTCTTTCTGTGTATGCACCACTAAGCAACTTTTACAGCTAAATGATGTTTGATGAATTTCCCTGTTAATCACTGACACCTATTTGCCTTTCCAATATGTAAAAGGGAGCCTTTTTCTAGACAGAATCACCCTTCAGGCTTAACCGGGACATCCCTTGTCTCTGCTGAACAAACATGGACACTAAGGCATCGGGGAAGATTTCCTCTAACGTGTAATTTAATCCAGAGAATAAACACTTGCAGAATAGGCCACGGCAAAATGCAAACAGAAGTCTGAGAATCACTTTGGGGCCTCGTGGAGGCGGGATGTTGCTCAGGCAACAATCTTTGGCATAAATGCCCCTATTCAGACAAATATAGAAAAAATGTCCCTGTTTTCATCAGAGACATGTTAGAGGGCATGCACTTTTCCATGCAAGTTCTAACCTTGGACATAACTTCACTTGGTGTTCGGAAAACTTGCTCAGGATTGTGTTGTATGCATAATTTGGCAAAAATAAGGACAATATATTTTTACCACATTTTGTATTACCGTATTTTTCGCCCTATAGGATGCACTTTTTCCCCTCCAAAAATGAAGGGGAAATGTGTGTGCGTCCTGTGGGGCGAATGCAGGCTTTCGCTGAAGCCTGGAGAGCGAGAGGGGTCGGTGCGCACCGACCCCTCTCGCTCTCCAGGCTTCAGGAAGCTACCAGCAAGCCTTGCAAGCCCGGCGGGATGTCCCGCAGGCTCGCAAGGCTTGTGGGCAGCAGCCTGCAGCCCCACAAGCTCGGGGGATAGGGGGGTGGTGGAGCGCCGCCACCCCGCTATTCCCCGACCTGATCTGGAGGCTGGCGGGGGGGAGAAGCAAGCTTGCTTCTCCCCCCCGCCAGCCCCACAAGCTTGGGGATAGTGGGGAGGCAGAGCGCCGCCACCCTGCTATTCCCTGACCTGATCTGGAGGCTGGGGGGGGGAGAAGCAAGCTTGCTTCTCCCCCCGCCAGCCCCACAAACTCGGGGGACAGCGGGGCAAGCTGTCCCTGAAGGCAGAAGAGGGAGACGGAGCACTCCATCTCCCTCTTCTAGCTTGGGGATGGCTGCACAAACCTGTGGTGTGGGGGAAATAAAAAATTTTCCCTTGATTTCCCCCCAAAAAAACTAGGTGCGTCCTATAGGGCGAAAAATACGGTAAATGGTGTAAATATATGGCATATAAACAACTTTGCTGATCTACAAGCACTTTCGTAATTGATAAATTTCAATTTCCCACACCCAGCTTGGAGGAGACTTAGTTTCTCAATCCATTTCAGTTGGGTTTTAGACCTAGTTTTTGTACAGAAACTGCCCTGATCATCCTGTGGTAGTACCCATGCCAGGAGAGAGATGGGGAGTAGGAGTGTGTTAGTTCTCCTAGACCAGTGGTGTCCAAACTTTTCTCAAAGAGGGCCAGATTTGATGAAGTGAAGGGCTGTGAGGGCCGACCAAAGGGCCAACCTTTAGGATTGAAGTTCTTGAGCTTTTTTATGATTTTACCCCAAAGTTGTTGAGGGTTTTTTTTAGTATTTTTATTTTACCCCATTACCCCCAGAAATAAACTGCCACAGGGGCTGGATTAAACTGGCCAACGGGCCGGACTAGGCCCCCGAAACAAACTTTGGACATGCCTGTCCTAGACCTTTCAGGGCTTTCCATACCACTGATCATAGTACCCTTCTAGATTTTGATCATTGGGATTTAAAGCCACTGCTTTTATGGTAGTTGCCTTCTGACCGGTGCTCCAGGACAACTCTCCCATTCCTTAGTACAGGGTAGGGTTTAATCTTGCTACCTATGCTTTTTGACAAATATTGTATATATGGAACTGATTGAGATGCAATAAATATGTGGATATCAATTTCATTTCTATTTCTCATCTAATTTAGGTAAGTGGTAGTGACAAATGGGAGCTGAAGCACACTAATAGACTGGATGAGAGCCAACACACTGAGGCTTAATCCCGCTAAAACAGAGATGCTGTTAGTGGGTGTTTCATCCTGTTTTGGATGAGGTTGTATTCCCTGGGTTAACATGCCTGTGGGTGCTCCTTGAACAATCTGAAGATGCCATTTACCACCTTTGGCTGGTTCACATGCTATGTACTGATGTGGACAGAGATGGTAGTCTATTTTGCACTGGACCACAGGCTATTGTTATAGTACAGGCATGGGAACAATTCACTGTCTTGATCGAAGTGTTCCTGTGAAATCCATAATTACCAGTTCATACTTGGGGGTGGGGACTGCGACAAGCAAATCTACTTCCTGAATACATGCACCTCACAGAATCTCCCACTATCTCCCATCTAAGGATAGAGGCTACAGCAGGGACGCGGGTGGCGCTGTGGTCCTAAACCACTGAGCCTAGTGCTTGCCGATCGGAAGGTGGGCGGTTCGAATCCCGTTGTAAGCTCCCATTGTTCGGTCCCAGCTCCTGCCCACCCAGCAGTTCGAAAGCACGTCAAAGTGCAAGTAGATAAATAGGTACCGCTCTGGCGGGAAGGTAAAAGGCGTTTCCGTGCGCTGCTCTGGTTCGCCAGAAGCAGCTTAGTCATGCCGGCCACATGACCCGGAAGCTGTACGCCGGCTCCCTCGGCCAATAAAGCGAGATGAGCGCACAACCCCAGAGTGGTTCGCAACCAGACCTAACCGTCAGGGGTACCTTTACCTTTTTTAGAAGCTACACCAGGCTTTCTCAGCCTAGGCCCTCCAGATGTTTTTGGCCTACAACTCCCATGATCCCTAGCTAGCAAGACCAGTGGTCAGGGATGATGGGAATTGTAGTCTCAAAACATCTGGAGGGCCGAGGTTGAGGAAGCCTGGCCTACAGAGCCAAGCCTCTCACGGTCCAAGCTTTATAGAAACAGACAGACTGCGGACATATTCATGACTATTCTATAAAGGATCTACACTTCTCTAGAGGTCCAGGTCTACTGCATGACATTCTCTTGGTGATGCAGAGATTATAGTTTAAAACAAATCACATCCATATCCTACAAGTGAACATTTCCACATTTCTAGAGGCAGCTTCCTCTGTGCAAGACAAGAGGAAGACATGACCTCATAGGCATTTATTTCCACATAGACAGTAAACAGGGATGTTTGTGACAGCAGACTGACCACCCGCCCATGTCCCATGTGCAGATTATGCTTTACTTATGTGTCTTCACTGTGACACAACCACAACAGGTTTCAACATGGAGGAACCACGCAAAGCCAGCTTTCTGTAGCAGCCAGTTCTGCTGAATCACAAGGGCCCATGCTTAAATCAACCAGGACTTCTGTGGGTGCATCATGCCCCAGCATGTTCAGTGTAGCTCGGAATACATACTCAGTAATCCTTTACAAACAGCCTTACTGGAGATGTATTGTGCATGTACTGGATAAATGAATGACTACTCAAGAAAATCTGCATTTAAAGGTTTTTATGTTGCTGTACTCCACCCTGACTGGGTGAGAGTAAAACAGAAATACTGTACAAACAAATATAATTAAGAGATTAGGGGTGAAACGAAGTGGTAAGCCTCATGCCACTTAACATTTACAGTGGTGCCCCACAAGACGAATGCCTCGCAAGACGGAAAACTCACTAGACGAAAGAGTTTTCCGTTTTGGAGGTGCTTCGCAAAACGAATCTCCTATGGGCTTGCTTCGCAAGACGAAAATGTCTTGCGAGTTCCTGCGGGGTTTTTTTCCTCCCCCCCCCTTTTGCTAAGCCGCTAAGCCGGATTCTTTTCGTCTTGCAAGGCACCACTGTATACAGCATTTCAGATTTGTCATAGCTCATCTGTCATAAATGTATAATGTACTACTAAGTTAAAATGTGAGCTGCAAGTAGAAGTACTGGTGAAATTATCAGAACCTTTAACTAATGGTGCGCCTCTGAAATGCTGTATTCGTGTGTGTGTGTTTTAATGTTTTACTGAATTTTGCATTTATGGAAGTACAGTGGTACCTCTGGATGCGAACGGGATCCGTTCCGGAGCCCCGTTCGCATCCTGAAGCGAATGCAACCCGTATCCACACATCGCCACGTCCACGCACGATGTCATTTTGAGAGTCTGCACATGTGGTGAAACCTGGAAGTAACATGCTCCGTTACTTCCGGGTCGCCGCGGCGCGCAACCCGGAAATGTTTAATCTGAAGCTACTTCAACCTGAGGTATGACTGTAATAAAAATAATTCATAAAAAGGGGTAAAGATTGCAAGGTGTAGTAGGTGGGAAACCTGCTGGGAGACAGAGAAGAGACACTTATGAAACCCAAGAAAATCACAATTTGGTTAGGATTCTGACAATTACACTATTTTAAGAATATAGTGCCTCAAAGTATGGCATTTCTGTTCATTGTAAATCAAAGATTATTCATCCTATCTTTCTGAAGCTTAGCATGGATATCTACCTCTTGTTGAATCAAGCTTCAGTAAAGTTGGTTGTTGTTTCTTTTTAAAAAATGGCTGCCTTTTAACTGTACTTTTAACATTTTTGCACTGAAGCACCGCTTTCCCACACTTGTGAAATGTTTAAATGTCTCTTCCCACTTTTATATTCCACTTTTCTTCCAAGGGGCTAAAAGGGGTTGTACAGACATACCTTGGGTTGCGAATGTGATCTGTGTGGGGGGCACATTCACAACCCGCAGCGTTCGCAGTCTGAAGTGCTGCGTCTGTGCACGCACATGACGTGATTCGGTGCGTCTGCGCATGACGTCATTTTGCGCTTCTGCACATGCGCGAGCTCCAAAACCCGGAAGTAACCCGTTCTGGTACTTGCGGGTTTGGCGCGGTCCGCAACCCGAAAATGCACAACCCGCAGCGTTCATAACCCGAGGTATGCCTGTACATGGTTCTTCCTCCTTTGGATTTTATTGTCACAACAACCCCATGAGGTACATTAGGCTGAAGGTATGTGACCTAGCTTTATGGCCGACTGTGGGTTTGAATCCTGGCCTCCCAGGTTTTACTCAAACAACCTAACCACTACACCACACTGCCAAACAGGACCAGATTTAGGTTTGATGAGGCCCTAAGCTACTGAAGGTAACAGGACCCTTTTTATGTCCAGCTGTCCTTTGTCAAGAACAAATTGTCGCTGTTTTTTGTGTTGAGTTTATGCTGTATGGTAATTTATGGACCTAATAGGTATCTAAAGCCATTTGCACATAACAAATAGGAGCCTACACAACACAAAACACTGTTGCTGTATGTAGGTTTTACTTTATTTGTTTTGTAATCTTATATTTTGGAAATGTACATCCAGGTGTTTTTTCCTTTAATTTTTTTGGGGGCCCCAAGGCAGTGGGGCCCTAAGCTATAGCTTGTTTAGCTTATACGTAAATCTGGCACTGCTGCCAAACATTGTGCAGTGACATATGGTAAGGTAAAGCATGTAAAGGATATCTTTTGCAATGGGTTAGCCTTAATGTTCTGATAACTGAATAAACATGAATCATGGCTTTTCTGGTTTCACTCCTGGACGTGTGGAATAATTACTCTGCAGTTTCTAGCTTTGCAACCAGCAATTATGGAGAAGTTTACTAAAAGAAGACAAATATTCCACTGAACCATTTAAGACATGTAATGTAAAATGATTTACAACTATTTGAAACCAATAATGATTGCCAAATAAGGCTTTGAAGATAAAATTATATGGTTGTCTATCCCCCCCCCCAATTACGTATTTTAGTTCAAAGATTTGCACTGTTAGAAAGCCTTTGATATCTCATTGCCTTTTTTCTGGGGGGATGCAGGGGGGACGCATACCCCTAAACATTTTGTGAATCTAATGGGAGAAGAAACTTAATTTTTGTAGTTTCTCCTCTAGCACAGTGAATCGTCAGTTCCGTTGCTACCCCCGATGGCAGCCTCATTTCCTTTCCCAGTGTCTTCTGAGTCTCAGACAGAAGCGGGCGTTTAATGTGTGAAGCAGTGTGGAATGTGCATGTGTGGTGTTTTACTGGTGCAAGTTTGGCCTCACTGAGGGGCTGTATTTCAATACGAGTAGGAAAATTACTGACTATTTTTCATCAACACAGCCAGCAAAGAAGTGTAAAGTTAATGATGACTCTGTGTAATATGAGGTAATGCATGTTCTTTGTACTTTTGTCCATTTACTGTATTTATTTTCCCGGATTTGAATTATAAAATGGAGATTTTCTTGAGTCACAATGAGAGTACCCCTAAACATTTTTTAAGGGGGGGGAAGCACTGGATATACTTATACAGTACATAAAATTTACACAGCATACTTTTTGGGGTTTCCTTACAACACATAGCTCAAAAAATGATAAATCAGGTAGCAATAAATTTTGGTGGACCTGAACACTGGGTGCCAGCACTGTGGCAGAAAGCATGGGTGCACAAAGGCCCAGTTCTAAGCCAGCACATCATGTGAGGTGAGAAATGTGTTTACTGTGGCATGACTCCTCATAGTTTCCTTGCTTTTTTGGTGTCTAAACTCTTCAATTAAAGTGAAGGGTGTTTTTTCCCCCAATTAAAAAGTATCTTAGAATAGATCCTATGTTGTTTGGGGGAGGCAGCAGGGGCTGGATTGAGGAAGGATATATATTTATGCGTACAGGCAAGTGGAGATTTCTCTAACTTCACTTTAAAACAAGCCACCTCCTTGAGCTTTTGCACATTCAAAGCCAAGTCCCTCCCTCCCCCCCTTCCTGTGCAACCAAGACATTTCACAGCTTCAGGGGAGGGACTGCTGGGAAGACGCTTTCGCAGCAAAAAAAAGGAAGCCATCCGGCTACCTCTTTAAGTTGTGCTGGAATGTCTGGTTTTACGGCACCATCACTTTTCACAGACAAGAACCGATTACCGTATTTTTCGCTCCATAAGACGCACCAGGCCATAAGACACACCTAGTTTTTGGAGGAGGGAAACAAGAAAAAAATATTCTGAATCCCAGAAGCCAGAACAGCAAGAGGGATCAATACGCAGTGAAAGCAGCAATCCCTCTTGCTGTTCTGGCTTCTGGGATAGCTGCGCAGCCTGCATTCGCTCCATAAGACGCACACACATTTCCCCTTACTTTTTAGGAGGGAAAAAGTGAGTCTTATAGAGCAAAAAATACGGTAAGTGTCACTTCTTCCTGGGGTTCCTTGGTAGCTTATCAGAAATGCCTCCGTCAGTAAAAAGAGGCAAGATTCCACAAAACACACCTTGTGTGCCACTTTCTTCCATCATGTCTGCATGCGTGTGTACTGGATATGACATTTTAATGTATTTTTAATCTTTTGTTGGAAGCTGCCCAGAGTGGCTGGGAAAACCCATCCAAATGGGCGGGGCACACATAAAAAATTATTATTATTATTATTATTATTATTATTATTATTATTATTATTATTAGTCATAGGGATGCTCTGTTTGGAAACAGGCCCCAAGGAAAAGCTCTGCCTGGTCCTGTCATTGTTATCTTTAGATGGGAAGCAAAGACTTATTTCAATGAACTTCTTCAGGTTGCTTTCCTGAAACTGGTTTTATGTTCCAACTGCTTTTTAAGATGCTCTCTGCCTTTCAGCGCTCTTTCTTTCTGATCGTCTGCTTTCTTTTTGACTTCAGCCGCCTTAAAAAACTTCATACTAAAGCGAAGCATTAAGCATCAAAGAACAATCTGAACTATGCAAACACAAGCCTGTCCACTCCCTAGCAACAACAAAACGCCGAACAAGGAGAAATGAAATTTCTCTCCCTACTTCCATCAACTACTCGCCACACACACAGAGAACCAATAATAGCAGACATGCCAATTTGAAACTGGTCAAGCATGTTTGAAGCAGGGCTGTCTTAAGTATACCTGGCGCTGTGGTGGAAAGATCCCTCCGGTGTCCCCCTTTCCCAGAGTTTTTTAGGGAGGATGGTGCTGCTGGCGGGGCTGGAGGAGGTGGGCAGCGGCTGGAGGGTGGCTCCTCTGGCGGCGAAGAAGTGGAGGCTGGACACAGTGTCTCCCAGCTCAGCTGGCCGCTTTGTGCCGCAATGGCCACAGCAGATGGAGGTTCCGGGCGTGGCGCTGCTTTAGCGCATCATGGCAGAGGCGGGCAAGGGCAGCGAGCGGATGCTGGGAGGCGCCACATTCAGCCTCCGCCTCTTCCTGGCGCCCTCCAGAACTTGGCGCCCTGGTGCCACTAGCCTCTATGGGTAAGACGGCCCTGGTTTGAAGTGCTCCAGAACAGCTTGTCTCTGCCACAGAGGCCTCCGAAGAGAATTAGGTAAAGGTAAAGGGACCCCTGACCATTAGGTCCAATCGTGGCCGACTCTGGGGTTGCGGCGCTCATCTCGCTTTATTGGCTGAGGGAGCCAGCGTACAGCTTCTGGGTCATGTGGCAAGCATGACTAAGCCACTTCTGGTGAACCAGAGCAGCGCACGCCGTTTACCTTCCCACCAGAGCGGTACCTATTTATCTACTTGCACTTTGACATGCTTTCGAACTGCTAGGTTGGCAGGAGCAGGGACTGAGAAACAGGAGCTCACCCCGTCGTGGGGATTTGAACCGCCGACCTTCTGATGGGCAAGTCCTAGGCTCTGTGGTTTAACCCACAGCGCCACCCGCGTCCCATCCAAACAATGCGACTACAGTGGTACCTCGGGTTAAGTACTTAATTTGTTCTGGAGGTCCTGAAACTGTTCTTAACCTGAAGCACCACTTCAGCTAATGGGGCCTCCCGCTGCCGCCACACCACCGGAGCACGATTTCTGTTCTCATCCTGAAGTAACGTTCTTAACCCAAGGTATTATTTCTGGGTTAGCGGAGTCTGTAACCTGAAGCATATGTAACCTGAAGCGTATGTAACCCAAGGTACCACTGTACATTGCTGGTATCAGAAGGGGCTATAGGGTCACTAAAGCAGGACAACAAAACCCAACTCAGAACATTTGGGGATATATTTCTAGAACACCGTTCATCCAAAGATCACACTCTGGAGGTGTCACCAGATGTCACCCACTCACTTTCCATCTTCTGCATCATTGCAGAAAGGTGCTTTGTTGCAATGGGGCTGGGGAAAGAGAGAAGTGCAATATACATAAATATACCTGCACACACTCTCTGAACTTGTATGGCATCCATGCCCACTTCAATGTTCTCCTGTTTCCACCTGAAGGGAAATTCCTTGTACTGGAAAATCCCTTTACACATATGCGATACTGCAACAACCTCCCAAGCAGGTTAGACCTGAAGTTGCACAATGGTGGGGGAGGCAGGCAGAAAGGGAGAAAGTATTGAATTTTAGTCTCCTGGTGGGCACAATAATTCTTGGAGAAACTAGCCAATTACTCAGCTAAGCTTTCTCAGAAGACGAAGCCCCCACTTCACCACAGCCTGAAACACAGGGCCCTTGCTAAAATCCACCATCAGTGGTTTGGCTCCTTCGCCATCTCAGTCTCAGGCCTCCTCTGGAACTTACTGAATGCCAAGTCACTTCACAAGCTGAGATGGCATAACACTCCTATGGGACTCTATCAGCTTTGCATCACTGTGAATTAACATTTGTATAGCACTTTCTGGTGTTTATGGGGACTTGATTCACATGCACCAGCTAGATCCATTCCAGTTTTATTGTTATTCCCCATACTGTAGATAAGTGGACTGAGGCAGAGAGGGCAGGTTTCTCAAGGTCACCTAATGAGTTCAAAGCGAAAGGCAAGATCTGAAGGGGAGGGGGCTTGTTCTTGGTTCATTATTAGTCATTATGCTACACCAGCCTTTGAAGGCCCTTTGGGAGACTTTCGCATATTTTAATAAATGCATTTTGGCACGAGGTGCTTTTCACAGGTAGGCAATTTTAAGCAAGCAACACTGATGTGCATTCTGGGGGGGGGGGGAGCAGAGTATTGGATTACACCAATGTTAACTCCTGTGGAGGAGTTTATTTATTTCAAAGAGACAGATTCCAGATAAAGCCAAGATAAAAGATGGCACTAGGGCAGAAGAAGAATGTAATTCAAACACGGATTGAAATACCTTCCCCCAGCCTGACGGTTCTCCCATAATCCCTGACCATTGGTCTGCTGGTTGAGATGATGGGAGTTTCAGTCTGGAGGACACCAGATTGGGGAAGGCTGGTCTACAACTCATTCTGCCATCTAGAACAGAAAGCAGGGAAATGATACCATTCCTAAGGAAGCACCTTCAGAATGTAACTTCTTTACAAAGAGCGTAACAATTTGGAAAACCTTCCAGGAGTCTCCTGCAACCTATTAAGAGAACTTCAGTCAATGATATGGAAAACAGCTACAGTGGTACCTTGGTTTACAATCATAATCCGTTCCGGAGGTCCGGTTGTAAACCAAAACAGGTTGTAACCCAAGGCGTGCTTTCGCCAATGGGGCCTCCCCCAAAAATGGGTTGTAATCCAAAAAAAAAGGGGTTGTAATCCAAAACAGTTGCAAACCAAAATACCACTGTACATCCAATTATTTTTCTGGCTACTGAAGATCTTACAAGTATGTACTGGAAAGGGCCTTTCAAGTTACAACTTAAAAAACTGTACCGTCTTTCCCAGAAGCTATTCTAATCTGGGTGCCCTGTGGTTATACCTTTTTACATTAAATGCCCTCTGCGCATGATCAGGGCCCCTAGTGTTACATGTCGTCGTGACCTGATCTAGTAAGACAAATCCTGTTTGGGAGAAGAAACAATGGAAGAGGATTGGAAAAAATTTAAGGACTATTTACAAAAACACTACAAATTGTATGAA
Organism: Podarcis liolepis; assembly: GCF_965112155.1. Taxonomy (NCBI): domain Eukaryota; kingdom Metazoa; phylum Chordata; class Lepidosauria; order Squamata; family Lacertidae; genus Podarcis; species Podarcis liolepis. The sequence goes on from NC_139556.1 coordinate 7,385,570, forward strand.
TGTTAAGAAACTGCACGATTTAGAAAACCAAGGTTCCAGTAACTCGATCGAAAGATATAGAAAATTAAGTGATATATAAGAAAAGATCGAAACTTAAAGTAATATTATATTTAAATTTAAGCTACAACTATCTGATAAAAACTACTTGAAGTTTGGAAATTTAATATCTGAGAGGTATAAGCTAAGAAATGAAACAAGGTAATAATTTGCTGACACTTTTATTATAAAGAACGCACGGTAGGGAGATGCGAGGAAGTCCAGTTAGCTATACAAAAAAAGGGTTATGAACAGTTGTGCTTTTTCTTTTTACTTTGCTTTATTATTTGTTGGTGTAAATGTATGTCTTTTTTGTTTGTTACTTCTTTGGTGAAGGGCTTTTATGTAATTATTAAATAATCTTTTGTTCTTTGTTTGAAAATCGAATAAAAATATTTATAAAAAAAAAAAGACAAATCCTGGCTTAGTGAAAACAAGCAAATGTGGGGGCTCCTGGAGAGGCCCTCCAGCTACTGTGAGCCAAGTCATGGCTTGCCTTCAAGTATTGTCTGAACCCAGGCCTATGGTTTGCCTCCAGAAAAACTGCAAGCTGTGAACCCAAGAGCAGCTCACGGGGCAAGGGCAAACCAGGAGCCTGGGTTCAGACCACGCACACCAAGCCAAACGGTGGCTTAGCTCACAGCAGACACAAGCCAGAGAAGGAGCCAAGCGGCTGCGATCTCCTCTCCCGGGAGGTCCCACTAAGCCAGAGAGCTTGGGTTTAGCAATGCTTCTTGGCCAGATCTGTGTTTATGTTCTTAGAACGGAGCTCCTGGGAGTGGAAAACAGTTTCAGACTTGAATCCTAGAGAATCCCCAGCTCAAATCGACTTTGAGAGCTACAGTGTGACACTGGAGGGGGCACAGATTGAGGCAGCCCCCCCCCCCCACTGCTCAGTGACCCTCCCAGCAGAGGAAACAGCAGAGAAGCCCTCAAGGTACATGATGGGGGGCTGTGCCAAGAAACCACGTGCTCTGCCAGATTCACCGGTGGCGCAGACCACTCCTCTTACCACGAGTCCTGATAACTCACACCTCTCTTGTGCGGGGGATCAACTTAATTATAAACTCTCCACCAATTGCCAGCTCTCTGGAACTCTTCCCACTAGCTCCCAAGATGTTCTCTGTGGTTTCTCAGCCGAAAGGGAAATGCACTCTGCAGCTGCCCAGGGGTAGGTTATCTTTTACGCACAAGCTGCCGGCTGAAATCCTGCACCTGGGCAGGTGTGCTATCTCCCTCCGCTCCCCTGCTCCCCCGATTCCGGAGCTGGGTTGCCACTCCCCGCTCGGCCTCAGCTTCAGGGCCTGCCGGGAGACACTTCCCGGGGGAGCGGGAGGGAGCCAAGGTCTCTAAATTTAAGGTCGCTCCCAAGGGCCTGTTTACGGAGCGCTTCGAGGAGCAACCCTGCCACTCGCTTGAAAGCGGCGCGGCACCAAGCAAGCATCACCCCGCAACTCCCCGCCCAGGGGTGCCAACTTGAATAAAATATTGGGGGGGGTGCAGGTAAGCCCCACCCTTCATAATCGATCACACACCAAACTTTTGAATGGCAGTGCCAATAAACTTGGGGGGGGGGTCAGCCCTATCAAATACTGTTTAAAAGAGGAAAGGGACCCCGGCCCCTAGGAGTCGGCTCCTATGTTTCCACTACTTGCCTTGCCGCAAAGTTTTTCGGGGGTGGGGGTGGGAGCGGCCGGCCAGACTGCGCGAAGGGTCCTAAGTCCCTTTAATTAACCGCACCCACCCCAAACAAAGGCGCGGCCTCGGAGAGGTTAGGGAGCCCCGGCCTGGCCGGGACGCGCCACACCTGGCCCGCCCGGGAGGCTCAACTCCGGCCGGCCGCGGCTACACGGCGCTCCGCAACACGTGGCCGGGGAGGGGGTCGTCTCGGGGCTTCGGGAAAGCAACGAAACGCCCCCCCCCAAGCCTCTCAACATGTTGGGGGGCCACGAAGCGCCGGCCGAGGAGAGTAGGAGCGCCGCCAAGTCTGCGCTCCCCGGCCGCGCCCTGGCGGGCTGGCGCTCCGACGACGCACCAAACTTACCCAGAAGAAGAAGTTGAACGTGAAGAGCAAGTACTTGATGCACTTGGTGCCTCCCTTGACGGGCATCTTGGAGGGTTAGACGGGCGCGTTTCACTCTCGGGCGACTTGGCTCCGGCGGCGCTCCTGAGCTGCTCGGCTTTGCTCGACGACGCGGCTCCGTCTTCCGCTGCCAGGCGTCTGCCCGCCCCGCTTTCTCCTTGCCGCTGCTCCGACCCGCAAGCCCCACCTCAGACCTGGCGGCCTCGCCCTGCCTCTGCGCGCCGCCTCCTCCTCCTCCTCGAGCGCAGCGCCCGCCTCGCCGACGCCCTTCCCGGAGCTGCCCAGCGACGCCGCCCCCTCGCCGGCGGCGCAGACTTGCAGGTTGAGGCGGAAAGAAGCCCCGGGCTTCCCTGGGGCTGAGTCACAGTCGCAGGTCAGCGGGGAGGGTCGCCGCCCTGCCCTGGCGCGCCCACCCACCCCGCCGGGGCTGGCCTGCTTTCCAGCGAAGAGCCCGGTGGACCCCGAAAGCTTGCCGAGTTGCCGGAATCGCTGCTTGTTTTTCGCCCAGCTTGTTTGGCATTATGACTTGCCCGGCGTCATCGGGGTTTGCTTTACACAACAAAAGAGGGCAGGCCCTTGCCCTAAAGATCTTGCCACCTGAAACTCGGTGGAGGCAAAGCGAAACAAGCGGAAGGGATTCTTTCCTTCTCTTGTTTTGCGCTCCACCCTTGTTCTCTTTGAACGGCAGCCCCAAACACACAGACGTTTAGGAGGTGGTGCTTTTTCCTTCCTTATCCACACTTCCTAGGCATAGGTCTGGGGTTTCCAGGTGAATCCCGGCTGAATCCGAGCAAACAACAGACCACAGAAACCCCAGCTCCCGTTTGCTCAGATCCAGGGCTAAAACGCAGATTTTCCCAGGAAAAGCTGCTGAAAAGAGAAAGAAACCACTCAGATGTGGAGCTGGAAACCCCATCCCCATGCTTAGAAACACAACACAAAAGGAAGCGTGGATGGGCCCTTAGAATTGGCATTTTGTGTGTGTGTGAACACAAATGTTTTCAATACTAAGGTACACAGATCAGAGCATGGAAATAATGTTGTTGTTTAGTCGTGTCCAATTTGTGACCCCCTGGACCAGAGCACGCCAGGCACTCCTGTCTTCCACTGCCTCCCATCAGTTTGGTCAAACTCATGTTGGTAGCTTTGAGAACACTGTCCAACCATCTCGTCCTCTGTCGTCCCCTTCTCCTTGTGCCCTCAATCTTTCCCAACATCAGGGTCTTTTCCAGGGAGTCTTCTCTTCTCAGGAGGTGGCCAAAGTATTGGAGTCTCAGCTTCAGAATCTGCCCTTCCAGTGAGCACTCAGGGCTGGTTTCGATAGGATGGCTAGGTTTGATCTTCTTGCAGTCCATGGGACTCTCAAGAGTCTCCTCCAGCACCATAATTTAGAAGCATCAATTCTTCGGCGATCAGCCTTCTTTATGGTCCAGCTCTCACTTCCATACATCATGACTGGGAAAACCATAGCTATAACTATATGGACCTTTGTTGGCAAGGTGATGTCTCTGCTTTTTAAGATGCTGTCTAGGTTTGCCATTGCTTTTCTCCCAAGAAGCAGGCGTCTTTTAATTTCGTGACTGCTGTCACCATCTGCATGTGATCATGGAGCCCAAGAAAGTAAAATCTCTCACTGCCTCCATTTCTTCCCCTTCTATTTGCCAGGAGGTGATGGGGCCAGTGGCCATGATCTTCGTTTTTTTGATGTTGAGCTTCAGACCATGTTTTGCACTCTCCTCTTTCACCCTCATTAAAAGGTTCTTTAATTCCTCCTCACTTTCTGCCATCAAGGTTGTGTCATCTGCATATCTGAGGTTGTTGATATTTCTTCCGGCAATCTTAATTCCGGTTAGGGATTCATGGAAAGCCCTGCTGAATCTCATCCAAGACCCACCTATTCCAGCATCCTACTCTTACATTGGCTAACTATGGGTAGCCCACAAGCAAGAGTGCAATAGCAACTGATATTCAGAAGAATATATGCAGTGCTTTTGGGGGGGGGCGGGTGGTGCTGTGGGTAAAACCTCAGCGCCTAGGACTTGCCGATCGCATGGTTGGCGGTTCGAATCCCTGCGGCGGGGTGCGCTCCCATCGTTCGGTCCCAGTGCCTGCCAACCTAGCAGTTCGAAAGCACCCCCGGGTGCAAGTAGATAAATAGGGACCGCTTACTAGCGGGAAGGTAAATGGTGTTCCGTGTGCTGCGCTGGCTCGCCAGATGCAGCTTGTCACGCTGGCCACGTGACCCGGAAGTGTCTGCGGACAGCGCTGGCTCCCGGCCTATAGAGTGAGATGAGCGCACAACCCTAGAGTCTGGCAAGACTGGCCCGTACGGGCAGGGGTACCTTTACCTTTACCTTTAAGCATACCCCTAAACATTTTGTGAATCTATAATTTATAAGAATTCATAAGAGTAGGAAAATGAGAGTATCCCTGAACTTTTTTTTTAATGAAAAAAGCACTGAATAAATGCCTCCAAGATGGGAAGAGGGTACATAGCAATTATGGCCAGTAGCCATCCATAAATGCCCATCCTCCATAAATTTGCCCGACCCTCTTTTAAAAGGCTCTCTCCACACTTCCACTTGTGCTGCCCCTCCCCCCTGGAAAACCTGTTCCTTACCACTGAATTGGAGCGCGGGGGGGGGGGGGACTTGGCTTTAAAGGTCAAAGCCTCAGATTGGGGACCCTGCCACACCCACACACCCCTCAGCACATTTGTTCTTAAAGGGCATAAAAAGTGGGCAGTGTATTATTTGAATACAAAGTTTTATTTTTTATATAATATTTTTATTGATTTCCAACGTCATTTACGCAACAAAATGTCCAATGTAAGAAGTAAAAAAAAAAGATATTTTTTTTTTTACAGTATTAGGAGATATACGTAAAGGTAAAGGGACCCCTGACCATTAGGTCCAGTCGTGACCGACTCGGGGGTTGTGGAGCTCATCTCGCTTTAATGGCCGAGGGAGCTGGCATACAGCTTCCGGGTTGTGTGACTAAGCCGCTTCTGGCGAACCAGAGCAGCGCACGGAAACGCCGTTTACCTTCCCGCCGGAGCGGTACCTATTTATCTACTTGCACTTTGACGTGCTTTCGGACTGCTAGGTTGGCAGGAGATATAATGTATATCAATTGACAGCATTATAATTTTAAAGCTGGTATCGCGGAGAAGGTGGGCCAGGAAGCCACTTTCATATTGCTATGGAGGGCACTCTGTGTGGGGGAGCTCAGGCTGCCTAATTAAGCTGCCCCAGCAATTAAGAGTTTCAATAGATGACTTTCTCTTCCGATTGCCACATCTCTTTATTCCTGTCCTTCTCCAGTGTGACGTCAGATCCCGCTTGTGGTATCATTGCCACAGGTGTACTTGTTGACCTCGCTCCTTTCCTCCCACTCGCCTCTCTCTCTCTCTCTCTCTCTCTCTCTCTCTCTCCCTCCCTCTCTCCTTTTAACTACATCTTCTTTTAACCTTATACTCTCTGGAAGTATGGGTACATGATTTGGGGGTGGCCCGCAGCTGTATTTATTTATTTCAAAAAATAATAATTTATATACCATTTGATTGCAAAAGGCCTCAAAGGTTTACAAAGCATAAGACAGCAAAATCAAGGGGGGGGAATTACAACCCTATTTTAAAACTTGCAAAAGTTAAAATACTGAAAAAGAATAAAATTGCCTCAGCTTTCGAAGCATCTGGGTAGCCGTATCTAAAGAAGAATGTTTTTAGCAGGTCCCTAAGGCAGGGAGTTCCACTGCCTCATTAAATGATTGAGATCTTACAAAAGGGAGTTCCACTGCCTCATTAAATGATTGAGATCTTACAAAAGGGGATTATGTGGCAGCTGTCATAGTGCCAATTCCACCAATCAAAATGGTCGGGTGGGCACATTTCAGGAAAGGCGATCTCATAGGTAAACTGGCCCATGGTTGCTAAGGGCTTTGCATGCTAATAGTAACACCTTGAACTTAGTAGTAAATCAGCAACCACTTCTGATCACTGAGCACAGGTGTTATATGTCAATAAGGCCTCACTCCTGTTACTTTGGGACGTGGGTGGCGCTGTGGGTTAAACCACAGAGCCTAGGACCTGCCGATCAGAAGGTCGGTGGTTCGAATCCCCGTGACGGGGTGAGCTCCCGTTGCTCGGTCCCTGCTCCTGCCAACCTAGCAGTTCAAAAGCATGTCAAAGTGCAAGTAGATAAATAGTTACCGCTCTGGCGGGAAGGTAAACGGTGTTTCCGTGCGCTGCTCTAGTTCGCCAGAAGCGGCTTAGTCATGCTGGCCACATGACCTGGAAGCTGTAAGCCGGCTCCCTCGGCTAATAAAGCGAGATGAGCGCCGCAACCCCAGAGTCGGTCACGACTGGACCTAATGGTCAGTGGCCCCTTTACCTTTTACCTGTTACTTTGGGGCTGACAACTCCAGTTCCTCATTTATACCTATATTGCGTGTGTGTATTGGCAATTATTGGCAATGTGAAGAGCAACGGGTAAAATCTTTCACCAAAACAAAGTGTGGACCAGTCACAGTGCTATGGTGTCTTGTAAGGAATTTTAGAATGAAAATTCCCCAGTTCCCTATTCATAAGCACGGCCTGAGGTCATCATGTGTTAATGTGTGTTACATAAGACAGTTTCATTGCAGAGAAGAGGACAGTCTCCTGGTCTTTTTTGCGTGGGTATCAGTTCCTGATTCAGGCTATTCAGACACTATTTCCAATAAGGAACTGGAAACTAGACACCAACGTCATCCCTGTGAAGTGCAGGCAAGAAGCTTGTGTAGACAGCAGCATTCATAGACTGAGGGCAGTTTAGGAGCAGATTCACACTATGCAGCCAACACACATTTAAAGCACATGACTTCATAGAGTCATGGAATTGTAGAAAGGGACCTTGAGGGCCATCTAGTTAAACCCACTGCGATGTAGAAATCTCAGCTAAAGCCTTGGACATGAAGTTGGGTGTTCTGTGTCTACAGGGCCCAGATTAATTTCATTTTGCAAAAGCAGCTGCAGTCCTTAGTTTGGACTCAAGCTGTGGGTTATGGGAAGCAGCCCAATCCAGATTCCCTTTGGAGCCTACTTTTCAATGTAATGATTATTGCTTTTGCTTCTGTTGTGATACTATTTTTCCTTCAGCGCTGGCATAGTCCTCCTGCTCTCCCTTCCTTCTTGTACTTTTGACTTTTATTAGGTTGTGAACTTGAACTTTTATTATTATTAATTATCGGTTGCTTAGTACTATAAACAATTGTTTAGTACTTAAGTACTATAAAACGCGGGTGGCGCTGTGGTCTAAACCACAGAGCCTAGGGCTTGCTGATCAGAAGCTCCCATTGTTCAGTCCCTGCTCCTGCCAACCTAGCAGTTCGAAAGCACGAAGTGCAAGTAGATAAATAGGTACCGATCCAGTGGGAAGGTAAACATTGTTTCCGTGCGCTGCTCTGGTTTCGCCAGAAGCGGCTTAGTCAAGCTGTACGCCGGCTTCCTTGGCCAGTAAAACGAGATAAGCGCCACAACCCCAGAGTCGTCCGCGACTGGACCTAATGGTCAGGGGTCCCTTTACCATTTTACTATAAAAATAATAAGCAGCGACAGTGGTGGAAATCAATCTAACTTAGGATTTCAATTTTCTAATGAAGTGGACTCTAGTCTCTTTCAGGTTACTGGGAGGGTTCACCAGTGAGATAGTTAAGGGAGGGGAAGCAACTAATTTATGATGGAACTTAACCTTTTAATTCCTTTGTGGTCCTACCTTTTAAAATCCATTCAGCAATTCTGTCATTTTGAATGTTGGCACATATTTCCCCAGAGTAGCTGAGGAAACCCAGCCAGATGGGCAGAGTATAAAAAGTACAATATCATCATCATCATCATCATCATCATGGTAACTGTGACTGCTAAACAACTTCCTTCATCATCACCACATATGATAGAGAAATGTCCCGGGAGCTGGACTGGCTCAGCAGCCTTTGCCCCTGGACTTCTGACCTTCCTCACACTCAGCAGTGAAATGTATAACTGCGCTTGTTGGAGGGGCTCAGTTAAGACCAAATTTGCCAATTTGTCTGCATCAGAAAGGACCAGGAGGAAATTGCCCTATCATTCCATGCGATCGTAGTGTTTGTTACGTGCTGTTCCAAGGTGCTGGGGTTCTGTATTCTTGGAATGAATGTCATTGGAGACTTGGGTGTCTTTAGGGTACATGGTTTTATTTGCACATATATACAACCTGAGCACAGGATTGGGGAGAGGCTCACAGCATCAACACCCCAACAGATCTTGCTTCTCCATTAGGTTCCCACTGAAGCTCCAAGTCACAGCTTTGGATTCAGCACAGAACAGACACTTAATGGGCCAACTGCACCAAGCTTTTTTTAAACAACAACAACCCATGAAACAAACCCACTTTATTCCAGATAACCAGTTGCCAAGAGAACAGAGCTCTGGAAGATGGAATTTGGAGCAAGTCAGCTTTTCTTATCCCTGCTGAAATCACTTCTGCCATGGAAGTGCCCAAGGCGCAAGCCCTGCTTTCCTCTGGCTGTCATACTCAGAGGGAGAAACAGGTCCTGAGAGGGCTTCTGTTGGTGGAGGAGCCTAGCAACAGGACACAAAGAAATTAAACAGGCACAGTGTTCAGCAGAAATAGGGCAAATGTTGAAATTGTAGGGGAACATACTAATTTTTCTGTCTGACACGTGTTTCAGTTTTAGTGAGTAGAGCAGCTGGTAATGTTTTTGGATAAATGAAGTTTGGAAATTGTTTTAACAAAACTTAGAGCCACATGCTATTGCCAGTTAACTGCTCATTAATGAAAGTAATGTCCCCGTTGTTCACAAACACAGCTGATTATACCTCCTCTCTCACCCTAGAGCAACGGTTGCACTGTAAACAAGAAGCTCAGAACCTTCTAGAGAGAAGGTTGTAACCACCTGATTTTGCATCCCATCAACCCAGAATATCTGGCTTGAATACTGCAAAGATGAATCTTTGTCACATTAATATATGTATATATGAGATATTTTACAACATCTTACTTTTTTTGAAAAAGGAGGTGAATGTTATTTGTAGCTGTTGCTGGTCCTTGTCTAGTTGTAATAGCTGTTTACATCTATATGAGGCGGAGTACTCACAATGTACAGCTTTTAGCAGAAACAAAATTTTTAAAAAATCATTCCAGTAGCACCTTAGAGACCAACTAAGTTTTTTCTTGGTATGAGCTTTCATGTGCATATCTGAAGAAGTGTGCTACTGGAAGGATTTTTTTTTAAATTTTGTTTCGGCTACGGCAGACCAACACAGTAGCTTTTAGCAGGTTACTGCCACAGCACTGTTAACACCAGGCATCCCCAACTTGTGGCCCTCCAGATGTTTGGGCCTACAACTCCCATGATCCCTAGCTAACAGGACCAGTGGTCAGGGAAGATGGGAATTGTAGTCCAAAACATCTGGAGGGCCGAAGGTTGGGGGTGCCTGGTTTACACCAGTGTTTTCAAACTCTGCTCCTAGGAGCCCTGGGGCTTTCTTGGAAAGGTGTCTGTGGCTCCTCAAGGAGAAGATCAGTAATGAAGGAGAAGCTTCCTTGAAAGAGAGTGCTCCACTAACTATCAATCCCTCTTAAGTTGCCTAGCTGTAAGAAAGGGTGGCGCATGCACCAGCAGCAAATGGAGAGAGAGATTCTGGTATCCTATGCTATCACACAACAAACAGGACCAGCAGTTTCCCACCCTGCAGTACAGCAGTTCCAAAAAGTAGAGTCACCGTGATCACGCAAATAGCACCAGAGTGGCCGAGTGCCAGGCCTTACAAAATACTTCTGTCTGTAATCTCTGTACCATTTGTCTGTGGAAACTAGACTTAAATATATGTATGAATGTACTTGCATGTTTGGCTCATCTTCCTTAAAAGGTGATACATACAAGGTGTATACTTAGTTGTGTGTTGAGATTTGTGGTCCCGAATCTTGAAAATAAAGTGCAGAATGCTAAAAGGTCAGATGGTGATCAGAGTTCATGAGATCTCTATTTTTCGCTCTATAAGACGCACCGGACCACAAGACGCACCTAGTTTTTGGAGGAGGAAAACAAGAAAAAAAAATTCTGAATCTCAGAAGGCAGAACAGCAAGAGGGATCGCTGCGCAGTGAAAGCAGCAGTCCCTCTTGCTGTTCTGGCTTCTGGGATAGCTGCGCAGCCTGCATTCGCTCCATAAGACGCACAAACATTTCCCCTTACTTTTTAGGAGGGAAAAGGTGAGTCTTATAGAGCAAAAAATATGGTAACTTCATGAGTTATGGATTGAAAAGAAGATTTGGGGAAGTTATATAGAGCCAGAAAAAAGACTCTTTATTTAAAATTACCTAGAGGGAGAAATGCAATAATTGCACCAATTGTTCTATCTAGGACCAGTGAATGTCTCAAGACTTTATCATCCATCACAATGAGTAACATCCACTGTCTTGTACTAGGGTAAGCCACAACATCAGAAAAAGGGCCGTGTGATTTCCATGGCGGGGTGGGGAGTCTATTTATTTACAAAGCAGCTGTCTGCTTCACTATGAAGTGAAAAGAGCTCAACAGGAACTCTGTGCTGGAGGAAGAATTATTCATTTATCTGAAAGCCGTGCCTTTGGGGAGGGGGGGGGGCTAAAGACAGTGGTAACTTGTTAAGAAAATATCTTTAAATTCTGGATAAAGTTATATAGGGAAGTAGTAGAACTGGGAGGGGGGGTGAGGCAGTGCAAAGGAGGACAAGGTTCTTGTAGACATAAAAGCTGTGCAGCAGCAGGAGAAACCTGTCGTGTAGGCATGAAAAGAGGCTGAACTAGCTGAAAACTATTTCTTCTGTGTTAAAGGAGCATCTGACCTTCCAGGTGTCCCTGTTTTCCAGGGACAGCCCCAGATCTACAGAAGCCTTCCTGGTTCCTGATTTGATCCCGGAATGCCCCGCTTTCCTTTAGGACCTCCCTATTTTCCTCAGAGAAATGTTGGTGGGCATGGGGTTATGAGCCCACCAAGCCAAGGAGATAAGTAACTATACAACCTTTGGAAGATATCTGAAGGCAAGAAAGCTTTAAAATGTTTAACGTTTTATCATGTTTTTATATATGTTGGAAGCTGCCCAGAGGGGCTGCGACAACCCAGTCAGATGGGTGGGGTATAAATAAAAATATGGAATAGGACATCTCTGTTTTCATCAGAGAAATGTTGGAGGGTATGGAACATGAATCCTTTTATGGACTGGCCAGCTTATCAAAATGTGAAGCTCCACACACACACACACACACACACACACACACACCCTTTGCAGTGGCGTAGCGTGGGGGATGCAGGGGGGGCCGGCCGCACCGGGCACAACATCTGGGGGTTAGGGTTAGGGGGTGCAAATCCACGGGTTAGGGGGCGCAAATTACTTGCCTTGCCCCGGGTGCTGACAACCCACGCTACGCCACTGCCCTTTTGTATTTCCTCACACCTTCTCTCCTGCTGGTGGGGCTTTTACTGACTTTGTTCTGTGTTTCTGAAAAGAAACCTGATTTAGCATGTGGACTTTTTGCTGTTAGAAATCTCAGGGTTAAGAAAAATCTTCATTTGCCAGATTTTAGTATTTCAAACTAATGTTCAAAGGCACGTGAGCAAAGTGTGAGGGAGAAAGCCAGCCATCTGCCAGCAGAGGTTTGTTAAAGTGTTTTTGGCTGTGACTACAACCTTGATCCATTGTAGAACCATGAGAGGACAACTGCCATTGCTCTAGAAAGACTTTTCTACCAGGCGGAATTTCCACAAGTAGCTGTGCAACTCTTGTTACATAATACTTATGAATAATCTGCTCCGTGATGTTCATATATGACTCCTTTGTACGTAGCTGCACAATCCATTTGCTGCGCAATAACTCTGACGTAGTATTTATGAATAATATCGTGAAACTTGATGTTCATTTATTACTACTTCCTTTTACATATTTATTTTTTTCTAAATATAGACAGCTTTCAAAATGCAGTTGGTATTGCAGAGGAGTTGCCAATTTTCCATGAGATTACAAAGAATCTGTTGTTTTTTGTTCGGGCAGCCAAGGTTACTGAAGAGCCAATGAATTCCTGTTGTTGGTACAAAGATCTATATAAATGAACAGGTTGCCCCATACTTCCTTGGTGAACTCTTCCTGGATTCACTAGAAGAAATTTGAGTCTTAAGTGGAGCATACTCGCAACCGCTGGGCATTATACTATCTGTGGGTTAAACCACAGAGCCTAGGACTTACCAATCAGAAGGTCGGCAGTTTGAATCCCCGCGACGGGGTGAGCTCCCATTGCTCAGTCCCAGCTCCTGCCCACCTAGCAGTTCAAAAGCATGTCAAAGTGCAAGTAGATAAATAGGTACAGCGGGAAGGTAAATGGCTTTTCCGTGTGCTGCTCTGGTTTGCCAGAAGCGGCTTAGTCATGCTGGCCACATGACCCGGAAGCTGTACGCTAGCTCCCTTGGCCAGTAAAGCGAGATGAGTGCCACAACCCCAGAGCCAGTCACAACTGGACCTAATGGTCAGGGGTCCCTTTACCTTTAATCACAAGAGGAAATGGGCGGCGTTTGGGATTCCATTTGGTCAATTGACCTACGAATTAGAATCGCAGTTCCCATCACCCTGGCACAGAAGTAGCAGAATAAACCACGTGGCCAACCTGTGCCCCTCTGAACGTTCCCCCACCAGCTGTCGATTTTGCTATCCCTGTTGAATTTTGCTGTCCAAAATGTGACCTTTCCCGCTGCTCCTGCCTTGGGCCATATTTCCCCGTCATCAAAACCAAACCAGCACTTTCCATGTCTTTTTTTCTCCTGGCTGCAGAATGCTGCCACTGGACAAAAGCTGCTTATCTTCCTGGTGCCCCTGTCTTGGGTGTTTGCCACCAAAATCCAGCCAGCACTGCCCATTTTCTACTTCTCTGTGGGTGCTCCATGGTCACCCCTCTGAAGGTGTCTTCTAGCAGAAGCTCTGGCAGCTGCCCGCCATCTCAGCCCAGCTGCAGTATTGTTGGGCTTTACATTGCGACCCCCATTGGTCTCTGGCCCTGCTTCAGGTCAGCATGATGCTCCCTGCAGGTCACACCAAATGAAGCCCTCTATCCTCAGCATATACCCTATGCCAGGGAGAGGGCACTTACTGGAAGGCGACTCTTCATTGCTCATGTAAGCAGAACTCCCACTGGGCGTGCAAGACAGGGGTCACCAACCCAGCTCCTGTGGGTGCCATTGTACCCACAAAAGCTTCCAGCGCTGCCCTTGGGCATGTGCCACAGACTCTGAACTTTCTTTTTCTTTTAAGTAAGTTTCTAGCACTCCTAGGAAGGAGGTCGTGGGTCAAAATGTGTAGGCACATTCGAAATTATTTCTGTGAAATAAGAGTGGTATGGCCAGCTTAACTATATTTTCCTGGTACAGTGGTACCTCGGGTTAAGTACTTAATTCGTTCCGGAGGTCTGTTCTTATCCTGAAACTGTTCTTAACCTGAAGCACCACTTTAGCTAATGGGGCCTCCCGCTGCTGCCACGCCGCCACCGCACGATTTCTGTTCTCATCCTGAAGCAAAGTTCTTAACCTGAAGCACTATTTCTGGGTTAGTGGAGTCTGTAACCTGAAGCGTATGTAACCTGAAGCGTATGTAACCCGAGGTACCACTGTAATAGAAAATGCTCCCTGTTGTTGTTAGACAGCAACAGCATCAGTGTGTGACTCCATAATCTGGACCAGCAGGACACAGATGACGCCCCATAAGGTTGTCTTAGGGGTGGTTGTCTCTAGGACTGAGCGATGTCTGGCTTTCAGCATCTAATAATAATAATAATAATAATAATAATAATAATAATAATAATAATTAAAAAAAATTTATTTATTTATTTAGCCCCACCTATCTGGCTGGGTTTCCCCAGCCACTCTGGGCAGCTCCCAACAGAATATTAAAAACACAATATAACATCAAACATTAAAAACGTCTCTAAACAGGGCTGACTTCAGATGTCTTCTAAATGTCAGATAGTTGTTTATTTTCTTGACATCTGATGGGAGGGCATTCTACAGGGCAGGTGCCACTACCGAGAAGGCCCTCTGCCTGGTTTCTTGTAACCTCACTTCTCGCAGGGAGGATCCTCAGCGCTGGATTTCAGTGTCTGGGCTGAACGATGAGGGTGGAGACGCTCCTTCAGGTGTCACCAGCTAACCACCGTGATCTATCGATATATCACAATGTCTGAAATAACAATGTAAAGGAGTAATGTCCTGGAAATTGCTACTATTTAGGGGTCTAAAACTTACCTTTAACATATTCTTACAACTGTTACAGTACAGAGCAACAAGGAACCACATCACAGGGGTTTTTTTACATAACACACACACATCGTGATTCGTGATATATCACCATGTTTAATATTATGAAACTGTTACCACGATGTGGACTTCAAACCGGTTTCTGACGATGTAACAATACATTGCCCATTGTCTCTCTAATTTTGTGTTTTGTCATGCCATTCCAGGACAGCCATTTTGTAACAGGTTCCTAACACTCTGTCAAAATCTGAAATGTGCCTACGAATTCAAAAAGGTTGGTGATCCCTGGAAAAAGCAGAGCTAATCCATTTCCAACATCTGCCAAGAGGGAACGTTCCAACTTGACGCAATCACCTCGTGTCTAAACGGCTTTGAGATTTTATTTCTACAAACAAGCATTATATAAATTTTATATAATAATAATAATAATAGGTTACATATATTTTTAAGTATAAAATTCAAAGTTGCGTGTTTCATAAACAAGTCACTGTATACCTTATTCCTAAAGTCTAGCTACACATTGCCTTTTTGAAAGGAAGGAGCCAAACTGACTGTTTTCCTAGAAACAGGCAGGAGTTGGGCTAAGGTGACAGGTGCAGGTTCAATTCTTAGTAAAGATAACAGTAAAGGGACCCCTGACTGTTAGGTCCAGTCATGGATGACTCTGGGGTTGCGGTGCTCATCTCGCTTTATTGGCCGAGGGAGCCGGCGTACAGCTTCCAGGTCATGTGGCCAGCATTACTAAGCCGCTTCTGGCAAACCAGAGCAGCGCATGGAAACGCCTTTTACCTTCCCGACAGAGCAGTAACTATTTATCTACTTGCACTTGACGTGCTTTCAAACTGCTAGGTTGGCAGGAGCTGGGACCGAGCAACGGGAGCTCACCCCGTCGCGGGGATTCAAACCACCAACCTTCTGACCGGCAAGTCCTAGGCTCTGTGGTTTAACCCACAGATACTAGAATGCCCAGTGGTTGTGAGTATGCTCCACTTAAGACTTAACTTTCTTCTAGTGAATCCAGGAAGAGTTCACCAAGGAAATATGGGGCAACGGGAGCGCACCCCGTCGCAGGGATTTGAACCGCTGACCTTCTGATCGGCAAGCCCTAGGCTCAGTGGTTTAACCCACAGCGCCACCCGCGTCCATTCAATTCTTAGTGGCTTCCATTAAGTCCTAGGTTCAGTCTCCAGATCACCTAGTTAAAAGGAAGACAGGCAACAAGGCTGGGAAATCCTTCTGCCTGAGACCTTGAATGGTTGTGTCCCTGTTACTGGGTTAGATTAAGCAGTAGGACAAGTTCTTATTACCAAGGACACCAACTTATTGACTTGGGAGTGGCGAGGTGTCAGCTGGCCCCACTTCTGTTTTTATTCCCCAGGAAAGCTGTCAGCTCTTTAGAAATAAGCGTCAATCATCGTCTTATTTGGAAGCTATCACTTTGCTACTGTCAGGAAGCACGGTATTGCTTTCCAATATAACCAAATCTATTATTTCACTCCTTCCCCCCAACTGGCTGTAAAGTCTTATTTGCAGCGCATAAGCAAAACGTCTCCCAGCCTTTTATGCTCACGCACACAGAGACGCACACATCATTTCAAAGGTTTATCTGTCTTGTAAAGATATTTAATACGACTTCCCTTCATTGTTATTTTTTAGCCATTAAGGCAACTGATTTTCCTGGTTGCACCATTGTGTTGCAAATCTGGCGGAAGCAACCGTCACCCTTTATCTTTTCCCTTCGGTGAACAAGAGTTCCTGGCTTATATAACAGGAACAAATAGCCCACCGAGGCCATTCCAATGTGGCCTTCTAAAGGAGAGGAGGCCTAAGGACCTTCGGGAGTCTAGCTTCCATCATTAGAGAAGCACATTGTTGATGGGCAATTTAAATTTTGCACAGAAGCAAAGGTATCTATATTATTATTTCAGCAGATTTTATGATTATCATTGATGCAGCAGAGTGTAGGTCCATCGGTTGAAAATAATTAAGCGGACCCTTTATAAATGTTAGGAAGGAATTTACAACAGACAAATGTTTAGAAAACTGATACTTGTTTACCACCTGGGTTGTTCAGGCTTTATTTGATGTGGGTAGTCAAAAGAAATATTCATGGAATCAGAAATGGGCAAAAGGCAAAAAGCAAACTTAAATTAAAGTATGGAAGTGCATGTGTGTACTTAGGGTTGTGAAAATTTTAGTTCTAGAATGTCTCTGATGCAAGGAGTAACTGCTGTACGTCTGAGGACCTGGGTTCGTATTCCAGCTTAGAGGTAAAGCAGATTGGATAGCCTGGAGAAAGACCCCATCTCAGTCTGGCTTTATCTCATCGGGTGGTTGTGATGATACAGAATATACTGTGACATTGAACTGACTTGGTACACAAAATATAAGATGCTCCAGTTGATTTTACTCTCAACTGTTCTTTTTTAAGATCACATTTAGACTTTGAAGTTGGACCAATTGCAAACAGTTTTTTCTATACTAGCACCCAGAATGGGGGCCTGTCCATCAAATTTCACTGATTCCTCAGGGACCCAGTCATTAATAATATTCTGAAGCTATACTCTCATAGAACCTTGTGCTGGATAGTTTTGGAAACTTATTACATGCAACCTGGCAGCTCATCTGCCAGGAATTCATCTGCTGCAAGTACCATTGGGGTACTACAGTATTGTGATTCTGTTGTTTTCTTTGCTATTGCTGAATTTTTCAAATGTTCTTGTTTAATTTTCCATACATGCATACATCAAATTTATGTTTCACTGGTATTAGTGAAATTAGACATGTGGGAATTTATTCCATGTAACTGATGACATAATTCAATCAACTGCATATTTCCCCCTCCCTTTCCCCAAACCTGCCCCAAAAAGTGTTTGCATTGTGCCAGCGCATTTAGCATGTGGTGGCCTGGCTGGGCTGTTATACCAGTTTCATAGGGACACATACGAACAGAAGCATTGGCTGCAGGATAACTTACTACAGATGGGCATGTAATCACTTCATAAACCACTTTGTATAATTCTGCTAAGAGATAAGGAAAATATTACCATGCTTCTGCACTTGCTCAGAAATCTGGGGGAGAAAGGAGTGGTAAAAAATCTTCCCAACACTTGGCTGCTTGCTACCAACTGGTTACGTACACTCTGTGAGAAGTTACTAGTTGGTAAATGCTTATCCATATTCACTCCAGGTTGGTTAAAGTCTATTAGCTTCCTGTATTTGAAAGCATGTGTAGTTCATTGTGTCTGTTGGGGCAGCATTCTTGATATTTCTTCCTGCAATAGGCCCTTTCAGAGGAACATAAATAATCTGGTTTTTGAAGCCCTGTGTAGATGGCTGCACAAAGCACATTTAGTTATATTTGGGGGGTGGGGGCAGGATCATGGCCATTGACACCAACCCAGTCCTGTCTGTATGTGCACACTCCAACAGGCATAAGTTCTGAATGCACACTTCATTTTCTAAGGGCTAGATACAAACACCTACATGCATTGCAGAGTTTGTGCATAGAATCCAGTGCAGATCCAGTCCAACGAATAAAGATTGGGGGTGATGAAGGGGCAGGAGTAACTGGTGCAATTGTGAACAACACACACATCTGTCTCATGTCACTGCATGACTCTGAAGATGGCTGGTTGTAAGCCATAGAAAGTCATCCCTATGCATATTTTGTAAGAAATCCAAAGCATGTATTTTATATATATATATATAGCTTGGGGGGTGGAGGAAAGAGACCAATTCATAAATCACATTTTTGGGGTCCAAATATCCTTCACAAATGGAGGAGAAATAGAATGCCAATGAATATAAAAAGAATGAACGGGATTTGATTAAGCCTAAAACCCTATGCACATTCTCATGGCAATAAATCCCATTTAATCCAACGAGATTTGCTTCTTTGTGAATATGTGTAGGGTTGTACTGCATGGCTATGCACTTTAGAGACCCATTGATTTCAATCCTGTTTTAATCCTATTGAACTCAAAGCATTAACTTTGGCTAGATCATGCTCAATATAACTAGAATGTGCATAAGCCGTTCGCTATTTGTACTGTTGCCTCTACAGCTTGATACATTAAGGGGTGGGGGAAACTTCTAATAACTCTGTTGCGTTTATTTTTTTAGATGATGGGCTCTATAGTGTTGCTGCTCTTGTTAGTTCTGCCTGTCTCAGCACTAGGTAAGAAAGTTTATAATTCACGCCCTGCATTTTTTGTCCTGGCGTTCTTGCCCAAACATAACAAGGGATCAACAATTTCATTGAGAAATCCATCTCCACACCAAGTGCATACCTTTGCGCTTATTCACGCTGAGCCACAGAGCAGACAAGGATGAGCTAAATGGTCTGGTGGTCTGAACTGAGGATAAGGCAGACACATATTATTATGCGATTGAACTAAATGACTCTTGGGGTCCCTTCTAACCATATTCTAATCTATTACTGTGAGACTGGGGTCAGGAGAAGAGGAGGACTGCTAAAATGGTTAAACCTGTTCTGTAGCTAAGTGTATAGCCCCTGGCCAGATCTATTATCCTTGGCTATAAAAGCTAGGAGAAATCTGTTGCTCTGGAGATACTTCTAGAAGGCGATTGCCAGCAGGGAAAAAGAACTTCTAGGGACGGAGATGCCTTTTTTGTGTGAAAGAGAAGAGGCTGGCAGTTTTCGAGATGTGCTAGCTGCTTCCACACCAGGTTTTTAGTCCAGAATCACTATCCTAGTTTATTCACTTTTTACTGATCACCCAGATAGTGCAGCCATCAAACCATCGTTCTTTCATTCTCCTTCCTTTTTCTGCTGCTCCTTTCCCTTTGAGAAAACATCGGTGCAAAAGCAGTGCAAACCCAACCAGCATAGGGCAATTCAATGGCCAATCCTGTCGCTTCCTCTATTATGTTTTCGGCCTCTGTCACCCTTCCTTGTCCTTCAGGGTGTGGAGACTGTGGATCTCACTAGCCTGACAGAGGCCCCTATACAACCCCTGAGGCTGCTTTCCCCAGACCATGTGACCTGCCCCACACCTCTTGTCATATGTGATGCCAGGTGTGGGGCAGATAGGCCAGCTTCTGGTGCACAGTTCCCATAGGGTACGTGCTAGCTCAGCCGACCCCTGCCCAGTATGGGGAATGCCAGCAGGCTTGATGCCATCACCTACCAGCTGATAGGCAGTGATTCAAAGCCCACTGAATTGGCTGCACAACCAAGATCCCTGTAGGAAACACCATCACACAGCCAATCCCTGCAGAAAGATGCTGGGAGTGACTGCCCATCAACCAACAGGTGGTAACTTCAAGATTCTCTTCCCTCTGAGCGATCTTCTGTAGCACAGCTGGCCATGCTACAAAGGAAAAGTTTTGCATTGCTTTTAGGGCTCCTATTGACAATGGCATTCTCACCCCCTCCTCCTCAGAAGAGGCTCATTTTGGTCTCTTCCACAGGGAGGTAGATTTTTGGCCAAAAGGTTTGTTGTTGTTGTTGTTGTTTAGTCGTTTGTCGTGTCCGACTCTTCGTGACCCCCTGGACCAGAGCACGCCAGGCACTTCTGTCTTCCACTGCCTCCTGCAGTTTGGTCAAACTCATGCTGGTAGCTTCGAGAACACTGTCCAACCATCTTGTCCTCTGTTGTCCCCTTCTCCTTGTGCCCTCCATCTTTCCCAACATCAGGGTCTTTTCCAGGGAGTCTTCTCAGGGCTGATTTCCTTGAGAATGGAGAGGTTTGATCTTCTTGCAGTCCATGGGACTCTCAAGAGTCTCCTCCAGCACCAGAATTCAAAAGCATCAATTCTTTGGCGATCAGCCTTCTTTATGGTCCAGCTCTCACTTCCATACATCACAACTGGGAAAACCATAGCTTTAACTATACGGACCTTTGTTGGCAAGGTGATGTCTCTGCTTTTTAAGATGCTGTCTAGGTTTGTCATTGCTTTTGGAATACCCAATGAAGAGGGGGCAGTTCAACCCTGCATTTCAGGCTGCCCACTTCCTCCTCCTCATTGTACAACCCTCCGGCACTCACTTTACAGTGGGGGCTTCTGTTGCTGCCTTTTCTGGGGCTGAGTAGGATATTTTTGCCGGGGGGGAGGGCAGCTCCTGCTTGGCACTTGGCACTGCTCTTTTTTGCCTTCTTCACACCTGTAAGGTGTTCAGTTCTTTTGATGAGGTTGATTTTGTTAATTTGGTGCCAGTGCAGGCAGGCGAGTTAAATTAATCTAAGACTATATTTGATAGACAAGGGATGTGGGTGGCGCTGTGGGTTAAACCACAGAGCCTAGGACTTGCCGATCGTAATGTCGGTGGTTCGAATCCCCACAACGGGTTGAGCTCCCGTTGCTCGGTCCCTGCTCCTGCCAACCTAGCAGTTCGAAAGCACATCAAAGTGCAAGTAGATAAATAGGTACCGCTCCAGCGGGAAGGTAAACGGCGTTTCTGTGCGCTGCATGACCCAGAAGCTGTTTGCCGACTCCCTTGGCCAGTAAAGAGAGATGAGTGCCGCAACCCCAGAGTCGTCTGCGACTGGACCTAATGGTCAGGAGTCCCTTTACCTATTTTGCTAATTTTGTACCAGTGCAGGCAGGAGAGTTAAATTAATCTAAGACTATATTTGATAGACACACTGAAAAATTATTGGGTAGGGGGAACTCCTGGGGCATCACTCACAGCATGAGGCTTGGGGCTACTTGGGGTGCCCTTAGGGCCAGGCATAGGCCCCTTGGTGAACACTGGACAGCAGGGTCTGGGCGTGCAAGTTAGGTTCACACCCCCAAAGTTCTCTTAGCATGGAAAAGGAATTTTCTCACTATCCTTGGCTGGGGAAGCACAAAATGTGTCTCAGTGGCCTTGAAGGGGACGTTACCCTCAAACCTGTGGATCAACCTCACCTGCCTGAACTCACATATTACCTATGCAAAAAGCTTCACTGAGGATGCGTATATGAGCAGCAACTGTGGACATGTCTCTCAACTTCCTATCGAGCATCAGAACATAAGGAAATTTTGCCCTTGGTATGTTCATTTTCCACCTCTCCATTTTGATTCTCTGGCCCCATATCTGTACAAACTTATTATCCCAAAATACAGACATGCTTTTACACTTGCAAGACTGGATGTTTTTTCCATCTGCGGTACTTGAGGGTCAATTCCAAAAGATCCTGCCTGAGAAACGTCTTTGTCCCTGTGGAGATGGTAGCACCGAAACAGTGGCACACGTCCACCTGTCTTGTACTCTCTACAAAGACCTGAGGAACGAGATCATCACCCCACTCATACTAACCATCCCAGGGCGCTCAACCACTGCCACAATGTCCTTTCTTCTATCAGATCAAAATGAGCAGATAACAGCAAAGGTTGCTAGGTTCATAGCAGGGGCAATCAGAATAAGGGCCACTAACTGATGGCTGATTCAGGACTTTAAATTGTGCTCATATCAAACTTCCTTTTCTGCGTATACTGTAATATTTTACTGTTGCTATAGCCATTGGCTAATGCGAATAAAGTTTTATCTTTATCTTATCTCTCAACTTCCCGTGCCAAGATCAAAGAATTCTGAATACAGATTATTCACCCTGATATTATCTCAACTATTGTTGTACAAGGGACTAAACCACAGAGCCTAGGGCTTGCCGATCAGAAGGTCGGTGGTTCGAATCCCTGCGACAGGGTGAACTCCCATTCTTTGGTCCCTGCTCCTGCCAACCTAGCAGTTCGAAAGCACGTCAAAGTGCAAGTAGATAAATAGGTACCACTCGGGGGCGGGGGAGGTAAACAGTGTTTCTGTGCGCTGCTCTGGTTTCGCCAGAAGCGGCTTTATCATGCTGGCCACATGACCCGGAAGCTGTCTGCAGACAAACGCCGGCTCCCTTGGCCAGTAAAGTGAGATGAGCCCTGCAACCCCAGAGTCATCCATGACTGGACCTAAAGGTCAGGGGTCCCTTTACCTTTATTGTTGTACAATTGATTAATATGAGATAAATTTGCATAGTCTTGTGTTTGCTGGATGGCAAGGACCATTGGAATGAACAAAAGCATGAGTTAAATTAGCACTGTTTCAATATGCAAACTGAAATACAGCCATCCCTCAAGATTTGCACTTCAACATTTTGAAAATGCTATATCATTATTTTTCTCTCTCTTGCAGATATTCAACCTTTTGCACAATGTAGCCTTTTTGGAGATCACCACATTAAAACATTTGATGAATCTTTATATGATTTTGCCGGTGACTGCAGTTATCTGCTTGCTGGAGAGTGTCATACGAGATCCTTCTCACTCTTGGGTGAGTCTAAACTGGATTCTGAATGAACAAACTTGTGTACACGGACACAGTTGTGGTTGATAGTCAGGTGTAAATGAAATCTAACAATCTAGTTATTTGGATGTCTGTAACCACTTTGTTCTCTGGGTTTTAACATCTAGCCAATAGGCTTTTCTACCTTTTCCAGCCTTGTGGCAGATGTTTGTGAAGTGTGTGGGGTGGGGGCGGCAGCATGAGACAGGTGGAGGCAGGAATTGCTGTCCAAATGGTGCAGCAAGACTGTTGGCTTCCAAGCCAAGAGGTGGGCAATTTGTATTCCACTTCCAGAACCTGGCTCACGACATTTTGTTACCTGGGGCAAAGGTCTAAGATGGTGCCCTCACTTCCATTTATGGAGGCCTGCTGGACCGACAGCTGAATCTCACTGGCGATGGGAATGCAGCTGCCACCGTGTCTGAGGGCAGCAGGCTAGGTGAGGGGGGCAGGGCAGACTGGGGGGCACACCCAGCTCTGTCTGCCATCACTTCATTGCCACCTATCTGTTGCTTTCTATTTATTTCAAAGGTATAAACCACTGAGCCTCTTGGGCTTGCCAGTCAGAAGGTTGATGGTTCAAATCCGCACAATGGGGTGAGCTCCTGTTGCTCTGTCTCAGCTCCTGCCAACATAGCAGTTTGAAAACATACCAGTGCAAGTAGATAAATAGGTACCACTGTGGTGGGAAGGTAAATGGTGCTTCCATGCACTCTGGTTTCTGTCATGGTGTTCTGTTGCACCAGAAACACTTTAGTCATGCTGGCCACATGACCCGGAAAGCTGTCTGTGGACAAACGCCGGCTCCCTCGGCCTGAAAGCAGGATGAACGCCGCAACCCCATAGTCGCCTTTGACTGGACTTAACCGTCCAGAGGTCCTTTATCTTTTTTACGTTACCTATTTATATCCCACCACTCCTCCAAAGGAGTTAAAAATGGAGTACATGGGTCCCCTCTACTTCTCCATTTCATCTTCTCAACTGCCCTTTGAGATAGATTAGGTAGAGAGGCTGAATGGTTCAAGGTCTTCCACTGAGCTTCATTGTGGAGTAGGAATTTAAATCCATTTCCCAGGTCCTAATTCAACACTGTAAACCATGGGTAGGCAAACTAAGGCCCAGGTGCCAGATCCGGCCCAATCGCCTTCTAAATCTGGCCCACAGATGATCCGGGAATCAGCGTGTTTTCACATGAGTAGAATGTGTGCTTTTATTTAAAATGCATCTCTGGGTTATTTGTGGGGCATAGGAATTTGTTCATTCCCCCCCATATAGTCCAGCCCCCCAGAAGGTCTGAGGGACAGTGGATTGGCCCCCTGCTGAAAACGTTTGCTGACCCCTGCTGTAAACCACAACAGCACCCTGACATGTTCTGCCTAATAGTAGGATAAGCCCTGCTTGGGCAGGCATTATATATGAATTTTGTCCAAATCTCGGTGCCCTAAAAAGTGAATCTGCAAGTTTTTACATCACTTAAAAGTGTGTCATGTTCCTTCACGTCCCTGAACGACCTAGCTTTTTGCAGGGACAATTTCTTTGTGAGAAGACGGACGTGGGGGATTATGACAAGCAAGTTGTGGTTTTGGAGGAACAAGCAAGGCTAGCCTTGAAAGACCATCATTTCTCCAAGAACAAAATGTGTGTCCTTGGATCCTCAAGACTGCTTCTTGCCAACCAAATCCTGCAAAAGCCCAGCATTTATTTCGTTGCTGCCTACATTTCAGCTTCAAGCTCTGTTTCTTTAGTCCTCAGCCCCTCCCTGAAGAAATGGGGCACGATTCCAAAGAGGCGCCATGCAAGATGAGACTGCCTTGGGAGTATCAGTATTGCACTGGTGCTATCATGCCAAGCCCATAAAACTTGAAGAAGAGACAAGCAGTCTCAGACAGACAGTAGGCATGTGCTAGCTGCAGTGATGGCCAAACTCGGCCCTCCAGCTGTTTTGGGACTACAACTACCATCATCCCTAGCTAACAGGACCAGTGGACAGGGATGATGGGAATTGTAGTCCCAAAACAGCTGGAGGGAATATGGCGGCCAGTAAAGATTTCCTGGCATACATCCCTCTGTGTTCAGTATTTTGAAATCATAAATCATTGTCCTCTTTGACAATGACACAATTCCATTTACTGAGGTTTAGCGGCATAATGGGCCTAACCGAAAATGTAATATAGTTGTGAAACGGTTTTGACTAAATGGAAATAATTAAAGGCCAATTAGTGCGCAATCGTCATTTTAGTGGTGTTGCACTTGGATAATGTTTCTAAAGGGACATCAGGAATTAATCAGCAAAACAGGGCATTCACTTAGATGGTGGCTGTATTCTTTGTTTCTGAGCGCGACTCAGATGAAGGACGAAGGGATCTCTGTGGGATCATGCCCAAGCTGGAGCATCACCCTGCTTCCCCTGGGATTGCTTACTGCTAAAATTTGTACAAACAGTAGCAGCACCCTCTTATCACCCCTCAGCTTCTGTATGCAAGATCAGTCATGTTGGCATGAGGCCATAATTGCCGGATGGTCTCAGGCAATGCTAAGTTCTCGGGGAGAACTCAGAAGACAGCTGTGTTATAGATTTCTACATACTAAGTGCCATAAACAAAACCTGTATGCTAAGCCCAAGTCGAGTGAATGGGCACATGAGGAAACAGTATGGGGCTGGCCTTAAGGTCTGTCTGTACTTCTTAAAAAGGGCGAGCGTCATTTCTGAAGGGAGAAAACTCATAACATCTTGTTTCTTTTCAGGCGATTACCAGAATGGAAAAAGAAACAGTATTTCTCTGTACCTCGGAGAATATTTTGATATTCATTTGTTTTTAGATGGCACAGTGACTCAAGGTGATGGAAGGTAAAGATTTTGATAGTGGCAACGAATTGTGAAGAATGCATTTTTCTCTGCATCCTATACTTAGGAATCTTTGCTTCTCTAATCATAGGATTTCAATACCTCATGCCTCCAGTGGAGTATTTATAGAAATGGAGGCAGGTTATTATAAGTTATCCAGTGAAGAACATGGCTTTGTGGTGAAGGCTGATATCAGTGGAAACATTCATATAATCCTTGCGGACAAGCACTACAATAAGACCTGTGGACTCTGTGGCAACTTGAATAACTTTGGTGAAGATGATTTCATGACACAAGAAGGTGAGATTTATCATTATTCAGGAGAGATTTGGACAGTTTGGCATGGTTTTCTTCCAAGTATACTTGAAGCAGCAAAGTACATTAGTTGATAATACTACCTTTTACCTTTTCTATAGTTTTTTTTTATTAAAAAATATAAGAAAGTGTTCAGAGTTCTTCTCAAGCCTAGGGCTTGCCGATCAGAAGGTCAGCGGTTTGAATCCCCGTGACGTGGTGAGCTCCTGTTTCTCGGTCCCTGCTCCTGCCAAGCTAGCAGTTCAAAAGCACGTCAAAGTGCAAGTAGATCAATAGGTACCGCTCCGGCGGGAAGGTAAACGGTGTTTCCATGTGCTGCTCTGGTTCGCCAGAAGCGGCTTAGTCATGCTGGCCACATGACCCGGAAGCTGTATGCCGGCTCCCTCGGCCAGTAAAGTGAGATGAGCGCCGCAACTCCAGAGTCATCCGCGACTGGACCTAACTGTCAGGGATCCCTTTACCTTGAAGCAACAAAGTAAATTAGCTGATAATACTACCTTTCACCTTTTCTATAGTTTTTTTTAAAAATAAAAAATAAAATAATAATATAAGAAAGTATTCAGAGTTCTTCTCAGCAGTCTTTCCTATCCAGCTTGGTACATCAGTATTACAATATTCAAGTTGCAGATGGGAGTACCAAGACTGAGAGAACGTTTTCTTGCTTAAGGCAACCAAGTCAGCTCCCCTAGCTGAGGTGAAATTATTGTAGGTGGACTGGCTGGCTCACATTCAAATCCGTTTACACTTCCATTTATGAGGGTTTTATATGGAGTGACAGATGGTCCGTGGTCCCAGTGTTATTTACTTGACCTGGCAGTAGTCCTCCAAGATCTCAGGCCGAGGGTCTGCCTCAGCTCAGCTTCCTGAGGTCCTGAGGTCCTTTCAAGTTGAGATGCCAAGGAATGGGCCTTTGTCTTGCTTCATGCAGAAAATGGACTCTACAACTGGAAAGTCCAGTACTTCCTTGAAACATATCTCTACTTTGATAAGGGGCCATTAATGAGCACTCAGGGTAGAGGGTTTTTTTTACCAGTTCTGAATCCACCCGATGGTGTTATTGCTTAGTTTGCTAACCAAAATAGCTTGGCAAACTTTGTCAGATGTAGTCCACTGTATGCCCACAATTTTTTTTAATAGATAATATTTTTTACTTTTCCAAAAATGTATGCCCACAATCTAGTACACGAGTAACCCAAACTAGTAATCCAATAACAATTTTTAAAGAAGATAAGATTCACCTGGCAGGATTTCTCCTTGGAAATAATTCTGGCTCCTACTTATCCCAACATTATGATCAACGTCCTCTCTAATCAGTTCTTTTGGCATGTCTTCTAGTACAGTGGTACCTTGGGTTACATACGCTTCAGGTTACAGACTTCGCTAACCCAGAAATAGTGCTTCAGGTTAAGAACTTTGCTTCAGGATGAGAACAGAAATTGTGCTCCGGCGGCGCGGCGGCAGCAGGAGGCCCCATTAGCTAAAGTAGTGCTTCACGTTAAGAACAGTTTCAGGTTAAGTACAGACCTCCAGAACAAATTAAGTACTTAACCCGAGGTACCACTGTATATTTAAGTTTCATGCGTAAAAACCCCTACGGAGCAATTGCAAACCAGAGCAATTTGCTCAGAACTAAATATTAGCTCAGTAGGTTAGAGGATGGTGTTGATTAACACCAAGGTGGCAGGTTTGATCCCTACAAGGGACAGCTGCAGATTCCTGCATTTCAGGGATTTGGACTAGATGATCTTCAGGGTCCCTTCCAACTCTACAAATCTATGATTCTATGATTCTGTCAAAATAAAAAAATTCCTTCCAGTAGCACCTTAAAGACCAACTAAGTTAGTTCTTGGTATGAGCTTTCGTGTGCATGCACACTTCTTCAGATACACTGAAACAGAAGTTGCCAGATCCTTCTATATAGTGAGAAGGTGGGGAGGGGTATTACTCAGAAGGGTGGTGGGAATGGGAGATCATCTCAGCTATCTGCCAATCTCCCATTCCCACCACCCTTCTGAGTAAGGTGCTACTGGAAGGATTTTTTTTATTTTGACTATGGCAGACCAACACGGCAACCTATCTGTAACTGGATCTATGATTCTGGTCATTGCAGTCTTAGCAACTATACTACATACAACTCTAAAAGTGTGCTTAGCACTGGATATATTTTTTTAAAAAAGAAAAAGCAGCTGGATTTGGAGGTTGGCCAATGGGGAGGGTTTTTCCACGCAGCCTTGTTTCCCGATAACAATTGCCCTTCCAACCTGGTTCCTCGTGTAAGTGCTATTTCCTGCAAAAAGCACATTAGGAGGCTAATGCCTGTTAGGGTAGAGGAGTCCACAGAAAAATGAGGTAGAGATGTGGCTATGGCAGCAAGTCTTTTCGACAAATAGGTTCAGTGTGAATCAACTATTAAACAGTGCTTTCAAATTCCCTGTGAATTCATTACAAATAACCTCTGGGTATTATTGTGTGGAGTTTAAAAACTCAATTCAGAATAGGTGTGTGTGTGTATCTTAAAATGTTTTGCACTTTAAAACACCATGAGTGTGTTCTTACAGGAGTGGGAAAGGGCTGTTAAATTAACAGCCAAATGCCAAAGGTCTCTTTTCATTGTTTCTGACTGACCTTGTTCTAGCCCTGTAGATTCCCTGTACCTGAAAAACATCCTTCTTTTGGGGAAAAAATACATGACAAAAGTGGAATGCTGACTCAGTTAGGAGTATGCATGACTGGGAAGTCTGCGAAGATATTCCAAAATAAGAGGCGGAATATTGTTATTTGCTGGCAGAGCTGTCAAGCTTCGTAGGGGGAGCGCCAATAGAGGCAGTTGGATGGCAAGCTGCCTGCTTTCTCCAGAGTTAGAGGGCAATCTCTTGTAGCCAACGTTTACTCCCTTGCTTATTCATCCAATACTCATAGGGGCTGCTTCCACATGGACCTTTTTTTAGTGCCTTCTTTGCACTCCATTAAGGGACGCAGGTGGGGCTGTGGGATAAACCACAGAGCCTAGGACTTGCTGATCAGAAGGTCGGTGGTTCTAATCCCCGCGACGGGGTGAGCTCCTGTTGCTCGGTCCCTGCTCCTGCCAACCTAGCAGTTCAAAAGCATCTGAAGATGCCATTTACCACCTTTGGCTGGTTCACATGCTATGTCCTGATGTGGACAGAGATGGTAGTCTATTTTGCACTGGACCACAGGCTATTGTTATAGTACAGGGATGGAAACAATTCACTGTCTTGATCGAAGTGTTCCTGTGAAATCCATAATTACCAGTTCATATTTGGGGGTGGGGACTGCGACAAGCAAATCTACTTCCTAAATACATGCACCTCACAGAATCTCCCACTATCTCCCATCTAAGGCTAGAGGCTACAGCAGGGACGCGGGTGGCACTGTGGTCCTAAACCACTGAGCCTAGGGCTTGCCTATCGGAAGGTCAGTGGTTCAAATCCCGTTGTGAGCTCCCGTTGCTCAGTCCCAGCTCCTGCCAACCCAGCAGTTCGAAAGCACGTCAAAGTGCAAGTAGATAAATAGGTACCGCTCCAGCGGGAAGGTAAACAGTGTTTCCGTGCACTGCTCTGGTTCACCAGAAGCGGCTTAGTCATGCTGGCCGCATGACCTGGAAGCTGTATGTCGGCTCCCTCGGCCAGTAAAGCGAGATGAGCGCCGCAACTCCAGAGTCGGTCACAACTGGAGCTAATGGTCAGGGGTCCCTTTACCTTTACCTTTACCTTTACCTTGCACTCCATTAAGATTTTGTTAATTTCCCATTGTGAAATTATCCAGGGTCTTTTCCTCTTATCTCCCCCACCCCCCGCTAATGAGGGAAGTCTGACTTTTATTAAAATTCTGAAACAGCAATAATAATAATAATAATAATAATAATAATAATAATAATAATAATAATAATAATAATGTGTGCATTAGGTGTGGATGTTTCTTTGTGCTTCAGTGGATGTGGTTTTCACATAGGTAGCCATGTTTTGGGGGGCAATTCGATTTTTAAGGGGGGCAATTCAAGAATGAGTTATTAACAGTTAATGGCTTTTTAGGCTTCCTCCATGTGAATAGGAGTTCACTTTTTGAATAATAAGAATTATACATCGGGGGGGGGGATCAGGATTTTGGAGATGCTTAGGTGGGGCATGGCCAAAAACAGGTTGGGAACCACTGCTCTAACCACACCTTCTATCTGCCAGTTGCTCCTCAAGAAAGAGGGAGGGGTGGAGAACCACACACCTCAATACCTCTGATTGGCCTGTTTAAATGGGGTTTTGGCTCCAGCCTGCCTGGCCAAAGAGGGAGGCCCTGGCTTCGCTCCAATGGCTGGGAGGACAGTCCAAATATTTCCCCACGTGGACCCGACGCTCCACCGGACAGCAAACCCCACTCTCCATGAGTTCAGTTGAGCATTAATTCCTCTAACCACATCTTCTCTCTGCCAGTTGCTTCTCAAACTGATTACATCCAAGCCACTTTGTTTCAGTCCGCCACAACTGCCAGGCATGCTTTTACTTTTATATGTACAAATAATCACTCTCAATAGTGCTATTCATAGGTCCTGTAACCGGTTAACGTAGGCAAGTTTTCATCACTTGTTTTAAATTAAATTATGTTAATAATGAAATGTGATGCTTTCTGGAGTTCTGGTGTCTTCTCTTTATAAGAAGCTACCCCAGTAAACAGTTCCAACCTTTATAAGGAGGTATTTGGCAGTTACATTTCAGATGTGTTATCATTCTAAGGATCACATTGTGGGAACATGTTTAGAAGACAATTGCGCATGTTGGGCAGAATATTTTAAATTGTGTGTTTTACCTGCTTGTCTGCAGAAAACTATCCAGCACAATCGACCATTGAGGAAGGAAGTTTCATTTGCTTAAGCTTCATTCTTGATCAGAGAACTCTAAGCAAATTGTCATATTCAAGTAATGGCCTATTTTCCTCCTTGCAACTGCAGGAACTCTGGAAGAGAACCCCTACATTTTTGCTAACTCCTGGGCCATGCACAGTGAAGAGAGGAGATGCCAAAGGGTGAATCCCCCAAGCTATACCTGCAACATTTCATCTGAGATGGAAGAGAAGGTTGGTGCAGCACCGAGAGATTCATTGACAGCCGGGCAGAAGGGAATCCTACATTTTAGTTAATTTATATTATAGTTTTGCAGTACAAAATTGTAATTCATGTTCACACACACACAGTATTTCCTGTGCCAAAATAACAGCATTTCAGACGGGGGAGTTCAAAGCATATTAAAGAATGCACCTTATTCTCTTGAAATGTATATTCATGATTTAAAACCCCCACAGCAGAGGCTTTTTTCTGCTGCCAGTGGATGGCAACCAGTTTCTACTTGTCCTCAGCAGTTTCTCAGATGCCGTTTTAAAATTTGCACAAAGCATTTTAGTGTGGATTTTTGACAGGACCCAGGCAAGTCCTGTGAACACCTTTTCTTTACCCATTTGGCAGGAGATTGATAACGGACTAAAAAGTTCCAAATGGCATTTTTTTAAAGGGAGTTTCCCCTTCCCATTTCATTTGTCTGACTGTCACCTCTGGTCAATCAGATTTTGAAACCATGCAAATTCCCTGCAGAACCTGTTTTAGCAGAGACAATGTGCAACACTCCCTTCCTTTGACATTCCAAAAGAAAAGAAGCGAGGCACACACCCAAAATTTGCCTTCGGCCACTGTTGCTTCTCTCAAATACTGTTACGTTGCAAAAAATCGCAGCTGAATCAGAAGACAAGGCAGCTGTGACTATCTCCTGGGCCTTTTCACCTGTACTCTTCACCTGCCTGCTGTTTTTAGCAGGTCTTCAGGTATTGTGACACAGCAGGATTTAGCAAAGGGGGGGGGGCAACAGGGCTCCTCTACCTTTTGCAGCCATGTTAGGAGGGAGGTGGGATTTTAGTAAGCGCTTCTTGTCTCTTCTGTGCTCTCTCCTCTATCCGGCTGTGGTCAGTCGGGAAGAGAGATTAACAGTTAGATGCTAAGGGAAGCCCATTTCACAGTTGGGAACCAAATATCTCAATAAGGCACCCAAGCCTCAGGAAGCAAAAGCCAGATGAAGCAGAGTGTTACAGTGGTACCTCTGGTTACGTACTTAATTCGTTCCGGAGGTCCGTTCTTAACCTGAAACTGTTCTTAACCTGAAGCACCACTTTAGCTAATGGGGCCTCCCACTACTGGCGTGCTGCTGCTGCACAATTTCTGTTCTCATCCTGAAGCAAAGTTCTTAACCCGAGGTACTATTTCTGGGTTAGAGGAGTCTGTAACCTGAAGCGTATGTGTCAGGGAACTGCCATCAGTGCCAGAGGGAGAGAGCAAAATCCAGAGGGATTCCAGAGAGCGTCCCGGGATTGGGAGAGGCAGCCCATCTTCTGGGGAAGAGAATCAGCGTAGCACCAGTGGAGAAGGGGGGCAGATGGGGGAAGCGGCGAGGCGGTCCCATGACTCCTTACCGGGGACCAGCGGGGAGAGTAGGGATCCTCCGCTGCCTACGCCCTCCTTGCGCAGAAGGCTTTCGCGCAGAGAGAGTAGGAGGAGACTAGGCGTCAAAGAGCTTCTTTGCTGGAAGAAGTTTAAGAAACGCCCACTGACAGATTCTGCCAGCGATTGAGACAGCCACGGGTGAGTGGCTGTCTGGACAGAAAAGGTTCACTCAGGCAACCCAGCCAGGTGTTTGCACCGGCTTACGCACGAGCAATCCCTAGAACCACTGCAGTAGGTAACCTGAAGCATATGTAACCCGAGGTACCACTGTACACTCGATAATTTAAGCATCGGAATATCCCACTTCCTGCTTCCTTTTAATAACATTTATTTACTGATAAAATAAGAGGTTGGAGTTAGAATCATAGAATCAAAGAGTTGGAAGAGACCACAAGGGCCATCGAGTCCAACCCCCTGCCAAGCAGGAAACACCATCAGAGCACTCCTGACATATGGTTGTCAAGCCTCTGCTTAAAGACCTCCAAAGAAGGAGACTCCACCACACTCCTTGGCAGCAAATTCCACTGTCGAACAGCTCTTACTGTCAGGAAGTTCTTCCTAATGCTGACAGCATCTTTTCCTCTTCTGGTGCAGAAGTGAGAGCTGTCTATAGGAAACAATGGCATCCACTCAGAAAGAAAGAGAAAGAAATTAGTAGGAAGATGCTTTCATGCTTTTTCTAAGTCATGCCATCTTTGTGGGGGGGAAATAAGTTTGTGGTTTGTTTGTTTTTTACATTGCAAACAACTGGCCTGCCAAGACAAATGCATATTTCAGATTTGCGGCATTTTTGTGTGGGGGTGGGGGAGTTCTGTGGCAGAGAGAGCAAGAGAGAGGCCAATGTACTTTGCCGTAAACACTGTCAGCTGGAGATGCGGTTGAGAGAGAAGGCAGAGAAACAGCATTTGTTTTGAAAAGGGAAATGCAGCGGAAAGGTTGCAAAGTTGAATGCAGGGGTAGTACTGGGAAAGAGGGAGGATTCAACTCTCTGTGCCCATTTCTTTGTGGTTTTGTAATGGAAATTGCCTATCTTCACAGTTGATAAAAGAAAAGGAAATATCAACCGTTATTAGAGCCCCATACTCCATGCTGGCTGTCCCTGCCTTTGCAGTTAAAAAAATCAATATGGAAAGTGGCTGGGCAGCCTATAAAGGTAAAGGGGACCCCTGACCATTAGGTCTAGTCGTGGCCAACTCTGGGGTTGCGGCGCTCATCTCGCTTTATTGGCCGAGGGAGCCGGCGTACAGCTTCTGGGTCATGTGGCCAGCATGACTAAGCCGCTTCTGGTGAACCAGAGCAGCGCACGGAAATGCCGTTTACCTTTCCGCCGGAGTGGTACCTATTTATCTACTTGCACTTTGACGTGCTTTCGAACTGCTAGGTTGGCAGGAGCAGGGACCAAGCAACGGGAGCTCACCCCATCGCAGGGATTCAAACCGCCGACCTTCTGATTGGCAAGTCCTAGACCCTTTCGTTTAACTCACAGTGCCACCCGCGTCCCTTGGCCAGCCTATAGACAATTGTTAAAAGAAGAGGAAGGGAATTTAAAAGTAAAAGCCTTTGAGGAGATAAGACATTGTCTCGCTGACTGACTTCAATTTCATCAACTATACAATATTTTTAATTCGGACAAGAAAACGGGTTTTGGTAAGGAAGAATCCAAATTACAAATGGTTTTATTAAAAAGCAAAAAAGAGCTATTATCTAAAACCTACAATTTTTTATTGGAATGGGATCTTAAAGATGAAGCAGTAAAAGAAGTAATTGGACCAGTGGGAGAGGCCGGACATCAGATTTACTGCCTGCCAAACTATCAAAGAAAACACCATGGAAATGCTATATAGGTGGCATTTGACACCTATAAAACTAGGCAAGATTTATAAGTTAAAATCCAACTTATGTTGGAAATGCAAAAATGCAGAGGGGACAAGGATGCACGTCTGGTGGGGCTGCGAGAAAGTTAAGAGCTTCTGGGGGATTATTCAAGAAGAGCTTAAAAAGATGTTTAAAATGTCAATTGAAAAGAAACCAGAGGCTCTCCTTTTGAGCATAGTAGGGAAAGATAAGAAAAGGATATTTTTATATGCAACTGCTGCGGCCAGAATATTACTGGCAAGAAATTGGAAAGGAGATATTAGCTCCACAAAGAAGGAGTGGATAAAAAAAATTAGGCAAATTTATAGGTTTGGTTAAATTAATGGCAGTTATAAGAAATCAATCTAATCAAAATCTGAGGAAAGAATGGCAATGTTTTGAAGAATATATGGGAAAATACTGGTCCAAAAAAAAAAAATACAGTATGTTGATATGTATAGATTAAATATGTAAAGATGAATCAATTAGAAATAAGTTTAATGATGGTTAGATAATGAACAGGATGACACAATGTAATATACAGTGGTACCTCAGGTTAAGTACTTAATTCGTTCCGGAGGTCGGTTCTTAACCTGAAACTGTTCTTAACCTGAAGCACCACTTTAACTAATGGGGCCTCCCACTACTGGCGTGCTGCTGCTGCACAATTTCTGTTCTCATCCTGAAGCAAAGTTCTTAACCCGAGGTACTATTTCTGGGTTAGAGGAGTCTGTAACCTGAAGCGTATGTAACCCGAGGTACCACTGTATACACTAATTTATAAGAGGTTGAGCTGTGGTGGAGGGATGCCACACAGGTGTATATTATTGTCTTTCTTATTTTGATGTACACACGGTTTGTTTTATCGATTAGTAACTGTAAAATTATGCATTTATAGCCTTTAATTGTGATAAAAAAATAAGAAAAGGAAATAGTGGTGTTCCTTGTTGACAAAGTAAGGTCAAGTGGATACTGTTTTGCTTGCAAATATGCCTCTCCTTTACCCAGCGTGGCTGTTGAAATGAATGTTGCAGCCAGTCAGCCACTTACACTGTGCAAAGGCGGGGCAGGTAGAAGAAGATGCAATTTGGAGAATATGTGGTCCAATCCAGCAGAAAACCTGTGAAGCAGGGCAGCCTCCTAGCAAGCAACTTGACTAAGCCCGAGAGTGTGAAGGGAGCTTTTATGCTTCTAGCCCAGGGGTCTGCAACCCGCGGCTCCGGAGCCGCATGTGGCTCTTTTACACCTTTGCCGCAGCTCCGGGGCGGATACTAGCGAGGAGAGGAGGCGCATTGTGCGCCCCGACACTCCCCACTGTGGCAGGCGCTGTACTGGCTGTGACGTCGCATGGGGGCGGTGCGTGCGTTAGTCACGCACCGTCCTGACGTCACCTTCCCGCCCGCTGTCAGATCGGACATTAAGGTAAGAAACAATATATGCAGTGTTATATTTGTTTTAAATGTCGCAATGGTTTTGCGGCTCCCAGGTTTTTTTTTCTTCGGAAATGGGTCCAAGTGGCTCTTTTTGTCTTAAAGGTTGCAGACCACTGTTCTAGGGCTTCATCAACCAGCCTCTTCCAACAGGAGTGGGTGGCTTAAAAGAGAGAGGCCTCTGACTTGGAGCCTAGCATTCTGTCTCCTCTTTAACAGGCCCTCTAGACCAGGGGTCAGCAACCTTTTTCAGCAGGGGGCCGGTCCACCG
The DNA here is from genome assembly GCF_965112155.1 of Podarcis liolepis. Lineage (NCBI taxonomy): Eukaryota > Metazoa > Chordata > Lepidosauria > Squamata > Lacertidae > Podarcis > Podarcis liolepis. Next base: position 7,421,495 of record NC_139556.1, read on the forward strand.
TCCCTCAGATGCTGGAAGAGGAATGGACTTTATAGATTGAGGGATTTGATTGTGGACAGTAGAATTGTATTGTAACCATGCTACTAAAAGGAATAGGCATCCCAAGAAACCTCAGTGGCTCAAAAACATTCAATAGATTTTATTTCTGCTGTAATAAAAGACCAGGCCATTAAGGCCTGGAAACGATGCCTTATGAGGAACGGCTAAGGGAGCTGGGCATGTTTAGCCTGGAGAAGAGGAGGTTAAGGGGTGATATGATAGCCATGTTCAAATATATAAAAGGATGCCACATAGAGGAGGGAGAAAGGTTGTTTTCTGCTGCTCCAGAGAAGCGGACACGGAGCAATGGATCCAAACTACAAGAAAGAAGATTCCACCTAAACATTAGGAAGAACTTCCTGACAGTAAGAGCTGTTTGACAGTGGAATTTGCTGCCAAGGAGTGTGGTGGAGTCTCCTTCTTTGGAGGTCTTTAAGCAGAGGCTTGACAATCATATGTCAGGAGTGCTCTGATGGTGTTTCCTGCTTGGCAGGGGGTTGGACTCGATGGCCCTTGTGGTCTCTTCCAACTCTATGATTCTATGATTCTATGATTCTAAGGATCTGAGGCAGGGGTCAGCAACCTTGTTCAGCCATGGGCTGGTCCACCATTCCTCAGACCATGTGGAGGGCCAGACTATATTTTGGAAAAATATATATGAACGAATTCCTATGCCCCACAAATAACCCAGAGATGCATTTTCAATGAACGCACACATTCTACTCATGTAAAAACACACTGATTCCTGGACCGTCCGCAGGTTGGATTGAGAAGGCGATTGGGCCACATCCAGCCCCCAGGCCTTAGGTTGCCTACCCCTGCTCTAGACCTCTTGACTGTGTTGATGTGGGTCTCTGGTGGGGAGAGAGACAGTTTTTTGGGCAGTGCAAGTGGTCTCGACCACTGGAAGTTCTGCAACAGGGATCATTCAGTTCTAAGATGGGGAGGTCAGAGTTGTAGCAAGGGTCTGAATACATATGTAACCCTTTATCCATAAACAATGATATAAATAAAACACACACACACCCCGCCTCCATACACACATTTGGGTCTGGGGAAGGGGAGTTGCCTACCTGGTTACAAAATGTTATTCAGGTTAGAGTCGCTATTCAGCTACAGTTGACCAGCAATGACTGGAAGCGGCTGCTAAGTCATGTATGCCAGAAAGCACCCCTCTCTGTGTTGTCTCTTACCCAAACTGCATCACCCAGTCATTTTCCCTCTTGACTGTTTATTATGTTCTGGACTTCCTTTGAGGTGCTAACTTTGCTTTTGCCAATCTGCTTTCCATCTTCTGTTCCCTTTTGCAACACCCAGCCACTTGTTGATAGAAAACAGAGGTCCTGGTTCATACAAATAATCCTGTTTGTTTTCGTACCATTGAACTTTCTGATGACTGATGCTTTCGGCTTGTTTGGGGTTTTGCTTGGAGATGCTTAACCAAGGCCCTCAATGCTCTTCACTCCCAGAACAGGGACAATTCCTCCTTCCTCTGCCCTCAGCCAGTCTAGTTCTGCCTATCTAACCACATCTAGCCCAACTTGCAGCTTTTGCCGGTTTAGAAAAAACTTACAATGTTTTGGCTGTAATGACCCTTTGGCATGGAATAGCTAGTATGGAGGGCTTGCAGCCCGTTCCAGTGCCCCAAGGGACCTCCACAACAGGATTCTTTATTGCTACCCTTCATCCTGAGACCCCAGCTTTGGAGGAGCCACTTTTGCTGTAATGACAGCCATTTTAACTGTGATTATATTGCTGGGTTGGCTCTAGAGTTAGACTACAATCCTAATTCCATTTGCTTGCGTGTAAGCCCCACTGAATGCAATAGGGCATGTCTGAGTAGGCATGGTTAGGAAGATTGCGCAAGTAGTCATGCTTACAGTAACCCTATTGAAATCAATGGAACTTAGCTTGGTCATGATCAACTTGTCCCATTGGCTTCAGTGGGTCTGCTCTAAGCATGATTAAGTCTGGATCTAACCCACTTTTTTTTAAAAAAAATATGTATATCAGAACTAGGACTAGATTTGGACCTTTTAACCTAAAGCAGAAAATCCTAAGGGCTCATTAGCATGACTTCTGTACCTTCTGCTCCATTAAATATGGGGTGCACTGCTTGCCAGCTTGCCAGTGTCCTGTGCCCCCACCTATCTGCTTTGCTGACCTTCAATGGCACTAGAAATGTCCTCTTTGAGGTGCCCCACCTCTCCTTGCCTCATGGTAAGACTGAGCTTCATTTGGGCAGAATTATGGATTACGGAAAGATACCACAGCAGTTGTGCTTGTATCAACTACTATCAAACAGAGAGCATGGACAGAGGATTATTTCTCCTGCAGGCTGAAGAAGCGAAGGCTCTGTGTTATGTATTCAGGAGACTTTTGTGGCATTTTCAAACATTAGTTTAATTTATTCATTCTCAAAGCAATACATTGTTCTATTAATAGCAGTTCAGCAATACCAGGGCCTGTTGGAAGAATTTTGATCTTTTACATAAAGAAAAACAGCTTCCTTTGTTTGCTAGGCTCTGCCTCAAGAATGCACAATTCCCTATCCCTCAGCGCCTTTCAATGTGCCATGGTCAGCTGTCGGGGCAGAGAACAATAGCTATGGTTCAGTCTGTATTCTGCCCACCACTACTGAGCTATGGGGTTTCGTACTCTTTCTTCCTACTCAAAGGGGTTGGTGGAAAAGTGTTGCGTGACTCTTGAGTCCTGCCAATTCCTTCAGTGAACATTAAATCTGTTTCTCAGATTAATCTCTCTGAAGGTTAGTGTGAGGATAAAATGGGTGCAGCGTTGAGGCATGTCTATGGGATTAAGAACCTAATAAATAAAAGGAGTATAGGATAAAATTTATAATAACATAATGAAGCATTTAGTTCTTTTTAAAAGAGAGAGAGGGCAGGAGCTAGCCTGCCTCCTGACTTGAAAGGAAAGTCTGTGCCTTGACTAAAGACACTTGGTGTAATGAGTTGATAGCAAAGGTGAGATTTGCACTGGGGACTTGGCCTCTGCTCAGCGCCGGATTTACATATAAGCTAAACAAGCTATAACTTAGGGCCCCACTCTCTTGGGGGCCCCCAAAAAATTTAAAGGAAAAAAACCTGGATGTACATTTCCAAAATATAAGATTAAAAAACAAATAAAATTAAACCTACAGCAACAGTGTTTTGTGTTGTGTTGTGTAGGCTCCTATTTGTTATGTGCAAATGGCTTTAGATGCCTATTAGGTCCATAAATTACCATATAGCATATATTCAACACAAAGAAAACAGCGACAATTTGTTGTTGACAAGGACAGCTGGACATATAGGGGGTCCATTAGCTTCAGTGGCTTAGGGCCTCATCAAACCTAAATCTGGCCCTGCCTCTATTCTATACCAGCCATCAGGGCCAGGCCCCCAATGAGGTCTCTGCAGTGAATGAAACAGGAGTGAACAGAGGAGAGAGTATTCAGACATGAAGCCCTGCTCCTGACATCTCTCCAGGGACAATTCATGGGGTGGAGGAAGAGAATAGCACCTGCATATTCCTGCAGTTAGGGATGTGGGTGGCGCTGTGGGTTAAACCACAGAGCTTAGGGCTTGCTGATCAGAAAGTCGGCGGTTCAAATCCCCGTGACGGGGTGAGCTCCCGTTGCTCGGTCCCAGCTCATGCCACCCTAGCGGTTTGAAAGCATGTCAAAGTGCAAGTAGATAAATAGGTACCGCTCTGGCGGGAAGGTAACCAGCGTTTCCGTGCACTGCTCTGGTTCACCAGAAGCGGCTTAGTCATGCTGGCCACATGACCCAGAAGCTGTACGCCGGCTCCCTTGGCCAATAAAGCGAGATGAGCGCTGCAACCCCAGAGTCGGCCACGACTGGACCTAATGGTCAGGGGTCCCTTTACCTTTATTCCTGCAGTTATACCCTTCCCTTCCCGAACCCACCCTTATCCCATGAGGCTTATTGTAATAGCTTTGTGACAGCTCTAATTATTCTGTACCTGCAGGGCGTTATAGAAAATTGCCAGCTGCTGAGGACATCCACTGTCTTTTCCAAATGTCATCACTTGGTTGATCCCGAGCAATTCATTGGCCTCTGTGAAGAAGACATCTGCAGATGTGCCCAGGATAGGAACTGCCACTGTCCCGTTTTTCTAGAGTATGCCAGAAACTGTGCTCGTCAAGGTGTGATTCTGGAAGGATGGCCTGACAGCGCTTCATGCAGTAAGTTTCCAAGACTTGGTTTCTGTACTGGACAGCAGTACAGATTGATTTGGAGAGTTCTAAAACACTAGTAACATGGCTTGAACTCCCAGTTCCGAGCAAAAAGCTGTCACGATTGCCTAAGGGCACAGACCTTGCATCTCTCACGGTGCCATCTATTTGTGGGCTATTTCTTATCCATGCTTTTCAACAGAGATGTGTAACCATTGGAAGGGACTGTCAGGTGGTGTCACTGCCACTGTGCTAATGGCACCCAGGACTTCTTCGCCTTTTCACCAAACCCGGTGGCCGTGGCCAAGTCCCTGAATGAATGTCTGCACCAAATTATGGCTTAGATGAGGGCTAGCAATATGAAACACAATCTGTATAGGTCAAAGTCTATGGCCATGGGCAAGAGGGTTTTTGCTTTTGCATGTTCAGACCCGGACCCCCCCCCCCAATAAATTCACTTGGCTCAAATTTTGGTTTTGGGCAGAATTTAGGCCACAACTTTATTGATTACAGCAAGTGACTGGTTGCATAGGCTCTGGTTAGACTAGCTCCCTGCACCCTTGCAGGTAGCGCTGACCCAGGGCACCAGCATAGGTCAGCCAAGGGGGAACACGTGGATAAGTGGAAAGCCAGGAATGGGCTATCTCCACCACCCAAATGTCCCCCTGGACTCAGGCACGGGCACAACCCCCTCTCAGGGGTTGACCAAACCATTAAGTCCCTGGATTCCTTTAATGGAATACCCTTCACATAGGGTTGGCGAGAGCGTTCTCCCATCCCTATCACCTGAACCAGAGCCTATCCACAACCTTACAAGTTGTGACGATTTGCGAAACCCAAATGGCACCAGCCAATCAGCCAAGTGGGGAAAATTCCTGCCGTGCCCCTGTCCCAATGACAGATGACACACAATGGCATAACAAGGTCAAGCTCACAGCCCCAAATATAGAGAGAGGTGGGCGGGTGTTCCAAATGCACGCCCCAAAAGAGGAAGCTCTGGGTCACGTTCATGGGTATAAATAGGTCCCTCAGACTGTTTGGACTGCGTCCCATTGGCCAGATTGCACCCAGCTACGAGGGACCTACCAATCGGGTGTTGTGGCTGACCAGTCTATTGCAAGTACATACCAGGCCAACTTGGCAGTTTCAAATATTTTTTTTAATACAGTAGCTTTATTTACTGAATACAAGCAACACAAACACACTGTATTAGGGTTACTCTCCAGGGCAGGGGTGGCCACAAAGCTGCCTTGCAGATATTGTTGAACAGCAGCTCCCTTCTGCTCCAAGGCATCAGAACATTTCCCAATGCAAATCACCATAATTTGCAACAATAACAGCCAGGCATTCACCTTTGTATCATGGCAGGTGGAGACAGATTATAATTGTTTCCAGAGAGCAAAAGGCAGAATGAAAGAACACCCATTGCATGTGGTATCTCTGCTCATCTCACTGTTAACCGCAGCTAATAGCTGTTTGCAGGTTTTGGAGTTACTTCAAAAATGATTTGGCCAGAGATAGAACAAACAAGCTGCATGTTTACACCATGGAAAGCAAAATATCTCCCGAGCCACATTCAGTTCCTTTCTGTCTCCAGAACTAAGTTTTCAGATGTTCACAAACGTTTCTTGGAATTTCAGCATTCACACGTGATTCTATTTGCCAAATGTTGTATGGTCACTGTAATATGTTATCTGTTTTGTATGTGTAAGTTTTACCACCTTAGAAGTGGTTTTTTAAAAAATAAAATACGAGAAAGGAATTGACCAAATAAAATATCCACCCTTCTGTATAATAAAGTAAGTAGAGTATTCGTAGATTCCTAAAGGATTTGTCTCTCAGATCCCTGCAATTTTTTCAGGGCCAGGATGTCCAGTTGGCTTGGAGTATAAGGAGTGCACATCCCCTTGTGCCAAAACCTGCCAGAGTTTGAATATCAATGAAGTGTGCCAAGAAAAATGTGTCGATGGCTGCAGCTGCCCTGGTAATTTATTTACTGATCTGTTTACAGAGCCAATCTTTGAGCAGTAGCATTTCCCATTTCATTTAAAGAAGAAAACTGGTGTCTGTTTTCAAATGTTTAGGAGTATTTATTTCTCTCACTTCTCCTTCTCTTTTTCTCTGCCCCCAGATTAGGCCTACATGCATTTTATCAAAGAGCTACTATTAAATAAAAAGAAATAAAGGTCTATGTGAGTTCAGCGATGGATGATGATCCATTACTTCTTCCCTTTTGCCTGCAAAGTCTTAAGTTGCTTCTGAATTATTTCTAAGTCATTCCAGCTGTTAGGGAAAGAAAATGAAGACGATATACTGTGAGAGGCTTTTTAATTGAGCCTGGAGATGTAAGAGTATGTATTCTTTTCAGCTAGACATACACTGGGTAGTGTTTTCACAGCTCAGCTAAGGCAAACTTTGTTTGCTAGGGCAGTGGTGTTCAGGGGACCTGTTCCATATTGACTTGTCTGCTGAGGAACCCCTACGAAGCCCCAGTTTATCACAGAATATTGTAGGAGCACATTAAGGTCAAGGGTGGTCATCTGCTGGCAGATCTCTGGGTGATTTGCAATAGTTTGGCAAGGGTTTCTGACTTGCAGTGGTTCATTCTTTAACATCAGCAGTCTCTGCCCTGTTTTTGAGTTTGGCTGAAACGTCAAACCTTAATTTTGTATCAGTATTATTTCTTATTACTACTGCTTGGTTCTCTTAAATAGGGTTTTGGTTAAAACTTTTTTGAGTTTCTGCCCTGTTTTCTGAGTTTGTTTGAATACTTTAAAACCTCATTTTCTTATCACTACTGCTCGATTCTCTTAAATGTTTAAAACTTGTCATTGAGGTTTTCATACCTTTTTTGTAAACTCGAAGAAGCATTTCTAGCCCTGATCTTGAGCTTGTTTGATATCACTTAAAATCTTACAATTTCTTTATTTCCTTCTGAGGAAACTGATTAGTTCAGTGAAATGAGTTTTGTAGCTGGCATCTCGTTAAGTTTTTGTTTAATTCTAGTTTATTTCTTTATTTTTGTTATTCTATAGTCGATTACTTCTCGTTTCAGGGATTTTCATGGTAATTTCTTTTGTTGAGGGTGAAAGATGTCAGCTGATAAACATTTATGACTTGTGTCAATCTTCTTCCTTAGAATTTAGGGTTCAAATGGTTTTGTGGATACTAACAGTGTTTTTGCTGGCCTCTCTAGAGGGCAAGCTGCTTGATGGAGACCTCTGTGTTGACAGCTCTGATTGCCCCTGCCTACATTCAGGCAAGCGCTACTCTCCTGGCTCTTCTGTCTACCAGGACTGCAACTCATGGTAAATAGGATAATGGGATCCACAATGGTAATGTTGTCACAAGCGATGAGAACCTGTGTGATTATCCCCATAGACACTTACATTTCTGGCCAACTCACTGGTTATATACCTTGAGGACCAATCTATACACGTAGCCAAATCAAGTCCTAATGTTTATTTTGGATTGTGATGCTTTAGGTGCACGTTTCAGTTCCACAGCACCAAAAACACCAAAGAACAAAAACTCCACTCAACCGACACATAGAAAGCTTTCAAGTGAGGGAGGAGACATCAGTCTAGCTGTCTCCCATACATGGTATTTTTCTATGTGCAAGGAACTCCATTGATAGGGAAACATTCAGACATGTAGCTCCTTGCCTGGAGCATGAATTGGTATGGAGTTGATTCTCCTGTATCTCAGTGTGTAAAATAAGTGCCTAGGCCAGAACTATAGATGATCCCAAGGAATAAGTTTCAACACACTCATGCATGTGCTTAAGGCCTTGGACACTATTATTATTATTATTATTATTATTATTATTATTACTTGTATACCACCCTTCATTTGAAGATGATTACATAAAAGATTAAAGAGAACTTTGTTGAATAATAGCATGAGAAGTGAGATTTAATTGATTTAAATCAGCAATAAGGATTAGGATCTGGGCTTCCAGAGAAGGATTCCCCCCCATGGGGACAGCCCAGGGCAAAGTTCAAAGGGCTCTCATCCCCAGGAGCTGCTATTAGCCGCAGAGAAGTAGGCATGCAGGTACAAGAACAAGCATCTGTATGGCTTCCCTTACCTTGTGTCAATTGTCCCATCAAATTCATCTCCTTGACTGCTAAAGAAAAAGACCTTTGGTGATCCCATCACCCACTAATGATAGGCTATGTTCAGTTTGCCCATGCATCTAAATAATAATAAAAATTTGCATTTTTCAGTATTTGCAGGCATGGCACCTGGATCTGCAGCAATGAACCTTGCCCAGGTAGGTTGATATTGATATTGAATAACCAGTAAGTGAATTTGCACAATCTTTTCCAGTCCTAACTCTCAAGTGTCTCACATTGCAAATAGTATCTTGCTCTCTGTTGTAGATTTTTTGAAGGAAGGATACATATTTCTACCCCTTTGGTGAACTCAAATTTTAAACTAGGTATTTTGTGATGGCGCACTGAAGACCCTTGATACAAAACACACACAAAAAATGCTTAAATACATGCACTGTTTAAATTACACTATTTTAATGAGTTTGTTGGTTTGTTATAAGGTGTGCGTCTGAACCCACATGCCTATCTAACATTCATGTGTATTCCTGCTAGGATCCTTAACTGGAGTTGGAACACATGTCTGTTATGAATTTGCATTTCTGTCCTTATCCTTATGCCCCATTAAAAAGTTCACACGCCTGAGGAACAAAGAAAGTTTGGTTTATTATGCAGAAGTGACAATTACAGCAATATATTTAATGCAATATTCAAACCAGATTGAGGGAAATTGAAAAGCAAAACACCAAGTCAGCTGTATATAAAATTTGCTCCTCTAAGTTCTATGGTTTAAACAGATAACAGGGTCACTTATATCTCAAAATTAATAATTCCAGTTCTTTATGTTAGCCCGATTGAACGTTTTCCTCTCAACTTTTGTCAAGGGCAGATATTTAAACATACCCAGAAATGATAGATATTGTGGATGTCCTTTGAATGTGTCAAACACTGTAGAACATTTTCTTTTCTACTGCTCATTGTACAACGAGCTATGCAAATGCATGCAATCCCCCTTTTTTAGGTAGTCTAGCATCATGGCACAATGAAAATATCAGATTCTATGCGTCTAACATTAACCCAGAAGTAACTGAAAGGCTGGCTGAGTTTTTATCAATAGTATCTCTCAGATTGGTGAATGGCACTATTTAGCAGGAAGAAATCCCAATGATATATAATCCTTGTCATGGCTGTTTATTTGTATATACAGTGGTGCCCCGCAAGACGAATGCCTCGCAAGACGGAAAACTCGCTAGACGAAAGAGTTTTCCGTTTTGGAGGTGCTTCGCAAAACGAATTTCCTATGGGCTTGCTTTGCAAGACGACAATGTCTTGCGAGTTCCTGCTGGTTTATTTTCCTCCCCCCCTTTTTCTAAGCCGCTAAGCTGCTTATCAGCTGATCCGATCAGCAGATAAGCCACTAAAAGCCACTAAAAGCCGCTAATAGCGCTAATCCACTAATCCTTCAATGGGCTTGCTTCGCAAGACGAAAAAACCGCTAGACGAAGAGAATCACAGAACGGATTCTTTTCGTCTTGCGAGGCACCACTGTATTTTAAATTATATATTGTGATTTATGATGTTTTATCATAGCCTGTGCTTGTAATGCCTACAAAGGCGAAGAAGAAGAAGAAAATGACAGTGTGTCTCAGTGCTGCTTTCAGATAGCAAGGTTACAATAAAAGTGGGCAGAAAATCACACAGCATATACACCTTGATCTTGAGAGTAAAAAGGACCCCAAACTATCCCAGAGACCTAGAAAGTGAGTGCAATGACTTGCCACGGACCCATGCTAAAAAGAAAGCACAAATAAAGGAGTGAATTGGTATATCTGATCTGGAACCCTAATGGAACACAAATGAGTTGCCCGAACCAACCAAAACTATAGATGTCTTGACTTAAAGGGGGACTTGTAACTGCTGCCTCTCATGTTGTTTTTGCTGCATCAGCAGCACTGAAGATGCATTGCTGCTGCGTATTTAAGTGCAGGTCCATTGCACACTAGTACTAAGACCTACTAACTATAAGAAGATCAAACTTATCCATTCTGAAGGAAATCAGCCCTGAGTGCTCACTGGAAGGACAGATCCTGAAGCTGAGGCTCCAATACTTTGGCCACCTCATGAGAAGAGAAGACTCCCTGGAAAAGACCCTGATGTTGGGAAAGATGGAGGGCACAAGGAGAAGGGGATGACAGAGGACTAGATGATTGGACAGTGTTCTCAAAGCTACCAGCATGAGTTTGAGGAAGCTGCAGGAGGCAGTGGAAGACAGGAGTGCCTGGCGTGCTCTGGTCCATGGGGTCATGAAGAGTCAGACACGACTAAACGACTAAACAACAGCAATAACATTGCTACTTATCACACCAGAGGTCTTTCATCTCATGATTACTATTGGCACATCCTATTTTATCCTACCATCTCATTTGATACCACCTTTCTTAGATCCCAGGCCTAAAAATATTTAAAATTCAGTCCTACAGATCTCAGTGATACTTTCTTTTGAGCAGTTATTCTTACAAGGGCAATCAGAGAGGAATATGCTTTGAGGCAGACATCTGCCCAGCCCATCCATTTGAATCAGGAATGCTTCTTTCTTGTTTTAATATGATCGTGAGAACTCTGCTTTAGCTTGAAGTCATGTTGTTTAAAATCAATATTTGGTACTGGTTTTTTTTCAGGTGAATGCTCTGTCACTGGCCAATCACATTTCAAGAGCTTTGACAACAAGCATTTCACCTTCAGCGGCATCTGTCATTACTTGTTTGCCAGAGATTGTGTGGAGAACACCTTTTCTGTTTTCATAGAGACTGTCCAGGTAAGAACATCTTCCTTGAGAGGAAAAACAAGAGCTGCCTCTTTCACTCAAAAACACACCGACCAATTTGACAAAGTGCTTGGGCAAACAGCATGTTGCAGAGAGCCAAGCTGAACATGGCAGCCTGAGGTGTTGTGTTGTGTTGTTTTGTGTTGTGTTTTTAAATGGCAGCCTGGTGTTGAGTTTTCCTTCTTCCCCTCCATAAAGTATCACGCCATCTTGTGTCCTGACATAATTAGAGTGAGATTTACATTGAGACTATTTGTATAATGACAGCAGCTCACTTGTGTATCAATATACCCCATGGTAGGTTAGGCAAAGACTCTCCTCCCTGGAAGAGAGGGGAGTGGTTGTGGACGGGAGCCCGAGCACCGCCCCTAGCAGGGGGCATAGCCCCCTGCCTCCACCTCACCTGGCTGGCGCCCACGCCCCTCGGGAGGCAGCCAACCAGGTGCCTCGGAGGGGGCGTGTTCAGCAGCCTTTTGCTGCGGTGCCAGCCTCTCCCCAGCCTCATTCTTCGCCATCGTCTCGTCGCGAGCTCACTTGTGTATCAATATACCCCATGGTAGGTTAGGCAAGATGCTAGCTTGCAAAGAATAAAGACTTCCCATGGGTGACTTAATTGCAATACCATTTTCACATTTGCAAATGAACTGGGCGTTTTGCTTTAGGATATATGCCAGTGCTATCAGAGGTAAATATGTGTGTCTCTTTTTTGAAACATGGAGCATACCAACACAGTAAATTTAGATTGCTTTTCTATTACTATAGCTGCTATGGTTCTCCATCCTCAACTTGGTGCTGATAAATTATCTGTCCTAAACCAAAATTTCAATTTCCTTGGGAGAAGGAACGGCTGCTGAACCAGACATGCCCCTCTCCCTCATGGAAAAAGGCGCTTATTATTCCTGCTGCTGACCACTGTGCTGTTATTTGGTCACAATTTTTTTTTTTTAAATATATTTTATGTTTTTAGACATTGTGGGGGAATAACTCTACAACAAATTAGTAATGCCCTGTTTTTATCATTATTGATTCTATTGATCTTTCGTCTTTTATTTTCTCTTCTGTAAATTGCTTTCAAACTTTCTGCTAGTTGTAGGAAGTGACTGTCAAATAAACGAGGCAGAACTTACAAAACATAGGTGCACACAGCAAGAGTTCGTAACAACGGTACTGGCTGTGTACAGATAGCAATTTTAACATTGGTTCAAGCATTATTTGCATGGTCTCACGGCAACTGATGGACTGAGGCCGCAGCTAGATCAAAATTGCAGTGCTAATTTAACACTTGGATTTCTCTTTAGTGTGCTGATGACCCTGATGCTGTGTGTACCCGATCAGCCTCTGTCCAGCTTCTGGAGGAGAACAGCATTATTAAACTGAAACACGGTGGTGTCGTTTCTTTGAACGGGCAAGATGTACAAATCCCTTTCACGCAAGGTGTGTTTTGTGTCATTTGACTAAGAGTATCTCAGCATAGCTGTCAACTTACAGATTTGAAAATAAGGGACCAGCAGCCTCAAAAATAAGGGGTCAGCAGCCTCAAAAATAAGGGATCAGCAGCCAAAATAAGGGATCAACAATTACTTTGATAAAATACATATTTTGTTGCGTGCAAATGGCTTAAGATACCTATTAGGTCCATAAATTACCATATAGCATATATTCAACACACAAAAACAGCAACAATCTGTTGTTGACAAAGGACAGCTGGACATAGAAAGGGCCCCATTACCTTCAGTAGCTTATTTAAGGGACATCATCAATAAGGGACAGCAGCGGGACATGGCGCTGGGATAAGGGACTGTCCCGCCAAATAAGGGACACTTGACAGCTATGTATCTCAGACTGGGCCAAGGGAGTGGGCTCATATCTCCCCCTCCCCACCCCAGGCAGCTTCTGGCCCACTATTTAACATTAGGAGGTACACAACAGAGTCCTGTTGACTCTGGCCAAGCAGTGGGAATAATGATGAGGCTCAATATTAAAATTAAGTCCTCTCTGCAGTCCAGTCTTCTTTCCCCCACTCTCAGCTACTCATTACTTAACAGAGCATCACAGGGTGGGTGATGAAGAATCATAAGGAGAGCAGAGTTTTGAACCTCCCTATATGGATTTATGTATAAGCTAAACAAGCTGTAGCTTAGCACCCCACTTGGGCCCCCCAAAAAAATTTAAAGGAAAAAAAACCCTGAATGTACATTTCCAAAATATAAGATAAAAAACCCAAATAAAATAAAACCTACATTCAGTTAGAGGTTAATAATTATTTCACTATTAATATACTTCTTAAATGTATTTCACTATTAATATGCTTCTTAATTTTATTTCAGTTCAACAATTACTTTGATAAAATACATATTTTGATATGTGCTTTAGATACCTGTTAGGTCCATAAATTACCATACAGCATATATTCAACACAAAAAAACAGCGACAATTTGTTGTTGACAAAGGACAGTGGGACATATAAAGGGCCCCATTAACTTCAGTAGCTTAAAGGTAAAGGTAAAGGGACCCCTGACTGTTAGGTCCAGTCGCAGACGACTCTGGGGTTGCAGCGCTCATCTTGCTTTATTGGCCGAGGGAGCCGGCGTACAGCTTCCGGGTCATGTGGCCAGCAGGACTAAGCCGCTTCTGGCGAACCAGAGCAGCGCACGGAAACGCCGTTTACCTTCCCGCCAGAGCGGTACCTACCATATTTTTTGCTCTATAAGACTCACTTTTCCCCTCCTAAAAAGTAAGGGGAAATGTGTATGCGTCTTATGGAGCGAATGCAGGCTGCGCAGCTATCCCAGAAGCCAGAACACTGCACAGCTATTATTATTATTAATTAAGTAATTAATTAATTTGTTTAATTTGTATACCACCCTTCATCTATAGATCTCTGGGTGGTTCACAACATAGAAATGCAAGATAAAAACACAAAATAATTAAAACCAAGGGGGGGGATGCAAACCCATACTCCTACCCCTTTATAGCTACTTGCTATGTGAGCCTCATAAGGCGTCGCTTGGCTCTACGCCTTCAGCAGACAATTTAGATCTGTCTAGATTTCCTGTATTACATTCACATTTTCTGTTGCTCATCCCTATGTATCTGTAATTAGCAGTTGGTTTTCCCAGGTACTCTTCGTATCCAGCACACCGTAATGTCTGCAGTTCGTCTCAGCTATAAAGAGAATATACAGATTGACTGGGATGGGCACGGAACTCTTTCGATGAAGGTATGATTCACACACAAACGCACACACACAAATATATATCTGTATTTAAATTGATCCCCCCCCCCTAAGAAAATATGGTTGTGGTGTGCTAGAAATTCTAGATATACAGTGGTGCCCCGCAAGACGAATGCCTCGCAAGACGGAAAACCCGCTAGACGAAAGGGTTTTCCGTTTTGGAGGTGCTTCGCAAAACGAATTTCCTATGGGCTTGCTTCGCAAGGCGAAAATGTCTTGCGAGTTCCTGCGGTTCCCCCCTCCCCCCTTTTCCCCAAGCCGCTAAGCCGCTTATCAGCTGATCCTAAGCCGCTAAGCCACATCAGCTGATCCGCTAAGCCGCTTATCAGCTGATCCGCTAAGCCGCTTATCAGCTGATCCACTAAGCCGCTAAGCCGCTTATCAGCTGATCCGCTAAGCCGCTAAACCGCTTATCAGCTGATCTGCTAAGCCGCTAAGCCGCTTATCAGCTGACCCACTAAGCCCTCTAAGCCGCTAATAGCGCTAATCCACTAAGCTGCTAATGGGCTTGCTTCGCAAGACGAAAAAACCGTAAGACGAAGAGACTCGCGGAACGGATTCTTTTCGTCTTGCGAGGCACCACTGTACTCTAGAGTAGAAGAGACTGCGCTGCAAATAATAGGCACAGCTTTTATCCCCAGTCGGCAGACCAGCAAGCATTTCTGCTCTCAGGTCCACTGACCAGGCTCCACACCATTGGCTGCCCATGATTGGGCAATTTAAACTTTGGACTCGACATGCTAACCTGCCCTGCAATGTGGACAGCTGGCGAATTTACAACAGCCAGCCGCTGGGATGTGACTCCTTGCTACCCTGGGAATGGAGGGCAGCTTGTGAGGGGCTGTAGCCACCCTCCAGACAGATTGCAGATTGCATCTTTGTGGGAATGTTCAGGGTGGCAGGAGAAGATATATTGTTTATAATAATAATAATAATAATAATAATAATAATAATAATAATAATAATATCTTTATTGTCATTGCCCCCATCGGGGACAATGAAATTACTTGACTGCTCCATAAAAACACTAATTAAACAATACAGTATAATACAGCAAGGGAGATTAGATGACTTTCAAAGTCCGGGCTTCCCATTCAGGGCCGAGATCGCTCTGGAGAAGAAGCTGTTCTTAAGACGGCTCGTTCTTGTCTTCATCGTCCTGTATCTCCGTCCCGACGGCAAGAGCTCGAAGAGACAGTGACCAGGATGCGATGGATCTTTTACTATGTCCAGTGCCCTCCTATGGCACCTTGTGGCATAAATCTGCTCTAAGGTGGAGAGTGGGCAGCCAACAATGCTCTCTGCTGCCTTAACAACCCTGCACAACCCTGTCCTATCCTGGGTAGTACAGCTTCCGTACCACACACATAAGCCATAAGTGAGCACGCTCTCAATGGCACAGTGATAGAAGGCAAGCAGCAGTTTCTGCGGAAGATGGTTTTTCCTTAGTATTCTCAAAAAATACAGTCTCTGCTGCGCCTTCTTCACAAGCCCCCTTGTGTTGACACTCCAGGACAGATCCTCTTGCAATTCAATGCCCAAAAATCTGAACGTTGTTACCCTCTCCACACAGACCCCATCAATCAAATGTGGCTGGACGTTGCTCTTCTGTCTCCTAAAGTCCACCACAAGCTCCTTTGTCTTCCTTGTATTTATGAGCAAGTTGTTAGCTCTACACCACTCTGTCAGCTGCTCCACCTCATCTCTATAATCCGTTTCACCCTCCCTTTCAGGAATGAGCCCAATCACAGTTGTGTCATCTGCAAATTTGACAACCCTATTACTAGGGTGAGTAGCGACACAATCATACGTGTAGAGAATATAAAGGAGCGGACTGAGTACGCATCCCTGTGGTGTTCCTATGTTAGTCTTAAGCATATTAGAGGTATAAGGGCCCAACCGAACCCTCTGGGGGCGGTCTGACAAAAAGTCCAATATCCACCCACTTGCGCTAGCAAGTTCCTTTACTTAGCAGAGTTACATTCCCCTTTTACATGCACAGCAGATAGCTGGTTGCAGGCTCGTGTGAGCCTCTCACTATTATACAATGCAGTCTGTCTCAGACTGAATTGTACATTCCTGGTAAATTCCCTTGAATTCCTCTTAAAAGACGCCACAATTTTATTCAAAGTCAGTCTAAGAAGTTTACTTACATCAGTTCACAGTTGGATTCCTGAAGACAGACTTATGGTAGTTACAAATATGTACATGTGGATCTACCCCATATGGGGGAATAACCCCAGTGCTTCTGCTAGCTGAGAGCTAGTAGAGCAGTCCTAGCTAAAAGCTGGTCAAACGAAGAAGGAAGTAAAAAAAGAGAGGAGGGTGTGCTGTATGACTCGTCCTTCTGTTACCTGGACAGGTTAGGTCACGCCCACCCTCTATCACATGCAAAAGGAAGGATGCTCCAGCCAGAAGGAACAGGAAGTTTTGACTGGCTGGACCAAATATTCCCTTGCATGTCTTCTCTAACATTTCAAGGTATGTTGTACTTGACTGCCTCTCATGGATCACATCCCACAATCTTGGTCTAATCCAAACCATTTCCTGTCTTCTTAAACTAGGATCACTTAATACTCAGGATAACACAGTTTTGACTCTTAAGGCAGCCTGAGGACATAGTCTTTCTCTGAGATTTAAGACACATGAAGATTTTGATTAATATATAAAATTAGATCACGTAAGAGCAAAGCCATGATTGACCTTTTCCTGCTTTTCTGGCTAAACGTACTCAGGCCCCAGACTACGCCAGCTGTGTCTTCTCAACTTTGAATGTAGTCGCGATAGTGATAAAAGCTAAAGAACATTTCCAGTGCCTTTTTAAATTGTCATGTTCCTTTCTATCTGCTCCTTAAAGGTCAACATTGTTGCTTTTGGAGCAATCAAAAATAATTTCATGCACACAAACGCACAAATGTTTGTGTGTCGTTGCCAAATGTTTTAGACAACTGGGGGAAGTGATTTACTTTCACTCCCAGTGACCTGGGCAGACACTTCTGAGAAATATAATGAACTCTGGGTTTTCCTGCTTTAGTCATGAGGAACAACATCCATTTCCTACTTAGGACTTAACTGGAAAATTGGAAAAAATAGATTCTAAAGCTGAAAACTTTTTAAAGGTTATATTGATTTTAGGAAAATTTCAGTTTTCTTTGCTTTGGCTGGATTACATCATTATGTCCCAATAATATTTCAGACAGACAGCTGGCATGCAACATAAACTATTTTAAATATTTAAATCCCATGGATTTCGGCAAATTTTTAAATCTCCCCTTGAAATCAGTAGGATTTGAAAGTGTTAAACTTTGGCTGAATTGCACTCTGACAATGCAATGTTATGCATATCAGTTCAGAAGGAAGACATACTGAATTCATTGGAGCTTACTTCTGAGTAAGTGTGTAAAGCATTGCAGCCTAGGGGGCGTATTGTTTGGAAATTTTTTGCAACGCATGTTGGTGCCAAAGTATGTGCTAGAGCACACACACTTCTGTGCCTTTTGCACGTTCTGTGCGATGAGAGGACTATTGCCTTCTGTCGATGGGAACAGAGTGTGGGCATCCTCTGAGGCCCTGCTATAGCAAATTCTTCAGGCACGTCGAAGATAAACTATTTGAACTGGGAATTTTCCTGCTCAGATCCATATCTATTATGCTCCCCTGGATCTCTGATATAATGCATTTTAGGTATAAACTGCCATATTAAATATGTTTATTGGAAGAGTGATATTGCTATAAAACAGGAGATTAATATTGATAATCATCTGACTCCTTCCTTGTCCAAGATTCCTAATACTGTTGGGCACATGCAACATGCTTATATGGGCAAAATACTCAATCTGCGCCACCATTTTGTCAGTTGTGATCCTGAAGATCACAGATCTGTCCTCTGTATGAGGACAGAAACTATTATGTTAATCCAATGTGTACTTATATACACTTAAATTTCCTTGGGTAAGGGGATCATTCCCAGTGCCTTTAATTAGTTTTATATACAGCACTTTTATATTTAGCACAATTTGTATAAGGTTCATTCGACAGAAATCCTATAAGCAGCTGACTGGAAACAAAAAAAATGAAATGTGTAAATACTGAATTTAACTCCTATACTTCTCCAGTTACCCTCAGAATTCACGGAACGAACTTGTGGTCTGTGTGGCAACTACAATGGCAACCAAGGAGATGATTTCCTGACACCTTCTGGCCTGGTGGAAACTCTTGTGGAAGACTTTGGGAATTCCTGGAAGCTCAAAGAAGATTGTCAAGATTTGCAGAAGCAAGATAGTAATACCTGCAGTCTCAACCCGCGCTTAGGTACCGGCCCTTGCAATGAAGCCAGGGTTGGCTTGTGGTGAAAGATAGCAGCATGTTTATCTTCTTTCAGCATAGCGTCTTCCATTGCAGACAAGTCCACAAGGAAAGGGCTCCCTGAAGTGGAAAAAAGAGAGAATCAGCATTTTATCTCTGAACTGTCATGCTCAGAGCTTGACAAAGAAAGGGAGAAAAGGCAGACCACCACTGCCACCTGGGCACGTGCCCCCTTTTGCCTTGATCCACTGTTTGTGTGTTTTTCTTCCTCTGGTCTGGATGCTATAATAATAATAATAATAATAATAATAATAATAATAATAATAATAATAATAATTTATTATTTATACCCTGCCCATCTGCCTAGGTTTCCTGAGCCACTCTGGGCAGCTCCCAATAGAATATTAAAAGCACAATAAGACATCAAACATGAAAAACTTCCCTAAGCAGGGCTGCTTTCAGATGTCTTCTATAAGTCAGATAGTTGTTGTCAGGGGCTGCCTCAGGTCTCAGCTCACAAAAGACCAACGTCAAGCTCTTCTTATATACAAGGATGTTTATTGCAGTTCATTATTGGTTCCACAACCGAGGCGTGCAGCCCCGCGTCTCTTAGCCTTAGACGGTTGAAGTCCCCTCTGAATCGGTCCCGCCTCTACACCAGCTTAAGAGGTTGTGCTAGTCCACCTCTTCCTGTCCTTCCTTTTCCGCAGGGTCTTTGTGCCCTCCTGGGTTCCTTCCCTCCTGCTTTCCCCTGACGCGGATTCCTCAGATGCCTGCTCCCCCCTCCTTCGTGCTTTGGGACCAGGCTCCTCCTCCGGGCTCTCTGCATTTCCGCGCGCCTCCACATTTGAACTTGGCGCGCGTTCGCTACCCCTGACCTTCCTCTTGACAGTTAAACTACTCCCTGTACTACTCTCCACCCCTTCCGGCAGGACGTCCTGCCCCGATCTCCTTCCCCTGTCTCCTTCCTGCTCTGCTCCGTGTGTCACACTGGGAACTCCACCCTCTTCACTCCGTTCCTGCTGGGAAGCCGGCCCCGATCTCCCACTCCCACTCGGGGTTTCCCTGCTGCTTCCCTGCTCCTGGCAAGTCCCCCCTGTGACCCCCCTTGGCTTGACCAGGGGCGCCCCCTTCTGGGAATCCTCCGATTCACTTGAGAGACTCATGGAAGACCTCAAGTCATTGTCATCCTCTTCCTCACTGTCCTGGGATTCTTCCCCATCGCTCTCCGTCTCCCCCCTCACCTGTGCCTCTGTCCCTGAACCCCTGACAGTTGTTTATTTCCTTGACATCTGATGGGAGGGCGCCACTACCGAGAAGGCCCTCTGCCTGGTTCCCTGTAACCTCACTTCTCGCAATGAGGGAACCGCCAGAAGGCCCTCGGAGCTGGAACTCTGTTTCCAGGCTGAACGATAGGAGTGGAGAAGCTCCTTTAGGTATATGCTATCGGCTAAGCCACAGTTTGGCTTACTTGTCCAAACCCTGGCTCTTGGTTTGCCTGACAAACAAGTTTGGCCTGGTGTTACACGCTAACTGGGTCAATGTGTTTTTGATGGCTTATGGTGGTTCCTATTTCTTTCTACAGCCTATAACTGCTCATCTAACGTTTTGAAATTGCTTTCATTTCAGCCAAGTATGCTGAAGGCTCATGCTCAGTTCTGTTATCCCCGTTGTTTGAACCTTGCCACCGCAAAGTCAGTCCTTCTCCGTACCTCAAGAATTGCCGCTATGATGTCTGTTCTTGTTCCGACGGAAAAGACTGTCTGTGTACCGCCGTCTCTGCTTATGCGATGGCCTGCGCTCGCAAAGGAGTTCTCATCAGCTGGAGGAAGCCAGATTTTTGCGGTATGTGTGCTTTGCCGAAATGTTAGTAATATAAAACATGGCATGATGTTTCATGTGCTTTAGTGTGCATTGTGGGCATGTGAACATATATTTTAATGTGCACGGTGGGTGTGCAATTACGCATGGCTGGCACGCCCTTTCCCACTTCAAATGGCAAAACCAGGACCTTCAGCATCAGATGTGGCCCAGAACTATGCAAAGCCACAGCAAAGCTTCATAGTTTGTGCTTAGGAAGTGAAACAGTATAGGAGAAAAAAAATATATCCTCCTTTGAAATTATGCAGGCCTGGAGACTGTGTGAGAGGTTGGTGATAATGAACCTCTTGTTGGCAGCAGTACTATGCTAGAATGATGCAGCGATCATAAAAGGAACGAGGGGAAGGAATGGGAAAGGACTGCAAATGGTAAAATGATACAATTGGAACACATTCAATTGCCACAATTAATCCTTGATATGTGGTGCAGTTCGTTCTTCCTTTCTCTTGTCCGTTACGTGCATTTACACCTTGCACAAATGCTGATTTTCTGTGGCTGCGGATCCATTAAAAGCCTCATTACGTGATCCTGGTTCTCCAG
Source organism: Podarcis liolepis (assembly GCF_965112155.1). Taxonomy (NCBI): domain Eukaryota; kingdom Metazoa; phylum Chordata; class Lepidosauria; order Squamata; family Lacertidae; genus Podarcis; species Podarcis liolepis. Next base: position 7,442,572 of record NC_139556.1, read on the forward strand.
ATACCTCTCATGGAAAAAACGTTTTTCTCATTTAGATGGATTGAGACTGCAACTCGCAGTTTTGCATAATTACTGCTAATGGACCAGAGTATTGGAGTATTGGGCAGCTTCCTGCTCAGGGACTGAGGATCATATTTCATAATATGTTTATCCTGTGGTTTCCCCATGAGCACAGTATTTTCCTTTCACAAATAGCCAGCGCAGGGTGCCTGGTCCAGATTGGGAACCTGCCACAGGGCTTGGGGGCTTGTGTGAGGGGATGCCTTTACTGTGGTCCTGATTCAGATTGCCCCTGTGGTGTCTGCTGTTTGCATAGGGGAAAAAAATTTCATTGGGGCTGTTATGTACTGAAGTTCTCACCCTGGGCCAGCAGGGGGATACTGTAGATAGTTATGTAAATGAAGGCTTGAAAGTGACGTTCAGTGATTGGATAGTTTTTATGCAAATGAAGGCTCGAAAGTGACATTCAGTGATTGGATAGTTTTTATGCAAATGAAGGATCGAAAGTGACATTCAGTGACTGGATAGTTTTTATGCAAATGAAGGATCGAAAGTGACGTTCAGTGATTGGATAGTTTTTATGCAAATGAAGGATCGAAAGTGACGTTCAGTGATTGGATAGTTTTAGAAAGTTGCTACAGTAACGTTGTACTGGAGCTCTATATAAGCAGGCTGGCTGAGCCCTTCAGTTCAGTTCTGTTCTGGCCTCTGAATAAACAAGAGCTGTTTGAAGAATTGCTGTGTCGTCTGATATGTTCACCCACAACTTAACAGGGGCAAAGAGGAGTTTGCTTCTTATGCAAATAGGAGGCAGGGCCCCCCTCATCCAGATCAGGATTACAGTGGGGAATTAAATTGGTCTGGAGCCCTCTGCTGGCATCCCACCCACAGTGCGATCTGGATTGGGACCTGGACACTGGCTGTTAGTGAAATAAGAATCTTGTGCTTCCATGGCCAGTTAAAATGACTTGAACTAGTTTTGGTTCTTGGGATTCTAGGCGATGTATGAATGATTGTTTTGTTTTCTAGAAGCTCAGAGGTGAGGCGGTGGAGCTGTGCTTGTGCCAATATTGTTCTGTCCGCTGTGGACTCTGAGCAAATAAATTTTGTGGGGATTGAAGTACTACAAAGCCCTGCAGAAACCTGTCAGACAAGAGAAGCACAAACCTTTGTGCAATTGTGGGCAGCATGCTAAGGGTGGCATTAAAGGTGTGGCGCTGGTGGTTCAGGAATCAGTTTTCCTTCTTGGGATTCGGGAAGTGGGGAATAGCCCGTTCCTTCAGTATTGAATTATATTTCCGCTATTCTAATTTTGCGTCCCCATTTTGTATTTTTAATTTGTGAACCAGCCTGTGATCTTCAAATGAAGAACAGCGTACAAATGAAATAGATAAAAATAATAGACGTTACTTTAATTTTGTGGCCAGCAGCAACATCTGTTTGTTTTTTGAAATGATACCAAATGTGGGTTTGTGTATGTGTGTGATATTCAGAAGGGATTGCTGCTCCGGAAGATGAAGATGAGAGAGAGAGATGGCTGCCTGCCCTGTGCTTTTATCATTACAGTGGTGCCCCGCAAGACGAATGCCTCGCAAGACGGAAAACTTGCTAGACGAAAGAGTTTTCCGCTTTGGAGGTGCTTCGCAAAACGAATTTCCTATGGGCTTGCTTCGCAAGACGACAATGTCTTGCGAGTTCCTGCTGGGTTTTTTTCTCCCTCCCCCTTTTTCTAAGCCGCTAAGCCGCTTATCAGCTGATCCGATCAGCAGATAAACTGCTAAAAGCCGCTAAAAGCCGCTAAAAGCCGCTAATCCGCTAATCCTTCAATGGGCTTGCTTTGCAAAATGAAAAAACCGCTAGACGAAGAGAATCACAGAACGGATTCTTTTCGTCTTGCGAGGCACCACTGTACATGCACAGGTGAGGCCACACCCACCTCTGGTCACATGCGGAGGAAGTCTGTCCCAGGAAGTTTACCTGCTTGCTGGACAGACATCCCTCTCCATGTTTTAACATGTACACTCTAGAAATGTTGTGATTGACTGCTCCTGTGTTTTACATCCCACACATCCTGTCCTCACTGGGATGTGTGTTCTGCAGTGTGCTTGAGAATAGGTCAGAGGCACCTACAGGATCTTACCTCTGGCATGTCTAGTGGGGAGGGGCAACTCTGACAAAAGATGGCCAATTCTTCTCTCTCGCCTTCCCAAATACCATTCCTGTTATATCGGTAACTGTAAAATAATAATTTTTAAAATCTACAATACATTCCTTCACTCTTTTACTCTGCTCTACAGCTCTGAGTTGTCCAGAGGGTCAGATTTACCAGCAGTGTGGAAGTCCATGCAATCAGACTTGCCGATCCTTGTCCTATCCGGATACAAACTGCAATGAGTTTTGCATGGAAGGTTGCTACTGCCCTGCTGGATTATTCCTTGACCAGCAGGGAGACTGTGTGCAAAAGTCCCAGTGTTCTTGTTACTACGATGGCGAGATCTTCCAGCCAGACGACGTCTTCTCCGATCATCACACCATGTGGTGAGTGCATGGCTCGGGACTCATTGCATGTGCGTGGCTGTGTCTAAATCTAGGTCTGGAAGGTGAGGAGAACAGTAAGCAGGGCCAGGCCGGGATACAGTGGTACCTTGGTTTTCAAACAGCTTCGTTCACGAACAACTTGGGACCCTGTGTGCGGTTTTCAAACAGCTTCGTTCACGAACAACTTGGGACCCTGTGTGGTGTAGTGGTTAAGAGCGGTAGTCTTGTAATCTGGGGAACCGGGTTCGCGTCTCCACTCCTCCACATGCAGCTGCTGGGTGACCTTGGGCCAGTCACACTTCTCTGAAGTCTCTCAGCCCCACACACCTCACAGAGTGTTTGTTGTGGGGGAGGAAGGGAAAGGAGAATGTTAGCTGCTTTGAGACTCCTTCGGGTAGTGATAAAGCGGGATATCAAATCCAAACGCTTCTTCTTCTTCTTCTTCAAATGCTGCAAAACTGGAAGTAGTTGTTCCAGTTTTTGAACTTTTTTCGGAAGCCAAACATGCTCCGTCTTGCGTCCCCCTGCGTTTCCTGTTGCGCTGCTACTTTGCCTCCCCCCACTGTAATTCAAGCCTTCTGTTTCTGATTGCAGTGTTCTGAGGTGATATTTGGAGCTTATATTTGATGCTTTTGTTTTTGCTATTCATTTTGCATTTTTTGTTTTGAGGCTTTTTCAGTTAATTTGTTTTTGTGACTGTGTGGATCCCAGTTGAGCTACTGATTGATTGATTGATTGATTGATCAATTGATTGATTGTGTGACTGTGGAAATGGATAAAAGCCCCCCATCCAAACATCAGTGCAGGTAAGAATATATATATTTTTTATCATCTACAATACTGTTGTATTTATTTTATAGTACAGTAGCAGTTCGAAAGCACGTCAAAGTGCAAGTAGATAAATAGGTACCACTCCGGCGGGAAGGTAAATGGCATTTCTGTGTGCTGCTCTGGTTTGGCAGAAGCGGCTTAGTCATGCTGGCCACATGACCCAGAAGCTGTCCCTTGGCCAATAAAGCGAGATGAGCGCCGCAACCCCAGAGTCGGTCACGACTGGACCTAATGGTCAGGGTTCCCTTTACCTTTACCTTGATTATTGCTTTCATTTTATGGGTCAGTGGTCTCGTTAGATAGTAAAATTCATGTTAAATTGCTGTTTTAGGGGTTGTCTTTTTAAAAGTTTGGGACAGATTAATCCGTTTTGCATTACTTTCTATGGGAACATGCACCTTGGTTTTGGAATGCTTTGGTTTTGGAACAGACTTCCGGAACGGATTACGTTTGAGAACCAAGGTAACACTGTATTTTGCTGCTTGAAGAGAAACAGAACATGGCCCTACAACCACTTTTTTTTTGTTTCTGGAGATTGCAGTTGACACCAGTCATGTAGCCATGTGGCTACTGGCTGCTGTGGCAAAGCATAGTATGTAAGCCGTCCCTCAGTTTATTGCAAGGGAGCCACTGCTTCTTTCTTTCTTCTAGCTATTGTGAAAATGGCTTCATGCATTGTAGCTCAAACAGACTTCCAGGGGCTTTCCTGCCAGACGTTTTCTTTCAACATCGTCCTTCTGCCAGAGGTTAGTATTCTTTCTTTTCTTTTAGCAAAATGAGTTCGAATAATTAACATTTCTTTTCTTTCTTTTTAAATTTTTATTAAATTTTATTAGATGTTACAAAAAAAAGAAATAGAAACAATACATAACCATACATAACAACATTTATCTACACAATTTTCCAGAATGCAGACTAGAAAAGAAGAAAGACAAAAGATAAAAGAAAGAAACAAGAAAAAGAATGAAGAGAAAAAATACTTTTCATAATCAATAATTCCAAATTCATACTTCAAACTTTACAATATATAAATCCTAGTTAAAATATTATAAAAGACTTCCACCGCATTCATCACATGTCTCTTGGTTATCTAATTCACCATTACATCCGTTCTTCAGTCACTTCCTCTCCTTAAATTCTTTCATAGTCCATCTAATCTTTGTATTCTCTGTATTCTTCACAAGAATACAGATCCCTGTTTGTGTAAATATTCATTTAAACATTCCCATTGTTTCTGTACCATAGTTTTAGATTTATGCCTTATTATATCCGTCAATTTTGCTAACTCCAGATACTCACATAGTTTACTTAACCATTCCCTTTTTGTTGGGATGTTATTTCCTTTCCAGTAACTAGCCACCAATGTTCTCGCTGCTGTTGTTGTGTATATATATAATTTCTTTATTATTCCATCCGTTCCTCTGCTTACCGCTTCATTATTATAACTTTTTGGACAGGGATACAATAGGGTCCGGAGAATGAGCAATGAAGTTTGACCTCCTTTGGAACATTGTACAGTGGTACCCCGCAAGACGAACGCCTCGCAAGACGGAAAACCCGCTAGACGAAAGGATTTTCCGTTTTGGAGGCGCTTCTCAAGACGAATTTCCCTATGGGCTTGCTTCGCAAGACGACAGCCCATAGGGAAATCTCAGGGACAGCGGGGAAGCGCAGCGCGTCTTCCCCACTGTCCTCGGACCTCCTCCGAAGCCTGGCGGCGGGGCGGGGACACCTCCTCCTGCCGCCACCGGGCTTCGGAAGGCTCCTCCGAAGCCGGGCGGGGGGAGGGAACACCTCCCGCCGCCGCCCGGCTTCGGAACGGTGCTCTGAAGCCGGGCGGCAGGGCGGGAACACCTTCTGAAGGCGGGCGGGGGGCAAAAGTCTTTGCTCCCCCCTGCCTGCCTGCCTGTCCCGGAGGGCTTTTGAAGGCAGGCGGGGGGGAGCAAAGACCTTCGCCCCCCGCCCGCCTTCAGAAGAGGTCCAGGACCTCTTCTGAAGGCTGGCGGGGGGCAAAAGTCTTTGTCCCCCCTGCCTGCCTTCCCAGGGGCTTTTAAATCGCCCCAGACAGTGGAGAAGTCCTCTGCTGTCCCGGGGCGATTTTAAAATGCCGCCAGCATTTTAAGATCGCCTGGACAGTGGAGAAGTCCTCCGCTGTCCCGGGGTTTTTTAAAATGCTGGGGGTGGGAAGAAAAGCCCTTGCCCCCCCCACCAGCCTTCAGAAGAGGTCCGGGGACAGACTGTCCCCGGGCCTGGTCTGAAGGCGGTTTCCCTAGGAACGCATTAATTGATTTTCAATGCATTCCTATGGGAAACCGTGCATCGCAAGACGAAAAACTCGCAAGACGAAGAGACTTGCGGAACGAATTAATTTCGTCTTGCGAGGCACCACTGTAATGATTTGCTGTTGGGAGTGAACGCTAACTCTCATGTTCTAATGTTATTTCTTAAAGCAAAACGAAGTGTGGCCTGCAGGCACCCAATGACCATGTTTGTATGTCCTGCAAATGACCCAAGAGCTAAAGGAATTGAATGCATGAAGACGTGCCAAACCTATGAATTGGGCTGTTTCAGCCAAGGATGTACATCTGGCTGCCTCTGTCCCACTGGATGGGTAAGAATCATACAATCGTAGAGTCAGAAGGGACCCTGAGGGTCATCTAGTCAAACCCCCTGCAAGGCAGGAATCTACAGCTGTCCCATCTGGGGAATTGAACCTGCAACCTTGATGTTACCAGCACCACACTCCTGGATTTCACTTCTGGGTTGGTGGCAACAGTGGTGGTGATTGGAGATTCACCTGTGAAGGTGCCCCTTGGATTCTGCTGCCTGAGGCAGCTGCCGAAGTCTGCCTCATGGATGGGCCGGCCCTGGTAGTGGTCACAAATGTAGAAATGTAGAAAAATGCAAACACAACACGCTGGCTATTAACTGTTAGTAAATATATAATCGATAGGATGTCATTCAAAATATACAAATAAGCCACTTCAAAATAATACAGTGGTACCTCGGGTTACATCCGCTTCAGGTTACAGACGCTTCAGGTTACAGACTCCGCTAACCCAGAAATAGTACCTCAGGTTAAGAACTTTGCTTCAGGATGAGAACAGAAATCGTGCTCTGGCGGCGCAGCGGCACCGTGAGGCCCCATTAGCTAAAGTGGTGCCTCAGGTTAAGAACAATTTCAGGTTAAGAATAGACCTCCAGAAAGAATTAAGTTCTTAACCCGAGGTACCACTGTATATGTATCATACAACACATCTCACAAAATATACAAGTAACTGCAAGTTGTTATATGTATCAGAGTCAAACAAAGATTGAAACAACCAGTGAATAGCCAGTGAGTGGTGAATTCTAACGACTTTATTCCGAAACAGTTGACCTATTCCTTTTGAGACTTTGGAGAGACGTCTTCCTTTGAGACTTTTTTAGACGTCTTCCTTTGAGAGACGGTTTGGCGTTCCTCGCCATTCACTGGTTGTTTCAATCTTTGTTTGACTCTGATACATATAACAACTTGCAGTTACTTGTATATTTTGTGAGATGTGTTGTATGATATACCGTATTTTTCGCTCTATAACACACACTCGACCATAACACGCACGTAGTTTTTAGAGGAGGAAAATCCGTAGGCATGCCACCCGTGGGCATTTCCTCCATAACACGCACAGACATTTCCCCTTACTTTTTAGGAGGAAAAAAGTGAGTGTTATGGTGCAAAAAATACGGTATATATTATTTTGAAGTGGCTTATTCATATGTTTTGAATGACATCATACCGACTATATATTTACTAACAGTTATTAGCCAGCGTATTGCGTTTGCATTTTTGTAGATTGTCACATTTTGCAACACGGGGGTTTGTGTTTGTTCAGTCACAAATGTAGAGCAGAGGAAACAAGACCTTCACATTGTTCAGGCTTTCACCTGAGGGCATAAGAGTTTGTGGAGCAAGGACAGTGGAAGGCATCATATTTTTCCTCCCTCTGCATATTCAGTACACATTGTCTGGACATTGTCTGAATATTCTCTGGACAGGCTAGTTTTTCAGTCATAATAAATTATTTTCTCAACACAGTTTTTCAGTCTAACCTACTTCACAGACTTGTTGAGAGAATTAAATGGAGACGATCAACACAACACTGTCCTAACTAAGCACTTTGGAGAAAAGACAGGATTCAAATGTAATAATGATTACAACCTCTTTACTGAGGAAAATATTTATTTTGCACATTTTTGGGAAAACTTTCATTTCTGATTGACTTTTTCTAAATACTATTACTACTAATAATAATAACAATAACAACAAGGAAAAAGCCCATTTGTTACAATGTAGGAAACAAAATGTTTCCTGTATGTCAATTGTAGAAAGGCAGTAATGCCAGGCTACAGATATAGGAAAAAATATATCAGAAAGTATATATTCGCACATGAAAGCATCCTCCATAATTGTTCTTTTCCTGTGAAAAGAAGTTGTCTCTTTGGTTACTTGCAGATTATTTACTCAGTTCAAGTCTTAGCTCCTGCGTCAAAGCTGGGAAAGCCATCTAGATTTAACCGCTCATTTATTTTAATCATCTATCCTGTAAATCTTCATTTTGGATGTGTCTTTGCCATACTCCCAGCCAAAGCTGCTTTTAATCAGCTGGGTATAACATTTTCCCGTTTGACAAAGCAGGAAGAGTATTTTGTAGGGCACTAGATGGCACTGTTGCTCAACGCTTCTTCTCAGCTCCTTACTCAACTAAGAAGTTGATGCCTAAACAGCTAAAGAGATCCTCTGCCTTCAATGTTTGTGTGGAAAACTGGAGTTTTGATATCTGCAGCTTTTTGTGCCCCTGCATGGCAGGCTAGATCTGCTTAAATTCTGCCTTTTATGAGAAAGAAGGCGAAGCCCCATAAGTTGGAAAAGCAGGGAAAGGAAGGTGGGGAAGAATCATTAACATTTATTTGGAGGCACAAAGCAGCTCACAGCATGAAAAAACACTGCACAACATTTAAATGCAATAATGAAAGCATCTCATGAAGAAATACAGTGGTGCCCCGCAAGACGAATGCCTCGCAAGACGGAAAACTCGCTAGACAAAAGAGTTTTCCGTTTTGGAGGTGCTTCGCAAAACGAATTTCCTATGGACTTGCTTCACAAGACTACAATGTCTTGCGAGTTCCTGCTGGTTTTTTTCCCTCCCCCCTTTTTTCTAAGCCGCTAAGCCGCTTATCAGCTGATCCGATCAGCAGATAAGCCGCTAAAAGCCGCTAAAAGCCACTAATAGCGCTAATAGCGCTAATCCGCTAATCCGTCAATGGGCTTGCTTCGCAAGACGAAAAAACCGCTAGACAAAGAGAATCACAGAACGGATTCTTTTCGTCTTGCGAGGCACCACTGTATACAATAAATCAAGCAATTCCCTTAAAAATTAATAGTAAGGTCTAACAATAACATACAAAAAAACAATCCCAAAAGCAGCAAAAGTAACACACCACCACTATTAAATCTTGACATGATTATAAGCTCCTAAACAGCCTGCTTTTCTGGGTTCACAGCAAGTTGTTCTCTGTCACTTTCAGCCTTAACAGTTTTTGTTAGTAGGAATCCATCAGGGCCCCAGGGCCAGGGAGACACAGGCCAGCATCTTTGCAGCACTCCCAGGTGTGACATTCTCTGCTGGATGCCAGAGACAGAAGATCCTAAAAGCTCATTATTACCAAATTCTGAAGGCGCACATTGCACTTTCTTAGCGGTTAACTCATTCAGGTTATGTGGGCAGCAGACTTACTCAGGGTTAAGAGATATCTTTAGTATTCGTTTTCATGAGGTTCCATTGAGATTGCCAGTCAACTGACTGTTCAAATATTTTACTACTGTTAAAATCATCTTCTTATATTATTATAACGTATTACTCGCCTTCACCCTGAGGAGTTCGGATGGGTTACAACATCAAAACACAATAGGAAAAACAGTTTAAAGACCATTTGAACCAACACACGATTACAGAAACATCATCATCATCATCATCATTATTATTTTATTACTGTCCATCTGGTCGGGCCTCCCCAGCCACTCTGGGCAGCTCCCAACAAGATATTAAAAACACAATAAAAGATCAAACATTAAAAACTTCCCTAAAGAGGGCTGCCTCTTCTAAAAGTCAGGTAGTTGTTTATTTCCTTGACATCTGGTGGGAGGGTGCCACTGCCGAGAAGGCCCTCTGCTTGGTTTGACTCTCACTGGTGTCAAAGGTAAGGGGAAAGAGTTGTGTCTTCAGTATTCACTGGAGGCTGTATAATTTTCTCCGGATAATTTGGCCCGGATAGTTTTTGCTTATGTTCCTTGTTTTCGTGTTCCTGTTGTGTGCTACCATATTTATTCTGTCCCCTATAATGGTTCCATAAACCCCCCATCTCTGTTCTAGGTAAGACATGGAAACAAATGCATCGTACCTGAAAAATGCCCCTGTTTTCATAACGGGCGAGAGTACGCTCCAGGGGAAACCGTCATGAAAGACTGCAATACCTGGTAAGCAATTGCTTCTCGTTGAGGTCCCTTGGCTCAGGAAGGAGACGGATTTTGCATTAAAATAAAACCTGACTCTGTATGACAAATTTTTGGAGGTTCTCTCCCAGCCTCAGTAATCAAGTTTCTTGCTGGGAGGTGGGGCCAGCCCCATTTATAAATAGGGGGTAGAGCTGACAATAGCCAGGCAGTCGGCTCTGGAGATTCACCCTCCCTACCCTCAGTTTAATGTTTCTTGTTGCAGGTTAACTTTTTCTTTCTGTTTAGCGGGCGCTGCTACGGTCTTAGCGGGCGCTGCTACGGTCTTTGACTGCTCACTGTTGAAGGACCGGGAAGAAATTTTCCTGCATTGGCAGGTTTTGTCTTCCCCACAGTAATTCATCACAACTTTGGCAGTTATGGCCTTGGGTGGAATCCTTTAGTCTTTAGTTCTTCCCTATATGGGGGGCGGGGCGTAAAGAGGTGATTCACCCCCCCCCCCTGCGGCAGTGATTCCAGGGTCCCCTCTTAAAGGGGTTATATATATGGGTGTCACTGCCCATACACTGAAAGGTCGTCAGTGAACTATCCTGCATGCGGGGATAAGGGCTTGGCTGCCTGCTACACTTACGTCTCGTAGAGCACCCCCACATCCCATTTACCCTGATGAGCCCCAGTTCCCCCCGGCTGGGAGGGGTACACGCCCAAGGCCTAAGCCAAGGTTTTCCTACATTCAGAAGTTTAATGAAGTTGTGGCCTAATTTTAATTCCATATAACGTTGTCAGAGTCTTTATTCCTTCCTTATGATCCCTGGGGGCTGGGGCTCGGGCTGTCGCTGCCTGGTCACGCGTTAAGATGCTAGTCTAAAAGAGCATCCCTCTTAGCAAAGTCATCTCTGTAAACTAGCAAGACAACTCGACTTGGAAGGGGAGCCCACCTCCCATGCAAAGAATCAGAGGGCAGGAGGAGAACAAAAGGAAGGAGGAAGGAAGGAAGGAAGGAAGGAAGGAAGGAAGGAAGGAAGGAAGGAAGGAAAGAAAGAAACATTTGCAGGGCCCTGTTGTGGGATCTTGCTGAGACCAACCTGTAGATTATCATCTTGCAACTCATCTGTGGTCACTTCATTTATCTATTAAGACTTATGTATCCCGATTTTTATTTGAAAATCCAGTATGTGGCTAACATAGATAGGAACCCACAAAACTATTAAAAACGCAACATAATCAGAATAATGTCAACATCAACAACGAGCAACACAATGATAGGTTCTACACGGCATGCTGCTTTCGTGTTCACATGTGTGACTTTGACACACACAGGAGAGACCAGCTGCCCCCCCACCCCCAGCTTCTGAGATCCAGGAAACTTCTGGTACCCAAGAAAAAGATTCTTGGATTTCACTGTAGAAGCAAAATAACCAGATTTTAAAAATATATATTTATTAAAGTTTCAAAAAAAGGAATTACATAAAAGCAAAAAATACAAGAATAAAATACAAGAATAAAAAACAAAAATAAAAATACAAGAAAAATACAGAATAAGTACACAGATAAAAAGAAAGAAAAATAAAAAATCAACCTTTCCATATCTTACATTCATATCCTTGTTTCCCTGACCTCCTCATACCTCCCTTTTTTGTATTCCAATTCAATTAATTAATTCAGCAATTTCTTTCCCTCCTTATTATCCTGATCTTTGATCTTAATATATTATAACATTAAATTTTTACCTATTTAAAAATCCAATTTTCCATATTCTTTTATATCATTACCAGCTAGAAACCACTTAACTTCATTCAAACATCATTCTAACATTCATTAATTTTGTAAAATAACCAGATTTTAAAAGGCATCTCCAGAAATCTTCCCAGAGACGGGGCAGAGATAAAAGAGATGCTAAAATAAAGAAAATAAAAATAGTGATAAATGAGGCGGCCCCAACCACAAGGAAACAGAAGGAACAGGCGGTGCCTCAGAAAGGAGCTGCAAATTCCATTTCTGTAAAGTGGTAAACTGTCCCAATAATGAATTGTTCAACATATTCCAGTAAAACCTTGCACACAGCACTTTCCAGGAATTCAGTGTTCCTGTCAGGGCAGATGTTCCTTTAATGTGTTGCCTCTTTTTGTTGTTGTTTTGTTACCAGAAATTATGGACTATCCTTGGTAAACAGAGAGCCATAGGAAGTATGCAGTCTCACGCCCTCGACTGCTATTTAGTCTTCTTATGAGCACACAAAAAAGAAAAGAATGAATGAAAGGAAATACTAGCCTTATTACACCCCTTATTTAACCCATACTGGCCTTCAGAGGGCAATAAAAGTGTTTTTGTAAGAGAATAAGCAGCAGAGAGCAGGATATCCATGGTAAATCACTACATGTTGTAAAATACTCCACTCTGTGTTATGCCTAGATCTTTTCTGGGAATACAGAAGTGGCAGAAATTTTTACACATAGCCTTTAAGTAAAGAGAGAATCTATTTGTGGTAACTTAACTTGCTGTTTATAGATCTTTGTGGGTTCCACACACACAACATTGCCAGATTGTACCAGACTGTACATTTCTTTAAAGAAGGAAGTTAGTGGTTTTTTCAGAAGCAGCATTTAAAATGCATGGAGTGCAATCCAGATAAACTTATGCATGTTTAAGATGCACAGTTTTCAACAGGATATTTCAGCACATGTTTAACCCTCCCAATAAAATTGGTGGGTATCTTATCTGCCCTCAGTCTCCTCTTCTCCTGGCTGAGCATCCTTAAGCATTCCTCATTAGACTTTGTTTCCAGACCCTTGATCGTTTTGGTTGCCCTCCTCTGTAAATGTTCCAGCTTGTCAGTATCCTTCTTAAATTGTGGTGCCCAGAACTGGCCACAGGACTCCAGGTGGGTTCTGACTAAGGCAGAATAAAGCAGTATTCTTTCTTCCCTTGGTCTGGACACTAGACTTCAGTTGACATGAAAGGGTCATGGGTACAGCCTGGAAAAATCTGGACATTACCAAACTTTCAAGCCTATAAAATGGTAGGGAATCCTAACTGTGTATGGTAACACTGTTTTTTGCCTGATTGGTCTTTGGTACTGGTATGCTTAGACTTATAAAGGTGTCTAATCATTCTGAAGCACATTATTATTTTTTTTAAAAAAGCCTGGCTCTAGATTTCAAAAGTTACCTTGAAATCTTAGGCCTTGGAATTCTCTCAGAGGAGAAGTAAGTTTGATGGCACCCACAAACTTTGGGTGGTTTCCAAACTAAATAAAAATTTGTGGACTTCTGAAGTTTCAACAGTATCATAACCAGGGGAAAGGACCTCAATTTTTGAAGTGTGTGTGTGTTTGTGTGTAAGTAAGTGTGTAATCTGACTGTCTAGGCTGAAGAACCTTGTTATCTTCACAAACATGAATAGGTATTGCAATGATATCTAGAAATGTTAGTGTCTCAAGGTTTTATAGGTGACATGATTTTTGCATGCTTCCTGCAAGACACAGACTGTCTTTTGTCCATGTACCAAATTATAAAGCAAACTTTTATTAATCAACATCGACAATAACAGCTGCTGGTCTTTTGCCCTCTGCAGTGTCTGTCGGGCTCGGAAGTGGGAATGCACAGAAAATGTCTGTGACGGTACCTGCTCAGTCATTGGCACATCTCATTACTTGACCTTTGATGGACTGAAATACAGGTTTCCAGGGAACTGTCAGTATGTGCTAGTTCAGGTAAGAGTGGGGATAGAATGCAGTTCTTGGAGATGAGGGTGGTGGCGGCTGAGAGAAGGCTAAGGGTTAGAGATATGGAAAACTACCATCGAAACCTATGGACACACTTTTGGCTTCCTTCAACATTCTTCAGAATTTTTGCGTGTTGATGTCCCCAGGGCCACCCCAATAATAATAATAATAATAATAATAATAATAATAATAATAATAATAATTTATTATTTGTACCCCGCCCATCTGGCTGCGTTTCCCCAGCCACTCTGGGCAGCTTCCATAGAAACCAAAAATACACTAAAATATCACACGTTAAAAACTTCCCAGAACAGGGCTGCCTTAAGATGTCTTCTGAATGTCAGGTAGTTGTTTATCGCTTTGACATCTGATGGGAGGGCGTTCCACAGGGTGGGCGCCACCACCGAGAAGGCCCTCTGCCTGGTTCCCTGTAGCTTTGCTTCTCGCAATGAGGGAACCGCCAGAAGGCCCTCGGCGCTGGACCTCAGCCTCCGGGCAGATAATAACTCACACCTCACACAGAAATTTTTGTTTAAGGTTTTTGGCATAATTTAGGCCACGACTTTATTAAAATACAAAAATGTGAGTGGTTGCTTAGGCATTGGTTGTGACTATCTGCCCCCCCCCCCATGGGGGACATACTGACATTCCACACGCCGGCGAAAGTCAAAAAAGGGGAATACACCTTTAATCTGTGTGCATGTTCAAAACATCTGTTGTCAATGCCACTTCCCTTTCTTAAAGGATTACTGCGATGGTAGTGATGATTCTGGAACCTTCCGAGTACTCATTGCCAATGAGGGATGTAGCTTCACAGGAGAAACATGCACTAAAAGGATTAGCATTCTCTTTGACAGTGGAGTGATTGAGCTGTACAACGGAGATGTAAGTATGAGCCTCTTATCTTTACTTCAATCCCATTGTGGAGGAGCTAGCCTTATGATGCTTTCCTAAAAAGTCTGGACCAAGAACTTTTGACTTAATTAATATGCTACTCTATGACCAGCCTGGATAGCTCAGTTGGTTAGAGTGTGGTGGTGATAACGCCAAGGTTGCAGGTTTGATCCCCGTAAGGGACAGCTGCCTATTCCTGCATTGCAGGGGGTTGAACTAGAACAGGGGGTCAGCAAACTTTAGTGGGATGCGGGTGGCGCTGTGGGTTAAACCACAGAGCCTAGGACTTGCCGATCAGAAGGACAGCGGTTCGAATCCCTGCGATGGGGTGAGCTCCCGTTGCTCGGTCCCTGCTCCTGCCAACCTAGCAGTTCAAAAGCACGTCGAAGTGCAAGTAGATAAATAAGTACCGCTCTGGCGGGAAGGTAAACAGCGTTTCCGTGCACTGCTCTGGTTTCACCAGAAGCAGCTTAGTCATGCTGGCCACATTACCCGGAAGCTGTATGCCGGCTCCCTCGGCCAATAAAGCAAGATGAGCGCCACAACCCCAGAATCGGCCACCACTGGACCTAATGGTCAGGGGTCCCTTTAACTTTACTATGATCTCACTGGTATCATATTTAAAAGCAAGGCATTCCATATTGCTGACTTTGCAGTGGGGCAGGAATTTCTGTTTTTTTTAAAAAAAATATTTTTTATTGGTTTTACAAAGTTTTTATAAACAATACAAACAGATAAAGAAACAAACAAACATGTATAAATTCATCTCCTTTTTTCATAAACTTCATTTCTCTGACTCCCCCAAACCTCCCCTTTCTACATCCCAATTCCAAAGAATGTTTCAGCAATTCCTAAATTAAATTTTTACCAAATTTATCCCTTATTTGTTCTTTTCTTTTACTTAATCTTTTGTCGCTGTAATCTCCTTTTCTTACAAAAACCTCAACATTTTAACATTCATCAATTTTGTAGTATTTCTTAAGATAAGTTTTAAATTTCTTCCAGTCCTCCTCCGCCGTCTCTTTCCCCTGTTCATGGATTCTGTTGGTCATTTCAGCCAATGTCATATAGTCTATCACCTTCATCTGCCATTCTTCCAGGGTGGGTAGATCTTGGGTCTTCCAATGCTTTACGATGAGTATTCTTGCTGCTGTAGTAGCATACATAAAAAAAGTTCTATCTTTAGGGCAGGAATTTCTGGGCTTGTTCACACTTCTGCTTGTCCCATGCTTAGAAAGCATGGGTCTGAGCGGTTTTCCATTTGCCCCATGGAAAACCTGCTCTTTAGCACTGAATCAGAGCAAACACCATTCTGGGGAAAACTCAATTGATCCATGCGCCGATTCAGCGGTAAAGATCTGGCTTCCGGGGTGTGTGTGTGTGTGGAGTGGCAAGACAAGCGGGAGTCTGGATGAGCCCTCTGAAGCAGCCCTTGGTGGATGGTGAGAGCAACCAATTTAGGTTTACTAAGAGAGAATCTGGGCTCTGTAAGGTTTCCTTTGAAGCAGGGCTCCTGCATATTAGCCCAAGAACTTGTTTCCTGTGTTGGTGCTCGTGGGTGCCTTAAATACGTCAAAAATTCCACCCTGCTCTCCCACCCACCAAGATAATCTGTGTTAACCAGTTGTGGTGACAGTAACCTTTTCCAAAGAGCAGTTCCTGTTGTTAAGACACACTTGAGCCCCACTATCTTTTGTTATTCAGAAAGTAAATTCAGATTTCGTGGCAGAAGAAAACTCTAACTGCTGGCACTCCTTTAAAAAGTATCTACTGCAATACAGCAGTCTGGAAACCTGGAATACGACAAGAGAGGATAGTTATGGGAGGCTGGATTGTTACATATCCAGCAAAGTGCTTCCTTCTTCCTTGCATTTAAAATAGCAACATCAAAAAAACGAAGATCATGGCCACTGGGCCCATTGCCTCCTGGCAAATAGAAGGGGAAGAAATGGAGGCAGTGAGAGATTTTACTTTCTTGGGCTCCATGATCACTGCAGACGGTGACAGCAGTCACGAAATTAAAAGACGCCTACTTCTTGGGAGAAAAGCAATAACAAACCTAGACAGCATCTTAAAAAGCAGAGACATCACCTTGCCAACAAAGGTCCGTATAGTAAAAGCTATGGTTTTCCCAGTAGTGATGTATGGAAGTGAAAGCTGGACCATAAAGAAGGCTGATAGCCGAAGAATTGATGCTTTTGAATTATGGTGCTGGAGGAGACTCTTGAGAGTCCCATGGACTGCAAGAAGATCAAACCTCTCCATTCTGAAGGAAATCAACTAAGAGTGCTCACTGGAAGGACAGATCCTGAAGCTGAGGCTCCAATACTTTGGCCAGCTCATGAGAAGAGAAGACTCCCTGGAAAAGACCCTGATGTTGGGAAAGATGGAGAGCACAAGGAGAAGGGGACAGAAGAGGACGAGATGGTTGGACAGTGTTCTCGAAGCTACCAGCATGAGTCTGACCAAACTGCAGGAGGCAGTGGAAGACAGGAGTGCCTGGCATGCTCTGGTCCATGGGGTCATAAAGAGTCGGACACAACTAAACGACTAAACAACAACAGTTGTGCCTTGGAAGTCAAACGGAACCTGTTTGACTTCCAAAACGTTCAGAAGTACAGTCTCTGATTGGCTGCAGGAAGCTCCTGAAGCCAATCAGAAGCCCCGTAAGCCCCGTTGGACGTTAGGGTTCCAAAGAACGTTTGCAAACCGGAACACTCACTTCTGGGTTTGCGGTGTTCAGGAGCCAAAACGTTTGACTCGCAAGGTTTTCAGGATCCAAGGTACGACTGTACTGGTGCTTCCTTGAAGGGGCTCCAGTTCTATCTCACACTTCCCAAAGCCGAGAACTTTAGGACAGATCTGGCCAAAATAGTCACCAGATTCTTTCTCAACAAATTCAGGGGTGAGGAGAAAAGACTGATGGAAAAAAGGCATACCTTTCAAGAGAAAGCAAGATCCAGGAGGCAAGAGACTTCAGATATTTAGCCCTCTGTTAAAAGCAAATCTTGGGTTGACCAGGAAAAATAATAATTCTGTAGATGGCCCTGTTGCTCTTCCCTCCTTTCAACCGCATGTTATGCAAAGGAAATCAGAGGGTCCACCCCACTTTGCATTTCCCCTCACACAGAAAAAGGAAGAACAAAAGACCGAGCCCCCTTCCAGAGGGCAGAGTTCAGCTGTTTGTCTTGGGCATTGTAACAGCCAGGAATGTCGCTGCATTCATCCTTCACAGATCTCCAGTGTGTTATAGAATTACCATTACCTAAACTTCCGAAAGTGCTGTATTATCCCTGGAATACTAGAGCTTTGCAAACATTTTTTTGCAGCGAAATCTGAAGGCACACAATGCTTCTTTGTTTTGGGGGTTTGAACATACAAAGAATGGTTGCCACCATTTTATTTTATTTTCATTCAAAGATTTCATTTTAAAGTTGCACGGGGGGGGGGGGAGCACTTCTGTTTATTTGAAGACACAAACAATTTGGTTTTTAAAAAAGCTCAAATGAATTTACACCAACAAAGGGAACAATATTTTAAAACACATAAACTAGCAGCTTGCTGGCCTGGATAACTCTGTTCCTCTGCCTCAGCGCACACTAGCCTTTAAGTGGCAGAGAGGAGCTGTGCCATCTTCAGGAGTTAATAATAATAATAATAATAATAATAATAATAATAATAATATTTATTTATACCCCGGGCTCAGGGCGGCTAACACCTTCTGGCCTCTTCCTTATCCTCTTTTAAAGTTAAAGAACAGAGATTTACCAGTTAGGCACATGGAGGGGGAACACAATGTGTTTGTGTGTGTGTGTGTGTGTGTGTGTGTGTGTGAGAGAGAGAGAGAGAGAGAGAGAGAGAGAATACAGATTTATAAAACTATGAGTTCTGTGAGTAAAATTTACAGACGTTTCCTTCTCAAAACCAGCCAGTCAAGTGACAGGCAACAGCTTTATGCAAGAAATCAGAAAGTATTTCTTCGTGCAGTTAACACATGGACCTCATCATTCGTGGATGTCGTGATGCCCATTAACTTTGATTTTTAAAAAATTCAAAAGCACATCACAAATTCATGGAGAAGTCTATAGACACCTATCAGCTGTACACCTGAGTGTTACCTGAGATAAGAAGGAAATAACTGTCTCCACTGAGCTCTTTCTGAAGGCTTCTCAGAGACATCTGGCTAGTGAAGATGAGTGGCCAAATTCTGCACTGAACCAACCTTAGTCTTTTTTTACCCAGGCTGCTGCTGCGCATCTGCACCATGAATATTGGTTCAGCCAGAAATAGATCCAACATAAATTTTCCTATCCTTCTGGGATAGCTGGATGAGCGATTCAACAGGAGCCATGAAAAGTTGCATGAAGCTGCAATCTTATACCTACTTACCTCTGAGTAAACCTCCGTAGGTTGCAGTGTAGAACAAATTTTTGCATGGTGTGACACTTGATGATGGGCACTATGGAAGTAGATAATGACTGGATTCTTGGCTGAGTTCGGTCTAACAGGATATTTCTGAAGCAGAAGAGGGGGAAAGTATCTTCAATCTGCTTGATGGAAAGAGTTACTAAGAGCTTCTAGGCTATTGCAGAGCTGAACTAAAGCTGTGTTTATGCTCCTCCTTCCTGTGTGCTTGTTGCACATCTTTAAACCTCAACGCTAGTAAACTTTGCTACTCCCTTTAGCCAACAGTGAAACAAATGCAAACTTATTTTATTTAAAATATTTCTAAACTGCCCTTCATCCAAGGATTTTAGGGCAGTGTGCAATAAACCTGAGGAAAACTTCAACTATACTTGATAAATAGTTATTGCAAGACCCCAGAAATGTCCTGTACACTCTTCTCACAACTGATCCTATAAAGGCTGTCCCCTGTAATGTCTTACCACTTAGGGAAGTGGGAAAGCAAAAAGCATGTAAGAGACCTAGGCTGAGCTGGCACCAGCAATTTTGGGTCCTGTGGAGAGGGCAGGATCCCCCACAAGCCCACAGCGTTGAACGCAAGTGCCAATCACTGATGGTGCTCCTGGGATTGTGTATGGAAGTAACCTATAGCTCCATTGCTGAAGTTTCTATGTATATCTTTTTGATGAAGGTAAACATCTTGACACCTCCTAGAGAAGAGGTCAACTTTGAAGTCTTGAAGTCTGGGCGTTACTACATCTTGTTGCTGGGTGGAGGAGGAATTGCTCTCACTTGGGATCGAGACATGGGCCTTACGGTTATTCTGAAAGAGAACTATAAAGTAAGTCCACTCTGGTTTATTTTGAAATAAGTGTGTGTGTGTTTATGCCAGCCACTCTGCGTTTTCTCACTGAGGTCCACAAGGTGGCATAAACAGTACAGAGCAATCAAATGTACAGCATTCCCAGAACAGAATGCTTCTGGGTATACATTTTCCCAATCAACTGACACCCTTTGGACAGGAGAAAGGCAGAGAGTGATGGAGGCAGGGCAAGGCACCATCAGGAACTGATGGAGGAAAACTCTTGCTGCATCTGACAGAACACAGGATAGAGAGCATTATTCAGCTCAGCTCAGAACAGACCCACTGAAATTAATGGACCCGGGGCATCTTACCCATAGAGGCTAGTGGCACAGGGCACCTGGGCGCCAAGTTCTGGAGGGCGCCAGGGAAGAGGCAGAGGCTGGACGTGGTGCCTCCCAGCATCAGCTCGCTGCCCTCGCCTGCCTCCACTATGCAGCGCCGCGTCCAGAGCCTCCATTTGCTGTGGCATGAAGCCCTCCCTAAAAAAAGGTCGACAATTCTGGGAAACAGGGGTGAGGGGGGGCGCCGGAGAGAGCTTTGCACCATGGCGCCGAATATGCTTAAGACGTCCCTGAATGGACCTAACTTAATCATGTTCACTGATTTCAATGGATCTCCTCTCAGTAAAACCTAGTTGAATTGCACCCTTTCTTAATTGCATATGAGATCCAATGGGGTAGTTGCTATAGTGTTGGGTTTGATCTGGGGAGACGAAGAACTGGATTAAACCCTTTGGAGGACCCTGGGGAGTCAAAATATGCGGGGTGGGTGGGTGGGATTATCTCCTAGAGAGCCAGTGTGGTGTAGTGGTTAAGAGCGGTAGTCACGTAATCTGGGGAACCGGGTTCGCGTCTCCACTCCTCCACATGCAACTGCTGGGTGACCTTGGGCCAGTCACACTTCTTTGAAGTCTCTCAGCCCCACTCACCTCACAGAGTGTTTGCTATGGGGGAGGAAGGGAATGGAGATTGTTAGCCACTTTGAGACTCCTGAAGGGGAGTGAAAGGCGGGGTATCAAATCCAAACTCTTCTTCTTCTTCTTCTTCTTCTTCTTCTTCTTCTTCTTCTTCTTCTTCTTCTTCTTCTTCTAGTGGGATAACATTGAACTAAGACAGCTTGGTTGTAATTTTCTTTCAAGATTAAATCAATATTATTTTCATTTGTTGTCGCAGGGCCCCACAAATCTGCCTTCTTTGCCTATTTGGTAACCCAGCACTGAGGAAACTGAGGTTCAAAGCCCACCTCAGCCATGAACTTTGGCCAGTCCCTCCCTCTCAGCCTAACCTGCCTTGTTGTGAAGATAAGAGAACATGGGGTGAATTACATTTCACCTCCACACTGCCATGAACTCCTTGGACCTAATCATCACCACCATCAATTTATTAAGCACCTTCTAAACAACTGTGTCTAGGCAGTATACATTAAAGATAATTAATAACAGTTGAAATCACAAAAAGAACAAATGCATTGAAAGCAAAATGAAAAACCATTCAAAGTAGACATTTGTGGTAGAGGCCCACTTATTGGAAAGCCTGCTGGAGCAAATATACTTTTGGTTGTTCTCAGAGCTCTCTGACCTCAGCTTCTCCCCGTATGAACCAACTCAGACCCAGTAATTATCATCTGAGGCCCTTCTTTGCGTGTCTCTTCCATGAGACACCTGGAGGGTGGCAACACGAGAACGGGCTTTTTCTCAGGTGACTCCCCATTGTGGAATGCTCTCTCCAGAGAGGCCCGTCTGGCACCTTCGTTACATATCTTTAGGTACAAGGCAAAAACCTTCCTAAGTAAACTAATTAGGAATCTAATTTAACAATCTATGGCCCTTTGAATGGTGGTGATGGAGTGTTACTGTTTTTGTTTGTTATTATGATACTCATTTTATGTTTTTATATTCTAAACTCCCCTGTGATCCTTGGATGAAGGACACTATAGACATTTAGTAAATAATAGTAATAATAATAATATATGAGTGCAAAAATCATTTTTATTGAATAAATGTATGCTATTGTGCTTTGTTTATTTTCAAGGATAAAGTATGTGGTCTGTGTGGCAATTTTGATGGTATCCAAAACAATGACTTGACCAGCAGCAAAAACCAGCTTGAAGTGGATCCAAGTGACTTTGGGAATTCCTGGAAAGTTAATTCACAGTGTGCTGATGTCACAAAGGTATTGCTGGTGTGAACAGAATGGGAAGGGGGCAGAATCACCTGTCCACACTTCCACTTTTTAAATCTCCAGATAGATAGGTCTAGTGAATGCTCTGGATGTGCTTAATGTTCTAAGATTTGTGTGTGGCCCTGATCCTTGCCTCATGGGTATTACTTGGAGAATTGTCTACGCCTCCCTAACACCTTTCAACAAAGAATCCAATCAAAGAATAATAAATAATTCTGAAGACAAAATAAGTACACATTGATGGTTGTGATGCGTTTGCCTTGAAGTTTGCATCAACCATGATTTTATTGTTGGAGATTAAGCTAAAGCACTTATGATTGTGAGTCTGGTAAAAAAATTATTATTATTAATAATAATAATTTTTATTTATATCCTGCCCTCGCCGGCCAAAGCTGGGCTCAGAGCGGCTAACATCATACAAGTAAGACAATGAATAGAAACAAGTGATCAATAAATTAAGATACATCCCACAATTAATTCAAACATGAAGTCTTCTAAGGCTTCAGTATGAAATTAAAAACTGATAGTGTATGGCCAGATGCTGAGAAGCTGGCTTTTCATGGTTTCCAGTTTGTTATCTATATCTGGAGGTCCCTATGGCGCTGTGGTGTAAACCACTGAGCCTTGGGCTTACCGATCAGAAGGTCGGCGGTTCAAATCCCCATGATGGAGTGAGCTCCCGTTGCTCGGTCCCAGCTCCTGCCAACCTAGCAGTTCAAAAGCACGTCAAAGTGCAAGTAGATAAATAGGTACCGCTCTGGTGGGAAGGTAAACGGCGTTTCCGTGTGCTGCTCTGTTTTTGCCAGAACAACTTAATCATGCTGGCCACATGACCCAGAAAAACTGTCTGCGAACAAACGCCAGCTCCCTTGGCCAGTAAAGCGAGATGAGCGCCGCAACCCCAGAGTCGTTTGTGACTGGACTTAACTGTCAGGGGTCCTTTACACCTTTTTATTTATAGCTGATTCTGCTATCACGGGTTTCAAATGTGCTTCTTAACTTACCCATTTCCCTTTTTGCATGTACACTTGTTAAGATTGTGAATATGGAACAGGGTGCAAAAACTACACAGCTACTTCCACGTGCCCAACCATAAACTGCTCAGCTTGCCATTTCCATAAAGAAATGAAATATTGAATATTAAGATCTGTCCCTGTCTGTTTATTGGGATCCAGTGGTGACTTCCTAGATTGGATAATCACTGTTGTTGCTAGATATAGGCTAAATAAATAAGCAGATGAATGTTAAGCAGCCACATATGGAATAGTAATAACAACATGTCAATATCGCTTCCCTTTGTTAAGCTTTCTCAGGGACAGAGCTGGGCATCTTCATTGTGCAATGGCAATGTGGTGAAGCAAGTGATGGTGGAAACGTCTTGCAACGTCCTGAACAGCAATACCTTCAAAGAGTGTAAAAAATTGGTAAGAAGCTTCTTATCCAGTTCTCATTCTCTCTTTTGCCCGCTTCATTACCCGGACAAATATTTAGCAGCAGCAGCAGCATTCCCCCCCAGCTGTCAACTTACAGATTTGAAAATAAGGGACCAGCAGCCTCAAAAATAAGGGATCAGCAGCCAAAATAAGGGATTTTCCCAGCACAGGTATGTTCAGCTTCTGAGCCCCTCCAAGCCAAAAGCAGAAAGCCCAGCCAGCAGCCAAATGAAGCTTCAAGCGTGGTTCCCACAGCGCAGCAACCCGGCAAAGGGGATGCAGCAAGGAAAACCACCGTCACCTCTCCACTGGGAAGCACTGAGCAAAGGCGAGTCCCCAGGCAACACGGCTGATTTGATCGGCACAAGGCATGCAAGCTCCACCCCCCAGTCGTTCTTAGGCTCCTTATTGGGTGAGCAATGCAGCCAAGCAACACAGTTGGAGCCTCCCTCCTCCCTGGCCGGCAGGGAGGGAGAGCAGCTGCTTCCTTTGAGACCTGGGAAATTTAAGGGACATCATCAATAAGGGACAGTAGCGGGACATGGCGCTGGGATAAGGGACTTTCCCACCAAATAAGGGACAGTTGACAGCTATGCCCCCGCCCCATAACCCTTCATCCTATTTGCTGTGGGATCTAAGGGCTAAACTAGACATGGTGCCCATGACAACATTGTATGCTTAGTCGTGTTCTGCTGCATTCGCAGATCATGAGGATGTGTTTTTTGTGTGTGTGGATGTAGGAGAGGAGAGTTGAATTCTCCTTTCTTCCCTCCATTGTCCAAGGCTCTTTCCTCCCAGTCTAGCTCACTTCCCATTATCAGACTCAGGAACACCCAGAAAATGGAGTTTGGACAAATCATCATAGAAAGTAAGGTGGAGGCCACTCAGTTTACTTTGTTTGCTTTGTTTTAATTTTGAGATGATTAAAGCTGCCTTGAACTTATGGAAAGGTAAGTTTCCAATATTTTATGAAGAAATAGAAGAAACATGTTGTTGCAAAGAACAAGCAAATAAGAAGAATTCCTCAATACAAGAAAGAAACGAGTTGCTGCCGAGGGTTATCGGATAATCAGTGTTGACCATCATTTTTGATACCAAATAAGGGCCTGTATATGGGACGCGGGTGGCGCTGTGGGTTAAACCACAGAGCCTAGGACTTGCTGATCAGAAGGTCGGCAGTTTGAATCCCTGCAATGGGGTAAGCTCCCGTTGCTTGGCCCCTGCTCCTGCCAACCTAGCAGTTCGAAAGCACAAAGTGCAAGTAGATAAATACGTACCGCTCCGGCGGGAAGGTAAACGGCGTTTCCGTGTGCTGCTCTGGTTTGCCAGAAGCAGCTTAGTCATGCTGGCCACATGACCTGGAAGCTATACGCCGGCTCCATTGGCCAATAAAACGAGATGAGTGCCGCAACCCCACAGTGGGTCACGACTGGACCTAGTTGCTGCCGAGGGTTATCGGATAATCAGTGTTGACCATCATTTTTGATACCAAATAAGGGCCTGTATATGGGACGTGGGTGGCGCTGTGGGTTAAACCACAGAGCCTAGGACTTGCTGATCAGAAGGTCGGCAGTTCGAATCCCTGCAATTGGGTGAGCTCCCGTTGCTTGGCCCCTGCTCCTGCCAACCTAGCAGTTCGAAAGCACAAAGTGCAAGTAGATAAATAGGTACTTCCGTGTGCTGCTCTGGTTCACCAGAAGCAACTTAGTCCTGCTGGCCACATGACCCGGAAACTGTACGCCAGCTCCCTCGGTCAATAAAGCGAGATGAGTGCCGCAACCCCAGAGTCCGTCATGACTGGACCTAATGGTCAGGGGCCCCTTTACCCCTTTACCTATATGGTTGAGTTTGGTCATCTTGATAACAGGGAATGGCTATTCAGGCTCCCACCTAACACACAGAGAGACAGAAGCTCTTGCTTGTAAGAAAGTAAGAGGTATCCTGTCAGGCGAGTAACGATACAGGTTTGGAAGCAGACACAGCTCTCAGAAGTCATGCTTTGCGAATTCAACAGCAGGGCAAGAAGTGACAAAGACGTCCCAACAAGTTTTCCAGCCCCTCCTGCCATCTTGGCACCCCTACTCACTCAACTCTCCCTCTGCTTATGGGAATGCTGAGATTGCCAGCGTGCACCCATCAGGCGGGGTGGGCCTGCTGCCACCTGAGAAGGTGCCACCTGGTTCTAGGCAAACAAAGGCTGCACCCTTCTGTACAGACACCCCGTCCAGCTGTTAAAAGCCCTTCACAGCCCCCACTGAGGCCCTCCACTCCGCAAGGAAGCTTAACAGGGAAAGACAACATACCAGCTCTGGCTTCCAAAGTGGCTAAAGTTTTGAGGGTTTTGTGAAACAAGCAACATAAAAAGAAAAAGAGGTCCTCAGTATAAGGGGAAGGATATACTGTGTGTGTGTGTGTGTGTGTGTGTGTATGTATATATATATTGCAGTGGGTTTGGGGCGGGGAAAGGACACATCTTCTCTTCCCCACTCTATAGAAACCTCCTCTCCCTTCTATGTTGCAATAAAGCAATCAGGTTTGGAGCTTGCAACCATCTTTGAGCTCCAGCCCTTTACTGTCCTTTTCCTTCCTGCGCCTGTCACTCTCCTCAAGAAAGCTCCCTCCCATTTTGGGAGTCTTGATCAGTTCTACAAGCTTCCTGTTTCAAGACAATTGAAGCTCTGGACCAGAACCCTTTATAGCTCTATCCTTTCATTATTAACATGACTTAAATCCTATTACACAGACAAGTTTAGAGTCTGAATTGGAGAGAATCTCTCTCTCTCTCTCTCTCTCTCTCTCTCTCTCTCTCTGTGTGTGTGTGTGTGTGAGAGAGAGAGAGAGAGAGAGAGAATAATCCCTGGTTACTCAATACAATGGAAAGCTACTAGCACATTTAACCCATATGACTTTCTTTGTAGGTGGACCCTGAGCCATATGTGGATATCTGCCTGTATGATACCTGTGCTTGTGAATCCATTGGGGATTGCGCTTGCTTCTGTGACGTCCTGGCTGCCTACGCCCATGCCTGTGCACAGAAAGGGGTTGTGGTTCACTGGAGGTCTCCTACTCTATGCCGTAAGTGCTGGAGAGTTGTAGGGGGGTGGGGAATGGATAATCATGGCATGAGCGATGTGCACATTAAAAGCACTATCGTACTATGCTAACTGTCATGGGATAAAGAATCATGGGAACTGGAGTTTGTTAGGGGTGCAGGCAGGGTGCTCTGTGGCAAACACACCACACTTCCCAGGATTCGTTGGGGGAAGCCAGGACTGTTAAACTGTGCAGTGTGGATGTGACCTCAATATGCGGTGCTTGCATTGGCATAGGAGAGAGTAGGGCGGTTTCATTTAATCCAAGCCTCTGTTTGTTGCTGTTAATGGGAAATCTATCAAAAAACAAAACCAAGAAATGGTTCTGCAGAATTGAGGCAACTGCGATGTTTTGGTTTGTGCTGAGATCTCATGCGTATACCAGAGTGGCTAAGCCACTCTGGGCATGACTATGGATGACTAGGGCATGACTATGGATGGAACTCACTGGAATTTTTGCATTCAGCTAAGTAGTAATATGCGTAAAAAGAAAGTGAAAGCATGAAAGACAGCCTTTTGTCCACTTTCTGTTGTTGTTGTATTTTAAAGTACTGAATTTGTGTGGATTTTTTAGAATTTCCTAAAAATATAGTAAGGCTGAACCCGTGGCATAGAAACAAACCTGATCAAGGTCGCTGAGTCCACCCCTAGATGGAATCTATAGTAGTGTGAAGTGAAGTTTCCAGTTTGAATCTCACTTCTTCCATGAACTCATAACCTCCATCTGCAATATGGTCATAACCGGTGATGACACATTGCAGGCTTGTTATAAACGGGACCGTGCAAAGCATACTGAATACTCAGAAGCACTATAAGATGTGAAGTCTCGTTGTTACTTCACAGCACAAGCATCCAGCTCTTGTTGTTTTTTCTTCATATTTGGTAGCACAAAGTTGTGAAGACATGAACAAGGAAGGAGGAGGAGGAGGATACCTGTGTGAGTGGCGATACAACAGCTGTGGCCCTGCCTGCCCAAAGACATGCCAGCACTTGGAGCCAGTGGTCTGCCCTGTGAAGTGTGTTGAAGGATGTCATGTTCATTGTCCAACAGGCAAGCATGGTCCTTTTGGTGTGGACGTACTAGCTTAGCTTCTGCGATCAAAAGTGAAAATAAATTTTGTTATCAATTTCTGGTAGGGGAAGGTGGGGATTGGTTTGGAGATTCTTTGGGATTGCCCCTATCATCAGCAGGAGGAGTCACACAGATGATCTTGACTTCCTTCCTTACTGTCCGCAGCAGGGGTGCCAACTGGAATAAAATATTGAGGGTGGGGCAGGTAAGCCCCACCTCATATAATCAATCACAAAACGCTACACACACACAAACACACACTCACCATGTGAATGGCAATGCATGTTAACTGAGGGGGGGGGGGCTCAAATATTTTATTGGGGGAGGCAAAGGGACCTTGGCCCCTAGGAGTTGGCTCCTATGGTCCCCAGAGCAGGTAGAGATGGGATTGGCTGAGTTGTTCAACTGGACCACCTGTGGGTAACTCAATTCCTTCAGAAAGCAGATGTCACATCCCATCCTTATCATTGGCGCTTGGGAAGTGGAAGCGTAGATGGTTGCTTACTGTTTCTTTTGAAAGCCCAACTTCTAATATTGTTGTGTGGTGTAGTGGTTAAGAGCAGTAGTCTCGTAATCTGGTGAACCGGGTTCGCTTCCCTGCTCCTCCACATGCAGCTGCTGGGTGACCTTGGGCTAGTCACACTTCTTTGAAGTCTCTCAGCCCCACTCACCTCACAGAGTGTTTGTTGTGGGGGAGGAAGGGAAAGGGGAATGTTAACCGCTTCGAGACTCCTTCGGGATAAAGCGGGATATCAAATCCAAACTCTTCTTCTTCTTCTTCTTGTGAAACAGGGAAAATACTTGATGAGCTGTCTGAGTCTTGCGTTGATCTTGAAGAATGCCCGGTGTGTGAATTAGACAATCTCCGGATTCCCCACGGGAAGAGGATCATGTTGAACACTGAAGATGCGGAGCTCTGCCGATCCTGGTAAAACAGATGTGTTTTTCTGAGCACCGGGAGCATGAATGTATGCATGCGAATAACCCAGAGCAGTGAATTTCAGTATTGATTTTGCACAAGCATTTAGTCAAGACTCCGGAAAAGTTTTCTGTTGTGGAGGAAGGACACCCTGCAAGTAAAAACCAGGTTCTGGTTGCAGAATCATTCCTTATATTGCGTTTACGTTACATATCTGAGGGTTGATTTGATGCCTAAATCCCCTTTTCTGAATGATAATTGCCCTTTGAATTCAGGGAGGAAATGCAGGCCTTGGTTATCAGCGCTGTAAAATCGGATCATTTTAAACACTATATCGTTTGAGAGAAATTGCTCGCCTAGAATCCTATACCACAGTTTTCCTGCTAATGATTTAACGTGCATGGCAACACACTGCGACTTCTTCCTCCACGCAGTTTTGGAATGTTATGTACATTTGCCTCACCAGGGATACATCACTGCACGTAGCTGTCACCTAATTTAGATGCCTACGCCACCTGTACAAACAATAGGAAAGCATTTTTATAGCAAATATCCAAAGAAAATTGGAAGCTTGTAGAATGTCATCCACCAAATATTTACACCAGGATTAAAACAATAAATTGCAATAGTTCTGCAAATCAGTGTACTCATTCCAATAATTCTTAGCCACAACAGCATTACGTCATCTCCAATGATGTCAGTGGATTATGCGCTGCTTCCAGAACTTCCAAAGCCTCAGCTCAGTCCTTGTCACACTCAGGATGAGGCAAGACAAAGGCAAAAACATCACATTCCAGTGGGTGACCTCAGGGGTTGGGGTGTAGGGGCCCAGCCGGTTAAAGCCTCTTACCAAAACACTACCAACTAGGACATGGGTGCAGAGCAGCCCAATATAGGAACTAAGATCATGAATGGAGAATCAGTCTAGGTTTGACGTGATAACAGAGGCAAGGTCAGGCAGTAGTGTGAGGTCAGCATCCCAGGAAATTCAGGCAAGGTGCAGCACAGCTAGGGAACTAGAATCAGGAGCAAGAGATCTCTGATGCTTCCAGCAACTGGAAGCCTCAAGAGGGAGACTTTATATGCTGTGGCATCCCTGACCACACCGTAACCACATCTCCTGGTAGAAAAAAGTGCTTCAGGGATGCTTAATTCTCTTGATTGTATTGTATTGCATTGTCCTGGTTGCATCAGAATTAAGAAGACGCATTCCCATCCCCCTTCATATCAGTATTGTGCTTATATTTTGGTGGAACAATGGAGCAGCTGAAACAAAACATGGTACATAAGCATTAAGATAACATTAAACAATCATGCAGAATTCTTTAATGTTACCTTGGCTAGGTTCTAGAATTGTAGACTCATGGAATTGTAGAATCGGAAGGGGTCCTGTGGGTCATCTAGTCCAGCCCCCTGCAATGCAAGAAGGTACACGTGGCAAGTAATAATAATAATAATAATAATAATAATAATAATAATAATAATAATAATAATAATAATAATTTATTATTTATACCACGCCCATCTGGCTGAGTTTCCCCAGCCACTCTGGGCGGCTCCCAATCAGTGTTAAAAACAGTACAGCGTTACATATTAAAAACTTCCCTGAACAGGGCTGCCTTCAGATGTCTTCTGAATGTCAGGTAGTTGTTTATCTCTTTGACATCTGATGGGAAGGCGTTCCACAGGGCGGGCGCCACTACCGAGAAGGCCCTCTGTCTGGTTCTCTGTAGCCTCACTTCTCGCAATGAGGGAACCACCAGAAGGCCTTTGGTGCTGGATCTCAGTGTCCGGGCTGAACGATGGGGGTGGAGACGCTCCTTCAGGTATACCGGACCGAGGCCGTTTAGGGTTTTAAAGGTCAGCACCAACACTTTGAATCGTGCTCGGAAACGTACTGGGAGCCAATGCAGGTCTTTCAAGACCGGTGTTATGTGGTCTCAGAGGCCACTCCCAGTCACCAGCCTAGCTGCCGCATTCTGGATTAATTGCAGTTTCCGGGTCACCTTCAAAGGCAGCCCCACGTAGAGCGCATTGCAGTAGTCCAAGCGTGAGATAACTAGAGCATGCACCACTCTGGCAAGACAGTTCGCGGGCAGGTAGGGTCTTAGCCTGCGTACCAGGTGGAGCTGGTAGACAGCTGCCCTGGACACAGAGTTAACCTGCACCTCCATGGACACCTGTGAGTCCAAAATGACTCCCAGGCTGCGCACCTGGTCCTTCAGGGGCACAGTTACCCCATTCAATACCAGGGAATCCCCCACACCAACCCGCTCCCTGTCCCCCCAAAACAGTACTTCTGTCTTGTCAGGATTCAACCTCAATATTATTCCATCAAGATAGAAACTGTCCTCTTAACTTAGTCTGCTCACTCTTCTTGTGCTCGCTCTTCTGACACTGTTGTAAGATCTGCTTTTTTAACAACTGGAAGAAACAAACTCTTTGAAGATGCCGAGAACAAGGGGGAAAGCATGCTTGAGATATATTGAAATGTTGGTGGGTATAAATGTTTTCATAACCAGTTCTGTAGAACTCGCATATTGTAATTCTGTTGGTGCAGACAATTAGTCTAAATCTTTCCTATGCATATGTTACTAATTCTAGCACAATGACGGTCCAAAGGTGGAGAAAGGAATCAACTCTTTTGCAGTTTACAGTGTCTTCTCTGCCTGGTTGTTTTGAGGCAATCCTTAGTTGCAAAAGTTTTGTGGGGAAATACTGCTATTGTTTCTAATGGTTATCTTGTTGATTCCCCCCCCCCCCAGCCATTGTGAAGGACGAAACTTGACATGTCATAGGTGTGATCCAAAGGAGACAGATGAAATTCTAATGACCACAACTATTGCTCCTGAAGATCAGATAACCTATGAATACTCTTGCAGTAAAATGATGGACCTTGCTTTCTTAGTTGATGGCTCCAATAAGCTTTCTGAGAGTGATTTTGAACAGCTGAAAGCTTTCATAATTGGCATGATGGAAAAACTCCACATCTCCCAGAAAAGAATCCGCCTGGCGATCCTAGAATACCGAACTGGCTCACACATTTACCTTGGCCTCAAAGATATTAAAAAGCCATCTCAAATGAGGAGGATTGTCCAGAATATAAAATACACTGGTGGAGATGTTGCCTCTGCAACTGAAGTACTTAAGTATGTGGTATTCCATGTGTTTGGGAAAGCTCCACGAACAAACGCTGCCAGAATCGCTGTCTTACTTACAGCTAGCAAGGATCCGAAGAAAATTCAAACGATCTTCCCACTTTTGAAAAAGAAGAAAATCACCGTAATACCAGTCGGACTTGGGCCTCACATCAGCATTGACCAAATTCAATTAATTGAAAGGCAGTCACCTGAGAATAAAGCCTTCATAATGAACAGTGTGCTTGAACTAAGGGAACGTAGGGATGAAATAATTGATTACTTCTGTGGCCTTGTGCCTGAAGTAAGTGCCATGTTGTTTACCACACAGCCCCCTATTGCAACCATCCCCAGTGTCACTGCAGTCCCTGGACTCGGCTGGGAGTTAACCAGAGCAGCCCCAACAACATTTTTAGTTTCTGTTCATAAGGCCATGGACATTGTTTTTTTACTTGAGGGGTCTGACAAAGTTGGCGAGGAGAACTTCAATTTGGTCAAAGAGTTCATCGCCCGCACCATCAGAGAAATGGATATCGGAGAAGAAACCATTCATATCACTATCATTCAGTACTCGTTCACAATCACGGTGGAATATTCCTTCAGGGACAGACAGTCAAAAACCGACCTGATTAAGAAGGTGAGGGAGATCAAGTTCCGTGGAGGGAATGCCACCAACACCGGAAAGGCTCTCAACTTTGTCTCTGAACAAACTATAGCCACAAGCAGAAGGGGGAGAAGGCAAGCTCCACACTTGGTGTACATGGTGACTGCGAATCCTGCCACAGATACCATCACTCGCCCACCCACGGATGTCAACCTCATTCCCATTGGTATAAGCCCTAACGCCAACATCCAGGAACTCAGAGAGTTAAGCCAGCCTCAGGCTCCCATCATCTTAGAGGATTATGACAGACTCATCCAAGAAGGACCTGACTTGATATTAAGAACATGCTGCTCAAAGGAAGGTAATGCCTGTTTTCTTAACTTGGGGTTTTGTTTTGAATCATGAGAGCACCCTCTTAAAAATTTAACCCATTTTTTTCCTGCTAAACTTTGGAGCCAATAGATTGGCTCCAAAGGCCTGGAAACGATGCCTTATGAGGAACGGCTAAGGGAGCTGGGCATGTTTAGCCTGGAGAAGAGGAGGTTAAGGGGTGATATGATAGCCATGTTCAAATATATAAAAGGATGTCACATAGAGGAGGGAGAAAGGTTGTTTTCTGCTGCTCCAGAGAAGCGGACACGGAGCAATGGAGCCAAACTACAAGAAAGAAGATTCCACCTAAACATTGGGAAGAACTTCCTGACAGGAAGAGCTGTTCGACAGTGGAATTTGCTGCCAAGGAGTGTGGTGGAGTCTCCTACTTTGGAGGTCTTTAAGCAGAGGCTTGACAACCATATGTCAGGAGTGCTCTGATGGTGTTTCCTGCTTGGCAGGGGGTTGGACTCGATGGCCCTTGTGGTCTCTTCCAACTCTATGATTCTATGATTGCATCTTCTCTAATACATTTGAGCAGGCCACGGAGAATTCCGAGTGGTAGGATAGCACAGATGCTGCCATACCATTCCCACCCTACCCCCTTGAGCTGTTGCTTCTGGCTGGTTTTTGTAAAGATTCCTCTCTCCATTGTCTTGATCTGCAGACCCAAAGGAGAGCTCGTGTGAGTGGTTTGGTGCAGGGACCCCGAAGAAGGGGGTCAAAAATGCCTGAATGGCCAGTTCTAGTGCTTACCTGTGTGCGCATGGCTACAAATGAGATAGATACAACCAAGCAGTTGGCATGACTTGTCCGTGAGGTGCTAATACGTTCAGCATTACTTATATGCACAGGAAGCTATGTAAGTTGGCATCAATACCCCTATTAACTCACCCCTGGTTAGAGGCCCCTTCCCAGTCTACTTCCATCACTTAGATCAGGCATAGGCAACCTCGGCCCTCCAGATGTTTTGGGACTACAATTCCCATCATCCCTGACCACTGGTCCTGTTAGCTAGGGATCATGGGAGTTGTAGTACCAAAAAATTGGAGGGCCGAGGTTGCCTATGCCTGACTTAGATAAAGGTGGAAGCTGACAGGCAGCCAGTGTGAGAAGCCTCCCTTCTCCTGACCAGCTGAACCAAAACTAAGGCTTCAAAGACTCAAAACAGGTGAGCTCATTCTTGCACCAAATGACAATTAGTCCCAGGGTTATCTTGACTGCCAAGACGGCATTTGTAGGTCTTCTGGAACATTTTCATTGTTTGGTTCTGTACTCTCCCTGCAATTTTCCTACATGGGAAATGGGTTGTGTTTTTTATTGACATGAGGTGACAGCAAGGCCCAAAATCTGAGCATGGTGTGGATGCTAGAGCTATTCTGTAGTTCAGTGTTTCTGTCAGAGGCATGTAGGGATTCTGTACTAGACGAGTTGACAGGGAATGTATTCCCTCAATATTCCCTCAATAATGTTTTTAACCTCTTGTGTTCTCTCTGTGAAATCATGCAGTTGCTTTCTATCAACAGTTGCTTTGTATAAATTTTTAAAAAGAATTACAAGCTTTTTCTTGTAAAAAAAATCTTTAGAAACCTGCAGCAAACCAATGGATGTCATATTTCTTCTGGATGGGAGCTCAAAAGTTAGCAAATCAGAATTTGAGGAAATGAAACAATTTGTGAAAGCGTTTATTGAGCACAGCAATGTTGGTGAGTACCATATATTTACTCAATCGTTTTAGAAGTTTGGGGTCTATTTTCATTGTATGCATGAGGAGACTACTGAAGTGGTGAACCAGGAACACTTTCTGCAAAGAATCTTGATTTGTCATAGACCTAAGCAGGTATGTGTGTTTAAAAAACAAACAATTGAAATTCTGTAGCAAATGTAGCCAAAGTGCCAGAATTTCCCCACCCCTGATATGGAGGAACCAAAATTCACCCCTGGGAGCTGAGGTCCCCTGCTTTGCCTCAGGAAACAGCACAACCCTATAAACAGTTGAAGGCAAAGTGTAAATGAATTTTTAACATAATTTTAAAATAAGCACTGCAAACAGTAATAATTTTCTTTGTCCCTCTGAGAAATTTGATTATCCTGAAAGAAATTTCAAAAGCAGAAATAGCCAGTGAAGTACTGGGGTGTATTCGCAATTTCATTATTGTTAAGCTGGAGACTGGGAAATCGAAAATAAATTTTGTTCTACAAGTGATGCTGAATGATATTGATTAGTATGAAATCATCTTCTTGAAAACTGAGATTTCTGAGGCACTTGTCTCCCCTGCAAATGGTGATAAAATGTTGGGTTGAAAATACATTATTACCGTTTATTGCTACAGATGGATTTTTGAAATATTGTTACAGAAAACAATTATCCAAGTCACAGATAAATTATTGAGGCTGGTCACAAATGTTAAAACACAATAAAAAAGGAAAGCATTTAAACTACCTGTGACATTCTTGGTTATTTTTACACCAAGCACGCAAACAATTTAATGTTAATTGGAATTCAAATAATTTTAGCTGAAATATTATGTAAAGAAGCTTACGAATGATTACCCGTTAACAGAGTTCTGTACCAGAAATCCCACATATTAGAACTAAATCATGTTCAGGGATGAACAAATCATGGATAAAATCTAAGCTATGTGCAGACAAAAGAAGAGATACATATCAAAGTGTGGTTCAGTCTACATAGATTTCCCCACATATCAACCACCTTAGAAAGGTTTTATATTGAAGGGTGTACATTTAGGGTGGTATTGATACCTTTACACCCATGGAAGGAGTCTGATCCATTCAAGGCATCCAATAGCAAAGGAGGTAGGAAGGCAAACTTTGCCGATTCTCCTGCTTCAACCTCAACCCCAGTGCCGTCTTCCACACTGCTCAGGAGGTTTCCCAAGTTCTTTTTGTTAAGTTGTGGGCGAACATATCAGACGACACAGCAATTCTTCAAACAGCTCTTGTTTATTCAAAGGCCAGAACAGAACAGAACTGAGGAGCTCAGTCAGCCTGCTTATATAGAGCTCCAGAACAACATAACTGTTGCAACTTTCTAAAACTATCCAATCACTGAACGTCACTTTTGATCCTTCATTTGCATAACTATCTACAGTATCCCCCTGCTGGCCCAGGGTGAGAACTTCAGTACATAACACTTTTGAGATGATTATCAGGTGCATTTAGACAGGTGCAGTGAGAGGGGAGATTCTGGGTTAAAAACCCATTTGCTTCTTTCTCATTAGTGGATGTCTCGGCTGGATGAAAAGTTCTTCCATGAGCACAAAAGCACCAGTTGGATTCCACCCTCGTAAAACAAATAATCAGAACAGTTTCACTTAGTAATAATAATATAATAATAATTTATTATTTGTACCCCGCCCATCTGGCTGGGTTTTCCCAGCCACTCTGGGCGGCTTCCAACAAAGATTAAAAATACATTAAAATGTCACACATTAAAAGCTTCCCTGAACAGGGCTGCCTTCAGATGTCTTCTAAATGTCAGGCAGTTGTTTATCTCTTTGATATCTGATGGGAGGGCTTTCCACAGGGCAGGCGCCACTACGGAGAAGGCCCTCTGCCTGGTTCCCTGTAGCTTTGCTTCTCGCAGTGAGGGAACCGCCAGAAGGCCCTTGGTGCTGGACCTCAGCATCCAGGCAGAGCGATTTGGGTTGAGACGCTCCTTCAGGTATACTGGGTCGAGGCCTCCGATTATGGCAATCATCACAGCAAGCTGCACCAGATTTTCTGCTCGTTTGGCACATGCCAAACTCAAGGCAGATGTTGGGCTAGCTCAGACACCTGAATCCACCCAACCAGACACAGCATCTCTTATTGCACAAAGAAGAAGAAGAGTTTGGATTTGATATCCCGCTTTATCACTACCCGAAGGAGTCTCAAAGCAGCTAACAATCTCCTTTCCCTTCCTCCCCCACAACAAACACTCTGTGAGGTGAGTGAGGCTGAGAGACTTCAAAGAAGTGTGACTAGCCCAAGGTCACCCAGCAGCTGCATGTGGAGGAGCGGGAAATCGAACCCGGTTCACCGGATTATGAGTCTACCGCTCTTAACCACTACACCACATATTCAGCTTTCTACTAATTTTTTCTGACCTTGTTAAAGAGGACAGACACTTTGTGGCAAACCAACAAGTTCTTGCTTTCCTGCTAAGCAACTTCGAATTCCTGAGCTGTTTTCAAACCATGAGCTGTTTTCAAATCCAAGGTCTTCTAAAGCAAAGAGAAATGTACTATCCCACTTTATTGTAAAGACACATATCAGAAATATTAATTAATTGGCAACTTAGGTTTTAACATGCCCGTGTAATATCTATGCAAATAGAATTTTTCAACATAAATTGTTTGAATTTGGTCTGTTTGCATTAGATGTTGCTAAAACCATTCTGCTTTGATAAAAAAAATATGCAAACCAATATTTGACATATGGGGGAAACTAATATGTTTTAGTAAAAATGAACACTATGACTTCAAAGTAGAGGAGTGTAAATTAGGAAATTCTCAGACAGGGCTTAATCTGCCGCAACATGTAATAGCACCATGTTGGTAGCATCATGAGAGTGGTCTGTAGCGCTGCAGGGTGCAGATAGGAGCGCCATTTGTCCCCCCTGTAGAAAAACAAACACAAACCATCTGCAAAAATAAAAGTAGTTTGGCAAAGACAAAGCTTCTAGCCCCCTCTGTTCTCTCCTGTGCTAGTTCGTTGCATGCAGGGGAACTTTCAAAAATAACTTTCCCACTTGCATCCTAGCATTCATTCTG
This sequence comes from Podarcis liolepis, assembly GCF_965112155.1. Classification (NCBI taxonomy): domain Eukaryota; kingdom Metazoa; phylum Chordata; class Lepidosauria; order Squamata; family Lacertidae; genus Podarcis; species Podarcis liolepis. Next base: position 7,479,902 of record NC_139556.1, read on the forward strand.
TCACCTTAGAACTATACTGCCTCATTTTATGTGTTGCCTGGGCCTGTCACTCTGGTAATTATTTTTCTGGCAGGGTAGATGCATTGACTTTCTTCTGAATGGCAGATCTAAGTTAATCTGGGAACTAGGTGGCCGATTTGTTGTTTAGTCGTTTAGTCGTGTCTGACTCTTTGTGACCCCATGGACCAGAGCATGCCAGGCACTCCTGTCTTTCATTGCCTCCTGCAGTTTGGTCAAACTGTACCCTCCATCTTTCCCAGCATCAGAGTCTTTTCCAGGGAGTCTTCTCTTCTCATGAGGTGGCCAAAATATTGGAGCCTTAGCTTCACTATCTGCTCTCCAGTGAGCACTCAGGGCTGATTTCCTTAAGGATGGATAGGTTTGATCTTCTTGCAGTCCATGGGACTCTCAAGAGTTTCCTCCAGCACCATAATTCAAAAGAATCCATTCTTTGGTGATCAGCCTTCTTTATAGTCCAGCTCTCACTTCCATACATCACTACTGGGAGACAGATGAGGTGATCAGGCACTCCCATTTCTTTAAGAACTTGCCATAGTTTGCTGTGGTCGACACAGTCAAAGGCTTTTGCATAGTCAATGAAGCAGAAGTAGATGTCTTTTCTGGAACTCTCTAGCTTTCTCCATAATCCAGCGAGGTGGCCGATACCAAGTGTTATAAATGAATATAGCATAGATCCAAGTGTCCTCTCATTTCTAGCTACCCAAACTATTTAAATGTCTCGTGGGTGCAAACCATTAAAAATCAGACTTCATACGTTCTACCACTTTAACTTCTTGATGCCTTTTCCTTCAATAATTTTTATGTTGTCCCCACCCCTTCCCCAGGTCGAACTACAACTCAGGTGGCAGTTCTTCAATATGGAAAAGCAAATACTTTGGAAATTTCATGGAATGTACCCCAAGAAAAAGCGAGCCTATTGTCTCTGGTGAGCTCAATTCACCAAAGAGAGCAAGGCCCCAGCAAACTAGGTAAGTGATGGACCAGATTATTGTGAGGGGGCAGGGACTTTATACAGAGAGCGACTCTATGAAGGTTTATTGGGTTGACCCCACCTACACTTGCTTTTTGAATTTAAAACATTTCATCCCCTGCTCTTCTATAGCACAAGGTGGCTTACAACATGGCTTAAACAGCAACAACAATTCTAAGAATCACCTGTCAGCAGTCAGGAAATGTAGGACTTCAAAGTCTATGTATTGGTTCCCAGCTATACTGGTGGGATCTAAACTCTGGTGTAGCTTTAATGTGGCTTAGTTGAGTTCTCTCGTTCTCTCTCTCTCTCTCTCTCTCTCTCACACACACACACACACACACACACACTTTTATCTGCACATTTGACAGCAAAGTGACATTCAGCCTCAGCCCCAACTCTCGCTTCACCCCACTTCCCCTGACAGGAAGTCATTTCCAGTTATCATGTCTTTAAAGAAAATGGGACTTGGGGATTCTGTGCGACAGCTTAAGGGTTTCCATGACAGTCCTGGCATTCTTGGTTTTTTTTAATAAGATATTTATTAAAATTTTCAAGATATTACAAAATGAAAAAAGAAAAATACAAAATAAAAACAGTTAAAAACAACTCAATCTTTCTATTACTTATTTTTCATTAGCTTGTTTCCCGGACCTCCTCACGCCTCCCTTTTTTTGTATTCCAATTCAGTTTGTTAGTTCAGCAAATCCTTCCCCTCTTTGTTTATCCTAGTCTTTAATCTTAAAATATTGTAACATTAAATTTTTACCTATGTCCTGGCATTCTTGGCACAGATGGAGACGATGATTAAGGTCAGCTGACTTCCTGACCAAGTCACATGGGCTTTCAGCAGGTGTAAGGATGCTCCTGTAGGTCACCTGCGTATATACCATATTTTTTGCTCTATAAGACTCACTTTTTCCCTCCTAAAAAGTAAGGGGAAATGTGTGTGCATCTTATGGAGCGAATGCAGGCTGCGCAGCTATCCCAGAAGTCAGAACAGCAAGAGGGATTGCTGCTTTCACAGCACAGCAATCCCTCTTGCTGTTCTGGCTTCTGAGATTCAGAATATTTTTTTTTCTTGTTTTCCTCATCCAAAAACTAGGTGCGTCTTGTGGTCTGGTGCATCTTATAGAGCGAAAAATACAGTAACTGCGTCGCAACCAACAATGCGGTGAGGGCCTTGCCAACATTTCTGTCATGGCAATTATCGGGGAATCACGAGTGCAAAGGGGACCCTTAATGAAATCCACAAGCTTCCATTTCCCCCAGTCTTGGCCAAATCGTTCCTTATCACCTTTGAAAAACAGTAAAGGTAATGAGGTCGGCCCCTTGTAAACGGAAGGCCCCAATGCAAGCCTTTAAAATGTCAAGCTTCATTTTGTGGCTTTCCTTAAATGGTCATAAAATGAACTGTGCGAGACCCAAACAGACTCCTGTGCACATCTGCTTGGAGGGGTGGCAGTTCGTTGGTTTTGCTTCCTGGCTGCAGCGCCTTGTGCCACATTTATTCCCACTCTGGAGAATCCCACAGTCTTCAGGAGCAGCAGGGGGTGTGGGGAGAGAACTGGCTACAGAAGGGGGGGGATCAGTCAAGCCCCGGTGCGTGTGTGCAACACTGTGGATGGCCTTGGATCCCACCCATAATGTTTTTGGACTGGAAAATATAGTCTGTCTGGCAGCAGCCTAACATCAGGGCCCCATAGGAGCAGGGGAGTATCCAGATTTTAGGATCCTTGGCCTACTTTGTGCTGTAGAGTTTATTGCTGCCGAAAAGTGAGAAATGAAAGCTGACTTCCATAGTTCGCTGGAGGATTGGCCATGATTGCTTTCTCAGCCTGGAGAAATAATAATAATAATAATAAAACCAAACAGATGGTCAAGAATTTTCTGTCAGGGTTTTTTTTTTTTCCTATGTGAGAGGAATGGCTTCGTTCGTTTAGGTAAGTTGCAGAAATGCACACATAGCAGTCTGGGGCGGTCAGCTGGGTTGCAGCGCGAGGATGCTTTCTGCAGGGCTGGGTCAATGGGACTGTCTAGCCTGGCACTGCCAGCTCTGGCTAGTGGTCATTTTGCAGAATTTTCGGTTGAGCTCTTTCTCAGCCCTGCTGCCTGGGCTTTGGGGCTGGAGATGCATATCAGCAATCACCAAGGGCTGGTAAAGATGCAAAACTAGGGTTATGAGACTGGAAATGACACGCAGAATCCCTCCAGCCCCTTACTTTCATGTGGACTCCATCCCTTTTTACGCCTTCAGCATTATGTCTGATTGGCGTTAAGCTTGGTCCTTATTTTTATCTGTAAGATGCCTAAATACGTAAAAAAATGTTAGTGGTATCGGTTTGTTGATTGCTCGAGAGCAATCAGGCAATATGCCTCCAAAGCGTGTTCTACGGCTTTCTTATTAGTGATAAAACCTTTAGAATGCTGAGCGCCTGTATTCCGTGTCTTGCTCAGTCACTGGCAGAATCTGAGAGTGGGCGGTCCTTAAACCTTCCCCAGCAGAGTAGTTTCTTGATGCCCAGCCTGCGCCTCCCCTTTCTGCGCGGAGGTTTTCTGCGCAAGGAAGGCTTGGGTAACGGGGAACCTCTCTCCTCCCCGCTTTGCTCCGGCAAGGTGTCCTGGCACCGCCTTGCCTCCTCCGCCCCCTGCTTCTCCTCTTCACTAGAGGCGTGGCTGCTTCCCACGATCTTTGGGGGCTCTCTGTAATCCACCTGCCCTTTCCCCTCTCACCCCTGAGCCGATGGCAGTTCCCTGACAACAACAACAACAATAAATAATAATAAAGCATACTTCTGCAGCGCCACTCTGAAACTGGCTCCTAGAAGTCAATTTTGGAAAATATTATCCCTGTATTTGATGAATGAGAAAACTCTAAGATGGCCTTCCCGCTAGCAATAACAGTAGCTTATATATTTCTTCACCATCCTCAGCAGGGTAGCTTCATTTAGATATTGCAATATATAATTTGCTGTATTGTCAGATTATTATTATTTTGTTATAATGTGACAGTTATGTTAAATATGATGAATCACATGTAGTGCACATCTGGCCACATCTACAACCATACATTTAAAGCAGATGGCTTCTCCCAAACTGTCTTGGAAACTGTAGCTTACTCTTTATAGAGTTGCAACTCCCAGCACCCTTAACAAGCTACAGATCCCAGTATTCTTTGGGGGAAGCAAGGTGCTTTAGATCTATGGTGTGGATGTGACCTCAGTCTGCATCCATACTTCCAGCTTCTCTCCAGGACAAGGTTCAAATCATTTTGGTGCCTGAGGCAGAAAAATTGCAGTTGTTATTTGGAGGGATGATATAATTAAAAAAGGATGCTTAAAATCTGCACCCAGAAGCACCTACCTATGTAAATTGACCTTTGGAACAAAACTTTGCTGGATAACACAGATAATGACAGTCCCAAATCCAGGACCGCCATCATTGCAAGAGAGTTGTGATGTTTTAACAGTGCAGTGCTTCAAGAAACTCAAAGAGCTGGAGAGGGACAACTGAAGGAAGAAAAAGGAGGATACACATTCTTCTGGAAAGGTCTGTCTGAACAGGAACGTTGAATACATGGAGTAGGCTTTGCTATCAAAAACGATCTTGTGAAGCTCTTGTCAGAAGTCCCTGCCAGCATTAATGAGTGACTTTCAACCCTTCAAATAAAACTTGCCAAAAACCAACAGACTACTATTTTAAGTGCTTATGCACCGACACTGGATGATGATGAAGACATTAATTTTTTTTTTATTCTCAGCTGGATGCCATTCTATCAGAGACACCAAAGGAAGATAAAATCCTGGGTGATTTTAATGCAAGAGTTGGGCGAGATTTCGATCTGTGGCCTGGGGCTATTGGGAAAGAAGGAATTGGCAACAGTTACTTTTGACTATATGTGCAGTGCACAACCTTGTTATTACCAACACACTCCTTGAACAACAAAAAATAATATTACAACACCATGGAGGCACCCCAGGTCAAACCACTGGCACCTCTTAGACTATGTAATTTTAAGAGCTGAAGATCATCATGATGTGCTCCTTACCAGAGCTATGATGAGTGCCAACGACTGCTGGACAGACCACAGATTAATACGTTCCACAATGGCTATCAAGATTATACCTCAATGCAAGCTTCAAGAGAGGAAACCAAGATGCAAAATGAATATTCAAGCCCTTCAAGATCCTGTTAAGTGGGATTGCTTCCAAATGACTCTTAAGGACCATCTGCTTTCAGTTCCCTGATAACATTGAGGAACACTGGACCAAACTAAAGACATCTATTATTGTAGCCTGTGAATAAACTATTGGATATCAAACTAAGAAACACCATGAGATCCAGCACTTAGCTGACACTCATGATACAAAAAGTTTCTTTAAAGCCACAAAGACCATCTATGGGCCAATAAATCATGGCATATGTTCCCTATGTTCAACAGATGGCACCACACTTCTAAAAGATAAAGAAGCTATTGCATTGTGCTGGAAAGAACATTACCAGCATCTCCTTAACCGCAACTCCCCCATAGCTCCTAAGGTTCTCTCACAAATTCCACAGAAACAAATTACAGATGAGCTTGCAGTATCTCCAAATCTGGGAGAGTTGTGTACAGCTATTAACCAAATGAAATGCAACAAAGCCAGCAGACCTGATGGGATACCTGCCAAAGTCTTCAAAGTGGGTGGAACTGAACTTACACAACAATTTCACAAGCTCATTGAAAAAATATGGGAGAGAGAGGAGATCCCGGCAGACTTTAGGGATGCTAAAATTAGCAACCTTTTTTTTTTTTAAAAAAAAAAAAAAAGGTGATCAAGCGGATTGTGGAAACTATTGAGGCACCTCTTTATTAGCTGCGGTCGGCAAAACTCTTGGAAGGATCTTGGGAAATCATCTCCTAACCAAATCCAATGCTACCCTTCCTGAATCCCAAAATGGTTTTCAACCTTCCAAGGGGGCAGTGGACATGATTTTCTTGCTGCTTGAAAGCGTCAAGAAAAATGCAGAGGAAAAAACCAACCCCTGTATATGGGGGCCTTCAACACTGTAAATTGTAATGCCCCGTGGACTGTCCTTCTGAAAACTGGCTGCCCAGATAAATTTGTGAACATCCTTTGGCTCCTCCATGATAATATGACAGCAACTATCACAGATAACAGTGGCTTTCAAAGTGAACCATTCACAGTGGGATCAGGTGTTAAACAGGGTCGCGTTACTTCCCCAACTCTATTTACTACAGTGGTACCTCAGGTTACATATGCTTCAGGTTACATACACTTCAGGTTAGACTCCGCTAACCCAGAAATAGTGCTTCAGGTTAAGAACTTTGCTTCGGCCTTCGATGGAGGCCAAAGCTGTGAAAAAGCTTAACATGGAGGCCAAATGGCCAAAATATTGGGAAATTCTGGAACAAGAGGGTGATAAATTGAAATTACAGAGTTATGAGAAATTGAAGTCCAAAGTACGAGATTGGCTCCATTATTATCAAATAATGGAGGTGTGCAAACAGGACAGGAAAACTGGCTTCCAGGTGGAGAAATCAAAACTAGAAACAGAACTGTTAGAACCCAATACTAAGAATTTGTCAAGAATGTACAACTTGTTGCTGAAATGGAATACACAAGATGAAACTGTTAAATCAGCTATGATTAAATGGGCACAAGACATTGGTCACAACATTATGTTTGCTGACTGGGAACAGTTGTGGACCACCGGTATAAAATTTATGGCATGTAATGCCTTAAGAGAGAATATTATGAAAATGATTTACAGGTAGTACATGACCCCAGTCAAGCTTGCAAAAATCTACCATTTGCCCGATAATAAATGTTGGAAATGTAATGAAACTGAAGGTACTTTCTACCATCTTTGGTGGACATGCCCGGAGATTAAGGCTTTCTGGGAAATGATATATAATGAAATGGAAAAGGTACTTAAATGTACTTTTCCTAAGAAACCAGAGGCCTTTCTCTTGGGCATTGTCGGCCAATTGGTGTTAAAGAAAGATAGGACTTTTTTATGTATGCTACTACAGCAGCAAGAATTCTCATCGCAAAGTATTGGAAGACACAGGATCTACCCACTCTGGAAGGATGGCAGATGAAGGTGATAGACTATATGGGACTGGCTGAAATGACTGGCAGAATCCGAGACCAAGGGAAAGAGACGGCGGAAGAAGATTGGAAGAAATTTAAAATTTATCTTAAGAAATATTGTAAAATTAATGAGTGCTAAAATGTTGAGGTTATAGAGAAAAGGGGATTACAGCTACAAAAGATCAAGTAAAAGAGAAGAATAAGAAAAAATTAGATAAACTTTAGGGGGAGGATTTGCTGAAATAAATTTGGAAATAGGGATGCAGAAAGGGGAGGTATGGGGAAGTCGGTGAAATAGGGTTTAAGAAAAAAGGGATTTGAAATTATACTTGTGTGTTTATGTGTTTGTTTGTTTGTTTGTTTGTATTGTGTATTGTTTGTGTTTATATAAATGTTGAAAAACCAATAAAAATTTTATTTTTAAAAAAAGAACTTTGCTTCAGGAGGAGAACAGAAATCGTGCTCCAGTGGCGCGGCAGCAGCAGGAGGCCCCATTAGCTAAAGTGGTGCTTCAGGTTAAGAACAGTTTCAGGTTAAGAACAGACCTCCGGAATGACTTAAGTACTTAACCCGAGGTACCACTGTATTTTCATTGTCATGAACCTATACATTGTCAAAGGGAAACTCCCCACCAGGGTAGAAATCATGTATCGAAAAATGGAAAGCTCTTTAATCTGAGTAGTCTGAAAGCAAAGAGTAAGGTTACCATAACTTCCGTCATAAAGCTTCAGTATGCTAATGACAGTGTACTGTGTGCACTTCAGAGGATGACCTCCAAACCATCCTAAATATCTTCGCAGGAACTTATGAAAAGCTTCGCCTATCACTCAACACTCTAGAAACCAAAGTGCTGCACCAAAAAGCACAAAACAACCACTCTGCAGTGCCATAAATCCAACTCAGTGGTGTAACATTGGAAAGTGTTGATCACTTCTCCTACCTGGGCAGTTATCATTCCACAAGGGCCAACATTGATGCTGAAATCCAGCATCGCCTAAGCTCTGCGAGTGTAACTTTTGCCCAATTGAAGCACAAAGTGTTTGAGGACCGGGACATTCTCAGGGAAACCAAAATACTCGTTTACAAAGCTATTTTACTACGAACCTTACTGTATGCTTGTGAAACATGGACCACTTATAAATGCCATCTCCGACTCCTTGAAAGAGTCCATCAACGGTGTCTCCGAAAATTTTTACATATTGCTTGGGAAAACAGGCGAACTAATGCCAGTGTACTGGAAGAAGCAAAGATCACTAGTGTCGAAGTGATGGTTCTTCAACATCAACTTCGTTGGACTGTTCATGTTGTGTGGATGACTGATTATCATCTGCCAAAGCAACTACTCTATTCCGAACTTAAAAATGGTAAGCGTAATGCTGGTGGTCAACAAAAGAAGTTCAAAGACTCTTTCAAGGGAAATCTAAAAAAATGTAGTATGAACATCGACAACTGGGAAACACTGGCCTGCGAGCACTCCAATTGGAGAACAGCCTTTACCAATGGTGTCATGAACTTAGAAGACGCTCAAACTCAGGACAAAAAGGAGATATGTGCTAAGAGGAAAGCACGCTTAGCAAACCCTCACCGTGATCAGCTACCATCTGGGAACCTCTGTCCCCACTGTGGAAGGACATGTGGATCCAGAATTGGCTTCCACAGTCACAGACTCACTGTTAAGACTGTGTTCACAGAAGACAATCTTACTCGGCTACGAGTGATTGCCAAAGAAGAACTGCTGTGTTGGGTATGTCCAACAGGTTAACCTTTTAGTTCAGTGCAGTTGTATCGTATATCACAGGTCTTAGCCTTCCTGTCAGGTGTCTGCTTTTGTCATATTTCAGTAATAGTAAGTTGCTTCTTTTGACTTCTTCCTCAGGAAGCATTCCATAAGTGTGGGGGAAGAAAGGCCTTTGGGGATTCATGTTTCCGTGGTCAAAGCCATTGAGGAGGTGTGATTAGAACCATGGAGACCTTTTTAATATGGTGATTCATGAGGTCCAGGCAGGAACTTCTGCTTTGTTGAATTCCCCTGCCTCTTGTAATCATACAACATCCTAAAATGATTTAACATTTTATTCCTTGGCTTTTTGTTTGGGGGGGGGGGCGTCCAGACGAAGAAAATAGCTACTAATGGATATTCTATCATGTTTCAGTTTCTGCTTCTCTACCATTTGAGTACATTTGGATTTTTGTCTACATTGCATTTCTCTTTCCAATCATTATGTTTTTATTTCCTGTCCAATTTTTTAAAAAGTATTAGCTTTGTACAGCTTCTCTCGCATTCCCATTGCGCCCCAATATAATGCCTGAGGGATTGTTTTGTCTCTTGTTCTGCCCCCGCCCATTCTCTAAATCGTGAATGGAATTGTTGAATAATAGATCCTCATATGCCTAAAAATCTCCCATTAAGAACTTGACTGCCTGTAAAGTTTATTGTTATTGTGGAAAGTTCATTGATATGGCAGGTGCAAAAGACGGCCTGTATAATTTTCATAGTTCTTCTTTGTGGGTCTTTAACTAATCTACATATGGGTTCCATGCCTGCACAGAGCAAAGTCAGAAGTCTTCTACAGCTAGGAGATTTTGGTGGACAGCTCATGCCTAAGGGAAGTGGCTCTCACCTTTCTGCGGTGTTCCTTCTTGATGGCCCCTGTTGTTGCATCTTTAAGAGCCTGTACTTTGCTCTGTTTCTGAAGAAAGCACATGCCTAGCTTTTATTATCTTTTCATCCACTCTTGATTTCTCCTTTCCATTAAATGGAAACTGCTGTTCTTTGAAGGAGCTTCATGTCCCCACTTTCAGCCTCCAGTTGGAAGGCTGAGGAGCAGAATGGGACATACTGCAAATAATAAATGCTAGGCAGGCAGTATACTGGGAGGTAAACCCAGCAACCCTGCTTGATCTGGGTGTTTCAAGCTATGTATGCTCAAATTCTGGAATTAATTTTAGAAGTTCTTTTAGTTAAACCAGAACTCAGCATGAATTCAACACTGCAAAGATCCAAGTAGAGAAATGATAAAGGAATTGAAACAAGCAAATCTTCTCATCCCCTCTCATAGTGGGGAAACCAATTACAGTGGTGCCTCGCAAGACGAAATTAATTCGTTCCGCAAGTTTTTTCTTCTTGCGAGTTTTTCGTCTTGCGAAGCACGGTTTCCCATAGGAATGCATTGAAAATCAATTAATGCGTTCCTATGGAGACCGTCAGGGGACAGAGAGGAAGCGTCGCGCGCCTTCCCCTCTGTCCCCGGACCTGTTTAAAGCAAGGGGCGGCGGGGAGAAGATTGCTTCTCCCTGTTGCCTGCCCCGCAATCTCCGCAATCCCCGGACCTGTTTTAAAGCAAGGGAAGGGGCAGCGGGGAGAATCGCTTCTCCCCGTTGCCGCCCCTTGGTTCAAAAGGGGTCCGGGGACAGCGGGGAAGACGCGCTGTGAAGCAAGCCCATAGGGAAATGCGTCTTGCGAAGCGGCTAAGAAAACGAAAAACTCCTTTGTCTAGCGAGTTTTTCGTCTTCCGAGGCGTTCGTCTTGCGGGGCACCACTGTATTATTGGTTAGTACCAATGTCTGCTAGTCTAACCTACACAGTGAGTGGGATGGCAAAACTGTTTCTGGACTTTGCCACCCACACACTGATTTATTTTTACAGTTCATATATCATTTAACATAAACATCTCTAAGTAGTTTATAAGAATACAGTAGTGTAATTGTAAAATCAATCGTAAAAATATAAGAGAGACATAATCACAACTCTGGGCAGTGTAATATGAAAAAACATTTCAGTGATCATGGAAAGACCAAATAAACAAAACTAAGGCAAACTAAGGCCTGGGGGCTGGATCCGGCCCAATCGCCTTCTAAATCTGGCCTGCGGGCGGTCCAGGAATCAGCGTGTTTTTACATGAGTAGAACGTGTGCATTTATTTAAAATGCATCTCTGGGTTATTTGTGGGGCATAGGAATTCATTCATTCCTCCCCCCTTCAAAATATAGTCCAGCCCCCCACAAGGTCTGAGAAACAGTGGACTGGCCCCCTGCTGAAAAAGTTTGCTGACCCCTGTTTAGACTCTCCTTTGTGGGGATCTTTTATATATATATACAAGGAGTACATAAGGCAGCTCAGAAGCAAGGCTAGTATATGGTGGTCAAAGTTTTGGCAAACGTGCCACAAATCAAGTTTAGATTCTCAGATGATGCTATTTTGCTGTACAGCTAATGTTTTCGATGTGGCTTTGGGCAAATGGAACTGAACCATTGCATGTCTCCACATGTCCCTGTCCATGCGTTACGTTCTTCATCAGAGGTCCTTCTCTGGGTTCCCCTGCCATCTGGAGGCATAGTGGGTCGTTACCGTGCAAAGTATCTCCAACACAGTTATTGTTACTGTAAGGCATCAGAAGATCTCTTTGGAGGGGAGACAGAAATTCCAGGTAGTGGTGATTAATATGCTACAGAATGTTTTAGCCAAGTAAACATTTCAGAAGAAACACAAAGAGTACAGCGTAGTCAAGTCCGCAAGTCTCCTGTTCCTATCCGTTAATGCCACAAACGTTTCAACCTTTGCCACTCCTAACAGCAACATACAGATTAGTCACCCAGATTGGCAGATCATTGGCCACACAGGTAATTTGCTGTTCTGCTGCTTGTGTGGGTGTTTTCCTGGTAGCAGTGAAAACACTCCTTAGGCCATGTCAGGAATTTGTTAAATATATATTTTGGCATTCGAGTGACTAAGAGTTTGGGATGGTTGTAGCATGCTGTCTTAATGAATGAGTGAATGAGTATGCTTGTGCTTTTTTCTTTCCACTGGGTGTCGCTGTAGCACCATTAAAAATATTTAAATAGCGCATTAAAATATGCTGTGTTTGAATATTTCTTCTAGCCTTCAGCCTAGATAACTCAATGATGTTTCATAACTAGAAAGATAATATTTCCCAGTTTGCTTTGAAAATGGTAACTAACTGATGAGTTAGTTCTTTTGTGAACTTTTAATTTTATTTAAAATGATATTGTCATATAATTTATCCTTTTTTTAAAAAAGGATAATTTAAAAAAAAATAAAAAATAATAAAAAATAATCCTCATTAATTTTCCACCTAGTTTAAAAACAATAAAACAAAGGAAGGGATAAATGTGAAACACATTTTTATGGACAGTAGACATAAATAATATAGTTGACTGGTGTGTCTTGCATTTCACGGAAGTAATACAAACATAAGAAATGAGCTAAAAAGAAGGGAGGAAAGGGAAGCATAAAAATATCAATCGAATTCCACAAAAAACCGCACCATTTCAACATATTCCATAATAATTGTGTTTTTTATTTTATTTCCTCATTTCTACCATAAAATATTGATAATAGCACCAGCCGAGGTGTAGCTTGAACAGGCTATCTAAGAATATTCCTTATTTCAATAAAAAATTTTGATCATAACATCCGTGCCAGAAGGCACTCCCACCACAAATAAAAAGACATTCCTCTATTTCCACATCCTTTCCAACAACTGGAAGATTGACTGGAGGTGATGAGGAAGAGTTGAATGGGTGTATAAATGTCATCTGTAATTTATTTTTACTGCAAAGTTCCATTGTTCTGGCTGGTACTGAATTAAAAATATTTCCCCTCCAGAACCTTTTTCATATATCCTCTACATTCTACAATGTTCCCTTGCAGGTTTGTTTTCCATGTAAGCCCCAAGCTATTTGCATATACATTAAGTATGTTATTATATCTTGCTCTACAGTTTACGTGCAAATGCTTAGAATTTGTGCTATTGTACTATAAGTCTCCTATTGTACTATAAATCTACCATTGCACATCTATAGATATAGGGATATTGCACACATAACATAAAGAGTAACAAGTGTAAATATATAAACAAATGTACGGTCGGGTTTGAGCAAGTCCGAAGGTTCCCATTTTTATGTTGTGAACTGCCCTGTCATCTTCAGATAAAGGGTGAAATACAAATTTAATAAATAATAATAGAAATAATACCCAGAAGGGAAACCAAGGCCGCTTTGCACTTCTGGTTTGCTAGCCAGAACTGAGCCACAATGTGACTTATTGATATGTATGAACCAAGGCCTGTGGTTTGTCTCCCCCCAAAAAAACCAACCTGAAACCAATAATAGTTCTTGGTTTACTGCTCTTGGTAGGTCTGGGCAGGCTAAACCATGGCAATCTGCAGGTAGTGCAAAGCAGCTGCCATTTTTCTTCAGGGTCCCTACGTGCTTGCTTGTTTGGTTTAGGATTATGCGTGACCTTGATTTATTACTTAGTGCAAGTGTGCAGGTTCTGGAAAAGGAGATGGCAGCTGATTTGCTGCTTCCTGGACATTTTGGTTGCAGCTCGTGCTTAGTCTGGAAAGAGCCAAGCCACAAGTCCAGGTTTGGATGATATGCTAAGTTAAACTAAGCTCAGCTTGGTGCAACAGCAAAACTACCACAGTCTCTTGGTGGCTGAGCTTAAGGTGGTGTGCAAACCAAGCCTATGTCTGCTTACAGCCATGCCTTATCTAGTACATCATAAAGTAGATTAAATGAAGCCAGTTATTAAATTGTCCTATTTTTAATCTTCTGTCTCTCAACAGTATACATTCCATAAACTTTATAATTTTTAATCAGTATACATTCCATAAACTTTACCATTCCTACTACTCTCTAAATCAGGGGTCAGCAAACTTTTTCAGCAGGGGGCTGATCCACTGTCCCTCAGACCTTGTGGGGGGCCAGACTATATTGGGGGGGGGGGGAATGAACGAACTCCTATGCCCCACAAATAACCCAGAGATGCATTTTAAATAAAAGCACATATTCTACTCATATAAAAATATCAGGCAGGCCCCACAAATAACCGAGAGATGCATTTTTAATTAAAGGGCACATAAATAAAAGGGACGTAGGTGGCGCTGTGGGTTAAACCACAGAGCCTAGGACTTGCCGATCAGAAGGTTGGCGGTTCGAATCCCTGCAACAGGGTGAGCTCCCATTGCTTGGTCCCAGCTCCTGCCAACCTAGCAGTTCGAAAGCACGTAAAAGTGCAAGTAGATAAATAGGTACCGCTCCAGTGGGGAGGTAAACGGCGTTTCCGTGCACTGCTCTGGTTCGCCAGAAGCAGCTTAGTCATGCTGGCCACATGACCCAGAAGCTGTAAGCCGGCTCCCTCGGCCATTAAAGCGAGATGAGCGTCGCAACTGCAGAGTCGGCCACGACTGGACCTAATGGTCAGGAGTCCCTTTACCTTTACCTACTCATGTAAAAATACGCTGATTCCCGGACCGTCCACAGGCCGGATTGAGAAGGTGATTGGGCCGCATCCGGCCCCCGGGCCTTAGTTTGCCTACCCATGCCTAAATCATTCTTCACTGACCTGGTACCTTCCAGATGCAATGAACTACAAATCCCATCAGCCCCAGCCAGAACATGCAGGTTGTAGCCCAACAATATGTTGGATTCTTAAGCCTTAACAGAGGAAACTGGCCACTCTCTAGGCACTCGGCTTGAGATCCTTGTTGACCTCCCCGTCTGCGTCTCCCAGCAGGATACAGGCTAGGTCACTATCGGCGATCCTCCTCAAACGTGAGAAGAACACACCACTCTTCTCTCCTCCCTGCCTCCCCCAGGGAGGGGAAAGAGACAGACAGAAATGTATTTACATGTCTTTATTTCTGTCCTTGCAGCAGTACAGAGAAACGCATCTGCACTCATCAGACTCCAACAGTAGAGATAAAAAAATCTCCACCCCTGTACTTCCAGTACAGGTCAGATGACACTCTGAGCTAACATCCGGTGCTCAGTACAGTGAATAGACTGCCCCTTTGTTTCCCCGGTACAGTCCCAAACATTCACATCCTGTTTTGCTTTCCAGCCACCTGCAGCTCGCTCCCGCATTGCTGCTTTTCCGTAACACTAACCCCTCTTGAAAATAGTCTACTGTGGGTTCTGGACCAGTTTTTCTTTTCATTTTCAGGAGAAGTGATTGACTTCACAGTTCAGCATGCCGTTTCTGAAGCCAACGGAGGAAGGCCCAATGCTTCCAAGATAGCTGTGATCATTGTATCTGCCCCATCACAAGATTCCATGGAGGCTGCTGTATATTCTGCAAGAGTCAATAGTAAATATTCTGCCACTATTTTTATTTTTACAGTACAAAGGTATTTTGGAAAGTAACTCCGTTTTTTAAAATAAGCCCTAGGAATTGTTGTTGTTAGTGGAACCACATAACTGTGGATATGTTGGGACAAAAGAATGTCTGGCAGAAAAATGATTAAGAGTTCCTTTTTCCTCTATATTTTCTTTATTGCAAAGTACCCCTTTCTGAGACCAGAGGCTTTGCGACCATGAAAACATGCAAGTAAATCCCACTCCCTGAATGTCACAGCACACATTGGTCTCGCTCCCAAGCACAGCCTTCCCCTTCCTGGCTCTTTCCAGATGCTTTACATTCAGAACCTCCAAGTGTCCCTATTTTGCAGGGACGGTCCCGCATTTACAGAAGCTGTCCCGGTTTCTAATGCCTTGCTTTACCTTCGGACATCCTATTTTCATTGGAGAAATGTTGGAGGGTATGGAGTTGCGTGTGAAGACCCCCCAAGCCACCCCCCAAATAAAGACACAATAGACACAGAATTTAGTTTTAGGTTTTTGGCATTATTTTTTGGCATCTTTATTGATTACAGCATGTGAGTAGTCGCTTAGGCATTGGTTCCAGACTACCTGAACCTGCCCAGTGGCAGGAACAGGACTGACACTGGGCACCACCATATGTCAGTAAGGGAAAGCATCCTGGGGGAGCGAGAAGCTGGCTTTGATGTCAAAACTCACCCTAGATGCTCCCAGGGGCTCTGGCGTGGCCCTAGCCGCTTGACAGGGTTCAGACAAAAGCAAGGCGAGCCCCTGGATTCCTTTAACGGAATTCCCTAGCAGCAGCGATAGAGAGGCAGGCACAGCCAACCACGTCCCCTCCCCAAAACATTGAACCAGTGCCTAACCCCCAACCTTACAAAGTTGTGACGATTTGCTACACAGTAGGCAAAAAACAAATGGCAGCAGCCAATCAGTCAAATGGCAAAATTCCTAACGGACCACTGTTCCAAGACAGACAACCCCTAGACAGGCATAGCAAGGCCAAAGAACAGCCCTAAATATAGGGTGGGAGGGCAGGTTATCCGATGCACGTCGCGAGAAGAGAAGCTCTCCAGCTACGTCCAGCCTCTTAAATAGCCCCTTGGCAGCCAGTAGACACCCAATCCAGCCAAATTTCAGCCCCAGGAACCGAGGGGCAACCAATGGTGTGTTATGGCTATCCAAACAGTCCTGCTCCACAACAGGGAGGCAGTTTATGGTGATCTGACCGCAACACATGCCCTCCATGGAGGACACGGTTTATCTGACCCCATGCCATCTGAAGGCTGCACTGTATAGGGAAGTTTTTAAATGTTTAATGTTTTATTATATATGTTTTTATATATATTGCAAGCCGTTCAGAGTGGCTGGGGCAACCCAGTCAGATGAGTGAGGAATAATAATAATAATAATAATAATAATAATAATAATAATAATAAGTTAAAGAACTTCCGATGAAGCAAGTCCACCACCTTCTAAGGGTGTATTTCAATATGTCAAACTTTTCCTTAGGGGTCGCATTGCTTCCCATTGGAGTTGGAGACAGATACGAGAAGGCACAACTGAGGACTTTAGCTGGGCCATCTGCCCCTGACAGGATAATCGAGCTACAACGCTTTGATGACCTTCCAACTCTGCTGGCATCGGGTGATACATTTTCCAGGAAACTTTGCACAGGTGAGCTTCAGAAAAACAAACCAAAAGAAAACAACATCACCACAACAAGATATATGAGGTGCCCTCTTTGCTTCTTAAATGGCTTCCATTATTCTCAGAAATTGCCGCTCTCTTTTCATAAGCTAGAGGATCCTACTTTGTAGACGTTCTTCAAGTATGCCAGTTCATCACATAGTGAGAGATGAAGAACAAAACTTGTTAAGAAGAAATGGAGACTATGAGCTACGCATTGCCAACTCCCACTCCCACCCTAGTTATTTATCTACTTTGTAGCTTAAAACAAATTTTGTCAGAAAGCGAGAAACTTAGAAAGGTCCCGAGTCCAGTATAGGGTCAAGTTGGATGTGAATAGGGCCACCACTGGTAAGGGTGGACAAATCTGTTCTGTCTTAGTCTGTGGGCATCTTGAGGTCCATCCCATTCTGCTCCTGGATAGGTTTTTTAGGATGATTCCATGACCATAGAAAAGGGAATCAACAGGGTTACACTCTCCATCCCTGTGCTGACCTACCATTCCTATTTAAGAAGGAAGAGGCTATATAGTCATTGGTTAGAATATATTTCGGGCTAATTTTCTTCTGAAGCTTGTATTTTATTTTATTTTTACAATACTTTTTATTGAATTTTGTGGCTATATCAAAATTGAGAACATAATAAAACTATGAGGAGCAAAACTTAAAACCCACAAAGGATGATTCCTCAGGATACTACAGCAACAATAACATATGTTGTGACACGTGGGCGATGCTGAAGCCTGTATTTTTTGAACCCACAGTTTAGTAGTCCTTAACACCCTGCGTAAATGAGATACAATATTCTAAATGTGTAATGATTGCTTCTCTTTCAGAGCCTGTCTTAGAGTGCATAGATGAGGATGGGAATGTGAGGGCAGTAAGTAGATGCAGTATATGTTTATATTTACATTATATTTACATTTACATAACTTAAAGATACTATGTGGATGTCCAACTAATCAAATCAGCCTGCAAAGCCACTTGTCTTGGAGAACGTCTCTAGATGACTTCTGTTTTATGGGACTGGGTGTGCGGAAGAATAAATGTCTTTTGGGTTGATGGTGCTCAACCATGGAACGAGAGCTTATTATTATAGACTAATATATCAGAACTGCTAACATTAAGCAAAACATCAGGGGAGTGGTGAATGGATTGTCCCATCCCAAACATGGTGCCACCTAATGTGGCCCTTTCTTACCTGATATTTCTAGTAAATTTTAATCAAGGTGTAGTAAAAGGGACGATCTACTGTTTCACTCCTGATGTTTTCATGTTGGAAGAAGTAAGAGAGATCCTATGCTTTACTGTCATGTTTCTCTTTTGGATTTTGTACGATTATGCATGAACTCATATACTCTCATCGTAAAGTCCTTGCATAGGACCAAGTACCATTCTCCTCAAGCGCTGTATTCCATCATATTAATTGTTTCACATTTTGGCATGTCTTTCTTGCAGAGGGGACAATCCAGTCAGAGTTAAAGACAACTAAGTCCCATTGATCTTGGTGGAGCAAACGTATATACATTAAGGTTACCAGACATCTCCATTTCCCAGGGACAGTCCCCAGATTTACAAATCAGTCCCCTGACAAAATCCATCTATTTATTACGAAGTTGAAAAGTGTCCTCAGATTCATTGAAAAAAATCTGGTAACCTTAATATACATGCTTAATTCTCCTATTGAAATCAGTGGGTGTTTATAACACTGACTTTGGCTGGTTCATGTCCAAGTGTTTCTCTGCATCATTCATATTTTTGTACACACAAAAAACCCCCTGTTCCTTTCTTTTATTTAATTGTCCAAGGCTATTTTAGCAGCCAAAGGAGAGTATCATCTTGCTTGCTAGATTTAGACTGTAGATCAGTCTGGTGGCTACTTACCAAATGCTCTTCAATTGTTATCATTTAAACATAGAATCCTATTTTAACTTCAGTATGTCGTTTTTGCTCAGCCTGGTGACAAATGGACATTGCTGGATCAATGTCACACTGTGACATGCTTCCTGGGTGGCCGCACAGCTCTGGAGAGCCATGGAATTAATTGTGAGAAGATGCCCAGACCAACATGTCGCAACAGTCTCCCTGCTATTAAAGTAGAGGAAACATGCGGCTGCCGTTGGGTGTGTCCATGTGAGTAGGTTGTTCTGCTGCCTTTTCATCCTCCCTCAGGTGTGATCGGTTCTTGACAGAGTCAATGAGGGCAGTTTAAGTAACAGGCAGGAGAGTTTCAGCTTACCTGAACTTAACACATAGAGCAAAGCAGCACATCTTTACAAATGATCAGTTAAAATATACTTCTACAAGTAGAGGATACGTGTGAAACAGGTAGCCTGGAAGAAAGGTGAAAGTGGTGCTAGGAAGGCATGGGTTGGCAGGTCGAAAACTGCTCACTCTCAGGAGCCGGGCTGCAGACAGCAGCTTTCTCTCAACCATTGCCAGCTGGCTCCTCTTGCCACCTGCATTTGTGGTACTAAAGCACAGTAGGGGACTGGCACAGTGGGATAGAGAGCAAGGCACCAGAATCCAGCCGCTCAGTTTCCCCTGTTGCTTTGCCTGTCAACAAAGAGAAGATTCAGGGAGGTAGCCGTGTTGGTCTGACGCAGTCAAAATAAATAAACAAATTAAATAATTGCCCAGTAGCACCTTAGAGAGCAACTAAGTTTGTTCTGGATATAAGCTTTTGTGTGCATGCACACTTCTTCAGATACCTTCAGAGAGGCTATTTGAAGAAGTGTACATGCACACAAAAGTGTATACAGTAATACCTCCGCAAACATCCGCCTCGTCTAGCGTCCATTCCGGTGAATGTCCGCAGCAAACCCAGAAGCGCCAGAACGGGTTACTTCTGGGTTTGCCGCTTGTGCATGTGCAGAAGCACAAACCGCTCCGTGCATGTGCGCAGACGCAGCACTTTGCCTTGCATCCTTTTTGGCTAGCAGCCGGGGCTCTGGAACAGATCCCAGTCGCAAAACAAGGTACGACTGTACCCAGAACAAACTTAGTTGGTCTCTAAGGTGCTACTGGACAATTTTTCATTTTTTAATTTATTTCTACAAAGAGAAGGTTTGCTTAAAATGATCAGGTCCCCTGATGGTCGTTTTTGTTTTCTTCCTGCCGCTTTACAGGCACCTGCATGGGAAGCTCAACCAGGCATATTGTCACCTTCGATGGACTGGATTTCAAACTGACAGGCAATTGTTCCTACACATTGTTTGAAGACAAAGAACATGATATTGAGGTTGTTCTTCGCAACAGGCCTTGCAGTTTAACCCCAAGATTCAATTGCATGAATGCCATGGCGATCACATACAAGGGCTCGTCTGTGCTGCTCTTCAGCAACATGACGGTAAGCCATTGTAGTGGGAATAATGCTTGACTGGGGACTAGATAAGCAGCTTAGAGTTGTGGTATAGCCAATGAAAAAGAAACGAGCCTGGGGATGGTGTTCAACTAAGGTTTACTCAAGGTAGACTCATTGAAATTAATGGACCTAGTCACATTCCTTCATGCCACTGGGTCTACTTTGAGTATACTTTAGCTGAATACAACCTTGAATCTTGCAGCTGGCTAGAAGGACCCTTGGAAGATCTCCACCTTATTGAAATAAAATGGCAGTTGGTTTCCAAACATTTGATGAAGAGCATCGCCCTCCACTTGGAAAGCCTAGTGCCAAAACAATACCTTAAGAGGCAGCTGAACCTAAGCCAAAAAACCGGGTAAAGTCACCCAAAGTGACATTTCGGTTGACCATCTTGATTCAAAATGGCAGCCAGTGTCCCAACAAATACCGCTACCCCCACTTCCAGAACACCCTTGCCAAATTTAGCTGTGATCTCTCAAGAGTTGGCTTAACCTATGGAGAACAAAGAGATGGACAGACAGACAAATCATTTTCCAAAATATATAGTATATGTAAAAACCAGTTCCCAGTGTTCCATCTCTTTCCAGTGTCACCCAAAGCAGAACCCAGGACTGGGCTATGCTTTCAAGAGCAGTCTTGATTCTCAGCGGCTGAAACCAGGGCCATCTTTTCCTAGGGGTGCAAGGGGTGTGGGGCACCCGGGTGCCGAATTCTGGGGGGCGCTAGGCGCCCACCGCTGAAGCCACCTAAGCTCTTAACTATCTACCTGTTATGAAATAATAATTTTGATCAAGCTAGAAAAACAAAATACATATATACCTAGGTATTACCGAAATGTATACCTACTGTTTCACTAAAGGGCATTCGACTTTGTGCGCTCATTTACCAAAGACGCGCTGCACCAGCAGTGGTGCTTGTCATTCACAACAGCGGCGTTTGACTCAGCGACGGCGCTTGTCATTCTGAACAGCGCTGCGCGCACAAAATTAAATCTTACATTATGTTACAAATTGTATTGAGCTGCTACGCGGCAGCTGCGTCAGTGGCACCTTTGACACAACTGATGTTTCTCCTAAGTAGGTGCCTAAACAATACTTAGAAGTTTAAGTGTGGTGGTGGTGTATACTTCAGTATACCGTATTTTTCATCCCATAGGACACTCCATCCCATAGGACGCACCTAGTTTTTTTTGGGGGGGGGGAAATAAAGGGGGGAAATTCCCTTTATTTCCCCCCCAAAAGCAGGTCGGGGAAACAGAACCAGGTCAAGGAACAGCGGGATGGCGGCGCTGCGCCTCCCTGCTGTCCCCCGAGCTTGTGGGGCTGGCTGATGTCTGCCCGGCGCGAGGGGCGCTCTGCTTCAGGGCGCCCCGCCCCCCGGGCGGCAGGCTGCTATCCGCAGCGTGGGGAGCCCTGCGGGGAACTCCTGCAAGGCTCCCCATGCTGCGGATGTCTGCCTGGCGCGGGGGGCGCTCTGCTTCAGGGCGCCCCTCGCGCTGGGCAGCAGGCTGCTATCCGCAGCCTAGACATTCCTGCCGGACCTCCCGTAGGGCTGCCTAGGCTTCGGATGTGTTCCTGAAGCCTGGAGAGCGAGAGGGGTCGGTGCCCACCGACCCCTCTCGCTCTCCAAGCTTCAGCAAAAGCCTGCATTCGCCCCATAGGACGCACCCAGATTTCCCCTTCATTTTTGGAGGGGGAAAAGTGCGTCCTATAGGGCGAAAAATACGGTAAGTGTATTGTAAATAAATGAGCAAATAAAAAAAGTTTGTTTCTTTTTCCTCCCTTCTTTCACAAACAAGAGATAAGGCGTAAGCGTAGTGTCTGACATAAGCATAATAAAAGTTAATTTGGGGTCTGAACTAAATTTGGGGGTGCTGGGTGGATCTTTGCACCCCAGTGGCGCATATTCTAAAGACTGCACTGGCTGAGATCTCAGGGGAGTGGAGAATATATAGCCCCCATCCCAAATGTGGTGGCCACCTAATGTAGCCCTTTCCTGTCCCCCCAAATGAGTCAGTCATTTACCTTAATCACCCAGTGCTTTACCAGTTGCACTGGTTCCTGGTGGAGTATAGGGTCAGGTTCAAGCTGCTGGTCTTGACCTTTAAAGCCCTTTGTGGCTTAGGGCCCTCATATTTACGGGACAGCCTCTCCTGGTCTGCCCCGCAGAGGACCTTAAGGTCCATGAATAACCATAGTTTAGAGGTCCCGGGCCCTAAGGAAGTCAGATTATCCTTCACCAGGGCCAGGGCCTTTTCAGTGATGGCTCTGACGTGGTGGAATGCTCTGTCCCATGAGACCAGGGCCCTTCATGATTTAACCTCCTTCTGACAGGCCTATAAGACAGAGCTATTCCTCCTGGCCTTTAATTTGAATTCAGCCTGATCTTTTATTTCCCTTCTCTTCCCTCCCTCTCCCCTTTTATGAAGATTACCCTCTCTGAGACCCCACAGCTAATTCTCCCCTGGCCTCCTCGCTGGCCCAAGTAGGACCAATTCATTCAGCTAGCCCTGGGGATTATTCTAATGCTTATTTCCCCTAAATTGATTTCTGAATTTTGAATTGTTATCCATGTTTTTATACTGTATTTTATGCTGCTTTTACAATTAAGGATTTTAAATTTGTTGTTAGCCGCCCTTAGCCCGGTTTCTGAACCAGGAAGAGCGGGGTATAAATAAAAATTTATTATTATTATTATTATTATTATTAATCGTCTACATTACCCTCAAAGCAATTCACAACAATGCATGGAAACAACAAGAAGGTTTTCTCAATTTTTTTCCAAACAGGTTGCTGTGAATGGCAAAACAACTAATGTTCCTTATGCCGACGGTCATGTTGCAGTCAATGTCTATGGAGCAATAATGCACGAAATCCGGTTCTCTCTTCTGGGTCACATCCTCTCCTTCACTCCAAGCAACAATGAATTTACTTTACAACTTAGCCCAAAGAGCTTCGCTTCAGAAACGCATGGCCTTTGTGGTATGTTAGAAAATTTGCACTTTGGGTGGTTTTCAGGTAGTTATCCGGTAAGGGTTTTTAGTGTTTTAAATGGTGGGCGAGCAAATCATATCAACTCAGCACGGGCTTTTCCAGGGGAAGCACTGGGGCAAAACAAGAACAACAGCAGCAGCAACAACAACTAATTATTTATATACCGCCCATCTGACTGGATTGCCCCAGCCACTCTGGGCAGCTCCCAACAAAAATAATAGAAACACAACACGACATCAGAACAAAAAACACTCGGACATGCAGCTTCAAAGCCCAGACCTTTGCCTAGAAGTCTGGATGAGTCCTCTCTAGAAATAGTGTGCATTGGAGCTAGCATAAACCAACTCTCGCCATTCTCAGAAACCACCTAGGAACTTTTGATTAGAATTGTGTCTGCCGCTCACCTAAAATACAGAAAATGTGTAGGGGGTGTAGCATTAGGTGAATCAAATTTGAAGGGTCCTCTTCAGGTGAAATGGCTGTAGCAATTTTGAGATGGGCCTAACATAGTTTTGGTAGGATTAGCAAACGTTTTCAAGTATGGGTCTTATACATATTCTAAGCTCAGTTCCCTGCTGGAGATAAATAACTTCTAAAGCTAAGATACTATAAAATTCTCTTCTGTGCCTCTCCTGTAGGGATCTGTGACCAAAACAGTGGCAATGACTTGGTGTTAAGAAATGGCTCCTTTACATCCGACAGCAGCCTCTTCATTGAAGAATGGACAGTGAAGCAGCCAGGGGAGATCTGTGAGGTGAACAGAGCTGGCCAATGCGTTGGCCATGCCACGACAAAGTGCAGCATCTTGCTGTCTCCTCAGTTTTACGAATGTCACCAAATCATCCCTCCAAACTTGTACTATGCAGCTTGTGAAGAAAACAACTGCTATGGTGATGAAATCTGTGAGATCATATCTTCCTATGCACACCTCTGCAGGATGCAAAGGATCTGTGTGGATTGGAGATCTCCAGAGTTTTGTGGTAAGGATTTCACTGCTTCTTATAGAAATACAATCTTCAGTAATCCAACTTGGTCTTTGCGCTGCCTCAAATTTCCGAATGCAATATTTAAGCTTTGGAGGTGGGGGTGGGGAAAGGCAGGTTGGCCATTCCCCTTCTTGACTACCATCACAGACACACAGACATATGTATGATACACACACAGGTGTGAAATGTATGCCTCTTAATTCAGACTGTTGTCCTCCCTGCTTATAACTGATTTTGATTTTGCTGCCTCTCAACAGTAACCATGCAAATATGTCTACAAGTTCATAAGCAGGGTGTGAAGAAAGTAGCCCTCCGCTCTGGTTTCTTCCCAGCTTTTGATATTCAGAGAAATACTACTTTGGACATGGAGGCTGGTTTTGTTTTGTTTCTATTAATAAACCATCCTCACTAATAGCTGTGGTTAGATTTGGATGTTTACACTGACTGTGGTAGCTCCTTTACAAAGATGACTAAGGGTGAAACTAAATACAATTAAATACATGCAATTAACCGTGGTGAGAATTGCTCTTTGAAATTCAGTTGGAGGTTTGGTAAGCCACACCTAGATTCGGATCCTCCCACACTTTCTCTTTGCTGGGGCAGAGAGAGCTCCGTTTTTCTCGAGTTGACCCTTCCCCTTCCCGCTCCAATGGAGTCAACCATCGTGGGCTCTTCTGTCTTGATTGGGACCTACACCTATTGCCAATCAACTTCATTGGGTTATTCTGAATCCTAGTATTATGAGGAAAGGAGAATGCTTTCTGTTCACTCTTCCCATCTCACTCATATTTTGCTGTCTCTAGCATATCCAGCCTCTTTATGTTTCAACCTTTTCTCATAGAGAGGGTGCTCCAACCCTTTGCTCAGTTTTGCGGACTTATGAGGGAAATACATGTGATTGCCACTGGCAGTGGCAAAGCTTCATGCTCTGGCACCGGGGGGGGGTGGAGAGCAGGAGGGAGCAGGGCTGGCGTGCATCCCGGGGGTGTGGCACGCCACCTGTGGGGGCATGGCGCCCAGCGCAGGCGGGGGAGGCAGCCGTGATGGCACCCCACCAGGATCACGCTGCCGCGGGCAGTGCACTCCCCCTGCACTCCTCTTCCTCCGCTAGTGGCCATTGGTAGTCTAATTTGACACCAAGCTCTCCTTTCTAAGGCTAGAATATGGTTATTGAGCTTTCGCCCCAGAAAGTTGAAAACAGCTGGTCGTGGTATCATCTCACATTTGCTCTAGAGGGGGTGAGCCAGGAAATGTAATGGACCTTTCCTCTTCAGAGGCAGCATACCTTGGAATACTTAAGGCAGGACAGTTGTCCATGCTTTATTTATTGACTTCTCAGAGACGTATTTCATTGTTGGAAACAGGATGATTGACTAAGTGGATCTGTGATCTTCTTATGTTCCAGTTTCAAAGATCCATTTGGTCTGAGCAGGTCTTAAGTACATCCGGTGCCATGGTGCAAAGATCCCTTCGGCGCCCCCCCCATTTCTTAGAATTCCCAGGCTTTTTACGGCACTGCCAGATGCTTTGCAGGGCTGGAGGAGGTGGGCAGCGGCTGGAGGAGGCTCCTCCAGTGGAGAAGAGGTGGACGCTCCGGGTGTGGTGCTGCTTCAGCGAGGCGGGTGAGGGCAGCAAGCTGATGCCGGGAGGTGCTGCGCCCAGCCTCCATCTCTTCCCTGGTGCCCTCCAGAACTTGGTGCCCTGGCACTCTGCACCACTTGCCTCTATGGGCAAGACGCCCCTGGGCCTGAGATGCCAGTAAATACTGTATTTTTCGCTCTATAAGACACACTTTTCCCCTCCAAAAATTGAGAGGAAATGTGTGTGCGTCCTATGGAGCAGATGCAGGTTCCTTGGCTTCAGCAATAGCAATGCGAAGCCTCCGAAGCACAGAAGGAGAGCTCCCCCCGCACTTCAGAGGCTTCACGTTGCTTTCGCTGAAGCCCCCAGGGCGCAGCGAGAGTTCGCCCTGCGCCCTGGGGGCTTCAGGCAGCTATCCGCAAGCCTTCGGAGTGCAGCAGGAGTTCCTGCTGTGCTTCGAAGGCTTGCGGATAGCCACCTGAAGCCTGGAGAGCGAGAGGGGTCGGTGCACACCGATCACTCTTGCTCTCCAGGCTTCGCTTCACTGGAGAGGCGCTGCACAATTTTCCCTTTCTGCGAAGCGGGAGGAGAAATGGAAGGGGCTCCATTTCTCCTGCTGCTTCGCTGAAGGGGCGCTGAGCAGAGAGGGGGAGAATTATTTTTTTCCCCTGTTCTCCCCCTCCTATGGTCCGGTGCGTCCTATAGAGCGAAAAATACGGTAAAAAGTGCCTATCTTCAACAGGAAATTAAGTATCTTTTACATTACTTTCAGTTTTCTTAAAAACAATAGGCTGTCTCCAAGACAAATCTTGGATATGAATTTTGAATATGCCATGACACTCTTGTCTACTGTTAACTCCCACTGCTCTACTGATCTACCCTCTTTCTCCCTAGAAGGACACAGTGAAGGGTGTTCCCCTGTACAGTATTGCTCTTTTCCCTCTCACTCTTTATAATATTCCTCTGTTACTCAGCCACACAAGCCTGCACATAAAATAACCACTGCCTGAAAGGTTGGTGCAACCACAACAAAAGGTGCAGTCTAGTCTCCACCTTGCAAGTATATGAAGAAGGCATCTCTCTGTGTTTTGGGTGGTTTCATTTGTCCTGCAGAGAAGAAATTGAAGCGGAATTTATTTAGGCAGAATGAAATAGATTTCAGTTCTTAGAGAACTGCACAAGACGTATTTGAGAAGACACTGTTATTGTAGCCTAGTGTTTTCAGAAACTACCTACTGCAAATACTCCATAAGGAATAATCTGAGGAGAGAGAGAGAGAGAGAGAGAGAGAGAGAGAGAGAGAGAAAGCACTGCCTGCCATTTCCTGGATTTAGTGAGAAAGCCAGTTTTCCCGTCATAGCATCCAAGGCTCAGGCATTTTAATAACCTCTCTGAATTCCTCAGATTCTCAGCTTGTGACATAGCCACATACAGCCAAAGAACTCCCCAATTTAACTACCAGTTCGCATAAAGTAGTCTTTGGTGTATTAACAATGGCATCTTCTTTCCCTGTTTCTTAGGAGCAGGTGCATGTCTTAGGGTGGCCAGGAATAGCATTGTCAATTACAAGGACATTGTGCAGAATACACAAATGACTCAGTGGACAGCATTGCTTAATCACTGTAACACTGCAGACCAATAAAAATACGTATAGGTTTACCAAACCTAATTTAACCTACTTCTGCAGATCTCTGTTTGAGAACTAGTTAATTCCTGGAGCTGCAATGTAATTCTTCATGGAGCTCCCCCCAGGTTGCGGTGCTGCTGTTGCATTTGTTGTCACACCCCTTAAGGCCAGGGAGAAGAAGGGATCTTAAAGGTGGGTGGGTAGATGGAAAGCAGGGGTTCGCAACTGTCCTTATTCATAAGGCAAATGGTTTGTTGTTGTTTAGTTGTTTAGTCGTGTCCGACTCTTCGTGACCCCATGGACCAGAGCACGCCAGGCACTCCTGTCTTCAACTGCCTCCCGCAGTTTATTCAAACTCATGCTGGTAGCTTCGAGAACACTATCCAACCATCTTGTCCTCTGTCGTCCCCTTCTCCTTGTGCCCTCAATCTTTCCCAACATCAGGGTCTTTTCCAGGGAGTCTTCTCTTCTCATGAGGTGGCCAAAGTACTGGAGCCTCAGCTTCAGGATCTGTGAGCACTCAGGGCTGATTTCCTTAAGAATGGATAGGTTTGATCTTCTTGCAGTCCATGGGACTCTCAAGAGTCTCCTCCAGCACCATAATTCAAAAGCATCAATTTTTTGGTGATCAGCCTTCTTTATGGTCCAGCTCTCACTTCCATATATCACTACTGGGAAAACCATAGCTTTAACTATACGGAACTTTGTTGGCAAGGTGATGTCTGTGCTATTTAAGATGCTGTCTAGGTTTGTCATTGCTTTTCTCCCAAGAAGCAGGCATCTTTTAATTTCGTGGCTGCTCTCACCATCTGCAGTGATCATGGAGCCCAAGAAGGTAAAATCTCTCACTGCCTCCATTTCTTCCCCTTCTATTTGCCTGGAGGTGATGGGACCAGTGACCATGATCTTTGTTTTTTTGATGTTGAGCTTCAAACCATATTTTGCGCTCTCCTCTTTCACCCTCATTAAAAGGTTCTTTAATTCCTCCTCACTTTCTGCCATCAATGTTGTGTCATCTGCATATCTGAGGTTGTTGATATTTCTTCCGACAATCTTTATTCCGGCTAGGGATTCATCCAGCCCAGCTTTTCGCATGATGAATTCTGCATATAAGTTAAATAAGCAGGGAGACAATATACAGCCTTGTCGTACTCTTTTCCCAATTTTGAACCAATCGGTTGTTCCATATCCAGTTCCAACTGTAGCTTCTTGTCCCACATAGAGATTTCTCAGGAGACAGATGAGGTGATCAAGCACTCCCATTTCTTTAAGAACATGCCATAGTTTGCTGTGGTCGACACAGTCAAAGGCTTTTGCATAGTCAATGAAGCAGAAGTAATGTCTTTCTGGAACTCTCTAGCTTTCTCGATAATCCAGCGCATGTTCGCAATTTGGTCTCTGGTTCCTCTGCCCCTTCGAAATCCAGCTTGCACTTCTGGGAGTTCTCGGTCCACATACTGCTTGAGCCTTTCTTGTAGAATTTTAAGCATAACCTTGCTAGCGTGTGAAATGAGTACAGTGGTGCCCCACAAGACGAATGCCTCGCGAGACGGAAAACTCGCTAGACGAAAGAGTTTTCCGTTTTGGAGGTGCTTCACAAAACGAATTTCCTATGGGCTTGCTTCGCAAGATGACAATGTCTTGCGAGTTCCTGCTGGTTTTTTTCCCTTCCCCCCCTTTTTCTAAGCCACTAAGCCGCTTATCAGCTGATCCGATCAGCAGATAAGCCACTAAAAGCTGCTAAAAGCCGCTAATCCGCTAATCCGTCAATGGGCTTGCTTCGCAAGACGAAAAAACCGCTAGACGAAGAGAATCACAGAACGGATTCTTTTCGTCTTGCAAGGCACCACTGTACAATTGTGCGGTAGTTGGAGCATTCTTTGGCACTGCCCTTCTTTGGGATTGGGATTGGGATGATCTTCAAATGGTTTACTTTACAACATTTCTCTGGGTGTCCTGATATTAGGGCTACCTGGGCTTGAACGAGAAACCATATGGGCTGTATCTGGAACCTGGCCCAATGAGTATCTGGGACCATGTGTGTGCAGGACTTGGAGATCTCTTTTGAACAGGAGCCGGTGATGGTGGCTTCAACAACTGGCCAGCAGCATGAAGCCTGTGTACTGACCAGGCCTGTCATTTCTGCCCTTGCCTGGTCAACAGGCCAGTAACTTTTGCCTGTTGCACTTCAGGTTCTAGCCCCTTGATTCTTCATCTCCAGCCACTGACCCCAGGGATTCTGAGCTAGAGAACATAGCACCCAGGTTCAGATTTAGGATCACCTGCCATCCCCTCTCGGCCCTGATTTGTGAGTTTGACAATGATTGTACTTCCGGTGTTGATTTGCAGTGGATTTTTCAGCTAGCTGTTCCATTTTCCACTGTCTCCCTCAAAAGTTGGGCAATGCACAATTTGTATCTCCTCTTTCCCACCAGCCTAATTTCTACACTGGCCCATTCTTAAAGGTAAAGGGACCCCTGACAGCTATGTCCAGTCGCGAGCGACTCTGGGGTTGCAGTGCTCATCTCCTTTAAAGGCTGAGGGAGCTGGCCTTTGTCCGCTCCGCAGACAGTTTTTCTGGGTCATGACTAAGCCGCTTCTGGCGCAACAGAACAGCAGCACCAGAGCAGCACACGGAAACGCCGTTTACCTTCCCACCAGAGTGGTACCTATTAATCTACTTGCACTTTTTGACATGCTTTCGAACTGCTAAGTTGGCAGGAGCTGGGCCCGAGAAACGGGAGCTCACCCCGTTGTGGGGATTCAAACCACCGACCTTTAGATCAGCAAGCCCAAGAGGCTCAGTGGTTTAGACCACAGCACCACCCGCAGCCCATTGTTATTGACTCATAATGTGAAGGTTGCCCAGTCTCTGAGCCTCTCTGCTTAAATGTTGATTGTGCTGAGAGCCAACTGATCTTCTCTAATCCTTTTCTGAAGTCTATCGATCACATTTTGTGTTGGAATCCACTTTGGGACCACATCTGAAGTGAAAAGCAGTCTACAACTTTAATAAATGAATATAAAATTAAATAGTTTTATAGTGAATTGATAAGTTAAGCTAAGTGTGCATTGTGTTGGGAAATAGTTATGTCATGCTAAATCTACTGTCAGTCAGTTTCATTGGTTGACACTAAGTTACAATATTGGTGGGGGGAAGGGAATCTCTCGCGTACTGTTCATAATTTTGTTTTCTGAACAGACTGATATATCTGAACAGCTCACTGTGGGAAGTAATACTATTACTTTTAATATAATTTTGTTTAAACTTTTATTTATTTCATAATATATATATACCGCTTGATCGTAAAAAACCTCAAAGCAGTTTACATTTTGATAATGCAATAAAACAGAGAAAAAATCACAACCCTACTTTAAAACATAATAAAGAAAAAAAAATTACCTCAACTTTCTGAACATCTGGGAAGGCTTGTCTAAACAGGAATGTTTTTAGCAGGTGCCGAAAAGAGTAGAGTGAAGGCCCCTACTTCACCTCAATTGGCAGGGAGTTCCAAAGTTTTAGGCGCTGCCACAAAAAATGATCAAGTTTTTACAAGTGCAGAAAACAGGTATTATGTGGCATCTGTGGCAGTTCCAATTCTGCCGACTGAAGTGGTCCAGTGGGCACATGTGGGGCAAGGCGAGATGATAGGTGTTAAGTTGTGGGTGAACATGTCAGAAGACACAGCGATTCTTCAAACAGCTCTTGTTTATTCACAGGCCAGGAGAGAACTGAACTGAAGGGTTCAGCCAGCCTGCTTATATAGAGCTCCACTACAACGCAACTGTTACAACTTTCTAAAACTATCCAATCACTGAACGTCACTTTCGATCCCTTATTTTCATAACTATCTACAGTATCCCCCTGCTGGCCCAGGGTGAGAACTTCAGTACATAACAATAGGTAAACTGGTTTGAAGAATTTTCTATACAAATAGTAACACTTTGAACTTGGCCCGGCAGCAAATGAGCAAGCAGTGCAGATCTCTGAGCATGGGTCTTATATACTGACAAGGCCTCACTCCTGTCAGCAATTGTGCTGCAGCAGTCTGCATCAACTGCATCTTCTGGATCAAGCACAAGGAAAGCCCCCACATGAGAGGCTTTATGTCTCCATTTTGATGCAAGCATTACAAATAATACCTGTAGTGGTTGGGAGTTACTCGTGCGTAATCCTGCCCCGTTTGAGCATTGGATTGCCTGGTTAAACCCTCCGGACTGCACAGCCCATCTCAGCGTGGCTGCCCTTAGTCACTCGTAGAATCTGTCTGTGGGCGTTTCTTAAAGCGCTGCCAACATAAGAGTTGTTTGACGCCCAATCGTCTCCGCCTCTCACTGCGCGGGAGTCTCCTGCGCAGGGTGGGCGTGGGCAGCGGGGTGCTTGGGCTCTCCTCACTAACTTCCAACGAAGAGTCCTGGAGCCCCTGCACCTCCCTGTCCCGTTGCTCTCCTGGATCCCTGGTGTTACACTCATTCTCTTCCCCTCCTTCCCAGCTGAGTCTCCCCCTAGCGCTGGGACCTTCTCCTGCAGAATCAGAGACCCTCTCCTTCTCCCGTGCCTCTGATGTCAGTTCCCTGACAATACCTCCGACTTTTATAGCCATGAACGTATTTTAAGGACCCGATCTGGAGCTAAAAAGAAAGCAATGTTGCTGCGCAATTAAGTAAACACAAAAGTATGATGTAACCTATGAGCATCATGCCTTGCAACGGACAACTTGCAGATGGATGCTGATGGTGTTTAGGAAAATGTTCTCATTTCTGAACATGACCTCACTGTCTGTGGAAAGGAGAGGGCATTGTAAAACTAAAAATAAATTAATCCTTGGCTAGTTACTTGTAGTAATGGATGTGAACAAGCAATGCATGCCTGCGGCAAGAAATAGCCAGGGAGTACATTTACAGTCCACCTGCCACCCGACCCCAAAGGCACAGCTTTCATAAGGTCCAAATTATATATGCTATGGGGTGAGATGATCCTATCTGTAGGGACTCGGGTGGCACTGTGGTCTAAACCACTGAGCCTCTTGGGCTTGCCAATCAGAAGGTCAGTGGTTCGAATCCCCATGACAAGGTGAGCTCCCGTTGCTCTATCCCAGCTCCTGCCAACCTAGCAGTTCGAAAGCACACCAGTGCAAGTAGATAAATAGATACCACTCTGGTAGGAAGGTAAACGGTGTTTCTGTTCACTCTGGTTTCCATCACGGTGTTGTGTTGCACCAGAAGCGGTTTAGTCATGCTGGCCACATGACCCGGAAAGCTGTCTGCGGACAAACGCCAGCTCCCTTGGCCTGAAAGCGAGATGAGCTCCACAACCCCATAGTTGCCTCTGACTGGACTTAAATGTCCAGGGGTCCTTTACCTTTCTCTTTCCCTTGTACGTAGTTGACAAATGTGTGACACGACATGGTGTTACGTCACCCTTTTCCAATGACTGCTCTGTTCTAAGGTTGGCTTGGGCTATGATGGGGGAAAGGGGGTAGGGGGTAGGGAAGGAGAACTTGGGGGGAGTTTGGAGAAGCAAAATGTTCTTTCATCCAAAGGAGGTGGTAACAGGATTCTTGCGCTCAGCTCATGGTGCACCAGTGCCAATGGCAGCCACCATGATGACAGCAATGACTTTCCACCATGACCCTCCCTGGGTTACACATACAGTGGTGCCCGCAAGACGAATGCCTCGCAAGACGGAAAACCCGCTAGACGAAAGGGTTTTCCGTTTTTGAGCTGCTTTGCAAGACGATTTTCCCTATGGGCTTGCTTTGCAAGACGAAAACGTCTTGCAAGTGTTCCGATTTTCCCCCGCTTCCCCCCTTTTTTCTAAGCCGCTAAGCCGCTAATAGCCTTTTAGCCGCTAATCCGCTAATCCTTTAATAGCCGCTAAGCCTTTAATAGCCGCTAAACTGCTAATAGCGCTAATCCTCTAATCCGTCAATGGGCTTGCTTCGCAAGACGAAAAACCGCTAGACGAAGAGACTCGCGGAACGGATTAATTTCGTCTTGCGAGGCACCACTGTAATTTTGTTTCATTCTTGAATAGCCGGTGATGATCCTGTCCAGTGTATGAAAGAATGATACATGGGATAGGAAAAGTTCTGGGTTATGTTTGTGCTGAAGTCTCATAAAACTTGTAATAGTCACTTAAATAAATGAGAGACCAGGCTCAGCAGCTACAAAGCCAACTTTCTGGCAGGGCTTTCGATAAAGATGTCTCTGTGATATATATTTTTCCCCGTTTTAAGATGCTACAAGGGTAACACCTTCATTAAAGTCCGCTGCAGTTGCTTTACTAATATCATTCAAGCACAAACGCGAACATATTTTAAATACACTACAGGTCGATCGAGGGCCCCGTCTTTGAATCTTTCCTGCATAGTATATCCCACGAGACGGATTGAGATGTCAAAGACCCTTTGCCAAAATGCAAAGGCAGAAGGAGAAGGGAGGACAAAGTTTGTCTGATGACCTGAATTGTCACAGTGATGTGCAGCCTGAAAAGTTAACTGCGGCACCTTGGAGCAGTCTCTGACTTGGAGTGCCACAAAATTTGAATTTTGCCCAAATTTCCACTTTTGCCATTTTGAACTCTTAAGTATCAAAGTTTGCTTTAAATGCCAATTCTGCATTCAAAATTTGAGTGCTTTAGATTTGTTGGTATGCATTGATTTCACTTCTCTTAACTTTGAGCTACCGTATTTTTTGC
Source organism: Podarcis liolepis (assembly GCF_965112155.1). Taxonomy (NCBI): domain Eukaryota; kingdom Metazoa; phylum Chordata; class Lepidosauria; order Squamata; family Lacertidae; genus Podarcis; species Podarcis liolepis. The sequence goes on from NC_139556.1 coordinate 7,514,054, forward strand.
CCTATAGGACGCACTTTTCCCCCTCCAAAAATGAAGGGGAAATGTGTGCGCGTCCTATGGGGCGAATGCAGGCTTTCACTGAAGCCTGGAGAGTGAGAGGGGTTGGTGCGCACCGACCCCTCTCGCTCTCCAGGCTTCAGGAAGCTATCCGCAAGCCTTGGGAGCCCACGGGAGTTCCTGTGGGGCTCCCAAGGCTTGCACACAGCAGCAGAGCGCCCCCCGCACCAGGCAGACATCCGCAGCGTGGGGAGCCCTGCAGGAGTTCCCCGCAGGGCTCCCCACTCTGCAGATAGCAGCCTGCCGCCCGGTGGGTGGGGCGCCCTGATGCAGAGCGCCCCTCGCGCCGGGCAGACATCGGCCAGCCCCACAAACTCGGGGGACAGCAGGGAGGCGCAGCACCGCCATCCCGCTGTTCCTCGACCTGGTTCTGTTTCCCCTACCTGCTTTTGGGGGGGAAATAAAGGGGAAAAAATTCCTTTATTTCCCCCCAAAAAAACCAGGTGCGTCCTATGGGACGGAGCGTCCTATGGAACGAAAAATACGGTAACCACAATAAAGACTTCAGAAAGTGCCCTTCTTCTTCTTCTTCTTCTTCTTCTTCTTCTTCTTCTTCTCCTTCTCCTTCTCCTTCTCCTTCTCCTTCTCCTCCCCCTCCTCCTCCTTCTTCTGTATTTTAACATTCAATGTGCCCAACTGAAATCTGAAATGGCACTCTTGGCATTTCCCAGCTATGTCAGGAAATGCTTGATATTTCACTATGTTTTTATATATGCTGTAAGCCGCCCAGAGTGGCTGGGGAAACCCAGCTAGATGGGTGGGGTATAAATAATAAAATTATTATTAATAATATTTATTTATCAAATTGAATTGAATTGCAGTTAACTTAGATTTTTCTCACCCTAGTCCAAGCATTCAGGATGGATTTAAGATTGACTGTTTTTATTTTGTATTGCATCTGCATTGCAGACAAATAATATTTTTTATTTATTTTTTTACTTACCATTTCGTTTATTTCCTTGTGTCTGGTGTTCTTAACAGCTATGGAATGTCCAGTCTCGATGAGGTATGGCTACTGTCAAGGAGGCTGCATAAAGCACTGTGGGAATGGTACCAACACAGAAATCTGCATGGATTATCCCACAGAAGGCTGTTTCTGCCCACAGGGACAAGTGACCCTGGATGGCAGGTGTGTTCACGAAGAAGAATGCACCCAGTGCATCAGTGAGGATGGGACACGCCACCAGGTAGATCTCTAGTTATTGCGTAGCGCTTCTGAATCTTGGCTGGCTCTTACGGATGTTTTCCAGGGAGATCGTTCTTAGGTTCCAGCTGACTTAAGGACATCCATGTTACTCCAACTCTCTGCTCTCCATTCTGCCTTTGTGCTTTTTGTTGGGATACTGCCAGGGAGATAAAGTCCATCATGGCCCCAAGCCGCGTGCTGGATGATCCATCGATCTCCCGTAGGCACGCAGTATCATCGATTAGCGACATGAGTTTCTAGAAGTTATCTCACCACATTCCAGAGCTCATGCACACTCTTATCAGCAGATAATTGACAGCCAAAAGTCGCACTCAGGAGAGCATTATTTACAAGCTTTATTCAGCGTTGATCAGAACAAAGAAAGACATGACTGTTCTGCGTCAGTGTCTCCGACAGAGAGAGAGAAAACGAAAGCAATAGGAAACATAAACATCCTGTGAACAGGAAATACGCAGGCTGTGACACAAACATCCTGCTCCCTTTTAAGGTGGAACGGAAATATCCTAACACTTCTAACCACCCACAAGTCAAGAGAGGGAGGTGCAAGAGCCACCTGCTTTGTTCTCCTTAACTCACCAGGAAGCTAGCTTGGCTATTTCAAGAATTAGAAGGGGACCTGGGCATTCAGCCTAACTGCCCCTGCCCCCCCCCAATGCATAACAATACATTTGCTAAAATAATGTGTACTTCTATCATAACCTTCCTCCAAATTGAAGGCAGGTCAGGTGTAATGACGTCTGTATCCTTGGGGGTATCATTTATAGCAGGGGTCAGCAAACTTTTTCAGCAGGGGGCCGGTCCACTGTCCCTCAGACCTTGTGGGGGGCCGGACTATATTTTGAAAAAAAATATGAATGAATTCCTATGCCCCACAAATAACCCAGAGATGCATTTTAAATAAAAGCACACATTCTACTCGTGTAAAAATGCCAGGCAGGCCGCACAAATAACCCAGAGGTGCATTTTAAATAAAAGGGCATATTCTACTCATATAAAAACATGCTGATTCCCAGACCATCCGCGGACTGGATTTAGAAGGCGATTGGGCCACATCCGGCTCCCAGGCCTTAGTTTGCCTACCCTTGATTTATAGCCGCTAAAGAAAACACATAACCCTTCACCTTTCCATTTGCTCTCACACTTTTGTTCCTATACCTCTTGGTTTAAGAGCGCTCTCTTTTCTTCAAACCCAGATACAGCATAGAAACCCCTAAGGGTATCCCAAGAAGAAGAAACTGCAATTAAATTTGCTCCAAGTACATTATTGCAATTAAATTTGCAATTGCAAAAACTGCAATTAAATTTGCTCCAAGTACATTATTGACAAAAGAAATGAGCGCTGACAATTTAGGGAGGAACGTTTTGGCTTGCCATAGAATCTTTCCCCGTCCGCTGCCGAGTTTCTCCACTCACGAGGAAGGACGTAAGGCTCCCCGCAGCCAGTCCTGTCCCAGATCTCCAGCATTAAAGGTAAAGGCAAAGGACCCCTGACAGTTAAGTCCAGTTGCAGATGATTCTGGGGTTGCGGCACTCATCTCACTTTACTGGCTGAGGGAGCCAGCGTTTGTCCGCAGACAGTTTTTCCGGGTCATGTGGCCAACATGACTATGCTGCTTCTGGGGAAACCAGAGCAGCGCACGGAAGTGCCCTTTACCTTCCCGCCAGAGCGGTACCTATTTATCTACTTGCACTTGGACATGCTTTCGAACTGCTAGGTTGGCAGGAGCAGGGACTGAACAACGGGAGCTCATCCCGTCGCGGGGATCCAAACCACCAACCTTTTGATCGGCAAGCCCTAGTCTCTGTGGTTTAGACCACAGCACCACCCGCATCCATCTCCAGCATTACAAAGGTTAATATGCATAAAACTCCGAAGGACATAAAAGCAGCAGCAGAAGGGTGATGCAATACACACAAACTTTTTAATAGCCTTGCAAAGGAAGCAGGGTTAGGGCGTCATCGGTTTGCAGCAAATCTCAATAGGTTTTCGCAGCATGACAAACAGGATGTAGGAATGAAAAATCACGGGAGACGAGAGAGGCAGGTGCAACATGAGGCGTCTGTCTGGGCGGACCCCTGAGAGCCTCTTTTATTGAATATTACAAGCATTGCCACAGGTGTGCCTGTGGCTGATTGGTTGATACATACACACAGAAACTTGTGATTGGTTAACATAAGTACTAAGGCGGGAATTACATGTGAGAGGTGGGGATTACATGTGATCATTTATCATTGATGGAGTAAAGGCTGGGAATCGGAGCTAGAACTAGACAGGCATGAAGCCTCCTAATTGAATTGTAACTAGAGATTAATATGGCACAAACAATATAACAATCAGGTTCTGTAGATATGGTCAGCTAGGCATGGAGAGCAGGTACAGTTTGTTTTCCATGAGCTTAGGATGTCTGTTACTAATGATTGATCATAGCATGTGACAATGTAACAATCAGGTTCTGTAGTTGTGGTCAGCTAGGCGTGAAGAGCAGGTTCGTACAGTGTGTGCAAAAGCAGGGAAAAACCTACGAGCAAGACTTCTCAGAAAGCAAGAGAAAAGAGGAGCAAGGCTTCCCCAAAATGGAGCAGTTTTGTGCAGAAAGAGACTAACAGTTATGTGCAGAAAGAAGACTTCCCTTTATGGTGCTCTTACAACTGGGAGCCACTTTTCTAAGGGCGCATCCTACGATACTGTTGTAATACTTCAAGTTCCACAACAATGGAGGTAGGGGCAACCACAGTGTGGGCCAAATTTCCGCTGGGATCATAGTTAATAAAAGTACCACTGCCCTGTCATATAGTAGGTGTATGTTCTAGAGTGGATTTAGTCACAGCGGTAAGTGGGAGTAACTTAATACCAGGACTGAGAAAGAAAGAAGTAGCCTGAGAACAGGTGGAGTAAGAAAAGGAACTAGGATAGGCTTTTCTCACCTGGGCATTTTTAACAGCTCCTAACCAACGTAGTGGATGCTCTATATTTGGACATTCCTGAAATTCCCACAGAGTCCATCTAATCCAGGGGTGGGCAACCTAAGGCCCATGGGCCACAAGCAGCCCACAAGGGTCATTTAACAAGTCCCCGCGCACTGCGCTAAACTGGTGTGGAGTGGGGATTCGCTTCCATGGTGCCAGAACTCGTGTCTGTGCGCTCCAGCCCACGGACGGATGTCCGCTGGAGTGAACCAGCCCAGGTGAGGGAAACCTTGCTGACCCCTGATCTTATCCTTCTGTTGGCCATTAAAGTGGGGGAAGACATTTTGGCAATGGAGAGGGGAACTTTCTAGGAATTTTCAGGATGCATATATACAATGGCAAGTACAGTGGTACCTCGGGTTACATACGCTTCAGGTTACACACCCCGCTAACCCAGAAATAGTGCTTCAGGTTAAGAACTTTGCTTCAGGATAAGAACAGAAATCGTGCTCTGGCGGCGCAGCGGCAGCAGGAGGCCCCATTAGCTAAAGTGGTGCTTCAGGTTAAGAACAGTTTCAGGTTAAGAACGGACCTCCGGAACGAATTAAGTACTTAACCCGAGGTACCACGGTAGTGATGGTATCCCATTTTTCTCAATTCCCCCTCCCCAGAAATCTCCAAATTTCCTCCCCATAGCCTCCCCATTTCCAAAGACAAAAAGTTTATGCCGCACTCCCTTCTCAGCCCTTATTTATTTAGTAATTGAAAATATTGTTTTATTGATGTCAATGTATCAGTCTACCGTTTTGCAAAGTCCCCCAATTTAGAGTTCCTGGCTTAAAATACACTGAGACTGAGATTGTTGAGATTTATGCTACTCAGATCAATAAGCTATTCTGCACCTTCTGAACTTTGTCTTGCTTCTGCTGGCGACAGCTGACTGAATGCCTCTGGAAAGCTTTTAAGCAGGGCTTTAAGGCAATGGCTCTTCCCTATCTGCAATGTTGGGTTTTCAGAGAGACTGGCTGTGGGGGGAAAATGGTGCACTTAACCGTAATGAATTATAGATTTTGGTTTTCCAATGCTGTGTATTCACTTAAAGCTCAGTCGAAGCACGTTCTTTCCCTCAGAGAATTCTGGGCACTGTAGTTTGTTAAGGGTTGCTGGGAACCATAACTCTGTGAGGGGTAAACTACAGTGCCCAGGATCCTTTGTGCTTTAAAGGTATAGTATATACTGTTAAGTTGTGGGTGAACATATCAAACAACACAGCGATTCTACAAACAGCTCTTGTTTATTCACAGGCCAGGCCAGGACAGAACTCATCTGAAGGGTTCAGTCAGCCTGCATACAGTGGTGCCTCGCAAGACGAAATTAATTCGTTCTGCAAGTTTTTTCTTCTTGCGAGTTTTTCGTCTTGCGAAGCACGGTTTCCCATAGGAATGCATTGAAAATCAATCAATGCGTTCCTATGGAGACCGTCTGGGGACAGAGGGGAAGCGCCGCTCTGTCCCCTCTTTTGTAGCAAGGGGCGGAGAGGAGAAGATCGCTTCTCCCCCTTGCCGCCCCTTGGTTCAAAAGGGGTCCGGGGAGAGAGGGGAAGGCGCTGCGCCTTCCCCTCTGTCCCCGGAGCTTGCGGGGCTGGCAACAGGGAGAAGCGATCTTCTCCGCGCCGCCCCTTGCTTCAAAAGAGGTCCGGGGACAGCGGGGAAGACGCGCTGCGCTTCCCGCTGTCCCCGGAGCTTGTGGGGCAAGCTTCGTTTTGCAAAGCAAGCCCATAGGGAAATTCGTCTTGCGAAGCAACTCGAAAACGAAAAAAACATTTCGTTTTGCGAGTTTTTCGTCTCGCGAGGCATTCGTCTTGCGGGGCACCACTGTATATAGAGCTCCAGTACAACGCAACTGTAACAATTTTCTAAAACTATCCAATCACTGAACGTCCCTTTCGATCCCTTATTTGCATAACTATCTACAGTATCCCCCTGCTGGCCCAGGGTGAGAACTTCAGTACATAACATATACACAGCCTTATCCTCCTTGATAATTTATTAAATCCATTTTATAGCCCTCAGAAATGGTGATAGTCACTGCATCTTGTGGCTGTTAATGTTGATTATGCATTGTGTGAAGAAGTAGGTATTTTTGTGCTCGTCAGTTGACTTTGTTGGGTGACCCCAGGGACTTCGCTTTCCTCCTTTACATCCCATTCCTGCCTCTGTCTAACTTTTGTATGAATTTCTGCATGTTCTGTGTGTATGTAGATCCACTGATCATGGGTAATGTACTGGTGCTTTGGCTGAAATCCCAAGACTAGGCTTTTAAGTATTTCCCCTCATTTTCCTTCATGTGCAGAACACCTGTCAATTGCTCATCAGCTACCAATTTATTTATTGTCTTTTAGCAATGTCTCTGAGTTTTTTTTGATGTGTGATCCAAGGTCTGTTTACTACCAGTCTGAATCCAATAGAAAAGGACTATAGTCATATGCTGTAGCGAGAAATCTGGAACATTCTCAGCCTAAAATAGGATTAATTTGAAACATTTCATTTAGTGAAACTTTATAAGGTCCAGCTTTACTTGGCTTACTCAGCCAATGTTTGGTATGTGTTCTTCAACTTATAGAACCCCAGAATGCCTTGTATTTCCTCTAGTATTTTATAATTGTGCTCATAAAGTCAGGAAAAGGGCATTGCAGAGATCTGATTCGTTCTTTTCATCTTGTGCTAAATGTATTAGCCCTAATGTTAAATTGGGCAACATCTCTGGTTTCTTGTAATTATTCTAACAAAGCAATACCATATGTAGTATTCTGTTTTGCTTTATTTTCTGGGTAGCTCTCTCTCTCTCTCTCTTCTCTCCCTCTCTTCCTCTCCCCCCCCCCCCCACAACCAGATTGCATAACAAATAATCAGACAATTTCTCTTCTTCAAACACATAGCACTTGGAAACGTGGATTCCTTCCAATGAACCCTGCAAGATCTGCATGTGTCTAGAAAATAGGACCATCAGCTGCGCCATTCAGCCTTGTCCAACCCCCCAGCGTAAGTCAAGAATTCCCACCCTTCGAAAAAGACGTAACACTTCCTTTACCATCTACAACTTCCCTGCTTTTTCATGGATTAAGCTGTCGGTCCGACATTACCTGTACTTCCACCCCATGGCCCTGCCTTCTATGTTTCCTTAAAACATGTGTGCAGACCTTTCTGTTAAACACATGAAGATGTGAAAATGAGCCCATATGCCCCCTGGGGATGTTGGGATGGATGGAGCTTGCATGCCCATCCCTCCCTGTCCTCTATTTCAAGTCCACTTGTGTTCAATTAAAAGCCTGAGCAGGGCTAATTGCTCTTGCACAGTGTGGAAAGGCAATAGCAAGGCACAAAGCCACTGGAAGAGACATTTCAGGAGCTGCAGTAATTCCTACCTCTTACTATACCCATGGCCGGCCCACTCATGAGGCAAGGTGAAGTGACTACTGTTAAGTTGTGGGTGAACATATCAGTCGACACAGCAATTCTTCATACAGCTCTTGTTTATTCACAGGCCAGGACAGAACTCAACTGAAGGGTTCAGCCAGCCTGCTTATATAGAGCTCCACTACAACGCAACTGTAACAACTTTCTAAAACTATCCAATCACTGAATGTCACTTTCGATCCCTTATTTGCATAACTATCTACAGTCTCTCCCTGCTGGCCCAGGGTGAGAACTTCAGTACATAACAACTACCTCAGGCAGCAGATCCACAGGGGCAGCAGATCCTGATATAGATCTTCACTCACTTTTTCTTCCCCTATGGGGAGGGAGGTTCCATCTTGTGATTTGCCTCAGGTGCCAAAATGTCTTGGGCCGGCCCTGCCTCTACAGGTCATTGATTTCATCTGTGAAGCCCTCACTACTAGGCAGGGCCAGTTTTTAAAATATATATAGGGCCTGGCCATCTATGAGAAATATACCGCAATTCTGGCCTCCAGGTTTGTGTCTGTAGAGGAGAGTGGCCCTTGAGGGAAAGTTTGGCTGTTCTTGCTTTGGGTATTAATGGATGTGGGTTATTGTTTCCCTCTTGTAGCTCCTTCTTGTGGTTCCTGTGAAATTCCAAGATTACGAAGGGATTCTGAGCAGTGTTGCCCGTTCTACGAATGTGGTGAGTCTCTGGGGGAGGTCGTATGCACAGACCCTCCAAGTGTCCCTATTTTCCAGGGGCGGCCTTGATTTAGAGAAGCCATCCCGCTTTCTGATTTGATCCTGGATGAAATATACTCGGAGTCGAGTGTGGATTTCATGCTCTTTATTCAGCTCATAGTAGTGAGAAATGAAAGTTCCCCCAAAATATCTGCTTTATATACATTATTTACACAATGGGCCGCACGTGATTGGCTAATTCCTGGATTCTCCTGTAGGCCAATCAGGTTGTTGATTCACTTCCATCTGAAGCTGGATTGGGTGGCTCATGCGGACCAATCATACTGATGCATTGTTCTAGGGCCAATCAGACTGCTGCATTTGGATTCTATTCAACTCAGTACATAACACTGGAATTTCCCGCTTTTCCTTATTTTCATTGGAGAAATGTGGGAGGGTATGGAGTTATCCAACCCCCAAGCCACCTAAAGGCAAGCCTGTGTAGGGAAGGTTTTTTCTGAATGTTTATTGTGTTTTTATATATGTTGGAAGCTGCCTGGAGTACTGGGGCAACCCAGAAAGATATGTGGGGTATAAATAGTAAAATTGTGTAGTCACGCGGAGACCCCCCCCCCAACACCAGGCGACCCCCCCCCCCCGGGAGGAATAATGACTCATGACAACGTGTTATGGGATTAAAATTGGCCGCAACTTTATTACATTCTCAGATGTAGGGAGACCTTGGCTTAGGCATTGGGCGTTTATCCCTCCCATACCCCAGCTGGGGAACATCAGGGTTATCCAAACTGTGTGGGGATTGGGCTGGCTCTGAAAATGCGTAACGCTTGATTCCTTCCATTTTCTGTTTTTAGTCTGTGACCTGGTCAGTTGCAAAATGCCTGCTGTACCTCATTGTGAAGATGGTCTCCAGCTTTTGCAGACGAATCCTGGAAAATGCAGGCCCGATTATGCATGTGGTAAAATTCCTTTGAAACATCAAATACTGGTTTTACTTACTTATGCAATTCTTTCTGGCGCATGTTTGTGTGTTTATGTGTATGTATGAGCATATGACATGTGCTCTGTGAGCTCCATGTACTTGATTTCTTCTTGTGGTGTTTATCTTGATTGCTAGTGGTGGTTCTGTTTTTTAAAAAAATATATTATTATTTGTTTTTGCTTGTTTCTTAATAAACTAATTACTGTTTTCACATTGTATTCACTGCCCTGAGAACGGTAGCTTTTGGGCAGCATAGAAATACTGTTCTTAAAGAAAAACAGCAAATGCTCCTTTTGCAGCTGGCTTGTTGCATAGCCTTGTTTGTTTCTGGATTTTTTGTTTCCTAGTTTGCAAAAAAGAGGATTGCAACCCACAGCCAATTGCTCCCTGCCCACCTCACCGGAAGCTGACTATTAAGAAGACTCAGTGCTGTGATGAATTTCAGTGTACTTGTGACTGTGTCAATTCAACAGTGGCCTGCCCTGCTGGATACTTATCAACAACTCTCACTAATGACTGTGGCTGCACATCTACCACCTGCAACCCCGACAAGGTAATAATAATAATAATAATAATAATAATAATAATAATAATAATAATTTATTTATACCCCACTCTGGGCGGCTTCCAAAAAAACATTAAAATACTGTAATACATCAAATATTAAAAGCTTCCCTAAACAGGGCTGCCTTCAGATGTCTTCTAAAAGTCTTGCAGTTGTTGTTCTCTTTGACATCTGGTGGGAGGGCGTTCCACAGGGAGGGTGCCACTACCGAGAAGGCCCTCTGCCTGGTTCCCTGTAACTTGGCTTCTAGCAGTGAGGGAACCGCCAGAAGGCCCTCGGTGTTGGACCTCAGTGTCCGGGTAGAACGATGGGGATGGAGACGCTCCTTCAGGTATACTGGACCAAGGCCATTTAGGGCTTTAAAGGTCAGCACCAACACTTTGAATTGTGCTCGGAAACGTACTGGGACCCAATGTAGGTCTTTCAAGACCGGTGCTATATGGTCTGGGCGGCCGCTCCCAGTCACCAGTCTGGCTGCCGCGTTCTGGATTAGTTGTAGTTTCCGGGTCACCTTCAAAGGTAGCCCCACATAGAGCACATTGCAGTAGTCCAAGCGGGAGATAACCAGAGCATGCACCACTCAATTCTAAATAATGAATTGTCCTACCTGCCCATGAAGAATGACTTTGCTGACAAGGCTCGCACCATGCGTGGGCTATTCCTGCCCATCTCACCCAAACAATCTCCTTTATTCCCACCAAGATGCTACCTTTACAGTTTGTGCAAGTCAGGGGCTGGAATTGTGCCTCCTTCTCCCCTCTTCCTCCAGCTCTGGTATATCCAACCCAAAACCAGCTGTTATCTGAACATTGTATCATTTTGCAATAGGGGCTCCATCAGAATGGGAGGATAACATCAAAAGGAGATGGTTGTTATCAGGGCTGTATTTAGGTTTGATGAGGCCCTAAGCTACTGAAGGTAATGGGGCCCTATATGTCCAGCTGTCCATTGTCAACAACAAAGAGCGGTAGTCTCCTAATCTGGGGAACCGGGTTCGCGTCTCCGCTCCTCCACATGCAGCTGCTGGGTGACCTTGGGCCAGTCACACTTCTTTGAAGTCTCTCAGCCCCACTCACCTCACAGAGTGTTTGTTGTGGGGGAGGAAGGGAAAGGAGAATGTTAGCCGCTTTGAGACTCCTTAAAGGGAGTGAAAGGCGGGATATCAAATCCAAACTCTTCTTCTTCTTCTAATTTATGGACCTAATATGTATCTAAAGCCACTTGCATATAACAAAATATGTATTTTATCAAAATGGTATTTTAGGGAGCAGGCTAGCAGGCGGGGCCCATTACTCACACCATAGGAGCCTACACAACACAAAACACTGTTGTTGTATGTAGGTTTTATTTTATTTGTTTTTTATCTTATATTTTGGAAATGTACATCCAGGGGGTTTTTTCCCTTAAATTTTTTGGTGGCCCCAAAAGTGATTGGAGCCCTAAACTATAGCTTGTTTAGCTTATACATAAATCTGGCACTGGTTGTTATGGAAGGCAAACTCTGGCGTGCTAAATGTCAATGTTTGTTTTTGAATCCTATCCTAAGTTTCTTTGTAAAAGAATTCAGAACAGCTCTGGGGGTTGCTAAAATACATAACACACAATAAATGCAAAACACGAAACAAAAAAATACAAAGCAAGATGTACTGAAATCAGAATTATTTAATCAAACTGATAGCAGATTGTAGGCGCTTCCAGACAATATGTTTATTGAGCATTCATTCTGATTTTTTTGCAGGGAGATTAGATGACATTTCATGAAAGCAAGTGTCATTCCACACTTTCCAGTGCATTTCTCTATCTCACGCCCCATATCAGAAAAAATATGGTGTTTTGGGGGACCAGATTTGTTGTGCAAGATAGATAGATAGATAGATAGATAGATAGATAATACTTTATTCGGCTATAAGCCCACCAGGTAAAACCAATCAGTAAATAAAATAGCATTTTACATTCTAAAATATCAACTAAAATATTTCAACACATAATCTCCTTCACATTACATACAATCTCTAGATGTACCATATTGTGGCCTTGAATATAAGGATGGTGGATAGAGTTTACTAGATTTTAATAGTCATGCAGTATTCCATCAAGTCTTTTATATGAAAGAACTGAATTCAGGAATCTTGCAACCTGTAATGTTCTATAAGAGTCAAAGTCCTGGAGTAGATAGGCTAGATGTAATTCAGTTGGTTTAGCAACAGTTTCCAAAATGATTGAACTCAGAATCCTTGATCGGGGAACAATATATAAAGGACAATTAAACAAGATATGATGAAGGGATTATATCGATTTGTTGTCACATGCGCATAAAACAGAGGTTTTACCGTTAGAAAATCTATTGTTCAGCACATTTGAGGGGAACACATTAAATCTGGCTCTAACAAAAGCGAATCTATGCGACGCAACCGATAAGGTAGACAGATATTGAGGTATCTGGGACATAGATGTAATGCCCTGGTTTATCGGGGAACATGTACCACCACCTGTAGTAAGATTTTGTTGCAAGTCAGCCTGTTGTGCAAGCTTCTTGCTGAAGTGGTTTAAGTTTGCTAAAATGTTTTGCAAATATATAAAACAGTTGCTGGGACCCATTGTATCTGCATCAGCATAAGGAGGATTAACTGAGAGTGTGCCCTGAAAACAAAGTCAAAGCTTCCACAACTACACATTGTGAGGGATGTTAGCAACGGTGAACAAACTGATATGCCTGTTGTCATACAAGAAAGCTTGTCCACCTGATAAATCGGGTCCTCCCTTAAAGAGGGCACGTGTTGCGGTGAGACCTGGCAACCAAACCCTGTGTTGTGGGTGGGTACGATTGGATAGCCACAACACCCAGTTGGTAGGTCCCTTGATGCTGGGTTTAATCTGGCCAATGGGGTGCAGTCTAAATGGATCAAAGGACCTATATATACCCATGCAGGTGACCCAGAGCTTCCTCTTTCTGCTTGTGCATCGGAACACCTGCCCACCTCTCCCTATATTTAGGGCTGTGCGCTTGACCTTGCCATGCCGTCATGTGTCGTCTGTCATTGGGACAGGGGCACGGCAGGAATTTCCCCCACTTGGCTGATTGGCTGTTGCCATTTGGGTTTCACCTGCCGCGTAGCAAATCATCACAACTTGTTAGGTTGCGGATAGGCACTGGTTGAGGTGATAGGGATGGGAGAATGGTCTTGCCATCCCTATGTAAAGGGTATTCTGTTAAAGGAATCCAGGGACTCAATGGTTTGGTCAACCCCTGAGAGGGGGTTGAGCCCGTGCCTGAGTCCAGGGGGACATTTGGGTGGCAGAGATAGCCTGTTCCCGGCTTTCTGCTTATCCACGTTTTCCCCCTTGGCTGACCTATGCTGGTGTCCTGGGTCAGCGCTACCTGCAACGGTGCAGGGAGCTAGTCTAACCAGAGCCTATGCAACCAGTCACTTGCTGTAATCAATAAAGTTGTGGCCTAAATTCTGCCCAAAACCAAACCAAAATTTGAGTCTTGTCTGAATTTATTTAAGGGGGAGGTTAAAAGGTCTGAACACGCAAAGGAATTCTCGCTTTCCTTGCAACCCAGCAAAATCCTATGAGAACACTTGGTGTGCAGTTTTCTGTGAAGTAAGTGTCATGTTTTAATTATTGGCAGGTTTGCGTCCATCAAAATGTTGTCTATCCTATTGGGAAGATTTGGGAGGAAGGCTGCACAGAATGTTCCTGCACAGATATGGAAGATGCTGTTACCGGGCTTCGAATTACAGAATGCCTTGAGAAGGAGTGCAATAAGATTTGTCCACCGGTATGTAAAACTCCAAAATCTTCATTCGAATAGCAGTTCTGTCTAATGGGGAAATTGCAGCCTTGCATAACTGCTGCGAAGCAGATGGCCTAAAGGCGTCAAGGCTGTTCTTAGAAAGCACCCTTCTTCTTATGGCCCTGTTAGTCGTCTGTAGGGATGGGAAAGAAATTCGATTCAGACCCAATTTGCACATTTGGAAACAATATGAGAACTTCTTTGAAGTTCACATTTCTCCAATATACTATGGTAAAATACCATAAAACGCAGACATTAGTGAAAGCAAAATTAAAAATGCACTATATTATAGAAAATGCCTTACAGAACCTTGTAAACAAGCATGTTAGGAGAAATTAGCATTAAAATGCTGGTGGTTTTCATGATTCTCAAACTGATGTGGAAATGTGAAGAAGTGAATTTAAGATAATGAGAAACTGAGAGAAACAGAAAACGGGCAGATTCACCCATCACTGAACTTCTTTCCCTTTTCCCACTGCATCTTCTACTCTAAACGGAATGGTTGCATACCTAACACTTTATAGTTGTTGGTCTTTGGTAACAAAGTAGTTTAGTTTCATTTCATAACTACCGACCGGTGAGCTTGACATCGATACGAGACAAGGTCCTAGAACAGAAAATTCAACAGTTGGTCTGTGAGCACTTAAAAAAGGATGCTGTGATTACTAAGATACAGCATGGGTTTCTCAGAATTAAGTCATCCACCCATCTTCAAAATTTGCAGTTAGCCGTTTGGTGCTACAAAACCTCAAGTTCAAAATAATCTAACAAAATATAAAATACCAAATATATAAAATATTTTTAAAAAACTGCTAAAATATTCAGTGTGAAGACTTGTGCAGTACGGTAATAATTTCACTTGCGTAGCTGTAAGCATAGCAAACATAAAAAGGCATTCAGAGTTGAACCACACACTTGGCTCTTAATTTCCTGGCTGTCGACACAAACAAGGAAACATGCAACGGGACATAATTTTTCTCGTGTAATAGCAAAAAGCACAAAAGGTCATCAAAAGGTAACTTCTAAAAGTGGATCTGAGGCTTTTAAAACCATATTTGGTATGGTTTGCCTTCCTTCTGCTCCCTGGAATGAGGCCTCATTGTTCATGGCACACAATGTGGGACACTGAACATATATCGCGTGGGGACCTGTGCTAGCTCTGGCGCAACTGGGCGTGGGAACTGTTCCTTCACAGTCTCCTCTTAACCTAAAACTTTTTCCATGGTTTCATTCCCCTCCAGACCATAATGTAGAAGAAGACCTAGACCTGCACATTTTCTCAGTTGTGCAATAAAACAAATTCATTAATACATCACAAACCAGTGTTGTATTAAATGTTCCTAGCCAGGTTATAAAATCTGACACCTATTGCTTGACTAATATTAATAAAGCAATTTAAACTCTGGCTTCTGTTGTTTTCTGCGAGGCCAGTCGCCAGTTACAGTTGGTTTCACGCTCCAGATTCCCTGGCGCTGTGTGGGTTGTGGCAGGTAGTAAAAAAGTTAAGAACTGACACCAAGAAAACTCCTTTGCAGACGATCTAGTACAGTATGCAGCCAACAGAATTTAATCACAGGCTAGCACTGCACACTTCTTGTGCACATGAGCAGAGCTGGTAAGATGTTTGCTGGATTTTCAAAAACTTGAGGTGCTGCCAAATCTCATTTTAAACTCCCTTTACTTTAAAGAGCAGGTTTGCTGGGGGCACTTTTGCTAGGGAGCCACTTAAAAAAAATATATCCACAAATGATTATGAGCTATCCACACCCCCTATTGTCAGTTTTAAAACGATTTTCATTCCAATCCCCAAAACAGATTTTTAAACTCCAGGGTGCTTAAAATGCAGCAAGAGAAGTTCTGTGGCGGAAACTCAGAGGGGAAAAAAGTCCAAAAAGTCCAGGTGTGTTCACAGATGGTTCCTGTGTGCTCTTTTGGATCATGGACATTATAACTTTTAGCTGGGAAGTCCAAGGGACAGTGTAAAAATTATTTGTTGCAGGAGGGATGTTTTTCTGCTCTAAACCAAATCCACCTTCTACTTCTAAAACATTAAATTCAGAATGTTTCTTTGTTGAGGAGTACCAAAATGTTTTATCTGAGGATTTAAACCTAGATAAGCTTTTCAGTTTTTGCTAAAGCCTTCCCTTGCTTTCCTTGCGGGTGGCGCTGAGGGTTAAAGCACTGTGCCGCTTGGGCTTGCCGATCAAAAGGTTGCCGGTTCGAATCTCTGCAATGGAGTGAGCTCCTGTTATTCAGTCCCAGCTCCTGCCAACCTAGCAGTTCAAAAGCACGCCCAAAAGTGCAAGTAGATAAATAGGTACCGCTCTGGCGGGAAGGTAAACGGCATTTCCGTGCGCTGCTCTGGTTCACCAGAGGCAGCTTAGTCATGCTGGCCACATGACCCGGAAAAACTGTCTGCGAACAAACGTCTGCTCCCTCGGCCAGTATAGCTAGATGAGCGCCGCAACCCCAGAATTGTTCACGACTGGACTTATTTGTCAGGGGTGCCTTTACCTTTACCTTCCTTGAAATACAGGGTTGTCTTTTTCAAATGAGAGATGAAATAGTATTTTCTGTATATACACTCAGCCGGGGAAGCCAAGGTGGCCTCCTCTGGATATTGTTGGGCCTGCAGCATGGCATTCTAGATCTTTGGACACACTGCTTGGGGCTTATGAGAGTTATAACCCCACACAATATGGAGGACACCATGTTGACTTCGACTTCCCTAAGCCATAGGTTCGAGTCAGGGCCAACACTTGATAGAATGAAAGCCTCGGCAAAAGACTGGTTCAGAAGCTGCTCTCAAAATGAGTGGCAGCATAGAATCCTATCTCCCTCTTGTCTGTTTCAGCAACCCCCCAATATTTTTTTTTAAAAAACTGCTGCCAAGCATGAAGCCGAACATAGCTGGACCTCAGTGCCTGTCTCCATCTCCTCTTGCTCCAGCTGTGGACGGGAAGGAGGCAGCGGCAGAGTATATGCCCACGCTGCCCAGGGCGGGCGCGCTCCCGAGGGTGGCGTGGTGTGGAGGGTGCCCTCCCAGGCCTGGGCTAGCCGCTCTGGCACCCGGAGCGGTGCACGCGCACTGCAGCCGGGGGCGGGGCGAGCCACCCATGGGGGCGGAGCGAGCCGCGGTTCCCAAGCCTCCCCCAAGCTGTCAAAATGAAGAGGGAAGGGCGGAATGCCACCAGGAAAGCGGCACAGCTCCTCCCCTTACCCTGACGGCTCGGGGTAGGCTTGGGAGTTGTGGGCGGGGGACGGCACGCCGAATGCCACCCCCCTCAGTGAGGGCACCTGGGGCAACCCGCTCCCACCGCCCCCCTTCCTACGCCCTGGAAGGAGGAGGAAGCAATCTCTGGCTGGTGGCGGTGGCAGGAGATGGAGGAAGAGGCACCAGTGATGGAAGCCACGCTGCTGCCATTTTCCTGGTCCCCCCAACATCCTGATGCAGGGAACCCCCCCCCCCCAATCTATCTCACAAGTTGGCTCTGCACTAATTATACACTAATTATGCTGAAGTGTTGATTGTTGGGTACGATGAGCAGTGAATTCAGGGTCAAGTGGTCTTCTGATTCCTTCACAAAATACAAAGGAACAACTCCTAATCTGTGTGGATGATGAGGTTAGCATGTACCTCCACACATTCTGGGCTCGCTTGCAAGAAACACTTACTGTGTAGCAGAATTTTCAGAAAAGAACTTCTAGGGCAGGCATAGGCAAACTTGGCCCGCCAGATGTTTTGGTACTACCACTCCCATCATCCCTGACCACTGGTTCTGTTAGCTAGGGATGATGGGAGTTGTAGTCCCAAAACATCTGGAGGGCTGACTTTGCCTATGCCTGGCTTAGAAGCATACCTGCACATTTTCCTTTCATAATTAGAGACTTATCCCTGCCCCGCTTTTTAAAGGAAGCTCAGAGTCTGGTGCCTCTGCCAGGGGTGCTTTGCACCTGTAGCCATTGGGTTGGTGACCCCATGTTTAAACCAACATTTAGCTTTAGAGGCAAATCAGCCTTCTGTAACACATATCAGATTACTAATGCAGCCTTGTGAAATGGACTTTGAGCAAGGAAGCAATGATAGCTTCATTCTCCCTTTCCTTTGCAAAGTGTTGTGGGCTGGGTGGTCCATAAACCAACAAAGACGCCACATAAATCTTCTCTATCTAGCCTGCTGCTATTGCTAAGTTAGCCACAAGGTGGAGAATGCCTTCTGGAGATTCGTAAGCATGATTTGTGTGCGCATCTTAAAACACAGCAATCATATAAAGTGGGTGACAACTTTGAAACCCTCCGTGCAGAAACAAAATAACAAAGCATTTATTTCTTTATATGCTTTCTTGATTCTTTCTTCCTGGAAAATGCATTAATTATATATAACCACTTTTAAAGCAGAATAATTGCCCTATTCCTGATTTTCAGAAATATACACTTTAATCATACACACATTGAATCATATGTAAATTGACAGTTAAATATTTCTCAACCCTTTGGTCCAGTGTGTGACATAGGAAAACTAGAATATTTGCTTCATTTGTAGTGTGACGTGATGCACTATTAGTGTAATAGAGGTTGACCATGAAATCTATGAGTTTAATCACTAATATTTCAGTTTGATAGTTTTATTTGAAGTCACAAAGTCCCCCCAGATGTTCAACATGAGTGTAAAAGGACTTACCATTAGAGGCACTAAAGATCAAAAGGGCTTTTATTTAAAGGAATGCTAGCATTTAAAAGAAAATAGCACATTTAATTTTTAAATAAAATATTTAACCAGTTAAAAATACAGGAATTGCCAGGATTGAAGGCATTAATACATGAAATACCAAGTCACCTTATATTTTGAAGACTTAGTATTATTCATTTATCATATTAGAAATACTCAAAGCAGTTTGCATACATTTGCTTTGTAATCATTACAACTGTGTAAGATAGGCCAGTTTTATTATCCCATATTATAGAGGGGAAATGGAGACTGAATGGTTGCATTCAGTTACCTTATAAGAAAGAATGTAGATTCAGACGAAGCTTAGTAGATGTAGAGCTTTATTTTATATCACCCTCCTTTGAAACAGACATACCAGTATGTCTCCCAGACTCCCAGATTTCCCCCTTTCCTGCTAATCTGTTATTAGCTAATCGGCTTGCCGATCAAAAGGTTGCTGGTTCGAATCCCCATGACGGGGTGAGCTCCCATTGCTCGGTCCCAGCTCCTGCTCACCTAGCAGTTCGAAAGCACTTCAAAGTGCACGTAGATAAATAGGTACCACTGCGCTGGGAAGGTAAACGGCGTTTTCGTGCGCTCTGGTTTTCGCCACAGTGTCCCATTGCGTCAGAAGCAGTTTAGTCCTGCTGGCCACATGACCCGGAAAGCTGTCAGTGGACAAATGCCGGCTCCCTTGGCCTGAAAGTGAGATGAGTGCCGCAACCCCAGCGTCATCCACTACTGGACTTAACAGTCAGGAGTACCTTTACACCTTTGAGTACCGGTCGCCTTTGACTGGATTTAACCATCCAGGGGTCCTTTACCTTTTACCCAGGAGATAAGATAAAGGCAGGAGCAACAGGAAATACAGAATGGGCAGAGAAGCAGGGTTACCTTGTCATGGCTCCTGTTTGCTCCATCTCCTCTGCCTGACCCAGAGAGACCTTCCTAAACTGTGGGATTGTCCTTGGACGGATGCATTGCAGCAGATTCCACATCCTTCCTTCAGTCTTAGTCTGACCACAGGTATTTTCATATAAAGACCAGAACATGTTGTTGTTGTTGCTTAGTCGTTTAGTCGTGTCCAACTCTTCGTGACCCCCTGGACCAGAGCACGCCAGGCACTTCTGTCTTCCACTGCCTCCCACAGTTTGGTCAAACTCATGTTGGTAGCTTCGAGAACACTATCCAACCATCTCATCTTCTGTTGTCCCCTTCTCCTTGTGCCCTCCATCTTTCCCAACATCAGGGTCTTTTCCAGGTCGTCTTCTCTTCTCATGAGGTAGCCAAAGTATTGGAGCCTCAGCTTCACGATCTGTCCTTCCAGTGAGCACTCAGGGCTGATTTCCTTCAGAATGGAGAGGTTTGATCTTCTTGCAGTCCATGGGACTCTCAAGAGTCTCCTCCAGCACCAGAATTCAAAAGCATCAATTCTTTGGCGATCAGCCTTCTTTATGGTCCAGCTCTCACTTCCATACATCACTACTGGGTATACCATAGCTTTAACTATATGGGCCTTTGTTGGCAAGGTGATGTCTCTACTTTTTAAGATGCTGTCTAGGTTTGTCATTGCTTTTCTCCCAAGAAGCAGGCAATGACATTAAAAAAAGCAATTCAAACAAAGCTATAATAACACTCAAAACACAGATATGTCCAAAAACCGCCAGGAAAAAGAAAAATAGTTTCAGCAGTTGGCGGTAAGCAAGTCATGAGACTGTGGTAGGCTTCTTTGAGCGCATTGTTCCATAATATGAGTATTGTCTCCCAAAACCCCCCCAATTCTGGCTTTACAAGTAGAAAGAACATGGTGAAAAGTGCAAGTGTCGTCCTCGGTCTCACTGTTGGATTGTACTTGTTTTGGCAAAGCAAGTCAAAAGAGTTATTGTAACAGAATATGAGCAAGTCTCCCCACAGCTGCTGCTTATTATTACTCCCAAATCACCTGCTCAAACCTAGAAAATTACATAAAACGTTGCCTCCTGGGACAAGTATTATTATTATTTTCCCCCACAAGTCTCATAGATAGTGATCTTCATGCTGTCCATATGACCAACTTTAGGAATATTTATCACAGGAACATCTTGTGTTTTAAATCTTCGTTGAATTTCTAAATCCCAACAGCATAATACAATTGGATAAACAATACAAGGAAAGCAGACCTTCTGACGGTGAAAACATCCAGGTTAGCAGAAAAGCTGAGGTGACAGAATCACCACAAATTTGACTGTAGCAGATGCAAAGCTTTCTACCACTTTCTGTACATTGTTCTCATGTAATTGTTTTGAAAAGGGACAGGAAACTCTCTTAGATTTAATTAATTTATGTTCCCTAGTATCAGAACTATTTACCGTGGTGTCTCGCAAGACGAAAAGAATCCGTTCTGTGATTCTCTTCGTCTAGTGCTTTTTTCGTCTTGCGAAGCAAACCCATTGAAGGATTAGCAGATTTAGCGCTATTAGCAGCTTTTAGTGGCTTATCTGCTGATCGGATCAGCTGATAAGCAGCTTAGCGGCTTAGAAAAAAGGGGGAGGGGGGAAAAAACAGCAGGAACTCTCAAGACATTGCCGTCTTGCGAAGCAAGCCCATAGGAAATTTGTTTTGCGAAGCACCTCCAAAACGGAAAACTCTTTCGTCTAGCGAGTTTTCCCGTCTTGCGAGGCATTCGTCTTGCGGGGCACCACTGTAAATGCTTTAGTTTACAATAATCTGTTCATACTGCTTTGGTTTATCATAACCTGTGGATTTGGCACTGTTCTGTCTATTAGATGATGATGATAATGATTTACTTATTAAATTTGTATACCAGCCTCCATCCAAATAATACTAGGCAGTTTCCAACATAAACATACAAAATGAGAACACAAAATACATAATAAAACAAACACAAACTAATAACCCCCTCCAACAAACATAGTTAAAAGGCCACAGATTAAAAGGCCAAAGGCCTGGTTATAGAGGAAAGTTTTTGCCTGCCACTTAAAGATAGGTAATGATGCTGTCTGGGGAGAGCATTCCACAGCTGGGGAGCCATTGCAGAAAAGGCCTTGTTCTCGTGTTGTCACTCTATGGATCAGATGGTGATTGCAGGGTCTGGGTTGGTTCATAAGGGGAGAGGTGATCCTTGAGGTAGATCATACGAAGATAATATAAAGAATGAATGGTTAATAAGAATGTGGCATGTAGCAGGATATGGCAAGTGAAACCAAGATATAGAATAGGTACCTAGAAGTACCTGGGTTAAAAATCTGGATGGCAAAAGACACTGGGGAAATGGCTGAATACGTATACAGTGGTACCTCTAGATGCGAACTGGATCTGTTCCGGAGCCCCGTTCACATCTAGAAGCAAACGTAACCTTTGTCTGCACGTGTGCAGGTCACGTTTCGGCGTTTCTGTGCATGGTGTGATGTCATTTTGAGCGTCTGCGTATGAGCAAGCGGCAAAACCCGGAAGTAATGCGCTCCGTTGCTTCCGGGTTGCCGCGGAGCGCAACTCTGACGTGCTCATCCCAAAGCACATTCAACCTGAGGTATGACTGTACAGTGGTGCCCCGCAAGACGAATGTCTCGCAAGACGGAAAACTCGCTAGACGAAAGAGTTTTCCGTTTTGGAGGTGCTTCGCAAAACGAATCTCCTATGGGCTTGCTTCGCAAGACGACAATGTCTTGCGAGTTCCTGCTGGGTTTTTCCCCCTTTCCCCCTCTTTTTCTAAGCCGCTAAGCTGCTTATCAGCTGATCCGATCAGCAGATAAGCCGCTAATAGCGCTAATAGCGCTAAGCCGCTTATCAGCTGATCTGATCAGCAGATAAGCCGCTAAAAGCCTCTAAAAGCCGCTAATAGCACTAATCCGCTAATCCTTCAATGGGCTTGCTTAGCAAGACGAAAAAAACCGCTAGACGAAGAGAATCACAGAACAGATTCTTTTCGTCTTGCGAGGCACCACTGTATAGCAAGTTATTTCAATGTAGATGTATTTACTGAGGTTTCAGAAGGGCCTTAGCAGGGGTGATTGGAGAGTGAGCTCACTGCTCTGGTTGCTTCCTTTGCAAGAGATATTAGGTTCTTCATCAGGGGTCAGCAAACTTTTTCAGCAGGAGGCCAGTCCACTGTCCCTCAGATCATGTGGTGGGCCAGACTATATTTTGAAGGGGGAAAAATGAACGAATTCCTGTGCCCCACTAATAACCCAGAGATGCATTTTAAATAAAAGGACACATTCTTTTCATGTAAAAAACATGCTGATTCCTGGACCATCCACAGGCTGGATTTAGAAGGCGATTGGGCCGGATCCGGTCCCTGGGCCTTAGTTTGCCTGCCCATGCTCTACGTCGTCACTTTTGGGGGATGGGATCTGCTGGAGGGGACCTGCAACCGGGGGCGGGGGGAGAGAGAGACAGACATGGAAGGAGGGGGAGAATGGGGAGGCACATCAGTATGGACATGCCAGATCCTACTCTTGCCTAGGTGCACACAAAACCACCCCGTCAAGTACAGCTGTCAGGGCAGAATGGGAGCAAGGATCTGCTCTCAGGGCTTGCCAGAAGGTGCACCTTAAATAAAAAAACACAGCTTAATTTTTTTTTTAAAAAAATGCTTGCCAATGGTTAACTAGGATTAGTTATCTCTCTAGTTGCATGTGTTAACTCTGTAGTTAATGTTTGAGGGCAACTGTAATTGACAATTCCTTCCCCCCCGCCCCAGAAAGGAAATAAACTAATTTCTAACTCATCTTTGTTTCTATTGTACAATCAGAATGTCTTTTATTCCATTCCCACCCCCCAGGGATATAAGTATGAGAACAAGGAAGGAGCATGTTGTGGGAAATGTCTCAAGATGATGTGCGACGAGGTATCACACTGGTCTCCGGGAGATGAAGATGTCCATTGGCATGAGGTCAGTCTGTCGGTTGGACCGTGGAAAGGGCACGGCTGACATCTTCCCCCACTTATATATCACCATAATTAGACCTCGTCCAAGAGTACACCAACTACAGGGTAGTGACTGTTGGGTGTCTAAAATGTTGGGATAGCCCCACAAAGTCCTGCACTGATCCTGACAAGGCCTGAAAGCCTTGGGCACCTCAGCACTAGGTCTCAGCTGGCGAGTCCCATAGGGGTTATATATTCAACACCAGATATAAACACAATTGGGATTCCTAAAAAGTGAAGAACATGGTGGTGGCACCCCATGGAGAAGCCACATGGGGCATAATTGAGAAACTAACCCTCTTTCTGCCTTTGCCCGGCCAGGTTTTGGTGATACAAGGCAGATTAACGCTATCAAGTGTCGTCATCCTGATAGCATCCTTGGCAGCTGTATTCTAATGACTGCTTGACATTTAGCAACAGCAAGGCCTAAGGCAGGCATAGGCAAACTTGGACCTCCAGATGTTTTGGGACTACAGCTCCTATCACCCCTGACGACTGTTCCTGTTAGCTAGGGATGTTGGGAGTTGTAGTCCCAAAACATCTGGAGGGCTGAGTTTGCCTATGCCTGGCCTAAGGGCTGGCTGACACGGTCGCCACAGTTTGCTTGGATGGGAGAAGACAACTGCCTTGACATATTTCTCCCTCCACTTTAAAAGAGGAAGGCAGTCTTCATTCCACAAAAGTCCTTTTCCTGTGTTTCCTTTACAGGTTGGCTCTGAGTGGCAGTCCCCGTCCGATCCATGCATCGTCAGAGAATGCGTCCGGGTGAATGAGGAGGTGTTTATTCAGACAAAGAACGTCTCGTGCGCTCAGGCACAGCAACCCAGTTGTCCATTTGGAACTGAATTGCACTGTGGCCGAACAACTGGCTGCTGTCCTACATGCCACTGTGGTACGGAATGGTCTGTAACACAGAAAAGGGATCACCAGTTTCTTGTTTATTTCCTATGAGGAAAAGTGGTCCGACAGTCAAAGTTAAGCAGTTGGCTTGGGCTGTATGACTCGGGCTACAAACTCAACAGTTCGCTTTCTGTTTTGAACATACTGATGCCACTATTTATGCTTTTTTTCCTCTCTAGCATCACTCACTTTCCCACTTTCCTCCTCAGCCCAAACTCACTTTTGCTTTTTTTATTTTTGCACAGTTCTTTTCGGACACACAATTGCCTTGTAGAATTCATTGCCCCAGGATGTTTTTTCATGGCGGAGAAGACGACTGACTAAGCACTTTACAGCACCATTTTGTTGCCTAACAGTTCTGGAAGCAAAAACAGGCTGCGCAAAATAATATAGCAGTTTCTGCTTCCTTGGGAAATCAGTGGTCCATTTCAGAATCCTCAGTGTGGCCTGTTCCATTATGAGGTGGACTGAGGGCTTTGTGCTGCCTCTGCTTCTTCACTCCCCTTTAAAATGGTATACCACTTAGGGATTTGTTTATTTTTTAAAGAACTGTTGAGAAATGGTAATAACCAGCTAAATAAAAACAGGGTATCCAGCTACCCACAGCCTGAGCAGCTAGCGCCTGGGACTCCTTGCCACCAGCACTTTCAACACAGATAGAGCAAGTCTCTGGGAGCAATAGGACTTGATGTTCCATTGCTCCCAGAGGGAATCATACAGAACAAATGTATTATTTGCCCCATGTATAGCACAATGCAGCAATGAGTTTACCAGGCCCCAGATAGCCTGATGGGGTGGAGCTGGGGCATCCGCCAAAGCTGGCGGGAGGCGCCCTATGTCATGGGAGCGATCGGTGCCACCAATGGCAGCAATGGATCCGGGAGTACCCCCAGCTATGAACCTGATCCTTCAGGGACAGTGTGGCCCCATCTAGTCCATCACTGCAGTCAAGAATGGCCTTAGCCAGATGTGTTTGAGATGAACAGGAGAAATAGGGCTGCATGCCATCTGCATATGGGTGACAATGCACTCCAGATGACACCATGGAAATGCAGAATATAGATTACAGTGGTGCCTCGCAAGACAAAATTAATTCGTTCCGCAAGTTTTTTCTTCTTGCGAATTTTTCATCTTGCGAAGCACAGTTTCCCATAGGAATGCATTGAAAATCAATCAATGCGTTCCTATGGAGACCGTCTGGGGACAGAGGGGAAGCGCCGCTCTGTCCCCTCTTTTGAAGCAAGGGGCGGAGAGGAGAAGATCGCTTCTCCCCCTTGATGCCCCTTGGTTCAAAAGGGGTCCGGGGAGAGAGGGGAAGGCGCTGCGCCTTCCCCTCTGTCCCCGGAGCTTGCGGGGCTGGCAACGGGGAGAAGCGATCTTCTCCGCGCTGCCCCTTGCTTCAAAAGAGGTCCGGGGACAGCGGGATGTGCAGCGCGTCTTCCCCCTGTCCCCGGACCTCTTCTGAAGCAAGGGGCGGTGGGGAGAAGCGCTGCGCTTCCCGCTGTCCCCAGACCTCTTTTGAAGCAAGGGGTGGCGCGGAGAAGATCGCTTCTCCCTGCCGCCCCTTGCTTCAAAAGAGGTCCGGGGACAGCGGGGAAGACCCGTGCGCTTCCCGCTGTCCCCGGAGCTTGCGGGGCAAGCTTCGTTTTGCGAAGCAAGCCCATAGGGAAATTCGTCTTGCGAAGCAACTCGAAAACGAAAAAACCTTTCGTTTTGCGAGTTTTTCGTCTCGCGAGGCGTTCATCTTGCGGGGCACCACTGTATTATAATCCTTATGGTTGCGTTGAAGGTACTCATGCTAATGGACACCCATTTTCTCTTGTAGAACCTGTAAGCGGCTGTGTTTTGAATGGCACCGTTCTTGCGGTAAGATAATAGCTGATCAACTTTTGAAATGATCTTCAGTTCGACCCCCTACAGTGCAGGGATCTCAATTAAAGTTTACATGACAGATAATCGAGATAACCTCAGCTTCGGAAACCTCCAAGGAAAGAGAGCCCACCACTTTCTGAGGGAGTCTTTTCCACTGTCAGACAGCTCTTATTGTCAGAAAGTTCTTCCTGATGTAGAGCCACAATCTCCTTTCTTGTAACTTGAAGCCATTGGTTTGGGTCCTACCCTCCAGAGCAGGAGAAAATAAACTTCTCCCATCTTCCATGGGACAGTCTTTTACATAACTAAAGATGGCTATCATATTTCATCTTATCCAGGCTAAACATACCCAACCCTTTCCACTGTTCCTCTGTTTCCAGACTCTTGATCATTTTACTTGCACCAGAAGTGGAACCATAAATTGAAGAGTTTTTCCATACAATTATTCCCTTTGATTGACCAGGGAATAAACTCTCATCTCCTCTTCTGGGTTTTCTCCTTCTTCTCTGGCTTTCTAAGCACTTGAGTGACATGTCCCCGTTTGATTTCGTTTCCCCTATTACCATGAAAAGGGACGCGGGTGGCGCTGTGGGTTAAACCACAGAGCCTAGGGCTTGCCGATCAGAAGGTCAGCGGTTCGAATCCCCGCGACGGGGTGAGCTCCCGTTGCTCGGTCCCAGCTCCTGCCACCCTAGCAGTTTGAAAGCACGTCAAAGTGCAAGTAGATAAATAGGTGGTGGGAAGGTAAACGGCGTTTCCATGCACTGCTCTGGTTCGCCAGAAGCGGCTTAGTCATGCTGGCCACATGACCCGGAAGCTGTACGCCGGCTCCCTCGGCCAATAAAGCGAGATGAGCGCCGCAACCCAAGAGTTGGTCACGACTGGACCTAATGGTCAGGGGTCCCTTTACCTTTTTATTACCATGAGAAGGAACTGAGACCAAGGGACTTTCCTTGCAACATTAGCATTTTCCTCCATGGGGGGAATGTCTGTGGAAAAGGGAAGCTCGCTCTGAAAGCAAAACAATATCCAAAAAGATTACAGAGAAGATGCCGGAGAAGCAGTTTGGTTGTTCAAAAAGTGCTTCATTATGTTTCAATCCAATCTGGAGCGCCAGCAGAAGTTTTAAAGTAAGAATACAATTGCCCACAAATCTAATTAAGGCATCAAAAGCTAGGGGGGCCACTAGGGGGCGCATCGGAAGATGGCTGACAATAACATCTCTCCGACCCACACGAGGTAATTTGGAGGCTATGATGGGAGTAATTAGCCTCCCTACTCCCCCCAGGATGGTGGGGGG
Organism: Podarcis liolepis; assembly: GCF_965112155.1. Lineage (NCBI taxonomy): Eukaryota > Metazoa > Chordata > Lepidosauria > Squamata > Lacertidae > Podarcis > Podarcis liolepis. Next base: position 7,541,419 of record NC_139556.1, read on the forward strand.
GACTGCCCTTGCCTGCTGTGCCTTATACCACCCCCGAATTTGTGGGGGTGGGGGCACTAGGCACAAAGCCCTCCTGTGGGATTCCAGCACTCCTGAACGCCGTCCCTGATCTAGCTGCAAGAACTTCAAAAGAAACAATTTGGATGAAGGAATGCACATATTTCAAGGAAGGAGGGGGATTAAAGACTGCTAACAGAAAAGATCTCTGATAAAACAAGACAAGAATAAATCATGAGAAGATACGCCAAGATACGGTATGGCAAATGACTGATGGGGGGAGGGGGAAAAACTTTCCTTTCTTTCCTTATGTGATTAAACAAGAATCCCCTCCCCTCACGAGTCAGAAATGTCGTTTTAAGGACTTCAGCTGTGGATTTAAGGCTTTCGAACCAAAGCATGTTTTAAGAAGAGCGTGGAATGTATAAGAGCTTTGGAATGACGCAGTTAAAAATGCCGTCGCCATATTGGGAAGTTCTGTCAGAGGTCTTGAGTCTGGGAGGAGAAATAGAGAAATAGAGCTGCTTTTATATTGTGGGTGAAACTCCTCAGAGGGACTTAAGAGCGACAGTTTTGCGAGATTAATGATGGAAAGAGCGGTGTTACCTATGAAGGCGATGATATATGGAAACCATCTCAATTTGAGGATTGGAAGAACGGAAAAATTCACACAGGATTAATATTGGTGTTTATCGGCTTAAGGAGACTATCAGAAGAGATCATAAAGAAAAAAGAGAAAATATATGAAGAAGATGTGATGTGGAAACAGCAAGATAAGACTGGATAGAATTATGAACTCTGTTTGGACTGATTTGGTTTGATTTGGACATTAATGCAGTAGCAAGAAGATGATCAGAATCCCCCTTCGGATCTTGAAATATGGGTCCCCCCCAACAAAATTTAAAATTCGGCTTTGTAATTCGGAATTTATGTGATGTGATTTAATTTGATTTGATTGGCCGGTTAATAAAAAAATATTTTAAAATAATAATAATAAAGCTTTGCCCAGAGAGCCAGAGAGGGAATCAGAGAAAGGCAAATTAGGATAGGACAGAGAAAGACAGGAAAAGGAAGCGGGGGCAGGGGGGTGGTAGAGAGAGAGAGAGAATGCTAGGAAAACATTTTTTAAATCATTCTTATTAGCTCTATCTAAGGCCCAGTATTAGTACTTCATTATTATGACTGCTTCAGGGGCATTTATCTGTTTATAGTGCAATTCCATGCCTGTCTGCTCAGAAGAAAATCCTACTGAATTCATGGCAATGTATTCCTAGATAAGGCAGTATAGGATTGCAGCTTTGTTTGTTCGTTCTAAAAGTTGTGTCCTGTCTTCATTCGCCAGTTGGAATGTCCAGGACAAAAGTGCAAAAAAACTAAAACTTTACAAAACTAGAAAAAAAACAATAGCACTGTACAGGATAAAGACTGTTTTCTGCAAAAACTCTCAGCAGTTTAAAGTATGTGCGTGTGTTAATTAATTTTTTTTTCCTTTGTAGAACACCCTTCCTAGTTCAGTTCAACCCATCAGTGTTTCTTTAGTACACCCACCCAGCTTTCCTCCAGGGTTTCTGTTTTCCCATGAAAAAAACCAAGAATCTCCAAGAATCTGTGATTTGTAATATTTAGACATTCTCCTGAGAGTTTGGCCTTCATCCAATAAAGTACTGCTGGAAGTAACATGGAAGCAGGACTTGGTATCTCACACACTTACATTTCCCAGCCTTGAAAAATGTATTTTTAACCACCCTTGAAGTACATATTTCACTTTCCATTAAAGGAAAATCCCCTCTCTTCTTTCCTCACCTCTCCCTACTGGCCCCCATTAACAACGTTCAGAGTCTTCTGTTGCCATTATATCACTGGAGCCATTTGTTTTTGCCTTAATCCCTTTACATTTCCACCTCGTATCTAGTTACCAGCTTTATTCTCCCATAGTTTGGTTTAACTGCGTTCATTCTGAATTGCTTTAAACTTCCAACCAGGTGGCTTGACTTACCAAATGGAATCGCCTTGCAACAGTCATCTGGTTTCCCAGGCTTTTATTGAGCAGAGTGATTAAGGAAGACCCGGGTGCTCTTTGCCTTGATACTGACTTTTACGGCTTGCATTGGCCAGGAGTGTGTTAGCAGATGTTGTAGCATTCTCATGCAGCATTTCATAGGTGTATTTCACAAACATAAAAAATAATAATAATATGCATTTGCCAGCTCCTAGTAATCTCCTTGTTAATGGGGCTGTACTGTCCAGCATCCTGCCAACCTAGCAGTTTGAAAGCACGTCAAAGTGCAAGTAGATAAATCGGTACCGCTCCGGCGGGAAGGTAAACGGTGTTTTCATGCGCTGCTCTGGTTTCACCAGAAGTGGTTTAGTCGTGCTGGCCACATGAGCTGGAAGCTGTCTGCCGGTTCCCTTGGCCAATAAAGCGAGATGAGCGCCGCAACCCCAGAGTTGTCCACGACTAGACTTAACGATCAGGAGTACTTTACCTTTTACTGTCCAGGAATAATCCCTGAAGAAATTATATAATAATTTTATCTGGGTGGCAGCTTTCCCCCAAACATGGGATATTAGTGGGTTTTTAATTTTGACTTGCTGCTAGGTTACAGCGTAGAAACTTCTTTTTCCCCCTAAATAAATGATTCAGGCTAAAAGAATGGAGAACCATTGGATTCAATTCTGTGAATATAATTCCCAGCAACCCTAGGATATAGTAATTTTAGATTTTCTGTGGCAACTTTAGCCAATGCAAAAATTAAATTCTCCTACTCATGTAGGAATCTAATAAATCAATCCTGTGTATGTGACCCTGTCTTAAACATAGGGCTGTGAATTGAGATGAAGGGGATCAGGATAATCAGGACTTTGTATAGGTTTGTCTGGTAATAATTGGCTTATCATTTCCTTGAGTGTGTGTCCTTTGTTGCATTTATTGTCAACTAATGGATTTTAATGTGTGACGCGGGTGGCGCTGGTGGGACGCGGGTGGTGCTGTGGGTTAAACTACAGAGCCTAGGACTTCCCGATCAGAAGGTCGGCCGTTCGAATCCCCGCGACGGGGTGAGCTCCCGTTATTCGGTCCCTGTTCCTGCCAACCTAGCAGTTCGAAAGAACGTTAAAGTGCAAGTAGATAAATAGGTACCACTCCGGCAGGAAGGTAAACGGCGTTTCCGTGTGCTGCTCTGGTTCGCCAGAAGTGGCTTAGTCATGCTGGCCACATGACCCTGAAGCTGTACGCCGGCTCCCTCGGCCTATAGAGCGAGATGAGCGCGCAACCCCAGAGTCGGTCACGACTGGACCTAATGGTCAGGGGTCCCTTTGCCCTTTACCGAATGGATTGTAACCACAGCTGGAGAAAGGGGAAGGAGTTCATGCCACAATGGGGACTGAATGGGAATGCAGAAGGACATTTGCTTGAGAGTTCATTTCCAGTAGATTCCCTGGACACCTTAATATTATTATCATTTTTGCTTGAACTATCAGCAAAGTAGAAGTTTTCATATCTTTTTTTTGGAAATTAAATGTTTAGAGGCTGAACGGTTTTATTATTATTATTTTTCATCTGGTTAAGGATGGTCCATTCTTCATGTTTCTGATGAGAAAGCATGATCAGTTGAAACTGCAGTTTTGTTCTCATCTTTCAGCCTGGGAAACGTGTGCTGTTGGATCAATGCACCAGCTGTCAGTGCAGCCTACAGAGGGGACTGTTTCTGAAATATAAATTGACATGTGGAAAAATCACCTGTGAACCTTGCCCCAAGGTAAGAGAGTGTGTTATGGCCCTGCTGATATTGAAGGTCTAGGATATATTCCAAGCTACTTTATTCTCACACCTCTGTTAAAAGACGCACATTCACAGTCACAAACTCTACCAAAATTCATGGAAATGTGCAGCATGCAATAGCAATCAGTGGTATACAACTTTTACAAAATAAGTAAATAAATACTTGAACCCGAAGGCCCTTTTAGCCTTGCCATAAAGAAAAGTAGGAGTTAAAGCATATGGTCTGCAAAAAGTTTTAAATGTTTCTAATGCTACCTATAAAATAATAATAATAAGAAGAAGAAGATGATGATGATGATGATCAGGGTCTTTCTGTACACTTGACAGCTGCTGCCAGATAATTTTCAAGACTCTTTTTCATTCTTCACGGCCACAATTCTTACCTAAATTTTCCATGTTCCCTCACTCCGGTTGGCTCAGAACGGAATATTGTTACATGTTTAGTGTGAGCCTTATTTTTTATTGAACTTGGTTAGAGTTGCATTTTGCATATTTCCACATGCAATTAGGTAAAGGATCTGTTTAAAATCGCTTAAGAAAACATTTCTAAATACCTGAAATTACTGTTTTCATAGTGGATGCATCCCAAACTGGCAGGGATTTTAGGTTGGAGCATGAATGGCTCAGAACCTTGCTGAAATGCCCCCCCTAACTTACCAGTTCATAGAACACAGCTTATACTGGTAGAAACTTCATGTGTGTGTGCAGCAGCCGCAGCAGCCAAGGTTTCAAGGGACCCCTACATTTCTCAAGAGTTCCTGGATGGACTGGACACTTTAAGTCTTTATATGCTAGAAATATAGCCATTATTTCAAAAAATGTAATTTTTCTTATGTAGGCCCTTTGCCATTCAGATTTGCTCATTTAGTTTTTGTGTGAAGGCAGAACCCCTTCAACGTCATTCAGTATAGATTTCCTATTCTGTGCCCAGTTCTGTTCCCACAAGACTTGCTTCGGAGATGAAGGGAGGTCTTAACATTCACTTCATCCCTGAAAGCAGCTGTTGAAAAGAGGGATTAGACTCCAGGGAACCTTCCTCTGAGCCCAATCCCTCCTCATCAAATGATGAAATCATTGAGGGGGGACAGGAAGAGGGGGGAAGGAATAAAAATAGACCTTTGCCAATCTCCCCCAAAGCAACACTGAACACAGTATTTATGTATGTGTTGTTATAAATGACGACAAATGCGTGACTTCTAAGGACAGACTCTCAGGTTATTGTTGCAGAACAGTTGCGCTTCGAGATCCCCCAACGACCCCCAAAAATGAAATGGGCACGGGATTTTAGTTTAAGTTATTGGGCAAAATTTTGGCCACAGCTTTATTGAATACAGAATGTGAGTGGTATTGGCTTAGGCATTGGAATCATCCAAACTATATCAGACTCCCACCCACATCACGGGGAATCTGATAAAAGGGTGAAACACCACCAGAGAGAGCCCCACCGATGCGAACCGACTCGCACTCGCCCCCGTGGGGTCCTGGTATGGCCCTAGCCCCTACCGTGGGGGTTCAGACAAGACCCAGGCCAACGCCTGATTCCTTTAATGGAATACCCTTGAGCTTAGAGGGGCAGGTGATAGCCGCCCCTCCCCACCCCACACATTGCTGATCCAATGCCTAACCGCCAAACCTTACAAAGTTGTGACAATTGCTACGCGGTAGGCAAAAACCAAATGGCTCTGCCAATCTGCCAGATGGAAAAGTTCCTACCAGGCCTCCATTGCGAAACAGGCGACCAACAACGTCCATAGCAAGGCCAACACACCAGATAAAGGGGTGGGCAGGCGGGGGAATCCACTGTGCGAAGGCAGAGAGGTCCAGCAAACATCACGCAGGGCTTAAATAATGTTTTGTGGCCACCCCCCAAGCCAAGCAATTGGCTTTAGGGACCAAGTGACCGCAAAACGACCAACCAGAGTTGAGCAGGGCATAGCCCTGCCCATACCAGGAGGTGGGAGATGTCTGGGGACTGGAGCGCAATGCGTACCCTCCTTGAAGAGGATCTGATTTGCCACGCAAAAGTGTTTCAGCACAGAGTTGCCACCCACCAATCGTCATCTGTAACTCAGTAACTACGTAATCATACGGGGTGTCTCCCCGCAAGGGACATGAGCCACTGGTGTGAAAAAGCATATTCTCCATCATGGAGAGCACGTGTTGCTGTGGGGTCTAACAGGACACCCCCTCTTGGTTACTGGGCGGGACCATTTAGATGGCCATGACTGTGATTGGGCCAATTTGGGTAGTTGGGGAGATTTTGATGTTACCATTTAGGCAGATGGCCCGAAGGTTATATATTCTTGGCACAAAGTTTTTTCAGACTGAGGTTCAGTGAAATCATCCATTTTATTTCTTTGCAGAATTACAGGATGGAACAAGTCTCTGGCTCCTGCTGTGGCAAATGCTTGCCATCTGCATGTTCCATACAGCTGAGGAACAGAACTATTATTTCCCTGAAGGTGAGTTGATTTCACCTAAAACTGGGTCCACTATAACGCCGAGTGAACACAGTTTGTCTGGAAGATTCCACTCTAGCATATATTCCATTGACAAGAAAGGGGCTTCTGCAAGAACATTTCCTGCTATTTCAAGCTCTAGATGAAAAGGCAACAAGCGGTCCAGTTCCTTGTGTCCTGGTGGCAGCAGTAGCAGTACTGTTGTATATTATTTATAGAGTGTCAGCTACATACAGGACAGAGTCCCTTTTGCTTAAGAGGTGCTTAGACAACTACAGTCATGCCTTGGGATGAATACGCTTCAAGTTAAGCATTTTCGGGTTGCGCTCTGCGGTGACCCTGAAGTAACAGAGTGTGTTACTTCCGGGTTTTGCCGCATGCGCAGACGCTCAAAATGACATCACGCACATGTGCGGAAGCGGCGAAATGCAACCCGCAGACGCGCAGTCGTGTGTTACGTTCTCTTCAGGATGCGAACGGGGCTCTGGAATGGATCCCGTTTGCATCCAGAGGTACCACTGTACTGTAAGGAACTTGCAACAGGAGATGCACAAAAAATGATGGTGATGATTTTATTTATATGCCACACATCTGACTGGGTGGCCCTAGCCACTCTGTGCGGCTCCCAACAACACATTAAAAAACAAAAAAATCTCAAACATTAAAAACTTCCCTGCAGAGGGATGCCTTCAGGTGTCTTCTAAAAGTCAGATAGATGTTTATTTCCTTCACATCTGATGGGAGGGCGTTCCACAGGGCGGGTGCCACTACGGAGAAGGCCCTCTGCCTGGTTCCCTGTAACCTCACTTCTCGCAGTGAGGGAACCGCCAGAAGGCCCTCAGAGCTTGACCTCAGTGTCCGGGCTGAACAATGAGGGTGGAGACGCTCCTTCAGGTATACTGCATATATAGCTGTGGATGCCCCCACAACTCCCACAGATGGCTCCCCATAAGGTTGTCTTAGGAGTGATTGTCTCTAGGCCTGAGTGACTGTCTGGCTTCCACATCATGAAATAATAATAATAATAATAATAATAATAATAATAATAATAATAATTTATTTATACCCTGCCCATCTGGCTGGGTTTCCCCAGTCACTCTGGGCAGCTCCCAGCAGAATATTTAAAAACACAATAAAACATCGAACATTAAAAACTTCCCTAAACAGGGTTGCCTTCAGATATCTTCTAAAAATCAGATAGTTGTTTTTCCCTTTGACATCTGATGGGAGGGCGTTCCACAGGGAGGGCGCCACTACCGAGAAGGCCCTCTGCCTGGTTCCCTGTAACCTCACTTCTCGCAATGAGGGAACCGCCAGAAGGCCCTCGGAGCTGGACCTCAGTGTCCAGGCTGAACGATGGGGGTGGAGACGCTCCTTCAGGTGGAGCTTACAGTCAGAGGGGGAAACTTGAGGGAAGATAGGCAAAAGGTATTGTCTTGCTTGGCTTCTTCCTTTTTGAACATGAACAATAAGGGGCTGGTTTATACATGTTTTCCAGACAAATACACTGTGTATCTGGAGCTATCTGTACCCCCACAACATGAATTCTGCTGAACATGTTACGCATACCATGAGTACACATGGCCAGTTACCACAACACTTCAAGCTCCAAAAAATATTCATATTTATTTCTTTATTAAATTTGTATACCATCCTAAATCCGAAGATCACAGTGCGGTCCCCACCTTTTGCCATAAGTAGATGACCAGGAGCGCATGGGACTGTTCCACACTCAGGTGAATAATCCCTTGTTGGTAGAAGTGTGAGCTGACCTTGAGACTTTCATCTGCTTGCTGTAGGGAGGAAGGGAGAAAAATACAACTTGATGGTGGTAATGATGACCATAATTTGTATAATTGGAAATTCTGGTTTTTCCCACAGCCCACTGAAATGATCCAAGACGGGTGCGACACCCATTATTGCAAAGTCAACATGAAAGGAGATTTCACCTGGGAGAAGAGAATCACTGCTTGCCCGCCATTTGACACCAACAAGTGTCTGTCTGAAGGAGTAAGTAATGAACCAAGTGCCTTGTTGAGTAGATCGCAGTGTGGCGATGATGCTGGTGCTGATTATTATAGCACCGTTTGTGTGCCTGGCCCTTTGCCGAGCAACACAAGCACTCTGCTGCTTTGATTTGCAGAACTGGCCCTGCTACGGGTGCCACATTGTGCATTTGTATGAAATCCGTATTTTAGTGTGACGGCACCCACACTTGGGGCTTCCTGCCTATGGACATCAGGCAGGCACCTTCATCTGCTAAAACATTTTTTGTTTTTAGATAAGCCAACTTAGATATACAGAATGTTTGTAAGGGTTTTAATTTCTCTTTAGCTTATTGTTAATTTCAATTATGTTCTGAATGTTTTAAATAATATATTTGAGGACGACGGACTCCCCCTCCCCCAGTTGATGGGCATTGCCTTAGAAAGTGTGTGTGTGTGTGTGTGTGTGTGTGTGCATCGCATCTTGTGATCGTATATGTGGGGTAGGGCTTATTTGCCCCCCCAATTATTTATTGAAGTTGGCACCCCTGAAAGAGAATTATTATTATTATTATTATTATTATTACTACTACTACTACTACTACTACTACTACTACTACTATTATTATTATATTCATACCCCACCCATATGATTGGGTTGCCCCAGCCACTCTGGGTGGCTTCCATATACAGTCATACCTCGGGTTACAGATGCTTCAGGTTGCGCGATTTCGGGTTGTGCACCGTGCTGAACCCGGAAGTACCGGAACGTGTTACTTCTGGGTTTCAGTGCTTGCGCATGCGCAGAAGCACACCGAATCATGACCCATACAGGCGCAGATGCATGGGTTGTGAGCACTGCGGGTTGCGAACTTGTCTCCCGTGCGGATCACGTTTGCAAGCCGAGCATCCACTGTATTTTAAAATATTTTAAATGAGATGTGTTCTCTTTTTAGGGCAAAGTCGCAAACCTTGGCAACACGTGCTGCAAAACATGTAAGTAGCTGTTTGGGTAGCTGCATATCTTTTATTTATTTTTACATTTGTGTTTTCCCCCAAAGAGCTCAAGGTGGCGCACTTACCGTATTTTTCGCCCCATAGGACGCATCAAGTTTTTTTGGGGGGAAATAAAGGGGAAAAAATTATTCCCCCCCCCCAGGCGCTTGTGGGGCTGGCAGCAGGGAGAAGCGCTCTTCTCCCCGCCGCCCGCCTTCAGATCAGGTCCGGGGACAGCGGGGAGACGCGCTGCCCCTCCCCACTGTCCCCGGAGCTTGCGGGGCTGGCGGTGGGGTCTCCAAACCACATCGGGAGACAGCGGGATGGCGGTGTTCCGCCTCCCTCTGTCCCCCGACCTTGTGGGGCTGGCGCTGGGGCTCTCCTGAAGCCTGGAGAGCGAGAGGGGTCGGTGCGCACCGACCCCTCTCGCTCTCCAGGCTTCAGCAAAAGCCTGCATTCGCCCCATAGGACGCACACACATTTCCCCTTCATTTTTGGAGGGGAAAAAGTGCGTCCTAAAGGGCAAAAATACGATAGTTCCCATTTGCTGACTTGATCCTCGCATCAACTCTGTGAGGTAGGACATCCGGCGAGTTTCACGGCTTGCTTAGGGTTTGAACCCTGATCTCCCAGGTCTTAGTCCAACACACTGAATCACTTGGCTCGATTCCATTTTGTCTGTATTGGATGTGACTGGACTGCAGGGTTCTTTCTGACACAGAGATATAGCACCCTGAGATGCAGGTATCCCCCATTTTTGGAAGCTTTCAAAAATGTATCTAGTACTTGGAGATGTGGAGTAGAAACTGGTACTATGTTTCACATGTGGTGGCAGTGTAAAAAAATTAAGATCTTCTGAGATGACATCTATATAGAACTTTTAAAAAAGTTTAGGGTTTCATTTTAAAAAAGACCAGAAGCATATCTACTCCGAATTACAGGATCAGACGTTCCTAAGAATGTAAAAGAAGTTTTTTTTATACGCCACAGTCACAGCGAGAATCTTAACAGTGACTAAATGGAAAAGTGATAAAATCACTTCCAGGTCAGAATGGTTACAAATACTAGCCAAATATGCAGAGCTAGCCCAACTACAGTGGTGCCTTGCAAGACGAAATTAATTTGTTCCGCAAGTTTTTTCGTCTAGCAAATTTTTCGTCTTGCGAAGCACGGTGTCGGAAAATTTTTGGAAAAGCTTCAAAAATCACCAAAGTCTTTAAAAACCTCAAAAAAGGCTACCACATCACCTTCTATGAGTTGCTCCTCGAAGTCAAGTCGCAACTGTATTAACGGTGTTAAGAAAAAGGAAACAAACTTGCAAAAAACGCAAGACGTTTTCGTCTTGCAAAGCAAGCCCATAGGGAAATTCGTCTTGCGAAGCAGCTCAAAAACCGCAAAACCCTTTCGTCTAGCGAGTTTTTCGTCTTGCGAGGCATTCGTCTTGCGGGGCACCACTGTATCTGAAAAAATGAAAGCTAAGTCAAAACAAGTATTTATTGCAAAATGGGAGGTTTTCAAATCATATCTTAAGATCAATTGTTGTAGTATGAACTCGGTCGCAGCCTTCGAATAACTAAGTAAGAAACAAGGATATAAGAGAATAATACTTTAATATAAAACGAACAGATAGATTTATGCAAGAAGTTTGTAAATATTAAAAGAAGCATGGAGAAGACGGGAAGTTAGACGTACCTTAAGAAGATTTACCGTCAAAACAGATGATTTTATCCTTTTGTTTATTTTGTATTTGGTGTAACAAGTGACGTAGATGTATGGTTTTTCTTTTTGATTTTTGCTGGTGTTTACAACAAAGCATAAAAAAGAGATGCACAATGGTCAATGACTCCTGCAGAAAAAAATGCATGCAAGAAAGTTCCTTCCTCAGGGGTTTTGTTTTTGCTTTTGGTTTTAATTGCCTTCTCTAAAGCATAAACCTTTTGAGCTGTAAAAGTATGATTCCTACTGCCAGAGGTTTAGGAAACACTATATTTCTTAAAGTGGAGACTTTACCCTGATTTTCTTCTTTTGCCTGGATCAGTCTCCAAACTAATTCTTCAACATGACCTCAAATAAAGGCGTCAGTTGTCAAGTTATATGGTGGATAATTATAGAATTTGTTTATCACTGAAAACTATCCCTCCTTTGAAGGTCAAAATGTCAGCACCTCTTCACCCTCCATTCTCTCTCCTCTTACTTTTTGTTCTGTTCATGTGCCAATAAATAAAATATGGCCATCCCTATGCAGCCACAGTAACTGCTGTAACAAAACCCCAGTTTGAGGAATTTATTCCAAGATCATTTCTTGCCGTTGCCTGTCCATATATCAGCAAGTTCCAGTTTTAAAAAATAAAAGTCACTGGAGCTCTTGAGATAATAGACTCTCACTGTAAAGTGCTCACAGGTTAATTTAATTAAGAGGGTTGTTTTTTTTATCTGCACAGTGACTATTACTGAAAATAGTCAATTAACCATTACATAAAACAGATGTGAATGTAATACTGAAAAGGCTCAAAGACAGCTTTAAAGAAACACTGCAGAAAATGAACAGCAAAGCAAATAAAATAAAATAAAATCTCCTAACAGTGTAATCTCCCAGTTGTGGCTTTCATCTGCTAATGGAAAGCTTTTTATAGGATGATGCTAAATATGTTGGAAAGTCCAAAATTTGACCAATATCATTTTTCTGATTGGATTTTCTACTAATTCAAGGTTGAGGGAACCCAGTGAAAACTGAGGGGAAATTCCAATGAACATTATAGAGGCCCAGAAGTTGCTTTTAGGACTAGGGCTAAGTCAAAACCACCTACCTCTTTTCATGTTGGTTTCTGCAAATGTTGAAAAGGACCTCCTCTTTATAGCCATTTTTGGCACTTGTGAACACATCTGCCTGGTCTCAATGATATTCTTGTATTTCCTAACACTGACACTTAAAACCACATAGGAAGCCACTGCCAAACGACAGGATTAAATGACAGCTTGGGCAAATGAGTCTTATAATGGCAACGAGAGCAGACAAAATGAAGGAAAATGGCAACAAGAAGTAGCCAAGAGAAAACGGGGCGCCAAATCACAGTCCAAGTTCAAGGTGCCATGAGTCACGTGCCCCTCCTTTGCCACACCTTATCATGTACCAGTTTTGGCATGAAGATCCTGTTGTTGTTGTTTAGTCATTTAGTCATGTCTGGCTCTTCGTGACCCCATGGACCAGAGCACGCCAGGCACTCCTGTCTTCCACTGCCTCCGCAGTTTGGTCAAACTCATGCTGGTCGCTTCGAGAACACTGTCCCACCATCTTGTCCTCTGTCGTCCCCTTCTCCTTGTGCCCTCCATCTTTCCCAACATCAGGGTCTTTTCCAGGGAGTCTTCTCTTCTCATGAGGTGGCCAAAATATTGGAGCCTCAGCTTCACGATCTGCTCTCCAGTGAGCACTCAGCTGATTTCCTTAAGGATGGATAGGTTTGATCTTCTTGCAGTCCATGGGACTCTCAAGAGTCTCCTCCAGCACCTTATATACATAGCTGTTATCTATTAAAGCGCAGGATGTGTTTTCTATTGTGGCTTGTATAAATGAGCAGATTTGGAATGCAGTGACAGAATTCAGTGCGATAATGCTGCTTCATGCATTTGCTGATTTCCTTAAGAATGGAGAGGTTTGATCTTCTTGCAGTCCATGGGACTCTCAAGAGTCTCCTCCAGCACCTTATATACATAGCTGTTATCTATTAAAGCGCAGGATGTGTTTTCTATTGTGGCTTGTATAAATGAGCAGATTTGGAATGCAGTGACAGAATTCAGTGCGATAATGCTGCTTCATGCATTTGCCAGTGACTTTGCAGAGCCCGTTTTAAGAACCCCTCACCTGGTGACAGTCATAGTAATGTAAAAGGGTAATATTGCTATTACAGATAAGATTTCTTGTACTGGTCGTGCCCAGTCGACAAATACAGTAGCAAACTATTTTTTATTTTAATTTTTTAGCATTTTATTTATTTATTAACCTTCTTATGTTGCATCGGCAAACATTGTCATATTACATTACAGGACTTACTATAATATAATTTCCAACATGTATACAAAAATTATATACAAATTTTATATACCTAAAAAGGAAATGAAACAAACAAAAAAGAACAAAGAAAAACAACAACAAATTTTTCCAAAAATCATATACAGTGGTACCTCGCAAGACGAATGCCTCGCAAGACGAAAAACACGCAAGACGAAAGAGTTTTTTGTTTTTTGAGTTGCTTCGCAAGACGAATTTCCCTATGGGCTTGCTTCGCAAGACGAGAAACAAAACGTCTTGCAAGTTTGTTTCCTTTTTCTTAAAACCGTTAATACCCTATGGGAAACCGTGCTTCGCGAGACGAAAAATTCGCAAGGCGAAAAAACTCGCAGAACGAATTAATTTCGTCTTGCGAGGCACCACTGTACATACCAACACACTAGACTTCCTGTCTAGCCCGTTGTATATTCCTTTTTTTTACAAATGAATGTACTCTTATTATTGTATATTTCTTTACATATTATCTAATACATTCCTATATCAATATGTGCTCTTATTATTTCTGAACTCAGTCTCACTCCAACGTCAGTCAAATGCTAGCATAGATAGTGAACCTTTACTGCATTTTTGAACATATGTTTTATATCTATCCCACTTTTCCATAAATTTTTGTTTTGAATTGCCTCTCAGGGTATTTGTTAACTGCACCATTTCAGCAAATTTTTGTAGCTTGTACTGCCAGTCCGTTATTGTTGGGGTTATTTTAAATGCAAGACTAGAAATAACTGAAAAAATTCTCAGTTTATTTGGGTATTCATCACTACGAATGGATGAGTTTGTATTTTAGTTCTCTAAGTATTTTCCCATCTTAAATTCAGTTCTTCACATTTCTGCAGCAATATGTGGTTTTTCAAAAATAAAAAATCCCCATTAAATTGCATTTAATGCAATTTTCTTCTAGCAAATATATTTTTGTATGCTGGTTTAATTAATATGCACCTTTTTGTAAGCAATTTCCCCAAATAAAATACATTTCATGTGTTATTTACTGTATATATTACTGTAATAATACATGTATATTTGTACGCATTGCTTAGTTGGAGAGTTGTATTGCAAAATTCAGATAAGTGCAAATTTTGAAGGATAGGTGTATTTTGGTTTACATATTGGTTTGAGAAGTATAAGTTAAGTAGTTTCTTATTAAAATGCAAACAAAATCAAATTTTCAATTCATCTGCCACATGCATTCTAGGTCATCTTTTAAAATTCATTTTACGAACACCAGCTACTATGGCCACATAGCTTAGTATATTGAGCTCTAAATCTCCATTTTTAAATCTCTGTCGTAAAGTTTTTTACAACTAGGCTTGCCACACGTCAGGAAAATTCCTGACATGTCCTGGTTTTCAGTGTAAAAATGGCACTAGGGGAATTTTGCCGAATTGGCAAAATGTCAGGGAAAACTCAGATGTATGGCAACGCAATGGAAAAAGCAGCGGAAACAGCTCAAAAAGCTTTAAATCACTATTTTTGGGTTATGGCTTCTTAAAAAAAACGGTCAACAACTTTGCGGCTGTCAGGAATTTTCCTTTTTGAGATATGGCAATTCTATTTACAACAAACTGTACTGATGCGGCAGCAACTAACCCTCCATTTCAAAACATAGTTACACACAGAGCACATTATTGAAAGAGCATGAACAAATACTTATATGTATACTTAGACGTATATGGCCTTTATGCAGCCAGAATCTCCTTTTATAGACAATTCATAACGTTACCCATCCAGTTCATATTTTGATTTAAACCCCTGGAGGATTTTGTATTCAGAGTCTACATCCAATATAGTTCTTTCTGCAGGAATTTCTGATGGAATTGTAATCCTTTGGCACGGACCTTTTCCAGGCAGAAAAATTTAGGTCTTCCTGAATACATCCATATTCTGGAAAAGGCTAGATAATGGGAGCTTGTATTCTGTGGTTCCTAATGTAGCTTTAATGCTCACAGATGCAAACCTTGATGGATCTCACTGTTGTTCCCACATAGATCTCATTACAGAGACACAGAATAGCATACACCACTCCTTTTGTATTACAGTTATAAAACCGTTTGTATGTATACTGTTTATTGTCAGTAGGGTTCAAAAACCTTTTCCCCATGAGGCAATTAATTGCATACAGATCATCAGCCTCCAATTTCTTCTGCTAACAATGTCTTTAAGGTTCTGTTCACATCTTTATGAGAACATGGGACCAACACTATATAGGTTGATTGCTTTATTGATTTGTCAATCACGTCTCTGATTTTCCTAGTATATCATTCATATATGAAAGGGATCACAATTCTTTTTGGGTTTTTTGTGGATTATCAGGTTCTATTCAAAGTCAGTAAAGCCCATCCTTTGTGGTTCGAGGACCCGACCCCCGCAGTGTGAAATGAATACACAAGGACACGTGATATAAGGTTAATGGGCAAAGAAAGGCCACAACTTTATTGATTACAGCAGTGAAAAGGTATTGGCTTAGGCATTGGATCTCTAAAACAAGTGGGTTTATTCACCAGTAGGTGGAGCCTGTTGATGCTAATCCAACTATAGGCTCACCCATGATGTCACCGAGGGTCGTGCCATGGCCTCCCGCCAAGCAGGCATCAGACAGAATACACGACCGCCAGATTCCTTTAACGGAATACCCAAAAATTGAAGGCATAGGCGATGATGAGGCCGGGGCAAGGCTGGCGCCGCAGCAAAAGGCTGCTGAACACGCCCCCTCTGAGGCACCTGGTTGGATGCCTGCCGAGGGGCGTGGGCGCCAGCCAGGTGAGGTGGAGGCAGGGGGCAAACGCTTCCTGCTAGGGGCGGTGCTCAGGCTCCCGGCCACAACCGCTCCCCTCTCTTCCAGGGAGGAGAGTCTTTGTCAGCTGAGTGAAATATCACATAATATTTAGGATTAGACAATGCTCTACCGTTAATTTGTGCTATGCACACACATCAGTTTTTCCAATGTTCTGTACCAATTCACGATGCCTGAATAGTGGGGCTTTTGTGCATGGGTTGAATGTAAACCTTGGTCTAAATAGTGCAGTTTCTATCCTGGATTGGTGCAAGTTCCTCCATTAAAGGAATCTGCATTTTTTTTACATTTCTGATTACAGTGGTACCTCAGGTTACATATGCTTCAGGTTACAGACTCCGCTAACCCAGAAATAGTGCTTCAGGTTAAGAACTTGGCTTTAGGTTGAGAACAGAAATCGTACTCCAGCGGTGCGGCAGCAGCAGCAGGCCCCATTAGCTAAAGTGGTGCTTCAGGTTAAGAACAGTTTCAGGTTAAGAATGGACCTCCGGAACGAATTAAGTACGTAACCAGAGGTACCACTGTATAATGCAGCCATAGAATGCATCAGTATAATTAGTTATTATGATGGACCAAAAGAAGGCATTTGGAATTATTTAAACATTCACAAAACATAACAAAACTGTCCCGATTGAGCTTCTGATTCAGATAGCCATAGATTTGAGTCTCCAGGACACTATCAAGATTTGTCAGAGCTCAGGACACAGAAGGAAGGAAGCCATCAGACCAGTGAGGCCCACAGCAGCATGTCTGAATGGGTCCCAGAGAGCACATGTGTTAGTGAGGATGGACAATATGAATGTTAAAGCCTACACATGTCAATGGCATGTGTGATGCTCCTGTAGATTAGCTGATCGCCTTGTGGCACACAGCTTTATTACTGGTGGTAGTTATTAAAGCATTGACAGCCTTATTGCCACCTCATGGAGGAAAGATGCTCATGTGATATGCAGCACATGGTTTGGTCATGTCAATCCACCCATAGAACCCAACAATATTTACCCTGTCAAGCTCTGCTCGCTTGTGTCACAGAAGATGGCTTACTGTTTTGGTATGCAGTATCGGGTGGAACCACTGAGCCTCTTGGGCTTGCCAATCAGAAGGTCGGCGGTTCGAATCCCCGCGATGGGGTGAGCTCCTGTTGTTTGGTCCCAGCTCCTGCCAACCTAGCAGTTCGAAAGCACGCCCAAAAAGTACAAGTAGATAAATAGGTACAGCTCCGGCGGGAAGGTAAATGGTGTTTCCGTGTGCTGCTCTGGTTTGCCAGAAGCGGCTTAGTCATGCTGGCCACATGACGCAGAAAAACTGTCTGCAGAAGCGGACAAACGCCGGCTTCCTCGGCCTGTAAAGCGAGATGAGCACCGCAACACCAGAGTCGTCCGCGACTGGACTTAACTGTCAGGGGTCCTTTTTATAGAATGGTAGGAATGCATGCCTCTTTCTTACAGATGTTACCACTGCATTTTTCTTTCCTTCTTTAGGTGTAGAGCCAGAATGCAAGCAAATCACAGGCAGACTGGAATATGTGAAAGTTGGCGACTGTGTGAATGAAAGCCAGCTGAATATCCACTACTGTGAGGTAACCTATCCTTACCCATTTCGTGAACTCTGGGTGAGCAAAGTTGGAGGAGATATTTCTGTAGACAATCTATGACATGTCATAGCATCCACTCACAAAGAGCAGGCTGCAGGGATGCATGTTACTTCCTTTCTGGAACAGTATTTTCTGGCTCTGTAGACATTGCCAGCTTGAAATACACCCAAATCATTCTGTTTCTCAATTTGGATCAAATTTGGTTTGGTGGGGGTGGGGGTGGAGAAGCATCAAAATAGACAATAACAGAATAGATCCAGGATAGATATGGGTTGTCACTAAAAATGTGCTCTGCTCCCAAACCACCAGTAGGAGCACATTGGGTGCAGAGTAAACAGGAATGTGTACACAGCGCCAGTCAGTCTCCCTGTCTTCTGCCCAGCCTGAGTTGCATCATAAGCAGCAACTTAAAACCTTCCAAGGAAAGAAGGCTTGCTAAGTGTGGGCATATAGTCAGGGACAAAATGCACAACAAATCCCTGATGGTCACTTTGCATAAAGAAAAGCAACTCTGGGGGTTTATTTCTCAGTAGAAACACCATGAGTGGGGAAGGGAGCAATCACTGTAGTGCAAAGATGGCCAACAGGGAAAGTATTAATCATCTCTTCTCCTGCCACTTACCCAATTCCAAAGCTCGTTTCCATTTTTGAATGACCATTGGGGTTTACATTTATATTAGGCCTCCCTTCTGTGTCTCTAGATTGGAGCCAGTCCAACTATCTTTACTAGGCACTGGCAAACTCGGCCCTCCAGATGTTTTGAGACTACAATTCCCATCATCCCTGACCAATGGTCCTGTTAGCTAGGGATGATGGGAGTTGTAGTCCCAAAACATCTGGAGGGCCGAGTTTGCCTATGCCTGATCTTTACTCTTTCCTTCATAGTTCTGGGATGGAGGTGAGGTAGCAGTCATTGTGACTCTGTTCTGCCAGCCAAGAGCCTTTTTAACCAGAGATTCAAAGGATTTCACCTGGGGAGGGACCATCTAAATGCAAAACATTTACTTCCCCAATGGTCTATAATACTTTGTGAACATTGTTTATACATAAAAATGTTCTGTGTATCATGAGGGTTTTATAGCAATAAATATCCAATCAATAAAGGAATAGAATGGGAAGCATCCAGGCAATGATCAGAAACTCTTGAGTCCAATTAGAGGCCTGTCAGTCTCCATATTAATGACTGAAGCTTTTCCAAGAAGTTGTTGGCAAGGCTATTACAGCTGAACACTGCTGCTCCTTTCTGTCAAAATAAAAAAATTCCTTCCAGTAGCACCTTAAAGACCAACTAAGTTAGTTCTTGGTATGAGCTTTCGTGTGCATGCACACTTCTTCAGATACACTGAAACAGAAGTTGCCAGATCCTTCTATATAGTGAGAAGGTGGGGAGGGGTATTACTCAGAAGGGTGGTGGGAATGGGAGATTGGCAGATAGCTGAGATGAGCCTGTTGACGACTCTTAATGACTGCAATAGGTCTTACAGGAAAAGGCAAGGGGTGAGAAGGTGAAAAATGGCTTAGTCATGTATAATGAGATAAGAATCCAATGTCTTTGTTCAGACCAGGTCTCCCCGTGGTTTTAAGTTTGGTAATTTCTCCTTTCTGTGTTAGTGAGCATGATGTCATGTTAAGTCATGGTTAAGGCAAATAAGGTAGAATTTTTGTTTAGGAGGAGTGTAGATACTGCAGCCAGAGTCCAATTTGCAAACCCTAGTTTATAGAGAGCTGGCCTTCTGTCTTGCACCTGACCTTTTACAAAACTAATTTCCCAGAGACTGTAGGAGCAATTGTCATGGCAGAACATTTTATTCTGGAAATAGTGTGGCAGGAATAAAATATTTCTAATTTCACTTTCAGGGCAAATGCACAAGTAGAGCCATTTATAACATTACACTGAACAGCATTGAAGATCGGTGCACCTGTTGTTCGGCTACAGCGACAGAGTCCATGCAAGTGCCCCTCCGCTGTGCCAATGGCTCCATCGTACAGCATGAAGTCTTTAGCGCCAGACAGTGTGAATGTCTCTCTCGGAAATGCAAGCCATAAATATCTCTGGGAGCTAATGTGATTTTTTTTTTTTTTTGTACCCAGCTGCCAAGGAATTTACAATCCAATTCTAATTTTCTTTGTGTATTTTGTATTTTGATACTGTTCTTCTAGCCAAGGCATTCATTGTAACATACCAAGCAATAAACTCTGAACTCATTTAGCCACATATTTGGGATATTTTGCTTTCTGAATCTTGCAGTGTTCCTTATACGGGGTGGTGGTATGGACAACTGTCAGTTCTAGAATCTAGACAATTCAAATAGCTGCTCTGGGTTAAAAATTAAGGTCTCTGATCTAAGTTTCGGCTGTTCCCACTGAATGAAGAGCACTGAAGTCAGGAAACATTGACTTCTAGGCCACTGGGTTTTGCTGATGGGGGAACTGCCATCCCAAACTTTCAACTGAGAATTGTTTGCTCTCCAAGAACACTCATGTAAGAACCCAACTCTCTCCCTGCAAGAGTTTTCTTCCAGGTAATATGAGCCCAGAAACTCTTTCCGCCAGTCCTCCCAGCGCTGTCTTTGGCATATGCGCCGCCAGGGTGCAAAGATCCACCCAGCGCCCCCAAATTTAGTTTAGCCCCCAAATTAACTTTTATTATGCGTATTTCAGACACCACGCTTACGCCTTCTTTCTTGTTTACAAAAGAAGGGAGGAAAAAGAAAAACTTTTTTATTCTGCCCTGACCCTGCTGCTGCGTAGCAGTGCAGCTCAATACAATACGTAACATAATATTTTGATGTAAGAGTTAATTTTGTGTGCACGGCGCCGTTCAGAATGACAAGCGTCATCGCTGAGTCAAACGCCACTGTTGTGCATGACAAGCACCGCTGCTGGTGCAGTGCGTCTTTGGTAAATGAGCGCACAAAGTCGAATGCCCTTTAGTGAAACAGTAGGTATACATTTCGGTAATACCTAGGTATATATGTATTTTGTTTTTCTAGCTTGATCACAATTATTATTTCATAACAGGTAGATAGTTAAGAGCTTAGGTGGCTTCAGCGGTGGGCGCCTAGCGCCCCCCAGAATTCGGCACCCGGGTGCCCCACACCCCTTGCACGCCTAGGAAAAGATGGCCCTGGTTTCAGCCGCTGAGAATCAAGACTGATCTTGTAAGCATAGCCCAGTCCCGGGATCTGCTTTGGGTGACACTGGAAAGAGATGGAACACTGGGAACTGGTTTTTACATATACTATATATTTTGGAAAATGATTTGTCTGTCTGTCCATCTCTTTGTTCTCCATAGGTTAGGCCAACTCTTGAGAGATCACAGCTAAATTTGGCAAGGGTGTTCTGGAAGTGGGGGTAGCGGTGTTTGTTGGGACACTGGCTGCCATTTTGAATCAAGATGGTCAACCAAAATGTCACTTTGGGTGACTTTGCCCATTTTTTCTGCTTAGGTTCAGCTGCCTCTTAAGGTATTGTTTTGGCACTAGGCTTTCCAAGTGGAGGGCGATGCTCTTCATCAAATGTTTGGAGACCAACTGCCATTTTATTTCGATATGGTGGAGATCTTCCAAGGTACTTCTAGCCACCTGCAAGACTCAACGTCTATAGGTTAAGCTAGCTCTTGAGAGATCACAGCTAAATTTGGTCAAATGCCCTTTAGTGAAATACCTAGTGTCAGGGAACTGCCATCAGAGCATCAGGTGGTGGAGGGACTCAGGCAGGATGAAAGAGACTCAACTGCTGAAGCAGGGACCAGCAGGGGGAGGAGTGGGTCTCTGAGGGAATGCGAGCAGGAGGGAGGGCTCAGGGAAGCTTCCAGCGAGAACAGTGGGGAGGTATCGGAGTCTCCCATAGGGAGACCCACACCTCGCCGGAAACTGTCACGCCGTGAGTCCAGGAGACGCGTTTCCGTTAAGGAGCTTCTTTGCTGGAAACGCTTCCGCAGACAGCCACTGTCGGACTCTACTAGTGACTAGAGCAGACATGTCTGAGGAGCTCCGTCACACACGGAGGTTTGTGGGGTCGCACAAACTCTGAGGGAGCACGTTTTCACGCACAAGCAGCTAATCAAACCCTCACAGCAGTCCGACAGTCTTTGTACGCTGCCTGTGCAAGAGAAAGCATCATGAGCGAACCAACCGGAACCGGAGGAGCAGGGGCTGGAGCTGGTCCAAGCTTGGAAGATAGATACCGAGCGTTGGAGGTTCAACTGGCACTGCAGACGGCGAGGCTGGAGGAGAGAAGGGCTCAGGATGCAGACAAGAAGGGGAGAGCCACTCAATTCCCCAGAAAGGTACCAGGATTGGTGCAGAAATTTGGGGGGGACCCCAAGGACTACCATGCTTTTAGGACAGAGATGCAATATGCCCTTAATGTGCAGTTCGATGAGTTCCCTGATGAGGAATCGCGAGTTGCTTTTGTAATTGGGCATCTTGAGAAAGGGGCTAGAGACTGGGTTCGACCCCTAATGGCAACGCACAATGACATACTAAAGGACACAATGAAGTTCTTTCGTGCAATGGATATCATGTTTTCCAGCGATATTGAGGAAGGGGTGGTGCGCAGACAGCTAATGGCTTGTAAGCAGGGAAGTCGATCTGTCCGTGAATATTGGACTGAGTTTACCATGCTGATTCACAGACTGAGTTGGGATTTATCGGCGGCACCCGTTCAAATGCTATTTGAAGAAGGTCTTTCTTCGGGGGTGAAAGACGAGCTGGCACGGAGCCCCAGGGCGGAGTCTATGGATCAGCTGACCAAATCTGCGCTGACCATAGGAGCGCGGCAGGAGGCAAGAGCCTTGGAGAGGCGGGAAGGGAGAGGGGAACGTTGGAAGGAGTTCCGCATTCCAGACATTCCTGAGCCAGCTTTCCCGCCGGCAGAGCCGATGGAAATCGGAACAGCGCGCGCGCGCGCATTTTCAAAAACCAGTGAGGGGGCTAAGAAGGAGGGAAAGGGCCCCCGGAAATGCTATCTCTGCCAACAGCCAGGCCACTTTGCCAGAGTCTGCCCCCAGAGGAAGGAATGGCAAGGGATGGTGGGAGCTGTTGAGGGGGGAGAAGAAGGGGGAGCGGAGCAGGTAAAAGCCAACGCCTGGTTGCCACAATTGGGGCACTGCAGCCAGGCCAAAGAGCAGTGAAAGTGCCCGTGCCAGAAGCTCCTCGACCTGCTCTAGTGATTGAAGTGTCGCTAGAGCTGCAGAATGGGCACCCCCTAAAAATAAAGGCGCTATTGGACTCAGGCAGCTCCTGCAATTTTATGAGCAAGGAGTTTGCTGCTGAACACCAGATACAGACCATCCCTTTAAGCAACCCCCTGCAGGTGACCACGATTGATGGCAGGGAGTTGTTGGGAGGAGGAGTCCGCTTGCAGACTGTCCCAATGATAATGAGGGTGGCAAGGCACACAGAACTGATAGCGTTTAATGTGGCCACCCTGGGAGGCGCTCCCATTATTTTGGGAATGAGCTGGCTAGCTCTACATGATCCGCTGGTTGGCTGGCATCAAAGAGTGGTGTCCTTTGGTTCAGCACATTGCCTAGAACACTGCAAAGGGGAGAAGGGTTCAGCAGGGACCCAAGCCACCCTAGCAGGGACTGAAGTAATGGGGAAGGTGAAGGTACCACCACAGTATGCAGATCTCAGCGACGTGTTCAGCGAGAAGGAAGCTGACCAACTACCACCTCATAGACCCTTTGATTGTCAGATCAATTTACTCCCTGGAGCACAGCTTCCCGTGGGCAAGTTGTATGCCATGTCAGACAGGGAAATGCAGGAGTTGCGAGGGTTCATTGACAAGAACCTGAAGAGAGGCTTCATCAGAGAGTCCAAAGCAGCAGGGGGGAGCCCAGTGTTCTTTGTGGACAAAAAAAATGCGGACAAGCCGAGACTTGTATGTGATTTTAGGCGGCTAAATGCAGTGACTGAACCGGTGGCGTTCCCTATGCCCAGAATTGATGATATTTTGACCAGGGTGAGGAAGGGAAAGATTTTCACAAAGCTGGATCTAAGGGGGGCGTACAACCTGATACGCATAAGGAAAGGGGATGAATGGAAAACCACCATGTTTACCCCTTTGGGGGCGTTTGAATACCTCGTTATGCCATTTGGATTACAAGCAGGCTCCGCGTGTTTTCAATCTTTTATGAACCACGTGCTGGGCCCTTTGCTCTACAAGAATTGCGTTGCCTTTCTAGATGATGTGTTGGTGTATTCTGAGAATGAGGAGCAACATGTGAGAGACGTCAGAGAAGTGTTGAGCAGACTGCAAGCCAACAGGCTGTGGGTCAAACTGGAGAAGTGTCGGTTCCATACCAAGGAGGTGGAATTCCTGGGGTACCGCCTGTCAGACAAGGGATTGGCCATGGATCCCGGCAAGGTACAGGCAGTGCTGGAATGGAAAACACCCAAAACCAAGAAGGATGTGCAGAGGTTCCTAGGGTTTGGAAACTTTTATCGTAAGTTCATCCGCAACTTCGCCCATCTGACGGCGCCCATCACTGACTGTCTCAGCAGTAAAAAGAAGTTTGTATGGACGGCGGAGGCGGAGCGAGCGTTTGAGGAACTGAAAAGGGCCTTCGCCTCTGAAGAACAACTTCTGCATGTGGATTTACGAAAGAAGCTAAGGGTTGAAACAGACGCATCTGACAGAGCCATAGGGGCGGTGCTTCTTCTGCAGCCGGGGAAGGAGGAGTCAGAGTGGCGTCCGTGTGCCTTCTTCTCGCGAAAGCTGAACAAATCCGAGAGGAACTACACGGTGTACGACCGAGAACTGCTTGCTATTCATGAGGCGTTCCGGAGATGGAGGCATCTGCTAGTTGGTGCACAACATAAAGTGCAAGTGTGCACGGACCATAAAAATCTAGAGTACTGGAGAACGGCGCGAGTGCTCAACCAAAGGCAGTTGAGATGGGCCCAAGAGTTCTCCAAATTTAACTTTGAGATTTGTTATGTGCCAGGCCCAGAGAATGTTAGGGCGGACGCTCTCTCACGCAAACCGGAATATTTGGAGGGGGAGGGAGCACCCGAAGAAACCCATATCATTCCAGAGGACCGCTGGGTGTGTGGGGCGACTTTGGTGGGGCAAAGGGAATTGGTAGAGGGTACGGTGCAGGATGCATACGCCCAGGGGAAACTCAGGGATCTCAGAGGGGAGGAAGACAAATCCGGTGGTTTTGAGGAGAGAAATGGGGCATTGTATTATAAGGGAGCGTTATATATACCTGAAGGGGAATTGAGGGAGAAGGTACTCAAGCAGCTGCACGATAGCCCCACAGCAGGGCACTTTGGGCAACACAAAACCATGTGGCTGGTTACCAGGGAATTTTGGTGGCCCAAGGTCAGGGAAGATGTGCGGGAGTATGTGAGAGGGTGTGAACAATGCCAAAGAGCCAAGGGGGAGAGGCAGGCGCCGGCTGGTTTATTAGAACCACTGCCCACACCTGAGAGACCGTGGGAAGCAGTGGCAATAGATTTCATGACTGATCTGCCAAGGTCTAGAGGGAAAACAGCCATCATGGTTGTAGTAGACCTGTTAACTAAAATGGCCCACTTCATAGCCTGCTCACATGCGGTTACAGCAGAAGAAACCGCCAAATTGTTTGTAGAGAATGTGTTTAGGTTGCATGGCGCCCCCTTGAGGGTGGTTTCAGACCGTGGGAAACAATTTACTTCCAGGTTCTGGAGGAAGCTCATGAGCTTACTGCATGTAGAGGTTAATTTCTCGACGGCCCGTCATCCTGAAACCAACGGGCAGGCGGAAAGAGCAAATGGGGTTCTCCAACAATATTTGAGGTGTTATGTTAATGACAGAGAGAATGATTGGGTGGAGAAGCTGGCGTTGGCAGAATTTGCCTACAACAATGCAGAGAACGTGTCCACGGGGATGAGCCCCTTTTTGGCTAATCACGGGTGCCATCCCAGAGCCTTCCCAGGGGGGGAAGGGGAGAACTGGAGCGTTCCAGCTGCAGAACAGTTCGTGGAAGAAATGGAAGCGATCCATCGCCAGCTCCAACTCAACTTAAACAGGGCTAAGGAGGAATATAAGAGGCAGGCAGACAAAAACAGAAGGGAAGGTGAAAGCATCAGGGTGGGGGACCAGGTGTGGCTGTCAACCCAAGGGTTGCCATTCAAAGGAGGTTGTAAGAAATTAAGACCCAAAAGGCTGGGTCCGTTTGAAGTCATACAGCAGGTCAATCCAGTGGCTTTCAGGCTCCGGTTACCGAACCACATGAAGCTGCACCCAGTTTTTCACAGGTCGTTGCTGTCACCGTATAGAGGAGACAGTGAGGGGAGGGTCACTAGGGGACCAGCAATGGAGGAGAAGGAACACAGCTACCATGTAGCGGAGATCCTCGATTCCAGGTGGAAGGGAGATCAAGTAGAGTATTTGGTAATGTGGGAAGGGGAACCGGAGTCGGAAAACACCTGGGTTAGGGCAGAGGATGTCAATGACGAGGTTTTAATAGAGACTTTTCATCAGAGGTTCCCACGTAAACCTCAGCCTGTAGCGAGGTTCCGAAGGGAATACTTTGCCACCACCGACGAGGAAGAGGAGTTGGAGGGGTTCCCAGATTCTGAAGAGGAGGAGGATTCAGCTGGCCAGGACGACGATCGATGGAGAGAATTGTTCGAGACGTCAGAAGATGAGGAAGATTCGTTTCGGGGTTTTAGCCCTTCACCTCCCAGGGGGGAGGAATTGGGAGGGGGTGAGGGGGGCCCTGGAGGGGAGGTGGATGTCAGGGAACTGCCATCAGAGCATCAGGTGGTGGAGGGACTCAGGCAGGATGAAAGAGACTCAACTGCTGAAGCAGGGACCAGCAGGGGGAGGAGTGGGTCTCTGAGGGAATGCGAGCAGGAGGGAGGGCTCAGGGAAGCTTCCAGCGAGAACAGTGGGGAGGTATCGGAGTCTCCCATAGGGAGACCCACACCTCGCCGGAAACTGTCACGCCGTGAGTCCAGGAGACGCGTTTCCGTTAAGGAACTTCTTTGCTGGAAACGCTTCCGCAGACAGCCACTGTCGGACTCTACTAGTGACTAGAGCAGACATGTCTGAGGAGCTCCGTCACACACGGAGGTTTGTGGGGTCGCACAAACTCTGAGGGAGCACGTTTTCACGCACAAGCAGCTAATCAAACCCTCACACCTAGGTACCGTATTTTTCGCTCTATAAGACGCACCAGACCACAAGACACACCTAGTTTTTGCAGGAGGAAAACAAGAAAGAAAAAAAATCTGAATCTCAGAAGCCAGAACAGCAAGAGGGATCGCTGCACAGTGAAAACAGCAATCCCTCTTGCTGTTCTGGCTTCTGGGATAGCTGCGCAGCCTGCATTCGCTCCATAAGACGCACACACATTTCCCCTTACTTTTTAGGAGGGAAAAAGTGAGTCTTATAGAGCAAAAAATATGGTATATATGTATTTTGTTTTTCTAGCTTGATCAAAATTATTTATTATTTCACAACAGGTAGAGAGCTTAGGCGGCTTCAGGGGTGGGTGCCTGGCGCCCCTCAGAATTCGGCGCCTGGGTGCCCCACACCGCTTGGACCCCCAGGTAAAGACAGCCCAGAGTCCTCCCATTAGTCCCTTTCCTGAAACTTAACTTGTGAATTGGGGGGTGGGGGTGGGGACACAATGGATTGAGGAGGGGGCCATTAGCTGCAGCAATGGAGACAGATGCCTGAACTTGAGGCAGTTTTCTAAACTAGAGAAGTTTAGCTCTTGACTTCACAGAGACAAAATCCAAATTCTATTTTCATCACAAATGAAATAAAAACGTTTCCGGTCCTAATCTTCTCAGAGCCCACCTAAGTCATCACTGCCTTAAAAAAAACCAAATCCTTATGTTATATTCATTTTCACTGATTGTCAGTTGCCTCGGAGTCCTACTGTCAGGCAGAAAGACAGGATATAAACATTTGAAGAAAATACATAATAAAGAACATTTTGAAAATTAATAAATTCAGTGTTTTCCCCCTACTCAATGTTCGCACAACATTGCTGGTAATGATGACAAATGCTGAAGAGCCAGTCTTTCATGAAAGTCCCTGCAAGGTATACGTGCCTCACCCAGTTTTTCAATAATGAGGATGTATCCAGTTCAACTGAATGTGTCTCTTGTAAATAAGCTACCGTATGTCAGCTCCCATCATTTTCAAATATGTTAAAATTAGCTTTTGTTTCTTGGATGCTCACAGCCCTTTAACATTGACTGTCTTCAAAATAGTTTTAACTCCTTTATCAATGTTCTTCCATTATTTCTTCATTTAACAATTTAACCTTATAGACTAAGATTCAGTTTTAATATTTTCTACATTCAAACCTTTATTATAATCCCTAAAAAGTCTAAGTTCAAGAATCACGCAGTCCCTAAACTTGTCATATGAATTTGATTCTATTAAATATATGTGTGCTCTATTTCCCAAATTGAGAGTAAATCTTAAACAATAAAATGTTTTTTTAAAAAAAATGCTTGTGCGAATTAAAAAAAAGAAAAAAGGTAATAATGTTTTAAAAAGTAAAACTCACAGCATACTTAAAAAAATTTAAAAGTAAATAAAGCAGAACGAGAAAAAGAAAGACAAAAGGAGAACTTTTAAAAAAACTTTCTACTTGAATCAGGCTTATGAAATCCCTCTATTCTTGACAATGGAATTAGAACTCAATCATTAAAAAAAATTAAAAAGCCAAAAATATTCATGGTAAAAAGAGAAAAAGGGGATGGAGAAAAGAGAAATAGGAAAAAGGGGGAAAGAAAAGCCATTTAAAAATATTTTGCAGGTGTCCAAATAAAATGATGAAGAAGTGAGCCTAACAATTTACATTCATGGCAAGAAAGAGAGGGGTGGGGGAAATCCTTCATTATAACCTAATACTGCAGTAGTTTGGCTGAGTTCTGCGTATTGTTATATGGACCATTTAGCTGAGTGTTATCTGCTTCTTGGCAATATGCCCAGAACAAGGAAAAGAAAGTTAAAAAGTGAAGAAGAAGAAGAAGAAGAAGAAGAAGAAGAAGAAGAAGAAGAAGAAGAAGAAGAAGAAGAAGAAGAAATTAGAATCACGTCTCTCTTTTCAGTGTGAAGAAGTATCACAATGCTGGAGGGAGATGAAGAACTCCTTTTCAGTATTGGAATTACAGTGACTTGGTCTATTTCAAGTGGGAAAACTTCCCCCAAAGATAAAAGTTTTTTTAAGGAAATTCACCATAAACACAGAGCAGTTTTCTTGATACGGAATTTTTCTAATGTCAATTATATGAAGATCGCATCTATGCATCTGGTTTATAAGGAATGTTGTCCTCTTGTCTAGAATGTTGTAACTTGCCTGAGAAATCGTCTCTTGGAAAGTCAGGTGTTTTTCCGAAGAACCGACTTCTTCATTTGTTTGTTTTGAATCTTCTTTTATCCCAGAAATGTCTGCTCTAAAATGGGCGGCACCCTGAAGCATGGAAATGTTATCCCTAATGGTTCTTAAGTTCTCTTCAAAAGTTGAAGCTGACCCAAGTTCATCTGAAGAAGTTGTCTCCAGCGCCATGTTCCCCTGCTCAGCCAAGACTGATTGATTGCAAATTGAGGAGGGTGAGACACAGGCAGAAGCGGCAGGTGGTCTTTTAGGGGACATCTTGTTAAGGGAATAGAAATCTAAGATAAGAAATTTCTTAAATCCCTGTTGAAGTCCGAGCAGACTGATAATTTGGCTACTTACGAGCTGATTTTTGTTTTTGTTTTTTAAAAGATTTTTAATGAAGTTTCAAAGATTATATAAAAGCAAGACAAAACAATAATACAAAACAAAAACAAAAACAAAAACAAGTATAATTTCAATCCCTTATTTTCTTGTAACTTACTTCCCCAACTTCCTCATACCTCCCCTTTCTGTGTTCCAATTTCCAATTATTAATTCAGCAAATCCTCTCTCTTATTATCCATTTAAATTTTTAGCCTTTCTTTTCTTTTTACTTAATCATTACAGCTAGAAACCACATAATTTCTAAACCAACGTCATTCTAACATTCAATAATTTTACAATGTTTCCTAAGATAGTCCTTAAATTTCTTCCAGTCTTCTTCCGCTGTCTCTCTTCCCTGGTCTCGGATTCTGCCAGTCATCTCTGCCAGTCCCATATAGTCTATCACGTTCATCTGCCATTCTTCCAAGCTTACGAGCTGATTTTTGGGAGCGAAGAGGGGAGCTGTTCACAGTGCCATTTTCAGAACTTGGGTCTTTTATAGCAAGATGCAGAGAATGTTAACATGGTAGCTTGCCAAAAGAGACAACTTCTGCCCTTCCCTCTGCTGTCCTTCAGATCTACCACTGTGGAAGACCGGAGGGCGAGACTTCAGTTGCCAGCTCAAGCTGAGCTGCTCATCTGTCAGGTACAAAAAGGTGACACCGCCACTAGCAGGCTACTCTTGGTGGTCCCCCTGTGTTCCAGATGAAGCACAACACCCATTAGGGATGCGGGTGGTGCTGTGGTCTAAACCACAGAGCCTCTTGGGACTGCTGATCAGGAGGTCGGCGGTTCGGATCCCCGTGATGGGGTGAGCTCCCGTTGCTCGGTCCCAGCTCCTGCCAACCTAGCAGTTCAAAAGCACATCAAAGTGCAAGTAGATAAATAGGTACCTCTCCAGTGGAAAGGTAAACGGCGTTTCCGTGTGCTGCTCTGGCTCACCAGAAGCGGCTTAGTCATGCTGGCCACATGACCCGGAAGCTGTACGCCGGCTCCCTCGGCCAATAAAGCGAGATGAGCGCCGCAACCCCAGAGTCATCTGTGACTGGACCTAACGGTCAGGGGTCCTTTACCTTTACCTTTAAACATTCATTAAGCTACCCTCATCAAGACACGCTGCTATCATAGCTGAAAAGCAGTGGCGTAGCGTGGGGGGTGCCAGGGGTGCCGGCCGCACCGGGCGCAACATCTGGGGGGGCGCGAGTCCAGAGGGAAGGGAAAGCAATCGAGGCTTGTTTGGGGTGGGGGGTCGTCGTCTCCGTTTGGCCGGCCCCCCTCGAGGAAGCGGGAACCTCTCCAAGGCGCAGCAGCAGCAAAGCCGGGAGGAGCAGGAGGTGGAGGTGCCTCCTGCCGCAGGATCCGATCCGAGCCTGCTAATCGCTTGCTGGGAATTAAGCGGCTCAAAGAGGCAAAGGAAGAGGTGGAGCCACTGGCCCGGCCGGGAGGAAGCTGGAGAGAGCAGCGCGCCTGGGCGCGGCGAGGTTGGGTAGGTGCGCCCTGGCTGGCTGCCCGCCTCCTGGGCTCAGTGCCTCCATGACCCCTCCAGCGGCGATGGGAGAGATGGGGGGGGGGTCTGGAACAGCCTCGGCTGGCCTGCTCCTGCTTCTCCCCCGCCTCCTTCCCGTTGCTGGCGCCTTGATCTCATCCGGATCAGGGACGAAACACGCCCATCCTTTGCTACTCCTTGTCGGGTCACTGCTTCATTTCTCCAGGGAGAGAGAGAGGAGAGGTGCCGGGGATTGCCAAGCGCCTGCCCACGAGCAGGCTGAGCTCTGCGTGGCGGGGGCGGAGGGAGGTGCTCTGCACATGCTTAGGAGGCGCTCGCCAGTGGTGTAGCGTGGGGGGTGCAGGGGGGGCAGCTGCACCGGGCGCAACATCTGGGGGTTAGGGGGCACAAATTACTTGCCTTGCCCCGGGTGCTGACAACCCACGTTACGCCACTGCTGAAAAGGAAAACATTCACTCTCACACGTGCAGTGGGGAGCTTTCCCACCAGAGGGCACCCTTACTCATTAACACTAAGCAGGAAGTATTGCTGGCTGCTATTTTTTTTTAGATTGCACTGCTAAATTTTTAGTTTAGCATTTTGATACTGACTTTTTAAGTTGTGTTTGTATTCTAGACTTGAATGTATGCTTTTTCTTTTGTAAACTGCTTAAAGATTTTAACATAAAACAGTCGATTGGGTAGATAAATGAGCGGGCACATAAGCCTGATAATTTGAAATCAACCCTAGCTTTCAGTTAATATGAATAACTTCATAGAATCACAGACTTGGAGAGTTGGAAGGGACCCCCAATAGTCACCTAAAGCATCCATGGCAGGTGGCCATCCAGAAACCTCTGCTTATTAACCTCCAAGGAAGGAGAGTCCACAACCTCTCAAGGGAGGCTTCTGGTTTCTGCTTAGGGTTCTTCAACCCTTTGTATTCTTACAAACAAATGTAAGTATTCTATACTTGATGTTCATAGACACACATATTGTTAAACTGAGACTCACATACAATTGTGTGTGTATATACACACCCACACCCCATTGTGAACCAGTGCTCAGACCTTGCCAATATTAGCCTGTCAAATAATGGCCTTGAGCCAGGATCTTCTGCCCAGGGGATGTGAGTATCCTTTCCCCAATCCAAGCCAGTGTGGGCATTGTTTAGAGCAGGGGTCAGCAAGGTTTACCTCACCTGGGCCGGTTATCTCCAGTGGAGATCCCTCCGCCAGCCTTATTGTACGCGCCCGTAATTTCTGGTGTCTGCGTCTGCACAGATACGCTTTCCGGCATCTGTGCATGCATGGACGCGATTTCCAGCACTGCGGAAGCGAGTCCCTGCACCGCGCTGCACTGGTTTAGCGCAGTGCATGGGAATTCGCCGAGCGGGTGGCTCAGGTTGGTGGTGGCTTGTGGGCCAGTTAAATGGCCCCCGTGGGCCTCAGGTTGCCTACCCTGATTTAGAGTGAGTTGGGGGTTGGAGGAAAGCCTCCTTGCAGCCTGCAGATTGCAGACTTCAACCTTGAGAGTGACAGCACAGATTTTCCAGATGAAGAACCTGAATTAGCCCATTCATTGCCCAATGGTGTCCACTCATCAAGAAGCTCCCAACAGAGAAGACCGTGGGTTTCCAAGAGCATCCAGCAGCATCCCAGAGGGCAGTTTCCATAGCTGTTAATGCCATTTGTTTTCCTGCTGCAGCTCTGACTGTTGCAGGAGTGGGAATCTGAGAATCAAAGTCTCAGGCTAGAGATAGACAGGATTCTTTAAAGTGGTATGATAGAGCCACTATTGCCCATGGTAGGCATATTCGTCTTTTATCTCCTCGTCACTTCCACTCAAATAAGTTTTCAGGCCTTTGACGCATTATACTTTGAGCACGTTTGATATTTATCTTACCTTTGTCTCTCTCAAAAATTATTACCAGTGTCCAGTTTCCAGTGCCGTGCAAGCCATGCTCCTTCCTTCTGCATCTATTAATTTAATCAAGCCAGTTTGGGCGCACGGTTTGATTAGATGGCTCAGAAACAGACCCTCCCCCTCAGGGCTGCTAATGTTGGCTCTTTCATGAGATCAAGAGATTAGATTGAGAAACAAGATCAGCCTGCAGCCAGGTTGAACGCTCTGCACATAAACTAGTTTAGCAAACTGCAAGTGCATGATAAGGACTCTACGGCTCCCTGCTGTTTTGCAGTGAGAGTGCATCTGAGTTGAGTCTCTAGTGGGGAAAAAATCTTTGAGCTACTGTTCCTGGGTCAAGAGCCAGGATTTTTTTTTCCCTGTTGCATTTGCTACTGTGGGCGGAGACACACTTATATAAGCAAGTCATGTGGGAAGGTTCTTGCTGATAATAAGGAACAGGTAGAAATCAGCCCTGAGTGCTCACTGGAAGGACAGATCCTGAAGCTGAGGCTCCAATACTTTAGCCACCTCATGAAAAGAGAAGACTCCCTGGAAAAGACCCTGATGTTGGGAAAGATGGAGGGCACAAGGAGAAGGGGACGACAGAGGACGAGATGGTTGGACAGTGTTCTCAAAGCTACCAGCATGAGTTTGACCAAACCGCGGGAGGCAGTGGAAGACAGAAGTGCCTGGCGTGCTCTGGTCCATGGGGTCACGAAGAGTTGGACACGACTGAATGACTAAACAACAACAAAAAACAACAACAACACAATAGCAATCGTATTCAAAAAAAGAGCCCAAAGGCCCATGCAGGGCAGCATCCTGTTCTCAGTGGCCGACCAGATGCTTCGGTGTAGCCTGCAAGCAGAATCTGATCACGACAGAGGTCTCTCCATTTGTGATTCCCAACAAATGACATTCAGAGGCCCACTGCATCCAACACTGGAGTTAAAACTGAAAGCCTTACCCTCAACAATCCCCTTATAAAGGTCATCACTACATTTTAATGGGAGTGAATTCTATTGTTTCACTAGGTGCTTTATTTCATCTCTTCTGTATCTTATACGGCTTCATTGGATGGTCCGGGTTTTAGTATTATGAAAGAGGGAGAAAGGCCCTTCCTGTATACTTTCCCCATACTATGTCTTATAGTTTTTCCCACCTAGATCAGGCACCTCACTTAAACACGGAAATGCCTTTTTAGGGAGAGTATGTACGCACACGAGAGAGAGAGAGAGAGAGAGAGAGAGAGAGAGAGAGAGAGAAGCCAGAAGTTTTATAGATAACATACCATTGATGTTATGTACTGAAGTTCTCACCCTGTGCCAGCAGGGGGATACTGTAGATAGTTATGCAAATGAAGGATTGAAAGTGACGTTCAGTGATTGGATAGTTTTAGAAAGTTGCTACAGTAACGTTGTACTGGAGCTCTATATAAGCAGGCTGACTGAGCCCTTCAGTTCAGTTCTCTTCTGGCCTCTGAATAAACAAGAGCTGTTTGAAGAATCGCTGTGTCGTCTGATATGTTCACCCACAACTTAACAATTGAATTCTGTAGTACAATGATGATCAGTGTAAAGAGCGAGCCATGAATATATGGGAGATGGAGCAAGCTTGTTTTCCTCTGCTCCAGAGGGTAATACCTGAACCAATGGATTCCAGCCAATGGATCCAAAAGGATCTATCCAAATTGGGTGAATGGGCATTAAAATGGCACATGTGTGTCAATGGATAAAGAGACATTGGAGCAATTATCCCTAACATGACAAGAAAGAGACCTTGGGATTGTGGTACCTCAGCAAAACCTTCAACCCAGCATGCAATATGATGCTGGCAGGTGTATTCAATATTCCTTGCCTAAAAGGTAAAGGTAAAGGTACCCCTGCCCGTACGGGCCAGTAGTGTCCGACTCTAGGGTTGTGCGCCCATCTCACTTAAGAGGCCGGGAGCCAGCGCTGTCCGAAGACACTTCCGGGTCACGTGGCCAGCGTGACGAAGCTGCTCTGGCGAGCCGGCACCAGCGCAGCACACGGAAACGCCGTTTACCTTCCCGCTATAAAGCGGTACCTATTTATCTACTTGCACTTAGGGGTGCTTTTGAACTGCTAGGTGGGAAGGAGTTGGGACCGAACGACGGGAGCTCACCCCGCCGCAGTGATTCGAACCGCCGACCATACGATCGGCAAGTCCTAGGCACTGAGGTTTTACCCACAGCGCCACCCGGGTCCCTATTCCTTGCCTAACAACCCCCAACTGTTTTCCATTGTGCTGCCCACAACCCCCAAATCCCTTTCTATGTTTTTGGGCTCCCTGAAGAAGTCTGCATTGGGACAAGTGCTTTGAAACTTATTCATAAATAACCTTCACCTCACTGGACTCTTTGTTTTTAAACACTATTCCCTGCCCCCTTCCCCAAACTCTGGAAGGCCTGGAGGCAGCTTTTGCCCCAAGTTCCCTGACGGTGAGCAAGGCAGCCTTTGTGTGTTCTTGGTGCTCCCTTGCACTGCAAAGCACCTTTGGTGAAGGAAAGGGCACTTCAGAGCCAGAGTCCTCCTTTGCCTGTTAATGTCCATGCAGCCAGGATCATGTGCAGCATACATAGATAAGAGCTCACCTGGTACGGGGCTAAGTTGCAGCTTGCCCATGCAAAGCTTATATACGCCTGGCGGTGAGGTGTGATTGGCTGGTGGTTTGCAGCCAATGTCAAGAGCTCCTGTGATGCTGTTGGCATGACTGGGGTTGGAGGGCTGGGGCATTGAAGATCTCCATCTTGGGCCCTTCCATTGCTTCTTGTGGTGGAATTTCTTTCCCTACCCATTCCTTACCTTAAGCACGGTCCCTTATTCACCTTTCCACCTGCGCTTCTTCCTCTGCATGGTACCTCTTTTGTGGGGTTGCTAAAAAGCATAGCACTTACTGTAACAACTTCATGGTGAGTTTTGTTGTTGTTGTTTAGTCGTTTAGTCGTGTCCGACTCTTCGTGACCCCATGGACCAGAGCACGCCAGGCACCTCTGTCCTCCACTACCTCCCGCAGTTTGGTCAAACTCATGCTGGTAACCTCGAAAACACTATCCAACCATCTCGTCCTCTGTCGCCCCCTTCTCCTTGTGCCCTCCATCTTTCCCAGCATCAGTGTCTTCTCCAGGGAGTCTTCGCTTCTCATGAGGTGGCCAAAGTACTGGAGCCTCAGCTTCACAATCTGTCCTTCCAGTGAGCACTCAGGGCTGGCACCTATTTTTCCAGGAAAAAAGCTCTGGTGCCACCACTGATATTGTATATTTAAATACGTTTTGAACTTGCCCCAACCATTTCAGCCAAGTGGAGAAGAACTGATTTAATTGCAGCTCACCAGAGAAGATGGATTACAGGAACATTAAATGGATTTAGGGAGAAGTTTTATATAACTCCTCAATTATTAACTGCATGTAATCTCTCAGTCAACTTTAAAGACTTTCAAGCACTATTCTCCTCCAGTACGTGAAACACTATCTAGCATAACGGCATTATTTGTCACAGCTCTGCATTATCAGCTAACACCACTCTCCTAGCCTTGGGAAGAAAACAAAGACACCCAGCGAAGTTGGAACTAGGATGCTTTATATAATCTAAAAACACCTGTGTTTCTCTATTCATCTCAACTGAAAGTTGTACTACATTTATCATTTCTTTAATTGGACATGTAACCCACCCCAAGGTCTTGGGTGAATAACAATATACCCGTTATTCTGTGCTATCCCTGGACACCAGAATCCAGTTTGAATAAGGACCTCTCACAACATTTCCCAAAGGCAGAGAAGGGAGGCTGAGGTTTTGCTGAGGAAGTAGAAGGTGATCCCAAAGTTGAGTAACAATGTCTCTCCACCCACCCATGAAGATCTGTTGGTGTACTTAAGACAGCATCCTTTATTTTGGCAGAAACTGCAAAACAGATTGAATCTTGGTTTGTCAGCATGTCTTAAGTTTCTTTTAAAAAATAATGAATTATTTTCCTCCCCAGATCTTCTGGGAGATATCTCATCTTGTCAATATAAACAGCAATTGGGGATGTGTGGGAAGATAATTGTTTGAGCTTCCAAAAGGTGGGTAGTCAAATAGAAGAGGAAGACTCCCTTCTTTTCTATAGTCCAAATTTTTAACCTCCTTAAATGCATACAAAAATCTTATGAAACTGAAAGTTTTGACAAGTAAACGGTATCCCTTGCTTTCAAAGATTGAAGTTACTGACTTTAATTGTAAGCACTACTGAGGGGGATAACTAAAGGAAGATTCATCTTCATTATATAAAAAGGTAATATCTATCCCTATGGTAACTGACTTTAACTCAAACCATCTGAAATAAATTTACAATCTCCAGGAATACAAAAGTTGGAGGTCTCAGGCTCTACCAAAGGGATGTGTCAATGGACAAGGAACGGTCTACTTCATATCCCTTAAGCTGCTTTACTTGGCTATGTAAAAGTTAAGGTCTTATGAAGATTTTGAACTGGTTACAAAGATGTTAGCCTCAACTAGATGAAGTAAATAACAATTCCTGTTTTGGAAAGGTGTTTTGGGAAGTAGTCAGGAATTGGGGCTCTGGGTAAAAGCAGACATAAAGCCTTACGTGCAGGCAATGGTGGATTTTGGGGTGGGTGGGGCAAAATGGCAATCCAAAATATGACACAAAATATTGCCTGCCTTCTTTATCTCAGCAGAGACATTCCCATGGCAGCATGTAAGAAAGAAGTACAGACTTTCCTTGGATCAAAGACAAACTTCACATATCATTCTTTCATGGTATTGTTTCCCGTGGATGGAACAAAAGGTGGTAGATTTAAGCAAATAGTGAAGTTAAATTCGTATTTGATGTTAAATCTTTGGCTAAAATGGGAGGAGCTGACCCTGGAAAGGGGTGCAAAGAGGAGAAACTGATTCAACAGAGTTGCTGACTGAAATCAAGAGAGGTGTTTTAGTTTATATAATCAACCAAAATAATAATAATTCACAGCTTGGGCAGCCCTTCAATTTAGTCATAAGTGCAATACAGCATTCAGGATATTTATTTCCCATTATTCCTGCTGTACCTGTAACTGTTGCATCTGTGCGGAGGCTTTTTCAAATGGATGGACATTGAAATTATCTGTACGGTTCTCAGTGGTGGACTTGGGTACCATGGCACCCTGTGTGAAGCAAAAATTTGGCGCCCTCCGTCCACGTACTGCCTTCCCAAAGGCAGGCAAGGAGGCACCTGACTTTGGGAAGGAGGAGGGAGGACTGAGCCAGTGTGGTGTAGTGGTTAAGAGCGGTAGTCTCGTAATCTGGGGAACCGGGTTCGCTTCCCCGCTCCTCCACATGCAGCTGCTGGGTGACCTTGGGCCAGTCATACTTCTTTGAAGTCTCTCAACCCCACTCACCTCACAGAGTGTTTGTTTTGGGGGAGGAAGGGAAAGGAGAATGTTAGCCACTTTGAGACTCCTCAAAGGGAGTGAAAGGCGGGATATCAAATCCAAACTCTTCTTCTTCTTCTATAGGACCCGGTCAGAGCATCATGTCTCCTTCTGCTGCAGGTTTGACCCTTGGTGTCGCTTCCAGCAGGTGGACTGGAAGTCCAGCGCCTTTGCCAAACCTCTCACATCTGTTGTCAATAAAACTGTGGCCTTATTCGATCCAATCTAAGTGTGTTGTGTCCATCATTGCAATGACCATGACAATTGGCAGAAGATGGTGCTTCATGACTGATATGCAAAGTAATATGACTGTGAGCGGCTGCTGAGACCATGTAACACTGGTCTTGAAAGACCTACGTTGGCTCCCAGTACGTTTCCAAGCACATTTCAAAGTGTTGGTGCTTGACCTTTAAAGCCCTAAACGGCCTTGGTCCAGTATACCTGAAGGAGTGTCTTCACCCCCATCGTTCTGCCCAGACACTGAGGTCCAGCTCTGAGGGGCTTCTGGCAGTTCCCTCATGGCGAGAAGCCAAGTTACAGGGAACCAGGCAGAGGGTCTTCTTGGTAGTGGAGCCCGCCCTGTGGAACACCCTCCCACCAGATGTCAAAGGAAAAAACAACTACCAGACTTTTAGAAGACATCTGAAGGCAGCCCTGTTTAGGGAAGCTTTTAATGTCTAAAGGACTGTTGTATTTTAATATTTTGTTGGAAGCCGCCCAGAGTGGCTGGGGAAACCCAGTCAGATGGCAGGGTATAAATAATAAATTATTATTATTAGCTGCTAACTGAAGCCTCAAAACTGCCTTCAAGTTTCAGGTTAACAGTTTCAGGTTAAGAACGGACCTCCAGAACGAATTAAGTTCTTAACCAGAGGTACCACTGTATTTAAAATACACCACAGTGATCTGGAAATAACTAGATCATGAATAACCTAGGCCATCTATCATTTCTGGTGAAGCTCAAAACAAAGGAAGGGCAAAGTGGTCCTAGCCACTGCCACAACATTTCAGTTTAGAATAATGGGACACATTTTCATGGATAGCATTAGAAAAGGCTGATATCAGTCTGCACAATGACTACAGACCAGGCAGAGT
The DNA here is from genome assembly GCF_965112155.1 of Podarcis liolepis. Classification (NCBI taxonomy): domain Eukaryota; kingdom Metazoa; phylum Chordata; class Lepidosauria; order Squamata; family Lacertidae; genus Podarcis; species Podarcis liolepis. The sequence continues at coordinate 7,580,729 of NC_139556.1, forward strand.
CTCATGTTGTCAACAGTTTAGTGGTATTACGTCTATCAACCAACACAATAAAGAGCACATGCAGCCACTCGAGAGCTTGGAGCCTGGCTAGATGCTACTAAATGAAAAGCAAAAGTTAGGAGAGGTTTTTGTACAACAGCGTCTGGCCTGACTCATCCTAGTCCTGTTGTAGCCAAAGCAGTCTCTCCCAGGTGTTGTTGGACTCTGGTGCTCTCAACATGATCAGGGATGATAGGAACTGCAACTCCACAACATCAGGAGGGCACAATGTTGACTATCTGAGACGAGAACTTGGCATCAGTACCCTGCAACCATTCTTAACTCACCCCAGATTTACCAGCCACTCAGCATAAATAAACAATACATGGCCTTTTAAACTGTGTGTGTATGTGTATGTGTACAGTATTGATTTTGTTCGTTAATATAGTATGCATTTCTGTGTTTTTAAATTGTAAACTGTCCTTTGATCCTCGGATGAACGGTAGTATAGACATCTAATAAATAAAATAATATAATATATATGTATTTATTTGACAAGCGTCCCAAACATGCAATGCCATGGCAAGCGAAGGAGGAAACACCCATGGAAATAAAGGCGCATACCGTATTTTTCGCCCTATAGGACGCACTTTTCCCCCTCCAAAAATGAAGGGGAAATCTGGATGTATCCTATGGGGCGAATGCAGGCTTTTGCTGAAGCTTGGAGAGCGAGAGGGGTCGGTGCGCACCGACCCCTCTCGCTCTCCAGGCTTCAGGAACACATCCGCAGCCTAGGCAGCCCTGCGGGAGGTCCCACAGGGATGTCTAGGCTGCAGATAGCAGCCTGCCGCCCAGCGCGAGGGGCGCCCTGAAGCAGAGCGCCCCCCGCGCCCGGCAGGCATCCGCAGCGTGGGGAGCCTTGCAGGAGTTCCCCGCAAGGCTCCCCACACTGCGGATAGCAGCCTGCCGCCCAGCACGAGGGGAGCCCTGAAGCAGAGCGCTCCCCGCACCCGGCAGGCATCCGCAGCGTGGGGAGCCTTGCAGGAGTTCCCCGCAGGGCTCCCCACGCTGTGGATAGCAGCCTGCCGCCCGGTGGGCGGGGCGCCCTGATGCAGAGCACCCCTCACGCCGGGCAGACATGGGCCAGCCCCACAAGCTCGGGGGACAGCAGGGAGGCGCAGCGCCGCCATCCCGCTGTTCCTCGACCTGGTTCGGTTTCCCCGACCTGCTTTTGGGAGGGGGGGAAATAAAGGGGGAAAAATTCCTTTATTTCCCCTCCAAAAAACTAGGTGTGTCCTATGGGACGAAAAATACGGTATTTTGCACAGCCCTTTCACCGCTAATCTGTTTCCTAGTAAAGAAGTCAGTAATCTTTTTGGAATACTAATCTAATGTGGATTGGTTCCCTGTGGCTCTGTCTCATTTCCTAAACCAATAAGAAGCAGCAAGTGTCTTTTTAGATTATTGCTAGTTGAAGAAGGGAGAAACTCTTGCTGATGTGAACTAATTAATACCACACTGACTACAGTTAATCCCTGGGTTTTATTCTACCCTGTCATTAAAGAACACATGGTCAGTATTTCTAAGAGGCAAATCTTTTGCAACTTTCTGTCTTTTTGTGCTTTAAGGAAAATGTTTGCAATAAACAGGCAGCCTCATTTTCTATTTCTCTCATGTGAGAGATGTCGCAGTACAAAATTGTCTAGGCTACAGAAGACAAAATAAAAAATCATTTAGGATACCAACGGCAAAAGGGACATTTCCCCTGGGATCCACACTTGCAACATTTCCATTCCTCTGCCCAAGAAAACTTTTACCAGCAAGAGCTCAAGCACAGAGAAGGACCTGCTTTTGCCTCGGGGTTCAAGGCTAAGTAGGACCTGGTGGCCTTGCTCTGATTATACCATTGATTACAAGATAATCCCTTGAATATTTCATGTTGAAATGAGCATGCAGTATCCAGGTAGTATGGTAACATGAGCAAGCTGAGGTACAGGCTTTTAAAAAGTCTGCCACACTTACCTCCTGCCAGGTAGCGTTGTCCACTCTTTCAGATGAACTGCGGCTTTTTGCAGCAGTAATAAGCTAGGATTCCTTGCCTAATCCTCACCGACACAAGCAGCTGCTTCCTTTGGCTTTTGAGCAGAGCGGATTCTAACTTAAGACACTGGCTTTGCCCTGGATTTTTCTTTTTCTTATCCCTTGCTGTTTGTGCTCTTGCTTTTGGCAGTCTGTGCAGCTGGAGGCAGAGATGCTGCCGTCCCACCTAGGAGATACTCTTGAGCGTCAGCGGCTGGTGGCTGGTTCTTTTTGCTCTTTGCTTAGATGGTGATTATTGAAACAGAAGATCTGGCTAATTTGCTGTGGCTCCTGGTTGACTTTCAGAAAGCACAGGCTAGGATGGAAATAGCTGCTCATCAATGATACCCCAGCGTGAGACCAACGCAGCCGCGTCCTCTTAGTGTCCAGGCAACTTCTAGGCAACTTTAAGCCCTTGCTGAAATATGGAAGCCCACGGTAAGGTTACCCTTGGCTTCACTGTTAATTTGACACTAGGAGGCGAACTCATGGAGGGGAAGGAACGGAGGTGACTTCAGAATGGTATTTGACTGGTTTTCTTAATTATGCTTTCCCTCCTAACAGGGTCCAGGAAAAAGGTCTTCTTGTATCTAGTTTTAAGTTTCTTACTGGGAAAATATAAACTAGCACAGGCAACATAATCTATATGGAAAAGCTAGAAAAAGAAAAAGAGCAGGGGTGATGATTTGTGTATTACTATCTGCATATTTCCCCATATTTGTGGATTCTGAGATCATGTTCACAGGTTGCCGTCCTATGCAGAACTGGGGAGTTTTCAATGGGCTTAGGCATGCCCTAGCCTGCATATTCCACAGGCTACAGCAGTGGGAAATGGGAAGTCAGGCTGGGATAAGAGCATCTTAGCAGCAGAGAGAGGGTCGGTCAGGCATCTCAAAGGAGGACATTCTGTAACCCCCCTGCAGTGGCGGACCACAGGGTCTCAAATTTCAGCGACCCCTTTTGGTGCGACACCAAAATCTGGTGCCTCCGATCTCTCACACTCCATTCTGAATCATAGCTGCACTGTCCCCTGAGGCACCCCCAAAGCACCCAGTGCAACTGAATCAATAAAGTAAAGGTAAAGGGACCCCTGACCATGAGGTCCAGTCGTGACCAACTCTGGGGTTGTGGCACTCATCTTGCTTCATTGGCCAAGGGAGCCAGCGTACAGCTTCTGGGTCATGTGGCCAGCAGGACTAAGCCACTTCTGGTGAAGCAGAGCAGCGCACGGAAATGCTGTTTACCTTCCCGCTGGAGTGGTACCTATTTATCTACTTGCACTTTAAGGTGCTTTTGAACTGCTAGGTTGGCAGGAGCTGGGACTGAGCAACTGGAGCTCGCCCTGTTGCGGGGATTCGAACCGCCAACCTTCTGATCGGCAAGCCCTAGGCTCTGTGGTTTAACCCACAGCACCACCCGCGTCCCTAACTAAATCAGTAGTCAAAACAAAAAAATTCCTTCCAGTAGCACCTTAAAGACCAACTAAGTTAGTTCTTGGTATAAGCTTTCGTGTGCAAGCACACTTCTTCAGATACACTGAAACAGAAGTTGCCAGATCCTTCTATATAGTGAGAAGGTGGGGAGGGGTATTACTCAGAAGGGTGGTGGGAATGGTCGGAATGGCAGATAGCTGAGATGAGCTTGTTGATGACTCTTAACGACTGCAATAGGTCTTACAGGAAAAAGCAAGGGGTGAGAAGGTGAGAAATGGCTTTGTCATGTATAATGAGATAAGAATCCAATGTCTTTGTTCAGGCCAGGTCTCTCCATGGTTTTAAGTTTGGTAATGAGTTGTAATTCAGCAGCTTCTCTTTCCAGTCTATTTCTGAAATTCCTTTGTAGTAAAACAGCTACTTTGAAGGAATTTTTTTGTTTTGACTATGGCAGACCAACACGGCTACCTATCTGTAACTAAATCAGTAGTGTTCCCCTAAATCCGCCTCTGTTGGCCCCACAACAGGGAAGGGCCAGGGGCGTAGCAGGGGTGTGTGGTGTGTGCGGCCCACTCTGGGTGTCCCCGGGGGGGGCAAAATGGTGTGCAGCACTCACCATGGGGCCTGCGCCACGCGTCTCTCCTGGGAGTGACGCGGTGGCTTGAGCACCCGCAGGCTCTGTGCTGCCCAAACAGTCTGTCCGTTGCCTCCCCCCCACCTGTAGGGCAGCTGAGTGGGAGGAGGCAGGCAGACTCCTTGGAGGGCCCATGGAGCATCCTGCCCCAGCTGGCCCCACCCCCGGGCGCAGGGCATGGGCGCCGCCCCAGGTGCCCGATTGGCTTGCTCCGCCGCTGAGAAGGGCCTGCCAATCTGAGCCCCAGTGGGAATGAGATGCCAATTAAAGCTAGCAGTGTTGAAATCAATTTGAACTGGAGAAACCATTAGCCTGCTTCAAGCAGCCTGGTCCCAAACAGGAAGTGCAAGCGTGAGGAGCCAAGCCCTCTTCCTCCCCTGCCTGATTTCCCCCGAGGTGCTTGCTTCAGGTGCCTTTTGTCTCACTATGGCTCTTGGACAGAGCTGGACAGAAGATCAGGCTGTGGGACTGACTGTGCACGCCTTTTGTAAAACTGGGACCTCACTCCCCCCTTTTTTATTTGAGTGGGGCTGACATACAAATAAGAACAGTGCCTACCCCATCAGATCTACTTTGGTTCTGATGAAACACTTCATGCAGAACTTTCATATGAGTGTAATAAATAATTATTATTATAATAATAATTTTATTATTTATATGCCGTCTGTGGGGCTCCCAACAAAATATTAAAAACACCACACACTAAAAACTTCGCTGAACAGGGCTGCCTGTTTATCTCTTTGACATCTGATGGAAGGGCAGGTGCCACTACCAAGAAGGCCCTCTGCCTGGTTCCCTGTAGCTTCATATCTCGCAGTGAGGGAACCACCAGAAGACCCTCGGAGCTGGACCTCAGTGTCCAGGCTGAACGATGGGGGTGGAGACGCTCCTTCAGTAAATAGCTTCATCCGCTAACTATTTACTGAAGGCAAATGAGTGCAATGGTCACAAATTCAACTCTTCAGGATTGGTACAGTCCTTAAGTTGCAGCAAAACCTTAAACTTACAATAAGTCTAAAACCTTAGCACTTAAACATGCTATGTACCACACAGGGATGAAGTAGAGAGAACCAAGAAAGAAAGAGAAAGTGAAACCAGGCTCCTTCTGGCCTCTTTTTATAGTTAGCATGACCTTGAGAGAGATATTAGAATCAGTTTGAACCATCTTAAACCAAAACAACACCAGCACAAAGGAAACTTACTTGTCAGCTAGAAACTTCCAGCTTGCACCAGCTTGTACCAAACAGAGAACGTTCCGGAACCTTCTTGAATCAAGTAGAATAGAAAAGATCCCTACAACTTGAACCATTACTTTCTGTGCCAAAAAAATGCCAGCCATGACACTGTTACCCCATTCAGGACTGGGGAGTCCCCCACAACTGCCCTCCCCCTGCCCCCCAGAAACAGTAGTTCTGTTTTGTCAGGATTCAATCTCAATCCATTACTGCCATCCAACTTCCAACCACCTTCAGACATTCACATAGGACATTCACTGCTCTCACTGGTAATTCCTGTCAATGGAGGCAAATTCACACATGCTACTATGAATCAAGTACTAAGTAAGTAGTGAATTATTCAGTTGATTTAAATATTACAGAATTATTCCTCTTCTTGACCTTTGCTCCTCAGATATGCCTTTAACTCTCCCACACCCTGCCTACAACAGAAAAGTCACCCAGATCTCTGCTTCAAAAAACAGCAAAAAATACCTCACCGTTCCTCAAAATCAGCGCTCTGTACATTTTGGAAGAGTCAATGGGGCTTCAGAACCATCTGGCTACAGAGTGACTCATAAAAATTCTGTAAGTAGAATCAGTGGAATGACCATTGACTTACTTGAACTTATCTGGTTAATTAAGCAGTTATGAATGAACCAGGATATGTCTGATTAAAAAGTTGATCTTAACAACTAGCTAACTGGCTGCCCTTCTGCTAGAACTAAGACCACCAGAGCTTTTTTGCTAGTCTTACCAAAACTCTTCTTTCCTCAATATTCCTCAGACATTTCACCTCAAAAATGGGTGACATTTGATTGCAGCTTAAAGATGTGTGGAACCTCCTCCATGTGGAAGCTCACTAGCCTCATCAAAAGCAGCAACAGGTGTGCTCCTCAGGTGCAGCCTGAAACATCAGAGGGGGTTGTACAGAAGAGGAAATTTCAAGCAGGAGTATCGTACCTTGCCTTTGCAGGGCTGCATCTACCAAAATTTTTTCTTCTGCAAAATGTTAGAAGATTAAGAAACTCTGCTCGCTTTTGCCTTGCATCACATGGAGTCTTAGCCTTTCTATCACTGCTCCTGGCTGTTGTTGCTTTATAAAAAAGACTCAGTTTTATGTCTCTCCACAGCCACTGCCACTTTTGCTGTGTGAATATATATGTCTTGTCTGAACTTGCATTGCTCTAACACTCCTGTCCTCTCTCCAAACACTGGAACCATCCCCATGTGCAGGTAATCTCTGGGTTGGCCAAGGCCAGGCACCCCATGAGCGGTTTTTTCTTGCAGAACCACACCCCAAAAGCACCGAGGGGAGCAAGCTGTCACCACAGTGTTTGTTACCAGAAGAAAAATGGAAGGGGTGAGTATACTCGCAGTCACTCTAGCCTCCTCCTTCCCCAGTGGCAGGACCTAAGGGAGTGCAACCTGGCACTGCACTCAGGTGGCACCACTCCTGCCCAAATGGCTTCTGTGCACGCAGAGCCAGGGACCATGTGCTCCAACTGCTGCCCATTTCCTTCCTTTCCATTGATGCTCTCCAGCTGGCACAGGATCCAGCAGAGGCCTGCCACCTTACAAGAAGCAGCAACCATGATGCTCCTGGAGTTCTGCTGTGGGGGTTGCATTCCCCAGGCATACATTCCCCATGGTGGATATTAATGCAGCATGTGCTGGTCTCCTTTTATTGAACTGGTGGTGCTCCATTTGCTATCCTGATGTCGGTCTGGACACCCTCCAAGTCATAGGAGCCCTGCAGGAGGGACTGGCTGGCAACCCTAAATGTTGTTGTTGCGCTTTTAGGATCTGCTCCATCCCTGGTGCTTTTCACTCAAGGTTTTAACTTTATTGATGGGGAGTGGTAGGTGCCTGCCTCAGGAAGAGATTCGGGTTCCCAAGGTTGTGAGGGAACAGACTTCTCATGGTACCCATTGGGGATACTGCCATGGTATGGGAGATAATCACAACAATACGAACACAACCCATAGGCTAATAGTTAGTAGAGAATATAAAATAGAAGAAGAAGAGTTTGGATTTCATATCCCGCTTTATCACTACCCGAAGGTGTCTCAAAATGGCTAACATTCTCCTTTCCCTTAATGATATCATTCAAATTATAGGAATAAGCCAATCAAAATTCTTATGTACAATATAACAGAGTGGTAGCAAGGACCGTCAAACCATGTGTTCAAAACAGATGTCTAAGGACAGTCTCGCAATAGTCTTTCCAAAGTTTCAAAAGAAGACATTTCAAAAGTAAAGTCTCTCAGTAGTCTTTCAAAAGTTTCAATGGAAGACGTCTCAAAAGCCTCAAAAGGACAGTGTCTCCGGAATGATACTACTGTTTCGTAATAGTCTTCATCAGCTGGATATAAGATACAAGGCATACAACTTATGAACTGAGCTACCTGCATACACATTGTTATATTGTACATATTAATTTTGATTGGCTTATTTCTACGGGTTGTGTTTGTATTGTTGTGATTGGTTCTTATTGCAACACAGGGGTTTGTTTTTGGTTCATGGTGTGAGAGATAGGCAGTTGGACATGGGAGGGACAATTGACTGGTAGGGAAGAATGCAGAGTCCTATCGGGCTACAATGGTGGGGGCAGCCAAAAGAGCTGGTTGACACATGAAGGAGCCAGGCTTTTGGTTTCTGCAGGGCTTCTGCTGATTGGCTGAGGTGTGAGCCCCCCGCCTCATATGTGGTTGTGTCTCAGAGACAAACCAGGAGTCTTCCACATGAATGTTCCCTGCTCCCCAGAGCCAGGTTCCTCCAATACCCCCTAGGCTTGTGGGATCTTTGTTGGGACTGGGAGAATGGCCATCTGCAGCTGTGGCTTAGTGGTTAGGGTGTCTGCAGTGTCTGTGGTGTCTGCAGTGTTTGAGCATAGGAGCTTGTTGATATGGAAAAAGCAGGGGGTCACCTTTCCCCCTGGTGGTGCTTGAACTGCTGCCTCCAGCTCATCTAGTGGACTTTGCCACTGTAGCTATTGGACACTGAATGAATTGACACTGGGTGTGTGTGTACAGAACATTATTGGTGGCTGCTGTCTCCATATGTCTGCGCAGGGAAAGCAACTGTGGGCTTTATCCTTAATTAGTTACTGTAGGGTACAGCCAACCTATTCCAGCGTCCAACGCTTTTTTCTGCTGGACTTGTCTTTTCATCCTTTTATTTTTAGCCTCGCATGCTGGGCTGAATAGGTTGTGGCCAAAACTCAATTGGGAGAGTGGTGATAACCTGGCTTAAATGGGAATATAGAATTGATCTCCCCAAGTCATGTTGCTTCTGAAATTGGAAGTTGCCTATATAACTAGTGGCCATTGGTTAGACTCCTCTTCCATGAATTCAATGAAATTTTTTAGTTGTCAAAATCCATTCAAGTATATTGTCAAAATCCGTAACTGCCTGGCATACAAGGCTCAGATGAACATAACACCTTCTCTTTGAAGCTTTGAAGCAGTTCTGTATATGTACAGAACATGATTTATATCTCTTGCAACGCCAAGCCCTGGGTCCTATTTACTGTTGTGAAAGACCTAAGCAAACAAGGATGATTTTGAAGGCTGGAAGAACAAGGGAAGAAGCCTTGTGATGCTTCAAAGGCTGATGTCAGAGGAAAGCTTTGCAGCTCCTGAATTTGTATCTGGAAAGCTTCCAACTCCAAGGAACCAACAGCATGTGTAAAAGGCTCTGTTATTTCCCATATTCTAATTTTTATTATTTATGGTGAGAAATTGGAAAAGATAATGGCAACAACTACCTCCTTGATTGCTTGGTGTTTAATGCATATTAATAATCCATACAAGACACCGAGGCTTCTTCAAGGCAGTCTTTCCTCCCAGAAGAAAACAAATCTTTAAAAACTGAGACTGGGGATGGCTAATTGCAGGAGACCAAGTTGTTGTTTAAGTGTACAAAGTGATAGGGTAAAGGTACCCCTGACCATTAGGTCCAGTTGTGGCCGATTCTGGGGTTGCGGCGCTCATCTCGCTTTATTGGCCGAGGGAGCCGGCGTACAGCTTCTGGGTCATGTGGCCAGCATGACTAAGCCGCTTCTGGCGAAGCAGAGCAGCGTACGGAAATGCCATTTACCTTCCCACCTGAGTGGTACCTATTTATCTACTTGCACTTTGACGTGCTTTTGAACTGCTAGGTTGGCAGGAGCAGGGACCGAGCAACGGGAGCTCACCCTGTTGCGGGGATTCGAACCGCCGACCTTCTGATCGGCAAGTCCTAGCCTCTGTGGTTTAACCCACAGTGCCACCCGCTTCCCTTGTACAAAGTGATAATCAGGTGCTTATACAGCAGTGAGACCAGGCATCCCGTATCAGTGAACACAGGGGCAGGAATCTCTGCTCATTCAGTGCTCTCATCTCTGTGAAGGAAATCCGATGAATGCTGAAGCAGTCATCTTTGGATGGATGCCAGCCATGGGCCAGCTGGGGTGGCAGCAGCAGACAGAATGCTCCCTGTTGTTGAGGGGGTTGGCTAACCCTATGGGTTCCCATTGACCCTGTCAGACATTTGGTACCCATGCACACCGAATGCCTAAACAGAACTTAGCTCTAGGCTACACCTTTAACCGTTGTCTTAAAGGAGGGGATTTTGTTACGAAATGTTTGCTGTGCAAAGATGAAAGAAAGTGAGGGACTTGGTTAATTCCCCTTTCTACACAGTTCTGCAAGGCAGAAGAAACCTTTGGCTAGCCTATTGTTTAAGATCAGTGCAAGATGTAGGGGAATACTTTTGAAATATAAATGGCTATTTAAAATGGCTATTTAGAATAAGTGATAAGCTAAACAAATTATGAAGCTAAATGCAAATTGCTGTTAATGAGCTGACTGATCATGCATGGAGGGACCCTGGGATGTTGTGATAATAGGGGCATTTCCCTGTACACATCTCTGCATCACCAGAGCACCTCTACTTCAGCCTCCAGAAGCTCACTCCATTGGGCATAGAAGGGGCCAGCATGCTCCCAGTCACTTCTTGCATGCTTTGGGCAGGTGGGGCGAGCCACACTGGGGTCCAAGACTCAAAGCCACACTTCAAGCTCCACAGAGCTGTTCTCTGACCACTCAGCCACAGCAATTAATGACTCTCCCTGGATGTTCCCAGCCAAAAGATCCAATCAGAGTCCACAGGAGCTGCCTTAACCACCTTGCAAAAATGCGTACATCAGAAGAAATTCATACAACAATGCTGATGAATTTTCACGAGGTCTCTTTTAAAGAGAGAGAAATAGCAAACTGATTCAGAGGATCTGAGGTTGGAAAAAGGTGAAAGAGACAGTGTCAGGGAACTGCCATCAGAGCGAAAGGCAAAGGAGAGGCTCTCCGATTCTGCAGGAGAAGGTACCAGCACTAGGTGGAGATGCAGCTTGGTAGAGGAGGAAGGAAATCGGCGTAACACCAGGGATCAAGGAGGGGAAATGGGGGAAGCGGAGGGAGAGCTCCGGGATTCTTCCCTGGACGTCAGTGAGGAAAGCACTGGTCCTCCACTACCCACGCCCTCCCTGCGCAGAAGACTCCCGTGCAATGAAAGGCGGAGACGACTGGGAGTCAAACAGCTTTTATGCTGGAAAAGGTTCAAGAAACACCCACAGACAAATTCTGCTAGCGACTGAGACAGCCACGCTGAGATGGGCTGTGCAGTCAGGACGGTTTAACCAAGGCAATTAAGCCCCCCTAACGGGGACAATTTACGCACGAGTAACTCAACCCCATTACAGACAGACACACACCCCCCCCCCACAAACGTGGTTGTGGTGATGGCCAGGAGGTGGGCCTCTCTTCTGGCCAGTGTGGAAAGGGACGCAAGGGGGGACGCTGCACCTGTGGGAGAGCAACCTGTTTGAGAACAAGGGGAGAGACTGAAAGAAAGGTTCAGTCGGCAGCTGGAGCACATGGCCCCTGAACCTGCATGCATAGGAGGTGCCTGTGGGGTGGAGGAGAGGAGAGGGTATGGTGCCACCTGAGTGTTCAAGTGGGGGAGACTTCAGTGACTGCGAATGTACATACTCTTCTCCCCTGTCGCTGCCCTGTTTGGGTGTGGCAGTGAGGCATGTATGGCGACCGAGTCTTCTGCTCCATGTATGTGGCCATGTGAGGTAATTAAAAAATGTCCTTGTCCTTAGTTTCCCCTCCTTGTGAGCTGTAAGTGTATATAGCAAAATGCCAGAGATATCTCCGGATGTGACTGGATGCTGAATAACACCATAACTAAACCTCTATTGTAGCAACGTGGGCAGGGCTCCCTCACAGTGAAATTAATGGAAGGGAAATGTCTTGCCCCAGGGTTGGTGATGGTGCAATGGATGCACCAATGTGGGCATCAAGGTGTATAGCCTTTGGCCAGTGTCCAGCGCCACATCCTTACTCTGTTTTCTCCCAGTCCACCAGGGTATCTTCACTGGGGAGGACAGTGCTGGTGGAGTGTACCTGAGGCTTCACCCACAAGGCAGAACAAGGCTTCCACCAGATTGCGTGGCATTTTAGCCGACAGATCTTGAACAGAGGAGGATTGTGACATTAATCCCAGTAAACATGCACTGCAGTGAGGCAGTCCAATCTTGGGCATATTTACTTGGAAGTAAGCCTCGCTGAATTCAGTGGGACTTCACTTTAAACAAGCGTACCTAGGCTGCAGCTTAATACAAAATTACCTGAGAGCAAGCTGCGATGAACTTCAGTAGGATTTGCTTCCAAGAACTATGCAAATGCTTAGACTTTTAATCATGGATGTGGTACATGGTGTTTAACACTGAAATGATGAGTTGACCAAAGATTAGTGACCAAATTGAAAACTGTGAAACCTTTTTTTTCTATCGAAATGATAATGGTGGCGGCAAGCCATGGGCTCGGATTTTATTTTACAAAAAGTCCTTCCTTAATTTATCTGCTGTATAACATGAACCTAAGCATATTTACCGGGATGTAAATTGAGTGAGTTCAATTAGACTTACTTCCTAGTAAGCTTGCTTTTGATTGCAACCATGCAGCCCAATTGTATGTATATTTATTTGGAAATGGTCTGCACAGGGTTCAATGGAGCTTACTCCCACATGAGTGGACCATAGGATTGCAACTGTAGGATTCAAAACTGTACATATATCCCTTGCTCCCCTGAATCTTTAGTGCCGCAGAACCCACCTGAGTCTGTAACTTTATGCAACCAGAGGCATCTTTGCAAGCTCCTGAAGTTCAGCCTCTTTGCAGCCACACCTGCTTCTTTGTCCCTGGTGTTGCTATGGTGACTTCTCAGGTGGCAGCCATGGAATGAGGCCCCTGGGTACCTCGAGATGATAAAGAGCACAACACTTTCAGCAACAACGACACTGGTGTTGTTGTCTTTCCTTCTGGTCCTGAGTGCTTTTTAAAGATATATAGATAAACTTTTACATGCAAGGAAGGAGAAATAATAGTTGAAGACCATCTTCTCTAGACCTGGCTTATAGATTTCCTGGGATTCCCTCTGGGGCCAGCAACTACGAAATGGCGCCACGTACGGTGTGTCTCCCTTTGAAAGGGTAGGCTGAAAATCTGAGTCTAGGCATTTTCACTCTTGCAGGGATGGATCCAGAAAATCTGCATGGACTGCCTGTGAGTACAGCATGACAATTACACAGCGGGGGGTGCTATAATCAACCCAGGGCTATGTCATCTCTCAAATAAATATGTAAATAATCTGCACCAAGAAAGCCATGTTTCTACATTTTCCCCATGTAATTTATTCTGCTTTTCCTATTCATGGGGAGGGAGAATTAAGTTCTGCAGGGCTTTAATGCTTCTCATTCAGCCAATGAACGTTCTAATTGCTCTGTTCCTTTAGCTCCAGAGATTTCACCAGGCATTGCCCACACACTTTACCTGAAGGTGTGAGGGCTGTAAACTTTCTTGCTTTTTACAATCAATGCCAGATTCTATGGCTGTTTTGCACTGCGAAGCACTGTAGAGTACACACACAAGGCACTGAATATGCTATCACCATCACTTCCTCAATCTGTCTGTGATAAGTGTGTATACAGGAGGCATGACATGGAATGACATGGAATCCGTGCTTTGTATTTGAATGTGACAAGTAGGTATGTCTTTTGAATGCAGTGCATCATGAAAAAATAAATAAACATGCCTAAGTTGTAGGTATGGCAGATGGGAAAGGATGGAACACAACACAATGGAAGAGTGAAATCCTGTCTCCAGAGAAGGTGACGATGAATTTGTTGGGCAGGGGGGATATTCCAAAGAAATCAAAGGCTACTATTCACTACTGTGTGACTACAAAAGGAAAGGTATATCAGCTAGCTGATTTATATGGTGCTATAAGCAAAATAAACTATCAAAGGGAGTGGGGAGTTCAACAGCAAGCAGATCCCTGCTTCAAAGACCTTACAATCAAATTTTCAGCAAGTGAGAGACATGAAGGAAGGGAAAGCAAAGCAGCAGGGATGAACCAGAGAGGAGCAATTAATTGTTTTTAGGCTTTGTTTTAAGTTGCAGGTGAGGCCAAGGTTAAGGGGTGAGTGAGGAAAGATTTGAAAAAAGAGAGGAAGAGTCATCCTAAAAATAGTCCTGTGTATAAGAGCTCAAATGCAGAGCATTATACACAAAACTGAACGTCAATGTTGAATGAATTGCCTCCTTATTTGCATTCTGTTGCTAGGCTGGGTTTTCTAAGAAGGACTTGTTTTCAAATTCATATATCCCAAGACAATAACTTCCTCACCCACTATTCCCTTGCTCTTGACTAGAAGTTTACAGAAGCTGAAGCCATATTAAAATGAGGGTTGTTGCTCTGGGAGTTTCATAGAGCAACCTGGAATGCCTTTATTGCTTTGCTTCTTTGCTTCTTCAAGTTAACTGTACACAAAATACTGCACCTCTATATCCTGCAACAGGGCCTCCAGCTGAAATAGCTTCTCGGGGTCTGTCAGTTGTATATACGAGATATCTTCAAAATATTTGAAATGTTGCTATCCAGCTCCTCCTTCTGCTAGGCAATATTCTTCCATTCTGCATATCTCAAGTTTGTTGACCTTCCGCACAAAAAGTTTCAAAGAGATTCTCTGAAAAGTATGATTGATAAAAGCCAATAATAATCTTCCCCCAGTCCAACATAACAGCTTGGCCTCCAATATTGAGAAACAAGACATCCTTTATCTTTATTCCCTCAGGGGACTCTTCACGGTGGTCATATACCGAGACAGTAATCCATAACTGCTTATTGTTTATTCATTAATTCACATTGAAGTCCATATCTTCCAATTCCATTTCCTGTTGCTCATGGTTTTCCATCCTTTTTTTTAAAATTGGTTCCCATTTTCTCTTCTTCCATCCTTTTTTCATGAATGTTGTCAGAGACTTAGTAGCTTTGCCCTCTAATTTAACTCCAAATTCTATGCAGCTCTGTCTCTGCCGGCTCAGGATAATTAGTAATTTCTCTGCTCGTGGTTTCCTTCTCCTCCAACATCATAACTCCACCTGTCAGAGCTGCTTGAAGATCCTAGCTCACGGAGGATCACGCTAGCCAGCGATCATTAAGTAAAAGTCTTTATTGAATTACAGTTTCCATTCTCACGCTGCTGCTCGCAACTCTACGCCTAGTAGCTAGGTCGGCGAAGCTCCGTCTGAGTCTCCGCCCCGTGTGCACCAACTTAATATCCTAGCCTTGCTCCACCTTTTCCGCCTGACTGTCCTCCTCTGGGTCCCTCTACCCCCCGGGGCTTCTTCCTTCCGGGATTCTTCTGACGCTGACCCGGACCCTCCTGCCTCCTTGCGCCGGGCTTTAGGACCTGGTTCCCTTTCGGGGCTGCTTACTGCGCCGCCTTCCTCTGCATTTGAACTTGGCGCGCGCGCCCAACCTTCCACTTTCCTCTTAACCGTTTCTTCGCTCCCCGATGGAGGTGTGGCCACTCCTGACTCATGCCCTCCCTCCTGTGGTGAGCTGCCAGCGCTTCCCCCCTGGCTCCCTTCCTCTTCCCTGCTTCCTGGCGGTGACGCTGGTCCCGATTTCCAGCTGCTCCCCCCTGAGTCCCCTCTGGCTCTATCTTCCTGGGGTGCCCCCCTAGACTCCCCCCTTGCCCTGGCCACTGGTGCTCCTTTCTGTGAATCCTCTGATTCACTGGAAAGACTAGGAGATCTCGGGTCGTCGTCATCACTCATCTTTTCTTCTGCCTCCTCCCCTTCGCTCTCTGTTTCCTCCCTTGCCCGTGCCTCTGCTCCTAAACCCCTGACATCCATCCCCCCCTCGAAGCCCCCCATTCCCCCCTCCCCTCCTTCCGGTGCTGGAGCTGGGGGCTGCTGTTGCAAAGTGACGAACGTCGGATATCGGTCGCTTCCCGTGGCGGGCCTCCATCTGAACTCTCCCGGGTCTTCCTCCCTGCTCTCGTCGACGACGGTCACCTCCGCTTCCATCTCTGTGCCGCCGTGCTCGAAACCAGGGTCGTCCCCGAAAATGTCCATGTCCGTCTCTCCCTCACTTCCTCCTGGCGGCGTTGCTCGTCCTGAGCATTCCAGCCACTTTCTGCGGAACTGCTCCTCTGGCCTATCGTCCCACCAATACGAGGGTTCTGAGGCAGATCCCGAGGGTGACCCCTCCGGGGAACGGACGTCTCGTGTCGGTTCCTCGTCCGAGTCGAACCCCCGGAACGTGCTGGCCGAAAGCGTGGGCGTGAAAAGCCAGTCGTCGAAAAAGTCTGCTGGCATAGGTCTATGTGGGAAGAGGGCATGAAACTCGTCTTTGAGCAGAGGTTCGTCTAAGGCGTAGCCCGGCACCCAGCTGTTCGCACTGGCCGGGGTGCCCTCCTTGGCGAGAAAGTATTCTACCCCCTCTTCCCCCCATCTGGAGTCCAAAATCTCCGTGACTTCGTTGATGCGCTCCTTCTGTGCCACTCCCGCGTGCCCTGTTCTGTCTCTGGCCGGACTCGGCGCCGTTCCGGGTTCCTGGAACCTGTGCGGTGCCTTGTAGGGAGTGAGCACCGATCTGTGGAATACCGGATGCATTCTGGAACCCTCCGGAAGTGCCAGTCTGAAAGCTACCGGGTTGACCTGCTCTTCGACTTGGTAGGGCCCCAGTTGTTTATGCCCTAGTTTCTTCTTGGCCAACGACCTGGCCGGCACTGCGTGGGCTGCTAACCAAACCCAGTCTCCCACGTGGAGCTCTTCTCCAACCCTTCTGTGCTTGTCTGCTTGTACCTTGTATGCGTGCTTGGCCAGCTCCAGGTGGCGCCTCAGCTGATCGTGGACTTCCTGCAGCTCCGACGCGAACGCATCTGCTGTCTGCGGCTCCCCCTCCCCCATTCTTTCCAGTCCCGGGAAGGTTCTGGGGTGCCTCCCGTTGTTGGCGAAGAACGGCGTGACCCCCGTGGACACGTGCTTCGTGTTGTTGTAGGCGAACTCGGCAAGCGGCAGGTAATCCACCCACGTCGCAGGCTGTTGATTTGCATAACATCTCAGGTACTGCTGCATGATGGCATTGACCCGTTCCGCTTGCCCGTTGGTCTGCGGGTGTCTCGCCGACGCCAGGTTGATCTTGACGTTCAGGAAGCCCATCAGCTTCTGCCAGAAATTCGAGATGAACTGCCGCCCCCGGTCGGACAGAATAGACCGTGGCAGACCGTGAACCTTGAACACGTGGTCTATGAACAGTTTGGCGGTTTGCTCCGCCGTGGCCACCTTAGCACACGGAATGAAATGCGCCATCTTGGAAAACAGGTCCACCACCACCAGCACTGCCGTCTTGCCCCTTGAGCTGGGCAGATCCGTGACAAAGTCCAGGGCCACCCTTTCCCAAGGTTCGACCGGAGTTTGCAGCGGTTCCAACAGTCCGGCCGGCGGTTTGTGCACTGGTTTGGCCCTCTGGCAGGTGTCACACCTCGCCACGTAGTCTGCGACCTCCCCTCTCATTCCAGGCCACCAGAAATCCCTGGCTACTAATTCCACCGTCTTCTCCTTGCCAAAGTGCCCGGCCGTGGGCGCGTCGTGCAGCTGCTGCAGCACCTTGGCTCGAAGTTCGTCTCCCGGCACGTAGATGGCCCCTTTACGGATGAGCAATCCATCTCTTAGCTGGAAACCGTCGGCCGCTGCCTTGCCCCTTTGCACCTCTGCCATCTTTGCTTGTGCGAAGGAGTCCCCCTGCAACGCTCGTCGCACCGCCTCTAGGTCCACGGTCGCCGCGGCGCACGCCCACACTGTTGGTGCGAAGATGTGCATGGCGGCCGCTGGTGTTGCGTCCTCCAGATACTGTGGCTTACGGGAGAGAGCGTCTGCCATGATGTTGGTGTCCCCCGGGACATACTCTATTCGGAAGTCGAAGTTCGCAAAGAACTCAGCCCAACGTATCTGCCTCTGGTTCAGGAACTGTGCCGTGCGCCAGTGCTCTAGATTCTTGTGGTCCGTGCAAACCTGCACCGTGTGCTTGGCGCCGATCAGAAAGTGCCTCCACGCCTTGAACGCTGCGTGAATGGCCAGCAACTCCCTGTCCCATATGGTGTAGTTCTGCTCGGACTTGCTGAGCTTCCTGGAGTAAAACGCTCCCGGTCGCCACACCCCCTGCGGGTCTTTCTGCAGCAGGACCGCCCCCACGGCTCTGTCCGAGGCGTCTGTCTCCACCCTCATCGGCTTGCTGGGGTTGACATGAAGCAGCTGCTCTTCCGACGCGAAGAGACGCTTGAGTGCCTGAAAGGACTGCTCCGCCTGCTCTGTCCAAATGAACTTCTTTTTCTTGGAGCTAAGCGTGTCAGTGATGGCCGCCGTCTGCATCGCGAAGCCCTTGATAAACTTGCGATAGAAGTTCGCAAAGCCGACAAACCGTTGGACCTCCTTCCGGTTGCGCGGGCTCTTCCAATCCAACACCGCTCGAACCTTGGCGCTGTCCATGGCGAGCCCCTTGTCAGACAGCTTGTAGCCCAGAAAATCCACCTCCGGCACGTCAAATTGGCACTTCTCCAGCTTGGCGTAGAGCCTATGTTGCTTTAGCCTGCTCAGCACTTCCTTGACGTGTTTGTCATGCTCCTGCTGCGACTCCGAAAAGATCAGGATGTCATCTAAGAAACAGACGCACGTCTTGTAGAGAAGTCCCGCCAACACGTGATGCATAAATGCTTGAAAAACGTGGGAGCCATTTTGCAATCCAAAAGGCATAACTCTATATTCGTAGGTCCCCAGTGGCGTGAACATGGCTGTCTTCCACTCATCACCCTCCCGCATGCGAATGAGGTTGTACGCCCCCCGCAGGTCCAACTTGGTGAACACTCTGCCCTTCCGTACCTTTGCGAGGAGGTCGTCAATTCGGGGCATGGGGAAGTCCGATGGCCTAGTCACACTGTTCAAAATCCTGTAATCCACTACGAGTCTCTTTTGGGGCGTGTCCCGCTTCTTAACAAAGAATACGGGACTGCCCCCCACTGCCCTGGACTCCCGGATGAAGCCGCGCTGCAAATTATGATCAATGAACTCCTTGAGTTCTTGCAGTACGTCCTCTGACATGGAATACAGTTTCCCTTTAGGCAGCGCCGCCCCCGGCAGCAGGTCAATTTTGCAGTCATATGGTCTGTGAGGGGGTAGCCTGTCTGCCTCCTTCTCGCAGAAAACTTCCAAAAATTCAGCGTACTTGTGGGGAATCGCTTGCAGCGTGCCTAGCAGCAGCTGTGACTCCTCTTCCTCTCCTTCCTGCCTGGGCACGATGCAGTGTTCAGCACAAAAGGAAGAGCCGAAGGTCAGCTGCCTCTGGTACCAAGCCATCGTTGGGCTGTGCTTGTCCAGCCAACTCATGCCCAATACAATGGGCGTGTCAGATAGTTGAGTGACGTTGAAGCTGATGATTTCTCTGTGATTCCCAAGTCGCATCACCATTGGTGGCGTCTGCTTCACCACTTGCCCCCCGAGCAGCTCCCTGCCATCCACCGTGACAACCTGCAGGGGCAGTGTGGCCGGCAGCAACTGCACAGCGTGCCTGTCGACAAAGTCCTGCCCTATAAAGTCCGCATTGCTGCCTGAGTCAATGGTGATTGGCACGTCCATGGTGATTCCATTGGGCAGCTGGAGAGATGCTGTGAGCCTCACTACTGGTTTGGGCGGGAGGGGGTTCACGGGCTGTAAAATCTCTGGGGACTGCGTCACTAACACGTCTGGCTGGGCCCCAGTGCCTCTTCCTCCAGCCAGACAGCGTCGTTTCCCTGCTGTGGTCCTCCTTGCTGCGTTGCTGCAGTCACCATTGCTGAGGCTGCAGTGAGCTTGTGGGGCCTCTGGGGACACTCTTTTGCCATATGCCCTGGCTCCTCACAGACGTAACACTTCCTGTTCCCTCTAGGAGGCTTCGCTTTCACTGCTGCCGGTGCTAGGGCTCTGGTTGCTGACTGAGCCCTTGCACCTCCAACCTCCATAGGTTCGGCTCCTCCTCCTGGCGGAGGCGTGGATTGCGCCCGCGCTGTTTCTCTGGGAAGGAAGGAGGGGCCCCCGGCTGGTTCGCGCCCTCCACGCCCTTCGTCCCTGCTCCACGGACGTCCTTCCAGCCTCACCCCCACTGCCAGTGCCCTCTGAACGACCTCCTGGGTGGTTCGGGGTCTCTCCCCCCTCGCAATCTCATCTTTAATCGAGTTGTGCAGCCCCTCCCAAAAGAGGTCTCTTACAGGAGCCGAATCTCTGTCCCATTCCAGGGCACTGACCAAGGCGAAAAAGCGGGCATGATACTGCCTGACGCTGGCCCTCCCTTGTCTCAGCCCATGCACCTCCTTCCGTGCAAGATCCACGTCAATACTTGATAAAAAACACCCATCCATCGCTTTAATAAAGGCATCTGCATTCTGGAGCGCCGGATCCTTATCTCTCCATAAATTGCGTAGCCAGGCTTTCGCATCCCCATGCAAATGGGACATGATGAACCCCACTCTCTCTTGTTCATCTCTAAAGTCTTTATGCAGCAGTTGCAGTGCGCACAGTACGTCGGCTCTAAAGTTGGGATACTGTTGCAGGTTCCCATCGAAGTGAGAGACCAGCCCGCCTGTCCGTCCCGCCAACCCAATTCCCTCCTGCCGGGGTGTCTGCTTTGTCAGCACGTCTAACCTGACCTGGAGATCCCTGCAGGCGGCAGCTGCTTCCTCCTCTCTCTTCCTGGATGCGAGAGCCTCGGCGTTCAGTTGTGCCACTGCGTTTCTGAGTTCCTCTATCTGCTGCTCAGCCGTCATGTCGTCTGCCGTTCGTGAGCTCGCTAGTAGGCACCTGTTTCTCTCCCCTCCTCGAGGCTGTAGATGCCCACAAGAGCGAGACGGAGCTTACTGTCAGAGCTGCTTGAAGATCCTAGCTCACGGAGGATCACGCTAGCCAGCGATCATTAAGTAAAAGTCTTTATTGAATTACAGTTTCCATTCTCACGCTGCTGCTCGCAACTCTACGCCTAGTAGCTAGGTCGGCGAAGCTCCGTCTGAGTCTCCGCCCCGTGTGCACCAACTTAATATCCTAGCCTTGCTCCACCTTTTCCGCCTGACTGTCCTCCTCTGGGTCCCTCTACCCCCCGGGGCTTCTTCCTTCCGGGATTCTTCTGACGCTGACCCGGACCCTCCTGCCTCCTTGCGCCGGGCTTTAGGACCTGGTTCCCTTTCGGGGCTGCTTACTGCGCCGCCTTCCTCTGCATTTGAACTTGGCGCGCGCGCCCAACCTTCCACTTTCCTCTTAACCGTTTCTTCGCTCCCCGATGGAGGTGTGGCCACTCCTGACTCATGCCCTCCCTCCTGTGGTGAGCTGCCAGCGCTTCCCCCCTGGCTCCCTTCCTCTTCCCTGCTTCCTGGCGGTGACGCTGGTCCCGATTTCCAGCTGCTCCCCCCTGAGTCCCCTCTGGCTCTATCTTCCTGGGGTGCCCCCCTAGACTCCCCCCTTGCCCTGGCCACTGGTGCTCCTTTCTGTGAATCCTCTGATTCACTGGAAAGACTAGGAGATCTCGGGTCGTCGTCATCACTCATCTTTTCTTCTGCCTCCTCCCCTTCGCTCTCTGTTTCCTCCCTTGCCCGTGCCTCTGCTCCTAAACCCCTGACACCACCATTTGACTGTTTCACTCCTCCAGACACCTATGTGGAAGACCTCTCAATTTCATCATCTATTGCCTCCAGCTTTACCATTCCATTCGCACGTTCTGGCAATCCTCCATTAGTATTTTCCCCCAAGTACTCTTTCCCCCTCAGTCCATTTTTATTCACTGTTCTGTGCATTTCCATTCTAAGTTCTTCCAATTGATCATTCAGTAGTTGTCGCATGATACCAGCAATCAGTGGGGTGTTTTTCCAGTATTTTCACCATACTGAGTGTCCCCCCCCCCCGAGATCCACACAGTCCTTGCTTACATTCCTAACATTCAACTCTCACAGTGAGCAGCCATGTAGTTTCACATTACAGTCAGCACATTCATCAGTGAATAGGAAGATTTAAAATAAGACAAAAGAAAGTGAAAATTTCTCCTACTTGGGGAATCTCCTGTCTGTTTATAAAGTTTCTTTGCTATTTTTTTACTGGAGCTCACTTTTTGCTAGTTTTGCTTTCAGCCCCTTAATGGTTTCTCCTCTTAAGCCAGCAGCCTGGTCATATTGCAGACGGACATTTTAGCCAGCAGAGAGATGGCCTTGGTCATAATTTATAGAAGTTTTGGAAATAATTGTAGAAAGGGAAGTTAGCTTATATTTATCATAAGGACTAACCCCCAGGATGGTTATGCAGTGTTCAGGAATGATTACGGTTCTTCCACTATTGGTTGCTCACTCCATCCGTTCAGGTCCTTTGAAGATTTCTTGTTCCTGCAGCATGGGAGCAGCCCTTTTAGAGCACTGGAAGTTAATCCCCGTTATCCCTGTTCTTTAGAGGTCACTGTTTTACATGCTGCAGGTCCTTTTGTGCCATTAGAAGCACAAAGCATCAGATACTGAACAGCCCTTGATGGAGATCATTGCAGTAAGCGCTACGGCAGTGAGTCGCTCCCCTTCCTAGCTATGCCATTTTGAGAAATCGAACTGGCTTGCATTCCAGTGACCTTCTCCCAGTCTTTTTCTCGTATGTAGAACTGCACTTTGATAGGTTTGCACCCGCAAAGTTACTGAGAAGCCCCCTTCACGGCAAACACGTGTATATAAATTGGAAGTAGAGGTGGTGGGGATGTGGACGTTGAGGTTCTGCATGCAACCACCACCTACTTCTAATATGGCTTATATCTCTTCCAGTTTGTTTGTTTGTTTGTTTTGTTTTAAACTCCCTCAAGTTCCCTGTGGGAAATTCTTAGCATAGGTAAGAACTAATCTTTGTTTATGTGGGGCTGAAATGACTCTTTACTGGTTTCCAGATACATTTAAGCTGCAATCCTTAGCTATATATTTTTGGGGAGAAAGCACCGGTGTACACAGTGGAACATGTTTCCAAATCAACATGTAAAGAAATGAGTTACAAATCTGCTGCATTTTCTTTGACCTGAAAATATTGTGGCCCTTTAAAGTCAGAGAAGTTTTTCTTTAACCCCTACATACGATGGGGGGAAAATTCCTCCCAATGTCCCCAGGAGCACCAGAAACTGTCTGAAACATGGGGCTTGTGCACCATGAAGATGTGCCCAATTAAATGTTATTGGGGTTTTCGCATAATTGGGAGTTTAATTTGCTGTATTCGGGTTCAAAATAGAATTTCCCCAGGTCAGATTTGCAAGGGTGAAGCACCAACCATCTTGCATAGTATATTTTTAAATTTAAAGTCACTGCTGCATTTTTTGATTTACAGAGCAAGAATGAATACTCAGAATCTTTTTTTAAAAAATAATAAGTGATCCAGAGTATCTATAAGAACATCAGAAGAACATTTCAGCATTAGGCCCAGGTCCACTTAGCTCTGCACTTAGATCCACTTGGATCATTTCAAGGAATACTGGGAACAAGCAGGTACAGTGGTACCTCGGGTTAAGAACTTAATTCGTTCTGGAGGTCCGTTCTTAACCTGAAACTGTTCTTAACCTGAGGTACCACTTTAGCTAATGGGGGCCTTCCTCTGCTGCTGCGTGATTTCTGTTCTCATCCTGAAGCAAAGTTCTTAACCCGAGGTACTATTTCTGGGTTAGCGGAATCTGTAACTGGAAGCGTCTGTAACCTGAAGCGTCTGTAACCCGAGGTACCACTGTAATTGGTGGTCCACCAGAAATTGGCCAGTGGAACATTATGAACCTTCATCTTCTTTCTGACCACTTCTGGATTAAAATGTGGTTTAGAAGAACATGACATATATTTCATGACATACATAATTTCTGCATTGCAGAGGGTTGGACACTAAATGATCCTCAGGGCATCTTCCAACTCTACAACTCTATGATTTATAAAAGTATGAACAACGAGGAGAGAGGAGTTCCCCCTTCTCGTAAATTAGGACTTGGAGATCCCACAGTCAAGCTGATTGACAGTAGGCAAAAAAATGTACTCCTTCATATAGTCCATAATTGACTTATCCGGTTCACTAAGACAAGGTCTGGGAATGACAAGTGGCTTAGATGGCTTTTAGAAAGGATTAGACACATTCACAAAGGATAGGACTTCCAGGAGCTATTAGGTAGGCTAAGCAAACATAACTTCTGTGGGGGGAGTTGCAAATGAAAAGATGTGTATATGTGGGGAGGAAGAGAACCCCAAGCAGACAAGAGGGTCAGGGCTTTGTGGCTATCAGGACCAACGGAATTTTGAGAACAGGTGAGGATCAGCTGCAGGGATGGGGGTAGGATTGTCAAGCACAACCAACACCAACAAAGTTATAAGTACAGTAGAGAGGCCAAACTCCTCTCTCTGCATTATACATGGAGGCTTCAGGAAAGATATTATCTCTCCCCTCCTCCCCCTTGCTTCTTCCCCAACTTTCGCCATGTAGTAGGTTCTTGCTTCAAGGTGGCAGGAGCAAGGAACTGGAGCACCTTTCTTAGGGGGCGTAATATAGCAGGTCCCTCCTTCTGACTACCAAATGTAGTCAGGGGAGAAACGAAAAGGGGCGGCATTCACTCCAGTGCCCTGCTGTTGAGTACGAAGGGGCATCTGACTAGATGAGATGACCTGATCCATCAAATTGGCAGATACAGCAAATCGGTTCTTATGTTCTTAGGGGGCTGGGAGTTGTGTCTTGCAGTCCATGGCCTGGCTTGAATAATCTCAAGTTATTTGTTCCATAAGACGCTTTCTGCAGGGCACCTGCACTCTGTTGCATTATACTGCTTAATCTGAGCCCCGTCCGTCTCACTCCTCTCATATAACTGCTAATCGCTGCAGTTGCTGCCCGTATCACGTGTCTCCATGGCTTATGGGCAGGAAGACATTGAGTCCCCTTTCTTGAATTTGTCACCGGAGGCTTCTTTCAGTAACTTTCTTTGAACTTTCCTCCAGGTTATCAACAACTACCTGGATGGGGCTCAAACAGGTTCCACGGAAAGGCTCACACCTGGAGGGATGCACTTCCGAGACAGCAAGAGGAAAGTGGACTATGTTTTAGCTTATCACTATCGGAAATCTACCTCGCAGTCCAGTGGTGGTTCTCCAAGCCTCTCGCAGAGACCTCCTTCTTTGGCTATCATTTCTAATGGGGAGACGGCCAAAAGTCAATCTGAACAGCAGCCACAAGGCCAGGGAGCAGCTTCTCCAGATGCTGAGGTCATCGATCTGGGGCCATTGGAGGCTCTGGAGGAAGCGAAACACGAGCAGAGGAAAGAGTTTGAAAGCAACCTGATGGAAGCTGGTCTGGAGATAGAAAAAGATGCAGAGGTAAGAACTGCCAACAGACAGGTAGGAAAGATCTGATGGGCGAGGCCAGAAATCAGGCTGGACTGTTAGCTTTCATTTTGCAAACAAAGTAAGTACCTAAGGCAGTCATGTCCAGAGTCCGGCCTGTGTGGCAGTCAACAACAACAATTTCAATCCTAAAAAAGGTCAAAAAAAGGTCAACAACATTGGTCGGCCCTCACACATGTTCACTTCATCAAATCTGGCCCACTTTGAAAAAAAATTGGGCGCCCCCGGGCTCTTGCTCAAAAGTTGTCAGACAAAATGCGTGCTCCTCCCCCAGCCCCAAACATCAATGAAATGGGCTGCCCTGGTTGGTAGTCCCTGCCATACGGGGTTTTAGCCAGTTAAGTTAAATCAAAGCTGTGATGGGCAAGTCCCATTTTGAATATTACACAAGAGCTAGTGATTTCTAGAGCTCCCTTTTCTGCTTCGGTCTCATTGTTGCCCAATCCAAACTTTGCATGTGGGTAATAGTAGTGCCCATGTGCATGGCAGTAACTCTCCGCGGCCCATCCACTTCCTCCTCTCTCTGTGTCCTTCCAGGCATGCACATTCAACAATTTCATGGCTGATAATAAGTGTACATGCGACTTTAAATTATCGTTATTTTTGCAAAAAAAAAAAAGGATGTTATAGATTTTATCTATCAACTATTTTTGGAGAGAAATATAAAAGTGTACATTCAGTTTATGATGTCATTAAAATGTGTTGTACTTCCTTCTCAATGTTTGAATATTTTTATTTATTAGACTTATACCTCTACACCTTCTTCCAAAGGAGTCTAGAGCTATAGGAACTTTAATTTTTCCTGGGTTTATAAACAGGACAGCTTGGCCTGTTTTGAATCTGGTTTTGGTCAGCTTCCTATGCTCACTTTTCTGTGAGTTAGGCTGCAATCCTAATCCTATTTATCTGGGAGTAAACCCCATTGAGTTTAGCAGGATTTATTTTTCAGTAAATGTGGTGTGTATGTGTAGTTTTACTTACAACCTGTGAGAGTTGGTTCAGTCACCAAAGCACATGGCATGCTTACAGTATTGTGTGTGTTTGGTTTTTTTTGCCAGAGTTGGCAAGCTTTTCTCTTTCTGTTTGATATAGCTCTTGCTGTACAATAACATGGCAGTTGAAGCAAAAGCACAGTGTCCCTTTTGCAGCGATTTTATACCTCCTGCGCCTTCACAACAGCCATGTGAGATAAGTTTAGATGAAAGTTGGGGGCTAGTCCAATGAAGTGAGCACAACAATGATGAATTAAGTGACTTTTATATGTTTAAACCGTACGTTTTCAGAGAATGTATGTGCGTACCTGTACCTGCGTATCTAGTTATCAAGGCTGGAAAACTGGTTTTGCTTTTTGCCTGCTATGAAAAATGAGGAGTGGAGGGTGGGAGGTTGCCTGTTTTCCTAGGTTTGCTTGTGTTTTTATTTCCAGCGTTTCATCACCTTTTTATTCCAAATTATAAGGTTGTAGAAGTTAGTTTTTAATATATTAAGTTGCTCGGATGTTTTGGTCCTCTTGTTTTTACAATGTGGAACAGGGGAATGCTGGCGTAGAGAGAAATGTGCTTTACTTTAGGGAGTGTAGTTGTTATCCAATCTCTTGGAAAGTGTATTTCTTCTAGGGCAGGGATAGGCAAGCTAAGGCCCGGGGGCCGGATCCGGTCCAATCACCTTCTAAATCCGGCCTGTGAATGGTCCGGGAATGAGCGTGTTTTTATATGAGTAGAATGTGTGCTTTTACTTAAAATGCATCTCTGGGTTATTTGTGGGGCACAGGAATTTGTTCATTTTTTTTTTTCAAAATATAGTCCGGCCCCCCACAAGGTCTGAGGGACAGTTGACCAGCCCCCTGCTGAAAAAGTTTGCTGACCCCTGGAAATGCAGCAGTCAGATGGCGCATGGAGCGGGGGATGTTCGTTAAGTTGATTGTGACACCAATTGGCAGGAAGAGGTGATTAGCTGCTTTCCCATCCATGGGAGGAACATGGGGTTCTTAGGAGTGCGTTGGTGCTGCTGGAATAAAAACTTAAATGAATTGTTATTCAGAGAGCTTGAGGTGATGTCCATGGCTCTTTTCCTTTCCATTTTATCCTCACAAGATCCACGGAAACCAAGTGAGCTTCATGGCTGAGTGGGTATTGCAAATCCTCCGTGCTCAGAAGATCTTAAATCTTCACTGTATTCAGCATGAGCATCTGAACAGAGTCGCTGTAACTCTCAAATCGCTTTTGACCCTCCCTCTGTAAGAAATGCCATGCGCAAGATCAGCAGGTGAAAGACTGACAATAACATAACCCCTTGGCAGCTCATGAAACTTGATGTTGTGTAGGACTGCCATACGTCTGGAATTTCCCGGACACAGCCGGTATTCAGCTGTTGAAAACAGCGCATGGGTGGAAAACGATTAAATGTCCAGGAAAATCCGGACCTATGGGAACCCCTCTCAACAACTTTGGCCAAAAAAACCCTTAACACCTTTTGTGTCCAGATTTTCACTTTTTGAAATATGGCAACCCTAATGTTGTCCCTGCTGCCCTGTCCTGGTTTGGGGGTGGCATTGGAGAAGAGCAGGGTTCTCGTGCCTTAAACAGCTATACGACAAGCAGATATTAAACACAGTAAGCAGCAGAGAACTACAATTACAGTAGTGCCTGGCAAGACGAAATTAATCCGTTCCACGAGCCTCTTCATCTAGCGGTTTTTTCGTCTTGCGAAACAACCCTATTAGCGGATTAGCGGATTAGCGCTATTAGCGGTTTAGCGGCTATTAAAGGCTTAGCGGCTATTAAAGGCTTAGCGGCTATTAAAGGCTTAGCGGATTAGCGGCTAAAAGGCTATTAGCGGCTATTAAAGGCTTAGTGGATTAGCGGCTAAAAGGCTATTAGCGGCTATTAAAGGCTTAGTGGATTCGCGGCTAAAAGGCTATTAGCGGCTTAGCGGCTTAGCGGCTTAGAAAAAGGGGGGGAGCGAAAAAAAATCAGAACACTTGCAAGACGTTTTCGTCTTGCAAAGCAAGCCCATAGGGAAAATTGTCTTGCGAAGCATTAAAAACGGAAAACCCTTTCGTCTAGCGGGTTTTCCGTCTTGCGAGGCATTCGTCTTGCGGGGCACCACTGTTCATTGGTACATTACTTTTGTCTCTCTATCCTCACCTGCAAAAGAGGACACAACTTTCCTAGAAGCATAGAATTGTAGGGCTGGTTCTCTTGCATGCATGCATGCATGCACACACACACTGAGCAACATCTCTCTGACCCACCCCCCAACAATCAATTAAGCCCCTTTATATAGCTGACGGCCTCTGAGCATTGGCATCAGTCCCAGGGCACCATGGGCTCTCCTGAGGTCATGAGCGCTCAGCCAGTGCCCCACCAAGCCAGCCACTGCCCATAGCTGTCAACCGTCCCTTATTTGGTGGGAAAGTCTCTTATCCCAGTGCCGTGTCCCGCTGCTGTCCCTTATTGATGATGTCCCTTAAATTTCCTGGGTTTCAAAGGAAGCAGCTCCTCTCCCTCCCTCCCTGCCAGCCAGGGAGGAGGGAGGCTCCAACTGTGTTGCTTGGCTGCGTTGCTCACCCAATAAGGAGTCTAAGAACGACTGGGGGGTGGAGCTTGCATGCTTTGTGCCGATCAAATCGGCTGCGTTGCCTGGGGACTCGCCTTTGCTCAGCGCTTCCCAGCGGAGAGGTGACGGTGGTTTTCTTTACTGCATCCCCTTTGCCGGGTTGCTGCGCTGTGGGAACCACCGCGTGAGGCTTTGTTTGGCTGCCGATTGACTAAAATCCCTTATGTTGGCTGCTGATCCCTTATTTTTGAGGCTGCTGGTCCCTTATTTTCAAATCTGTAAGTTGACAGCCATGCCACTGCCCATGATTCTGATGTTCACGCCCATGATGCAGTCATAAGAAGTGCCTTGCTCTATCAGACCAAGGCCCACCTACCCCACATTCGCAGTCTCTACCCCTGCTCTACATGGACCATCAGTAGTTAAATGAAGCTTCAGTTGCGCTGCTCTTTAATAACCACAAATGGATCCTTTGCTGTATTCATTCATTATAGTATATGTCAAAGCCATAATAGGGCAGTCATTTGAGATGAGCTTTGGCACCTGGACAAAAAAGATTGCCTTGCAGGCTGTTGTGAATGAAATGCGGATTGAAAGGCACAAAGCATTTAGGAGATGAAGGCTATTTTTTTTTTAAAGCAGCCATTTTTTGATTCTTCTTCTAAAGGCAAGTAACCTTGCACCTCTTAGGACTTGGTCCCATAAACCCAGAGTTGTATACAACCCAGGACATCTTTTAGGCAAAACATCCCCGGTAAAGAAAGCTGAAAGGTGTCTGGTGCCTAGATGAAGATATATGGCATCAGTTTATGTTTCCTTGCTTAAAGATAGAGATGTTCTTATATTGCGATTTTACGTTGTGAATTGCCCTGAGACCTGCATGTATAGGGTGGTATATTATAATAATAATAATAATAATAATAATAATAATAATAATAATAATAATGCTCCTACTTAATCCAGGTCCATCTAATCATAAATGCTCCTCACCTCTGCCAATTTTGGCTCATTTATTGAAGAAAACTACTTGGTGAAAAGTGGAGGCAACAGGTTCCTGCACATTTATTTCCCGTAAGAAGTTGGATGCCAAATTAGAGGAAATTCTTAGATATATATTTCAGATTCTGAGATCAACAAGTCAGCTGGCATTAAGTTTCTTCAGAAATATGTCACTATTTACAAAAACAGTGTGTGGGGTTCAGCGCTGGTCCTTCTCAGAGCAGATCCATTGAAGTTAATGGACATGATTAACTTGGGGTCATGGATTTCAATGGGTCTGCTCTGCACAGGATTTAGCTGAATGCAACCCATTATGAATAGGGATAATTGATAATCTGGGATAATCTGCTAAAGAATGAATGGGACTATGAACGCCCTATTCCCACACCCCCTGGGGTGCCTTGGAGATGACCCTTTGTTGTTGTTTAGTTGTTTAGTCATGTCCGACTCTTCGTGACCCCCTGGACCAGAGCACGCCAGGCACTCCTGTCTTCCACTGCCTCCCACAGTTTGGTCAAACTCATGCTGATAGCTTCGAGAACACTGTCCAACCATCTGTCGTCCCCTTCTCCTTGTGCCCTCCATCTTTCCCAACATCAGGGTCTTTCCCAGGGAGTCTTCTCTTCTCATGAGGTGGCCAAAGTATTGGAGTCTCAGCTTCACAATCTGTCCTTCCAGTGAGCACTCAGGGCTGATTTCCTTCAGAATGGAGAGGTTTGATCTTCTTGCAGTCCATGGGACTCTCAAGAGTCTCCTCCAGCACCATAATTCAAAAGCATCAATTCTTTGGCGATCAGCCTTCTTTATGGTCCAGCTCTCACTTCCATACATCACTACTGGGAAAACCATAGCTTTTACTATACGGACCTTTGTTGGCAAGGTGATGTCTCTACTTAGGGTCCCTCTACAATTCTAGGATTCTGTGGGTTGGGTATATGGCTGGCAGGAGGAAGGAGGGGCCAAGACTAGAATAGAGACTTCATGTGATAACTGAGTGAAAGCATCACCAGAAGTACAAGGGGCTACACTACTAACCCCAAGCATAAAAGCCACATCTGGAAAACTAGCAGAATCTAGCAGACATTCCGTGTTCATTTCTATGAGATTTGCACCGGGGAAAATCTGTTTGAAGCTTTGTTAACCTAGGAAATCAGGGGGATTTTGAGCTGTAATTTCATGTGAAGAAATTTCAGGTAGTATTATGGCATACAGATATTTCCCCCTGTCATTTGAAATTTAATGCAACATGGCAGTATATCGAGTAAAAAAAAGTTACAGTTCCATAACACAACAGGTAATGCAACGTAAAAGGAAGGTTAGAATCCGGGACAGAAGTGCTAGCGTTAGAATCAGGAAAATGAACATAGCAATCTCCACTTCTGCACATCTCTCATTGCTGGTTCTTAATGGCAGCTTTCTGATGGTGCCATAGAGGCAGGATTCTAATGTCCTGTTAGCCTGTGATAGCTGTGCAGCTCAGCTTCCACCCTGCTGTCCTTCCATTAGTGATCTTTCAGCAGAGTCATCATCCATTCAAACCATTCACTCATAGGATTACAGTACATAATTAGGAAATTAAAGACAGCAGTAGCAACAGAAAAGGTGTCAGCGCTAGGGTTGCCACTCATCCTGCAATAATACAGGATTGTCCCGTACTTGGAAGAGGAAGAAACAAAGTGAGGTTTGGCCGAGGGGGTCGGCCACTTTCCCTTGGGCTTCGCCCAAACCCCAGCCGGCCATCCATTGTCCTCCCAGGCTGGGGGTGGGACGATAGCCACCCTAACCCAGGTGGGAGGCACCAGACCAGGTAAGCCCTCTCGGTGTTGCAAACCTGTTGGGAAGGGAGGGCGGAAATTCTCTTCACTCTCTCTCCTCATCCCACCCCCACAGAGGAACAAACCAGGGCAAGGCTTTCATGTTGCCGCTTCCATTCCAAGACGAAAATGTCTTGCGAGTTCCTGCGGGGGTTTTTTCCTCCCCCCCCCTTTTCTAAGCCACTAAGCCACTTATCAGCTGATCTGATAAGCTGATAAGCCGCTAAAAGCCGCTAAAAGCTGCTAATAGCGCTAATAGCACTAATCCTCTAATCCGTCAATGGGCTTGCTTCGCAAGACGAAGAAAACGCTAGACGAAGAGAATCACGGAACGGATTATTTTCGTCTTGCGAGGCACCACTGTATCAGCTTATCGGATCAGTTGATAAGCGGCTTAGCGGCTTAGAAAAAGGGGGGGCAAAGGGAAAAAACCCCGCAGGAACTCGCAAGACATTTTCGTCTTGCGAAGCAAGCCCATAGGAGATTCGTTTTGCGAAGCACCTCCAAAATGGAAAACTCTTTTGTCTAGCGAGTTTTCCGTCTTGCGAGGCATTCGTCTTGCGGGGCACCACTGTATACAACTGTAGAGGCACAGCACAATGTAAAATACTTAGCTCAATACTTCACACAGTACATTCTGCTTGACTTGTAAGAATGCAGAACCACAGAACAGAGGTTCTGAGAGAGACAGACAGACAAACAGACAGATCTGGACTCTGAATTAGCCGGTTTCAAGTAAATAAAATACTGAACCACACTTTATAAGGGAATCTGAGACCAGTAAAAGTCAGACCCTTGATAGACACAGACTGCTGTTTGGTGTGCTGATGAATTGTACTTCATATCTGAAGTCGGTGACCTCCGTAGCCCTTGAAAAATGTTGTGTTCACCTCCTTAATTACACTTTACTAACCTTACAGAAAGACTAGCCTCAACTACCTGAGATATTGTAAATAAAAGAATTAGTCTCAGAATGCATATTGGGAATAAGAGACAGGACATCAGTCAGTCACAGGCTTGAGATGATTGCAGACCTCCATGCTCAGTGCATGGGCATTGTGGAAAAGGGTCAAAATACTGCTTGACTTGCACTTGAGGAAATCCCTTCCGTGATTCATGCGCAAGCAGGAGGTTAGATATCAGGGCCTGTGGGAGCCAGTGCTGCCCACAGGATTTACAGACCCGAGAACATAGAGGAGAGAAAGAGTGAGCTGTCTCCAGAGAGCGTAGACGAAGAGACACTACAATCCAGGGAATGCTGTTTAAATGCTTTTGTAATGTTCTTAAGTGGGTCCCTTGTGCATCTACGCACATGGTCAGATTGTCAACCGAGCACCACAGCAAGATCCAAGAGAACAGCAGAACAGTGGCTTTACTAACTAAACACATGATAACAGGATTAGCCCTGAGAGCAGCTTACAAAGAACTGCCTTGGTACAGGGCCAAAACACACACACACACACAAACACGTCATAAATCTTGCCAAGTCATAGGAAGAACTATGGTTTCAGTGTTCCCAAACAGTTCTTTAGAATAGACGACCATGCCACTAGACCCCAAGATAATAATAATTAGGTAAGTAGGGCTCAAGCTTTAAAAGAACCAGGTAGGCAAGATTTGCCCCAAATTCCCTTCCTGCCATTCTTAGACAAAATGGCTTTCCAAATCTCCCTGCCTACAGAAGGGTGAATCTGTATGTTTCGGTTCTCTCAGTTTCTCATTTTTCTAATCTTAAATTCAGTTCTCCACATTTATGCAACAACTGAACACTTGGTAGCTCAGTAGGCAGAGCATGAGACTCTTCATTTCAAGATCATGGCTTTGAGCCCCGTCTTGGGCATTGCAGGGGTTCAGACTAGAAAACACTTGTGGTTCCTTCCAACTCTAGACTTCTATGATTCTCTATGAAATGCATTTTTAAAAAATCCTTTGAAAATTCACCAGCACAGGACAATTGGGGGGCTTGTTGGGAATTTGTGGATTTAAAACTTTATTATACTTTGAGCGTTTTTGCTTAGTGCTGTGGAATCAGGAAAAGAGACAGGATCATTAGTCCAGCAGAGAAAATATTTCTCCATTGATTTGTTTTGCATGCAGTTGTAGTAAAAGAGCTTAACAGACATCAGTGGATATTCATTGCTCAGCCCAGGAAAGCCCTTTGTAATTATCAATGACTTTGTTTTTAGCAGAAACTGATCTTTAAATCAAACCCAGTGGGAAAGTCAAGGCAGGAACTGGTGGATGCCTCTAGGGAACACTTAGCAGTACATAAAATACTAGAAGCAACATGCGCATAGAATCTCATGGGAAGTAGTGATTGGTGGTTGATTTGGAGTGACAAAGGTTGGTGGGGAAATGCTTAAGCGCAACTGCTTTTCAACTCAAAATAGCCCACCTCCCAATGCTTCTTTGCTTTAAGAAAAAACAGAACTCACCAACAATATAAAAAAAATCCTTCCAGTAGCACCTTAAAGACCAACTAAGTTAGTTCTTGGTATGAGCTTTCGTGTGCATGCACACTTCTTCAGATACACTGAAACAGAAGTTGCCAGATCCTTCTATATAGTGAGAAGGTGGGGAGGGGTATTACTCAGAAGGGTGGTGGGAATGGGAGATTGGCAGATAGCTGAGATGAGCCTGTTGACGACTCTTAACGACTGCAATAGGTCTTACAGGAAAAGGCAAGGGGTGAGAAGGTGAAAAGGCACCACACCAACAATATGAATATTGCAATAATCAATATGGGGAAATAAGAAGGGAATAAAGGAAAACATTGGTTGACTCTGTAGGGCAGATTTTAGAAGCATCAGTTAATTGAAACTGCCAAGACTCAACAACAGAATATGAAAACAGAAACCCTTGCATTGCAGGGGGTTGGACTAGATGATTCTTGGGGTCCCTTCCAACTCTGCAATTCTATGATTCTGTACCTGAGGTGAACAAAACGGCCATATTAGCAAGAAAAAGAGATAATGATGTTGAGCAGCAATGCAAAGCCACAAAGAAAAACGGAAGTTCAATTTTAGCACTGTAAAATTTGAGAGAATGCGTTTATGGCCTACTCTAATCGGATTATTATGAATTAAACATGTCAGATCATAGGGTCACACACTCCTTATCCCCATCTCATGCAGAAGAGCTGGATAGCAGCACTTCTTTGGAGAAAATAATAAGAACCCTTCCGAAATAGACCAAGGACCTTCATAGCCTAACACCCTGATGCCCACAGTAGTTAACTAGATGCCTCTAGGAAGCTCACAATAAGGTCATGAGGACAATAGCCTTGTCCTCGATCTTCCACCATCCAACTTCACCGGCTGATCCTTGGGAGGAGGAAAAAGGTTCCTCTCACTACTTTCTCCACACCACGCAAAATTTTCTAAACATCTCTTATATAACCTCTTACCCATCTATTGTTTCAAGGAACCTATGGGATTATCATTTGGCTAAGATTTGGGGGAAGTCAGTAGGGTTGTGGGCCCAGGTGCCTTGAGGCCGTGAGCAGCCAGGGGCTTACATGGGAAGATGGAAGAATCATGGGAGAATTGCTTTGGGATAAAATAGGTCATGATTTTATGGATTACAGATGTAAGTAGGTCTTGGCATAGGCATTGTAACCTGAATCACCCAGGGATAGCTCAGTCAGTAGAGTATGAGACTCTTAATCTCAGGATTGAGTCCCATGTTGGGCAAAAGATTCCTGCAATGCAGGGGATTGGATAAGATAACCCTAGTGGTCTCTTCCAACTCTACAATAATAATATTCTATGATATTATTCTGTGATTCTAAGTGTTAATTCCAGGTTAAGGATCATCTCAAATGTATATCGCTAGGGAGGGAGATGTCGTCGTGCCACTCCTTGGTGTGTGGAGTGCTGCAGGGCACAATCCTCTCCCCGATGCTTTTTAACATCTTCATGCACCCCCTTGCCCAGATTGCCCGGAGCTTTGGGCTGGGCTGTCACCGATATGCTGATGACACTCAGCTCTATCTGCTGATGGGTGGCCACACCGACTCGGCCCCGAACACACTGACCAGATGCTTGGAAGCTGGGGCTGGATGGTTTCGTGGGAGCCGATTGAAACTAAATCCTTCAAAGACAGAGGTCCTCTGGCTGGGTCGGGATGGTATGGGGATGAGGGACCAACTCCCTTCTCTTGCGGGGGCCCAATTGGTGTCCCCATTAAGAGTTTGGGTGTAATCCTTGATGCTTTCCTTTCCATGGAGGCGCAGGTTACAGCAACAGCCAAGGCGACATTTTTCCACCTTCGCCACATTAAGCAGTTGGTCCCTTACTTCTCCCGCCCCAATCTGGCCACAGTGTCCATCTTTTCACTAACCCTCAAGCAGAACCTCAAGCAGAAAATGAAGGGTGGCTGGCTGGGTTTGCCGAGTGCCAGCTGAGCTCC
This sequence comes from Podarcis liolepis, assembly GCF_965112155.1. Taxonomy (NCBI): domain Eukaryota; kingdom Metazoa; phylum Chordata; class Lepidosauria; order Squamata; family Lacertidae; genus Podarcis; species Podarcis liolepis. Next base: position 7,616,638 of record NC_139556.1, read on the forward strand.
AGGCAGGAGGTGTGGCCTGGCTTTATAGTTTTCCTTTAGGTCCGCTCCAAAGCCACAGCCACCATGTCGCCCATGATCAGTCAGAATCCAGGACAAACCACCAGAGGTCTGTGCAACCACTGGGGGAAGAAATGGCATTATCCCCGGCTGTGTGGGAACACAGCGCCTGCCACCCGCCCCTGGGGCCGCTCACCGGGAGAATAGTAAACGGTTTTTTGTGAACTTCCTTTTCTTTCAAGCAGTGACTTCAAGGAACCAAACCCTCCTTTGCCCATGTTTAAGTTGGTCTTGGGAGGTGAGGTAAAAAGGTAAAGGGACCCCTGACCGTTAGGTCCAGTCACGGACAACTCTGGGGTTGCAATATAGTAAAAATAAATGACTGTTTTCCTGTTCATTTTTAAAACATAATACTTTAGGACAACACCTGTTTTCGTGTTTGGTCCCACTTTTATAATCCTTGCCGCATCTAACAAATGAATTCTATTCCCAGAGTGACAGTTAGCGTGCAATGATGTTCTGGCACAAACAATCGTGTTTTGTCCTGACAGATACTCTTAGAAGTGGAAAGATTTTGTTGTGGAAAGGCTGTGGAGCTGGTGCTGGAAAGAATGCAGAAGAGAAGCGTTCATCTTCATAAGCAGAAAGCAAACTCCTCCTCCTCCATTACTTCTAGAATTTTCTATACAAGCTGTTTTTAAAAAGCTCTGACAAAGCTGAGGATGAACATTTGTTCACTTTTATCCCTTCTTTCTTTTTCAAAAGGATTTTTCCCTGGGGTGGGCGATGAATTCAGAAGGACATTATTAAAACACACGAAAATAAATCTTTAACCAGTTGTACAAATACATAATAAAGCAATAATATACAGTACATTAAATGCAATTTAAATGGACTTAGCAGTTACATTCAACTGCCTTTCTTCACAGCTATAGGGTGTTAAAATTGAATATTATTTTCTATGGTTTTTAAACAATCTTCTCCGTCAGTTCTGATACCAGTTTTTGGGTCTATATTTTCTTTGCACAGCTTTACAGACAATATGCACACATACATATTCTCCCACACTTAACAGCCTCAAATAGATCTAAACTTTATGTCTTGGCAATAACAGGCTTCTTTTCCATTCTTTTTTAGCAGAGTACTGCTGATCAAGTTCAATGCTGTGATTATAACACTCTGGTTTGGGCAGGATTGCTTTTCCCTAAACTTTTTTGATCAGTGATCCTGTCCCTTTTTTGTGCTGTTATCACCCGTCATTTAACTGTAAAATGTATTTCCTCTGAAACAGTGATTGTAACACCAGCAGTAGTTGAAGAGTAAGGTAAGGTAAAGGGACTTCTGACCATTAGGTCCAGTCGTGACCGACTCTGGGGTTGCAGCGCTCATCTCGCTTTATTGGCCGAGGGAGCCGGCGTACATCTTCCGGGTCATGTGGCCAGCATGACTAAGCCGTTTCTGGCGAACCAGAGCAGCGCACGGAAACGCTGTTCACCTTCCCGCCGGAGCAGTACCTATTTATTTACTTGCACTTTGACGTGCTTTTGAACTGCTAGGTTGGCAGGAGCAGGGACTGAGCAACGGGAGCTCACCCCGTCGCAGGGATTCAAACTGCCAACCTTCTGATTGGCAAGTCCTAGGCTCTGTGGTTTAGACCACAGCGCCACCAGAGTACCTTGTAAAAAAAATGCATGCTAATTTTGCAGCAGTCTGTTTCAGCAGTATGTGCCTCTCCATAATCTGTACACTAGGAAAAAGAGGTGGCTAACTTTGTCCAATATCCTGTTGGCAGACTGTCTGTTCACTGCATGCTAGCGGTCATCTACATTCTCTGCTCATCTATATTCCCTTTCTTCCTTTCCATCCCAGGCCCACAGGATTTATAGGCATTATCTGGGCACGAGAGGGACAATTTCTGGGCACCCCGCTCAGCTCCTGGAAATAACAGTGATCTTCTGTGATATTATCCCAGTAATACGCTTAGCAAGCAACACTCCCATTTGAGTACAAAACAAGAACACCACTTAGGGCACAAAGACAGGCTAATGTTTGGCTCTGGGGAAATGAAATAGTTTGGGGGATAAAAGAGGGAAATCCCCAGTTCACAATGCCATGCAAAATGCAATGTTCTGTACAGGCACTCACCAGCTAAAATGCCCCTTTGCTGCCCTGCCTGTGCCTGTTTGTCATTTCCGCTGCATGTCACCTTTGCACAAGCTTAATATTTTGTCACCTGCATTTCATAAAATACATGGCAGCTCTGCCTGATCTTGGTGTTTGGGAAGACATCAATTCTTCTGTGCTGAAGATTTCACTGTTTGCCGGTCTGCTACCTTTAACCACGGCCTGTCATCAAGTCTCTGTTTATATACCCCCAGGGGTATTGTAATTTTCCTGTTTTGTGGTGTCTTGAAGTCATCCAAGGAAGTGATGGCAGTGGCAGGAAGGTAGGGAATGACGAGGACCGAGAGTTAGTACTTTCTTTTACTATTTGAGCCTAGGACTTGCTGATCAGAAGGTTGGCGGTTCGAATCCCCTTGACGGGGTGAGCTCCCGTTATTCGGTCCCTGCTCCTGCCCAGTTTGAAAGCATGTCAAAATGCAAGTAGATAAATAGGTACTACTCCGGCGGGAAGGAAAACGGCATTTCCGTGTGCTGCTCTGGTTCGCCAGAAGCGGCTTAGTCATGCTGGCCACATGACCCGGAAGCTGTATGCCGGCTCCCTCAGCCAGTAAAGCAAGATGAGCTCTACAACACCAGAGTTGTCCGTGACTGGACCTAATGGTCAGGGGTCCCCTTTACCCTTTGACCTTTACTATTTGACTATTTTTATTTTCATTATTTTTTTAAAAAAAATATTTTTATTGAATAAATTTTAACATAATCAAACATTCAAATTACCATTTACAATTTCAATTAACACCCCGCCCCCGCGCGGCTCCCCCCAACTTCCTTCCCTGGTTTATAACTTTTTAAAAAAATGTTTTCACTGTATTTTATAATTGGTGTTAGCCACCCTGAGCCGGGTCTTGGCCTGGGAGGGGTATAAATAATAGTATTATTATTATTATTACTATTATTATTATTACTACTACTATTATTATTATTATTTCTTATATTTTTATATAGCTTATGTATATTTTTACTTCATATTTTTATTTTTTATTTGCACATGTCCATTGTAAGTGTATTATTCAAATCCTGACTATTTGACTACAGTGGAACCTCGGGTTAAGAACTTAATTCGTTCTGGAGGTCCATTCTTAACCTGAAACTGTTCTTAACCTGAGGTACCGCTTTAGCTAATGGGGCTCCCGCTGCTGCTGCACAATTTCTGTTCTCATCCTGAAACAAAGTTCTTAACCTGAGGTACTATTTCTGGGTTAGCAGTGTCTGTAACCTGAAGCGTCTGCAACCTGAGGTACCACTGTATTTTTAAAGTTGATCCATTCATCAATTCTCAGTTGTGTCCTTAGCCCTAGCTGTTTTTTGTTCACTGTTTTGGTGCTGCTGACAAGTCTAACTTGTCTGTAATTGTTCAAAGGATCTGTAAAGTTTACTTTCTCTTTGAAGAAGGAGAATTCATCTTGGCCATAACTCTGCGGATTAATACTAGCTAGAAGTAGTAGCAGCAACAATATCATTTGTTTAGCTTTAAGCCATAACAAAGAAAAAATACTGTGAGGGTTGAGCCACAAATTTCCTGGCAGCCAATGGAAATAGAGAAATGTGCAAACTGACATAATTTTCTTTGTCCAGCAACAGAAAGCACACAAACTCACTTGAAACAATCATGCTGATGAACTCAGACATATATTTTTCATAAGGATCTTTATATTAAGGATAGTGAGTATGTCAGGAACCTCCAAGGGTACCATAATTTCTTATAACTCACCATAAAGGTAGAGGATAGAACACAATTCTGTAAAAGCAATTCTACGAGAAGCCAATGTTGTTTTTGGTTAGTCGTTTAGTCATGTCTGACTCTTTGTGACCCCCTGGACCAGAGCGCATCAGGCACTCCTGTCTTCCACTGCCTCCCGCAGTTTGGTCAAACTCATGTTTGTAGCTTCAAGAACACTGTCCAACCATCTCGTCCTCTGTCGTCCCCTTCTCCTTGTGCCCTCCATCTTTCCCAACATCAGGGTCTTTACCAGGGAGTCGTCTCTTCTCATGAGGTGGCCAAAGTCTTGGAGCCTCAGCTTCAGGATCTGTCCTTCCAGTGAGCACTCAGGGCTGATTTCCTTCCGAATGGACAGATTTGATCTTCTTGCAGTCCATGGGACTCTCAAGAGTCTCCTCCAGCACCATAATTCAAAAGCATCAGTTCTTTGGCCATCAGCCTTCTTTATGGTCCAGCTCTCACTTCCATACATCACGACTGGGAAAACCATAGCTTTAACTATACGGACCTTTATTGGCAAGGTGATGTATCTTCTTTTAAAAAAAGGGAAAAAAAGCCAATGTAATTACCGTTAATTCCAAGGAGTCAGTTTTCCCAATAAGGTGGGACAAATCATAGCAATGATCCTTGGAAGAATAGAAATTTCAAAAACCAGCTTGCTCTTCACACAGAATACAGTTGAAGGAGACCTACATCTTATTCTACATCTTATTAAGTAAAAAAAGTGGCATATATTTTAGAAGAGATAGCCAACAAACTGATGGACTTCTTATTCTGCAGAAAAGTGCATTTAAAAAAAAAAAAAAATAGGATAAACAACAGAAGAAGTGAACACATAAAATGGAAATTAAAACAATAAAACAATTTATTTAAAGTAAACATTTCTACAATAATGTACTCTATACGATACATCCCCATTTTTCAAAGAAACATTTCCTTTAACAAATACTGTATTTTTTGCTCTATAAGACTCACTTTTCCCTCCTAAAAAGTAAGGGGAAATGTGTGTACGTCTTATGGAGCGAATGCAGGCTGTGCAGCTATTCCAGAAGCCAGAACAGCAAGAGGGATTGCTGCTTTCACTGCGCAGCGATCCCTCTTGCTGTTCTGGCTTCTGAGGTTCAGAATATTTTTTTTCTTGTTTTCCTCCTACAAAAACTAGGTGCGTCTTATGGTCTGGTGCGTCTTATAGAGCGAAAAATACGGTAATTCTGGTTTTTTTAAGCTACTTCCTCAAAAAGAATGATTAATAATGCCTTCAGTAAGATTTACATTTTGAATAAAAGCTTACCGTATTTTTCGCCCTATAGGATGCACTTTTTCCCCTCCAAAAATGAAGGGGAAATGTGTGTGCGTCCTATGGGGCAAATGCAGGCCTTCGCTGAAGCCTGGAGAGCGAGAGGGGTCTGTGCGCACAGACCCCTCTCGCTCTCCAGGCTTCAGGAGAGCCCCAGCGCCAGCCCCACAAGGTCGGGGGACAGAGGGAGGCGGAACGCCGCCATCCCGCTGTCTCCCGATGTGGTTTGGAGGCTGACGGCGGGGAGATGCGTGCTTCTCCCTGCCGCCAGCCCCGCAAGCTCCGGGGACAGCGGGGAGGCGCAGCGCGTCTTCCCGATGTCCCCGGACCTGGTCTGAAGGTCGGCGGTGGGGAGAAGAGCGCTTCTCCCTGCTGCCTGCCCCGCAAGCTCTGGGGACAGCGGGGAGGCGCAGCGCATCTTCCGGCTGTCCCCGGACCTGGTCTGAAGGCGGGCTGCCCGGAGAAGAGCGCTTCTCCCCGCTGCTGGCCCCACAAGCGCCTGGGGGGGGGGAATAAAAATTGTTTTTCTTTATTTCCCCTCCAAAAAACTTGGTGCGTCCTATGGGCCGGTGCGTCCTATGGGGCGAAAAATACGGTACTTCTCCAAACCTTTATTAGACATTACAAGAATAGGCCCTCGTAAAACATCATAAAACATCCATGTATAAAAATTTAAAATATATACAAATAAACAGCCGTGTGAAATATAGTTTTTCATTGGGATTCTCAGCCAGCCTTGCAGTTACTTCCGGGTTAATGTCAGAGAGATAGAATCTGATATTTTCATTGTGCTGTGGTGTTAGACTACCCATAAAAATAGCATGCATTTTCGTAGCTGGTTGTACAATGGACAGTAGAAAAGAATATGTTCTATGATGTCCGGCACATTCAAAGAGCATCCAAAATGTCTATCATATCTGGGAATGTTTAAATATCTGCCTTGACCAAAGCTGATGGGGAAACATTCAGTCGTGCTCACATAAATGTCCGGTGTTGGACTAGAATTATGAATTTTGAGATATAAGTGACCCTGTTATCTGTTGCATTTAAACCATAGAACTTGGGGGAGCAAATTTTATTTACAGCTGACCCGTTGTTTTGTTTTTCAATGTCCCTGAATCTGGTTTGAATATTGCAATAGATATATTGCTCACTTGAATTATACAAGAGTTCCAAGTCAATACCGATAGATCTGATTTTGCTATGTAAGACTTGGAACCATCTGGATTTATAAGAGTCCTTAAGTATGTCGGAGAGCAGGCTCGAAGGTTGGCAACGAAAATGGCAAAGCAACCAGTGTTTTATAGTGCTAGTCCACACCCAATATTCCTTCGTGTGTATATCTAGTTCTGCACACATCGTCTCATACTTGATTTAACTTGGGAGCCCCAGGATACGTCTCAAGAAACTTGAGTTTTTAAATGAAAACATAAACTGTCAGTTCTTTGAATTTCCATCTTCTCCTCAGTGGAAAAAAGCCTGCATTTTTTTCCTCTTTGTATGAGAAATAAATGAAAAACATGATATTAAGAAGACTAAATAAAACTTGTGTAATTCACCATGACCTCAGTTTTCTTTATAAAGCTGCTCCTAGTGCCATTAAGCATCATTACCTTTTCTGCACCCTAACCACTTGCAATCCTGTCATGCAATGGGGAGGAGAGCTATATACCGGTAGGTAGGAGACAGGGTTTGGGAACATACAAATGCCTGTTAATGGCTACTGTCATCACTTCAATAAGTGATTCCCAAGAGTTCTTGCAAATATATATTTCAGTATTCAGAGCTGACAATGAACTGCATTGCACAATTATAATGGCCTGGTTCAAAAAGTTGCTAGTTGTGTTTTGTTACCTTTTCGCTGCTGCCACTAAATATCACTAATACTTGCATGAAAGCCCAATCAGCGTATAAGGTAAAGGGACCCCTGACCATTAGGTCCAGTTGTGACCGACTCTGGGGTTGCAGCACTCATCTTGCTTTATTGGCCGAGGGAGCTGGCCAGCATGACTAAGCCGCTTCTGGCGAACCAAAGCAGCGCACGGAAACGCCGTTTACCTTCCCGCCAGAGCGGTACCTATTTATCGACTTGCATTTTGACGTGCTTTCAAACTGCTAGGTTGGCAGGAGCAGGGACTGAGCAACGGGAGCTCACCCCGTCACGGGGATTCGAACCGCCAACCTTCTGATTGGCAAGTCCTAGGCTCTGTGGTTTAGACCACAGCGCCACCCACATCCCAATCAGCGTATAAATCATTGCAAATGAGAGAACAGGACTCAGCTTGCTTTGAGGTTCGACTGTTTCAAAACTCATAACCCTACTGTGGAGTGGAGTGGATTAGGTGGGGAGGAGGGAGAGAGCTCAATCCCAGCTGTTGGGGTGAAGGTCTGTCATCTTGCAGAGAAGGCCCACCTAAATGATCAAGGATCTGGAAACCATATCTTATGAGGAGCTGTTGAGCAAGTTGGGTATGTTTAGCCTGGAAAAGAGGCTGTCCCATGGAAGATGGAGCAAGCTTGTTTTCTCCTGCTCTGGAGGTTAGGACCTCCTGTGGTGCAATGGGTCAGTGCGTCTGGCTGTTAACCAGAAGGTTCGTGGTTTGAGCCCACCCAGGGATGGCTTTGGGCAGAATTCTGGCATTGCAGGGGGTTGGATTATCAGGCTCCCTCAAACTCGGCCCTCCAGATGTTTTGAGACTACAATTCCCATCATCCCTGACCACTGGTCCTGCTAGCTAACTCATGGGAGTTTTAGGCCAAAAACATCTGGCAGGCCGAGTTTGAGGAAGCCTGGACTAGATGATTCTTGGAGTCCCTTCCAGCCCTAGAATTCTATAATTCTTTGACCCAAATCAATGGCTTCAAGTTACAAGAAAGGAGATCCCGACTAAATGTTCAGGAAGAACATTAGTAAGAGCTGGTCGACAGTGTTCAGAAAGTGGTGGGCTCTCCTTCTCTGGAGGTTTTTAAACAAAGGCCATCTGTCAGGGATTGCTATGATCGCAGGGGCTAGAACTAAATAATCCTTGAGGTCTCTTCTAACCCCAAATTTCTATGATTCTGCAACATGCTATGGCTTAGCTCAAAGTAGCGGGAGAACTGGGGAAGGAGCAAAATGGCTTCTATCTCCTTTTCAGGAACCCTTGCATTTGCAGAAAGCCGTGATTTGGCTCAGTGTTCCATGTGAACCTGATCACAGAAATGGAGCCAGGAAAAAATGTTGATAAAATGTTTTTTGCTTATGTTTTAATGTAACAACATAAACATTATTATTCAATGGAATAATGATGGAGTTGTGGGGGAGGCACCAGAAATCTAAACTGAGCCCATCTGAAAATGACTCAAGCAAACTGTTATTTCAACAGCTCAAATGTCTTAGCAGCTACTAACAGGTAGGACCAGATAGTTCGAGAGATCATGAATTAATATGCGCAGGGGCATGATGAGCACAGTCTGATTGTTAATATAAGAAGCATTTTCCCCAAGCTATTAGTTCATTTCTGAATGTTCAGCCCGTGTAGAAAACTGTTTTAATGGGGTTGAACCAGAATGGGTAATCCATGATGAAAGATTATATATTTCTGCATCTTTCAACGATAGAATCATTCGTTGTCAGCTATTTTTCTAACCAAGTAAACAAATGCTGGGTTTCAGCTCTTCTGGACACATTAATTAAATTTTGCATCTTTCAACAAGGGAATATAACAATACAAAGGTTATTCAATAAACTGAAATTAAACACTGTGCCATTGTTATTGCATGCAAAAAAAATCAGGCGGGAAATATTATAAATATATTTTATTGTTCCTAACATACTTAGTGTTTTAACAAGTGGGACCTACAGTAAAACGTTGCAAACTCCCCTCACCCCTTTATAGGCATGCTCCTGTTTAGCGCGCCAGCCAGTTATGTTGTCCTTCAGGGTGGCGCTGTGGTTTAACTGAGCCTCTTGGGCTTGCCGATCAGAAGGTTGCCGGTTCAAATCTGCACAATGGGGTGAGTTCCCGTTGCTCAGTCCCAGTTCCTGCCAACCAAGCAGTTCGAAAGCACGCCAGTGCAAGTAGATAAATAGGTACCGCTATGACAGGAAGGTAAACGGCATTTCCATGCACTATGGTTTCTGTCACGGTGTTCTGTTGCACCAGAAGCGGTTTAGTCCTGCTGGCCACATGACCCAGAAAGCTGTCTGTGGACAAACACTGGCTTCCTCAGCCTGAAAGCGAGATGAGCGCTGCAACTCCATATTTGCCTTTGACTGAACTTAACCGTCCAGGGGTCTTTTACATTTACTTTACTTTATTTTACTTTAGTGGGACGCAGGTTGCGCTGTGGTCTAAACCACTGAGCCTAGGGCTTGCTGATCGGAAGGTCAGCGGTTCGAATCCCCGTGACAGGCACTGGCGGAGGAAGAGGAGTGTGGGACGAGCACACCACCCCTGGCAGCATGATCCCATTGGGGTGCTATTGTGGTTGCCCCCCACCTGCACTGGGCGCCACACCCCCAGGATGCGCACCAGCCCTGCCCCCCCTGCTCTCCGCCCCAGAGCATGAAGCACCGCCACTGGCAATGGGGTGAGCTCCTGTTGCCAGTCCCTGCTCCTGCCAACCAAGCAGTTCGAAAGCACGTCAAAGTGCAAGTAGATAAATAGGTACCACTCTGGCAGGAAGGTAAACGGTGTTTCCGTGCGCTGCTCTGGTTCGCCAGAAGCAGCTTAGTCATGCTGGCCACATGACCCGGAAAAACTGTCTGCGGACAAACGTCGGCTCCCTTGGCCAGTAAAGCGAGATGAGCACTGCAATCCCAGAGTCGTCCTCGACTGGACTTAACTGTCAGGGGTCCTTTACCTTTACCTTTATATTAAGGTGATGTTATCCTCTGAATTTTTTAACTCTTCCCCCACAATAATACTTTTACATCTCAATATTTTTTCCAAAAAATTGCTAACACTGAACTGGAATTCCTCTCAAAATGTAGATTAATCTGGGAATAATATTCATCTTGAGAGGATTAACCCTTCCCCATAGGGTACTCCCATCTATCAATATCTAAAGAAACCTCATTAATTGCAAATATTCCTATATTACTGGAAGCTATCAGTCATTATTTTTCAACCAATAAGGACACCTACATAGAGATTTCTTTTCAACGCAGTGACCCGGAATCAGGCTTTGCAGTGCAATTCCCATTAATGTTAAAATGAATTATATGATTCAAATCCCATACACAAACATGGAAAATCTGTATCTTGATGTTTGTTAATTCAATGCACATTGTGAATTGCATGGTAGCTCCCTGGGACTAGTGACGAAGCAATTTGTGTAAGCAGAGGCAGTGCCAAGTGACCCAGAAGGATTCTGTAAATACCCTAGACACCACCTCTGGGCGATAGCTGGTCTCACTTTACATCAGAACTGCAATAAATCAGCAAAAAAAAAAAAAAAAAACCCCATTTCCTTGGCTTGATCTTTTGGAGATGTATTTTTACACAACGAACAGGAGCAGTTTTATTTACAGTTTCACTTGATTACAAAGCAGCTGTGTTACCTAACTCTGTCAAATGTAGTTAACAGCTACACAGAGCCCCAGAGTGCGCTGGGTGCCTTGAGAAAAGTGCATAATAGAGCATGAGAACATAGGAAAAGACATTTCCCCTTTCCCGGGGAGATGACGTTGGAGGCTGGGAGCAAGCCCTCCCCACGCGCACAGGGCGGGATCACCCCTGCACCATTGGATGGTACTCAGCCACAGCATCCTTAGGCCTGTGGCGTTCATACGGAGCCCCCGGTTGTCTCACGGACTATTGACCCATACACCACTAATCCGCTGCCACCAACCAGGTCCTGCCTGGTAAAATCACTTCAGTCTCAGTCAGCTTTTCCATTGATAAAGAAGAATGTATTTTATTTCAGACAGAAACAAAACTTTTACGGTATTCCAAACGTTGTTGCTCTTTACTTTCTTAGTCTTATTTTCCTCACTCTATCTCTTCTACGCGTAGCGTGGGGGGTGCAGGGGGGGCCAGCCGCACCGGGCGCAACATCTGGGGGTTAGGGTTAGGGGGTGCAAATCCACAGGTTAGGGGGCGCAAATCCACAGGTTAGGGGGCGCAAATTACTTGCCTTGCCCCGGGTGCTGACAACCCACGCTACGCCACTGCCCACACTCAAGAACCCACGGTCCTAACTGTCTCTCTATTACCAACTGCCTTTCCCAACCAGCCAACCCACAATATCCAACCAACTACCCACCAACAACTCCCAACGAACTCCTCCCCAAACTCCTCCCAGAACTGGTTTTATAGTCCCACTGACTCCACCCCCTGGGTCCTGACTGTGCAACCCGTTTAACTATTTCCCCGCCAGCACTCTTTCATATATGTTAACGTCACAAGGCCGTCCAATCCAGAGGTGGATCCAGGGGTGTGGTGCAGGCTATCCGTGGCCGAGGACTTGCCCCAGGGTTTTTCTCCCTGCTCGGTCAGTTCTCCCACCCTCCCTCCCTTAGGTTAGGCTCTTCTGTTTCTTGACCTTGCTATGGACCTTGGTTGTCCAAGGGGCCTGGTAGAAATTTTTCCACTTGGCAAATTGGCACCGGCCATTTGGATTTTTCACCTAGCTTGTAGCAAATCGTTACAACTTTGTAAGGTTTAGCAGTTAGGCATCAGAGTATTAGGTTGAAGGTGAAGGGAGGTAGTGGCCATCACCTACCCCTCCTAATTTAAGGGTATTCTGTTAAAGGAATCCAGTGGGCGTGGTCTCCATCCAAAGCCCCAGAGGGGGGGCTGGGGCCGTGGCCGACCCCTAGCAGTGACCCTGGGGGAGTTTCTGGTTGATGTGCATCAGCAGGGCTCGCCCTACTGGTGGTTAACCCTTCCAAGACTCCTGCAGACAGGCAGGAGTCAGATATAGTCAAGTGGTTTCCAATGCCTAAGCCAATACCACTCACATTCTGTAACCAATACAGTTGTGGCCTTTTTTGCCCATTAACCTAAAATACTGTTCCATGTGTCTTTATTCCACATCTCAGGTTTGGGACCTTGCCACACAACTCCTTCACAATGAGTAACATGATTAATCTACGTAGCCCAAGTGTCATTTTTTCTAGCAAGATATGACATGTCACCATCCATACCAATACTAGGACTATTTAAAGTGTTGTTGTAGCGTTGATCGAAGGACAAGAATGTAGCATCGCTTGTGTTCATGTTGCATTACAGAAATAGCATAAACAAAATATGGGTCCCTGACTTGCAGGTCTCGTTATGTAAATTAAGGATAGTTATAATCTTAAATGAAGAAAAAAAAAACCCCACCCAGTCAGAGCATCTCTAACTGATTTCTATATTGCCCAAAGATTAAAAAACAACAACTCAACTCTAGTTACTATCTCTGTACGTATTTTTAAAGGAAAGAATAGGAAGGATATTTGTTGTATCATAATTATACATTGTGATTTTTTTTTTCATTTTTTCATGCAGTGTAGATACCAGTTCTCTTATTTAAGGCACTATCTCAACCACCTTCTTTGTGGTTCGGGCCATATTGATATATTGATATTGATATGCAGGCAGGAAAGTGAGGTTGAAGATGGCTTTTCCAAGATACCCAATGGAACTCCAGCTCAAGCTAAATGAGACGTGAACCCAGGATGCTTCATGCCTTTAACCCTCAAACACTTTATCCACTATAATTACTATGTTATCACTGAAACAACACTATATAAGTGTGCTCTGTTGTGAAATCGGAAAATACAAGTTAAAGGGCATTACTTTTATATAGCTTGCACCTTCTTTATCAGCTGCCCCTTTATTTTGTATGTTGCGCCTTTAGTTCCTCTAATTTAATTTGTAATTTAATTTGTATTTCAAGAAAATATGTCCTCTTTTCACCTTTCAGAATAAGACACAAGGACTGAGTTTTGTCCGGATACATGCACCATGGAATGTACTTAGCCGAGAAGCAGAGTTTCTTAAAATAAAAATGCCCACTAAAAGGGTAAGTAGTACTCAGTTCTGTTTTAATTATTTTGAAACTTGCAGAACATTACAGAGGAAAGGCAGGGAAGGCTGGTTATTTCTAATCTCTGAGTATGGCAAGGAAGAAGCCCCCCTCCCCAGTGACTACCTAGGCTATGCTCCCCTCCACTTATAAAGTTGTTGTTGTTTAGTTGTTTATTCGTGTCCGACTCTTCATGACCCCATGGACCAGAGCACGCAAGGCACTCCTGTCTTCCGCTGCCTCCCACAGTTTGGTCAAATGCATGTTAGTAGCTTCGAGAACACTGTCCAACCATCTCGTCCTCTGTCGTCCCCTTCTTCTTGTGCCCTCCATCTTTCCCAACATCAGGGTCTGTACCAGAGAGTCTTCTCTTCTCATGAGGTGGCCAAAGTATTGGAGCCTCAGCTTCAGGATCTGTCCTTCCAGTGAGCACTCAGGGCTGATTTCCTTCAGAATGGAGAGGTTTGATCTTCTTGCAGTCCATGGAATTCTCAAGAGTCTCCTCCAGCACCAGAATTCAAAAGCATCCATTCTTCATCGACCGGCCTTCTTGATGGTCCAGCTCTCACTTCCATACATCACTACTGGGAAAACCATAGCTTTAGAAGGAAATCGGCATGACACATGTTTCAACATGTTAGTTGTTTAATGGAATTGTAGTGTTGGGGGGGACCTGAAGAGTCATATAGTCCAACCCCCTGCAATGCAAGAATCACAGCTAAAGAGGCCCCAACAGATGGCCACCGAACCTCTGTTAGGAAATGTCGACTATCTGAGGTTGGGGATGCAGGTGGCGCTGTGGTGTAAACCACTGAGCTTCTTGGGCTTGCCGATCAGAAGGTTGGCGGTTCGAATCCCCGTGACGGAGTGAGCTCCCGTTGCTCGGTCCCTGCTCCTGCCAACCTAGCAGTTCTAAAGCACATCAAAGTGCAAGTAGATAAATAGGTACCGCTCCGGCGGGAAGGTAAACGGCATTTCTGTGCGCTGCTCTGGTTTGCCAGAAGCGTCTTAGTCATGCTGGCCACATGACCCGAAAGTTGTCTGTGGACAAACACCGGCTCCCTTGGCCTATAGAGCGAGATGAGTGTGCAACCACAGAGTCATCCGCGACTGGACCAAACGACCAGGGGTACCTTTACCTTTACCATCTGATGTGGTTTGTTCCATCATCAAGGAACTCTTAACCCCCAGACAGTTCTACCCAATGCTTAGTCCTTTCTTGTAATCTCTTGATTTGTAGCAGCATCCACTGGTTTGAACCATCTTCCCATCAACAGCTGATACCTTGATATTTTCCTTGTTTGATTGTTAGGTTTCTTTTCTTTCAGAACTTCTCTCCACTAGGATTGCCTTGAAATATTTCAAGCTTCTCCCTTCCTTTTCACTTGGTGCTACCTAAGCCAATGTATTGCTGTTCTGGGGGCGGGGGGGGGGGAGAATATAAACTAACCTGATGAGGAATGATTGCTTCAGCCTGCCTCTTAAAATAGATCCCTTCACATTCAAGCATTCTGTATCCTGTGCTGCGTGGGACATGGGTGACACTGTGGGTTGAACCACAGAGCCTAGGACTTGCCGATCAGAAGGTCAGCGGTTCGAATCCCCACGACGGGATGAGCTCCCATTGCTCGGTCCCAGCTCCTGCCCACCTAGCAGTTTGAAAGCATGTCAAAGTGCAAGTAGTTAAATAGGTACCGCTCTGGCGGGAAGGTAAATGGTGTTTCTGTGCGCTGCACTGGTTCGCCATAAGCGGCTTAGTCATGCTGGCCACATGACCCGGAAGCTGTATGCCGGCTCCCTCAGCCAATAAAGCCGCCACAACCCCAGAGTCGGCCACAACTGGACCTAATGGTCAGGGGTCCCTTTACCTTTATCCTGTGCTGCAGATCAGCTGAACGAATGATGGCTGAGAAACACTATTGAATGTTTATACGTTAGTAAAGCCAAAGGCAGAGACGTAATCTTTTTGTAAACCACTTTGAGGTTTTATAAAAGCAGTATATAGATAGGACCAGCCCAAAACATTTTTGCACCTGAGGCGAACCACAGAATGGTGCCTCTTCACCACCAGCGAAGAAGGGGTGAGTAAAGACCTATATCAAGAATGGGGGGGGGATAAAGATCTACTTTGGCATCTGCTGCCCCTGTGAATCCTACTGCCCAAGGCAGTTGCCTCACCTTGCCTCATGGGTGGGCCGGCCCTGACACAAATGTTGTGAAATGATAAGATAAAATAAATATTCCTAGCTAGCAGTTCAAATATTCCCAGGGTCTATTCATACACTGCAGACAACCACTTCTTTAAACAGGAGCTCATTTTCTGGAACCAAAACTGGTGGTGGAACAATACTCAGTAATTCTCCTTCAATATTGGTGCTTCACTAACTTTTCTTGGATATGGGCTCTGGGAACACTGCTGGTGAAAAGATGCCGTTTAATTATTCTAAACAAATTAATATTTGGGAAGCCACCTGCTCATTCATGCTCTCTTTGTTTCTCCAGACGTATGAAATAACAGAAGAAACGGGAATTGTCAATAAATTGTCTGAAATATGGCAGAAGTTTACAAAACCTTTGCAGCCCAAAGTGCCACAGCAAAATACCACCAGAATGAAGCATTTATCTTACCCTTTCTCCAGAGAAAAACTCTATTTGTGAGTACTTAACAAGGTGCACAGTATAATTCCCTGAGAAATATAATTCATTGAGGAATGTTGTGGTGATTGAGACTGCACATAACTTCCCATCGTATACAGTCTTCATGGGACTGTACTATTTAAGAAAACAGTTGAAATGGTTACATCTTTGAGTGCCCTCACCTACCATGTATGGTGTCAGGGATCTCAAACTGAGGATTGTAGCATCAGTGCCTACCTTACTTTCTGTGATGCTAGAGGAAGTTGACAGACACTTCCTTTTAGCTCTGCAGAAATCAGAAGATGCAAATAGATGCTTACAGAATTTGATTTCTGTGAACCCTGATGTGAACTGACCTAATCCTCTCTAAAGTTGGTATGCAGATCAGAGCGTGCTAATACATCAGATTTCTCACTTATTCTAATTTTTCTTGTGTGTGTGTGTGTGTGTGTGTGTGTGTGTGTAAAGGTGTGTGCATACATATATATTTGTTAAGTATTGTTGTTTAAAGTTGCAGATGCAATAAATCCTGTATTTTATCTTGGCTGTGTTTTTTTTTAAAAAAACCACCAGCTAGGTTTTGAATGTATAGTGTTAAGTTGTGAGTGAACATATCAGACGACACAGCAATTCTTCAAACAGCTCTTGTTTATTCAGAGGCCAGAATAGAACTGAACTGAGGAGCTCAGTCAGCCTGCTTATATAGAGCTCCAGAACAACATAACTGTTGCAACTTTCTAAAACTATCCAATCACTGAATGTCACTTTCGATCCTTCATTTGCATAACTATCTACAGTATCCCCCTGCTGGCCCAGGGTGAGAACTTCAGTACATAACATATAGATTCTTATTCCTCTTATACGAATTATGATAATGAAAAATTATGATAATGAAAAAGAAATTGTGCAGCTCAGCAGGTAGAGCATGAGACTCATGCTCTCAGAGTCTGGGTTTGAGCCCCACATTGGGCCCAAAGTCCACCACTGAGGAGTGTTTATCCCACAGCCATGCTGCAGAAACTAATGCAACATTTCTCTGTTCGGGCAAACATTTTGTCACCAGGAAGCAGTGGGGGATTTATTTATATTCAAATACGCATTGTATGATTTGTTTCTTAATGTTCTTACGCTGCCCTCAGACTTTGGCATAGGATAAGTTAATATCCAGAAACATTTTCCCAGGTGAATTTTAAAAAATCATGGGTTTAAACCTGTAAATTACATTATTGAATAGGGTTCCCTTCTCTTGAAAGCAGGGAGTGCAAGGACGTTTTGAGAGAAGGAAAACCCTGTGATTCTTACCTAACTCTACATTTGCGTGTCAAGGTCCCCAGGGCCACCCCAATAACTCACACACCACACAGAATTTTTTTGTTTAAGATTTTTGGCATAATTTTGGCCACAACTTTATTGAAATACAAATTTGTGAGTGGTTGCGTAGGCATGGGTTGCGACTATCTGCCCCCACCATGGGGGACAGACTGACATTCCGCACGATGCGAAAGTCAGAATAGGGGAATATACTTGGGGTAGCGACGGAGCAGGGAACCTGCCCTCACCCCAAATGCAACCAGGAGCTCATTGCTATGGCCCAAGCCCCCTTGACAGAGTGGACAAGCAATAGTTAACTCCCAATTCCTTTAACGGAATCCCTTGCAGCAGCAGCATTAGAGGGGCAGGCACAGCCAATCCATGCCCCTCAACCAACCAAACCATAAACCAATGCCTAACTGCGAACCTTACAAGTTGTGATGATTTGCTACGCAGTAGGCAAAAACCAAATGGCCCAGCCAATCAGCCAGATGGACAAAATTCCTACCAGGCCCCCGCTTCAAAGCAGACGACCCCATGACAGGCATAGCAAGGTCAAAGCGAACAACCCTATTCTAGGGAGGGAGGGACGGGCAATCCGATGCACGGGCGAAAAGAGGAAGCCCTGGCCTCGTGCAAGGAGTTTTAGCATTTCTGGCTGTCAATCAACAAATGGCAACATTAACTTCTTCCCAACAACAAGGGAAGCCCCTATCGCATCAGTGGCCAACGAACAATTAGCCTGCCCCCAACTTTGGCGTGTCCTGGCGACCCCCACTGCAACACGTGCTCTCCATGAAGGAGAACACGCTTTCTAGAAATTACCCTGTTAAACTTGTCAAGCAGAATCATATAAGCTGGCTAACTTTTTGAAACAAAATCTGTCACCTTTTATTTATACAATCCTTTACAGGTTTCCTCAGAGGTAAGCTCCACTACGTTTAAGGGCCTTACTCTCAGGGAAGTATCCATAGGACTGGCCTTTTTTTGCTCTTCTGGGAATTGCATAAGGCACATTTTAACTGATCTTGTCTATCACTGTTTCTCAAGGTACAACATTCAAGATAAAGACACGTTTTTTGACAATGCTACCCGCAGTCGAATAGTAAGTCAGCTGAGGGGGTGTGACACATGAGGGAACCCCCCTGTGTTTAACTGCATTCACTGTTATTGCTGATAATCACATATTTTTAAAAAAATCTATAGAAATGTTCGTGGCTCTCTACAAGTGGGAGAGGGAGTTAATGGTTTGTGGGGTTTTTGGTCCTTGTTTTTATCATGTATTTTGTGCCTTTATATTGTATTTTTACATTGTGAACCACTTGAGATCTGCAAAGGAAGGGTGGTATTCAAATTTTATCACCCTCATCATGGGTCCCTGGTTGCGTGGTGATTTATAGTCACTGAATAAGGCAGAGGCTACAAACCCTGATTATTTCCACTGCTTTTTTCTGGGGAGAGGCAGGGGGATGCATACTCCTAAACATTTTGGGAATCTTTGTACTTTTGTCCATTTACTGTATTTAGTTTTCTCGATTTGAACTATAAAATGGTGATTTTCTGGAGTCAAAATGAGAGTACCCCCTAATCATTTTTTTAGAAAAAAGCACTGCTTATTTCCATTATTTTCTGTTGGGGGGTGTATCTTATTTAATTTTTATATACTGTACGTTGTTTGAATCTTATCAAACCCTTGATGGGGGAAGCCATGACGGTCAAAGAGGAGATGGGTTCAAATATAGCCTTCTCTCTGATATGATAGTTTGCTATATACACGGGCTGTTATTGTTGTTACCGTATATAGGAGCTTCCAGTTGCTTGAGCCTTCACCTGCAGTTTGACGTAGCACAGGACTATGAAATACTGGATGAAGAAAGCTTTTTTATTTAAATATAGTTAAAAAAATATGGTATGGTGAATATCATCTTTACGTCTTACTGGCTTCATGCAGAACATCTATTTCTTGGAAAGAAGTTATCTGTTAGTTACACCATGTTTGTGTGTTTTGATGCAGGTACACGAAATTTTGAAGCGTACATATACTACAAAAGCCAAAAACAGCATGGGTAAGAAATAATTCGCTTTTTAAAAAATGTTATTTCGGAAGCTGCTTTTTAATATTCTTGAATTCTTGTTCTAAATTTCTCAGATGCTTGTTAAGATATGTTCACAGTGCATTCTGCTGTGTCTTAATAGATTAGGGCAAATCCTGGATAATCAAATAAAAAGACATGTTTCTGAATCCTGCTCTGTTGGACATCATGGAAAATAAACTATTCAAAATCGTAGATATATATATATATATATTGACAGAATAAATTGTCTAAAACCAAAGGTTAACAATCTGCATAATTTATACAGGTTACATAATTAGTTTTTGTTGGAAGAGAATGTAAAGGTTTTGTTAAATCACAGATTCCACACAGTCCTTTGAATTTTCCATTCAAAGAAAAGCATTTTCCTTGAGCCAGTATGAACAACACCTAACATTAGGGTGCAAACTGTTCTGGAAACATTCTGTAGCTGGGTGAATTCAGAATGAATTCCCTGCAAGAAAATAATATTGCTTGATTTATTTATTTTTAAAAAATGGCTAATATTGAGCCTTCAGCTTTATTGGCCTTGCCTTGAATATAATTGGAAACTTCCCTTCCCTCTTCTCCCAAATTCTCTTCTGCAGCTTCTGTTAGACGGGATAATCTCTAGTTCTACAAATATTCAGTGCATATGTTCTACAAATATTCAGTGTTGAACGTCAACACTTCATATACGATTATTTTTCAGTAGCACTCACAGCTTCAGCACTTTTTGTTAGGTATTGAAGTTCTCACCCTGGGCCAGCAGGGGGATACTGTAGATAGTTATGCAAATAAAGGATCGAAAGTGACGTTCAGTGATTGGATAGTTTGTATGCAAATGAAGGATCGAAAGTGACGTTCAGTGATTGGATAGTTTTAGAAAGTTGCTACAGTTACATTGTTCTGGAGCTCTATGTAAGCAGGCTGACTGAGCTCCTCAGTTCAGTTCTGTTCTGGCCTTTGAATAAACAAGAGCTGTTTGAAGAATCGCTGTGTCGTCTGATATGTTCGCCCACAACTTAACACTTTTGATTGGAGTGGCAGCAATATGTGAGCAGGTGACATCAAATCTTGGTCAAAATTGGTGAATGGAGATACTGCAATCCGAAAGCTAATTCGGATGTGACAAAACAAACCAGCTAGATTTCAGATTCAGATGCCAAGTTTTGATTGCAGAGTTCAAATCATTTTAAATTGCCGTATTTTTCAGTCTATAAGACGCCCCCATGTACAAGATGCCCCCTATTTTGGGGGGGACTCCGATTTAAGAAAATGGGGGGAGATGGCCCCTGTGTGTAAAACGCCCCCAAATTTTGAACATTATTTTTTAGGGGAAAAGCCTAGTCTTGTACACAGGAAAATACGGTAATTTTAATTTACTTGTGAAATGTAGATCCCACCCTGAAACATAATATTTCCACTAATCAGATTTTAACATTACATTCATAAACTGAAATATAATAATAATAATAATAATAATAATAATAATAATAATAATAATAATAATAATAATAATATATTATTATTTGTCTCCCCAGCCACTCTGGGCGGCTTCTACAAAGACAAAAAATACACTAAGATGTCACACATTAAAAACTTCCCTGAATACACATTGATTTAAGGTGGCACTGGGGGAAGAGAAGGAAGGAGTTCCATTGTGCTAGTGGTATCGCATTCTTTGGCCGAAAAGCAAATATATATGTCTGTTTAAAAATAACTATTGCTATCTTTATTTTTCTTTAGGTATTAACACATTAATAGCAAACAATGTTTATGAAGCAGCCTTTCCCCTCCATGATGTAGGTATACACTTTCTTGTCAATTTCCTAAGAACCTTGTTAAAAGTGAAAGAATGCTTAATTGATGCTACATATGAGATTCCGCTGGAGTGCAGACTTCCTGTTAAGAAGCAGTATCCTTCAAATAAATAAGGGATATTCAGTGTTATGTTGGAGGGGATGCCAGGAAACAGGGAATTATGTTCACATGTGGTGGGGGTGTAAATATGTACAAATTTTTTGGCAAAGGGTGTTTAAGGAGATAACAGAAATCACTGGGTTAAAGCTGACCAAAAGTCCAGTGGTAGCATTATTATCAATTTACAATGGGGTGGAAGGTTCACAGACTATGAAGGACTTGCTCACAATTTTTTTGACAGCTGCACGAATCATTATAGCTAGGAAGGGGAAGGGGCAAGCACAATATAAAATGGGAGAATGGTACAAAGAGGTTTGGGATATAGCTATTAATGATAAATTAACATGTGCCATTAAGGTAAGATGGGGAATATGTAGGAGAAATGATTATGAAGAAACATGGAGTGTGTTCATAGAATTTGTGCTGTTAAAACGGAAAGGGGTTAAACCAGCACAAGAAGTGATGAAATGTTGGGAGGTTGGATAGTTATAATAGAATGGTGGTGGGGCGCACATTTTTATGCTTATTTATGTATGATTAATTATTAATTTAATAATAATAATAAAGCAGTATCCTAGTTTTAGGCTTATACATAGGACTCCTTCACACAAGAAAGAAGATTCCACCTAAACATTAGGAAGAACTTCCTGACAGTAAGAGCTGTTCAACAGTGGAATTTGCTGCCAAGGAGTGTGGTGGAGTCTCTTTCTTTGGAGGTCTTTAAGCAGAGGCTTGACAACCATATGTCAGGAGTGCTCTGATGGTGTTTCCTGCTTGGCAGGGGGTTGGACTCGATGGCCCTTGTGGTCTCTTCCAACTCTATGATTCTATGATTCTCGTGGGATTTCTTGTTGGTCCATTGGTTTCAGTGGGCCAACTCCAAACACGATTTAGTTG
Organism: Podarcis liolepis; assembly: GCF_965112155.1. Classification (NCBI taxonomy): domain Eukaryota; kingdom Metazoa; phylum Chordata; class Lepidosauria; order Squamata; family Lacertidae; genus Podarcis; species Podarcis liolepis. Next base: position 7,638,674 of record NC_139556.1, read on the forward strand.
ATGACCACCCCTGGTCTTCAACATTGAATTGCATTCTAGCAGGCAGGGGAGGTCAATATTATATTTATCACCATCACCATCCTGCTTTAGCTGAGATTCCTGCATTTCAGGGGGTTGGACTAGATGACTCTTGTGTCCTTCCAAGGCTATGATGCTATGATTATATATAGCAAGGATGGGAAAACTGTGGTCCTCCAGCTGTTGTTGGAATCCAGGTCCTGGCATGGGCAGGGGTGATGGTGGATGGTAGATGCAATGTCTGGAGCACCCCAGGTGTCCCACTGTTGGTAGTGGTTAAGAGCAGTGGACTTGTAATCTGGCGAACCGGGTTCGATTCCCCGCTCCTCCACATGCAGCTGCTGGGTGACCTTTGGCTAGTCACACTTCTCTGAAGTTTCTCAGCCTCACTCACCTCACAGAGTGTTTGTTGTGGGGGAGGAAGGGAAAGGAGAATCTTAGCCACTTTGAGACTCCTTAGGGTAGTGATAAAGCGGGATATCAAATCCAAACTCCTCCTCCTCCTCCTCCTCCTCCTCCTCCTCCTCCTCCTCCTCCTCCTCCTCTTCTTCTTCTTCTTCTTCTTCTTCTTCTTCTTCTTCTTCTTCGCTGGACAGCCTCAGTGAGTTTTCAGTTTAAGGCATGGTAGTGGGGTAGAGATGGGGTTTACAGAGATGAGCAGGAGTAAAAGGAATTTTAGAAGTACAATGGTACCTCGTGTTACAAACACCTCAGATTATAAACACTTCAGGTTACAGACTCTGCTAACCCGGAAGTAGTACCTTGGGTTAAGAACTTTACCTCAGGATGGGAACAGAAATCGCCCAGCGGTGGCAGCAGGAGACCCCATTAGCTAAAGTGGTACCTCAGGTTAAAAACAGTTTCAGGTTAAGAACGGACCTCCAGAATGAATTAAGTTCGTAACCAGAGGTACCACGGTACTTAGATTTTGTGGCAGTTAGAAATGACTAGTTTCTAAAACCTCTAGGGGTTTCCTCTGAATGACAGGGAAGGCATTGATGTGGATTGTATTGACCATGTTTGGCTTAAAGCACCTTAATACTAAAAATTGTTGCTGCTGCTACTGCTGCTGTTCTTGCTACCTGCCCTTTGCTAGCAGGTGACTCCTGCTCCCTACAATATTTCTTACCAATAGCATTGTCTTTTCAGGGTGAATATGACGGCGAAAACAAAGAAATGAATGAAAGAAAGGTAAAATAATTTACATCTTCAGTTTGGTTGGCATTGGGTTTGAATGTGACGATCTGTTCATGGCAATCAAGCCTTTGTGCTGAAAATATACTGCAAACTGGGCACAGTCCAGTCTGAAGCTCTCCTGCTCTGTCACAGCTCCTGTTAATTTCAGCAGTGTTTGCACAGAGGAATTTTCCATTGGATTTGTTGCCCGCCACCCCAGTCTCCAAGCGGTGCAAGATTCCAGGGGTTCCAGGCACTTACCCAGGGTTCAGTGTCCTTGAAACAAGATACAGCCGAGATTGTGGCAGAAATTTCAGGATACGTGGCTTGTTTACACACATATTCAACCTGAGCCTACAGTGGAGGTACTCACAGCATTAACACACCAAGAGGGTCTCCCATTTGTGGTTGTTTAGTCATTTAGTCGTGTCCGACTCTTTGTGACCCCATGGACCAGAGCACGCCAGGCATTCCTGTCTTCCACTGCCTCCCGCAGTTTGGTCAAACTCATGCTGGTAGCTTCAAGAACACTGTCCAACCATCTCGTCCTCTGTCGTCCCCTTCTCCTTGTGTCCTCCATCTTTCCCAACATCAGGGTCTTTTCCAGGGAGTCTTCTCTTCTCATGAGGTGGCCAAAGTATTGGAGCCTCAGCTTCAGGATCTGTCCTTCCAGTGAGCACTCAGGGCTGATTTCCTTCAGAATGGAGAGGTTTGATCTTCTTGCAGTCCATGGGACTCTCAAGAGTCTCCTCCAGCATCATAATTCAAAAGCATCAATTCTTCGGTGATCAGCCTTCTTTATGGTCCAGCTTTCACTTCCATACATCACTACTGGGAAAACCATAGCTTTAACTATACGGACCTTCTCCCATAGTCACAGCCTGGTATTCCTGCAGAAATCAAGCATGGCTCTCCCTCTCTGGCTTCTGCCTACTTCTAGCCCAGCTCACACACATTCCACACTTGCTTTTGTCTTCCTTACTACCAGCCATGTGAGGGAGGGGGGTCATCTTCCACAGAGCATCTTCCATTCTTATACTAGCCGTACTTAGGGCCTTTAACTCAGCAAGAAACTTACCTGGCTAATTCAACAATGGAATCCTCCAGGACCCCAAGCATAGCTGTCAACCGTCCCTTATTTGGCGGGAAAGTCCCTTATCCCAGTGCCATGTCCTGCTGCTGTCCCTTATTGATGATGTCCCTTAAATTTCCCAGTTTCAAAGGAAGCAGCTCCTCTCCCTCCTTACCTCCCTGCCGGCCAGGGAGGAGGGAGGCTCCAACTGTGTTGCTTGGCTGCATTGCTCACCCAATAAGGAGTCTAAGAATGACTGGGGGGTGGAGCTTGCATGCCTTGTGCCAATCAAATCTGCTGCGTTGCCTGGGGACTCGCCTTTGCTCAGCGCTTCCCAGCGGAGAGGTGACGGTGGTTTTCCTTGCTGCATCCCCTTTGCTGGGTTGCTGCACTGTGGGAACCACCACTTGAGGCTTCATTTGGCTGCTGGCTGGGCTTTCTGCCTTTGGCTTGGAGGGGCTCAGAAGCTGAACATACCTGTGCTCTGAAAATCCCTTATTTTGGCTGCTGATCCCTTATTTCCGAGGCTACTGGTCCCTTATTTTTAAATCCGTTAGTTGACAGCTATGACCCCAAGAATTACAGGGAACGCAGGCATCATGCAGGGTGAAGCCCCCAAACTCACAACAATATTGTGTTGCTAAGACCTCTGTGCTATTCTTCCGCCAGGTGTCTTCAGTATAACTGTTTCAGAAATGGTCAAATAGATATAATTTATGAAAGCTGCCTGTAAAAAAATGAATCTCTCATAGCTAGCTTTCAGCATTATATCCCATGCTAATAAAGAAACAAAAGCAGAACTACTCGTTTGATACTTGGAGAGGAAAGGGAGTGATGCATTGATTTCAGAAGAAAGAAGAAGGGGGGTTATTGGTCATTTATATGATGCTTCTCTGACTGAGCCCAGGCCATTTAGAGAAGATGAAGTATTTGAAACAGTCTGGACAATGCCCCCAGTGCAGAAAATTGCTACTGAAAATTCCCTTAGTTGTTTACAGCAAGCACTTTGGGGGGAAGATAGCAGGGGAAGGGAGTTCAAGATGAAGCTGCCATAGTTTTAATATTTATTTGTTTTTTAACCACCCCCCCCCTATGTTTTTACCTGTACTTATTTTATATGTAAGCTGTCTTGAATCCCTGTCAGGGGAAAAGGCAGGATATAAATGAAAATATAATAATAGGGCCCTTTATCCAGATTGGGAGCATATTCCAGATCAGAGTCCCACATATGCCCCCTCCCTTAAAACCACATTAAGTACCTAAAAAAAAAACATGAACAACCTAATTTATACTTTGGCTCTCATTTTCCTCAGCTAAATGCTTTAACTTTTCCTAATATAGGAGATGGCCAATAATTTTGGATGGTCTTCTTTTAGTCTATAACATCTTACTTGAAATGGGATGGCCAGCCCCACATCTGCATATATATTTTCTAAATGTGGCCACAAGCAGTGCTTTTTTCGGGGCGGGCGGGGTAAATGTACTTTTGTCCATTTACTGTATTTATTTTTCCCAATTTGAACCATAAAATGTTGGTTCTCTTGAGTCAAAATGAGAGTACCCCTAAACATTTTTTTAGGGGGGGAAGCACTGACCACAACTATAGATTGATATAGCAACATTAGCATGCTCACTGCCATCTACTTTCCTAATAATTCCTAGCGGTCCATTTGCTTTTTTTCACTCGGGTGAAAATGCTCCACATTTCTTCGGATTGAACTTCCTCAGCAAAAGAAGCTAGGTTAGCCAGGCCACTGATTCATGTTTTAGCTGCCTTTCTGAAGTCTCAGAGCTCTTGCTTATCACTGCACCATACCATGCTATGAGTCTTCCCCTTCTTAGCCTTGCTTTCCATCCTATCTCTATTGGACTGGTGAAAGATTGCCAGTTTCCCTTAAATACTGAAAGTGCTAAATATGCCAAAGCACAGGAAAGTTTCCTGGTGGGATTGCCCCCCAAAGGAGAGTTTGGCAAGACAGCATCTGGCCACTAAGGGGTGCTGAAAATCCACAAATGGGTAACACGTTGTCAGAGATGCATAAGTCATCAGTAAATGGAGGTGCATAAAGCCTGAATAAATGGAGCGTCATTTTTATCTGTATCCGCCCCAAGGAGAGGTAGCCGAAACTTTCTTCTGGAGGGCAAAATGCTGACATAGCAGCTAATCTTGCAAGGACTCACTGGATATCACAGCAAAAAGTGGAAACGCTACTTTAAAAAGACTTAGTGCCTGGAAAAATATTCACCCCAGACGTTGGGCTGCCCTTCTCCTTAACCTGCCCATTTAGGCCCTCTTATGAAGTGTTAAGTATTAAAAACATAAAAGGTTCTTTCCAGAAATACTGCAATGATTGCTCACACATGTTCCTATGGCCCAGCCATAAGACTTGACTATAGAATTTCTACGTATAACATCATCTGTTTTCTATCTGAACCTGAATAGTTTCAGTGTTTAATTTCCTGAAATGCCCTGATCAGGTTTAAAGTGAAGGGAGACATTTTTAAAAAACGGCTTTCAGCCCTTTTGATGGTGTTTCCTTTAAGGTACATAATGCAGCTTCCATTTCCTTGCAGTGTGTGGCCCTCAGACAAAGGTAGACTGACACTAACTGGGTTTTATTTTCTTGTAAGCAAGCCTCCTTGATTAAGATTTATGTACCAACTCATAATTTTGAATTATGGTGCTGGAGGAGACTCTTGAGAGTCCCATGGACTGCAAGAAGATCAAACCTCTCCATTCTGAAGGAAATCAGCCCTGAGTGCTCACTGGAAGGACAGATCCTGAAGCTGAGACTCCAGTACTTTGGCCACCTCATGAGAAGAGAAGACTCCCTGGAAAAGACCCTGATGTTGGGAAAGATGGAGGGCACAAGGAGAAGGGGACGACAGAGGACGAGATGGTAAGATAGTGTTCTTGAAGCTACCAGCATGACTTTGACCAAACTGCGGGAGGCAGTGGAAGACAGGAGTGCCTGGTCCATGGGGTCACGAAGAGTCGGACATGACTAAACGACTAAACAACAACAAACCAAATCATAAAGCAAAGGCCAGTCCTAATCAACCACCTTCAGGTTCTTCTTGTGGGGAAAAACAAATGATGCAAATGTTCATAGAATTGTGGAGTTGGAACGGACCCTGAGGGTTATCTAGTCCAACTCCCTCCATTCATGACAGATGGTCCTCAAGCTCTGCTTGAAAACCTCCAAAGATACAGAATCCACCACCTTTCCACTGTCAAACAGATCTTGCTGTCAACAAGTTCTTCCTGATCTTTAGTCTCCTTTCTTGCAATTTGAGTCCGTTGGTTCAGGTCCTACGCTCTGTGTGAAATGACACTCCGAATTCAAGAAAACCAGTGATTTTATGAAACTTTGGTTCAGCCTCAATGGGGATATTTCCTGAAAAATGTTTTAATAGTGAGAACATTCTTATTTAATCCGTCTTGGTGCTCTTGCTCTCACTAATACTGGTTCAGATTTCTTGTTTTCTCCTGATGCCAGCAAACTAGTGAGTGTGATGGATCACAAAGATGCATGGCCAGTTAGATTTTTCTGGGTGATGATGTGCCTGAGGAGAACAATTCCCATATTAGCTGGCTGGGTGATCTCAAAAAATAAGGAATCCCATCAATGAATGCAATTCAGTTTTGGCTACATGGCCACACCATGGATAGCAAAGGAAGCCAGTTGAAAAAGAGACCGAGAGGGGAAAATATAATAATAATAATAATAATAATAATAATAATAATAATAATAATTATTATTATTATTATTATTATTATTATTATTATTATTATTATTTATTATTTGTAGCCCGCCCATCTGGCTGGGTTTCCCCAGCCACTCTGGGCGGCTTCCGTAGAAACCAAAAATACAGTAAAATATCACAGATTAAAAACTTCCCTGAACATTTTCACAGTCACTGCCAAAATAATGACAAAAGAGGCAAGCACTTTTCAACATTGCAATAATATCCCTTAAAAAGAAGAGGTAGTGAGTCATTTTCTCTCAACAATTCTCATAATAAATATACTTTAGAAAAGCTGCAACTCAAATATTTTCAGCAACATTTCCCATCTTGATAGGCGGCTATGCAGACAGCCCCCAAAAGAAACTGTTTATTACACTGGTCAACAACAAATTTGTTGTCTGCGTTTTTTCAGTTGATTTAGGATGAATCTGATGCGCTGAATCCAAAAATCACATTGGTTTTGCTCAATCAGGTCAAGTTTTTGAGCTATGGCCACATGTCAGTTTTTTTACGTTTTTGTTCACATGTACGCTTGTGTGGAGCATTTTAGAAGAAGTTGGTGGGGGTAAAATGCCATGTCGAATAATTGTTTTGATTGGAAATGATTATTTTAATGACAGGAAGTATTCAGGTCCGATAGTTCTGGGTGATTATGTCAAAAAGGGATCAGTTTGAAGTCATAAAACCTCGAAATCTTCCATAAATTGGTGCGGCAAAGCATAAAGTTGCTTACCATGCTTATTCTGGTATTAAACTTGGTGACCAGGATAAAGCTTGGGCGCCACACATGGTGTGCAAGGCATGCACCAAGACTCTACGTGGATGGACCAATGGCAAGAGGAGTCTGAACTATGGAATTCCCATGGTTTGGAGGGAACCGACAAACCATGTCACTGACTGCTACTTCTGCGCTGTTGATGTGACTGGGATCAACAGAAAGAACCGGAGCAGCCTCAAGTATCCTGATCTTCAATCAGCACGTCGTCCTGTGGCTCATTGTGATGAAATTCCAGTGCCTATCTTCAGAGAACTTCCTGACATTAGTGACAAAGATGCCTCCAGTGTTGAAGGACATGAAGAAGAAGAAGTGGTTCTTGAAGATGATGCTCCACATCCATTTTCCCAAAAGGAGTTGAATGATCTAGTTTGTGACCTCAGCTTGTCAAAGGACTCTGCCAAACTGTTGGCATCCAGATTGAAGGAAAAAAACCTCCTCTCTGACAGTGCTCGCATCAGCTTCTTCCGCAACAGACATCAAGAGTACCTCCGTTTTTTCTCGGAAGAGAAGGACTTGGTGTACTGTGCAGATATTGCGCAGCTTCTGCTCAAGCTTGGAGTGCCACAGTATGAACCCAAAGATTGGAGACTGTTCATTGACAGCAGCAAGCGATCACTGAAATGTGTTCTGCTACACAACGGCAACCAGTTCGCCTCTATACCCCTGGGTCACTCGAGTACACCGAAGGAGAACTATGAAGCGGTGAAGTATGTGCTGGAGAAAATTGGTTATGATCAGCATAAGTGGTTTACTTGTGTTGACCTGAAGATGGTGAACTTTTTGTTGGGACAACAGTCTGGCTTCACCAAGTACCCATGTTTTCTGTGCATGTGGGATAGTAGGGACCGTGCTCAGCATTACACGAAGAAGGACTGGCCTGTGCGGGAGGAATTGGTGCCTTGCAGAGAAAGAAACGTCATCAACGGCCCTCTGGTGGACAGAGACAGAATACTCTTCCCACCGCTGCACATCAAGCTCGGCTTAATCAAGCAGTTCACCAAGGCTCTGGACAAGGATCGTGACTGCTTCACTTACTTGTGCCAGGCTTTTCCAGGATTGACCATGGAGAAGTTGAAAGCTGGCATCTTTGACGGTCCTCAGATCCGTCAGCTCATCAGAGATCCAGAGTTCGGAAACTCAATGAACGAAGTGGAACTGGAAGCGTGGAAGGCATTTGTTCTGGTAGTGAAGAACTTTCTTGGCAACAATAAGGCCAGAAGCTACGCAGAACTTGTCAACAACATGCTGACTGCTTTCAGAAACCTGGGCTGCAACATGAGCGTCAAGATACACTACCTATTTTCACATATGGACTGGTTTCCTGAGAACCTGGGTTCAATGAGTGACGAGCAGGGGGAGAGATTCCATCAGGACATGAAAGAGATGGAGACCAGGTATCAGGGTCGCTGGGATGCAGTCATGATGGCTGAGTACTGTTGGACTCTGAAGAGAGACCTCCCTGCCGCTGAGCATTCCAGGAGTTCCAAGAAACGGAAGTTCAAGCCCTGAAGTTTGAAAAATGGTGAAGCAACATGCAATTTGCGTGTACTTACCTTTATCAATGCCCACCATTCAGTTTACAGTAATCGATGTTTCTATCAGGTAATCAATATATGTTGTTGGGAAAACATTTTTTTCTATTAAAAACATATTTAGGATGATATGTTTTGACAAAAATCAGCTGATAATGCCGCAAAAATGTAATTGATTTTGTCACAAGATCTTATTTTTTTTCAAATCAACATAGCGCAAAAACCTGACCTGATGGAGAGAAACGGATGCCATTTCCTGATTTAGCAGTGCAAAAATACCCTAAAGCAGTTGTAGAAATCTAGACAACATTCAAAAAGTAAAAAATTGTTGCCCAGTGTTATTTGTTTTAATATATACTAGAAATACATAATTATCTCACAATATATTATCATTCTTAGAGGTCAATAATGAACCTTACTCATTGCAGTGTGCAAAATAGTGGGCATTTGATTTGCTTTTCAGTGCAATTCTATCCATGTTTGCTGTGATGTAAGTTCCCCTGGTAATCATGTTTAAGATTGGACAAGGTTGCATCTTACTAAGAGTAGAGTAAACTCATTGAAATCCCTGCCTTGTTCATTGATTCTAGTGGATCATCTCTGGATATGACTTAGCTGGATACAGTGGCGTAGCGTGGGTTGTCAGCACCCAGGGCAAGGCAAGTAATTTGCGCCCCCTAACCCGTGGATTTTAGCAGGGGGCAGAGAGCTGCGAGTGCGAGCGCGCCCCCCCAGATGTTGCGCCCGGTGCGGCCGGCCCCCCCTGCACCCCCACGCTACGCCACTGGCTGAATATATCCCTTAGCCTGTACATAGTTGTTTTAAAGACGATATCCTGGAAAGGTCATTGAGGAGTAATGATGTGTGAGGAACAGTTGCCAGGAAACTGGAACACACATGGTACATAGGGGTGCAGCGTTCATTCAGAACTTCCACTGACACCTTGTCTGAATTTACTGTAAACCCTATTCAGTTATAGTTGTGTCCAGGGCATACAGCCCAATTCGATAATGTTTATTTGGAATGCAAGCCCCACTGCTTTCAGTTGGGTAAAAAAAAGGTAAAGGTAAAGGACCCCTGACAGTTAAGTCCAGTCGCGAATGACTCTGGGGTTGCGGCGCTCATCTCGCTTTACTGGCCGAGGGAGCTAGCGTTTGTCCACAGACAGTTTTTCCAGGTCATGTGGCCAACAGGACTAAGCCGCTTCTGACGAAACCAGAGCAGCGCATGGAAACACCATTTACCTTCCTGCCGGAGCAGTACCTATTTATCTACTTGCACTTTGACGTGTTTTTGAACTGCTAGGTTGGCAGGAGCTGGGACCAAACAACAGGAGCTCACCCCATCATGGGGATTAGAACCGCCGACCTTCCGATCGACAAGCCCTAGGCTCAGTGGTTTAGACCACAGCGCCACCTGTGTAAACTACTAGATTAATGCACATTATTTATCTAGTCCCTACTCTACCCCTTCCTGTTTAGGCCTTTTGGGTTTATTTGCTTAGATTACAACCCAAGATTGTATTGTGTAGACTTGGAATTATTTTAAGCACACTAAGTGGTAAAAAACCCCATTGCAAGACAGATGCTATAGGTCACCCCCAACCCCTGTCAAGGGCAAGGGCAAATAACCAGAACACCACACGTTGAAACAGACCAGAACTTTATTGACTGTAGAAAAGTACCGTATTTTTTGCTCTATAACACGCACCCGACCATAACACGCATGTAGTTTTTAGAGGAGGAAAATCCGTAGGCATGCCACCCGTAGGCATTCCCTCCATAACACGCACAGACATTTCCCCTTACTTTCTAGGAGGAAAAAAGTGAGTGTTATGCTGCAAAAAATACGGTAAGCAGAGTTGGTGTGGCACTGAGATAAGGCTCTGTTTTGCCAACAGACTGATCATGGGTATGTGATGAAGAGGGTGAATCAGATCAGCGTAAAATAAATTTCCTCCCCATTTCAGTGATGGAAACCTTACTGCCAGCTGACTAGCTTTGTTTGATACAACCCTCAGTGGTTAATTTTGAAAGAGGGGTGTTGGGCCTTCTTCCTCCATGTAGCAAGCATCTTCTTCCTCAGATAATCTGCATTTTAATCCAGCTGTTCATATATGTGCTACATGATACACTTTTTGTTATTATTTTGCATGTTCTGCAGCATGTTCAGGTTTCAAACTTGAGCTCACATCTCATGGGACTCAGTCATGGCTCCATTTAAGCCCCGAAACTTTATTTTATTTTATTTTTTGTCATTTAAATGCAGTATGTCAACAGTATATCTATTTTCCCCACACAGCTGCTGTATCAAGAATGGGCGCGATATGGATCGTTTTACAAGTTTCAGCCTATTGATCTTGTAAGGTAATTAATTGCACAGCAACAGCTTCTTGGCAAAATTGTAAAGTTCCTTCTTTGGCAAAACTGGCAAAGTTGCACTGATTTGCCCTAGGGGAAGATTCTGGTCAGCGGGGCCTTGCATCGAGAGGTGGGCAGTTAGCTTCTCCCTTTCCATCATACTCAATCACAGGTTTTATTGCAGAAGATTTAATGAAAGATAATATTAATGAAAGGTGATGTACCTTTCCAAAATGTCATTTAGTAGTGTTCGAAGGTTCTGAGCTAGATTCTGAGAGGCAAAGTCATTGAGAGGCTTTTGCATCTCCGTCAAATGAATTTCCTCTTTCTGTTTAGGAATTTCCCCTTTCTGTTTAGGAAAATATTTACCATCCAGTACATTAACTGCTCATTTCCATACCCTCCCACATTCCTCAGATGAAAATAGGAACATTTCTCACTTCCTTGCAACTGATCCTCCTCAACCTCCCGTCTTTTGTGACCCTGTTATTTCCACTACCACTATATCAATGGGACCAGCACACACGTCCTCCACTGTCCTGAGAAAACCCCTTAATCCTGATTTGATTTGATTCTTTGGTAGATTGAAAAACACACATCAATAAATAAATTTTAGAAAGTGGGGAAATTAGACTCAGGTGCACAAAGCATTTTTAAAAAAAAAATCAAAAGAAGAAGAAGAAGAAGAGGAGGAGGAGGAGGAGGAGGAGGAGGAGGAGTTTGGATTTGATATCCCGCCTTTCACTCCCTTTAAGGAGTCTCAAAGCGACTAACATTCTCCTTTCCCTTCCTCCCCCACAACAAACACTCTGTGAGGTGAGTGGGGCTGAGAGACTTCAAAGAAGTGTGTGACTGGCCCAAGGTCACCCAGCCGCTGCATGTGGAGGAGCGGAGACGCGAACCCAGTTCCCCAGATTACGAGACTACCGCTCTTAACCACTACACCACACTGGCTCTATGCTCCCCCTTTCTTCCCGCCCAGGAAGAAGAGCCAGTGTGCTGTAGTGGTTATGAGCAGTGGACTCGTAATCCGGTGAACCGGGTTCGATTCCCCACTCCTCCACATGCAGCTGCTGGGTGACCTTGGGTAGTCACACTTCTCTGAAGTCTCTCAGCCTCACCCACCTCACAAAGTGTTTGTTGTGGAGAAGGAAGGGAAAGGAGATTGTTAGCTGCTTTGAGACTCCTTAGGGTAGTGCTAAAGTGGGATATCAAATCCAAACTCTTCTTCTTCAGGGCATCCCTATCCTCTGCCTGCCCCTCAGAGCCAGCCCATCACACAAGACTGGGCCTTAGAAGCCATAGCCTCTCCTTCTCCTCACCTGCTCTCCAATAGCTGCTTGCTACGAGCTGCCCAAGAGAGGCGACCAGCAGCAGCAGCCATGGAGAGGCAACAGAATGTTCTCTCACAGCCACCACAGCCATCAACATCATCATCATCTTTCAAGATAAGTGCAGGCTCATCCTCCTCCATGAGCTCAGCAGCAGCAGCAACACTGGTGGGGCAAATAGGGACATTCCAGGATCAAATCAGAAACCAGGGCTGTTGTAATTTCTGGGCTGTCCCTGGAGGGTATACAGTTCATGTTGAACTCAGGTGCCAGTCTTGCGTAAGCCAGTTCCAGTTCATGGAGTGTGAGCCTTCGACATGCAACACCATTCTTGTGGAATGCCAAATAAGCAATTGCTCTTCATGCAACCATCGACATGTTTAAATAGTGTGTCAAAAGAACTTCCATGAATTCAGATGTTTGGTTATATAATCTAGAGTTGCATAACCTTTTACAAAACTGTGGGCCACAGTCCCTGTGTGCAGTGAACAGGACCAAAGGCAAACATGGAAGAGGCAGCCCCCACACCAGCCACAAACATCCATACACCCCACCTTCATACTCATCCATCCCCCCTGCCCTATTCATACACAACCCATGTTCCCCTTTCTCAGCGCTGAGCAGGGAATTGCAGGGAATGGCCAATGGAGGAAAAGAGCAATCTCTCGTTCCATCAGCTGTTCACTTCCATGCTGTAGGATCATCAGGCCTAGCTAGCAAGTTGTTGAGACTGACAGTGTAGCCTAGAACATCAATCAGTGGTGCATCATGCAGGAAGCAGAGCATCTGCAAACAGGTCAATGTGGAAAGGGTTCCCTGCAAATTGAAAGTTTGAAAAGCACAATGCGGAGGCATGCATCTCTAAGTGGAGTGAAGTTAGGAGACAGAAATTGGATTCTTCCTCCTGTGCTCAAAAACTGCTCCTGCCAGAGCTTTTTGGTTACCTTTTTGCCAGGTGTTGCAACAGATATGACTTCTGCTTGCCATTCTGTTGTGTAAGAGAGATAAGTAGCTGCACATCATATGACTCATGGTTGCGTGGATGTGGGAGATTTAGAGAGAGAGGCCGGGATGCAAGAAACCAAATAGGCATCCCAGATAAGTGACTCAGCAACATTTAGTATATTTTGTTTATCTTGCCCCTTTCTGTCCTAAAGGCATTTCAAATTCTTTCCAGTCTATGTCACACATCAAAATGCTGTTCCAGATAGCCCAGGCATGTAAAATGCACCCCCCCACATACACTTTTTATACTTCAACTCCTTCTTTATTTACATTTGGGTTACCATTCCAGTCCATCAACCCTTTCACCACTTTGCTCAACACCTCTAGGAAACTCCCCGGCAGAGTGTGCGGTCTAACCCTCTAACCCTTCCAACTCTATGATTCTATTCTATTCTAACCCTCCGCCCACGGTTTCCAACTCTATGATTCTATTCTATTCTAACCCTCCGCCCACGGTTGTCTCCAGCAATTACTATCCAATGGCATACTGCCTCCAACCTTGGATGTTAAACTTGGCTATCTTGATTTGCATGTTCAGACCCAGAAACCTCCCCCCTAAATAAATTCACACTTGACTCAAATTTTTGGTTTGGTTTTTGGCAGTATTAGGCCACAACTTGATTGATTACAGAAAGTGACTGGTTGCATAGGCTCTGGTTCGACTAGCTCCCTACACCCTTGCAGGTAGTGCTGACCCAGGACACCAGCATAGGTCAACCAAGGGTGAACACCTGGATAAGCGGAAAGCCGGGAATGGGCCAACTCCACTACCCAAATGTCCCCCTGGACTCAGGCACGGGCACAACCCCCTCTCAGAGGTTGACCAAACCACTGAGTCCCTTTAATAGAATTCCTTTAATGGAATACCCTTCACATAGGGATGGCGAGAGCGTTCTCCCATCCCTATCACCTGAACCAGTGCCTATCTGCAACCTTACAAGTTGTGATGATTTGCTACGCGGCAGGCGAAACCCAAATGGCAACAGCCAATCAGCCAAGTGGGGAAAATTCCTTCCGTGCCCCTGTCCCGACAACAGGCAACACACGACGGCATAGCAAGGTCAAGCGCAAAACCCTAAAAGTAGGGGGAGGTGGGCAGGTGTTCCGAATGCATGCGCCAAAAGAGGAAGCTCTGGGTCACGTGAAGGGGCATAAATAGGTCCCTCAAACCATTTGGACTGTGTCCCATTGGCCAGATTGCACCCAGCTTCGAGGGACCTACCAATTGGGTGTTGTGGCTGACCAATGTACCCACCCACAACACAGGGTGTCGGTTGTCCAGGTCTCACCGCAATACGTTCCCTCTTTAAGGGAGGACCCGATTAACAGGCATTGCTAGACATCTCCATGAATTTGCCTAATCCTCTTTTAAATCCAGCTACATCGCAAGAAAGCAAATTTCCTAAATTAATTATTGGTTGTATGAAGAAGCATTTCCCTTTGGTTTTCCTGAATCTATGGCCTATCAACTTAATTAAGTGACACTGAGTTCTAATGTTATGGGGAAACAAGAGCATTTTGCTCTGTATATCTTTGTAACTTTGATGCACACTGTGCCCGACTCAATTCCAACGGGTCATACATAGGAGAATTTATTATGGATTGAGCCTTAATTAACTCTCGGTAAGTATTTATACCTTCTTAAAAAACCACTTCTGACAGGATTGGGGTGTTAAAATGCTCTGCAAGTAAACTCAGCGGACTGTACTTTTGAATATATATAAGTAGGATTTTGCTGCTGATCTCCTAAAGATCTTTCCATGTTCTGTACATCTTTTTTCTGTCTCTCTGACAAATCATCTTAAATATTAATTTAAATTCTAGACAACATTGCTTGGGCTCAGAAGAGGCAGTTGCCTCCAAAATACCTTGGAACTCTTGATTTAGAAACAAAACCAATTTAACTTTATGCCACCTTTTGACATCTTTGCTCTTTTCCCTTCTGAGACTTCCTCAAAGTCCAATTTTATTTGCTTTAAAAAAAAACCAAACCAGATGTACACATTTACAGGGGAAAAGAACTCGTTGAGAGTACAAGGCACAATGATCGGAATCATGCAAATGAAAGAGAATATCTAATCCTGAGCTTTAAAAAAGAAAAGGGAAAAAAGGATGTATTGATTCTTACTGAGCTCACTCTTACAGTTTTATAAAGGTCTCTTTAGTTTTAACTTTGTGATACAGGAGGAAAAGAAATAAATGAGACAATTAATGTCCAATACATTGCAAATGAGGTGAAAATTGCTAGGGTTTAATTGTCATCCATCGTTTCTTGAGAGTAAGCATGAACTATCTAGATGATTAGCAACTAGATGCACTTGTCACTTTTTATGGCTTTATCTATGTTATCTCTCTCTCTTTCTCTGTCTGCTTCTCCATTCATGCTCATCGCTCATTCTTTTGTCTAATGCAGATTTTAAGCCTTTATTATCTGTCTGTTCTGGTTAATCTTGTATGACTAAGTGATACGTTGACAACATAACAATGTTAACAATTATGATGCTGTGTTTAATAATACATAAACATGTCCTATTTTTCCCCTCCTAAATATTTAAAGGAACTTGATTGTTTCAAACTTCTGTGTCTATAAATTTACTGCTCACTGAACAGCTGAATGTAACCTTTCCGGCAAACTCTCAGAGAAGATACTTGGCAATTGCAAAAAATAAAAAATAAATGCCAGCAATTGTGTATTGCCAAAAGGTAATAAGCAGGGCTGGCCAACTTATTTTTGCTATCCCAGGCTGCTGCATGGCATGAAATACCCTTGAACTTCCCTTGATCTTATAGTAAAGCGTTCCAGCAATGGGGGCTGAAGGATGTGCTGCCCATTTACACCAGGAAAAGAGATGATAGTCTGAGAATTAAGTCGGTAGGTCACCCATGAGAGGGTAGTGCTGGTGTAGATTTCCTTTATTGATCTGATATCTAGATGTCTACCCTGCCTTAATCGAGACCACTCAACTATAGACCCTTTTGGGTTTGGTGCAGAAGCTAAGGAGATACTACTAGATGAGGGGCAATTCCATGGTGTAGTGTTTGTGTAGCCCAGTGCATGATGTTGTCAGGAGTTCAGCCTACACTCGAGTAGGACCCTGGTAGAGAGACATGCCCAACTGGCATGTTCCCTCCCTCCTGGTTGATTGTTCGGGAGCTTCATAACCTTTCTTCAGCCCAAACATCACAGCAACCGATGCCAACCAACACTGGCACACTTAGGGATCCGCAGAGTCTGCACAGTTCGTGTGACAGACCTCAGCAACTCAGCATTTTGGCTAATCTACTTTATTTACATATAAACACACATGGAGCACTGCAACATGGCTCCCCCTCTCTCTAGCGTCAGACAGCAAAGAGAAAAAGAACAAACTATGCAGAAATAGACAAACTAACAGGAAGGATCTGAGACCGGCGCGACCAGAGGTTTACCGAAGACTAGACTAAATTTACTGAGTATTTGAAAAGTATTTGTGATGATCAGATTACGTTTGTAAGACTCCAAGAAGTTCTGTGAGGAGTAACTTAAGAAATATTGTAAAAATGAAAAGGGAGAGATGATTTGTTAGAAAAGGTAAAGGCAATATTAAGTTAAGAATTGCAGGAGAAATAATCAAGAGGGAAGGCTATCAGAGATGCTGAAGGAAGTCCAAACAAGGACATATGTATAATAATTTGTGTGGTATGTCTTATTTTTTTTTGTAAAAATAATAAAAAAATATTATAAAAAATAAAAAAGAACAAAGGCAATAGTCCCACTTCATGGAACACAGTAACACAAACATCCTGTCTTCGTCACTTCTCACTCTGTGGAGTCAAAACATATACCATCATGTGAAAGACAACAATCCCATGACTGCAATCAGGGAGCAGGAATTCTAAGATGGTAGATGAGTCCATAGCAAAAGGGAAGTTCACTTTCTTTTCATATCTTGCACATCAAAGCAGTTTTACTTATCTGTTTTACAATGGGTGGTTAACTGTACTGTTTGTAAAATACGTTGATACGGTTGAGGAAACCCTAGAAGGACTGTGACTAATCTTTTGAAATTTACATTATGTTTTCTTTCTTTAGAAAGTATTTTGGAGAAAAAATTGGAATGTATTTTGCCTGGCTGGGCTTATACACAGAGTTCCTTATTCCGTCTTCGGTAGTTGGAATCATTGTGTTCCTGTACGGATGCTTAACCATTGAAAGTGACGTTCCTAGGTAAGACTGCACATCCACAATGTGGTTTGATATCTAAGATGATGTGCTGCTCAGGTGCATTGTCGATGACTTTGTGCTGCAAAGCATCCATTTACAGAGCTGGTAAGCTGAAAAAGAATGAGGATGAGATTTTTTTTTACTCCTCCAGTTTCTTTTAAATGCTTGTCTGTCCTCCATTCATTAAAAGTACATTGCCCTGCTTGCTACCATTGCAGTGTTCTGCCATACAAGCATCTGCCCAGCACCTTCCATTGGTATGTTTTTAATAGGTATTAAAAACCAAAATTTCTGTTCTGGCATTCTCAAATATATCTCCATCCTCTGCCTTTCCCCCCCTTACTCCCCTGTCTTCATATGCCTAATCTCTGAGGGCCAAACTACCAATTAGCTTCAGTCATGTGTATTGGTTTGCTTCAACATTGACTTCTCCCTCTCCACCCCAGCAAATGCAACCATATCGGCTGCAATCGATAGTGGAAGATCAGGGAGTGTGTTTGGGTGCTTTTAACAGAGAGAATGTATACAGAAGTTGGTGCCATGCCCCTTAGATTGTAAATATGAAGGTAGGATTTGTGACTCTTTATGTCACAAATAATGGGGCACGGGTGGCGCTGTGGTCTAAACCACAGAGCCTAGGGCTTGCCAATCAGAAGGTTGGTGGTTCAAATCCCCGCGACGGGGTGAGCTCCCGTTGCTCGGTCCCTGCTCCTGCCAACCTAGCAGTTCAAAAGCACCTCAAAGTGCAAGTAGATAAATAGGTACCACTTCGGCAGGAAGGTAAACGGCGTTTCCGTGCGCTGCTCTGGTTCGCTAGAAGTGGCTTAGTCATGCTGGCCACATGACCCGGAAGCTGTACGCCGGCTCCCTTGGCAAATAAAACGAGATGAGCGCTGCAACCCCAGAGTTGTCCGCGACTAGACCTAACGGACAGGGGTCCCTTTACCTTTACCTATGTCACAAATAAAGACGCGGGTGGTGCTGTGGTCTAAACCACATAGCCTAGGGCTTGCCAATCAGAAGTTTCGTGGTTTGAATCCCTGCGACAGGGTGAGCTCCTGTTGTTCGGTCCCAGCTCCTGCCCACCTAACAGTTCCAAAGCACACCCGTGCAAGAAGATAAATAGGTACCGCTCCGGCGGGAAGGTAAACGGCGTTTCCATGCACTGCTCTGGTTTGCCAGAAGTGGCTTAGTCATGCTGGCCACATGACCCGGAAGCTGTCTGCGGACAAATGCCTGCTCCCTCGGCCTATAGAGCAAGATGAGCGCCACAACCCCAGAATCGTCTGCGACTGGACCTAATTTTCTGGGGTACCTTTACTTTTACTTTATGTTCTGTGAACAATGCCTAGCTACTGTAAGCCAAAATGATTGTGATCACAATTATTACTATTAAATAAATATCGCAGTGATTTTGCATTCTTCGTTAAAGACAAACAAACATATCAGAAGCTGTGCAGTTTCCCAGTGACACTATAAATGTGACTTCTGTTCTGTCCATTAACTCCGTATTATACATTCTGAAACTGTGCTATCATTGGGTGAGGTGTACTGAAAGTAACATTACCGTGAGTACAAAAAAGGTCCCACCTTTCCAACAAGAATGTAATTTCCTTGTCCTACAAAAATACTCTCTTATAATATCTAAAGTGGTGGAGTTTATGGCAAAACTGTATCTGTAGCACCCTCTGCTGTCTCTCTGCCATAAGAATGTGATTTTTGTATTTTAAAAGAGGGGTGATGAACTTTGGCCCTCCAGGTGTGGCCAAACTAGGTATATTGAGAGTTGTCATTCCAGAGTACGGTATTTTGAAGTCCAAGGCTTCCCCACCCTGTTTTAAAAGGTTCAATGCTAATTTTACGTTTTAAGGAGAAACCTGCTTTTATGCTCACTATATTTCAACTGCTCATGCTGTGTCAGTCTCTTTGCATTTTGCTGAGCTTCTTGTAAGTCCTGCTCAGAGAAATTGAATATCACTGGTAGATTTCTGATAGCTCAGAATGCAAAGGTCATGTTGTTCCATGGATGCAAATGGCTTCTTGGTGCAGGATGTTCTGAACAGGAAAAACCGTTCAGAGAAAGGGCTGAGGATATTTGTGAAAAGAAGCACTAGAAACTAAGTTTGAGGTGGCAAATATGATAATCGGCTGAGAGGAAGTGGAGAAACGGAGAAGGCTTGCCAGATTGTGGAGGCTTTGTAAAGGAACAGCATCTCTTTCCCCGGAATTAAGCTGTGCCTTCACCTATGTCTACCCTTTTATATTTGCAAATAAACCCAATATTCTTGAAATATCAAAATGACCTCTTTCCAATGGAAACGGCAGCTAGGTAAGCATTCCACCTAGAACCCATCACTCAGAGATGTAAAGTGTGCATAACAGTCCTATTATGGCCAAAGTGAGTGTTCATTAGAGTGGGAAGAAATAAATGATAGACAAAGGAAAAGTGCTTAGCCCTTCCCCTGCCCGTCGCTTCTTCTCCACACTAATAAATAATAATAATAATAATAAATTATTTATATCCCGCCCTCCCCAGCCGAAGCCGGGCTCAGGGCGGCTAACAACAATAAAATAGTACCACATTCTAAAATCATTCATTCTAAAATTAATTCAAAACAAATTGATGGCAGGCATTGGGCTGGAGTTCTGTGAAGATTGCCAAAGGAGGGAGTCAGGCTGTGCCCTGACCAAAGGCCTGGTGGAACAGCTCGGTCTTGCAGGCCCTAACTGCACCCCCGCAAGAGATGGGAGTTGCCCCCCCCCCCAATCCCATATCGTCCCGTCCCAGCCAAAGGACCTGTGTCTTTGAAGGATTTAACTTCAACCGGCTCCCACGTAACCATCCAGCCACAGCTTCCAAACATCGGATCAGTGTGTCTAGGGCTGAGTCAGGATGGCCATCCATCAACAGATAGAGTTGGGTGTCATCAGCATACTGGTGGCAGCCCAACCCAAAACTCCGGACAAGCTGTTTTTCTTCCACTTGCAGCAACCACTTGGATGGGAGAAATGGCTGGGGAGGGGGAGGCGGAGGGCAAGGAAAATGGTGAGCGGGGGAAGGCTCAAGCCACCTTCTCCTGCATATTTCTTGGTGCCACTAAATAGCACCCTCCTCTTAGCATTTTGTCAAGTTCCCACACCTAGAGGAGGATTCTATTTCAATTTCATTTGGCATTAAGCCCGAAGAAATGCTTCTTAGTGGTTCTTAGTGCTTTTTAAAAATTTTATTGCCTTACTGGAGCCATTTTTCATTTTCTTTTTGTAATTAAATTGTATTGATTGATTCTGCAAAGAAGTGGATAAGATCTTGGTTATCTATTGTTCCTACTGCCGCTTGTCGTCGTTTTCATTTGTAAGTCACCACGAATATTTTTTTTTAAATAGAAACATGGCCTGCAGATATTTCAAATAGATAAATAAGAAGGAAAACAACCAATGAATTTAAATAAATACTCCCTTCTCTTAGCCACCATCTGGATGTCTGAACTTCTGTTCTTGCTGAATGAAAGTCTGTGACTGTTCTGTAGCAGAAAGCAACTTCCCTCACAGATTATATGTTATTCTGACCTTTTGGATTTTGCTCTTCATAGCAAGGAGATGTGCGACCAACGTAATGCCTTCACCATGTGCCCTCTGTGTGACAAGACATGTGACTACTGGAACCTTAGTAGTGCTTGTGGCACAGCACGCGCCAGCCACTTATTTGACAACCCTGCCACCGTCTTTTTCTCCGTTTTCATGGCACTTTGGGGTAAGTTTTGCTTTGAATGTTATATGCCTCAGTTAGATAGGGCAACATTCATAAGATGATGCTCAATGGCAAAACGATGGGTTCGTTCCAGGTTTACAAAACACCACAAAAGTAGTATCAGTAAGGAAACAAGTGCCTATTGGTAGGTTAAGAGGCAAACATGTAAAGGGGTTAACTGGTGTCTTAACTAGTATGGGGAAATTATAGAATCATAGAATTGTAGACTTGACTAGATTTGTTATTGATGTAGTCTTGTTTTGGTTTATTGGGTTATACCACCACAGGTGCGGGAACTGTTGTTAGAATCCCCCACTCAATTAGTCCTAACAAGACAAGCATATTAACCTTGATGCCAGATAGTTCCCTTCTTAAGCAGTCCAAGCTCTGATTTTTTTTTCCATTAGTTTGGGCATTAAGGAGACAATGGTCTCAGAGGTAGTCATACAAATGTGCAAATCTTTCTCACTCTGCCCTATCAGTTCCTTTGGCTGTGGACTGAGCCTGTTGATTAGGGGTAGAGCTTGTGTATTCATGTTGTTATGATCCACATGTGTAATACAGTGGTACCTTGGGTTACATACGCTTCAGGTTATAGACGCTTCAGGTTATAGACTCCGCTAACCCACAAATAGTACCTCAGGTTAAGAACTTTGCTTCAGGATGAGAACAGAAATCGTGCTCCGGTAGCGCGGTGGCAGCAGGAGGCCCCATTAGCTAAAGTGGTGCTTCAGGTTAAGAACAGTTTCAGGTTAAGAACGGACCTCCGGAAAGAATTAAGTACGTAACCAGAGGTACCACTGTATAAGAATTTTCACATACTAGTGCTGGATCAGGAGACCAGTTACCCAGCTGTTCTTGGCAATGGCGGAGGAAGAGGCGTGCACCATCCCCAGCAGCACAATCCGGGCGGTGTGCCATTGCAGCTGCTCCCCTGCCCGCGCTGGGCACCACGCCCCTACGGGTGGCACACCACGCCCCCAGGGCATGCGCCACGCCCCCGGGATGTGTGGCAGCCCCGCCCCCAACTGCTCTCCGCCCCCCCAGTTCCGGAGCATGAAGATCTGCCACTGGTTCTGGTTGGAGGAGATTTGCCAACCTTCTGTTTGTTGGTTATGGTCATTAATGCTCTTTAAGGATGCAAGAGTCAATGACTCTTGGGAAGGGCCAGTGGGGTTAGCCCTTAGGGTATCTTCAGTAGCTATATGGCAGCAGTCTAGGATGGTCTTTTGTAGGAGAGGCTGGGCTGTTTTGTAGGAGAGGCTGCTCTGCTTCCTCTCCTGGGCTCTAGTTAGCACCATGGTGGATTTATTGCACGTTCATAGAATTGTAGAGTTCGAAGGGACCCCCAAAGCCAACCCTCTGCAATACAATGAAAGCATCCGTGGCAGTTGGCCACCCAACCTCTGCTTAAAAACCTTCAAGGAAGGAGAGTCCACCCAGTGGCGTAGCGTGGGGGGTGCAGGGGGGGCCAGCCACACCAGGCGCAACATCTGGGGGGGGGTGCGCTCGCACTCTCAGCTCTCTGCCCCTACCTGGCTCACTCACTCTCACTGCAGTGCTGGCTGTGCGAATCCGATCCAAGCCGCCGGGTCGCCGCCCACTGTGGAGGGGGTGGGTGCCAGGCGTGCGGTGTGGAGAGAGAGCGAGGGACTATCTGGGGGAGGGACAGTGCAGCGGCCGCCCAGCGCAGCGCTGAGCACGGGAGAGAACCACACCAGACCAGACCAGGCAGCAGCAAGAAGAAGCTGGCAGCGGCGGCAGGTTCGGGGTTAGGGGGCGCAAATTACTTGCCTTGCCCCGGGTGCTGACAACCCACGCTACGCCACTGAGTCCACCGCCTTCCTAGGGAGTCCGTTCTACTCTTAAACAGCTCCTACTGTCAGAAGGTTCTTCCTGCAATCTCCTTTCTTCCACTTAACAGGATCCAGCTGTGCAGCTGACCCTGGTTTCCATGCATCTGTCCACAGGGATGTACATGGAAGCATGGCAGCTCCCACTGAGTTCTATAAGGCAAAGTAAATCACACAGTTGGAAGGACCAGAACTGCTTCTCACATCCTGGGCCCTGGGGTCACCAGACTCAGTTAATTCCTCAGTCGCAGTGGTGTTCTGGTGGTTGCCATTCCCTTCTGTTATGTTGGGCTCCCACTAGTGGGTGGGTGGGCACCTACGGTGGGCAGGGTTATTTATTTATTTATTCATTTATTACCCAGTCTTCACCCTAAGGTCCCGGGTGAGGGAACAACAATTTAAAACACAGCATTAAAAAACAGTTTTTAAAAGTACAGAAAATGCACTCAAAGAAAATAGGGTGGATCCTGAAAATACAGACTTTCAAGTGTCAAGCACCAGGGTGAAGAGGCACATCTTCATCATAATAGAGTTCCTGCAAGGGCTCTATGATTTTTCCAGGGGTCTTTGCAAAATAAACCACCCAGACACAACTTGTCATAGCGATACTATTTGCTAGTAGAGTGTGATAGCATAGCTATAGGCCGTTTTTTAAAAAAATACAATTGTTCAGTTTTTCCTATACCCACCCAAATCAGACTGGCAGAATAAATTAAGAGAGTATGTTGAATTAGCGAGAATATCAGCAAGGCTATGAGACGTTACAGGCGATAAATTTACCAGAGAGGGAGATATTTACAGAGTTTATGTAAAAGAACATTGTCAAAATATTAATCCGTCGGCAGGCCTTGATTGAGTTTCTGCAGGTAATCGGTCAACTTTATAAATTTAAAGTAATTAGAATAACGAGGAGAAAATAAAGCCAAGTGTGTAATTAAGGTATTCCGTTTGGGAACATAATGGACCGGAGGTCATTTCAAATTCATTACAAAATGATGTACAAAACAGGTATCAATTAAGGAATGAACGTTTGTTTGTTTTTATTATTTCTTTAGCACCTGTTTAATATTTTGTTATATAGTTTTAAAACCAATCAAGCATTTTTAAAAACAAAAAACAAACAAACCTTGTTATATGTGGACTAATACACAGACATTTTCAGATATTTGGGCATTGGATATTGCACATGTGTAGCCAGTGGAAATGATTAGGGTGGTGAACGACTGTTCTTCCTGTTGTCACCCTGGTGAGGTGGGTGCAGACCCACAACCGTACAAGTGAATAGTCCTGATCTCCTTTTCTCTAGTTGCGTGTGTAGGTCCCCAGGCCACCCCTCAAATAACTTCACACATAACACGTAATTTTAGTTTTGGTTTTTGGGCACTATTTTGGCCACAACTTTATTAAAATACAAAATCAGTGAGTGGTTGTTTAGACATTGGTTATGACTATCTGTCCCCCCGCCTGGGACAGAACTGACATCCCGAGGTCCGATCGGTAGCCAGTAGAAGAGAAAGTCAAACTTGGGGGTCATTTGAGCTAAGCGTCGGTCCCACGCCGCTCACCCCAGCAGCTCCCCGAAAGCTTGCCTGCCCGGTCCTATAACAAGGATTCCCATAACAGGGATTGGGCGGCCCTGGTCCCATGACAGGGATTGGACGAAATCGTGGCAAGCCCCAGGATTCCTTTAACGGAATTCCCTTCAGCGCAATAGGAGGGGCAGGCACGGCCTAACCTGACCCCTCCACCACCAGCATATTATAACCAATGCCTAACCGCAACCTTACAAGTTGTGACGAATTGCTGAGTAGTAGGCAAAAACCAAATGGCACAGCCAATCACCAAATGGCAAAATTCCTTCTAGGCCCCTGCTCCAAAGCAGACGACCCCATGACAGGCAAAGCAAGGTCAACCGGAAAGAAGGCGGGCGGGCGGGTGATCCGATGCACTCTGCAAAGAGAAAGAGAAACCAGAGTGCACCAATATTTAAAGACTATGGTCCAACCCACCCAATTTGCAGCATACAATTTGCCCCATTACCCAATCATGATGCCAGGCAACAACTATTAACCTGCCTGGCAACAAGAGGCCTGGCCTGGTGGCCCACACAGCAACACGTGCTCTCATTTATTGGAGAACACGCTTTACCAGTCCTGACATTTTAGAAAGACTCCCTTGACTGCAATAAGGCCAATAGGTTATCATTCATGAAGACCGTACAGACTAATATTCAGTAATTTGAAGTTGGATTATCATAAATTCTACCCAAATTATTAATGTTAGCGTTTCAAGACTGAATGAGATCTGGTGTTCTATTCAAGGTATGGGAAAATATAACCTCTGGAAAGCATGTTATAAGTTTTCTCTAAAATTATATGCTGTGTTAGAATTTTAAGGTCATGCAATGAAACTGTTTGGCAACAAGTTCAAGTCAGGCAAAAAGTAGTGCTTCATTTCAGAAAAGTTCCCTGTATTGCTGATTATACTCTACCTATTCTAGGCTCTGATTTGCTGCATATCTATATTAGGAGGGTTTGAATATTCAGCATACTGGTAATCAGAATAATCAATTTTGACTCTGAAGCCCTCTTCTGATTAAAATTGGATTTTCTTTCTCAGCCACCATGTTCCTTGAAAACTGGAAGCGTTTGCAGATGAGACTAAGTTATTTCTGGGACCTAACCGGCTTGGAGGAGGAAGAAGTAAGGGTTTTTTATTATTACTTTTTTAAATAGTCCAAATAGTTTCCAATAAAAATAACATCAGGTGGAGACTTGCTATTATAAATCCATAGAGTGTGGCTGGATATGACACTGGGACAAAAAGAGGTTAAATCTAAAGTAAAATAAAGGTAAAGGACCCCGGACGGTTAAGTCCAGCCAAAGGCGACTATGGGGTGCGGCGCTCATCTCGCTTCAGGCCGAGGGAATCGGCGTTTGTCCACAGACAGCTTTCCAGGTCACGTGGCCAGCATGACTAAACTGCTTCTGGCGCAACGGGACACCGTGACAGAAACCAGAGCGCACAGAAACACCATTTACCTTCCTGCTGCAGCGGTACCTATTTATCTACTTGCACTGGAATGCTTTTGAACTGCTAGGTTGGCAGGAGCTGGGACAGAGCAATGGGAGCTCACCCCGTTGCAGGGATTTGAACCACCGACCTTCTGATTGGCAAGTCCTAGGCTCTGTGGTTTAGACCACAGTGTCAACTGTGTTTACCTTACCTCAGACTAGAATGAGATGATTGCTGTCACAGGAACAGAGAGGTATAGTAAGAGTGGATTCAGTACCAAATAAAGTCGGATTTGGTGGGAACCATCCAGCCATTCATTTGTTTAGTAATATAATATTAATAGCAAGCATAACATGGCACTGAGATTTTAAGTTTTCTTTAAACAACTTCCGTTTCTGTTATATGCTGTTGGTGGAAAATTGTTTCATAGGAAAAAGAGATAAATCGCTCAAGCCTTTTCAGCTGAGTTTATCTTTGGACTATAGTAACTCTGTCTAGAATAATATTTGGAGGAAGGTTCTCTTTTCTGTTGCTGAGCCCAGTTATCTGCAATGAAAATCTTAACGTTTTCTTGTATCCATCCCTGGTTTATCACTGACCTATATTCCGTTATTCTACCTTTTCAATATGCTTTTTTTAAGAAGGGTTAACATGATTTGCAGCCTTCTAGATTTCAACCCCTTTCCCCTTTTTCTAGTAGCTACATGTCAGAATGAGAGGTGGACAATGTAGATGAATTGTAAGATTCTGCAGATGTTGAGTGGGGAGGGAGACAGGGGAAGAGTCAGAAAGTTAATAAATGATATAAATGTGAAGATTAAATGGATAGGAAAGATGGTTAGCCTTAATCAAAAAATTAGAAAGATTACTGGAAAGAAGAAAAAGAAATAACTTGAGATTGACACAGTGAACTACCATTAGGGCAACTGAGAAAATGAAGGGAATCAGAACTGAACATTAGAGCAGGGATAAAAAGACTCCTGCATTAGCTCTGTTTCTGTCTTGGATGTTAGTCATTGATGGAATTCTTTTTCTCAGTACAGTGGTGCCCCGCAAGACGAATGCCTTTTCCGTTTTTTGAGTCGTTCCGCAAGACGAATTTCCCTATGGGCTTGCTTCGCAAGATGAAACGTCTTGCGAGTTCTTGCGAGTTTGTTTCCTTTTTCTTAAAGCCGCTAAGCCGTTAATAGCCGTTAAGCCGTTAATAGCCGCTAAGCCGCTAATAGCCGCTAAGCCGCTAATAGCCGTGCTTCGCAAGATGAAAAAACCGCAAGACGAAGAGACTCGCGGAACGGATTAATTTCGTTCAGAACCCAGTATAATTATGGTCGTTGTTTAAGATAGGGAAGGCTGTTTGATGTAGGAAAATTCTCCAGTCTCCAGACCAGGGTTGAACCTTTAATCTATCCAACTGTTAGTTATATGTAGGGGGGAAAGTATATTGTTTCAAACAGAAAACATATCAAGGGATGTCAGAACTGTTAAAAAACAAAACAGATATCCAAGTCATTTTAAAATTCCCATAGGTAACTTCCATAGTGTAAACAGTATATTTGAGTCTATTCCTTGGTCACAGAAAAGTCCTATTGACGTCAACAAAGCGTTTGCAAAAGTACAAAATTCAGGATTTTGCTTTTTGTTTCCAAGATGGGAAGTCTCAGTTTCATTTGGAGCAATTATTTTGTCTTTAGCTTGGCTCACATGGTTTTCAATAAGTGTCTGGCAGCTGGACTGGCTTGGTTCCAGCATTAGTGGATGTGTGTGATGTGGATATATATATATATTCTCCGTACATGGATATTTAGACTTCCTCAACACATCAGAGTCATTTACAATATTGTTCCAAGTCAAACCGCCTTCCCTCCCTTAAACAAAGATCTTAATTCCACTGGCTTCTGCACCGGTGTGACTCCAATAATTTCAGCTAAACCACACTGGTGAAAATAAGTTCAGAATTAAACCCAAAGATCAAAAACTTGTAAGCTTAAAGCTGTCTTTGGGTGTTTTTCATTTGAGTTAAATCAAGAAAGGGGCACAAAGATCATCGCACTACCTCTGTCCCTTTTGCTGATCTCCCCAGACTTCAAAGTTGAAAACTTTCTATGCTCACGGAGTCTCCACATATGTTTCAGAAACCTGATTCTCCAGGTTTTTTACACAAATGAGGAGACGCAATGAGCATTCTAGGTGACCAAAATGGTAGCAGGGCAGAGCTGGTGCATTCATCTGTACTCACCCCGCTTTCAAGTATCCTTATTACTCTATAGACCAGGGGTCAGCAAACCTTTTCAGCAGGGGGCCAGTCCACTGTCCCTCAGACCTTGTAGGGGGCCGGAGTATATTTTTGGGGGGAGAATGAACAAATTCCTATGCCCAGCGGCGTAGCGTGAGTTGTCAGCACCCGGGGCAAGGCAAGTAATTTGCGCCCCCTAACCCGGGGCAAGGCAAGTAATTTGCGCCCCCCCAGCCCCTAACCTGCCGATCTGAGGCGAGTTGCCGTTGGTGCTGCCGCCCAAACGACGCCGCTTGCCTGGAGGAGGAGGGGGGCAGAGAGGCGAGAAAAATGCAACATGGCCCAGCAGCTGCAGCAGCAGCGGCGGAGGCAGGGCTGTGAGGAGGGGCTGCCTGGCGCGTCCTCCGCGGCCCTGATGCGCGGGGACCGCGGCGAGCGCTGAGAGCCGCTGCCTGCCGGACACCTTCAGCCCGGGCGCGCGCACAGCTCGTCGGTTCCGTGAAACATGGGGCTCTGCTACAGCCTGTGCCGGAGGCTCTTCGGCGACTCCAGAGGCAGCGAGCGCGCCCCCAGATGTTGCGCCCGGTGCGGCCGGGCCCCCTTGCACCCCCCAAGCTACGCCACTGCCTATGCCCCACAAATGACCCAGAGATGCATTTTAAATAAAAGGGCACATGCCTGCCCATGCTATAGACGAACAACGAAAGACAACTAAACTCTCTGGTTGTGACCTATAGACCAAAACAATACACACAAAGAGTGGGTTTTCTTTTTTCCCCCTGGCAGAATCCTCAGGTATGAGTGTCATCCATTTGTTCTGGCCATGTTTGCCTGTGCTGGGGAGTCTGAAAAGAAAAAGGTGGGGAAGGAGGAGTGACAAGGATATCTCCACATGCTCAGGCCACTGCTAACTGCTGGCCAGGTGGATCTGGCAGGGTCCAGGACTGCTTCTTTTGCCCCATGCTGGGCTTGTTTTTTTTAAAGGTAAGCTAGCGAAGCAAGGAGGGGCGTGGGTGGCGCTGTGGGTTAAACCACAGAGCTTAGGGCTTGCCGTTCGAATCCCCGCGACGGGGGTGATCTCCCGTTGCTCGGTCCCTGCCCCTGCCAACCTAGCAGTTTGTTTTTTATAAGATATTTATTAAAAATTTTAAGATATTACAGTAAAAATGAAAAAATACAAGAAAAAATACAAAATAAAAACAGTTAAAAACACCTTAATTTTCCGTTGCATATTTTTCTTACACTTATTTCCCCGGACCTCCTCATACCTCCCTTTTTCGTATTCCACTTCAATTTGTTAGTTCAGCAAATCCTTACCATTAAGCTTTTACCCATTTATAAACCTTTTTTTCATGTCTCTTAAAGCATTGCAGCTGGAAACCACTTAATTTCTATCCAACATCATTCTAACATTCATTAATTTTACAATATTTCTGTAAATAATCTTTGAATTTCTTCCAATCTTCTTTCACCGACTCTTCTCCCTGGTCTCGGATTCTGCCAGTCATTTCTGCCAATTCCATGTACCAACCTAGCAGTTTGAAAGCATGTCAAAGTGCAAGTAGATAAATAGGTACCACTCTGGCGGGAAGGTAAACGGCGTTTCTGTGCGCTGCTCTGGTTCACCAGAAGCGGCTTAGTCATGCTGGTCACATGACCCGGAAGCTGTACGCCGGCTCCCTCGGCCAATAAAGCGAGATGAGCGCCGCAACTCCAGAGGCGGTCACAACTGGACCTAATGGTCAGGGGTCCCTTTACCTTTAGGGAAGCAAGGAAGGAGTTGAGGTATATTTGCAGACTCATGCCTCTGCCTCCCATCAGCTAGATGGAGTTGACGGCGAGTGCTTCCTTTGCCCCGTGGAGGGTTTTTTTCTGAATGCCTCCATATAGAACGTGTGAGAGAGATTCAGAGGTGATTTGTCTGAGAGACAACATGTATTTGTGATGTGGGAGCAGTGCTTTTTTCTGGGGGGGGGGGACCCAGGGATACGCATACCCCTAATCATTTTGTGAATCTTTGTACTTTTGTCCATTTATTGTGTCTATTTTTCCCGATTTGAACTTTAAAATGGTGGTTTTCTTGAGTCAAAATGAGAGTACCCCTAGGGGGGGAAGCACTGTGTGGGAGGGAGAGAGGGATATCATTGTGTTCTCTGTGTGTAAAAGGAAAAGGGAGGTGTATTTTATTTTATTTTATTTTATTTTATTTTATTTTATTTTATTTTATTTTATTTTATTTTATTTTATTTTATTTTATTTTATTTTATTTTATTTTATTTATTACATTTATATCCCACCTTTCCTTTAAAGAACTCAGTCTCCCCTCCCCTTTTAATTGTGAGGTAAGCTTAGGACAGGCTTCCCCAACCTCCGCCCTCTGAATGTTTTTGGCCTACAACTCCCATGATCCCTAGCTAGCAGGACCAATGGTCAGGGATGATGGGAATTGTAGTCTCAAAACATCTGGAGGACTGAGGTTAGGGAAGCCTGGCTTAGGATGAGAGACAGTGACTGGCCCAAGTTCACCCAGTGACCTTTCCAATCCCTCGCTTTATGGCTGAAGCTCCCAGGTCCTAATTCAACAGTCTAGCCTCTATACCACACTGACTCTCTGACATATGTGTGGTTGGGGAAAGATGCGCTTGGGCCGAGAGGGAGAGATCTTGGGCGAGAGAGAAAGCGAGGGAGAGAGGGATCTCCCTATCATATATTTAGTATATTGCATCAGGTATTCGTTATTGTATCAGTGGTCTGAATACTCCACATAATTTAGATTTCTGGAAAACGTTAAACCTGCTGAACTATAAATATTTATCATATTTTACATTCAGCGAAAAATTTCAAATATGGTTCGGCACCACAATGGCCATAGCTGTCAACTTACAGATTTGAAAATAAGGGACCAGCAGCCTCGAAAATAAAGGATCAGTAGCCAAAATAAGGGATTTTGCTATTGTAAAGGGTTACTTACATTGGTACGATTGACAGATGCTGTCAATCTGGCATGAGGTGGTTGAGGCGCCGTGGTGGCCGCTGAAGCACCGCCCTTCTGCGTCCCTCTCCATCCCCTCCTCTTCCTCCTCCCTCAGACCACCTCCTCAGCTGCCACCACCGCTGCCACCTCCGGGCTCGCGGGCGGGAGTCTCTCTCCCTCCCCCCCTCTCTCGGGCGGGGAAGGGCCGATGGAACTCCTTGTGCCAGGATGACGGCGCCAGCGCACGCTTTCTCTCGTGGCAGAGGACCCCGAGCTGCTGCTTCCCTCCCGAGCTGGGCGAGCATGAAACCTGGGAAATTTAAGGGACATCATCAATAAGGGACAGCAGCGGGACACGGCGCTGGGATAAGGGACGCCAAATAAGGGACAGTTGACAGCTATGCACAATGACACCCCAAATGATGTAATTGCTTCAGATGCTTTGTGTTTAAAAAGAAAGCTGGTCCTCTAAGCTGAGCATGGCCCATGAATAGCCCATCTACTGCTTGATTAGTCTCCTGTTTTTGCTGCCTGTGTTGGTTTGCACAGTATCGGAGAAGCTGTCAGGCAAAGGACACTTGGGCTTCAGCCACCGGCCACAGGATCAAGGTCTGATGCGAAGCTGCACCGCTTCTATTCAAGCAAGAACACCAGAAAGGAAGTACGAGCCTTCCTGAACTGGTTATACAATCCTGTTTACAACTCACTGCTTTGTTCTAGCACTGTCTGACTGATCTCCCTCATCTCCTCCTGCTCATTGTCATTTTAGTTTGTAAGCCTCAGGACAGGGTTTGTGGTTCATTTTCGTTTGTGAAAAGTGCCTGCCACTATAGTTTTCTACTTGATGTGAGCTGCTCCGAGAGATAATTGTTTGAGTGAGATTGAAATATAATAAATAAATAAATAAAATATACATTTGCCGGGCAGGATTTGATTTGGTTCATGAGTTGTGTAGGTCTCATCAATGTATACAGTGGTGCCCCGCAAGACGAAATTAATTCGTTCCGCAAGTTTTGTCGTCTAGCGAATTTTTCGTCTTGCGAATCACGAAATCCCATAGGAATGCATTGAAAATCAATTAATGCGTTCCTATGGTCAAAAAAAGTCCAAACAAAGCCAAATTTGGTACAACAACAGTTTATTAACTGCTCTTTAAAGTCACACATACTGTAAAGAGCAGTTCAAAAATTGAAGGGAAAATAAATTAACTTTATAAACAAAACATGTCTTTGTTTTTAGACAAAGGAAACAAAGTCGCGAGACGTTTTCATCTTGCGAAGCAAGCCCATAGGGAAATTCGTCTTGCGAGGCAAATCGAAAACGGAAAAACCTTTCGTCTAGCGAGTTTTTTGTCTTGCGAGGCATTCGTCTTGCGAGGTACCACTGTATTCATTTGAAACCAGACAACAGGCAAAGTGTGTTCTCCCTCATGGAGAGCACGTGTTGCGGTCAGGGCTGACAAGACACCTCACTGTTGCTAGGCAAAAGGTTTGGCCATTCTTTTAAGCAGGGGTGGGCTGTTACTGGAGAAATTTATATGTTGCCATTTGTTGATTGACAGCCCTATTTTTTAAATACATTGCACGCAGTGACAAACTTCCTCTTTTCGCTGCGTGCTTCGGATCACCCGCCCTCCCTTCCCTAATTTTAGGCTGTTTGCTTGACCTTGCTATGCCTGTCATGGGGTCGTCTGCTCTTGGGGCAGGGGCCCGGTAGGAATTGTGTCCATTTGGCTGATTGGCTGGTGCCATTTGGTTTTTGCCTACTGCGTAGCAAATCGTCACAACTTGTAAGGTTGCGGTTAGGCATTGGTTTGAGAATTGGTTGGTGGAGGGGTATGGATTTGGCTGTGCCTGCCCCTCCAAAATGCTGCTGCTGCTTCAAGGGTTTTCTGTTAAAGGAACCCAGGGGCTCGCCATGCTTTTGTCCGAAACCCCCTGGCAAGGGGCTAGGGCCACGCAAGCCCCTGGGAGCATTCTGGGGAGAGGTGAGGCATGGTTCCCAGTCCTGTCTCTCTCCCCAGGTGACTTACCCTTGCTGACTTCGTGGGGGGTGCGAATGTCAGAGCTGTCCCCGTGTGGGGTCAGTTAGCGCTACCAATGCCTAAGCAACCACTCACATTGCTGTAATTTGAATAAAGTTGTGGCCAAAATTATGCCAAAAACCTTAAACAAAAATTAAGTGTCATTGTGTTTTTATTTGGGGTGTCTTGGGGACCTCGACGCGCAGATGCCACATCTTATTTCAAAACCAATTATAAGGTCCAGTGCGACTATTTTAATTCAATTGTTTATTTAGTAAGTATTGCAAGGTGTTGGTTCTAAATGTGTTCTCCCTTCCTCTCCCCTGCCAAAAACGTCCCAAGGAACTAGTCAAGGTTAGACTTCTTTTTCCATTTTGATAACCATATCAGTGTTACAGTGTAACCAGATAAGTGTTTCTTATCTGATTGGTGTGTTTCTTAATTGTGAGCTACTGAATCGTGTATCAATGTGCTTTTATTCCATTTGATTATCTACGAATTTTCTGATGTTAAATTTGCCCCACATTTTTACATTTTTCTTTAGGAACATCCCAGACCAGAATATGAAACCAAATTGCTACAGAAGAAATCCCAAACCGAAAAATGCAAAAATACATGTCAAGATGAGGTATGACATTTCAGTTTTACTGTAAAACAAAATGACTGCCTTGGTTTCTTCCATCTGTCTGTCTGGTTGTTTTAACTGTATCTAGTTTTGAAATTGTTTTGTGGGTCTTTGGACTGCAATAAAGTTTTGCTTTCATTTGATTTTTACTGTATTTTTGCCTTCCATTTCTTTTCAACATGTATATTATGTTTTTCTTAAGGCCGTAACCTTTAATTGATTAAAGCCTTGGTTGAATAAACCAGGTTTTGCTCCAAAAGAGAAGTTCTTGCTTATTTTGGGGTGGGTAGGTAGGGTGCTATTTTGATTTTGTTGTGTTCCTACAATTGAAAATGAAACAGATAATTTTCCATTGATGAATGGCAGTGTTTTTTTTTAATAACTGATCCTTAAGTATTAAAAAAGACTCATTTTCATAAGATACACATTGACTGATATTTATTTCAAGTGAATTGCTTGGTTAACCAACAGCTTTGGACAATTCAGTGTTTCTGCTGCCACTGCCTAGACTCTGCAGAGTGGGACAGTCACTGCCACATCAGCAACCCGGCCATTTATGGTGGCAGTAGGAGAAGGTAGGGGAACAAGCAGATGGAGTCTGATGCCAGCCAGTGTTGGCTGTAAGAGCATCTTGAGATCTAGCAGATTCTAGGCTGGCTTCGCTCATTTCGAGACTTTCTGCTGGTAGGGATATCACAGATGTACCTTCTGGTTTCCCTCATATTCAGGAAGCAGAAGAGGTGGGTCTGTACCAATAGGAGGTCAGCTGAATAGTCCAGAGCAGGGGTGTCAACTCCTGGGGGCCCAGCCCTCCCCCACCCCAAATTTTTAAAGGAATGCCTGGGCCAGGGGTCTGCAACCCGCGGCTCTGGAGCCGCATGTGGCTCTTTTACACCTTTGCCGCGGCTCCGGGGCGGATACTAGCGAGGGGAGGAGGCGCATTGTGCGCCCGATACTCCCCACTGTGGCGGGCGCTGTACTGGCTGTGACGTCGCATGGGGGCGGTGCGTGCATTGGTCACGCACCGTCCCGACGTCACCTTCCCGCCCACCCGCTACATTGTAAAGGGCATGTACGCTGGTCACTGCATTGAAAGAGGGCATGTACGCTGGTCAGTGCATTGAAAGGGGGCATGTACGCTGGTCACTGCATTGAAAGAGGGCATGTACGCTGGTCACTGCATTGAAAGGGGGCATGTACGCTGGTCACTGCATTGAAAGGGGGCATGTACGCTGGTCACTGCATTGAAAGGGGGCATGTACGCTGGTCACTGCATTGAAAGGGGGCATGTACGCTGGTCACTGCATTGAAAGGGGGCATGTACGCTGGTCACTGCATTGAAAGGGGGCATGTACGCTGGTCACTGCATTGAAAGGGGGCATGTACGCTGGTCACTGTTTTGAAGGGGAGTGAAGAACACACACACACACACAAAGGTACCGTATTTCTTGCACCATAACACTCACTTTTTTCCTCCTAAAAAGTAAGGGGAAATGTCTGTGCGTGTTATGGAGGGAATGCCTACGGGTGGCGTGCCTACGGATTTTCCTCCTCTAAAAACTACGTGTGTGTTATGGTCGGGTGCGTGTTATAGAGCGAAAAATACGATAACTTGTTAATTTAACATTTATTTCTATGAGGAGGAGTAATTCTGAGGGGTCAAACAAAGAAATAATTTTAAAAAGTGACAAAAAAGTTATTTTTATAATGACGAGTTTTGCGGCTCCCAGTTGTTTTTTCTTTGGAAACGGGTCCAAGTGGCTCTTTTTGTCTTAAAGGTTGCAGACCCCTGGCCCTGGGCTCTTTCCTCAGAGCAAGGTGTTCTGGGCAAGGTGGCCCATGAGAGTTTCTATGCCACTGTGGCATTGTCGTGGCAGCTAAAGTTTATTTTCTGGATTTTTTTTTTAAAAAGTTAATAGTTAAACAGCTAAATTTAAAAGGGAATTTCTAACTACGATGGCAAAATCACAGCAGCACAGGCACTCCCTTTGACCACCAATTTGCCTCTTCCTAGAGCTTGCCTAGGAACGTGGGTGGCGCTGTGGTCTAAACCACAGAGCCTAGGACTCGCCGATCAGAAGGTCGGCGGTTCGAATCCCCACGACGGGGTGAGCTCCCGTTGCTCGGTCCCTGCTCCTGCCAACCTAGCAGTTCGAAAGCACACCAGTGCGAGTAGATAAATAGGTACCGCTCCGGCGGGAAGGTAAACGGCGTTTCCATGCGCTGCTCTGGTTCTCCAGAAGCAACTTAGTCATGCTGGCCACATGACCCGGAAGCTGTACGCCGGCTCCCTCAGCCAATAAAGCGAGATGAGCGCCGCAACCCCAGAGTCAGCCACGACTGGACCTAACGGTCAGGGGTCCCTTTACCTTTAGAGCTTGCCTGGATGACAGTGCTGGGTTTATGTATAAGCTAAACAAGCTATAGCTTAGGGCCCTACTCTCTTGGGGGCCCCCAAAAAATTAAAGGGAAAGAAAACTGGATGTACATTTCCAAAATATAAGATAAAAAACAAGTAAAATAAAACCTACATACAGCAACAGTGGTTTGTGTTGTGTAGGCGCCTATGATATAAGTAATGGGCCTCGTCTGCTCCCTAAAATATCACTGGTTTGCTCATTTTTATATACAGTGGTACCTTTGTTTTCAAACTGAATCCGTTCCAGAAGTCTGTTCCAAAAGCAAAGTGTTCTAAAACCAAGGCACGCTTTCCCATTGAAAGTAATTTGTTGTTGACAAAGGACAGCTGGACATATACCTTCAGTTGCTTAGGGCCTCATCAAATCTAAATCTGGCCCTGCTGGATAGTAAAGCCCAATAGGCTGGTTAGTCCCCTATATCTAACTATCTTCAAGAGAAGCGCTAAGTTTCAATGCAACCAGAACTTCTCAAGGTGTTTTCTCCACCCACCCAGTTCATCAAAGTTTACCATACTGAGATAAACCATCTGAATTTCAGCAGAAGCCAAAACAGTTTCAAAGACGTGTTCAATTTCTTGCAGGGAGGGTTTTACACAACTCAACAAAAACCACAGTGCACTTCATAGTGTCATAAATTAAGATACTATAATGGCTGCGTTTCATAACTGCTTTGGAGTAATAATTCTCCATATTCTAGTAATGCGGCTTTCATCCCAAAATGAGCATGACTTTCTCACCAGGCTGAAGTTTCCCCATAAAAGGCAAGGAACTGCAACTGAGCAAAGACTGTAGACGATAATATTAGTTCTTCCATTGCCCAGACTATCATGGTGCATTAAAATGTATGCACTGGGATAATTGTTTCCATTAATATCAGTGGCTGTCATGCATGCATAAACCCTGACAGGATAATGAGGATACGGATAAGCTTTCTGTCTTCTACAAAGCGGATGTTTTGTCCGTTTGATAGAGCTGCCAAGTTAGGAAAGTTTTAACAATATCCATATTCATCAGAGATTCGCTTTGCACGACGCTCGCTCTGCTTTGTTAAGGGGAGGTTGTAGGACAGATGTATGCATTGTGTTAACCTTTTGTGTGGACTTTGCTTTGGTCAAAACGGTGTTTGGGCTTGTTCAATGGTGTAGCTCCCATAGGAAAGCTAGTGCCAGAAACTAGAGTTTTCCTTAATTTTCACCAATATGTATTTATATGTAGACACAGAAACAAACTTGTGTACCGAGAAGAGTTTGTTGCCAGTGCTTACTGCTGTTTTCCCCTTTCCTGTATAAAGCTACCGTATTTTTCGCCCTATAGGATGCACTTTTTCCCCTCCAAAAATGAAGGGGAAATCTGGGTGCGTCCTATGGGGCGAATGCAGGCTTTTGCTGAAGCTTGGAGAGCGAGAGGGGTCGGTGCGCACCGACCCCTCTCACTCTCCAGGCTTCAGACAGACATCCACAGCGTGGGGAGCCTTGCAGGAGTTCCCCGCAAGGCTCCCCACGCTGCGGATAGCAGCCTGCTACCCAGCGCGAGGGGCGCCCTGAAGCAGAGCGCCCCCCAGGCCAGGCAGACATCCGCAGCGTGGGGAGCCTTGCAGGAGTTCCCCGCAGGGCTCCCCACGCTGCGGATAGCAGCCTGCCGCCCCGCGGGGGGGGGGGGCGCCCTGATGCAGAGCGCCCCTCGCGCAGGGCAGACATCGGCCAGCCCCACAAGCTTGGGGGACAGCAGGGAGGCGCAGCGCCGCCATCCCGCTGTTTCTCAACCTGATTCTGTTTCCCCAACCTGCTTCTGAGGGGGAAATAAAGGGAATTTTCCCCCCTTTATTTCCCCCCAAAAAAACTAGGTGCGTACTATGGGACGGAGCGTCCTATGGGATGAAAAATACGGTACCTTTGTGGAGGGAGAAAGAGAGAGAAGAGAGAAAAATAAATATGGGTGATAATAGATGCTGATGCTGGAGTCTGATGGTTTCTTGAACTCACCATATTTATGGAGCCCCCCTCCAATAGAATATTCAAATGCATTGCAATGCGCTTGTCTAATGGGTGGAACTGTGCGATTGTTAAAGCTTCCTTTTTTTAAAATACCATATATACTCAAATCTAATGCTCACCTTTTTTGGCCAAATTATGTTGTGAAAAGTAATGTGCACTTTAGATTTGCTTACACATTTACATTCGGCAGCAAATACTTTTTTTGGCTTCAAGGTTCTGGAAACTGAGGTGCGCATTAGATTCAATGGCACATGAGACTCGAATAAATATGGTACAGGTTTATTGATTTTTGAGAATGTACCAAATCAAAGG
This sequence comes from Podarcis liolepis, assembly GCF_965112155.1. NCBI lineage: Eukaryota > Metazoa > Chordata > Lepidosauria > Squamata > Lacertidae > Podarcis > Podarcis liolepis. The sequence continues at coordinate 7,677,097 of NC_139556.1, forward strand.
AGAATAAAAAGCCATAACTGTAGCTGTGACTGAGTGAAGTACACAGGTTGTTCATATTTTCTTCTTCTTCTTCTTCTTCTTCTTCTTCTTCTTCTTCTTCTTCTTCTTCTTCTTCTCCTTCTCCTTCTCCTTCTCCTTCTCCTTCTCCTTCTCCTTCTCCTTCTCCTTCTCCTTCTCCTTCTCCTTCTTCAATATTAATAAATAAATATGGAGGAGTGGCTCAGAATTTACATTAGAATGAAATCAGATTAAAAGCTATAAAAAGTTGGATGTTTAGCCTGGAAAAGAGATTGAGAGGAGATATGATAGACATCTTCAAATATCTAAAAGGCTGTCACGTGGCACATATAGCAAGCTTGTTTTCTCCAGCTCTGGAGGGTGGGGTTCAAGCCTCTTACAAGAAAGGAGGTTCTGGCTGACCATCAGGAATAACTTTCTGATAGTGGAATGGACTCCCTTGGGACTCTCCTTCCGTGGATGTTTTTAAGCAGAGTTTGGATGGCCACCTATCATGGATGCTTTAGCTAAGATTCCAGACTGGATGACTGGACTGTACAATTCTACGATTCGAGGCAAAAGAGGGATAGGATCAAATGGTTGGGGAAAGGGAACAGTCTCAAACATGTCAAGGCCAGGCAAAAGGAGAATCTGTTAGAGGGGAGGGGAGTCTGATGTGTGAGTCATTGGAGGTTTATATAATACACTATTTTTGGTTATAGATGTTATAAATGGAAACCATGTGACTTCAAGCCTGGCAGTGGCCAAAAGCAAAGCCCCCAAGTCCTTATGTCCTGCAGTGGCATTACAGGCAATTATTATTATTATTATTATCATCATCATCATCATCATTATTATTATTATTATTATTATTATTAATAATAATAATTTATACCCCGCCCACCTGGCCACTCTGGGCGGCTTCCAACAAAATATTGAAATACAATGGTCTGTTAAACATTAAAAGCTTCCCTAAACAGGGCTGCTTTCAGATGTCTTCTAAAAGTCTGGTAGTTCTTATCTTTGACATCTGGTGGGAGGGCGTTCCACAGGGCGGATGCCACTACCGAGAAGGCCCTCTGCCTGGTTCCCTGTAACTTGGCTTCTCGCAGCAAGGGAACTGCCAAAAGGCCCTTGGCACTGAATCCCAGTTCTGGGCTGAATGATGGGGGTGGAGACGCTCCTTCAGGTTTACTGGACTGAGGCCGTTTAGGGCTTTAAAGGTCAGCACCAACACTTTGAATTGTGCTCGGAAACATACTATGAAAGCTATGTGTTTGTGCTGTTTATGCAATATGGGAAGTCGAGTCATTTCTCATGTGGTATACAAGGGCACCTTTGTGCTCACAATGGGAATATGTCAACCCAAGCATTCGGCATTTTGGTTTGGTTTTGGTTTTCTCACCATACTTAACTCCATTTTATAAAGGCGTGTTCCACAAAATCAATAATTTATCTCCTGGGGATTATGTTGCAGTTATTAGAGGTTTTTTATTCTGTTGTAGTAGTGTTTCTGAGCATGACACATTTTGCCATCGAGGTCTCCGTGATGCAGTAAATATTTTATCTGTTAGATTGAAAGTGGGGGAAAGAGCTTGTCAGGAGTGGAACAGATACACAAGGTTGATTTATCACTCTAACAATGCCCTAAAGGTGCTAGTATTTCAAAAGGAAGCTGAAAAGGCTGGAACATTTATAATGAATGCCTAAGGTTAAGCAGCGGAACAAACAGTGAATAATTAAAAATAATTACATGCACCTGAAAACAGATGATGACAAGTTCTTTTTTTAAAAAAGTGATCCGAAAAGGCTTCGATGAGAGTCCTCACCATATTGCGTGTGAGTTATTTTATCATTGGGATACTTCTTTTTCAAAACCCATAATTATTTATTCATAAATATGGAATTATAACATAGTAAACGATGCGTAAGTATAATATTCTTACAAGCATCCACTAGCGTAAGAATTAAAGACAGTCACTGCCTCAGATGGCTTTAAAGGTGATTAGATCAGTGGTTCCCAACCTTTTTTGGGCCATGCCCCACCTAATGCCTGATGCCCCCCCCCCCCGTGACATATAATTCTTATTCTTCAAAATGTGAGCTCCTGTTCATGTGGAGGAAGCCTAAAAGGCCATTCACGTGGTCTAAACCAGCTTCCAAATTGCCCCCCTTAAAAATCAAATTGTGCCCCACGTGGGGAACCACGGGATTAGATTAAATACATAGACAGAACTGATACGGGACGCGGGTGGCGCTGTGGGTTAAACCACAGAGCCTAGGACTTGCTGATCAGAAGGTCAGTGGTTTGAATCCCCGTGACGGGGTGAGCTCCCTTTGCTCGGTCTCTGCTCCTGCCAACCTAGCAGTTCGAAAGCACATCAAAGTGCAAGTAGATAAATAGGTACCACTCCGGCGGGAAGGTAAACGGCGTTTCTGTGTGCTGCTCTGGTTCGCCAGAAGCGGCTTAGTCACACGACCCAGAAGCTGTACGCCGGCTCCCTTGGCCAATAAAATGAGATGAGCGCCGCAACCCCAGAGTCGGTCACGACTGGACCTAATGGTCAGGGGTCCCCTTTACCTTAGAACTGATACAGTCCATTGTTGAGAAGTAAACCTGTGCATACCAATTGCTGAGCAGCAAATAGTGCAGGAGGGCTCTTGTCCTCAATTGTTTCCTTCACGTCTGCCTGTGGGCATCCAGCTGGCCACTGTTAGTTACAGGATGCTGCCTAATGAGCCTTTGGTCTGATCCTGCAGGGTTCTTCTACTTCACATATCCTAAAATAGTGTATCCTAGCATTTAATGATTTTCCCCCCTTGAAGACTACAGTGGAACCTTGGGTTGCGAACGTGATCCGTGCGGGAGGCACGTTCGTAACCCGCAGCGCCGCATCTGCACATGTGCGGGTTGCGATTCACCGCTTCTGCACATGCGCAAAGAGCGATTTAGCGCTTTTGCGCATGTGCGAGCGTGAGCACCAAAACCCGGAAGCAACCCGTTCCAGTACTTCTGGGTTCGGCGTGGTGCACAACCCCAAAACGTGTAACCTGAAGCGTCTGTAACCCGAGGTACAACTGTACTCTGATTGTCTACCTGTTCAGGGAAGTTTTTAATGTGTGACATTTTAGTGTATTTTTAATCTTTGTTGGAGTGGCTGGGGAAGCCCAGCCAGATGGGCAAGGTACAAATAAATTATTATTAAAATTATTATTATTATTATTATTATTATTATTATTATTATTATTATTATTATACCTTCCCTTGGATCAGGGATGGAAAGCAAGGGATCACTCTTCCCCCAGGACTTACCTTTGTATTAAAGTTGTAAAAAAAAAAAAAAGGAGTCTAGTTCAATAAAGTAGTTCATTTTTATTTATTTACTTTGCATATTTTCTGTACCATAACACTTGGCTTCCTTTGCTTTCCTGAATTAGAACATCAGGTTTGGGGCTAGAATTTTTAAAGCATTATTGCATTTTGAGTGTCCAGGCTCCATTCAGCATAAACTGAAGCTCGGTGTGAACATGGTCATACCCTGAGGTAAATTCTGAAGGCAACCTGAGGTAAATTCTGAAGGCAACCTACTGGCTTAGGCCAGTAAGAAAACCCGACGCAGGGTTCACCCACACTTCCATTTGGTCCGCGTTTCTAGGCAAAAGTCCAGGCTTCCCAGATCTCTGTCCAAGAACTTTTATTTTCTTTCCTCCAGCAAGAAAAGCCCCACTCTTTACTGCTGAATCAGAGCAAATGACAATCTGCGGCAAACTCAAATTGCCATTTGCTCCAGTAAAGATCGGGGTTTCCTGGGGAAAGTGGCTGGACCAAAAAAAAAAATGTGCTGGGACACAGAAAGTGCAGACCTAGGCCTAGAAAACGGAGGGCCATAAGTTCATGAGGTGTTTTGAGAGCTGCACATTAACCTTCCCCCTTTGTTTTACATGAAAGCGTGTTCTCATTGATAGAGAGCACGTGTTGCGGTGGGGTCTGGAAGGCCACCCCTCTGTTGCTGGGCGGGTTAGTTTGGATGACCATCTGCAGTGTTTGGGCAGTTGGGTTGTTGGGCAAATTTTGGTGTTGCCATTTAGGGGGTTGGACCAAAGGTTATAAAATGAAGTCACCCAGCTCTGACTAGGCACTTTTGCCCACTCTCCCTAATTTTAGGAATCTTGGTTGACCTTGCTTTGCCTGTCATGGGGTCATCTGCTTTTGGGGCAGGGGCCTGGTAGGAATTTTGTCCACTTGGCTGATTGGCTGGTGCCATTTGGTTTTTGCCTACTGCGTAGCAAATCGTCACAACTTATAAGGTTGCGGTTAGGCATTGGTTTAAAAACTGGTTGGTGGAGGGGCATGGATTGGCAATGCCTGCCCCTCCAATGCTGCTGCGGAAAGGGAATTCCGTTAAAGGAATCCAGGGGCTTGCCATTCTTTCGTCCGTACCCCTGAAGGGGGCTTAGGGCCGTGCAAGCCCCAGGAAGCATGAGGGGGAGTGAGGGTCTGGTGCCCGGCCCCATGCTCTCCCCAATATTGTTTTCCCTTACTGGCTTTCGCTGGAATTCTGTCCCAGGGCAGGGACAGATAGTCATAACCAATGCCTAAGCAACCACTCACATTTATGTATTTTAATAAAGTTGTGGCCAAAATTATGCCAAAAACCTTAAACAAAAATTATGTGTGAAGTGTGAATCATTTGGGGGTGGATTGGAGGACCTTGACACACAATTAGCTCCTTGAGTTGCTACACAGTGCGGTAGCTGACATACTGAAATGGAGACAGAAATGAGGAGAATGAATGTGATGGTGTACTATTCTTCACAAGGACATTGTACATGTGAGGGATGTTATTATCATGATGAACAATCCCTCAGTGGCATTTCCAGCCCTGTTTAATAATTTGCAGGATTCACGAGAAAATAAATTAGTCCTAAGCCTCACGTTGTGCATCTTGATTGACATTTCCAACTTGGAGAAAGTAACTTAACAGACACTAAACTGAGTAATTTTAGAAAGGGATTCAGAAATAGGTTGTTGTTGTTGTTGTTCCCAATGTCTGCTCCAGGAACTCAAGCCAAGGAATGAGAGCTCTGTTCAACTGTAAAATATTTTCCTTGAGAAAAAATGTGGAATCTACCGTCTGGGTTCGATCAGGATTAAGAATTAGTGTAACGTGGTCACATTCCTCCAGCAGACAGATGGAGAGGGCAGGTAGCCGCAAAGCGAAACGACAGACTTTACCGTAACTCTGATCATCTGCTTGAATGGGCAAGCAAGTGGTGATACTAAGGAGGAGGAGTGGAGAGAGCAGCCAAGTGAGTAGCAGTGACTACTTCTTCCCATTGCTAACCATTGTTATACAGTGGTACCTCGGGTTAAGAACTTAATTCGTTCTGGACGTCTGTTCTTAACCTGAAACTGTTCTTAACCTGAAGACCACTTTAGCTAATGGGGCCTCCTGCTGCTGCCGCTGCTGCACGATTTCTGTTCTCATCCTGAAGCAAAGTTCTTAACCCGAGGTAATATTTCTGGGTTAGCGGAGTCTGTAACCTGAAGCGTATGCATAGCTGTCAACTTACAGATTTGAAAACAAGGGACCAGCAGCCTCGAAAATAAGGGATCAGCAGCCAAAATAAGGGATTTTAGTCAACCAGCAGCCAAACGAAGCCTCACGCGGTAGTTCCCACAGCGCAGCAACCCGGCAAAGGGGATGCAGCAAGGAAAACCACCGTCACCTCTCCGCTGGGAAGCGCTGAGCAAAGGCGAGTCCCCAGGCAACGCGGCCGATTTGATCGGCACAAGGCATGCAAGCTCCACCCCCCAGTCGTTCTTAGGCTCCTTATTGGGTGAGCAATGCAGCCAAGCAACACAGTTGGAGTCTCCCTCCTCCCTGGCCGGCAGGGAGGGAGGGAGGGAGAGGAGCTGCTTCCTTTGAAACCCGGGAAATTTAAGGGACATCATCATTAAGGGACAGCAGCGGGACATGGTGCTGGGATAAGGGACTGTCCCTTCAAATAAGGGACGGTTGACAGCTATGAGCATATGTAACCTGAGGGACCACCGTATTTGAATGGAATAAAGAGCAGGTGAACAAACAGTAACGCCAACAAGGAGCATCTATTGCTGTTTTCCCCCAACCCTCTGTGAGGCAGATGAAAATGAATGGCTAGTACCATAAGTGCTTCTTGGAGGGGTGGTCGCCATGGAAACCCCTGCCAAAGGCCCATCAAACCCAGGAGCAAGTATTTGGCAATGAATTTAGTTTTCAGAAGATTCAGATGCATGGGAGTGAAGATATTTGTCCCTTTCTCATAATGCACTGGCCTCGTTTACTCTCACTCGCCATTAGGGATTTCTTGGTGTGGATCAAAATGGCATCCCAGTTAAACACCCCATTCAGTTTCACTCATAGCCCTATTTGGTTCTGATTCGGGGATATTTCTTTGCTCTCATGCAGAGGTCCTTTTTTGATTCTACATGTGGGGGATTTAACCTCAGCTGCCACAGCTTATATGATTACAGAAATATTTTATGGGCTTCTGCAATTGCATCTGCTGCAAATATTTTGCTGCAAGATAACAATGGTTCTTACGAATGGGGACTTCACATTTGTGAAGCCTGGCTGAAAGTTGTATCAGCAGAATCCCTGTATGCCAGGCATAGGCAAACTCCGGCCCTCCAGATGTTTGGGACTACAATTCCCATCATCCCTAGCTAACAGGACCAGTGGTCAGGGATGATGGGAGGGCCGGAGTTTGCCTATGCCTGCTGTATGCTCACTGAGCTTGAATTTCAGGGCAACATTGAGCAAGAGCTATATTGAGTAGTGCTGTGCAGAAAATTTCTCAATAAATCTCAACAATAGTCTTCTTCCAGTCCAACATAACAAATTTACCTCCAATAAATCCTTCATCTTTATTCACACATGTGTCTCTTTGCTGTGGTCATATATTAAAGCAGTAATCCATAGTTATTTACTTATTGTATTAACTTCTTGTTTTAATTTGCACCCAGTCCCATATATTCCATTCCCATTTCCTGTTGTTCCATTTTTCTATCCTAATTTAGAAGAAAGTTCTTACATTTCCATTCTTTTTCCAGAAGTGTTGCCAGAGACTTGGTAGCTTTCCCCTCTAAATTCACTCCAAATTGTACACCGAATCCTTTCTTTCTCAGTTCTGCCTCTGCCAGATCAGAATATTTCTTATTCTCCTCCAACAACATAACTCCACTGTTTAACTTTCACTCCTCCAGACACCTGTGTGGAGGTCCTCCCCATTTCAGCATCTTGTTGTTGTTTAGTCGTGTCCGACTCTTCGTGACCCCATGGACCAGAGCACGCCAGGCACTTCTGTCTTCCACTGCTTCCCGCAGTTTAGTCAAACTCATGCTGGTAGCTTTGAGAACACTATCCAACCATCTCGTCCTCGGTCGTCCCCTTCTCCTTGTGCCCTCCACCTTTCCCAACATCAGGGTCTTTTCCAGGCAGTCTTCTCTTCTCATGAGGTGGCCAAAATATTGGAGTCTCAGCTTCAGGATCTGTCCTTCCAGTGAGCACTCAGGGCTGATTTCCTTCAGAATGGATAGGTTTGATCTTCTTGCAGTCCATGGGACTCTCAAGAGTCTCCTCCAGCACCATAATTCAAAAGCATCAATTCTTCGGCGATCAGCCTTCTTGATGGTCCAGCTCTCACTTCCATATCTACTGCCTTAGAATTCCACTCTCCTGTTCTGGCAGTTCTCCATCAATATTATTCTCCAAAGGTTCTGTGTCTTTGTTAGCCTCATCTTTCTCTGATCCATTTTCATTAACCATTTTATACATCTCTGAACTCTTCTAATTGCTAATTCAGTAGTTGCCACATGGTGCCAACAGTCAATGGGGTGTCCAACAGTATTCCCCCCCCCCCATTACTAAGTGCTCTTGGTCTTATTAACAACTCACTTGTCTGAGCCTTCACCTTATGGTCACCATAACTCAGATCACTGTATACAAATTAAAATATTTCAGTTAAAAATCGTAATATACAAGTTAATTTATCTAATAAAGCCTAGATCACTACTAGTGTTAGTCTCACATTAAAAAAAAAATGTCTTTACCTGATGTCAGGACCTGCCCAGCAGGTTGTTGCAGCTGTTGTGATTACAAAATCATACCACAATTGTTAACAATCCCCTGTTGAAGGCTATAACCTTCTCTGGAATTGTTAATCAATGAACTCCTGTTTATTTATATATCTACTATACATTATAGCTGATCACATGGCAAAATTATCACCTGATTATACATTGTAATAGTGTATCCAGTTTTCAGTCCCATTATGAGGTGCGGAAAATCACTCTAGAATTAAAAAATGACTTGGGTAAAGAAAGAGCAATTCACTTCAGGAATGGGAAGATTTAAAAGCATGATTTCTGAGATTATTCAGTTCTTGCACAGCAAGCATCTTAAAATACACTTTGTGATTGGTAGGATAGAAATGCTCCAGATAATAATATTCAATAAATGTAAGTCAAACGCTCTTGTGCTGCCACCACCAGAGGAAAGTCTTCCAGAAACCTTTCTCAGAAAGAAAGTGAGCAGGTGGTGGTGGTGACTGATTAGCTCTCTGGGCAAGTGGCAATGTGGTGACACCTCCACAGACAGTAACAACATTAAGATGGGGGATCACACTGAACCTAGAACTAGGCATTAAAGGGAAAGAAGGCAATCAGATATGGGGGTTGCCATCTCAGTGGCGGATCTTGGGGTCTCATATTTCAGTGGCACACTGTGCAATGCCAGAATTGGGTGCCCCCCGCCTCTCGCGTTCCATTTTAAATCATAGCTGGGGCATCCCTTGTGGCACTAACAAGGTTCTGCTCCCAGTGTGACTGAACCGGTCAGGCACACCTAAATGTGTCTCTGGCCATCTTTGTGGCAGGCCTGAAGAACATTTAGTTGAGGACATGAGATTCTGCTATATGGAGCCATTGATTTTTGTGTTGCTTTTTCAAAAAAAAAAAAAAAAAGAAAAGGCACATACCAAAAGAGAGAAAAGTGTCCCCCTAGAAGTTTTTTCATGTTCAAGCAAAAAAACCACCCTCCTGTGAAGGTAGCTTTTACTGAAACGTGTGCGTCTTTCTAAAGAAATTGGATAAAGGAATTGATGGGATGCTTATCAAATTCGCAGGTGACACCAAATGAGAGGGGTTGCTAATGCCCCAGATTCTAAATTACCTTAACGGATTGGAGAATTGGGCCCAAACTAACAAAATGAATTTCAGTAGGGACACCAGTTGGAAGGTTCTGCAAGTAGGCAGAAATAACAAGTGGCACAAATGTAAGGTGGGGGACACCTGGAGTACATGTGGAAAAGATCTAGGGGTCTTAGTAGACCACAAGCTAAGCATGAGTCAACAGTGTAACACAGCAGCAAACAAGCTAATGCTAGTCTTGGCTGCATCAACAGAAGTCTAGTGTCCTGATCAAGGGAAGTAATATTCTCACTCTATTCTGCCTTGGTCAGACCACACCTGGAATGCTGTGGCCAGTTCTGGGCACCACAATTTAAGAAGGATATTGACTAGCTAGAATGTGTGCAGAGGAGGGCAACCAATATGATCAAGGGTCTGGAAATCAATCCTTATGTAGAACAGTTGAGGGAGTTGGGCATGTTTAGCCTGGAAAAGAGGAGACTGACGGAAGAGATGAGGCCATCTTCAAGTATCTCAAGGGTTGTCAAAGGGAAGATGGAGGAAGCTTTTTTTCACCTGCTCCAGAGGCTAGGACCCGAACCAATAGCTTCAAGCTCCAAGAAAGGAGATTCAAACTAAACACCAGGAAAAAATTTCTGACAGTAAGAGCTGTTTGACAGTGGAAGGGATTCATAGAATCATATAATCATAGAGTTGGAAGAGACCACAAGGGCCATTGAGTCCAACCCCCTGCCAAGCAGGAAACACCATCAGAGCACTCCTGACATATGGTTGTCAAGCCTCTGCTTAAAGACCTCCAAAGAAGGAGACTCCACCACACTCCTTGGCAGCAAATTCCACTGTCGAACAGCTCTTACTGTCAGGAAGTTCTTCCTAATGTTTAGGTGGAATCTTCTTTCGTATAGTTTGGATCCATTGCTCCGTGTCCGCTTCTCTGGAGCAGCAGAAAACAACCTTTCTCCCTCCTCTATGTGACATCCTTTTATATATTTGAACATGGCTATCATATCACCCCTTAACCTCCTCTTCTCCAGGCTAAACATGCCCAGCTCCCTTAGCCGTTCCTCATAAGGCATCGTTTCCAGGCCTTTGACAATTTTGGTTGCCCTCCTCTGGACACATTCCAGTTTGTCAGTGTCCTTCTTGAACTGTGGTGCCCAGAACTGGACACAGTACTCCAGGTGAGGTCTGACCAGAGCAGAATACAGTGGCACTATTACTTCCCTTGATCTAGATGCTATACTCCTATTGATGCAGCCCAGAATTGCATTGGCTTTTTTAGCTGCCGCGTCACACTGTTGGCTCATGTCAACATGTCAGGAGGTGGTGAACTCTCCTGCCTTGGTGGTTTTTAAGCAGAGTTTGGGTAGCCATCTGTCATGGGTGTTTTTTGAGATTCCCACATTGCAGCGGAGTTAGACTGGATGATCTTCAAGGTCACTTCCAATTCTACATTTCTATGATTCTATGAAATTCAATATTCTGTTTACCTCAGTGGAAACGACACATTGATATGCGTGGTTTACTCATTTCAAACAGAAGAAAACATATGGCTATTGAGAGTCAGTGATAATCTCCAACTTTAACGGTTAGTTTCAAAACATTGAGACTCAATTGTCAGAAAAATCTAATATAGATTGTGTATCCACTATCCACTGACCCCAGTTCAATTCTTTGGAATTCAGCAAAGTTCAATACAGCAGAGTATGGAAACAGCATGTTCTTCTGTTGCCGTACATGAAATAGTCCTCACCCCACCCCCTTTATGGAACAGGGAGGAAATGCCCATGGGGGGGGGGCATATTTAAGTGGGAATGAACTATCCTGAACTTGCATTTTGAAATATCACATTGTCTCTCCAGTGTGTACACTGAACTAATTACACTATCAAAAGTTGACAGAGCATTCCCATGGCCAATTAATGATATATTTTTCTTGTTAAAACAGTAATAGCATCTAGATTTAATTGCACCGATTTCCACTTATGTCACTATGTTGCAGTGACACTGATGCATATTTGTTTTATGTGGTAAGAAAGAATGTTTTACAGAGAATGTGAAGAGCTTCTATGGAATGAAGAGACATTCCTTAATTGGACTCTATATCATCAAGAAGGCCAAGCTAGAATCACTCTTGTGACCAGTCATGAGTAAGGATAGACAAAAGTGGTTCAGTTGGTTCTGACATTCATTCACACTTATGTCTGGTGTTTTCCATTCTGCAGCAATTGCTTTATTTGCTCAAGTTTCTCTTTACTTCCATTGGCCATTAGTGCAGAAATATACACATTTTTATATACTGTATATCATTGCACACAATAGACATTAATGTCTTAGCATGAACAAATACAAACGAATTAGTTTCTCTGTGTGTTGCCTTTCAAGGTTAATGAATTTCCGGAGGCTAACTCTGTTAGTCTTTAGCACCAAAAACAACAAAACCTTGTGGCAGCTTAAAGACAAAGTTAATTAATCAGCTAATGGCCTGTCAGAAAGCTGTCCATGCCTGAAGTTCTACCCCGTGTCTACTCAGAAGTAAGTCCCATTCAGTTCAATGGGGCTTACTCCCAGGTAAGTGGGGTTAGGACTGTAGTCTATCACATTAGCACAACCACAAAGAAGTATTTTTATTGCAATGTTTATTTCATAAATGCATACTTCATACAGAAAATAGCTGTGTCTCCTGAAATATAACACTCAAACTAATTTATGTTTTAGATGTTTGCAGTAAACATGATTTTGTGTTTGACAGCTTTGAATCATTTATTGTGACAATGTATATTCCTGCCATGTGGAAAAGAATAATAATTATGTGCTCAGTTTGTTTTCAAATTCAATTGGAATTCGTCTGGATTACAGCAAGGAAACAAAAATTGCAAAACCAAGATTTAGGAGTTGGGTGGATGGTAAAAAATGAGCTGTCAAATCCAGATGGTTCTCCCAACTGTAACAAAGAGGCTTGGTCTTTTAACCAAGGAGCACAGATGAAGTCTACAGGTTACAAAATAGGCAGGTTTTAAAAGATAACGAGAAAGAGAATGCAGTAAGACCTAATTCATATGCATTTCATGAGAGCTGCATGTCTTTTGAATATTATTCTCCCTTCAGTCAATGCTGAGAAGATGACATGGTGAAGGGTTGTACCAATGAGAGAGGACTGTAACAACAACAACAAAATGCAGTTCTAGGCTGGAGAAGAATTGGGGCAAAAAGTCAAATGAATGGATTGGTAGACAGCAGCTAAGTACCAGCCAGGATGAGTCACAACTGGGCAAGATAAAATAGGGGCTACTTCGGCTGGTACATTGTACATGTGAAGCAGAATAGGTGATGGGGATCAGTTGCACCAAGAAAGGGAAGGAGCTGTTGAGAGTGACTATCCTCCATTCTGGGCCATTTTCATAACAAGTTTGACTAAAGGATTGATTCCAACTCTACATCATTTTTGGGGTTGCTGCTGCTTGATGCTAGTTGCAGTCAAACACCTGTTCCTCCAGGAAGGGGACAGTTTAGCATGAATAACTGAGACCTCCCTAGACAAGACAGGGTGTCCTATTCCATCTCAGGTATGTCCTCCTAAGTTCTCAGCACAGCATCGATGAAGGGCAGAAGGGGGAAGAGTTGCTGTAGGATTTCCATAATGTTTACTTATTTCCCCATTCATCAGACTACCTTTAATGAGTGCATGGGCCTAACACTGATCTTTAGGAGCAACTTGGCAATTCTGTAAGTATAGTGACATAACTGCGGAAGCATATTTACTGATAGAGTTGGTCTCAACTAGTTGGGGTTCTTCTGGCTTTTGTTGTTTGTGGGGTTTATGTGTCCACATTAGGACCCCTCTATTTTGGCGATAGCAAAACACCATGACAACAATGAGGCTGCGCTGTTATATTTTAGATCCATCACATGTTTGGGTATTCTACTCAGTTTAGCGTATGACTGCTCAGTGGAGACCACTGCATCCCTAAACAAAGGTAGAGGGGGTAAGTTGTGTGATCCATCTAGGCAGCTGGCAGATTCAGATGTATTTCAAAATGCTCGGACCCTGCTCCTGCCCACCTAGCAGTTCGAAAGCACGTCAAAGTGCAAGTAGAAAAATAGGTACCACTCTGGCAGGAAGGTAAACGGTGTTTCCATGCGCTTCTCTGGCTTCACCAGAAGCAGCTTAGTCATGCTGGCCACATGACCCGGAAAAACTGTCTGCGGACAAATGTCGGCTCCCTCGGCCTGTAAAGCGAGATGAGCGCTGCAACCCCAGAGTCGTTCACGACTGGACTTAACTGTCAGGGGTACTTTTACCTTTATCCTTTCCAACAGACTTGAGCCCATCAAGGTCCTTAGTAGTGGTACCTTGGTTCTTGAACTTAATCCATTCCAGGAGTCCGTTTGAGTACTGGCACCGTTCAAAAACCAAGGCATGGCTTCCGATTGACTGCAGGAGCTTCCTGCACTCCATCGTAAGCCGCGTCGGGCGTTCAATTTCTGGAAAACGTTTGCAAACTGGAACACTTACTTCCGGGTTTGCGGCATTCGGAAGCCAATTTGTTCAACAACTAAGGCGTTCAGGAACCAAGGTACCACTGTATCATGAACAAATAAGCCAAGATTATGCAAATGGAGAAAACATAGAACAAAGAACATAGGCTAGAGTCCGCTTTAGAGCAGACTCCATGATGGCAGTTTTTTATTGCATCTATATATCAGGTGCCACCGTTGCATAGTAAAGCTTTTCTGGATGATAAATCTTCAAAACTAGAGCTCTCTTCAGGGACCAAAGATTGTCTGTTAGTATGCTGGGGCATGTTTATCAAGCATCTGCTGATGAAATATTTAACATCTGCTGCCCCTACCTGCCTGTACTCCAAAATAATTTGTGGTTTTCTACTGTTGGACACTTAAAAAAAACCCCCAACAATTTCTGAATGAGGCCATTGTGTGGTCACCGCTAATCAAGCTGTTCCTTTAACCTTTAGACTGAAGTAATTATAGGCCTGTCTTCAATATAAGTGGCTGGTTAGGTCAAGGTTCTCTTAGATGAGACAGTTTATTTACAGCCATTTTAACTTGGTTTCAGCTCTGGCTTTGGAACGGAAGCTGACCTTTGCTGAGAGAAAGATGGGAGAGTATGTTCTTTCCAATATTCTTGGGCTTCTCAGGCCTTCAGCATCATACACAATAGTACCGTTTTGTACATGTCAGGCAAATTTGAGAAGGGTTGCTGTTGCTCCATTTCACAAGGATGAGAGAGGTAGTTTCTTTTAACCTATATGCTCACGTCCTTTAGAATATGGGGGGAATGGGCAAAGGTTTTAGCCCCAGGACCGTCACCTATAATTCTGATACAACATCATCCTTTATTTCAAAACGAAAACACCATATAATGCAAATGTGTGGAAAGAACAGCAGTTACATTATTCGAAATATTATTATCGCAAGGGACAACCTCTTACGGCAGCAGAGATGCATTTAGAAAATAATCAAATTTCAGGGTGGTTAGGATATCACTTGAGATCATTTCTTACAAATATACAAATTAAACATGAAAATTACACGAAAATTAACAGAATATGAAAATATAGTAATAAGAGATAGTATAATGACTAAGGGATTAGTTTCCCTTTTATATAAAATGTTTATTGAGAACCAATTTTGCCCCTAACAAAATCTAAAAAGCTGGTGGGGATTACCGGTAAATTGAGATATAAACACTGAAGGGGATAAATGGAACAATTTATGGACAAAAGTGACTACTAGGGAACATTGACTAAAAATTGTGCATGGATAGTATTTAACACCAAGGTGCCTAAAGCCCAATCTTTCCCTCTTATGCTGGAGAGGATGCCAAATTGCAGGTACATACCTATGTATGTGGTGGGAATGTCCACAAATAGAACAATTTTGGAAGGAAACTTTGAAAGAGATATCTCCAATTACAGCTCAGACAATCTGCATACCCAGTTTTTTAGCCTTGCTTAATTTATATACTCCAGATATGGACAAACTGAGAAGTAAGGAATTTACATTTACAAGCACATTTACAAGTACATTTATAAACAGCAGCCAGAATGGTAGTAGCCAGAACTTGAAGAACTTTGCAATTAATTAATATTGTTAGGCAAACAGCCGTAATGCAAAGATTCTCACAAAAATAGAATGTGGGAAGGGGAGAGCAAAACCAAGAATTTTTTATGCTGTATGGTATGATTTGATTAAATGTACAGATGAAACAAAACATGGACAAGAAGTACCTGTTTATAAACATCTGCAACCTTTTAGATTTTTGCATTGCAGTGGTTGGACTAGATGACCCCTGTGGTCCCTTCCAACTCTACAAGTCTATCTATATTGCAATAATAAACAGGCAATACTCTTTAGCTCACTCATATACCTCTGCATTTTCCAAGTCGATTTGCTGAAGAATCCATTGAACTGGTTTATGTAATCAACCTCATTATTATGTACTGTAAAATAATGTGTTTCATATTTACCCCCCAGTGACTCATTTTTATTTTTTTTTGTCAGTCATGTCATGGTTTATGTGCTGTTTCATGATTTATGTTTGTACAGTTTTGTAACAGAAACTTTATTATTATTATTATTATTATTTACTGCTTCTTTGAAGAAGTGATTGGTCTCAACCACCGTGCAAGAGGTGGCTGAGAGGCTATTCCTGAAGAAGCTTAGAGCTCTTCCAAAACCTGTCTCCCTATTTATTGGAGAATTTCTTCTCCTGCAAAACAAGCTTATGTTTTTCTGTCTCACTTGTGGAGAACTGTATAATTCGTTTAGAATCTCAGTGGGTGCTGCATGGAACTTACTTTATTGTTGAGAGAGAACTGGTGGAGATGGTGGCGTGTGTGTTTGTTTCATTAAGCATTTTCCTAGCTGGCTGCAATTCTTGATCTGAATAAGTCCCAAGAGGAGAAGGTAACTCATGGCATCTTCCCTTGGGCTTTAGCAGAATGGTAGGAAGCTGAAGAGGCTCAGTACGGAACACCTGGTCTAAGTGCACTTTGATGATAATGTTTTTAAGTTCTTCCTCTTAACCTTTTAAAAAGTTGGCTTGCAGGATGATGGGAGATAAAGATCTGGCCCCATAGCCCAAAAAGTTGAACCCCCGCCCCAATCTATAACCATTACCAGACTGACTCAGTAAAGTTTTAATGGGGTCCAAGAAAGAAGGTTGTTTCTCCTTCTGAGGCATTGAAAATAGAAACATCAGAGAATGAGTTGTGCTAATGACCGAAGGAAATTTTGTCTACGTGAAGCTTGTTGGTTTAGTTTTGGAGCTTCGGCTGACGGCCATATATGGAAGTGTACACATCAACGCTCTAGGTGGTGTTTGGTTTTTATTTTTTCCATGCAGATGTATGTGGCAGAGAAAAGAAATTTAGTCCTGCGTGCATAATGGGCTTTTACAGTTGTATGACAAAGGGAATATTTTAAACGGCTTTGTTTCTGGAGATTTGATTCTTGGTCAACAACTTGCGAGAGTGCTCAGTTCAGTCCCTGAAGATACGTATAAACGCCCTCCACCCACCCCAAAAGAGAAAAACTCTAATGTCAAAATCTCGGTTTCCATTTGCATCCTATGAATTGTGTGAGAGAATCTGCAGGCTAAAAAAGCAAAGTGTGTTAATGTGAGGTGGCGCACCCAGCACCACTCGCCTGTCACCAAATTGGGCACTTCAGACAGGCCTGAAACTCATAATTTTGGAACAGGATTTATAAAAGCTCTATGTGATTTCATCATATCCTTCACCAAACAATAAGGGATTTATCAAAGGCAACAGGAATGAAGTGCCAGAAATGACTGGCAAAAAAAAGGAAGAGCAGGGCTCTCATCTTTGAAGTGGATTTCTTTCTTTTCTTTTCGTTTTACCTTGAATATCCCAATTAATCCCAGGGGCCTTTTACACGCGATTAAAGATATATGCATAAGTGATTTTAAAGGAGTGATGCATGGAATTCATATGAATATATACTTACTCTTTGTTCTATTTCCAGGAACTGAACTATTGCCTAATGCATTTTCCTTTCGATATGAGTAAAATAAGTATGTAGGGCTGCCTGAAAAATTGCAGTATGCATTTTTGTGCTGTAAGAAACATTACGAAGTCTGGAGGGCTGTTTTTGTGTTACGGTGCTATCTGGCAATTTTCTTTTTCCTAAAAGCATTGGACTAAATCAAGAAAACTAATGATTGCTACTTCAGTGATACCCAATCTGTGTGTCAGGGAACACTAGTATTGCCATGAGAGGGGACTGAAATGTTCTTTGCAAAATTAATCCACACTGTGCATGGTGAAAACACTTTGTGAAGTATTGACCCACCACTGCCAAATCAATATCTCAGGGGAGAGATGAGCGGCAGCATCTCAAGGGACTCTCTGATGCTTAGGATTACCACCTTGGTTTTTTGTTTTTTTTTACAGCCCCTGCTCCACTGCCTCCACAGCACCTTAAAAGTAAAAAAAACCTCAGTAGGTGAAACTGGTTGCTGCATCTCCATGCCAGGCAAAGCTACACCTGCTTAGTATCTGCATGCCAGCCTGCAGCTAAATGCATAGGTTGCCTGAAGATAAAAAGGTAAAGGGACCCCTGACCATTAGGTCCAGTCGTGACCGACTCTGGGGTTGCGGCGCTCATCTCGCTTTATTGGCCGAGGGAGCCAGTGTACAGCTTCCGGGTCATGTGGCCAGCATGACTAGCCACTTCTGGCGAACACCAGAAACACCGTTTACCTTCCCGCCGGAGCGATACCTATTTATCTACTTGCACTTTGACGTGCTTTCGAACTGCTAGGTTGGCAGGAGCTGGGACCGAGCAACGGGAGCTCACCCCATCAAGGGGATTCGAACTGCCGACCTTCTGATTGGCAAGTCCTAGGCTCTGTGGTTTAACCCACAGCGCCACCCCCGTCCCTACCTGAAGTTCCTTAACTAGTTTGACTAAAATCATTTAATAATAATACCTCTATTGTCATTGTACAACTTGTGTACAATGAAATTAAACGAGTCTCCCCCCACACACCCAAACACTCAATCTCTTATCGAACAACGCACCACCTCGCAAGTCAATTGCGCTATGTTATTTTCCATTCAACAGCCCATGGATAGAAGCTATTTGTTAGCCTGTTGGTATGGCTGATTATACTTCTAGATCTCCTGCCCGAGGGTAGAAGATTGAAGAGGTGCTGGCTGGGGTGTGAGCCATCTCTGAGAATTTTTCTTGCTCTCCTAAGGCAACGATCCCTTGTGATGTCATCTAGCAGACTCAAGGGACAGCCCATGATATCATGGGCTGTATTCACCACCCTCTATAGAGACTTTCTATCCGTGGCTGTCAGGCCAGCATACCACACCGTGATACAATATGAAAGGACACTTTCTATTGTGGACCGGCAAAAGGGGTTCGTCAGTTGTTGTTTATCATTGTTCTTTCGCAAGACCCTGAGGAAATAGAGTCTCTGTTGGGCCTTTCTGACCACCTGAGTTATGTTGATTTTCCAAGTGAAGTCCTCACTAAGGTAAACTCCCAGGAATTTAAAGGAGGAGACTCTCTCCACACAGCCCCCCCCCCCGATATGCAATGGGGCAGGTTCCCCTCTCTTCCTCCAGAAGTCCAACACCATCTCCTTTGTCTTACCCAAGCAGGTGCTTCCAAATACACCTAGAATTTTGCTGGGAGAGACAGGGGGAAAGGGCCAGTCTCACTAATGCCCATCTAACATTACGTGGCGATGCAGACTTTTGAACCCTTTCTGCATGTCTACGAACTTGCCAGAGAAATCTGGCAAACAGAGGCAGGCACAAAGCAAAAGCAAATGCTAGTGCAGGGCCAGTAATTGTGGCCTCCAGGACCAAAAGTGACTCCCGTAACCAGGAATATTATCCAGCTTCCCAGCTGGCAGTGCAGAGAAAGTGGGTGCATTGGTAGGGAGAGGCACTTGGGATTGGTTGCCTTTTGAGAGTGAAATGCAACTTTATCCCTCCAGCAGAGCTGCTTCAACATTCAGCAGAAACGAGAAGGAAGCAGGAATTCAGAAGGTGAAAAGGTAACAATTAGGCAGATTGATGGGCAAGTATATAGGGAGGTTGGAAGAACCATGTTTCCTTCTCTATTAACATTTTGCTGATGTTACACTTTTTCCCTGTGTCAGGCATTAAGCAGGGGGCGCACCTTTCATTAATGAAAGTGTTATCAAACTATAACCACAGATGAGGTTTTGCTATAGACAGGGTATGACATCATAGCACCTTTCTTGAAGGGCAAGTCACAGATAAAGTATTGCAGTGCGTTTAAAATCTTCAGCAGTTAATTGTCCCTCTTGGCTATTTCTTATGCTTAACTCTTTACCATGTTGGAAAAGGGAAGAGAGGCATTTAAATGAACACAAGTGTGGCAATCGCACACAGGGCCCCCGGACGTTTGACAGTCTGTTGACCCTGTGCCACCACTGCGATTGCTTTTTCCGCTGCCACCAACCCGCTTCTCACGGGGACATACGGAGTCCAGTCAGTTATTAACATAAACAAATAATCAAGTTTATTTTTAAATGCAGGAACAAGCTTATGGTTTCAGTTAGTTTTTCTTGACAGTTTCTTATTCTTAGTTCCTAACAACTCCAAACTGATTATTCCAACTGTCTGACTCCACCTAACAATTCCTCTCACTCTCTCACAATACAACTCTACCAACCCACACCTAAACCTCCCTCTTCCTTCTTCAACTCCCGAACCTCAACCCTCAACTCAACTGACTTTCAAAACCTCCCACTCTTTTATTCCCCCCCTTGCCAATCACATCACACCTATTTTAACCCTTTCCTTATGACCCATCCTAGGAGTCAAACGCCACAACAAATAACTCAGAGCTTGATATTCAAGCCAAACGGAGGGCTTGGCCTGTGACTAGAGTCAGAGTGCTTTTCGCCTTTGCACTGCTCCTTAGCACTCTTCAATGCTAAATTGGAGCAAACATCAATTCAGAGAAAACCTGAATAGCTGTTTGCTCCAATTGAGTGCTAAAAAGTGATTTTCCGGGACAGCTGGACAAGAGGAAGCAGTGTGGATAAGCCCTGAGTTGTGCAGGCTCAGGGAAGTTTGGCTTTTTACTCAACAGAAGGTGTGCTTTGACATGGCACAAAAGCTGGTCCTGCAGTCTATTTTATGCTGCATTCACTCATTAAGTACTGAGCAAATTATAAAAAGCAATAAAGAACCTGCCTTAGAATTTGGATGTCACCTGTGACTAGTGTCTTAGCAAACTGGGCAGTGTCTTGGTGACAGCCAGCGTAACTTGTGATCCAAAGCCACCAAGCTGAATTGCAGCCTGTCAGCCATGGAGAAGGGTTTACCAAGTGTTTCCCCTTTCCTTTATTTATTTTTTATTGCTTTGGTTTTCACAGAGAGCAAAAACATGAGGTTTATCAAGCTCCCGATCACCTGCTATACAAAACCGATGGGCTGCAATTGGCTTAATTGGCCACCGGCAGGACTGTCACCTAAACAGAAAAAAGCCCAAACTGCCCTTTTGCTTTCTTTCCGGACGGTTTCCAGAAAATCATTTCAGGACTATTCCACTCCCCCTTTAGCCTTTTTTTCAAATGTTCCACCACAAGCCCTGTTCAAATAGCACTTTTTAAAAGAGTTGGCAATCCTACTCACATGTGTTCCAGCATGCCAGCCTGCTTTGGGGCTAAACCTGTCAAGGAAGCACGACACACATGCATATCTCATATTCATACCAGTTTTTCTCGTACTGCCCCACTCCCCATGTTTTGGATATTTTCCCACATCTCCTGCCTTGCCTTATACTCTCTCCATTTGCAGGTGGTATTACTTGCATTGTCAAAATTCAGCATGAAAACAAGATAATATAAAACACAGAGCAAGTTTTAGAATCTGTTTCATTTATAATAATAATTATTATAATTATAATAAATTTCATTTAGGTAGGATTTGCTGAAACAAATTGGGAAATTGGGATGCAGAAAGGGGAGGTATGGGGAAGTCGGTGAAGTAAGGTTTAAGAAAAAAGGATTCGGAATTATACATGTTTGTTTATGTGTTTGTTTGTTTGTATTGTGTAATGTTTGTGTTTATAAAAATTGTGAAAAACCAATAAAAAAATTTATTAAAAAAATTAATAAATTTCATTTATACCCCACCCTCCCCGGCCAGAGCTGGACTCTGGGTGGCTAACACCAGTAAAACTACAGTAAAATCATAATGGGGGGGGGGGAACCAATTTAAAATACAGGTTAAAATGCAATTTAAAATGCAGCCTCATTTTAAAAGTAGCCCATAGATCAAAACCATAAGGGGAGGGAAACATAAGGGTCAGACTGAATCCAAACCAAAGGCCAGGCGAAACAGCTCTGTCTTGCAGGCTCTGCGGAAAGATGTCAAGTCCCGCAGGGCCCTAGTCTCTTGTGACAGAGCGTTCCACCAAGTCGGGGCCAGTACTGAAAAGGCCCTGGCCCTAGTTGCGACCAAGAACTACGAGACTGAAATTTGCTTCCTTCCCACTGGGAGAGTGCCATTTTGTCGACTGCTTTCGGAACTACCTGACCTTGGTAATCTTTACACCAGATTTGTAAGGCAGGCCAGTGTTGTTGTCTTTCTCATATTGGAGATGGGAGCTGAGAGCGAGAGGCAAGGATGTGAAAATCCAGTTACCTTCATTGCCAGCAATTTAAAAATTGGGTCTGGCGAGTGTCAGCTGGGCTGCTGAGGACAGCAAGAAACCTCTTTCTGTTGCCCCAATACGAGCTGCTATGTGTGGGACCTGGCTGGCATCTCCTTATAATAATAGCAACATGCATATAGTGCTTCTCTCTCGCCCCAGAGTAATTACAAACATCAACCACTAATTGGCGGAAGGGCTCCCAAGTCAGACTTAGCTGTGGAATGCATTTGGCTCCAATTCTGTCAGCACTCAACACCCGAGTTTGCAAATAGGAGAACTGATGATAGATAAAACGATTAGTTAGATATCTTCTCCATTAGCAATGCAGATTGAGGAGTTCTAAAATTTCCCAAACAGTGTGTGCATAAGGCAATATTTCACCTCGCTGACAGCAAGCCGTTCTGAAATGTGCTAGCCTGCCTGACTGCTGGTATACCTTAACCTGTCCTCTTCTATGAGTGCCTGAGGCCAGGGGTCAGGAAACTTTTTCAGCAGGGAGCCGGTCCACTGTCCCTCAGACCTTGTTGGGGGATGGACTATATTTTTGGGGGGGAAATGAACAAATTCCTATGCCTCACAAATAACCCAGAGATGCATTTTAAATAAGAGCACACATTCTACTCATGTAAAAACACCAGGCAGGGACGCGGGTGGCGCTGTGGGTAAAACCTCAGCGCCTAGGGCTTGCCGGTCGCATAGTCGGCTGTTCGAATCCCCACGGCGGGGTGAGCTCCCACTGGTCCCAGCTCCTGCCCACCTAGCAGTTCGAAAGCACCCCTAAGTGCAAGTAGATAAATAGGTACCGCTTTATAGCGGGAAGGTAAACGGCGTTTCCGTGTGCTGCGCTGGTGCTGGCTCGCCAGAACAGCTTCGTCACGCTAGCCACGTGACCCGGAAGTGTCTCCGGACAGCGCTGGTCCCCAGCCTCTTAAGTGAGATGGGCGCACAACCCTAGAGTCGGACACGACTGGCCCGTACGGGCAGGGGTACCTTTACCTTTAAAAACACCAGGCAGGCCCCACAAATAACCCAGAGATGCATTTTAAATAAAAGGGCACATTCTACTCATGTAGAAACATGCTGATTCCCAGACCATCCGTGGGCCGGATTGAGAAGGCGATTGGGCTGGATCCGGCCCCTGGGCCTTAGTTTGCCTACCCATGCCTGAGGCCCATACCTGAAGCAGGTAGCATCCGGTGAAGTCAGATCAGAGGCAGGTGAAGCAAATCAAGCCCAGTCAACATTTGCAAAATCAAACCATAGCAAACAAGGTGCAATCAGAGGTTGTCTTGCACAGAGGGCAGAGAAAAGCAACACCCTTGTTTAGCTGGATGAAGTTGTTGCCCCAGCAAGGAGCTGAAGCTCTTATGTAATGTGGTCAGCTCTGCCTGCCTAGAGGAACTGTCAAGGTTGTTACCTGACCCTCGTTTTGCAGTCTTCGACTTCCACAAGGCTGGTAGATCGGGGGGTCATGTTCTTCGGTAAGGCTGTGTCATCTGGTTGGGAGAGTCCCAAATGGCATATGAATGGTTCTCCCCACAGAAGAAGCCTGAGCTTCATCCTCATCAGAGTCCTCTGCCGCACATTGCAGGTCCCAGGGTGATGCCATATCCTAACTTTACATAGCAAAAGCATGTTGAGACACAACATACATAGGACTGGGCTATAGAAATATGCTTGTCATTTTATATCACTTCAGGACAGTGTGAACTTGCTCATTGAGCACATTTGCACATCTTGAAAACTGTGTGTGTGTGTGCATGTAATGTGTTGCCATGAAGTTTTCCACATCAAATATTGAGAATCTAGTATTAGGTACTCATTGGGAAAGCAGAAAAGCCATGGGGTCAAGTAGGTTCTGCCTGGCTTGAACTTTATCCATCAGGAACAGAACATTTCCTGCCCTTAGTAAAGCAGATTGCCAAATTCAGCTGGTTTTGTCGCTACTGTCATACCCTGAAGTTAATGCCATTCTGAATTTCACCTTTTAAAAATGTAAAACAAACTTGTTTCCTTGCACAAACAAGTAACTTGTTCTTTGTTTAGATTTCTCCTATCTGATCAAGCTCATTTGTGGTGAACAAAACATTAAGGAATGATGCCCGGCAGAAGAAAAACAAATCTTTTCCTAATAACGATGCACGTTTTGTTAAAAGTTTCCAGATGCCTAATCTGTTGCTGATTTGGTCGTCCTTGCTTGGGCACAAATGAAACGGTATTAGGATGATTCCATTTTGCAGCCACTTTGATGCTTTTAAGTTTAAGAGGTTTTTTTCATTAGCACCATTGAGTTCTGTTGGATTGTATGTACCAATATAAGTGATTTGTGTGGTGCAGACTTGTTTTTTTTATAGCAAAATTAATATAAAAAAGAATAATAATGTGGATAGCACTCTATGTCTGAGATCCACATCAATCATAGGATCAGACTTGGGGTGAGGATGTCTGTGCTAATGGAGAGATATGCAGGTCTTCCCTGGATATTTTTTAAATTTAAATTATTTCTTATTCCCTCAAAATTAAGTTTTGTTGTCGTTTAGTTGTGTCCGACTCTTCGTGACCCCATGGACCAGAGCACGCCAGGCACTCCTGTCTTCCACTGCCTCCCGCAGTTTGGTCAGACTCATGTTTGTAGCTTCGAGAACACCGTCCCACCATCTCGTCCTCTGTCGTCCCCTTCTCCTTGTGCCCTCCATCTTTCCCAACATCAGGGTCTTTTCCAGGGAGTCTTCTCTTCTCATGAGGTGGCCAAAGTATTGGAGCCTCAGCTTCACGATCTGTCCTTCGAGTGAGCACAACAAAATTAAGTTTAGGGGGAAACAATTGGCAACTTTGGTCCCAGGTTTTGCAGCCATTGCACACTTAGTGTAACTTATTCAGTAACCTTGGACCTCGTCCCCCAGGTCTCTGGTGATGATGGGATGCACACACAAAACAGCTTGTCTTATGGTCTCCATTCAGGTCCTCCATGAATCACGGTTCAGGATGTGCAAACTGCCCCTCCCATCCAATATATGCTGCTGGTCTCTCAAGTGCCTCAGATTCCTCCTGCCCCCCAAACATAATGTTCTACATTCGCCATGAAAATTTGTATTTTGGTGACATTTGGTGTAAATGCTAGTAGGGCCCCAATTCTTACGTTGCTGTAAAGAGGAACAAAAACTCAGTGCTCCCAAAGGGGTGCCCAGATAGCATTTGAAGTCTTATTCTCGTCAGGTCTCCTTGATTAGAATCTGAGCCAACTGTATCTTTCGTCCGTGATCCTTGCTGTTACTCCTTTTTAATAATATTTTATAGTTCATCTATTTTTATGGGACGTTAATAGTTGCACATTGTATAGGAGTTAATATAAGGAGTGTTAGCATGTCATCTAAACTGAAAATTATATCATGTTGTAGATCCTGTAGAAAGAAAAATACACTCAGAGGAGTTACAGGGAAAGTATCAGACATATGAAGGGCAGCCCAGGACGCAAGGCCTCTGGAGAGAAGGAGGAGGCAGGGAATGTGGGAAGGCCTAGAATCATAGAATCATAGAATCATAGAGTTGGAAGAGACCACAAGGGCCATCGAGTCCAACCCCCTGCCAAGCAGGAAACACCATCAGAGCACTCCTGACATATGGTTGTCAAGCCTCTGCTTAAAGACCTCCAAAGGAGGAGACTCCACCACACTCCTTGGCAGCAAATTCCACTGTCGAACAGCTCTTACTGTCAGGAAGGTCTTCCTAATGTTTAGGTGGAATCTTCTTTCTTGTAGTTTGGATCCATTGCTCCGTGTCCGCTTCTCTGGAGCAGCAGAAAACAACCTTTCTCCCTCCTCTATATGACATCCTTTTATATATTTGAACATGGCTATCATATCACCCCTTAACCTCCTCTTCTCCAGGCTAAACATGCCCAGCTCCCTTAGCCGTTCCTCATAAGGCATCGTTTCCAGGCCTTTGACCATTTTGGTTGCCCTCCTCTGGACACGTTCCAGTTTGTCAGTGTCCTTCTTGAACTGTGGTGCCCAGCGCCCTCCTCTCGATTGTCACTTTTAATCACTGTCAATAACTTTTTTGTGGCTGAGTCACATTCTCGGAGTTGAGCCTGCCAGCCAGAGTCCCACAGTTGTTAACTGCGGTGATTCCAGGAGAAGGTTTGGGAAGGTGGTATTGGGAGAATGTTGTTCCTCACTGTGGGAATTATCCTCCCGAGTTTCTCAGGACTGTAGTATCATATCCTATATAATGGCTGGATCTAGACACATGAAAGAAGCATTTCAGTTAAAAGCGTGGTAAACTTCGTAAAGGGAAATCAAATTGGCGAAAGAACCATATGGTGCCGCCATATGCATGTTATGATGCAGGTCCAGTATACCTGAAGGAGCGTCTCCACCTCCATCGTTCTGCCCGGACACTGAGGTCCAGCGCAGAGGGCCTTCTGGCAGTTCCCTTGCTGTGAGAAGCCAAGATACAGGGAACCAGGCAGAGGACCTTTTCGGTAGTGGCACCCGCCCTGTGGAATGCCCTCCCACCAGTTGTCAAAGAGAAAAATAATTACCAAACTTTTAGAAGACATCTGAAGGCAGCCCTGTTTAGGGAAGCTTTTAATATTTAATAGGTTATTGTATTTTAGTGTTTTGTTGGAAGCTGCCCAGAGTGGCTGGGGGGACCCAGCCAGATGGGCGGGGTATAAATTGTTGTTGTTGTTGTTGTTGTTGTTATGCATACAAAATGGCTTTTCTTTACTAATGTAGCTGAGGCCAACATCTGGCCAGTTGCAACCAGTTCAGTGGTTTGCTGGGTAAAATCAGTGAGTGCCATTATGTGTCGAAAGAGCAGGAAAAGTGTGTATCTCATGTAAGAGTATTGTGTGTTGGATAGGGAAGGAAGGATTTGGCAAGACAGTGAATTATTCTCTAGGTACCGTTTCAACACTTTTCCCCTGTTAGGTTCCTCCAATACTACTGAGGAAAATATCTGTAACCTAGAGGCAGGTGAAAGGACCATTAAGTGCTGCTAAGAGACTTCAGCATAACATTGTAATTTGAGCAATACAAATTGCGAAGTAAATTTGCCAACTGGCTTATTTCCATTAGGCCAAAGTTGATTTTATTATAGCAAATAATGTTGGTTGAATGGGTAATTTTTGCAATAGATTTGTGATAAAATACTTTCTGTCAAGAGATGTAAAAGCTTAGACAGGTGGAACCTGTTTAGCAAGGCATTTTATTTTTTTTAATTTTAGCAGGAAAAGCATCGTGAAGGCAGCAGAATAATTGTGATTTTATTTGACAGTTTGTGGAAGAGCAGATGTAGGCACATGACATTAATCTTAAAGCTGTATGTTAGTAACTTTAATGACTATCCAGTTCAAATACTGCTATGGTACTGGAGTAATTAAAATGAAATTATAGTCTTAAAAATTGCTCTGTCTCTTTGGTATCTGTTTATTGTTCCAATAATTAACCTAGTAAAAATGCTCCTTTCATAAGTAAAATATGTAGGGAGGGTGATATTTTATTGATTTTGTGACACAGAAAAACCCCACAGAAACAAAATTGAACTTTTCAAATGAAGTTCAAAAGTTAATCTGTTTTTATGGGCTTTGCAACGTACCAACCAAAGCTTACTTAGCTTTGCTTGGTTGGACCGTTTAATTAATTTGAAATATATCCTCTTAGTTTCAGTCAACTTTAAGTAATTGTGCTTGGTTGGCTTGCTTGCTTAAATATAAGAAGTAGATAAGTTAAAATGAATCAGTTAAAAAGAAAATTAAATGTTGTTACAATGGCACATGATTTCTCATATAAAACCTCTGGAGTTCCAGTAGCCAGAGCAATGCTCAGTAGCAGCCATTCTACGGTGAATATTCTAGCAATATGGGAAGTGGCAGGGAACATAAAGTTCCTGAGTCAATCCCTTGTATATTCTCTTTAAGACATCTGTTTTCTTGGGATTTTAAAACTATTTTAAAAAATGGTGTAAAAAAAAAAAACAGTCAGCAGTTCAATCATATATTGGACTCACTGAGTTCAGGGTAACTTTTTCCTGGGTAGGTCTGGATATTTAGGATTGTAGCTTGAAATTTCTATATAGAAGGCTGTGTTATATCTACAAAGCTTGTGTTAAAATGAACAGCCCAAATCACAAAGAAGGAAACTTAAGTCGCCAGAGCTAGGAAGGGCGTTTTCCTGAGCCACTGCCAGATGGTATAAGCATCATTGGCCCAGCTGAATCAGTGGCCTAACTTTTTCCAAGACATCTTTATGCATTCAGTGCTTCTTTGACTTTCTGTACTATTCATACATTCATATGTACATAGGCCTTGCATCCACACACTACCCACCCCCCTCAAAATAAGGTGGAGGGGAGGTTGGGAGAAGAAGAATCATAGCAGCTGAGTTTTGTCCTCATCCAGTTTTCTTATATGCAAGCAGTCCTGAGTCATCATGACACATACAAGATTTCCAGAGGGTGATAACGCAGGTCCCCTTAGTTTGTCTTCTGACCATAAAGGTAAAGGGACCCCAGACCATTAAGTCCAGTTGTGACCAACTCTGGGGTTGTGACGCTTTATTGGCCGAGGGAGCTGGCGTACAGCTTCCGAGTCATGTGGCCAGCATGACTAAGCCGCTTCTGGCGAACCAGAGCAGCGCACGGAAACGCCGTTTACCTTCCCGCCGGAGCGGTACCTATTTATCTACTTGCACTTTGAGGTGCTTTTGAACTGCTAGGTTGGCAGGAGCAGGGACCGAGCAATGGGAGCTCACCCCGTCACGGGGATTCGAACCACCGATCTTCTGATCGACAAGTCCTAGGCTCAGTGGTTTAACCCACAGCGCCGCCCGTGTCCCCTTCTGACCATAGTTGCATTATAAAAATGAATACCTGTAGCTCTTCTTTGGCCGCTTGTGCTGATGGTTTCTTTTGGGGGGGCAGGGAGAGATTGGGATTTGCAAAAGCAGATGTGTTCTTAAGAAATAGGTGCACCCTTTTGGTGGAAAAAGTCTTCGATTCAGCCAGCCACATGACTTAGATCAGGCCTGTCCAACAGATAGATCGTGATCTACCGGTAGATCACTGGACGTCTTTCTTAGATTACTGGTAGATCACTGGCTCCCCCCAATGAAGCTCAACAAGTTTGGGTCCCCTAAAAAAAGATCAACAACAACTTTGACCTGAACCCCCCAAAAGGCAGCCAATCACTGCCAGTTTTTAACTCTATGAGTAGATTGCAGTCTCTTGGGAGTTGGCCCCCCCTGACTTAGATGTAACAGCTACTCTTCTGTTTCAGAAGTCATGGCATAGCCATATTTAGGAAAATAATATAAGCAGCTGTGAATATGTGTGTTTCTTTGTGTGGTGTGGGAATTGGAGGGACATATTTTGTTGGTCACAAGGGCAACTTTATTTACTGATGCTGTTACATGACATGAAAGGCGTGTTAGTGATATAATGTGTAGAAGGTAGACCATAATAGATTTGCTTGCTGACAGGATGAGTAAGCCAGAGAAAACAATGAAATAAGACAAATAGTAGTTCTTAATTTCTAATTTAAAAAATTGAGGGGGGGGGGACCTTAGGGAAGAAATGTCTACAGTAAAAATTCAGTCTGCTTTTTCAATTATAGATCGTATGAGAGTAATGTGTCTTCATATATTGGATAAAATTTGGGATGAACAAGAAATTTGGTTCAGTTTTCATTATAATGTATGAATCTACCCAATTTGCACTTCCCAAAATAATATGGGAATGAGAGCACCGAAATGTGCACTTCTCCAAATATCGCAATGACACACTGAAACACTGATAAATTTTCACGCGCACTTTTAAAAATCACAAAAATCGTGTGGAGATGTGAAGGACTGAATTTAAGAGTGGGAAAACAAAAAACTAAGAAAAACCCAGAGTAACAGATGAAATCTAATTGAAGGCAAGGAAGGGGGGCATAGTATCAACTAAGGCAGAAATCATTTACACACTTATTAGGGACTAAGATCTACTGGAATCCATCAGTGATAGTGAACTAAGTTTTACTCAGAGTAAACCCATTGAAATTAAGAAACTTGATTAAGGTATTTAAAACTTAGTTGAATAACACCCAATGGGACTTCTGAATAAACTGTTTATGATTGCACTGTATTTCATCACACTGATTCCAAATTGCGCTTAACTTTTCACCTTATTTATTTACTTAGTATCATAACTGATGTTTTCCCTATTATGGCTTGTACTAGGATGAGAAGGAAAAACTGACCTGGAAAGACCGTACCCCTGGCTATCTAGTGAACTTTGCATCTATCTTATTTATGGTAATTTTGCATTTTATCTCCTTGCTTTTTTTAACAGTGGCTTATATTAAATTTGCCCTGACTGCATGGATCTTCAGACTGAATCAATATTCTCTAACATATGCATTACCTTTGCGGTTTTCCCTCAGTGTATCCTTCTTTTAGACTGAATTGGGGATGGACTAAGAATTGCAAAAGTTTAAAACGCCAATTGCACCACAAAGTCCAGATTCAGTGCTTGGTGCAGGATTGGTTCACTTAACAGCTCCTTTGCCAGATCATGGCTGCCCCTCCCAGAACATCTCAGACCGTGGATGTTGGAGCACAGTGGTGACATTGTTCTTGCTCTTTGCCTGAGCCACTCCCCAATAACCATCTTCCTGAGCTGCTACCCAGGCACTGGCAAAACTTGCTTTTTGCTCCCTGGACTGCCTGGTTGTCTTATCTAGTCACCTTCTCCCAATGCATCACAAAAAGCATCACTGGGAAAGACCCTAACTGAGCTACCAGGCAGAGAGAGAGACAGTCCAGGCCACAAACTCCAGCAGATATTGCACATATACATGTGCTGCTTTACTCATGTCCTGTGCACTGGTGCCACAAGTGTTGCATTGCAGCATTTGAGCAGGTGCCAAGGAGGTGCCAGGCAGAGTGGCATGTGGCTGGTCTGTGTCAGTCAACTAGCCTGTTGCCTTCCAGTGCAGTCGAAGATGATGTTCCCTTGCCAGTGTTGGAGTAAGAGTCAGCTTCTGATTGGCAATCAGAAGGTTGGCAGTTCAAATCCCCACTACGGAGTGAGCTCCCGTTGCTCGGTCCCTGCTCCTGCCCACCTAGCAGTTCGAAAGCACGTCAAGTGCAAGTAGATAAATAGGTACCACTCTGGCGGGAAGGTCAACGGCGTTTCCATGCGCTGCTCTGGTTCACCAGAAGCGGCTTAGTCATGCTGGCCACATGACCTGGAAGCTGTACGCCGGCTCCCTTGGCCAATAAAGCAAGATGAGCACCGCAACCCCAGAGTTATCTGCGACTGGACCTAATGGTCAGGGATCCCTTTTCCTTTAAAGATGCTAATAGCAGTCATCCTTTACAGAGCCAACAAGGAGAATAATAGTTCTCTGAGCAAAGGCATAGACTGTCAATCATGGAGATGCAGACTCACCAGAAGACCCTAGCGTGTGGGTCACCAAAAGAGTCCTTGAAGGACAGCATGCCCTCAACAGGATAAGCAGCCACATTTCTTCATGTGTTCTGGGGGCACATTTAGATGGACATGCAAAATTGAGGCTTGGTAGTTCTAGCCAGGACTGAATATCCTAGAATTAGTGGTGCTCCTATGCCCATGTAGTTCAGAATTGAGATCAGCAAACTGGATGATGCTGTGGTGGCATAAGCAGGGACAGCCCCGCACCAGTACTATTTAATCCAAACCTAAAAGGTCAATGGAGAAAACCCATTGGCCAGCCATGTGCAGAGCATTTCCTTTCAAAGACGAAGCTGCTTAATATGTGGGCTAACGCCACTCAAGCTCATTAGCTGCGGCAAGTAGATTTACATGCAAAAATGCATGAATGTATCCATTTCTATGAATACCTGTATGTCTCTTTTCAGATTTCACTGACGTTTTCCTTGGTCTTTGGTGTGATTGTGTACCGGATAACTACAGCGGCAGCACTATCCATGAGTCCCAACGAGTCAACCAAGTCTAACGTCCGAGTGACGGTGACAGCAACGGCTGTCATCATTAACCTTGTTGTGATCCTTATCCTAGATGAGATTTATGGAATGGTTGCCAAATGGTTGACAGAAATGGGTAATGCTTTTTCACCTTTCATAAGTGCATATGTTCTGCTTCTTGCCAATAATGTACAGTAACTGTTTTTGTCCCACAAAGTAGGACTTTTCATTCATTCTATAATATTCAAACCTTCTTCAATCTAGAGCAGGAGTTTTATACTGTACTATATTTTGCAAAATGCTGAAATTCCCCAGAAGCTTATAAGGGATTCCTCAACAATAGTAATGTGGCACAATGGGTTAGTTCATCTGGCTTTTAACCAGAAGGTTGGTGGTTCAATTATTCAGTTATTGACTAAAGAAGAAGAAGGGACAGGGACATAGAAGGATCATAGCTGAGTGCAACATCCCGGATAATGTAGCAAGTCAGTTACAATTTGCTTCCAGTTACAGTAACTACAAAAGGAGGGACGCGGGTGGTGCTGTGGCTTAAACCACAGAGCCTAGGACTTGCCGATCAGAAGGTCGGTGGTTCGAATCCCCTCAACGGGGTGAGCTCCCGTTGCTCGGTCCCTGCTCCTGCCAACCTAGCAGTTCAAAAGCACATCAAAGTGCAAGTAGATAAATAGGTACCGCTGCGGTGGGAAGGTAAACGGCGTTTCCGTGCGCTGCTCTGGTTCTCCAGAAGCGGCTTAGTCATGCTGGCCACATGACCCAGAAGCTGTACACTGGCTCCCTTGGCCAATAAAGCAAGATGAGCACCGCAACCCCAGAGTTGGTCATGACTGGACCTAATGATCAGGGATCCCTTTACCTTTACCTTTAACTACAAAAGAACAGTTATTAGCCACCAACCTAGAAGCACCCTTATTGACTAGAATTCAGAAAAGAGTTCTAGATATAAACAGTTGCAAGCACCTGTCTGCCAAGGGCAGATTCACACAGTTAGTTAATGTATTACACTTTTGTGATTTGTTCCACTTCCATTCAGAAGATCCACAGAAGGGAGACTGCCAATAGACAAGTGATAAGGCTTTGACACAATTTCCTATCCATCTCATGGCTAACTGCTAATGGCTACTGCCCACTCCCTGACTTTTTGCATTTCTTCATTCTTCCACTGCTTGCTGAATCTGAATCTTGGAAGTTGTGCAAAAGCAAGCCCAAAGCTGTGGGGAAACCCCAACACCATTGCAAGGCAACTGAGACATGGTCTCTGGCCTCATGGAAGAGCCTGCCACATATTTAGGTAAAGGGACCCCTGACCGTACAGCGTACAGCTTCCGAGTCATGTGGCCAGCATGACTAAGCGACTTCTGGTGAACCAGAGCAGCGCACGGAAACGCCATTTACCTTCCCGCTGGAGTGGTACCTATTCATCTACTTGCACTCTGACTGCTAGGTTGGCAGGAGCTGGGACAGAGCAACGGGAGCTCACCCCGTCACGGGGATTCGAACCGCTGACCTTCTGATCAGCAAGTCCTAGGCTCTGTGGTTTAACCCACAGCACCACCTGCGTCCCTTCACATATTTACTTCCATGTAATTTTTTATATTGCTAAATCAAGCAAGGAGGGTTTCAAAACAGTGTGCGTAAAATCAAAACACAACAGGCAAATATCAGAAAAACATGACACAGAGTTGAAAGACGGGGTAAGCTTGTGTAAATAAAATTGTTTTGGGGCTGCCGTCTAAAACTAGGCACAGGATGTCTGCCTAATATACGAAGGCAATGAATTCCGCAATGTAGGTGCTGCTAGACTAAAGGCCCAATTCCTTGTGGATGCCATAAGGAAGAGTAATCAGTGCTTCTCCAGCAGATATCAAAGAATGCACAGGAATGTATGAAGAAAGGCTTGTCCCAAGTGTAACAGTCACACCTGAAATCTGGCCTGTGACATATTGGCAACCAGTGCAGATTCTTCAGCAGTGGGGTCACATGCTGTCAATAAGAAGCTCCAATCAACAGCCAGACCGCAGCACATTCTGCAACTTCCACAACAGCCTTAAGAGCAGCTCTGCGTAGAGTGTCTTGCAATAATCAAGTCATGAGCCCGGACACTGAAGTCCAGCTCTGAGGGTCTTCTGGGGGTTCCTTCACTGAGAGAAATGAAGTTACAGGAGATGAGGCAGAGGACCTTCTTGGTAGTGGCGCCCGCCCTGTGGAACGCCCTCCCATCAGATGTCAAAGAAATAAATAACTACAACTTTTAGAAGAGATCTGAAGACAGCCCTGTATAGGGAAGTTTTTGATGCTTGATGTTCTTTGTGTTTTTATATTTTGCTGGAAGCTGCCCAGACTTACTGGGGCAACCAAGTCAGGTGGACAGCATATAAATAATGAAATTATTATTACTACTACTATTATCATCTGGAGAGGAAGTATGAAGTAAGCATCAGTAGGACAGAAACAAAATGTGGGTTTTGGCTACCCATGCTTGACTCAGTACCTGAAAGCTGAGGATGAAACCCAAGTCAGAGAGAAAGTGTATTAACTTCCTTCCCTCTCTCTGAGGCCAGCATGGAAGCTAAGAACCCTGTACTCCCAAACAGGTCTTCACCCTTCTTTCAGATGTAAATATGACATTTTGCAAACTTATCAGCATCCCCTTTGATCACGGAATATGGCTTATTGGTTTATTATGTGTCACATAAATTATCAGTTGTTTCCACTCATCTGTTTTTCTGCTTTCTTCATGACAGAGATACCCAAAACAGAAAAAACCTTTGAGGAGCATTTAATTATGAAAGCTTTCCTTCTGAAATTTGTGAACTCCTATGCACCAATTTTTTACGTGGCATTTTTTAAAGGAAGGTGGGTTGAATATGATTCTTTAGCAGAAAGTCGATATTTGTTGTTGTTGTTGTTGTTGTTGTTGTTGTTGTTGTTGTTGTTTAGTCATTTAGTCGTTTAATTGTGTCCGACTCTTCGTGACCCCATGGACCAGAGCACGCCAGGCACTCCTGGCCTCCACTGCCTCCCGCATTTTGTTCAAACTCATGTTTGTAGCTTCAAGAACACCGTCCAACTATCTCGTCCTCTGTCATCCCCTTCTCCTTGTGCCCTTCATCTTTCCCAACATCAGGGTCTTTTCCAGGGAGTCTTCTCTTCTCATGAGTTGGCCAAAGTATTGGAGCCTCAGCTTCACGATCTGTCCTTCCAGTGAGCACTCTTAGTTGATTTCCTTCAGAATGGATAGGTTTGATCTTCTTGCAGTCAATGGGACTCTCTAGAGTCTCCTCCAGCACATTTGATATTTACACATTGCAAAATTCAATATACATATGTTCTGCTTATGACACCTCACTGCATGGATTGGGGGCGGCTGGAAACAGATGGAGAGAATGGAACTGCTCCTGGCTATCTCCAGAAAGCCCACTGGGAAGTGAGAAGTGAGAATTCTCCCTCATGTGAATTCTCCGTATGGACAGGACAGGGTGTGGGTTGTGCTTAGCCTGCTCGGCACATGTTGAGAGACCTCTGGGCTCTTTGTGACATGTGGGGTTCCTGCATTCGTGCCTCGTGTCTTGGGAACGGACTGTTGCAGAGGGAGTATAGCAGATGCCAGCACCTCCCCTCTTATAAGTTAAGGGGGCACGCAGGTGTTTTTCTCAAGAACACCCACAGGCAGCACACGGAGACTGCTCCAGAAGGGGGTTGTGACAGACATTGGTGAAGGATTCTCCAACACATCACTCTGATTTACTACAGATGCATATATGCAGCTTTCCTGTACCTGCTGAGTAGACCAGGCATAGGCAAACTCAGCCCTCCAGATGTTTTGAGACTACAGTTCCTATCATCCCTGACCACTGGTCCTGTTATTTAGGGATGATGGGAGTTGTAGTCCCAAAACATCTGGAGGGCCGAGTTTGCCTATGCCTGGAGGAGACACTATCCTTCTACAAGAGATGGAAAGACAGCCATGTGTGAATATTTAAAAATTCTCAGTTACGCAATATTAACTGAAATGGAAGACTTACTGTTCTCTGTAGGGCTGGATCGAGAAGTGAGAGTCACAACAATTTTCAAAGAATAATATTATTATTTTATATAACAAAAACTTTTAAAATTTCAAATGGCAAAATCTGCAACTATATATGTGTTTGTAAATTTTTTTATATATTTATCACCGGAGAGATTGGCTAAAATGAACAAATCGCTTAGTAGTAAGTGTTGAAGATGCACAAAGCAGATTGGAACCTTCTACCATATGTGGTGGACATGTCCAGAGATCATGATCCATGAAGAAATAAAAAAGTTACTAAGAATTTCACATAGCAAAAGACCAGAAACATATCTTTTGGGAACATTGAATAGTGATATTCCAAAAGAAAATACTAAATTATTTCTGTATGCGACATCAGCGGCAAGAATGCTGTTGGCTAAGTACTGGAAGGGTAACCAGGTACTGACCAAAGAGGAATGGTTATATAAATTATGTGAATATTTGGAACTGGCCAAATTGACAGATATAATAAGCCCAAAGCCAATGAATACAGTCAAGAAGGAATGGAATTGCTTGAATGATTATTTAGAAAGACAAGGTTCTAATGTAAAAATTTGGCTGTGTCTAGAATGACCTCGTGAATGGAAAAGGAGAAACATACATATATACATATCTATATATGAAGATGAAAATAATGCTGAAATACAGATAAAATGTGAAATGTGAAAGGAAGTGTTGTGAGAGTGATGGAAGTCTATTATTCCTATTATTTTGTAAAGTTGTGTTTATCGTCTTGAAATATTATACTTTTCTTTATTCTTTTACTGTCTATTTTTCTTTGCATTTCCCCCCTTTTTCTTCTCTACTTTTTCTTTCTCTATATTATTCTTTATGTGTGGTTTTGTATTGATGTATTCACTTTGCAAGAAAACAAATTTTAAAAATTAAAAATTTAATTTTTTATATTAATATAAAAATATAATATAACATCTGAAACTGAGGGGAGGGGGAAAGGGTGTGTGTGTGTGTGTGTGTGTGTGTGTGTGTGTGTGCCTAAGGCTGCAATCTTAAATAGATTGGATCCTCTCTCAGAGTTTGGTAGGGCCCCCCAGGGGGATGTTTCTGAGACATTCCAGGGAGAGACCGCGAAGGGGTGGATACAAAGCTTTCTTGGTCCCCTCACACACACTCAAGCTGGGGGGGGGGAGATTTAGACATGCTCAGGAGTCTATCCGCATCTCTCCTCTCACCTCACCAGTTTCCAGTGGAAAGCAGGGGAACTGGGTGGAGTCACTCTTCCACCCAAACTTCTGCCCTGCTGGCTCAGGCCTCCCAGGACATTGGAAATGGTGGACTAGCTGTCTTTGGGTTTCACACACAATCCTAAGTATTGCACCTTTAAAAGGTAAAGGGACCCCTGACCATTAAGTCCAGTCGTGGACGACTCTGGGGTTGCAGCGCTCATCTCGCTTTACTGGCTGAGGGAGCCGGTGTACAGCTTCTGGGTCATGTGGCCAGCATGACTGAGCTGCTTCTGGCGAACCAGAGCAGCACACAGAAACACCGTTTACCTTCCTGCCGGAGTGGTACCTATTTATCTACTTGCACTTTGACATGCTTTCAAACTGCTAGGTTGGCAGGAGCTGGGACCGAGCAAAGGGAGCTCACCCTGTTGCTGGGATTCGAACTGGCAATCTTCTGATCAGCAAGCCCTAGGCTCAGTGCTTTAGACCACAGCGCCACCCGCGTCCCACTATTGCAGCCTTAAAAAGGTAAAGGGACCCCTGACCATTAGGTCCAGTCGTGACCGACTCTGGGGTTGCGGCGCTCATCTTGCTCTATAGGCCGAGGGAGCCGGCGTTTGTCCGCAGACAGCTTCCGGGTCATGTGGCCAGCATGACTAAGCTGCTTCTGGCGAACCAGAGCAGCGCACGGAAACACCGTTTACCTTCCCACTGGAGCAGTACCTATTTATCTACTTGCACTTTGTGCTTTCGAACTGCTAGGTTGGCAGGAGCAGGGACCGAGCAACGGGAGCTCACTCCGTCACGGGGATTCAAACTGCCGACCTTCTGATCGGCAAGCCCTAGGCTCTGTGGTTTAACCCACAGCGCCACCCGCGTCCCACTATTGCAGCCTTAGTTAGTTATAAAATATAATGGTCCTCTATTTATTTTAAAACCGTATTCATCATTTGGCTGCACAAAGTAAGCTATTTTAATTAATCATTCTGATACTGATTTAATCCATATATGTGTGCTTGTTCTCAGGTTTGTAGGCCGACCTGGACATTATGTGTATGTATTTGCTGGTTATCGAATGGAAGAGGTAAGTATCCAGTTTTAAATCTTACTTTGTAATAGAGAAGGGAGAGGGATTCAGTTTGCTTTGCACTTTAATGCGAATCTAACTGAATTCACGCATCCAAAATAATATGGGAACACAGCTGTCCTTCAAAATATGCTCTTCTCTGAGTTTTGCTGTGTAGTTCACTAACCAAGAAACATACACAGAAGTATGTATTAGGAGAAAGTGTGCATAAAAATGTAAATATATATGCATTCTATTACAGATAATTGCTTGTACAATGTGTTACATTAGGTAAAATGGCATACAAAAATGTGCACAAGGAGAAACATAGACTAAAAGGCTGCTGAATTTTCATTAAATACACACACACACAACTCAAACTGGTATAGAAATGGGACGAACTGGATTTAAGATGGGGGGGGATGAGTAAAAGGGAGAAGCTGGACAGATTCCTGAATCGCCAAAATAGATATTTCATAAATCTGCTGTGCTGCTTGAAAGTATGTAATATTCTAATTCTGATTATCAGCAAGCAAAAACATATAAGGGTATCATTATTATAAGCTGGGTTTCCTAAAGCTGCCGTTTTCCTGAAGCTCAGATTGATGCTTGGCAAATACCGTATTTTTCGCTCAATAGGACGCACGTTTTCCGCTCCAAAAATGAAGGGGAAATGTGTGTGCGTCCTATGGAGCGAATGCAGGCTTTCGCTGAAGCCTGGAGAGGGAGAGGGATCGGTGCGCACCGACCCCTCTCGCTCTCCAGGCTTCAGGAAGCTATCTGCAAGCCTTCGAACCCTGGCACCCCACTGCCCTGCGGAGGCTTGAAAGGCTGTCCCCGAAGCCAAAACAACGAGATGGGACGCTGCGCAGCCCTCCGTCTCGCTGTTCTAGCTTCGGGATGGCTGCTCAAAGCCTCCGCAGGGCAGTGGGGTGAAGGCATCCCGCTGTCCTGCGGAGGCTTGAAAGGCTGTCCCCGAAGCCTCAAGCCTTTGGAGTGCAGCTGCCCTCCAAAGGCTTCAGGGATCTTTGAGGCTGGTGGTGGGGGAAAGCAGCGCCTTTGCGCTGTTCCCCGACCTGCTCTTGAACGCACCTTGTTTTAGAGGGGGAGAACAAGGGGGGGGAAATCCCTGTTCTCCCCCTCCTATGGTCCGGTGTGTCCTATGGTCCGGTGCGACCTATAAAGCGAAAAATACGGTATGTGGGAATGCCCAGTTGCTTGCATGCCCTGCAGCAGTGACAAGCAATAGCACTGCGGGTGTTGCCCCCCGCATTACCCACTCTCCGGAAACCTCTACTTAGTGGTGTTGTGTCTCCCCCTTGCCCTTTCTCTTGCCCTTTAGTGTGCTCCTGGAGGCTGCTTGATGGAGCTTTGCATTCAGCTGAGCATTATCATGCTGGGGAAGCAGCTGATCCAAAATAACATCTTTGAAATTGGAGTTCCGTATGTATTTCATTCACATTCATGCTCTTGTTTCTGTAAGGTATCATGTCATGACTTGTGGTTTGCGTGGCAAGACCCCTAAGCCGACCCCCCTCCCCCCAATAAGAATAAAGAAATTCACACAGACACGGATATTTTGTTTAAGGTTTGCGGGCAAAAATTTGGCCGCAGCTTTATTGATTACAGGAATGAGAGCGGTATTGGCTTAGGCATTGGCAAGACTATATCTGACTCCTGCCCCCTTTGCAGGAAGTCTGTAAGGGTAAACCACCCAAAGGAAAATTGCTTCGGGGGAACCCGCCTGCATCTCCCCTGGTGTTCCCAGAGGCCTGGCATGGCCCTCACCCTTCAAGCGGACTTCGGACAGGCCCCGGCTTCCTTTAACGGAATACCCTTGAAACTGGAGGGGCAGGCGATGGCTGACATCTCCTCCCCCATTCACCATAAGCCAATGCCTAACCGCCAAACTTTACAAAGTTGTGACGATTGCTAAGAGGTAGGCAAAAACCAAGTGGCCCGTGCCAATTTGCCAAATGGAAAAAATTCCTATGCAGCCCCTAACTCAAGCCGGGCAACCAACCAAAGTCTAAAGCAAGGCCAAAGGATCTAAATTAAAGGGAGGGTGGGAGGGTGTTTGGCAGCGCAAAGCAGGAGCCTGGCACACGTCACGCGGCTGCTTTTATACTTCCCCCCACTATCACCCTTTGACATGATTGGGCAATAGCCCTGGGTGATTGTGGTGCCACCCCGGCGTGAGGGCGACAGCTCCACCCACGCTGGGGGGAGGGCCAGTTTGAGGGTCTGCCCGCAACCAGGACCATCTATTAAGATGATCCCATTTGCCAAAGCCTACTGAAATATTATCATTGCTTGCATACATTATTATTATTGTTTAAACGTATTAGTTGCTTGCCACCCAAAGGTCTCACGACAAAGAAAAATATACAATACATGATACTATATGGGGGGGGAGCGGGGTGAGGGTGGAGAGAATCATATAATACATTAGTATTTGATATAACATCCATGGTGGGGGGGGGGGAACCAGCTGTATAAATAGTAGTAAGCAAAATTAGCAATACTCAAATAATCAAACAAACAAATGAATGAATGAGTGAATTCAACCGAGGTCACACTTAATTAGCATAAGAGAAAAGGTGCCGTAACAAATTAGTTCCTTATGAGTAAAATGATTAACATAAATTACTTGCAACACATTTAAAAACAAGAGTGATATTGCAATTTTTTAGGAACACATGTGTGAAAAAGGAGTTTGATACAGTACTGGGAGGAGCCTTCTGCCATAAACAAGGTTGCCTCTCAGTGCTATCTGTAGCAGGAATGCAAGGCAAGTATTTCGGAATGCTTTGGCAAAGACGTCTGAGCAAAAGTGAGGGAAGTCAAGAGAGTTTCCATAAGACGGTGAAATCTGTCTCGCCAGAGTGGTGCATGCTCTAGTTATCTCTCGCTTGGATTACTGCAATGTGCTCTATGTGGGGCTACCTTTGCAGGTGACCTTGAAACTGCAACTAATCCAGAATGCTGCAGCTAGATTGGTGACTGGGAGCAGCCGCCGAGACCACATAATACCGGTCTTGAAAGACCTACATTGGCTCCCAGTATGTTTCCAAGCACAATTCAAAGTGTTGGTGCTGACCTTTAAAGCCCTAAACGGCCTCGGTCCAGTATACCTGAAGGAGCGTCTCCACCCCCATCATTCTGCTGGGACACTGAGGTTCAGCACTGAGGGCCTTCTGGCAGTTCCCTCACTGCGAGAAGCCAAGTTACAGGGAACCAGGAAGAGGGCCTTCTCGGTAGTGGCACCCACCCTATGGAACACCCTCCCACCAGATGTCAGAGAGAACAACAATTACCAGACTTTTAGAAGACATCTGAAGGCAGCCCTGTTTAGGGAAGCTTTTAATGTTTAACAGACCACTGTATTTTAATACTTTGTTGGAAGCCGTCCAGAGTGGCTGGGGAAACCCAGCCAGATGGGTGGGGTATAAATATAATGATAATGATAATGGTAATATCTCTTAGTAGCAGGGGTACCACCGCATTTTGCTGCTTGAGGCGAAACGGGCAAGGCCACTGCTTCTGACCCCTCCTGCCATGGCAGTGATCACAGCCAATTTTGGGCTAGGTCACACCAATTTTGGGTGAAATCTTGCCTCAAATCATGTGAGGTCTTGCACACTCCACAACATCTCTTTCTCACAGTTTTGATTGAGATCTCGCTCAAAATGGGTCTGATCAAAATGGCCTCGGCCCAGTATACCTGAAGGAGCATCTCCACCTCCATCGTTCAGCCCGGACACTGAGGTCCAGCTCCGAGGGCCTTCTGGCAGTTCCCTCACTGTGAGAAGCCAAGTTACAGGGAACCAGGCAGAGGGCCTTCTCGGCGATGGCACCTGCCCTGTGGAACGCCCTCCCATCAGATGTCACAGTGATAAATAACTACCTGACATTTAGAAGACATCTGTTTAGGAAAGTTTTTAATGTTTGATTTTTATTCTGTTTTGAATCTGTTGGGAGCTGCCCAGAGTGACTGGCGAAACCCAGCCGGATGGGCGGGGTATAATTACTAAATTAGGATGATGATGATCTTGTCCAAATTTGGCACCGATCAAGGTGGCTCTTCACCACTGGGGGAGGTGGCAAGGCAGGCAAGGCAACCGCTGGGCATTCTGCCTGGGGGCCTCTGCCACCTGAGGCAGCAGCCTCAGCCTGCCTAATGACTGGGCCAGCTCTGCTTAGTAGTACTTTGACAGAATATCTACAAACTATTCTCCACCACTTTTTGTGGTGTGTGCCACCCAACAAAGAACCCCAAACAACACTCCAGCCCAAGAGTCTATCCAGCAGTCTCAGCTTTTGTAGCTGGAGTCAGTCCAGCCCCTGGCCAGGTGGAAAAAGGCCTGCAAGGCAGGGAGCAGGGCTTCCAGGACACACGGTCAAGAATGTACTCATGGGGTTATTTGTTAATCATACTGTATTTTAGGTCTGCACAGTGATGATCTGTACTGGCTCACACTATAGTTACTTTAGGCAGCCTACCAGAGGGAGATAAGAATGAAACAGAACGTTAGTGGCACCAGTAATGGCCAGAAAAGCAAAAATGAAAAGTGAACCTCAGACTGGTAATGGCAAATGCATTATACTGGATGGAAGTAGCCAGTGCTCCCCCCCCCTTCCTCCCTTTTTTGACAAATATGCTTTCCTCAGATGTGATCCCAGATGTGATCTGAAAGCAACCTGAGAACTAAAACTGGCAAAGCACCTTGTAGCAACAGGGGAAGGGATTGAATCATCAACCTCAATGAAGACATATTAGTCAAAGCACACTGAACATTTTTCTTCGCTTTATTCAATTCTCCATATGGCACCAGTTTGAGGTCCAACTCTCTTTTTTTCCATTCTTAACAAAACTAAGAATATGGGGGCTGCAATCCACACACATTATTATTATTATTATTATTATTATTATTATTATTATTATTATTTTATTTGCAAAGTTAACAAGGAAAGGGCGGGGGAGAGAAAAAACAAAACAATAACAACCACCACCAAATACCATTACTAATAATGGTATAATAATAGCCATTTTTCACCTTCTCACCCCTTGCCTTTTCCTGTAAGACCTATTGCAGTCGTTAAGAGTCGTCAACAGGCTCATCTCAGCTATCTGCCAATCTCCCATTCCCACCACCCTTCTGAGTAATACCCCTCCCCACCTTCTCTCTATATAGAAGGATCTGGCAACTTCTGTTTCAGTGTATCTGAAGAAGTGTGCATGCACACGAAAGCTCATACCAAGAACTAACTTAGTTGGTCTTTAAGGTGCTACTGGAAGGATTTTTTTTTTAATTTTTGACTATGGCAGACCAACATGGCTACCTATCTGTAACCATTACTAATAATAGACCACCATCAGACACGCTTATCTGAGAGTAAGAAATGGATCTTACTTCTGAGTTGACATCCATAGGATTGCACCAGAGTCCGTTTCGGGGGCCTAATCTGGCCCGCCGGTCGGTTTAATCCGGCCCCTGTGGCAGTTTATTTCGTGGGGTAAAATCCTAACAAAACCTGAACAACTTCAATCCTAAAAAAAAGCTTAACAACTTTGGTCGGCCCTTTGGTCAGCCCTCGTGGCCCTTCACTTCATCAAATCTGGTCCTCTTTGCAAAAAGTTTGGACACCACTGGCATTGCACTGTAAGTCCAGCTCCCCACCCTCAAAAGATTTCAAATGATGGTTTTTTATTACAAATACCTGCCATTACTTCCCCACTTTGGTTAGGTGTAAAAGAAAACTTTTTTGTTTGAACAGGTAGCTAATAAATAGACCTATCACTCCATCATAATCTCTTTTGCATAGCACGCATACTTCAGGTTCAAGGGATTTATTG
Organism: Podarcis liolepis; assembly: GCF_965112155.1. NCBI lineage: Eukaryota > Metazoa > Chordata > Lepidosauria > Squamata > Lacertidae > Podarcis > Podarcis liolepis. The sequence goes on from NC_139556.1 coordinate 7,721,108, forward strand.
CAGACTGCAGGGAGGAAGGTTTAGCGTGGCCCTTTGTTAAGATCCTGGCGGCATAGGATTAACCTGGATTTTTACTCATAGGTATGGTGCATGCGAAACATTCTTTGAGCATCTTTTCTCATGTGTGTCCTTAAGCTGGTATCTCTGGTGTCATTCCTGGAGAATACTTGATTATTATACTACAAAGTTTATTTTGCAGACAATGCTTTATGTGTTTATTTAAGTAAGTTCAGGCAGTGGGGCAGAGAGAGCTCTTACCTCACGTCCCTGGTAAATAGCTGCCAATTTTTCCCTTTTCTTGTGAGGAATCCTATTCGGAATAAGGGAATTTCCCTTAAAAAAAGGGAAACATTGACAGCTATGCCCTGGTGAACTGCCAGAAAGCTCCTTGGTTTGTTGTCATCTCAGCCTCAAGATGGTTTTGAGGATGAAATGGAAGGACCCAGTGAGGCCTGAGCGTCTTCCACACACACACATTTATGTTTGCTACATAAAACAAAAAAATAATGCTTTTCTTTTAAGCTGCTTCCCTGGGCAACTAGCGAGGCTGTTAAAAGTTTTGTTTGAGATCCCCAACCTGTTTTAATTAAATTTATTGCCTTCATATTTTTTTTATTCCCCAGTAAGTTAAAAAAACTGTTCCGGAAGCTAAAGGATGAGAGGCCTGAGACAAAGACAAATGAGTCTGATCCTTCCAAGCCACCTCAGCAATGGGAATTGGACCACGCCTTGGAACCTTTCACTGGGCTGACACCAGAATACATGGAAATGAGTAAGGCTTTTGAAATATCTCTTTTCATCTGCTAGTATCAAAGCAGTCTTTTTTCTAAAAAGCTTATAGAACTTTTATAAAGCATGCAGAACTTACTCCTGTTCTTTAAAAACATTAAAAAAAAAAACCTACTAAGATATGGTTACCAGATGTCCCCGTTTCCCGGGGACAGTCCCCGGATTTACAAATCTGTTCCTGGACAAAATCCGTCCCCGGAATGTCCCCGGATTTCATTTAATGTCCCCGGATTTGTATTTTAAGTGTTGTAGATTTATTAGTAGGGAATGAATGTTCCATGATGGGTTCAACGGCACAAGACACATCATATGGGGACTTCTGGCGAGGCAAAATGGCGGGCGCCACGGCAGTGAGCAGCTCCTGAAGCCAGCCAGAGCCAACTGCGCTACCAGGCTGGCTCCGGGCTGCTGAGGCTGCCACTGCCGCTGCCGCTGCCAAGGGGGAACTGGGGATGCCCGAAATGTCAACTGGGGGAACCGCTGACACACACATCCCTGCGACTCAAATCAAGCCGGGCACGAGAGCGTGCGGCCACCCAGCCAACTGCCCAGCAGCACTCCAGGACCAGGAAAACCCCAGAGCTGAAGCAGGGAGAAGGAGAGAGGAGAAGGAGAAGGAAGAGAAAGAGGAAGGAGAAAAAAGAGGGGAGCCCCGACCTTGCCACGCTGCTGCTGCCACTGCCACTGAGGAGGAGAGGTAGAAGAAGAAGAAGAAGAGTTTGGATTTGATATCCCGCCTTTCACTCCCCTTCAGGAGTCTCAAAGCGGCTAACATTCTCCTTTCCCTTCCTCCCTCACAACAAACACTCTGTGAAGTGAGTGGGGCTGAGAGACTTCAAAGAAGTGTGACTGGCCCAAGGTCACCCAGCAGCTGCATGTGAAGGAGCGGGGAATCGAACCCGGTTCCCCAGATTACGTGACTACTGCTCTTAACCACTACACCACACTGGCTCTCCAGTGGAGAGCACTGGGAGGGCAAGGACAGATGGCTGAGCCCAGGACTGACCCGAGCCTATTCCATCGCTGCTAGCGCTCCAAGAGAATAGGCTGTGGCCCAGAGGAAGGCCGCGCAACAGAGAAGACTACAGAAGAGAAGATATTGCTTCTTTTTTAAAAAAACAAACAAGCTTTTTTTATAACTTTTTTTTTCTCTTTTCCAAAAAAAAAAAAAAAGTGTCCCTGGATTCCTTGAACAAAAATCTGGTAACCTTATACTAGGAACAATTAGAAATACTCATGATGTCAATAAGTAAATGCAAAAAAATTAAAATAAAAAAATATCCATACGGCATTGCATAAAACAATCAGAATAAACTAACCTAATTTAACAGCTTGAAATTAAGCAGGAGAGAGAATAACGCCTAACGGTAGTATATGCAAATGAGGAGGCGCCATTGCAAATAGGCCTTCCACAGAGACCCACTCAAACCACACTTTCAGAGTCGTGGGGCTTGGGGAAATGGGTGCCAGGTGAGTCTCCCTTAATCAACAGATGAGGAGAATTTGGATTTGATATCCCGCTTTATCACTCCCCTTCAGGAGTCTCAAAGCGGCTAACAATCTCCTTTCCCTTCCTCCCCCACAACAAACACCCTGTGAGGTGAGTGGGGCTGAGAGACTTCAAAGAAGTGTGACTGGCCCAAGGTCACCCAGCAGCTGCATGTGGAGGAGCCGAGACGCGAACCCAGTTCCCCAGATTACGAGTCTTATCGCTCTTAACCACTACACCACACACACTCAGGAAAACCCATTACTTGTGCTTGGGGCAGAGTTTGGCAAGGCTACCCCGGCCTCAACCTATGCTTGCACAGCGATTCAGGTTCTTGCTGCAATCTATTGTTAAATAAAAGCCCTCAACCCAATATCAGTGGCCTCCCTCTTTATTTCTGGCTTCAGGTACAATTCAAATATTTTTATTCCAATTACATATATATATACAGTGGTGCCCCGCAAGACGAATACCTCGCAAGACGGAAAACTCACTAGATGAAAGAGTTTTCCGTTTTGGAGGTGCTTCGCAAAACGAATCTCCTATGGGCTTGCTTTGCAAGACGAAAATGTCTTGCGAGTTCCTGCGGGGGTTTTTTCCTCCCCCCCTTTTTCTAAGACGCTAAGCCGCTTATCAGCTGATCCGATAAGGTGATAAGCCGCTAAAAGCCGCTAATAGCGCTAATCTGCTAATCTGTCAATGGGCTTGCTTCGCAAGACGAAAAAACCGCTAGACGAAGAGAATCACAGAACGGATTCTTTTCGTCTTGCGAGGCACCACTGTGTGTGTGTGTGTACATATATATATATATTCCAGCAGGTGAATCTGATTATCTTTAATATTAATGGCTCACCATCTTTGTAATTTTACCATGCGGCACAAGATGCTGAGTGCTGGCTATGAGATTCAAGAAAGATGGAAAGCTAGAGTAAAATTAAACCACCTTCTCCCTGTGGTGCACAGTACGTATCACTAAATTCAGCTGTCAGATTCACTGCTGATTGACGCAGACCACCCACATGGAGCGGAAGTTCTTTGAGATGCTCAGCACTGAAGCTGTCAGTTGAGATTGTTCTGAAAGGGCATCAGGCAGAAATGAAGATGAAAGGAGCACTTCAGTGGAGAATGTTTGCATACTTTCAAAACTGGGTAAAAGAACAGGACTCGCAGAGAGAGTCACTGAATTCAGAAAGGAAATTTTTAACTGCAAGAAAAAATAATGTTGTGGTTAAATGCAGCTACATGCCCATGAGAAGGAATGGAAATACTGATGTAGCCTAATCCCAAAATACCACCTTGATTGGATTCACTTTTGAAATCTGTGTAGCTTTGTGTGATTGTCCGTCTTCACCTGTTCTGGTCCTTTTTGGCCATACAAACTGAGAGATAGCAGGGCAATTCTACCTGTCTGTATGTTAGGGGGAGATATTCTGAAACAGTACATGGGAACCCCTAGATTAGAGTCACATGTAAGGTCCTCCAAAGGCAAAAGTCTTCTTCTTCTTTGGCGATCACTCATAGCTGAGTAAGATTGTCTTCCATAAACACGGTTTTAACAATGAGTCCGTAAGTGACTGTGGAGGCCAATTCTGGACCCACACATCCTTCCACAGTAGGGACATTGGTTCCCAGGCGGGAATTGATCGCAGTGTGGATTTGCCAAGCGTGCCTTCCTCTTAGCACGTTTTGAGTTCGAGTGTCTTCAAAGTCCATGACACCTTTGGTAAAGGCTGTTCTCCAACTGGAGCGCTCGCAGGCCAGTGTTTCCCAGTTGTCGGTGTTTATACTACATTTTTTAAGATTTGCCTTGAGACAGTCTTTAAACCTCTTTTGTTGACCACCAGCATTACGCTTTCCACTTTTAAGTTCAGAATAGAACTTATATGATCCAGAGAGCAAGAAAGGCAAAAATATGTGTAATAAGAAACACAGACCTGCCAACAAAAATGGCAGGCCCATATCAGATACCTGCCTCCACTTCTATAGTACAAGTCACTCTGGAACTGATGTCATTATCTTGAACGCCTTTCCTTCCACATCATTAAATGGAGCAAGAGCAATGAAACATACAACATAATGAGATCTATGCCCAAAGGAAGTTGCATTATGGAGGCGAGGCCCAACAAGGGCCAGTTTCTCAGCACTATCCCCTCTGTTTCTTGCAATGTGCAGTTCTACCCCTGGTAGGAAATGCTGATTGAGGTGTTTTGTTTTGTGAAATCTGCCCAGAATGCTTGCTAGAATAAGCAGTGCCCTGTCTCTAGTTAGCATGATGCTTTATACATTTCACTAAAGGTAAAGGTAAAGGTACTCCTGACCATTAGGTCCAGTCGTGGCCAACTCTGGGGTTGTGGCGCTCATCTCACTTTATTGGCCGAGGGAGCCAGTATACATCTTCCGGGTCATGCAGCTAGCATGAATAAGCAGCTTCTGGCAAAGCAGAGCAGTTTACCTTCCCGCTGGAGCGGTACCTATTTATCTATTTGCACTTCGTGCTTTCGAACTGCAAGGTTGGCAGGAGCAGGGACCGAGCAACGGGATCCCCGTCGCAGGGATTCGAACAACGGGATCCCCGTCGCGGGGATTCGAACCACTGACCTTCTGCTTGGCAAGCCCTAGGCTCTGTGGTTTAACCCACAGTGCCACCCGCATCCCTTATATATTTCACTAGCTGACTTCAAACCCGAAATGAAATATAACTTAAACAGAAACTAAATGGGTGACACCTGGCTTGAGAGCAGTACATGTGAAAAGGATCTAGGAGTCTTGGTTGACCACAAACTTGACATGAGTCAACAGTGTGACGCGGCAGCTAAAAAAGCCAATGCAATTCTGGGCTGCATCAATAGGAGTATAGCATCTAGATCAAGGGAAGCAATAGTGCCACTGTATTGTGCTCTGGTCAGACCTCACCTGGAGTACTGTGTCCAGTTCTGGGCACCACAGTTCAAGAAGGACACTGACAAACTGGAACGTGTCCAGAGGAGGGCAACCAAAATGGTCAAAGGCCTGGAAACGATGCCTTATGAGGAACGGCTATGGGAGCTGGGCATGTTTAGCCTGGAGAAGAGGAGGTTAAGGGGTGATATGATAGCCATGTTCAAATATATAAAAGGATGTCACATAGAGGAGGGAGAAAGGTTGTTTTCTGCTGTTCCAGAGAAGCGGACACGGAGCAATGGATCCAAACTACAAGAAAGAAGATTCCACCTAAACATTAGGAAGAACTTCCTGACAGTAAGAGCTGTTGGACAGTGGAATTTGCTGCCAAGGAGTGTGGTGGAGTCTCCTACTTTGGAGGTCTTTAAGCAGAGGCTTGACAACCATATGTCAGGAGTGCTCTGATGGTGTTTCCTGCTTGGCAGGGGGTTGGACTCGATGGCCCTTGTGGTCTCTTCCAACTCTATGATTCTATGATTCTAAATGTGCTGTAGTAAGGAATGCTGCATGCCAGAACACTAATACTGCTGCAATAATAACTTGATCTTGATAACGTGAGAGGTTTTTTGAAAGCCAAAAATCAATAATAATACACTCTCTTATAATTAGCTGAAGACTTTGTGAGCTTTGAAAACGAGCTGCACCTTGACTGCATCTGGGCCTAGTTTGTATCTGCCATCATGGGAACACTGTTCGAAGAGACTGCACAGGGCAAATGTTGAGACTTCAGGCAACCTAGCAGGATATTTACAGTGTAATTGCTATGCAGCAGTCAGGGGTGATGGCTGGTTCCTCAACAGAAAGCGAAGATTAAAATCAGAAAGTCAAACTTAAGAACAATGACCCTAAGCTCCAGCCCAGCTTCATGTCCCAAGAATTTTTTTAAGGGTGGGACACAGGTGGTGCTGTGGGTTAAACCACAGAGCCTAGGACTTGCCGATCAGAAGGTCGGCAGTTCGAATCCCCGCAACGGAGTGAGCTCCCGTTGCTCAGTCCCTGCTCCTGCCAACCTAGCAGTTCGAAAGCACGTCAAAGTGCAAGTAGATAAATAGATACCGCTCTGGCGGGAAGGTAACGGCGTTTCCATGCGCTGCTCTGGTTTGCCAGAAGCGGCTTAGTCATGCTGGCCACATGACCTGGAAAAACTGTCTGCAGACAAACGTTGGCTCCCTCGGCCAGTAAAGCGAGATGAGCGCCGCAACCCCAGAGTCGGTCACGACTGGACCTAATGGTCAGGGGTCCCTTTACCTTTACCTTTATACATTCCTTTGCCAAATAAACGTTCTAAGGATATGCAGGGCACCACCCCACAAGCAGATTTTCTGTCCTGCATCCAGCTGGCATGTTTGTCACTGAACTTCTGTTTAGATTGCAATGAACGTATTTTGCTATCCAATTTTTTTCCTCCCCTTCTACTAAGCGTGAGTGCGTGAACCAAGGTTTTCTGTGGTACTTCATTGGAAAGTTTCCAAAAAGCCAATATAACAGAATTAATTATTTTCCTGCTGAAGGCAGTCAGAAGTCTAGCATCCATATAAAGCGAGGCAGAAAGAGGTTCATGGTCTCTAAGCCTTCCAGGATTAATTCTGAAGATTTAGAAGAATTCCCCCTAAAGCAGGAGAATCCATCAAAACAAAAGAAATATTGCCACATTCTTCTGTAATCTCCATGATGTAGCAGGATTTGAAAGTGTCATCTTGGAGCATCTTGTGGAGGCATGTTGTATACATCAATTATGTGAGAAATCATTAGCGGCTATTGCAGACACACAATAGTCAGACTCTTTCTTTGTAGCGCTGCCTCAATTTTTTGTCAGTTTTGGTTTTTGCTGTGGAAGTCAACAAATGTTCATAAACAAACCCACATGCCAGTCCTCTGTGCTTTTGCACACATTTTCCCTGCTCGCTTGCTCTTTAGGGGGGAAGAAATAACATTCCCATTACAAGAATCAGTGATTCAAATGTGCATCCTTTTAAAAGTAACAAAGTGCTAATGTGTAGAATTCCCTGCAGATGCACATCTGAATGTGAATCTTGTTCCTCTGCACTGCCTTATTTTTACTGCATCACAATGTGACAGAGCATTGGTTCAGTTATGTCAACAACAAGCAAGGTGTTCCCCCTTTCCCCTCACCTCACTGCCTTGCAAACAGTTTTCCATCTTTTCACAAATGCTGCAAATAATTGCCAAAAAGGAGGAGTTTAGTGGAAAGGAAGTCTGTTTCAGAAGGGGCAAAATGTCCACAAAGCAAACACCACTATTCCCTTCCATAGCCTGCACCAAAGCAGTCAGTTTGGCTGCATAGCCCTGGTTGAGCCTTCTAACTTGAAGATTTCTATGATACAACTTTGGAGAGCTATGTTACAGGTGAGAGCTAGTGTAGCATAGGGTAGAGATGAAACTATGGACTAATAGTATGCACATAATAGTGCAAGACAAAATCAAAGGCAGAAGGAAAGGAACCCATGGCCAGCAAGGAGCAATGTCACCTAGTTGCTTAGGTAAAGGTAAAGGGACCCCTGACCATTAGGTCCAGTTGTGGACGACTCTGGGGTTACGGCGCTCATCTCGCTTTATTGGCCAAGGGAGCTGGTGTACAGCTTCCGGGTCATGTGGCCAGCATGACTAAGCCACTTCTGGCGAACCAGAGCAGCGCACGGAAACACCGTTTACCTTCCCACTGGAGTGGTACCTATTTATCTACTTGTATTTTGACATGCTTTCAAACTCCTAGGTTGGCAGGAGCAGGGACCAAGCAATGGGAGCTCACCCCGTTGTGGGGATTCGAACCGCCAACCTTCTGATCAGCAAGCCCTAGGCTCTGTGGTTTAACCCACAGCGCCACCCGCATCCCTTAGAGCAGCATGCAAACCTAATCCAGAAGTTTCCTCTTGCAAAGGTCAGAAAAGACCATCCATTCTGCATCACTCTTTAGTTTTCTTGTTGGTGTGACAGATTTCCTTGCAATTCCCTCTTGTGACCAAAAGTGGATGATAGCGTTCAGGCTGAATTTCCTGCTTCACGTCCCACGGCTCACCAATTCAAGACCCATTAGAAGGGGCATGCGGTCCCTCAGTCCTATCCAAAAAAGTTCCATGCACACACCTGAAAAATTTCTGCACACATGAAGGCTTTGCTGATGTGGATGCCACTCTAGAGCATCCAGAAATTTAATTTGCATTTCATTGGGCATTATGACATTATGGTGTTTTAAGTCATGAAAAAGGCTGTCTCCCTTCTGTTGCCATGCTTTCTAATGTATAAGAAAAATGTAGGCAATGGTATTATTTAAATACATAATAGATATACACAGACTTGCAAGAATGCCTGGAATAGTGAGAGTCTACAAGTTGAGATTAAACCCTCAAAAAATGAGATGCTTTGTGTAGGGAAATCATCTACTCCATATGAAGGTTTACAACTGGTGTAAACCACTCAACCACAGCGTCTCCATCTTGCTGTGATCCAAGCTCAGTAATAAAGATGAATTCATGCACGCTCAGACTGCAAACCTGCCCATTGAAGGAGAATGTAACTCCCACCTGAACTGGTTGACACCATCTTCCTGAACGGACAAACTACCGCACCCACCAGCAGCATATCCATCTGAGTTTCACTTCAGTGGCCCTCATCTATTCCATTACTGCTCCCAAATACTGCTTCTGCACTTCAGCTAGAAAAGACAGGTAGCTGGATGTCATCACCATTTTGAAAACACCCAACTCCAAACCCTTCCACCACTTCACTCAGCAGTTTCTTGTACTTCTTAAACCACCATGGGCGGTGTCATTCTGTGAAGCTGAACGTTCGGAGATTCAGGACAGAAGAAAGGAATGACTTCTTCACACAATGCATAATTAAACTATGGAAATGGCTGCTAGCTGCTGTAGACCACAGGTGGGAGAGTTCTAATGGGCTCATGTGCTCTTTGTGGGCTTTCCATAGGCATCTGGTTGGCCACTGTGAGAACAGAATGCTAGACTGGATAGACCTTTGGTCTCCCACAACACAGTTCTTCAAACATGAAGGCCAAAGAAAAGTCTGATAATGCCAGCTCCTGGAACTGGTTCTTTGGGGAGGAATGGATCCCCTGAATAAAAATGCCCTCAATCCCCAGTTTAGAGAGCCTAAGCAGAGGGATCCTGTGATCAGTTGCGTTGAATGCGACAATCAATAGTGTGTGTGTGTGTGTGTGTGTGTGTGTGTGTGTGTATATAATTGATTTTAACATATAAATTATAAAATGTACCACAAAACTTATCACTTATACAGTCTTTTTAGACTTCCATCAGCACCTCTGATGATCCACTGTTTTAACCACTTCTTATGTATTTCTTAACTTTATATTGCCTTTACATCTCTTAACAAATCATCCTTTCCCCTTCTCCATTTTTGCAATACTTCCAATAAATACTTCCTCACAAAACTTCTTGCAAACCTACAAACGTCGTCTGATCTTCACAAATACTTTTTAAATAGTCCATAAATTTACTCCAGTCTTTCGTGAATTTCTGGTCCCGCCGGTTTCAAATCCTTCCTGTTAGTTTATCTAGTTCTGCATAGTCCAATAACTTCATCCTCCATTCTTCAATCGTCGGTAATTCTTCTTGCTTCCATTTTTGGGCCAATAATATTCTTGCTGCTGTTACTGCATATAAAAAGAGCTTACATTCATTTCTATTTATATCACTCCCAACAATGCCCAGTAAAAATGTTTCTGATTTCTTTATAAATGTATATTTCAACATTTTTTTTCATCTCATTTTATATCATCTCCCAGAAGCTTTTCACCTTTTTACATTCCCACCACATGTCATAAGCAACATGTACTATCAGCAAGATTCAATGAGGCTTTCTCACAGCTACCTCCTTCAAGGTGGCTGAAACAAGCCCTCTGCCAAAGAGGCGTGTATAACCTTGTGGACTTAAGTGGTGTGCACCATGACTTTAAAAGTTTATATATATTATATAAGCATAGCACTGTATGTCATGGCTTTGCAAGTGATTGCAGACTTGGTTTTTCAGGCCTTAGGAACAATGTTTTTCTGTCTTCTAGTTATACAGTTTGGATTCGTCACGCTCTTTGTCGCTTCCTTTCCTCTGGCTCCTGTGTTTGCCCTGCTCAACAATGTCATTGAAGTTCGCCTGGATGCCAAAAAGTTTGTCACTGAGCTAAGGAGGCCAGATACAGTGAGAGCAAAAGATATAGGTACGTTTTTGAAATTTAAAATTATGATAAATATGGTGTATAGAAAGGCGGGAGAGAAAAATATGAGGTCTGGAATTTGGTTTGCAATGAGAACAGGAATGGAAATTGCACAGCTTAACAAATCTTTCTTCTCTCTTACAGGGATTTGGTATAACATTCTGAGTGGCATTGGAAAATTTTCAGTAATAATTAATGTGAGTATTGGCTTCTTGCTTACGTATGCTATGGTAAGAGGGGATTTTACTTAAATTGTCAAGAATTTCAGGCTTTTCTTATTTAAACATCAATTTATTTGTTTATAAAAATGTATACCACTTAATACAATAAAATTATTTAAGCAGTTTACATAAAAAATGATAAAAATGCAACAACATACCTTAAAAATTTCCTAAAACCTAGATTAAAACAAAATGAAATTATACATCACAAATTAAACTGAGCAGTGTGCTAAACGAGAGAGTCTGAGTCCAGGAAAGCTAAATATAAAAGTTGGTTTTTTTAAGTGTTTGAAGGTCATTACTGTCTCCACCTCACTTTATTTCCTGGGAAAAGGCATTCCAGATGGTGAGTGCTTTCGCTGAGAAGACCCACTTCCAAGTTGTTGCCAACAACCAACAGGGGCTCCTCAGTAGACCTCAAAAATCAGTTTGGTCTGTTCATTGTTTGAGGCTTTGAATATTGAACAACAAAGCCTTCACATTGGCTTGGTAGCTAACAGGTAGCTAGTACAGCTCTTTCAGCAATAGTGTAAAATGTGTAAAGCTGGATGTCCCACTAAGCACCATAGCAGCTGCATTTTATGCTAACATTGTAGCATAGAAAGGGTAGTTCCATATACACTGTGCTACTGTTGTCTAATTGTGCAATTGTGTTGTCTAATTGTGTCATGGCTAAAATGGCCGCTGTTTCTTTAATGCTTAAAAAGCTGGGTCAGCATGAGTCAGCGGTCTGCACCGAGTTGTATATATAGAGTGAGAAATGTTAGTTTGTTGTTGGTTGGTTAATGAAAGCTGGTAGTGTTGGTGTGTACAGCTGGTCAGTTGCTTTTGCACAAAGACTTTTAAGAATAAAAGCAGAAAGCACTCTGCAAGGATATTCTTGTGGACTCTTTTATGCCGACAAGGGTCTGAGGACCAGACTGAGGAGACAAAAGGAGGTCAGAACCCTTTCCTGTTTTACAAACACTGACATAACCAATATATGGAGCACCATGGCAAGGTTATCCCTGTTTGACACACCAACCAAAGGTGGTAATGGTCATCAAGAGGTCACCTTGGCCTCAAGTGAAAGTAGTGGATCTAAGAGCACCCCGCAAATTCTGCACCTGCTCCTCCAGAGGGAGTACAACTGCCCTGTTGTACAGAACCCAGTTCTTGGGACCTGGGAACTGCCCTGTTGATTCTCAGGCCTGAATCCAGACTGGGATACATTAAGATAATAAGCTTCACCAAAAGACAAATTCATGTCTACTGGCCGCGATAGCTATGGTCTACCTCCAGTACATCTCTGAAGACATTGCTCTGAATCTCAGGTAGGGAGGGCTATGCTCAGGTTCTACTTGCAGGCTTCCTGTGGGCATCTGGTTGGACATTGTGAGATCCAGTAGGTCTCTTCTTGTGTTTTGATTGCAGCTGAATCACCACCACCTTCTAGACTGCCTTGACCAAGGTGTATTGGACCTGTGGGTCCACAGTGGGCTTCTTCAGTTATGGTTGCACATTGCTGCCTCCTTCGAGACAACAGGAACCATTCTATTATGCAAAAAGGCATTAAGCAGGTTCATCCATAAATTTGAACTGAATCAAATTTCTCCCACATCCCCATCTCACAGTGGGCAGTCATGTGCTTAGGGGTAATCTGAATGCAGAGATTAAGTGCAACCACACACTCTCCATGTGTGATTCCTGACAACTGATGTGCTGCCTCCGACACAGCAAGTGTCATGGTGGCTAGAAGCCATCAATAAGCCATCTGTAACCTTATGCTCCATTGCTGCTTTATTTTGAGTTCACATCGCAGTCCCAAAACTCTGCTTCAGATTCAGGCTTTATCCTTCTCACTATCTGGCTCACAGCCACTTCCTTTGTTCCCTTAACAACTCTTACTTAGCGGGCCATTACCAGGCTGGTCTGGCTATTCCAGCAATTGAATCCATGTTGGATCCAGGAATTGGGGGGGGGCAGCTCAGGCATGCAACCTGCCCCCCCAATAACTCATAACAATATGTTCAATTTCAATTGCGTAAATTGCCACAAGGCTCATCCTTCTATTATCATCCTTCTTTGTTCACTCATCTTTTAAACAAATAAACTGTTATCTAACATCAAACTGATGGCAGTAAAAATCTATCCAAGATTTATATTAAAAAGGCATAAAAGGACCCCTATGCAAAGCTCTTGAACAAATGCCAGACTCCTTGGCCTCTCAGCCACTGCACATCTATTTTTATTAAACAGCCGGATTACAGGTCAGTCTGGTAGGATGCTCTTCCACACTGCTGTGGAGACAAATAATACTTGAAAGTCCAACTAGTTCTTGTCCTCAAGTCACAAAGCAGCTTCTCTGGGGATTTCTGGTTATCTTTTGGATCACTGTCCTCATCCATAAATTGACTCCAAAGTACACTATGCATATCTGTGCTGATATGGTAAAGGTTTTTCTTTTCTCCCAGGCCTTTGTCATATCCGTTACTTCTGATTTCATTCCGCGCCTTGTCTATCAATATGCATATAGTCACAATGGAACCATGCATGGCTTCATCAATCACACTCTCTCGTACTTCAACGTCAGCGATTTCAAGGCTGGAACCCAGCCAGAAGCCTCGAGTTTCGAAGAGGATGTTTCCCTTTGCAGGTAAAGCAGCCTTACCAATCACTGGCTATTGTATTTAAGACTTATGGTAGGAGCAATTTTGGTAGGTGGTTCCACTAACTTTCGTGGGTTAAAATCAGAGTAAGACTGATCTCTGTCATTGAAGGCAAAAGGTAAATTTTCCAGCTACATTTGCCCTTTCTGTAAGCTCCTCACATTTTTTAAAGCTCAGTGTGCCCAAGACTTGACTCCCTAGGAAACACACACAATATTTCTTCTTTAATCATTTGGAAACAAATATGAGAACAAAAAGTAGTATCCAATAGGTATCCCTGTTTTCTAGGGGCAGCCCCTATTTCTGGTCCCTGGCCCATATAAATCACTGTCCTTGTTTTGCATTCTGTGGATGCCTTCTTAAAATATTGTTAGTGTATGTACATGTTCAGTGGAGTTGCCATTATTGAGGTTCACCCCTCTTCCTCAAGTCTCTAGAAGTCAAATCTCAATGTGGATGAATGTGCCTTGACTGAATGGATACAGTATGTTTTCCCCACAGGTGGAAAAGAATTTTGGGGTTGAGATTTTGATCAGAAAAACATGGGGAAAGACTGGTCAGCCCCTTTCTCTTCCCCCTGCTCTTATCAAATTTAGAGCCCTCAGTAGAGGCATTTAAGTAAAACCAAAAACTGTCAGGGAGGCTTCACACCTAGTTGGGTTCTTAACATAGAGGGAGGCTATGAGCTTTGTATTTTAGCTCAATTAAACACATAGATGCAGACATTTCATTTCTGAAAAAAAATTGGGGAGAAAGTTGACCTGATACAAGTCAATGGAAGCAGGAATTTCCCATTATGGGCTTCACTTGATATTAAGGTATCTTTAACTGAATCCATAACAAATTCAAACACTCCCCAGTGACGCATTCTTAGAATAGGTAGGGCAACATTTTTATCCACTACTCTGAAATATCTGGTATTCGTTCTAAATGAACATTGCAACAGTGGCAATAATCTGTCAACAATCTGTGACATATAATTAGCCATAATTTTTTTTTTCTTGCAGAGTACAAGGGTTATTTTTTTTTTTATTCTGCTCAAGGCAAAATGAAAATGACACCTTACTCAGTTAAACACTCCTTTCGTATAGATCATGAGGATGAATTTATCGGACCCTAACATCAAGTTTGTCACTAAAATCTTATCCACACGACACTAGAGTAAACCTGAGTTTGCAACCAGGTGTGCATTTGACAAATACTGCAGGCAATCCCATCACTTTGTGAAGTACCACTGTCTGATACAAAGATTTGTGTGTTTCATTCACAGACTATATTTTTAAGATACAGACTTTTAACAGGGAAGGTCCAGCCTTTGGTTCTAAATCTCTGTCTGCAAAATGGTAATAACCACCAACACCTAATTCCTCCTTCTTCAAAGCAAAAGCAACAATATTTTAATGCAAAGTGATTTCAACATAAATGGGAAAAGGTGTGTTCAGTTACGTATCATTTTTGGACTGAAAGCGACAAGTGTTCGCTGGATAGATTTTTTTATTCCAAACATGGGATGAATTAGCAAATATTGACAACTTACACTTCCATTTCTGTTTTTGCTGGAATTCTCAGACATCCCTCATCCAAATAAGTTACAATATTGGCCAGATAATGTTGATCAGCTTGCCAGTATAATATCAGAATTGCACACTGCCATTATGTGCACATTTAAGCGTGTTCTCCTTCATGGAGAGCACGTGTTGCGGTGGGGACTGCCAGGACACGCCAAAGTTGGGGGCAAGCTAATTGATCGTTGGCCACTGATGCGATTGGGGCTTCCTTTGTTGTTAGGAAGAAGTTAATGTTGCCATTTGTTGATTGACAGCCAGAAATGATAAAACTCCTTGCACGAGGCCAGGGCTTCCTCTTTTCGCCCATGCATCGGATTGCCCGTCCCCCCTCCCTAGAATTAGGGTTGTTCGCTTTGACCTTGCTATGCCTGTCATGGGCTCGTCTGCTCTTGGGGCAGGGGCCCGGTAGGAATTTTGTCCATCTGGCTGATTGGTTTTTGCCTACTGCATAGCAAATCATCACAACTTGTAATGTTGTGTAATGCATTGGTTTATGGTTTGGTTAGTTGAGGGGCATGGATTGGCTGTGCCTGCCCCTCCAATGCTGCTGCTGCAAGGGATTCCGTTAAAGGAATCGGGGGCTAACTATTGCTTGTCCACTCTGTCAAGGGGGCTCGGGCCATAGCAATGAGCTCCTGGTTGCATTTGGGGAGGGCTGAGGGCAGGTTTCCTGCTCCGACGCTACCCCCAAGTGTATTCCCCTTTTCTGACTTTCGCATCGTGCAGAATGTCAATCTGTCCCCCATGGTGGGGGCAGATAGTCGCAACCAATGCCTAAGCAACCACTCACATTTTTGTATTTTAATAACGTTGTGGCCAAAATTATGCCAAAAACCTTAAACAAAAAATTCTGTGTGATGTGTGAGTTATTGGGGTGGTCCTGGGGACCTCGACACGCAACAGGTGGAAATGCAGCCATTTGCCACTGGACAGATACTTCCATATGATGCTTTAGTCAGAGAAGTGGTCCATTTCATCAGGGCTGTCACTTCCAGTTGGTAGCAAGTCTCCAGGCTCCAAACTCAGCCCCTTTCCCAGTTCTGTTATATGAGAGCATTCTCAAGTCCAGGGTGTAGGAAGGCAGCCTGCTCCAGGGAGGGTTGCACCCCGCTGAAAGCAATCATTTCTCTTTTTTTATTTTTTTATCATTAATACACATATACAAGCATACAAACATACATTTAATACATTTCATACAATCTTTAAAAATGTTCAAACATACTTACACTCAATCCCACAAATAGTTCCTTTCCCCATCACCATCCACCACCCCTCACCCCACCTTTGTGTTTGACTTCCAATCTACTCAATTACAATTTCTTTCCACTTCTATTACTTTCCTTCACACAACTTTACCATAATTTCATACTTCTTTTTCTATTACACATTGTTTTCCATCTTATTTGATATTTCAGTATTTGAAACGGAACTTGTTTATTCTAATACGAGTTCTGATTTTTCGATATGATTTTGCAAGTATCTTTTAAACACCTTCCAGTCCCTATCTATCTTTTCTTTTGAAATCCTTCCAATTTCTTCCATTGTTTTGGATATATTGTAATACTCCAATAATTTGGCAAGCCACTCTGTTTTTGTCGGTATTATACCACTTTTCCAGTTTTTTGCAATCAATAGCCTTGCTGCTACTGTTGCGTATAAATATAAGGTCTTATCTTCTTCCTTTAGGCTTCCTGGTACTATTCCCAATAGAAAACCTTCTGGTGTTTTCCTAAATGAGTATCTGTCAGAGCTGCTTGAAGATCCTAGCTCACAGAGGATCACGCTAGCCAGCGATCATTAAGTAAAAGTCTTTATTGAATTACAGTTTCCATTCTCACGCTGCTGTGCGCAACTCTACGTCTAGTAGCTAGATCGGCGAAGCTCCGTCTGAGTCTCCGCCCCGTGTGCACCAACTTAATATCCTAGCCTTGCTCCACCTTTTCCGCCTGACTGTCCTCCTCTGGGTCCCTCTACCCCCCGGGGCTTCTTCCTTCCGGGATTCTTCTGACGCTGACCCGGACCCTCTTGCCTCCTTGCGCCGGGCTTTAGGACCTGGTTCCCTTTCGGGGCTGCTTACTGCGCCGCCTTCCTCTGCATTTGAACTTGGCGCGCGCGCCCAACCTTCCACTTTCCTCTTAACCGTTTCTTCGCTCCCCGATGGAGGTGTGGCCACTCCTGACTCATGCCCTCCCTCCTGTGGTGAGCTGCCAGCGCTTCCCCCCTGGCTCCCTTCCTCTTCCCTGCTTCCTGGCGGTGACGCTGGTCCCGATTTCCAGCTGCTCCCCCCTGAGTCCCCTCTGGCTCTATCTTCCTGGGGTGCCCCCCTAGACTCCCCCCTTGCCCTGGCCACTGGTGCTCCTTTCTGTGAATCCTCTGATTCACTGGAAAGACTAGGAGATCTCGGGTCGTCGTCATCACTCATCTTTTCTTCTGCCTCCTCCCCTTCGCTCTCTGTTTCCTCCCTTGCCCGTGCCTCTGCTCCTAAACCCCTGACATCCATCCCCCCCTCGAAGCCCCCCATTCCCCCCTCCCCTCCTTCCGGTGCTGGAGCTGGGGGCTGCTGTTGCAAAGGGACGAACGTCGGATATCGGTCGCTTCCCGTGGCGGGTCTCCATCTGAAGTCTCGCGGGTCTTCCTCCCTGCTCTCGTCGACAACGGTCACCTCCGCTTCCATCTCTGTGCCGCCGTGCTCGAAACCAGGGTCGTCCCCGAAAACGTCCATGTCCGTCTCTCCCTCACTTCCTCCTGGCGGTGTTGCTCGTCCTGGGCCTTCCAGCCACCGTCTGCGGAACTGCTCCTCTGGTCTATCGTCCCACCAATACGAGGGTTCTGATGCAGATCCCGAGGGTGACCCCTCCGGGGAACGGACGTCTTGTGTCGGGTCCTCGTCCGAGTCGAACCCCCGGAAAGTGCTGGCCGAAAGCGTGGGCGTGAAAAGCCAGTCGTCGAAAAATTCTGCTGGCATAGGTCTATGGGGGAAGAGGGCATGAAACTCGTCTTTGAGGAGAGGTTCGTCCAAGGCGTAGCCCGGCACCCAGCTGTTCGCACTGGCCGGGGTGCCCTCCTTGGCGAGAAAGTATTCTACCCCCTCTTCCCCCCATCTGGAGTCCAAAATCTCCGTGACTTCGTTGATGCGCTCCTTCTGTGCCACTCCCGCGTGCCCTGTTCTGTCTCTGACCGGACTCGGCGCCGTTCCGGGTTCCTGGAACCTGTGCGGTGCCTTGTAGGGAGTGAGCACCGATCTGTGGAATACCGGATGCATTCTGGAACCCTCCGGAAGTGCCATTCTGAAAGCTACCGGGTTGACCTGCTCTTCGACTTGGTAGGGCCCCAGTTGTTTATGCCCTAGTTTCTTCTTGGCCAACGACCTGGCCGGCACTGCGTGGGCTGCTAACCAAACCCAGTCTCCCACGTGGAGCTCTTCGCCAACCCTTCTGTGCTTGTCCGCTTGTACCTTGTATGCGTGCTTGGCCAGCTCCAGGTGGCGCCTCAGCTGATCGTGGACTTCCTGCAGCTCCGACGCGAACGCATCTGCTGTCTGCGGCTCCCCCTCCCCCATTCTTTCCAGTCCCGGGAAGGTTCTGGGGTGCCTCCCGTTGTTGGCGAAGAACGGCGTGACCCCCGTGGACACGTGCTTCGTGTTGTTGTAGGCGAACTCGGCAAGCGGCAGGTAATCCACCCACGTCGCAGGCTGTTGATTTGCATAACATCTCAGGTACTGCTGCATGATGGCATTGACCCGTTCCGCTTGCCCGTTGGTCTGCGGGTGTCTCGCCGACGCCAGGTTGATCTTGACGTTCAGGAAGCCCATCAGCTTCTGCCAGAAATTCGAGATGAACTGCCGCCCCCGGTCGGACAGAATAGACCGTGGCAGACCGTGAACCTTGAACACGTGGTCTATGAACAGTTTGGCGGTTTGCTCCGCCGTGGCCACCTTAGCACACGGAATGAAATGCGCCATCTTGGAAAACAGGTCCACCACCACCAGCACTGCCGTCTTGCCCCTCGAGCTGGGCAGATCCGTGACAAAGTCCAGGGCCACCCTTTCCCAAGGTTCGACCGGAGTTTGCAGCGGTTCCAACAGTCCGGCCGGCGGTTTGTGCACTGGTTTGGCCCTCTGGCAGGTGTCACACCTCGCCGCGTAGTCTGCGACCTCCCCTCTCATTCCAGGCCACCAGAAATCCCTGGCTACTAATTCCACCGTCTTCTCCTTGCCAAAGTGCCCGGCCGTGGGCGCGTCGTGCAGCTGCTGCAGCACCTTGGCGCGAAGGTCGTCTCCCGGCACGTAGATGGCCCCTTTACGGATGAGCAATCCATCTCGTAGCTGGAAACCGTCGGCCGCAGCCGTGCCCCTTTGCACCTCTGCCATCTTTGCTTGCGCGAAGGAGTCATCCTGCAACGCTCGTCGCACCGCCTCCAGGTCCACGGTGGCCGCGGCGCACGCCCATACTGTTGGTGCGAAGATGTGCATGGCGGCCGCTGGCGTTGCGTCCTCCAGATACTGTGGCTTACGGGAGAGGGCGTCCGCCATGATGTTAGTGTCCCCCGGGACATACTCTATGCGGAAGTCGAAGTTCGCAAAAAACTCAGCCCAACGTATCTGCCTCTGGTTTAGGAACTGTGCCGTGCGCCAGTGCTCCAGATTCTTGTGGTCCGTGCAAACCTGCACCGTGTGCTTGGCGCCGATCAGGAAGTGCCTCCACGCTTTGAACGCTGCATGAATGGCCAGCAACTCCCTGTCCCAGATGGTGTAGTTCTGCTCGGACTTGCTGAGCTTCCTGGAGTAAAACGCTGCCGGTCGCCACACCCCCTGCTGGTCCTTTTGCAGCAGGACCGCCCCCACGGCTCTGTCCGAGGCGTCTGTCTCCACCCTCATCGGCCTGCTGGGGTTGACGTGAAGCAGCTGCTCTTCCGACGCGAAGAGACGCTTGAGTGCCTGAAAGGACTGCTCCGCCTCCTCTGTCCAAACGAACTTCTTTTTCTTGGAGCTAAGCGTGTCTGTGATGGCCGCTGTTTGCATAGCGAAGCCCTTGATAAACTTGCGATAGAAGTTCGCAAAGCCGACAAACCTCTGGACCTCCTTCCGGTTGCGTGGACTCTTCCAATCCAATACCGCGCGAACCTTGGCGCTGTCCATGGCGAGCCCCTTGTCAGACAACTTGTAGCCCAGAAAATCCACCTCCGTCACGTCAAATTGGCACTTCTCCAGCTTGGCGTAGAGCCTATGTTGCTTTAGTCTGGTCAGCACTTCCTTGACGTGTCTGTCATGCTCCTGCTGCGATTCCGAAAAGATCAGGATGTCATCTAAGAAACAGACGCACGTCTTGTAGAGAAGTCCCGCCAACACGTGATGCATGAAAGCTTGAAAAACGTGGGAGCCATTTTGCAATCCAAAGGGCATAACTCTGTATTCGTAGGTACCCAGTGGCGTGAACATGGCCGTCTTCCACTCATCTCCCTCCCGCATACGAATGAGGTTGTACGCCCCTCGCAGGTCTAACTTGGTGAACACTTTCCCCTTCCGCACCTTCGCCAGGAGGTCGTCGATTCGGGGCATGGGGAAGTCCGACGGCTTGGTCCCATTGTTTAAAATGCGATAGTCCACGACCAGTCTTTTTTGGGGCGTGTCTCGCTTTTTAACAAAGAATACTGGACTGCCCCCCGCTGCCTTGGACTCTCGGATGAAATCGCGCTCCAAATTATGATCTATGAACTGTTTGAGTTCCTGCAGCTCGTCCTCTGACATGGAATACAGTTTCCCCTTAGGCAGCGCCACCCCCGGCAGCAGGTCAATCTTGCAGTCATATGGTCTGTGAGGGGGTAGCCTGTCTGCCTCCTTCTCGCAGAAAACTTCCAAAAATTCTGCGTACTTGTGGGGAATCGCTTGCAGCGTGCCTAGCAGCAGCTGTGACTCCTCTTCCTCTCCTTCCTGCCGGGGCACGATGCAGTGTTCAGCACAAAAGGAAGAGCCGAAGATCAGCTGCCTCTGGTACCAAGCCAGCGTTGGGCTGTGCTTGTCTAGCCAACTCATTCCCAATACAATGGGCGTATCCGATAGTTGAGTGACATTGAAGCTGATGATTTCTTTGTGATTTCCAAGTCGCATCGCCATGGGCGGCGTCTGCTTCACCACTTGCCCCCCTAACAACTCCCTGCCATCCACCGTGACAACCTGCAGGGGCAGTGTGGCCGGCAGCAACTGTATAGCGTGCTTGTCGACAAAGTCCTGCCCTATAAAGTCCGCGTTGCTGCCCGAGTCAACTGTGATGGGCACGTCAGTGGTGATTCCATTGGGCAGCTGGAGAGATGCGGTGAGCCTCACCACTGGTTTGGGCGGGAGGGGGTTCACGGGCTGTAAAACCTCTGGGGACTGCGTCACTAACACGTCTGGCTGGGCCCCAGGGCCTCTTCCTCCAGCCAGACTGCGTCGTTTCCCTGCTGTGGTCCCCCTTGCTGCGTTGCTGCAGTCACCATTGCCGAGGCTGCAGTAAGCTTGTGGAGCCTCTGGGGACACTCTTTTGCCATATGCCCTGGCTCCTCACAGACGTAACACTTCCTGTTCCCTCTAGGAGGCTTCGCTTTCACTGCTGCCGGTGCTAGGGCTCTGGTTGCTGACTGAGCCCTTGCACCTCCAACCTCCATAGGTTCGGCTCCTCCTCCTGGCGGAGGCGTGGATTGCGCCCGCGCTGCTTCTCTGGGAAGGAAGGAGGGGCCCCTGGCTGGTTCGCGCCCTCCACGCCCTTCGTCCCTGCTCCACGGACGTTCTTCCAGCCTCACCCCCACTGCCAGTGCCCTCTGAACGACCTCCTGGGTGGTTCGGGGTCTCTCCCCCCTCGCGATCTCATCTTTAATCGAGTTGTGCAGCCCCTCCCAAAAGAGGTCTCTTACAGGAGCCGAATCTCTGTCCCATTCCAGGGCACTGACCAAGGCGAAAAAGCGGGCATGATACTGCCTGACGCTGGCCCTCCCTTGTCTCAGCCCATGCACCTCCTTCCGTGCAAGATCCACGTCAATACTTGATAAAAAACACCCATCCATCGCTTTAATAAAGGCATCTGCATTCTGGAGCGCCGGATCCTTATCTCTCCATAAATTGCGTAGCCATGCTTTAGCATCCCCATGCAGATGGGACATGATGAATCCCACTCTCTCTTGCTCATCTCTAAAGTCTTTATGCAGCAGTTGCAGTGCGCACAGTACGTCGGCTCTAAAGTTGGGATACTGTTGCAGGTTCCCATCGAAGTGAGAGACCAGCCCGCCTGTCCGTCTCGCCAACCCAATTCCCTCCTGCCGGGGTGTCTGCTTTGTCAGCACGTCTAACCTGACCTGGAGATCCCTGCAGGCGGCAGCTGCCTCCTCCTCTCTCTTCCTGGATGCGAGAGCCTCGGCATTCAGTTGTGCCACTGCTTTTCTGAGTTCCTCTATCTGCTGCTCAGCCGTCATGTCGTCTGCCGTTCGTGAGCTCGCTAGTAGGCACCTGTTTCTCTCCCCTCCTCGAGGCTGTAGATGCCCACAATCGTGAGACGGAGCTTACTGTCAGAGCTGCTTGAAGATCCTAGCTCACAGAGGATCACGCTAGCCAGCGATCATTAAGTAAAAGTCTTTATTGAATTACAGTTTCCATTCTCACGCTGCTGCGCGCAACTCTACGTCTAGTAGCTAGATCGGCGAAGCTCCGTCTGAGTCTCCGCCCCGTGTGCACCAACTTAATATCCTAGCCTTGCTCCACCTTTTCCGCCTGACTGTCCTCCTCTGGGTCCCTCTACCCCCCGGGGCTTCTTCCTTCCGGGATTCTTCTGACGCTGACCCGGACCCTCCTGCCTCCTTGCGCCGGGCTTTAGGACCTGGTTCCCTTTCGGGGCTGCTTACTGCGCCGCCTTCCTCTGCATTTGAACTTGGCGCGCGCGCCCAACCTTCCACTTTCCTCTTAACCATTTCTTCGCTCCCCGATGGAGGTGTGGCCACTCCTGACTCATGCCCTCCCTCCTGTGGTGAGCTGCCAGCGCTTCCCCCCTGGCTCCCTTCCTCTTCCCTGCTTCCTGGCGGTGACGCTGGTCCCGATTTCCAGCTGCTCCCCCCTGAGTCCCCTCTGGCTCTATCTTCCTGGGGTGCCCCCCTAGACTCCCCCCTTGCCCTGGCCACTGATGCTCCTTTCTGTGAATCCTCTGATTCACTGGAAAGACTAGGAGATCTCGGGTCGTCGTCATCACTCATCTTTTCTTCTGCCTCCTCCCCTTCGCTCTCTGTTTCCTCCCTTGCCCGTGCCTCTGCTCCTAAACCCCTGACAGTATCTAAACATTTTTTTCATTTCATTATATATTATTTCCCAAAATTGTTAAAAGCAATCATTTCTCATTTATGCTGCTATTATAAATAACTTAGTCTCATTGCTGGAAATACTTTCACGCTCATTTGTGTGCAGATAATTCAGAAACTCCAAAGTGCAGCACCCCAGATTACTGTGCTGGGCTTCAAATTAGAGCTCAAATAACTCCTATTTTAAAACAGCTACACTGGATGCCAGCTCATTTCTGGGCGCAGTTTAAGCTGCTCACATTAAATGTTTAAAGCCCCAAATATATGAAAAACTGTTTACACCCCTATTCACCTTATCGGGGGCTTTCTTGGTCCTTTGGCCACCCTCAGAGGTGTTGGGGAAAGGTGGCTCAGGAAAGGGCTTTCTCTGTGTCAGCCCCTAAATTGTGGCACTCGCCCCGTCCCGTCCCGTCCCCAGAAGCACCTAGCATCTTCATTGTTGCAGACGCACCTCTTTGCAACAGTTAAAATATTTTGTTTTTGTGGGACTCATCTCTCCTGCTTAATTTATACTGTTCTGGTTCATTTGGAATGGCTCGTTGGTTTTATAACTGTGGTGGTTTTATCTGTTTTTGCAATTGTTGTAACACGGCCTGGGATCTTAGGGTGAAGATCTTTTGTAATAAATAGAATAAAAGAACTGAAATTGAACCTGGGAACTTCAGCATGTCCAACTCTTCCTTCCTTCCATATTTTGTCTCCCACTCTCTCTCAGCCTTAAATTATCCCACTATACTAAATATAGGCCAGACCTTGCATGCTTCTCTTTTCAAACTCTCCACTGTGGGAACCTAAGTTGAACGTTCTAAAACTGTGCCTTCTATACAAATAAATATCTCTCTATCCTTTTGTATTATTTCTAAGAACAAAATTGGCATATTTACATGCCTAACAACCATTCTCCTTTGTATGCTTTCTCAGAAGTAAGTCCTACTGAGCTCAAGGGGATCACAGCTCAACAAAACAGTTTATTATATTTATCTTCATTAAAAGTGTATAGTTGTTCACTATTAAGCCTATTTACTTGCTGGTAGAAAGTGAGCTCCATGGGTACTAGTCACAAAATGGCTACCATGGGGATCATGGCATAACACAGGCATAGGCAAACTCAACCCTCCAGATGTTTTGAGACTAGAGTCCCCATCATCCCTGACCACTGGTCCTGTTAGCTAAGGATGATGGGAGTTGTAGTCCCAAAACATCTGGAGGGCCGAGTTTGCCTATGCCTGGCAAAACACAAAAAGGTTGCCATGTGGGAAGTGACATGACACAAAATGGTTGCTGCATCTAAAAAAAGCAGAAAAAGAGAGAGCGCCACAATGTGTTGCAAGCATGCCTGCACTTCCGCCTCCCATCTCCTGCCCATCAACTAAGAAAAGGCGCCTACATCTGCCACTGCTGGGCACAGAAAAAAGCTCTTTGCATCTCTCCTCTGTTCAGAACCACTTAGGGAGGACTCATGTGCAATCTGGCATCCAGTGAAATGTGGGCAAGTTTGTTTATTTATTGGATTCCATTTATCAGTCACTTCAGTCACTAAAATATCTCACATTTATTTATCAGTCACTAAAATATCTCAAAGCAAATGTGTTGCTTGATTTATCAGAGTCAACCCATGTCAGTCAAAATTGTTAAAGCAATTCATGACTGCAGCCCGACACATGGGGCTGTGGTTGGTGGGTGTGAAAAAGAAATATTGAAGCATAATCGGAGAACCCAAACACTGTTGCTGGAAATGAAGGGTACGAATTGCACAACTGCTGAGGAACTTTCTAGCTGGAAAATTGAACTGATCCGTGTTATGTGTAGCAGATAAGGCTCCAAAATGTGCAGTTTAAAGCAATGGCTCCATTTTACAGGTTTAAGGATTACAGAGAACCGCCATGGTCTGAAAACCAGTATGAATTTTCTAAGCAGTACTGGACTGTTTTATCTGCCCGTTTGGCCTTTGTCATTATCTTTCAGGTAAACCCTTTCTGTGTTATATTACTTCACTGCCACATGTAATGCATTGATTGCTGCTTGCAGTACTTGTTTGTCCATTGATTTTTATTCACGCTTGTTCACTAACCCTTTCAAATTCCCTTGCCCTTGTGGAACAGTCTCAGCTAAACTAGAAGAGAATTAAAACACCTTGATGTATTGGTGTCTGTTCAGCTAACAGTATACAGTGGTACCTCGCAAGACGAATGCCTCGCAAGACAAAAAACTCGCTAGACGAAAGGTTTTTCCGTTTTCGATTTGCCTCGCAAGACGAATTTCCCTATGGGCTTGTTTCGCAAGACGAAAACGTCTCGCGACTTTGTTTCCTTTGTCTAAAAACAAAGACATGTTTTGTTTATAAAGTTAATTTATTTTCCCTTCAATTTTTGAACTGCTCTTTACAGTATGTGTGACTTTAAAGAGCAGTTAATAAACTGTTGTTGTACCAAATTTGGCTTTGTTTGGACTTTTTTTGACCATAGGAACGCATTAATTGATTTTCAATGCATTCCTATGGGATTTCGTGATTCGCAAGACGAAAAATTCGCTAGACGACAAAACTTGTGGAACGAATTAATTTCGTCTTGCGGGGCACCACTGTACAGTGGTACCTCAGGTTACATACGCTTCAGGTTACAGACTCCGCTAACCCAGAAATCGTGCTCCAGGTTAAGAACTTTGCTTCAGGATGAGAACAGAAATCGTGCTCCAGCAGCGAGGTGGCAGCAGGAGGCCCCATTAGCTAAAGTGGTGCTTCAGGTTAAGAACAGTTTCAGGTTAAGTACAGACCTCCGGAACGAATTAAGTACTTAAGCTGAGGTACCACTGTATTGCTGATGGAGTATTGGAAGCAGCCCAGAGACTATTATATTATTGAGCACCCTCCATGCCTGCTGTGCCTTGTCCCCGCCCATCATGCGAGAGTGGCGAGGTCTGGGTTAGCGCGCTCGGTCCACACTTGGGGGTATGCGTGCATGCACCCCTGGCACCGGCAGACAGTGCTACACACCTGGCTATACCTCCCCAAAACGAGTGCTTTAGGGATCTTTTCAATGCTGTAAGGAACACGTCTTCCTCCTGCTTATTTAATTTATTTCTCCTGCAGAACCTGGTAATGTTCCTCAGCGTGCTTGTTGACTGGATGATCCCAGACATACCCAAGGATATCAGTGAGCAGATCAAGAAAGAAAAGAGCGTGCTGGTTGATTTCTTCTTGAAGGAAGAGCACGAGAAACTGAAACTGATAGAAAACTTTATCAGGCGAGACAAGCAAAGGAGCAAGAATGAGACAAGAGGAAAGAGAATTCGAGCGGCAAGTTTCTGCCAGTTCAACCGAAGTCAACGGGGCAGCTTAACATCCTTCAGCTCACACCACACTGATGTATGATTCCTTGAGGGCACATCTACATCACTTGTAATCGCTCTGTCCCCAGAGAACTGTAGTAGTGAAAGACGCTTATCTTCTTCAGTTGAATATTCTCATCATCACTCTAGCCCTGCTACAGTTCCCAAGATTTGGAGAGGAATACATGACAGCTGAGCTAGCATGATGCACATATAGGTTTGTAGTGCAAGAAACAACAGCCAGTACGAAACATATCGAATAATAATTTACCTATTGTCTGGTTAGATCTTGAGGGGGGAAGTGATTGAGTCTAGAATGGATATTGTTTCGGACAAATAGATTATACTGGTTTTCAGAAGCTTCATATTTAAACTTCTCTGCAGTATTCTTAATCAGATGTCCTACGTGAAAACACGCTGTATATTTATGTTACAAACTCATGTAATTTTATACCAATTTGCCTGCATTTGTTCTTCTACCCCATCCCAAATCCTGAGAATTATAGTTTGGTGAGAGTTCTAATACCTCTCTTAGAAATCCCCCCCCTCCTTCACAGAACTACCTTAAGAGTACACCAGTCCATATTGATGGGCCTTGTTTTGAGTGGCTGGACTGAAAGCTGCAGAACCGTAATAGCAAAATATTTACGGTCAAAGAGCACTTTGACATTTAGCAATGTTTCTCTCTCATTAACAGCAGAGTCCTGTACCTACCAACTCAGAAGTAAGTCACATAGAGTTTAGCAGGGCTTACCCTCAGGTAAGTGAGTATAGGATTGCAATCTAAAAGTATGAAAAGGCCAAGAGAGACCACAGCATGCATATCTGATAGAGAGTGAGAAGAGTGAGAAGAACACTTTGCTTAGAGCGCCTGATTTTCTCCTCTTTCCAGTCCATCATCACATTTTGTATCAGTTTCCACATACAGAAGTACATGTGCCTAGCACCATTCATGAAGTGTATCCACAAGAACCCCCTCCCCCCAAAAAAAACATTGCATGGCAGGGGGGTTGGACTAGATGGCCCTCATGGTCCCTTCCAACTCCTCAATTCTATGATTTTAAGAGGAAATTATACTTTTCCAACCTAGGCAACCCACTTGTGATTTAGACAGTACCAAGCTTGTGTTCTTGTCCCATGGCTCAGTCCCATCCGATGAGCAAGTGGGACATAAATGATTGCCTTCATCTGGGCAGGGAGCAGGAGACATAATGAGGAAGGTGGTGCAACAGTGGCAACCTGTCCTTTGGTACCAGCACCATTTAGAGTACAGGTAGGTTGTCTAGGTTGTGAGCAGCAACTCTTTCCTTCTCTGCTACCTTGTCTCCTTCTTGCCCCCTTTTGTCGTCTTCCCCATTGTCAACCTGCTCCATCGGTTCAGAGACCTGTCTGTTTTTGCTTTTGAAACTATGTAAAGCATCATGTACACTGATGTTATGAATAAAAATAAAAAATAGTAGTTTAAATCATGGATTTTGCTCAACACCCACACAAACAACAGGGGAAAGCCCAATCCTGCTCTTCCTAAATGTGCACATTTGGAAATTCGGACTGAGTACAAGAATCCATGAAACATCACTTAAACTAGCTTTGATGGGGAAAATGTCCATTTTAGAATACTGAAGTTATCATTGAAGTTACGGTGCTGTAAATGGCTGGCTGATACAAGCATATCTATAAGTGATAACCTGTAGCTTCATCTTCAGTTGAAGCACAGCATTTTAGTTCACTGATATCCCTAAGAGGGATATAACGTAATTTTATGCATTAACTTAGTCCTTGATCACACTTATGACTTGCTGCTGTACAATGACAGTAAATCAAGATGTTCCTATGTAAAATTCAGAAAGTTACCACTTAGGCATGCCATCTAAATGTATTTAAAGAATATTGTTATGAGGGGATTTTTGGATTTTTTTGCCCCTCTTATTCCTTGATCAACTTTCTATTAGTTAGAAAGACAAATGGCCAGAGTGGAGATTTGAGAAGCTGGATGAAAAAGCGTCAGGCTGAGAAGCCAAAGAGAAAAAGACTCTGCTGGAATCTAAGGCTGTAGCTATGGGAGAAGACACCCTTGAGTGTTGATGCTTTGAACCCCTCCATCATAGGCTCAGGTTGTACATATGTGTAAATAAACCATACATCATAAAGACACCACAGTCTCCGCTGTTCCTCATTCCCAAAGGAAACACAAACCCGAGTAAGTTGCTGAAACTCCTGGAATCTTACACTACTAAGAGATAGCAATGGTGGCATGCAACAATAATTTTATTTCTATCAAGATTGGCCTTGCACCAGGGGGCAAAAAGTTAAAACACCCCCCTGTGGTGAGCCTCACTCCCTAGACCCTATAACCACCACATGTTATCTTATGGGTTTTTGTGTGAGGTCAAACTTTGGTACTTGGAGACTTCAGGCAGAAGTTGAGCAAATAACAGTGATTTATTATACAGAAGAAAGGTGTTAAAGCAAATGAAGTGTCAGGAGATAAAGTTCTTTCAGGAAACAGTTCACTCATTAATAATTATAGTAAACCAAGCGGATGTTACAGACTTCTAGACTAGTTGGTTAAGTGTTCAGCTTGTTTCTAGTTTGGTTACTTCAGCTTCTTCAAACTTCATTGCATAGGTGTTAGAGCTTAACACTTTGGTTCTCAGACAAGGTGGGACTTTCTGTCAGTTTCCCAACCTCTTAACAACCCCACTCCTGCGGTATTTCCAAATAGTAGAACACACCCAGGGGATCACCACCCCCTCCTAAACTGGTTTGGGAGTCTTCTCTCTGGAAAATCTCTCCCCTCGACTGGAATGAGACCTGAGGAGACTTTATCCTCACAGCTTCCACAGCTCAGACTCAGCCCTCCAGAAAACTCCTGTCTGAATACTTTCACAAGACACTAAACACTGTCTTGCTATCTAAGCTCAGAGACTCCTTTCTCTGGCTGTAGATATTTTCCTCAGAGTGGATGTTATACACAGAGATCAGATCCAATTCTCCAACTCTCCCTCCAGCTATTTCCCTTAAACTATATGCCAAACTATCTGAACCCTCCCTCAGAAACGGCTCCTTTCCTTTCCCCTCCAAAAACTGCTGGCTCCACCCCCCTCTGTCTGTCTGTCTGTCTGTCTGTCTGTCTGTCTTGGTAACCAATCAGAGAGAGGCTCTGGCCTTCTGGTGGAATTTTGAAGCACTATATCACCACATTCTGGTCTGGCTCAGCTGTCCATCACAGCCCCATGCCAGGATCTCGATTCTGATTTTGGGCCCTTGGCCAGTTATTTATGAAGGAAAATCCTGCTCTTAAGAGGGCAACCCACATGGTGCAAATCTTGTGCACAATGCTCCATGATATGCACAAATGGGGGCACCCAGAATTACTTAGCATGATCATTGGAATGTCTTGGACGGTTGTGTTCTCGTTTGTTCATAGATCGTTCAGAGCACCTCAAGGAGAAACTTTCCCAATGTTTAATGCATTTTCATTGTATATAGCCTCCATTGTTCCACAGAATCTGAGAAAGTTGAGCCACTGGGGGGAGGAGAAAGAGGGAGAGAGAGAGAAGGAGCAGGTGGCTGTGGTTAAATTGCATCTAGAATTTCATCCTTTTTCTGTGAAAGTTAATGTATCTTAGTCTACTGGACAGTCCCTGGAGTCTTGCATAGTTCCCCACCCCACCCCTCCACCCCATCCCCAAGCTCCAGCAAGGCTGGGAAAAGTAAAGGCTGGCTTGCTGGGTTATCAAAGCCTTGACTGACAGCTTCCCTGTCTGCATATGTGATACACTATCTATTTTTATCTTGATCCTGAAAGCTCAGTTTAATAGAAACTTGGCAGGTTGGTTCTGAGCGCGGGTTCGGTCCCCAGGGATTAACATTCCCACAGAAACCTTTGACTTCTCTTCCCATCCCCCAGGTCGCAAATGAAAGCCTCTCCTAAATGCCTATAACTGGAGATCTGCCGATTGCCCAACTCCCCGTTCCATTGTTGAACTCACCATTTTCTCACAGTGCAGTCCTTCCTTATCAGCCTGAAACTTGTAAGGCTACCCGTAAAGTGACTGCCATTGTACTTTCACCTCTCTGAAGGTTCCCTTTCCCCTCTCTTTCTCCAGCACAGTCGCCCAAACAGCTTTATTCAATAGAAACCTAAAAGCATATGGAAATATAAAGTAAACCCAAACAATAAGCAGTGCCCAATCCATTAAAAATGATGAAAAAATGTTCCTGGGGTATGATGGAAAATGATGGAAAGGCCTCAGCCAACAGGATTCTGCAAAGCTAATACTGAAATCAGTGGGTTCAATTACACTTTCATACGCAGTGGGAAATATGAGGAACTACCTCTAGGACAAAAATGCTTTTCAAAACCAAATACGAAAAGGGCTTCGTTCATCTTCTAGTACCAGAAAGAGATGCAGTCACATTAGTTCCTCTGGTGCCACAGCTGAAGTGGGGGAAGCACACATGAAGAAAAAGAAGAGTTTTGTGTGTGGGAAGCGAGGCAGAGAGAATGCAGAGGGGGAAATAAACTAAGAGAAAATTATGGCAGATGAAGGTGATAGACTATATGGAATTGGCAGAAATGACTGGCAGAATCCGGGACCAGGAAGAAGAGTCGGTGGAATAAGATTGGAAGAAATTTAAAGATTATTTACAGAAATATTGTAAAATTAATGAATGATAGAATGATGTTGGATAGAAATTAAGTGGTTTCTAGCTGTAATGCTTTAAGAGAATATGAAAAAAGGCTTATAAATGGGTAAAAGCTTAATGGTAAGGATTTGCTGAACTAATAAATCTAAGTGGAATACAAAAAAGGGAGGTATGAGGAGGTCCGGGGAAATAAGCTTAAGGGAAATAAGAAACGGAAAATTAACGTGTTTTTAACTGTTTTTATTTTGTATTTTTCTTTTTCCATTTTTATTGTAATATGTTAAAAAATCTCAATAAATATCTTTTAAAAAAATAAACTAAGAGAAAATTACTAAAGTTAGGCATTTCTATTGCACTTTGAACTGCAGCTTAAGAGAAGCTGAGCCTTAGTACATTTTGCTCAGATGAAAAATGCTGTAATTAGGGTTAATGCCACAGGAAATGCCTGTGTGACGTAGAGGAAAATACGGAAGATTTAATACACTGGTCTCCCTTCACATCTGCAGCAGCACCAAGTATGGAAACAGATTTTTGCTCATGGGTCTTCTTCACCTTTGAGTTGGCTGCTATCATATGCACACTATTCATACTGTTCCTGCTGCTGCTGCTACTACCCCGACCTTATACTATCCTGTCTCAAAGGCAAACTGAGGGTGGTGTATATGATGCCTTCCTTTGCTTATCTTCACAATAGACATGTGAGACACATCAGACTGAGAGTTACTAGCCAGCCATGACCCAGTTAGCTTCACAGTTGAGTGGGGACTTTGAACTTGGCTAGTTCAGGCTTGCTGCCTCTTCAGCTTAGTCAGAAAGTTGCTTCTTCCTGTCAGGGACTCTGGTAACCTCTGACTGCAAAATGACAGCTGTGTGAGCTACCTAAGGCTTGTCAGGCCCGGTCTGAAAGGAAAGGGAATGTGTCCCCTAAGGTGCCCGGTACCAGCAAACAATATATCACTTTTGACATTTTTTTAAGCACGGGTGGGGGCAAAAAGTATTCATTCAGAAACAGGGCAGTTCCAATCAAGGAGAAAGACCTTCCATTTTTTACTTTCAAACTGAACACGCACAGAGGGCTTTAGTAACACCACCAAACCAACAGCTGGTTCTGAGCTATGACTCATATTGTGTCTTAGTTCGTGGTCATTATCTAGTTCATGGCTTATGGTTGTGAACCATACTGTTTTCCTGCAACATGCTTGCACTTGTGTCAGCCAAGTCAACCTCAATCTGGTTGGCTTCTCGGGAGTTCACCCAGCCTCCTCTTTTGCTGTCTACAAAGGGATTGCAAAAGCAGGGGAGAGGTTAGGAATCAGACAGCCCACAATTCGGGCCAGGAGGCCCAAGCTGTACCTTGCATGACATACCTTGCATGTTCAGTCTCCAGCTTAAAGGATATGAGGCAACCAAGCCGGAAAGGACCTCCATGAAAGCCTTTGCTGGCTCATACATTGTGTAAGTGTGTCCTACAGTAAGTGGCTAATAACAGAATGTGCAATCATAATAAGAGAATACTTGCTTTTTAGATACATATTATATGAGGAAAAATAAGTCCCATATGTTTACATGACTTCCTTTTTATGATACAGTACTTTCTTTTATCCTTAATGGAACACAATTCCATTAATAGAGTGCCTTGTGGGAATTTTCTGCTTCAGTTACATGGCTTCATAAAACAGTCTTCTTCTTCTTAATAATAATAAAAAATAATTTATAGTTTACAAGCCTGATTTATTCCAATCTCAGCTCAAGTGTACATTTTTCATAGGAGTATTTCATAGTGTATTGTATAAAGTGCTTTTTTAAAAATAGGACATGTATTTGCTTTCCCCTTAGTCAGTGAGGTTACTTTCCATATGGGCTAAGGTGCGTATAAAAAAAGGATACACACACACACAAAGACACACACACACACACACCAGTCAATGGTGTAGATGTTCAAAGACAGATTGGGCAGAAAGGTCTCTTGCTGAAATGAATAGTAATAATATAATAATAATTTATTATTTATACCCCGCCCATCTGGCTGGGTTTCCCCAGCCACTCTGGGCGGCTTCCAAAAGAATATTAAAATACTGTGATACATCAAACATTAAAAGCTTCCCTAAACAGGGCTGCCTTCAGATGTCTTCTAAAAGTCTGGTAGTTGTTGTTCTCTTTGACATCTAGTGGGAGGGCGTTCCACAGGGAGGGCGCCACTACCGAGAAGGCCCTCTGCCTGGTTCCCTGTAACTTGGCTTCTCGCAGTGAGGGAACCGCCAGAAGGCCCTCGGTGCTGGACCTCAGTGTCCGGGTAGTACGATGGAGGTGGAGACGCTCCTTCAGGTATACTGGACCAAGGCCGTTTAGGGCTTTAAAGGTCAGCACCAACACTTTGAATAGGCACCGTGCAAGACCATAGTCCTTGAAACAAGAGCATGCTAGACTTTCTGTGGTTCTTGGATAGTTTAATAATGAATAAGCAATGGTGCTTTTTTTTTAACTACCCATGTTCTTTTCATATTATTGGTTTAACTGTTCCGGGAACAGTTTGTTTAAAAATAATGAACTATGTCAACATTCTGCGGGAAATGAAGCCATAAGGAGAAACAGTCTTTCTTCTTCCTGAGTATCCTTCTCTACCATGCCAGCATTGTATTAACATTCGGAGTTCTTATTTTTAATTCATAGGAAAACTTACAACATCCGTAACCAAGAAGCAAACAATGTGTAAGAGAGTGACTGTGATTAGATCCATCCATGGACATCTGTTGTCTTATATGACAGGGAGAAATTACGTATGCAAGTCATGAAATAGACTCCTGGCCATGGTGAATTTCCAGAAGCTCTGCAGAATTTCTGACCCAGCACAGCTCCTCAGGTGGTGCCACTGTTCATCTCCCTTTCTGACGATTTGTGGGGCAGACTCTCCCAAGTGTCCCTATTCAGTTCATGTCCAGAGACCTCACTGCTCAAGACTGTCACTT
Source organism: Podarcis liolepis (assembly GCF_965112155.1). Taxonomy (NCBI): domain Eukaryota; kingdom Metazoa; phylum Chordata; class Lepidosauria; order Squamata; family Lacertidae; genus Podarcis; species Podarcis liolepis. The sequence goes on from NC_139556.1 coordinate 7,755,231, forward strand.
TCCCAGCTCCCCTATTTGTAGCTTAAGGCCTCAGTTGCAGCAACTGACTTCAGAGACCTTGGGCTGGAGAGCAGACCACCTTCCAGGTAGATTTGGGTAGAGCACTCAGTGGCCTACACTGCATGTGGACTGACTGTCCCTTGTGAATTTGAAGCAACGTCGTCAAAATTGCAGCCCTTCTCTTTGATTGCCCAGAAGGTGGCGTTTTGTTTCATCGTGGCAAATAGAAACATAATAATCACGCCTATGCAAATCCTGAAACCACACGCACAAAGCCACAACCTTACCTTATAATTAATGGAGCAGCCAGATTGATCCTGTTACGGAATATTGTGTGACACCTTCAGACAGCATTTTTGCCCAGGCAGAAACCTGAGTGAGGAATTGAGGGGTGAGGGAGGTGGGGGGCATAAAAGGATTTCAGTGACACTAGTAAAATCCCTCTGCAGGGTTTTACACATTCTTTGCATTCCACCAGATACCAAGATGCACAAGAATAAGATTCAATAGTGTAATAACATTTTTTAAAAACATCAACAAAACTTCACAACGTTCCTCACAACATTGTGTCCTCAGCCATCGTCTGTAATCGACACTTTTGGTTACAGAACATAATTGAAGATGCAGAGCAGTGCATCTCAATGGACCTGATTATTATTATTATTATTTTAATGCATAAATAAAGCCATTACACCTTTAATCTTGTGCACCTTTGAGACTCTGTCTCCTCCTGTGACTGGTGCCTTCCCTCCTTCTCTTTTTCCGCTGGAATCCACCAAAAGCAAAATGTTAGGCAAGGCTGGAGATTCCCCACTCAGGTGAAACTTCTGAGGGCTTGCCAAAAGTAGAATGGGTTTCATTGTAGCAGCAATAACAGCAAGTGGCTTAAACATGTTTCTGCTGAAGGCAACACATGTTTTTATAAGCAGAGGCTGCGGAGGATTTAAATACCTGAATTCTCTTTTCAGTGCATTCTTGCCATCCTCCCAGGAGAGCTTCACCTATTCCTCATGCCGTCACCAGGCAGGAGTAAACTGCAGATGTGAAGCCCAGCGAGATGAGAGGCCCAGGCGAAAAAACCTGTTCATACATGCAGCCCTCAAACATCCGCTGCCACTGGCTGCTACTGCATTTTATTTCAGAAGAATTTAACCATTTTTTCAGGAAAAGCAAAGAAGAGTGGAAGGGAAGAGGGTGAGCAAAACAAGGGAAGACTTTTTCATTAAAAAAAAAATTTTACGGTGGTCCTGATTTTGCAAGTTTGGATTATGGCCATTTATTTTTAAGCCACAAGTGTTACTCAAACAATTAAGAAACATCTTTTCCATAATATTTGGCTGGTGATCTGTTTTGATTTTTGTGTGGTATTTATTGCATTATAATTGTAAATGGCTTTGATATTTTATATGAAATAGCAGTACACAAATATTTTTAATAACATGGACACATAATAAAAGGTTAGCTTATCAATAATGGTTACTATCTTCTTTATTTGACAGAGGCTCTATGTGCAGGCAGAAATTCAAATGATGCACATTTTCATAACAGAGGAAAGCAGTAGCTGTTGAATTTCACTCCCTTGGTCAGCTTCTATCAGTTTAAATATATGACAATTTTTTTCTATGTTAAAAATGCCATTTTCATTTTCTATGTTAAAAACCCAGCTACCTTTAGGAATCAGTCTTACATATACAAACCATGACGATCTCTTGCATTTTTAGAGGTGTTTTTAAATTCTAATTTTCTTTTAAGTCGCAGAGTTACATTCCCCAAGTTTGCAGAAGGCATCCCCTTATTTTGGGGTGGTCTCATTTGCGTGTTCAGACCCAGAGACCTCTCCCCTAAATAAATTCAGACAAGACTCAAATTTTAGTTTTGGTTTTTGGCAGAATTTAGGCCACAACTTTATTGATTAAGTGAGTGGTTGCATAGGCTCTGGTTCAACTAGCTCCAAACACCCTTGCAGGTAGCGCTGACCCAGAGCTCTATCATAGGTCAGCCAAGGGTGAAAACCTAAGGTAGCCGAAAAGCTGGGAACAGACTATGTTCACTCCCCAGATGCTCCCCTAGACTCAGGCACGGGCACAAGCCCCTCTCGGGGTTGACCAAACCACTTGAGTCCCTGGATTCCTTTAATGCAATATCCTTCAAAGAGGGATGGCGAGAGCGTTCTCTCATCCCTGTCACCTTGAACCAGTGCCTATCCGCAACCTTACAAGTTGTAACGATTTGCTATGCGGCAGGCGAAACTCAAATGGCAACAGCCAGTCAGCCAAGTGGGGGAAATTCCTGCTGTGCCCTTGTTCCAACGACAGACGACACACGACGGCATAGCAAGGTCAAGCGCAAAGCCCTAAAAGTAGGGAGAGGTGGGCGAGTGTTCCGATGTACATGCTGAAAGAAGAAGCTCTGGGTCACGTGCATGGGTTTATATAGGTCCCTTGATCCATTTAGACTGCACCCCATTGGCCAGATTGAACCCAACATTGAGGGACCTACCAATCGGGTGTTGTGGCTGTCCAATATACCCACCCACAACACAGGAGGCCAGTCTCCAGGTCTCACCGCAACACATGCCCTCTTTTAGGGAGGACACAATTTCACTTATAAACTAGTTCATCAGTCGAATATTTGTAACAATGACTATCTGCTAAGTGCTCAGCCTCGTTCTTAGTGGCGTCTTGCATTGCATCTTTGCTTGTCTCTGGAGCTGAAGGAGGGGAGGACAGTGACTGAAGAAAGAACTGTGAGTGCAGGGGGCCGCTTTCCCCATTCTTTGGACCCCCGGGGAAACCCAACATATCTGCTGCACCTGGAACAGGGTGTGGAGAGTGCAGCTGAATGGGACACAGCTGTGGGCAGCCTGAGGATGGACCATCCACTTGCACATAAAAAGCAGGTCTAGAGGGAGAGACTAGAGTGACGTCCGCTGTTTAGAGAGACTCTTCTCATTGAGAGCTGAGAGTTTGTTTGGACTCTGGTTAGCCTGGAGAAGAGGAGGTTAAGGGGTGATATGATAGCCATGTTCAAATATATAAAAGAATGTCACATAGAGGAGGGAGAAAGGTTGTTTTCTGCTGCTCCAGAGAAGCTGACACGGAGCAATGGATCCAAGCTACAAGAAAGAAGATTCCACCTAAACATTAGGAAGAACTTCCTGACAGTAAGAGCTGTTTGACAGTGGAATTTGCTGCCAGGGAGTGTGGTGGAGTCTCCTTCTTTGGAGGTCTTTAAACAGAGGCTTGACAACCATATGTCAGGAGTGCTCTGATGGTGTTTCCTGCTTGGCAGGGGGTTGGACTCGATGGCCCTTGTGGTCTCTTCCAACTCTATGATTCTATGATTCTATGAGAACCCGTAAACTCAGAGGAAGGTTATGTCAGAAGGGAAATGAACTGATACTGATAACTTTGTATTCATGTCACATTTTTATATGCAACTGTGTATTGTTGTAATATTTTTGTTTTGTCAGTTGTTGCTTCAGTTTTCCACACACCGCTTTTAGAGATATTTTTAAATATTAAACAGAATAGAAATCAAATAACCCATCAATCAATTAGTTGCTATCCTTGTATCGCTCTTGTATTGACATATGCTTGGAAAGATTTGCACTACAATCGTAAATCAATTTTAGAACTGTTTTTTTATGGTGTTCCTGAAAGAGTTAAAGAAATGATCGTTTTAGGAGAGGATTCTGTGTCACTCAGCCACAATTTCCATGACTCCTTGGCAATTAAATTGTTTTAAGGCTGCAGTGCAGATGTGAGTCAAAGAAGCATCAGCTGGCCATCTCTTGATTAATGGTGTGTGTTTTGGAAGTCCGATGGCAATTACAATCATCATCAAAGTATAATTTTAAAAGAATTAATAGTACATCTGCAGGGTATTAGCATAATGAACAGTCAGAGATCATATCCTCCAGTTTGGAAATCTACTATATTCCTGCCCTGTCATGGGCTCAGTCCAAATGGAAAGCAGCTTACAACAGCCCTTCAGTGTAGTCTGATATTATCCTGGGCCTGTTGTTGTTCAACATCTTTAAAAACAACCTGGATGAGGGAACTAAGGGGACGCTTATCAAATCTGCAGATGCCACCAAACTGGGAGGGGTAGCTAATGCCCCAGAAGACAGAATTGGGATACAAAATGACCTTCACAGATTGGAGAACTGGGCCCAAGCTAAAAAATGAATTTCTATAGGGACAAATATACTTCTACAATTAGGCAGGAATAATCAACTGCACTAACATATGATTGGAGAGACCTGACTTACCAGTAGTACATGTGGAAAAGATCTAGGGGTCTTAGTAGACCACATGAGTCAACAGTAGCAAACAAGCTAATGCTATTCTAGGCTATATTAGCAGAAGTCTAGTGTCCCGATTAAGGGAAGTAATAGTCTCACTCTATTCTGCCTTGGTCAGACCACACCTGGAATACTGTGACCAATTCTCGGCACCAAAATTTGGACAAGCTGGAATGTGTGCAGAGGAGGGCAACCAAGATGATCAAGGGTATGTTTAGCCTGGAAAAGAGGAGACAAGAGAGGAAGAGGAGATGATGATGATGATGATGATGATGATGATGATGATGATGATAAATTATTTATTTGCTCCCCAACTGACTGGGTTACCCCAGCCATTCTGGGCGGCTTCCACACTGATAAGATAGCCATCGTCAAATATCTCAAGGGCAAGAAGGAGCAAGCTTGTTTCTCTTGCTCTGGAGGGTAGGACTCAAACCAATGGGTTCAAGTTACAATAAAGGAGATTCCAACTAAACATCAGGAAGAACTTTCTGACAGTAAGAGCTGTTCGACAGTGGAATGGATCTATTTCTCCTGCCTGAAATACAAGCCTGTGGTTTCTTCTTGGAAGGAAAGATTTCTGAGTAACATTTTGATGAGACAGGCTTTGTATTCACCCTAACAATGGGACATAAACTACACAAGCACCATAAGGAATGAATTGGAATATGAATTCCTAGAAGCACTGGATAACTTGCCATGAAGGCATTGCGGAAAATACATAAAGAGAAGGAGGTGATGTGAGAAGACAGCCGTGTGCATAATCTTCTGCAGTCATGCAAAGACCACCTGGGAGAGCTCATCTCCTTTGGTGAACCTCTTCTTACAAATGGAGTGGGAAAAATCCAAATTCAACTTCATCATCCTTGCGGAAAAGGGATTTTGCTGAAACAAATACAGTGGTACCTCGGGTTAAGAACTTAATTCGTTCTGGAGTCCGTTCTTAACCTGAAACTGTTCTTAACCTGAGGTATCACTTTAGCTAATGGGGCCTCCTGCTGCTGCCGCTGCGCCGCTGCTGCACGATTTCTGTTCTCATCCTGAAGCAAAGTTCTTAACCCAAGGTACTATTTTTGGGTTAGCGGAGTCTGTAACCTGAAGCGTCTGTAACCCGAGGTACCACTGTATTAGACCCAAACCTCCTTGCCAAGACTGTTGAGTCCTGGGCCTTTTTAGTCATTTCCATAGTCCACCTCCCCTGCTTGGGGGCCAATTAGCACCCAGGTGAGACAGCTGAGTAAACTGGTATTTTTTTGGGGGGGGGACATTTCTGGACCTCCTCAGTGGTATGATTTATTAGGGGATCTTTAGTTTTGCTTCTGGAGCAATGTTGACATATCTACCTGGGCAAGGGAAGAGTTGAGCTCTACCTCTCCTTTAAATCAGAACCAGTGAAGGCAGTGAAGGTCCTGTGTGAGTGCCTGGAGGCGGTTGGAGGATGGATGGCGGCTAACAGATTGAGGTTGAATCTTGACAAGACAGAAGTACTGTTTTGGGGGGACAGGAGGCGGGTGGGTGTGGGGGACTCCCTGGTCTTGAATGGGGTAACTGTGCCCCTGAAGGACCAGGTGTGCAGCCTGGGAGTCATTTTGGACTCACAGCTGTCCATGGAGGCGCAGGTTAACTCTGTGTCCAGGACAGCTGTCTACCAGCTCCACCTGGTACGCAGGCTAAGACCCTACCTGCCCGCGAACTGTCTCGCCAGAGTGGTGCATGCTCTAGTTATCTCCCGCTTGGACTACTGCAATGCTCTCTACGTGGGGCTACCTTTGAAGGTGACCCGGAAACTGCAATTAATCCAGAATGCGGCAGCTAGACTGGTGACTGGGAGTGGCCGCTGGGACCACATAACACTGGTTCTGAGAGATCTGCATTGGCTCCCAGTACGTTTCCGAGCACGATTCAAAGTGTTGGTGCTGACCTTTAAAGCCCTAAATGGCCTCGGTCCTGTATACCTGAAGGAGCGTCTCCACCCCCATCGTTCAGCCCGGACACTGAGATCCAGCACCGAGGGCCTTCTGGCGGTTCCCTCATTGCGAGGCTACAGGGAACCAGGCAGAGGGCCTTCTCGGTAGTGGCGCCCGCCCTGTGGAACGCCCTCCCATCAGATGTCAAAGAGATAAATAATTACCTGACATTCAGAAGACATCTTAAGACAGCCCTGTTCAGGGACATTTTTAATATGTAACGTTGTACTATTTTTAACACTTGATTGGGAGCTGCCCAGAGTGGCTGGGGAAACTCAGCCAGATGGGCAGGGTATAAATAAATTATTATTATTATTATTATTGAGGCTGCTTCTTCATCCTCATCCCTGTACATTTTTGAGCACTACATAAATCAGTGCCGTAGCTGGGGGGGGGGCAGGGGGCTAGCTGGGTTTTTTTGCCCCAGGTGAAGCCTCCAGAGGGGCGCTATTGAACCAGGTGAAATAAAGCCCAGTTTTGCCCCTGCAGAAATCTCAGGCCTTCCTCTGCTCTGAGCCTTCTTCCTCTTATTCCAGGTTTATGGCATTCAGCACATTAGTTACAGGTAGGATCCATAGTTGAAACTGTGTGTGGTGGCTGAGGGGGGAAAGCCGAATTCCATGCTAGGGATCATAAGGAAAGGGATTGAAAATAAAACCATCAATATCATAATGCAATTGCAGTCATACCTCGGGTTGAAGCAGCTTCGGGATGCATATTTTTGAGTTGTGCTTTGCAACGACCCGGAAGTAACAGAGCATTTTACTTCCGGGTTTCGCCGCTCGCGCATGCGCAGAGGCTCAAAATGATGTCACACGCATGCGGGGAAGCGCCAAATCGTGACCCGCAGATGCGCAGATGTGGGTTCGTTTGCTTCTGGATGCGAACTGGGCTCCGGAACGGATCCCGTTCACATCCAGAGGTACCACTGTATGCAAATCTATGGTGTGACTGCATTTGGATTACTGTAGTTCTGGTCACCTCACCCCAGTATGGTATTATGGCATTGGAAAGGCTTTAGAAAAGGGAATGGAGCAGCTCTCTTATGAGGAAAGGTTGCACTGTTTTGAGACAGTTTAGAGAAGCGACGTGATAGAAGTCTATACAAACGCATGGCTTGGAGTAAGTGGAAATGAAGGAATGGGTTTCCCAAAACCCAAAACTGACTGTGCAGGCAGTTTGAAACTGCACCAAAATCCCTATTTTTCCTTAGCTAAAATCCATTAACTTGATCTCTGAGTCAATGTATAAACAGAAACCCAGCCATGCTCAGAGCCCTCTCCTTTATCAGTTTGTGACGGCAGGGATGACCCTGACTGCACCAGTAGAACAGAGAAGACACATCTGTACCTTATCTTATGTGCTGACCACAAATGACGCACAGACCTAAGTCCGGAACAACGCCAAAAGCGTGTTCTCGGAGATGACACCTTTTCCTCCAAGATAAGAGTAGGAAGGGGAAGATCCTTTTATGGTCAGAAGTACAGGAAGGAATTCCCTTTTATGGTTAAGAATACCAGAGCAAGAACATATGTGATGTCAACCTGCATACATAGGCTGACGTGGATGGATTTATATGGGAAGGAGGGAGAGGTGGCCTGGAGGATACATATACTGCATGAATCATAGAATCATAGAGTTGGAAGAGACCACAAGGGCCATGGAGTCCAACCCCCTGCCAAGCAGGAAACACCATCAGAGCACTCCTGACATATGGTTGTCAAGCCTCTGCTTAAAGACCTCCAAAGTAGGAGACTCCACCACACTCCTTGGCAGCAAATTCCACTGTCAAACAGCTCTTACTGTCAGGAAGTTCTTCCTAATGTTTAGGTGGAATCTTCTTTCTTGTAGTTTGGATCCATTGCTCCGTGTCCGCTTCTCTGGAGCAGCAGAAAACAACCTTTCTCCCTCCTCTATGTGACATCCTTTTATATATTTGAACATGGCTATCATATCACCCCTTAACCTCCTCTTCTCCAGGCTAAACATGCCCAGCTCCCTTAGCCGTTCCTCATAAGGCATCGTTTCCAGGCCTTCGACCATTTTGGTTGCCCTCCCCTGGACACGTTCCAGTTTGTCAGTGTCCTTCTTGAACTGTGGTACCCAGAACTGGACACAGTACTCCAGGTGAGGTCTGACCAGAGCAGAATACAGTGGCACTATTACTTCCCTTGATCTAGATGCTATACTCCTATTGATGCAGCCCATGGAACTTGTCATTTCTTTGGACTGGCTGTGGACTTGATCACGCAAATGCCTTCTGCTATCCGGAGAGCAGAATAAACTCTTTCTTTGAATCAACCTCGGTGTCATTTGACTTCCTTCCTCCTGTCCCAGAGCAACGCAGACCCAATCGGTGAACTCCAATAAGGCTATAGAAAGAGAAAAGTTTTTCTCCCTCTAACACTAGAACTCACGGACATGCCATGAAGCTGACCCTTAAAAGAGGATTAGACAAATGCATGGAGAAGAGGGATAGAAATGGCTAGTACCATCAGAACCAACTCCTAGAGGCCCAGGTCCCTTCACCCCCTGCAATAAAATATTTGTGGGGCCTTGCTGCCTTTCATTCTCCTCCACCTTTGGATTTTGTTTTCCAACAAGTCATGCAAAGGAACTTGTAAAAGGGTTGCTAGATGACAAGAGAGCTGGGATTGGGCAAAAGCCTCTGGCATCATTTCTTATGGCCTTTGCAATTGGAGGAAAGAGAGAATGCAAACTGCATACTCTGTGTGCAGGTTCACTGCACTCTGCTAGGAGAAGAGAGCAAGCAGCTTCCAGTTGCATATCATTAAAAAAAATTACGGTAAACTAATTCAGACAACTTGGAGGGTAAAACTCCCCACCTATGAATCATCATTAATTTGCCGTTTACCCCAAGGTCCCTGGGTGCATTATGACAATTTAAACACAATATTTAAAAGCAATTTAAAAGAACTTACTGTCACAGAAATAAGGTGGGTACTAAAAATATGCCCAAGCAGGCAAATGCATCATTTTGCAGCCAGCCCTTGTTGATTTTGTGGGGGGAGGGGCAGAGGAGGCTGGGGAGAAACTTGGGGAGAGTTGAGTTCAAGTCCCTTTTTAGCGTTAAGAATTCAGAGTAGCGTTGTTTCTGAGACCTGTCAGCCCCACAGAGCTGTTTTGTGTATAAAAAGTGGTGTGAGGGGGGAGTAACTGTTTCACCAACACAAGGTACCTCTGTTGCTAGGATTGGGGGCAGGAGCTTATCTGTTCATCCGTCCCCTGTCCCCCCCCCAATAATATTTTGTTCACATTGGTGTCCTGGCTACCCAAAACGTGTACTAAAAAGAGTGTCTATGTTCAGGAAATTGCATACATATTTTTGTTGTGTGTTTAAAGAACAACAGTCAAATACTTTGTACAATGGGGTGGACTTTTAATATTGGAGAAACGGAGAAAAACCAAAACTGACAGATTTGTCTATTTTTACCTATATTGCAGGTCAAAATGTGAGAACTTTTTGTTCAATTTAGTATTGTTTTAAAAATCACTTCTTTGAATTTATAGCATATCAGTGCAATATTCAAATATTGACCAATGAAGAGTTCTTCTGTCTTATCCAGATTTATATGAGTATCACTGTGGGCAAAATTGCCATAACTTTTTTTTGAAAGGAGCATCCCACCTGATCAGAGATAGCTGGCCATCCACATTCCAGACAGTTCACGGCGCAGGGCTCAGTTACAGGAAGTATGTCTGAAGCCTAATGTAGCTTGTCCCCCACAACGCCTGTGGGAGAGCAAAGTATGTTGGTCAACTTGATGCACATAGAGACCTATAAGCTCAGCTTACCAGCCAGGCTAGAGGCCTTGTGCCTGTTGTTTCTTTGTAAGTGCCTTAAAGGTAAAGGGTAAAGGGACCCCTGACCATTAGGTCCAGTCGTGGCCAACTCTGGGGTTGTGGCCCTCATCTCGCTTTACTGGCCAAGGGAGCCAGCATACAGCTTCCGGGTCATGTGGCCAGCATGACTAAGCCACTTCTAGCAAACCAGAGCAGCGCACGGAAACACCGTTTACCTTCCCACCCAAGCGGTACCTATTTATCTACTTGCACTTTGACGTGCTTTCAAACTGCTAGGTTGGCAGGAATAGAGACCAAGCAACGGGAGCTCACCCCATTGCGGGGATTCGAACCACCGTCCTTCTGATCAGCAAGTCATAGGCTCTGTGGTTTAACCCACAGCACCACCCTAGGAGCAGCTTTACTCCCAAGGTTGTAAACACATTCCGAAGCATCTACATATGAAAGGAGACGTGTCTTGCTGTTCTGAGATGTACCTTCACGTGTTCTAACCCCCTCAGGTAGAAAGGAATGCAAAGAGATCACATGCAGCAGGGGGGCTGCTTAGAGAGAGAGTTCTTTGTTCCCTAGCTCAATGATAATGAAGGAAAGACCATACATTGTATAGTTAGTATTGTGTTGTAACTTTAGATTGGAGGACGTTTATGCATATGTATTGCTTTAATAGATAACAGCTATGTATATAAGGTGCTGGAGGAGACTCTCGAGAGTCCCATGGACTGCAAGAAGATCAAACCTCTCCATTCTGAAGGAAATCAGCCCTGAGTGCTCACTGGAAGGACAGATCCTGAAGCTGAGGCTCCAGTACTTTGGCCACCTCATGAGAAGAGAAGACTCCCTGGAAAAGACCCTGATGTTGGGAAAGATGGAGGGCACAAGGAGAATGGGACAACAGAGATGGTTGGACAGTGTTCTTGAAGCTACCAGCATGAGTTTGACCAAACTGCAGGAGGCAGTGGAAGACAGGAGTGCCTGGGGTGCTCTGGTCCGTGGGTCACGAAGAGTCGGACACGACTAAACAACAACAAATGTATATAAGGAGGCCCCACCCTTTTGGTGCTTTGCTCAGCTTTTAGAGCAGTGTTTCCCAACCGGTGTTCCGCGGCACACGTGTGTGCCGTGAGACATCGGCTGGTGTGCCGCGAGATGCCTGGAGGGAGGCGGGCGAGTCGGGCGGCGAGAGGCGGGGCGGCGGCGGCGAGGAGAGGCCGCGCCTCCTGCTGCTGCCTGGCGCTCCTCCTCGCAGCCGGCAGCGCTGCCTGGGCGCCTCCGTGCGACTCTGCCTCGCTGGGTTTGGTCTCCCAGCAGAGACGGGTCACACGCGCCCCTCCCTCCCTCCCTCAGCCTGCGCGGAGGGAGAGCCAGAGAGAGGCATCGCTCCTGCGCGGCGGGAGAGGGAGCAGCCGGAGCGATGCCCCAAACGAGCTGAATTCCGAGCGAGGGACTGAGGGGGGAGGGAAAAAACTTTTACTTTCGTGCGTCCCTCCCGGCGTGACGCTGCGCGCTGACGTCACGGGGCGGGGCTTTAATGGTGGTGTGCCGCGAGATTTTTTTTCAGTAGACAGGTGTGCCGCTGCCCAAAAAAGTTTGGGAAACACTGTTTTAGAGAGTGATCCCATTGAGCCTTTATTGCTAGCAATAAACACCCTTTTGTTATTCCTCAACACTGCTGGAGTTTTTCCTTTCAACCCAGACATTTATTTTGCTACAAACTTTGTTACTTTCTGATGGCCCCATGCATACCTTACGGGATAAGCAGCTCCTTTGTTCATAATTAAAAATAAGTCATGCAATAACAGGAGCTGAGCTGAGATCTTCGTTGTTGTTTAAGAAAATGCAGAAACGGCACATATTCAGATGCACGATAGAGAGTGGTTTGTTCCTGTTGCCATGTGCTCGGTCCCAGCTCCTGCCAACCTAGCAGTTTGAAAGCACATCAAAGTGCAAGTAGATAAATAGGTACTACTCTGGCAGGAAGGTAAACGGCGTTTCTGTGTCCTGCTCTGGTTCACTTAGTCATGCTGGCCACGTGACCCGGAAGCTGTACGCCAGCTCCCTTGGCCAATAAAGTGAGATGAGCGCCGCAACCCCAGAGTCGGCCACGACTGGACCTAACGGTCAGGGTTCCCTTTAGTCTTAGGTGTAGGTGGGGGGGGGGGTTGCTACCCTGCTTAGGAAAGCAGATGCAGTGAAGCTTAACCAACCACCAGCCTACCTGCATCTCAGACTATTACAGTGGTACCTCAGGTTAAGTACTTAATTCGTTCTGGAGGTCTGTACTTAACCTGAAACTGTTCTTAACCTGAAGCACCACTTTAGCTAATGGGGCCGCCTGCTGCCGCTGCCCCGCCGCTGCACGATTTCTGTTCTCAGCCTGAAGCAAAGTTCTTAACCTGAAGCACTATTTCTGGGTTAGCAGAGTCTGTAACCTGGAGCGTATGTAACCCAAGGTACCACCGTAGAGGGAATGGAGCTGGTCAACAAATGGACCATCTCTGAAGGCAGAGAAGGGTTTTATTTATTTATTTAAAATAGGGAGAAGACTTCTGCAGACTAAAATTAGATTGCACAATATATATATATATATATTTAAGCTGAAAAGAACAAGGATTCCCTTCCCCCACCCGCAACTTCTGCAGCCATTTGGAAGAAGCCTGGGGTGCCATGACTTATAAGGCAGGGTGGAGGTCCTGTTGTGAGGCAACCACAAACAGCAGCTCTGTCGACAGCAAGCGAAGAAAGAAAAAGGTTGGGTGGGGGGGTGGGAGTTGCTGCCTTCATCCCTCCACATCTGTAAGAGGGATTTAGGACGCCTTTCACTAACCCAATATTTGAGATGAATTTTCTCATTGGAGAAATGCTGGCTGAATTCCACAGAAGGTCCATATGAATCTGTCTTTCTCTTCAATTCAGAAACCAATAATGAGTGATAGGGGCTGGTTGATGGTTGATAGGGGATCAAATACTTATTTCACTCATTATAATGCACATCAATCTCTGACTTTTGTCTTCTGGGTTTCTGGGGGGGGGGGTTTCCTGTTGTTATTCTGTCTCTCACTGCTGCCATTAAAATTATGGACTGGTCATTTCTTCGTCAGAGGGCAAACCGGCAAATTTAGCAGGGGATCAAATACTTCCCCCCCGCCTCACTGTAAGTGAGCCTCCTGGCTCAGCTAGACTGCCCCCCTCCCGTCACAGTCTGGGATGATGTTGACAGTTTTAAAAACTAAAACTAAAAAATAAAATAAAAAATTGCCCTTATGAAATTGTTTCTTTGCTTCTGTAAAGAAGCAATCCCACGAGGGACTTTGTTTTTGTTTTTTTTTACTTTCGCATGCCAGGATATCCAAGGCAGGCAAACAACAAAACAAAACAAAAAACAGAACCACCTCCCTCCGTTGCAGTGGAGTCCTGACTGTATTTTGAGACTGGCTCAGTCTCCTCTGGAGACCAAGCAGGCTTTGCAGCCATTCCCTAAATGCCTCCACCCCCACCGGAAACAGTGATTCCGGCTCAGATTCCAAAGGGGGTGGAATTCTCCCTGTTTGCTGCGCTCTGGTTCAGAGTTTGGGGCTGTGGGAGAAATTGTGCTAGATTATCAAGTGGAGTTGATAAGGCCTGGCTTGCCATCGGATTCCATGTCAAGTGAAAATTCAGGGTTTTTCTAGGAGCTTTCTGCTGGGGTTGGCGCGGGGAGATATGAAGCGAATAAAACATTTCAATTGCCAACTTTTTTCAGGGAATGTGGGTCCATGCATTCTGTATCTGTGTACTGTATGTATGTGTAAATACCGTGTATACATTGATTATAGTCTATACTGTATTTATTGTGGCCTATGGTGGAAGTTTTTAATTTTGAAATTTATTTCATAAAATTGTTGTGTTTTGGTGTTTTATAATTCCCCCTCTGTGATCTGCCTTGTGAAGGCTGTGTGTGTGTGTGTGTGTGTGTGTGTGTACAACAGCTTTGGACAGAATCCTTTATTTAAACTGTTTCCAGTTGAAACAGGAATAAATTGCTTCTGTTAAATCATTTAGGACGGTGACATTTTCCTGGTATTAATTTCCAAAGCATCAAAATCCCAGCTAAGAAGGTGAAGGTGAAAAGATAGTCTTTAAAACTAGGAGCTACAGCTAATTTGTATGGCTTGTCCTGCAGTGGCCACTGAATACCCCCCAAAAATGGTTTTAGCCATTTCTGTTCAGGCAGGAAAACTGGTGCGTTAGTTTGCTACTTGCCCTTTCCTGCTTTCTTAAAAAACAGGGTACCATTCAGAAAGGAACGGGCATATATGTTATCATGCATGCATGACCTCAGGCTCAGAACCCTACTTTGCAATTTTTACTTCATTCTTCTACATGTGTTTATAGTAGGTTAATATAACCTATAGCCTCTTTGCCCTGGGCAACCCTATTCTTCTGATTGTAAATTGTTTTAAATGGTTTCAGTATTGCATTTTTATATGTGCTTGTATCCTGCTGCCCTGGAGCCTTAAGGTGACAGATGGGTAAGAAATCCAGCTAATATTATTAACCACCACCACAAGTATTAATTAATTAATTAATTAATTAAGTAAGTAATTAATAGCTAATTAATATACCACTGCTGAAATGGCTCCTAAGCAGCTAACCACTATAAAATCACCCCATAATTAAAATACACAACATTAAAACATCCTTTCTTAAAATATATAATAAAACAAACAATTTTAAAAAAAATAAGTGTTAAACATAGTTTTAAAAATAAAACCACAAATTCAATTCAGCGGAATGCTTGTCTGAATAATTGTGTATTAAGGAGCCAGTAGGGTGCCAACACTAATGGGGCCTCCTCTTTTGTTTCAGCAGGGAGGGGCATTCTGCACTACTAGTGCCAACAAGGGAAAAAGCCCACCTCATGTTACCATGTGGAGAAGGAGGATGAGGAGGCCCCCTAGGAAGTCCATTAGAAAATGAGTTTCAGGCATCAGCATGTTTAAAAAAGCATCCTTGCAGATCAGTTGTATGCAGAATGACAAAAAGATGTTGACAAGAAAATGACTCTGAATATCCTCTTCAGTGTCATATATCATTGCACGGAACAGGTTAGGTTATGAATTCTGAAACTAATGAACTTATATGAGTTTACCAAACACCATAATGAAGTTAAGAAACTATGCTACCAAACATATAATACCAGTGGAAGCCTATCTTTGACCAGCATAGTGCTATGAGGACAGAAAACCACCAGAAATTATGGCCATTGGAACAATCACTCACATCTATTTCAAACCTATTTATTACCATAGCTGTCAACTTTTCCCTTTATTTGCGAGGAATCCTATTCGGAATAAGGGAATTTCCCTTTAAAAAGGGGAAACCTTGACAGCTGTGTTTATTACATATATGGTAGCCAACTCATTTCCTATACAGTGGCACCTCGGGTTGAGTGCTTAATTTGTTCTGGAGGTCCGTTCTTAACCTGAAACTGTTCTTAACCTGAAGCACCACTTTAGCTAATGGGGCCTCCTGCTGCCGCCGCGCCGCCGGAGCCCGATTTCTGTTCTCATCCTGAAGCAAAGTTCTTAACCTGAAGCACTATTTCTGGGTTTGCGGAGTCTGTAACCTGAAGTGTATGTAACCCGATTTACCACTGTATTATGACTGTAAATGGGAGGCACAGCCATGCCCCTGAGGGAGGTACAATATGAAAAGCACATACTATAAAAAAGCACATACATACAAATTTGGGCTACGTACAAACATTCATCTTCAGTTATGCAAAGAAGAATTATTCTGATCTGCAGAATAAATCAGCACCTGGTTATCACTTGCATAAGAAATCGAAGAAAGGCAGTCATGTCAACCCATTAAGAAAAATTCCAAAATACATATTAGGGCAATACCTTTATTAGGCCAACCTAAGTGTTCCAAAATAGCATGGAACATTTTGAGTTCACAAAATCGTAGAGTTGGAAGGGTTATTGAGTGTCATCTTGTCCAACTCTGCAATGCAGGAATCTCAACTAAAGCATCCATGACAGATGGCCACCCGACCTCTGCTTAGAAGCCTCTAGTGAAGGAGAAGCCACCACCTTCCAATGGAGTCCATTCCACTCTCAGAAGATGGGACCCAATGGCTTCAAATTACAAGAAAGGGGATTCTGACTAAAGACTAAAGATCAAGAAGAACTTTTTGGCAGTAAATCCATGATTCTATGATTTGGCCAATCATTTTCAAACTGTTCCTTACATACCTTATACCAAGTCAGACCATTTGTGCATCTAGCTCAGTATTGTCCACGTTGACTGGTGGTAGCTCTCCATGGTTTCAGACGGGGAATTCTCCCGGCCTGATCTGGAGATGCTGGGGATTGCACTTGGGACCTCCTGTATGCAAAGCCGATGCTCTACTAGGGAGCTACAGCTCTTCCTGGGAAGCTCATGAGGAATTACTCCATAAGATGGTCAGTAGTGACAGACGAGATTTTCCGAGACAGTGTGCCATCCAATACTCATCTTTCCCTACAATGGAGAGCACAAGACAATGTTGGATGTGTTCTTTGTCACACTGTCTTGGCTAACGTCCCTTTGAGAGGAGCATAAACCCTTCTATATTCACTAGAATCATTTGTGATATACTGCATGCACTGAGCCTTGGGCTTGCCGGTTAGAAGGTTGGCGGTTCGAATCCCCGCAATGGGGTGAGCTCCCTTTGTTAGGTCCCAGCTCCTGCCAACCTAGCAGTTCAAAAACACGCCAAAGTGCAAGTAGATAAATAGCTACCACTCCGGCGGGAAGGTAAATGGTTTTCTGAGTGCTGCTCTGGTTTCGCCAGAAGCGGCTTAGTCATGCTGGTCACATGACCCGGAAAAACTGCCTGCAGACAAACGTTGGCTCCCTTGGCCAGTAAAGCGAGATGAGCGCCACAACCCCAGAGTCGTCCACGATTGGACTTAACTGTCAGGGGTCCTTTACCTTTTTACAGTTGCAATGCCTTTTGACAGATAAGTCAATATGGGGAGGGGAGTTTTTTTGGGGGTAGAAAGTTTGGAAACCACCGCCTCCAGAAACATACTTCCTTTAAATCTTTTCTAATCTGAGTAATGGTACCCAATTTATACTTCACAGTTACTTTTGAGAAATTCTAATAGCACAACATGTCTGAGAGGATAAGCTGATCCTTAAAAAAGAAAAAGAAAAAAGAGGATTTTTAAAAAATCTGGCTCTTATTAACTAATGCGCTTGCCAAAGAAAACTAAGTGTTCTCATTTTCTGAGAACAACTGGAAAACATTCTTTCTCCTGCTGCCTTTTTGCAGTTCAGCTGCTTTTGTTGGGGAAGGTATTGTTTTTATTATTTTGCGCAGTAATGCTAAATATATTTCCTTGATAGACTAGCCTCGAGGTCTGTGTCAAAATTCATCAGCACCTCTGCGTGTGTGTGCGTGCGTGTAAAGGCTACACCTTTCTGGAGACTGCTCAGGTGTGGCAAATAAGAGTGTTAGACTGGAGATACTTTAAATTTCCACTCAGGCTGGGACTACGTGAGCTCCACGCCATGGGGGGAAAGGGCAATTCTGTGCCATGTTATTTCCTTGTACCTCCCCCTGCCAGCAGCAAGGGATTTGGAACATGCTGGGGATGTCGTGGGGACTGCGTAAGCAGACAAAAGACAGTGCCATTCCCCCAGACATGCATAATGTTTTCTTTGTAGATGCAAAGCCCTCTTTCTAGTTCCAGAAGGAAATGCCCCAAACACTTTACACCCAGGAAGCCAATTAAACAATGAAAACATTAGGAAATCAACAACAGAGGCTGCTTCCACATTTGCAGTGTTCTGGAAGTGTTCCAGGCACTCATTTTTGGGTCCATATCCATATGGCATTGTGCTGGATTTCAGCATGCCTCCAGCTTCTCCCTTAAGATTATTCTTGTTTCCCCTAGCTGGGGGGGGGGGACCCCTGATAGGCACAGTAGAGGCGTGAAACGTGTTTGTTTTAAAATAGATTCAAACAAAACCATTCAATATTTGGAGTTGTTACTTGTCTGGCATCTTAAAGTAAAGCTTCTTGTTGTGGGTGTGTTATCCCATCCCAACTCGCCTGTTCCTTAAAAAAAATAATTGTTTAATTAAGTTTTCCATTTTAATAATCCAGTAAAAACCACATTAAAACATTCCAAGTTACAATACAATCAAAATAGCCAAATATAAAAGCCTAATTATATATCTTTGGGTGACGTTCCATGCTCTGAATTTCGCGGAGTGCTGATCATCTAATATCACATTGTATTTCTTAGTTAGTCAACAAACCGTTCTGATGTTTATCCTTCGTTTAATTTTCATTTATGTTTGTTTTTATATATATAAATTTTTTATTAGTTTTTCACAATTTTTATAAACACAAACATAACACAATACAAAACAAAACAAACAAACACATAAACAAACATGTATAATTTCAGATCCTTTTTTCTTAAACCTTACTTCACCGACTTCCCCATACCTCCCCTTTCTGCATCCCAATTCCCAAATTTATTTCCACAAATCCTATCCCTTGTTTTTATCAAATTTTCCCTTGTTGTTTTTTTCCTTTACTTAACCTTCTACAGCTGTAATCCCCTTTTGTCTAAAACCTCAACATTTTAACATTCATTAATTTTACAATGTTTCTTAAGATAAATTCTAAATTTCTTCCAATCTTCTTCTGCCGTCTCTTTCCCCTGGTCACGGATTCTGCCAGTCATTTCAGCCAATCCCATGTAGTCTATCACCTTCATCTGCCATTCTTCCAGAGTGGGTAGATCTTGTGTCTTCCAATACTTTGCGATGAGTATTCTTGCTGCTGTTGTAGCGTACATAAAAAAGATTCTGTCTTTCTTTGACACCAATTGGCCGACAATGCCCAAGAGAAAGGCCTCTGGTTTCTTAGGGAAGGTACATTTAAGTACCTTTTTCATTTCATTATATATCATTTCCCAAAAAGCCTTAATCTTCGGGCACGTCCACCAAAGGTGGTAGAAAGTACCTTCAGTTTCTTAATTTTCATTTATGTTTGCAACCACTGGTCTGCACTACATTCGCCTTCGTAGTTCTGTATGAAATATTTTTCCCTGTTTAAACTCACCTGTTCCATTTTGGTACAGCACAGCAGACCCGGCCCACTTCAATTAGGGAGCAGCCATAAAAGTCTGCCTGTTGCTTTCACCTGGACTAACAACAACTAAAAAGAAGCAGTGGTTGCACTGACAGCGGCAGGAGACCCTTGATAACAAATATCAGTTGGGGGGGGGACAAAAATCCAGGAGCAGCTCAGCAGCCGTCACAGATATTTTGATTATTTCATAGAATCATAGAATCATAGAGTTGGAAGAGACCACAAGGGCCATCGAGTCCAACCCCCTGCCAAGCAGGAAACACCATCAGAGCACTCCTGACATATGGTTGTCAAGCCTCTGCTTAAAGACCTCCAAAGTAGGAGACTCCACCACACTCCGTGGCAGCAAATTCCACTGTCGAACAGCTCTTACTGTCAGGAAGTTCTTCCTAATGTTTAGGTGGAATCTTCTTTCTTGTAGTTTGGATCCATTGCTCCGTGTCCACTTCTCTGGAGCAGCAGAAAACAACCTTTGTTTAGAGCACCTTATTCAATATTTGTTTGCATGGCAGCACAAAGCGGACAGCAGGAGTGCCACAAGAAAAGTAAGAAAGGGGAAGGACTCTGCGTGTACAAAATAGTGACATTCAAATAGTGGCAGGATATAGCAAATGCCAAAATATAAAATTTGGAAAGGTGTGGAAGAGGCTGTGCTAGTCCAGACTCTGATTAAAATGGGATAAGGGGGGAGAGGAAAGCAAAATAAAGGTAAAGGGACCCCTGACCATTAGGTCCAGACGTGACCGACTCTGGGGTTGCAGCGCTCATCTCGCTTTATTGGCCGAGGGAGCCGGCGTACAGCTTTTGGGTCATGTGGCCAGCATGACTAAGCTGCTTCTGGCGTACCAGAGCAGCGCACGGAAACGCCGTTTACCTTCCCGTCGGAGCGGTACCTATTTATCTACGTGCACTTTGTTTGCCTATGCCTACAACTCCCATGATCCCTAGCTAACAGGACCAGTGGTACCTATTTATCTACTCGCACTTTGTGCTTTCGAACTGCCAGGTGGGCAGTAGCAGGGACCGAGCAACGGGAGCTCACCCCGTCGCGGGGATTCGAACCACCGACCTTCTGATTGGCAAGTCTGTGGTTTAACCCACAGTGCCACCAGTTTATGTAAAAAAAATTAAAAAAAAGCCTACTGGCAAAATGGGAGCCAAAAGAATCTCCTGGGGCAGAGAGTTCCATGTTTGTTCATTCTGGGCAAGTCACACTGAGAGTTAAATACCCCATGCAGTTGCTGAGAGGACAAAATGGAATAACTTCAAGAAGGAAAAGGAACTGTGTAAGAAAAGGAAGTGCCATATATTTCAAGTAAAACTTATTTTCATAGGAAATAGTCTTTACAAACAAGTAGGGTCATTACATCCACTCACCAAAATTGTAGAAATCAAGAGCTATATAGCTGCACCGGCAGCATATCTCTTTTTTCTCATATCCAAAAATGCAAGAAGGGCTTTTACACTTGCCAGAAGCTCGGCTCTGCCCTCGCCGGTCTTGGAAGGATCCTTTAAAAAAGTCCCATATGCCCAGAGACTTTGCGCCTGCCCACTGGGGGAAATAGGAAGCTCCGAATACATATTTTTTAGATGTTCCTTTTACCATGAGGCATGTAGAGAAACCAATGACCCCCTGCTGGTGAGGCTTGCTGACTTCCCGGTAAAGCAAAAATTTGATCTTCTTCTGTTAGGCAAAGATCACAAGACGACCCGGACGGTCGCCAGATTCTGCGCACAGATCTGTAGGCACAGAACATCCCCTGATTCAAACTAGATTGTTAAGAAAATTCCCAAACTCGGATCCACAGGCGACTCTGGGTCAATTCTCTATGGCAGTCTATCTTAAAGTTTTTATGTGATTATATGCCTACCGCATTTTTAAATTTAAAATCCACTGTTGTATATTGTTTTAAATGTTTGTTTTGCTTTTGGGATTGTAGTTCCATTTGCGTTTTACAAGCTGGTCTCTGACCGTAATAATAAACTACCGGTATGTTATCCACTCACATTTGCAACATTCATCCCCCCCCCCCTTTTCCATTGCTAAGTCTCTGAAAGAAAGGCAGTGGGCTACCTCAAACCTTTGTTTAAGAATGGTGACAGGCTTAAACAACTGCTTTAAGAGTCATTTCCCTTGAAAATCATTTTCATTTGAAAGGCATCAAAAATAAAGGGTAACAGCTTATCATCATCATCATCTTCCCCCCTCCCTGCATATTGTACAGCTGTTTTGATCCTTGTTGTCTTGTCTACTGATGCAGCTAAGTAATTTTAGACCATGGACTCAACGATCTTATGGAGTCCCTACTACTTACTTCAAATGCGACCTGCACAATTATTCCTGGTCTTGCCATCTTTATTCAGAAATTCCACTGTGTTCATGACAACTCATTCCATCTAAACGAATTCCTCTTAAATTAATTTATTTCTCCAAATTAATGTTCTGCACAGACGATATATTTTCTCAAATTCATTACCCACTTAGATCGTGCCTCAAATCAATTCTCCCTCAATTAACCTGCAGTCCACTCACGTCCCTTTCCTGACCCCAACTCCAGGCATGGTGAGATTAAACACTGTTAAAGTGTTTTTTCTTTGTTATAGGAAGGACAAAGAGCAGGCCAGCAAGGCTCTGTATTCAGGAAATGCTGCAAAGAGCTGTCTTGCTGCATGTCTGAATGCTTCCTGACACAGAAAAATAACATAAAAAGCCCCCTATATTGAACTCTTCACCTTGGCATAGTTTTATACAGTGGTACCTCGGGTTAAGTACTTAATTCATTCTGGAGGTTCGTACTTAACCTGAAACTGTTCTTAACCTGAAGCACCACTTTACCTAATGGGGCCTCCTGCTGCCACCGCGCCGCCGGAGCACGATTTCTGTTTTCATCCTGAAGCAAAGTTCTTAACCTGAAGCACTATTTCTGGGTTTGCGGAGTCTGTAACCTGAAGCGTATGTAACCTGAAGCATATGTAACCTGAGGTACCACTGTATTTGCAGAAGCCGGGTAAAAAAAAAGTTCCACCTGGAACTTAAAAAGTTAAAAACTTTTGCAAAAAATTTAAAAAGGGTATCAGCAAATTCTGATGGAAAGGGGAGCAGAAATTGCTGGCCTTTACTTATTTATCCCATGTCAGGAATAGAAATCAGCCCGGTGGCATTTCCTGCTGTTTGGTCTGTCCACATAGAATAGGAATCGGGACTTCAGTGTTGCAGCACCCACCCTTTAAATATTAGACATTTTGGTGCCTCCTGGAGACCTTCGTCTTTCAATGAGCTTTTCAAATTCAGATCTCTCCCAGTCTGCATTTGTACTATACAGTATTTTCTTTTTAACATTCTGCTGTTTATGTGTTTACCATCCTGGACTCACCTGGAAGGATAGGCAGCATATAACTTTGAAAATGATGGTGATGATAACTCTGGACCTTCTGGAAATTTTGTGTCCTGCTGCACAATGTCTGGAGGCAGGTAGGCTTTGTAGGCAGGTAGAATGCGGCAGCTAGACTGGTGACTGGGGGCAGCTGCCGAGACCACATAACACTGGTCTTGAAAGACCTACACTGACTCCCAGTACGTTTCCGAGCACAATTCAAAGTGTTGGTGTTGACCTTTAAAGCCCTAAACAGCCTCGGCCCAGTATACCTGAAGGAGCATCTCCACCCCCATCGTTCAGCCCGGACGCTGAGGTCCAGCGCCAAGGGCCTTCTGGCGGCTCCCTCATTGCAAGAAGCAAAGCTACAGGGAACCAGGCAGAGGGCCTTCTCAGTAGTGGCGCCCGCCCTGTGGAACGCCCTCCCATCAGATGTCAAAGAGATAAACAACTACCTGATATTCAGAAGACATCTTAAGGCAGCCCTGTTCAGGGAAGTTTTTAATGTGTGACATCTTAGTGTATTTTTGGTCTTTGTGGAAGCCGCCCAGAGTGGCTGGGGAAACCCAGCCAGATGGGCGAGGTACAAATAAATTAATAATAATAATAATAATAATAATAATAATAATAATAATAATAATAATAAATTGTTGTTGTTGTTGTTGAAGGTGTGAAGTCTGTGAGCTTTGCTGCTGATCAAACAGACATAAACCAGTACTAAAAGCCAACTTGGGGTAGGATAGGGGCAGGGACATCGTACTTGCATGCTACTGCGTGCTTCTACTTCCTGTTCCAGCCCCCTCATCCTCTTGGCGGAAGCAGCCCAGCAAAGTGATCCTCCTCACCCCTTTCCCCTCCCATCCACTTCATTCCAAAAAGAAGCAGCTTCCCAGGTTGCTGTCGAGCTGTCGCTCAGCAAAACCACTGCTTTGAGCTGAGACTTGTATTCCCACCCCCTCAGTGTCGCCCTCTGCTTGCTGTACTCAAACCTCTGACATTGTTTTAAAATCACCACCTTCCCCCCTCTCAGTGTTACTCCACCCCTACTTTATTTAAACCTATGACATGTAATAATAATAATAATAATAATAATAATAATTTATTATTTATACCCCGCCCATCTGGCTGGGTTTCCCCAGCCACTCTGGGCGGCTTCCAACAAAGTATTAAAATAGTGTTTTCTCTCAGTGTCTCTCCACCCCACTTTACTAAAACTTCTGCCAGTCTTTTAAACCACCACTTTCCCCTATCAGTGTGCCTCCCTTCCATGCCGCAGCCACTGATATTGTGCAACTTTGCCTTCAATTTTTATTATATAGAGAGATGTCAAGCACATTTGTATTCATGACTCTATCAGCTGCATGGCTGGCAAAATTTATTTTATATGTGGTAGTCCTCTCAACCACTCCATCATCTAACCCAGGTTTCCTCAACCTCGGCCCTCCAGATGTTTTTGGCCTACAACTCCCATGATCCCTAGCTAGCAGGACCAGTGGTCAGGGATGATGGGAAGTGTAGTCTCAAAACATCTGGAGGGCCGAGGTTGAGGAAGCCTGACCTAACCATTGGTATACACATGCAGCAGTAGAATCTGGAGGCGGTAGAATGAAATATATTATTTCAAGGTCGAAGGTCACATCTTGAATTCTTCCCTACAAAAGTCCCTGCAAATAGAAAATTACAGCAGGGAATTGTTTTCTGCTTGTGATGAGTTTTTGATTGATTTGGTGGTTTGTTTGTTTGTTTGTTTTTTAATGGTATCTCTACCTGTATCTGAACTGGTACAATTCTCTCCATCACTTTAGGATTCCACCAGCTCATTGCATTGCTAACTGGAGTAATAAAGAGGGGAGAGTCTGAAAAAGGAGTGAAATTTTGGAGAGGTATATATAACTAGCAGCTTCAGAGGTGGAAAATTAGTGTTACTATGAAGTGAACAGACAAACTTTCTTTTTTCAGATTATTATTATTATTATTATTATTATTATTATTATTATTCTCTTGGCATTGAACTGATCTTCAAAAATCCTGACTGAAGGCTGCTGGAGTAACATTTTTTTCAAGAGAGAAACGTGTAAGTTGAAGTTGAAGTTTCTTGTTGGCTTGAAAACAAGGCTCCTCTTCAGTAGCAATGTGTACAGGGCTCCAGCCTTAGTTTACAAACTCACCTCGTTCATTTACATCTCCTCCCCCCCTTGCTTAGACTAATGCATTTGTTATATTTTTGACAAACAAATGCATTTTCCATCACCCTTTCTCTCCGCTTCATCTACACTGGTGGTCGATTTGATGTTGGCTTTGAAAATTCCATCTGCTGAGCAGTTTATGCAGATTGATGTCCAGCAGCCGTCAGCCGTATGGTATCAAATTGCCATTTTAAAAGGTCTTTGGGCTGCTCAGAAAAGCAGGTGTGGCTCTGGGTAGAGGTGGGGAGAAATACAAAGCTCGGCCAACTATTTCTTTATGTCTGGCTCTATAGATTATGCTTTACTTACCCCGCCCCACGATTTCCAGAATCTGACCGGAGCAGGCCTTCAGGCGTTTAGAAAGGGTCTGTATCTGGGTCTTAACTCCACATGTTCATCCCAGCTCTATGACATCAAAATAGTAGTGGTTCATTCCTGCTCAGGAGAACTATTTATTAATAAAATAATAACTTATCTATATTCTGAGAACTCCTCTTCCCGCTTCAGTTCATTTTAACCTGCTGCCCTGGTCGTTCACTGTTTCTAAAAAAAATTATATATATATATGGTCCCATCATACATTTTCACTTCAGTGATCATATCCATTTGCAAATTGCTGCAGCGGATATATCTAACAATTGTTACTTCTTTTTGTAAATTTATTATTAAAGAGCATTTATATCTCTTTCCTCTTTATAAGGCTGGCTTATAAATTTACATGTTACAGCAGCCTAAAGCCATGGAGTCGGAATAATAGCAGCCGTGATCCAGCATCTCAAGGGCAACAGATGAAAAATACTTGGATGCACTTTCATTGTCATTGCATCAATGTACACATGGCTTCATAAAATAACACCTGCATGGAATCATAGAACTTGGAAGGGACCCCAAGGGTCATCTAGTCCAATCCCCTGTAATGCAGGGATCATAGCTATAGCTTCCATGTCCAAACTCTGCTTAAAAACCTCCAGTGAAGGAGGGTCCACACCTTCTGAAGAAGCGTTTGGATTTGATATCCCACTTTATCACTACCCTAAGGAGTCTCAAAGGGGACGCGGGTGGCGCTGTGGGTTAAACCACAGAGCCTAGGGCTTGCCGATCAGAAGGTCGGCGGTTCGAATCCCCGGAACGGGGTGAGCGCCCATTGCTCTGTCCCAGCTCCTGCCAACCTAGCACTTCGAAAGAACGTCAAAGTGCAAGTAGATAAATAGGTACCACTCCAGCGGGAAGGTAAACGGCGTTTCCGTGCACTGCTTTGGTTCACCAGAAGGGGCTTAGTCCTGCTGGCCACATGACCCAGAAGCTGTACGCCAGCTCCCTCAGCCAATAAAGCGAGATGAGCACCACAACCCCAGAGTCGGTCACGACTGGGCCTAATGGTCAGGGGTCCCTTTACCTTTACCTTTAAGGAGTCTCAAAGCGGCTAACAATCTCCTTTCTCTTCCTCCCCCACAACAAACACTCTGTGAGGTGAGTGAGGCTGAGAGACTTCAGAGAAGTGTGACTGGCCCAAGGCCACCCAGCAGCTGCATGTGGAGGAGCGGGGAAGCGAACCCGATTCACCAGATTACGAGTCCACTGCTCATAACCACTACACCACACTGGCTCTCAGAGGGAGACCGTTCCACTGTCAAACAACTCTTACTGTCAGAAAGTTCCTCCTGATGTTGAGTGGGAGTCTCCCCTCCTGTAACTTGAATCCATTGGTTCGAGTCCTACCCACCAGAGCAGGAGAAGGCAAGTTTGCTCCATATTCCCTGTGACACCCTTGAGATATTTGAAGATGGCTATCATATTTCCTCTTAAAGGTAAAGGTAAAGGTACCCCTGCCCGTACGGGCCAGTTGTGTCCGACTCTAGGGTTGTGCGTCCATCTCACTTAAGAGGCCGGGGGCCAGCGCTGTCCGGAGACACTTCCGGGTCACGTGGCCAGCGTGACGAAGCTGCTCTGGCGAGCCAGCACCAGCGCAGCACACGGAAACGCTGTTTACCTTCCCGCTATAAAGCTGTACCTATTTATCTACTTGCACTTAGGGGTGCTTTTGAACTGCTAGGTGGTCAGGAGCTGGGACCGAAAGACGTGAGCTCACCCCGCTGCGGGGATTCGAACCGCCAACCATACGATCGGCAAGTCCTAGGCACTGAGGTTTTACCCACAGCGCCACCCGCGTCCCTCATATCTCCTCTTAGTCTCCTCTTTTTTCAGGTTAAACATACCCAGCTCCTTCAACCGTTCCTCATAAGGCTTGGTTTTCAGATCCTTGATCATCCTGGCTGCCCTCCTTTGTACACATTCTAGCTTGTCAATATCCTTCTTAAACTGTGGTGCCTCATTCAAATCCCATCCCCAAAGCTACCTTTGCCACAAAGCACAACTCATTCATTCCTTTGCCATACGGCAACTAACAAAGGAATCCTAAGTAGAGCTGGGAGGAGAAGAGCAATGTATCTACCACCACATCCTAAGCCCTGTTTCTTTGGTTCTGTTTTCTCATGACACCAGTTCTAGGCTGTTGTGCCTGAGAGATCCAAGGTGTGGGCTTCTTGTGAGACCCAGAGGCTTTGAATCTAGTGGATCCAATCTCACCAAGTCTGGGTGAGAGGGAAAGCAAGCAGACCCTCACTGGCAGTGCTCCTCTCTGCTGAGAAAGGGTGGCAGAGAGGCACCTCTATGTGTGATCCTACTATCTGCCGCCATCATCTGTGTGCTCGCCAGCAAGAGTGCATTTCACTAAGCCTAAGTGTGAGCAGAAAGCAATGACAAACCTAGACAGCATCTTAAAAAGCAGAGACATCACCTTGCCAACAAAGGTCCGTATAGTAAAAGCTACGGTTTTCCCAGTAGTGATGTATGGAAGTGAGAGCTGGACCATAAAGAAGGCTGATCGCCGAAGAACTGATGCTTTTGAATTATGGTGCTGGAGGAGACTCTTGAGAGTCCCATGGACCGCAAGAAGATCAAACCTCTCCATTCTGAAGGAAATCAGCCCTGAGTGCTCACTGGAAGGACAGATCCTGAAGCTGAGGCTCCAATACTTTGGCCACCTCAGGAGAAGAGAAGACTCCCTGGAAAAGACCCTGATGTTGGGAAAGATGGAGGGCACAAGGAGAATGGGATGACAGAGGACAAGATGGTTGGATAGTGTTCTCGAAGCTATGAATTTGACCAAACTGTGGGAGGCAGTGGAAGACAGAAGTGCCTGGCGTGCTCTGGTCCATGGGGTCACGAAAGAGTCAGACACGACTAAATGACTAAACAACAACAACAACAAATGTGAGCAGAGAAACGAATTTACCCTTGTGCCTCCTTTTCCTCTGTCATCCACCCGTGTCAAATTCCCAGCCTCTGTCCTTCCTCTATCACCAGCCCTCCACACAAAACCAGGTAACCTTCCTAGGGAAGGGCCTGTCCTATTGCACTCTGCAAAGTAGCAGAGATATGGATGGCTTCTTGCACAATACCAATAATAGCATAAGCAAGAAAATGGTCCTTTCCCTGAGAAGCAGGGAGATGGTGATAGATGAAGGAAAGGAGCTGGAAAGGAGCAAACCCTGGATCGATTCCAGAAATATTTCCGCCCCACCTGCAACCTGCGGTTCCAGCCTGGATTCCTGTCAGGGCGGAACTCAACCCCATGCCGACAGAGAATTGTGCTTATCACAACATCTGTAAAACAAAAAACCAACCACGAACCTCCAGCCTTCTGTATGCATTTTGAATGTTTGGAATTAATTATTAGGGGAATACACACACACACACACACACACACACACACACAAACTGACAGAAACATACAGTCTGAACATTATATTATGATATGCCTCCCTTCGGGCTGTACCAAACTTTAAGCTGAGGGAGGGAGTGGAGCTTGTGCAAGAGAATGTCACCCACTGATTTCAGTAGAGCAACTCTTCACTTGCAGGAGAATTACTGTATTTTTTGCTCTATAAGACTCACTTTTTCCCTCCTAAAAAGTAAGGGGAAATGTGTGTGCATCTTATGGAGCGAATGCAGGCTGCGCAGCTATCCCAGAAGCCAGAACAGCAAGAGGGATCGCTGCTTTCGCTGCACAGCTATCCCTCTTGCTGTTCTGGCTTCTGAGATTCAGAATATTTTTCTTCTTGTTTTCCTCCTCCAAAAACGAGGTGCGTCTTGTGGTCTGGTGCGTCTTATAGAGCGAAAAATACGGTATGTGTTTAAGGATGTTGAATGGCCCCCGCTTCTGACAGCGGGGAAGACACGTGAGTAAACACAATTCTTTGCACTTTAGCCTTAATAATATCTTAAATTGAACCCACCCCGAATACTTGTTCCTGAAGAGCTAGCCTCTAAACCCACCCCCTCACACTTGGCTGGACTGAGTGGGAATACAGGTTTGCGTGAGGAATTTGCTAGGAGAGGTGTTGTCCTGATCGTAGACAGAGACTTACATAGCATCATATGCATGCAAATCTCACCAACAGTAGACTCACTGGTTGGAGTAATTATTACTCTTTCTCTTGCACAGCAAGGTAACAGGTTTAACAGGTCCATAATCTGGGAAGGGTAAAGCCTGTTGACAAAAGCCAAATAAAAAGACTGCAAATATCAGACTAATTTAAAAAGATGAAAGGCTTCCCATTGCTGACCTTCACCTTTGCTTGGGGCTCCTTAGAGTGGGTGGTGATTTCTGCTGAGCTTTCAAAAGCAATTCACACTTCCTAATTCTCCTGCCCAGTGGAACCTGCCTTTCACATCTGTATGGATCAGACTGAGCTGACAAAATGTTCCATGATGCTTTAGTAGGTCTTACACTCACTTATTCTAGACTAACCTCCACTGAACTCAATGGGACTTGTTTCTAAGTAGGCATGTATAGCATTGTACCTTGAGTTCAAGGACAAAGTATTTTCCCCCGACATTTGTTTATTTTTTGCACAAATTTAACAAAATAATTAATTTGGACAATATTGTACAGTACCAGAGGGGCACCTGCACTTACCTATTTCAGCAAAAAAGCAGCAATAAATTTTGTGGCACATTCAAAAAGTGAACAATTTGTTATGCTTGAGATCTCATAGACTAAAGTCCACTTCACCTGATAAATGATCCCCATTTCATTTCCCCGATTCTGCTCCTAACAATTCTTCTCACCCTTTGCAAACATGTGCATAGACTCTGCAATTGAAGATTAGGCTTCACGCCTCTGATGGTGGTGTGGCCTTCATAGTCTATGAAAGGTGATGCCATAATATGGTGATGCCGTGATGTGATATTACCAGGCCAGTGCTCATAGGCATTTGCTCAGCCCAAATCACTGGCCAGTTGAAGAAACATGACAACCCTTTAAATATTTGAGGAGATAGGACAGCCATCTTCAGATATATAAAGGGTGGACTGTCCCATGGAGGATAATAATAATAATAATAATAATAATAATAATAATAATAATAATTTTTATTTATATCCCGCCCTCCCCAGCCGAGGCCGGGATCAGGGCAGCTAACAACAATAAAATAATACAACATTCTAAAATCATTTCATTATAAAATTAATTCAAATCAAATTTATGGCAACCATTGGGCTAGAGTTCGGTGAAGATTGCCAAAGGAGGAAGTCAGGCTGTGCCCCGGCCAAAGGCTTGGTGGAACAGCTCTGTCTTGCAGGCCCTGTGGAAAGATGTCAAGTCCCGCAGGGCCCATGTCTCTTGTGACAGAGCGTTCCACCAGATCGGAGCCACAGCCGAAAAAGCCCTGGTTCTGGTTGAGGCCTCTCTGTGGTCCGGGGTCTCCAAGATGTTTTTATTTGAAGAACGTAAGGTCCTCCGTGGGACATACCAGGAGAGGCGGCCCCGTAGGTACGAGGGTCCTAGGCTGTATAGGGCTTTAAATGTGGAGCAATCTTGCTTTCTCCTGCTCTGGAGGGTAGGACCCAAGCCAATGGATTCAAGTTACAAGAAATGAGATTCTGACAAAACATCACAAAGAACTTTCTGACAGAAAGAGATTTTCAACAGAGGAACAGACTCCCTCAGAAGGTGGTGGACTCTCCTTCACTTGAGGTTTTCAATGCTTTAGTTGAGATTCCTGCATTCCTGGATTGGACTAGGTGCCTCCTGGGGTCCCTTCCAACTCTTCAGTTTTGTGTTTCTACGAAATGGGCAGTCCCACTCTGGCTAATGTTTAGCATGTGCACTCGGCTGGGAGTGAGAGAAGGGCTAGGCTTATTCCCATGTATATCCCATGCACTTGCCCTGGAACAGCACACAAAACACAATGTTGCTTACTTTTTCTTCGGGGAGGGGTGATTTCGGGTAGGTTACTTTCTTAGTTCCAACCTGAGCTAAACCTTCCAGATCTTGCAACCACCCTTGGACTGGCTTGGAAGTCGATGAGGCTGGGCGTGAGATCCAAGAGATCTCATGCTCTTCTCTGTCACTTCAGTTTAAGATTCCTGGAAGAGAGTTTGTGTCCCACACTCTCAGTAACAGATTCAGGATTCAGCAACACACATTCATAGTCCTCTTCCTCATGGCTTTGGGGAGATTTTGACCCTTTGGGGGATGTCAGTAGTGAAGTGATTTACTTCTGCTCCCTCCCCCTTAGTGTTCACTCACATATGCAGTAACTTTCTTCTTGGAGGTTGGGAATTTCTGGCTAGGTTCTGAAAATTATGAGAACACCTCACAACTTTCAAAGTCCCAACAAGCTCCTCTTGTTTACCAGCTTCCCTCTTCTCTTCCTTCCCACACATGCCTAAAGGTGCCAAGGAATCAAGCAAGCGGTGGGGGCGAGGGGAGCAGCTGAGAGGGGTGGTGGTAAAAGCTTTTCCTAGACTTCCACCCACCTGCAACTGACAACAACAGCTGTTTTTGTTTTTGTTTTGCTTGGTCAATGAGTCAGGTGGACTCAACAACGGCAGCAGCAGCAAACTTGCAGAACTGACAGTAGTGGAACAGATTAAAACAGGATTGGGCAAACTCGGCCCTCCAGATGTTTTGGGACTACAACTCCCACCATCCCTGACCACTGGTCCTGTTAGCTAGGGATGGTGGGAGTTGTAGTCCCAAAACATCTGGCGGGCCGAGTTTGCCTATGCCTGGATTAGAAAGAGGCCCTTAGTGATAATGGCCTTGGCTGCCATTATCCCTCCTCTCCAACTTGCAACTTGGTAAATGTGTGACTGTGTGGGAAATGGGGTGGGGGTGGAGGCAAATGAGAGTGCTGGTAGCAGTGCTCCCCCCCCCCCTCATTTTTGTGGAGTGTTTTCGATACAGAATGGAATCATTATTTTATCCCTAATGGGATCCCTTGCCTTCACTGGGTCCCCATGGCTCTCTGCCATGCCTCCCTGTACCAGGCTGTGGGCAACCAGCTTTCCTTATGTAGTTTGCCTGCTCCAATCCCCTCATGCTATATCATGGGCAAGGTCTCTCTTCAGCTAGTTTGCCCCTCACACACCCTCCCTCCTGTCATTCAGAGTCTCCCACCATAAACCAAGGGATCCAGTTCCCTTGGGGCAAGTGCTTTAAATCATGCCTCAGAATTGACTATACAACTCATCTGCCCATGTACTGAAACCAAAGCCACACATTGTTTGCCAGATGTGAAATATATTGGCATCATTTTCAGCTCTTACCCCACTACTATGGATAGCTAGCTATAGCATCTACATATATATAAGAAGCAATTACAATGGCTAGGGAGGCATAGATTGTGGAATTGTAGATGGAAGGGTCCATAAGGCTCACGAAGTCCAACCCCTACAATATGGTTTTATCAGACGTCCCTGTTTCCCTGGGACAGTCCCCGGATTCACAAATCTGTCCCCGGATAAAATCCATCCCCGGATTTCATTTAATGTCCCCGGATATATATTTTAAGTGTTGTAGATTTATTAGTAGGAAATGAATGTTGCATGATTGGTTCAACAGCACAAGACACATCATATGGGGACTTTCGGTGAGGCAAAATGGTGGGCAGCTCCTGAAGCCAGCCAGAGCCAACTGCGCTACCAGGCTGGCTCTGGCCTGCTGAGAATGCCGCTGCTGAGGGGGAACAGGGGACGCCCGGCGCATCAACCCCGGAGCCGACGCAGGGAGGAGAGAGGAGAAGGAAAAGGAAAAGAGAGAAAGAGGAAGGAGAAAAAAAGAGGAGACTACAGAAGAGATTACTTCTTTTTTATAAAACAACAACTTTTTTTAATAACTTTTTTTTCTCTTAAAAAAGAAAAGTGTCCCCGGATTCTTTGAAAAAAATCTGGTAACCTTACCCTACAAGGCAGGAATATTTCATGCAACATGGGGCTCAAATCCGGAGATTAAGAGTCTCATGCTCTACGGACTAAGCTGTCCCACTATGACATGACTCTGAGGCCACAGCCCTGACAAAGGGAGCAATGACTGAACTTGCATTAACCATTCCACGTTGATGCCAAGAGGAAAGAGAATTCAGATTAGCCTTGTGCTGGCCCTTCTCCACTTGCGTAGCTGTGGCTGTCAAAGATGTGGCGCCTTTTGTAGATACTGAAGGAATTAGAATTAGAAGAGGATGGTCCTCCCCACAGCTGCGGTTGATTAATCTTCCAATTAAGATGATTCATGGTTACAGCTCTGCTTAAAAGGGATTAACTGTTTAAGAATACAAAGCTCAGAACCCCAGGCTTATAGAATGCCCAGTTCTCAGAAGACTTTTTGGAAACCCTTGTGTTTGTTTACTATTGTACAGGCATCTGGGCTTCCTTCAACCTCCTGCCATCCGCATTAACCAAATACAGGCAAAGTATTTCAGAAAACAAATTCCCTCACAACTAGCTCTTTACCCTTTCCTCCTCATTTCTCAGGCTCGAGGACCGATTCCCGTGCTCTTTCGCTCTCCCTGCCACATCCGTGATGAATTGCATTTGCAAAGTGCGCAGAAAGAACACAGGATCCCATTGATTTTATTTTGCTCCAAAATGTTTCTAATAAATAAAATGGGTGGTTCTATATATTTCAGGCTATCATTAAAAAATACATTTGCTGAAAGGTCACGATATAAATAACAGGACTGAAAGGTCAAGATATAAATGGAACTTCAAATAAAACCAATTTCCTGTGTCAAGAAGTGTCTCCTGCCTGTGGTGAATTGGGGCATTTGTGTTATTTCTCAAGTCCTGTTGCTCCTCAGTCCCATCTTCCTTCTTACCATCCCTCAGTTTACCTCCTTTGTTTATACTGTTGCTTAGCCTTATTGGCCATAGCAATCCATGAGTTCTTTGTCAGCAATATGTACGACTTGATGATGCCATAGGCGCAATTTCAGAACTGTTAGCTGATTGAAAGAAGCAGCTTAGTTTTTGTACTTGTTCAAAGCAACTAGCCTCCACCTGGCTGCGCACAACAGAAGAGTCTTGCTGGATCAGACCAAGAGTCCAATTAGTTTCCAGCGATGTCTAGCAAGATGCCCTAGGAAGCACAGGTCAGCACAAAGGAAACATTTATCTACAGACCTGTTAGATAAATTAATGGAAGATAAAGAGTATCAATATCACACACACATAGCTCTAATGCGGTCCACAGACCCAAAACAGACAGTATCAATATCTATCCACCCACTATATGCTACCTCCAAGATCAGAGGCACCCAGCCTTTGAATATCTCCTGTGAGCTTCCTATAGACATCTAGCCAGATGGTGACAATGCGAGAAAATGCTAGGCTATATAGAGCAGGCATAGGCAAACTCCGGCCCTCCAGATGTTTGGGACTACAATTCCCATCATCCCTGGCCACTGGTCCTGTCAGCTAGGGATGATGGGAATTGTAGTCCCAAACATCTGGGGGGGGGCGAAGTTTGCCTATGCCTGATATAAAGCTTTGGTCCGTTCCAGCAGGTCTGTTGTCTGAAAGGATCCTTTGCATATCAGAAACTCTACCAAGTTCCTCTTGGAAAATTTCACATAAAGAACCAAGGTTATCCCACAGAAAATGCAAAGAAATAATGGAACAGTTAAGAAATATATAGGATATGAGGAGTATCTTTCTGGGTTAGCTTGAAGTGTTAATTTCTAAGGAAGGTGTATGTTATAGAATTCAGGGTATGCCCCCCCCCACAAGGGAAAAAAAACCCCAGCCATTGATTTGAATATGTGAATTTAATATGAAGAATGATCCCAAAGAGCACTAGATTCTAAAGATTTTAAGCACGCAATGTAGTTGAGTGGTCCATTTCTTCCAGCACTAGAAAGCTACAAGAGAAGGTGCTGGTGGTTGTTGTTGATGCGTTAAAACAGCATTTGAAGTGAGTATTATGGGTTACTGAAATTTTCTGTGGGGTTGTTTGAAAATTCAACTTACTCACCTGTTGGCTTCTCCCTGGACGAACTGTTACACACCTTGGCTGCTTCATTTCACAGTACTTCAGAGCTACATTCCATACCAATTGGCTATTGTGAATTAATACTTTGGGGCTATTCAATGCAAAATGCTAGAACTAAGAACATTTTGTCCTTCACATATGTTTTCCTGATTGATTTGTTATGCCTAGTAGTTCACCTTTTGCTTTACTGCAACTTTAGCCAATAATGAGTATGGTAGAATACCAGAGATGTGAACTTCAGATTGTATACTGAACACAAACATGCAATCATGGTTAAAATTAAGGAATGTGAGTTTACATCAATCCTTAAAAAGGTAAAGGTAAAGGACCCCTGACAGGTAAGTCCAGTCACAGACGACTCTGGGGTTGTGGTGCTCATCTCGCTTTATTGGCTGAGGGATCCGGCGTACAGCTTCCGGGTCATGTGGCCAGCATGACTAAGCCGCTTCTGGTGAAACCAGAGCAGCGCACGGAAATGCCATTTACCTTCCCGCCGGAGCGGTACCTATTTATCTACAGTGGTACCTCGGGTTAAGAACTTAATTCGTTCTGGAGGTCCATTCTTAACCTGAAACTGTTCTTAACCTGAAGCACCACTTTAGCTAATGGGGCCTCCCACTGCTGCCGCGCCGCCACCACACGAATTCTGTTCTCGTCCTGAAGCAAAGTTCTTAACCCAAGGTACTATTTCTGGGTTAGCGGAGTCTGTAACCTGAAGCGTCTGTAACCCAAGGCACCACTGTACTTGCACTTTGACGTGCTTTCGAACTGCTAGGTTGGCAGGAGCTGGGACTGAGCAACGGGAGCTCACCCCATCGAGGGGATTCAAACCGCCAGCCTTCTGATCAGCAAGCCCTAGGCTCTGTGGTTTAGACCACAGCGCTACCTGCGTCCCATACATCAATCCTTAAGTAGCATTAAATATTATGTGTCAGCTTGTCTCTTAGCTCTTCTGTTTGCCTTCCCTTTGGGGA
This sequence comes from Podarcis liolepis, assembly GCF_965112155.1. Lineage (NCBI taxonomy): Eukaryota > Metazoa > Chordata > Lepidosauria > Squamata > Lacertidae > Podarcis > Podarcis liolepis. Next base: position 7,791,335 of record NC_139556.1, read on the forward strand.
TGTTTGTCTTATGGAACCATATACAAATACTTGACAATTAAAGGTAAAAGTAAAGGGACCCCTGACCATTAGGTGCAGTCGCGGACGGCTCTGGGGTTGCGGCACTCATCTCGCTTTACTGGCCGAGGGAGCCGGTGTACAGCTTCCGGGTCATGTGACCAGCATGACTGAGCCATTTCTGGCGAACCGGAGCAGCGCACGGAAACGCCGTTTACCTTCCCAACGGAGCGGTACCTATTCATCTACTTGCACTTTTGAGTGTGCTTTTGAACTGCTAGGTTGGCAGGAGCAGGGACCGAGCAATGGGAGCTCACCCTGTCGCAGGAATTCGAACCGCCGACCTTCTGATCGGCAAGCCCTAGGCTCTGTGGTTTAACCTATCTAGACAATTACTAAATCACGTAATATTAGCAGCCTCGAGCCCTGCATTGCTTGGGAATTCTAACAAACAAAATCAGTGCAGATTTGAAAATAATGGTTAAATCAGTGCAGTTTTTAAAGGTTCAGTACCCCATATTGATTCAAAATGACATCTGGTCGTATCCAAGCATAGATGAAAGCCTGCTCCTTGACCTCAGGAACCACCAAGCAAAATTTGGTTATGATGTCTTTGGTTATGCCCAACTGCATAGTGAACAAACAAGTTTCCAAACTACATAGCGGTTTTTCTTTTAGTTTGTAAACTGAATTAAACCATTTTTCCAGCCTCTGCAGCTCCTCCTTAGAAGTAGATGAACATTCAGATGTTCCTTCTCAGGAACATAATGACGGGCAAGGACAGAAGGTTATGTAAGGTAGCATCGCTGGATCTCTTCATTGGTCCTGTCAGTGGCGTAGTGTGGGGGGTGCAGGGGGAGCCGGCCGCACCGGGTGCAACATCTGGGGGGGGGGCGCGCTCGCACTCGCAGCTCTCTGCCCCTACCTCTCTGCCCCTACCTCACTCACTCTCTCTCACTGCAGTGCTGGCTGTGCGAATCCGATCCGAGCCGCCAGGTCGCCGCCCACTGTGGAGGGGTGGGTGCCAGGCGTGCGGTGCGGAGAGAGAGCGAGGGACTATCTGGGGGAGGGACAGTGCAGTGGCCGCCCAGCGCAGCGCTGAGCGCGGGAGAGAACCACACCACACCAGGCAGCAGCAAAAAGAAGCTGGCAGCGGCGGCAGGTTAGGGGTTAGGGGGCGCAAATTACTTGTCTTGCCCCGGGTTAGGGGGAGCAAATTATTTGCCTTGCCCTGGGTTAGGGGGCACAAATTACTTGCCTTGCCCCGGGTTAGGGGGCGCAAATTACTTTCCTTGCCCCGGGTGCTGACAACCCACGCTATGCCACTGGGTCCTGTTTCCAGACTAACACAGTAAAACATATTTTGCCACTGAATTCTGATGGAACAGAAGGAGGAAGTAGAGACAGATTTCAAAATGAAAGAGCAACTCCTCTTAGGGTGTGTGCAGAACTGGGAATCTGACCCGAGTGCAGAAAAACGTGAGAGTTTTTTCCCCTTAATGATATAGAAATCTATGTATAACTAAGGGATAAAATAGAAATGACTAGCTACAGGCACCTGTTTCTTCATTCACAGTCCTTCTTTCTTATTGCTGAATTGCTATTAAACCAATATAGTTACAATGAAAACAAACATGAAAACCCAGGAAGGGCTGGAAGGGGGGTGAATGGAAGTGTGGGAGCTGTGTTGCAAACACACATGTCCAGACACATCTGCACGCTAATCCAGAAAGAAAGACCGACAGACAGAATCGGGATTGATCAACCAGCTATTCCATATGACCAGCTATGCAAAATTGAAGGTGGGCTGCATTGAGACTTGGAAGACTTACGAGTGCTCGGTTCCACACAAAAGGGGTTTTGCTCAATTTTCAGTATGTCTTTTTCCATTAAAAGGTCTCCAAAACCATTTCAGCAGCTTTGAACGGATCTGGCTTTGATGCCTATTCCAGAAATATATCGTCTTCTATATCTGAACACTGTAGCAACTAAAATCTGAACCGGATTTTCCCCTACTGTACCAATAAACACATAAATGCAATGAAACATCAGGAGTAAAACAGCTTATTCCAAACGGAAGAAAGCTGCTCACATTTTTTTTAAAAGTGCTCATTTTGAGGAATCCCATCTTTTATATATTATATTAATGATCCACTTGGATTGTTTCTTGGCTTTGGTAAGTTTCTAGGACAAATATTTTAGATATTTCTCCTAGCCTTCTAAAAGACAAATTGGCAGCACTAAAAACAGTTACAAAACAAATGTATTTTTTAAAAAAAAGAAAAGAAAAACAAGCCTAAACTTAAATTGCAGGCTTATTAGCAGTGGGTCTGGAACAGTGACACAGGGACAGGATGGGGGGGGGGGAGATAAATGATAACTCTAATGGTTAAGCTGGCAGAACATACAGAAAATGAATATTATTACTAGTCAATGCTGGCTATAGCCTACATTGATTAATTTTGTTTTTGGGAGGAAGGGATACAGTTAAACACTCTATATTTAATCTTATCATCAAGGAATGGAAAAGCATGTACAGAAGTCTCGGCAACTTGATCTAATTTCTTTTAACAGGTTTACTCCATGAAAGTCAGTGGATTGACAGTTCTGGGCGAAAAAATACCAATGTTACACAAAGATTTTACAGGCAACTTATGGAAGGCTGAAGAGGAACAGAAGTCACAAGCAGTCATGAAAACTGGTGTAGCCAATTGTAGATATCCATACTTTACTGTTTTTTAATTGGTGGTGTTTATGTGCATGCATATATATATGTATATATGTATATACATACATACACATATACATACACACATGGCAGTTTTCTGGAATTTAATAAATAAGGACAACTTATAATATATAAAACAATATAAACATTTATATGCTACATGCATATCATATAATTTAGACATAATAATTTATACGAGGGAGAGTCACAGACCTATGTTCGTCCAATTTTTCTGGATAATGCACACACACAAGAAGTGTCTATTCTTATCCATCGCCAGGCTACAAGTTTATTGTTTTCTGAAGTCAATGCTCGTACAAATGTTTGGGATGTTTTGCACTGGGAGTTCCAGTGCTTATCATCTATACCACGGCAGCCACTTTTGGCAGGTTTGGCTTGTTTACACTTTGTTTCATAAAAATATTGCTTGACTGGGGAAGGCCCTGTTCTGATTTCTCCCAGCACAGTAACCTGGTGTCCTCTAATGTCAATAGCAGAAGATTTGTCAGTGACCCATCGGCTCTCACTGTCACACACAGAATACTCCCCACGGTGACTCTTGTTTTCAGCAAACCTCTTCTGCCGAGACGTCTGGTTTGCCGCCACAGAACTGCCAATGTAATCCTCCGTAAGGTATAATGGTGGGGGTTCCAATGGGGTATTGTCACTCAGGAGGACCCTGGGGGAGCTGTAGCGTTTCTGGTGTTTTAGTAGTTCTGTATCCATTGCGATAACCGGTTGGAAATCCAGTTTCACACTTTCATTGCCATCCATATCAGGCTCAGCAGTCTCTGTTTTCTTCATTGTGTCTTGAACACTATCCTTTATATCTGTGATTTGCTTGGAGATCTTATTTCTTAAGATGTCTGCTTGAATAAGTTTTATAATGAGAGAATTTATTGAATCTTCTGGTAAACTCCCTTGGTCCATGTTGGTAGACTGGATGCCACGGAGATAAGCAAGGAATATCACATAAAACAAGATGGACATCACCTTGTTCACGTGTAAGATCTGAAAAAAACAACACCAAGAGTCAACTTGGAGACAAACAAATGAGCTTACATAGTTAACTGGTTGGTGGTGGTTGTTTTTCTTTCCATCATTTTCTTTTCAATATTTTGCAGGTGGAAAGTTTTACAAACTGTGTGTGCAATACCAAACGGCCAATAAATTCATGCAAGCTTTCCCCCAAATTCATATGGTCATATGAAGCTTCTTTAGACAAACCATTGGCTCTTTATGCTCAATATTATCTACTGTGACTGGCCGTAACCCTTTCCAGCCCAGCTGTTCTGGACCCCTATAGCTGGAGGTGCCAGGAATTAACACTGGGCTTTTTGCCTGCTTTCTGATTGAGCTAGGGGGAAAAAAAATCTATGAATCTGCCTTATACTGTACTGAATAAGAGCATATTGTCTGCTATGAATGGCAGGAACTCTCCAGAATCTCACATGGAAATCTCTCATATCCCTACTCTCTGAGATTCATTTAACTGGAGAGGCCAGGGATTGAATTTGGAACATGCATGTAGACATGAATGGCAAGCATATCATTCCTATTTTTTAAACTCTCAGAAAAATCTGACCTGCACCCTGATCTCAGGAGTTCTTGCTGTAAGGTTCTAATTCACACATACATTCCACTGATACCAGCTGAATTTTTACATGGCAAAACTGAATCCATGCACGATCCATAAGCCTGTGTATTCACAGTATCCCTCGTGGTGGTCACAGAGAAGAGCAAAGATGTGTGTGTTTATTACTAAGTGTACGGTCGGAATCAAATACAGTGGTGCCCTGCAAGATGAATGCCTCGCAAGACGGAAAACTCGCTAGACGAAAGAGTTTTCAGTTTTGGAGGTGCTTCGCAAAACAAATCTCCTATGGGCTTGCTTCGCAAGAGGACAATGTCTTGCGAATTCCTGCTGGTTTCCCCCCCCCCTTTTTCTAAGCCGATAAGCGGCTTATCAGCTGATCCGATCAGCAGATAAACCGCTAAATGCTGTTAATAGCGCTAATAGCGCTAAGCCGCTTATCAGCTGATCCGATCAGCAGATAAGCTGCTAAAAGCTGCTAATCGCATTAATAGCGCTAAGCCGCTTATCAGCTGATCCGATCAGCAGATAAGCCGCTAAAAGCCTCTAAAAGCCGCTTATAGCGCTAATAGTGCTAATCCTTCAATGAGCTTGCTTCACAAGACAAAAAAACCCGCTAGACGAAGAGAATCACAGAACGGATTCTTTTCATCTTGCGAGGCACCACTGTATTACAGCAGACTTACGACTACCATTAAAAACAAGAATCTCACACCATCTTCTTCCACTCTGCCTTTGTAACATCACGCAAGTTTCTCACTCCTGCAAATAGCAGCCAATGAAGAGGAGTGGGAAAATCATGTGTGATTATATAACGCATTAAGTATTTCAATATCAGGAGTGAGCAGAAGATAAAACCATTGGTGGGACACCAGTGGACCAGCAGATAGAGACTGCTGGTTGCTGGGATCTTGCAAAGAAGTCAGAGAATAGTAGACTGACCACTTCCAACACAGCAGATGTTCTAAGCTGAGCATCTCAAGATGCCATATCCCGTATTAGTTATGCCTTAATAATGCCGAGACCCTGACTATGCACTTTTGCTCTGTAAATATAAAACTCATTTTTCTTTCTAGCAAAAGAAAAAAGGGGGGGGTGAAGTAGCCTGTTAGCCCACAGTTGCCCTCATGTTTTTCGTAGCATCACTACTTTTAGTTGTAGACTCTGCTCCACAAAACTGTACAATATAGTAACAGTGCAATTTTAAGTATACTTATTCAGATGTCAGTCATACAGCGCTCCATACCAGTGCGTTCCCTACCAAGTGCGTTGAGAATTTCAGCCTTAATGTGTTAGCTTTTTGCAACTTGCATCTGTGGACCAGTTAGTAGCAGCTTTCTGCTCTGGATGGGGGAGGAAGAAATGACTGTCAACGTGCAGGCTGCCCTTTTATGGTCAAGAAATGTGTTTTCCTCATTCCCATATTTTGTTATGAAATGAGCTCACCTAAGTCTAGACTACGTTTTCCTTAATACTTAAATGACAATTTCTTGCTGTTCTGTAAAAACAGAGGTCTGTGGAGAAAACATTGGGGTTTCTAACAGTAGATCACTAGAACGGAAGGACCGGCACTCTTGCTGAAGCAAGCTGCTTGTAAAATGGTAACCCAGATCTCACAAAGGTGGGAGGAAAGAGTGGTTAGAGCTTCTAGCATGGCTGATATCAACTGGAGAATGAAAATTGTCCAGCTGCTGTACTCCACCAAACTAAGCTTGTCCAACAGAAGGCATGGAACCATCAGATATCAACAGTTATGTCAAGTGTTGTAGAAAAAGGTCAGGTGACCAGGCTTTGGTTGGAGTAAAACTGTTCCTCAACTATACAACATCAAATTTATCAGATTGCACTTTTTTTTACAAAGTCCTTAAAAAAAGGCATTTATGTACATGCTTTTTATGAATGCTTTACCCCCCCAAATATACACTCTTGTGCAGCTTTTGGCTGCCACAAAATTTGGAGAAGTGCAAATTTTGAAGGGCAGCTGCATTTCAGTGTGCAGTCTGCCTCAGGAAGCGTGAATTAGGTAAAATGCAAAGTGGACCAAGTTTCTCCTTATCCCAAGCTGCAGTCTGTTGCTTTCTATGTACAGGAATTTTTCTTTTTCCCTGTGGCGAACCATTTCCCAATGCGGTCAAGTCCAGGGTCAGTTTTACTGCTTCAACCCCTGTCTGTGGCCTCATTTCTCAAATCTTTGCACTCCACAGATAAGTGAATGCAAATAACTAATTAGGGATGAGCTTAATAGTCCAGTAGTAGAGGTCAGACTTTTCCACTCTTGGCTGGATTGACCACAGGCTCAAAAGATTGGGAAGATACTTTGTTGTCATCGTCCCGTCCCGCCGTCCCCCATTACAGAGAAAATGCTATTGCTGTTTCACTACTTTTGGGGATGTGTGTGTTGCGTGTGTAGGTCCCCAGGCCACCCCTCAAATAACTTCACACATAACACGTAATTTAGTTTTGGTTTTTGGGCACTATTTTGGCCACAACTTTATTAAAATACAAAATCAGTGAGTGGTTGTTTAGACATTGGTTATGACTATCTGTCCCCCCGCCTGGGACAGAACTAACATCCCGAGGTCCGATCGGTAGCCAGTAGAAGAGAAAGTCAAACTTGGGGGTCATTTGAGCTAAGCGTCGGACCCACGCCGCTCACCCCAGCAGCTCCCCGAAAGCTTGCCTGCCCGGTCCTATAACAAGGATTCCCATAACAGGGATTGGGCGGCCCTGGTCCCATAACAGGGATTGGACGAAATCATGGCAAGCCCCAGGATTCCTTTAACGGAATTCCCTTCAGCGCAATAGGAGGGGCCGGCACAGCCTATCCTGACCCCTCCACCACCAGCATATTATAACCAATGCCTAACCGCAACCTTACAAGTTGTGACGAATTGCTGAGTAGTAGGCAAAAACCAAATGGCACAGCCAATCACCAAATGGCAAAATTCCTACTAGGCCCTTGCACCAAGGCAGACGACCCCATGACAGGCAAAGCAAGGTCAACCGGAAAAGAGGGCGGGCGGGCGGGTGATCCGATGCACTCTGCAAAGAGAAAGAGAAACCAGAGTGCACCAATATTTAAAGACTATGGTCCCACCCACCCAATTTGCAACATACAATTTGCCCCAGCAACCCGGTTATCCAATCGCAATGCCAGGCAACAACTATTAACCTGCCTGGCAACAAGAGGCCTGGCCCGGCGGCCCACACCGCAACATGTGCTCTCATTTATTGGAGAACACGCTTTAGTAACCTTCTCTTTTCTACTATAAATTAAGTTATTAAAATTTTACTGCTACTTTACAACTAGTATGGACACTTACTTCTCTGTAGAAAGAAGGAAGAAGGACATGGCAAGAGAAGATTCCCCCTTTCCGCCTATCCCCTGCCTCCATGGAAGAACAGCCATTGGATCCCCATTCCCAACCTCTAAGGAAGCTGCCTAGCTTGAGCAGAGGCGAGTTTATGAACTGGTTGCATAGTACAAAAACCAAGTGAGGTTGCTTCTGTTGCAGCACCTCTGCTACTGCTAGGAAGAGTCTGCCAGAAGCAGAAGGGCAGCTGTAGATGTAACGGTCTTCTGCCTTCCATGGAGCCAAATCCAGTAGAAGCTGTCCAGCACCAATGGTGCCCTTAGGGCCGGAAAGAAAAGCTTGTCCACTCTTTTGGACTTCTTCCACCAATCTGCTGAGCAGCATCCAGGGGGAGGGGAGCTCACTGGACGGCTGCATGTAGCATTTGCGAGATTACAAAGAAGCCGCAGAGACTGGATTAGAAGGAACAAACTTTACTCTGGAAGAATGGCAGATGAAGGTGATAGACTACATGGAATTGGCAGAAATGACTGGCAGAATCCGAGACCAGGGAGAAGAGATGGTGAAAGAAGACTGGAAGAAATTTAAAGACTATTTACAGAAATATTGTAAAATTAATGAATGTTGGAAGAATGTTGGATAGAAACTAAGGGGTTTCCAGCTGTAATGCTTTAGGGGATAGGGAAAAAAAAAAGGTTTACAAATGGGTAAAAGCTTAATGGTAAGGATTTGCTGAACTAACAAATTGAAGTGGAATACAAAGAAGGGAGGTATGAGGAGGTCTGGGGAAATAAGTGTAAGGAAGATATGTTATGGAAAACTATTTGTTTTTTAACTTTTTTTATGTTGTATTTTGTTTCTTTTTATTTTTCATTTTCATTGTTATATTTTAAAAAAACTTTAATAAATATCTTTTTTTTTAAAAAAAGGAACAAATTTTACTTAGCGGTGTGCTGCTAGCAAACTTAGCTTTCTTTTCCTGCTGGTGACACCCAGAACTGATTCCTGCCTCCCTCCCCCCCTCAATACAACCATTTCTAAATCAGTTTAGTTCCTGCTCACACTACAGCTGAAAGCTCCTCTGCAGGAGCTGTTACATTTGTGCAGCCCCAGTAAGCCCTAGTTTGGTTTATCACTAAAACAAACCAGTGTTTTCCAATCAAACACAAATTGCAATAAGGAAAGTAAAAAGCCTGTCGGAAAAGCCACTTACTGATTGCAGTATCGCCATTTTGATTTAGCACCAGGCATGTCTTGTGCTTCCTTTAGGAGCAGAATGTCCAAACCGCAAGTTGGCAACTGATTAAGGACCATCTGCACAGGCCAGTAGGTCCGGAGTGAGACAATATTAAGAGCCTGGAAAAGGCTAAGGCCTTTGGCAGAAACAGTGGCGTAGCGTGGGTTGTCAGCACCCGGGGCAAGGCAAGTAATTTGCGCCCCCTACCCCGTGGATTTGCGCCCCCTACCCCGTGGATTTGCGCCCCCCAACCCCGTGGATTTGCGCCCCCTACCCCGTGGATTTGCGCCCCCTACCCCGTGGATTTGCGCCCCCTAACCCGTGGATTTGCGCCCCCTAACCCTAACCCCCAGATGTTGCGCCCGGTGCGGCCGGCCCCCCCTGCACCCCCCACGCTACGCCACTGGGCAGAAAATAAAGTGAGAGTCTACTAAGTGAGAGTCAACGTAAACACTGAAAGCTGATGCATCTGGAGATTCATTATCCTGAGCTTGAGATATTAAAAGGAAGGGAGAATGTTAGGAAGTAGTGATATCTAACCAGACCCCTGGGGATCTAAAACCTTTGCTTACACACATTTTATTAAAGTTAAACAAACATATATTGGGTGGGAAACGGATATGAACCTGAAACAGGAAATGGTCCAAAATGCAGAAATGCACACAGAGAGATAGGAAGCACTCTCCTCTCTCCATGAAGAATTCTCAAACTGCGTGAACACAAGAAACAAATAATTAAACACACCCAAGGTTCTTATCCATGGGGGGGGGGGTTCTTATCCTACCATATTTTTGCATAATTTGTTGTCTGGACTTGGCCCCTTCCAATCAACCTCTTCTGGAGAGTGATCATTCACTTGCATCAGGTGTGATTGATTGATTGATTGATTGATTGATTGAGTTATTCCCAATGCAGAGATGCAGCAGGACCCACATTAAGAGGAAGCTGCTGCTATTTTCAGGAAAGGCTACAAAAGTAATGGATTTAGTAACCTCTGCTTGAATCACCTCCTTCGAATCAAGAGGAATGCTCAGATCAGTGAACTGGGTGGATACAAAGAAACCAGACAATTCTTACTCTTTGACTGAGCAAGAGCAAACTTTGGGGGGGGGGTATAAGAATGATGCGTCTTCATATGTAACTGCTAAAAAGTCTGCCCCAGCTATCAAAAGGAAAACAGCACTCTGCATGCTTCCAGACACGTCCAATGACTTATTTGGGTAAGGTCTTTTTTTAGGAAAACCTTCTTTCCAAATAGAAACGATCAAATCTCCCACCCAGCCCTTGCATTGTACACAAAATGTTCCTGCTATGCTTTATTCTTTGCTTTGCATGAAATTTAGTTAACAAATGAACATTGGCCCATATTTTACAGATGCAATATTCACTGTGAGCCATGGCTAAATGCTAGTGAAATGCCATGGTTTAACTATGGCTTGAGATGATTTGTAAGCAGGGCCGATGAAATTAATGGACAACAGGCCGAAGAAGGACAAAAGTGCTACAAACAACCCATTGTTATGGAATTCACTGCTGTAAGACATACTGCAGGGATCCTTAATGTAGGCGACTCTTTTTAAAAGTTCAGACTCATTCATGTAGGAAAGAGAATATTTGGGAGGAAAGTCCTATCGAAGACTATTCACTATCAGCTGAATGGGACCCTCCATGTGAAGCAGTTTACCTAAATATCATCTGTTTCTGTTATGTACTGAAGTTCTCACCCTGGGCCAGCAGGGGGATACTGTAGATAGTTATGCAAATAAGGGATCGAAAGTGACGTTCAGTGATTGGATAGTTTTAGAAAATTGTTACAGTTACGTTGTACTATATAAGCAGGCTGGCTGAACCCTTCAGTTCAGTTCTGTTCTGGCCTGTGAATAAACAAGAGCTGTTTGAAGAGTCTCTGTGTTGTCTGCTATGTCTACCCACAACTTAACAGTTTCCATATCAAACAGTCGGTGCCTATCAACATTTTTGCAGCATGTTCTCCTCCGCAGAGACTTCGGAGGCGATCCCTGTCACATGGATTGGTGCTGAACAGAGATTACTGTAGTTGCACAGTGCATTGCCCTACAACTAGCTCCAATAACAGTTCCCTTGTCATCATATTGATGCCTTTGGAGAACTAAGGGGAATCCTGTTCCCACAGCGGCCAGGCAGAATCCCATGGAAAGCCAGAGAAGCCTCCAAACAGCAGCAATCTCCTGCTCATGCAGACATATCATGGAGTGTAAAATCAGTGAGCAATCAAGAAAATAAAACCGGGTTCTATGGTAAGCCTTCTTGGAAGGGTTTTCTCAAAGTCAGCATATAAATGTTTTAAATGAATTAAAATAACACCATAGCTGTCAACTTACAGATTTGAAAATAAGGGGCCAGCAGCCTTGAAAATAAGGGATCAACAATTACTTTGATAAAATACATATTTTGTTGCGTGCAAATGGCTTTAGATACCTATTAGGTCCATAAATTACTATATCACACATATTCAACACAAAAAGGCAACAATTTGTTGTTGGCAAAGGACAGCTGGAAATAGAAAGGGCCCCATTACCTTCAGTGGCTTATTTAAGGGACATCATCAATAAGGGACAGCAGCGGGACATGGCGCTGGAATAAGGGACTGTCCCGCCAAATAAGGGACACTTGACAGCTATGAATAACACAACCTTAACATATTTAAACACCAGAATTTCTTACCCTATCTCAAGATTCAGAGGTGTTCACAATGGCAAGGCTCTTGTTAACCTGCACCTGGCTGGAAGAAAAACTTAGCTAGTGAATAGGAATCGAGTCTCACACTAGGAAAACGGCACAAATGGTACTGCATAGCAACAATATCAACCCTGATTTATGCAACTGCGTAGATTTCAAAATACTGTTATGGGCTACCATGCCTGAATTCCTTCTAACACTGTATGACTTTGCAATTAAGAATGAATGCTAATTTACGGAAAATCACTGGCCATTTGAGAGATCAAATCATACCAGCAAGAGGGTGGGATGAAGTTATGAAATTTGTCTGTCTTAGTCTGAGTAGGGACCAAGATTCTTGGAATGGCGACTATGAATCTGGCCAGAAAATGATAGAATAGTTCTGGCTTTAAGGGTCTCAGCAAGCTACTGACTGCTGGTGGGTTAGACAACCAACACAGTATGAGACATCTCTGCTAGAATATACACACCGGCTCCCATATGCTTCTGGCTCAGATTGGTATATAAAGCCCTGAAGAACTAGGGTCCCACAAATCTTAAAGACCAATTGAATGCTTACATCACAGCTCAGTCCCTGAGAGCATCCAGATTTTCCCCATATCACAGAAGCTAAACTGGCTTCAAGTAGATACCGGGTATTTAATTTTGTTGCTCCCTTGCTACAGAATACTTTTCCAGCAGAAATTCGGCAGGCATTCTTGATTTTGACGCTGAGGCGTCTCTCAGTTATTTTTTTATTCCGCCTGCAACTGCTTAAAACATTCTGAATTAGCAAGTCATTTTTCCGATTATGTTGTACTATTTCAAATGCAGTTTTATGTTTTATTGTTGCACACCACACTGATGTTTTACGACCTGGTGGCATATAAATACTTTTATAAATGAAAGAAACAAAGCACTACAGAAGAAACAGTGGGCAATATTTAATCATTCTCAGCAAATTTCAATGGGGCTGCTCCAAATATGACTTAGTTGTATATCACCCACTCAGTAAAGCAACATCTGCCTCCCATCCCAAATACCAACTTGGAACAAAAAGTTTCTGGAGGATAAGAAGAGAACCAGCATGGCAAGCTTCCCTAGGGAGTGCATTCTGAAGAACGGATCCCATTGCATCTTCATACCACTCCGAAACTTATGTAGGGTTTTTAATTGGAGCAGGTATTCTTCTGAAGATCTCGGTGAATGGGTTTCATTTTATTCTTCTTCCTGTAGTCAATCACTGCCACCAGACATCTGTTCTCAATTACCACTTCCTCACCCAGGCCTGGCAGAAAAAAGTAGAGCTGGGTCTAATCAACTTATTGGTGCCATTTTATCTATAGGCAGCTTTTTGCCACCCAAGTGGTGGTACGATCACGCCAGATCTCCAAATACACTGCTCCTAGAAGTTTCATGTACACTGCTCCTAGAAGATTCATGTAAATATTGAAGAATGTTGTGGACAAGATCAGATCTTGAGGAGCTCCACTAGACAAGTTCCACAAAGCTGTGCAAAGCATAAATGCACCAAGATTACTTTCTGGGATCTTCCTAACAAGGAGATTGCACATTGCAATGCCTCAAAAGGTCACAATGGTAGCAACAGAGATCCAAGAAAATCAGCCTGCTTGGATAGGCCCCTATATATCTCTTGACATAGATCCAGTTTTTTTAAAAAAAAGTGTTTAGGGGAACTCTCATTTTCCTACTCATTGAAATACTGCCCCTCAATGAGGCCAAACTTAGATTCACAAAATGTTTATGGGTATGCGTACCCCTGCGTCCCCCCAGAAAAAAAGCACTGCATAGATCAGGGGTCAGCAAACTTTTTCAGCAGGGGGCCGGTCCACTGTCCCTCAGACCTTGTGGCGGGCCAGACTATATTTTGAAAGAAAAAAAAATAAGAACGAATTCCTATGCCCCGCAAATAACCCAGAGATGCATTTTAAATAAAAGGACACATTCTACTCATGTAAAAACACCATCCGCAGGCCGGACTGAGAAGATGATTGGGCCGGATCCAGCCCCCGGGCCTTAGTTTGCCTACCCATGGCATAGATCCACCAGTTAACCCACACAGTTGCCAACCAAAACTTAGCCTGAAGTCAGATTGATAACGATCTATATGATCATTTCCCTCCTGAATGTCCCAGAGCCATACAGCTACCACCCCATCCTTTCAGAGGAAGGGTAAGGTAGAAATTTAACAAACAAACAAATAAACTTTGCCCATAAAACTGACCAGATTAGTTAGATTCAGGGGATAACTTCTAAAGTAGAAAACACACAATTGCCTCCTTCAAGAGAGGAGGATAGGAGCCCCTCCCTAAGAGAGGAAACCATCACAGAATGGACCAAAATGAGTAGCTCAACTTGACTAGCTACAGTCAGCCAAGAGTGTGTGTGAAACTGGCTAGAGACCCCCAAGAACTCTGTTAATGTCCTCTGGGAAAATCACTCAAATTCAGCCAAGCAACTGCAGCCAGTGGAGGTCAATATGGCATTCGAGTTGTAAACTCAGGCCCCAAGATGTGGGGGAAGATCCAAAAGGCAAAGGGAAACACAATGAATTATATCAATCAATCAAAATGTTTATTCAGCTTTACGCCCATCAACAATGAATTATATTTTTCATAAAATGTATATACTGCTTGACTATCAAAATAGAAACAAATTATGCTTGGCAGGTGAACTGCCATTTAGGCAAAAATAAGGGTGCATACAAAAAAGCAAAAGGATACAAACAGCAATACATAATTATCAAAATCCCAAAGGCAGCCTGCGCATAGTAACTAATGACACAACTAATGGGCCATTTCAATTGGGGTTTAGGCCCAGCTTTGGCACCTAAACTGCTTTGGTTGCCCTGTATGATGACCTCTGCCAGGAGAGAAAGAAATGTGTCCCTCTTAATTCTTCTTGACCTCTCAGTGGCTTTTGATACCATCAACCACGGTATCCTTCTGGAGCAGACGTCCGAGTTAGGCACCGCTTTGCAGTAGTTCTAGTTCTACTTGGGTGATCATTCCCAAAGGTGATGCTTGAGGAGTACTCTTTAGGCCCCTGAAGCCTTCAATGTGGAGTTCCCCAGGGTTCAGTTTTATCCCCCATACTGTTCAACATCTACATCAGGGGTCAGTAAGGTTTACCGTATATACTCGAGAATAAGCCGACTTTCTCAGCATATTTTTAATCCTGAAAAAGCCCCCCTCGGCTTATACTCGGGTGAGGTGGGCGGTGGCGGCGGAGGGATGAGCGGCCCAAAAGGAGCCCTTTCTCGCCGCTGGTCCCACCGCCACCCGCCTCTCACAAGGGCAGGCACAGGAGCAGCGCCTCTCCCAACCGCGGCTCCTATGCCTGCTCTTTTGAGCAGCAGAGGCGGTGGCGGAGGGACGAGCGGCGCAAAAGGAGCCCCTTCAGGCTGTTCCTTCCTCCTTCGCCACCCTTGCCGCCGTCTGCGATGGCGGCGGAGGAACAAGCAGCCCAAAAGCAGCCGTTTGGGGCTGCTTGTTCTTCCTCCACCGCTGCCGCTACCACCAGGTTAATGGTGTGGTGAACCGGCTTATACTTGAGTGAATAAGTTTCCCCAGTTTTTTGTGCTAAAATTAGGTGCCTCGGCTTATATTCGGGTCGGCTAATACTCAAGTATATACGGTATCTTGCCTGGGCCGGATCGGTCCTGCGGAGATCCCTCCGTGGGCCGGATCGCAGGGCCGCCTGTGATTTTCAGCACCTGCATCTACACAGACATGATTTTTTGCGCCGCGGAAGCGAGTCCCTACGCCACACCGCACTGGTTTAGCGCAGCTTGTGAGTGGGCAGTTCAGTTCGGGAGCGGTTCATGGGCCGGTCAAATGACCTCTGCAAGCTGCTTCCAGCCCATGGGCCTTAAATTGCTGACCCCTGATCTACATGAAACCGCTGAGTGGGGTTATCCTTAATTCTGGAGTACATTGTCAGCAGTATGCTGATGGCACACCACTCTACTTCTCTTTACATCTGCAGGTGAGGCAGTGGAAGTGCTGGACCAGTGTCTTGCCTCAGTAATGGGTTGGATGAGAGTCAATAAACTGACGCTCAATCCAGATTAAGACTGGGGCACTGATAGGCGGCAGTTCTCTAGACTGGATGGCTGGCAGGTTTCCTGCTCTTGATGGGGTTACACTTCCTCTGAAGGAGTGGGTATATAGCTTCAGGTTTCTTCTGGATCCATGGCTGCTCTTGAAACTTGGGTGGCCTCCGTGGCACTGAGTTCCTTCCATCAGTTCCAGCAGGTGGCCCAGCTGTGCCCCTATCTAGAGAAAGGTAAAGGTAAAGGGACCCCTGACCATCAGGTCCAGTCGTGGCCGACTCTGGGTTGCGGCACTCATCTCGCTTTATTGGCCGAGGGAGCCGGCGTACAGCTTCCAGGTCATGTGGCCAGCATGACTAAGCCACTTCTGGTGAACCAGAGCAGCGCACGGAAATGCCGTTTACCTCCCCGCTGGAGGGGTACCTATTTATCTACTTGCACTTGGACGTGCTTTCGAACTGCTAGGTTGGCAGGAGAAGGGACCGAGCAATGGGAGCTCACCCCGTCACGGGGATTCGAACCGCCAACCTTCTGATCATCAAGCCCTAGGCTCTGTGGTTTAACCCACAGCGCCACCCACATCCCGCCCCTATCTGGAGAGGGATAGCCTAACGTCTGCCGTCTATGCTCTGGTAGCCACTAGGTTAGATTACTTCAAAATATTAGACGTGGGGCTGCCACAGAAGACATTTCAGAAACTTCAGCTGCTGCAAGATTCAGCAGCCAGGTTACTCATTGGGGCAAGACGGTTTGAGCATATACAGTGGTACCTTGGGTTAAGTACTTAATGCATTCCGGAGGTCCGTTCTTAACCTGAAACTGTTCTTAACCTGAAGCACCACTTTAGCTAATGGGGCCTCCTGCTGCTGCCATGCTGCTGGAGCACAATTTCTGTTCTCATCCTGAAGCAAAGATCTTAACCCGAGATACTATTTCTGGGTTAGCGGAGTCTGTAATCTGAAGCGTATGTAACCTGAGGTACCACTGTAATGCCAATCCTCGCCCAACTGCACTTACTGCCAATCAGTTTCTGTTCCGAATTCAAAGTGCTGGTCTTGACCATATAAGGAGAGCCGATTTAGATTTAGCAAGTTTATTTCTATTATATACGGTAAACCATTTAAGTCAGTGATGGCCAAACTTGGCCCTCCAGCTGTTTTGGGACTACAATTCCCATCATCCCTGACCACTGGTCCTGTTAGCTAGGGGTAATGGGAGTTGTAGTCCCAAAACAGCAGGAGTTTGGCCATCACTGATTTAAGTTGTTTTAGCTGTTTTAATAAACTAAATTTGGCTTACTTTTATGTGGAGTTTAGAAATATTTTCTATATTGCCATAAACAAAAATGAAAACTTTTGCCATATTAATTTTACATGCCATCCAAATGTCTCAACGGTCTAATCCAGTGGTTCCCAAACTTTTTCAGCCCCCACCCCACCCTGGCTTGGTTACATAAACTCTCCCCCTGCGCCACCCTAAGAAAACCATTGTTTTGAACAGTAGTTTGCCTGACCCACTAAGGAAGATTATAACACAATAAACTTCAGAACAGTGACAATTAATTGCACATTTGTTCAAAACCCAAATAAAACTATGTTGTTTAATTAATTAAACATCAGTGAACAAGACTACACCAGTGTGTCAGAACATTTGTGGTAATTTTATTGAGTATCCAAAACATTAGATCAGTGGAGGATGAATAATAATAAAGCCTTGAAGGGAAGGCAGAAATTGCATAAACACAAATTAAAGAACAAACAGCAGCAACAGAGGTTGCAGCCAGTGTTGGAAACTCAGATATACAAGCTAGGTGCAACACCTCTAACTATCCTTAGCAACAGCACTCGGTGTCTTCTGTTTAGCTATTAAAGTCACAAAAACTCGCCGCCCCCTCCTCCTGGATCCTACATAGGTTGCCACATCCCATTCACAGCCTTCCCATTAATAAACGTATTTTAAAGACATCGACAGCACATCTGGCTTTAGGATGGGCTTTGGATTGCTGTTCACCGTATTTTTCTGTGTGTAACACGCCCCCGTGTATAAGACAACCCCTATTTTGGGGGACACCAAATTAGGGAAATGGGGGGATTGCCCAGAGTTCCTGAGCTTTTTGGGGGGGGGGATTGCCAACAATCGCTCACCCGCCTGACCGCCGCTGCCAATTGCATGCCTTGCTGAAGCCACCAATCGTCCGCCCAATCGCCACTGACAATCTCCCGCTCGTGGCTGCCACCAATCGCCTGTTCCCCCATGCACTATCTGTGTATAAGATGACTCCCAATTTATTTCCTTACAATAAAAAAAAATAATTGGAAAAATACAGAACTCTGCAACAATCCAAGCTCTGCTTAGCTGAGAGCAAGTGTCACTGAATTCAATCGTACTTTCTTCTGCTAGACTTCTAATGTCAATTCTGGGACACGTTATATCACCCCACCAATCCTAGCATGAAACAGCAGTGGGTGAAATAATTTTGTGCGAGCACCTCTGCCCACCACTGAAGAGCACACTGAGCCCCAGAAAGCACCATACCTTTTAGAAAGTGGTAGGAGATATTCAAAAGCTTGGGAGAAATCCCAGATCACAGGAACCCTGGAGAAGGCAGAACAGCAACTGCCTCAAGGGATCACAAAGGCACCACCCATCTTATATATGTTCGCTCACAGAAGTAAGTTTTGCTGTGTTTTTTGGTGCTTGCACCCAAAAACAGGATCCAAGAATGGGAGTTGTTTTTGTGTGCCCTTGGGGCACACAATTCGCATTTGCAGGGAGATCTTTTTGGCTGGAATTGTAAAAATCAACACCAGAATTGAGTTCACTGTTGACATTCCAGGCTGAGGAATGAGACCATACTGGTGCAACAAGCTTAGCGTCATCGTGGACTGAGCAACTGTGACACAAACTTGGAACACAAACCCAGTTAAGAAAAGTCTTGGAGTCCCATCCCTATTCATCCCCAAGGGGAAATAAGCCCCAAACTTACACACACACAAACACACACACACACACACACAAACATACCACAATGTGATCCTTGGATGAAAGGCAGTAGATTGTATTATATTATTATATTATATTATATTATATTATATTATATTATTATATTATATTATTAGTTGTTGTTGTTGTTAACACCTATTGGTTAGTGCCTAGTGTATTACTAGGGCTAAGTAGTACCCTTCACCCCACTGCAACTATTTTTAAAGGGGGATGAATAATATTTGTTTGGTGAAATGCTATATACCGTAACTAATAACAAGAGCAGACAATACAATTGAGGCTCTTTAAAAAGGTGGAAACTATGCCAGTTCATTGATTTTGCAACACAGCAACGTGCCACCAGTTTCAGATTAATTTTCTTAAACATCACGTTCTTCATTAAGCAGAATATATCTGTCTCCTTCTAGCAACAGATCTAACATTGCCCGAGTTGTTAAAACTTTCAAAAATGGTGACAGATTTGACTTGCCTACAAGCAGGGAAAGCTTCCCTTCACCTGAAACATCTTCATTATGTTTGTACGATTATCAGACTATGGACATCCTGGACTGAGTCATTTGCATCAGCCATGGGGACTCGCTCTGAAAACCCTACATCTCACATCTTTTCTGCAGCTATTACAATGAACTGTTACGAATTTTAATAGCCAAAAAGTGGAAAACACAAGAACTACCAACTGTGGAAGAATTGCAGATGAAGATGATGGACTTTATGGAGCCGGCTGACCTCACTGGAAGAATCCGCGACCAGAAAGAAGAGGAATATCAAGAAGATTGGAAGAAATTTAAAGACTATTCCTTCTAACCATTACGCCACGCTGGCTCTCCAGTGATTGAGCGGGAAATTCCGACAGGAGCTGAGAAGAGTCAGAACGAATCTTTCCCTGGGGGTGAAGGTGATAAAACTGATGTACACTTAATTACAGGAGGCACAGAACTAGGCATTGCAAATAAAAGGTCGCAGGAGAGCAACTGAGAGACAACTGCAAGCAAAGACCTAAGTGCTGCATGCAAGTGCTTATAAAAAGGTAAAGGTAAAGGTAAAGGGACCCCTGACCATTAGGTCCAGTCATGACCGACTCTAGGGTTGCGGCGCTCATCTCGCTTTATTGGCCGAGGGAGCCGGCATACAGCTTCCGGGTCATGTGGCCAGCATGACTAAGCCGCTTCTGGCGAACCAGAGCAGCGCACGGAAATGCCGTTTACCTTCCCGCCAGAGCGGTACCTATTTATCTACTTGCAATTTGAAGTGCTTTCCAACTGCTAGGTTTGCAGGAGCAGGGACCAAGCAACGGGAGCTCACCCCATCGCGGGGATTCGAATCACCGACCTTCTGATCAGCAAGTCCTAGGCTCTGTGGTTTAACCCACAGCACCACCTGCGTCCCTCGCAAGTGCTTATACACTAATGCTAAAAGCCTCTGAACCATGATAGGTGAACTAGAGTGCTTGGTCTTACAGGGTGGCATCTAATGGGAACAATGGGAATGTGGTGGAGCACAGAAAACCAGTGGGACACAGTTGTGTCTGTGGACACAAAATCTACTGGAAGGGCCTATTGGAGGTGGTGTCACTATGTACATCATAGAGAGCAGTGAGTCCAGCAAACTGGAAACCCCCAAAGGGACAGATGACTCCACATAATCATTGTGGGCACTGGTGCCAGGACCCGTGAGCAATTTAGCACTGGAAACATGCTCTCATCCCCCTGTAAGGCTTAGGAAGATCTTATACAAGGGTAGGCAAACCAAGGCCCGGGGGCCGGATCCGGTGCAATCGCCTTCTAAATCCGGCCCGCGTGTTTTTACATGAGTAGAATGTGTCCTTTTATTTAAAATGCATCTCTGGGTTATTTGTGGGGCATAGGAATCCGTTCGTTTTTTCCCCTTCAAAATATAGTCTGGCCCTCAACAAGGTCTGAGGGACAGTGGACCGGCCCCCTGCTGAAAAAGTTTGCTGACCCCTGATCTTACAGAAGGCACCCCGAGAGTCATCTAGTCCACTTTCTGTAATGCAAGAATCACAGCTAAAAAATCCCTGACAGATGTTGGATCACAGGCTTTGGAAAGCAGTGGCAAACACATGTGGCAGCAGCTTCAGAGGGAGGGAAGGTATAACTTGAGATTTCTTGGAGACACTCCAACTCTGCTCTCTGAGTGCGCAAGGTGCATACAACCTCATTTGGCAACACAACTGAACCACCTATTTCAACACCCTGTTACAAGAACAATGCTTCCAGCTGCAACCATACTGCAACTAGGGATGGGCATTATCTGTCAAATCTGCTTTCTTATTTATGTGCATTTTTTTTCTTTAAAAAAAGATCTCTACCCCTTTAATTAAAAATAAACAGCTATTTATTTGGTGTGGTTTTTTTAAGGGTTTCTCATTTTCCAGTCTTTCCAAAGTTCTGTTCTCCACATTAAAAAATCATCATCATCACAAACTGGTATCAAAAAGTTCTCATGAAAATTCAGCAAGATTTTAGTGCAACTTTTAAATATTCACAATTTTGTATGCAGTTTTTCAAATCCGGTGTATTTTTGTTCTTACTTCCACTAATATACATATTTATATGCACTCTTCCCCCTGCTACATGCATATTTGTACACATTACTAGGCTGGAAAACTGCACTGAAAAATTAGGAAACGTGTGAATTTTGACGGCTGGCTGTGTTACAGTTTGCAGATCGTTTCTGAAAGTGTGAGTTGGGTATGTTTGCCTTTAAACGCAAACTGAATCAAATTTATCCTCCATTCCTAGCTGCAGCCTCCACAGAGAAACAGCAACTGGAATTTAAGAGACACCCCCCCCCGACTTGTTTGCTTGTCAGGGGCCTATAAATCTTCTACACGCTTCCAAAGCACTGTGGCTTTCCTTCAAGTTTTTATTCTGCCTTTGAAAAGTGATTGAAATTTTGCCAGATTATTTTATACGTTTGTGCATTCAAAACATTCCCACCATGTTGAGTCGAAAGCTCTCGAGAGGAACAGCTGCTCCTGTGAGAGTTCAGTAACTGGATAATTCACCCTTTCCACATTTGGCTCCTAGCCAGGCTTCAAGACTGCGCATTTTTCATTTGGTTCTGGGGGATTCAGATTTTGAACCTGCAACCATGTTACTGAAACCTGAAGAGGTCTGAGCTCAGACTGCGCTTTAAGATCCAATCTGCTTATGTAAGCAGAAATACACAGAACGGCTGGACAGACACCTTGTCACAGGGCAGAGAAGACTTCTCAACAAGGCAAGCCCATTCAAATTTCCTTGGGACTTTCCATTCACCCGCTGCTAAGTAAGCCCTTCTTCCTCTCTCTCTGTGGCCGGCCACCTAGTTCAGCCTATTTTATTGCTCTTCATACACAGTTTCAAGAGCTCTGGCTAATGATAGCACAAAGTCTCATTCAGAATCAAGATCCAGTCCATGCCATCAATCATGGATGTCAGTGCACATTACGTTTCAGGCAGAAAATGTTGGATTTGAAACACAATGCCAAATTCAGGAATGTGTCTTGTTCCCTACTAGGAAACACAGCTCCAGGCTTTTCAATTTGGGACGGAGGAAAGGAGACTAAGGTGTCTTCTTCGGTGGAAACATGATATGCTTATAAAATTATTAATGTCACAAGGAGAGTGTATAAAGAAATTTTTACTACCTCTCCTGAAAACAACTGAACTCAGGGTCACCAAATTAAACATACTGGCAATGGGTTCAGGACAGACAAAATAAAGTATTTCCTCATGCAATACACAGCTAAGTTTTGTAATTCAATGTTACGACATGCGGTGATGGCCACTGGTTTAAATTACTAGAAGAAGCACAGACAAATTACTTATAAGAATAAATGCTGGTCATTGACCATAACAGGGAAAAATGATTTTGACTTGTAATATTTTTTTTATAAACTGCCAACTCATAAAAAAAACCTTGAGGCAGTGTACAATAAAATCATTAAACCATACAATGATAAAATACAAAATAAAGGACCAATCAAATTGCTTCTTGCAATGCAATTTTTAGGATTTTAAGTGTTTGTTTGATTTCCAGTATTCCAAATTACTGGTGCCATAACACTAAAGGCCTTGGTTCGTGGAGAAACGAAACCAATTTGAGGCATCTGTGAGAGGCCCCTTCTGCATTATACATTTTTTAAAAGTATCACACACCACAGTTATGGCTTCCCCAAAGAATACTGGGAAGTCCCTTAAGGGTGCTTAAGTTAAGAAACCCTCAGAGATCTTCAATTCTTAGAGTTGCCTGGGAAGAGGGAAGATTGCTGAACCACTGAGAATTGCAGCTTTGTGAGGGCAATGCACACCAGGTTGGCCTCCTCATCCAACAAGGCCTAATTATGGACCAAGCTGCATTCAATAACAATACCACAAAATTTAGGGGGCACAGTGGAAGAGCAACCAGAGTCCTGTGGACGAGGGGAAAATGGCGTGCAAGCAGCCATACCCTCATCAACCACAATTATCCTTCATTCCCTCACGGAGGGTGGCTCAATGAACAAGTAGTAGCTATGATAGCTACACGGAACTTATTGGAAGCAACCAACAGAAGATTTTATCACATGTGGTGGGAATGTAAAAAAGTGAAAAGCTTCTGGGAAATGATATATAACGAGATGAAAAAAATGTTGAAAGAAACCAGAAGCATTTTTACTGAGCATTGTAGGAAGTGATATAAATAGAAAAGACTGTAAGCTGTTTTTATATGCAGCGACGGCAGCAAGAATATTATTGGCACAAAAATGGAAGCAAGAAGAATTACCGATGAAAGAAGAATGGAGGATGAAATTAATGGATATGCAGAACTAGACAAACTAACAGGAAGGATTCGAAATCTGCGGAACCAGAAATTCACAGAAGACTGGTGTAAATTTACAGACTATTTGAAAAGCAATTGTGATGATCAGACTACGTTTGTAGGTTTGCAAGAAGTTTTGTGAGGTGAATTATTGGAACTATTGCAAAAATGGATAAAGGGGAGGATGCTTAGTTAAGATAATTAAAGGCAATATGAATTTAAGAAATGCATATCATCAGAGGTGCTGATGGAAGTCCAAAAAAGATTGTATAAGTGGTGAAGTTTTGTGGTATGTATTATAATTTATATATTAAAATTAATAAAAAATATTATTTAAAAAAGGAAGCAGCCAACAGACAAAGGCCACGAAATCCATGTTGTGCTCATAGGCTTCCCAGAGTTATATTGTTGACCACCAAAGGAGACAGAATGCTGGGTTTTTTGGTCACAAAATCACAGAACCGAAGAATGCATTATAAGCTATCTATGATTAATACAGAAAATCCAGACCCAAGGCATCTCCAACAGATGGTTGCCTGGCCTCTGCTTGAAGACAGGGAACTGGTTCCACTGTCTAACTTCTCTTACTGTCGAGAGGGTTCTCCATGCAGAACTTTGCATTTGTCTCTGCTGAATTTCATTTTGTCATTCATCCAAGTTCTCCACCCTGTTAACTTCATTTTGAAAATATATTTCTGTTCTTCCGAGGTGCCAAATTAGTCCTCCAAGCTTTATGCCATCTGCAAAAGTTTGTGCCATCTGCAGACTTTATGAAGATTCCTTCCACCTCTTCATCCAAGATAAAAATGTTAAAGAACATCAGGCATGACAGAGCGCTGCAGCACTCCACTCAAAATCTGCCTGCAGAATGAAGATGAGCCATTAATGAGCAGTCCGTGTGTAGTTTTCCAACCAAAAGTGAATTCACCTGATGGTACTATCGCCTATCCCAGGCAGAAGCAAACTCAGCCCTCCAGATGTTTTGGGACTACAATTCCCATCATCCCTGACCACTGATCCTGTTAGCTAGGGATCATGGGAGTTGTAGTCCCAAAACATCTGGAGGGCCGAGTTTGCTCATGCCTGGCCTATTCTGTATTTAACGAGTTTGCTAACAAAATATCATGAAGGGCTTTCATTTCAAAGAAACCCCATAATTCAAGATGGCGACCAAGTTGGTGTCTTGAACTAATGCTTTCTATGGCTGTACAGTGGTACCTCGAGTTAAGTACTTAATTCATTCCGGAGGTCCGTTCTTAACCAGAAATAGTTCTTAACCTGAAGCACCACTTTAGCTAATGGGGCCTCCCGCTGCCGCACGATTTCTGTTCTCATCTTGAAGCAAAGTTCTTAACCTGAATTTTAATATTTCTGGGTTAGCAAAGTCTGTAACCTGAAGTTTATGTAACCTGAGGCAGTGGCGTAGCGTGGGTTGTCAGCACCCGGGGCAAGGCAAGTAATTTGCGCCCCTAACCCGTGGATTTGCTCCCCCTAACCCTAACCCCCAGATGTTGCGCCCGGTGCGGCCGGCCCCCCTGCACCCCCCACGCTACGCCACTGACGACCTGAGGTACCACTGGACAGTCAAACAATTGAATTCTGGCCTGAATAACAAGAAAACCGCTCTCAAAGAAGAGTTCTATATTGGAATCAAAGAGAAAAAGCAAGGGGGAAATAGAGGCATTGGGTCCAACCTCTGAGGGTGCTCTGAATGGGTAAATACGAGGCAGCTGCTGAAGGAGAATTTCAAGGAATCACATCACTATAAAGTATTTATATACACCATGTTTGTGTTATTGAGTTTAGTAGGATAGAACCACTGGTAATCCTTCTGTTGACAGAAGATGGAAAAACCCAAGCCAGCAAATGAAAGGAAGCCTTCAACTTTTAGCCTCAGAAACTTGAATAAAGTGAAAATGCTGAAGATAATGAAGAAAGCAATGCAGGCCGACAGGGACATTCTACAGCATAAAGCTTTACAAGGCCAGTAGAGACGCAAACACTTGAGGATTTGCAGGATCAGTGCTCAAGTGAGCTGATATTGCATTTGACAGAAACCAAGAAAAACAGAAACACATGCAGATTCACATCAGTGCAACAAATGACGGACAGCAACCATAGAGACGTCTTGGCAATGCCTGAGAAAGATCTTGCTTGCTCCCTTTTTATCACCGGATCTCACATTCATACCAGAACCTTGAAGTTGTTGTTGTTTAAAGAATTTATCCATGGCTTAAGTACAATAATCTCTAAGCGGTGTACAAGAAATAAGATGCAGGAAAGGTAAAAACTGGTTAAAACTACAAAACTCCAAGCTGCAATTAAAATGCTTCCGTGAGCACTGGGAATCCCACAAGGAATTTCTGTCTGACCTCAGCTGGGCCCGTTATTGTTCAACATCTTTATAAACGACTTGGACAAAGGGTGTTCATCAAATATATCATCACTGTCTTGATACCATAAGATTGAATATCAGCCCTTACATTAGAGCTGTAAGAAAGCGTGCAGTGTGGAAAACCAAGCAGGAACAGGCAGAGCGCCACACCTAATTTTATACTATATTGCTTTCAGACCAAACTTCCCCTTAACCATTATGCCTTCCTACTGAGATATATGGGAACAAAGACAGCCCCATCAGCCCTACCAGCCTTTGCTATGTCCAGTGGCGTAGCGTGGGGGGTGCAGGGGGGGCGGCCGCACCGGGCGCAACATCTGGGGTGGGGCGCGCTCGCATTCACAGAGCGAAAATCGAGTGCTAAAATCCACGGGTTAGGGGGCGCAAATTACTTGCCTTGCCCCGGGTGCTGACAACCCACGCTACGCCACTGGCTATGTCTTATAAAATTGTTATAATATTTGACTTCTATTATTTTGAATAATTTTATCATTTTGAAGTAATTAATACATTAGATTTGTTTTTTATGCATATATGAAATATGGACTGTAGAATTGACACACACACACACACACCCAAGTGAAAATGCACTTAATTTTAAATCTTACAGTCACATCTTAATCTTATTTAGAAAATGTATTCATTTTTCTAGTGAGCTACGGCTGATTAAAAAGCGACCATCTGGAGCTCAACACCGCAGACGAAAGGCAGAAAAGGCTATGGAGCAAGCAAAGCCAGAGTTTTTCCTGAAATACCTATAAGAATATGCCTATATACTCTTGTTGAAACCAGCACTGAAGGAGCTGCCATGGTGCTATACTACAAATGACACAAACTCTAAGGCAAAAAAATTGTCCAGTAGCACCTTAGAGGCCAAATAAGTTTGTTGTTGGTGTAAACTTTCTGTGTATCACAGGGGGTTGGCAACCTAAGGCCCATGGGCCACAAGTGGCCCACGGGAGTTGTTTAACTGGCCCCCAAGCCGAGCCGCCCGCTTGGCGAGTCCCCGCACACTGCACTAAACCGGCGCAGCGCAGCGACTCGCTTCTGTGGCGCCGGAAATCGTGTCTGCACATGAACAGGTGCCGGAAATTGCGTCTGCGCAAACGCAGATGCCGGAAGTCGCGGGTGAGTGCGCGATCCAGCCCACGGGGATCTCCACTGGAGTGAACCGGCCCAGGCGAGGTAAACCTTGCCAACCTGTGGTGTATCTGAAGAAGTGTGCATGCATACGAAAGCTTATACCAAGAACAAACTTAGTTGGTCTCTAAGGTGCTACGTGGTGGGACACGGGTGGTGCTGTGGGTTAAACCACAGAGCCTAGGACTTGCGGATCAGAAGGTTGGCAGTTCAAATCCCCACGACGGGGTGAGCTCCCGTTGCTCGGTCCCTGCTCCTGCCAACCTAGCAGTTCAAAAGCATGTCAAACGGCGTTTCCGTGCGCTGCTCTGGTTCGCCAGAAGCGGTTTAGCCATGCTGGCCACATGACCCGGAAGCTGTACACTGGCTCCCTCTGCCAATAAAGCGAGATGAGCACCACAGCCCCAGAGTCGGTCATGACTGGACCTGATGGTCAGGGGTCCCTTTACCTTTACCTAAGGTGCTACTGGACAATTTTTTATATGTTTCGACTGCGGAAGATCAACACAGCTAACTACCTGAA
This sequence comes from Podarcis liolepis, assembly GCF_965112155.1. Lineage (NCBI taxonomy): Eukaryota > Metazoa > Chordata > Lepidosauria > Squamata > Lacertidae > Podarcis > Podarcis liolepis. Next base: position 7,818,844 of record NC_139556.1, read on the forward strand.
TCTAAGGCAGAAGTTTCACACATTAGACATATTTCTGGAAAACACACACAAGAGGAAAAAGAGGATGCAAAGCAAAATGAGAGTACTGAAAAGTCTGCAAAATAAGATTTTATTGTGCCTGACGGTGGCAGGCTACCGATAGGAGTTGCGTAGCTGCTGGCTCAACCCCAGCCAGGTCTGTAACTCAGTTCAAGCAGCAGCCACACACACACACACACACACACACACACACGCACACTTTGCCTCTTCCACCACTCCCTTTGGGTTGCTTCTGTTTGCCCAATGGGTTTCTTACTTGTGCTCTCCCTTGGAAATCATACATAACGTAAATACCACCAGAGAGGCTGAAAGGCAATTTTAGTCTCATATGCAGTATTAACTACCGTATTTTTTGCATCATAACACTCACTTTTTTCCTCCTAGAAAGGGGAAATGTCTGTGCGTGTTATGGAGGAAATGCCTACGGGTGGCGGGGGGATCTGCTGCAGTCGTGAGCAGAGGATCCATGGTTCCCCTTCCTTCCCTCCTCCGTGGCTCGCTTTGAAACAGCAAAGCGGGAGAAGAGCCGCTGAGTGGGGAGGAGAGAGGGACAGAGAGCCTGCTTCTTTAAAGGAGCAAAGCGGGAGAGGAGAGGATCCGCTTACACGAGTGTAAGCGGCTCCTGTCCGGTTAGTTCCTTTAAAGCAAGCAGGCTCTCTGTCCCTCTCTCCTCCCCACTCAGCTCACTACATAGCAGCAAAGTTTTTCAGCTCGCTAAGCCGGGGATGAGCGGGGAGGAGAGAGAAAAGCAGAGCCTGCTTGCTTTAAAGGAGCAAAGCAGGAGAGGAGAGGAGACTTCTCCCCTTATACCCCTCTTCTTCATTATTAGCAGCATCCTTCTCCACACACCTCACGCATGTTCCTTCTCCCCTTAAACCCCTCTTCTGCATTATTAGCAGCATCCTTCTCCACACACCCCACGTGTGCTCCTTGTCCCTTGAGTGCTTTTCCTTCCCTCCCCACTTAAAACGTGGTTACAAAGCAAGGATCCACATGGATCCTCAGGATTTTTGCACTGGGTCACCCCAAATCCACCATCAGATCACATAGCATGCCCATGGCTACATCTTGCACCAAAAAAATCACGCACCCACTGTTGCCTGGGGCCGCAGAGGTGCAAAAACGTGGTTACAAAGCATGGATCCACATGGATCCTCAGGATTTTTGCATTGGGCTACTCCAAACTCACTGTCAGATCACATGTCTGTGGCCACAGCATGAACCACAAAAATCATACATCCACTGTTTCATTTAGAATATTTTTTTCCTTGTTTTCCTCCTCTAAAAACTATGTGTGTGTTATGGTCGGGTGCGTGTTATAGAGTGAAAAATACGGTAACAGCCTTGCCAACTTAAACACTGCTCTCACAACTGCAGAAATGGTCTTAACCCCAGTTAAACTTTCATATATGCATAAACATACTTCATCAGTGGTGGGGGACACAGGCATCTATAGGCACTTGTGGTGGACATGACTGACTGACGGTAAATTTGAGGGAACAAGCGTTTAATGAGATAAGTAAAGTCACTCATCAGTATATCAAAAAGCCTCCAGAGCTTGCATTACTGAAACTGTATTTAAATGGGACTTGGGACTTGGGGGGGGGGGACCACTACAGTCGTACCCTGGAAGCTGAACGCCTTGGCTCCCAAACAAATCGGCTTCCGAACGATGGAATCCCGGAAGTGAGTGTTCCGGTTTTCGAACAACTTTCAGAAGCTGAATGTCCGGCACGGCTTCCAATTGACTGCAGGACACTCCTGCAGCCAATCAGAAGCCATACTTTGGTTTTCAAACAGTTCCGGGAGTCGAACGGACTCCCGGAACGTGTTCTGTTCAAAAACCAAAGTACCACTGTACTTGGATTTCTCCTAGTGGCAGCATTTTAGTTATACAGACACCCTGGAAAGACTTAAAGGTGCAAACTTGAACACTTGGTACAAGAGAGTATGGTTATTGCCCTTACAGAAGAACAAGCACAAACTGAGACTAGGAAGAGGAACACAGCATAAATACACCTTTGCAGGAGAATGGTGGACCTTTATTTCATGCACAAATATTCCAGAAAACCAAGTATCAGTTCCAGAGGTGAATCACTTACTAAGAATGTGTTTTACTGATGTATACTGTTACAAGTTGTGGTGAGTGTATTTTCTGGGGTCCCTGGGGAAATTTCATTGGTTTTGTTGGCTATGGGTTACCTTTATTTCCAGGATGTATATGTGATGATTCTGAAAATAATGCAAATAATTTTCTTTTAAAACCCAGCCTTACTGACTCATTGAAGTCGCCGAGTGATAAGGGATGACCTCTAAGTCACTGGTTTTCAACCGGTTGGTCAGGACTCCCTAGCGGGTTGCGGCCTGATCCAAAGTGGGTCATTAGAGGCATCAGCCCCAAATGTTTGTGATGTTAGAAAGGATCGTAGTTTCCTGTTCCATAATAAAATATGAAAGGGGGAAAGGACTTAGGTTGGTAGAAAATGAAATCACTATTAAACTATTGAAGAAGAAGAAGAAGAAGAAGAAGAAGAAGAAGAAGAAGAAGAAGAAGAAGAAGAATGCTCCTACTGGTCTGTGTCTTGGAAAAGGAAAGGAAATAAATCCCTTATTCCTCAAACAAAAAATGGCTAGGCATATATAGCTGCATTTGTGCAAGTCACTGCCTGTCACTCGTTTCTCTTTTTGCCTCGTTTCCCTTCCCTCCCAAAGGAACGAGATGTAGGAATGAAAAATCACAGGAGACGAGAGGCAGGTGTAACATGAGGCGTCTGTCTGGGCGGACCATGAAAAGCCTCTTTTATTGAATATTACAAACATTGCCACAGGTGGGCCTGTGGCTGATTGGTTGATACACAAAGAAACTTGTTGCTGATTGGTTAACATAAGTACTAAGGCGGGAATTACATGTGAGAGGTGGGGATTACATGTGATCATTTATCATAGATGGAGTAAAGGCTGGGAATCGGAGCTAGAACTAGACAGGCATGAAGCCTCCTAATTAAATTGTAACTAGAGATTAATATGGCACGAAACAATATAACAATCAAGTTCTGTAGATGTGGTCAGCTAGGCATGGAGAGCAGGTCATGTTGTTTTCCATGCGCTTAGGATGACTGAACAAGGAAAAGAATGTCCTGGTGTTTGGAACAGTTTTGTACAGTTTGTGCAGAAGCAGATTGTAAGCAAGACTTTCCCAGAATGCAAGAGAAAAGAGGAGCAAGGCTTCCCCATAATGGAGCAGTTTTGTGCAGAAGGAGAACTAACAGTTATGTGCAGAAAGAGGACTTCCCTTTAACGAGACCTTGGGGTCATAATGGATAGCTTAATGAAGAGCTTTACCCAGCTTGTAGCAGCCACCCAAAAGGCGCATTCCATGCTAGGGATCGTTAGGAAAGGAACTTAAAACAAAACTGTCAGTATTGTACTGCCATGATACAAATCTATGGTGTAACCACACTTGGGATGCTGTGTACAACTGTGGTTGACTCCTGTGAAGGATATTGATGGGGTGGAAAAGATTCAGATAAGGGCATCCAAAATGATAATGAAAGGGCAACTTCCTACTGAACTCAATGGGACTTACTGCTGAATATATTGAGATATATAGGACTGTGCGCTTAACCATCCTGCCATTCCTGTCTAGGCAGAGCAGCAACTCCATCAATCAATATCTGAACTCAAAACAAACTGTCTTTCGCACTTAGGGAAGAGAGATCTACAAGAGGCACTTTTAACAGTTGTGTAGAGAAGGCCATTTCAGCAAGTATGACAAACTATACCTGCAGAAGATCCCTTATAACTTTCAAAGATGCAGGAGCCCCGATCGCTTCAGCCTCAACACTGAACATGTGAAAAAAGAGAATAATGTAATCCTTGCATGTGAGAATGGATTCTACAGGAAACTGGTCTGCCAACCAAAGCCATATTTTATATCTGTTTTGTTTGTTTTAAAATTGGCAGCTTGCTTCGTTGATTTTCAGTGCCATTATACCAAAGTGGTTTGAGGATTACGGTCAACATTTGTGAAAGCAAAATAATAAACTCAGTCCACATGAGAAAAATATTGAAGACAGAAATGTCGGGGGGGAGGGGAATTGCATTAATTTGGAACACATGAGGACAAATGAGAAGGAATTCAAAAATGCAGAGCAAAAGAAAGAAACGGGAACGAGTAAACAATGCAAGGAAGGAAAGAAAAAGAAGGAAACACACATATCAGATGCAAACTTGAATATATGCAATAAAGACTTTTGGAAGGAAACTGAGCAATGAAATGATGCTACAGGGTGAAAAATGGGCAGCTCTTAGAACAGGGGACCTTTTCCCTATTGAGGACAGAATTCCTTCAAGAGGAAAGCAGTTGGGACCACAAGCCCCAAGTGGCCAAGGCCAGCCCCAAACAGGCCAGGGGCCAAATCACCCCCACCCACCCCCATTCTTACATACACAATTTGTCACCACACATACACTTCTCATTCACACACATCTTACAGGGAAGGGTCACGTATTTTTCCTTCTGCGCTGAGAAAGGGCACGGAAAGCAAAACCATGGATCTGCCCACCCAGGATTTTTCCCGCATGGGCAGGTTGCTTCAGGGGCCAGGCTGCAGAGGGGAGATGTTGCCTGCTACCACCTGAAATGATAAAGCTATGGGAACAAAGCCTCACAAGCACATTGTAGTTCTCAAAGTTACATCAGCACCACATCCTGTAAGACAGAGTTGTTCCGCCTGGCCTTTGGCTTGGAATCAATTTGATTCCCTCCCCCTCTTCCTTTTTTCCTTTCTCCTCCTGTGATGAGGCTGCATTTTCATGTTTTCATGTTGTATTGCAATCAACTTGTTTGTATTATTGGTTGTTAGCCACCCTGAGCCCGGTCTTGGCTGGGGAGGGCGGGGTATAAATAAAATTTATTATTATTTGTTATATATCCAATAAGGGACGTGGATGGCACTGTGGGTTAAACCACAGAGCCTAGGACTCGCCTATCAGAAGGTTGGCGGTTCGAATCCCCGCGATGGGGTGAGCTCCTGTTGCTCGGTCCCTGCTCCTGCCAACCTAGCAGTTTGAAAGCATGTCAAAGTGCAAGTAGATAAATAGGTACCGCTCCGGCAGGAAGGTAAACGGTGTTTCTGTGCACTGCTCTGGTTCGCCAGAAGAGGCTGAGGGATGCTGGCCACATGACCTGGAAGCTGTATGCCGGCTCCCTTCGCCAATATAGCAAGATGAGTGCCGCAACCCCAGAGTCATCCACGACCGAACCTATTGGTCAAGGGTCCTTTAATAAAGTAACTTCTGTGCAAATCAGCATTTGTACAAAGAAAGACGCTGCTCTCATTCCATGGGTGTTTTCCTGCCAGTGGGGAAGGTACTTAGAAGGGGAGTGGGTGAAGCACAGCCTAAAGACTCTGGGGGTCTCGTTTGGGGCCCAATCACCCCTCCCAAAGCGTGCTCCCTTATCCTGGGTCGTGGCAACAGCTGACGTCGCCAGCACTGCCCTCCTCCTCCTCCTCCTACATCTGCTTGGGCAGCGGCAGAGCTCCAGGCTGACTGAGAAGGAGGAAAGTGGTTAGAATCAGCACCAGTTGCCTGGGACTCTAGATCCTGGGCATAGGGGCTCCAGGGCTGGAAGCGAAGCAGCTACTCTTGGGGTTTCTGCAGCCTGTGCTGGCTGGCCCTCCACAGCTCACCCAGTGTGCCCACCCACTGCCTCTCACCCCACTGAGGTCAGCAGCAGCAGCCCCTGTCTGCAGCCAAGCAAACTTGCATCATGACGACACGACTGCACATTGATTTAATGCAAAAAATAAAAGCCAGTTTTCTCTCCCCCCCCCATTTTATTGTTCTCTTTATTTAGCGTACAATCTTGACAACAAAAGACTTCACATCCAAAATCAAATCATATATTGCAAAACCTTGAGTCTCATGTTTTCATTTATACTAATCTCTTCTCAGATTCCATTACTTTAATATTCCTTCATGTTTGTCTCCTTGTTGTAATTCCTTATTTTCAATCCCTTCAATCCTATATATATCTTTGACAATTTTTCAATTAGCACCCTCATCTTCCACCCTCCCCCAAGATCCATTGCTTCCCTCCACCCGGGTGCGATCTTCTTTACATACTGTAATTTTGTTGTTGTTGCATTACCTGCTGTTTATATTTGTTGTTTCATCTTTGTTATGATATTATCCTATCTCCTTGCACCCTTTAAGCTATTGCATATAAATTTTTTAAGCTCCAAAACCAACTCTTTTTATGTAAACCTTTACACATTCCCTGTCTTTATAGATTTTTTGATTAGGACAACCTCTAATTGATGCTATTAACCTTGCCATTTCCACAAATTCAAAAATTTTGGCTCTCCATTCTAGTAATTCTGGTATTTTGTCTGTTTTCCAATTTTTTGTCACTAATATTCTGGCCACAGCTGTTGTGTAAAGGAATACATTCCTTCTAAAAGACAGTTTTCAATATGTTTTCCGGATGTATGGCAACCTTACCATACAAACTTTTTTCTCCACGCTCTAGCATGACTCAAGAGCCTAAACTGGAAAAGTTGAAGTCCTTTATATAGAAGTCTTTGGGGGCCAACGGCTGAGACCGCAACTCTTCCAGTATTTTCACTGAAAAAAATTACAGATTTCAACAAGTAATTATTCTGAGAGAAAAGACAGTGTGGGGAATTAAGAGAGAATATGGTGCTCAAATTGTAGCAGCTGTTAATGGAACATGCTCACAACTGGGAACATCAGTAGTTGGAATACAGACTTAGGTTAGCAAATAAGGGAAGAAATCGGAATATTTGTTCATGGAAATGTGTGATGTAGTGAACTAGGACCTTAGAGACCAGGGTTCAAGCCTCCCTGGGTGAGCTTGGGTCAGTCACTCACCATCTCTCAGCATAGTCCACACTACAGAGTTGTGGAGAAAATGTCGAACATTCATGTAATAAAAGGCAAATAAATAAATAACAGATAAGAAGAGAACCTCTATTCCTCATTGGGCCTTCAAATGGAGGGCAAATGTTACAGTGCATGTGGCCATTTTAAAAGTACAGTGGTACCTCGGGTTACAAACACTTTGGGTTACAAACTCCGCTAACCCGGAAGTAGTACCTCAGATTGAGAACTTTGCCCCAGGATGAGAACGGAAATCGCACACTGGGGGCACGGCAGCAGCGAGAGGCCCCATTAGCAAAAGCGCACCTCAGATTAAGAACAGTTTCAGGTTAAGAATGGACGTCCAAAACGAATTAAGTTCGTAACCCGAGGTACCACCGTATCTCCCCACCCCCCAGGCATCTGATTGATACTCCAAGATTAGGACTTTTAAGCAAAATATTCTGGGCCTTACAGGAATCTAGTCACTGTATTAATTGGTAGCATGTTCAGCTTCTGCCCTAGGAATGTCCAGGAATGAACAGGTCTCCCAAGAAAGGGAGTGGAGAAGTAAAATACTGCACTTGTCCACACAGTCAACTGCCTAACCCCAGTGATTTGGCAGTCCAGCCCACATTAGGGACAATCACACATTTTATTATTTATTTAATGTACACGTCTCCTCCCTTGAAACATCCTGAAGTGCTTTACAATCCAACAATCCAATGTCTCACCTGCACACAGAGACGTCCTGCATCCCTTCTCCATCCCAGAGTGCCTTCACACTCCAGATGACGTACAGTCATACCTTGGTTCTCAAACGGCTTAGTTGTCAAACAAATTGGTTCCTGAACGCCGAAAACCCAGAAGTAAGTGTCCCGGTTTTCAAACATTTTTCGGAAGCCAAACTTCCAACACGGCTTCTGCAGCCAATCAGAAGCCGCACCTTGGTTTCCGAACAGTTTCGGAAGTCGAATGGACTTCCGAAACGAATTAAGTTTGAGAACCAAGGTTCCACTGTATCTATGTTGGGCTTTTCAGGCAGGAAATGTAATAGTTGACCTCGCTTTCAACTGTGTAAAAATGTAATGGATCAACTAAACTTTAAAATTTGCCCAAGATTTCTAGGAGACGTTTTGTAAAGGGGAAGTAAGTGTCAGCAATTGTGTGTAATGTTTGAAAATTATATAGTGCACTAAAAGGGAAGCTTTTATATTTTCTCCTTTTGTTTCTTTTCTTTTTGTACAGTTGCACGCTAGAATGAACATACAAAGGTGCATGAGGCACTAGCTGATGTGGTCGAAGTAGAACTCAATGCCGTTTAGCTGCTATGAAGTGGAAGCTGACTGTTAAGTCATTTGTGGTGGAAGTACAATTGCAGTAAGACATTTATTCAGGCCAGAAATCAAAGGAAAAACACTTGGATTACCCAAACACCCCTTTCAGCCCTTATTTGACTGGTTTCCTAAACTGGATGAACACAAAAAGGAACAAACACCCCACTTTCATCTAGACATACAGTCTTCCCATATGTACTATTATGATTTCTACATATGCCAACGTTTACGAAAACTCATATAGTGGAAGCACACTCCCTTCCCTTTTTTTGACCAAAATATTTATAAAAGACAATTTCTCCAATATCAATAATAGGATCCAAACGATCACAAAGCAGGGGGCGAAAGAGACAAAGGGGAAATGTTTAAAAGTACAAAAACTGTATTTTTATACAGTTATAAAACTATAAACTGATGTCTGTTTACAGACCCATTTCCAAGATGGAGATTGCAAATTTTTAAAAGTCCCCTTTGTCTACAGACAGAAGCTTACAAACCTAGGGTCCTGTGTAGCTACATTCTGATGGGAAGGGAGCAGTGTGTTTTTGGGGGGGATACTCAAAGATACACAGTACCAGATCCTTTTTTTCTTTAAAAAAAGCACTGGTTAGGAAGACAGGTCGTTTATCTGAGTGCCACAGATGTCAAAAGTGAGTTTGGTGGGAACACAAAAGAGCCTTTTCAAGTCGTCACACCCAGATTTTGGAATTCTTTACCTTCGCTGCTTGGCCTCACACCTTTTGATGGCATTCGAGTATCTGACTGATTTTAATTCTATGTTTTCTGCTGCTTAAAGATATGATGAGGGGCTGTCTTTATTTTGGTTGGTTTCCTTGACTGTGATGTTTATGGTATATTTTAACTGATGTTTTTATAGCCACCTTGAGCAATGTTTTGTTGGAAAGGCAAGATATAAATATTCCAAACAAACAAATAATTGCAATTCCTCTTAATTTAAATAAGGGTGGTTTTCTCCTAGTTTCTATGCATACTACCTCACCGTCCTCATGCTTAGAAGGAAGAATATGATTGATTTTGACATAAAATGTAAGTGACAAAAACTAATTTAAAAACATTCCCAAAAGACAGTCCAACATAAAAACTATTATTGGACCCCAATAAGTTATTTCAGTCCCAAAAGGGCACATACAGGAGATCCTTGTGTGCTGAGCATTTCTGTCACTATATATCCGAGTGCCTACTAGAGACAAATCTGTGGCTGCAGGTGGCTGCAGAAGAGATAAAACCCATCAATCCAGAAATTTTCATTGGGTTATCAAGGAGCCCTAGAGGGAAAAAAGAAATCAGGAGCCAAGAACAACCTAGATAAAATACTGGGCTCATAGCGAATATTGGAAGGGATCCGATAGAGTGGACCCTCTGGATATGAATTTAATTCGTTCCAGGGGTCTGCGTGCACTCCAAAAAATCTGCACCCAGAGGCCTGCGCAAGGCAAGCGGCAAAACCCAGAAGTATACTTCCAGGTTTGTTGCTTTCACAACCCAAAGTTTACATTACTCGAGGGTAATGTAACCCAAAGGTCTACTGTATACCGTATTTTTCTGTGTATAACATGCCCCCTATTTTTTGGAATGCAACAAAGATTTTTGGGGTAGAAACTGCCCCAAGTTGTTGAGTTTTTTTCGGGGGGGAGATTGCCCAGAGTTGTTGAGCTTTTACTGAGGGGATCACCCCTGCCAATCACCAGCATGCCGATGGAAGTTGCATGCTTCGCTGCTGACTATCTCTTGCTGGCTGCTGCTACCAACTACCCGTCCCCCCTCTGCTATCCATGTATAAGATGAGCCAGAATTTTTGCCTATTATTTCTAAGGAAAAAATATCGTCTTATGCATGGGAAAATACGGTACCCCAATAGCCTAACAGGGTTCTCTCTTTTCAGAAGAACACAGCAATTAAGATGTAATAAATGTGAATTGTAAGAGCACTAAGTCCCCTCTTGGAGCAGAACGTGGCTCCAATATACCATGCCCATTGCAATTGGTCTCTGAAGCCATCTGTCCATGCAGGAGAAGGCGTACATGGACCGATATCCATGCTCTTTCTCATCCCCTACCTGAGATGCAGACATGTCGGCCTCCACCTGCCGCCTGAACCGATGTAGCTCCAACACACAGGCTTACATCCTCAGAACTAGGCTTTAATAATATTAAGGACTGTTCTGTGTGCCTTAGTAATTTCAGTGGAATTAAGCGCGCACACAGCCAACTGTGCTGGTATTCTTTTGGGAAATAATCATAGCATAACTATGTTTGATAGTGTAGCACAAGATAAAACAATTGGAACTTGCATTCCATTTTTTAATAGGAATATTAACAGTGCTGATATACAGAAGTTCCAGTTTTAGGCAGTTTATAAAGTCAAAAACTACACAGGCATATTAACAACAGCTGCTACTGCATGTGGGATCAAGTGTTTTCACCGCGCCCGGGGTAAGCGACACTGGTGGGAAGCGCTTACAATAAGCAGGGCTTACTTGCCACTAATATGAGGGCATCACCAATAAGATTAATTCTGTAACACTCAAGGGCTTATTGCTATAGATAGAAATAAAATCTGCCTTTTATTGAGCTCTCAAAAGTAACCAATAGTATGGGCACACTGTATCGAAATAAAAAAGCAATAAAAGAAACAGAAAAGAGCAACAACCTTGCAGCAGGAAAAGTTGTCTTATATGAATTAATGCACATTTATATGCATGCTTTTTTTTAGAAAAACACCTTACTTTTTGCATATTTTGTTCTGGTTTTGCTGCTCATGGAAAGAGGTGGGGCACTGAAATCTGGAAACGGAAATCTTACTTAGCAAGTCCTCTAGCTTCTGAGATTTTAACAAACATAATTTTTTTAAAAAAACTACAGATGCAAGAAAGTTTCTGGCTTATTTTTTCATGACAATGCTGAGTTTTCAGAAGCCAAATTATCTCCTCCCCCCGATAATTCAGTGGAATTACAGTCCCCATACTAACGCAGTGCAGATCCCCATCCCCAGCTTTCAAAATAAACCTTTGCTCTCCACACTTTCAAGGGGACCACAGAAAATTTGGTGAAACTGCAGGAGGGAGAAGGAGGTTGTACTTTTATTCTTAAATACAGATGGAAGAACTGTATGTTTCCCTTTTTGAAAACTCACTGCAAGACCTCTCTGTGGTTCAGGGCTTTTCTCACAAAAGATTATCTGCTGGCGGCATTTTCTACACTTTCTGTAATGACTATATGGCCAGGCAACGTCATGTAGTCACACGGTCATTACAGAAGTACAGCTGGGAGGTGATGCTTTGTGCCACAGGGAACGTGTCTGGGGAGTTTCTCAGCATTGTAAAAAGGAAGAAAAAGAGCACTCTGCCACCTCATAAAGTTTAAGAATGCAAGCATTGCCCCCCACCCGGCAAAAAAACCTCCAAAGTTCTCCCCTCACCCCACTGGCCTCTTTCCAGGGCACTTCTATTTGCCCCCACCCCACTGAACTATGGAAAAGAATGGAAAGAAAGCTTTGGCAGAGCCTTGGGCTAAATGTGCTCCTTGCTTACCACTTCTGATGCTCAAGACCATGTTCAGAACAAAATGGAAGAAGAGTTCCTTCTTCAGATTTCTCTAATTTCACCCACTACAGCAGAATTCTAACTACACTGCCTACAAGTTTGAGCTATAGATAAATGCCATATGAGGGGCAGAAAAAAATTGATCCATTGGCTGCCTGCAGGAAGAATGGTGTGGCAGGATTTGTCCTGCCTTCTTGGCCTGACAGCAGCCACGAAATTAAAAGACGCCTGCTTCTTGGGAGAAAAGCAATGACAAACCTAGACAACATCTTAAAAAGTAGAGACATCACCTTGCCAACAAAGGTCCGTATAGTTAAAGCCATGGTTTTCCCACTAGTGATGTATGGAAGTGAAAGCTGGACCATAAAGAAGGCTGATCGCTGAAGAATTGATGCTTTTGAATTATAGTGCTGGAGGAGACTCTTGAGAGTCCCATGGACTGCAAGAAGATCAAACCTCTCCATTCTTAAGGAAATCAGCCCTGAATGCTCACTGGAAGGACAGATCGTGAAGCTGAGGCTCCAATACTTTGGCCACCTCATGAGAAGAGAAGACTCCCTGGAAAAGACCCTGATGCTGGGAAAGATTGAGGGCACAAGGAGAAGGGGACGACAGAGGACGAGATGGTTGGATAGTGTTCTCGGAGCTACCAGCATGAGTTTGACCAAACTGCGGGCAGCAGTGGAAGACAGGAGTGCCTGGTGTGGTCTGGTCCATGGGGTCACGAAGAGTCGGACACGACTAAACGACTAAATAACAACAACAACTTGGCCTGAACGTTGTCACTTGCTCTGCTCCCGGATCCGATCAGGGACGATGGCGGCTCTCCAGAGGAGGGACCACTCTCCAAGCCATAACTAGACATAACTACAGGCTAGTCCCCAGTTACATGGGGGTTAAGTTTCAAGGCACCACATGCGCCAGCAGGAGACGCATAAGCCTGCCCCATTCTGTTCTGCCCTGCCCCCTTCCGGTGTTGAACATAATGCACATGTCAGCGGTCTCACACAAACGGGGTGTTGCCTGTATTCAGATGCATTGAGAGCCAGTGTGGTGTAGTGGTTAAAAGCAGTAGTCTTGTAATCTGGGGAACCAAGTTGGCGTCTCCGCTCCTCCACATGCAGCTGCTGGGTGACCTTGGGCCAGTCACACTTCTCTGAAGTCTCTCAGCCCCACTTACCTCACAGAGTGTTTGTTGTGGGGGAGGAAGAGAAAGGAGAATGTTAGCCGCTTTGAGACTCCTTAAAGGGAGTGAAAGGCGGGATATCAAACCCAAACTCTTCTTCATTGCAAGAATGGTAACTTTTAAGAACTGTTGCCTGAGATTCCCTCCCCAACTCCTTTCTTCCAATCTCTTTTATATGTCATTTTTTTCAGGCCAGTAAGTCTGGCAACAGGGACTGCTGTACTACTGGTTTCTGCAAGCAACTCTAAAGAACAGAGTAGAAATCCTTTAAATTAATAAAAACACAGAGCAGTCCAGAATTTGCCAATCTTAATTCTCCCGATGGAGATGGTGGGGATAGTTTAGCAGATTGCACACTTGGACAGAGTACATTTCTCCTAGGGGATCTGAGGGTACAGCGTTAGAAACTGATAGGAAAGCTAGGAGCTAAATGGCACCTTAAAACCTAAGTTAGGGGCACAACAACTGAATGTCTAGGCGTGCTTCTTTATGACAAGAATACAAAGCTGAAAAGGAATGAACTGCAGCTAAAATATTATGTTCATTTTTCACATGGTCTAGTCCTTCCCCTGCCCACCCCACTAATATTCTTAAGGGTGTCTCTTCTCCAGTCTTCAGAGAGTAGCTGGAAGTGGGGAGACAGAAAAAGGTCCTCCTTTCCTTCCACTCTGCAGTTTTAATATGAAATCTTAGGCACAGTACTGCACCCAGAGCACAGAAACTGTTCGCCTTAATTTAATTCCCTGTTGCAAAATGCGCCTAGAACAATGGGAGTTTTGAACGCTGTGAGGGTATGGTCTGAACTCTAGATGGATGATTGCCCAGGAACCATGTGCACGCAGTGGCGTAGCGTGGGTTGTCAGCACCCGGGGCAAGTAATTTGCGCCCCCTAACCCGTGGATTTGCGCACCCTAACCCCCCCCCCAGATGTTGCGCCCGGTGCGGCCGGCCCCCCCTGCACCCCCCCACGCTACGCCACTGTGTGCACGTTACCTTGGATTCAGCCATGACAGAAAAAATTGAAATATAAATGCAAGAAAAGGGGGCAGGGACTATGGGGATAAATGTCCACTTACTGTTGCTGTCTGTGAAGAGCAACTCAAGGATGCTAGTGTCATAGCTATGCAAAAACATCAGGGAGCTCTAACAGTTGAATTTTTTGCTCAATGAAACAGTGTGGAAAAGGACAAACCAGTTTCCTGCGTTGCTCTCTTTCCTCTAAGACATGGGTAGGCAAACTAAGGCCCGGGGGGCTGGATGCGACCCAATCGCCTTCTAAATCCGGCCCGTGGACCATCCGGGAATCAGTGTGTTTTTACATGAGTAGAATGTGTCCTTTTATTTAAAATGCATATCTGGGTTATTTGTGGGGCATAGGAATTTTTTTAAAAAATAGTCCAGCCCCCCACAAGGTCTGAGGGACAGTGGACCGGCCCCCTGCTGACCCCTGCTCTAAGAGCATTCCTCCTCTGTCCTTCCTCCAGTCACCCTACTCGGCTGCTTATCCATAGACGCTCAAAAGTATGCTCATATTAAACTCCAGCAGAAACCCATCTCCTTTCCAGTTCTCGGAAATCCTTGGTAACTTAGCTCCTGGCTGCAGAAGGGGCGTCGCCCCCTCCCCCTCCCCGTCTCCCAAATCCATTTCTCACAGAAACTCCCGACCGATTATTTTGCACCATAGTACTGAGAAGCATGACTGCATGTGCATGTGTGACAAAGGAAAAGAAAGCACTTTATGGATGCCAGATGTTTTGCATCACAAGAAAGGACCCCTATTCCAGACCACAGCGCAGTCCATAGAACATAATTGGATACACATTCCCATGGCATCCGCTCTGCCCCCAGCATTCCAAGACCTGTTCCCCATTCACAGTATTTTATCAGACACAATGAAGTGACCGTTCCTCAGCTCCGGATAACAAGAGTTCGGAGGGAATCCCCGTCTTCACAGACTTCTGTAAGGCAGCCCCTACAATTTGCATGTACAGTCCCACATAAGCAGAGTATTCTGGATGTGAAAAGGAGGGAAAAAATGATTGTCTCCCCCCCAACAAAATTACACTCCAATGCAGCATTCACTATCCAAGGACAAACTATTAATGTGAATAAAAAATTATTTGCACAGAACCCTGGGATATATAGATAAAAAACACCCGTTTCTATGGTGGTGCCCTGGATTCTAAATACCCTCCCCTAAAATATTTCTCTGACGCCAACCTTGACTCCTTTTCAACACCAGGTAAGACCTGGTCACGTTCCTTAGGGATTTGTGAATTGTGAAGTCTGCAATGCAATAAAATGGCAGTCAGCTCCTCCTTGCTTTAATATTGTTGTTGTTTGTTTTCTGTTGTTTATTTATTGTTGAGAATGAAATTACTGTTTTAAATAAATTCTTGAGCTCAATTTGACATCAGACAAGTTATATATAATTTTAAATAATCAAAATACTGATCATTAAGTGGTAGAATTTAGCATTTAGTCCGGGTGGAGAATACTTTAGAGACAACTTCCTTCATCAGACCAGAGCCAGCGCTATAATTAGGCAAAGCAAGGCCACTCACCCCAGGCAGAGGATATTGTGATAGAATTAAGGAGCAGCAAAATGCAAACTATTTGGTTTATTCTTATATTTTTACTAAGGAGGGCATAATGCATGTTATGCTGCAGGCAGTAAAATGTTTTCAGTCCCCACTGCATCAAACAAGGTTCAGCGCAGAGACTGCTGCTCTCCCAAGAAGCAGGGATTTTCCAACTGGTAGCATCCACTCTGTGGGACTCACTGCCTAGAGAGGAAAGTCTCACCATGCCTGTTTGCATGGAATAATAATAATAATAAATAAATAATAATATCAATAATAATAATAATAATAATAATAATAATAATTTATTTGTACCCCGCCCATCTGGCTGGGTTTCCCCAGCCACTCTGGGCGGCTTCCAACAAAGATGAAAAATACACTAAAATGTCACATATTAAAAACTTCCCTGAACAGGGCTGCCTTCAGATGTCTTCTGAATGTCAGGTAGTTGTTTATCGCTTTGACATCTGATGGGAGGGCGTTCCACAGGGCGGGCGCCACCACCGAGAAGGCCCTCTGCCTGGTTCCCTGTAACTTGGCCTCTCACAGTGAGGGAACCACCAGAAGGGCCTCAGAGCTGGACCTCAGTGTCCGGGCAGAACGATGGGGGTGGAGACGCTCCTTCAGATATACTGGACCGAGGCCGTAGAGTCCTTTTTTTAAATTCCGGAGGACTTCAGGGACACAAAGCTGACTGCTAGATCTTATGGCTCTGTTTTGAGCTCTTTAAATTCCCCTCATTATGACAGACCAGGTTTCTCTGTAGGGAGGACCTGTGCATAATAATAATAATAATAATAATAATAATAATAATAATAATGTATTATTTATACCCTGCCCATATGGCTGGGTTTCCCCAGCCACTCCGGTCAGCTCCCAACAGATTAATAACAATAAAGCATTAAAAACTTCCCTAAACAGGGCTGCCCTCAGATGTCTTCTAAAAGTCAGATATTTCCTTCACATCTGATGGGAGGGTGTTCCACAGGGCCACCACCGAGAAGGCCCTCTGCCTGGTTCCCTGTAACCTCACTTCTTGGGGGGAGGGAACCGCCAGAAGGCCCTCGGAGCTGGACCTCAGTGTTTGGGCTGGACGATGGGGGTGAAGACTCTCCTTCAGGTATACAGGGCTGAGGCTGTTTAGGGCTTTAAAGGTCAGCACCAACACTTTGAATTGTGCTCGGAAACGTACTGGGAGCCAATGTAGGTCTTTCAGAACTGGTGTTATATGGCCTTGGCGGCCACTTTGTATATTTTGAGGATATCTTGAGAGTATGACAGCCCTCAAGCTGGGGAAAATTGTCGTCAGGGAAAACTTGGCCCTTACCTCAACAGTGTCCCCAAGTGAAGCATTTTACTTTGTGACATAGAAGTGAATAGTAACTTCAGTTGAGATTTCATTGCTGGGGGTTAGACTAGATGGCCAAGGGGTCCTTTCCAACTCTTCCATCACTGCACCTCTATTTGTTTTAAATGAAATTGTCCCTCATGCCCTTTTGGCAATTAGCATTGTGTTGCATCCCTCCTAGTCACTGCATGATTCCATGTCATGGGGCAATGGTGACCATAAGCGCTGAGGAAGGGTGATGTGGTTCCACACCTTCTCTCCTTCCCTCATATAAACACGGGTGACCATGGACACCTGTGCAGGTGGTTCCCTCCACAGGGCATTGTGAAGTTGGTGTCACTACAGCCTCTTCCAGGAACAGCCTCTGCCTTCCCCCTTATATTGCAGTGGCATGAGATACTGAGGTCTGGGGCTTGCTCTTGAACTCTGTTCTTCTGGGTCCTCCAAACACACAAACCGTCTCCCGGTGTCTCCATGGCACAGCTTGATATCTGAGAGTCCAGCCTGAGCCTTCTCCAAAGTTCTGCATGGCTATACACACGTCACACATTTTTTAAGTCCTTGCAGTTGCTCGCCTTAGTGCTTGCATGCAAGTATCAGAAATAAGGAAGACTGTTTTGAAATTAGGGCTGACCATTTAAACGGCCGGCTGAGAAATGGGGGGCGGGGGGGCGGGAGTCACCTGCTTCCCAGAGCTGCATCTTGCCCTAAAGGCAAAAAGGAAAAGCACCAAACAGGTCCATCCAGCTACCACCACCACTCCCATGTTCAAAGGTAACCGTGGCATGTTGTTCACACTGCAATCACCTGCGCAAAAATAGCACCAAAGTAAACAGTCCTACACCAGCTTTTAAAAAGCGAAAACAACATAGCAGGTTGAATATTGCACACGAGTGTGGCTTACAAGTGAGGAAGACATTAAAGCCCTCCAGCTGCTGGGCTGTAACTACAGTGGTAAAGGGAAAGGTAAAGGTACCCCTGCCCGTACGGGCCAGTCTTGCCAGACTCTAGGGTTGTGCGCTCATCTCACTCTCTAGGCCGGGAGCCAGCGCTGTCCGCAGACACTTCCGGGTCACGTGGCCAGCGTGACAAGCTGTATCTGGCGAGCCAGCGCAGCACACGGAACGCCGTTTACCTTCCCGCTGGTAAGCGGTCCCTATTTATCTACTTGCACCCGGGGGTGCTTTCGAACTGCTAGGTTGGCAGGCGCTGGGACCGAACGACGGGAGCGCACCCCGCCGCAGGGATTCGAACCGCCGACCATACGATCAGCAAGTCCTAGGCGCTGAGGTTTTACCCACAGCGCCAACCACGTCCCTAACTACAGTGGTACCTTGGGTTAAGTACTTAATTTGTTCCGGAGGTCCGTTCTTAACCTGAAACTGTTCTTAACCTGGAGCACCACTTTACTTAATGGGGCGTCTTCCTGCCACCGTGCCACCGGAGCCTGATTTCTGTTCTTATCCTGAAGCAAAGTTCTTAACCCGAAGCACTATTTCTCGGTTAGCAGAGTGTGTAACCTGAAGCGTATGTAACCTGAAGCGTATGTAACCCGAGGTACCACTGTTCTGTACTATCAGCCTCAGTCAGGGGGGAAGGGGGCTGTTTTCCAGCAATGTCTGAGGGACCATGGGCTTCCCTACACTTGCAGGAATGCAATCAACTAAGCTCAGCCTGGATAGCTCAGTTGGTTAGAACATGGTGCTAATAACACCAAGGTTGCAGGTTCAATCCCCAAATGGGACAGCTGTATATTCCTACATTGCGCTAGATGATTCTCAGGGTCCCTTCCAACTCTATGAAAGACTTGTTAATTTTATTATTAACAGAAGTATTTGCATACTACTAACCTACGTAAAATATCACATTCACAGCACAAAAAGAAAAAAACGCACAGCAGCAACAAAACAGAACAAAAATCATCTTTTAAAAGCTGCATAGTCCCATCAACATAAGAGGTCTTCAAGAGACATGTCAAAGTCAGTAGCCTGCCAAACTTCTGCCGGAAGAGTGCTCCACAACATGGGACCGTCAGTGCTAACTGCCTGGCTTCCAATTGAGGCCACTTGGGCTGCTGTGACATGGGGAACAGCTGGCAGCACTCTTCCAGATAATCATGATCAATATGGTGCATAAGGGTTCGTCACAGCAGTGAGGCACTGGTCCACAGCTTGCAACCACTCCTGGTTCAGATGTTATGGAGAAACAGAGTGCTGCAAAACTCCGAAGGACCACTCCCAATGGGCTTTATGGCATTGGGGATGAAATTTTGCTTGTGGAACATCATGACACAAATGTCAAGGGGAACAGAACACTCCACTAGTCCTCTCGTCTAGATTCAATCGTAAGAACACAACCACTGGAATGTTGAGCCTTCACCCAGGCAATCCAGGAGAACACCTAGGACCCTCGTACTTACGGGACCGCCTCTCCTGGTATGTCCTGCAGAGGACCCTAAGGTCCATGAATAATAATAGCTTAAAGGTCCCAGGCTCCAAGGAAGCCAGACTATCCTCCACCAGGGCCAGGGCTTTTTCAGTGACAGCTCTGACCTGGTGGAATGCTCTGTCCCACGAGACTAGGGCCCTGCAGGACTTGATCTCCTTCCGCAGGTTCTGTAAGACAGAGCTATTCTGCCTGGCCTTCAATCTGAATTAGCCTGATCCTCTATCCCCTTTTCCCTTCCCTTTCCTATGAAGAAATCCTTTCTGGGACCCCACATTTAAATTCTTCCCTGGTCTCCTTGCTGGTCCTAGTAGGACCAACTTGGTCAGTTAGCCCTGTCCCCCCCCCCCCATGGCCTCTGAATTTTTGAATTTTATTCATATTGATGCTGCATTTTATGTTGTATTTTATGCTGTTTTTAAGTCGCATTTTAATCAATGTTTTATATTTGCTGTTAGCTGCCCTGAGCCCGGTTTTTAAACAGGGAAGGGCGGGGTATAAATAAAAATTTGTTTGTTTGTTTGTTTGTTTGTTTGTTTGTTTGTTTATTTATTTATTTATTAATTATTATTCCATGGCCAAAGGCCACTGAGAGAATGAGAAAGAGTTAATAGGTCACAATTCCTCATCCCTCTCTGAATGAAGGACACTCGCCAGAGCCACCAAGGCTGATTCAGTCCTGAAACCAATCTTGAACCCAGACTGAAGTGGATCCAGCTATTTAGTGTTATCCAGAAAGTTACCCTGTTCATAGAATTACAGAATCACAGAACTGTAGAGTTGAAAGGGACCTCCAGGAGCATCTAGTCCAACCCTCTGCAAGGCAATGTCTGCAGTACAATTACAGTTGCATCCTATCTTGAGTCTCTTGATAATGCTATATAGAGATGAAGTGTTGTGAGCCACCGTACGTGTACACACACACACACCACCTTTCTAGGCAAGAAATCTACTCAAAGCCCACTAGGTCATGATGGTGAAGTACTAAGTTTGAAAAAATTAATAAAATAAATATACCGTATTTTTTGCACCATAACACTCACTTTTTTCCTCCTAGAAAGTAAGGGGAAATGTCTGTGCGTGTTATGGAGCGAATGCCTGTGGGTGGCGGGGGGGATCTGCTGCAGTTGTGAGCAGAGGATCCATGGTTCCCCTTCCTTCCCTCCTCCGTGGTTACATAGCATGGATCCACATGGATTTTTGCATTGGGCTACTCCAAACTCACTGTCAGATCACATGTCTGTGGCCACAGCATGAACCACAAAAATCATATATCCACTATTTCATGTAGAATATTTTTTTCTTGTTTTCCTCCTCTAAAAACTATGTGCATGTTATGGTCTGGTGCGTGTTATAGAGCGAAAAATACGGTAAGTTATTTACTTATATACCACCTCTCAAAACATACTTTCCCAAACTGAAAGAGGACATTTTATAGAACAGTTATTCAAACAGACCCATTGCACACATGGGCAACAGAGCAACGAAGGGGTCAGCCACTTCTAAAGGCTTACAAAGATACAGAGGTGTTAACATCTGCGCCAAGCATAGAAGCCTGAACTGTTACAAGCTTGTGGCATGAGGTCTGAGGCAGTAGAGGGGAACTGGGAGCTGATGGAGGAATTCAAAAAAGGGGAAATGACATGACCATACCCAAAGGCAAGAAAAAATGATCTCAGTTTACAACAGCTTTTGTCTGGAGGGAAGAGGAGGCAATGTGGGTGCATGGAAGCTGTTAAAGTAATAAAATGCAGCTTTCAGACAAATGCAACAGCAGACACAATTAATGCTGCAAGGCACCCACCCACCCACTCAGCACTCAAATGATGGGCAGCACTAAAGCATTCGCAGTAATGAAAAACAATAACGTCCCAAGACAGGGAGAGTGGTTGGGGGTACACCACAAGTATCAGAAGTTCCACTGGTATTTGTTTTAACAAGATGCTGAATTATTTCAATGTGACGAGGGTCAGTGGAACATAGCTAAAATTTACAGACTGCATTAATCTGGGACACGTCGTAAACAATAGGGCAATAACCAGAAGAACAACAAGACAAACGGATCAGGGAAGGTTAAAAAAATATGGCTGAAAATCAAACATTCTAGGCTGGAAAAAATTCCAAACAAATACATATGAGAGAAAATAATATAAAACATAACCAGGCAAAATCTGTATGGCGGTATGGCAAAAAAAAATAAAAAAATGTAGTGGGGAATAGTTGTCCTGGTTATGATTCTGGGAAATGAATACTAGAAATGAGTTTCTAATGTGAAAATGGTTTGGAGGGAAAAAACCTCTGGCTCAAACTGTACGTTATGATAAATGAACAGGTGCCATCAGAACTGAAAGTTGCAAATCTATTTACTGTTCAAAGGATCTTAATAGATCTGTTGGGTCTCTGGACCATAATAAAGATTGTTGTTGTTGTTGTAAAAGACTTGATCCCTCACAAAGTTCTCCAACATTGCATATTTACCTAACAACATTTTGTCCTTGCTTCTTAGGAATCTCTCAAAGTAGCCTATCATTATATCAATTAAGCAATATTCAAGTGACATAAAATCAAAAGCAACACAATTTAAACATTCTAGAAATATATACTGCTGAACCTGGCCTCTTGTGCAGCTGCTGTTCATTTCAACAAATCTTGCACAGAACAACTTCAAAGGGGTCAATAGACCATTGCTGATGCACAATAAAGATGGGATATTGTAAGTGCAATGCTTAAATATAGACTTTTATAAATGTAAATTGCAGGCATTTCCTAGAAGAGAAACCAGGAGGGAATGGCTTATAAGGAAAAATTAGATGGTTACTGAATAACTTGGAACCAAAAATGTGGATAACCAGAGAGGAGAACTGTTGCAAAATAGTAAACACCAATGTAGGAAATAAACTGTTTAGGATAACTAGTAAGCTACATGAAGTAACAAGACCACTGTTGATTAAACAAATGCTCATTTATTTCAGCAGTGATAGTGGGTGGAAATCTAATAACAAATGCTGAAATAATTAAGAGTTGCAAAAAAAGAGAGCATTTTTAGTAATAAAGGTAAAGGTAAAGGTACCCCTGCCCGTACGGGCCAGTCGTGTCCGACTCTGGGGTTGCACGCCCATCTCGCTTAAGAGGCCAGGGGCCAGTGCTGTCCGGAGACACTTCCGGGTCACGTGGCCAGCATGACGAAGGTGCTCTGGCGAGCCTGCACCAGCGCAGCGCACGGAAACGCCGTTTACCTTCCCGCTATAAAGCGGTATCTACTTGCACTTAAGGGTGCTTTCGAACTGCTAGGTGGGCAGGAGCTGGGACCGAACGACGGGAGCTCACCCCGCCGCGGGGATTCGAACTGCCAACCATACAATCGGCAAGTCCTAGGCACTGAGGTTTTACCCACAGCGCCACCCGCGTCCCCCAATTACCTTCTACCAAAATACATTTGCCACACGTACAAGCCGCAGATGTAGTACTGTCCTGCTTATTGAAATGCAGAGAAACCATTGGTCCACAGGTTGAATGTGGCCCATGACACCTTCCCGTCTTGCTCACAGCAAGAAGATGGACCAAGCTTGTTTTCTCCTGCTCCGGAGGCTAGGACCCGAATCAATGGTTTCAAGTTACAAGAAAGGAGATTCTGACTAAACATCAGGAAGAACTTTCTGAGAGTAAGAGCTGTTTGACATTGCAACAGACTCCCTCGAGAGATTGTGGACCTTCCTTGGAGATTTTTAAGCAGAGGTTGGATGGTCATCTTTCATGGATGCTTTAGCTGAGATTCCTCCAGCTCTCCAGGTCTATGATTCTATGAACCGCTCCTCAAGATGAAGAAGCAAATGTCCGCCTTCCCCTCCCGCTTCGCTGCGTGCACACACCCCGAAACTGCCCTCACACTGCAATTAGGCTTGGGAGAAATAGTCATCCGCTGGTTCCCGGAGTCTAATTTGTTCACGCCTAATTGTGGGGGTGGGTGGAATGTTCTTCCTGGAAAGTGCAGCTGGAGGGGGAAGGAATAACCCTCCTCCCCCAGCTGCAAGCTCCAGGAAGATCACATGCCACCACGTGAGCAAATAGGCTTCAAAATGTGAAATATGTTTTTCAACCCGAAGTGCTGGGTGGGGAGAGAGAGGGCACGTTTGTGCACATGTGTGGGTGCACATGGTTTGTGGGTGGGTAACCATGTCTTATGGGACGTGGGTGGCGCTGTGGGTTAAACCACAGAGCCTCCTGGGCTTGCTGATCAGAAGGTTGGCGGTTCAAATCCCCGTGACGGGGTGAGCTCCCGTTGCTCGGTTCCTGCTCCTGCCAACCTAGCAGTTCGAAATCACGTCAAAGTGCAAGTAGATAAATAGGTACCACTCCAGCGGGAAGGTAAACGGAGTTTCCATGCACTGCTCTGGTTCGCCCAAAGCGGCTTAGTCATGCTGGCTCCCTCGCCCAATAAAGCGAAATGAGTGCCGTAACCCCAGAGTCGGTCACGACTGGACCTAATGGTCAGGGGTGCCTTTACCTTTAACCATGTCCTACTTTTGTCTTGGCTACCTTCCTATTGGCAGGTTCCCCCAGTGGTCGAGAGAGAATGTGGCCCTCGGCTTGCAATAGGGCCCCCACCTCTGCTGCAATGTGATACACGTGACCCCAGCCTTGGGATGAGAAGGAGACTTCTTTGCAGTTTTATGGGTTTCCTTCTCAGCAAATTCCACTGTCTAGGGGCTCTACGGGCCAGGAGTCAATGGAGGGGAGATGGGCCCTTCAGGATGGCGGGTGACAAACCCTTTGTTTTTTGCCTTGATTTGATGTGGAATGACCCCTGAGGAACTTTGCAATATTCTTGTCCCTCCACTCTCTCAACATCTGCCCCCTGCCCCAGGGAATAGCTATTAACAGTAACAGCATTTTTTAACATTAGAGCTAAGGCTGGAGACAGAATTGTTAATATGCGCAGTATCTATCTTTCTATCTGTAACTTTAAATTCGATTTTTAAAAAAATAGCTTAAATGTGACATTTTGTCGGTGGGTAAGACAACAAGGGACATGGGTGGCGCTGTGGGTTAAACCACAGAGCCTAGAGCTTGCTGATCAGAAGGTCGGCAGTTTGAATCCCCGTGACGGGGTGAGCTCCCATTGCTCGGTCCCTGCTCCTGCCAACCTAGCAGTTCAAAAGCACATCAAAGTGCAAGTAGATAAATAGGTACCACTCTGGCGGGAAGGTAAACGGCATTTCCGTGTGCTGCTCTGATTCACCAGAAGCGGCTTAGTCATGCTGGCCACATGACCCGGAAGCTGTACGCCAGCTCCCTCGGCCAATAAAGCGAGATGAGCACCGCAACCCCAGAGTCGGTCACGACTGGACCTAATGGTCAGGGGTCCCTTTACCTTTACAACAACAAGAGTTCAAGGTAGTATGCTAGAGTCATAATTACCCCCCAATATATGTATTTGAAGCACCACAAAATACCTGCAAAAATCATTTAATCATAGACCACAGTGGAAGAAGCATTAAGAAAAAGAGGCAGGAATCAGACAGTATATATGTGGACTGTTACTGGATAAAGTGACTTTTCTTCTTTAAGTTCTCCAAGTTCTTAACTTAGCTGAAGGTTGTCACCTAAACATCTACTCAGTCCATCATTTGGAAAATAAATCTTTAGAGCCGAATTGCCCCAAAATGGCAACTAGACATTCTGTTTTGGCGACTTTAACCCTGGTTTAAGGACCTATTTGGCACCTAGCTTATATATCTGAGTTTCTGACACTGCTAAGTGGTACACAAGAAGATCAATGCAATGAAAACAAAAAATGAGTTAAACTATTAAAAACAGGGAAAACCAGCAGGACCAGACTTTCCTAAAGGAATGGAAGAAGTTTTCAACATATCTGGAAAGCAACTGTAATAAATTGACATCGTTTGTAGGGTTTTAAAGAAGTTTTGTAAGGAGTAATTTATAAATTATTGTGAAGAGAATTAAGAATAGATGTATTGGAAATCTGAGTTTATAGCAATAACTATAATAACAAAATGCATAATTAGAAAGACTTTAGAAAACCATCAGTCAAGGTTGAAGGAAGTCTCAGGCTGTGATAGCCAAAAAATTCAAAATGATGTTTAAAAGGATGTTATGCTGGAAAATATGTGTAAAAACTAATAAAAAATTATTTGTAAAACTATTAAAATCAGAATGCCTGCTGGAAAAAAAAAATTAAGCCTTCAGTAGTAGTGAAGTGCTAAAGTGCTCTAGGAAAGAACAGTCCAACCATATTACCTAGCATAGAATTGTGGGTTGCTTCAAAAATAGAGCCCTTTAGTGCACCACGAAGAAGAAAGTCAAACTAAATTCTGTTGCTCTGAGAAAAAGACCTACTTTGCCATTAGGTCTACTTGTATTTAAAGATCACATAAAGCAGGAGAGGCCACAGCCTTGCCTGTTCCACTCCCAATCTTTGCATGGTCAGCATAAAGGTCTAAGGAGGGATTCTGAACATCTTCAGTGCTTAGAATACCCCTTCAGGTCTTCACATTCAGTATGCAGAGATCTGAAGTGGAGCCTGTTATGTACTGAAGTTCTCACCCTGGGCCAGCAGGGGGATACTGTAGACAGTTATGCAAATAAGGGATTGAAAGTGACATGCAGTGATTGGATAGTTTTTGAAAATTGTTACAGTTACGTTGTACTGGAGCTCTATATAAGCAGGCTGACTGAACCCTTCAGTTCAGTTCTGTTCTGGCCTGTGAATAAACAAGAGCTGTTTGAAGAATCGCTGTGTCGTCTGATATCTTCACCCACAACTTAACAGAGCCAGTGGGAATGTTTGTGGCAAGGACAGGATCTGTGCCCCTACTTTCCCTCCATGCATTTGCCGAGCATCAGGAGACCAATGACTGGACAGAGCTGACAAAATATAAACCAAGACTTACCAAAAAAAAATTTAAAAAAACCTTAGACAAAAGCACATACCAAAGGAAGGTATTTTGACGGCACTAAGGAAGTGGTTGATTCTGATTAACAGGCAAGCAAATAAATTTAATTTACAGCGAAGTTTCAGGATGCAATCCTGTATGCCATTTGGCACACTGAAGTCCTACTGAACTATTTCCAGATCTAAAATGACTAACCAAAATGCTGTTTTGCTGGTAGGAAATAAAACCAAGAAGAGCATCTCATAAGGAGAAAAAACAATTGTCCAGACCAATAATGATATCTAATATTTTAATAATAATAATTTATTATTTCTACCCTGCCCATCTAGCTGGGTTTCCCCAGCCACTCTGGGCGGCTTCCAGCAGAAGGCTAAAAATACATTAAAACATCAACCATTAAAAACTTCCCTAGACCATCCAAACCATCAATACTTACAAAACCCTGCAGATGTAGGACTGAGGCTGAAGGAGTGGTAACATGCCTAATGTCACCTTGTGAGCACATGGCAAAAGAAATATGAACTTGAGATTTGTTTACCATCCAGTCTTTCCCAACCCTACCGCACAATCTGAAGAATAATAGCTTTCTAAGTGATACACATTTTAGACCTTATCAAGGGTGGGTGGAAACTATTGACAAAATAAGGTGGCACAATCACAGAATAATATTTGATTTTTTTTCCCTCCAGGATTACAATCTTTAGAGAGAGAGAGAGAGAGAGAGAGAGAGAGAGAGAGAGCACTTACTGGATGCTGAGTACAACGCCTACTCCTTTGGGAATAGGATAGCGGGGGCAGCGGCTCAACAAACGTTTGAGGCATACGGGCAAATTTGGAAACTACACAATAAAATCTGCACCCCAAAATACCCTACCCAGCCCCTACACACTAAACAAAGCCAAGTATTTCCATAAATTTCCTTAAAAAACAACAACTAAAAAACCCAACGAACAAAAAACACTGCCAATTTCAGATGAGCCTTAAGCGTCTCTCATGTTGGCTCAAGCCAATTCTTTCCACAAAGCTGGAAAACTGGAAGCCAAGCATGCTTCTACCATCCATGGGTCCACCTTCCCCTCGGTCTTTCAGGGCCAAATGTATGTGGGAATGATGAAGTGTCTGGGACTAGCAGACATGACCCCATATTATCCCGGTCCTGTAGTTCCTTATGGAACCTCCAGACCTTACTGTTTTGCTAGAGCAGGGATATGGGACATTTTTCTCAGCTCCTGTCCCTTATTTGGCGGGAAACTCCCTTATCCCAGCGCCGTGTCCCGCTGCTGTCCCTTATTGATGATGTCCCTTAAATTTCCCGCGTTTCAAAGGAAGCAGTTCCTCTCCTTCCCTGCCTGCCAGCCAGGGAGGAGGGAGGCTCCAACTGTGTTGCTTGGCTGCGTTGCTCACCCAATAAGGAGTCTAAGAACGACTGGGGGGTGGAGCTTGCATGCCTTGTGCCGATCAAATCGGCCGCGTTGCCTGGGGATTCGCCTTTGCTCAGCGCTTCCCAGCGGAGAGGTGACGGTGGTTTTCCTTGCTGCATCCCCTTTGCTGGGTTGCTGCGCTGTGGAAACCACCGCTTGAGGCTTCGTTTGGCTGCTGGCTGGGCTTTCTGCCTTTGGCTCAGAGGGGCTCAGAAGTTGAACATACCTGTGCCTGGAAAATCCATTATTTTGGCTGCTGATCCCTTATTTTCGAGGCTACTGGTCCCTTATTTTTAAATCTGTAAGTTGACAGCTATGCGCATAACCAACCTTCCAGGTGGGGGAAATTACATGTCAGGGGTAAAGGTAAAGGGACCCCTGACCATTAGGTCCAGTCGTGGCCGACTCTGGGGTTGCGGCCCTCATCTCACTTTACTGGCTGAGGGAGCCGGCGTACAGTTTCCGGGTCATGTGGCCAGCATGACTAAGCCACTTCTGGCGAACCAGAGCAGCGCACGGAAACGCCATTTAGCTTCCCATCGGAACGGTACCTATTTATCTACTTGCACTTGATGTGCTTTCAAACTGCTAGGTTGGCAGGAGCAGGGACCAAGCAATGGGAGCTCACCCTGTCGCGGGGTTTCAAACCGCCGACCTTCTGATTGGCAAGTCCTAGGCTCAGTGGTTTAACCCACAGCGCCACCTGTGTCCCATATGTCTGGGGTAAGTGGAGCCAAAGGCAAAACTGGGCAGAGAAACAGGTGTGAGTCTTACATTTGTATAGTACCTATATACCTATATTGGGATGCAGGTGGCGCCTTGGTCTAAACCACTTAGCCTTGGCGATCAAAAGGTCAGCGGTTCGATTCCCCATGATGGCGTGAGCTCCCGTTGCTCGGTCCCTGCTCCTGCCAACCTAGCAGTTCGAAAGCATGCCAAAAAGTGCAAGTAGATTAATAGGTACCACTTCGGCAGGAAGGTAAACAGCATTTCCGTGCACTGCTCTGGTTCACCAGAAGCAGCTTAGTCATGCTGGCCACATGACCCAGAAAAACTGTCTGCAGAGCGGACAAATGTCGGCTCCCTATGCCTGTAAAGCAAGATGAGCGCCGCAACCCCAGAGTCGTTTGCAACTGGACTTAACTGCCAGGGGTCCCTTTACCTTTATATACCTATATAAAGGACAAAGGTTTCAAAAGTTTCTGAAACCCAGACCAGACATATTTACCCATCTCCATCTAAACAAGTTAGAGTCATTATCATCGTTCAAGAACACATCCCTGCCAGGCAAGGGTACTTGTGGAGCAAAACCATTAACGGGAGATCATTATCAGGATTTTTAAATGCTATAAAATGTTTTTATTTTATTTTACACATTGAATTCTTAATGAGCACCTGAACTTTAGCTCCTGCACAACAGGGAACGTGTATAAATCTCTGGCAGATAATTTACACTTTGATTTGCTTTTGAGTGGGGAGGTTCTTTAACATCCATCCGAACTTAATGTGTAGTAGTTTCTGCAGAAAATAGCTTCTAGTGAGCACCTGATTTCAGACAAGCCCACCACAGGAAAGACACATCTTGCTTGCTAGCAAGGGAGGGAGGACAAACTACAGTACAGATTTTGCAAGGATTATAAGAGGAATTGGAAGCAGGGGAAAAAATGCACTAGAAGGAAGGAAGAAAAAGCAACACTTTAGCGCCCCAGGGAGGGATTCCTATAACCCAGTGTCTAAAAAACTCACTTGTCAATCACAACTCTGCTTTCACTCATTGGCCGAAAGCACCAAAAGGGGTGGGTGGGGAACAGCCAGGCTGACTCATCACATAGCTGCCTGCACATTTTGTTTCATAACAGGGGTGGGGATCCTTTTTGGCTCCACAGACCAGATCCTTATCAAGACCGGCCTCTCGGGCCAAATTTGACAGGTGGAAGGCCCCGCCCACCTCTCAAAATCCCTTGCGCAGGTTTTCCAGCTGGCTTTTGGGCGCTTGGGAACCTGCAGTTCCTTCAAGGTTAGACAGCGCTCGCACCCCTGTGTCAGCCTCTGGAGCTTCAAACAGGAGCGGGAGTGCAGGGGAAAGCCCTTTGCAAAATCACTGTCTGAAAGCCCTTTGCAAAATCACTGTTTGAAGCAGCCTCCCCCTCCCTCCTGTAAACATTGCTCAAGCAATGTGTACAGAAGGGAGGCTGCTTCAAAGAATGCTTCTGCAAAGCTCTTCGAGACAATCTACGCACTCTCATCTGAGCAATGGGGTTCTCTGAAAGCGTTTGGCAAAAGTGCTATCTGAAGCAGCTCCAGGCTCCTGCTTTAAGCGGGTGGCGGGGAGGGAAGGAAGGAGTAAGAAGCTTGCATTATACAGACTACTTTGTCCTCTCACCTGCCTGCTTACAGGAGAAGTTGACATTGCCAGCCATGACAGCAAGTGGACATGATTTGGGAGCGGGGGGTGTTATTTATTCTTTCATGTGATTGTAAAAAACCTCAAAGTGGTGTTAGAGACTTGAATTATATATTTAAAAAGCTCAGCATCTGGGGCCCCTTGCA
Organism: Podarcis liolepis; assembly: GCF_965112155.1. Classification (NCBI taxonomy): domain Eukaryota; kingdom Metazoa; phylum Chordata; class Lepidosauria; order Squamata; family Lacertidae; genus Podarcis; species Podarcis liolepis. The sequence continues at coordinate 7,849,113 of NC_139556.1, forward strand.
GATGTGGGTTTTGGTAGAATTCCTCCAAATGAACCATTATTATCTGGCTATGCCCCTTGAGCTACTTTCCTGTAGGGATGGGGCTGGTAGGAGTGGAACCACTATTGCATCATGCCTCAAAATTCCCAACCACCTGCGTCATTCCACTGTCAATGGTGACAAAAGTTGCTGAGATATCAAGGGAAACCAACAGGATTCCACTCCCTGCATCTCTCTTCCGATAAAGGTTATAACCTATATCTTCCGATAAAGGTTATAAAGGTTATCAATCAAGGTAACCAAAGCTGTTTCGGTGCTAAAACTAGGCCTGAAACCAAGTGATGATGCGTCTGGATAAACTGTTTCCTCCATGCACGCCTGCAGCTGGCTGCCCACCACCCACCCCCTCATTTTACCCAGAAAGGGAACATTAAAGACTGGGTAGTAGTTTTCTAAAACCTCTGGGCCCAGGGAGGGGTGGGCATAAATCCCTCCCATAGAAAGGCATTAATTAAACCAGGCAGAGGCCAACTCTGCCCTCCAGATGTTTTGGGACTACAACTCCCATCATGCCTAGCTAACAGGACCAGTGGTCAGGGATGATGGGAACTGTAGTCCCAAAACATCTGAAGGGCCGAGTTTGCTATGCCTGAACTAAACCACAGACCCATCCATTCAGTCAGCTCCAACTAGATTTCATCTACCATTGTGGGAAAGGATCAAGAGGGCTTCTATCTGACCTTACTTCTGCAAGCATCCACAACAACTGAAACTGATACCACAGACTGTAACTAGTCAGTGTTCTAAGGACATCTATTAGCTGTGGCTTCCAGTTTGGCACAGATCTGGGGAATTTTGCCCTCAAAATACGTTGCAAATCTCTCCCAGCAGCCTATTAAGTGGTCTGTTGTTAATAACGCCACGCTGGTCTGAACTAGCAGGTTCCAAGCATAAATCTGCGGGTTAACTGGACCATAAAGAAGGCTGATCGCCGAAGAATGGATGCTTTTGAATTATGGTGCTGGAGGAGACTCTTGACATTCCCATGGACTGCAAGAAGATCAAACCTCTCAATTCTTAAGGAAATCAGCCCTGAATGCTCACTGGAAGGACAGATTGTGAAGCTGAGGCTCCAATACTTTGGCCACCTCATGAGAAGAGAAGACTCCCTGGAAAAGACCCTGATGTTGGGAAAGATGGAGGGCACAAGGAGAAGGGGACGACTGAGGACAAGATGGCTGGACAGTGTTCTCGAAGCTACGAACATGGGTTTGACCAAGCTGTGGGAAGCAGTGGAAGACAGGAGTGCCTGGCATGCTCTGGTCCATGGGGTCACAAAGAATCAGACACGACTAAGTGACTAAATCAAGAAACAGAGTTGCACATTTTCACTTGGGTGGTTTGGATTCTTGTTCCTGATAACACATGGTGAACTCTTACAGTATTATGCTCTGCCCCAACCTCACCCCACCCTGGAAATAGGCAGTCATTCTCCTTGCATCTTCAAGACAGCTCACGTAATATTGTCTCTTAATGTCCTGCTCTCCCTTCCATTCAATCCAAGCTCAAGTGCTTTTGGAAAAGTGAGGATGCTTCTGGGACTCCACTGCACCAGTCAGCTGCAACACAAACTGCCTCACAAAATACCATGGCTCCCTTGGGACAGGACAACATCACTGCAAGGAGAGCGAGGATCAATGCTGCTCTGGGGTTCCCCATTCTGACCAGCAGCAGAGTGGAAATATGCAAGATGGTGGCAGACCTTTAGGCCAGACCCTTCAGTTATTACTGCCTTAGCTTCGTGCCTCAAACCCAGGACCTGCTCCTCCTGAACAGAACTATGGCTGCCAATGAAGCAAGTTCTGATATGAACTGCAGGGAGTGGATTCAAGCAAAGCAACTGAAGGGATTTTGAGGGGAGCCTGGGGCATTTTAACAGGATGAGCAAAACTTCTCAAGTGGGCTTTGTGCATCTTTCCATGAAATTTGACTCCTTTTGCCTACAAAACATTCCTGTCCTGTCAGGGAACTGCCATCAGCTCAGAGGTGGGAGGTGGAAGGGCAGTTGGGTTACAGGGAGCCACTGAAGATCATGAGAAGCAGCTCATCCTCGGGGGAGGAGGGAAGCCACGCCTCCAGTGGGGAAGGGATACAGGGCTCGGAAGATGCAAGGGAGAGCTGCAACACCGAACCTGAGCAAAGTGGGGCAGAGGCAGGTCCCCCTTTGCCCACGCCCTCTCTGCACAGTAGGCTTACGTACAGAGAGGGGAGGCGTAGGATGGGGGTCAAAAGACTGCTATGCTGGGGGGAAATTCAGGACCGCCCACTCCCAGATTCTGCTAGCGACTGAGCAGACATGGAATTGAGACGATCTGCATTGTGAATGTTTTGGACAGATAATAAAGCCTTGAAAAGACCAGGGAGAGTCTTGCCTGTTTGCTCTCGAGCAACCACGCTGGCATTCATAACATGTCTCTCCAATTTCAGCTGGCTGAGATAGTAAATATATCGTCTAGCTATTAGCTTCTAGTTCACCGTCTACTATCCAGGCTACCAAATGCCAAATTTGTTTTTATTACGTTTGTATGCAGCATACATGGTTGTCCCTACCTCATAGGGACAACAACCCTGTGAGGTAGATGAAGCTGACAGAGAGAGTAACAGACGCATACTCACACCCTGTGAACATCACTGGCCAGTGGAGGGCAACCAAAATGGTCAAAGGCCAGGAAACGCTGCCTTATGAGGAACGGCTAAGGGAGCTGGGCATGTTTAGCCTGGAGAAGAGGAGGTTAAGGGGTGATATGATAGCCATGTTCAAATATATAAAAGGATGTCACATAGAGGAGGGAGAAAGGTTGTTTTCTGTTGCTCCAGAGAAGCGGACACGGAGCAATGGATGCAAACTACAAGAAAGAAGATTCTACCTAAACATTAGGAAGAACTTCCTGACAGTAAGAGCTGTTTGACAGTGGAATTTGCTGCCAAGGAGTGTGGTGGAGTCTCCTACTTTGGAGGTCTTTAAGCAGAGGCTTCACAACCATATGTCAGGAGTCCTCTGATGGTGTTTCCTGCTTGGCAGGGGGTTGGACTCGATGGCCCTTGTGGTCTCTTCCAACTCTATGATTCTATGATTCTATGATTCTATGATTCTATGAAATTTGAACTGTGTCTCCCCAGTCCTAGTCCAACACACCAATCACTACTTTGAGCTATTTTGTATACAGATGATAGATGTGTTAAAGGCTCGATGAAGCACACTGCAGTGAAATTTTAATATTCTACTTTATCACTCACACAAATCTGTCATGAAAAAGACTAGATTTGGGGCAATTCATATGTTACCAACAACAGCGTACAAGCTGCTTCCATTCAGATCTCTGTGGCGCAATGGATCAGTGGGTCCGGCTGTTAACCTGAAACTTGGTAGTTTTGAGCTCACCCAGGGACAGCTGTGGACCGGATTTCTGCATTGCAGAAGGTTGGACTAGATGACCCTCAGGGTCCCTCTCAACTCTACAATTCTATGATGATCTACGATGATGGCTTCAACTAGTGATCCTGTTGGGAACATGGTTCCTTACCATCTTAACTGTCAGACAGATGATTTCTGCTTTGAATGGCCTTACAAAAAGAACGGGACAAAATTCACGGAAGACGCAACTTTCATTGATAACTCTGATACCTAACTCTGAATCTCCATGTTCCGAAGCAGTGGTCTTCTTTTGAGTACCAGATGCAGGGGGTAAAATGGCAATCATCTTCCTTGAAGCATCTGACTGGTCAGTGTTAGAAACAGAATGCTCAGCTAAATGGACAGGCTGTTCCATCAAGGCAGTTCTTTGCACTTAAACATCACAGTTTTTTCTACCTTCACATTTTGATGGGGAAATATTCTGACATCATAGCCAGTTTACCTCATGTTTTCTTCCTTATTAAATACCAGCCCAAGTTCCCATTTGGCCCTTTGTTCCTTCTTCTCCAGTATTAGTGATTGTTTATCACCAAACAAGCTTCCTTCACAAATATATTAAAATATACTTCCATGGTGAAGCAATACATTATTCCTTGTTCTATTACCACACTTTGCCAGAGTTCACCATCTATAAAAGCAACTGCAGCTGGCCTATATCCTCAGATATCAACTACAGTACCACCATATCCTTTTATTACACCCTGTATTATTACCACAAACATCTTACAACACAATGCCATTTGCAGCCTTGTGTGTCCCTCTAAACACAGGTCACCTGCAAATAGCCTCTTGTCCATCATTTCTCCAGAGAATCCATTACAGTCATACCTCTGGTTGCAAACATGATCTGTGCGGGAGGCACGTTCACAACCCACAGCGTTCACAGCCTGAAGCGCCGCATCTGCGCACGCGTGTGACACAATTCGGCGCTTCTGCGCATGCGCCGAAACCTGGAAGTAACCCCTTCTGGTACTTCCAGGTTTGGCGTGGTCCACAACCTGAAAACGTGCAACCCACAGCGTTCATAACCTGAGGCATGACTATATAACAATATTATGAGGCAGGTTAGCCTGAGAAATAGCAACCTGCCTAAGTCATCCAGTAAGCTTGGTAGCTAACTGGAAATTTGGACCCAGATCTCTGCCATTCAAGTCTTCAGATACCATACCACACAGGCTCTCAGACTGATGCAGCAATGTTGCCATTAGGATTAGCAGTGAGGCGCATTGCAGGCCTCTAACTTCAAGATTACTCCTTAACTGGTTTTATCCTCCAGCAAACCCCAACTCAAGTCTGCAAATCAATTCACTGCAATTTGAATATAATGGAATTACCTGATGAAATAGGTCACTGCCTGAAAGAATAAAATATGCCTATTATTTTCCAAGGTACCATGACACTTTTCCCCCAGGGTTTTCCATATCTTCAGGAAAAAGACTATGCCACTTCAGAATTCCAGGGCCTTACTTAAGTGAGAGAATCACAAGAATGAACATTTTCCTACATACAAAATAATGTCCTGCTTCTGGAAAACTAATGTCATGTCAGGGAGACATGACAGTCTGTCAATTTATCTAGTGCAGTCTTTTTTACTAGCTTTGTGTGGAGTTGGGGCTACAAACACACACACACACACACACACACACACACACACACTGCTGCAGTCCCAAAAGGCTACACTGGGCTTTTCTGTAAGCATAAATTGGGTCTTGAAGGCTTTCTTTTTGCTGGCTACTAAAAGCTATCATATTATTTAAATAGTAATAAATAACTTTTATTATTTGCATATTTATATTATTGTGTGCATATATAGCTACATACACCCAAGAAACTTAAAATTCAAGTTAATATCTAAATGTTACTATGCCTATGCAGCCACAGAAAGTATTAACTCATACCTGCTTTGACCACACTGTTGAAATGCAATCAGGATAATAACCGGTTTATATGCTTCCAGAGCATACTCAAGGAACAAGGGGAGATTATTCTGCATATTAGTGGGGAACAAAGGATTATCGAGTGAGTGTTTATAAACAAAAAAGGTATTTTCAGTACTAGAACCTAACACTATATATCACGCGAGCAACCTTTGTTCCCCAATTGCCTTTACTTTCTCTTTCCATTCAATGTTTTCTTCCACTTACAAGCGTGGACCATTCCTTTCATTGTTCGTTCCCCACGCCTAGGGGAAATTTGCACAGATCTTTTAAGTGCTTTTACTACAAAGAAGACCACCCTTCCTCCGTATCCTAGCCTTCCCACACCCCCACCTTCCCTCCTGCTCTCAGAACTAATGCCCAGGGAAAGCTGTCCCTCATTAGCAAACAACTGTGGCTTGTCTTCGCACTGAACATTAAGGAGGGACATTAAGATACGCTCCGCGCAGGACTGAGCCCCAAGAAGCTCCCTTGGTAGCATTCTCAGCAGTGTCAAAACATTCGAGTCTGAAAGTGTGTCCCTCCTGTATGTTGGATGCCAGTGAGCACACCTGCTCACTTTAACCTCCAGACCATAGCTGTCAAGCGTCCCATATTTGGCGGGACAGTCCCTTATCCCAGCGCCATGTCCCACTGCTGTCCCTTATTGATGATGTCCCTTAAATAAGCTACAGAAGGTAATGGGGCCCTTTCTATGTCCAGCTGTCCTTTGCCAACAACAGATTGTTGCTGTTTTTTGTGTTGAATATATGCTATATGGTGATTTATGGACCTAATAGGTATCTAAAGCCATTTGCATGCAACAAAATGTGTATTTTATCAAATTGTTGATCCCTTATTTTGGCTGCTGATCCCTTATTTTCGAGGCTGCTGGTCCCATATTTTCAAATCTGTAAGTTGACAGCTATGCTCCAGACCAGATTTGCACCATACCTCTCCAATTTCACTTTGCTTGCATGTCAGCCCCAACTACAGCAAGAATCGGTCCCACCTGTAGTTTCCTGCCACTGTCTTCCTGTCTTTAGGCTACCATCAGCTGGGGCAGACACCACAACCCAACCTTATTTACTTTCTGCAGGTAGTATAATGATAATGAGGTCAGTAGACTCCAGTGGCAAAGCTTCCCCGGAGTCGGGACCGCACCGCTCCAGACAGGAAGCAAAAGCTTGCCAGAAACAAGAAAACCAGACCTGTACACACACAAAAACGTGTGTGGGAGAGAAAGAAAAGGAGCAGGTGAGGGAACAGGATTCAGCCTAATCTTTTCCCAGGTGTGCCATTTTTTTTATGTGCAGAGAATTTTGATTTATTTTGGAAGCGGGAAAGAGATTCAACATACAGACACACATACGCATATACCCTGAAATACTCCAGGCTATAAAAGGGTTTACTGCTCTTCCAAATTGCCGCTTCTTCCCTAAGAGGCGTGTTCAGAGATTACAGATTACGTTGCATTATTGTGGTTTTGCAACAGTGCAGCTGGATCCCTGGAATGTGGTGTTTTTATATATATATTAAAAATTGTTTTTGCAAAGCTTGCATTTTCTTGCACGCACGTGGTTCCCCCAACTGCCTGGATGCTGGGGGCGGTGGGGGGGGGGTGTGGAAGACTTATCTGGAGATACAGGCTACCTAAGATCCCCCATCGAGTCCGACTCTCCCGCACGCGCCTCGCCCCTGCTATACCGCGAGGGAGCTCGCGGGCGCAGCGCGCAGCCTCCGCATCGCAGGCGCTGGGACCCCCGCTCGCCTCTCCAAATAGCTGCGCGCAAAGTGACCGAAGAAGCCGCCCGCCAGCAAACTTCATTCAAACCCAAATCCTGCCGTCCGTCTGTCCGTCCCCGTCCCCCCCGCTCTCCTCTCCATCTCCCGGTTATTTCGAGATCCAGACCAACTTTCGCCCTTTCCTAGTTTTATTTAAACGGGGAGGATTAAAGGGCTGGATCTGAAAAATATCCAAACCATGTCAGGATTGCGCTCGCCTCTCGCCGCCTCTCCCTGCCCGCAAGCCATCGGGCTGAGCGTCTCCCGAAGAAGCTCCCGAGAAACTCGGCGACTTTTGCAGTAGGAGGAGGAGGAAGGCGGAGGCTCCTCTCGCGCGCTTTCCCTCGGGCGCCCCGACGGGGGGCTCTTCCCCCTCCGCACCCGCGCAGAGGACGGGGCGCACTCCGCCGACCAGCGGCCGCGCAAAGCCTGCCTTTGATTTCCCGGAGAGGAGAATGATTTGCGCCATGCGGGACTGGTTTTTTTTTTTTTGGGGGGGGGTGTCCCCGCCTTCAAAAAAGGGGAGGGAGGAGACGACCCACACCTGGAAGGGGCCGCGGGAATCGGAGTTACCTGGAGTAACAGAGACGGGGAGGGGGGTGGCCGGGGGGGAATCCCCCGCGCGCGTCTTCCCCGCCTGCTTTTGTTAGGAACCGAGCTTGCTCGAGGTCTCCTCCAAAGCTGGGGGGGGGGGGAGAGAATCCAGGGGACCCCCCCACCCAGACTTCCTCGCGCACATCCCGCTTTCCCTCGGAAGAGGACCCAGCTCCCCAACTTGGGCAGCTCCGCGCGCGGGGGCTGCGAGTCCAGCGTGGCTTTTACTCGCGAGTAAGCAATCCCGGTGCCCGAGGGAGGGAGGCCCAACCTCATCGGGCCGAGGGAATGGGATGGGGGGATGTTTCGGCCCCCTCCTCGCCTCCCTCCCTCCCTCCCGCGACCCCCGTCCCCTTACCGTGGCAGAAGTGAGCATGGCATCCGCGGGGCCGTTTGCAGGGAAGCCGACATGAAGAGAGCGAGCTGGCTGCGCAGGATCCGGCCCTTGGAGAGGCGCGCTCGCCCGCCGGCGGCAGCAGCAGGGGCCCCCCCGCAACTTGCACGACTCCGAGAGCCGAGAGACGAGCTGCAACCTCTGCGCCCGCGAACCTGAATCTGCGCGGCTATAAGAAACCCGCTCCGCCAGATGGCTCGCCGCCTTAACCCCTTGGCTGCCGCGCACTCCTCCGGCGCCGGCCCCTTGCAAATCCGGGCCGGGAAACACCAGCAAGAACCTCTCGGGGCGAAATTTTCTTTCTCAGGCTGCTTTTTTTAGGGGGGGGAGGGAGGGGCAGCATTTGGATGCTCCTCTTGCGCTCCCGGGCATTAAAAGTAATTTCAAGCCCTCGACTGGCATGTTTTACAAGGATGGGAAGTGGAGTTGGCAGGAGCAAAGCTTGGCCGGGGAAAAAACGTGCGGTGCGCTTCCTCGGAAGTAATCCCCACTGTGTCCCAGGAGACTTGCACCTAGGTAAGTGCGTGCAGGATGGCAGCATAGAGGCCCGTCTCCCGCGCGTGCAAGGCTACCAGGAAATGACTTGCACTGCACCTGGAATTATTAGCATGGCTTTCAAGCGCTGAGGCTGCAATCCTGAGCCCGTTTACCTGGCAGAAAGCCCTACCGAATTGTCAGTAGACATGCTTAGATTTGCACTGTTAATTCTCAGAAGAGATGCCACTGACAGCCCCAGTCTACTCAAAACGGTCCCATCAGATTAAATGGAGTTTACGTCCATTTTAGTGGGTATAGGATTGCAGCCTTAACATCTCTATATTGACAATGACCTACCTGCAGCTACAAAAATGCACAGGGAGGCTGCAAACTGGTAGATTCTGTACATATCATATAAAGGCATTCAAAATATTGGAGGTGAGGGGTGAGAGGAATACTGGAAACTTTCTCACTCTCTCTTACAAATCAGATTTCAGCTTTTGGTGCCTTGCTTTTTCTCCTCTTTTGTTAATGCCTATAAGTCAAATGAATTCTACTGATACATATTTCACCAAAACTAGGCAAATGTTCAAGGTTTTACATGTAGGTGAACCCATTATGAAAATAGTGTGTGCAAAAGGAGTGAATTCCTCAGCATCAATAGCAAAGGCCACTTTGCACCTCATTTTTCCTTGAATTTATCTCACTAGCTCACTAAGAATGGAGATGGTAATTTTAGCTTGCATGCCTCTTTAATTCTCCCTCTAAATTTATACATGCTTAAATCATCGGGTATGAGTGTGTGTGTGTGTGTGTGTGTGCGTGCGTGCTCTTTCCTCAGTCAGATTAAAATAGAACGTGAAGAGCAAGTTACAACCAACATCTTTGAGGTCACAGAGGACGATTTGTTCTGAGCAAACTTTCCCACCCAAATGTTGATGCTACAGAAAGTTTGTGCGGTTTGCATCCTTACAGAATAATGTGGATCAGTATACTTTCCTTCCTTCTTCCATGAAAAACTTTTATCCATTTCTTTACCATTTAGATTGTAGACTCCTCATGAGAGAGATCAGTCTTTTTGTCTTACCTCTGCCCTTTCAAGTACACTGAGAGTGCTATGGCTATTGCAATAATATATTGTCTAAGCAAACCGTCGGTAGATCTTTTCTGTCTCCCCTTCCGTTTAATTTCCTTGCCTATACTTTTGCACTTTTCATAAGCAACAGGCTTAAAATAGTTTCGCTTAGATGGTTGTTCACATCTGCACATGCAGGGGATTATGAGATGGTAAAAAGGACTCCACCAGTTCAGATGGAGGACTTTTTTATTATTATTATTGTTTCCCTATGCTACAAACACCATGGAAACAAACACCAGCACAGCAGGCAGACATCTGGGCTAAAAGCTTTATGCCAGTTTTCTATTGTCAGGGAAATTCTTTATATAGGGAACATTTGAAAATGCCACCCCAAATCTGTAGCATGACACCGTAGCTCATTCTACTGCTGAGCATTATATCAGTCCACTTTGCTTCATGTGCAGCCCCAGCTTCTCAGCACCCCCCCCCCCATATGGATATCAAACAGGTGAATGTTGGTTCATCCTTAAGGTTTTAGGATGCCCAGTGTCAGAAATGACTCTGTCACAAGAGTTACCGTATTTTTTGCACCATAACACTCACTTTTTTCCTCCTAGAAAGTAAGGGGAAATGTCTGTGCGTGTTATGGAGGGAATGCCTACGGGTGGCATGCCTACGGATTTTCCTCCTCTAAAAACTACGTGCGTGTTATGGTCAGGTGCGTGTTATGGAGCGAAAAATACGGTATTTCTCATTTCTGCAGCCCAAGGTGTGACAAATGTCCTTTGAAAATGAAGATCACACTCTGACAATCACCATCTTTGAGACTTTGCAAAACACACACGGAATATAATTCATATATCAATCAGAAATGGCACACACATATAATAAATCATGCATATATCTATTTCCCCCTATTAATGAATTAATGTTTACGCTCCATATTTTTACACATTGTACCTGCCTCATCATCATCATCATCTTCACTGCTTGGGTTGACTTTCACGGAGGAGGAAATCTTCCTTCGCTGATGCTTCTTAAGTAAACTTATTCTTCTGTCGTTCTCTGCTTATCCTCCAGTCTGTACAGAAATTTATCCACTCAACACTTTGCATCTTCCATCCAGAATGTAGTCATCATCATAATAATATTAATAACAACTTTTTTAAAAAAATGGTTCGCTTGGAGCAAAAATGTAATGCTCGCAACAGCTCACTCCTGCATTTAAACTCCTGCAGGAAATGCTAGAATTAAAAGCAGCTCTTGTCCTGAGAAATATGGACAGCCAAAAGGTTAGCCATTTGACATGTGCTCACAGCCTGGGAAACTGTGGCCGCCAGTGCACTCTCAGTCCAAGCGTAAGGGAAGGCAGTAAAGAGAAGATCCTAAATCAATGAGCCTGCAGAGAAGCTGGCTACCAGCAACTTGCATTGTTCACAACTGGAAAGGTTCCTGCCATTCTCCACTGGTGCCTGTGGCCTCCTGCGATCAACGCCTTGTAATCTGAGACGCAACACCTAATCTTGCCAAATATGCATCCCTGGGTGGGGGTGGGGGGAGGCAGGGTCTCTCCTCACAACTCTGCAAAAGGGAGACAACCTGTGTTTCCTGTTTCCTCGGCTATAAATGAAAAGAAATGGCTTACAGCTTGGGTTCCTCCCAAAAGTTCCTCTCACTAAGAATCTTTCATTTTATTTTGTTTTACAAACAGTTTTGAAATGTGTGGGTCTATAGCATTTTGAAAGATTGCTTTGCAAGCTGCAGAAATACTTGAAGCAAGACCAACATTTTAATAAGATGGTAAAAAAATCAATTGCAAGAATGGGGCGGCAGGTGCCAGGACAGGGATCTAAAGATAGGAGCAGACTCCACTGTTTGGGTAACTAAGGGCAGGCTGCTTGTTTAGCATGCTTCTTCTTCTTCTTTGGCAATCACTCGTAGCCGAGTAAGATTGTCTTCCATAAACACAGTTTTAACAATGAGTCCATAAGTGACTGTGGAGGCAAAATTCTGGACCCACACGTCCTTCCACAGTGGGGACATTGGTTTCTGGGCGGGAGTTGATCACGGTGTGGATTTGCCAAGCGTGCCTTCCTCTTAGCACGTTTCTCCCTTGCATTCTGAGTTCGAGTTTTCTTCAAAGTCCATGATGCTTCTGGTAAAAGTTGTTCTCCAACTGGAGCTCTCGCAGGCCAGTGTTTCCCCGTCGTCGGTGTTTATACTACATTTTTAAAGATTTGCCTCGAGGCAGTCTTTAAACCTCTTTTGTTGACCACCAGCATTACGCTTTCCATTTTTAAGTTCAGAATATAGTAGCTGCTTTGGAAGACGATCATCAGGCATCCGCACAACATGACCAGTCCAACGAAGTTGATGTTGAAGAATCATTGCTTCCACACATGGAGTCCCTAGATGCACCTGTTTCAAATTCACCCATAAAATTGAATAGTTGTCCTTGACTTCGGGGGGGGGGGGAGTAAAGTGCTGCTCTTGGCGCTGCTGCAGTGAGGGCAATACCTGTCCCCAACCTAGCCTCCTAACCTAGGTGACCTAGCCGCCAATGACCATGAAACTGATGTACAAAGCAGTGTTCATCTTTCCCCTTCTGAAGGCAGATAAGAGTTGGGGGATTTAGTGCTGGTGGGGAGTTGCTTTAGGAAAACGACAAAAACTCGCCATCCCTCCATTCCTCTTGCCCTGGAACTTAGTGGGCTTTTGTTTGCATTTCAATTTTTTCCTGGATAGTGAATTGTAAGAAATATCTTCCACATCTTCTGTTATAGCTATTGATTTTGATACACAGTCATCTGATTGTGTATCATTCATATATATATATATATATATATATATATATATATATATCCTATGGCTTAAGATGAGGACATACAGGAGAAATAGTATAAATAGAAATCTTGAGGGCAGTTGCCAGAGATTCCCCCTGATATGGAACCAACTGGAAATCTAAACAGCGTGGCTTCCGAATGACAGAGGATCAGATAGTGAGAATTTGAGGTTAGGAAAATGGACGCCACCAAGTATTTAAATTAATTGGTAATTAAAAGTTGTTGAAATAATGTGATGTGGCAATGTCGCAATGTAACACTAGGTGTCTGAAGTGTTGAGGTGGTGAGTGGTTGGCTAGAATGAAACTGTTTGGGTTTATATATGTAGCCCTGATGCTTACAAGAACAATCACAATTCTCTTTTTGGTAATTGTTAGCTTTCACAATAGCACCGCTTTGTGGTTGAAATATTGCATAGAAACTGAAAAGTGGGGAATGATCTGGGTGTTGTGAGCATGTTATGAGTACAAGTTAAACAAGTCTGTTGTGTTTCCATGGCGGTTGGCACTGATACAGACAAGCAGGCAAAACATACACAGCTGCAATGGAAATTCTTTCATGAGAAGGGGGCTGCTGAATGATGAACAAACAGAAGAAAAGTGTGATGATTGTGACTGATTGGGGAAGGAGAGGAGAGGAGCAGAGAATAGTTCAGGAACAGTTTTTTGGCTCTTCAATCATAATCAGTTTGAAGGATGGCTCTCAAACACTGACAGAAGAAATAGAAACCGTTGCAGAAGCTTAAAAGTAAAAAATGAAAAATAGTAAGTTAGCCATGAACCTTTGAATATTAACCAGGGATAATTGCTCCATGAAGGTATCCAACCACATCCCATGGTTATTTTTTAGTTGAAGATATACCTGGGTCAAGTCTGCCTAGGAACTCTAATCCTCTAACCTAAGAGACCTTTCTCATCTTTTTTTGTGATTATTTAGTGGCGAGGCAAATGTACTTTGCATTTGTTCAGGGATGTTTTCATGCATTCTTATTACATACGTTGCAGTGTGGAATCTTAGTACTGAAAACAAATACAGGGTTTGAACTTTCCACTACTTTAACTCAGTAGGGATGGATACATCCCCTCAAATCCCAAATTAGCTGCATTCTGCCTAAGAAATAGATTTGAGGTTCTTGGCACTTGCATTCAATAATATTCCAAATCTGAGATCCTCAGTTGTGGTGTCTGCCAGTTCAATCACACCCCTGAAGATTGGTAAAAACTCTGAGCTCTCCCTGCTCAATCAGTCTCCCTGTTAAGAGATAGCTGCTTTCCCTGTCTTGAAAAGTGCATACAGCGGAAAGAGCAAGTTTATCAATGGGCCTAAAAAGATCATATGATTCAAAGAGCCGAGGATCCCAATTCCAAGCAGCAAGAAAATTAGGCCACTTATTTTCCTGGCACAACAATTAATCTCCATGTTAGAAGAAGTGGTATATGCATGAATTTATCTCCTACCAGGAAGCTAGTTAGACAAAGTTCATTTACTCAGCAGACAGAGTTTCCCAGGAAGGTAAGCCATTCTCCAAGATCATTTACAGGTAACCGGCTAAAAATAAGTTTATTGGGGAATAACAACAAAAAGAGCTGTAGCTGCAAGGGAAGGGATGTGGGGCAGATACAGTGGTGCCTCAGGTTACATACGCTTCAGGTTACAGACTCTGCTAACCCAGAAATAGTGCCTCAGGTTAAGAACTTTGCTTCAGGATGAGAACATAAATTGTGCTCCGGCGGCGCAGCAGCAGCAGGAGACCCCATTAGCTAAAGTGGTGCTTCAGGTTAACAGTTTCAGGTTAAGTACGGACCTCTGGAATGAATTACAGTAGTACCTCGGGTTAAGTACCTAATTCGTTCCGGACGTCTGTACTTAACCTGAAACTGTTCTTAACCTGAAGCACCACTTTAACTAATGGGGCCTCCCTCTGCCGCCGTGCCGCCGGAGCACGATTTCTGTTCTCATCCTGAAACAAAGTTCTTAACCTGAAGCATTATTTCTGGGTTAGCGGAGTGTGTAACCTGAAGTGTATGTAACCTGAAGAGTATGTTATCCGAGGTAGCACTGTAAGTACTTAACCCGAGGTACCACTATATAGCTGGAGAGGCCACTCTCTGAAACCCTGGAAAGCAATTGCTAATCAGTGGAGACAGAATCATAGAGTTGGAAGGTACCACGAGGGTCATCTCGTCCAACCCCCTGCAACGCAGGAATCTTTTGCCCAATGTGGGGCTCGAACCCCACGACCCTGAGATTAAGAGTCTCGTGCTCTACAGACCTGTTCATGAGCCAGTTGGATAAATGGCCTGACTCAGTGTGGGGCATCTTTCTACATTCCTACAGGTGCCAAGAACATGCCCATGCCTTGCTCTTCCAGCTGTTTAAAGTTATTATATGGAAAACATTTTCGCTGCAGTTTTACCACTGTTGGTGATGCATATTTTTGGTTGCCAATTTTTAATCTCAAAAAGAATCTGATCCCTGGATGGAATGCTGGGATTTTTAAGAGCTTGAGTTAGGACCAAACTGGACATTACATGCTGTTACATGCATCTCCCCCCCCCCCCAGTTTTGTTGCTATTTTTAAGAACCCCAAACAGATTCCAAAAGTAGCCTTAGAAAGTCGCTGGTTTGAGTGGAAGAACAACTGAGAGGGTGGGGTTAAGGGGTGCTTTGCTGTGTCACTGGGACCATTTTCTCACCGAAAGCAGCTTCGGGCAGACGCTGTTTTGTGTGGGAAAACGGCAAGCAAGAACAGCTACAGCAGACTCACTTTCTCTCACTCCTACCCTGGCTGTTCCTCCACTCACAAGGTCCAAACCTCCTTTTGCTTACCGTATTTTTCGCTCTATAACACGCACCAGACCATAACACGCACATACCGTATTTTTTGCACCATAACACTCACTTTTTTCCTCCTAGAAAGTAAGGGGAAATGTCTGTGCGTGTTATGGAGGGAATGCCTACGGGTGGCATTCCTATGGATTTTCCTCCTCTAAAAACTATGTTATGGTCAGGTGCGTGTTATAGAGCGAAAAATAGTTTTTAGAGCAGGAAAACAAGAAGAAGAAAAAATTCTAAACGAAATAGTGGATATATGATTTTTGTGGTTCATGCTGTGGCCACAGACATGTGATCTGACAGTGAGTTTGGAGTAGCCCAGTGCAAAAATCCTGAGGATCCATGAGGATCCATGCTTTGTAACCACGGAGGAGGGAAGGAAGGGGAACCATGGATCCTCTGCTCACAATTGCAGCAGATCCCCCCCGCCACCCGCAGGCATTCGCTCCGTAACACGCACAGACATTTCCCCTTACTTTCTAGGAGGAAAAAAGTGAGTGTTATGGTGCAAAAAATAGGGTAAATAGGAAAACACTGCAGGAAAGTTACAACTGAGTAGCTTTATTCGGCATTCAAAATGGCAAAAATTATCACATGAGGCAGGAGAGCAGGCCATGCTTGCTCACCTCATGGCAGCCCGTCCCCAATCCTGCCCAACCATCATCAGCAGAGCAGCTGACCAACATGCCTAGGCTGGCCCTCCCCTCAGCGCTCAGAGCTCCAGCTCACAGGGACAGCCTAGGCAGGTTGCCCCACTGCTGACATGCTCCCAGATGTGCAGGCAGCCTTGGGAAGTGGCTGCTGCAGGGTGAATCCTAAAATTGTGGAGTTGGAAGGGAACCTGAGGGCCATCTAGTCCAACCCCTTGCAGTGCAGGAATCTCAACTAGATCACACATGACAGGTGGCCACCCAACCTCTCCTTAAAAACCTCCAAGGAAGGAGAGAGTCAACCACCTCTTGTGGGAGTCTGTGCCACTGTCAAACAGCTCTTGTTGTCAGAAAGTTCTTCCTGATGTTTAATAATAATAATAATAATAATAATAATAATAATTTTTATTTATACCCCGCCCTCCCCAGCCAAGGCCGGGCTCAGGGCGGCTAACAAGCAATAATAAAAACAAGTTGAATGAATACAACTTAAAAACAAGATTAAAATACAACATTAAAACATTGAAACATTAAAATGCAGCCTCATCACAGGAGGAGAAAGGGAAAAAGAAAGAGGGGGGGGGAATCAAATTGACTCCAAGCCAAAGGCCAGGTGGAACAACTCTGTCTTGCAGGCCCTGTGGAAAGAAATCAGATCCTGCAGGGCCCTGGTCTCATGAGGCAGAGCGTTCAACCAGACCGGAGCCAGAGTTGAAAAGGCCCTGGCTCTGGTTGAGGCTAATCTAACTTCCTTAGGGCCCGGGACCTTTAGGGTGTTGCTATTTATGGACCTCCATGGGGCATACCAGGAGAGGCGGTCCTGGAGGTATGAGGGTCCTAGGCCATGAAGGGCTTTAAAGGTTAAAACCTGGTCCATGGGGTCACGAAAAGTCCAACACAACTAAACGACTAAGCAACACCAACAAAAAATAATTAAATGCATCAACAAAAACAACGATATGCAGCATGCAACTTTCAATTTCCTTACTACACTTGGTTGGGACAGTAGGGTATATACGGGAGAAAGCAATATTTTTGGAAAACTGGCTCCCAGACATTACAGGCGTTAAAGGTTAAAACCAACACTTTCAAATTGTGCCCAGAAATGGCCCCAGTTAATTATTCATTCTTGTTTTGGTACATCTGTAGTCCAGACCTCCTTAAAAGCAGTTGCATGGACAATACGTTGCCATATGCTAAGTGCCACGGACAACTAAGGCCAAGCAATCACCACCCCGGTATGGGCACAGCTGGTGTATCAGCAAAGGTAAAGGTAAAGGGATCCCTGACCATTAGGTCCAGTCGCAGACGACTCTGGGGTTGCGGCGCTCATCTCGCTTTATTGGCCGAGGGAGCCGGCGTACAGCTTCTGGGTCATGTGGCTAGCATGACTAAGCCGCTTCTGGTGAACCAGAGCAGCGCACGGAAACGCCGTTTACCTTCCCACCGGAGCGGTACCTATTTATCTACGTGCACTTTGATGTGCTTTTGAACTGCTAGGTTGGCAGGAGCAGGGACCGAGCAACGGGAGCTCACCCCGTCGCAGGGATTCGAACCGCCGACCTTCTGATCGGCAAGTCCTAGGGTCTGTGGTTTAACCCACAGCGCCACCTGCGTCCCATCAGCAAAGGTAAAGGGACCCCTGGCCATTAGGTCGAGTCGTGGACGACTCTGGGGTTGCGGCGCTCATCTCGCTTTATTGGCCGAGGGAGCTGGCGTATCAGCAAAAGCTGCATGCAAAAGGGGACTTTAAGCTACAGGAGCCACTTGGACCTCCATTTGGCCCTTTCATAACAAGTTGAATACCACTCAACTTTGGACAGTTGAGGCTCAGGAGAAGCAGGTTTTGTCCAGTGAAAGCAAGGCAAGGCAAGGCACATACAGCCAGGTCACAGGGAACACAGTCAAGTCATGGCAAGTGAAGGCAAATCAAGGCAAGTCCAATCAGAGGCTGCCTTAGGCAAAGGTCAGGCAAAAATAAGACCTTGGACAGCTCCAAGTAAAGCCAACTGAAGCTGCACATAGGCTGATGAGACCCATAGTGTGGTTGACTCCAGCTTCACTTCCCTGGAAGCGCTAGCTGGGTTATTAAATGGTTTTCACATGATTTTGCAATGTGGGGTTTCTGCAAGGCTGAGGAGGTGGAAGGACTCATCCTCCAAATCTGAGGGTGGTGGTAGGGCTGGATCCTCTGAACCAATGGTTGTGCCCCTGAGGAAGTGGCTTGAACCTCATAAGGGTCCTCTGTTGCACACCATGGTTTCCAGGGTTAGGGGTCATGGCACCAGTTGATTGAATCACCCACCAATTGTATTCCCAGCTGGTCTGGCTTGAATGTCAAGTTTGTTCACCCTCAACCAGGCTGTTACTGGATTACAGTCCAGCAGTAGCCCACAGCATCACCTTCTGAAGCTGACCCTCCAAGTCTTGCCTCCCACATCTCCACCAGAGTGCATATTCAAGGGAATATGGTGGTTAATGGTACTGAAAGCTGCTGAGAGGTCCACTAGAATCAGCAGGCTCACATCTTCCCATCTCTCTTTCATCAAAAGCCTTCCCACAGGGCTCCCTAGGCAGCTTTGATCCCAAAAACCAAGCCTGCAACTTGATCAAAATCTGTTTCCTCCTTAAAAGTGGAGTTGACCATGGCCTGACCAACACTCTTTTGAATATCTAGCCCAGATCTATTGGCAATAGATCTATGGTTGTTAAGATCATGGTTGTCCAGGTTACGTTTCTTCAGAAGTAGTCAATTTTATAATTCCTTTAAAGAAATCTGGGGCCATCCTGCACCCAACCAATTTCCCTTCCTCACTAGATTTAAGCCATGACAGGCAAAAGTGAAGAACACAAGTCACACAAAATCAACAAAGCTGGACTCCATGCAGGAGGGCCAGCTTGGCTCCGCAACCGTGGACGCCCAAGGCTGTGGCTGCCATTCAGCAACGCATGGCCCTGGTGCTGAAATGGGGACAGGCCCCTTCATGGGGAATTTTGTGGAACCCAGGGAGCTGACACTGATTCCATGGACTAACTACGGAGCCCAAATCATGACATCAAAAACATCTTCCATGTATGCGACAACGGCCGCGAGAGTTTTAAAAGCACAAGGATGGAAGACTGAAGAAACCCCAACTAAAGAATCATGGCAAGAAAAATTGATGGACTATGCAGAACTGGCAAAATGGACATACAAGCTACGGGACAAGGATAACTGTGACTTTAAAGATGAATGGGAACCCTTTACAAAATATTTGAAGACGCAACAAAGCGAACTGGACTCCTTGGCTGGTTTCGAATCAACATTCACAAACTTTTTATTGATAACAATCAGCTAAATAGTTTGAGGATCTATACAACTGTGTAACATGCAGAAAACAGCATTTTTAGAGAAATCAAAGACTGGAACTGAGAGAAGTCGGGGGTTGGGGTGGGGTGGGTGGGTTTTGTGGGGGGAGGGAGGGGGAGGAAAAATGGGGGGGATAAGGATGACATATTTCTGGATAATATGTTTTGTTTTAATTTTGAATAAAAACTTATTTAAAAAAAACTTTATCCTCAAAGTGTCTTCCACATATGTCACAACTCGCTACCAAGGATTCTACAAAATCTCACATTGATACTGTTCATAGGCATCTTCAGCCAGATTTTCATATTTAACAATGCACTGCTTCACCCTTCTCTATACCCTGGAACTGTTTCCCCTGGTTTTGAGCATGTTGGGTGAGCTTATTTAATTTCTTTATCCTGAGCCCTAAGTGTTGGCATTGTGGTCAAGAGTTAGGGGCATATGCACATATGTGGTGGGAGTGTATTTGTGTAAAGGAATATTGGCAAAAGATTATAAAGGTTATCTCTGATGTATTTCAGGTTAAGATAGAAGTCAATAGAGAAATGCTTATCTCAGGAATACTGAGGAATAGTAAAATAGAAAGAAAAGAGCAAGATTGGTATAAAATTATGATCTTAGCTGGTATGCTTGTTATTGCATTAGGATGGAAAGGAAAGGAAAAATGGACAATGGAAAAATGGAATGACTATGTTTTTGAATATATTCAATCTGATATTTTTGAACAGGTAATGACGGAGGATACATGGGGAAACAAATGTCAAAAGATTTTGAATAAATGGACAAGTTATAGGAACTGGACAGCCAAGCATCCAAATTAGAATGAATAATCTGTGCACATGGTTAAAGATCTGAAGAGAGAACAAGTTTTGGGGGGAGTGGTTAAAGAGGAGGGAGGAAGGGGGAAGGATAAATGAGTAGGGACAAAAGTATATATTGTTATGTATAACTAATAGGAGGATGATTTTGATGCATGGTATTGTTAGATTTTCGACTGAATGATTTTTATTTTATTTTTGTAAGTTATTTGACATCCCTGGATGAAAGTGTGATCATAAAGAATGGGAAAAGAAGGAAGGAAGGAAGGAAGGAAGGAAGGAAGGAAGGAAGGAAGGAAGGAAGGAAAGAAAGAAAGAAAGAAAGAAAGAAAGAAAGAAAGAAAGAAAGAAAGAAAGAGAAATTAATTTCATTATCCAGGATAATAAAGAACAGAATAGTAACTGAGGTTAGCATCTTATGGAGGAATGGGAAGGGGCTGTGGTGTTCTGCAGGGTATTAAACACAACAAGCATAAGATAGTGATGCATAGCTGACAAGTAGCAAAGCCCAGCACATGAGTCATGAACATTTGTAACAAATAACAGTAGAAAATAGTATTGGTCCTCTGATGCACACACAGCTGTCTTAATTGAATGGACTTTCCATAATAGTTATTTTGGGATTTTCTTTTTCCCGTTAACAGGAAACAAAGCTGGCTTTCCCTTTCTTATTTTGAAATGCATTGTAGCAAAGTAGTCACAGCTGTTAACATATATAGATGTCTACTCAAAAGAAAGCCCATATGAGTTCAATGTATGTGTATAGGATTGTAGCCTGAAGTTGCGAATGTGAATCCGTTTTTTCTCATGAAATGCCAGTGCTTCCACCTCAGCCTTGTCTGCTACAAACTGATACCCCAATAGATAAAGGTAAAGGTAAAGGGATCCATGATCATTAAGTCCAGTCACGGACGACTCTGGGGTTGCGGTGCTCATCTCGCTTTACTGGCTGAGGGAGCTGGTGTACAGCTTCCAGGTCATGTGGCCAGCATGACTAAGCCGCTTCTGGCGAACCAGAGCAGAGCACGGAAACGCCATTTACCTTCCCGACGGAGCCGTACCTATTTATCTACTTGCACTGGTGTGCTTTCAGACTGCTAGGTTGGCAGGAGCAGAGACCGAGCAACCGGAGCTCACCCCATCGCAGGGATTCAAACCGCCGACCTTCTGATCGGCAAGCCCAAGAGGCTCAGTGGTTGAGACCACAGCACCACTTTGCGCCACCCAATTGATAGGCATGCTAAATGCAGTGGGACATAGTGGATCACTTGCATCAGTCCTCAGAGAAGGGGCCATGGGAGACTAAACCTGAACTTGTTTTTGAGGATACGTGCTCCAGCAAAAGGACCCTGAAAGCTGGAACTTGATATGCCATAAGCAGAAAATGCGGCTCTTCTATAAAACCTCATCAATAAGTCCTGACTGGTTTTGTACCAGGGTGAGGAACCTTTTTAGCCTGAGGGCAGCATTCCATTTTGGGCAACTTTCCAAGGTGGGTGCAGCAGACTCACCCCACGAACTGTCCCCAATTAAATATATATAGAGGATCCACCTCATGGTGTGCCAGTGAAAGGAATGCCCACAATTTACCACAGTCTATCTGGTGGGGGTCATGTGTGAGGGAAACTTTGATTCAGGGAGTCTCAGGCAGGAATTGAACAGTAAAGGTTTTATTTACAAAAAGAAGTTGGTAAAACAATGTTGGGTCAGGAGGTACGTTCTTTCAGGTAGAAGTTAACTTATTACTTAAACCAAATATAAAGAGGTCACGGGCTTAAACACAGTAGTATGTGCAGCACAGCTTTTCTTAAACTTCAGTTACTCAGGATTCAGCCACTACACTTCACTTTCTGTCCCTTCTCTAGGTCCTTTCACTTACCATATTTTTCGCCCCATAGGACGCACCGGCCCATAGGATGCATCAAGTTTTTTGGGGGGGAAATAAAGGGGGGGAATTATTTCACCCCTGGCGCTTGTGGGGCCGGCAGCGGGGAGAAGCGCTCTTCTCCCCGCAGCCCGCCTTCAGATCAGGTCCGGGGACAGTGGGAAGACGCGCTGCGCCTCCCCACTGTCCCCGGAGCTTGCGGGGCTGGCGGCGGGGTCTCCCCGCCGCCAGCCGCCAAACCACTTCGGGAGACAGCGGGATGGCGGTGTTCCGCCTCCCTCTGTCCCCCGACCTTGTGGGGCTGGCGCTGGGGCTCTCCTGAAGCCTGGAGAGCGAGAGGGGTCGGTGCGCACCGACCCCTCTCGCTCTCCAGGCTTCAGCGAAAGCCTGCATTCGCCCCATAGGACGCACACACATTTCCCCTTCATTTTTGGAGGGGAAAAAGTGCGTCCTATAGGGCGAAAAATACGGTAGTTACGGTCAGACCAATATTTATGTATGCAACTACGGCAGCAAGGTTATTGATTGCCAAAAATTGGAACAGCAGCAGTGTTCCAACTAAAACAGACTGGTTATCTAAAATGATATTGCCGAACTAACAGGGAGGATAAGATGAGATATGGTACAAAAAGTGAATAAGCAGTGGGCTACCATTAAGGAATACATCAAAATTTATGTGGGAAAAGTAGAATTTCTGACAAATACTGAGTGAATCCAGAAAATCATTAGAGTGAAAGAAGAGTAAAGTTAAGATAAAAGAAGAGATTAAAGAAATAATGAAATGCATTTAAGCTAGTTGGAAAAATAAAGTAGCGTAACAAGAACGGCGGGAAATCAAGTCACTTGGTGGGTGTCTGTGTGGGGTAGGTGTGTAGGTATGTTGATATGTATAGTATAGGTAGGTATTATATAGAGCAATGTAGGTATGTTTTATGTCATGAAAATTAGGTAGTGTGTTGTGTACGTGTATTGTGTAAATGTATATGTATGTGTTTTATATATTAATAAAATAAATAAATAAATAAAAACAAACTACTACACTTCAGTTTCTGCCACTTCTCTCTAGGTCCTTTTGCTGAGTTATGGCAGATGTTCCACGTGAATTCTTTTTTTTTTAATCAAAGCACCAGTTCCTTCAGTGTTTATTAGTTTGGTTCATGAGCAAGGGGCACTTTTCATCAGTTACCCTGTCCCTTAGCAGTCCCACCCCTGAGATATTCCAGTTACAGACCCAAGGGATCACCTCAGCCCTTGTTACTGGCTTGGGAGTCTTTTCCTAGAAAAACTCTCCCCTCTTGACCGGAATGAGACCCAGGTAGACTTTATCCTAACAGCTTCTACCTTTCCTGGCTCAGACTCAGCCCTCCAGTTAACTCCTAGTCATGGACTGCTTACTATGGGTTTTGCAGCTCCCTGGATTGACGTCTATTCAGTGCAAACACAACCTATTCATGTAAAACAAACTTAACCGAAACATAGATTTTATGCAAACTGCCATCATCAAGTCTGCTGATGCCTTTTAAAACAAACAAACTACAGCAGGCACAAGCAAACTCGGCCCTCCATATGTTTTGAGACTACAATTCCCATCATCCCTGACCACTGGTCCTGTTAACTAGGGATGATGGGAGTTGTAGTCCCAAAACATCTGGAGGGCCAGGTTTGCCTATGCCTGAACTACAGTATCAGCTTAGTTATAACTTAAAAGTGTAACTATTCCAAGGAACACCATTTGGTTTGTTTTAAACCAGATATAGGCAAACTCGGCCCTCCAGATGTTTTGGGACTACAACTCCCATCATCCCTAGCTAACAGGACCAGTGGTCAGGGATGATGGGAGTTGTAGTCCCAAAACATCTGGAGGGCCAGGTTTGCCTATGCCTGGTCTATATACTTTCTCCAGACCCTCAACCCCCTCTTCCTATCTAAGCTGTGAGGCTCCTTCCTCTTGCTACAGATATTCTCCTCAGGTAAAGGTAAAGGGACCCCTGACCATTAGGTCCAGTCGTGGCCAACTTTGGGGTTGTGGCGCTCATCTCGTTTTATTGGCCAAGGGAGCCGGTGTACAGCTTCTGGGTCATGTGGCCAGCATGACTAAGCCGCTTCTGGCGAACCAGAGCAGCACACAGAAACGCTGTTTACCTTCCCGCTGGAGCGGAGTTCACATTAATGGTTCCAAATGTGATGGGATATGGCAAGAGTGCAACCTAAAATCCCAGGCGTGTGTGAACTGGCCCTTCAGCTATTAGAACAGATCTACTCCACAGACTTTAGGAGAAGACATGCGATAACTAGAGTGAAATTGATATAACCTGTAGATGAGATTCTGCTCCACAAGTTACGTGGATCATATGAATGAACATATATATATATTTAACAACAACAGCAACAATAATACTTTGAATAATATAATATTAATATAATGATAATATAATGATATGGATGGATATGATGGCAGGATTGTGGAATCCAAGCAGAAAGAAATTTCAAATATCCCACCAGAAAGAAAATACCTAATAATAATAATAATAATAATAAAATTTATTTGTATCCCGCTCTCCCCAGCCAAAGCCAGGCTCAGAGTGGCTAACATCATATAAATAAGACAATATGCATAATACAATATACAATATGCAAATAATATGTATATTAATATGCATTATATTAATATAATTGTTTTGCTTCATTTGTAAGACTACGTGTAAACAGATACCAGTTGCGTAAGAAAGGCGTCTGGAATAGACAAGGCAGCTTATTTGTTTCAGCATTGCACACAAACGTGATGCAGTTATAAACTGCCCTTCAAATATAGCTATTGGGGTGGGTGTTATAACCTTTCCTATTGCTTTGGGCTGAAAACTGTTCAAATCCCGTTTTCGCATGTAAACACACAGCATATATTTGCTTTAAAAATGCTTTGATCACCCATTGAAACTAAAAAATAATCATGTGAAGCTTAGAGAGCTTCACATCTTCATATGCGTTAGGGAGAAAGGATGCTCACAAATATGATAATTTGACTTTAATTTTTTTGAGAGATTGAAAAGTTTACATTTTTCTTTTGTTTCTATCCCTGTGTAATGTTTGTCACTTTACCATGATATGCCTCTTAAAAAACCAGCTATAAATCTAATAAATCTATCAATTAAAAAGAACTCATCTGGTGCTGATAATCAATCTATTTGAACCATCTAGCTGTGGTCACTACAGGTAAAGGGACCCCTGACCATTAGGTCCAGTCGTGGCCGACTCTGGGGTTCATCTCACTTTATTGGCCGAGGGAGCCGGCGTACAGCTTCTGGGTCATGTGACCAGCATGCCTAAACCGCTTCTGGCGAACCAGAGCAGCACACAGAAACGCCGTTTACCTTCCCGCCAGAGCGGTACCTATTTATCTACTTGCACTTTGATGAGCTTTCGAACTGCTAGGTTGGCAGGAGCAGAGACCGAGCAACGGGAGCTCACTGCTTTGAGGGATTCGAACCGCCGACCTTCTGATCGGCAAGCCCAAGAGGCTCAGTGGTTTAATCCACAGGGCCACCCGCGTCCCTAAGGTGATAGCAAATATGACCATGTCAATTTCCCCTGAACTGAATATGTAAAGCAATGGTTGCGTTTTGGATTTTTAGCTTGAATTACTCTAAGGGCCATCAGAATTTAACAGCGGAAGTTAAACATAATCCCATTAGAAAAAAAACCCAGGGATTAGACACAGCTAAAGAATTGCAAGATGTTTCAACTTCCTTATTTCCCTATTCCATTTTGCACAAGAAGCCAAATTTGATAATTTCTCCGCAGCTCCCTTGTGTCGACTGATGTCATGCACAAAACAGGCAACGCTAGTTCTCAGTATTAGGGGGTCAGTGAAACAGTAGCAGCAGGAGGCCTCAGTTTGGTCCCAGAGGAAGAGAAGAATGTGACCCCGAGATGGAAGGCAGCCATCGTTTTGTTGAGACAGTTTCCTGCTGTTGCTTTAGGATTGCTAGGAAGAATTGCTTGGCAAGGCAAACGCCTCATTTGGCCTAATTAATACAAATAGAAGAAGAATCCTTAATTCCAAGCCATGTGTTGTGTCGTGATCAATATTTCAGCATTAACCTGTTCACGTTGTCAGACGTGAGACACTTCAGAAACGCTTTAACCCAGAGGCTCCCAAGCTTCCGACAGGTAGCCGTTTTATTTTTAATGGATTAAAATTAGAGGCTCACTTCATACCTAAAAAAGGTTTACTTTCGTATGCCACAACTGCTGCAAGGATTTTATTAGCCAAAAAATGGAAAACACAAGAACTACCAATGGTAGAAGAATAGCAGATGAAGATGATGGAATGTGTGGAGCTGGCTGATCTCACTGGGACCAGAAAGAAGAGGAAGATCAAGAAGACGGGAAGAAATTTAAAGACTACTTGAATAAATATTGTAATATTAAAGATATTAAAGATATGTAATCACTTGAACTGTAACCACAGTTTAAGAAGGACACTGACAAACTGGAACGTGTCCAGAGGAGGGCAACCAAAATGGTCAAAGGCCTGGAAGCGATGCCTTATGAGGAACGGCTAAGGGAGCTGGGCATGTTTAGCCTGGAGAAGAGGAGGTTAAGGGGTGATATGATAGCCATGTTCAAATATATAAAAGGATGTCACATAGAGGAGGGAGAAAGGTTGTTTTCTGCTGCTCCAGAGAAGCGGACACGGAGCAATGGATCCAAACTACAAGAAAGAAGATTCCACCTAAACATTAGGAAGAACTTCCTGACAGTAAGAGCTGTTTGACAGTGGAATTTGCTGCCAAGGAGTGTGGTGGAGTCTCCTCCTTTGGAGGTCTTTAAGCAGAGGCTTGACAATCATATGTCAGGAGTGCTCTGATGGTGTTTCCTGCTTGGCAGGGGGTTGGACTCGATGGCCCTTGTGGTCTCTTCCAACTCTATGATTCTATGAAAGAAACAATTAGGCCTAGGATTAAAATGGAATTAAATTTATAAATAAGAAAATGTATGATAAGGAAAGTCATGTAATATGATTAGGACTGTGATATGGTCTTTTGAAACACAGATATTGGAAACTGCTACATATAATTACTAAGAAATTCGGATGGAAGAGATTCGAGGAAGTCAAATACTATGTTTATGAAGATGGATGGTACTTAATTTTAATTAATTAAGTGGTAATATGTTGTATGTATCTTTGTTCTTCTTTTCTTTTTCTTTTCTTTTTTGTCTTTATTATTGTTAATCTTTTCTTTCTTTACTATGTTTATTTACTGAAAATAATAAATATTATTTGGGGGAAAATTAAAAATAAAAAAGGTTTACTTTCAGTGTGAGAATAAGAATTACCCACACATAGTGGAGCCGACTCCCTGGGTTTCAGTGCGAGTCGCTTTTCTGAGTTTCCCTCCCGACCGGAGAAAGGCAAGCCCAATGCAGAGACCCGTGAAGAAATGCAGAATGCTTTAAAATATACATCTTCTCAATGTGGTGGAAATTTTTGTTGCACCTCAGCATTAAGAGTAACAGAATCATCCCATCAGACCCGAAGCAGAGATGTGGTATACAGTGGTACCTCAGGTTAAGTACTTGATTTGTTCCAGAGGTTTGTTCTTAACCTGAAACTGTTCTTAACCTGAAGCATCACTTTAGCTAATGGGGCCTTCCTGCTGCTGCCGCGCCATCAGAGCACAATTTCTGTTCTTATCCTGAAGCAAAGTTCTTAACCTGAAACCTATTTCTGGGTTAGCGGAGTGTGTAACCTGAAGCGTATGTAACCTGAAGCGTATGCAACCCGAGGTACCACTGTTATTGCCTGATACCTTCTTCTCTGCATGCAAGTACAGTCATGCCTCGGGTTGAATGCGCTTCGGCTTGAGTGCGTTCGAGTTGCGCTCTGCGGCAACCCAGAAGTAACGGAGCGCGTTACTTCCAGATTTTGCCACTTGCGCATGCGCATATGCTCAAAACGACGTCGCGCGCATGCGCAGAAGCGGTGAAAAGCGCCGCATGTGCAGACGTGCTGTCGCTAGTTTCATTTGCTTCTGGATGCGAACGGGGCTCCGGAACGGATCCCGTTCGTATCCAGAGGTACCACTGTACTGGCCTACCTCGGAGATATTGCTGGTTCAGTTCCAGGCTGCTGCAGTAAAGCGAATATCACAACCATTATTTAATTATTTGTTTTGTTTCCCAGCGCATATATAAAAGTTATATTTACACTGTACTTTAACCGGCTGCAGCCCTAGCCAGATCCACTCCCGTGGCCAGAAGAGAGGCAGGGGCAGCGAGGGGCTTTCTTCTCCTGCAAGCAGCCAGGCTCCTTGTGAGGAGCAATATCTGCAAAGCACAATAAAATGAGGTGTGCCTGTACTTTGCACTCACAGGAACACTTCAGTGATTTAGTCTGTTTCTTGCAGTACACTGGCAGTTCTCCCACAACACACAGCTTGGGTATTACTGTGCTAGTATATTCCTGTTGTTGTTGTTTAGTCGTTTAGTCATGTCCGACTCTTCATGACCCCATGGACCAGAGCACGCCAGGCACTCCTGTCTTCCACTGCCTCCCGCAGTTTGGTCAAACTCATGCTGGTAGCTTCAAGAACACTGTCCAACCATCTCGTCCTCTGTCGTCCCCTTCTCCTTGTGCCCTCCATCTTTCCCAACATCAGGGTCTTTTCCAGGGAGTCTTCTCTTCTCATGAGGTGGCCAAAGTATTGGAGCCTCAGCTTCAGGATCTGTCCTTCCAGTGAGCACTCAGGGCTGATTTCCTTCAGAATGGAGAGGTTTGATCTTCTTGCAGTCCATGGGACTCTCAAGAGTCTCCTCCAGCACCAGAATTCAAAAGCATCAATTCTTCGGCGATCAGCCTTCTTTATGGTCCAGCTTTCAGTTCCATACATCACTACTGGGAAAACCATAGCTTTTATTATACGGATCTTTGTTAGCAAGGTGATGTCTCAACTTTTTAAGATGCTGTCTAGGTTTGTCATTGCTTTTCTCCCAAGGAGCAGGCGTCTTTTAATTTCGTGGCTGCTGTCACCATCTGCAGTGATCATGGAGCCCAAGAAAGTAATATGCAGCATTGCAATTATTTAGGCAAACTAATGGAATGTGCAGGTGAAGACCTTATGCGTCTTTGAGCCATACCATTTAAAGAAGGAAATATTAAATTGGATAGCTTGGTTTTTAAACCCTTTCTTGAAGCACACTCTACAGGTATGGCAAAAGTGGGGGGAAATCATTGCATCGGAACAATCACTGTTATCCCCTATTCAAAATAAAAAAATTCCTTCCAGTAGCACCTTAAAGTCCAACTAAGTTATTTCTTGGTATGAGCTTTCGTGTGCATGCACACTTCTTCAGATACACTGAAACAGAAGTTGCCAGATCCTTCTATATAGTGAGAAGGTGGGGAGGGGTATTACTCAGAAGGGTGGTGGGAATGGGTGATTGGCAGATAGCTGAGATGAGCCTGTTGACGACTCTTAACGACTGCAATAGGTCTTACAGGAAAAGGCAAGGGGTGAGAAGGTGAAAAATGGCTTAGTCATGTATAATGAGAATATAATGAGAATATAATGTTATCCCCTATAATATTCCACCCGTTGTTCTATGCAGTGCTATTTTTCTAGAAAAAGCGGTTCTGGAACTCACCATTAACAAGTCCTCTTATAATGCCAATTGCACCTACCCAAGAGGTGCCAGAACTGAGTTCTGGCAAGTTCCAGCTAAAAAAAGCCCTGGTTCTATGGAAATTATAATATACGGCAATTTAAACAATGGGGGTCTAGAGGCCTTCCTGGGGTGAGAGGGCTAGTCAATGGGTTGGACTCTTAAAATTGGGGAAGAACCAAAACATCAGCTCCAAAACGCACAAATGCCATGGTTCCAACTACATCATAGTTTACATTTTAACAATAATAAGATGGTATCAACTAAAAGCACTAAGCCCAACTAAAATGGAAAAATTATTATCAGACTATTCTTCAAGTCTTAACAGAACAACTTCTTTCATCTACAGGATCCTTATCAATCACTCAAAATGATTCCAGTTCTAAAAAAGATTTGGAAACAGATTTCAATATTAACATTTCAGATACACAATGGAATGTCCTATTGAGTAAAAAACTACGGAAATTTGTTTCTGCATGCACGCATGAAAACACACCAAAACTGATCTATAGGTGGTACTTGACACCTGTTCCATTGAACCACCACAACAAATTGATGTGCAAACACTAAGGAACCTTCTATCATATGTGGTGGAATTATGTGGTAATAAATCAATTTTGGGGAAAAGTCTTGGAAGAAATGGGTAAAATAGTAGATTGCAAGCGTCAGTGTATTCCTCAGTGTTGTTGTCCATATTTTTGATAGTGTTGGCTTGTCAGATGGTATCCGGGTGGTATACAAACATTTGACAAATTGCTTTAGTTGAAAAGTTAACCGGAAGATTGAAAGCTATGAAATATATATATATATATATATATAGACGACTTTGACACAGTTTTGTTTTATTTCACATATCTACACAACTAGCTGTCTTTAAATATGCCCTGCGTTTGAAAACAATGTTCACCTTTAACAACAAAATAAATGAATATTTGTTAAAGACGGCTGGTGCTCACATAGAAAGCAACCATCTTCCCAGGCTAACAATTGAGTGAACAGCTGCAGAGCTCGCTTTCACATTCAATTATTACAGAATTCTCCACCATCCTTCTGCTTGACACTGAGATTTTGCTTCAATAAAATATATGCTAATATTTCGGGGGGGGGGAGATTTTGTACCAAGAGAATGTAAACTTCCTGAGCAGATCCTATTACAACACCAGAACTTTACTGACCCCTAATCTGTACTCTGCTACTGCGTAAACCATGAAGAAAAGAATGTGCAGCCTGCCTTCGTGTTGGCAGAGATCCATCCTACTCATTGCCTGTTGCCTGAATTAATTTGCCCCTTTTCTTTGCAGAAGCAAATTATGCTATTGCTCTTGGCATATGGAGTGGAAATTGAAACCAACGTGCGGTTTTTGTAATCACCACTTGAAGATTTCACCCTTCCTTTAAATAAACCGCTAGCTCTTTCCATTTGAATAGGTAAGTATCTCTCATTTGCTTCTGGCTTGACAAAGATCTCCCTCCGCATAATGTGCACAGTATACGTCTATCTACTGATCTAACTAACTGGAATTATTATTGCCCAAATAGGAATTTGCTTGTTTAACCTCTTAAAAGCATTATACTCAGGGATGTGCAGAAGCTTGCCTGAGTACTCATAAATCCCAGGTTGTGCCACCTGGCGGACCTGATTCCAAACTTTCATTGTTATGGTTGTTGTTAAAAAGGGAGTGAATGTGCAGGTAATAAAAAGTAATCTTGACCCCATCTTGCACCCACGGAATGGAAGTTCCTGTAATGATTGCCTTTGAGTACTGCAGTGCCAAAAGCAGAAATTATATGTGGCAAATGATTAGATACAAAACTGTTGCTGTACCCGACTTGTCAGAATCTTAAAATGGAAGGAAAATTCAGTAATTGACATGAGTCAATTTTCCTCTGGATTATTTTGCTGGCATCTTTCACCCGTTACATTTCCTAGTTATCTTTGCAGAACTTCAAGAAAAAGGCAAGAAAAAGACACATACTGCTTCTTTCACCTGTGGTGGAACTGACCTAAAGCAGTCAGGTATTTGAAGAAATCCAACAGGTTACCCACTCTGGTGATTTTGAACATCTGGGGTGGTCAAAATTTCAATAGTAAAAACAAATGACTAATTGGCTACATGCTAATGGCAGCTAGACTGGCGATTACACACTTCTGAAAGAGCATTGGTAAACTCACAGCGGAAATTTGTTATGGTAAACTCATGTCTCTGCCTATTTCAGAAAAGCAAAGGCAAAAAGTTCATTTATACAATAAAATATATCAAGTAAAGAAATCTTTTATCTAGTCCGGTTTGACTTATAAATGAGGGAGCAGGCATCCCAAATATACCAGCAAGATAATGCAAATTTTTTTACATATGCCAGGTGCAAGGGTTTTCTTTTTTTAAGGTGGGGTGGCCAAATTAAACTAAACTCAACTAAAAATCTAAATTAAAGCAACTTTCCTTTCCTTTTCCTTTTCTACAGGCTGGTCTGAAATACTGGGTTTTGCTGGAATTTCATATCATCCTGACCATCTTAGGTGATCAAGTGAGCAATTCCTTTGTGAGTAATGTGTTTAATGGCTCTGTGATTGCAACTTACCTTGGAAGTATATCACAGGTTCTATATATTTATCTGCCTAAAATAACAATAGGAAAATGCCTTTATTAGAAACCATCTAAGGAGGACGCAATGTGAATTCATTAAAAAACATCATTATCAGGGCAGATGTTTAGCAAAAAGTAGTACGTGCTGTAGGGTCTGTGCTGTAGGGTCTTTCTAAAACTAATACAATCAACAGGTCTTGGGCTTTTTATTTGGTCAATATCATTCTTTTCTCAGGGATAATGTTTTTAAACAGCTGTCCTGATCCCCTAGCCTACCTGGCAGTCAGACAGCATGCCTAGACCAAGCCCAAAATCCGAGGGTCGGTGAGCATCCGCAAAGTCCACAGTCTGAGATCCAAAGTCGAAGGCCAAAGGTCAAGAAATGAGGTTCAGGGTCAATCAAAGTCCGAAGTCAGGATGCAGTCCAGCATCAAACCGACAGTAGAAACCCATGGAGGTCCAGGTGGAACCAAGACGAGATCCCTCAACATGGGCAGTTGAGCTCTGCTGCCTTCTGATACTGTTCCTGCTGACTGCAGCATCTGGGATTGATGAGGCAAGTGACCCTCACCTGCTCTCCGTTTGCACCAGCTGAGGAATCACATGCCTCCTTCCTCACCTGGCCAGCTAGTGAACTGGGCTGCAGGCCCTGCCTTTCTTTGCTTCCAGGAGTGTCCCACCCATTGTTCCCTATGCCCCAGGACCCACTGTGTTCGTGGGGACAGGGGCCCCTCTGGCTCTGGTGAAGGGACCCACTGCTCGGCTTCCTGGGCACTGGCCCTCAGCTCCTCGTCATCCTCTGTCACCCCATGAGTACTACCTACACCAACCTCTCCTTCCCCATCCCCAGCGGACCACCATGTGTCCCACTCCCACCTGCAACCCTTGCCAAAATCCTCTTCCTCCTCCCAGAATTCCTACCAGTTCATGACAACATCCATCAGGATTGAGTTTTCTTGAAAACTTGCTCTCTTTTATCAGGACCAACTGAAAACCGCACAGGTCCTAGTAAAGGTATTAGCCTGCTGTTAGATTTTATCCCGTGCTTCCAAGGGATTAACCAAGCTACCTGCTGTGCTTGTATTTACCGTATTTTTCGCTCCATAAGATGCACTTTTTTCCTCCTAAAAAGTAAGGGGAAATGTCTGTGCATCTTATGGAGCGAATGTGTGGTCCCTAGTGCCGAATTGCCCAGGGGCGAAAAGCAGATCATGCCTTTTTTTTTTTTAGAAAGAGGGAAGGGGGTGTTGAAACAAAACCGCTGAGCAGCTGATCGGCAAGCGATCGGGAGGGATAAGGGACTCTAGATATAAAGGAGGCTGTCTGGGAGTAGGGAGGTAAAAGCACATGGATGCTCAGGACTTTTGCACTGGGTCACCCCAAATTCACCATCAGATCACATAGCATGTCCATGGCTATAGCCTGCATCAAAAAATCACACATCCACTGTTTTTGGGGCCGCAATGGCATGGATCCACATGGATTCTCAGGATTTTTGCATTGGGCTACTCCAAACTCACCATCAAATCACATATCATGTCTGTGGCCACAGCATGAACCACAAAAATCATACATCCACTGTTTTGTTCACAATATTTTTTTCTTGTTTTCCTCCTCTAAAAACTAGGTGCGTCTTATGGTCAGGTGCGTCTTATGGAGCGAAAAATATGGGTATTTATCTCAGCCTGAGCTAAATGGGAGAGTTTTATCTAATCTGTTTAGCAATGACTAAACCAGAGAGGTTTCCTAGTGATGCGACCCAAGATCTGTCAGCAAGAAATGCATGGCATTGATTCCG
The DNA here is from genome assembly GCF_965112155.1 of Podarcis liolepis. NCBI lineage: Eukaryota > Metazoa > Chordata > Lepidosauria > Squamata > Lacertidae > Podarcis > Podarcis liolepis. Next base: position 7,883,236 of record NC_139556.1, read on the forward strand.
CCACTTTTGCTACTATGCCCACTTAAAAACACTATATGCATTTGTAACCGCTGCAACAATATGGAATGCAACTTCGTACACATTTTGGTGGCTTAAACCTCATTGCCTTCTGTGGCTTTTAAACAGCATAGCTGCGCATGGGATCGTATTCTGCATTTCTTAGGTTGCAAAAATAGGCCTGAGCTGAAAAAGAATCTGTTCTTTTTCAGCTCAGCCCTATAAAGTTATCAGATCCATAAACACAGTCGCCGTCTGCAGCTTAAAACTCCCATATGTGGCTTTACAGGTGTCAAAGATGTGGGGTGGAAGATAAGCCACATTTGTTGCCTGTTTAACCTAACCATTCAAATGTATATATACTTTTTAATCGTGTGTTTACATATAGATACCACATATTTATAATGAAGCCTTCGTCCCGTTCCCCGCATTAATTTTTTTTTTATGTGAACCTGCCAATAGGTGACGTTAGCTTTGTGGGATTGGTTCCAAAACAGAACTGGGTGTTGTTTGGCTGCAAAGTCTTCCATCTTTCAGATCTTAAATGGAACCGTGATGTGCTAGGCTAGAGCAAGGGTCAGCAAACTTTTTCGGCAGGGGGCCACTCCACTGTCCCTCAGACCTTGTGGGGGGACAGACTATATATGTTTGGAGGGGGATTAACAAATTCCTATGCCCCACATATAATCCAGAGATGCATTTTAAATAAAAGGGCACATTCTACTCATGTAAAAACACGCTGATTCCTGGACCGTCCGTGGGCCGGATTGAGAAGGTGATTGGGCCGGATCCGGCCCACGGACCTTAGTTTGCCTACCCATGGGCTAGAGAGTGATTGTTTGTAATACATACACAAAGGTTTTCTGCAGAATAAGAGCTTTTACAGACCCATCCTGAACCTCTGGCACCTGATCTGGCACATGAATGCCAGGGTGGCACATATAAAGAAAGGTCAGATAACTGGTGATAGCCAGTGACGTAGCGTGGGGGGTGCAGGGGGGGCCGGCTGCACCGGGCACAACATCTGGGGGGCGCGCGCTCGCACTCGCAGTGCTAAAATCAGTGCTAAAATCCACGGGTTAGGGGGCGCAAATTACTTGCCTTGCCCCGGGTGCTGACAACCCACGCTACGCCACTGGTGATAGCTCCTAAAAGTAGCTGGAAGGAATTCTGAACAGTTGATCAGCGTTGAACCCAATACATGACATAACCTTAACAACCAGCTTGGAGGAAGAACGTGTCATTCAGCTCAGATCATCAGCCAGCTAGCAATCTGTGCCTCCACCTGAATTTGGATACTGCTGCAGAGTTGGTGTGCCAATGGGCCTGGTGCCTGAAGCCAGCTCCCCATAGACCATGCCCTTGGGGATCCTGCCATCTTCCTTTCTGTGGGCATGACCAAGCCAGTGTAGACATTGCTGAGACAGAAGGGTGAACATGCTGGGAATATCGACTTGGGAGAGCACATCCTTGTTTGAGACTCTGTCCTGCAGTACTGATACTGAATTGTGTGAAGAATCATGGGGTGGGCAGCAACCAGGCAGCACCACCATCTACATCCATCCACCAGAAGCAAAAAGCTGTGAATACATTTTTGGTACTGTGTAACGCAGGTGGCTCTGTGGATCAGAAGGTCGGTGGTTCGAATCCCCTCGACGGGATGAGCTCCTGTTGCTCAGTCCCTGCTCCTGCCAACCTAACAGTTCGAAAGTACATCAAAGTGCAAGTAGATAAATAGGAACCACTCCAGTGGGAAGGTAAACGGTGTTTTCGTGCGCTGCTCTGGTTCGCCAGAAGCGGCTTAGTCATGCTGGCCACATGCTCCCTCGGCCAATAAAGCGAGATGAGCACCGCAACCCCAGAGTCATCCATGACTGGACCTAATGGGCAGGGGTCCCTTTACCCTTTACCTTTAACCACTACCATATTGTCTTATGCTCAAGTATCCATGTACTTAAAAATAGTGTTTTGAATTTTGAGGACTTTGCCTGCCGGGAAACACTGGAAGCCATCACCCAGAACAGACCTCTCTCAGGGCCCTGTGATTCATCAGCAGACTCTTATCTTCCAGTTTGACTGCCTAAAGTTTGAGTGGCTCTGGCTCAGGCAGTGTGAACCTTCAAAAAAAAGTGCTGGGGGACCTTGCTGACATATAAAAGAAATTGTACTAACAAACTCTGTGGGGGCACATGGAAGGCCTTTTTGCGGTGGCGCACAAATGATTGGAAGCAGGAGCCAGGTGCGTCTTCAGACTTTTTCTTATTCTCCCAGTATTTGCACATTAAAGAGACAGGTAGCGGCACTCAATATTATTCTAGAATGTGAAAGCAAGAGGTCCATTTTTAATCATCCTCAAGGTGTGACAGTTACTAGTTTATTGATGGTTCATTGATTTCCTAATTGTAATCTGAATTACAATTGTAGGCTCTGAATGCCCTGGTAGAGCTCCCCTTTGAACCTATGGCCAGGGCTCTCCTTCAGGAGCTGATTGCTGAAGACTCTTTTCCAGGTAATGGTTACTTCAGCTCATAGATTTTGAAATGGGGGCTCTGTTCTCAAACACAGAGCTATGTATTTTTCACTGGGGCGAGATGATTCTCTGCCTGGACATGCCTAGGATAAAGTCAGTCTTTCATAGATTGCAACAAATTGTTCTTTCATCCCTTTGTCCAAACCCAGTTCATGCGCAGGAAAAAGTACAGTATAAACCTGATGTTCATAAGGGATCTTTGTTTTTACTTTGGCTCAGTACAAGAAGTCTCAAACTTCTTGAGTGTCTGCCACTTCTTGAGTGGCTATGTCCTTGGCATTTTGAATCAATGTTTAATAATAATAATAATAATAATAATAATAATAATATAATATAATAATAATAATATAGTAATAGTAATAATAATAATAATAATAATAATAATAATAATAATAATAATAATAATTTATTATTTATACCCCACCCATCTGGCTAGGTTTCCCCAGCCACTCTGGGCGGCTTCCAACAAAATATTAAAATACAATAATTTATCAAATATTAAAAGCTTCCCTATACAGGGCTGCCTTCAGATGTCTTCTAAAAGTCAGATAGTTTATTTCCTTGACATCTGATAGGAGGGCATTCCACAGGGCGGGCGCCACCACCGAGAAGGTCCTTTAGATGTTTAGAGCATCCACCTGGGCTTTGGTCCACACATTTACTTGTCAATACCTGATTGGCATCAGGTGATCTCCAAAGGGAAGTTTACTCATGACCCACTTGGCAGAGACTGCTTTTTAATATACCGACTGCATTTCCTTCCACAAATATCCTGTTTGGGAGAGAATAAGAAGGGGATTTGACCTACCCTATGCTATTTCATGCAAGAGAATACTGTTAGCTAGGGACTCCTGGGAGTTCCGTTCTGTGTTAAGCACTTTCCCCCACCTTATGTTGGTTCATGGAAAAGGCCTGACATGTTTGGGATTTTGGTTGCTAACGTGTTTCTTTTTGAAGGAAGTCCCTGCTCTTTCTAGTCAAGTCTCAGGATAGGGAATCCTCCCTGGCAAAGGATTCAAAAATTGAAGCTCACCCTGCCCCCAACCCCCCGCTGTAATGAGGGGCAATTCCAAAGGGTGGGTGGGGGTTATTCTGTTTTGACAATATGTAGCAAAAAACCATTATATATCAAACATCCTTGCTTCTCCTGCAAAAAAAGGAAAACAAGTGAAATAAAAAAGAGAAGAAAACAAGAACAAGGAAATTACATGTGAAGAGGGAGGAGAGACAGCATATTATAAAAGACCCAACCCATACCACCATGAATAAATTAAAAGCAAAAGCATCATCATTTACTTTGTCATACCAGAAATGTGAAGACAAGTCCTACCACCCAAATTCGTTTTCTTGATTATTGACTATTGCGTTTATCACATATGTAAGTATCATTAAGACAGTTTGCCAGGTTTCCCTTAACCAATCAGCAGTGGTAAAGGTAAAGGTAAAGGGACCCCTGACCATTAGGTCCAGTCGTGACCAACTCTGGGGTTGCGGCGCTCATCTCGCTTTGTTGGCCGAGGGAGCCGGCATACAGCTTCCAGGTCATGTGGCCAGCAAGACTAAGCCACTTCTGGTGAACCAGAGCAGCACACGGAAACGCCATTTACCTTCCCGCTGGAGTGATACCTATTTATCTACTTGCACTTTGATGTGCTTTCGAACTGCTAGGTGGGCAGGAGCAGGGACCGAGCAACGGGAGCTCACCCCGTTGCGGGGATTCAAACCGCCGACCTTCTGATTGGCAAGCCCTAGGCTCAGTGGTTTAGACCACAGCACCACCCACGTCCCTAATCAGCAATGGTAGGGGTTCTTTATTTTTCCATTTTTGTGCAATAAACTGTTTTGCTGTTTTTCTCAGCATAGTATTCAGTTGTAAATCAGTATTAATGACTTCAGGATGAAGTATCAAAAGGAGAGTTATTTTAGAATCTCCTGGCAGATCATAGTCTGTACTTATTCGCATAGTATTCAGGGTTGGGTTTTTTCTTCAACTCAACAAGATATGTATTAAATCCCACTTAATTCCATTGCACCTCCAGCAACACATTTCAACCATTTATTTCGCTAATTCTGTGTGGCGTTAAATACTCTTGGAATAGTGTTTTAAGATAGCTATCTTTCGTATTCACATTAATTAAGCATTCTTGGAATATTTTTAAATGCCCACGTCCATTCTGCTTTGAAGATTGTTAACCCAAAATTTGCTAAATCCTGTCCCCATTTTCTTTTTATATGAAGCATGAAGAGATTGGTTTGCATATATTGAGATTATTAATAGACCTTTGTTATTACTTTAGTTTTATCACTTTCCTCTGGACTTTCAAATGAGGTTTTTTGATGCGGTAATCCATATTTTGCTTTCAGTTTCACGTCTCAGCTGAAAACAATTGAACCGTTGGGGCATCTGAGCTTGAGTATTATTGTTGCCTGTTCATAGTTAAACAAATTGTTCCAATTTTTAAAAACTGTAAATTGTCAAAAATGGTTATCTACAAGATCTTTTTTTAAACTGAGGTCCTTGGGGAGAATGTTCTCATATATATATATATATATATATATATATATATATATATATATATATATGACACCACATTTTATTAATCACTTAAGTAGAAGCCAAAAGGTCTGCATTTCGCTGGTTGCATTCTGTAAAGTTCTTTGACTGCTTTCAGTAATGGTCAGTGGCGTAGCGTGGGTTGTCAGCACCCGGGGCAAGGCAAGTAATTTGCGCCCCCTAACCCGTGGATTTGCGCCCCCTAACCCGTGGATTTGCGCCCCCTAACCTGTGGATTTGCGCACCCTAACCCTAACCCCCAGATATTGCACCCAGTGCGGCCGGGCCCCCCTGCACCCCCATGCTACACCACTGGTAATGGTTCATCAGTATCACTGGTGCTGTCAAGTTTTGCTGCCTGATATTATCTTATAAAGTTTGACAGGGCCTTTTTTCCAGCTGGAATTCACTGGAACTCAGTTTCGGCAACTGACTGAGGTAGGCAGAGACCTCCAGGTACCCCACCTGGGGGGAGGCGAAGCCAAGCCTGAGCTAATGGTGCCACATAGGGTCCAGGGAGCTGCGCGCAACCGTGCCCCCCATTTAATGTGGAGAGCGGTCATTATAAGAGAACAAGTTCTAGCACATCTTTTTCTAGAAAAAATAGCATTAAAGTTTGGTATTCTAATGCCTCCATAATTTTTCTGATCTAAGCTTTTATTTGCTGTCCTGTTTGGTTTATTTGGCTATATGAACCCAAGTCACATGGTCAAATAAACCCAATAGAACAGCAAATAAAAGGATGCTCTGTAAAGAATAATCTGTTTCCAATCAGATAATCTGTTTCCAATGATGGAGCAGAGAATAGAAATAACAGCTTGAGTGGAATACAGTGGTACCTGGGGTTACATACGCTTCAGGTTAAAGACTCCGCTAACCCAGAAATAGTGCTTCAGGTTAAGAACTTTGTTTCAGGATTAGAACAGAAATTGTGCTCTGGCGGTGCGGCGGCAGCAGGAGACCCCATTAGCTAAAGTGGTCCTTCAGATTAAGAACAGTTTCTGGTTAAGTACGGACCTCTGGAACGAATTAAGTACTTAACCTGAGGTCCCACTGTATTCACAGAAGTAGCTGATCTAAGAGAGTTGTAGCATCTGCCACCTTACAAGATCTTCATCTTTTTGTGTACTTATTTTATTAGAGTTATGATCAACAATTGTTTGTGAATATAAGTGCACCCAAACTCCTAAGTATTTTATTGGGCTATTTTTAATTGAGATCCAAAGTTTATACAGAATGTATTTGTCACTTGAGTTACTGGATACATTCAAAAAATGACTGATTTAGTAATATTAATCTTGTAACTGGATGTTTTTTCCAAAAGTGTTTATTAAGGTCCACATTCCTGACAACCTTGAAATTATTAGCTATAAGAATGAGTGTGCATCTGTTGTACATTGTTTCAAAAATTCTTTTAAATAGATTTTTATTTTATTTGTGATGTTATTCTTTTACCACTCTTCCGTTTGCTGCCCTGGACTCCCTTGGAAGGAAAAGTGGGATAGAAATTTAATATCAAGATAGATAATGAAATACCACGGGTGGGGAGGGGGGAATAATTTTTCTGTATGCAAGTACAGCTGCTAGAATAGTGATTGCTGCTAGGTGGAAGTCACAAATTCTACCCACAAAGGAGGAATGTATTTGTAAACTGAATGAATATTTAATTTTGGCAAAATTACCTAACTGCTATAATAAGAAATCAGTTGAATCAAAAATTTAAAAAGGAGTGGAAATGTTTTGATGAATATATGGCAAAATATTGCTCAAAAAAAAGATACGCTAATATGCCTAGATTAAAATGTGAAGTACTGGATGGAAGACAAATTAGTAAGGAAAGATAATAAGAATATATAGATGATTTGAGAAGGTTGTAGAATGCAAAGATTATTGTAAATTGTATAATGTGGAGGAAATCGAGTGGGGGGGCGGAGGGAAGTGGGAGGAAGGAGAAAAGAATAATATGATGGATTGAAAAATAGAAATGTAAATGTATAGGGGGATGGGGGGGATGGTGTTGGCTTTGGTACATTTGTATTGTAATGTAATATGTGAAAACCAATAAAAGTTCATCTCCAGGAAGAAAAAAAAAAGAAATTTAATATCAAGAACAACAACACTGCCAGACTTTGAGTGGAGGGCATAATGAGAAGGTACAAAATCTAAGATCGCAGAATTTGCAGTGAATAGTTTCCAGCATGAAGAAAAAAATAAGCAAAATAAAGGAAGGTAAAATTGCTTGCAAATTTCATATAAGAATTTATCAGTGACCTACAATACATGCTTTGGATTTTTATGAGAGCAAAGGCATTTTCCCATGAAGCTGAGACGCGGGAGCCAAGAAAGAAAGCTAAGACGGATTTCGTTGTCACAGAAGTAGCAAGAAAGAAAAAGCACGAGGCGCGATGGGCTGCTTAATGCGGGACATTCTTTCCACTGGACCGATTTTGGCACAGAAGGACTCACTCAAAGGCTGACGTTGTGGCTTGGAAAAAAACAACAGCCAATCTCACAGCAAGTGAGCACGTATAATCACACCATGGCTCACTTCCAAAAATACGATGGCATATTTGTAAAAAGGGAAACCTTTCCTCCCAAAGTTGACCGTGTAATTTTAGTGAGGGGGGGGAGTGGCACTGTATTCTGTTATAGCATAAAAAAAGAATCTCTTCACATAATTTGCAGACAGTGGGGGCACACTGTTATCAGGGCTGTCTGGCTCTTTTCCACAAAGCAAAGTGTTCTTTGGTGAGTGATGATATCACAGAGAGACAAACATATTTGTGGCAACTTGCTGCAAACTAAAGGTCAGAGCCCAGTTCTTTTGGTTAGTTTGCTGTTGATTTCAGTGTAGGTCTTCAGCTAAAATTACAGTGGTGCCCCGCAAGACGAATGCCTCGCAAGACAGAAAACCCGCTAGACGAAAGGGTTTTCCGTTTTGGAGGTGCTTCGCAAAACGAATTTCCGATGGGCTTGCTTCGCAAGATGAAAATGTATTGCGAGTTCCTGCGGGGTTTTTTCCCTCCCCCCCTCTTTTTCCCAAGCCGCTAAGCCGCTTATCAGCTGATCCAAAGCCGCTAAGCCGCTTAACAGCTGATCCGCTTAACAGCTGATCCGCTAAGCCCGCTAAGCCGCTAATAGCACTAATCCGCTAAGCCGCTAATGGGCTTGCTTCGCAAGACGAAAAACCCGCAAGACGAAGAGACTCGTGGAACGGATTCTTTTCGTCTTGCGAGGCACCACTGTACTTGGATTTTCTCCATGCCCGTCCATATTAGGTAGGGACAGTATTTTGCTTTTGATTCATTCATTTGAGGAATTTGTATCCCACCTTTTACTACACACAATAAAATAGTAAACTAAACACCACCACAAAGCCATCAGGTAATAGATATAAAAAATAGAAAAGTATAATTTAGGAAAGAAAGAAGTACTTAACCCGAGGTACCACTGTAGTCCCCTCTTCCTCCAGCATGGGGGGGGGGACCACACATTTGGTGAGTTAAAAATGGTTTACTTGCAAACTCTCTGATGGCCAGATTAATATGCTTTTCCCTACGTCAGACAGAAAACAAAGGCAGTAAAACTTGAGTGGTGAAAATTCATAAATTTTTGGTATAGGAACTCAAGGGAGACTTGCCAGACCCATGCGTTCTGAGCCTGGGGCAACCAGCTCCAACATCTTTACCTGCTGAGCTTCTCAGGTAGACTGAAGGGAAAAATCAACTTGTTTACGTTCCTCCAAAGGTGAGGGTGTGTGACCTAGCTAAGCTTGGCAGGACAGATTACTCTGTGGTCTTAACCCTTTCATGTGTTAATTAGACTTAAGCATGCTGGTTATACAAGGCTGGTTATCCCACATGTATTTCATTATTTAATTAAAGTAACAGCTCAGACCAATAAGGACACAGCAAGACCACTGCATGTGAGGAGCCAAATCTTCTACTGAGGCATCATAACTCAGGAACTAAATTCTTGGGGCAGGAAGTCTATGGAAACCTAGTTTTCAGTGTTATCCTGAGAGGAACCTCGAGGGACCACAATAGACTAAGCCAGAGTTTCCCAAACTGTGGTCTGTGGATCACCACTGATCTGTGAGCTTCATGCTGGTGGGCCACAGCGTGTCTTTGAAGAGGAGAGGAAGCAGCAGCTTCTTCAATCATGATCTAAAGGTAAAGGTAAAGGGACCCCTGACCATTAGGTCCAGTCGTGACCGACTCTGGGGTTGCAGCGCTCATCTCGCTTTATTGGCCAAGGGAGCCGGCATATAGCTTCTGGGTCATGTGGCCAGTATGACTAAGCCGCTTCTGGCGAACCCGAGCAGCGCACGGAAACGCCGTTTACCTTCCCGCCGGAGCGGTACCTATTTATCTACTTGCACTTTGAGGTGCTTTCGAATTGCTAGGTTGGCAGGAGCAGGGACCGAGCAACGGGAGCTCACCCCGTCGCAGGGATTCGAACTGCTGACCTTCTGATTGGCAAGTCCTAGGCTCTGTGGTTTAACCCACAGTGCCACCTGTGTCCCTAATCATGATCTAAGCCTCTAGCAAACCTTCTGTGTCACCTTCTTCTGCCCAGTCCTAGCCGCGGTAGCTGAAAAAGGCCAGGAGGCTACATTTTCATCAGCACCAATGTCAACTCTGGTGGCTCTTAGACCGCCTTTCTCTCTCATGTTGCTTGTGCATGCCTGCCACAGGTCTATCCAGACATGGGGTCAGTCTGCCAAGCCCACCCTTACCCCATCCCAACTGCTTCTGTTTCCCCATACACCCATCATTTTCTCCTCCCCCTGTTTTGTAGTCCCCTTAAATGCCCCACCTTGAAGCAGAAGTCTCCTGTCCCACTCAGCAGCCTGAGAGATACCAGGTAAGAAGGAGTGAAACTAAATTTCCAGGCTGCCAACCATGGTGCTTACCTTCACTTGAGTAGAGGCACAGACCTATGTACATCTACCATTGATCTCAGTGGGGTTACTTCTGAGTAAATATGCAAGGGATTAGCTGTATGATGAGCTTCAGGGAGGGAAAAAAGAATCAAAACTGCAATTATGTTTGGGAGGGAAATGGCGAAGGAGGAGAAGGAGCAATATGGGCAGATTTTAAGAGATTGTTTGTAGATAACTGAGATCATGTCTGTGGAATGCTTTGAGTACAAGCCTTTTCAGCTCTTTCCCACCTTAGAAAGATGACTTGCCCTTCTGCAACTAATCCCACCTACACACACACAATCCCTCAGTAAATTCCTCCCATTTCTGTTCCTTACGCTCATGGTGCTAGTTGTTAAATCTTCAGGGCTATTTAAATTTAGTTTAATATGCCCAAGTTGTCATTATCATGTTAATTATAGTGGAGGAGCTAATGGAGCAATGTCAAGAAGCCAGCTACGTAAGTGTTACTGAGATGATTGCCATGAATTAGGGACAGGTAACAGCTGATCTGACATGCTTTGGGAACTTTTCAAGAGGATTTTACTGTGAAAGTCTTAAACGTGTGGGGATATAATGCATTTTCCATGAGCAAAACAGTTAGGGCTGTGGCTCAGAAGTAGAGCATCTGCTTTACATACAAAGGTTTCCAGGTTTAGTCCCCGAAATCTCCAGTCAGGAGACCCCATTTGAAAATATGATATTAAACACAACCTGGACTTCTAAAATTATGCTGCCTATAATATAGATACCAACAAGTACAAAATAACCCCTCTGCAGTGCCACAAATCCAACTCAATGGTGTAATGTTGGAAAATGTCAATCACTTCTCCTACCTAGGCAGTTATCCTTTCATAAGGGCCAACACTGATGCCGAAATCCAGCATCGCCTGAGCTCTACGAGTGCGGCTTTCTCCTGATTGAAGTGCAGAGTGTTTGAGGACCGGAACATTTGCATGGAAACCAAAAAGCTTGTTTACAAAGTACTACCAACCTTACTATATGCGTGTGAAACATGGACCACTTATAAATGCCTTCTCCAACTTCTTGAAAGATTCCATTAATGGTGTCGCCGGAAAATTTTACACATCACTTGGGAAGACAGGCGAACTAATATCAGTGTACTGAAAGAAGCAAAGATTATCAGTGTTGAAGCAATTATTCTTCAACATCAACTTCGTTGGACTGGTCATGTTGTGCAGATGCCTGATCATAGAATCATAGAATCATAGAGTTGGAAGAGACCACAAGGGCCATCGAGTCCAACCCCCTGCCAAGCAGGATACACCGTCAGAGCACTCCTGACATATGGTTGTCAAGCCTCTGCTTAAAGACCTCCAAAGAAGGAGACTCCACCAGACTCCTTGGCAGCAAATTCCACTGCCGAACAGCTCTTACTGTCAGGAAGTTCTTCCTAATGTTTAGGTGGAATCTTCTTTCTTGTAGTTTGGATCCATTGCTCCGTGTCCGCTTCCCTGGAGCAGCAGAAAACAACCTTTCTCCCTCCTCTATGTGACATCCTTTTATATATTTGAACATGGCTATCATATCACCCCTTAATGAGCATCTTGCAAAGCAACTACTCTATTCTGAACTTAAAAATGGAAAGCTGGTGGTCAACAAAAGAGGTTTAAAGACTGTCTCAAGGCAAATCTTTAAAAATGTAGTATAAACACTGACAACTGGGAAACACTGGCCTGTGAGCGCTCCAGCTGGAGAACAGCCTTTACCAAAGGTGTCGTGGGCTTTGAAGGCACTCGAACTCAGGATGCAAGGGAGAAACATGCTAAGAGGAAGGCACGCTTGGCAAATCCACACCGTGATCAATTCCCCCCCAGAAACCAATGACCTCACTGTGGAAGGACGTGTGGATCCAGAATTGGCCTCCACAGTCACTTACAGATTCATTGTTAAAACCATGTTTATGGAAGAGAATCTTACTCGGCTACTAGTGATCGCCAAAGAAGAAGAGAAGAAGAAATAATAATTAATGAAACTCGATTCTTTGAAGCAAATATGGGAGGAAGACCAAAGGACTGGAACAGAACAGGCCAACTGGTGCAATAGGTGGGCAAAAAAACCAAAACAAAACCCATGCAGTCTCTTTCTACAAATTGCCAAAAACATTCTTTCAAGTTGCTTCATTGTTGTCACTTAATGCTATTATAGTGGTACCCCGCAAGACGAACACCTCGGAAGACGAAAAACTCGCTAGACGAAGGAGTTTTTTGTTATCTTAGCCGCTTCGCAAGACGCATTTCCCTATGGGCTTGCTTCGCAAAACGAAGCTTGCCCCGCAAGCTCTGGGGATAGCGGGGAAGCGCAGCGCGTCTTCCCCGCTGTCCCCGGACCTCTTTTGAAGGAAGGGGCGGCGGGGAGAAGATCGCGTGCGCCTTCCCCTCTGTCCCTGGAGATTGCGGGGCAGGCAACGGGGAGAAGCAATCTTCTCCCCGCCGCCCCTTGCTTTAAACAGGTCCGGGGACAGAGGGGAAGGCGCGCGGCGCTTCCCCTCTCTCCCCGGACGGTCTCCATAGGAACGCATTGATTGATTTTCAATGCATTCCTATGGGAAACCGTGCTTCGCAAGACGAAAAACTCGCAAGAAGAAAAAACTTGCGGAACGAATTACCGTATTTTTCGCTCTATAACACGCACCCGACCATAACACGCACGTAGTTTTTAGAGGAGGAAAATCCGTAGGCATGCCACCCATAGGCATTCCTTCCATAACATGCACAGACATTTCCCCTTACTTTTTAGGAGGGAAAAAGTGAGTGTTATGGTGCAAAAAATATGGTATTTTCGTCTTGTGAGGCACCACTGTAAATTGTAACCTTTTCCATTCTTCTCCTTTCTGCTGGTGGAGATGCACTGAAATGGGACCATTACACAGATGTGGTGGACATGTGATAAGGTTCAAACAACCATGGCTACTAGTCCTTATGGCTGTGCTCTACTTCCACAGTTGGAGGCAGCAACGCTTCCCAGTACCAACTGCTGGAAACCACAGGAGGGAAGAATGTTCTTGTGCTCATGCTCAGCTTCCTGTTTTCTCAGTGGCATCTGGCTGACCAGTGTAAGAACAGGAAGCTGGACTAGATGGGTCATTGGCCTGATCCAACAGGCTATTCTTACGCATTCTGCTAAATATGTGCTTTCTACTTGGGATGCAGGGGGCGGCGCATTGTTTATGTTTGATTTTTTGTTGTTGTTGTTGATGTACCAAATACCTGGATGCCAGTGTGGTGTAGTGGTTAAGAGCGGTAGTCTCGTAATCTGGGGAACCGGGTTCGTGTCTCCGCTCCTCCACATGCAGCTGCTGGGTGACCTTGGGCTAGTCACACTTCTTTGAAGTCTCTCAGCTTCACTCACCTCACAGAGTGTTTGTTGTGGGGGAGGAAGGGAAAGGAGAATGTTTGACGCTTTGAGACTCCTTTGGGTAGTGATAAAGCCGGGTATCAAATCCAAACTCTTCTTATCTCGGTGTCCTGAACCCTGGTGTACTCTGAGGTAAGTCCTGAAAGTGCACACAGTCCCAAGGGCAACGCTAGAGAGAAGTCAGTGGTCAAATACAGGTTCAGGTCCAATGCAATGAGACAGGTTCAGAGTCAAACCACGAGGCCAGGTTCCCATCTTCAAAGAAGATCCAGGGTTAGAATCCTAGGGTCAGTCATGTGTTTCTGAAGCAGCCAGGCTATTAATGGAGAAAGTGCACTTCCTGCTGTTCCTGATGCCTCAGAGCCTGCCATGTTCGCAGAAATGTGGGCACCTCTGGTGATGTGTCCACTTCCCCTGGCTCCTGTGAACTGCCAGCTGCCCCTTTGACATCCTCTGGTGTCCCTTGGGTACCTCCTAAGTCCCCAATCTCCCCTTTCCCATCTTCAGCTGGTTCTAGTGTGTACCGATTGTGGCTACACCCCTTGCCGGGATCTTCTTCTCCTTCCTCAGTCAGTGTCCTGCCAGTTCATGACACTCTGTAAGATCATAGAATCATAGAGTTGGAAGAGACCACAAGGGCCATCGAGTCCAACCCCCTGCCAAGCAGGAAACACCATCAGAGCACTCCTGACATATGGTTTTCAAGCCTCTGCTTAAAGACCTCCAAAGAAGGAGACTCCACCACACTCCTTGGCAGCAAATTCCACTGTCGAACAGCTCTTACTGTCAGGAAGTTCTTCCTAATGTTTAGGTGGAATCTTCTTTCTTGTAGTTTGGATCCATTGAGTGAGGCGCAGGGAGAGAAATCCGAAGTGGATTTCGGTTGCATACATGGGTGGAGTTCGCTGCAAGTCACCCATCACGTGGATCCCTTGAATACCTTATTGAAAATTCAGAAATGTATATGTGTGTGTGTGTGCATAGAAACCTTCCATTTTAATACAGAAAAAAGAGGACTTCTGGTATCCAAAGCGTAGAGGGTTCATTGCCTCTCCTTTCTTTCATCTGTGATAATGGAGAGCGTTTGCTTGAACATTACTTTACTCCTCTGTTTTATGCATTTCAACTCTGGTGAAGGTCTCTGCAATGAATCTCCTTCTGTTGCCGTTCTGTTTAGTTTGCTAATTGCCCCCAAGGGATAATCCATCTTCTTCGCTAGGTGTTCAATTAGCCAAGATTTTGAGAGCTCCCACCTCCCATCCCTTTCAGCCTCCAAAGTCATCTTTCAGGAAGCAATATATTGTGTGCTCCGTTTAACATCTTTGGCTCCCTGCCCGTTCTGGAACTTAAATCCCCTTTATTGTGATGTGGGGACAAAGGATAAAGCAAACCTTAAAAAGCCGGAAGACAATCTAATGAATTCCTCTTTAAGGGTCATTCCCAGATTGTGTGCCTGGGAACACGAGTGTGACTTAAGTCTACCAAGAGAAATGCCTCCTCCTAACTAGGCTCCTCTGCGGTCTCTCTCTGCACCTGGAGTGACCGACCGCAGTGCCTGGAGATATGACCAGCAGCCATCACCACTGAGCAGCTGATGCAGGAGAGGGAGTCCCATGTGGGTGTTGCATGCCCCTTACAACAAATTAACAAATTTCTTCATGCATGTATTGTCCTCAGCTGTTGTGGCTGGTAGGACAGCATTGTTCACCTGGTTTATCAACCCTGAGCATTGCTGCCAGTTACCCACAAGGAGAAGGGCAGGGGAGAGGCAGAAGGGAGCTCAGCACAGTTGGGGGTGTCAGGTGGGTTCTTCGTCTGTGCCCACCCCATGGCAACCTCCCTGATGCCTTGCCTCTCCTCCTCAATAACCAGCTAGGACCCTGACCATACAGCCTATCAGAAAATATTGACACCATCTGAGATGGCTGTGGTGCGATTCATTACTTGGTCCAATATTTCAACAGCTCTCTTTGATTCAGTACTTTTGTTATCGCCATTAAGTTGTTCTTTTCTCCATACTTCACACTGCAGAATAAAGGTTTTCTTTCCATTTCACTACAGTATGCTGTTGTGAAAAGTGAGAGACCCGGGCACAATTTTTTTCTTAAATTTCTGCCATAATAATAATAATAATAATAATAATAATAATAATAATAATACAGTGGTACCTCGGGTTACGTACTTAATTCATTCCGGAGGTCCGTACTTAACCTGAAACTGTTCTTAACCTGAAGCACCACTTTAGCTAATGGGGCCTCCTGCTGCTGCCGGAGCACAATTTCTGTTCTCATCCTGAAACAATGTTCTTAACCTGAAGCACTATTTCTGGGTTAGCGGAGTCTGTAACCTGAAGCGTATGTAACCTGAAGCGTATGTAACCCGAGGTACCACTGTAATAATAATAATACCTTTATTTTCAATGTACAACCTGTGTACAATGAAATTAACCAAGCCTCCCTCCCACACACACACTCAATCTCATGGCTCTCTGTGTGCTTGTCGCACAACACGCCAACCCCGAAAGTCAGTTGCACTATATTATTTTCTGTTCAGCAGCCTAACAGCCCACAGATAGAAACTGTTTTTCAACCTGTTGGTATGACTGATTATACTTCTATATCTCCTACCCTAGGGTAGAAGATTAAAGAGGTGCTGGCCGGGGTGTGAATCGTCCCTGAGAAATTTTCTCGCTCTCCTAAGGCAACGATCCCTTGCGATGTCACCTAGCGGGCTCAGCGGACAGCCCATGATATCATATGCTGTGTTCACCACCCTCTGTAAAGACTTTCTGTCCGTGGCTGTCAAGCCAATGTACCACACTGTGATACAATATGAGAGGACGCTTTCTATTGTGGACCGGTACCCCCCCCCAAAAAAAAATAGGGACGCGGATGGCGCTGTGGGTTAAACCACAGAGCCTAGGACTTGCCGATCAGAAGGTCGGCGGTTTGAATCCCCGTGACGGGGTGAGCTCCTGTTGCTCGGTCCCTGCTCCTGCCAACCTAGCAGTTCAAAAGCACGTCAAAGTGCAAGTAGATAAATAGGTACCTCTCTGGCAGGAAGGTATACGGCATTTCTGTGCACTGCTCTGGTTTTCCAGAAGTGGCTTAGTCATGCTGGCCACATGACCCAGAAGCTGTACATCGGCTCCCTCGGCCAATAAAGCGAGATGAGTGACACAACCCCAGAGTCGTCCGCGACTGGACCTAATGGTCAGGGGTCCCTTTACCTTTATACATTCTGCTATGGACCTGAATCGAGCTAGACGTTTATATTTTAAAAACTGCAAATCAAACTTCCATCCATATTTTATTTCAGGGTTGGTATGCACTACATAAAGCATTAGACAACAGCACATAAATGGAGAGGAATAAAACTACCGGTACTTGGCTACTTCATCGTACACTAATTTATAACAGCTGGACAAATAGAAAAGATTTTGACAATGTCGGAATTTGTAAGTGTCCTCATTCATGAGCAAATGAATGAAGTTCTCCCATGTCATGGTAGACACGATCCATTGCTAGCAGATAAAAAGTCCGCTTTCTTTCTACATGCATAACGCACTTCAGAAGGGCCACCCCTGATTATGTTATTGCATGGGCATGTTGCTACAGGAGGAGGCACTCCTTCAGAAATATGGACCCCAAGGCATTTAGGCCTCTAAAACAAAGTACCAGCAACTTCAGTTGGGCTTGGTAGTGAACTAGGAGCCGGTGTAATTCCTTCAGAACTGACAGAAAGTGGCTCCATGGAGCTAACCAGCCGGAATTCCGGCAGCCACGTTCTGTACTAGTTGAATCTTCTCCTTCTGAACTGTTTGAAGGGCAGCCCAGTGTGTAATATATTACAATGATCTAACTTGGAGGCCAACAGAGAATAGATCATTGTAGCCGGGCTGTCGCTATCCCAGAAAGGCTACAGCAGATGACCCAGCCAAAGCTGATGAAGAAATATTCTGTCATAGCCAGAATTTAATTAAAAGTCTAGAGGTTCCATTCAGATACAACAAGGGAAAAGGAGATACTTTTATTTTAAATACTTTCTTGTCATGTTCCAGGCAGATGTCCCTGTTGCATTATGAGATAAATTCACATGAAACAATTCATGTTTATCTTATTCATTAAAAAGTTCACCTTCCTGAGCTATGGAAAATCTACTAGCAGAATCTCTCCACATAGCAGCTGCTAAACCCTGAAATTCTCTTGTCTCCTTCCTGATCTAGAATGGCAATCTCCTTCCTTCCTTCCTTTTCTTTTCTTATATTCCATTTGTGAATCACTTACCCATTAACATATCTCAAAGTGATTTCACAATTAAAACATCAACAAAATTAAAGCAATTAAAAACAATTCCATACATGTGTTTTTAATATTTTATTGGCAACCGCCCAGAGTGGCTGGGGCAACCCGGTTGGATGGGCAACAGATAAATAATAAAAATATTGTTGAAATAAATAAATAATAATAATAAATTGTCCAGTAGCACCTTAGAGACCAACTAAGTTTGTTCTGGGTATAAGCTTTCGTGTGCATGCTTATACCCAGAACAAACTTAGTTTGTCTCTAAGGTGCTACTGGACAAAAATGTTGTTGTTGTTGCAATAATAGGCATCAATTCCGTATATAAAAACAATCAAAGTCAATTCCAGATATAAAAAATATATATAATCTAATAGAGATATAGAGTAGATTAAAACTCCCCCATTAAAAACCTTGTTGAAAATGGAAGGAGTTCAAGACGTACCCAAAAGCCAGTTGTCCAATGTGCAAGTGAGGGCTTTGTTTGGGATCTGGTAGTTGTATTCTAGGACACGGGTGGTGCTGTGGGTTAAACCACAGAGCCTAGGACTTGCCGATCAGAAGGTCGCGGTTCGAATCCCCGCAACAGGGTGAGCTCCCGTTGCTCCATCCCTGCTCCTGCCAACCTAGCAGTTCAAAAGCACGTCAAAGTGCAAGTAGATAAATAGGTACCACTCCGGCGGGAAGGTAAATGGCATTTCCGTGCGCTGCTCTGGTTCGCCAGAAGCGGCTTAGTCATGCTGGCCACATGACCCGGAAGCTGTATGCCAGCTCCCTCAGCCAATAAAGCGAGATGAGCGCCGCAACCCCAGAGTCGGTCACAACTGGACCTAATGGTCAGGGGTCCCTTTACCTTTACCTAGTTGTATTCTATGTCTCTGCTCTCCTACTATGAGTTAGTTCGTTTTTTTCTTCACCCATTTTGACTGACCTTCCATCAGAAGAGACCAAATCTAGACTGGCAATGGTTCACATAGTCCAGTCTGAGTCTCAAGGAAATTCTGGGGATTCAGAATTGAATAATTCTAACACCTTGCACTCGGGTTGCCCAAAATGGATGAGAACGCAGGCCATTCCTTTAAGGTCTTTAAAAGGCTCTTTTTTCTTAGCCAATATCCCTTTCTTCACCCTTCCTTTTAATCTCCCTACCTTCCTAGTCCTAAAGAAAACTACTGTATCTAGAAAGCTTTAATCCCAGACTGGCAAATTCCCATTCCCTTGTAGAAACCGAACTGCACTATTCTGAAAAAAAATTGTTTTCTGAGAAGTTGGGATCTTTATGAACATTCTAAACCATCACATCAGTTCAGCTGCCTTGTCGCAACGACAATGCAATATATATGCCATGTTGATATAATGTTCCTTGGTTAGAAAAATATTAAGGCATATTGTTTTTATTTTATTTCACTTCCATGTATCAGAATTTGATATGGGGTTGGGTGAATTTCCTTTTCTGATAGTGTCTTTATTGTGGGAAAAAAATATTGCCCCATCTTTAGTTAACTTTATTCATTAGTCTTATTATTCTATATCTAATCTATCTAATATATTTTTATTGCATGATAAAAGCTGTCATCCAGGAAATTGCTTCCTCAGTAGGCAAATTTACTGCAACAATGATGTATTTGAAATTAATTCCTCCATTTTACAGACTACTCTCAAATTGCCTGGCTAAGAGAGCAAAAAGAACAACAGCAGCTAATTAATACTTGAAAAAATTGTGAATTTTTCATTAGAATGAGTTTTTCATAAATTGAATCACATTTTAAGGAATCTCCTAACTAGAAAAAGAAAAAAGCTCTAGTCAGCTGCATTGGTACTGGACACTATCCGGAGAAATTTAAGTATGTTGTGCAGCCTAATTGTGTGCATGTTTACTCAAAAGTAAGTAAACACACTGGTGCTTACTCCTAAAGCAATGAAAAGCACGGCACAAGTGAGCACTTATTCAAGCATTCTCAGAATTGTATTCAGCCACTCGGTCTGATCGGAAGCTCTTTGTCCATGAGAACAGAATATTGTGAACCTCCCCAGCTTGACCCAACAGGTAGCCTTTTAAAAAGCTGAAATCTGACCTCAGCAGGTAGTTGGGTGACGGAGCGAGAAAGTAGCCTTCTCTCCATCTGAAATTATTCCTGGATTTTTGAGTTCTCAATTACTGCTCCAGTTTCAAAAGTAAGATGCATCAGTAGGGATGACAGAAGGATTTTTTTTGGTCTGAATTTTGAAATGAGCTCTTCTGATCTGCACCTCCTAGACTAACAAGCAAATTGGGACGCAGTTCTGTTTTGGAGTGTGCATCTTATTGCCACCATTAAAATGCACCTTGTATCTTTAAACTTGGCTTTAGCTGGCAACCCTAATAGACAGAAGCACTAGGGCTAATGTGCACTTGGCCACCTAGTATATTAATGTGTCTTAGAGACATTTATGTTTATGATATAGTCATATACTGTGCTTTAAAAACATGTATCAAATCTCTTTATTCTATCCTTTTAAAAGTTAAGCAAACTGTGTTTTTAATCCATTTGGACTGAAAACCTAAATTTTGGAAGAACCCACATGAGAAATGGGTTGCACTTGGAAGAAAGGACGGATTACAGTTCAGAGAAGAAGAACAGAAATCCAAAAAGGAAACACATGTCTGCAAGCCTTGCCTTTTCTCTGTTTATTAGACTCTGGCATTCCCTCCCTAGAGAAGCCAGACTGGTTCCCTCCTTGTTGTCCTTCTGCCAGGCAGCTGAAGACTTCTTTGTTCCAACATGCTTTTGGGAACCAACTGCTTTTAAAATAAGGGCTGTTGCTCTGCTGTTTTATTGTAATTATTGATGTGGTTAAATAGTTTTTATGTAAGTGTATATAGTTTTACTTTTTAAAAAGTTTCATTGTTTTTTAATGATTTCCCCCCCTATGTTTTTAGCAGTTCTCATTTTTATATGTAGGTTGTCTTGAGTTCCATCACAGAAAAAGGTGAGGTATCAATAAATATAAAATAATAATAGTCCAGAGGAGGGCAACCAAAATGGTGAAAGGCCTGGAAACGATGCCTTATGAGGAACAGCTAAGGGAGCTGGGCATGTTTAGCCTGGAGAAGAGGAGGTTAAGGGGTGATATGATAGCCATGTTCAAATATATAAAAGGATGTCACATAGAGGAGGGAGAAAGGTTGTTTTCTGCTGCTCCAGAGAAGCGGACACGGAGCAATGGATCCAAACTACAAGAAAGAAGATTCCACCTAAACATTAGGAAGAACTTCCTGACAGTAAGAGCTGTTCGACAGTGGAATTTGCTGCCAAGGAGTGTGGTGGAGTCTCCTCCTTTGGAGGTCTTTAAGCAGAGGCTTGACAACCATATGTCAGGAGTGCTCTGATGGTGTTTCCTGCTTGGCAGGGGGTTGGACTCGATGGCCCTTGTGGTCTCTTCCAACTCTATGATTCTATGATTCTAGTAATAATATTTTTGCTTGTTACAGGATCTCAAGCCCAGGTCCTGTGTTTGTGTTTGTGTGGGTGTGTGTGTGCGTGTGGGTGTGGGTGTGTGTGTGAGAGAGAGAATACCCCATCCTCTGTGTGTTCTTGCAGTGTTTGTTTGAAATGCATCCCTGCATTCTTTGTTGTCAGCTACTTTGAGCGTAGGACTTGCCGATCAGAAGGTCAGCGGTTCAAATCTCCGCAACGGGGTGAGCTCCCGTTGCTCAGTCCCTGCTCCTGCCCACCTAGCAGTTCGAAAGCACGTCAAAGTGCAAGTAGATAAATAGGTACCTGGTGGGAAGGTAAACGGCGTTTCTGTGCGCTGCTCTGGTTTGCCAGAAGCGGCTTAGCCATTCTGGCCACATGACCTGGAAGCTGTACGCCAGCTCCCTTGGCCAGTAAAGCGAGATGAGCGCCGCAACCCCAGAGTCGGTCACGACTGGACCTAATGGTCAGGGGTCCCTTTAACCAGTGGCATAGCATGGGGGTGCAGGGGGGGCTGGCCGCACCGGGCGCAACATCTGGGGGTTAGGGTTAGGGGGCGCAAATCCACGGGTTAGGGGGCGCAAATTACTTGTTTTGCTGATAACCCACGCTACGCCACTGCCTTTAACTTTTTACTTTGAGTGTAATTTTTGTTTGTGTGGAAAAGCGGAATACAAATAAAATGAACGAATGAATGATGAGGTCCTGCGCAAGTGCCTGTTTTCGAAAAGACAACTCACAAGAAGCGCTAGGAGAAGCTCTGGCTGTTGAGGCAGCTGCAGCAAGAACTCACAAAAGCAGGAAGCCCACCTTGCCCAGGTGACTATAAATTCCCAGTCTGCAGGTGTTGGGTATCCATAGGGTGCAATGCAACAGCCTGTCACTCTGTGAAGGTGCTTCAGGGATTCAGATCTAGGCAAGCAGCTCCATGTGCTGTGGGGGATCCCATGAACTGCTGCTGCATCAGAGTGCTGAAAATAGTCATAAATTTGGATATATTGGACAAGTGAAATCATACCCCAGGAGTATGATGGAAGGAAATTCCCTGCAGTTCCTACATGTGGCAGTACTTTTTACACCCTACTTGTACCTCTTATGTGACAACACAGAGGTGATGTATTTTAAATCTTTTGTTGGAAGCGGCCCAGAGTGGCTGGGGAAACCCAACCAGATGAGCAGGGTATAAATATATTATTATTATTATTATTATTATTATTATTATTATTATTATTAACCACATTCAGCCAGGGTTTTGCAGTATTTTGCCAATGTGAAAAACAGTAAGCGTGACAGTCCCTATCCTGAGCACTTTGCAGATTTCGAAGTTGAAGCCCATTTCTCTATCATTGCATCAGTAATTTCTCTTATTTCACCAGGATTAAAAACTTGCAGAAAAAGCTTTCCAGAAATTGTTCTTTTCCCCTCCAAAAGTATTGGCTACTAGGAAAATCCAGTTCCAGTCAAATCTATCTGTTTGGGAAGCTGATGTGCATTACCAAAATCCTTTCCACAGGATTTTCTTGCATACTGGAGCCCATTCTCCTTGGCCTCTGGGTATTGGGGTCCCCAATTGCTGGAAATCCCACCAGATCCCATTTAAACTCAAGTAAAGATTGATGCAGAATTCAATTAATATGAGTCAACATAATTTCTACATTGCAGGCAGTTGGACCCGCAAGATCCCTTCCAACTCTTCCAAGTATAATGTTCAGATCAATAGAAGTACAGTGGTACCTCGGGTTACAGACGTTTCAGGTTACAGACTCCGCTAACCCAGAAATAGCACCTCAGGTTAAGAACTTTGCTTCAGGATGAGAACAGAAATTGCGTGGCGGTGGCACAGCAGCAGCGGGAGTCCCCATTAGCTAAAGTGGTGCTTCAGGTTAAGAACAGTTTCAGGTTAAGAATGGACCTCCAGAACGAATTACGTTCTTAACCCGAGGTACCACTGTAACAGGGACGCGGGTGGCGCTGTGGGTTAAACCACAGAGCCTAGGACTTGCCAATTAGAAGGTCGGCGGTTCAAATCCCTGTGATGGGGTGAGCTCCTGTTGCTCAGTCCCAGCTCCCGCCAACCTAGCAGTTCAAAAGCACCTCAAAGTGCAAGTAGATAAATAGGTACCGCTCTGGTGGGAAGGTAAACGGCGTGCGCTGCTCTGGTTCACCAGAAGCGGCTTAGTCCTGCTTGCCACATGACCCGGAAGCTGTACGCTGGCTCCCTCAGCCAATAAAGCAAGATGAGTGCTGCAACCCCAGAGTCGGCCACGACTGGACCTAATGGTCAGGGGTCCCTTTACCTTTACCTTTACCACTGTAACATACTGTTCTGCTTTGGTGATCACACCTGGAGTCCTGTGTCCAGTTCTGGGCACCACAGTTTAAGAAGGCTATTGAAAATATATTGAACATGTGCAGAGAAGGATGAGCAAGATGGTCAAGGGTCTGGAAACCAAGCCTTATGAGGAGTGGTTGAGGGAACTGTTTTGCCTGCAGAAGAGAAGATTGTCAGGTGGTAAGAAAGCTGTCTTTAAATATCTAAAGGTCTGTCACATGGAAGATGGCACAAGCTTGCTTTCTGCTGCTCCAGAGGGTAGGACCCAAACCCATGGATTCAAATTACAAGAACTAAACATTAGGAAGAACTTTCTGATGGCAAGAACTGTTTGACAGTGCAACGGGCTATGTCAGAAGGTGGTGGCCTCTGCTTCATTTGAGGTTTTTTAACCAGATGTTGGATAGCCATCTGTCATGGATGTTTTAGCTGTGGTTCCTGGCATTGCAGGGGGTTGGACTAGATGACCCTCAGGGTCCCTCCCAACTCAGTTATGATTCTATAATTTGCTCAGAGTAAGGCTTCTCTGAGTCAGACACATCTGACATGGAAGATGCTCCACTGTCACCTCACTAAAGCCAACATTCATATTTGTGGTGTTTATAAGTGTGCTATTAATAAAGCCCTCGCATTAGTACTATATTCAGTTTCAGGGCCAGCTATTTCCTGGCATAGCTGTCAGAGGGAAATGTTTTTCCCAAGCTGGATCTGGCCCAGACCTATCAGGAGCTGTCAACGGATGATGCCACCGCTGATGCCCAGATCATCGCCATTCATTGTGGAGCATTCGGAGTAAAATGACTCCAGTTCAGAGCTCCTGGCATTTCCCAGCATTGAATAGAAGTCATTCCTAAGGGAATGCCTAGTGTCACAACCACACCATAGTGGAATGATGCCTCGACTGCTGGCAGATCTATTGACTAGCTCGTGATATGGGTGTGGAGGGTGAGGCACTGTTTTGTTGAGTTATGCATGGGAAATGCATGTTTGGCATCTCCCAGGTTGAATTCCTTGGCTACGCTGTTGGTACAAAGAACATTCCCTCTACCCCCAGCAAAATGGAAACAGGAACTCAGCTTCCTTTGGACTTTTGAATTTTTCATCACACATTCCTGCAGCATAACGTTACGGAGACGGAAGCGTTGCATTGCCTACTAGACCAGCATATCAAATGGCAGTGGGGCCAGCCAGCCTGGTTGGACTTTTCCACAGCATAGAGCTCTTCTTATCATCTGACAGTATCATGGCCCACTGAGACCCCAATTCTCATGCATGCTATGTCTTCATATAAGGTATTGGGGCTGTCCTGAGCCACCAGCCCGACAACTCTCATAAGGTAATAATAATAATAATAATAATAATAATAATAATAATAATAATAATAATAATAATTTATTATTTATACCCCGCCCATCTGGCTGGGCCTCCCCAGCCACTCTGGGCAGCTTCCATAAAACCAAAAATACAGTAAAATCACACGTTAAAAACTTCCCTGAACAGGGCTGCCTTAAGAGGTCTTCTGAATGTCAGGTAGTTGTTTATCGCTTTGACATCTGCTGGAAGGGCGTTCCACAGGGCGGGCGCCAATACCGAGAAGGTCCTCTGCCTGGTTCCCTGTAGCTTTGCTTCTCGCAATGAGGGAACTGCCAGAAAGCCCTCGGCGCTGGACCTCAGCGTCCGGGCAGAACGATGGGGGTGGAGACGCTCCTTCAGGTATACTGGACCAAGGCCGTTTAGGGCTTTAAAGGTCAGCACCAACACTTTGAATTGTGCTCGGAAACGTACTGGGAGCCAATGTAGGTCTTTTAAGACCGGTGTTATATGGTCTCGGCGGCCGCCCCCAGTCACTAGTCTAGCTGCCGCATTCTGGATTAGTTGTAGTTTCCGAGTCACCTTCAAAGGTAGCCCCACGTAGAGTGCATTGCAGTAGTCCAAGCGGGAGATAACCAGAGCATGTACCACTCTGCCATTGCAGGGGGTTGGACTAGATGACCCTCAGGGTGCCTCTCAACTATTATTATTATTAATAATAATAATAGAATTTATATACCACCCTACACTGGCAGGTCTCAGGGTGGTTTGCAGAATAAAATCAAAATATAAAACCACAACATCCATGTAGTAGGTATGAGTTACTCGTGCGTAAACTGGTGCCTTTCTCGGCTAATTTGCCTTGTTAAACCTTTCTGACTGCACAGCCCTTTCTCATCGTGGCTGCCTCAGTCGCTGGCAGAATCCGTCAGTGGGCGCTTCTTGAACCTCTTCCAACATAAAAGTTGTTTGACACCCAGTCTCCTCCTCCTCTCACTGCGCGGGAGTCTTCTGCGCAGGGAAGGCGTGGGTAGCGGAGGACCTGGGCTCTCCTCACTGATGTCCAGTGAAGAGTCCTGGAGCCCTCTCTCCAATTCCCCCGTCTGCCTCCCTTTATCCCTGGTGTTGCGCTGATTGGCTTCCCCCTCTACTGAGCTGTTTCTCCCCCTGCTGCTGGGTCCTTCGCCAGCATCATCTGGGAGCCTCCCTTTCACCTCTCGCTCTGATGTCAGTTCCCTGACAATCCATAACCAAAATAAAAACAACCACCCAATAACTCCCCCCCTCAAAAAAAAACCAACATTTTTAAAGAGCATAGGGTGTCAATCAAATCAACCAAAGGCCTGGTTAAAAAGAAACATTTTTGCCTTGTGCCTAAAGGTGTATAATGAAGGCGCCAGTCAAACTTCTCTAGGGAGAGCGTTCCACAGACAGGGGGAGCCACTGCAGAGAAGGCCCCGTTCTCGTGTTGCCATCCTCCAGACCTCTCAAGGAGGGCGCACATGAAGAAGGGCCTCAGAAGATGTACAGAATATATGTAACAGTAGAACTAAAAACAACAATTGCAGCAATATATCCAAACATTTAAAACATGGGCCAGTTAACACACATGAAGAGCAGTGCTATATCAAAGCAGCACCGTGGATCAGACCCTGCTCTTGGCAGTCAAATTCTGCAGAGAAGCTCTGATCCTAGGAAACAGGGCAGTGGCCTGAGCCAGGACAGACAAAAGGCACTCTGTGTGCCCTAGCACAGTTGAGAATAACTCTCACAGTGTTTCATAGGAGATGGTAAAAGAAGGAGTCCTCTGCTACTGGAAATATTGAGGCAGACTTATAGATTAAATTTCTGAAGGATTCTAGCAAATAAGCCTACAAACATGTTAAAATAAAACTGAACCTACTTTCCCATTGCTTTCTAGAATCACAGACTTGGGAGTTATCTCAAAGGTTATCTCTACCTCCATGCCAATGCATTTGATGTAACTTTCCCAAATAGAACAGTTTTTATTGTGGGAGATAACCAAAGCAAAGCAGGAGTTGAGCAGCTCCGCCCTCTAATCTTCCCCAACTAAGATTTCTCCAACTTTTCCACTCAAGAAGTTCTTACTCTTCCTCTGAACATTGCATCCACATAATTTTTGCTGCATTTAACATTCTACTGATGATTAAGATCTCCAGTGGACCAGAATGATGCTCAAGTTGGAAAGGGGACCCTGTTGTTGTGCCTCGTGCTAAAAAAAATCCACAATTGTGTCCATGGTTGGCTGTTCATTCTTGCAACCATTGGTGTGATGGGCTTCTAACCAGCAAATGCTTCAAATATCATATCCACACCTGATGTGGAAGGCAGTTGTCTTGAATGCGTACAACTATATCCTACAGCAGGGGTCAGCAAACTTTTTCAGCAGGGGGCTGGTTCCTCAGACCTTGTGGGAGGCCAGACTATATTTTGGAAAAAAATATGAAGGAATTCCTATGCCCCACAAATAACCCAGAGATGCATTTTAAATAAAGGGACACATTCTACTCATGTAAAAACACGCTGATTCCCGGACCATCTGCGGGCCGGATTGAGAATGTTAAGTTGCGGGTGAACATATCAGACGACACAGCGATTCTTCAAACAGCTCTTGTTTATTCCGAGGCCAGAATTGAACTGAACTGAAGAGCTCAGTCAGCCTGCTTATATAGAGCTCCAGAACAGTGTAACTGTTGCAACTTTCTAAAACTATCCAATCACTGAACGTCACTTTCGATCCTTCATTTGCATACAAACTATCCAATCACTGAACGTCACTTCATTTGCATAACTATCTACAGTATCCCCCTGCTAGCCCAGGGTGAGAACTTCAGTACATAACAGAGAAGGTGATTGGGCCGGATCTGGCCCCCAGGCCTTAATTTGCCTACCCATGTCCTACAGCATCAACCCAGCAAGAATGCTCTGAGCTACCTCCCTTTCTCATCCGCTGTTGGGATTTATTACCTGAGCCACCCTTCTACGAGATGTATATCATTAACCTCATCATCCGATGATCCAGTTCTAGCACGTGCTCTCAAACAGGTGTGGAGGGGCTGGCCACCAAGAAACTTGAGAGGAAATTCAGGCCATTTGTATCTAAACAACATGATCTATCAACAAACAAGAGAAAACAGTCTTTCTCCCCATGGTTTTCAGGAAGAAGAAGAAGAAGAAGAAGAAGAAGAAGAAGAAGAAGAAGAAGAAGAAGAAGAAGAAGAAGTAGTAGTAGTAGTAGTAGTAGTAGTGTTGGACACCCTGGCAGGAATGCCAAGCTTCCTTTGGGATTTTGATTTTTTATCTCACACCCCTGGAGCAGAACGTTATATCAAAAGCTGGCAAACATACATGTCCACATGAAGGAAAAGTTAATACACCCTGCTTACATTGGCAATGAAAGTGCACACAGATTTAACATTTATTGCACTTAAAGAGGAGTTATGCACATATCTGCTGATCGGCTATTCATTCTTTAGTAGCCATTTGGCAGGGCATTAGATTTCAATAGGTGCAACTTTAGCATGGTGATACCTGAAGTATACCTGAAGGAGCGTCTCCACCCCCATCGTTCTGCCCGGATGCTGAAGTCCAATGCCAAGGGCCTTCTGGCGGTTCCCTCACTGCGAGAAGCAAAGCTACAGGGAACCAGGCAGAGGGCCTTCTCAGTAGTGGCGCCCGCCCTGTGGAACGCCCTCCCATCAGATGTCATAGAGAACAACAACTACCTGACATTTAGAAGACATCTGAAGGCAGCCCTGTTTAGGGAAGCTTTTAATGTTTAATAGGTTATTGTATTTTAATATTCTGTTGGAAGCCGACCCAGCCAGATGGGTGGGGTACAAATAAATTAAAATTATTATTATTATTATTATCATTATTATTAAGGAAGTGTCTCTCACACCCATCCTGTGGGAATGTTCTGGGGTGCAGGAGAGGATATATTGACTAATTATATCCTTATCCAACTTGTGCTAACAAGTTCCCAAAATATCAGCAGAGTTTATAGACATTCCCCTTTAAGTTCGCAACGGTAACGTGTGCACAGGTTCGCTAGAACCTCTATAATAATTACCCTGGTAATTTCCCCTTTTGTTCCCTCTTAAAATACAAGACATGACACAGTCTTTATAAAAGTATAAAAGAGCTTACTCACGTTCTGTTCACAATATGATCCCAGAAGGCAGACAGGCTTAAAAAGGTTACATACACTTAGAATCTATCTTGTAGCAAGGTAGTCCTTATCTCCTCTCTTGGCTGGGAGCCAAGAGAGCATCCTTAGATGTTTCCTCATCAAAGAAAAATGGCAGAGAGAGAGAGATGGCTGCCTGCCCTGTGCTTTTGTCATTACCTGCACAGGTGAGGCCACACCCACCTCTGGTCACATGCGGAGGAAGTCCGTCCCCAGGAAGTTTACCTGCTTGCTGGACTGACATCCCTCCCCATGTTCTAACATGTACACTCTAGGAATGTTGTCATTGACTGCTCCTGTGTTTACATCCCACACATCCACCATGGCATCTGTCTCAAGATACAAAGGAGTGTGTCTCAGGGGGTGAAGTCAAACCATTGTGTTAGCAGCACCAAAGTCACCTCCCCGGGGCGCAAGCCTGGGCAGTGTATCTGGCGGTCCTGGGCTCCCCAGACAACAAAACCCCCCTCTCGGCCTCACTGATGTAGTCCAAAGGAAAACAGAGAAATACATTTGGCACCAGCTTGGATGCAGCAGTTGCTGGAAGGAGGCATACAGGGTACCATCCATTCGTCTTAAATATTCAGAAATATCATAAGCATGGTGGGAAACTATTTCTCAAGGGTCATGCTAAAATAAGTTATGTTGGTCTAGTAGAAGAGAAAATTTGTAAGAGAAATCACAGAACCATTCACTAAGGCTTACAAATGTCATACACAGAACTCTTCTCTGGCAGTTTTAAATTCTGTATAATGTGCTAAGCAAAACACACACAAATAGCTGTTACCCCACTCAGTGTTTGGGTGGTGATCAGTGCCAGATTTATGTCTAAGCTAAACAAGCTATAGCTTAGGGCCCCACTCTCTTGGGGGGCCCAAAAAAAAATTAAAGGGGAAAAAAACTGAATGCACATTTCCAAAATATAAGATAAAAAACAAATAAAATAAAACCTACATACAGCAACAGTGTTTTGTGTTGTATAGGCTCCTCCCTAAAATATCACTGGTTTGCTCATTTCGATATATAGGGTGCCTACATTCTGCATGGACTTGTCAACAATTACTTTGATAAAATACACATTCTGTTATGTGCAAATGGCTTTAGATACCTATTAGGTCCACAAATTACCATATAGCATATATTCAACACAAAAAACAATGACCATTTGTTGTTGACAAAGGACAGCTGGACATATAAAGGGCCCTGTTACCTTCAGTAGCTTAGGGCCTCATCAAACCCAAATCTGGCCCTCGTGGTGATGGGAATTAATCCAGCCCCCTCACCTACGAGTTCATCAGGCACTATTGTCACTTTTTGAATGTACACATCCACAGCTCCTGGACTGGGAAGAAACCACAATGGTTGCACCCAGACCTTTGAGCTTCCTCATTCCACTATGGATATAGCAGCTGTTTTCATAGTTGAACATCTCAGCCTCTTTCCCTTTCTTTTCTTTTCGAACTCGATGTCCTTCTGCAGATTAAAGTAAATCTTTCAGAATGCCTCTCCGGGCTCACTTGTTCCCATTCAACAGGACCTTATTGTTAACAAGCATGCTTTGAACATTATGCAATCCTTTGCTGACTAATGGAAGATTAACTCCTAAACTTCTGAACATTTTAAAAACAAAGTCTGCGTCCCATAGTGGAGCACTGAAAAATTCCTGGGCGAAAAGTAGGAGAAGCAGGTAAAATACGTCCTTAAGTTCTTCAGAATGTAGGAATTTAGCTATTCAGTTGCAGAGGAATTTTTCCATGGCTGACATATCCTTGCATGTCTAAATAAGTGGTCTCTAGAGTGCTTGCAAGCTTGTGCATGTCATAAACCTCCTGCTAATTTAGAAAAGCTGTAAGTTTATATATTTTCTCTCCGCTTGCATTTTGACTAGCACTGACATAACCAAACAAGACCCTGAACAGCACCAAGGCCCTGGTGTGCTGGAGGCACCAAATACTCTGTGGAACGTTAAGAGTCCTGCCTTCAAACACTTGCAGTCTAAATGAGGAAAGACAGGTAGCAGCAGATGGAGCACATTCTCCAACTCTGAACAGATGAAAATAGGGGCATGTTATGAAGGGACGAAGAAAGGGAGCACAAAAAGTAAATGGGCAAATCCACACTGAATAAAAGTAGCAAAGGAGCAGCAGAGAACAGAAGATGGTAGGTCAAGATTAATAATATTGTAGAAAGTCACACTCAGAAGTGCAAGGAATATTATAAACTAAGTTATATGTAAGCTGGAAATACTGAAAGGCAAAATTGATAACTTATTGCTAGAAACAATTTTATTTTACTGTCCATATACAATCCTACTCCTTGTACCTGTTATTGCAAGAAAAGAAAAGAAAAGAAAAGAAAAGAAAAGAAAAGAAAAGAAAAGAAAAGAAAAGAAAAGAAAAGAAAAGAAAAAGGTAAAGGGAACCCTGACCTTAGGTCCAGTCATGGCCGACTCTGGGGCTGTGGTGCTCATCTCGCTTTTAGAAATATATAAGTACAATTTTACAAAGATTGTTGCTTGAAGTCAAAGCATCCATTACATTTTCAGTAGTCATTTACTCAGAAACCAAATTTCTATATTCAAAAGCTGTGGGGGGATTTGGCTAAAGAATTGTAGTACACTAGCTTATTAGTACACTAGGTTATTAGTACACTAGCTTATTGATGCTTTTGAATTATGGTGCTGGAGGAGACTCTTGAGAGTCCCATGGACTGCAAGAAGATCAAACCTATCCATGCTGAAGGAAATCAGCCCTGAGTGCTCACCGGAAGGACAGATCCTGAAGCTGAGACTCTAATACTTTGGCCACCTCATGAGAAGAGAAGACTCCCTGGAAAAGACCCTGATGTTGGGAAAGATGGAGGCCACAAGGAGAAGGGGACGACAGAGGACGAGATGGTTGGACAGTGTTCTCCAAGCTACGAACATGAGTTTGACCAAACTGCGGGAGGCAGTGGAAGACAGTAGTGCCTGGCGTGCTTTGGTCCGTGGGGTCACGAAGAGTGGGACACGACTAAACGACTAAACAACAACAACAAGCTTATTAGTAGGTCAGAATATCTGAGGAGCTACTTTGTGTGAAATGATGGACTATCCACTGCTTGGCACTTTTGCGTTCATCCCCATGCCACTCAGAAAGATCTGGTAGAGAGCTAGAAGGGACTGGACTCTGAAGTGAAGAACAGCTCACCACAGGGATGCTAAGTTGCCATGGACAAGAGTCCATAAATAGGGGCTACTCCTTGCACAATGCATACCAACACTGTGAATTTATGCTTAGTCTATACCAGTTTAAGTGACATTGCTTCCTCCCCAAGAAACCTGGAAGTTGTTGTGTGGGGTTGCTGAGGATTTGCTGAGTGAAGTCAGACAGATTATTATTATTCCGAACAATTGGGAAACACTGGCCTGCGAGCGTTCCAATTGGAGAACAGCCTTTACCAAAGGTGTCATGGACTTTGAAGAAAACTCGAACTCAGAACGCAAGGGAGAAACGTGCTAAGAGGAAGGTATGCTTGGCAAATCCACACCGTGATCAACTCCCGCCCAGAAACCAATGTCCCCACTGTGGAAGAACGTGTGGGTC
Source organism: Podarcis liolepis (assembly GCF_965112155.1). Taxonomy (NCBI): domain Eukaryota; kingdom Metazoa; phylum Chordata; class Lepidosauria; order Squamata; family Lacertidae; genus Podarcis; species Podarcis liolepis. The sequence goes on from NC_139556.1 coordinate 7,915,812, forward strand.
CAGAATTGGCCTCCACAGTCACTTATGGACTCATTGTTAAAAATATGTTTTATGGAAGAAAATCTTACTCAGCCACAAGTGATCGCCAAAGAAGAAGAAGATTATTATTTATTAAATTTCTGAGGCACCTTTCTCAAAAGATGATGCAAGCTGGCCTATAGATATCCACAGACATACAGACATGCTAAGGTGTGGTGGAAATTTATTCTGAGGCACAAGTTTTCAGTGCAGACTCTAGGCCAGGCAGAGGCAACCTTCAGCCCTCCAGATGTTTTGGCCTACAACTCCCATGATCCCTAGCTAACAGGACCAGTGATCAGGGATGATGGGAATTGTAGTCCAAAACATCTGGAGGGCCGAAGGTTGCCTATGCCTGCTCTAGGCTGTATTCCACTGGCTTTTTTCCAGTGAAATTAATAACCATGACTGCAAAACCATTCATTTCAATGGGTTTGCTTTGAGGAAAAGTTAGTGGACTACAACCCAATGTCTGGCTAACCTAGGGCTGAATAGAAACTTCGATTTTTAAATGTGATTTTGCCCTTTTTTCACAATATCGGGTCATTCTGGAAGGAAAAAGGTGTCTATCACAAAAAGGCAGTTGCCTGTGAGCATGCTTTTACACCTCAATCCCAACCCCTACCCCAAATGCTCCAGAATTATGCCATATGTGGAAGACTGTGGTCGCAAACTGTCAAAACTGCTGCTGCAGTCTACCCCACCAACGCACGCACCCCCCAAAAAAAACAACAACAATAAGAAGGGAGAGCAGGACCTTTAACCTGTCCATCAATAGTTAAGACATGGGCAGTAAACACAGATCACATTCTCACAGTTATCGTAATTACGGTATTTCTAAATTCACATTTATACAAATAAATTAGCACATTTTATCAAATCTGTGTCATCTGCTATATCTTTTTGGGTGATACATTTCTTGCGGGGGGGGGGCAACTCAATGCAAAGAGAAAAACCTATCAGCCACCTCTCGGCTATGTGAAAGGAACCAGTCACGACATATTACTGCTCTGGAAAGTGTGTGAGCAGCTATTTAAATAAACAGCAATAGTTAAAGCGGTTGCATTTTAAACTTGTGTGGTATTATTCCACTTGAAGATAAATGGGTTTAAAACGAGCTCTTTCAAAAAGTGAAATGAAGATTTCTTGGACATTCCCTCTGCACACTTCACGTGGCTTGGCAACAAGAAGAATTGCTGTTAAAATTAAAGCTCCATTATTCAGAGGAAGATTCCTTGGGGAACAGAAGGATACACTGTGGTTCCAGAGCACATCTGTAAACCAGCAATACCTTCCTCCTCCCCAGATATTCTCCTTCTTCTTGCTAGCAAGGCAACCAGGGCAGCAGCGATGCCTCACCAAGTGCCGCTAACACCAAGTGCAGCTACCAAGGTATGCAGATGCAGTGTCCTGCACTGGCAGGCAGCTTCTAGCAGTGGGACTAACAAAAGTTGTTACCTTGGAAGCACAAGCGGTTTGGAGCGAAGGACAATTTGGACAGGCCAAGTTGCAAAACAGATGCTCAGCAGGCATCTGGAAAATTAATCCAGTAAAACCACAATTATTTCAAGATCAAAACCAGAAGAATGCACCCATCTTTACTCACAGCACCATTGACTTAGGGAGAGATTTGTTAGGTCAGGCCCGCATACCTTGTCTTGTATGGCAGCCTGCCAGGGATTTGATAAAACCTCCTGTTACAACTTACTGCCTTCTTGGGACTGCGAAAACAGGAGAGCATGACAAACACATTTCAGGCCACAATACACAGCTGATGGGCTGTGTTCAGCTTACAGAGCTGTGATTAGAACTGCGATATTGCCCAGTTGGCCAGGTCTTATCTAGAATGTGGCCGTAACTCCCATTAGCTGGCCTAGGTTCCATGTGTCTGTGTGTTTAAATGTTTCTCGCCCTTGCAAGAACCAGAGACACAAAGCAAAGTATGCAGGCACTATTCTGCCCAATCACTTTCCGAGAAAGAAGCACAGGTAAAGGTAAAGGGACCTCTGACCATTAGGTCCAGTCATGACCGACTCTAGGGTTGTGGCGCTCATCTCGCTTTATTGGCCAAGGGAGCCGGCGTACAGCTTCCGGGTCATGTGGCCAGCATGACTAAGCCGCTTCTGGCAAACTAGAGCAGCGCACGGAAATGCTGTTCACCTTCCCGTCGGGGAATATGTAATGCTTGGAGAGTTATCCTCAGGCACCCTTATCCTCATAAGCTCTTCTCTCGCTGGAATGTCAAATTAAAACATGTGTGTTTCAAGCTGACCAGGCAACTTTGTAAGCAAACAGCCCTTATAGCAGGGTAGGGGAGCTGAAAATAATGCCAGTGTATTTCACATCTGGCAACTAATGTGCCCCTTAGGTTTCAGGTTGTACATGGGTAAAAAAAGGTAAAGGTAAAGGACCCCTGACAGTTACGTCCAGTCACAAACGACTCTGGGGTTGTGGCACTCATCTCACTTTACTGGCCAAGGGAGCCGGCGCTTGTCCGCAGACAGTTTTTCCGGGTCATGTGGCCAGCATGACTAAGCCACTTCTGGTGATCCAGAGCAGCGCACGGAAACGCCGTTTACCCTCCCGCTGGAGCGGTACCTATTTATCTACTTGCACTTTGATGTGCTTTCGAACTGCTAGGTTGGCAGGAGCAGGGACCGAGCAACGGGAGCTCACCCCGTCGCGGGGATTCGAACCACTGACCTTCTGATCAGCAAGTCCTAGGCTCTGTGGTTTAACCCACAGCGCCACCCACATCCCTAATCACTCGGAAAATGATTCTGCCCAATAACTTTCCGAGAAAGAAGCACACTCCCTGGTTTTTGCTGATAAGTGTAGCCATGAAGCAGAGGTAGCCAACATGGTACCTGCAAATGTTGGAGTCAAATTTCCCTCAGTCCCAGCCAGCATAACCAGTGGTCAGGTGTGACTCTGCTTATGTACCTCTACTGAAGGAGAGTCCATCACTTCCCAGGATGGTCTGTTTCACTGTTGAACAGTTCATATTTTTAGGGATTTTCTCCTAGAGTTTGGCCAAAACCATCCTCCGTGTTCCTGCCCTCTGGAGCAACAAAAAACCAGTCTGCACCATCTTCTGCATGAGCCCTTCAACTACCAGTACAGTAGTACCTCAGGTGAAGTACTTAATTAGTTCCGGAGGTCCGTACTTAACCTGAAACTGTTCTTAACCTGAAGCACCACTTTAGCTAATGGGGCCTGCTGCCGCCGCCGTGCCGCAGGAGCCCAATTTCTGTTCTTATCCTGAAGCAAAGTTCTTAACCTGAAGCACTATATCTGGCTTAGTGGAGTGTGTAACCTGAAGCGTATGTAACTTGAAGCGTATGTAACCCAAGGTACCACTGTATTTGAAAATTGTTATCACATGCTCCCTTCATCTTCTCTTCTCCAGGCTAAGTATACCCAGCTGTTTCACTCATTCCACATGGGATGCAGTTTCCAGATTCCTTCCCAGAAGGAGGTGGGGCCTTGGAGGCCTTCAAGGAGGCAAGGCAACAGAGGGGGAGGAACAGGAGTGACCACAAGTATGGAGAGAAAGGATAGCCCATCTTGGTGACGGCCACCTGGGAGAAGGGTGGAGGATGGATGGCGGCTAACAGATTGAGGTTGAATCCTGACAAGACAGAAGTACTGTTTTGGGGGGACAGGGAGCGGGTGGGTGTGGAGGGCTCCCTGGTCCTGAATGGGGTAACTGTGCCCCTGAAGAACCAGGCGCACAGCCTGGGAGTCATTTTGGACTCACAGCTGTCCATGGAGGTGCAGGTCAATTCTGTGTCCGGGGCAGCTGTTTACCAGCTCCATCTGGTACGCCCACAGACTGTCTCACCAGAGTGGTGCATGCTCTGGTTATCTCTCGCTTGGACTACTGCAATGCGCTCTATGTGGGGCTACCTTGAAGGAGACTCGGAAGCTACAACTAATCCAGAATGCGGCAGCTAGACTGGTGACTAGGAGTGGCCACATTACACCGGTCTTGAAAGACCTACACTGGCTCCCAGTACGTTTCTGAGCACAATTCAAAGTGTTGGTGCTGACCTTTAAAGCCCTAAACAGCCTCGGCCCAGTATACCTGAAGGAACGTCTCCATGCCCATTGTTCTGCTCACACACTGAGGTCCAGCACCGAGGGCCTTCTGGAGGTTCCCTCACTGCAAGAAGCCAAGTTACAGGGAACCAGGCAAAGGGCCTTCTCTGTAGTGGCACCCGCCCTGTGTAACGCCCTCCCACCAGATGTCAAAGAGAAAAACAACAACCAGACTTTTGGAAGACATCTGAAGACAGCCCTGTTTAGGGAAGCTTTTAATGTTTGCCGCACTATTGTATTTTAATCTTTTGTTGATTTACAGATTGTTCCCTATTGAAGGAGAATTACATGAAGATGATGTACAGATGGTACACAACACCAGTGCAGTTAGGGAAAATGTACAAAACTAGTTCAAATATATGTTGGAAGTGTAAGGAAAAGGAGGGGACATTTTATCATATGTGGTGGAATTGTAAGGTGATTTTAAAAATTTGGGAAATGATTTACAACAAATCGAAGAAAATGTTCCATTTAACATTTGTTTAAAAACCCGAGGCATTTTTGTTGGGGATTGTAGGGAAAGACCTGCCAACAAAGTTGAAAAACATCTTCATGTATGTGACAACGGCCACGAGAGTTCTGGTAGCACAAGGATGGAAGACTGAAGAAACCCCAACTAAAGAATCATGGCAAGAAAAATTGATGGACTATGCAGAACTGGCAAAACTGACATATAAGCTATGGGACAAGGATAACTGTGACTTTAAGGATGAATGGGAACCCTTTACAAAGTATCTGAAGATGCAACAAAGCGAACTGGACCTCTTGGCAGGTTTTGAATAAACATTGACAAACTTTTTATTGATAATAATCAGCTAAATAGTTTGAGGATCTATACAACTTTGTAACATGCAGAAAACAGCATTCTTAGAGAAACCAAAGACTGGAACTGAGGGAAGTCGGGGGGTGGGGTGGGGGTGGGTGGGTTTTGTGTGGGAGGGAGGAAAAATGGGGATATGTTTTTTGGATAATATGTCTTGTTATAATTTTGAATATATATATATATATATATATATATATATATATATATATATATTGTTGGAAGCTGCCCACAGTGGCTGGGGAACCTCAGCCAGATGGGTGGGGTATAAATAATATATTATTATTATTATTATTATTATTATTATTATTATTATTATTGGGGATGAAGTGGTGGGAGGAAGGGAGAGAAATTGGAGCTGTCTTGCGGCAGGCAGAAGTCATGCAGGGCCCTTTCCCTGGGTATCTAAAGCAAGTGTGGAGGTGGGTGATGGCATGGAAAGTTTCATTCAGGGTCTTCCAGTAACATCTCGACAATGGAGCAGCAACCCCTCGAAAGAGGCATTATGTGGAATTACCTCACCTGAGAGCACCAGGCTGAGGAGAATGCCAGGCATTGCGGCTGAAGAGGAATAACAGTGGGAGACTGGGAGAGCATGGTCCCCGCTGCCCAGGTGGCTGCCAGCTTTTGGATGGCAGCTGTTCCATGAAGCCCTGTATATCGACTCGAGCAAAGAGGAGCGTGCAGACACACAGTCCAATCTTGATAGGATTGCCAGGGGAGAGTGGAGACACCAAACCATTTGCGTGGCAAGTCCCCTCCCCCATGTGAAATGAAGACACTGGACACAGTATTTAAGGTTAATGGGCATAAAAGGCCACAACTTTATTGATTACAGAATTGGAAGGTATTGGCCTTAGGCATTGGCTCCTATCAACTACCCGGCATGGGGGCCGGGAAGGGTTGTCCACAAGCCGTGGGAGTCCTGTTGAAGTACGCCAACTAGGATCCCAACGGGTGTCACCGCTCTGGGGCGTGCAGGAGGCCCTTACCTCCCTAGGTTTCGGACAAGGCAACGCCCCCCGGAGTCCTCTACCGGACTACCCATTTCTTTTTGGGGAAGGTGATGGCGTTTCCTTCCCCCCTCCATTTGCATAACAATAGACCCCTGCCAATGCCTAACCGCCAATACCGAAAAGCTGGCAAGGGGCAAAGAGGGCGGTCCCCGGGCGTGCCTAGTCTTAAATAGGCTAGGCCCCGCCTCCCCGGTCCACCGATTGGCGGGCCGGGTTGCTGACACGCCCGGGGATTCCCTAGTCTCGCGGGGGCAATGGCCAGCCCCCGCGTGGGATGTGGGAGGGATTTCTGCCCGCAACGCCATCTCCTCCCAGGTCGGAAATGGCTTTCATGCCCACCTGCAGCTTCAAGTCCAGGTGAGGTTGGCAGAGCAGCTGCAGGTGCCTCAGTTGGTTCAGCGATCGGTGGTGGCATGGGGGTTTCACCTTGAGGAGAAGGGGGGCTGAGTTGGAGGGAGGCCCTCAAGGAGCACCATGAGCCTGGCCAGCCTAATGCTGTTGTGGCATCTGTGGCTGTTCCAGAGCCTTATACGTTTAAATAAACTTAATTGTCTCATGTCTTCATTACAGAGCCAAAGATGCATTCCCAGATTTTCCCCCTGATAGGATATTAATTTTGGCAGGTTACTACATAACACCATCCTCATTTACATGCACCATGTGTGCTTTTATGATTTGTAGCTGTTTAAGTAGAATCTGCTATAATTGCATGGTACTGCACATTAAACATATATACCTCATCTAATAAATAGATTTTTATTTGCCTGGTACAGTGTAATCACAGGGTTCGCGTTCCAAACAGCAGTATTACATTAGTCAGTGTGTTCACATTTAACAATAAACGTTCTTCTTGTGCAATAAACTCACACTTCGGAATAATCATATGAATTAGACATTAGGGTGAGGTCATGGTCTCTACCTGGGGCCTTCAGATGCTTTTACAGCAGCAATTAGAGGCTGGTAGACACAGATTTTGCTGGTGGATTTATTGCTGCATGCCACCCCGATTTTGGGGCACCCAAGGGGCAAATCATGGGCGGTTTTTATCTCACCCAGACCTCAGGCTGCTCCTGTGTGTTCTCCTCCACCGAGGAAAACACTGCCATTAACACCTAACAAATTATCTAAAACGTTTAAGAAGGATCCTAATAACTGCTGGAAGTGTAAACAAGTAGACTTTCTTCTTCCACTGCTGGCATGCAGGGAGTGGAGAAATCAATTGGCAGCGATTCTTGCATGCTCACATTTGCCTCCTGTTCCTCCTTTTCCACAACAGGCCCCCAGGAAGCAGATCATCCAGCCTTGCTCCCCAGCCAGACTTGCTCTTGTGGCTGGAAGGCACTGTCTTGGCTACCCCACCATAGGCTATCAAGCTTTTTTTTTTCTTAGAAAGTATTGTACCTGATCATTATCAACATCAAACTTAGAGGAGAAGTTTTGACAGCACATTTCCTCCTGAAAGTCCCATCCATGCTAGAGAGAGGTAGCAATTCCAGTCCTGAAAAACAGTTCGTTCAGATACGGACCTGCTTGGAATGTCAAACCACCTTTTTCAAAATAAAAAAAATCCTTCCAGTAGCACCTTAAAGACCAACTAAGTTAGTTCTTGGTATGAGCTTTCGTGTGCATGCACACTTCTTTAGATACACTGAAACAGAAGTTGCCAGATCCTTCTATATAGTGAGAAGGTGGGGAGGGGTATTACTCAGAAGGGTGGCAGGAATGGGAGATTGGCAGATAGCTGAGATGAGCCTGTTGACGACTCTTAATGACTGTAATAGGTCTTACAGGAAAAGGCAAGGGGTGAGAAGGTGAGAAATGGCTTAGTCATGTATAATGAGATAAGAATCCAATGTCTTTGTTCAGACCAGGTCTCTCCATGGTTTTAAGTTTGGTAATGAGTTGCAATTCAGCAGCTTCTCTTTCCAGTCTATTTCTGAAATTCTGAAATTCAGTGTATCTGAAGAAGTGTGCATGCACACGAAAGCTCATACCAAGAACTAACTTAGTTGGTCTTTAAGGTGCTACTGGAAGGAATTTTTTTATTTTGACTATGGCAGACCAACAAGGCTACCTATCTGTAACTGAAACCACCTTTTTGTAATTTAGGGAGGCTTAATGTGACAGTTTTTGAACCTACGCTTTGATCAAGCCCTTGTTCTTAGACAGGGGTCAGCAACCTAAGGCCCATGGGCCGGAAGCAGCCCACGGAGATTGTTTGCCCAGCCCACGAGCCGCCCCCAAACTGGGCTGCCCACTCGTGCGCTGTGCTAAACCGCTGCAGTGCAGTCCGACCCAGGCAAGATAAACCTTGCTGACCCCTCTTCTTAGTAATGACTTGGATTTTCTTTTTATTTAAAAAGATATTTATTAAATTTTCACAAATTATAAACTCAAACATAATACAAACAAACACACACAAAGACAAACAAATATAATTTCAAATCCTTATTCTCTTAAAACTTACTTCACCGACCTCCTCATACCTCCCCTTTCTGCATTCCAATTTCAAATATTTAGTTCAGCAAATCCTCACCCTTAATTTAATCTAATTGTAATTCTTTCTTTTCCTTTAACCTAATCTTTACAGCTGTAATCTGCTTACTTCTATTGCCGCAACATTTTAGCACTCTTTAATTTTACAATGTCTCTTAAGATAGATCTTAAATTTCTTCCAATCTTCTTCCGCCGTCTCTTTTCCCTGGTCTCGGATTCTGCCAGTCATTTCAGCCAGTCCCATGTAGTCTATCACCTTCATCTGCCATTCTTCCAGAGTGGGTAGATCTTGTGTCTTCCAATACTTTGCGATGAGTATTCTTGCTGCTGTTGTAGCATACATAAAGAATGTTCTGTCTTTCTTTGGCACCAATTGGCCGACTATGCCCAAGAGAAAGGCCTCTGGTTTCTTAAGGAAAGTACATTTAAGTACCTTTTTCATTTCATTATATATCATTTCCCAGAAAGCCTTAATCTTTGGGCACGTCCACCAAAGGTGAAAGAAAGTACCTTCAGTTTCTTTACATTTCCAGCATTTATTATCAGACAAGTGGTAAATTTTTGCAAGCTTGACTGAAGTCATGTACCACCTATAAATCATTTTCATAATATTTTCCTTTAAGGCATTACATGCCGTAAATTTCATACCGGTAATGACTTGGATTTTCTAAGCTATGCTCTGAAGTCGCAACTCTCAAACCCAGTCACCTCTACGTGGCTTTCAGAAAGCCAGTGGACTTCTCTGAAGTAAGGTGTTTTTTTTTTTGAGGTTTGCCGTTTGTGTCCATTCTCTCTGGGCTATTCTCTGGCGAAATATTTGATCCTTATCTCCTTCAGAACAACTTTAGCCATTTATGGAGAAGTTAGGCTCCCATTAAAAGAAGGTTGGAAAGAAAATAAAAGATCTTCCTCAGCGTACAGTACACCCTGTCCAGAACTTCTGTAGCATTAATGGAAGCTTTCCTTGCCGATCGGATTAAGAATCCACATAAAGGCAGAGCTGTAATTTTGAAATGAAGTTGCCTTTTAGACAAAACAGAAGCAATCAAATAATGAAACAGAAAGCAGATCAGGTTGGCGCAACAAGCCCAGCTGTTCACAAAACATCAGCAGGTGGATCACAGATTTGGATTCTGAAACCAGAATTTCGTATACTAGGCTTTAATTAGCTGATACTTCTTCATAAATGTTGTTTAGTACGCTTTCCTGGCAAAATACTTGAAGTCTCATTTATACCTAAATATACTCACAGGTGGCGTTGTGGGTTAAACCACAGAGCCTAGGACTTGCCGATCAGAAGGTCGGTGGTTCGAATCCCCATGACGGGGTGAGCTCCTGTTGCTCGGTCCCTGCTCCTGCCAACCTAGCAGTTCGAAAGCACGTCAAAGTGAAGTAGATAAATAGGTACCACTCCAGCAGGAAGGTAAATGGTGTTTCCGTACGCTGCTCTGGTTCGCCAGAAGCGGCTTAGTCATGCTGGCCACATGACCCGGAAGCTGTATGCCGGCTCCCTCGGCCAGTAAAGTGAGATGAGCGCCGCAACCCCAGAGTCGTCCGCGACTGGACCTAACAGTCAGGGGTCCCTATATTACATTATGTTGCTTTGTTTAACATTATATTATGTTGATATTTATCTCAAAATTTCAAAATAGCTGAATAGTCTGAGTCGTGTATGAGTCACATTTTCCACACCTCTGGAAAATTTATTTTTTCAGGAATTAACACTGAACTGTTGTGGCAGTTAAAATAAATACTTGTATTTAAGACAGCTGTAATGGCATCTACCAAGAATGGAGGCAGTGGCCAGCCTTCTAAGACTCTGACAAGAACTATTTCAGCGGGTGCCCTGTGATGTATATTGTGCATTGAGAACCGAGGCAGAGAGTCTGTGGCTCCCCGGGTGTCAATGGACTCCAATTCCCATCAGCCGCAGTCAACGTACGCAATGGTCAGGGATATTGCAATCCTGCAATATCTGGAGGTCTACATCCTTGATGTAGAAATTCATTTTCAAAGCAATTTGCACAGCAATTGGCAAATGCTTGGTAGGATAGTTATTATAAAAGACCCTAGAGCAGTACAGGAAACTACAGTGGTACCTCTGGATACGAACGGGATCCGTTCCGGTGCCCCCTTCGCATCCTGAAGTAAACGTAAGATGTGATTGCGCGTGCGTGGGTTGCGTTTCGCTGCTTCCACGCATGCGTGTGATGTCATTTTGAGCATCTGCACATGCGCGAGCGGCGAAACCCGGAAGTAACACACTCCATCACTTCCAGGTCACCGCAGAGCGCAACCCGAAAATATTCATCCCGAAGCTACTTCAACCCGAGGTAGGACTGTAGTTTACGGGCGTCCAATCAACGCATGACCACGCACACGTGCGTCATGCCGAACCCGGAAATGACTTTAAAAATGGCAAAATCGTCCCAAAAAGAGCCCAGAAAGTGTAAAAAGGTACGAAAACAGTGTCCATAAACCACAATCCCAGGAGCCCTGGAAACAACCATTGAGGCCTGTGGAGAATTGGAATTTGAACAAGGAAGTTTAGAGGGAGTAATTGCAGTGGAGTTAAGCGTCTGGTGAGTGCTGCTGGTTCGTTTGTTTTTAATTGTGTGGTTTTTTAAGGATTTTAATAGTTAACAAGGGGACATATAAAGTCTCTGTTTTCAATTCATAGAGGGCAGTTACATTCAGTGTGAGACACCATTGTCATAGACACTGTGAGGTTGTGGGGGAAGAAAGAAGGGGGGTAGTGATCTTTCATACTTTTGCTTAGTGTATATGCAAAGCTTTTGTGTCAGTGATGCAAGAATACGTTCTTTCTTTATCTGTTTGTTTTTGTTGGAGGGTTTTGTTGGTCAAAGGGACGCGGGTGGTGCTGTGGTCTAAACCACAGAGCCTAGGGCTTGTCAATCAGAAGGTGGGCGGTTCGAATCCCCATGACAGTGTGAGCTCTGTTGTTCGGTCCCTGCTCCTGCCAACCTAGCAGTTCGAAAGCACCTCAAAGTGCAAGTAGATAAATAGGTACCTCTCCAGTGGGAAGGTAAACGGCGTTTCCGTGTGCTGCTCTGGCTCGCCAGAAGAGGCTTAGTCATGCTGGCCACATGACCCGGAAGCTGTACGCTGGCTCCCTCGGCCTATAGAGCGAGATGAGCATGCAACCCCAGAGTTGTCCATGACTGGACCTAAGCTTTACCTTTACCTTTTCATTGGTCGGGACATTGCCTCGGGCCCCCTCATTCCTTTGGAGAAGGGGGCACTTCTGTGAGCCCCTCACCATCTCTTGACCTGTCCTACCTCATAGGCTCATTGTGATGTGTGGGGGCTGCCATGCAATGCCCCCAACATCCATAAATAACGAATAAATAAAGGCTTGCTTGCAGTGTGACGGCTCGAGGGCACAAAATAATCCTCCACAAAGTATGCTGATAAATCAGTGCTTGGTGCCAACTGTCCGGAACGCAGCAAAAACTAGTGGTAGCTGTGACAGGCTATTAATAAAAATACATATTTTTCTTAAGAGCAACAAAAGGGGCATTCTCTGTTTGTTCATCGCCAAATATGTTTGCATTGGCAAAAAAGATTTAAGTGAGATTAAAGAACTATGAGTGAATTTCCATGCCTCAGATTGCTTTGAAATACCTTTATGCATTTGTGAATGAGGGAATTCAAGCACTTCTGTTACAAACATGTGAGAAGGTCATCTTCTCTTCCCAAGGGCCAATTGTGTCATGGCTGTGAAAGCTGTTGCTCAAGCCGTAATAACTGTGAGTGTGTGTCTGGAGCTCAATTTACATGCAACAATCTCATTGCTAAGAAATAGGCGTAGCGGTTTTCACTTTCAAAGCACAGTCGTACCTTGGAAGTCGAACGGAATCTGTTCCGGAAGTCCGTTCGACTTCCAAAACGTTTGGAAACCAAAGCACAGCTTCTGATTGGCTGCAGGAAGCTCCTGCAGCCAATCAGAAGCCGCGGAAGCCTCATCGGATATTCGGCTTCCAAAAATAGTTTGCAAGCCAGTACACTCACTTCTGGGTTTGCGGCATTCAGGAGCCAAAACATTCAAGAACTAAGCTGTTTGAAAACCAAGGTATGACTGTATTGGGCCATGACTAAGCCCTTCTGTTGGGCCAGTTCTCTTTTTACCAGTATCCGCAGCAATGGATGGTAACTTTCTGGTGTCTGTGGGCCACCACAGAAACAGCTTTCACATTCATTTCATGCTTTTCAACAGAATATGTTCTGTTGGCAACAAGCATCTAGCGAAGAAGAGCTGCAAAACCTCTGACCTGCTGGCTCCTCCAGCTCCTTCTCCTCAGTCGCCCTTTTTCCTCTGCAGCTGAGCTGCTTGCTCTGAACAGTGGGAGATCACAGCGGGTGAATAACATGTGGAGCAGACGACAGCAAGTCCATGCCGCGCATTCAAAGCACATTCAGCACATGGCTTCCCCCCAAACAATCATGGAAACCACAGTTTGTTTAGGTTGCTGGTAATTGTAGCTATGTGAGAGTGAACCAGCACCCTAAATAAACTATGGGAAGAGGAGTGAGGTACAGGTTGCTGAGGGCAGTGTGGTCACATCAGCAATTCCAACCTGGAGCATCTATTGCCATGTGCTGTACCATGTTCTGCTTCCTGTGCCTCATCCTGCCCCTGACAGGAGAGCGATGGAGCCCCACTGACACCACCTCACCAGCAGCTACTGGGTGAAACCAGAGTTCCTGGGGTTTGGGGGTGGGTCATGTGCTTTAAATTTGGGTTGTCATAAGAATTTAAGGTCTCAAATATATAAATTAAATGTTCATCAATTTACAAGGCACTCACATACATATGTAAACCACCTGTCTGAAATAGTACAGGAGAACAATCCTGAAACCATTTTGACTCTCCCAAGTTGACTTCAAATGTTTCTCTGCGAGGAGGAAGGGAATGGGAAAGCTTCTCCATTGTACAGTGGTACCTCACAAGACGAATGCCTCGCAAGACAAAAAACTCGCTAGACGAAAGGTTTTTCCGTTTTCGATTTGCCTCGCAAGACGAATTTCCCTATGGGCTTGCTTCGCAAGACGAAAACGTCTCGCGACTTTGTTTCCTTTGTCTAAAAACAAAGACATGTTTTGTTTATAAAGTTAATTTATTTTCCCTTCAATTTTTGAACTGCTCTTTACAGTATGTGTGACTTTAAAGAGCAGTTAATAAACTGTTGTTGTACCAAATTTGGCTTTGTTTGGACTTTTTTTGACCATAGGAACGCATTAATTGATTTTCAATGCATTCCTATGGGATTTCGTGATTCGCAAGACGAAAAATTCGCTAGACGACAAAACTTGCGGAACGAATTAATTTCGTCTTGCGGGGCACCACTGTATTCTGCTTACCTGTCTTTAGGGCATCTTTGTGTAGGAATAGGGTGAGCCTGTGACCTGGATTCAAGAACTAAAGTATTAACCATCACCAAAGAATGGTCAGGCTGCCCAGGTAAGCAATCACTGGCCATTGTCAGGTATCCTGGCAGACAGGATTTCTGTTGTAGACCGCCTCCTTCTGTGATGTATGCATGATGTTTTTGGGGGTGGTCTTGAGCTACAGGGTGGGCAGTTTCAAAAGTCAATATAACGGGCTTGTACACTATTGTTCTGGGTTCCTCCTCCTTTCCTGCGTGTGAGGGGAGCACCCTGTTGCAACAGTTTAATAAAGATCAGGCTTACTAGCTGCTTTGCTCCTCAATATTATCTGGCTGGCCTCTGTTATTTTCTCCTACCAATAGGGAACCCACTTAAGGACTCTGTATGGGCTCTTGGATACCCCATAAGGGAAAAGGAGCAGATTTTGTTTACATCATGGTGGAAGGTGTTTTAAATGCAAGTTATGGATCTGCCCATAGTTGTATACACTGCACTCAAGATTCACAGAATCCCTGGTGCTTGTCCTGCTGCTGAGGGCTGGGGGGGGGGGCACGGAGATCTGTCTGAGGACTACAAACAACCCAAAAGCCCCTGTTTTCACTAAAGGTATATACAGTGGTAGCTCTGGTTGCGAACAGGATCCGTTCTGGAGGCCTGTTCACAACATGAAAAGAGCACAACCCGCAGCAGCGCGTCTGTGCACGTGCGGGTCGCGATTCACCGCTTCTGCGCATGTGTGTGACATCATTTTGCGCATCTGCGCATGCGCGAGCGGTGAAACCTGAAAGTAACCCTTTCTGGTACTTCTGGGTCACCGTGGGACGTAACCTGAAAGAACGTAACATGAAGCGGACATAACCAGAGGTATGACTGTATATATATATTTGTCCAAGTCTTGGACATTTCTCATTTACTTTGTACAACCGGATGTCAATGACATTTTTCATGTTGTCATGTTATGTTTTCATTGCTGGCTCCAACATTTGTCCTCGTATGCCACAAAGCAGTAAGTGGCTCAGGCGACAGCATAGACAGCACCCTTTTAAATTGGGTTGTGTGTGTGTTTTAATTAAGAGCATATGAAATCCTAAAATGTGCTCTTACTTAAGCCCAAATTGCAAACACATCTTTTGGATTCCCTCTCTTCCTACGTAGCCTCGCCGTATGGCGGCCTGGTTTCGCCCTCCTGCTGGCAGGAGATACTAGCGCCCCCTCCAAAGTCTCAGCTGAACAACAACACATTGAAAACATTGCTGAGAGGCAGAGGCAAACCCATTGCATAAATAGAACCCATGAGTAATAGTTCTCGAAAGTTGGCTGGGAAGTTGTGGATGCCATCAGCCTTAGTTTTTATTAGTATTTTCCTTCAGGAAAGTATTTCCAAACAAATGAATAACGCGTGAGCTTTTGTCCCGTACAGCACATCTTCAGTCTCCTTAGTATCAGGGAACAAGACAAGATTTAAGCCAAGGGCAGCCATTAAGCAGATTTCTTCCTGCCACTCTCAGGCCAAATCCACATATGGAGCTTAAAGGAGGCCTTGCTTCCCTTGCTTTGAAATGCAAATTTCTAAATTTGGCCAGAAATGTTGTTTGCGTTAGCAATGACTCTCCTCCACCTTTCCCTCTTCATTTACACTAGATGTTCACACAGAGAGGGACTGGAAGGCAAAAGGAAGCCCACCTATGAGAAGGCTGCAGAATCTGAAGAAACAAACATTTAGATTTAGCATCCACACATATTCATACCACAATCGCTGCACCACCAGGAAATTGTTTGCATGTGTGAATGCACCAACACAGACAGAAGTTCCTTCTCCCCTTCCTTCAGAAACATTCCTTTCAGTCGAATCAGTTCACACATTCAGCTGTGAGTCATCAAAACCCTCTCCAGGCATTATATTAAGGCCAAATGTGGGTGAGAATGGCTTTATGTGATGGGAAGCGGTTCTCTCAACCTACATAAAGAATGTGTTCAGGGAGCATCCTGCTTGCAGAGGTCGTGCATGGAGGCCTCACCGCATACCTTCTGATAACGGCACAAAGGTCAGGAGAGAATTTTGCAGCCGTGATGCCAAACCTCCACATACGTCCATCGAGCACTAATGCAATAGCTAAAAAGGACTGAAATGAGCAGTAATCAAGAGCAGATGATACGTAATAATGCAAATGCGAACCTTCATGGCTGAGCTGCAATTCACTCTCAGAAATGTTCTAGTTGTGACATTTGGAAGCAAGCCTTTAATGGTTCTGGGGCAATGATGAGTCATGAAAAACCGTAATAACTGCTTTGCCGAAGCTAATCTAGCCTAGCATACAGTTTCTGACAGTGGTCAGCTTGCTGCCTCTGGTAAGCCAGCACACAGGGCACAAAGACAACAGCCCTCCAGAGTTATGTTTATTTCCTCTGTAGATGTAGGCACTTTGTAGTTGCAATGGCTAGTGGTCATGTAGGCATGAAGGAACTGCATAGCTTGAAGTTTCAGGTACCACTTCTTCCTTTAAGGAGCCTGTTTACAAAGGTTCCACCATTGTAAACATCACAATTCCACTGTGTATAAAAAGGACATCTTTTGAGCTAATCACTTGAAACTTGGTGTGCACAATCTACTTGATGAGGGCTACGAATATGCCTTCATTTCAAACTGATCTGATGAAAATGATTAGGTACAGCAACTTAAACGAGCTGGAAATGGACACATTTCCCCTGTCTTTTACTCCACTAATGCAACTGGCTTCTCATATATTTCTTTCAAATGGTGGTGAACACCGGTTGACGTCCTTTATTCTGACTTATCATGGACAGGAATGCTTCATTGCTTTAGGGTGGTTCTGAATAGCAGTTCAAAGCTTATTCAGCTAGCATTGTGCTTGATTACTCCATTGTTTGCTGTGTGTCCTGTCCTTTAGTTATAGAATCATAGAATTGTAGAGTTGGAAGGGACCGAAAGGATCATCTAGTCCAAACCCCAGCAGTGCAGGAATCTTTTGCCCAACATGAGATTCTCATGCTCTACCAACTGGTGCAAAGAAGAAGAAGAAGAGTTTGGATTTGATATCCCGTTTTATCACTACCCGAAGGAGTCTCCAAGTGGCTAACATTCTCCTTTTCCCTTCCTCCTCTGTGAGGTGAGTGGGGCTGAGAGACTTCAGAGAAGCGTGACTAGCGCAAGGTCACCCAGCAGCTGCATGTGGAGGAGCGGAGACGCGAACCCAGTTCCCCAGATTACGAGTCCACCGCTCTTCACCACTACACCACTAAGATTGTAGTACTTAAACAAATGCAGTGCAAGATTTACGTACAAGCTAAACAAGCTATAGCTTAGGGCCCCAGTCTCTTGGGCCCCCCCAAAAAAATTTAAAGGGGAAAAAACTGGATGTACATTTCCAAAATATAAAAGAAAAAAGAAATGAAATGAAACCTACATCCAGCAACAGTGTTTTGTGTTGTGTAGGCTCCTATGATGTAAGCTTACTAGCCTTCTCCCTAAAATATCACTGATTTGCTCATTTCTATATATAGGGTGCCTACATTCTGCATGGACTGGTTGCATGGCATGTATTTCACTATTAAGATACTTCTTCTTAATTGTATTTCAGTTCAACAATTACTTTGATAAAATACATATTTTGTTATGTGCAAATGGCTTTAGAGGCCTATTAGGTCCATAAATTACCATATAGCATATATTCAACACACACAAAACAGCGACAATTTGTTGTTGACAAAGAACAGCTAGACATATAAAGGGCCCCATTACCTTCAGTAGCCTAGGGCCTCATCGAACTGAAATCCGGCCCTGAACAAATGAGCAGCTGTGTACTGGAAAGGCAATGTCTTTCCACAGATGTGGCAGATGAAGGTGTCGGGTTGTGCTGATATAGGTATGCCATGGTGTATGTCATTCTGCACTCCTCCTGTGTGTTGAGCATACTACTTTATGGTAGTGAGATGTGGGAAACTTGCACCCACCAAGAGCCACACCTCAATGCCTTGCACATCTGCTGCATCAGGAAGATTTTGGCAGGACAGAGTCTCAAACAAATATGCGTTCCCCCAAGCCACATTCCCAGCATGTTTGCACCCATCTCTCTCTTTTTTCCCCTCAATTTTTTTTACTAGTTTTCACAATATTATAAACAAACAAACAAACAAACACACACACAAGACAAACAAACATTAATCATAGCCTTATTGAAAATTACACTTATTAACTTTGTTAAGTGACTTCCTCGCTTCCCCTTGGTTGAATTTCATTGCATGTCCTTTTAACGGTTTTCCAAATCCCAATTTTTATGAAATTTAACTTAAACATTAACATCCTTAAATCTTCACCTTATGGAATTAAACATATTAATTAATCACTTAACATAAATAAAATCTAAGCCAATTAAGTATCTGCAAGCTGTTTTGAGTTAATTTAACTTAACAAATTTAACTAGGTAATCATTAAATTTATTCCACTCTTCCTGATACTCCTCCTCCTTCTGGTCACGGACTCTTCTGGTTAGGTCAGCTAGCTCCGAAAAATCCATCATCTTCATCTGCCATTCTTCTACCGTTGGTAATTCTTGGGTTTTCCACTTTTTAGCTAACAAAATATGAGCAGCGGTTGTGGCATACAAAAATAATTTAACATCTTTCTTGGGCAATTCCAAACCTGTTATTCCAAGAAGAAAGGCCTCTGGTTTCTTTATAAATGTATATTTCAACATTTTTTTCAATTCATTATAAATCGTTTCCCAGAAGTCTTTCACCTGTCTCAGTGACATCTACACTGGCTTGGTCATGCCAACAGAACGGACAATGGTAGGATCCCCAGGGACGTGTTCTATGAGGAGCTGGCTTCAGGCACCAGGCCCGTTGGCAGACCATCTGTGTTACAAAGATATCTGTGAACATGAAATGAAGGCTGGCAGCATCAACCATGCTGCGAGAGAATCCCTTGCAGACAATTGCAGTGCCTGCAGACAGACAGAAAGCAGTGACCAGAGGAGAAATGACCACCTGTTTTATTGAACCACATTGGCAAAATGCTGCATAAACACTGGCTAAGGAACATTCCATCATATGTGGTGGAATTGTGCGGGAATAAATCAATTTTGGCAAAAAATATCTGAAGAAGCTGGTAAAATAGTAGATTGTAAGTACAGTGGCACCTCTGGATGCGAACGGGATCCGTTCCGGAGCCCCGTTCGCATCCTGAGTAGAACGTAACAAGCGATTGCGCAGCTGTGCATGCGCAGGTTGTGTTTCGCCGCTTCCGCACATGCGCATGGTGTCATTTTGAGCATCTGCGCATGCACGAGCGACGAAACCTGGAAGTTCCGTTACTTCCGAGTCGTCACAGAGCGTAACCTGAAAACGCTCAACCTGAAGCGACTTTAACCTGAGGTATGATTGTATCTTTATATCAACAGTTAGTGTTTTTTGTCCATACTTGATAATTAAAATGCTATTCACTTCTGTCTCCCTTCTCACTCCCATGTTATAGCCATAGCTGTTGCACGATTTGTTTCCACCTTTCCTCTATGGTTCTGCCCCATTTTCCACCTCTCCCTCCCTATATTCTGTATATAGAACTAAAAATGAGCAATATTTCTTTTCCTACTGATGGTCTTTTTTATTTTATTTTTACCAAAATCAGACAATTAGCACACAAGCAAATTATAAGCAAATTTTCTTGAGGCTCAAGCTCAGGCATAGGTAAACTCTGGCCCTCCAGATGTTTTGGAACTACAATTCCCATCATCCCTAGCCTAGCTAACAGGGCCAGTGGTCAGGGATGATGGGGACTGTTGTCTCAAAACATCTACAGGGCTGGAGTTTGCCTATGCCTGCTCAAGCTCCTCAAATACCCTGAGGCAACTAGCACAAAATCCACTGATATTAGAATTCCTTGTATTTATGCTATTTTTCTCTCTTTGAATCCTGAAGATATCAATATGAAAGCAATGCTGCAACATATGCCTCAGATCAGTCCTTCTGGCCTTTGTTGTTGTTTAGTCGTTTAGTCGTGTCCGACTCTTCGTGACCCCATGGACCAGAGCATGCCAGGCACTCCTGTCTTCCACTGCCTCCCGCAGCTTGGTCAAACTCATGCTGGTAGCTTCGAGAACACTGTCCAACCATTTCGTCCTCTGTCGTCCCCTTCTTCTTGTGCCCTCCATCTTTCCCAACATCAGGGTCTTTTCCAGGGAGTCTTCTCTTCTCATGAGGTGGCCAAAGTATTGGAGCCTCAGCTTCAGGATCTGTCCTTCCAGTGAGCACTCAGGGCTGATTTCCTTCAGAATGGAGAGGTTTGATCTTCTTGCAGTCCATGGGACTCTCAAGAGTCTCCTCCAGCACCATAATTCAAAAGCATCAATTCTTCAGCGACCAGCCTTCTTTATGGTCCAGCTCCATACATCACTACTGGGAAAACCATAGCTTTTACTATACTATACTATTCTGGCCTACCACAGCCAGAAATTGATAGGGATAGATAGAACCATCAAGTTCTGGCCTACTGGGTTTTGGTGATTGTGAATGCCAGAAAAGTTTATACAATCCACTCTGTTCCAGCAAGGGAAGCTAATAACCCCCATCTTGCTGGATCAGAATCCCTTGGGATCAAGGGCAGTTTCTCCTAGACACTCCACATCTCCCCCTAACATGCTCCAAGGATTCTCTGAAGCAGGACAAGGAATAAAAACAAGACATCTTCTATTTCTGGAAATGTCACGGAAGTTCATAATTATCTGGTTCAGTATAGAAATTTGTTCATCTTATGTAATGCTTGGAGAGTTATCCTCAGGCACCCTTATCCT
Source organism: Podarcis liolepis (assembly GCF_965112155.1). Classification (NCBI taxonomy): domain Eukaryota; kingdom Metazoa; phylum Chordata; class Lepidosauria; order Squamata; family Lacertidae; genus Podarcis; species Podarcis liolepis. Next base: position 7,936,481 of record NC_139556.1, read on the forward strand.
CATAAGCTCTTCTCTCGCTGGAATGTCAAATTAAAACATGTGTGCTTCAAGCTGACCAGGCAACTTTGTAAGCAACCAGCCCTTATAGCAGGGTAGGGTTATAATGCCAGTGTATTTCACATCTGGCAACTAATGTGCTCCTTAGGTTTCAGGTTGTACATGGGTAAAAAAAGGTAAAGGTAAAGGACCCCTGACAGTTACGTCCAGTCACAAACGACTCTGGGGTTGTGGCACTCATCTCACTTTACTGGCCAAGGGAGCCGGCGTTTGTCCGCAGACAGTTTTTCCGGGTCATGTGGCCAGCATGACTAAGCCACTTCTGGCAAACCAGAGCAGCGCACGGAAACGCCGTTTACCCTCCCGCTGGAGCGGTACCTATTTATCTACTTGCACTTTGACGTACTTTCGAATTGCTAGGTTGGCAGGAGCTGGGACCGAGCAACGGGAGCTCACCCCATTGCAGGGATTCGAGCTGCAAGCCCTAGGCTCAGTGGTGTAGACCACAGAGCCACCCGCATCCCAGTACATGGGTTGTTTGTTGTTGTTTAGTCGTTTAGTCGTGTCCGACTCTTCGTGACCTCATGGACCAGAGCACAAGTCTAAAAAGCTCGGGACACAAATTTTCATGGCCCTCTAGCAGCTATAGTGGCTCATTTACCAGCTGTATTTAGCATTAACTCAGGGAGTGTATACTCAGTTCTGACCCAACTAAGCCTCCTGAGTCTATCAGGCACTGGGCAGAGGAGGAATAATGGAGACCGCCTCCTCATCCTGACCTTTCCAGGGGGGAGGAAGAGGAAACAGTATAGATTTACAACAGGGGTTTGAGGGAGGTCACAGCTCGAAGGCAAATGAGGGGGAAAGTTGGGAAATCATGGAAGAACCAGAACAACACCTGGCTGACATGTTGTCATTAGAAAGCATTCCAAATCCACCATCTCCCAGAACCTGGTGAGCCTTAAAAATAGGAGAGCAAAGAGTTCAAAGATGGAGGGGCATGTAGCAAGGAGGTGGGAGAGATGGGGGGTGGAGATTCACTCGGGACAATGCCATTATCCAAAAGGCTCTCTCTGTAAAGATTGAAATAAAAAAGGACTGTAAGAAACATTTCCTTGTCTTTTTACTTCCTTGGCAACCAGCCGGGAGCTTCTGACAGACTCTGACCACAGGGGCACATTGGTTTCCAGATGTGAATTTTTCAGCTCTCTCACCCAGCTGTTAACTTTGCAGACACTCCAGGTGCCTCTATTTACCAGGGACATCCCTGATTTAGAGAAGGCATCCCGGTTTCTGATTTGATCCCAGAATGTCCCGCTTTTCCTTGGGATGTCCTTATTTTCATTGAAGAAATGCAGGATTTATCCATCCCCTGAGCTGTCTGAAGGCAATCCTGTATAGGGAAGTTTTTAAAAAATGGTTAATGTTTTATTATGTTTTTATATATGTTGGAAGCTGCCCACAGTGGCTGGGGCAACCCAGTAAGATGTGTGGGGTATAAATAGTAAAATAAACATTATGGAATGGGACATCCCTATTTTCTTTGGAGAGATATTGGAGGGTATGACTTCATCGATCCGTATGAGACTACATGAGGTACAAAGTCAACTGCTTTGTAAGTGAACAATCAGAGGTTCTTCCATGTTAACTGCTTCCTCATGATGAACTTCTCATTGAGTGCTTGAACTGCATGACTAGACTGTAAAATCAAGCACTAGTGTTTGGAGATTATATTCTCCGAGTCAATTAATTCTCCTGACCAAACTGCAGGAGGCAGTGGAAGACAGGAGTGCCTGGTGTGCTCTGGTCCATGGGGTCACAAAGAGTCGGACAGGACTAAATGACTAAACAACAACATAGACAGAAGGAGGAGGAGAAGAAGAGATGTGGTAACACACCAATATTGATCTAGACAACCATATTCTTGAGCTGGCCTGGATGGTGAATGTTGGGCATCTACTGTAAGTCCAAAGTCCCTTGCATATATTGTATGGAGTTTTCATTAAGGATGCATGGACGTCCCTCAGTTTGACCTGAAAAGGGTTGAGGTTCTGTGGACGTTTCAAGGCAATGCATGCAGAGCTCAAGAAGCACCCGCTCCATTGGCAATGCCTTCCATGCCCTCTGCTGCCTTTCCAATCCCCAGTGGAGCATCCTTTCACCCCAGGGACTCGATAGTGCCCTTTCCCCCCACAATGAATGGTCATGCTTGTGAGCACTCAGGTTGTCTCCCATTATTAGCCTACAGTGGTTGGTGCTACGAGTGGATGCAGGTCTGGTAAAACCAAACTAGAACTCCTCAGGAGGAAATGAGAAAAGACACATGGAAGAAGAAGAGTTTGGACTTGATATCCCGCCTTTCACTCCCCTTCAGGAGTCTCAAAGCGGCTAACATTCTCCTTTCCCTTCCTCCCCCACAACAAACACTCTGTGAGGTGAGTGGGGCTGAGAGACTTCAGAGAAGTGTGACTGGCCCAAGGTCACCCAGCAGCTGCATGTGGAGGAGCGGGGAAGCGAACCCGGTTCACCAGATCACGAGACTACCGCTCTTAACCACTACACCACACTGGCACGGAATGATGAATATGCATGTGCCAACTCTCACAAAGCAGGTGAACTTTTCCCCTAGAGTTCTTTGGAAGCTCATAAATGCCAAGCATCTTCCAATGTGAAAAAGGGGAGCTCATCCTTCAAAGTTTACTTTTGAAGCAGACGAGTCGGGAAACCATCCAAAAACAGAAGTTCTTTGGTTTGCTCCAAAGATGCTTTCCACTCTGCCAGAAACCAGGGTCCTATCACTGAATCATAGACTCATAGAGCTGGGAGGAATCCCAAAGGGTCATGTCACCTGACCCCCTGCAATACGAAATAATCCCCAACAGATGACCACCTGACCTCTGTTCAAAAACCTCCAATGAGGGCGAGGACACCAGCTTCCAAGAGAGTCCATTCCACTGTCAAACGACTCTTACCATCAGAAAGTTCTTCCTAATGTTTAGTCACATTCTGTTGTTGCTGCTGCTGCTGCTGCTGTTTAGTCATTTAGTCGTATCCGACTCTTTGTGACCCCATGGACCAGAGCATGCCAAGCACTCCTGTCTTCCACTGCCTCCTGCAGTTTGGTCAAACTCATGCTGGTAGCTTGGAGAACACTGTCCAACCATCTCGTCCTCTGTCGTCCCCTTCTCCTTGTGCCCTCCATCTTTCCCAGCATCAGAGTCTTTTCCAGGGAGTCTTCTCTTCTCATGAAGTATTGGAGCCTCAGCTTCAGGATTTGTCCTTCCAGTGAGCACTCAGGGCTGATTTCCTTAAGAATGGATTGGTTAGATCTTCTTGCAGTCCATGGGACTCTCAAGAGTCTCCTCCAGCACCATTCTGTAAGTACCTCTCCGAGGTCACATTCTGTAAGTACCTCTAAAAAGGTTTGCACCACGTGGCAATATCTGCCCATTTGAATATACATGCCAGCCTCTGAACAATTTTATCTTCATCTATATGGCCTAGCCAAGTTGCATATTAAACCTAGTTTCCCTTGAGTTAAATACCACCCATGAATCAGTGTTTTCCTTTGTTTTTTCTGATACTGATTTAATTGATCTTTAGTTCCAAATTGACTCCCATTGTTCATTTTTAAGTATTGCTTCTACAGCATATCATTTCCCCATGTTTTAATCCATCTAGTGCAGTGTTTCCCAACCGGTGTTCCGCGGCACACTAGTGTGCCGCGAGACGTTGCCTGGTGTGCCGTGGGAGGGAGGCGGGCGAGTTGGGCGGCGAGAGGCGAGAGGATCGGGCGCGGCGGAGGCCAGCCCCGCGCTTGGAGAGGACGCAGCAGCCGTCGCCAAACCCGATCCTCCTCCTCCTGCTCCGCCGCCGGCCGATCCTCTCGGCTCTCGGCCGGGAGGAGCCTGCGGCGACGGGGCGGGCGCTGAAGTTGGCGCGCCTCCTCGGCAGCGCCTTCGTCCTCCTCCTCCTGCCTCTGCCGGATCCGCGCGCAGCCTCTCGCCTCTGCCCCTCGCCGCGCCGGCCCAGCCAGTCAGCCAGCCAAGGGCGGGCGCGCTCTCGCTCCTCGCTCGCTCTATCCGTGGCCGCGCCCGGCGCCAGCCCCGCGGGACGACGCTGCGACGGGCGGCCCTGTGTCGCGAGGGGCGGAGCCCAGGGGAAAGGACCGCCCAGCAGGCGTGGCTGAGGCGCGCATGCGTGGCTGGGGGGGTGCGCGCCCTCTGCTCTCTGCCTCTCTCCCCCTCCCCCCTCTGGACCCCGCGCGCGAGGCTCTCCGGGGGCGGGAAAAGGAGTTTCCTTCAGGCGGAAGGTCCCGTGGGAGCTGGGAGGGGGGCAGCCGCTGCTCTGGCTCCCCCCCCCGCCCCGAACCGGCTCTTTCTTTCGGTTCTGGCAGGGAGCACACTCCCCCCCCTTGCGCTCCGCTTTCCCCTCAGAAGAGCCCCCTGCTCCCCGTAATCGAGGGTGATCGTGCCCAGGGGCTCGCCAGATCCCCCTCCGGCCGTCTCTTAGTCCCCACATGATCCCAGGAGCGCGACGTGGAAGTGTGTGGACACCTGCAAAGGTCAGGGATGCTTCTCAAACCGCCAAGAGGCAAAGCCAACGTCCCTCTCACCTGGCCCAGGAGTCCCAGATGCGCCAGTTCTCAACAACAAATGCATAGAACAGGGTGTGCAACCCAAGTGAATCACTATTTTAAGCCATTCCGGGGGGGGGGAGAGATGCAACCCATTCTTAAATCTTTCCTACTGAAAATGACCTAAAAGTGTTACATTTGGACGGATCGCCCCCATAACTAATGTTGCATCATCTCACTATTTCCAGCAAGCATATACATTCTTTTCCACGGTTAACTTTTGTATACCTCAGAGCACCAAAGTTTATTTCCTAATTGCTTACTGATCTGCTGGTGAAGCAAGTTTTCTCTTGACTCCCCTTTGAACCATCAACATATCCTTTCATTACCTTCTATGCTGTTACTATTTTTTATATTTTTTTTACATAAGTAAAAAGTGACCTTTCCCCATCTGGCATGGTGGTGTGCCTCGAGATTTTTTTCATGAAACAAGTGTGCCTTTGCCCCAAAAAGGTCGGGAAACACTGATCTAGTGTACCTGTATTTGCATTTTAATCCAAGTGTATATTATTGATTCGAAACCTCTGCTGCTACTACAAAGAACAGTAAGGCTTTATCATTTTTTCCATATCAGTTGGGGGTCGGGTACGGGTAGACAGCTAAAATGCAACATTTGTTTTACATTTAAGCACTGAAGATATCTTGAAGTTGTTCTTTAAGTTGTCCTCAACTGAATCTTGTGCCAATATGTAGGTTAGTTAATACATGTAGTCAGTGCTTTTTTCTGGGGGGACACAGGAGTACACATACCCCTAAACATTTTGTGAATCTTTGTACTTTTGTCCATTTACTGTATTTATTTTTCCCTACTTGAACTATAAAATGGTGATCTTCTTGAGTCAAAATGAGAGTACCCCTAAACTTTTTTTGGGGGGGGGGGGACACTGCATGTAGTCAGTTAATATTATATAAACCCTTCAGCTCCAAGTTATAAATTGATTATATTTATCTACATTATCGGTGGGACATTGTCGGTGGGACAGGAGTTAAAGGGGAGCTTTTTGGAGAGAAGTTTTGACCTTTGTAAACACTTTTCCACTGTAACTCTAAAGAACACACTACAGTTATCACTTGGTGTGTTTGAAAACTTTTGGAAAGCCTTTTCAGCACTTATGACTGCAGCTCCAATTCACTTACATTAATGGGGCCATTAATAGGGTTTTTCAAATTATTTCCCAGATGTTTTATTATAGCTCAGCATTAGTCAGGTCAGTTAATGGACACCAAAGGCTCTAATTTAGCCATGTGGGAGGAGTGGGGACACTTCTCACTTGGGATATTCCCACTCCCATGACATCTTTTTACGTCCATTTTCATGACATTAATCAAGAATATTGATTTACATACTGTTCATTTCCCTAGGGATGCCATTGTAATTCAACATTAGAGGGCTATATAAATGTAAAATAGAAGGATTGCTAATTTACTTAAATAGGGGGTCTCTGAAATATTTCCACTTTGGGAAATTTTACCCAAGGCACTTAAATCCAGTTAACACATTAGTTCTCAACGGGGTAGAATCATACAACTGTACAGTTCGAAGGGAACACAAGGGTCATCTAGTCCAGCGGTCAGCAACCTTTTTCAGCTGTGGGCCAGTCCACTGTCCCTCAGACCATGTGGTGAGGCGGACTATATTGGGGGGGGGGATGAACGGATTCCTATGCCCCACAAATAACCCAGAGATGCATTGTAAATAAAAGGACACATTCTACTCATGTAAAAACACGCTGATTCCTGGACCGTCCGCGGGCCAGATTGCAAAGGTGATTGGGCCGGATCTGGCCCCGGGTCTTAGCTTGCCTACCCCTGATCTAGTCCAATCCCCTGAAATGCAGGAATATTTTGCCCAACGTGGGGTTTGAACCCACAATCCTGAGGTTAAGAGTCTCATTCTCTATCAACTGAGCCATCTCAGCAGATGCCATTTGTAAAGTTTCCTTCTCTGGTAATTCAGAAGCAGGGGAAGGAGTTCCTGCCAGCCACCCCTGTTAAGTTGTGGGTGAACATATCAGATGACACAGCGATTCTTCAAGCAGCTCTTGTTTATTCACAGGCCAGGACAGAACTGAACTGAAGGGTTCAGCCAGCCTGCTTATATAGAGCTCCAGTACAACGTAACTGTAACAGCTTTCTAAAACTATCCAATCACTGCACGTCACTTTCGATCCCTTATTTGCATAACTATCTACAGTATCCCCCTGCTGGCCCAGGGTAAGAACTTCAGTACACAACAACCCCAAATTTCCCCTCTTCTTTCTTTCCCTTTCCCTTTCCCTTTCCCTTCTCTCCCCTCTCCCTTCCTTCCCCCTTTCCCTTTCCCTTTCCCTTTCCATTCTCTCCCTCACCAACTCCCCATGCAGCAATAAGGCTTTGAAAACAGCTTCCCTAGTTGCACAGTATAGCTCCAGGATAGAGGGATTTAACCCCCCCACACACACAATAAGGCAATTTGCAATGGAGAAAGAAGAAGGTGCTGAACGGCTAAGTTAACCTGCTCTCAGCTGCTTTTCCATAAGAGTTAGAGAACTCCAGCCAGGGAAAGGGTTCTGCAACATTGCTCCCACTTGCCAGTTCTTCATCCCAAATCATTCCCTTATGAAGAACGGTAGAGGAAAAGGTTAATACCTGATTGATGCCAGAACTTTTTTTCTTTCAGGATTAATGGATGCACAATTGGAAAAGGACTATGGAAGATTATTTCAATATGCGATTACAGCGCCGAGATTGTTATATGCACAAAGATGGAAAGGTACAGTCCTATTTTCTGTGGATGGTTGATAAAATTATTGGGTTTAGCTGAGATTGCAAAGTTAACGTTTTTAATCAGAGAAAAATCACGATTGATTAAGGATTGGAAATTTCTTATGGACTTTCTGCATGAAAGAGAAAATGAACTTGTAGTATCTGGATTTCAGGAGTGAAAAAACATTGGTTCATAGAAAATTGAATAGTTGGATATCAATTTAAATGAGTACTGTAAGTTATTATATTTACTGTAGCTGACAAACAGAGAATCGGAAGTCTTTTCATCTTTTTCTCCCCCTTTTTCCTTTTTCCTTCTTCCATTTCTTTTCCCCCTTCTTCCTTCTCTTTGCTCCTGTTTCTTTTTAGATTATATTTTTTAAATATTTCTTTTCTGCTGGTCTACTATAAAAGGATACTTTATGTTGGGTATAAACTTTTTTATATCATATGATGAAGATTTTTAAAAATGTTTAAAAAAGGAATCGTTGATGAAGTTGGGTATGTTTCGCTTGGATTAAGAGGAGACTGAGGGGAGATATGAAAGCCGTCTTCAAATACCTCCAGGGAAGTTGGAGCAAGCTTGTTTTCTGCTATCCCAGGGGGGAGGACCTGAACAAATGGATTCAAATGGCAAGAAAGGAGAGTTCAACTAAACATTAGGAATAATAATAATAATAATAATAATAATAATAATAATAATAATAATAATTTATTATTTATACCCCACCCATCTGGCTGGGTTTCCCCAGCCACTCTGGGCGGCTTCCAACATAATATTAAAATACCATAGTCTATTAAACATTAAAAGCTTCCCTAAACAGGGCTGCCTTCAGATGTCTTCTAAAAGTCTGGTAGTTCTTTATTCCTTTGACATCTGATGGGAGGGCCTTCCACAGGGCGGGCGCCACTACCGAGAAGGCCCTCTGCCTGGTTCCCTGTAACTTGGCTTCTCACAGCAAGGGAACCGCCAGAAGGCCCTCGGAGCTGGAGCTCAGTGTCTGGGCAGAACGATGGGGGTGGAGATGCTCCTTCAGGTATACTGGACCGAGGCCTTTTAGGGCTTTCAAGGTCAACACCAACACTTTGAATTGTGCTCAGAAACGTACTGGGAGCCAATTTAGGTCTTTCAAGACTGGTGTTATGTGGTCTTGGCGGCCCCTCCCAGTCACCAGTCTAGCTGCCACATTCTGGATTAGTTGTAGTTTCCGGGTCACCTTCCAAGGTAGCCCCACACAGAGCGCATTGCAGTAGTCCAAGCGAGAGATAACCAGAGCATGCACCACTCTGGTGAGAAAGTCTGTGGGCAGGTAGGGTCTCAGCCTGCGTACCAGATGGAGCTGGTAAACAGCCGCCCTGGACACAGAATTGGCCTGCGCCTTTCTGAAGGTGAGAGCTGTTCCACTGGAACCGGCTACCTTGAAAGTGGTGGCCTCCACTTCATCGGAAGCTTTTGGAAGCAGAGTTCGGATGGCCACCTCTCAAGGATTCTTTAGCTGTGATTCTTACATTGCAGGGGGTTGAACTAGAATTCAGGGGTCAGCAAACTTTTTCAGCAGGGGGCCGGTCCACTGTCCCTCAGACCTTGTGGGAGGCCAGACTGTATTTTGAAAAAAAATATGAATGAATTCCCACACCCCACAAATAACCCAGAGATGCATTTTAAATAAATGGACATATTCTACTCATGTAAAAATACACTGATTCCCGGACCGTCTGTGGGCCGGATTTAGAATGTGATTGGGCTGGATCCGGCCCCCGGGCCTTAATTTGCCTACCTACGAACTAGATGACCATTGAGGTCCTTTCCAGCTCTAAGACTTTATGAAAGGGGACATGGTTACTAGGTAAAATCATTTCCTCTGATTACAAGTTTGACCTATCCGTTACAGGCACACATGTCAGCATCTATCACTCCATTCTTTCCTTTCTCCATCTGGACAAAATAATCTTTTGGAAGATGAGGTTTGCCATTTTGCTTGGGCTACAGAACTGCTTGGAAGGGTGTTGTGCTCTGCTGCTCAGCCATCTGCGCGTGTGAAAAAAGAAAAACTTTCAAAGGGGGAGAGAATAAATGTGACCATGTTATCTGATAACCATTAAATTTATACCCTATTAGCACACATATGGACTTCTGAGGCTGCTTGAGGAATTTGCAGCTAAAGGCAGAACTACTCCGAATCTGAAACTCGATAGCTGCATTTCTTTAAAGAGAAAAGAAGGCAAAACATTCAGCCTACCCTCCAACCATTTGCAGGTCAAAATGGGGGAATTCTTACTGACACCTTTGTTTCCTAAGAATCACAGACACATTGGTAAATTCTTTCTTTCTGTCTAGTACATTCTGTATACTTTGTTATAGACCGAATAGCTAGTACAGTGGTACCTCGGGTTAAGAACTTAATTCGTTCCAGAGGTCCATTCTTAACCTGAAACTGTTCTTAAGCTGAGGTACCACTTTAGCTGTTAACTAAGCTGTTAACTTAGGGACACGGGTGGCGCTGTGGGTTAAACCACAGAGCCTAGGACTTGCCGATTGGCAGTTCGAATCCCTGCAATGGGGTGAGCTCCCGTTGCTCGGTCTCTGCTCCTGCCAACCTAGCAGTTCAAAACCATGTCAAAGTGCAAGTAGATAAATAGGTACCGCTCTGGCGGGAAGGTAAACGGCGTTTCCGTGCGCTGCTCTGGTTCGCCAGAAGTGTCTTAGTCATGCTGGCCACATGACCTGGAAGCTGTACGCCGGCTCCCTCAGCCAATAAAACAAGATGAGTGCCACAACCCAGAGTCGGTCATGACTGGACCTAATGGTCAGGGGTCCCTTTACCCTTTAACTGCTGCAAATGACTCAATTTTCATTTTTTTTAAAAAAACCCAAAACCTTCTGGGGTAGTGCAACTCTGTCAAAGGCATGCGATTGACAGGCGAACCACTCATGCACTGTCCATCCATCTTGCCAGGATTCAAGCGCAGCTTATTTTTCCTCATTCAGCCCACACTGCATCCAGGGCCTCCACAGCCATTCTTGATCCAGCTGTTATGGAGAAATACAGTAGATTACCCTCAGTGTACTAATGATACCCAAGCTGCTAATCTCTCCTTCCAGCAACTTCATATAGATGTTAAACGACATTGGGGATAAAATAGCGCCCTGCAACAAGCCATAACCCTAACCTTAACCCTAGCCCTAATTACCAGGAAAATTAGAAGGAACACAACAGTTTCAACTCAGTTGTAAGCGAGTTAACATAAGAAATCAGAAAAGTGTAATAATTTAGAGACTGAGCTGTGAGAAAGAAAACCCCCAATTTAAATCCTAATTCAGCCACAAATTCACTATTGTGCCCTTATTGTGCATAAATACCACAACTCATATTTTTCTCCTCAAAGAAGCCTGGGAACTGTAGCTTACGTCTCACAGAGTTGCAGTTCCCAGTACCTTTAACAAACTGCCATTCCCAGTATTCTTTGGAGGAAAATGCACATTTAATGTGCTTTAAATGTACGGTAGGTACACAACCACTCTTTCTTTCTTTCTTTCTTTCTTTCTTTCTTTCTTTCTTTCTTTCTTTCTTTCTCCCTCTCTCTCTCTCTCTCCAACATGCACACACACAAGCTGCCTCACAAATTCATAACCTGGTGACGGCACTATCATGTGAAAATTTGCATGTACAATTAGGCCACCACAGGAATAACACACACCACATTTTAAAAGTCACCTTACACATCCAGCAGCCGTGCATACAGAAAGCAAGTAGCGTTCATGCACGTTTGAGCCAGGAATCATGGTTGTTGATTGTTACAACACGCTGTAAACATTTCTTAGCAACATAGGTGTGGGGGTTTCTGTTTTTTAGTGCACGGCTGGCCCTAGGATGTGTTCTGCCCTTCCAGAAAGACCAGTGGGAACAGGAGAGTCAGATTTCACAGAGGCACTCGATTCCTGACCTCGAAGAGACTGTTGCAGGAGAAACAGGCAGAGTTGTGTATGACGTAACTGGATCATGTGCCCATGGCTACTAACAGGTGGGAGAGTGGGAAGGTGAGAAGTTTGGCAGAGGGATGGGGTATGAAGTTTTAAAAGTTGACAAGAACAGCGAAGATATTGTTAATCTTTCAGCCCCTTGTGATGATATGGAAAACTGTTTGTCCTAAGAACGGAAGTGGGGCTGCTTGGAGATTTAGGCTACATGTAACTATATATATATACGTAATTTTTATTGATTTTCAAAAAAAAACAACCCCCAACCAATATTGTATAGCAAAAAAACCACAGTGTCTACTCTGCATGCTCAAGCCTTTATAGCAAGTTCTCACATATATGCCCATGTCTAGCTATTGAAAACTCCATTGTGTGTCGAGGTCCCCAAGACACACACACACACACACATCACACAGAACTTTTGTTTAAGGTTTTTGGCATAATTTTGGCCGCAACTTCATTAACATACATGGATGTGAGTGGTTGCTTAGGCATTGGTTAGGACTATCTGTACCCCCGCCTGGGGGCAGAACTGACTTCCGGATTCCAGCAAAAGTCAGTAAGGGGAAACAATATTGGGGAGAAACTGGAGCTGCGCCACAGGCCCTCACCTCTCCCCACATGCTTCCAGGGGCTTGCGCGGCCCAAACCCGATTCCAGGGATTTGGACGAAAGCACGGCAAGCCCCTGAATTCCTTTAATGGAATTCCCTTTCTGCAGCAGCATTGGAGGGGCAGGCACTGCCAACCTTACCCCTCCTCCAACCAATTTTTAACCAATGCCTAACCGCAGCCTTACAAGTTGTGACGATTTGCTACGCAGTAGGCAAAAACCAAATGGCAACAGCCAATCAGCCAAATGGACAAAATTCCTACCAGGTCCCTGCCCCAACGGCAGACGACCCCATGACAGGCATAGCAAGGTCAACGCACAAGACCTAAAATAAGGAAGGGAGGGCGGGTGATCCGGTGCGCGCAGCGAAAGAGAAAGCCGAATGCTGTGTGCACTGCTTACAAAACCTCTGTTCCCTCCCCCAAATTAGCAACATCAACATTACCCCAGCAACTCAAACTACCAATCCCTGCCAGAGATCAACCGTCCCAACCCGCCTGGCAACGTCTTCGTCCCACCACCAATTCCCTGGCTCACCACTTCTCTGCATCCAGCCAGTCTGTGTCACTGAAGTTCTTGGTGTGTGTTATGTACTGAAGTTCTCACTCTGGGCCAGCAGGGGGATACTGTAGATAGTTTTCACTCAGGTCCACATATGCAAATAAGGGATCGAAAGTGACGTTCAGTGATTGGATAGTTACAGAAAATAGTTACTGTTGTGTTCTAGTGGAGCTCTATATAAGCAGGCTGGCTAAACCCTTCAGTTCAGTTAAGTTCTGTTCTGGCCTGTGAATAAACAAGAGCTGTTTGAAGAATCGCTGTGTCGTCTGATATGTTCACCCACAACTTAACAGTGTTACAGTGTCACCCATTCCCACCACCCTTCTGAGTAATACCCCTCCCCACCTTCTCACTATATAGAAGGATCTGGCAACTTCTGTTTCAGTGTATCTGAAGAAGTGTGCATGCACACGAAAGCTCACACCAAGAACTAACTTAGTTGGTCTTTAAGGTGCTACTGGAAGGAACTTTTTTATTTTGACTATGGCAGACCAACACGGCTACCTATCTGTAACTGGAACTTAACAGTGTGTTTGCAGTCTTTTCCTTTGATGTAAAAGAATGTTGTTTAATGGAGTTACTCTCCCGTGTCTGTGCATACGAGTGCCACGTTTGTGTCACCCAATGCTATCTCTGGCTCCATCTATATTCGCTGCTGTCTACACTGTATCACACCAGCCCCAACAACGCCAGGAATCTCTGAGATAAAGTTAATGACGAAAGTAATTGTGGGCAATTTGCATACGTTTAAATTTCTTAATTATGTCAAGTCACCAATGGATGGTTCTCCAGCAGACATTTGAGCCCTAATTAGATGATGTGTCAATGGCTGGGACAGTCTGATTATCTGTGACATCCCTGTGTTCCCATAATACCCTCAATCCTTTGGAAGCAGATGAAGAGGGTGGTAAAATCTTGACATGCCTTCACAGGACTTGAGCCAGGAGCTGCTCAGATTTCTTGACTGTGGTCCAGGAAGAGTTTAAAAGGAGATTAATGTGTATGTTTTTGTTTCAGTCCGATCCTCAGCCAGAGTTCACGAAAGGTAAAGCGAAAGCAAAGATCCTTTGTATAAAAATCTTCCACTTGCCAATTGGTGGCACAATATTAGAGGGTTATTTCTCTTTTTCTACCCCCACCCCTTAAACATTTTTATTGATTTTCAACTAAAGTTGTACAATAATGTGTGTTTCTGCATGCTCAGACTTTTATAGCAAGGTCTGCCATGTGTATAGTCTTGTTTTCCCCACGGATTCAGAATCCGCATGTCGCCGCACCCACGAGGCGCTGCAAAGTTGGAACTTCTTTGAATGTCAACAAACAGATATAGGTGATCTGGTTGACATATTGCACTTGGCTTTCATAAAGCTTTCGACAAAGTGCCTCACCAGACACCCCTGAATGATCTTAGCAGCCAAGGAATAAGAGGGGAGCTCCTCTTGTGGATCAGGAATTGGTTATGTTGCAAGAAGCAAAGAGTAGGAATTAATGGACGGTTCATGGCCACTGGTCCCATCACCTCCTGGCAAATAGAAGGGGAAGAAATGGAGGCAGTGAGAGATTTTACTTTCTTGGGCCCCATGATCACTGCAGATGGTGACAGCAGCCACGAAATTAAAAGACGCCTGCTTCTTGGGAGAAAAGCAATGACAAACCTAGACAGCATCTTAAAAAGCAGAGACATCACCTTGCCAACAAAGGTCCGTATAGTTTAAAGCTATGGTTTTCCCAGTAGTGATGTATGGAAGTGAGAGCTGGACCATAAAGAAGGCTGATCGCCGAAGAATTGATGCTTTTGAATTATGGTGCTGGAGGAGACTCTTGAGAGTCCCATGGACTGCAAGAAGATCAAACCTATCCATTCTGAAGGAAATCAGTCGCACTTTTAACTTTTCACAATCAGAATTTGGAGGGGGGAAAGTGTGGTTTTTATTTGGGCCAATCGGTAATAATTAAATTTCTATACCATGGGTAGGCAAACTAAGGCCCGGGGGCCAAATCCGGCCCAATCGCTTTCTTAATCCAACCCACGGACAGTCCTGGAATCAGCATGTTTTTACATGAGTAGAATGTGTCCTTTCATTTAAAATGCATCTCTGGGTTATTTGTGGGGTATAGGAAATTGTTCGTTCCCCCCCAATATATATATATATATAGTCTGCCCCCCCCCCAAGATCTGAGGGACAGTGGACTGGCTCCCTGCTGAATAAGTTTGCTGACCCCTGTTTCTATACCTCTACCCAAGAGGTAACATAAAAGAAATTTATAAAATTATATTGGCATGGAGATAGAGAATGAAGAAAAGTTTAATATGCAAAAGCATTTAAAAAGAAAAAAAGTGTCCTACATTTGTAAGGATAAGAGGAAGGGCTCAAGGCCAAATTAAGGTGGTTGGAGTACACTTCCCAAAAAAGCAACCCTTCTCCCCAAAAGGCACACATGAAATAAGGTAAGCTAAATAGCACGAGACTCTTAATCTCAGGGTCAGAAGTTTGAGCCCCACGTTGGGCGAAAAGATTTCTGCGTTGCAGGGGGTTGGACTAGATGACCCTCGTGGTCCCTTCCAACTATACAATTATATGATTCCATATGTCTTGCGGTATAGCGTGTCCTCCCTTAAAGAGGGCACGTGTTGCAGTGAGACCTGGAGACCAACTTCCTGGTTGTGGGTGGGTCTATTGGATAGCCACAACACCTGATTGGTAGGTCCCTCGTTGCTGGGTATAATCTGGCCAATGGGGAGCTATCTAAATGGTCTGAGGGACCTATATATACCCTTGCATGTGACCCAGAGCTTCCTTTTTTGGCTCGTGCATCGGAACACCCACCCACCTCTCCTTACTTTTAGGGCATTTTGCGCTTGACCTTGCTATGCCGCCGTGTGTCGTCTGTCATTGGGACAGGGGCACAGCAGGAATTTCCCCCACTTGGCTGATTGGCGGTTGCCATTTGGGTTTCGCCTGCCACATAGCAAATCGTCACAACTTGTAAGGTTGCAGATAGGCACTGGTTCAGGTGATAGGGAAGGGAGAACGGTCTTGCCATCCCTATGTGAAGGGTATTCCGTTAAAGGAATCCAGGAACTCAACTTGGTTTGGCCAACCCCCCCAAAAAAGGTTGTGCCTGTGCCTGAGTCCAGGGGAGCATCTGGGGAGTGAACAGAGTCTGTTCCCGGGCTTTCTGCCTACCTCAGGTGCAGTGGCGTAGCGTGGGTTGTCAGCACCCGGGGCAAGGCAAGTAATTTGCGCCCCCTAACCCGTGGATTTGCGCCCCCTAACCCTAACCCCCAGATGTTGCGCCCGGTGCAGCCGGCCCCCCCTGCACCCCCCACGCTACACCACTGCTCAGGTGATCACTCTTGGCTGACCTATGATAGAGCTCTGGGTCAGCGCTGCCTGCAAGAGTGCCAGGAGCTAGTCGAACCAGAGCCTATGCAACCACTCACTTTCTGCAATCAGTAAAGTTGTGGCCTAAATTCTGCCAAAAACCAAAACTAAAATTTGAGTCGAATGTGTCTTTATTTATTGGAGAGGTCTCGGGATCTGAACACGCAAATTAAGGACTAACAAATTTGTTGTGGCATTTCTTTGCAGGCTAAAGAAATACTCGGATCCTGTAGGACTTCACAACACTCAGCAAAACACAACCCAAAAACATTTTGCACACCTTGGTGAGCAAAGATGAAAATACTCTGAGGATGTGCAGTTCCACGTTTTATACTCACTTTCACTTAATGCTTCGTTCCTTTTGCGCATGTAAAACATGTTTTTCTGGTTGCCACCTAGCGTCCGAAAGGCAAAAGTGTCTCTTGATTTAA
The DNA here is from genome assembly GCF_965112155.1 of Podarcis liolepis. Taxonomy (NCBI): domain Eukaryota; kingdom Metazoa; phylum Chordata; class Lepidosauria; order Squamata; family Lacertidae; genus Podarcis; species Podarcis liolepis. Next base: position 7,952,828 of record NC_139556.1, read on the forward strand.
AAGATGGAACTGAGCATTCCTGAGGCCTGTGTTCCTGGGAGAGGCTCCCAAGATGGAAGCCGGACAAAAAACCGCACAACAGAAACCAAGAAATAAAGCCAGTTATTGCTTATATTAATGCTGTAGCCTACACATATTACATAAAACTTCCTGACTTGGGCCAGTTACCAATTCTCAGGGTAGCCTACCTCCCACAGCTGTTGTGAAGTTATTTAAGGAAATGTAAGATGGCTGCTAATTTCCTGTAGGCAAAACGTTTTGGTTCCTTTAACAAGAGTGATGTATCTTCGTCATAGCTGTCAATGTTTCCCCTTTTTTAAGGGAAATTCCCTTACTCCGAATAGGATTCCTCGCAAGAAAAGGGGAAAGTTGACAGCTATGATCTTTGTACTGTAAAAGGCCATTTTTTCTGTCCCCACTCCCACCCAAATCAGTATATCTCCTGTACATCTTCAACCAATCTAGCCTGATTATCTACAATGCTACAAAGTCCCCATTGTGTTCAGCTGAGTTTCCTTCCTGGTTAATCATAGCTGTCAACGTTTCCCTTTTTTTAAGGGAAATTCCCTTAATCCGAATAGGATTCCTCGCAAGAAAAGGGGAAAGTTGACAGCTATGTGGTTAATGTCCATAGGGGACTGATTCCTAAAGAGTACCGCATTTTTTGCCCCATAGGATGCACCGGCCCATAGGACGCATCAAGTTTTTTGGGGGGGAAATAAAGAAAAAAAATTATTTCCCCCCCAGGCGCTTGTGGGGCAGGCAGCGGGGAGAAGCGCTCTTCTCCCCACCGCCCGCCTTCAGATCAGGTCCGGGGACAGCAGGGAGACGCAGCGCTCTCCCTGCTGTCCCAGGAGTGGTGGGGCAGGCAGCGGGGAGAAGCGCTCTTCTCCCCCCGCCCGCCTTGCGATCAGGTCCGGGGACAGTGGGGCAGGCAGCGGGGAGAAGCGCTCTTCTGTCCTCCCTCTGTCCCCCGACCTTGTGGGGCTGGCGCTGGGGCTCTCCTGAAGCCTGGAGAGCGAGAGGGGTCGGTGCGCACCAACCCCTCTCGCTCTCCAGGCTTCAGTGAAAGCCTGCATTCGCCCCATAGGACGCACCCACATTTCCCCTTCATTTTTGGAGGGGAAAAAGTGCGTCCTATAGGGCGAAAAATACGGTAATTTTACGTTCCGTAGCCAATGGAGTAAGGGGATATAGAAAGCACAGAAATCTGCTTTCATTTTAAAAATGATGGGCCAGTTGACTATTTTACAGGTGAAATAGGAAGGGAAAGCAGGTGGTAGTTTTCCTAAGGGCTCACTAAAAGAAAAGAAAAGAAAAGAAAAGAAAAGAAAAGAAAAGAAAAGAAAAGAAAAGAAAAGAAAAGAAAAGAAAAGAACAAAACAAAACAAAACAAAACAAAACAAAACAAAAAACAAAACAAAACAAAACAAAACAAAACCACCTCAAAACCCTCCTCAACCTTCTTATTTCCAAATGCTCTACAACCTCTGAACATGACCCAAGAGTGTGTCACTGTGTGTCCACCGTCCCCAGAATTAGGGTGGGGGTAGCTCAGCTCAGGCAAAAACCTTCCTGGCCATGATAAGACTCATAGGCAGGCTTCCTCAACCTCGGCCCTCCAGATGTTTTGAGACTACAATTCCCATCATCCCTGACCACTGGTCCTGCTAGCTAGGGATCATGGGAGTTGTAGGCCAAAAAACGTCTGGAGGGCCGAGGTTGAGGAAGCCTGCTCATGGGCATTGTGAAACAATGGCAGATCCAGGTTGCTTTGTTTTTGAAATACTGGCCTTCACATGGACCCTTCCCCATAACCCAGGGGTCCCCCAAACGAAGGCCCGCAGGCCAGATAAGGCCCGAGGGACTCGTTTATCCAGCCCGTGGTGACCCCCGCCGCCTGCTGCCACCACCCACCCTTACTGGCGCAGCGCTGCATGACTGCCCACTTCTGGGTTGGAGGAGCACCGGAAATAGCTTGTGCGCACGCGTTATTTGAGCATGCGCAAGCATTATTTCCAGTGCACATCCGGGTCGGAGGAGCCCCATGTACATGCACACAAGCTATTTCCCATGCTCCCCTGGCCTGGAAATGTGCTGGAAATAGCATGTGCACACACATATGGGCATGCGCTCCCCCACCCTCCAGCCTACTGCGCGATCAGTGCTGGAGACACCGGCCTGAGGTGCGGTAAGTTTGCTGCCCCCTGCCATAACCATAACCTAACCATAACCTCCTGCCATAACCATAACCTACAAGTTCTCACTGTGGGCTGCAATCCCCTCTCTTCCAGGAAAGTGGAAAAGGCTGCAAACCCGAGGGTGTGGGGAGAGTTGCCAGTGTAGCAGCAGTCAGAGGAAGCAAAGAACGGTGTGAATTCTCCATCATTTTATTCTTGGGAAATGTTTCCGCCTTCTTCATACCTTTGTAGCCCTAAGGTAAATTCTTTGGAAACAGCAGTTTCTTCTTCAAAGCATTATCTCCCCACTCAGAGAAACTTTTTCAAAGATAGCCCCTAATCTTAGAGGCCGCTCTTTCATCTTGACATTCCTTACTAGAAGTGACTAAGTGTGTAACTTTTGAATTTAGGATAGTATTATTATTATTAGGGGGAATTTAGTCTGTGCCACTGTTTATCTTGCTCTCAGCTAATGGACTCTTTCACTTTATCTTTCTTTGAAGCTAACTGATCTTACAGAGGAACAAAACGGATCGCTGCTTGTAGCGTTTGGACTTCTCATCCTTCTGAACTTTGCTACCACGGGAGTAGTGCAGTATCTTTTTTCACTTGCAGTTCTTCAAAGGAGGTTTCCCTGTCCTTAATGATAATGAGTCTTTCGTCCTTAGTCTCAGGGGGTGGTAGGGCAACTTAACTAATAGACTTCCTTATATTACATTCACAAAAGTTGGATTCCCAGGGTATCTGGTTACAGCACCAAAGAGATAACTTGAATCCATTTATAAAATGCAAAACACAAAATTTCGCTTCTTCCAGAAGTACTAGCCATTTTGTAACCAGTGCTCTCTTATGGTCTACTTTTTGTTGATTTACCCACAATAGTATTGTATTTAAGTTCTTACTTTCACAGTCCGTTATATTACAAGAAAGCAAAACACAGTTCTGGGTTGATTGTGGATTGTAAACTCCAGACCAAAATCCATTAGAGCACAAAGATGGGCACCAAGTCATACAGAATGAAGTTGCATTTAGTGATAAATGAGTCAAATTGTGTCATGGTAAGTGATGGCTCCCATCAATAAATGTTCCTCCATCGAAGAAATCCCCTCCGCATAAGAAAGCCGGAGAGCTTACTAGCATAGCCTTTTCCCTGACTGCAGAGTAAAGTGACACAGTCTAAAATAGACTTAGGCAACCTTCGGCCCTCCAGATGTTTTGGCCTACAACTCCCATGATCCCTAGCTAACAGGACCTGTGGTCAGGGATGATGGGAATTGTAGTCCAAAACACCTGGAGGGCCAAAGGTTGCCTATGCCTCGGTCCAGTATATCTGAAGGAGCGTCTCCACCCCCATCGTTCTACCCGGACACTGAGGTCCAGCACCGAGGGTCTTCTGGTGGTTCCCTCACTGCAAGAGGCCAAGTTACAGAGAACCAGGCAGAGGGCCTTCTTGGTAGTGGCGCCTTCCCTGTGGAATGCCCTCCCACCAGATGTCAAAGAGAACAACTACCAGACTTTTAGAAGACATCTGGAGGCAGCCCTGTTTAGGGAAGCTTTTAATGTTTGATGTATTACAGTATTTTAATATTTTTTTGGAAGCCGCCCAGAGTGGCTGGGGAAGCCCAGCCAGATGGGCGGGGTATAAATAATAAATTATTATTATTATTATTACAATACCAGTGAAAACTTGGCTTTATTGTGTCTGAGATGATCAGCCAAGGGAGGTCTGAGGGAAGGCACAATTGGTGGAGAAGGTGGCAGGCACAACCCCAAGTGTGACATCCCCCCGCCTCCAGCACCCGCTGCACCCCTGATACCACCCCCTGGGGACCTCCTCCCTTCCCAGACTAACCTCATTCTCAGGTTCTGCGGCTGCTGTTCCTTGTGGATGGTTGCTGAATCTTCAGGGAGCAGCTGCTACTGGAATCATGTTGGGGAGAATCGCCTGGAAGAGAGGTGTTATCACGAAGCCATTGTTTGTTCCCCATTTCCGGGTTGCAGCACCTGCTTATTAAGTGCTCGAAGTGCCCTGGTGTGTGTGTGTGGTGTGTTCCCTGAGTACAAGGTGCCTTTCCCTAGGTGCCTTGAGCCCCTTTCTTGATGCAAAGCCCCTGCGTGGGGCAACATGCTACGTCACAGGAGGCAAGACTTGAAGAGAGCTGAGGCTGGAGCATGCTCAGTTTAGGCCTTCCTGCTGCTGCCACTTGATTGGCCAGGAGTTACACCAGCTCTGGAGGTTCCTACCTTGCACCTCAGAGGGACCACTGGGCACCAGGACTGACTCCAACTATCCAAGTTGAGGATGCTGAACAGACTTTTGGGTGGGGTTTATTTTTAAGGAGGTTTTTGTAGGGGGTGTGGTTGTTGATGTTATTGATAAAAGGTAAAGGGACCCCTGACCATTAGGTCCAGTTGTGGCCGACTCTAGGGTTGTGGCGCTCATCTCGCTTTATTGGCTGAGGGAGCCGGCATACAGCTTCCGGTCATGTGGCCAGCATGACTAAGCCGCTTCTGGCCAACCAGAGCAGTGCACGGAAACGCCGTTTACGTTCCCACCTGAGTGGTACCTATTTATCTACTTGCACTTTGACGTGCTTTCGAACTGCTAGGTTGGCAGGAGCGCAGGGACTGAGCAACGGGCACTCACCCCGTCACGGGGATTCGAACCGCCAACCTTCTGGTCGGCAAGTTCTAGGCTCTGTGATTTAACCCACAGCACCACCCGCATCCCTGCTGTTATTGATAGTAGTCTTCATTTTTAAGATCTTACTGTTATTTATGTGGAAATTGTTCCCAGTGGTTGTGTACACTTCTTTTTGATGTGTTTTATTTATTGTTTATGATTGCTTTAAAAGGAACGCGGGTGATGCTGTGATCTAAACCACTGAGCCTCTTGGGCTTGCCGATTGAAAGGTTGGCGGCTTCCAGTTGGTCGCTACTCATGAACGGACGTGTCTCCATCGCTTTCCTTCACTTGGGTTGTCCCGGGGGGGGGGGGGGACTCCGATTGCTCTGTCCCAGTTCCTGCCACCCTAGCAGCTCGAAAGCACACCAATGCAAGTAGATAAATAGCAGGAAGGTAAACGGCATTTCCAGGGACACGGATGGCGCTGTGGGTTAAACCACTGAGCCTAAGACTTGCCGATCAGAAGGTCGGCGGTTCGAATCCCCATGACGGGGTGAGCTCCTGTTGCTCGGTCCCTGCTCCTGCCAACCTAGCAGTTCGAAAGCACGCCAAAGTGCAAGTAGATAAATAGGTACCGCTCCAGCGGGAAGGTCAACTTCGTTTCCATGTGCTGCTCTGGTTTGCCAGAAGCGGCTTAGTCATGCTGGCCACATGACCCGGAAGCTGTACGCCAGCTCCCTCGGCCAATAAAGCGAGATGAGTGCCGGTCACGACTGGACCTAATGGTCAGGGGTCCCTTTACCTTTACCTTTATAGAGCCGTAGGTAAGGTAATAGTTTTTCTGCCAGACTGTGCTAGCTAAATGCTGTTGTCATATCTATATCTATCTATCATCTATCTATCTATCTATCTATCTATCATCTATCTACCTATCTACATTATGATAGTGAGTTTTTAAAAAAGGATTTTCAATTTTTAAAAATACCATATAAAAATAACATACTGAATGTTAACTTTTGTGAGCTGCCTTACTTAAGGAAATAGGGCACATGCATTAAAACACACCGAGTCCAAAAATAAAAAATAGCATCGTAAACTGTTGATTGCTTGTGAGGAACAGCTGGGGAATAGAAAAAGGAAAGAAAAAGTTCTATATGGACCAATGCTGAAGATAGCAAGCTCACAAAAATGGTTATATCGCCACCTGCTGCTGAAGATGCAGCATTGCTCCATTGCTTTGAAAATACTTCAAGATCTCAGTGTCCCCTCTCCTCAGAGTAGAAAATCAGATGCTCTGCATGGTTTATCATGTGCATTAAAGCTCTTGCAAATTTCTACATGCACCAGAAAGCATGGAAGTGGTCAGTTACAGCAATTTGCACCCATGGCAGGGTGACCACCCGATCAGAACTACTATCAGTGTATTGGAAGGAGCAAAGATCACCTGTGTTGAAGCAATGATTCTTCAACATCAACTTCGCTAGACTGGTCATGTTGTGCGGATGCCTGATCATCATCTTCCAAAGCAACTACTCTATTCCAAACTTAAAAATGGAAAGCGTAATGCTGGTGGTCAACGAAAGAGGTTTAAAGACTGTCTCAAGGCAAATCTTTAAAAATGTAATACAGTGGTACCTCGGGTTAATAACTTGATTCGTTCTGGAGGTCCGTTCTTAACCTGAAACTGTTCTTAACCTGAGGTACCACTTTAGCTAATGGGGCCTCCCACTGCCGCTGACGCGTGACTTCTGTTCTCATCCTGAAGCAAAGTTCCTTTTTTTTTTTTCCTGAAGCAAAGTTCTTAACCCGAGGTACTATTTCTGGGTTAGCGGTGTCTGTAACCTGAAGCGTCTGTAACCTGAAGCATCTGTAACCCTAGGTACCACTGTATAAACACCAACAACTGGGAAACACTGGCCTGCGAGCGCTCCAGTCGGAGAACAGCCTTTACCAAAGGCGTCATGGGCTTTGAAGACACTCAAACTCAGGACGCAAGGGAGAAACGTGCTAAGAGGAAGACACGCTTGGCAAATTCACACCGTGATCAACTCCCGCCTGGGAACCAATGTCCCCACTGTGGAAGGACGTGTGGATCCAGAATTGGCCTCCACAGTCACTTACAGACTCACTGTTAAAACCGTGTTCATGGAAGACAATCTTACTTGGCTACCAGTGATCGCCAAAGAAGAAGAAAGCTTACACAGTGCTAGTTTGGACATTGTTACCTCACCTGCCACCTCTTGCTGAGGAAAGGTAATGATAGGATTGCATTGTCGTGATCTGTGTTTCTTCATTGCATGCATTGGTCGTTTTGCTAGTCATGGCATGAACCAAAGCTGTGCTAATGTGCATTCCAGTAGCCACTTTGCAAACAACAGAAAGTCTGTGTGGACTGCAGTGGGATGGAGAATGATTTGTTTCCAAAATGAGCCAGTTTCTTATGCTTCCAGTCATTTCAAACTGAGCAATATTAATACCTGCAGCGTCCATTGTCTGCAGAAGCACAGAGAGATGCATGGCAGAAACTGAGTATCACAGGAAGTATCGCTTGCAATACTTAAAGGGTAAAGGGACCCCTGACCATTAGGTCCAGTCGTGACCGACTCTGGGGTTGCGGTGCTCATCTCGCTTTATTGGCCGAGGGAGCCGGCGTACAGCTTCCGGGTCATGTGGCCAGCATGACTAAGCCACTTCTGGCCAACCAGAGCAGAGCACGGAAACGCCGTTTACCTTCCCGCCGGAGTGGTACCTATTTATCTACTTGCACTTTGACGTGCTTTTGAAGTGCTAGGTTGGCAGGAGCAGGGACCGAGCAACGGGAGCTCACCCCGTCGTGGGGATTCGAACTGCCGACCTTCTGTTCGGCAAGTCCTAAGCTCTGTGGTTTAACCCACAGCGGCATAAATTTTTTGATGTGGAGCTCCATTAGGACCACGTCCAAAGTTCCAAGTTGGGATTTGTGCTCCTTCTCTGTGACTGTTGCCTCCAATGCCAGCACCCTGGAAAAGTGACTTCCAGAAGCACCCTGGAAGATCTTGGCCTGGAACTCTGCTTGCCTCCTGCACTTACCCCCCGGGCCTTTACCCTGGCCTCTCTTAAAGACCTTGGTCCATGCTAGCAATGCCCTGACAACTGCTGTCAGCGGACCAGTGGGTTGAAAAACTGCCTGGAATCCCTCCTGTCTCCCTTTGAGTCTGTCCCTGACGCCTCCTGTTAGTCAGGACAGGGACTCACAGGCAATCAGCTTCCTCCCCCATGGCAGTAAACAAAGTGAAATGAAAGGAAAGATCAAATGAAAGGAAAGTCTTACCAGTTAGAACCTTTGAGAGAACAAAGAACACATCTCCTAGAATGGCAGTGCACCCAATTAAGGTTCATCCCCCCCAACCCGATTAATCTACATCACTCCTACATCTTGTAATCTGAGCTTGTACCCTCTGTGCTTTCTGTTCTAACACTGTCTGAGCTCTCCGTGTTTTTGGAGAAGGGGGGAGGGTGAATGCTGTCCAGAGACTTAGAGGTGTAGGAAGAGGGGTGCGGTGGGTGCGGTCCACCCCGGGTGTCATTACTTAGGAGGGTGACAAAATGGCAGGCGAGTGGGCGGCACACCTCGCGCCCGGTGGCAGCAGCTCTTCTGACCCGGTGGCAGAGAGCAGCCCTCCTCAGCTGTGGTGAGGCGCACTTGGCCACAACAGCTCCATTGCTGGGTCATGTCTGACCCGGCTGTGGAGAGCAGGAGGAGTGTGAGCAGCAGCTTTCCCACCCTCTCATACCCTGAACTGTGGCATGTGGGAGGGCACCCTCTGCACCACACACCCCTCTGGAGCGCACCCACCCTGGGCAGTGGGGGCATATGCTTCACCACTGCAGAGACTGTGTATCTGTTAACTCTCTCTCTCTCTCTCTCTCCCAGTGTTTCTTCTCCTAGCTGTTTCCCATCCAGTATTTCCCAGCTTCTGCCTTCTGAACTGTGCCCCTCTGCAAACCGCTGTTCCAAATCTATTCTGTCCTCCTGCTCCTGGGAAGGTTTAGGATCAGGGGAGGGGGTTGCTCCCACCATTCTTCCTCAGTGCAGCCCTCCTCAGCACGGTCCCTGACCTGTATTCAGGCAGATGGACAGACCCTTACCTTGATGCTATATCCCCAGGGGGCTATATTAACTACTGAGATACCTGTGGCCTAATCTCTCCCTTGCCCACCACTCTAATAAAGCAGACATGGAAATGACTGTGCTGTAACAGACAAAAATTGTATGGCTGATGGACAGCCATTATTCAAATGTGCACATGTAAGCTAGCTTGGTTTAGATTCCTACCAGAGTATATGCTCTCACAGCAAAATGTATTTTTTTAATATAAATTCCTAATTTATATTCTTTATGCTATAGGTAGGGCAAAGACAATTTTTGGAAGTATTTGGCCTTTGTAAAAAAATGAACGTAATGATGAGGAGCAAAACAAAATTTTAAACTGTGGTGAAAATAAGCAGCTCTCTTGCCACTCTTTGTCTAATGTGGGAATTTGGGATGACAATTTTGCCTAGAATTGCATGTGTGTGACTCATCCCATTGAGCATGTCATTGAAAACGTGACCTTTTCACGTCTTCTGAACCTTAAACAATGTGTAAGGCTACAAATAGAAAGGGAAGTGAACGACTGCATGTGGCATATCAAATGGTGAATGTGCACCTCTTTTATAATCTGACAAATTAATAAATAATAAAATTAAAAGGGGAGGTGGAAATGATGTTGCAAAAACATATTGCACCCTAGTGAAAAAGCTATACTGTAGCTTATATAGCCTATATTTTCTCATATTAATCATAGAAGTGTAGAGTTGGAAGGGGCTCCAAGGGTCTTCTAGTCCAAACTCCTGCAATGCGGGAATCTCACCTAAAGCATCCATGATAGATGGTCATTTGGCCTCTGCTTAAAAACCTACAAGGAAGGAGAGTCCACCACATTCCGAGGGAGACCTTTCCACTGTCAAACAGATTTTACTGCCAGGAAGTTCTTCCTGATGTTTAGTCGGAATCCCCTTTCTTGTAACTTGTATCCATTCATCAGGGTTCTTCGGTCTGGATCAGGAGAGAACAAGCTTCCATGTGACAGCCCTTTAGGCATTTTAAGATAGCTATTGTTTTTTAAATGCTTTTTATTGAGTTTTTCACAAACAACAAATAAAACAATCTTTTACAGTCAACATTTTATGTCGTCTTATTTACATTGCGCACATTCATGCCCCAACTTCCTTCCTTCCCTGCTTCGGTTTTCTTAATATATATCTTCTCTTGTAGATTCTTATTCACCTTCTATGCACATCACAGGATTTATGTTAACCCTGCCATAGTTTTTAAACTTCTACAGTTAGTTCTTATATATGCCACAAATTTACCCCACTCTTCTTCGAACTTTGTCCCTTTTTGGTCTCGAATTCTATATGTCATTTTAGCTAATTCTGTGTACTCAAAAAATTTGGCCTGTCATTCCATTATCGTTGGAGTCTCCTGTAATTTCCATTTTTGGGCCACAAGTATTCTAGCTGCTGCAGTAGCATATTGAAATAATTTATGGTCTTCCTTTTTTACTTCCCTCCCTATTATCCCTAATAAAAAGATATCGGGAGTTTTCGGAAATGTATATTTAAAAAGTTTTTTCAGTTCATTATATATTAAGTCCCGAAACTTTTTCATCTTTTCACACTCCCACCACATGTGATAGAGATCCCTATCTTTTAATTTGCATTTCCAGCAGGCTTTATTTTTCAATTTATACAGTTTGGCCAATTTGACCGGGGTAATATACCACCGGTACATCATTTTTCCTAAATTTTCTCTTAAGGTGGAACATGCTGTAAATTTCGTCCCTTCGTTCCACAATTTAACCCATTTATCATATTCAATATTGTAAGCAAAACCGACCGCCCACTTTTAAGATAGCTATTGAATCACCTCTTGATCTCTTCTTTTCCAGGCTAAACATACCCAACTCCCTCAACCGTTCCTCATAAGGCTTGGTTTCCAGGCTCTTTATCATATTGGTCACCCTCCTCTGCACACCTTCCAGCTTGTCAATATCCTTCTTAAATTTTGGTGTCCAGACCTGGACACAGGACTCCGGGTGTGGTTTGGCCAAGGCACAATAGAGCAGTACTTCTGGACTCCATACTTCTGTTGTTGCAACCTAGCTTTCTTTGCTGCTGCATCACACTGTTGATTCATGTGAAGCTTGTGGTCTAATATTGAACTATTCTATAACTGAGCAACCTTTTAAATGTGATTGTGTTTGCAGGAGTTGTTTTTGAGGTTTTAGAGGGAAGAGAGCTCTATAATAAATCCATAGATCCCAGGGACCTTGCCAGCAACAAAGTGTAAAATTGGCAGGAGTGAGGCAACTCCGCCTCTGACTGAGAGAGCCTGCTAGCTCAGACCACGCATTGCAGCAGGCCTCCCATATGCCTATGTGTTCCTCTTGGCACATGTGATGCTCACTGCTGTTGCCTTGTGGTATTTGAGCCCCAGGCAGAGATTTGAGCAAGTAGCAGGAAGAGGTTGGTGGACCGAGCTGTGTAAGACCGAGCCTGCCCTGCACCAAGCTAGCCTGCTGCCCTCGGGTGCAACGGGAAATATCGTTCCTCTGCCAGTGTTGATGCAAGAGTCAACTGCCAAGCCTGTCTGATCTTTTTTCAACCTGAGTGATTCTGTCTTTGCCTCTGGTACACCTGGGGGCATCATCCAGAAAGAAAGGGAAGCCCCAAATTGAACACACATTGCCCACCAAGCATGAATTACTAAATGCTAACGAGCAGAGGGGACGCGGGTGGTGCTGTGGGTTAAACCACAGAGCCTAGGACTTGCTGATCAGAAGGTCGGTGGTTCGAATCCCCGCGATGGGGTGAGCTCCTGTTGCTCGGTCCCTGCTCCTGTCCATCTAGCAGTTCGAAAGCACATCAAAGTGCAAGTAGATAAATAGGTACCACTCCAGCGGGAAGGTAAATGGTGTTTCCGTGTGCTGCTCTGGCTAGCCAAAAGTAGCTTAGTCATGCTGGCCACATGACCCGGAAGCTGTACGCCGACTCCCTTGGCCAATAAAGCGAGATGAGTGCCGCAACCCCAGAGTCGGCCACGGCGGGACCTAATGGTCAGGGGTCCCTTTACCTTTACCTAACGAGCAGAGGTGCTTGCAAGCTCATTTGGGTTTATGCAAGTCTTTTCCCGCACTGAGTAATTGCACCCAGCAGCCTATTCCAGTTCTAGTCCAATCATTATTATATGACCCCGTATTTAAAAAATCAATTCATGTGAGTTGGACCATAAAGGCAGTAGAAATGTGAAATGTGTAAAATTAGATGTAACCAGAAGGTGGCAGTTGAAGCATGCACTTTCCCAAGTAACCTTTTTTGCATTATTTATTATGCAGCTCCCATCCTCATCAGAGTAACTGAGAAAAGAACGACACACATCTATCCAATCATATATTGGTAAATAAATACACATTATTGGTCAGAGACACTCCTCTGATCTGATCTGATCTGATCTGATCTTGGAAAGTGTAATAGTAATTAAATCCTATCCCCAGACCATTTTGTGTTACTTAACTACAATCCCCATTAACTCCAATGGGTTGACAATGGCTGGGGGTTAATGGAGCTTGGAGTCCAGCAATATTCTGTATCTAGGTAATTACACTGGTTATGTGAAACAGGGGCATTCCAATGCTTTTCTTGCTGATATTTCTTCTTCATTAGTTACTACTATTTTCAATTGCTTATTAGTCTTCTTGTACTGAATGTTGCTGAGGAATTCTAAAATGGGGGGGGGGAGGAATCAGTGCAGTTTTGAAAGGTTCAATCTGCCAACATGATTCAAAATGGTGTCCAGTTGTATCCAAACATAGACAAAGGTCTGCTCCTTGATCTCAGGAACCATCCAGTTGTATCCAAACATAGACAAAGGTCTGCTCCTTGATCTCAGGAACCATCCTGCGAAATGTGGCTATGAAAGTGTCCAAACAAACAGCTTTCCAGAAGATGTAGCAGACCCCTGAAAACACCTGGCATTTCCCATAAATTCTAAGAAACAAACAAACAAAAATACTGAGATTTATAGATGGAATTTGTTAGCGTCTAGGGCTGTATATGGCTGTCCCACCTGGGCCTAACAGGAGATCTCCCCCTCAGGAGCCATCCCTGAAACAATTTGAATAATGTTTACTTAGGACTTCTAAAACCCTGAACAATTGGGAGGCTGTGTTTTGATCTCCAGAGCCAGCCAACCAAAGCAATTTCTCTGCTGCCTCCAGAAACCTTCTGTTCTAGTTTAGGATGGTGAGAGCACCCTGATATTACTATTGCAATATTCCTGAAACAAACCATAGTTTGATAAATAAATTGACAAAACGGGCAGAAAAGCCCATTTTCCTAACAGGCATAAAAATGGGAGTGCATGCCCCTTGCTTGGAAGATGTTTTAAGACACGTTGGTTTCCTAACGGCAACAAGCTAAAAGGGTTGTTCCAGTCCTCTGGAATCTGATCAGAACAAGTAAACAATCTGAAAAGCTCAGATGCTCATTATGAATCCCACAAGCCATCTGGCCCTTGGGTTCTTTGAAATGAGCCCATTGTTCGGTGGAAATCACTTAGCAAAGGATTATTGAGTTATGTACTTATCCAGACAAAGCAACAACAATGAAATTAAATGCAATTAAATTGCATGAATAATTGATGGCTTCTATCCTAAAAGTATCTCTGAAACGTGATCCAGACCACTTTCGGAACGATGTCTCATTCAGAAAGTGAAGTGCCAACTTATGTATATATACTTTACTACTGATGCATTTGTAGGTAATGACAGCACCTTAGTTCTTTATTCTGATGCCACAGCCAGTCATACAGGAAATACTAATGCTCTGATCAAATTACATCACTGGCAGCACTTTAAAAAATGCTAGTTCTTCGCTGAGCAGATACTCTACTTGGTTTAATATTAGGTTCCAAAGAAAACCCAGACTTGAGGTCCTTTTCTTTTTCTTTTAAAGTGGCTTTTAGAGTGGCTTGGGAAACCCAGCCAGATGGGCGGGGTATAAATAAATTATTATTATTATTATTATTATTATTATTATTATTATTATTATTATTAATCTGGAGCAGACTTCCAGGCATAGCTGTCAACCGTCCCTTATTTGGCGGAAACTCCCTTATCCCAGCGCCGTGTCCCGCTGCTGTCCCTTATTGATGATGTCCCTTAAATTTCCCGGATTTCAAAGGAAGCAGCTCCTCTCCCTCCCTCCCTGCCTGCCAGGCTCCAAATGTGTTGCTTGGCTGCCCGGCCCGCCCCCCTCCAGCCTCCTCTCACCAGTCTTGGCCCCCGGAAGCCCCTCCCCGCCGGGACTGGTGGGAGCCTTGGGCCCTTCCTCCGCTATCCTCCTCGCAGCAGCCTAACTGAGCTTCTCTGCCTCGGGCCTCCCCTCTGCCCATCGCTGCCGCTCCCACTAGGCCATACTGTGGCTGCACCGCCGAAGGACCCGGATGAGATGGGCATCCTGGCGCAGTCTATGAATTGCTGAGGAGCCTTGAGAGGAGAGCGAGGGCAACCATAGAGAAAGCAGTTCAGAGAGAGGAGGGAGAGGAGGAGGCGGAGGCACGGGCAGGTGTTCCAAGGGCTACAAGGGAAGGACCGCAAGCGCTTCTCCCATAGATTTGTAGTGGTAGACTAGCATGGACCATCTGCAGGTTTACTTCGGGCGCTATTTTTCCCCCCTCTCTTCCTCCCGCTCCGCTTGATGGAACTGAGAGCTGCAGATGGAGCACGAGAGAAAAGATACAGAACTGCAGCAGCATCTTCATAGCTTGGACTTCGTTTTGTGTGAAAAGTGGTTGCTGCTTGTAGTTATTTAATGGCAGTGTTTCATCAGCTGGTGTCTTGAGCAGCAGCCTCTGGAAACGAAGGGCTAAAAACCGGCGCTGCTCTCCCAAATTATCTGGTCCATTTTAACTTTGTATTTCAGCTGGTTGACTAAAATCCCTTATTTTGGCTGCTGATCCCTTATTTTCGAGGCTGCTGGTCCCTTATTTTCAAATCTGTAAGTTGACAGCTGTGCTTCCAGGTGGCTGCTGCCCAGTTAAACTGGTAGAACCGAAGGTACATTCTTTCACCTTTGGTGGACGTGCCCAAGGATTAAGGCTTTCTGGGAAATGATATATAATGAAATGAAAAAGGTATTTAAGTATACCTTCCTTAAGAAACCAGAGGCTTTTCTCCTGGGCATTGTCAGCCAATTGGTGCCAAAGAAAGACAGAACATTCTTTATGTATGCCACAATAGCAGCAAGAATACTCATCGCAAAGTATTGGAAGACACAAGACCTACCCACCTTGGAAGAATGGCAAATGAAGGTGATTGACTCCATGGGACTGGCAGAAATGACTGGCAGGATCCGAGACCAGGGAAGAGAGATGGCGGAAGAAGATTGGAAGAAATTTAAGGACTATCTTAAGAAATATTATAAAATTAATGTGTGATAGAATGAGGCGGCTTTAAAAATCAAATGGAGTACAGCTGTAAAGATTATGTTAAAAGAAAAGAAAGGTTGACAATTAGATAAAAGCAAGGGTGAGGATTTGTTGAAATTAATACTTAAAATGGGAATGCAGATAGGGGAGGTATGAGGAGGTCGGTGAAGTAAGCTTCAAGAAAATAAGGTTTTGAAATTATACTTTTCTTTTTGTTTGCGTTTGTGCATTGTTTTGTTGGATATAATTTGTAAAACTTCAATAAATATCTTTTTTTTAAAAAAGAACTGGTAGAACCAACCAGAACCCAGATTAGAAAGAATTGGAGCCAGTGGCCAGAATCACCAAGTTTTGGATTTGGATTTGATATCCCGCCTTTCACTCCCCTTCGGGAGTCTCAAAGCGGCTAACATTCTCCTTTCCCTTCCTCCCCCACAACAAACACTCTGTGAGGTGAGTGGGGCTGAGAGACTTCAAAGAAGTGTGACTAGCCCAAGGTCACCCAGCAGCTGCACGTGGAGGAGCGGAGACACGAACCCGGTTCCCCAGATTACGTGACTACCGCTCTTAACCACTGCACCACACTGGCTCTCAGTCCCCATCCTCTTCGCTCCAAACACTTAAGCACTGCAGCTCTTAACATGATGTCTGTAGCTTAATAATAGTATTACTGGGTGCTCTCATACTTGGTTCTCTGCTAGGAAAAGAGTTGTAGCACGTCCTTCAGTCACTCCTATCCTTTGGGCTTTGGGATACAGCAGTGTCCTGGAGCAGAAAGCTCCTGCGCTGTTGCTTGCGCCCCCAAAGTGGGGGTGATGCAATGTGTGCCTGGATGCTCAAACTTATATAGCAAGGCCTCTCCTGTTAGTTGCCAGGATGGCATTGCAAGAAAACAAAAATGCTGTGCTGACTGGGAACAGTTATGGACCACAGGTATGAAGTTTACGGCATATAATGCCTTAAGAGAGAATATTATGAAAATGATATACAGGTGGTACATGACCCCAGTCAAGCTTGCAAAAATCTATCATTTGCCCGACAATAAATGTTGGAAATGTAAAGAAACTGAAGGTACATTCTTTCACCTTTGGTGGGCGTGCCCAAAGATTAAGGCTTTCTGGGAAATGATATATAATGAACTGAAAAAGGTATTTAAATATACCTTCCTGAAGAAACCAGAGGCCTTTCTCCTGGGCATTGTCGGCCAATTGGTGCCAAAGAAGGACAGAACTTTTTTTATGTATGCTACAACAGCAGCAAGAATACTCATTGCAAAGTATTGGAAGACACAAGATTTACCCACTCTGGAAGAATGGCAGGTGAAGGTGACTGACTACATGGAATTGGCAGAAATGACTGGCAGAATCCGAGACCAGGGAGAAGAGTTGGTGAAAGAAGACTGGAAGAAATTTAAAGACTATTTACAGAAATATTGTAAAATTGATGAATGTTAGAAGGATGTTGGAAAGAAACTAAGGGGTTTCCAGCTGTAATGCTTCAGGAGATACGAAAAAAAAGGTTTATAAATGGGTAAAAGTTTAATGGTAAGGATTTGCTGAATTAACAAATTGAACTGGAATACAAAGAAGGGAGGTATGAGGAGGTCCGGGGAAATAAGCGTAAGGAAGATATGTTATGGAAAAGTATTTGTTTGTTAATTGTTTTTATGTTGTATTTTGTATTTTGTATTTTTGTATTTTTCATTTTCATTGTTATATTTTAAAAACTTTAATAAATATCGGGGGGGGAGAGAAAACAAAAACGCTGCACACAGAGGGATTAAATAAGGACTTCCAGGGTAGTCAGGTCGGGTACATGGCTACTGCTGAAATATTAACTCAGAAATTAAGGTACATCAGAGGGCAAATGAAAAAGATCCATTTTCAGCTGCGTGGCAAAACAGTATTTTATATATTAATGATGAAAACAATGGTCAAATTCCTCCTGTGAAATATTTTACTATTTGGAAGTCTTAGTAACATTTCAGCTTTAAGTGAGAATATCTTAAGAGCTCGGGGACAACATCTCGAAATATGATATAAAACAGATCTGTATAAAAAGAAGATATTGCTACTTCTCAACACCAATAATATTTTTTATTCCGGGGATTGTGAGCCAAACAGCCCTAATTTGTATTTTGTGTATGTATATGTCTAATTTCAATTCATTTGCATTGCCTTTATTTCTTATTGTATCCTACTGAAGGACGCGTTCTTGCTTAAATGAATAAATTCACAGAAACCTAGGAAATCTCCTACTAGCCGAAGACCTTTTTCACATTGGCATAACATCCACAAAGCTGGGGATAGGGAACTGTTGCCTTAGTAGACGTGTCATACGCTTTCCTACAATTCCCACTCACACTTTTCCTTGGCCCAAACCCAGAATGATAGGAGAGAGTGGCTTGGAATAGCAAAGGTGGTTCTTTTTAATGCCAAACTTGGGGGTCTTGTGTGTATCACATTGACACCAGGTGGTGTCAGGCAAAGTTCTTGCAGGACCCAGCAAGCAGGCAGAAAGGTTTAGAAAAGAAAGCCATTTTAATCATCCAAAAATTACTTGACAAAGCATGTTCTCACTCAAAGAGAGCATGGGTTGCGGATGGGGCCGACAAAGCACCCTGCAGTGACTAGGCAGGTTGAATGGGGCCTAGTGTTGTTGGTTGAGTTGCTGGGGCAAATTTGATGTTGCCAATTTAGGGGTGGGATCAGAGGATATATAAGCAGGGTCCACAGCAGGTTACTGTCTCTTTCGCTGTGGACATCGGATCGCCCGCCCACCCTCCCTTGTTGGGCTTGCGCATTGACCTTGCTATGCCTGTCATGGGGTCGTCCGCATTGGTGCGGGGGCCTGGTAGGAATTTTTCCAATTGGCTGATTAGTGTGTGCCTTTTGGGTTTTGCCTACTACGTAGCAAATCGTCACAACTTGTAAGGTTGGCGGTTAGGCATTGGTTAAATTAGTTGGTGGAGGGGTACAGATTGGCTGTGCCTGCCCCTCCAATGCTGTTGCTGCACGGGAATTCCGTTAAAGGAATTCAGGGGCTTACCATCCTTTCGTCCAAACCCCTGGAATCGGGTTTGGGCCGTGTAAGGCCCCTAGGAGCATGCAGGGAGAAGCTGAGGGTCTGTGTCGCAGCTCCAGTTATCCCTGCACTTGTTCCTCCACACTGGCTTTCACTGGAATCCGGAAGCCAGTGCTGTCCCCATGGCGGGGGGGGGGGGGACAGCTAGTCATAACCAATGCCTAAGCAACCACTCACAATTTGTATGCTAATAAAGTTGTGGCCAAAATTATGCCAAAAACCTTAAACCTTAAAATTATGTGTGATGTGTGAATTATTGGGATAGGGTGCTTGGGGACCTCAGCACGCAACGAATGAGCAAGCTCTCCAGAACTACAAGATGGGGAAAACTGACGAGCTCTGGCTTCTCAGGCAACTTAGGAGAGCATGGCACATAGCTTCAGAGCAAACCTATGTATGCATAGATTGCAATAATAGAGCCAGCTTGGGGGTTGAGCAACTTGACAGCAGCATTTTAATTATGCAACTCCAGATATGGAGGAGGAATCAGAGATTTAGCCATGTACACACACACACACACACGAAATATTAGAAATTTGGGTAGACTTCAAGACTTACAAATTTATTATGGCCTAAGCTGTCTTGAGCTGGTTCTGCTTCGTCCGATGTATCATTTTTGGTAATCCATGAAAGCTTATGACATGAGGTGTCAAGCCCGAGTATGTCTGCCGTTGGATTAGCTGCTGTTAATTCAACTTTAAGGTCTACACTGACAGTCATTCATAATTATAGGAGTACCGTAAGCCCCTTTCTGCGCATGCCTGGCCACGGAAAAACACAGGCCATCTGTTCTTTTAATGGAGAATTAATTTCTAGGAAACACTTGTGTCCAGTATCAAAGCTTAACATGCTTACATCCCTCTTCATTCTGTTCTCTGGATAACAGCAGACTGTCTCTCCAAGAGAATAAATCATATACATGTGTTGTGGCTAAGCCAGCGCAGAGTAATGAAGTTGTGTCTGACATCATGTTTCCAAGAACATCTTGTTCAGATCCTGACTTGCTTGGTCACTGCTACATGGAGGTAAATATAATCTCTGTGCGAAGCCAGAAATGCCTTTGCAAATTGAACGCTGCTTCATCACTGGGAATATGATGGTTGAGGGTAGTTTTTAATGTTTGATGTTTTATTGTATTTTTAATATTTTGTTGGAAGCCGCCCAGGGTGGCTGAGGAAACCCAGCCAGATGGATGGGGTATGTATGTATGTATGTATGTATGTATGTATGTATAAATAAATAAATAAATAATTTATTATTATTATTATTATTATTATTATTATTATTATTATTATTATTCAGCAGTGCTTTTGAATTATGGTGCTGGAGGAGACTTTTGAGAGTCCCATGGACTGCAAGAAGATCAAACCTATCCATCCTTAAGGAAATCAGCCCTGAGTGCTCACTGGAAGGACAGGTCCTGAAGCTGAGGCTCCAATACTTTGGCCACCTCATGAGAAGAGAAGACTCCCTGGAAAAGACCCTGATGTTGGGAAAGATGGAGGGCACAAGGAGAAGGGGACGACAGAGGACGAGACGGTGGGACCGTGTTCTCGAAGCTACCAGCATGAGTTTGACCAAACTGCGGGAGGCAGTGGAAGACAGGAGTGCCTGGCGTGCTCTGGTCCATGGGGTCACGAAGAGTCAGACACGACTAAATGACTAAACAACAACATTTACCAGCAATAGCAGTTCCATTTAGTCCAAGCTTTAACTTCTACTCTCTTTTCTTCACACAAGGCATGTTGCAGCTCATTTGTAAAGCTGTGCTTTCACAAAGATGCACAATATCTTTATCACAATAAAGTCCGTATATCAAATCACTTAACTGAAAACCTGACACTGGAGCTCAGCTTTTGCCATGTCTGGTGTCAGCAGCCTTGTATTGTGTGTCCTTGAAAAAGGATACCATACAGTGCTTCCAAAAGCAGCTGCCTATAATACACCAAGACTGATGGCGTTGCCAACCACCCAAAACTACTGGAAACTTCTGCTGAGCTGGAAATGCCCCTGCCCTTTCATGCGCTGATGTGCAGGGCAAATATTTTGGAAGGGGGAACGGGGCAAGCACAGTGGAGAAACAGCAGCAAAAGGAAGCTTTACCCACCTTCAATTTCTTCTTTACCCAGGCTTCGGCTATTAAATAATCTATGGCCTGTTAAATGTGAGGCTGGGGGGCTGGTGTTATGCTAATTATTATGAGTCAGTTTTTCTAAGCCTTGCCTTATTTCAGCTAGTACAACCTTAGAATTGATAGATAACAGCCGCCCTGAGACCCCCAGGTATAGGGTCCTATATTATTATTATTATTATTATTATTATTATTATTATTATTATTATTATTATTATTATTAACAACAGCTACTGGTAGGGCATGCATTAGCAGCAGAGGCTGGCGTGCTATTAACAGTTCCTCCAAATTATTATTATTATAGGCTGGATTGTTTTTTTAGAATTCCTGAGCAATGCCAGGCACAAGGCTCCTGGTGCTAAAATGTCTGGTGAATCTGCTTCACAGATTCAGATAGTTCTTTAATATCAGTTGTATCTAAGTATCTTATGACACCAACCTGCTTCCTGTGCTGGCTCATGTGAAATATCTGGGTGCTGCTGATCTCTTTCTAAATGCATTTTCCTGCTTCCGCTTCCCAAATTTAGTAAAGCCAATGAGTTGTCAAGTTTATGAAAAGAAAAACGATGGCAGGTGAAGGTAATGGACTATATGGAACTGGCAGAAATGACTGGCAGAATCCGAGACCAGGGAGAAGAGTCGGTGGAAGAAGATTGGAAAAAGTTCAAAGATTATTTACAGAAACACTGTAAAATTAATGAATGTTAGAATGATGTTGGATAGAAACTAAGTGGTCTTTTGCTGTAATGCTATAAGGGAATATGAGAAAATGGACGATTAATAGGTAAAAAAAATTAATGTTATAATATTTAAAAATTGAAGATTAAGATGAACGAAGAGGGGAGCGATTTGCTGAATTAACAATTGGAACTGGAATACAGAAAAGGAAGGCTTGAGGAGGTCCAGGAAATAAGCAAATGAAAAATATGTGATAGAAAGATTGAACTGTTTTTTTTAACTATTTTTATTTTGTATTTTTCTTTTTTCTTTTTTTTCTTTTATTCTGTAATTTTTCTGAAAATCTTAATGAATATTTTATTTTAAAAAATATGAAAAGAAAAACGGAGCTGAAACCTCGACACTGAACTTTGCCAAGTGACTTTATTAAACACATAAAATTTTGAAAAAACCAGAGTCATTCCTGTTGGGAATGGTGGGAGAAGACATTGGTGGGAGAAGACATTGACAAGAATGACCAGAAACTGTTCTTATACACAACAACGGCGGCAAGGTTATTGCTGGCTCAGGTATGGAAACAGCAAAAATTGCCTACAATAGAAGAATGGCAGTACAAGGTTATGGAGTACGCAGAAATAGCCAAATTAACAGCAAAAATTTGACATCAGGGGGATGAAACATATCAAAAAGAATGGGGGAAATTTATGTTATATATAGAGAAGATGATGTGAAATAGGGAAACCAGTAGAATTAAAATAATATCTCATAACAGGAAAATACAAGAAATTTACTGGATAATGATATCAAAATGAATTAAAAATGTATATTAGGATTATTATTGAACAATATTTGTAAATGAATATAGACAGACAGCAAGAATTTGTATATATAGAAAGATTTATTTGTTTACGGACATTTAATGGAAAAAAGGAAGAAGAACAATCTTGTGGAAAACGAACAAAGACAATGCGAAAAGTCAGAGAGGACACAAAAAAGCCAGAAGAAGGAAGGAGGGAAGTCAGCTCGGGAGAGCATGAACAAATGTGAAATATAATGTATGTGTATGTACAGTGTGTAACTAAAAATTCGATAAAGATCATCGGGGGGGGAATAAACACATAAAATTTTGGCAACGGCACCTTGTGAAATTTGGTAAACGCTTTTAACTGTGGCTCTGAAAGGATAGGAATACCTACGCCAACAGAAAAGCCAAGCTGCCATCTTCCCAGCTGGTAGCAATTTGCCCCTTCATTTCAGCAGATTTCTCCACTGATTAAATGATCCGAAGAGCAACAGGAAACCATGTCAACACTAAGCTAACACCGACTCTCCCGCTGGGGCGGTTGCTCGGCTTGGGGATTCTCCACCAGCAGAAGGCATGCATTACAGCAATGCCCAAGTGAGCGCTGCGTGGAACAAAGAACAAAGCATCAGAGACTGCGATGACACTCTGCGGGGTAATCTGCCTTAAACTAGGCACTTTGAAAAAAATCAAGGTGCCAATCGGGTATTAATGAGGGGCAATTAAGGAAGGCTGCATGTTGCTATCAACCTGTCCCATTTTGCCACGTGAGACCAGATGGGAATGTGCCACCCAGGGCTGTCTTTAGCAGATGCAGCGCTGGGGTGCAAATATCCACCCAGCACCCCCAAATTACCATGGATAGTGTTGAGGTGGCCGGAGCTGCACACTGCCAGTCATCCGGGGCGGGGGCGCAACTCTCCCCCATGCCGCTGTGGGAGAGCAGAGGCTTGGGAGTGAAGTTGCACGCCTGCCAGCCTTATGGTTGGCAGGGTGCCGCCAGTGGGCGTGCAGGGAAAGGGGAGGCCGCTGGCAAAGCCGTGCAGCTCCCCCACTTGCTGGGACGCCCCTGAGAGGCCGGCGCCCTGGCGCGACGCACCACTAAGCCCTATGGGAAAGACGGCTCTGGTGCCACCCCTGCCGCCCTCCCACCCAAATCTTGCTTACCAGGATTGCGTGGTGGCGGCTTCAAGGCCTCACGAGATCTCACCAGAAGCCACTGCCTTGCTCCTCCAGTGGTGTGGTGAGACAAAGAAAATCCCCTGCGTTACAACACAAAACAATCTGATCAGCAAAAGGCAACCCGCGGGCTAATAATGTACAGTGGTACCTCGGGTTAAGAACTTAATTCGTTCCAGAGGTCCCTTCTTAACCTGAAACTGTTATTAACCTGAAGCACCACTTTAGCTAATGGGGCCTCCCGCTGCTGCCACGCCGCCACCGCACGATTTCTGTTCTCATCCTGAAGCAAAGTTCTTAATCCAAGGTACTATTTCTGGGTTAGCAGAGTCTATAACCTGAAGCGTCTGTAACCCAAGGTACCGCTGTATAGGCAATATTTATGAAACGCTATCAACTGTTTCTTAATTCATAAACAAAAGCCATCTAATACGTGTAAAAAAGTCCGGGATAATGAACTGTTTCAACAATATTTCTTCCTCAGCAAGTTGTTGTTGTTGTTGTTTAGTCGTTTAGTCGTGTCCGACTCTTCGTGACCCCATGGACCAGAGCACACCAGGCACTTCTGTCTTCCACTGCCTCCCACAGTTTGGTCAAACTCATGTTTGTATCTTCGAGAACACTATCCAACCATCTCGTCCTCTGTCGTCCCCTTCTCCTTGTGCCCTCCATCTTTCCCAACATCAGGGTCTTTTCCAGGGAGTCTTCTCTTCTCAAAGTATTGGAGCCTCAGCTTCAGGATTTGTCCTTCCAGTGAGCACTCAAGGCTGATTTCCTTCAGAATGGATAGGTGTGATCTTCTTGCAGTCCATGGGACTCTCAAGAGTCTCCTCCAGCACCATAATTCAAAAGCATAAATTCTTCGGCGATCAGCCTTCTTTATGGTCCAGTTCTCACTTTCATACATCACTACTGGGAAAACCATAGCTTTGTGTGCAATGATTCTTCATGGAGAAAGCTCTGGCATGCTGTTGCATCGCTCAGACACCTGTGATTGCCCAGGAAATTTAAATAATTTAGGAATTATGGCCTCTATTTTATTTATTTTAAAAAATAAAAATCTAAGTGGTGGTGCCTTTTGTTGTATCATGTAATGCCCCACTTAATAGGTTTATGTTTTCATTTGCATTTTTTTTTTTGTATTCTTTTAATTTACTATAAGCTGCTCATGTAATGTGGGGCATGTCAGATACGGTATAGATACATACATTTGTGGCTGCATTGCACTTTATTGCAGTCTTTTGCCAAATTGTCCTTAAGAACGAACTCCTTTGCTCCCGTGTCTCTTAATAACTAATATTAAGTTTTTATCTTCCATTATATAATGCCATATACTCATATACGTCTATATTTGGTAGGCTATTCTTTTCAATGGGTATGGAGAATTCAAAAGGGGGCAGTGGGAACTGATTCAGGTAAAGACATCCGCTTGTCATTGTGGCCATGTTGCAGCACGATTGAAAGAATTCAGTGCCTATCTGTTCCTGCAGCTTGTTTTGTTTACTGCAGCTGCCCATCTCTCATCCCATCTGCTGGAGATTTTGCTAAGCTAGCCTTTAAAATATGTGTGGTTTTTAATGAATGCAGTGCTCAGGAAAGGGAGTTGGCAGAGGATATTGCGGGCATGTCAGCTTTCCTCGTCATCTTGCATATGAGCTTTTAATGCCAAATTAGGATGTCCCTTGATATCCACGTGTGCCAAATTCTTGTGCAGCAATGTTGATTTTACTACTGGTTGCCCAATTCCTCCTTTCCTCGCTATTCCTCAGGGACTGGTAAAAAAAGGAGGCAAGTAGGATGAGCATGCCATACTATGTGTGCCAGATCCAGTGGCCCACAGACAACCTGAACCCAAAGATATTTTCAGTTTTAACTCACAGCTCTCCCTCTTTCCCCCCTTCTCTCTTTTCTCTTCATTGGCCACTTTCTTCAAGAAGGGGTGGAACATTCTGAAAATCTTGCTGTCAGCCTTCTCCATCCTCTTTCTCTCCAACTTCTTCTTCTTCCTCCTCTTCTTATTTTCCAGCGTTTCACATCCATCATTGTCAAGTTCTGCAATCTCTCTTTGTTGTGTGCTTCTGGCAAACTACGGATCCATATACAACAGGCTGAGTAAGAATTGTGGCTTTTCTCACCCAGTAGATAGTTCTATAAGGGAAGTAATTGCTTGTAGTATCCATGATAGTGTCCTCAAAGAGTGGCCGATCTGCAGGGCCGCAGAAACTGTGAAAGCACAAGTCAAAGATCTGAATTCAGATGAAAATGTTGTTTACACTCTGAATATTAAGGAACAGAGTATGAGGAGGCCAGTTTCAAAAGCAGAAGTAGCTCCCCCACAAGTAACCATAAGGGGAGAAATACAAAAGAAACAAGCATGAAAAACTGTGGAATGCAACATGGTCCTAAATAGAGCATTTGGAAAATGTTGTTTTAACTATGGGAAGTACAATCATTTTGCAAGGTGTTGGCAAACCAGAAGAGGGTGGGATCAGGTGCGCACTGTTGGAAGAATCTTTAGATGAGGAGTTGGCAGAAGCAAGAAATATTGGTGGAAAGGTACTGGATCCTTTTTATATTGGTGAAAGGGACTGGGACATTTAGAATAGCTTGGTATATGGAAATCATAGAATCATAGAGTTGGAAGAGACCACAAGGGCCAGCGAGTCCAACCCCCTGCCAAGCAGGAAACACCATCAGAGCACTCCTGACATATGGTTGTCAAGCCTCTGCTTAAAGACCTCCAAAGGAGGAGACTCCACCACACTCCTTGGCAGCAAATGTAGCCTAACACTGTAATAGGATAAGACCAGAGAGCCATCTCATCCCGCACTCTGTTCTGATCATAGAATTGTATTTAAAGGGACCCTGGGAGTCATTTAGTGCAGCCCCCGCAATACAGGAATATGCAGCTGTCCCATGCAGGGATCGAACCTGCAACCTTGGTGTCATCAGCACCACACCCTAACCAACTGAGCTATCCTGGCCACACAGTGATCAAATGCCTATGGAAAGCCCGCAACGCAGGCCATGAACGCAACCAGTAACTTTAGGCTGCATTGCAATTCAAAACACAATCACAACTAGGAGGCATGCATAGGATCAGACTCAAAGTTATACCTAATAATAATAATAATAATAATAATAATAATAATAATAATAAATTTTATTTATATCCCACCCTCCCCAGGGAATTATAAAATTAATTCCAATCAAATTAATGGCAACCATTGGGCTAGAAGTTCTGTGAGGATTGCCAAAGGAGGGAGTCATGCTGTGCCCTGGATAAAGGCCTGGTGGAACAGCTCTGTCTTGCAGGCCCTGCGGAAAGATGTCAAGTCCCGCAGGGCCCTAGTCTCTTGTGACAGAGTGTTCCACCAGATCGGAGCTACAGCCGAAAAAGCCCTGGCTCTGGTTGAGGCCAGCCTAACCTCTCTGTGGCCTGGGACCTTCAATATGTTTTTGTTTGAAGACCGTAAGTTCCTCTGTGGGACATACCAGGAGAGGCGGGTGCAGGAATGATATTCAGAATTCCCTCTCATTACAGCAAGGGATCATTTTCTTTCTTTTCAAACAGCAGAAACGCTGGATGAAAGCTGGCACATTAGAAACAACTAGCCATTGGCTCCAAAAGAAACTTCTGCAACTGGTGCCAAAGTCAATGTTATGCTTATCTATTTCTGGAAGATTAATTCCAGTAGAAATTATATTCTATATCCAGCTTCCAAATTGGGAGCTCCAGGTGATAGAGCTAACTGTGCCCAGATAATCCGGACAGAAGCATGCCAACTAAGCATACTTAAAGTGTGCAAGGGGGCAGAGACAAAGATAAACAGCATCTTCCATTCCCACAATCTACATTGGAAAGATTTGGTGCTGTCACTACATGCAGCCATGATTAGATATGGCATTAATATCACAGAGGGGCAAGACAGACAGAAAAATATCTGGTTCTGGAAAGCCAGACTGATATAATAGATAACTAAGCACGCGGGTGGCGCTGTGGGTTAAACCACAGAGCCTAGGACTTGCCGATCAGAAGGTCTGCGGTTCGAATCCCCCTGATGGGGTGAGCTCCCATTGCTCGGTCCCTGCTCCTGCCAACCTAGCAGTTTGAAAGCACCTCAAAGTGCAAGTAGATAAATAGGTACCACTCTAGCGAGAAGGTAAATGGCGTTTCTGTGTGCTGCTCTGGTTCGCCAGAAGCGGCTTAGTCCTGCTGGCCACATGACCCGGAAGCTGTACGTCGGCTCCCTCAGCCAATAAAGCAAGATGAGTGCCCAGAGTCGGCCATGACTGGACCTAATGGTCAGGGGTCCCTTTACCTTTAAGCAGATTTTGGATAAGGGAGACCTGGGTTCAAATCCCTCCTTAGCTATGAAGCTCATCTCGGCCAAATCACAAGCTCTAAGGTGAACTGCCTTGATGGGTTATTGCAACCTGTAGTGATATTGTAATGGGTATGAGTTACTTGTGCGTAAACTGGTGCCTTTCTCAGTTAATTTGCCTTGTTAAACCTTTCTGACTGCGCAGCCCCTTCTCATGGTGGCTGCCTCAGTCACTGGCAGAATCCGTCAGTGGGCGTTTCTTGAACCTCTTCCAACATAAAAGTTGTTTGACACCCAGTCTCCTCCTCCTCTCACTGCGCGGGAGTCTTCTGCGCAGGCAAGGCGTGGGTAGCGGAGGACCTGGGCTCTCCTCACTGATGTCCAGTGAAGAGTCCTGGAGCCCTCTCTCCAATTCCCCCGTCTGCCCCCCTTTATCCCTGGTGTTGCACTGATTGGCTTCCCCCTCTACTGAGCTGTTTCTCCCCCTGCTGCTGGGTCCTTCGCCAGCATCATCTGGGAGCCTCCCCTTCGCCTCTCGCTCCAATGTCAGTTCCCTGACAGATATACATTGCTATAAGCTTCTAAGAAGTGAAATAGAAATGTAACAGTAAATATAATTAGAAGTTGCTGAACTGGTGCCAGATAAAGGAGGAGAAGAAGGCAAGACACAGAGGTCCTGGGGCTGCAAAGGTTTGGTAAACTGCCTGCTTTGGGAGGGGTTACACTCTCCCTGAAGGGGCTCCAGCTCTGTTAATAGATGCAGTGCTGTCCTCGGTGACTGACATTTTCCATCTTCTTTTGGGAAGACAGCTGCAGCTGCTCCTTCCTGGGTCAGGATAGCTGGGCCTCAGTCATCCATGTGTAGGTAACCTCACCGCTGGATTACTTTGTCATTGAAATTCTACTCCATATTGATCCAGAGTAGATTTCAATGTGGACGCGGGTGGCGCTGTGGGTAAAACCTCAGTGCCTAGGACTTGCCGATCGCATGGTCAGTGGTTTGAATCCCCGCGGCGGGGTGAGCTCCCGTCTTCCGGTCCCAGCTCCTGCCCACCTAGCAGTTCGAAAGCACCCCTAAGTGCAAGTAGATAAATAGGTACCGCTTTATAGCGGGAAGGTAAACGGCGTTTCCGTGTGCTGCGCTGGTGCTGGCTCGCCAGAGCAGCTTCGCCACGCTGGCCATGTGACCCGGAAGTGTCTCTGGACAGCGCTGGCCCCCGGCCTCTTAAGTGAGATGGGCACACAACCCTAGAGTCGGACACGACTGGCCCGTACGGACAGGGGTACCTTTAGATTCCAATGTATAGTTAGCAGAGTAAAAACTTAAACACACTGCAGGATTCCCAAAAGATAGACCAGAGGCCATTGTATTTCATCCAGCAGAGCTTTACTGCTACTGAAGGCAAATGGTCACAGATTCAATACATTCAGGATTGGCACTGTCCATAAGAAATCCAGTAGTAGATAGGTAGCCGTGTTGGTCTGCCATAGTCAAAATAAAAAAATTCCTTCCAGTAGCACCTTAAAGACCAACTAAGTTAGTTCTTGGTATGAGCTTTCGTGTGCATGCACACTTCTTCAGATACACTGAAGAAATCCAGTTGCAGCAGACTTTGCTTAAACTTACAATAACTTATAATAAGACTAAACCCTAATACTATATAGAGTCATACCTCCGTTTACATAACCCTCTGGCTACATAAACTTTGGGATGCACATGCGGCAATCCCGGAAGTATTTGACCAGGTTTCGTCGCGTGCACATGTGTGGAAACCTCGGGACCGGACCTCCGGAACAGATCCCATCTGCAATCGGAGGTATCAATGTACAGAACACCACACCGATAGGAAGAGAGATAGAGACAGAAAGTGAAACCCAGGCTCCTTCTGGCCTCTTATTATAGTCAGCATGACCTTGACAGAAAGAGATAAGATAACCAGTTTATTTATTTATTTTATTTTTTATTTTAATTTTTTTTGACATAATTGTTACAAAATATAAGCAAAACACTGCAAATACATACACATATACACCTCAGAAAAGCACATATACATGAAAAAAGGAAGAAAAGAGAAAAGAAGAAGAAAAAATAAAGAGAAAAGAAGAAGTTGGAAGAATTTCTTCCAAATTTATTCTACAAATATCTCAATATGAAAATGATAATAACATTTCATTGATTGACTTCCATCGCTTACACTGCACTTCCTACATACATTTTAAGCAAGATTGTATCTGTTATTCCATATTTTTCCCATACAATCTCACACAAATATTCTAATCAATAAGTTTTCTAAATCTTTCATACATCTATTCTAAACACAACCAATACCTTACATTTAATCCTTGTCTACATAAATAATCATTTAGACATTTCCACTGTTTCTGGATTATATTTTTTTTAGTTTTTGTCTTATCAAATCAGTCAACTTTGCTAATTCCAAGTATTCACATAATTTATTCAACCATTCTTCTATGGTTGGAACATAATTTCCTTTCCAATTATTGGCTATCAACTTGTCGCGTACAAGAAAATATTAAGACAACCAAAATAAGACAACCAGTTTAAGCCAGCTGTACTCAGCTTCTCTGAAGGAATAACCCAAACACCATGAACCTTCTGCTTGCTTCTTTCACACAGAAAAGCTTCCAGAACCCTCTTGAATTAATTAGAATAGGAATCTATGCCGGGCTGCCCTTTGGGTTGGGCTGGAGGCTGTTGTTGGTGCCAAACACAGTGGCCAGGTTGCTTACATATACCGTATTTTTCGCTCTATAAGGTGCACCAGACCACAAGACGCACCTAGTTTTTGGAGGAGGAAAACAAGGGAAAAAAATATTCTGAATCTCAGAAGCCAGAACAACAAGAGGGATTGCTGCGCAGCGAAAGCAGCGATCCCTCTTGCTGTTCTGGTTTCTGGGATAGCTGTGCAGCCTGCATTCGCTCCATAAGATGCACACACATTTCCCCTTACTTTTAGGAGGGAAAAAGTGAGTCTTATAGAGCAAAAAATACAGTAACTGCAAACAACTGCCTGCATATAACAACCTGCTTGCAGGATTTCCACTGGCTGCCCATCTGCTACCAGGACAAGTTCAAGGTGTTGCCTGAGAGGCTGCCACCCAGTGGCATAGCGTGGGGGGTGCAGGGTGACTTCCGGCGAGCCGCGATCCCAGCGCAAGCAAGGGCTTGCACCGCGTGGTGAAGCCCGAGCTATTCTGAAGGATTGGGGCGACTCCAGGGCGCGGAGACCCCTCAAACTCTTTGGAAGGGTGTTCAAAGAGTCTAGTTGCCAGCACGACCGGAGAAAGGATCAAACCGGCTACCAGGTAACCCCGAGAGAGGCGACGAGAGTAGCGGAAAGATCCAGCGGGTCCGGGGAGCCATTTTCTTACCTTCAGATAGCGAAGCCCTGCGCTTGCAGGAAGAGCGGCTTGTTTTCAAAAAAAAAAAGGAGACTCCGATATCTGCAACTTTGTGGCTAAGAGGGGAAACAAAGAAGTTTCGGAGTAGCAAAGAAAGATGAATGGAGTTCAGCGGGTGGCCGAAATCAACTAAGACACGGCAGGAACGCAGTACAAAAGAAAGTGAGTGACTTGCCCGGGCGGAAACATAGTCTCTTTTTCGGCTTTCCCCCCCTCATGAAAGTAACGCTGTTACAAAGGGAGAAGGGGAAGAAAAGAATTTCAGAGGGGAAAGGAAAGAAACCGGAAGGGTCCAGGCGAGAGGGAGAGTGGAGGTCCCTGACTTTTGGCGATTTCTGATTCTACTGGCGAGTAGGAGGCTGGGAAGGTTACGGGCAACTTCGGAAGAGAAGCCTCGCCGCCATTTGAAATAGGAGCGCAGCGTTTGTGCGGAGAAAAGCGAAATTACGATATTACGTGTCAGCGTTCTATAGAGAACTATACACTTTATCAGGAACTGCATATGGGGACAAGAGTTAGAAATGCGAACTCTGAGGACAATTTAAAGATTTGGTAAGAGTGGATGCAGATTTGGGGTGGAAGCGGGGGCTAATTGGGAGAGCTTCTGAGGGCAAAATGGAGCATGTGAGTGGCGTTTAGACCTTCTATTCTTCCTCCTCCTGGCTCTCCCCCCCTCCCCCTCACATTAGATACCCGTTGTGTTCCCGTTCCTACCTACCCAACCCCCCTCCTTCTTTGTTAAACTCCCCGAAGTTCCCGCAATTTATGGACTAAGCGACAGGCGAACTAGAGGAGAAGCATCGGTCTCTGGAAATTGTAGTCTGCCGCTGGGAATATCAGACACCCTAAAGACTTATTTTTGAATTATAAACAGACTCTGTTTGATAAATAAGACCACGACCAGAACTGTGAGAACTCGCTACGATAATCTGCCAAGATTTAATTTAATTTCATTGTTTTGGAGTGTTATATAAGAGTTCATAGTTTATTGTTTATAACTTATTGTCCATAGACTCAAAGACTACAGATTCGGTCTTTGAAAAGATAATTACGGGGTGAGAGATAAATTATAATAAGGGAAAGAAGCGAACGTAAGGAAACTGTGGGAGAGATTAAGAACGATAAACGCGGGCGGAAAGGGACGGTGGGGAAAAGGATTACATAAAATACAAGATGTCTCACACAGGAAGGAAGGGAACGAATGGGGGTACACCTGTAGAGAGGAGAGGCTCTAAACAGGAAACGGACTTTAAGACAGACATTCTGAGGATGTTTGCAGAGATTAAACAAAGTCAAGTAAATGTTGAACATAAGCTAGAATCGGTGGACAATAGAATTGGGAAATTAGATAGAAAAATGGAGGAAACTGTGAATGAAATTAAGGGCCAAATAAAAGAAATAGCTAGGAGAACGCAGCTCACAGAAGAAGGTTTGAAAAAGACAAAGGTAGAGATAAGAGAGGTTAGAAGAGAGAAGGAGAAGATCAGAGCAGACGTGACGGAAATATGTAAGACACAGGAAGAGATAAAAGATATTATAGCAATGAACGAATTGAGGCAAAGGGAGGTAAATCTTAGGCTGAGAGCAATTCCAGAGACACAGAACGAGAATATAAAAGAAAAGCTAACGAAGGAGTTAGCAGAATGGATGGGTTTGCCTGTAGAAGAAATGGCCAACAGTATACTAAACGCATTTAGAATGCGTGTTAACACAACAAAAGCAAAGAAATTTCCGGGTGATTGTCTGATTACATTTGATAACAAAGCAGTGAGAGACAGGATCCTCCAAAGGAATAGAGAAAAAAGATTGAACATAGACGGAAATTATATAATTATTTTTAAAGACGTCCCAATAAGATTGCTTAAAAAGAGAGATGCTTATAAACCTTTGGTGCAAACACTGAGGAAGAATAGGGTGGAGTTTAGGTGGGAATTCCCGGAAGGGATAACATTTACATATAGAGGTAAAAAACATAAGTTGATAAACTCTGAAGAAACCGGGAAATTCCTTAGGAAATACAAGGAACTTAAAGCGGAAGCTCAAGAGGTAGGAAGAGTGGAGGGAGCCTCTCCAGAAGAATTACCAGAAGAATTAAAAGTGTTGGAGGAGGGGGAGGGGGGGAGGATGAGTCGGAGGAGGAAGAGGAGAAAGAAGAGGAAACAGAGGATCCAGAAAATATATAACGGATAGAAAATTTCAAAAATAACAAAAGGGTAATATACGGGCTATGGGGTTAAAAATCAGGAGTTGGAATGTTAATGGGATGAATGATAAAAGAAAGAGAAATAAAATCGAACAATGTCTAAAGAGGAAAAACTTGGATGTTATCTGTCTCCAGGAGACACATGTGGCCAGAAAGCACAGAAAAGTGCTAATCAACAAACGGTTGGGAAATGAATATGAAGCCCTGGATAGGGTAAAAAAAAGAGGTGTGGTATTGTATATCAGTAATAAGATAGAAGCAAAAATAATGTTTAAAGATGAGGAGGGGAGGATGATAGCGGTAAACATCAACTGGCAGGGAGAAAAAATATTGTTAGTGGGGATATATGCTCCGAATGGCAGCAAAACTGAATTCTTCAAGAAACTAGAAGAAAAATTAATGGAATATGCTGACCAAAAAATAATTCTAATGGGGGATATGAATGCAGTCGTCTCACTTGAAATGGACAGACTTAGAGATAGAGCAAACAAAGAAGGGAAGTTGCCAAAATCTTTTTTCTCTATGGTGGAAAACTGCGGATTAGTAGATATCTGGCGCTTGAGATACCCGTTAGAAAAGCAATTCACCTTCTATTCAGAACCCAACCAATCCTTCTCTCGAATAGATCAGATCTGGATTTCTAAAGAAATATGCCCAAGAATTAAAAATATAGAAATAAAGCCAAAAGTAATCTCAGATCATAACCCACTAGAGATGGAATTGGACAGCTATGAGAAAAGATCCTACAGATGGCGATTAAAAGATTACCTGTTGGATGATCAAAAGGTGGTGGAAATGGCAAAGAAAAAATTGACGGAATACTTTAAGGATAACTGGGGCAAAGGAACGAAAGAAAGTACAGTCTGGGATGCTAGCAAGGCGGTCATAAGAGGATTTTTCATTCAACAGAATGCAATAAAAAACAGGAACAGAGAAAGAAATAAAGAGGAAATTCTAAGACAAATAATGATAAACGAAAGAAAACTAGTTCAGAAACCTAACTGTACAGAAACAAAGGAAAGAATAAAAATTCTTCAAACCCAGTTTGCCACAATAATAAATAGGGAGGTGGAATGGAATATAAAAAGACTTAAACAAAGGAATTTCGAACATGCTAATAAACCAGGCAAATGGCTTGCCTGGCAAATTAAAAAAAGGAAAGAACAAGGGATAGTTAATAAAATAATAGTAGAAGGGGAAGAAAGAACAGACCCTAAAGGAATAAGGAATGAGTTTATGAGTTTCTATGGCAACTTATACAATGACCAAGAAAAGATAGGACAAAGGAAGATAGAAAGATACCTGAGAGATAAAGGGGGACAAAAAATTCCACTGGAGGGAAAACAAAGACTGAATACACCTATTGAAAACAAGGAAATAGAGGAGATAATTAAAAATTTGAAGAGGGGAAAAGCCCCAGGCCCAGACGGGTTCACGGCAGGCTATTATAAGGAAATGAAATCAGTCCTAGTGGAACCCCTGAAAAAGACAATGAATATAATATTAAAGAAAGGGGAAATCCCGGAAACCTGGAAAGAGGCGTTTATCACATTCCTACCCAAACAAGATTCGGACCTAACCCAAGTCAGAAATTTTAGACCAATCTCATTGTTGAATGTAGACTATAAGATATACGCAGGAATCCTGGCCAGAAGATTAAAAGATGTATTGGCAGATGTTATTCATAAGGATCAGGCGGGATTTCTGCCAGGTCGGCAGATGAGAGACAACATAAGACACATTGTGGACATGTTGGAATTCCTGTCTATTAGGTTTAACAAACAAGTTACAATGATGTTCATTGACGCCGAAAAGGCGTTTGACAATGTGGTATGGAACTTTATGTTGAGAAACCTGGAGTACATGGGTGTAGGTAGTGACTTTTACAATGGGGTGAAAGCAATATACACGGAACAGAAGGCCAAGTTGATTGTAAATGGAATAATAACGGAAGAGATTGAGATAAGGAAGGGAACAAGGCAAGGATGCCCTCTCTCTCCGTTACTATTTATAACAGTGTTAGAAACCCTCCTAAACTCTATAAGGAAGAATGGTAATATAAAAGGGGTGACTCTAGGTCAGAACGTTTATAAAACCAAGGCCTTCGCGGATGACTTAGTAGTGATGACGGAAGAGCCATTAACATCAATAGGAGAGATAATGAGAGAGATAGAAGCATTCGGAAAGGTGGCTGGATTTAAATTAAATAAGACGAAAACAAAGATGATATATAAAAATGTGGACCCAAAGACAACAGAATTAATCCAACAGCAATGGCAGATAGGGAAGGTAAAGAAAGTCAAATATCTTGGCATCTGGATAACATCTAAAAATATGGATCTTTATAAAAATAACTACGAGCCGGTATGGAGGGAAATAAGGAAAGACTTAGAGAAATGGGGACGTCTAAAACTATCTTTATGGGGAAGAATAAACATGATAAAGATGAATGTTTTACCAAGACTGATGTTTCTGTTTCAGTCCATACCTATAATAAAAGGAAGTAAGACTATAAAAGAATGGCAGAGAGTAGTTTCGAGGTTCATATGGCAGGGCAAAAAGCCCAGAATCCAATTCAAATTGCTTACAGATGTAAAAGAAAGGGGGGGGTTCGCGCTGCCAGATCTTATGCTATACTATGAGGCGACATGTCTAAGTTGGCTAAAAGACTGGGTCAATTTAGAGAATACGGAATTACTTGATCTGGAGGGTTTCGATAACCACCTTGGCTGGCATGCCTACATGTGGAAAAGTGAAACGAGAAAACACAGGGGATTCAGAAATCATATCTTTAGAGGACCGATAATAGAAGTGTGGGAGAGATATAAAAACATACTAGAACCGAAAACACCCCATTGGTTAGCACCACTCGAAATAATAAATAGGAAAACCATCAATATGGGAGGTAACCGGGTAACATACAACCAACTAGTAACTAAAGTGGATGGGAAATGGAGAATTAAACCCTACGAGACGATTAGAGAATACGTATACGATTGGTTTAGTCACCAACAGATTAACCAGATGTTCAGCAGAGACATCAAAGAAAGAGGGTATGTAGACAATGACTCAAAATTCCAGACGGAAATAATAAACAGTAAGGTGAAAAATATATCTAAAGCATATAGGATGCTGTTAGACTGGAATTTGGGAAACGAGGAGGTGAAATCAGTGATGATTTGTTGGGCAAAAGACGTAGGCCACAGTATACAATACGAGGACTGGGAAAGACTATGGAAAGATGGATTGAATTTCACAGCGTGTACGGCGATAAAAGAAAACGTTATGAAAATGTTCTATAGGTGGCATTTGACACCTGTAAAACTCTCAAAAATGTATAAGGTTAGCAAAAAGTGTTGGAGATGTAAAGACGCAGAGGGCACGTTCTACCACATGTGGTGGGAGTGCGGGAAGATAAAACAGTTCTGGGAAAAGATATATACAGAACTGAAAAAAATATTAAAGTACACGTTTAAGAAAAAACCAGAAACTTTCCTACTAGGAATACTACAACGAGAAATAAGGAAGGAGGATTGCAAAATGACATACTACGCGACTACGGCAGCTAGAATCTTAATAGCTCAAAGATGGAAACAGGAAGAAACCCCAACAGTAGAGGAGTGGAGATGCAAATTAACAGAATATGCAGAGCTAGATAAATTAACGGGAAAGATCAGATATATAAAAGATCAAGTGTTTATCAGGGACTGGGGAAAATATGCAAACTATCTGGAAAACATCAGTGATGGGCAAATAACGCTAAGGGGGTTTAGAGAAGTATTGTGATAGACTAAGGTTATTGTATAAGGAAAACAGAGATCAACAATGGATATAATGACAATATAAAGGATGAAACGTGCGACCGTATTTATTGACTTCGTATGATTCGCGGTCAGGCTGAAGGAAGTCCCAAAACAAAGAAATATGTTATGAAAAAACTACGCAAACAAGAATTTTGTGTGCTCTTTTTGTTTGTTGTGATTGAGAATTTCTGTATTTTTCTTTGTATGTTTGTGTTTTGTTGATTATTTGTGTGCATGTTGTCTTTGTGGAATAAAAATAAAAAGAATTTGAAAAAAAAAAAAAAATACAGTAACTGCAAACAACTGCCTGCATATAACAACCTGCTTGCAGGATTTCCACTGGCTGCCCATCTGCTACCAGGACAAGTTCAAGGTGTTGCCTGAGAGGCTGCCACCCAGTGGCATAGCGTGGGGGGTGCAGGGGGGGCCGGCCGCACCGGGCGCAACATCTGGTGGGTGTGCTCGCACTCGCAGCTCTCTGCCCCTACCTGGCTCACTCTCTCTCTCTCACTGCAGTGCTGGCTGTGCGAATCCGATCCAAGCCGCCGGGTCGCCGCCCACTGTGGAGGGGGGGTTCCAGGCGTGCGGTGCGGAGAGAGCACAAGGGACTATCTGGGGGAGGGACAGTGCAGCGGCCGCCCAGCGCAGCGCTGAGCGCAGGAGACAACCACACCAGACCAGACCAGGCAGTGGCAAGAAGAAGCTGGCAGCGGCGGCAGGTTAGGGGTTAGGGGGCGCAAATTACTTGCCTTGCCCCGGGTTAGGGGGCACAAATTACTTGCCTTGCCCCGGGTGCTGACAACCCACGTTATGCCACCTCTGCCACCTCCTTTACCTATGCAGTAGAACCCTGCAGTCTGAGGGAGAGTTTCTCCTCCAAGTTCTAACTTGCTCGGAAGTCCCCTCTGCAGTAGCACAGAGCAGGGCTTTCAGTGCAGTGGCCTCTGTTATTTGCAACAGCATTCCTGTTGAGATATGACCAGCACCCATGCTGATGCACTGGAAACAATTGAAGACATTTTTGCTCCAATGGGCTTCCACAGTTGGATGAATGGATCTTTACCTCATTGCAAGAAGCAAAGCTACAGGGAACCAGGCAGAGGGCCTTCTCGGTAGTGGCGCCAGCCCTGTGGAACTCCCTCCCATCAGATGTCAAGGAAATAAACAACTATCTGACTTTTAGAAGACATCTTAAGGCAGCCCTGTTCAGGGAAGTTTTTAATGTGTGACATTTTAGTGTCTTTTTGGTTTCTGTGGAAGCCGCCCAGAGTGGCTGGGGAAACCCAGCCAGATGGGCGGGGTACAAATAAAAAATTATTATTATTATTATTATTATTATTTACCATGAGCGTCCACTTGTTAAGCTTTTAGTCTTGTTTTAAATCTATTTGTTGTTTTGGTGCTTTTAAGTGTTTTTAATAATCTTACGTGGAAATCGCCTTGAGGCCATTTTCAGAAGACAAATAATAAATTGATGACAACAAGAATAATAATATAGTAACATAGGATCAGTGCTCTCAGTTTTTAAAATTGGTGTAGGTGGTGAGATTTATTTTTCTTTTAGCTTTGTTTTTCCGTCTTATTTTGTCTTCGAATTGTTACTTATGGGCCATAAGCCACCCATAATCAAAGATTATGCAGTCAAGAAATAAATGTATGTTGTGTGTCAACATGTTTATTCTGCCTTCACTTGCACTCACTAACATGACACACACACCCTCACTGAGATGGAATTTCCCATCGGAGCAGAACACTGGATGTGAAAAGCCTCGAGGACCCTTCCCAAAATAGCACAGCTGTGTCTGTTCCAGGTCACAAAAATGAAATGAAAACAAGCAACCCAATGTATATCACTACTATTGTTCCTTGTTGTTATTCCATTTTCTTCTCTTTGCAGCAAAGTTCCCCTTCATAAGCATGAATATAGCATTTATTTCAGTAGTGCAAGAATGCTAGATTCATGCTAAATTTAGGTATCAAGCTAAAATAAACATCTTAAAGGCAGGAGAACGAGAACGAGAAAGAGCTACAATTTATGACAGGGAAAGTTAAGACGAGAGACCGTCTTTCTGCATTGCAAATATGCCCTCAAAAACACTAGACCACAACCATTTTTTACTAACCTTTCAGTCAACACGTAATCTGTTGTGACATAAAAGCCTTTACCCCAAAAAAGTCACCGCCTGCTCATTTCTTTCCTGACTGTGGTGTATAACTTCCAGAATTTCACAGATTAAAATCTGACCAGTCATGGATTTCTAAAGCCTAACCCCACACCATAAGGATTGCTGCCTGAATTTCTATCCATTGCACATTCTCTCCATTGCACATCCATTACCCGAGCTTCCCCCGACCCCAGCCCCCAGAACAGGCTGCTATCCACAAGCCTTGGGAACTCCCGCCATGCTCAGAAGGCTTGCGGATAGTTGCCCGAAGCCCAGAGAGCCCAGTTCTGCGCTCTCCGGGCTTCGGGATGCAGGAACTCCCGCCGGGCTCCCAAGGCTTGCGGATATCTGCCTGAAGCCCGGGGTGCGCTGCGAAGCTCTCCCCGGGCTTCAGGAAGCAGGCTGCTATCCACAAGCCTTGGGAACTCTCCGAAGGCTTGCGGATAGCTTCCTGAAGCCTGGAGAGCGAGAGGGGTCGGTGCATACCCTTTGTGCCAACCTTGCATATTGCACAGTCACACAACAGCACAGAACTAAGGGGAGAGAGACTGTCCACAGGTAATGGCTTTTCCCACCTGCTTTGCCCCACCACCCCCAGCCCTGGGAGCCTCTCCCAGACCATGACTTTGAGGACGGCAGAGGCAGCTGGGAGGAGAGTTCGGGCTTAGTTTGTTTTGTTTTGTTTTAAATAATTTTATAAGTTGTGTGCCTTTGTTTCTTAATTTAATCCTTTTACATTGGTTTGTATGATTTGTGGTATTTTATGTATTGTGATTTGTTGCTGGTTTTATCGATTATAGATGAGTAATTCTTTATTGTAATAAGTGTCAACTGTCTAATTATTACTTGCTGATGTTTAATTTTAGTGTTTACTGTTGGATTCTATTGCATATTGCTTTATTTGGTAGAAGTTGTTTATTTTAAAGTTATTGTGACTTTTTATATAGGATCTGATTGTTACTATTAATGTTTGGTGTTTTGTTGTTAATTTTGTGTGTGTTGGAAGCCACCCAGAGTAGCTGGGGCAACTCAGCCAGATGGGCAGGCTATAAATATTATAACAACAACAAC
The DNA here is from genome assembly GCF_965112155.1 of Podarcis liolepis. Classification (NCBI taxonomy): domain Eukaryota; kingdom Metazoa; phylum Chordata; class Lepidosauria; order Squamata; family Lacertidae; genus Podarcis; species Podarcis liolepis. The sequence goes on from NC_139556.1 coordinate 7,993,008, forward strand.
AACAACAACAACAACAACAACAACAACAACAACAATGTATTTTGTGAGTCTCAGATGACCCAGACCCATAACAAGGATGCATATAAAGCAACCACTTCTCCCACCTTCACAGTAGCGCCAGTCGCAACCTCAGCTTCGAAGGTCACCAACTCAGTCCAGGATGAGCCCCTAATTCATAATTTGGCCTGTGATTAAGGCTTCATGCCAGAAGCGGAACTGGTGTCTTTTGAAGCAAATGCTAACAATCCTCGCAACTCGGGCTGTAAAGCCGCTGGCTTTGTGATGCAACAGTGTTTGGTTTCACTTGCTAGTCCGCACAGGACCTTTTTTTTTTTTGGAAAGCGAAGCAGAATCGGAGGGGTCTGCTGACACTCGTAAACTATGGGACCTCTCCAGTTGAAGAGATACTAGAATGCAAGGAATGAACAAATGCTCAAATGACTGTCTTTTCCAAAGGGGAAACTAAATGAGTTCTGCTGCAGCTAAAGGACAGAAGAGACGAAGACTAATAAATTTACTGATGGCAGAAGCCTCTTCACGGAAGCTTACGCCACAATAGATTGCTGTTGGTTTTGGTTTTGTGTTTTTGTCATCCGACAATTTGCCATGGTTCAGCTGTTTAGCCCACATCTGCTCGCAGTTTGGTCCAGTGAGGGAACGTCCTTGCTCCCCAAGCTTTCCCTGTCCCTATTTTCTCAGAGAAACGCGTGTCGCTTCTTATCTCCCTCTCTCGTCTTCTGCCCTTGTGGCAGGGCTCTCCTGTCAGCTGATCTTGAAAAAGTTTTATTTATTTAAGTGAACTCGTATGATGGCTTAGATAGTCTGACAGCTGCAAATTATTTCTTTTCTGTTTTTTTGTAACTAGCTGAAAGCTGTCAGTGACGAGCTTGCCTTGATGGTTCCTCAGGTCATTCGCTGCGTTTTCCTCTCTGCCTGCCTTGCAGCCTAAAGCTGGTATGACTGATTGACTGGAGGGGAGAAGGGGGTGCATTTGACAGAAGATTGAAAGCCTGCTCATCCTGCCTCAACTCAAATGTCCCTTTGCCTTAATCCAAACAGCAGAGCATTCCCTGAATCCAAAGCCTTGGCTTAGCATACCAGTTCTGCTATTTCTCCCTCTGCCATATTGCTAAACTGCAGGAAAGCCTCGTGGAACCCTGAAGTGCCTGGGATCAGTGACCTGAAATTGAGTCTCCGCAGATAGCACAATTTCAACAGCATCCTTTCTCAAAGCAAGGGGATCCCACCGGCAACTAAAGTTTTTAGAGGACAGGATGGGATGTGTGGGGCCCATCTAGCAAATGCCTTGCTTGTCAAAGCCCTTTCCACAAGGTTTAATGGGTGTTTTTTGTATTGATGTCCTCAAAATTACCGTATTTTTCGCTCTATAAGATGGACATTTTCCCCTCCAAAAATTAAGGGGAAATGTGTGTACGTCCTATGGAGCGAATGCAGGCTCCTTGGCTTCAGCGATGGCAACGCGAAGCCTCAGAAGCGCAGCAGGACTGCTCCGCCGCGCTCCAGAGGCTTGAGGTTGCCTTCACTGAAGGCGAAGGCAATGTGGGAGAGGAAGAGCTGTGCAGCGCCCCTTCAGCGAAGCAGGAGGAGAAATGGAAGGGGCTCCGTTTCTCCTGCCGCTTCGCTGAAGGGGCACTGAGCAGAGAGGGGGAGAATTTTTTTCTCTTGTTCTCCCCCTCTAAAACAAGGTGCATCCTATGGTCGGGTGCGTCCTATAGAGCGAAATATATGGCAGTTCCCTAAACATTTTGTGAATCTTTGTTTTTTGTTTTTTTTAAAATAATGTTTATTAAAGTTTCACAAACAATAAAAGATTCCAAGATTTATGCATAAAAGAAAACTACTAAAATATAAAAATACAAAAACAAAACACATAAAAAGTACACAATAAAAAACAGTTAGCAATAGAAAGAAGACAAAGAAAGGAAAAAAGAAAGAATAAAAACAGAGAAAAAAGACAAAAGACAAAACAGAAAATAGATTAATATTATTCAAATCTTATATTTCACTCACTAGTTTCTTGACCTCCTCGCACCTCCCATTTTGTATTCCAGTTCAAATATTAAGTTCAGCAAATCCTTACCCTCTAACATTTATCCTCACTCAAGATATTAACCTATTATAAATTTCAATTTTCCAGTTATCAATCCTTATTTACATTTTCTTAAAAGTCTTTTTACCAATACCAATTATTTTCCATCAGACATCATTTTAACATTCCTTAATTTTACAGTACTTCTGCAGGTAGTCTTTAAATTTCTTCCAGTCTTCCTCCACCAACTCTTCTCCCTGGTCACAAATTCTGCCAGTCATTTCTGCCAATTCCATATAATCCATCACTTTCATCTGCCATTCTTCCAATGTGGGTAGCTCCTGTGTCTTCCAATACTTTGCGATGAGTAGTCTTGCTGCTGTTGTTGCATACATAAAGAAAGTTCTGTCCTTCTTTGGCACCAATTGGCCGACTATGCCCAGGAGAAAGGCCTCTGGTTTCTTCAAGAAGGTATACTTAAATACCTTTTTCAATTCATTATATATCATTTCCCAGAAAGCCTTAATCCTCGGGCATGTCCACCAAAGGTGAAAGAATTTCTTTACACTTCCAACATTTATTGTCGGGCAAATGATAGATTTTTGCAAGCTTGACTGGGGTCATGTACCACCTGTATATCATTTTCATAATATTCTCTCTTAGGGCATTACATGCCGTAAACTTCATACCTGTGGTCCATAACTGCTCCCAGTCAGCAAACATAATGTTGCGTCCAACATCTTGTGCCCATTTGATCATAGCAGATTTTACCGTTTCATCCTGAGTGTTCCATTTTAACAGCAAGTTATACATTCTTGAAAGTATCTTAGTATTGGGATCTAACAATGTGAATCTTTGTACTTTTGTCCATTTACTGTATTTATTTTTCCCGATCTGAACTATAAAATGGTGATTTTCTTGAGTCAAAATGAGAGTAATCCCTAAACATTTTTTTAGAGAGAGAAAAAGCACTGGATGATAGTAAACCACAAACATTTAATTCATGCACAAGGCATGGTTAGAACAAAAAAGTGAGCAAAAAGAGAAGTTTAGAGTTCCTAAATGTAATTGCTTAAGAGATTTACATTTTGGAATCCCAGATACTTGTACATTTACTTTGTCCTACTGAACTCAATGAGAGAAATTATGAACTGAATGTAGCCCCTAAGAGGGTGATGAACAGGGGAAGGGGAAGAATGGCATATTAGGGTGGCAATTGGAATATAACTGGAAAATAAGTTTTGAAGGGTCACTACATTCTATATAGGGACGTGGGTGGCGCTGTGGGTTAAACCACAGAGCCTAGGACTTGCCGATCAGAAGGTTGGCGGTTCGAATCCCCGCGACGGGGTGAGCTCCCATTGCTCGGTCCCTGCTCCTGCCAACCTAGCAGTTCGAAAGCACATCAAAGTGCAAGTAGATAAATAGGTACCACTCTGGTGCGAAGGTAAACGGCGTTTCTGTGCGCCGTTCTGGTTCGCCACATGAACCAGAAGCTGACCACATGACCACATGATCATGCTGGCCACATGACCCGGAAGCTGTATGCCGGCTCCCTCAGCCAATAAAGCGAGATGAGCGCCGCGACCCCAGAGTCGGTCACGACTGGATTGAATGGTCAGGGGTCCCTTTACCTTACATTCTATATAATGGTAGCACTGGATATGTGAGATTATTCAAACTACATTTCAGCTACAGTATGTAGTTCAATGGTTTTGAAACTCCATCCTCATCCTCATCCTCCTCCTCCTCCTCGTCATCATCATCTTATTACCTGCCCTTCACCCAAAGATCCACGGAAAGGTTACAACAATTTAAAACAATTCTGAGCCTTCCGCCGACTACCAGACATAATATCTTTACCAGAAAATTACCCAATGCATCATATTACCTGGAATCTTATTAAGCTTGTATTATTTATATTTTGTAAACAAAACTTTAAAAGTATTTTTAAAACTTTTTGCTACACGCATGTATCATGGTGTTTTTTTAATAGCCAAAACTTGATGAACAAATAATTAATTGGAAATACGTGATCAATATGGTTTAAATTTTATATTCCAACAACTACTTACTAGCAACTTATTATTGAAGACAAAATTGATATTGATAATTTTAAGTCATGATCATTCAATAGCATATACTTTCTGCTTTCAATTTTGAGAAAAGAAACAAAGAGAATAGTAACTGTTAAAATGTTAATTCTAGCTCAAAGAGCTGCACACGTGCACTGAGAAAAGCAAGATTCTGTGGGTTCAAGGTTCACCTACCCAGTGCTTTTTTCCTGCAAAAATAGGTGCTGGTAGTCACCATCAAGTTGTGTACCTTTGAATACCCACTGGGGGAAAAAGCAATGCACTTACCCAAGGTGTGTGTTTCCTTTTGGAAAATGAAGCACAGCAGAGACAGTGGTGTCTTTGGGATATATGGTTTATTTGCACATATTTATTTCTCCTACCCTCCAGAGCAGGAGAAAACAAGCATGCTCCCTCTTCCATGTGATAGCCCTTAAGATATTTGAAGGTGGCTATCATATCTCCTCTCACGTCTCCTCTTTTCCAAGCTAAACATACTCCTTCAAGCACTCCTCGTAAGGCTTGGTTTCCAGACCCTTGATCATCTTGGTTGCCCTCCTCTGCACACATTCCAGCTTGTCAAAAATTTTTTAATTGTGGTGCCCAGAATTAGACATAGTTTTCCAGGTGTGGTCTGACCAAGGTAGAACAGAGTGGAACTATTACTTCCCTTGATCTAGACACTATACTTCTGTTGATGCAGCCCGGAATAGTGTTAGCTTTTTTGCTGCTGCATCACACTGTTGACTCATATTAAGCTTGCGGTCCCCCAAAACACCTAAATTAAGGTTACCAGATTTTTTTTCAATGAATCCAGGGACACTTTTCAACTTCCTACTAAACAAATAGAAGGGGAAGAAATGGAGGCAGTGAGAGATTTTACTTTCTTGGGCTCCATGATAATTTCAGATGGTGACAGCAGCCACGAAATTAAAAGATGCCTGCTTCTTGGGAGAAAAGCAATGACAAAAGCAATGATTTTTTTTAGCATCTTAAAAAGCAGAGACGTCACCTTTCCAACAAAGGTCTGTATAGTTAAAGCTATGGTTTTCCCAGTAGTGATGTATGGAAGTGAGAGCTGGACCATCAAGAAGGCTGATCACCGAAGAATTGATGCTTTTGAATTATGGTGCTGGAGGAGACTCATGAGAGTCCCATGGACTGCAAGAAGGTCAAACCTCTCCATTCTGAAGGAAACCAGCCCTGACTGCTCACTGGAAGGACAGATCATGAAGCTGAGGCTCCAATACTTTGGCCACCTCATGAGAAGAGAAGACTCCCTGGAAAAGACCCTGATGCAGGGAAAGATGGAGGGCACAAGGAGAAGGGGACGACAGAGGACGAGATGGTTGGACAGTGTTCTCGAAGCTACCAGCATGAGTTTGACCAAACTGCGGGAGGCAGTGGAAGACAGGAGGGCCTGGTGTGCTCTGGTCCATGGGGTCACGAAGAGTCGGACACGACTCAACAACTAAACAACAACAACACTAAACAGATGGATTTTGTCAGGGGACTGATTTGTAAATCCGGGGACTATCCCCTGGAAATGGGGACATCTGGTAACCTTACTCTAAATCCTTTTCACATGTACAGCTAGTACAGCCAGGTGTCCCCCATCCTATATTTGTGCATCCGGTTCTTCCTGCCTAAGTGCAAAACCTTACATTTGTCCCTACTGAAATTCATTTTGTTGGCTTGTGCCCAGTTCTCCAATCTGCTAAGGTTATTTTGAATTCTGATTCTGTCTTTAGCTACCCCTCCCAGTTTGGTGTCACCTGTGAATTTGATGAGCACCATGCTCTCTGGCACTCTCCAAGCTACACTAAATCACATTCCTTCTGGCTTTATCCATGAAGGGCCCCCTTGTCACCTCAGAGTTTCCCTTTGATCCATTGTTAGCCTATGGGCTCATTACCCCACAGGCATAAGACCTCCAAGGAAATTAGTCTGCGTTCATCATCATCAACCTTTTATTCGACCGTCAGTCAGAAAAAAGTACATTTGTCAATACACAGTTAAAACATCCAGGAAGATTTTAGAACTTAGCCAACACTAAAATGGGCTAAACAGATAGCCCCATATCAATACAGTCAATTATAGTCTTGCGACCCTTAAAAGCTAAAAAAAGAAATTTGGCCACCAAGGAAGGTATAGCTCTAGTGACGTTATTCAGCAAGTGTAAAACCTGGTTTTCTCCGGGTAGGAAGCTAGATTGACATAGGAGTGGGTCTATAAAATTTTGTCTAAGCTCTGCATAAGAAGGGCAAGTCAAGAGAATGTGTTCGGTGGACTCAACCACACCCATGGCACAATGACAGGTTCTCTGGGCGTATGGTATTCCCCTGTACCTTCCCCACAATATCGCAGAGTCAAGGACATTTAATCTAGCTGCTGTAAGAAGTCTACGGTATTCCACATAGTGAATTTCTGCAAGGTAGGGGGCTGGTATGGTCCGATAAATCTGGTCCCCTAGGAACATCCCTGGTTTTACCTGGGCTATGTCCTCTTGTCTGGCAATGTCACTCAGTCTCCGGGAGATCACAGCTCTAGCTTGATTGTACATCATAGACTCAAAGTAAAGGTGAGACAATCCACAGGATTGGCCCTCGTTAGTGACCTCCCATTCCCACGATGATTGGAAATCAAGTTAATTAGTTTCGAGTCTGAGTTAATTAGTTTCTAACACTTGTAGATTCCAAGGGATTAGCATGTTGTCTAATACACAGCTTAGGAAGTTTGCCTTGCTAAATTAGTTCTGTCACACATGTTGATTCCAGAGAATTAAAAGCATCTAACACACATCTTAATACATATGGGTCTAGCATCCAGTTTTAACACACTAGCCTAATTAAATTCTAACAGTAACTTGATCTGGAATTTAGGGTGTCTTGCACCCACAGGTTTAGAACAACATTCATTCATCACAGGAAGAGCCCAGACACAAACCCCCCCCCCTTCCCTCAAGATAACTAGGCAAGAGTTTAAGTGAAGCAACAGCAACACAAAGCAACACACTTTTTCTATGCGCAATCTGTTTCCTGGGGAAACACACAGTTCTTGACAGCAATCTGTTCCCTCATTCTGCAGTGCCATTTTCTATGCTGAACATTCGACAATGAAATGCCTTATATAATTTCATGTTATTCCTTTCAAGAGTGTGGAAGCGGGCTGAGTCACAACTATACTTGTGAGCTGTCAGTGAATAATTGGCATGGCCTGGCTAAAGTTATGCATTTTACGTCCCACTGATTTCAGTGTAAGACATGCTCTCAGTGTGCCATTTGCAAAAGCACTGGCTGGGTGCTTGGGGTGGCACAAAGCCTTGTTTGGGTTCTCAGCAAGGCTGTTTGTATTCTGTACCAGTTTTTTCTATGCTAGCCTGCACCTGAGAAGGGAGTTTGCTTTTGGCCTAGAGAGGCAAGGAACAGAGCCTTCACAGCAGTAACTCAAGCAGCACATTACAAGTAGGCTCAGCTGCAATATCTCCTGCTAAGCCCACTGTTTGCAGTTTCCTTTACTGCAAATCCTTGCTATCCTCCCTTATCGTCTATAAACAAAAGAGCATCACACTTCTTTGAGAAGCAGGCCACTATGATCACCTAAAAGTCCCTCCTTTCTTCTTTCCACTCAGTGGCGTAGCGTGGGGGGTGCAGGGGGGGCCGGCCGCACTGGGTTCAACATCTGGGGGTTAGGGTTAGGGGGCGCAAATCCACGGGTTAGGGGGCGCAAATTACTTGCCTTGCCCCGGGTGCTGACAACCCACGCTACGCCACTGTTTCCACTCCTCACAATAACTAATCTAGTAGCTTTAGTGGCATGAAGCTATTGCTAGAGAGCTGCATCCACCCACCCACCACCCCGAATTTCCCCTAGAAAGGCAAGGTGAGGGCTTCAGTTACAGGAATGCAGGTGTCACAAGAACCCCCCCCCCCATCATTCAGTTTATACAAACTTGACACACACACACACACGATATACGCTATGCTTCTGTTGTAAATTCATAGAAAATCAACCATACATCGGATCTGCACTGTTCCACTTTTATTTTACTCCATGAAGGAAGGACTACAAAATGGGGAAGGTTTGATACAGGGCAGCCATAATCCCTTGAGCATACCAGCACATACACAGGAGCCCTGCCCAGTTGCTATGCCAACCCTGATGGTCCTAGACAGAAGTCCATCAAGATCACAAGGAACTTGCATATAGGAGTGGATTCAGCACGGACTGGAACAAAGGACAATGATCAGCTCTTCCCTCTGCGGACAGGAAACTGAAAACTCCCCTTTATCACCTGGAAAGTACTCATGGGGAGGGGGGGAAGGAGGAACCAGCCAAGTGACAAGATACTCAGGTTACCTCCACAACTACTCCCTCAACCCCTCCTTTTTGTGATGTAGTTGTGATATAGTTGTGATGTAGTCTTAGGGGTGTAGTTTGGGGGATTAGTAACTAATAAAAGTTGGGGTCTTCTTTTGTTCTGGGCTTCCATTTTGCTTCATCTTCTTGTGGGTGGGAGTCCTGTTGTGACAGTTTCCAATAAAGGCCAAGCCTACAGGCTGCTGTTTTGCTCCACGTTATCCTGGTTGGTGTCTTTGTTTCTTGTCCAAGGGAGCCCTCGGATTCCTCTGTTAACACAGGCATGCATGTTCCAGCAAGCTGAGTCGAAACACCTTCTGATAAATCTATATCGACTGCAGTCTCCTGTATGCTCTTGCCATGCTCCCTTATCATTTGTCAATTTTAACAAAAGAGCACCTGATTCCTTCTGGAAGTGTTAAGCCAAGATACGATCATCTAAAATGCCACTCCTTCTCTTCTCTTCCCACAGTAGCGAACCAGGACATTTGAGTAGCCTGAGGAGGCCAAAATATATCTTAATCCCTTCCCCCCCCCATTCACTGGAAGACCAGAAGGAAGATGCGGTTTTAGATGCCGTTTCTCAGAGTTTGGGGCCAAATTATTCCTGGCTAACTGCATTTAAAAACGTTTAAGCCCACCTTGAGCATAAAAGGCAATGTGTTTCATGTTACCAACTAGGAATCTTTGGAATTCCTAGACACCTCACTCTTTCCACTCAATAATATTTATTGTTGATCACTCCTACCACTGCCTCATCTCTGCTATTTTTCACTCCTGTGTTAAAGAGGTCTCCATCCCACTACCCAACTCTAAAAAGCTAAAGGTAAAGGACCCCAGACAGTTAAGTCCAGTCGCGAACGACTCTGGGGTTGCGGCGCTCATCTCGTTTTACTAGCCGAGGGAGCTGACGTTTGTCTGCAGACAGTTTTTCCAGGTCATGTGGCCAGCATGACTCAGCCACTTCTGACAAAACCAGAGCAGCGCACAGAAATGCCGTTTACCTTCCCATCGGAGCGGTACCTATTTATCTACTTGCACTCTGACGTGCTTTCGAACTGCTAGGTGGGCAGGAGCAGGGACCGAGCAACGGGAGCTCACCCCATCATGGGGATTCAAACCACCGACCTTCTGACTGGCAAGTCCTAGGCTCAGTGGTTTATACCACAGCACCTTGCATTAATAAGGACGGGTATTAAACCTCCCTTCTCTCTATCTTGGCAAGTAGTGGGCAGTCACGGTGCTCAAGATCCCAACTCATCTTCAAGGGCAGCCCCACTTTGCAGTAGCCAATCCAATGGTTACAAAAGCTGGAAGATAGCGGTGGTGAGATCCATCTTCTTCATGAAGAGGTACAGCCTCTATATTAGATATAACTGAGAGAATGTACTATATTTGCGTCTCCAGGTACAAAGCTGGATCTAGCAGCAAGACTAGACGGCAAACCTGCAATGACCTCATTAACCAAGTAAATTCCTCCTACCAGAGCATCTGGTCTTTCCACTAATCCTGTCTCTCTTTGAATTTTGCTTCAGCTTGTCATGAACACAACCTTCAGCCACTGATTCAAACCTGGTAGATTAGTCAATGATCCATGTCATCACCGTGGTTGATGTCAGAGGTCCACACAATCTCCCCAAGCAGTTTCATATTGGAGGTTTTATATGTATATATGACAAATAAAAGAGTATTGAGATTTTGACCTTTGTGGAATCCCACAGAAAAGTTTGCGAAGAGATAAGGAGTCCTTGCTCTGATTCTTGCACCTCCATAACCACTCAACAGAGAGTTCAGTAATTTCATTAGCGCCACATCAGGCTTGACAGTCTGACAATTGCTACCAGATGCATTTTTTCCTGTTTGCATTTTGATTGGGGTTGGAGAACCTGTGACCCTCCAGATCTTCACCCAGATATTTGGGGCCCAGGTTGCTAAGAAGTATGGGACAGAAAAAGAAGTAAATTAGAGTGGTAAACAGCTGCCATACCATAAATCCCAAGGCTCCATTTGAGCCATTAAGACAATAAAGGTAAAGGGACCCCTGACAGTTAAGTCCAGTCATGAACAACTCTGGGGTGTGGTGCTCATCTCGCTTTACTAGCCGAGGGAGCCGGCGTTTGTCCACAGACAGCTTCTGGGTCATGTGGCCATCATGACTAAGCCGCTTCTGGCGAGCCAGAGCAGCGCACGGAAACATTAAGACAATTGTTGTTGTTGTTGTTTAGTTGTTTAGTCGTGTCCGACTCTTCGTGACCCCATGGACCAGAGCACGCCAGGCACTCCTGTCTTCAGTGTCTATTAAGTGTCTATACACGAAGCCAAACTAGTCATAGCTCAATGTGGTGCAGCAGTGAAGGAAGGGAGAGTGAGTCCATGTATGTGCTCACAAACACCACAGTTTGACTTACTATGGCCTGTGAACCAGTCCAGGCCTTTTTTTATTTGCTGAACCATCCACTTGCATATACTTGGGCTGTGTTGTTCTTGGCACTGGCTAGCTGCTTGACTTTGCCTTACTCATTCACAGGAATGTCTCCCCTTCACCCCTTATGCTACGGGGCCAGAGAATGGGCACCAGAGCAGTGCAAGTGTGGCAGGCAGGCCTACCCACCCTCCCACCCCCACTAAGCCCACAGGGCCTCATCCACCAGTGCAAGACTGCAGCGGTCTTTCGCTGCCTCCCTTGGCCCCCATGCAGCAAGTTTGCTCTCCCTTCTATATCAGATTTCCTGTTCAGAGCAGGGCTTCAGGCTTCCCAGAATCCAGCCCTGGCAACTCTCTCAGGATATTTTCCATTTGCATATATTTCCAAAACGGCTGACCTCCCTTTAAGCTATCCTCCTAGTAGCAGCCCTTTCTCAGCTGCACATCACGCTAACTCGCCCAGCGAACTCACTTTGCCATCTTTTTTTCTAGAATGCAGAATAAAGTGAAAGGATATTACGGGAACCCAGGAGATCAGGATTAAAATTACCACTCAGTCACAAAGCTCACTGTGTGACCGGTCACTGTTTTTCAGCTTATCCTTCCCACAGGGTTGTGGTGAGGAGAACATGGGGGAAAGGACAACCAGGAATGTCACACTGAACTACTTGGAGAAAACATGATAGAATGATTATGAAAGTAATACTCAATGAGAAAGAATGATAGCAATTAAAATGCCTATGTCCAATCAGCATGTCCACAATTTTGAATTGGAGGGGTGTGTTTATAGAATCATGGGGGGGGAGGGACATAATAAATATCTGGGACTCAACAGAATATTCAGGTCTACAAACATTGGTCTTTGCAAGAAGTTCCTCAGCAAATCCAATTTGTGGCTGTTGTTGGCTGGGCTAGGCTTGCTTAGGTGATATATGCAGGCAGGGTGCAATCCATAATCCTGAACTATATATAGGCACTGAGCTCCCATCTGAACCATCTCTTGCAGTCTTATATTTTTTGGTTACCGTATTTTTCGCTCTATAACACGCACCCGACCATAACACGAACGTAGTTTTTAGAGGAGGAAAATCCGTAGGCATGCCACCCGTAGGCATTCCCTCCATAACACGCACAGACATTTTCCCTTACTTTTTAGGAGGAAAAAAGTGAGTGTTATGGTGCAAAAAATACAGTAAGAACCTTTTTATATTTGCCAGGTTGTTTTAGATTCTTATTTCCCACAACGACCACGTGAGCGCATTTTTAGCAAGACAACAGAAAATAACATCGCTAGCACCTTCAAGACTAACACATTTATTTGGGCACAAGATTTGTTGGCTGCAGCTCACGTCATCAGATGCATCGTTCTTGGTACAGTGGTACCTCAGGTTACATACGCTTCAGGTTACAGACTCCGCTAACCCCGAAATAGTGCTTCAGGTTAAGAACTTTGCTTCAGGATAAGAACAGAAATCGTGCTCCAGTGGCACAGCGGCAGCAGGAGGCCCCATTAGCTAAAGTGGTGCTTCAGGTTAAGAACAGTTTCAGGTTAAGAACGGACCTCCGGAACGAATTAAGTACAGTACTTAACCCGAGGTACCACTGTATTCTATGAAAGCACATGTACTTGAAAGCGCTACTTGATTCCTGTGGCTGCTGTTAAGCCCTGGCTAGTTGGCTACCACTTAGATCGAGAACATACCAGACCAGCCAGACCAGAGTAATCTATCCAAAACTACAATGCCTGTGACAGATGGAAGGAATTTTAAATTTGGTCTCCAGATCTTCTGGTGGGCCGGCTTTTTAAAAAAGTGTGAAGGCCAGTTATCTTACTGAGAAGGAATGTGTTCAGGCATAACTAGAACTTATGAGTGTCAGAAATCCATGGTATATGTACTGTGGGGAATAAGATGATTTCCCAAAATGTCCAGTATGCCTTTGAAGAAAGCGCTTCAGAACGGATGCATTGTCTATCTAAATAGCAGAGCTGCTAAGCTCAAATCCTGCGGCTGGACTGTCATCATTGGCAGCAGGAGAACTGCACAGCCACTGCTAACCCCCAGTGACCCCAGTAAAATAAAAATAAATATTACAGCATGCATTTACTGGCTGGAGACAGATGAGTAGCACTTCCTGGCCAGAGCAATACATTTGAGTGGTGCAGAGAGCTGATTGGCCAGGTAATGGAAGATTGACATAAATGTCTCCAGGCGCCTCTCTAAATTCAAATAGATTTTGGAAGGATGTGTGGGACAGGAAACAAATTGACTTTGAGATTATTATTATTATTATTATTATTATTATTATTATTATACAAATGGCTGGCATTCCACTTGGTAGGGACCAGTTTACATAATCCAAGGGAGAAAACAGCAAATTCCACTGGATTAAAAGGGGAATCCTTAGCATGGGCAGGGGGGCTGCTGGCCCCCCTAAATCAAGTAAAGAAATAAAAATACAGTGGTACCTCAGGTTACATACGCTTCAGGTTACAGACTCCGCTAACCCAGAAATAGTGCTTCAGGTTAAGAATTTTGCTTCAGGATGAGAACAGAAATCGTGCTCTGGTGGCGCGGCAGCAGCAGGAGGCCCCATTAGCTAAAGTGGTGCTTTAGGTTAAGAACAGTTTCAGGTTAAGAACGGCCCTCTGGAACGAATTAAGTACTTAACCCAAGGTACCACTGTACTTAACTAAAAGTAGACACTGCAGAAAGGTTTTGACAGATTTTTCTGAGCACTTGGGGTCAAAAGAAAGTGATGTAAAACAACTGTTGTCAAGACATTTCATCCTGAATCCGCTAGACAGAGCCAGACAGAGGATGATGACAGGTGGGTGTCTTGCACCCCCCCCCCCACGACATAAATCCTGACTATGCCATGATCCTTAGCCTACTATGACCTGAAAGAACATAAACATCTTCCCCCAGAAAAGCTGTGCCACGTTTATGCTCTTAACGTAAAGTGGCCATTAATTTGTGCTGTTCCTACCCTCTCTCTCCATTTGCAGCTGGGCTTAGAGGTTTCACGTAAAAAGCCCCCATCATTTAGGGCCCAGTTACAGGAACACGGGACGAAGCATTTTTCCCCTTGAGCACTGAAGTCCAAATAGTGAAAACTCACATTTAAAAGCACCATTGCAACTTGCATGCTGAAGCATCTGTTTAGACAAGTTGGTGTCAACCATTCGGGTGTTGTTAATTCGTATCTCCAGTAATATGGGACCTCTGCTTTCTCCTAGAGTGAAATATGGAGGGCCTTTTAGGAAGCGTTCAGAAATTCTAGCTGCCCTTGATAGTCAACCATTCATTTTACAATATCAAAGCATTTACAATATAAAACAAAATGAAAGACTCTCAGAGCCATTTTTATAGTTATGTATTAATAACTTTGACTTTATCGAGGTTCCCGAACACATACAATTAAAAGAAAATGTTTATGCTGCAATTCTATACACGCTTAACTGAAAGTAAGTACACCGAATTCAGTGAGACTTACTTCCAATATAGGTTAGCACTGTCAGTCCTCTTATTTATTTCATGACTATTGATACTCCTTTTTTCTGATTTTAAAGGTAATTTTTTCCTTTCTGGAAATATTTATCATTTTAAACAAGATTGGCTTTTTCTTGGCCAGCAGTGTGTTTATATTTAGCGTGCATATCCAATAAACCCCCCAAAATCAGTTGGTTCAACTAGCAGAAGGCTTTGGCATTTTTAAGACCAATACCATTTTTATAGCATCAGTTTTCATAGGTTAGAGTCTACTTCTCAAATGCACTTTTTCAGTTAAATTGCTGAAACCCTCTGCTTGACAAGTTTGGAAAAGCTCTGAGATTTATTTTGTATTCAGGATTCACTGTCCCACCCCAAATACCAACCAATTCTTTTTGCATTCAAAAGCACTCTCAGAATAAAATTAAAAGGTTTTATTGAAAATGTAAACCAAGGTCTTTGTTTAAAAATACAGATTTCATCATTTGCAACTGTTACAGCTACAAAGTTTAACTTTTCCAGAGTCTTCTAAGATGTTATGCACGTTGAGTTCAGCATATTCTCCATTAAACTCAGTGGGACATAACGATGAATGCATAGCATCAGGTAAACATGAGCCAAGAATCTTCTGTCACCTGAAACAGAACCTTTGCATTTCAAACCACAAGCTAAAAAGTCTAACATAGAACTGCTGCCATTTCAATATGTTTGCTATGTTCCTCTAATTTTTCTAGACTGCTATTCTGAGGGTCCAGGCATCCCCTAAAGCAGGGGTCAGCAACCTTTTTCAGATGTGGGCCAGTCCACTGTCCCTCAGACCATGTGGTGGGCCGGACTATATTTTGAAAAAAAATTAAAATTCCTATGCCCCACAAAAAACCCAGAGATGCATTTTAAATAAAAGGACACATTCTACTCATGTAAAAACATGCTGATTCCCAGACCGTCCGCAGGCCAGATTGAGAAGATGATTGGGCCGCATCCAGCCCCTAGGCCTTAGGTTGCCTACCCCTGTCCTAAAGATTATTTTTCTCATTTTCAATTCCAACTTGATAAACTGTTAGCCTAAGTGGTAAACACACAGGCCCAGATTGGGCCAGGGTGCCTTCCCCATCAGTGATAGGATGGAATCCCTGCCAGATCCACCTCAAAAATGCTTCTTCAGAGTGGCTTGCCCAGCTTCCTGCATCTCTAAAGGTAAAGGTAAAGGGACCCCTGACCATTAGGTCCAGTCGTGACCGACTCTGGGGTTGCGGCGCTCATCTCGCTTTATTGGCCGAGGGAGCCGGTGTACAGCTTCTGGGTCATGTGGCCAGCATGACTAAGCCGCCTCTGATGAACCAGAGCAGCACATAGAAACGCCGTTTACCTTCCCACCAGAGTGGTACCTATTTATCTACTTGCACTTTGACATGCTAGCGAACTGCTAGGTTGGCAGGAGCAGGGACTGAGCAACGGGAGCTCACCCCGTTGCGGGGATTCAAACCGCTGACCTTCTGATCAGCAAGTCCTAGGCTCTGTGGTTTAACCCACAGTGCCACCCGCGTCCCTCCTGCATCTCTACACCTTTATCATTTCTGCCCATTACCCAGACAATAGTAAAAATGTAAACCCTGCCTTCAGCCCCAAACTTATCAGCACCAGAATTTGGAACAGCTGTCAGCAGTATCCAAGGGAAGGGAGTTTGTATGTGTTCTTGCCTATAAGATCCCATAGAAAATAGCATTAAGACTCTCATCCTCCTCCATATATCTGTCAATATATCCTTATCCTCCTTGTACTTTTGAACTAGAAGCAATAATCCTTATCACAATTCCATTATTAAAACGTTTTTGGAGTCGTCAGGTACATCTTTTAAAATACACGTACTGAACCGAGGTTTGTTTTGGCTTCTGTATCTGATTACAAAAGAGTTTTTTCAGGTATAGGGAATTAACAAGTTTTTTTTAAAAAAATGCATGTAATTCAATATCCTGAACCCCCAGATTCAAAATGTCGCAACTTTAATTATGCTTTTCTGCATGGGATGCACAATTCCAACCTGACCAGAACAGGAAATAAACATCACAAAGAAGAAAGGGTTTGATTCATAGCTGTCAACGTTTCCCTTTTTTTAAGGGAAATTCCCTTATTCCGAATAGGATTCCTCGTGAGAAAAGGGAAAAGTTGACAGCTATGGTTTGATTTTCCCAAAAAGAAGTCCACTCAATTTAATTTGAGTCTTGAGCATGTATGTGCATTCACTCGCCTGCAGGGAGAAAATAATGAGTTTATTATATTTAATTGGGCGGGGGGGGGTGAGAGTTGCCTTCAAGTGACCAAACAGGGGAATTTTGCAAGATTTGGCTTCTTTAGGCAACTATCAATTTGCATTTATGTATGAGCAGGCAGGAATAAACACTGAAGGATAGCAACATTTATGGAGATGAGACAGAATTGCATTTTCAGACATTTTTTGGCTTATAGAATGTAGCAGTGATAATGCAATTTGAAGGGGAGGGGTCATTAATGCTGAGTGGGGCTTCTCTCCCCTTTGTCTGTTTTATCTTATGAAAATCCACCTCCCCTCAGCTGCTTTTAGGGAAAACATACAGGAATCTTCTCTCCAGGCACAGGTTAAAAGCTTATTTTCATATTCAAAATGTGGCCTCTGTGGGTGCATTTGTAAGACCAAAAAAAGTCTATTAAAAATCACCAAGTCACGTAGAATGGCAATTCTGCTCCTATTTGAAAAGTTCTGGCCAGTTCATTGGTTGCCTTTATCTCTGAAGCGAAGTCAGGGAGCACCCCAGAGTACTAACCTGAGGGTCAACTTACCCCTTGGCAAAACTGAGGGTTACCGGTTATATCCCACGCCCTGAATATAGTAGTTGTGTGTGTTTGAATTGTCCACACAAAAATAAGCCCTGTTTGCAGAGAAGTTTGTAGAGAAGTATGCTAGAGAGAAGGGTTTAGCTAAACTTCATTCCTGATATGCTATCTTCCAATGAGCTGGGAGTTTTGTCTCTTGGGGATACACCCCACCGGCAGCTTGAAGTGCTGGGGTCCAAAGAAAGTCTTTCCACTTTGCTCTGCTGTCTGTAAGGTAAAAGGTAAAGGACCCCTGGACGTTTAAGTCCAGTCTAAGGTGACTCTGGGGTTGCGGCGCTCATCTCACTTTCAGGCCGAAGGAGCCGGCGTTTGTCCACAGACAGCTTTCTGGGTCATGTGGCCAGCACGACTAAACCGCTTCTGGTGCAACAGAACACTGTGACAGAAACCAGAACGCACGGAAACACCATTTACTTTCCTGCCACAGTGGTACCTATTTATCTACAGTGGTACCTTGGTTGGCAACCGTTTTGGATTATAACCATTTTGGATTACTACCATGTCAAACCCTGGTGTTGTGTCCCCTTTTTTTGGATTACAGTGGTACCTCGGGTTACATACGCTTCAGGTTATATACGCTTCAGGTTATATACGCTTCAGGTTACAGACTCCGCTAGCCCAGAAATAGTGCTTCAGGTTAAGAACTTTGCTTCAGGATAAGAACAGAAATCGGGCTCCGGCAGCACGGCGGCACCAGGAGGCCCCACTAGCTAAAGTGGTGCTTCAGGTTAAGAACAGTTTCAGGTTAATAATGGACCTCCGGAACGAATTAAGTACTTAACCCGAGGTGCCACTGTACAACCCTTTTTTATTATTATTACAACCAAATGTTTTTTGGAGGCTCCATTGGCGAAAGCGTGCCTTGAGTTACAACCTGTTTTGGTTTACAACCAGACCTCTGGAACGGATTATGGTTCTAAACCAAGGTATCGCTGTACTTGCATTGGCATGCTTTTGAACTGCTAGGTTGGCAGGAGCTGGGACTGAGCAACGGGTGGCGCTATGGTCTAAACCACTGAGCCTCTTGGGCTTGCCGATCAGAAGGTCGGCGGTTCAAATCCCCATGATGGGGTGAGCTATCTGTATGTACTACTTGCCTCCTGTGTGCTGAGGTCTTTCTGGCATGTAAAGAAGGATTAGGCCATATGTTAATCATGACAGAATTCAAAGGAGTCTCGGGGCTAAGCTTTCAAGAGTGATTTAAAGCTACCTTGATTCACTTTCTTAGCTAAAGCACTCATTAACAAATGCAATTCAGCATGAATAGTTTTGAGTTAGATATAAACTAACCTTGATTGCCGGTCCTCTTCTATGTTCATTGGTAAAGGGCTGAAACCTTCATTCACAATGAAATGGGAGTTCGACACAAACTCATATGACTTGGTTCCTTGCTGCAGCAACAAGAAAAATGATCGAGGATGGTTGTCTGAAGACATGGCTTAGCTGATTTCACGGCAGGCTGCGTTATCCTAGATGAACAATGGAGTTCTGTGCTTCATAAAGGTAGTCTTGACTCCTGCCATGTATCATTCGGGAACTTCTGTGCAGGAGACTGCCAAATGGGCCCATTGAAGATTCCTCCATGCTTGTCCCATGCAAAATCGAAGCCACAAGAGCATTGTTTAGATAACTGCATTCGATACTTTCAGAAGCGACCATTCCTGAAATACTGTCAGTGAGATAACCATACAGTGAAAGCACTAAATGGTACTACCTGGAATCTAGAGTGCCAATTCAAAAGGCTTCACATCCTGAACATATTTATTCTCACGCTCTGCTGATGTCATGTCCAGTGCCTTTGATCTGTGGTGCACTTGGATCAAACCTGATTAATAGTAAACAGTTTCTAGTAACAAAACAAAACAAAACCCTTTAAAAACACCAGTTATAAAGGACAAACAACCAAACAGCAACAGCAACAAACTTTTAAGATTTTTGTTTCTTGGGATAAAAAGCACATCACTGGATTATCAGAAATATTATACAGTATTATATGTATTTATTAAGAAAAAAATCTGCATTTTTAATAATTTAAGGCTCAACAAGAGAACAAAACCCCAACTCTGACAACAAAATACTTTTCTGCTAGAAGGCTGAAAATACCACATTCACTTCACACACGAGAAAATCAGTTTTGTACTAAAAGGGGGGGGGGATATATTACTTCACTAAAAGTTTCTAGAGATTTTATGAAGTCATACATCACCGAAAAAGTGCTCTTTTCATCTATAAATATAATCAGACATATAGAAAATAGAAATATTTCAGCTTGAAACTACAGTACCAACAAATAATCCATTTACTTCCCATGGAAAAAGAGGGTTTGGACAAATGAACTGTGCTACAAATGAACTGTTTCTTTTTTAGTAAAATAAATTATCCGCAAGCAACATCAATTTGCACTTAAACAGCTTAGAAAGCCTCCTAGATAATGGGAGGTGTCTAGCTTAATCTTAGCTGGTTTTATAAATAGATGACAGTCTCATGGGAAGGGGAGAACATTAAAAACCAAAATGAAACAAAATAACTTGCTTTTTCCTGAAGGTTTCTTAAGAACGGCTACCATATTTCAAAAATGAATACTAAGTGACAGTACCATTTAGCTTTCTCTAACAATTCCACCAAGCAAACGTTCTTCCTCTTCCCCTTGTCTTACAAGTCTGTTTCCCTGTTGGTATCCAGGCAGAGTGCATAGAGAGATTTTCTGAGATCCATGCTGCTTTTAGCTTTGATGTTGGCCTTTTCCACAGACCCGGTCCCATTGTTAACCCCCTCGGCGTTTTCCAAGTGCACAACGGATTTGTCCAAAGAGTTTTTGCTGGCTCGTCTCTTCAAGTCCCCGGCTGAGCCGCCTTGAGCAGTACTAGACTCCTCCTTGAGGATGGCCTCTCCCTCATGGTCCGTTTCTCGGTGGTAGAAGTAGTTGAAGTTGGAGACAATAACCGGGACAGGCAGGGCGATGGTGAGCACGCCAGCAATAGCACACAAGGACCCCACAATCTTGCCCCCCACAGTGACAGGCCTCATATCTCCATAGCCCACCGTGGTCATGGTGACCACGGCCCACCAAAAGGCATCAGGGATGCTTGAGAAATGGGATTCGGGATCATCAGCCTCAGCAAAATACACGGCACTGGAGAAGAGAATCACGCCGATGAAAAGGAAGAAGATGAGAAGGCCCAGTTCCCTCATGCTGGCTTTCAAAGTCTGACCCAAGATCTGCAGCCCCTTGGAGTGCCTGGAGAGCTTGAAGATCCGGAAGACCCTGACCAGGCGGATGACTCTGAGGATGGCCAAGGACATGGCTTGTTGCTGGCCTCCGTTGCTGCTGCTGCTGCTGCTGCCCTGCGGCTGCTCCTTCTTCTGCTGCTCCTGAGCCAGCTCCGTCCCCAGCGTGATGAAGTAGGGGATGATGGCCACAATGTCAATGATGTTCATGATGTTCCTGGAGAACTCGGGCTTGCTGGGGCAGGCGAAGAAGCGAACCAGCAGCTCGAAGGTGAACCAGATGACGCACGTGGTCTCGATGATGAAGAAGGGGTCGCTGAGGGTGCTGGGCGCCGTCGGGGCGCTTTCCGCCGTGCCGTTGGGCGACGGGAGCAGGGGCACGCGCAGCTCCCGCTCGTCGCGGAACTCGGGCAGCGTCTCCAGGCAGAAGGTGATGATGGAGATGAGGATGACGAGCACGGAGACGATGGCGATGCCCCGCGCAGAGCTGGAGCTCTCCGGGTACTCGAAGATGAGCCACACTTGACGCTGGAACTCGTGCGCCGGGAGCGGCTTCTCCTCCTCGCGGATGAAGCCCTCGTCCTCGCGGAAGCGCTCCATGGCCTCGTCTCCCAGCTGGTAGAAGCGGATCTCGTCGGCGAAGACATCGATGGAGACGTTGACGGGCCGCCGCAGCTTGCCGCCCGACTGGTAGAAGTAGAGGATGCCGTCGAAGCTGGGCCGGTTGCGGTCGAAGAAGTACTCGTTGCGCAGCGGGTCGAAGTACCGCATGCGCTTCTCGGGGTCCCCAAGCAGCGTGTCCGGGAACTGGCTGAGGGTCCCCAGCTGCGTCTCGAAGCGCAGCCCGGAGATGTTGAGCAGGACGCGCTGCTGGCCGCCCAGGGCGCGCTCGCTCTCCGCCTCCGCCTCCGGCCCCTCGTCGCCCTCGTCGCCCCCAGCAGGCGCAGCCGACGAAGACGGCGGCGGCTCAGTGGCCGAGGGGGGCCCCGCCGCGGGCCTGGCCCTGCCCGGGCGGGGGGGCCCTTCCTCGTCGGCCGCCAGCATGGCCACGTCGGGTGGGCGCAGGAGGCCTCGCGGCGAGCCGCGCGCTGCGCCCGGCTCTGGGCAGCCCTCCTTGGCGCCGCACTCGGGCAGCCAAGGGAGCCGCTCAGCCCGGCTCAGGCCGCTGCCGGGGCCATCTTCGCCGATGGCCGTGGCGCCGCCGTTCTCCAGCGTTACCAGCGCGATCTCCATGGGGAGCAGCCGGGGCGGCGTCGGGGGCACCAAGAGACATCGGAGGCGCCCCGCATGCTGTGCTCCGTCCGAGGCAGCCACCTCCCGGTGGGGCGGCGCGCCTCCTCCTCCTCCTGCTGCTGCTGCTTGGGCGCGCACGAAGCGCGCCAAGCGGCGGCCAAACGCGGAGAGGAGGCGGCAGGCTCTGGCTCGCCGGCTCCTCCTGACGTCAAGCGAGGCTCTCGCCTTCTTCCCGGGCGGCGGCGAGGAGGCGGGGGTCCCGGCGGCGCTCGTGTCTCCGGCGCAACCGCGGCCTCGGCAAATGCGCGCGCGCGCGCGCCCCCCACGCCGCCACCGCCGCCTGCTAAGCGAAAGCCCGCCCCCCGCGGCGCGCCGGGCCCGACGACGAAGAGCCGCTGCTGCGCGCGCCGGGCGGGACGCGGGAGATGCGCGCGCGCGCGCGCCGCCTGGACCTCTGCCTCCGGGTGGAACGAGAGTGCCTCCGGGCGCGCTGCGCAGCGAACGAGGTAGAGAGCCCCGGGGCGCCTCTCTCCAAACGGGTCATCTCCATAGTTCTCCAGGGAGCGCTCCCGGCGCAACTTTGCGCACCTGTTGGGATGCGCGGGGATTCCACTCCGAGGCAGCGGAGGAAAAGGAGATGCGCCCAGGCGGAAGGGGGGTTGTTTTGCTTCGGCAAATACGGCGGCGGGGGAGGGGGGACGGCGGCGGGGGAACTGCGGCTTCCCAGGGATAATGCAAGAGATTATTACTGTTCCCTTGTGATATTACTTTCATCATCCAGCGCACGAGTGGAGAGGGGGGGGGGGAGAGGGAGAGGGAGAGGATTATATCTCAGGAAAGCCACACGGATGTTTTGCCAGTACATTTGCAGCAGCAGAGAAATGGAGGCGTGTGGAAAGCCAGACATCTCTGCAAACGCCGCTACCATTTGGCATCTAGGTAGGGCTTCTGTTCAAAGTCTTGCGCATGCAGCAGCTTCAGAAATCTTTTCCGGTTAAGGTTGGTCCGTGTTTTATCTCCGAGACGCGGATGGAGAGAAAGTGGCCGGGGAACCTGTGGCTGATAAGCCCACCTGGTGCATTTACAGCGAAGGTGAAATGTGAACCAGCGACTCGCCTAGTCACACACAGGATCAACAGAAGCCAAAAGATCTCAGTCTCAGACCTGAGACTCAGAGGCATAGATAGCCCCTTTCATGAACTGGACTTTGGCTCTGGCTAAAGGGATTTTACATCAACAGAGTCATATGCTAGTACCTCAATATATATACACCCTAATGAAAAAATTCTCAACAGCCAAGAAACTGCTCTTCTTCCTTCTTCTCCTGTATTGGAGGTGCTCCCTTGAACACCCCCACTGGCCTTAAAAGTATGGTAACCTCTGATGGACACAGAGACTGGCAGCAGTTCATGGCAAATGCACAGAGAATGACCAAAGAAGTATTCATAAGAATGGCCATTGTTTCCTCTTCAGAACAAAGGAGTGAAGGAGCTTTGGTTGCACCTGCCTAACCCGCATGACCTCAGCTAGTTGTCATTGTCAACTGTTCCTTTAAATGTTTTGGCTTGTTTTCCCACTCCATGGAGTATGGGATCAGCTGCCTTGTGGACTCAGTAGGCAGCAGCAAGGTTGTGGCAGATAACCCACAGGCATGGCCGTGTGGCAAATCATAGATTTATGGAGTTGGAAGGGACCACGAGAGTCATCTAGGAATGCAGGAATCTTTTGCCCAATGTGGGGCTTGAACCCACAACCCTGAGATTAAGAGTCTCATGCTTCTTTCTATGACTCTCCTGAGATCCTGGTCCAATGTTGTCAGAAATGGGCACTGCTCCTCGTCTTTCCTTTCTTCAACTATGCTTCTGATTTCTAGGCATATGTTCTTGCCGGCTTCAAGGTCACTGGCATTTCAAATTTGTACTTGTTTTTATAATCTTAAGAACTAGAAACTAAATTAAAAGAAGAATCTGCACCAGCTAAAACTTGGGGTGCTGAATACAGGTGTTTTTGTTTGTTTGTTTGTTTGTTTGTTTGTTTGTTTGTTTGCAACCACTTGCTGACAACACACATTCCCAGCATTGTTGGTCTAGATCAGGGGTCAGCAACCTTTTTCGGCTGTGGGCCAGTCCACTGTCCCTCAGACCATGTGGTGGGCCGGACTATATTTTTTTTTGGGGGGGGATGAATGAATTCCTATGCCCCACAAATAACCCAGAGGTGCATTTTAAATAAAAGCACACATTCTGCTCATGTAAAAACACCAGGCAGGCCCCACAAATAACCCAGAGATGCCTTTTAAATAAAAGGACACATTCTACTCATGTAAAAACACGCTGATTCCTGGACCGTCCGTGGGCTGGATTGAGAAGGCGATTGGGCCACATCCGGCCCCTGGGCCTTAGATTACCTATCCCTTGTCTAGATGACTCTTTGGGACTGTTCTAATGCTAGTTTTACAATTCTGTGAAATCAAAAACTTCCTCTTTCAGGTTCAGCCTCTCCCATTGCTATTTCACTATACAGTAATGCAATTTTAAAACCCAGGAATCTAAAACAGAACCTGACTAAACAAAGGGCACTTAATCACCTACCCATCACACTGAGCAGTAAAGCAATAAAATGGGATCAACCTGTAATCTCTCAGTTAATGTTAGAAATTGCATTTGCTGAATGGAACTTACTTGCAAGTAGGCAATATGGAAGGATGCTATAATATAATGCATTGCTGGATAATATTCTGTAGAATTAAGTGCTTTAATTTTGCTTCCTGCCAATTGAAGAAAAACTGCCTCTGTGATGATGTAGGGTAGGTCTTTAGTGTGGAAACAACCGGTGCAGTTTTTCCTGCAAAGATTTTGTTGTGGAGATTGCTGTGGCCTGGTGTCATTTTGTTGCTGCAATTACTATTTTTCCTGTTATTTTCCCTATTGCCTTTGCTGTTTTTTGGGGGTTTTTTGAAGTTGTTTTTGTATGTTTTATTGTCATAATTTTGAAGGCCACCTCCAAACGGTGGGGGGTGGGGTGGGATAAAATGTTCCAAATAAAGAAAATGAAATAATAAAACCTGCCCCATAGCCCGTTGCAGAAAACTCCTGGGTCACTCTGCAGCGATATTTTCATACTCAATCTGTCTGGCATCTTCATCAAGCCATATCATTCCCAATTTCCTAAGGATTAACTCATTTCCCTTTAATGCAAAACGTTGCCCTCATATTTCAAATCTGCCCCAAAGATACAAAATATCCCTGCGACAGAAAAAATTAATTATGTTAAATGGTTGACATTAGTGATTATTTCCTGCCAACGTGGTCCTTTTGATATAATTTTCTTCCAACAATTTAATACGGTGTTAGTGGCATCTAAGGTTACAAGCTTGCAAAAATAATCGGTGTAGATTATTTATTGTTGAGAACTGGAGGTTACCTTATGAGGGGAGGGGCGTCAAGAGTCACCCGTGGGGCGTGAGAAACTTGCAGGTACATCAACTGGCCACAGAGGCAGGAGCTATGAAACTGCAGACGTAGCTTTATCTCTGCCATTCTATGCAACTGTATTTTTAAACCAGAACTGCTTGGGATATTTCTTCATGTTTCTTTCTTTTTTTTGAACGAGAACTCGGAGCTGCACTCCTGCTCATGTTGCTCACCAGCCCACCCTACCCCCTCTCCCACCCTATGCCAAACAACCCCAACCCCACACACTGACCCCTTAGACCTGTCAGTTTGCATTTCTTAGTCCAGAAAGTATTGGTCTGATGTGTAGAGATCTTTCCTATTCTACTTAATTCAAGAGGGTTCTGGCAGCTTCTCTGTGTGAAAGAAACAAGCAGAAGGTTCATGATATTTGGGTGATTCCTTCAGAGAAGCTGATTGCAGCTGTCTTAAACTGGTTCTCTTAACTCTTTCTGTCAAGGGCATGCTGTCTAGAAGAAGCCAGAAGGAGTCTGGGTTTAACTTGCTTTCTCTATCTCTTTTCCTATCGGTGTGGTGTTCTGTATATAGTGTTAAGGTTTAGTCTTATTATAACTTATTGTAAGTTTAAGTGAAGTCTGCTGCAACTGGATTTCTTATGGACAGCGCCATTCCTGAATGTATTGGATTTGTGACCATTATGCTCATTTGCCTTCAGTTGGTACAAAAATGGTATTGTACACCTGTAAGGTTATATCATATTACAAAATCTGGAAGTAAGAATTGTTGGAGGAAATGTGGAGTGATGGGGATGTACAGTCATATGTGGTGGGACTGTCCGTTAGTTAATGAATTTTGGAAACAGATTGGTATAGAAATATCGGGAATTGTGGGTTGGAAGGTGGGAATATCTAAATTAATGGTTCTTATTAGTCTGAGCAGCACCGAGTTAAAAACAAAAGAGGAATATAAATAGGTAAAATTGATGGTAACTGCAGCCAGACAGGTTATAGCGAGTAATTGGAAAAATGAAGAAGAGCTAGGGGTGAACCAATGGAGGAAAAAAACTGAATAATATTATAATTTTAGAATATCTAACTGTGAAGATTCACAGAATGAAAGGGTTTAAGGTCAGTGAGAAAGAGGAGGATTGGTTTGAGAAGATATTGAATTATTTGGGTAGGTTTGAACAATTTGGGGCAATTAAAATGTTAAAAGTTAAATAAACCTTGCGGATGGAGGAGTATTAACGTATATAAAATTGTACGTATGGTTGATTTGAATATGTTATTATTGATTATGTATACCCAATGTATCAGTCACCTGGGGGGTTTCACTGTTTGTGTTTTGGTGTTTTGTGTCTTGTTGGTACAAAGATTTTTTTTTTTAAGTGCCTTCAGTAGCAGAAAAGCTCTGCTGGATGAAATATTAATTGTCTCTGGTCTATCTTTTGGGAATCCTGCAACGTGCTTAAGTTTTTACTCTGCTATCTGTACTCTGGAGTTCTGCTCTGGATCAATATTGAGTAGAATTCCACGACAAGACCAGCAACGAGAAACCTTTCTGGCTCCCACTCTGAGGACTAACATTTGACAGGTGGGTGGGGCAACCCACCTATCAATCACATGGCATTTTGATGTCACACGGTGGACAGGTGCTGCTCCTGCCGGCTGTCCAAATCAGCAGTTGAAATGGGGAGTGTGGGAAGGTGTAGTGGGAAGGTGGGAGTGTGGTGGAGTGGTTAAGAGCGGTGGACTCGTAATCTGGTGAACCGTGTTCGCTTCCCTGCTCCTCCACATGCAGCTGCTGGGTGACCTTGGGCCAGTCACACTTCTCTGAAGTCTCTCAGCCTCACTCACCTCACAGGGTGTTTGTTGTGGGGGAAGAAGGGAAAGGAGATGGTTAGCTGCTTTGAGACTCCTTTCGGTAGTGATAAAGCAGGATATCAAATCCAAACTCTTTTTATTGCAAACACTTCCCTACACTAATTTCAGCCACTTCATCTTCTCCCCCTTGCATGTCAGAGGTGCAAAGGAGAAGTGTGGGGGTGGTCACAAAAGGCTCAGACCCCCTTTCCACCTCATGCTGCTGCCCCAGCCAATGTCATAGAAAGTGGTCTCAGCCAGAGGGGACAGCACAGGAATGGGGGATCGGTGACAGCTGCAGGACTGGCTTGGCCATGCTAGTTGTCTGCCACTTCTGGCCACCTTCCCCCGTCCTGCGCTGCTCTTCCTCCCAGGCTGACTCTTCATTCTGGGGAGAGGCTGAGGTAGCACAGCAGATGACCAAGCTAGGTGGCAAGGAAGAAGGTGGCCAGCAGGAGCACCAGCCAGCCCGTAAATCTGGCTGGCAAGTGGAGGAACCAAAAGAGCTTGAGGGAGCTGCTGCAGCCTGTTCTATGTGGGATGTGAAACACAAGAGCAGTCAAGTACAACATTCCTAGAGTGAGCATGTTTACACACGGGGAGGAATGTTAGTCCAGCCAGCAGGTAAACTTCCTGTTTCCTTCTGGGCTGGGACAGACTTCCTCTGCGTGTGACTGGAGGTGGGTGTGGCCTCACCTGCGCAGGTAATGACAAAAGCACAGGGCAGGGCAGCCATCTCTCTTTCATCACATGCATCAAAGAAACAACATCTACTGAGCCAAAGATGCCCTCTTGGCTTCCAGCCAAGAGAGGACAAAGGGACTGTCTTCTTTTGAGATAGATTCCAAGTGTATGTTACTTCATTAAGCTAAGTCTGCCTTCTGGGATCTGATTGTGAACAGAATGTGAGTAAACTCTTTTTATACTTTTGTAAAAGACTGTGTCGTCTCTTATATTTTATGAGGGGGAAAAGGGGAAAATACCAGAACAGTTATTATAGAGGCTTTAGCGAGCCTGAGCAAACGCATCCGTTGCAAAGTTGAAAATAAGGGGAATGTTACTCTGCTGAAATTGTGGAACTTGTTAACACAAGTTGGATAAGGATATAATCAGACAATAGATCCTCTCCTGCATCCCTGAACATTCCCACATTCTAGCTGTCCTGCTGTGGATCACCAAGACTTCCCTTCCAGCATCTCCTTCTGTGGCCAAGCAAACTGCAGTGTGACTACAGTCTTACATTTTTATTACATGTAAAGATAGATTGGGGGCATTCTTTGCAAAGGGCTTAATTAGAAAGCAGACCTACAGGTTTAAAAGATATATCGTCATCATTTTGGGAGGTCTAAGGGGAAATCAAATGTTAACAGTGGGACTGCGTCAATGTAAACATGCTGTTCAGTGGGACTTACTCCCAAGTAAACACACTGAGAAATCAGCAAAATGATTCAGCGAAACGAAGTTGGGAATCCTTATTTTTGATGTAATCCTTGTTTCTCTTTGGCCCCAGTCTAATGATAGACCCTCTGAGTATCCCTATTTTCCAGGAACGTCCCTGATTTAGAGAAGCCATCCCGGTTTCTGATTTGATCCCAGAATGTCCCGCTTTTCCTTAGCATGTCCCGATTTCCATTGGAGAAATGTTGGAGGGTATGGTGTTATTATCCAACCCCCAAGCCACCTGAAGGCAATCCTCTATAGGGAAGTTTTTTTAATGTTTAATATTTCATTATGTTTTTATATACTGTATGTTGAAAGATGCTCAGCATGCTGGGGGTGACCCAATAAGATGTCAATACAGCGGTAAATACAGTGGTACCTCAGGTTAAGAACTTAATTCATTCCGGAGGTCCGTTCTTAACCTGAAATTGTTCTTAACCCTAGGTACCACTTTAGCTAATGGGGCCTCCCGCTGCCGCAGCACGATTTCTGTTCTCATCCTGAAGCAAAGTTCTAAACCCGAGGTACTATTTCTGGCTTAGCGGAGTCTCTAACCTGAAGCGTCTGTAACCTGAAGCGTCTGTAACCCGAGGTACCACTGTAGTAAAATTATCTTTATGGAATGGGATGTCCATATTTTCCCTGGAGAAATGTTGGAGGGTATGTAATGAGGAATGCCTGTTCATCTGCTGTAGTGCCTCTGCATGTTGAATAACTTTCTGGGGTATCTTTTCAAATAAATAAAAAATTCTGCTATTGTACAGTTGAATTCCTGCAGAACACAACAATATGAGGTTGTTTTTTTTAATGATGCAAGTTTATTTCATAACATGATAGTGTTTAGATTCATTTTAATTTCTTTTCTTCCAGTTATGCTTCCCCAATAAAAGATAATTTAAAAGATGATTTGGAAAGTAAACAGCAGCTTCCGGGGTGGGGGGGCTTTTACCTCGGCTGAATCACCTGTCCCACTGTACTGCATTCAATTTTAAAATATCAATATGTGGGATTTTAATTTCTGCTTTTTTCTTCCTGCAGGATCACAATGGTGCTCCTGCAGGAAGGTTTCAAAATATCAACAACAAGCTTTAGAGGAACATTTAAAAAAGAAAACAGTGTGTGAGGAGACTCGGCAATAGTCCATAACCTAAAATCTGTGGCGCAGAACCCCCATAAACTGAATTGCCAGGACAATACAACTAGGGGAATTGGCTCAATCTTTTTCCCCCTGCAGTATGTTTTAGGGCATCCTGTTGATTCACACAGGGCAACCATGAGGCCTTGAGCATGCCCTAGTCCCATATGTGGGAATGTTGAGGGTGGCAGGAGAGGATATATTGTTTATTACTATCTACCCTAATTTGCACTAGCATGTTCCTTCAATTAGCAGGGTGTGTTCCCCTTCTTAAAAGGTAAAGGGACCCCTGACCATTAGGTCCAGTCGTGGCCGACTCCAGGGTTGCGGCGCTTATCTCGCTTTATTGGCCGAGGGAGCCGGCGTACAGCTTCCGGGTCATGTGGCCAGCATGACTAAGCCACTTCTGGCGAACCAGAGCAGCGCACGGAAACACTGTTTACCTTCCCGCCAGACTGGTTCCTATTTATCTACTTGCACTCTGACGTGCTTTCGAACTGCTAGGTTGGCAGGAGCTGGGACCGAGCAACGGGAGCTCAACCCGTCGCGGGGATTTGAACTGCCGACCTTCTGACTGGCAAGTCCTAGGCTCTGTGGTTTAACCCACAGCGCCGCCTGTGTTCATTCCCCTTCTTACACAGCAGAAAGCTGGTTGCAAGCTCAGTTTCAGCAGTACAGGAAGTTCACAGGATGGAAAGGAAGAGAGAAAAGTGGCTGCGTGACTTGACCTTTTACCAGGTCTGGAAAGGTCACGCCCACTCACTAGTCACATGCAAGGAAGGATGCTCCAGGCCAGGAGGAACAGGAAGTTTTGACTGGCTGGACCAAGCATTCCCCTGCATGTCCACTCTAGCAAAACAAGGAATGTTGTACTTGACTGCTCCCACTGGATTACATCTCACACCGTAACTTCTCTGTCCTGCACACTCTAGAGGAAACAGCGGACACAGTCAACAATGGAAGCTTGTCTGTCATTATGGATCCTCACATTGAGGAAAGCTTGATAAGCTTTCTGGGAATTGCAAATGATCTCTGGAACATTGATTAAAAACCCGTGGGATTGTGGGAGAATAGCTGAAGGAAATATGGGCACAGCAAAGGCATGGAAAGTCTGTTCTTACAGCCTGTTGAGTCAGTCCCTATTTTCATGAATCCAAATTACTGGGAATGGGGAAAGGAGATAATGTTTCTGTGTAAGCTCCCAGAGGGAGACCCCAGTTGAAAGGCTCTTGTTTCCTGTGCAGTGGATTAAATTGCAACGCCATTGACAAATCACAGCAAAACATCTGCATGGGGGTGTATTCTCTGTACTGAAGTCTAATCCCCCCTGAAAAAATTCATTAATGTATTCAGGGCATTCACATGCTTCTATCTATAGCATCTGGCTGGTCTATTTCAGCCTCATCCTTGCAGGTGATGATGCTTCTGGGGGCGTTTCCCAGTACAGTGGTACCTCGGGTTAAGTACTTAATTCGTTCCGGAGGCCCGTTCTTAACCTGAAACTGTTCTTAACCTGAAGCACCACTTTAGCTAATGGGGCCTGCTGCTGCTGCTGTGCCACTGGAGCACGATTTCTGTTCTCATCCTGAAGCAAAGTTCTTAACCTGAAGCACTATTTCTGGGTTAGCGGAGTCTGTAACCTGAAGCGTATGTAACCTGAGGTACCACTGTACAAGTTAGGTTTTATTTTGATTTAGAAAGAAACTGGTTTTCACCCAAGCCTTGTGGCAGGAATTGGGAACTAGGAAGAGGACCTGTTTTCTGGTATGTATGAGCAGTGCTTTTGTTCCATTAAAAAATGTTCAGGGGTACTCTCATTTTCCTATTCATATTGAAATACTGTCCCTCAGTGAGGCCAAACTTAGATTCACAAAATGTTTAGGGGTATGCGTACCCCTGTGCCCCCCTCCCAGAAAAAAGCACTGTGCATTAGAAATGGATAGGTTGGAGGCCCAAAAGGAATTGCTGGGGGGCAGAGAAACAAGACAAAAAGGCCCACCCCTCTATAGTATCCCACTGTGAGATTTCTGAACATTAACTGCCCAGTTATAGGACTGCTCATCTAGCTCCAGACTTGAGTGGAGGAGAGGGTGGAGAAGGGGGTCTACTGCTATGGGAAAGTTTGGTTGGGGTGGAAGAGGGGCTCATATCACACACATCCTCAGCCCTAATTTCATCTTTCATTCCAGGATATTTTAAGCTGTTGGGGCATTTGGGGAACACTGTGTACAGTTCCTGTCACCTCACCTCACAGAGGGTTTTATGGAGTTGGGAACGGTTCAGAAAGGGGCCACTAAAATGATCAAGCAGATGGAGCGACTCTCCAAGGAGGAAAGGTTGCAGGCAGCCAGTTTAAAGAAAAGGCAACAGGAGGTGACATTATAGAAGCACATGGCACAGAGAGAAGGAATAGAGAAAAGTTTTTTCTCTACCATAACACTTGTGGGCTCTCAATGAAGCTGAACGTTGTTGGGTTGAGGACTGATAAAAGAAGGTACTTTTAATGTAGGGCCTGGTTAAACTATGGAACTCGCTGCCACAGCAGGCAGTGCTGGCCGCTTTCATGGAGGAGAAAGATACCAATGGTTGCTAGCCATGTTGGCTATGATTTACCTCCACAGCCAAAGGTACCAATGCTTCAGGATACCAGCTGCTGAAAACCACAGAAGAAGGGAGTGGTCTGACCCTACTCTTCTTATTTCCTTGTATTCTCTCCTTGTGGTATGCAATAAGATGGTTTAGTGTAGTGGAAAAGAGAATAAGCTATTAATCCAGACATCTTTGCTTCAAACCTCTCTCTCTCTCTCTCTCTCTCTCTCTCTCTCTCTCTCTCTCTCTGCTTCAGCCTCTTTCTGCAATATGGGGCTATAATAATGACCTTACAGAGCTGCTGTAAGGATTTCAAATATTATTTTTGAGTGCCATTTAGGCACACTTGTTGTTGTTTAGTCATTTAGTCATGTCCAACTCTTCGTGACCCCATGGACCAGAGCACTCCAGGCACTCCTGTCTTCCACTGCCTCCCACAGTCTTCTCTTCTCATGAGGTGGCCAAAGTATTGGAGCCTCAGATTTAGGATCTGTCCTTCCACTCAGTGCTGATTCCCTTCAGAATGGATAGGTTTGATCTTCTTGCAGTCCATGGGACTCTCAAGAGTATCTCTTGGTAATTAACAGTAATACTTTTGCATGCATGTAGACAGCATCTAGACAGCATCTTAAACAGCAGAGACATCACCTTGCCAACAAAGGTCCTTATAATTAAAACTATGGTTTTCCCAGTAGTGATTTATGGAAGTGAGAGCTGGACCATAAAGAAGGCTGATCACCAAAGAATTGATGCTTTTGAATTATGGTGCTGGAGGAGATTCTTGAGAGTCCCATGAACTGCAAGAAGATCAAACCTATCCATTCTGAAGGAAATCAGCCCTGAGTGCTCACTGGAAGGACAGATCCCGAAGCTGAGGCTCCAATACTTTGGCCACCTCATGAGAAGAGAAGACTCCCTGGAAAAGACCCTGATGTTGGGAAAGATGGAGGGCACAAGGAGAAGGGGACGACAGAGGATGAGATGGTTGGACAGTGTTCTCGAAGCTACCAGCATGAGTTTGACCAAACTGCGGGAGGCAGTGGAAGACAGGAGTGCCCGGTGTGCTCTGGTCCATGGGGTCACGAAGAGTCGGACACGACTAAACAACTAAACAACAACATAGCTTGGGCAGCACAGGGAAAAGAATGAAGGGAGAAGCCCAAGCACAAAGGACCTTTTTGCTCTAAGGTCCCCGGTCTAATCCTCAATTTATTCCCTCTGAAATCTCTTCCTCTGAATCATCATCATCATCACTTGTTACATAGGAAACATCTCCAAGTGACTTAGGACATTTTAAAGAGCAAAAGTGCAAGTAAAACAAAACAAAACATGATAAAAAACAAGCAGTTCATAAAAATCCTCAATGACAGCAGCAAAAAGCTTCAGCAGCACATCTAACAGGAAATAGTTATAGAGCACAGGACTCTTAATCACAGGGGTTCAAGCCCCACGTTGGGGAAAAGATTCCTGCATGAAAAGTTTAAACTGAGACCAAAAAATAGTTTAAACTTAATATTAAATAATTTTGGGGCATGCAGATAAATTACAGATGGTTTTAATCATCTGATCCGTGGAAGGTTTTCCATGCACGAACAGAGTCTCATTTTATATTCCAAGCAGAGAATAACTTCTTGGGCCAAGATGCTCAATTCACAATAGCTCCAATATGAGCTGTGCAAATTAGTATTCAGAACCAAGGAATACAGAGGAGGAGAATGAAATCTTTCCATTCCATTCCTGGGGGTCCAGCATTGGTTTGGTCTGATCCAGTTAAATTCCAGGTGGAAACCCAGATTTTTGAATGCTGGGATGATACTGATTCTGTGCATGAACTATTCATGTTTATTTGGCTTTTCGGTATTTTTCTTTTCTTTCGAAAAGAACATCAGTTCCCTTGTATCATTTTTATCTGGTTCCATTTAAGTCAACGGGGACATATTGGCTTGTGAACATAGACAAAAAAAGCAACAGACATCACTGCTGAAATCTGTAGGAAGGTTTAAAGAGGTTGCAGCTCAGGAAATGTGTCATGGGGACAAACTTCAGACAAAGCCTCTTCCTGTCCCCCACTGCTCAGCTAACAGTGTATAAAAACAAGAACTTTGACTTTAATGGGTCTGAATATGCATTAAGCGTGCTGCCATCCCCTGCCCCTCTGCTCTTCACCCCGTCTTCTGTTCTGCTCTAAAAGCACAAGTATCTTATGGCACCTTGCAGATTTAATGACATAGTCTAGGCAAAGTTAAGCACCTTTAAGCCTCCTTGATTTCAACAGGCTAAACTTCTTCCACCCAAACTAACGAGGCTTAACGCTGCCTGATAAACTATTATAGCATGAGTTTTCAGAGGCAACCAACAAATGCCACCAGATATGCCATTTAGAATAATAAGGATTTATTTGTTTTACTACTCACAGAGATATAATATCTCTTTACATGATAAGCTTAGAGTAACTTACATATGGTCTCCCATCCAGAATGCTGACCAGGCGCACACCTGCTTAGCTCCAATAGTGTTTCGGAACACAGGTTGCAGGCCAATGGTGCTGCGATCCTGACCTTCTTGTGGGCTTCCTATCTGGACTAGATGGCTTTTGTTTTGCTCCAGAATAGCGCTTCTTGTGTTCTTAATAATGCTATGGTAGCAAGTCTGAAGCCACAGCATAGGGATACTATCATGATTATGGGCTTTTTTAGATGTATCCAGCTTGCTTCTATGAGAAACAGAATGCTAAGCCAGGTGGATCCTGCCAGGATGGCAATTCAGATGTTTCCAAGATGGAATAGTTGGAACATATAAACATGTTCTTCGTGACTGCAAGGTCTGCCCATTAAGACCTGCCAAAAGAATCATCAGTTTCAATCCAGACGAGTTCCATTCGACGAGGGTTCAACAATTGAAGGGCTCCATTCTTCAGCGCAAATGCTCACAGTCAACTGCTTTGTTTCTGATGCCATTAAGACACCCAGAAGGGAACAGCGCAGTATCCTTTCCCACCACTGGAAGAGCTTCATCTTGGAACAGCTGCTATAAAGGCAGTCAAAATTCCAGCAGCAGTCTCAAAATGTCTTTTGTCTTTTTCACTTAAGTCCAGCAGTAGAGGTTTCAGATGACAAGCAAAGATTTAGATGAAGACCACCAGGTTTGGAATCCAGCTGGGAATACAAGCAGACTGCTAGAGGCGTAGACAGCAGTGGCCAGAAACTGGAACTGCAGTGGGTAGGAAAGGAGAAGAATATAGATCAGCTATATTGGTGATCTCCATCAGTCAAACAATATAGATAGATGAATCCTTCTTAATCAAAACAAAATAAATAAATAAATAAATAAATAATCCTTCCAGTAGCACCTTAGAGACCAACTAAAGCACAATAACAAACTTAGTTGGTCTCTAAGGTGCTATGCTACTGGAAGGAATTTTTACACGGCTACCTACCTGTAACTTCTTAATCAAATTACAGTTAATATTAGCAATTAAAAACAAAGCAGAAGTACTAAAAACAAAATGTCTAATTCAATTACACTGACTACTTAACACACTGGCCATGTATCCGGGACGGATCCACTGGTGTATGAGCACCAATGAAGAACCCTGCAGCCACTGCCACATGCCAACAGGGGGGAAAACCCTCCCCTTTAGCAGCACCTCACAAGGTGCTTTGAAGTTCTGACTTTGGGACTTCAAAGCACCTTGTACTTGATGCCATTGTCCTGTCTCTGTGTTGCAGTAGCATAGCCTACAGCCTTTTTGGAGACATTGTGCCCACCCCCCCTCCTTGGAACTCTGCTGGAGCCTGTGATATGGATGGAGCACAAACCGAAAGATGTTATGGCCTTCGACAAATAAGGGTAAAACCACGAAACAAATATGAGTCCTGAGACTCCACATCTTCTTCCTCTTTTCCTATGGGGTGAAGCGATACAGTGTCTTGATTTAGTCCGTATGCTCATGCAGTGGACAGTTGCCCAGGATTGGAGTTCTGCTGGAACAACTATAGACTGGAATCAAGTTCCAGTAACACCAGAGAAGCAGAAGCCAAAGTAATATCCACCAGACCTGGATGAAGTATAGCAGGGGTCGGCAAGGTTTATCTTGCCTGGGCCAGATTGGTCCCACAGAGATCCCTTCGTGGGCTGGACTGTGTGTGTGTGTGTGAGCGTGCGCACCCGTGATTTTCTTAAGTAATGTAGGCACAAGAAGGCATAGGTAAAGATAAAGGGACCCCTGACCATTAGGTCCAGTTGTGGCCGACTCTGGGGTTGCGGCGCTCATCTCGCTTTATTGGCCGAGGGAGCCGGCGTACAGCTTCTGGGTCATGTGGCCAGCATGACTAAGCCACTTCTGGCGAACCAGAGCAGCGCACGGAAACGCCGTTTACCTTCCTGCCGGAGTGGTACCTATTTATCTACTTGCACTTTGGCATGCTTTCAAACTGCTAGGCTGGCAGGAGCAGGGACCGAGCAACGGGAGCTCACCCCGTCGCAGGGATTCAAACCGCCGACCTTCTGATCGGCAAGTCCTAGTGTAGTGGTTCTAGGGGTTGCTCGTGCGTAAGCTGGTGCAAACACCTGGCTGGGTTGCCTGAGTGAACCTTTTCTGTCCGGACAGCCACTCACCCGTGGCTTTCTCAATCACTGGCAGAATCCGTCAGTAGGCGTTTCTTAAACTTCTTCCAGCAAAGAAGCTCTTTGACGCCTAGTCTCCTCCTACTCTCTCTGCCGAAAGCCTTCTGCGCAAGGAGGGCGTAGGCAGCGGAGGACCTCTACTCTCCCTGCTGGTCCCCGGCAAGGAGTCATGGGACCACCTCGCCGCTTCCCCCATCTGCCCCCCTTCTCCACTGGTGCTACGCTGATTCTCTTCCCCAGAAGATGGGCTGCCTCTCCCAATCCTGGGACGCTCTCTGGAATCCCTCTG
This sequence comes from Podarcis liolepis, assembly GCF_965112155.1. Lineage (NCBI taxonomy): Eukaryota > Metazoa > Chordata > Lepidosauria > Squamata > Lacertidae > Podarcis > Podarcis liolepis. The sequence goes on from NC_139556.1 coordinate 8,030,093, forward strand.
GATTTTGCTCTCTCCCTCCGGCACTGATGGCAGTTCCCTGACACCTAGGCTCTGTGGTTTAACCCACAGCACCACCCACATCCCTACAAGAGGGCATAGAGAAGGGTTAATAGCTCAGCTATCGAAAATAAGAGCTTCGGGGTGGGAAAAGCAAAAGACAAAAGATGCGTCTTGAGAAGCTTCTTCAAGTAAAACAGATTAGAAGTTAGACAAGCATTATGTGGGAGAGAATTTGAACCATATGCAGCAGGAAGTGGAAAGAGAGAGAGAGAGTATCAGATCCTGTGTGAAACAACTCAATGACTTTGACGAAGAACCACCAACACACTCTTGCCATCTGCTGGGCAAAGGCAGGGAAATGCTGTTAAATGTTATAGACATCAAAAGACGTGTCCTTAGAACTGTACCTCCCATCTCTCGATGTTCTTAAGCCCAGGGCAGGGCCTTGCCATTGGGGACAGCCAGTAAAAGACCATAACTATGTCTCATGACTGTTCTTTCTCATGACCTTTCTGTCACCGGAATGGCAGAAGATGCTGCACACCATATAAAGCAACAATCCGGCACAGGAAGGTCCAGAGGTCTGCTTCATGCCATCACTAAGATTGTTTGGGCAATAGGTAAAAACTTGTCTCTTTCCCCAGGCATCTGGTGGATTAGCACAATTTTGCTGTCACTTGTTGGTGTGTTTTTACTGCTGAGCCTTTTGCTGTCATTTCACTGGTTTTGCTCTTTGGGCTGTTTTATCTGTAAGCTGCTTTGAGTACCTGTCAGCAGCAAAAGGTGGGGTAATAATAATAATAATAATAATAGACTTTTATTGCAATGCATTTTTTCCATTTTATGCTAAGCTTTTGAATTTATGGGTTAAGTAAATTAAAAATAAGAATAACTGTCATATATCTGCATTCCCAGCCCATATCAGCTGTCATCAACTATGGTTTACCTTGTATTGGTTCATCCAAGGAGACAACAAAATTAGCAGTAAGTGACCATGGTGTGTGTCCTGTATCATTCAGAGTTATGGCACATGCAGACTGTGAACAAATAAAAACATTCCTATCAGTACGTTAAATATATCCAGTCCAACATGCCCACAAACATTTTTTTTTAAAGCTCCTGCATTTTTAAAATTGCTTTTTATTGATTTTCCAACATGACAAAAATAATACATTGCTTAAGTCTTTTTCTTAATTCACAAATTATTAATTCCTCCATATGGCTTCCAACCTCCTCAATGAGGGTTCATCCTTTCCCCCCTTTTTGTTATCACTATTTCCATATTCTTTACTCAATTTCTTTCTTCTATTATGTCTCATGTATTCTTAATCTAACTTGCAACTTGCGGAGTTTAGTCAAAACATGTCCATTGTGGACAATGTTTAATTAAATATTCTTTATAAATTCCCCATTCATTGTTGTACCTTTGGGTTGGCTGCCCCTAATTATCTCAGTTAATTTAGCTAATTCAAGTTTCTCCTGCCACTCCTCTTTTGATGGTATCGTTTCACCTTTCCATTTTTTGGCAACCAGTATTCTAGCTGCTGTTGCAGCATATAAGAATATTCTTCTTTTCCCTTAGAGAACTCTGGTCCCAATATTCCCAAGAGGAAGGTTTCTGGGTTGTTTTATGAAAGTTTGTTTAAAAGTTTTTTTAATTTCTTCGTATATTGTGTCCCAGAATTTTTTAATTTTATTGCAGCCCCACCACATATGAATCATTGTCCCTTCAGCCTGTTTACACCTCCAGCATATGCTGGAACATGTTCTATACATCTTTGCTAATTTGCTGGGGGTTAAATACCACCTGTAGAACATTGTCATATGATTTCCCCTGAATCCATTTTTCCTTGATAAAAATGCAAGAATGACAGCTTTTATTAATAAAATGTTTTCGCATTCAAAAGAACAACTTTAAAGTTTTAATTCTCAATCAGGACAACCAGAAACCAAATTTTTAGATCTCTACGAAAGCAAGGTGTTTCAGCTGACTCATGAAAGGCTGCCCCAATAGTTAAATCTAGATGGTAATCTAGATGGATTTGGAGCTGGGTCCTGTGTTTTGCTATTTTCGCTTTGTAAAACACCATACACAGCAATAATAAATGATTGCCAGCAGGCAATGTGAAAGGGCCAATGCCTTATATCCTTGAAAATGAGAGGGAAGGTTGAGGGAATTTCTTTTGCTTATACCTCATGGAACATATGAAAGCCTTTAAGACCTGGGAGTTTCTGCTTCTGCAAGTGAGGTGTCCTGCCACTATGATCAAATGATCTGTATATTGAGCATTTATCCCAATTTGCTTGTGGGGAGATTAGACGATGTTGTGCCAAGTAAGTGTTATCTCAGATTTGCCAGTGCACCAAGAAAAACAGCTATTTATTGCAATTTATGAAGCACAATAGGGACGCGGGTGGCGCTGTGGGTTAAACCACAGAGCAGAGCCTAGGACTTGCCAATCAGAAGGTTGGCGGTTTTAATCCCCACGATGGGGTGAGCACCCGTTGTTCAGTCCCTGCTCCTGCCAAACTATCAGTTTGAAAGCACGTCAAAGTGCAAGTAGATACTGCTCTGGCGGGAAGGTAAAAGGCGTTTCCGTGCGCTGCTCTGGTTTCGCCAGAAGCGGCTTAGTCATGCTGGCCACATGGCCCGGAAGCTGTATGCCGGCTCCCTCGGCCAATAAAGCAAGATGAGCGCCACAACCCCAGAGTCGGTCATGACTGGACCTAATGGTCAGGGGTCCCTTTACCTTTACCTATGAAGCACAATGGACATGCCTGGTTTTAATCCAATATCCAGCACGAACTCACTGTCCTTGTTATCAAAGCTATCCAGGGAACTTCCTTCCCCTCTGCCTTTATTTCGAAATATATCCCAGCCCGTGAAGTTTGCACTTCTGACTGTAACACCCTCAGGTGCTGCAAAGTCTCCCCCTGTTCACTTAAACTCTTCTAGTTTCTTAGCCTTGCCATGCCCTCTACGTTCCTCTTAAAACTCCTGCACAATGCCAGCTCCCTCCTCAAAGCTCACCTCTTTCACTTAACCGCTTAGTCTCCCCGCATCTGAAATGAAATGTAAGCACATAGGTGCATTTGCTATTGTATTGTATTGTACTGACCCCTTGCGACTCTTCCTTCTGCATTCTCCCTTTGCTGTCTCTTCTGTCATTGAAATTTATATTGCAAGTTCCTCAGGGCAAGGACTAGTCATTGTGGATGTGCTTCTTTTATGCTGTAATGTGTAACGTGCAGTGATTGCAATATATAAATAGGAAATAGTCATAATAAACTGCTGAAGTTTTTGACCGCAGTTTGTTCCCTCGCTGGCAAGGGAGAGGGCTGGCAGGCCTGAGGTTTTCCACAACTGCTTTAAGATAACCTTAAAAGCTGCTGTATTTGGAAGGCTGGAGTGCATATTATTAAATAAATAACTTTGACCAACTGTTATTCTCTTTCCTTTGACAACATGCAAAATTCCAGTGTCTGCAACCACGCAATCTTTAGAATAAGACTTAGTACATAACACTTCTAAGTGTACAAATACATTATCCTGCTGCATTTTGACAACTCTGTAAGATTCATCAGTAACTTTATCTTAATATTGCTGATGGGAGGGTAGGCTGCTGTGGCTGAGTGGCTTAACGTAAGGCCAACTTGTGGCTTTCGGCAGAGGTGATTATTGAACTAGGGATTTGAGAAATTTGAACCTTTTTTGCTTCTCAGCCTTGCTGCCTACCCTTTGGCACAGCAGTTTTCTTTTAGCATTTGAAGGTAAGCTACTCGAGTGAGCCAGATTGTTTCTAGATACCTTATTTATTGAACATCACATTCACCTGGTGCTATACCAGCTGCACTGGCTCCCGGTGGAGTACAGGATCAGGTTTAAGGTGCTGGTTTTAACCTTTAAAGCCCTATACGGCCTAGGATCCTCGTACCTACGGGACCGTCTCTCCTGGTATGTCCCACAGAGGAACTTAGTCTTCAAACAAAAACATCATGAAGGTCCCAGGCCACAGGGAGGTTAGGCTGGCCTCAACTAGAGCCAGGGCTTTTTCGGCCGTGGCTCCGATCTGGTGGAACGCTCTGTCACAAGAGACTAGGGCCCTGTGGGACTTGACATCTTTCCACAGGGCCTGCAAGACAGAGCTGTTCCACCAGGCCTTTGGCCAGGGCACAGCCTGACTCCCTCCCTCGGCAATCTTCGCAGAGCTCTGGCCCAATGGTTGCCAGTGGCTTGAATTAATTAATTTTATAATGAATGATTTTAGAGTGTTGTTTGTGCTGTACTTTTGTACTGTTTTATTGTTGTTAGCCGCCCTGAGCCCGGCTTCGGCTGGGGAGGGCGGGATATAAATAAAATTTATTATTATTATTATTATTATTATTATTATTATTATTATTAACATTCCTCCTCATTTGTTCATGAGATTGGATGGCGTTGCATCAAGCAAATATTATTCCACACTTCCCAGTGTTTTCCTATCGCTTTCCTCACTGCAAAAAGTCCAGTTTTTAAGAGAAACAGATCTGTTGCACAAGAGCACCAGACCAGCAAAACCTGAATTTACCTCTATGTGTTTGAATTCTGCCTGGACATAACAATAGTCTGGAAGCAACCCCAGTGTGGTGAATTGGATTGTAAACCTATTATCTCAGAGTCTACCCCCCCAGGGGGGTTGTGGGGTTAAAGATGGGGAAAGAAAACCATCTAAAATGTAATAACTAACAGTCCCTTTTCACCTCTTCCATTACACAAAACCATTTCAAGACTGCCAAGACCACACATCACATGGGCCATGGTATTGCAGCTCCACCTGGCGGTAATATCCAGAACAGCCTTTCTCAACCTTGGGTCCCTTGATGCCATTGGACTACAACTCCCATCATTGCTAGCCAGCATGGCCAGTGGTCAAGGATGATGGGAGTTGTAGTTCTGGAACACCTGGTGTCCCAAGGTTGAGGAAAGCTGGTCTAGAACTACAGAACACATCAATCGCCACCATTTAAATATGAGTCTGTAAGATTCTGGTGAACTTATATGGGCATTTTCAACATGGATCAGTTCTCTACTTTATGGCCAGGCTGGGGGTTCTTTATTGTGTAGAGAGGGAACTTTTTATAGTAGCATCCCCAACCGGTTTTCCAAAATGCAGAAGGTGACAAGAAGCGGTGAACTATATTTAGCAGAACTGTATAAGCACAGACACGGGTGGTGCTGTGGGTTAAACCACAGAGCCTAGGACTTGCTGATCAGAAGGTCAGCGGTTCGAATCCCCGCAACAGGGTGAGCCCCCGTTGCTCGGTCCCTGCTCCTGCCAACCTAGCAGTTTGAAAGCACATCAAAGTGCAAGTAGATAAATAGGTACCACTCCAGTGGGAAGGTAAACGGTGTTTCTGTGCGCTACTCTGGTTCGCCAGAAGCGGCTTAGTCATGCTGGCCACATGACCCGGAAGCTGTACACCGACTCCCTTGGCCAATAAAGCGAGATGAGCGCCGCAACCCCAGAGTTGTCCGCAACTGGACTTAATGATCAGGGATCCCTTTACCTTTACAAGCACAGAATAGACTTTGCAGCTCAAGGGAGGACAGACTGTGTATGTTCAAAGGAAATGAGTAAGACTGATTGCCAAGGATTAAGGAAGCCTTTCCATGGTAAGAAATGATTAGATCTGACATGTCTGGGAAAGACCCTCTCATGCTATCTCATGCTGTGTATTATCTGTTCAGGCTTTTGCTGCTGTCACCATAGAGGAATAGCCAAGATACTTAGCTGTGAATCAGAATCCCATCTACAAACGCAGTCCTTGATCATACTGACCTACCTTTCAGAATTCTGGTATCGCATTCTGAGATAAGGTGTAGAGCTCACTTTGCCCACTTGAAGGGGTTATGAAAATACAAAGTACAGTGGTACCTCGGGTTAAGTACTTAATTTGTTCCGGAGGTCCGTTCTTAACCTGAAACTGTTCTTAACCTGAAGCACCACTTTAGCTAATGGGGCCTCCTGCTGCTGCCGTGCCACCGGAGCACGATTTCTGTTCTCATCCTGAAGCAAAGTTCTTAACCCGAGGTAATATTTCTGGGTTAGTGGAGTGTGTAACCTGAAGCGTATGTAACCCGAGGTACCACTGTAATATCATAAACACAAGGTTCTAAAGAGGTTTTATTTTGGAGTAGAAATGTAAGTTGTTGCCTCGTTTATAGGAACCTCAGTGGAGTACACATCCTGTTTACAGTTTGTTTGTTTGTTTGTTTGTTTGTTTGTTTGTTTGTTTGTTACAAACGGATGCTGTCTGGCAAGGCTCCCCAGATTACATTTCCATTTTTCTCTGCCTCCGTTTTCAGGAGCCTAACAGCAGAATTCTTGGGTGTTCCTTGCAAACAGAGGCCATAACAAATTTTGCTAGTAGAGCACAGAAAGTGGCTAAATATTCAGTTCTAATGAATTTTAAGACAACAGGGTGGTGATGTCAGGGAATTCCAGCAAAAATGGAAACATGAGTGGAAATTGCTGCAGTTCACATTTTTATCTGTAGTCAGGAATGGAAATCAGTTAAGCGAATACGATCAGTGTCTGTTCAGATTGTTGCTTTTGTTTTAAGTCTGCAAGTGATACCTACTACGATTTATTTATTTTTTACATTGTTTTCATGTTTTCTTTACATAGATGTATCTTATATAAATCGTTACATAAGTTATGTAACTTATGTTAAATAGTGGAGAGAGAGATAAATAATGTGGTATTTGGCAGAAACTGAACTGCAGCAGTACGGAAACAGCACTGGTTATGGTGAATACAGGTCGGAATGGAAATTGCTGGTACTTACATCCCTCCTTGTAGGGGTCCTCCAATAATAAGTTGTTGAATTGGGTGATGAATTTCTGGTGGTTAAACATAACTGGATTAATTTGTTTCCGCTTCCTGGCCCAAGAATCCAACCAGTCTTCAGATTTCCTCTGCCCCCCCCCAAGGCCTTGGTACATTTTACCTGCATTTGATTCTGCCATGGGTTCCACAGAACCCTCCCGGTAAAGGTCCAAAAACAAGAACAATTTCAGGTTATGAACGGCCCTCCGGAACGAATTAAGTACTTAACCTGAGGTACCACTGAGGTACCACTGTAGTCAAATAATTATTAAGCTCTTAAAATGATTTTTTATTCATAACAAACTTAATAATGCAAACACATTGCCATTTGTCAATAACAAAAGTTCCTTTAGAAACACAGTCTACAAAGACTCATAATCTTGTCTCTAGAAACTTGCTATAACATGAAATAATAATAGCAAACTAGTGATATTTTAGGGAGCAGGCTAGCAGGTGGGGCCCATTACTTACACCATAGGAGCCTACACAACACAAAACACTGTTGGTGTATGTAGGTTTTATTTTATTTGTTTTTTATCTTATATTTTGGAAATGTACATCCAGTTTTTTTCTTCCTTTAATTTTTTTTTTGGGGGGGGGCCAAGAGAGTGGGGCCCTAAGCTATAGCTTGTTTAGCTTATACATAAATCAAGCACTGCAGAGGGTGCTCTCATTAAGAATGGAGATGTGGTGGAAGGGACTTTAAATGACAATGGCTGCAAGTAGTAGACTCTTACTGAACGTCACAATATGATTTTACCACTGGAGAGAGTGACTGGGAGGTCAGGAGGGATGTCTGGATAATCAGAATTTGCAGCGAGGGGACGCGGGTAGCTCTGTGGTTTAAACCACAGAGCCTAGGACTTGGCAATAAGAAGGTCGGCGATTTAAATCCCCGCAACGTTGTGAGCTCCCGTTGCTCGGTCCCAGCTCCTGCCAACCTAGCAGTTTGAATCACATCAAAGTGCAAGTAGATAAATAGGTACCGCTCCGGCGGGAAGGTAAACGGCGTTTCCGTGCGCTGCTCTGGTTCGCCAGAAGCGGCTTAGTCATGCTGGCCACATGACCCGGAAGCTTTACGCTGGCTCCCTTGGCCAATAAAGCGAGATGAGCATCGCAACCCCAGAGTCGGTCACGACTGGACCTAATGGTCAGGAGTCCTTGTACCTTTAACTGAGGTATAGAAAGTGGAGGCATTTCCCGAGAAACTTAAAGTTGGACAATGCACACTTAGCCTTAATCTGGTCGCTGGGCTAAGGCACTTGCCAGAGGATGCCATTTTAATTGTCCAGGATTACTTAATACCAAATACAGGCATTCACTTCCAGGGGTTCTGAGGGCTAGTTAGGCTTACACTTAATCTCTAGTGTTCTGTGTACATGGGTTTTAGTGGGAAAATTCCTCTGCGTGGCAAATACCATGCAGAATATGTGTGGCAGGAAAAACCAGAACTTCCTTTGATGCTTAGCTTGAACTGATTCCTTTGCAATGGCATCGTATACTCACAGCTTGAGGCAAAGCCAAATGAACACAATGCGCAAGGGGCATGTGCAGAGTTCAAGCTGAACCGAGTTTCTTGGAAACAAGTGGAAATGTGTGTAATTGGAGCAGACTTACCCTGTGAGAGCAGCCTTCCCCGTACTTTCTTCAAGGACACCCCCAAGACGCAACCTCGTTTGACTCTTCCGGCAGGCACTGCAGATGGCAAAGGAAGAGCTGGAAGCAATGTCTGTTTCTGCGCAATTTTCTTCTGAGGAGGGAGATTCCTTTCCCAGACTTTGGCGGAGCTTCCCCAGGTGTGGCTTTGTCCCCCTCTCCTTTGTTGTGAAGGTTAACAAGCAAAATTATTTATTTGTTCATGGAGTGAGCACTAAAAGATGTGCAGACACCAGGATGAATTTGGTGCTTTTATTTGAACAGCTGGATGGAAATGATTCATTGCACGGTTTTATCACATTGATTACAGCTTGAAGTCTTAGGCATTTTCCTTTCTTTGTGGGTAGCAGCATATGAAAACGTAGTAGGGTTACATGCAGTGTTGAGTCCGCATGCTGTGATCTTCAGAAGAAGGATGGCGTATCAATTTAATTAATATAATCATCATAATCATCATCAGTAATGCTGTCCAGGGCCCTCTCCCTATCCTATCCTATCATTATTATCATGATCATCATCTCACCCTTCATCCTAAGATCCCAGTTTAAAGCAACTTACAAACACAGAAGAAAGGGGAGTCCTAAAATATGCACAGGGCAGGGGCATAGCCAATAGGAGCCCCCAAGGTGGGCTAAGGCCAGGGTATCAGCTTTCACCCTTTCTCCATGCTATGTGATGTCCCCAAAGGGTTAAAGTTACTGTTGTTATGTACTGAAGTTCTCACCCTGGGCCAGCAGGGGGATACTGTAGATAGTTATGCAAATAAGGGATCGAAAGTGACGTTCAGTGATTGGATAGTTTTAGAAAGTTGCTACAGTTACGTTGTACTGGAGCTCTATATAAGCAGGCTGACTGAGCTCTTCAGTTCAGTTCTGTCCTGGCCTGTGAATAAACAAGAGCTGTTTGAAGAATCGCTGTGTCATCTGATATGTTCAACCACAACATAACAACTGTCATTTTCAAAACCCTTACTTCCAGTGGGTTTCAATGGCTGTGCATTTGCAACAGCTTCCTCATAGACTAATGTGAATTCATGGGATAAATTTGGAAGGCAAAAGTAATTTTGGTAGGACTAAGGAACGTAGGTTGTGCCTTGCATACATTCCTATGTGTCTTTGGTCAGATGGTGTCGTTTGTGTCTTGCCTGACTAAAAACATTAATGGGCGTTCTGGAGATAGTGAAGTAACTCTCCCTGCACTGGATAAAGCTGAGCTCTAGAGTATTTCCACTGAATATTTCCTAATGCGAAATTCTGAGGTGAATTTTGTGGTTCCTTCTTGGGAGAAAAACCTACGGAACCCTGGGGAAAGCAAAGAGGCTTTTGGTAAGGCTAGCAAAATTTCACTGGTGTGCAAGACTCCTCACAGCCTGACAAATTTGCTATCAATGTGTGCATTTGTTTCCATTTTGCACCACTAGAGGTCTGTATGGTTCCACATAAGTCAGAAAACACTCTAGTGACTGATGCAAATGTAAAATCCATGTAGTGTTTTTAAGAAAGTCCACTGCTAGGTTTTACTTTGCTAGGTTTAACTTTGTGTTTTACCTCCTCTTATTTATTTAATGATGGTGTATTATTGCTGTTTTCAAATTTTGTAACCTACCCTGAGATCTGCGGGCTGAAAGAAACCTCTGAAAAGAAATAAACAGATGATTAAATAAAAAATATTTTTAAAAAGGAAACCTTTTATAATCACTTGTCTTAGCATTAGCATTTCAGCGGTGGAATACTGTGCTACATATATCAGTCAATAGCAGAGGGGATTATAAAGTGCCACATACACAAATGTAATGTTAGGAATCTGAATGGTCTTGTTAGAAAAAAAACAAGGTGGTTTCTTGCTGTTGTAAAAGTGAATTCAGGCGAGAGATGGCGAGCTGAACTAGTAGTGGCATTTGATGTAATGGCTACCATTAATGGGTTCTGCACTCACATTGCAAGAAAGGTTTATCCAGATAAGCAGATGAAGCCATCTTGTTCTGAATCAGACCTCTGGCCCACAAATTCACTGACCAGCAATTGCAGTCTCAAGGATCATAGCTCTGATAGACAGGTTTAGGCATTCAAATAATGTACTCTACCATTCTTACCAAAATATTGGCCAGACTGACATGTAGTAGGGCTGTGTGTGCCTGTGTGTAATTACTGGGATATTTACAGTAAATTAATCAGCACCTGGGTCCAAGTGGAGAGTTAAGACTTTTTCAATATCATGTCAGCACTGACACACACTGTATCCTTAAAGCCCTTTTGAAGCACATTCACACACACACACCCCCAATGAATTCTGGGCACTGCGGTTTGTTAAGGGTTGCTGGGAATCATAACTCTGCGAGGGATAATCTGCAGTGCCCAGATTTCTTTGCTGGAAAGAATGAGCTCTCAAATTTCCTTTAAAGGTACAGGGCATGTACACATTGACAGCTGAAAACACAGCAAAGCCCTTTCTCCCCAGATTTATGTTGCTGTACGCAACACCTGATTTGCTTCCTCACACCTGCACCCCTCCCCAAATTTCTACTCAAGGAAGCCGGAATCTGAACATGCACAACGATTATCGAAAATGTACCTACCTTAGCACAACCATAGCTTACGTTTTTGACTCAGATGGAAGCTGCTTTGAGAGGAAACACATCAATTGGCAGCATTTCTCAAGAAACTACAGGATACAGGTGGATTGTGGCTCAAGCCATGTGTCTTCAGCTTCAAACACCAGCACTGGGATGGAGTTGGAGTAAACAGCCGTGCCTACACAGCCCCGGCCTGCTGGTGTGTACAGATTCCAGTGAACTCCTGGGAGAACTGAGGTTTTAAAGTGACATATAGGTATTACCTTTCTGCAAACATGGCCAAAAACATCTGGCAAATATAGAACAGACCCATCTCCTGCATGACAAGAAAATGAAAAATAAAATTTGTTGAAGTTCTGCAGAAACAAATGTCCTATGAATCACACGTCTTCTGCATCATTTGTAGTCTGGATGTCAAGGATGAACCAAATGCCGCACGTTCCATTGCCCCATTTGAGGTCGTTAAAACGTGGGTGGGAGAATTTTGGTGACTTTCCAAGGTGGCAGGGTTGGGATGAAGAGGTGGCAGCTACACCTCAGACATCTGCTTGTCCTCTCTCCAGCCCCCAGGTCTGTGCGCTGCAAGTTCCAGTTGGCTTTTTGGAAAGAGCTAGGAAAGGCAGCCAACTTTGGGGGCAAGAGAAAATATTTCCGTAGGCATTGCGGTGGAGAAATGGGAGTACCACAGCCACCTGCTGCAGAGCAAGAAGTTTTATCCCCCCCCCCCAAAAAAAGGGAGACAAGCCTCTCTGCTTTCAGAAACCACCTCAAAAATTGTGACGGTTTTCTGGCCCACTCATGAAAATTGCGGAAATTGCCTCTTTCCTCACTTTCACAGCCAAAGAATGTAGCTGTGAAGATTGGGCCCAAAGTTTCCTCCAGTTCTACTTTCCCCTGACCAGGGAACAGAGCTGCCTCAACACTGTCCATCTCTTGTTGGGTGGAGGAGTGATGCCACCCTTCTGCCAGAGTAGCATCGCTGCTGCCAGGGGGACAAGCCCTGCCACCCCAAAACTGAGACTGGGGGGGGGGACATGAGCTTGGGGCAGCATGTCCACCTCAAAGGTTGGGTGAAAAGCTCTTAGGGCATGGGTGGAGAATCTGTGGCCTTCCAAATGTTGCCAAACTACAACTCCCATCATTCCTGACCACTGGCAATCCTGTTAGAGTACCCAGCAACATTGGAAGAGCTCTGTGTTAGGGGAATTTTCAACTCAACACCACCTCTAGCAATGCAGAGAAATGAGCCAGCCTCTCTCCAAATTTGGCTGAAGTATACTTGGGATATGGGACGCAGGTGGCGCTGTGGGTTAAACCACAGAGCCTAGGACTTGCCGATCAGAAGGTCGGTGGTTCGAATCCCTGTGACGGGGTGAGCTCCCATTCCTCGGTCCCTGCTCCTGCCAACCTAGCAGTTCGAAAACACGAAGTGCAAGTAGATAAATAGGTACTGCTCCAGTGGGAAGGTAAACGGTGTTTCCATGCGCTGCTCTGGTTCGCCAGAAGCGGCTTAGTCATGCTGGCCACATGACCCGGAAGCTGTACGCTGGCTCCCTCAGCCAATAAAGCGAGATGAGCGCCGCAACCCCAGAGTCGGTCACAACTGGACCTAACGGTCAAGGGTCCTTTACCTTTATACTTGGGATGTACAGTTATCAGAGAGGGATAAGAGGAATAAGTAAGAAAGGTGGGTTTGACTCCAAAAGGCCTCAATTTATATGGCTTATGAATGGCTATCTAATGGCAATCTCTCTTCTGTCTCCATCGCAGCAGTTGCTATGGATAAATGATCTCTCCAGTATACCTTGAGGATGTGAGCTGAATCTGTAATGTTGAAGATGTTCCAAGTTTGTGTTGGTGCCATGTGGATGACTGCGTAAAATAAAGTTTGTAAAATAAAATAAGTTTGTAAAATAAAAGCCCTATACCTGAAATATTAATTGACCGTTAACTGTACAGCCAAATACAGTCACTTGGCAAATATTGTTACCTCAGTTGCTTTGCTCCATGACTCAGCAAATACAAGAGTGAAGGGGTTTTGTTTGCTACAGAAGTCGGTAGACTCACATCCTTCATTTAGGAGTATTTAATTCTTGACACCTGTTTATGAATATCTCTGGGGTTCCAGAATTAAAAACAAGAACTGTTGAATATTTAATATCATTTGTATAATGTATTGAATTATAAATAATGATTGTTTACTACCGTTTTCATAAAAAAACATATTAAAATGTTATTTAAAGGCAGCTTTCTAGCACACAATTCTCATATGGCAGAAAAAAAACAAGAAGGCGCTTTAAGATGCGTCGCTTCAAACTGTCGTAATGGGAGTTCAGTACAAACCAGCAGCACAAAAACATTGTTAGGAAAAGGTGGCCTGGAAGAGTTAAATTTTCTGTGTCCATTTGAAGACCTTATAGATGACATTCATCGTTCAGTAGGAAAGGAGTTCGGAAGCACAACTCCTATTTGCACTTTCAAAATGTGGCTGGCACTGGGGACAGGCGTTCCCTCATCCCAATAGTTGAGCTCTATCCAAGTAAGTTGTACTCAGACTAGAACCATGAAAGTTAAGGGGCGTAAGTTAGTTTGACTTTGGGATCAGCCACACTTACCTTGTGCCCCGCGCTTTCTAGGAGCAGATCTGTGCAATGCCCCCCCCCCTCCATTTCGCCCTAGCACTTTCCCCATAAAAATTATTTAATGCTGGATCAGAACAAACAGAAATTCAGACGAACGACAACAGCAGGGACCATTTCTGGTCGTTTTGTAGGTGCCTGCTAGGAGTTACACTTGCTAGCAGCTTCTAGCGGCTTTTATGCCTAATTTTTTGATGAAGGAGGTGGAGGAGACATTTATACCACTTCTTAATTGTGAGCTAATTCCTTGTTCCCCCAAAGAAGTGTTTACCTCAAGTCCTTTCCAACCCGAATTCAAAAACCCACCCAAATTCACCTGGGTCTAAACATGTTTAGCATGCTTGTCCCTACTTCCCACCCACATTTTTCTTTACTCAAGGGTCGGCAAACTTTTTCAGCAGGGGGACCTTGGGGGGGACGGACGGACGGACTATATTTTGAAGAGAGAGAAAAGCAAACGAATTCCTATGCCCCACAAATAACCCTGAGATGCATTTTAAATAAAAGGACACATTCTACCCATGTAAAAACACACTGATTCCTGGACAGTCAGCGGGCCAGATTTAGAAGGCGATTGGGCCGGATCTGGCCCCCAGGCCTTAGTTTGCCTACCCATGCTTTACATGGACTGATAATACCTGAGAAAGACCAGTCCTTCAACTCCATTTCACTAGAGAGTAACCCTTCAAGCATCTTCTCTATCCGAGCATCATCAGGCTGTATTAATAAATGAAATTCATCCAAGCAAAAGCAATCAGGTGGCTTTCCCGTAACATCCTGTACTTGTACTGCATCTAAGAGAGCATCTCAATTGGATTCGATTTGAGTTTTTCTCTCTCATAAAATCATAGAACTGTAGAGTTGGAAGGGACCCTGAGTATCATCTAGCCCCAAACCCTGCAATGCAACAGTTGTCCCATACGGGGATTGAACCTGCAACCTGGGTGTTATCGGCACCATGCTCTAACCAACTGAGCTATCCAGGACCAGCTTGCTAAGTGGTATGTGAACACATCATAGTGGGATATCGATAGACTAGCAGGAACCTGTGAGAAGAGGATTCCTCATCACTTGAAACCACTCTGCTGGATGACACTGTTGACGCAAAAGGAGGAAAAATATTATCATCAGCACAGAGTAGGCTGTACAGTGAACTCTGCCAGGACCAGGTTTTTCTCTGCTTGTCATCAAGCTGTTGTCCCAACTGCTTCAAAGCCTCCACACCTCTTGAATTCAGGAAGACTTGACAGAAAAAGCCTACAGTCATTCTGGTTAGTAAGGCTGAAATCCTGCATCCATTGACCCCAGGAGTAAGCCCCATGAAACTCGCTGGGACTTCCTCCAGCATAAATACCTGCAGGATTACACAGCGAGTTAATTACATTTAAGTGTGAGGCAGGTGAGAAATTAAAATGCGGGAAACTCCTGACGTGCCCACAAATTGCATTTTTGAAAGCCAGGGTACCATGATGAATAGAAGCCAAGAAATTGCCTGGGTTCAAATCTCTATTTAGCCGGCAAGTTGGTTTTTGGGAGGTTACCTTAACAAGATTGTTATGAAAATAAAATTGGATATACTGTAGGGTAGATCAAGGCGACTGAGAGAATCGTTTGTGGTTGAGATGAGATTTGAACTGTGGAGTTTGCTGTTCCTCTTCACATGACCTTTTTAATGTGCATTCAGGGTATCGGGCTGGTCACACACACTCAAGTGGATTGGCACCCTCAAAATGTTTGTGGTGGTCACAGGTCACAAAGTAGCCATCTGTGCATGGTCTGTAGCTTCCAGCAAAGATCTCAAACCTTTTCCTTCCAGGGATGTTCCCCTTTTCTTTTTTTACTACCACCTTTGATGCGCCACCATGTCAATGTGCCCCACCGATGCCACTTCTTCCTGGCATAAGCAACTCCCGTGCACTCGCTGTCGATGCTTTTGTGGAACCAAGAAAAAGGTTCAGCATAGCAATCACAGCCTGAACATTAAAAGCTGCAAAAGAGAAAGTAGGATGCTGGCATGGTGTCATAGTGCAGATAACGTACCCTTACATTAAAAATGGGGGTGCGGAGAGATAATACTGCTGTAGGCTCACTCTCACTAGCTGTGTGGTGTGCTTGCATTACAAGGAGGGTTAAAGGGAAGTTTTGTGGCTGACGGGTCCTGTTTTGTTTCGTTCAGGGACAAGCGTTTGCTTGAAAGTGGAAGGCGTCCAAATGGAGGAAACGCACACAAATACAGCAAGGGCAGATCCACACTTACCTTTTCTCTGCATTTCCCCAGGCATGGTCCACGCTTTAAAACTTCATGTCTGAAGTTTTTGCTCCAGAGCTTTCCCCGCAAAAGCCCACTCTTTACTGCTGAATCGGAGCAAACGGCAATGCGCAGAAAACCTGAATTGAACTTTGCTCCGATGCGGCTTCAAAAGAGCAGGTTTTTGCAGGGCAAAAAAAAAAATATAATAAAAAATAAAATTTAAAAATGGGGGGGGGCATTCAGACACAGAGCTCAGACACCGGAGCTCTCCTCCCCGCCCCCAAGGGCTGTGTCTCTGCGAAACTGAATGTTGCAGGGGGAGGGATAAGAGAAGCACGCCTGCTGCTGCTACTCTTAGGGCAGATGCTGGCAAGAACAGCAGCTACAAGGCCCCTATGGATCCTGCCACCTGAGGCAGTCACCTCACCTTTCCTCATGGGTGGGCCAGCCCTGCAACCAACTTCCACTTTTTTGGTGGGGAGGGTGGACTGTTTGGGATAGAAACAATGGCTTGGGAGGAGTCAAAGAGGCCACTGCAGAATCATTAATGCAGGAATACTAAAGAACCTTTACGTGGCAGACATTCCAGTGCAAATTCTTTTACCAATTCTCTTTGAAAGCATACACACTGAAGGGTCCCTTCAACAGCGCATCTTGGGCTGGCTGGCTGCGCTCCTATCTCCCACCTAAGAGTATCTCCAGTGGGTTGTAAGCTCTCAAAGCGTAATATGGCGTGGGCAGCAATTTAGCACAACAGCAGACCACAGCGATTTGGGTTTGCTCTCTTCTTCTGCTACGATTCCTGTAGTACTGTGGGTGAAGCCATGCCACTCTTCTGCTGGTTTTTATTTCGTTCCCTCCCCAACGTGTTAAAAGGGAGAAGGAAAATGAAGCCTGCTGCTCCGCCTCAGGTTGAGACACCGAGTTCCAAATGAACATGTCAAACTTCACTGTTGTAAGAGGGTTGAGACATAAAAATAGAATAGAATAATACTGTTGTTATGACAAGCTGTACATTCAGTTGAGGTGGGTGGGTGTGTCTTAAAAGAGTGGGACATTTCAGAACACGAAACTGGGTGAATGTACTGAGCCAGGCAATGCCAGGGCTTAGCCTTCAAATATATCCTTATTGAAAGTACAGCAAAGGTCTGCTTTAGCATCCAGGAGCATATTCGCCTGTGAATACTACAGCCCTTCGAAGGACCAAACATTTCATCTTACCTGCAATTTATCTTTGCCATGTATCTGTGGGGCTGGTGCATTAAGCTGCCCCAACGTCCAGGGTTGGGGTAAGCAAAAAGACGGTTGGACATACCTGATGTGTTGAGAAAACTACACCACAAAAAATTGGAGGCGGTGAGTTTCAAAGATTAGCTGTACTGAATGCAAAGCAAACCCAAATGCCTCTGTGGCGTTTGCCTCCTAGGATGGGGTCATAAGGAAAGGGTTAAAATAGGTGTGATGTGATTGGCCAGTGAGAATGCAAGGGGGGAATAAAAATTAGAGTGGGAGGTTTTGAAAGCCAGTTGAGGTTGAGGTTTGGGAGTTGAGAGTTGAGGTTTGGGAGTTGAAGAAGGAAGAGGGAGGTTTAGGTGTGGGTTGGTAGAGTTGTATTGTGAGAGAGTGAGAGGAATTGTTAGGTGGGGTCAGATAGATAGTTGGAATAATCAGTTTGGAGTTGTTAGGAACTAAGAATAAGAAACTGACAAGAGAAAAATCAACTGAAACCATAAGCTTGTTCCTGCATTTAAAAATAAACTTGATTATCTGTTTGTGTTAACAACTGACTGGACTCCATGTGTCCCCGTGAGATATGGGGGGGGGGGGTGGCAGCGGAAAAAGCATTTGCAGTGGCGGCACAGGGTCAATAGACCGTCAAACGTCCGGGGGCCCTGTGTGTGATCGCCACAGCCTCCTTCATTCCTAGCGAGGAGAGGTGAGCAATCAGTAAACAGCAAATTCGCCCGCCTGCCCTGTAGCACCATGAGCTGCGGCTTGAAGGGGAGAAGAGCATGGAAGAGAGGGCCGTGGCTGCTCCTTGCCTCCTTGCCTCCTCTCTCTTGCTCAGCTGCTGCTCTGGGAATCATGATGGGGAGTACTGAGTCTTTGGTGCTACCCATGAGTTGCTTCTGCCCATTCACCCACCCTTTCTCTGGGGGTTGCAGCATCAAAGGCTGGTCATGGAAAGAGCACCCACCTCAACCTCATCTTTGACACTCCTCCTCAGCAGCACAGCCGTGATCCAGGGAACGCAGTCCTCCCTGCCATGCCTCCCAGAGAGAGCAAGACCCTTGCCACTGTTATGTATTCAGTGGTCTGTGTTTGCCCGAGCTTGAGTCTGGACTAAGGATTCTGAGCTCCTGTGTTCTGATTCGATACATGATGTCCAATCACAGAACATTTCAGGATTTGGGCCTCTGCCATTGGCCCTTGAACTCTGAGTCGTGATTTGCAGCTTGGAGGTTTGGATAGCCAATCACGTTGGGAGTGGGAGTGGCCCAGGCTTTCAGGAATGTACATAAGCAGTTGCTCTGCTCCTGTTTCCCGGTTATGTAGTTCAATAAAGGTTCTTGCTATTATCACTGTGTCTTGTCTTGTGGGAACCCACCTAGACTTGGTGGGTTCCCACACCTAGACCAAGGATGGTTGGGGAAACAGGGGTTGCTGCTGCCTCGGATCGCTCACCTGCTTTCTCCCACTAGAAGTCTCAACCTGGTCATTCAACCTCCTTCAGCCTCTTTCTCTGCATTGGGAAGGTCTGGGCCTAGCGAGACCATCGGGAGACCCTACCTCCATAATGGAAACAACCTCAAATATTGCAGACAGCATGCACCATGAGCCTTTGAGAAACCTGCTACCTTTAAATAAGCAAACAGGGGCTTATTACCAATATTTGTGCTCTGGTCCTCTGATTAAAGGAGGTGCTACCTGCTAATAATGTTACCTATATCATATAATCATAGAGTTGAAAGGGACCTTGAGAATCATATAGTCCACCAATGTAGGAATAGGCAGTTGTCCCATACAAGGATCGAACCTGCAACCTTGACATTATCAGCAACATGCTCTGCCCAACAGCAGCCCTACTTGGAATGACTGGTTGGCTACACATGTATCTGCTATCTCTCAGGACTCACTCCATTCCCAAGGACTTTGCCACATGTGTTGCTAGGGGTCATCACAAGAACATATGAAGGGTCTGCTGGATCAGGCCCATGGCCCATCGAGTCCAGCATCCTGTTCTCACAGGGGGAAACCAGAGAGCAGAACATAACACAAGAGCATCTCTCCCCTCCTGTGGTTTCCAGCAACGGGCCATCAGAAGCATTGCTTCAACCCTGGAGGCCACCAGCCCTTGCTAGCCTTCTCTTCCATGCATTTGTCCAACCCACTTTTAAAGCCAGCCAAGTTGGTGAACATCACTGCCTCCCAGGGAAGCGAGTTCCACAGTTTGACTATGGACTGTTCTTTTACCTGTCCCGAATCTTCCAACATTCAACTTCATCGAATGTCCACAAGCTCATGTTTAGAAATGCATTCCACTGGCCACCCAAGCAAGCCCTAACTGGGAGTGGAGAAACAGCAGGGATTGGGGAACCCACCGCAGAGGACTCTCCGTGACCCTCCCATGGGGAAAGGGGGATCCCAG
This sequence comes from Podarcis liolepis, assembly GCF_965112155.1. Lineage (NCBI taxonomy): Eukaryota > Metazoa > Chordata > Lepidosauria > Squamata > Lacertidae > Podarcis > Podarcis liolepis. The sequence continues at coordinate 8,049,729 of NC_139556.1, forward strand.
GGCACTGAAGGCAGCCTCCCTACTGGTCCAACACTGGAAGTCATCTGGCAGGGAGGCCAGGGCCAAAGTATGGTGCAAACAATCATGTCAGGGATGGAGCGATACCTTTGCTCTGAACTTCTCGTTGTGTTTTTCCCTTCTGCTCTGGGCTGGGCAAGTGGAGGATTCGACATATATTGTGTAGCTTAATAATAATAATAATAATAATAATTTATTATTTATACCCCACCCATCTGGCTGGGTTTCCCCAGCCACTCTGGGCAGCTTCCAACAGAACACTAAAATACAATAACTTATTAAACATTAAAAGCTTCCCTAAACAGGGCTGCCTTCAGATGTCTTTTAAAAGTCTGGTAGTTGTTGTTCTCTTTAATATCTGGTGGGAGGGCGTTCCACAGAGCGGGTGCCACTACCGAGAAGGCCCTCTGCCTGGTTCCCTGTAACTTGGCTTCTCGTAGCAAGGGAACCTCCAGAAGGCCCTCGGCGTTGGACCTCAGTGTCCGAGCCGAACGATGGGGGTGGAGACGCTCCTTCAGGTATACTGGGCCTTTGAGGCCGTTTAGGGCTTTAAAGGTCAGCACCAACATTTTGAATTGTGCTTGGAAGCGTACTGGAAGCCAGTGTTGGTCTTTCAAGACCAGTGTTATGTGGTCTTGGCGGCCACTCCCAGTCACCAGTCTAGCTGCCACGTTCTGGATTAGTTGTAGTTTCCGAGACACCTTCAAAGGTAGCCCCACATAGAGCGCATTGTAGTAATCCAAGCAAGAGATAACCAGAGCATGCGCCACTCTGGCGAGACAGTCCGCAGGCAGGTAGTGTCTCAGCCTGCGTACCAGATGGAGCTGTTAACAGCTGCCCTGGACACAGAATTGACCTGTGCCTCCATGGACAGCTGTGAGTCCAAAATGACTCCCAGGCTGTGCACCTAGTCCTTCAGGGGCACAGTTACCCCATTCAGGACCAGGGAGTCCTCCACACCCGCCCGCCTCCTGTCCCCCCAAAACAGTACTTCTGTCTTGTCAGGATTCAACCTCAATCTGTTAGCCGCCATCCATCCTCCAACTGCCTAGCTTAGCAGTGACAATAATTGGAAAACAGAATCGCTCTGCCCATCTATACTTGTGCACTTTGCAAAAATAAAAAATAAGGTATTTCAGAACCTTCTAAAATATTTTATCGGTGTTCCTTTCTAACAATCCTACATCAGATATCCAGAGGGCCATTAATCTGATTACGTGTTGCAATTCTAGATTTTGCAAAAGTGTGCAGCTGCTCTGTAGCCTGCAAGAAAGGATTCCTTCCTTTGACACATCCTTTGTGCCAAGCTTAGGCAAAAGGCTTCATGCTGGACAGGGAAATCTTTCCCTTCAATATTAAGAAGCTAAACTTTGCATGTTACTCTGTTAGCTGTGGCGCTCACTGGCTGCCTTCTGATTTGCAGGGATTAGGAGTCCTATCAGTGAGTCATAGCTTCTGACTTGGTAACATTATCTACCCCCCCCCTTCCCCACCTCTCTTTGCATCCCTAGGCACTTCTGCTGACTTCTGTTGACTTTGTAATATAACCTCGCCTCTTGACATTGTTATATAATTCCCAGAGACTTTTGCAATGGAAAAGGCTCTTGCAATGAAGCAGATACGTAATTAAGTTTCTTGTTTTCTCCTGCGTTGTAACAAAATTCCCTTCCACTTCTTTTGACACTGTCGTTAAATACTAGAAAGACGCCCCTTGTGGATTGTGAACTGTCAGAGAGGTGGGGATCTCTAGTTCCCAGGCCAATTAATCCCTGGTTCTTCCCACTCCAGACTGATTTTATGCAGATATGATCTGTGTGTTTGTATACACACATTTAACCCTGATGAAGTGTTTCCAACTTCACTGAAGGTGAATTAGCCTTTGAAGCGTATCAAGTGTCAAGGGATTAACAGCTCCCTCACTCACATTTATTAAAAACCAAGTCTAAGCTGAAATGCCCCCCCTCCCCACTTCTACAGCCCCATTTTCAGGCTGTGTGGTGGCAGCATAGTGATTGTCAGACATATGAAAGGTGATTGTTTTGTGGCCTTGTACTGAGTTTCCCATAGGGACGTGGGTGGCGCTGTGGGTTAAACCACAGGGCCTAGGACTTGCCGATCAGAAGGTCGGCGGTTCGAATCCCCGCGACGGGGTGAGCTCCCATTGCTCGGTCCCTGCTCCTGCCAACCTAGCAGTTCGAAAGCACGCCAGTGCAAGTAGATAAATAGGTACCGCTCCGGCGGGAAGGTAAATGGCATTTCTGTGCACTGCTCTGGTTCACCATAAGCGGTTTAGTCATGCTGGCCACATGACCCGGAAGCTGTATGCTGGCTCCCTGGGCCAATAAAGCGAGATGAGCGCCGCAACCCCAGAGTCGGCCATGACTGAACCTAACGGTCAGGGGTCCCTTTACCTTTACCTTACTGAGTTTCTCAGCCACCTGCCTTCCCCTCAGAACAGCCTCTGTGAACAGTGCTATAGGCTCACACAGCATACCCACATGGGGCGATAGGGGCACAAATATGCGATGTTTTGTCAGCTGCTGGTCATCCAAAAAGAGCCATTGTCAGATGTCTGATGGCGGTGAGAAAGATGGGGGAGTCGGACACAGGGAAAAGCAGGCCAGTTGCTCACTTTTGGTCCTTAATTCTACCTCCATCACCCATGCAAACTGACAGTGACATTTTGACTGTTTTTTTATAGTCCCAGGCAGGCACCAGAGGCAGAAGGTTATCAAGCTCAAAGTCACAATGCCCCATTATTTATGAAAAGTTAAAACCTAGGAGCCTGGTTCACAAACGAATATATTGGATAGCTGCCACACCTAGTAGTAGTAGTAGTAGTAGTAGTAGTAGTAGTAGTACCCCGCCCATCTGGCTGGGTTTCCACAGCCACTCTGGGCAGCTCCCAACAGAATCAAAAGATCAAACATTAAAACTTCCCTAAACAGGACTGCTGTCAGGGGTTCAGGAGCAGAGGCAAGGGCAAGGGAGGAAACAGAGAGCGAGGGGGAGGAGGCAGAAGAAAAGATGAGTGATGACGACGACCCGAGATCTCCGAGTCTTTCCAGTGAATCAGAAGATTCACAGAAAGGAGCACCAGTGGCCAGGGCAAGGGGGGAGCCTAGGGGGACACCCCAGGAAGAAAGGGCCAGAGGGGGCTCAGAGGGGAGCAGTTGGAAATCGGGACCAGCGTCACCAACAGAGAGCAGGGGAGAGGAAGGGCGCCAGGTATCAAGCGCTGGCAGCTCACAACAGGAGGGAGGGCACGAGTCAGGAGTGGCCACACCTCCATCGGGGAGCGAAGAAACGGTCAGACGGAAAGTGGAAGATTGGGCGCGCGCGCCAAGTTCAAATGCACAGGAAGGTGGCGCAGTAAGCAGCCCGGAAAGGGAGCCAGGTCCTAAAGCCCGGCGCAAGGAGACAGGAGGGTCAGGGGGGTCAGCGTCAGAAGAATCCCGGAAGGAAGAGACCTCGGGGGGCAGAGGGACCCAGAGAAGAACAGTCAGGCGGAAAAGGTGGAGTAAGGCTAGGGTATTAAGTTGGTGTACAGGGGGCGGAGACTCAGACGGAGCTTCGCCGGTCTAACCCTTAAGACGTAGAGCTGCGCGCAGCAGCTTGAGAATGGAAACTGTAACTCAATAAAAGACTTTTACAAGTGACCGCTGGCTAGCGTGATCCTCTGTGAGCTAGGATCTGGAAGCAGCTCTGACAACTGCCTTCAGATGTCTTCTAAACGTCAGATAGTTGTTTATTTCCTTGACATCTGGTGGGAGGGTGTTCCACAGGGTGGGTGCCACTACCGAGAAGGCCCTCTGCCTGGTTCCCTGTAATCTCACTTTTCGCAGTGAGGGAACCGCCAGAAGGCCCCCAGAGCTGGACCTCAAACTAAACTAAGCTGAACTATGCCAGTTCCTGAAGAGGCAATGTTCAGCATTGTGGGAAAGGGACTGTGATAGGCAGTTTCATAGTACAGAGCTTGAGTGAACACTTAAGCAAGATACTGACATTCAACATTCAGCGTCAGATTCCACACAGCATGGAGCTCCTACAGAAGGATTTTCATTTGCATCATAAATGAGTCTTTCTGAAGCTAAATTAAGGGGCCTTCCACACATTCCATCCCCATTGACATATTAAGACTGAGAAATGGCGGGCGGGGGGGGGGGGTAAATCACTTGTTGCCACCACACTTTTCCTGTCCATTTATTACTCTGCTGAGCTGGGTCAAGCATTCAGAAAGCGCTATTTCCCATATACAAGCATACCAGGAACAAAAAGTAAGGTTTTAAACAGAAAGGAGAACCGGGTTCAAGATGGGAACCCGGGATTAAAACCGTTCTCAAGTGATAAAACCGCCAACGTAGGGTTCGAGACCAGATTGTGATTACCGGTAACTGTAATAGAAATTTCAGAGAAAACATTTTGCCAGAATGAATGCATCAGGACAGAGTCCCACACCACCTGTGGATCAGAAATCCCAAAGACTCACACACTCTCCAGCATTTTGGGGATAGATTGTGGTTAATTTGAAAGAGTTTGAGTGGAATCCAAGGCCACGTAAATATAACTTGTGTTATATTTAAGCGTTCTCTTGTATCTTGGCTGCTATTGTTTCCAAAAGTGCTCTGGACTATATCCTCTTTGGATCGCAAGGCTAAGTATTTTTCCCAGAATGCAGGCTGCCATTTTCCTCCCCATAACAATATACTGGGAATAATGAAACTATGTCACAATATAGTGCTGCTTAGGGAGGCGTTAAAGTCTCTGGAAAGCTTAGAGAAGCAGCACCAAAACCCTTTTTAAAAGAAAGGGAAAACTTTCATAGTTTGCTTCTCCCCTCCCCGCCCTCAAAAAAATATTGCTTTCTCCTCCCCTCTCTCTGCTCCTCCAAGCCCTCGTCAGGGGAACCATTGGCCCACCTACAATCATAGAAGGACCAGAAGGTACTTCAAGGTTCATCTAGCCCAAACCCTCTGCAATGCGGGAACCACACAAAGCCTCTGAAGGGGAGTCTGTTCCAGAGTCAAACAGCTCTTGTTGTCAGGAAGATCTTCCTAATGTCTAGCTGAATTTACTTTACGTAACTGGAATCTGTTGGTTCAGGTTCTACCCTCTGAAGCAGCAGAAAACAAGCATATTCCATCCTCCATGTGACAGCCCTTTGGATATTTGAAGATATCCAGGGGTGCCGACTTATAAAAAATATTGGGGGGGCCCATACCGGGGTCCATACTGGCGGCAGGATGGCAGTGGTGCTTTTGCATGCAAGAACCGGCCTGCCCTCCCCAGGCTTCGCGCCGGGAGGCGGCCACCCCCTCCTACCAACGTCACCTTAGCCGAACCCAGAAAAAAAGCCCCGCTCCGGCGGCGGGAACTCCCGTCCCCTCCATTCTCCCCTCACCCCGGTCCCTCACTGGCGACGAATACGCCGTTCCTCGGCCCCGCGGCTCCATTCCTTTCTAAAGTCCCACCGCTGGGGGTCTTCCTCTGACTGACCGACCTGCCTGCCCCTTCTCAGGAGCTCCCGGTCACTTTGGGAGGCACGCACCGGAGTCCCCTGCGTGGTTTTTGGCAAGGTGCCTAATAATTTTCTTAAATTATTGGGGGGGTGGAGCCCCCCCAACGAATTTTTGAGGGGGCTCGGGCCCCCTCAGGCCCCATGGAGTCGGCGCCTATGATTCATATCACCTCTCATCTTCTCTTCGCCAGGCTAGACATACTCAGCTCTCTCCACCATTCCTCATAAAGGTTTGGTTTCCAGACCCTTGGTCATCTTGGTTGCCGTCCTCTGCACACGTTCCAGCTTATCAATGTCCTTCTTTAATTGTGGTGCCCAGAACTGGCCACAGTACTCCAGGCAGCCTGGCCAAACAGAGTGCTGCTGCTACTTCCCTTGATTTGGACATTATATTTCTGTTGATGCAGCCTAGAACTGAATTCACTCTCTTTGCTGCTGCACCAGACTGCTGACTCACATTAAGCTTCACGCATATTGCTGACTAGCCAGGTGTCCCCTATCCTATATCTGTGCATCTGATTATTCCTGCCTGAGTGCCTACTGAAATTCATTTTGTTAGTTTGGGCCCCATTCGTCAATCTGTTAAGGTCATCTTGACCACAGCTACCTCTCCCTCCTTGGTGTCATCTGCAAATTTGGTGAGCATCCCACCCAATTCATCATCCAAGTCCGAATGTCAGAACCCATGGCACCCCAATTGTCACTTTTTCCCCAGGATGACAAGGAATAATAATAATAATAATAATAATAATAATTTATTATTTATACCCCGCCCATCTGGCTGGGTTTCCCCAGCCCCTCTAGGCGGCTTCCAACAAAGCACTAAAATACAATAACCTATTAAACATTAAAAGCTTCCCTAAACAGGGCTGCCTTCAGATGTCTTCTAAAAGTTTGGTAGTTATTTTTCTCTTTAACATCTGATGTGAGGGCGTTCCACAGGGCGGGCACCACCACCGAGAAGGCCCTCTCCCTGGTTCCCTGTAACTTGGCTTCTCGTAGCGAGGGAACCGCCAGAAGGCCCTCCAGAATGACTCCCAGGCTGCGCACCTGGTCCTTCAGGGGCACAGTTACCCCATTCAGGACCAGGGAGTCCTCCACACCTGCCCGCCTCCTGTCCCCCAGAAACAGCACTCTGTCTTGTCAGGATTCACCCTCAATCTGTTAGCCGCCATCCATCCCCCACTCACACAGGACCTTCACCGCTTTCACCGGTTCCGATTTGAAAGAGAGGTAGAGCTGGGTATCATCCATTACCATTAGTGAGCACACTTTACGTTTGGGCAGTCAACCAATTACAAATCCACCCAGCAGTAATGTTGTCTAGCGCACATTTTACCAGAGTCTCTGCAAGAATATCATGGGGGACTTCATCAGCATTCGTCTGATCCACCAAGCCAGTAACTCTATCAAAAAAAGGGGGGGAATCACATTCGTCTGCCGTGACTTGCTTTTGAGAAACCCTTGCTGGCTCTTAGTAATCACAACATCCTTTTCTAAATGTTCACATATCAACTGTGTAATTATCCATTCTAGGATCACTGTCACGTGATAGACAACAATCCCATGACTGCATTCACGGAGCAGGAATTCTAACAATTTCCTTCCAGTAGCACCTTAAAGACCAACTAAGTTAGTTCTTGGTATGAGCTTTCGTGTGCATGCACACTTCTTCAGATACTGAAGAAGTGTGCACACGAAAGCTCATACCAAGAACTAACTTAGTTGGTCTTTAAGGTGCTACTGGAAGGAATTTTTTTATTTTGACTATGGCAGACCAACACGGCTACCTATCTGTAACAATTTCCTGGCATTGATGTCAAGCTGACCAGTCCTGCTTTATTCCCCTTTTTGAATATTGGGATAATTGCCTGCCTCCAGACCATAGGGACCTCGCCTTCTCTCCAAGAATTCTCAAATATGGTACACAAAGGCTCTGAGATTACACCTGCAAGTTCCTCAGTCCCTGGAGATGATGATGATGATGATGATGATGATGATGATGATGATGATAATAATAATAATAATAATAATAATAATAATAATGTTTATTTATTTATACCCCATCCTCCCCAGCCAAGGGCAGGCTCAGGGCAGCTAACAAGCAATAATAAAAACAAGTTGAATGAATACAACTTAAAAACAAGATTAAAACACAACATTAAAATATTAAAATGCAGTCTCATCACAGGAGGAGAAAGGAAAAAGGAAAAAGAAAGAGGGGGAGGGAATCAAATTGGCTCCAAGCCAAAGGCCAGGCGGAACAACTCTGTCTTACAGGCCCCGCGGAAAGAAATCAGATCCTGCAGGGCCCTGGTCTCATGAGGCAGAGCGTTCCACCAGGCCGGGGCCAGTGCTGAAAAGGCCCTGGCTCTGGTTGAGGCTAATCTGACTTCCTTAGGGCCCAGGACCCTTGCTATTTATGGCCCGCGGGGCATACCAGGAGAGGCGGTCCTGTAGGTACGAGGGTCCTAGGCCATGAAGGCTTTAAAGGTCAAAACCAGCACCTTAAATCTGACCCTGTACTCCACCGGGAGCCAGTGCAGCTGGAAAAGCACTGGGTGAATATGCTCCCATGGCAGAGACCCCGTGAGGAGCCTCGCTGCAGCATTCTGCATCCACTGGAGTTTCTGGGACAGCTTCAAGGGCAGCCCCGCGTAGAGCGAATTACAGTAGTCAAGCCTGGAGGTGACCGTCGCATGGATCACTGTGGCCAGATCTGGATTCATTCAAAGTAGCCAGGTGTTCCTTTACCACCTCTTTTCCTTTCTTGGGCTGCTACTAGCAGCTGGTTAGGCACTGTCCGAAATCCTCCAGCATATTCTCAGACCAGGGTCTAACCCCAAGGAATCTTCTCACCCAGCTGCTCCCTCCAGTAGTTGGAAGAAGAAAAGGCACACTATGCCCTTTGACAGCAGCTCTCAGCACCGTGTGGTTAAGTCAAATGGAGCTACGAAAGAACCACACTATTCAAGACAGTTCAGCAGTAGCTTGGAAACCCACAAAGCACAAAGCTTTTATGCTTATTGCACTAAGTGCTTGCTCAAAGCAGGGGTCCTTTTTATCACCAGTTAAGGAAACTGTGGTGGCATTAAGTGGAGTTAAGCTGCAAAGGTATTAGCTGGCAAATGTGTGTAAAATGAAAGGTCACTTAATTCAATAGAGAATACACTTTGGTCTTGCTGACATTTGAGAAGCAGGCTGAAGCCCAGCTTTGGTACAAGCAATGGCTGTCTCTCTCAGGTTGACTGCCAGTGTAAAAATCTCGCTCACACAGACAGGACAAAGCATTACTCCAGTATGTTATAGAGTACACCAAACTCTAACACCTTCCCCTCCTGCTTGCCTATCTTCTAAAACGAGGGTTGCCACTGAATTTATCCAAATTGAAACGCTGAGGTTCCAGCTTAGGTAAAACATGGGAGGAATTTTGAGGGAGGTTAAAGGTATTTCAGTAAGACTATGAAAATTTCACGTACCCTAAAATTGTCACACACTGAATTTCACCGAAAGCAAATCTTCAAGAAGAATTTGAAGGTTCTTGCTCAGAGCCAGACAAAACATTCAAGTACCGGTAATTGCAACTGCATTTTTCTAATGTCATTCAGATGCATATATAGATCCAGCCTTGTTCTTTACAGGTACCAAAGCCATAAAGGGTGTTTTTTTTTTTAGTAGAGTAAATATTAATTTTAAAAGTTCAGGATAAACAAGCATCCGCCCAAGTCTGTCTGCTGCCTTTGACGATTCTGATGTTTTTATGGAAATGTAATTTTAATTCCAAGCCACAGTATTCAACTTCAGCAAAAAAAAAAAAAAAAGGAGTTTTATGCTACTTTAATAGAGCAGTCAAAATAAACAGGTCCAAAACCACAGCTTACAAATGAAGACATATCCTCCTCCCATTTCCTCAGCTAACGAGAAACAAAGACTTCATTGTTTCCACTTACCTATTTTGAATGTTGGTGACTGAGCTTGAGCAAGTTATGAGGCTCTCAGGTAAGCAAGTCTGGCTTCTGCTGCCGGGGATTTCTGACCACTCATTCCAATCTTTGTGACTGAAATGAGGCCACTGGGCAGGAAAAAGTTCTTCGGCATGCTTGGAGGGTGGCGAGGTACAAAACGTGACAAATCAAACCCAAGGGAGGAAAGCCCTACAAAACAGGCCAAAGAGCACTGAACATACTTAGCAGCCTCAGAGTATTGAGAATCAGTAGGAAAAGAAAACTGGCGTGTGTGTAGGAATGGAATCAGTGGGATGGCTGTCTAGAGATGGGTGGTGAAAAGAGGAGGTGGCCACAGAAGGCCAGGAAGCTGCGAAACATCTGACAGGTTGTCAGGAAAGGCTGGCTGACAGACAAGGGGTGCAGAGGTGATAAAAAGGAAAGCGGGGGACACAGCAGGAGTGGATGAAGACACACAGAAAACTACTTGAAAATGATTTAACTCCGAGCCGACTTGCTAAGGTGCATAAGACTGAATCGGTTAAGTGCTGGAGATGCAATGAGGTCGAGGGTACTTTCTTTCATATGTGGTGGGTCTGTAAAAGGGTAAAAGAGTATTGGGGGGGGGGAATTATAATGAATTGAAAAAAGTGTTTAAAGGCACTTCCCCCCCCCCAAAAAAAAACCAGTGTCCTTTTTGTTTGGGAAAACTCAGATGGAAATTCCCAGGTGTCAAAAAAGGTTATTTATGTATACCACTACGGCAGCCCATGTTTTATTAGCCCCCAAATGGAAAAGGAGTGAGGTCTCAACCAAAGAAGAATGGCAACTTAAACTGACATTTAGAAGACATATGAAGGCAGGCTTGTTTAGGAAAGTTTTTAATGTTTGAAGTTTTATTGTGCTTTTTATTTTCTGTTGGGAACCGCCCAGGGTGGCTGGAAAAACCCAGTCAGATGGGCAGGGTATAAATAAATTATTATTATTATTAATAATAATAATAATAATAATAATAATAATAATAATAAATTTTATGTATACCACGCCCTCCCCAGCCAAGGCCGGGCTCTGGGAGGCTAACAAGCAATAATAAAAACAAGTTGAATGAATACAACTTAAAAACAAGATTAAAATACAACTTTGAAACATTGAAACTTTAAAATGAAACATTAAAATGCAGCCTTATTATTATTATTATTACTGATGGAAAATGCACAGTTTGTGGATCTAACTTACATAATAAGAGAACAAGAAGAACATTCATTTAAAGAAGATTGGAAAATGCTTATTGAATATATGGAGGGAATTGTGTACTCTTGAAAACGTTGGCCGCGTTAAGATAAATTCAACAGTGTAAATAAGTTTTGATGGAAGTAATAATGGAATGCTGAACGGTTTAGTTTATATAAAATATGCAGGGATTTATGCTATGCAAAATGAACCATGGAAAGAGAAGAAGGGAAGTCTAAGATTGCCTAAATGAATATTCTAAATTGTAAAACAGAAAATTTAATAAAAATTATATAAAAAAGAGACACAGAGATATAAACATGGCTGCCCACAGTGTTTACATGGAAGCAACCATGTTTTCTCCTGGAAGTGTGGGACAAGAAGGAGCTCCACTTGGCAGCCGCTCAAAACACTGGGCAACTGGGTAAACAGTTTTAAAGCAAAAACCTCGTGGTGGTGGGAAAACAGAGGCAGTCTTCCAGACTACAGATTCCAAAGAAGACCATTGATTCAATCCAGGTCATGATCTGCCCGGATCACATCAAGCGTGTTGACTTTGGAATCCAGATTGGGCAGAGTCCTCTTCCAACTCTTTGCATCACAAGAAGTCTTGTGATTCAGATCTAGTAAAGAAAAAAAGGGGATCATAATGAACGCGAGTGGCGCTGTGGGTTAAACCACAGAGCCTAGGACTTGCCAATCAGAAGGTCGGCAGTTCGAATCCCCACGACGGGGTGAGCTCCCGTTGCTCGGTCCCTGCTCCTGCCAACCTAGCAGTTCGAAAGCACGTCAAAGTGCAAGTAGATAAATAGGTACCGCTCTGGCAGGAAGGTAAACGGTGTTTCCGTGCGCTGCTCTGGTTCGCCAGAAGCAACTTAGTCATGCTGGCCACATGACCCGGAAGCTGTACGCCGGCTCCCTTGGCCAATAAAGTGAGATGAGCACCGCAGCCCCAGAGTCGGCCACAACTGGACCTAATGGTCAGGGATCCCTTTACCTTTTCCTAATGAATTTGCATGATTTTTTATATAGGGGGACCCCCTCCCACACAATAACTATCCAACTAAAGTTTACATTGGTGTCTAGAGCAGTGCAGAGCTAATATTCAGGGTGGGAACTGATTTCACTGGGCAGGAAGGGGCAGGAGGAAGATGAGAAAACAGCCCAATTTGTATAAGGCAGTTTCTGTTCCTTTCTAAGGCTGGAAAGCTAAGTTGCAATGCTAGAGATGCAGACTGAGATGGTAGAGTCAGGATCTTTTACTTAAGCATGAATTTTTCATTTGAAAACAGAGGGCAGAAAGTTCTGAGTGCTATTTTCAGTTGGGAATCCTTTGATGCTGGTCGCCAGTCTACACATTTTTCTTAGAAGTCCCATCAGGTGTTCAATGGGCTTGTTCTCTTAAGCGTATCAATTAAAAATAAGGGGTTTTAAAGTACAGCAGGTCTGCAAGGCAAATGTTCTGAAAATGCCTAAACCAGAAATTAGCAACAGTAATTCCTTTTGATAGTACAGTGGTGCCCCGCAAGACGAATGCCTCGCAAGACAAAAAACTCGCTAGACGAAAGGTTTTTCCGTTCGCGATTTGCCTCGCAAGACGAATTTCCCCTATGGGCTTGCTTCGCAAGACGAAAACGTCTCGCGACTTTTTTTCTTTGACTAAAAACAAAGACATGTTTTGTTTATAAAGTTAATTTATTTTCCCTTAAATTTTCGAACTGCTCTTTACAGTATGTGTGACTTTAAAGAGCAGTTAATAAACTGTTGTTGTACCAAATTTGGCTTTGTTTGGACTTTTTTTGACCATAGGAACGCATTAATTGATTTTCAATGCATTCCTATGGGATTTCGTGCTTCGCAAGACGAAAAATTCGTTAGACGACAAAAATTGCGGAACGAATTAATTTCGTCTTGCGGGGCCCCACTGTACTATATGCTGTAATCACGCATACAACTGGTTTGCAAGGACCTCAAGTGCAATGATCTAATTCTACCTCTATACTCAGCTGTAGGTTCAGCGTGTGCAGAACTCTGGCAACAAGCAAGGTGTCATGTTCTCTAACCTCCGTTGGCCCTCTGGCTCAGAGGAAGGTGCAGGAAGAGGAGACCATCTCCGCAGAACCCTCCCCAACCCCTTACAGGCCTAAGGGTGTGACTTCACTTGACTGCTTCAACCCAAGATGGCTTTCCCTTTGCAGTCCACACCATAGCTGTCAATTTACAGATTTGAAAATAAGGGACCAGCAGCCTGGAAAATAAGGGATCAGCAGCCAAAATAAGGGATTTTGGCTTAGCTTATGCAGAAATCCGGCAGTGATGGAGCCAGGCTGCTTTTGCTGCGACTGACTGTGTTTTGAAGGGGTTGGACTAGATGATCCTAAGGGTCTACGACTCCCACCAAAGAAGAGTGGCAGACAAAACTGGTGAACGAAGTCAAGATGGCAAAGCTTACAGGCAGAATTAGAAACCAGGAAGAGGACCTCTTTAGTAAAGAATGGGGAAAGTTTATAATTTAGTTGAAAAGCTATTGTAAAGAGTTGCATACATTGGTAGGATTGACAGAAAACTTGTAGTAAAAATTTGAACCATGGATGGACAAATGATTTATAAAAATAGAGTTATGAAAGGGATGCAGAGGGGGAAATCACTGCATTAAGATGCTGCACTGGTTGGAGGGGATGCTAAGCAGCACGTCGGGGTTGCCGTCGTCCTGGTGCGAGGAGTTCCATTGGCCCTTCCCTGCCCAAGAGGGGGGGAGAGAGACTTTCCCCCAGGCCACTAGCGAGCCCGGCATGAGGCGGTTGTGGCGCCATGGCAGCCGCTGAAGTGCTGCCCTTCTGTGTCCCTCCCCATCCCTTCCTCTTCCTCCTCCCTCAGGCCACCTCCTCAGCCGCTACCACTCCCGTCTCTGGCTTCCCCTGGCAGTGCGGCGGAAGTCTCACAAGAGAGGGGCTGGCTGCCCGCCCGCTGCCACCCATCTCCTCACGACGCGCCCCTGAGAGGGAAAGGGAGAGACAGAGACGCGGCAGCTCATGCGCGCGCGCTCTCTCACAGCGGAGGACCCCGAGCCGCTGCTTCCCTCCCGAGCTGGGCGAGCATGAAACCTGGGAAACTTAAGGGACATCATCAATAAGGGACAGCAGCAGGACACAGCGCTGGGATGAGGGAGTTTCCCGCCAAATAAGGGACGGTTGACAGCTATGGTCCACACTGCCTCTATGCTGTAGGAACCAGTGGCTGGAGAATCAGGCATTTTAAGAAACAAAGGGCGCTTCCAGGCTGCCACTATTTTGACATGCCAGCAAATTCAGATCTCACAAATGTAGTGGGTTGAGAGGACTTGCATGACAAACCTGCCTCCCCCAACATTGGATTTTTATTTTTATTTATTTTTATTTTTATTTTATTTTTTTGCACCAAGGAGAGTTATGCACTGGAAAGTGGGGACAACACTTACTTTGATGCAACCAGTGAAGGCGGTGAAGGTCCTGTGTGAGTGTCTGGAGGCGGTTAGAGGATGGATGGCGGCTAACAAATTGAAGCTGAATCCTGACAAGACAGAAGTACTGTTTTGGGGGGACAGGAGGCAGGCAGGTGCGGGGGACTCCCTGGCCCTGAATGGGGAAACTGTGCCCCTGAAGGACCAGGTCCATGGAGGTGCAGGTCAATTCTGTGTCCAGGGCAGCTGTTTACCAGCTCCACCTGGTATGCATGTAAAGATCCTACCTGCCTGCAGACTGTCTCGTCAGAGTGGTGCATGCTCTAGTTATCTCTCACTTGGACTACTGCAATGTTCCCTATGTGGGGCTACCTTTGAAGGTGACCCAGAAACTACAACTAATCCAGAATGCAGCAGCTAGACTGGTGACTGGGAGCGGCCGCCGAGGCCACATAACACCGGTCTTGAAAGACCTACATTGGCTCCCAGTACGTTTCCGAGCACAATTCAAAGTGTTGGTGCTGACCTTAAAAGCCCTAAACGGCCTCAAAGGCCCAGTATACCTGAAGGAGCGTCTCCACCCCCATCGTTCGGCTCGGACACTGAGGTCCAACGCCGAGGGCCTTCTGGTGGTTCCCTCACTGCAAGAAGCCAAGTTACAGGGAACCAGGCAGAGGGCCTTCTCAGTAGTGGCACCTGCCCTGTGGAACGCCCTCCCACCAGATATTAAAGAGAACAACAACTACCAGACTTATAAAAGACATCTGAAGGCTGTTTAGGGAAGCTTTTAATGTTTGATGCATTACTATATTTTAATATTTTGTTGGAAGCCGCCCAGAGTGGCTGGGGAATCTCAGCCAGATGGGCGGGGTATAAATAATAAATAGTACATTATTATTATTATTATTATTATTATTATTATTATTATTATGTCATCTAGTGGGTCAACCGCAGGTTCAGAGTAGCCAGGGAGCCTCAGAGATCTCTCCCAGCTGCTGAAGCGAGTTCTCCTTGGGTCAGTTTCAGCCGGAAACTGCTACAGTGATCTGTCCAGAGTCTTCACATATTCTGCTGGAACTCTTGTGTCTTGATTCTACTCTATGAGATGTACTCTGTCCTTCCTGTAAATGCTACAGATTCAAGCTAGCCTCCCCTAGGAGCTTTGAGCTGAGCTGGGAAAGAACACAAACATTTCTTCTGCATTTCTTTCTAGCCAGCAACATTATCGATTATTAGCATTATTATTGCCTTGGGAACAATAATAAAGAATTTAATCACTGCCACCACGTCCCTTGACGGGATTTGGTGTTATAGTTTCTAATCTGGATCAACTTGATTATAAATTGTGTGTCAGTGTGCTAAAAATTCCTTCTGCATTTTTTTTAGCATTCTTTATCAACTGCATTTGAAAATGGTAGTAGAAAAAGATCTCTCTGTGTGTGTGTCAGGTACAGGTTTTTTGGTTGTGCTTAAGATTACACCCAAGGGCCGCGGGTGGCGCTGTGGGTTAAACCACAGAGCCTAGGACTTGCCGATCAGAAGGTTGGCGGTTCGAATCCCCGCGACGGGGTGAGCTCCCATTGCTCAGTCCCTGCTCCTGCCCACCTAGCAGTTCGAAAGCATGTCAAAGTGCAAGTAGATAAATAGGTACCACTCCAGCGGGAAGGTAAACAGCGTTTCTGTGCGCTGCTCTGGTTCACCAGAAGTGGCTTAGTCATGCTGGCCACATGACCCAAAAGCTGTACGCCGGCTCCCTCGGCCAATAAAGCGAGATGAGCGCCGCAACTCCAGAGTCGGTCACGAATGGACCTAATGTTCAGGCGTCCATTTACCTTTAAGGTGCTACTGGAAGAATTTTTTTTATATTGTAAAGTAACTTCTTCCAAGGGGATCCCTCCACCCTTTTTTTTTTTTTTTTTTTTTACAGATCAAGAAGCTCAGGCAACCAAGGAGGCTTCAGAGTGCTGAAGAAATGATTAAATTGAAAGAAAAACACAAACCCCATCCTCAAACCACTGCACAACAATAAAGAGGAAGAAGCAGAAAAATGAAAGCATCTTTTACAAGGGAGACGACTTTTGGAGACTTTCAAAAAATTGGAGAACGTAGTTTCACACGGCACTAATATTAATACATGCAGTTGAGCCCAGTGAACAGGTCATGATATACATTATATACATATAAATATACATTTATATAGAAACCAGAAGCATTTTTACTGGGCATTGTTGGGAGTGATATAAATAGAAAGGAATATAAGCTCTTTTTATATGCAATAAGAGCAGCAAGAATATTATTGGCCCAAAAATGGAAGCAAGAAGAATTACCAACGATTGAAGAATGGAAGATGAAGTTAATGGACTATGCAGAACTAGATAAACTAACAGGAAGGATTCGAAACCGGTGGGACCAGAAATTCACGGAAGACTGGAGTAAATTTACGGACTATTTGAAAAGTACAGTGGTGCCCCGCAAGACGAATGCCTCGCAAGACGGAAAACTCGCTAGACGAAAGAGTTTTCCGTTTTGGAGGTGCTTCGCAAAACGAATTTCCTATGGGCTTGCTTCGCAAGACGACAATGTCTTGTGAGTTCCTGCTGGGTTTTTTTCCTCCCCCCCCCCCTTTTTCTAAGCCGCTAAGCCTCTTATCAGCTGATCCGATCAGCAGATAAGCCGCTAAAAGCCGCTAATAGTGCTAATAGCGCTAATCCGCTAATCTGTCAATGGGCTTGCTTCGCAAGACGAAAAAACCGCTAGACGAAGAGAATCACAGAACGGATTCTTTTCGTCTTGCGAGGCACCACTGTATTTGTGAAGATCAGACGACGTTCGTAGGTTTGCAAGAAGTTTTGTGAGGAGTATCATTGGAAGTATTGCAAAAATGGAGAAGGGGAAGGTTGATTTGTTAAGAGATGTAAAGGCAATATAAAGTTAAGGAATGCATAAGAAGTGGTTAAAACGGTAGATCATCAGAGGTGCTGATGGAAGTCTAAAAAGATTGTATAAGTGCTAAGTTTTGTGGTTCATTTTATAATTTATATGTTAAAATCAATAAAAATTATTAATAATAAAAAAAGAACAGGTCATCCTGGACTGCAGAAGATAATTTCAAGGGGGTCTGTCCTCAGCTGCCATGTTACTGAGCAGGCAATGTTTCCCTTTCTCCCAGTCCCGACCTTTTTTGCTCGTAATTTGAGAAAAAGGAAAAGATCAGCATAGTTTGACAGAACAGTGAAGGGCAGGCGGATTACACCCAAGGATGACAATGGACCCATCTGCTGACAGTAGCGGCACCAGCTCTCAGGGGTCACATGCCAGGCAGGGTGTTGAGAGGTGTCTTGGCCGACCTATTCAATTTGACCACTGCTGCTTCGAGGTAGGAGAAGCTGCCTCTGGAGGCTGAGCTGGGAGAAGCCATAAATACTGTTTTGTTCTGTATCAGTTACATACATAGAGCTCTGCCCAATCACGTAAGCTAATACTCTGCCAGATTGTTTCAGACTCGCTGGAGCCTTGCTCAGGTTACCACGGAGCACTTCGGTTCTGCGAAGTGTTCTCTTCGTCAGCTGCAAATTGCACTTGGTATTTCATGACCGTGCAAATTTTGGCCAGCCACAACAATGATGACCTGGTTCAACCTCGCAGAAAGATGACTGGACATAAGACAAATTGTCTCACCTTTATTCTTGTAGATCATGGATAGGCAAACTAAGGCCCGGGGGCCGGATCCGGCCCAATCGCCTTCTAAATCCAGCCCGCGGATGGTCCAGGAATCAGTGTGTTTTTACATGAGTAGAATGTGTGCTTTTATTTAAAATGCACCTCTGGGTTATTTGTGGGGCATAGGAATTCATTCATTAGTTTTTTTCCCAATATATAATCCGGCCCCCTACAAGGTCTGAGGGACAGTGGACCGGCCCCCTGCTGAAAAAAATTGCTGACTCCTGTTGTAGATAAACCTCTGCTTTAGGTTGTTTACATACTGTCTTCTGTTATATATTATTTATTACAAAGGTATGTCTTAATTAGGGATGCAGGTGGTGCTGTGGGTTAAACCACAGAGCCTAGGACTTGCTGATCAGAAGGTCGGCGATTCAAATCCCCGCGACGGGGTGAGCTCCCATTGCTCGGTCGCTGCTCCTGCCAACCTAGCAGTTCGAAAGCACGTCAAAGTGCAAGTAGATAAATTGGTACCGCTCCAGCGGGAAGGTAAACGGTGTTTCCGTACGCTGCTCTGGTTCACCAGAAGCAGCTTAGTCATGCTGGCCACATGACCCGGAAGCTGTATGCCGGCTCCCTCGGCCAATAAAGCGAGATGAGCGCCGCAACCCCAGAGTCGGCCACGACTGGACCTAAAGGTCAGGGGTCCCTTTACCTTACTATGTCTTAATTATGCATTCTCAACCTATTTTTAATTTTAATTTTCCTTATTCTGCTTGTTCATTCAGTGCAGTTCTGTTACAATTGATTTTGACAGCTCAGTGACTAAGCTCCTTAGGAACAAAACGTTGGATTACTGGAACACCATCCAAGCACTGAACCACAAGTGGACTCTATTTACTGCGTTTGCTATTTTTTAAGATAAAACCTATTTGGGAAAGAAGAAGAAGAAGAAGAAGAAGAAGAAGAAGAAGAAGAAGAAGAAGAAGAAGAAGAAGAAGAAGAAGAAGAAGAAGAGTAGTAGTAGTAGTAGTAGTAGTAGTAGTAGTAGTAGTTTGGATTTGATATCCCGCCTTTCACTACCTTTAAGGAGTCTCAAAGCGGCTAACATTCTCCTTTCCCTTCCTCCCCCACAACAAACACTCTGTGAGGTGAGTGGGGCTGAGAGACTTCAGAGAAGTGTGACTGGCCCAAGGTCACCCAGCAGCTGCAGGTGGAGGAGCGGAGACGCGAACCCGGTTCCCCAGATTACGAGTCCACCGCTCTTAACCACTACACCACACTGGCTACTACTTTTGCCATTTCCATGGATGTTTATTTTTTTTTATGGATAGTTGCCTTGGTGATATTATCTTGGATCTCTAGCCAGTTGCTGGGCCATGTGTACCACCGCATAATGTAAAATCTTTACTAGTTAAAGTTGAAAGTGCAGGAGGTGCAGAGAGATGGAGCAGAGAGAGGACATAAGGTCAGGCACCACCATGTTAGGACCACCCCCAGCCAAACAGAAGGCTTTTGCAAAGGTGTTCAGAACCTGGCTGGAGACAAATCAGGAGTTGCTTAAGGACTGCAAGCAGTGTGAAGCTGGTTTGACAAACAGTGCATCAGACAGTAGCATCTTACAACAAAGTACATATGCATTTTCAAGAATGTGCTGTGTTCATTGATTAATAACCCAGCACTGGAAATGCAGTGAGGGAACATTCAACAGGAGTGTGGAAACAGCCTACCATTGCAGTCATGACCATGGTCATCCTCATTAACAATAACAATCTGAGAAAAACCACAAAATTAATATACTCCAGAATTTTGCAAAGTCTTGCCTAATACAGTGGTACCTCGGGTTACATACGCTTCAGGTTACATACACTTCAGGTTACAGACTCAGCTAACCCAGAAATAGTGCTTCAGGTTAAGAACTTTGCTTCAGGATAAGAACAGAAATTGGGCTCTGGCGGCAGCAGGAGGCCCCATTAGCTAAAGTGGTGCTTCAGGTTAAGAACAGTTTCAGGTTAAGTACGGACCTCTGGAACGAATTAAGTACTTAACCTGAGGTACCACTGTAATAACAATAATGACAATAATAAATATAATTCTACTTTGTCATGCAAGATTGGTGCATATACACTATAATTTGTATTACATGATAGAAAAAAGCAACCTGCACATTTCATAAAATTTAACACATAAAATGTAACTGGCAGATACCTCCCCTTATCAGAGGTCGACACTGTTTATTACAGTGTGGCATTATAAAGAGATTCCAGCATTCCTGAAGGCCATTAATTAATTAAAACAAAATATTAAACCCACAGGTTGTGATAACTTGCCCGTCTTTGCTGTTTGGAGTTCCTGAGCAAAGAGCTCTTTGGAACCAAAATTTCTAGAAATGAAATAAAAATGGTGGACTGAAACAAAATGGCTCAGGTGGAAGCAGGTGAGGAACAGTGTGAAGAGAGGACCTCCAAGAACACCTGAAAGCCATACCCACTGAAAGGTAAGAGCGGGCATCCCCAACCTTCGGCCCTCCAGGTGTTTTGGACTACAATTCCCATCATCCCTGACCACTGGTCCTGTTAGCTAGGGATCATGGGAGTTGTAGGCCAAAACATCTGGAGGGCCGAGGTTGAGGAAGCCTGGGTAAGACGGAAAAGCACAAAGAAATAGCCACACTGAAACTTTCCGTGCTCGTATTCGGATATTTCATGAAACTCACATTTTCCACATGAGCGGGGTGGGGGGGAAACAGGAAGAAAAGGCAAGGTAGAATTGCAAAACGGGGGCAATATTAAGCAGGATCTCACCTGCTATATATATTGGGGATGTGGTTAGGTTTTTTGCATTTTGTTACTGTGCTTCTGCAATTCTGCAAATCGTTCTCACTGGCCTGGTGCAAAAAAACCTCTTGTTATCTGTAAAACCCCTGGCTGCCTAGATAAAACACTCAGGCTTACCTGGGAGTAAGGCCTACTGAACTCATTGAGGCTTTCTTCTGAGTAGACACATATAAGGTTATTTAGTTATTTGCTTGATGCAAGCAGAGTCTCCAGCGCTTCACATTCTGTCAGGTAAAAAAAAGCAATGCCCTAGTAGACTCGCAGGGTTGCTGAGTCACAAAAGGCGGAACTGACCGCAGTGGGAAGACAAGTGTGGCTACTGTTGAGCGCTGGTCGGGCACACAGCTGCTTATAAACACCGCTGCTGAAGTAGGAGCATGTGAAACCGCAAGGCCAATTTCTGAAAAGCTGCCTGTGTCTAGAAACTGGGTTCGGTAATGGAATGTTCTTGAATGGCGTAAATTTCTTTGCCAACATAGCTGATGTTTATACAAATGAATAAAGAGCTGTGTCATCAGGAATGACTTTCAGTTTTAAACAAGGCACACTTTTTCCAGCTGCAAAACACATCCCATAATGCTCGAAGTCCTGCGTGAACCAATAATAAATATGGCAATGAAAACTGATATTACCAAAATGAGACAGGGTGTTTTTTTTTGGGGGGGTGTTATAAACTTTCTAACAGAATTTAATTGCAATTTGAAAATATAGTAGAACTTGGGGGGGTAGAATGAAGGAGTTTTTATCTTTGGTGCCTTAAAATTTTAGTGTCTTCCCCCCCAAAAAACCCCAGACCTATAATTCCTCCCCACCTCAAAATTGGGGAAGGGAGTCTCTGCCAAATTCCAGTCAGAGAGGTACCATAGTTTTTGTACAGGAGACAGCTTCAGCAAGTTTGAGAAAGTTGAAACACTATGCTAAAGAATCACATTCCAAATTAAAATTAAAATAGAAAAAATAGAAGATGGAAGGGCTGGATAGAGCAGCAATATGAGGTGTGGTAATCCAGAAACACTGGATTTACCTTAAGAAACAGCTGCTGCTTCATCAACTCAGCATCCAGGTGAGAAAGGTAAAGGTAATGTAAAGGTAAAAGACCCCGAGACAGTTACATCCAGTCAAAGGTGACTATGGGGTGCAGCGCTCATCTCACTTTTCAGACCGAGGGAGCTGGCGTTTGTCCACAGACAGCTTTCCAGGTCGTGTGGCCAGCATGACTAAACCACTTCTGGAGCAACGGGACACCGTGATGTAAGCCAGAGCGTGCGAAAATGCCGCTTACCTTCCTGCCACAGTGGTACTTATTTATCTACTTGAACTGGTGTGCTTTCGAACTGCTAGGTTGGCGTACAGGGAGGTGTCAAAGAATCAGGTACCTCACCTGTTCTCCAAGAATTCTCAAAGACTACAGAAAGGAGTTCTGAGATAACATCCACAAGATCCTTTAGTACCTTTGGGTGGGGCTCATCAGGCCCTGGAGCTGAGGCATAGCTAGGGGGGCTGGGGCGCATTGGGTGCCACACAATGGGAGGCGGTAATTACCGTGGGGCCTGCACACACTGGAGCCACACGTCTCTCCTGGGAGCTCAGACGCCTGCAGGCTCCACACTGCCCGAAACAGCAGCGTGGGGCTTGCGTCTGCCCACCACCTCCCCCTCAGCCACCCTATGGCTGAGGGAGAGGCAGTGGGGAGACTCCATGGAGACTCCACACACCCTGCTTGACCCACCCTGTGGGCAGCTTGCTGCCCTGGAGATCTGAATTCATTTAAAGTAGCTAGAATCTCAGGGGTCAGCAAACTTTTTCAGCAGGGGGCCGGTCCACTGTAACTCAGACCTTGTGGGGGGCCGGACTATATTTTGGGGGGAAATGAACAAATTCCTATGCCCCACAAATAACCCAGAGATGCATTTTAAATAAAAGCACACATTCTACTCATGTCAAAAGACGCTGATTCCCGGACCATCCGCAGGCCAGATTTAGAAGGTGATTGGACCGCGGACCTTAGTTTGCCTACCCATGAACTAGTTGTTCCCTTACCACCTCTTTTCCTATCTTGGGCTGCCGCTCTCCCCTGGCATTATTTACCGTAATCTGTTATCACCATGTTGGGCCCTGCTTTCCTTTAGGGTGAAGACCACGCAAGGAAAACCCAACAACTATTAATTCAACAAGGGACGCGGGTGGCGCTGTGGGTTAAACCACAGAGCCTAGAACTTGCTGATCAGAAGGTCACCAGTTCGAATTCCCGCGACGGGGTGAGCTGCCGTTGTTCGGTCCCTGCTCCTACCAACTTAGCAGTTTGAAAGCACGTCAAAGTGCAAGTAGATAAATAGGTACCGCTCCGGCGGGAAGGTAAACAGCATTTCCGTGTGCTGCTCTGGTTCGCCAGAAGCGGCTTAGTCATGCTGGCCACATAGAATCATAGAATCATAGAGTTGGAAGAGACCACAAGGGCCATCAAGTCCAACCCCCTGCCAAGCAGGAAACACCATCAGAGCACTCCTTACATATGGTTGTCAAGCCTCTGCTTAAAGACCTCCAAAGTAGGAGACTCCACCACACTCCTTGGCAGCAAATTCCACTGTCGAACAGCTCTTACTGTCAGGAAGTTCTTCCTAATGTTTAGGTGGAATCTTCTTTCTTGTAGTTTGGACCCATTGCTCCGTGTCCGCTTCTCCGGAGCAGCAGAAAACAACCTTTCTCCCTCCTCTACGTGACATCCTTTTATATATTGGAACATGGCTATCATATCACCCCTTAACCTCCTCTTCTCCAGGCTAAACATGCCCAGCTCCCTTAGCCGTTCCTCATAAGGCATCGTTTCCAGGCCTTTGACCATTTTGGTTGCCCTCCTCTGGACACGTTCCAGTTTGTCAGTGTCCTTCTTGAATTGTGGTGCCCAGAACTGGACACAGTACTCCAGGTGTGGTCTGACCAGAGCAGAATACAGTGGCACTATTACTTCCCTTGATCTAGATGCTATACTCCTATTGATGCAGCCCAGAATTGCATTGGCTTTTTTTGCTGCCGCGTCACAATGTTGCCTCATGTCAAGTTTGTGGTCAACCAAGACTCCAAGATCCTTTTCACATGTACTGCTCACATGACCCGGAAGCTGTCTGCGGACAAACACCGGCTTCCTCGGCCAGTAAAACGAGATGAGCGCTGCAACCCCAGAGTCGGTCACGACTGGACCTAATGGTCAGGGGTCCCTTTACCTTTACCTATTAATTCAACAAACTTTCAGCATTGCAGCTCCAATGAAGAGCAGGATTCACATGATATCTTGTATCTGTTGCCTGTACCTGGGGTTCATCTGCTTGTGAGAAAAAGCCTACACATGTTGATTTTTGAAACCTGAAGGAAGAGGTGTTTTGCTCATGTGTTGCTCCAGCCTTGCAATCTCTCCAGGTGGCTTTGAGCCTGAGAAGTTTCTCCCCAGAGACAGCCTCTCCGTGTCTTTGTTCTAGCAGCTGCTACCAACCAGCCACGAGATCAAGTGAAATAGTGAGAGAGAGCTGAAACGGGAAAGTTGAGCGGAGCTCAGGCACAGACAACAGCCTCATCCAGACTTCCTTTTGTGCAGTGTTTCTTTCTAGGCACAGGTTCCCACTTCAAAGCTCTATGTTCGGGAATCGCCTCCCCACCCCCACCCCGCAGCTTTCCCTGCAAAAATTCTCTCTTTAAAGCTGGAGTAAGCGGGTGGCACTGTGGGTTAAACCACAGAGCCTAGGACTTGCCGATCAGAAGGTTGGCTGTACAAATCCCCGCGACGGGGTGAGCTCCCATTGCTCGGTCCCTGCTCTTGCCAACCTAGCAGTTCGAAAGCACATCAAAATGCAAGTAGATAAATAGGTACCGCTCTGGCGGGAAGGTAAACGGTGTTTCCTTGTGCTGCTCTGGTTCGCCAGAAGCGGCTTAGTCATGCTGGCCACATGACCCGGAAGCTGTCTGCGGACAAACGCCGGCTCCCTCGGCCAATAAAGCGAGATGAGCGCTGCAACCCCAGAGTCGGTCACCACTGGACCTAATGGTCAGGGGTCCCTTTACCTTAAACTTTAATTCAGTTTTTCCATGAATTGATGTTAGCTCTGATTGAGCTTTAAAGAGAGGTTTCCTGTGGAAAGGGGCAGGGTAAAATAAAAGAAGGGCACTCAGACACAGAGCTCTAAGGTACAGACCAGTACCAAGAAAGTGTGGTGCAAAAGGGAAGTACAGTCGAATGCCTCTGTTATCGTACATCTCAGGTCCTAAATGCCAAAAATCCAGAAATAAATGCTCCAGTTTTCGAACGTTTTTCAGAAGCCAAACATCCAACATGGCTTCCATTTGAGTGCAGGAAGCTCCTGCAACCAATCAGAAGCCGCGCCTCAGCCATCGAATGTTTCGGAAGCCGAACGGGCTTCCGGAACAGACTACGTTCAACAACCAAGGTTTGTCTGTACTAAATTGTTCAGGGTCATTCGGACAAAAAGAGATTGTGAAGAGCTCCAGTAGGACCTCTCCAAACGGCAAATGCAATTCAGTGTAAAAAAGCATACAGCGGTACCTCTGGTTACAAACTTAATTCGTTCCGGAGGTCCGTTCTTAACCTGAAACTGTTCTTAACCTGAGGTACCACTTTAGCTAATGGAGCCTCCTGCTGTTGCCGCGCCACCGGCATGCGATTTCTGTCCTCAGCCTGAGGTAAAGTTCTTAACCCGAGGTATTATTTCTGGGTTAGCAGAGTCTTAACCTGAAGTGTTTGTAACCTGAGGTGTTTGTAACCCGAGGTACCACTGTACAACAATGAATGTTGGGGCAAAAAGAAATCAATTTCAGTCATGGGGTCTATACTGGCAATGCCTGACTAGGAATGAGACCCTGGGACCGTAATAGATAGCTCAATGAAGATGTTGCGACAGCTGTGAAAAAGGCAAATTCTATGCTAGGGATCATTAAGAAGGGAAAATAAAACTGCTGATGTTTAAATCATTTGCCAGTATCAAAATGCGACCAAAATTATCAAGGGGATGGAGCAACTCTCCTATAAGGAAAGGTTGAAGTTTGGGCCTTTTTAGTTTAGAGAAAAAGGGACGCGGGTGGCGCTGTGGGTAAAACCTCAGCGCCTAGGACTTGCCGATCGCATGGTCAACGGTTCGAATCCCCGCGGCGGGGTGAGCTCCCGTCGTTCGGTCCCAGCACCTGCCAACCTAGCAGTTCGAAAGCACCTCCGGGTGCAAGTAGATAAATAGGGACCGCTTACCAGCGGGAAGGTAAACGGCGTTCCGTGTGCTGCGCTGGCTCGCCAGATGCAGCTTGTCACGCTGGCTATGTGACCCGGAAGTGTCTGCGGACAGCGCTGGCTCCCGGCCTATAGAGTGAGATGAGCGCACAAGCCTAGAGTCTGGCAAGACTGGCCCGAACGGTAAACCCTTTACCTTTACCTTTTTAGTTTAGAGAAAAGGTGAATAAGAAGCAGGGCTGGGCGATATCTGGCTTTCAACACTGCAATATATCACCAGCTAAACATCGTGATAGACCAATATATCTTAATGTCTGAAATAATAATGGAGCTATGTAGAGGCACTGACTGGCTTCACGTTTTCCCCCAAAGTTTTGGATAGTGCGCACGCACACACACACACACACACTGTGATTCACAATATTGCCAGGTCAAAAATTATGAAACCGATATCACGATATGGACCTCAAACCGGTTTTGGACTATATATCGATATATTGCCCAGCTTGCAGAATAATCAAATGGGGAGAGTGGAGATGCAACGTCTTATCAAGTGATATGGGAAGTCAAAGAAAAACAACAATGGTAGCGTGTGATGTTTGTAAGATGTACTGTATTATGTGAAAACCTAATAAGAAAAGGAGGAGGAGGAGGAGGAGGAGGAGGAGGAGGAGGAGGAGGAGGAGGAGAAGAAGAAGCAGCAGCTGCTGCTTACTGGTGGTATTACTGACCACCAGCTTAGATCGCAGTAAAACATTGCTCATCTGTGATTCGATTACAGATGAGAGAGGCAGCCTAGTGTGCATTTCTGAGTAGATGAGATGGGTGCAGTGGATCTGACCCATTTTTGCCCACCCAGGTCAACTGGAGGGTTGGGGCGTGGGGTTGCTGTGGTTCACAGGAATACCACCACACTCAACAGGAAACATCTTTGTCCCCATTCTAGGTATGCTGTCCATCCTACTATCCAACAGCCTGCCTGATTGAGCTGGTGACGAAGTCTCAAGGATGGTGTTGGAAAACCCCAGGCTCTTGGAAGACCCAAGGCACTTTCACCCTGGGGCTGCTTTGCCACAGGCATCTTAGGACTTAATGGCCAAAGATGGATAGATAGATAGAATGATAGATAGATAGATAGATAGATAGATAGATAGATAGATAGATAGAATGATAGCATTGCAGAGTTGGAAGGGAGCCTGAGAGATAGATGATAGATAGATAGATAGATAGATAGATAGATAGATAGATAGATAGATAGATAGATAGATAGACAGATGATAGATAGATGATAGATAGATAGATGATAGATAGATGATAGATAGATAGATAGATAGATAGATAGATAGATAGATAGATAGATAGATAGATATAGATAGATAGATAGATAGATAGATAGATAGATAGATATAGATAGATAGATAGATAGATAGATAGATAGATAGATAGATAGATAACACACAGAGAGAGAGAGAGAGAAATGATGATAGATAGATAGATAGATAGATAGATAGATAGATGATAGAGATAGATAGATGGATAGTGGCGCCCTCCCTGTGAAATGCCTTCCCATCAGATGTTAAGGAAATAAACAACTATCTGACTTTAAGAAGACATCTGAAGGCAGACCTGTTTAGGGAAGTTTTTAATGTTTAATGTTTTATTGTATTTTTTAATATTCTGTCGGGAGCCGCCCAAAGTGATTGGGGAAACCCAGCCAGATGGGCAGAGTATAAATAATAAATAATTGTATTATTATTATTATTACACAATCCTGTACATGTCAATATAGCTCAATTCCAAAGCAGATTTTAGAACTGTGAGTCAACAAGCTTTGTGTACTTTTCCCCTAGCCCTTTAAAAACTATTATTATTCCTTGAGGATTGGGGGTTAGGAACAGCATGGGAGGATGTGAGCTCTGGAATCAGGTGAGGGGAGGAAAAAGCAGAGCTGGGGATTTGGATCAAAGCTGGCACTGACACCCTTGATAACCCCAGGCTTACCTCGGGCACCTGAAAGAGTGCAGTAATTTAGAGAATCACAAGAGGGATCAAGAAAGGAAGCCTAGTTTCTTCTAAGTCTAAGAGAAGGTCTTATCAAACTATGACACCGCAATGCAATTTATAGGATGTCTCCAGTGAAATTGACACACTGACCTGGCCTATTTCAGGATATCAGGCAGGAGTTTTGTTTCACACAGGGAGAAACAATAATTAACACCAGACACTCCCCTCCCCCTTTGAATGTAGGTTTCTGAGTGAAACGAAAGGCAGACACAAGCTTTCAGACTATATGTCATTTCTACAATTTTAACCAGTTGCTTCCTAAAACTCTGGGCTCGTCCACACGTAGCTTTTGCCCAACGCTTTCCATGCACTTGCCCTGCAAAAGCCTGCTCTCTAATGCTAAATTGGAACAAACAGCAATTTGGGTTTTCCACGGGTGGCCATTTGCTCCGATTCAGTGGTAGAGAATGGGTTTTCATGGGGAAAGGCCAAAGGAAATCAAAAAGTGCTTTAAAGCCCAGACCTGTGTCTCAAAATGAAGCACAAAAGGAAGTCTGGATGAGTGACAGAAACAAACTGAATTATCACCAAAGAGGTAGTGGAAGGCAAGAACGAGAAACTGCTCGATATAAATGTTGCTTTGGTAAATTTGTGTGACATTTTGCTGAGGCCACAGGCAGGTCAATGTAGAATTAAGTTTCTGTATGCAACTAATAAATGGATTTGTGCTGGGGAAGAATTGAGAATCAAACCAATGTTTTTGGGACGGGGGTGGAATTTTCTGGGGGGAGGAATGTAGATCACAATGTTTACTGCACAGCTACTATTGGGGGAGGAGCCATTAGCACATTCACACACCCACAAAATGCTACAACAGTATTCCCAGCACTCCTAGACTGTATTGCTGTATTGCTCCCCAACCAAATCTTCTGTGAGACTGGACTGCCCTCCAGGGCGGTCACAGTGTTTTTCTCAGTCCCCATGGTAGGAGATCTAAAAAAACAGGGCCAGGCTTCTTTTTATCCTCCCTCCCAGTCTCTTTTTCTTTTGTGAAAGTATGAGGGGAGGAACTATCTTATTAGATCTAAGTTGCCCTAGGGTGCTTTTTGGTTTGCAGGTAAAAATTAATAGTGTTTTAGAAGTACCGTATAATGTTGTTGTTGTTAAGATCTGGGTTAGAAAGTATTTGGATACTGTTCCTCTGCTTTGGGAAGCACAATTACACTAAATACCGTATTTTTTGCTCTATAAGACTCACTTTTCCCCTCCTAAAAAGTAAGGGGAAATGTGTGTGCGTCTTATGGAGCGAATGCAGGCTGCGCAGCTATCACAGAAGCCAGAACAGCAAGAGGGATTGCTGCTTTAACTGAGCAGCGATCCCTCTTGCTGTTCTGGCTTCTGAGATTCAGAATATTTTTTTTCTTGTTTTCCTCCTCCAAAAACTAGGTGCGTCTTGTGGTCTGGTGCGTCTTACAGAGCAGAAAATACGGTAATTGGATTTTTCTGCTGTTTTCTATGGACAGCAATTCTCCACCATGGAAGACACACACACACACACACACACACACACACACACACACACACTGATTAAAAATGAGCCAGCAGCTCCTTTCCTCTTATGATGCATGGGCCACACAAGATGTTGGACATAATATTATGTTTGCTGACTGGGAACAGTTGTAGACCACCGGTATGAAATTTACGGCATGTAATGCCTTAAGGGAGAATATTATGAAAATGATTTATAGGTGGTACATGACCCCAGTCAAGCTTGCAAAAATTTATCATCTGCCCGATAATAAATGTTGGAAATGTAAAGAAACTGAAGGTACATTCTTTCACCTTTGGTGGACGTGCCCAAAGATTAAGGCTTTCTGGGAAATGATATATAATGAACTGAAAAGGGTATTTAAATATACCTTCTTGAAGAAACCAGAGGCCTTTCTTCTGGGCATGGTTGGCTAATTGGTGCCAAAGAAGGATAGAACTTTCTTTATGTATGCCACAACAGCAGCAAGAATACTTATCGCAAAGTATTGGAAGACACAAGATCTACCCACCCTGGAAGAATGGCAGATGAAGGTGATAGACTGCATGGGACTGGCAGAAATGACTGGCAGAATCTGAAACCAGAGAGGAGAGACGGTGGAAGAAGAGTGGAAGAAATTTAAGGACTATCTTGGGAAATATCATAAAATTGGTGAATGTTAGATTAATGCTGGACTGAAGTTAAGTGGTTACTAGCTGTAATGATTAAGATAATTGGGGGGAAAAGAAGAAAGTAAGGTGTAAAATTAAGTGAAAATTGAGGATGAGGATTTGCTGAATGAATAATTGGAATTGGAATACAAAAAGGGGAGGTATGAGGAGGTCCGAGAAATAAGTCTAAGAAAATGGGTGAATGAAATTATATTGTTTTGCTTTTTTAATTTTTGCATTTTTGTGTTTTGTGTTTTGTGTTTTTATTTTTGTTTTTTTGTCTTTTTTGTATAAATTTGGAAAAGTTAATAAATATTTTATATAAAAAAAATGATGCACGTGCCAATTCTGCATTTTTATATCTATGCCTTGCATTGCTCCTCATACTTCCCTCCCTGTCTAGAAACCCCAAAAATGGCAGAATCTTTATGCCTGCACATCTTGCCTTGTCTATCTCATTCTGTAACACCTACAGACTTGCTTTTTTAAAAAAATGGGAATTTGGGCAAATCTTTTAGTCAAAGCTGTAAATCTTTTCCAGGCAAAGAGGAAATATAAAGGTCCATACCAATAATAAAAAATTAAGCATCTGTATGTGTAGGGTGTCCAAAAAATAATAAAAAATAGAGATATTAGCCGCTTCAGATCCACATTAAACTCCAGCGTGAATGAGCCCTATTATATGTGGTTCACAGTCTTCACACCTGACTGAAGTAGTTGTAGACTCTTGCATAGAGCAGGGGCCCCTAATCTCCGGAACATCCCACCCCGGTAGGTGTGCTGGCCCGTCTCTGCATTATTTCCACCAAAGTTATTTTCATATTCAAAAGATTTCCCTAGGCACCAAATGCCTGCTTTATTTGTAGCAATTCAATTAGGTTGCTAGTGTTATAGTTCTTTTAACTGGGTGGGGTATAAATAATAAATTACTGTATTATTATTATAAAAAAATTCCTTCCAGTAGCACCTTAAAGACCAACTAAGTTAGTTCTTGGTATGAGCTTTTGTGTGCATGCACACTTCTTCAGATACACTGAAGAAAATGTGTATCTGAAGAAGTGTGCATGCACACGAAAGCTCATACCAAGAACTAACTTAGTTGGTCTTTAAGGTGCTACTGGAAGGAATTTTTTTATTTTGACTATGGCAGACCAACACGGCTACCTATCTGTAACTGTATTATTATTATTAGTAGTAGTAGTATTTCTATTTTAAATTCTTTTATTTCTACTTTTTTACTAATTGTAATATTTATGCTGTCTAATTTCGCATTTCTTGAGCATATTCCTACAAAAAGTGACTAGTAAATTTATACACCGGGTTGCAAAAAATGACGGTTAAGCTTCCTATATTCTTTAGAATACTTTGCAAAACAAAATCTGTGTATGCATAAATTTTGCTGGCTGTTTTCACTACAATCCATGATGCGGCCCAAATATTCATAGACCCTGGTTCTATTTCCTCTGAACCCTGTTAGAACAGTGTGCCATCTGCTACCCTGGCAACAGATGTCTGCAATGATTGACAACTGAAGCTGAATCTATATTGTCAATCTCCCCATATGCTTCAGCCACTCTAAATTTAGCAGCTTCCATTGTAAATATAGATAAGCACAAAACAAGCATTTCTCATGTTGCAACACAGCTCATATGTGTGTCACCCGGAACGCAATACCCAAAACATAAAGGGTGCTCAGGAACATTAAAAACAAAACATTCAGTGTTTCATTTTCAGCTGAGCTGTGGCAGACAGTGGGACCCAGAAAGATGTGATACTCTAACAAACAACAGATTGGAGGTCACTAGGTGTGTGAAGCCTGGAAGCAAACCTAGGGAAAGCAAACTGTTCAAAGATCACAGTTAGAAGACACAGGCTCAAAAGAAAAACAGTTCCCCGATTTTGTGCTTGGTAAAACTTCTCCTATTGCAGTTTGCTAATGTTTCTGATTATCCATGACAACAACCAATACTAGGAAAGGCATAAATTAGTTTTAAACACTGATTTATTTATTTTTTAACTAGATCCAATACTCCTATTGTGAAGAGGCTTTCAATAATAAAATTATGCCCTGGGCCCTTGCAAGGTAGCTGAAAATTCGGCCTGTTTTAAGTCATGTGAAGAAGGAAGAGACGGGACAGTAACAATGATAAAATGATAATGAGAGGTGTAGCTGCTGGGCATTTGGGAAACAAAGTAGAAAGTGCTTTGCCAGATGAAATGCTTCTGGGAGATGATATATAATGAGTTGGAAAAAATGTTGAAATATACATTTATAAAGAAACCAGAAGCATTTCTATTGGGCATTGTGGGGAGCGATATAAATAGAAAGGAATGTAAGCTCTTTTTATATGCAATAACAGCAGCAAGAATATTATTGGCCCAAAAATGGAAGCAAGGAGAGTTACCGTCGATTGAAGAATGGAGGATGAAGTTAATGGACTATGCAGAATTAGATAAACTAAGAGGAAGGATTCGAAACTGGCGAGACCAGAAATTCACGGAAGACTGGAGTAAATTTACGGAAAAGTAATTGTGAAGAACAGACGCCGTTTGTAGGTTTGCAAGAAGTTTTGTGAGGAGTATATTGTAAAAAATGGATAAGGAAATATTGTAAAAATGGATAAGGGGGAGGATGATTTGTTAAGAGATGTAAAGGCAATATAAAGTTAAGAAATGCATAAGAAGTGGTTAAAACGGTGGATCATCAGAGGTGCTGATGGAAGTCTAAAAAGATTGTATAAGTGATAAGTTTTGTGGTACATTTTATAATGTATATGTTAAAATTAATAAAAAATATTATTTTAAAAAAAGATTCCAGGGAGCTCCAGGATACGGTTGCCATATGCACAGTTTCCCCCTCTTCTTCAGGGTTAAAATTTATGTCCCGGTGGATTTTTTTAATTTGACAAAATGTCCAGGGTTCCCACCCCCCCTTTTTAGGCTGGGGGAGGGTAAGCTTGGGGGGTGACAGTGGTAGCTGGGGAAGTATATTCCAGGGTTGATGCCCCTCAAGCTCTTTCATGGGGGCCAGCAGAAAAGACGGAAAGGACTGTGGGGGTAAGAGAAATTGTGCCCCTTCCATCCACTCCATTACTGGTTTCATGGGCTAAAAAAAAAAAAAAAATGGGACAGGGGGTCGTTCGGATGGCGTCTTCGACCCCCAGAAATCACCTTCTTCTCCTCACTGCTGCCCCAGCTCTTGTTTACGTTGTATAAGAAGCCCCCACCCCCAATCAAAGTACAGGTGAAGGAAGATAGTGGCCGCTGCCCACAGTGGCGTAGCGTGGGGGGTGCAGGGGGGGCCGGCCGCACCGGGCGCAACATCTGGGGGGCGCGCTCGCACTCGCAGCTCTCTGCCCCTACCTGGCTCACTCACTCTCTCTCACTGCAGTGCTGGCTGTGCGAATCCGATCCGAGCCGCTGGGTCGCCGCCCACTGTGGAGGGGGTGGGTGCCAGGCGTGCGGTGCGGAGAGAGAGCGAGGGACTATCTGGGGGAGGGACAGTGCAGCGGCCACCCAGCGCAGCGCTGAGCGCGGGAGAGAACCACACCAGACCAGACCAGGCAGCAGCAAGAAGAAACTGGCAGCGGCGGCAGGTTAGGGGTTAGGGGGCGCAAATTACTTGCCTTGCCCCGGGTACTGACAACCCACGCTACGCCACTGGCCGCCCACTATCCGCAAACGGATGCACTTCGCCTGTTTTACACACTCAAAGTATTGACAGATAAATGTGTCCTCTTCTTTTGCTCTTCAAAATATGGCAACCCAACTATTAGCCCAGAAATGGAAGCAAGAAGAATTGCCAACGATCGAAGAATGGAGGATGAAGTTGATGGACTACGCAGAATTAGACAAATTAACAGGAAGGATCCGAAACCGGCGGGACCAGAAATTTACTGAAGACTGGAGTAAATTTACAATGTAATGCATTAAAAGAAAATGCGATGAAAATGATGTATAGATGATATATCACTCCTGTTAAGTTAGCAAAAATGTATAAAACTAGCAATAAATGTAGGAAATGTAAAGAAAAAGAAGGAACATTTAATCATATGTGGTGGGAATGCAAAAAGGTGAAACGTTTTTGGGTGGGAAATGATATATAACGAGTTGAAAAAAAATGTTGAAATATACATTTACAAAGAAACCAGAAGCATTTCTATTGGGAATGGTGGGAAGTGATATAAAT
Organism: Podarcis liolepis; assembly: GCF_965112155.1. Classification (NCBI taxonomy): domain Eukaryota; kingdom Metazoa; phylum Chordata; class Lepidosauria; order Squamata; family Lacertidae; genus Podarcis; species Podarcis liolepis. The sequence continues at coordinate 8,083,994 of NC_139556.1, forward strand.
AGAAAAGAATGTAAGCTTTTTTTTATATGCAGTAACAGCAGCTAGAATACTATTAGCCCAGAAATGGAAGCAAGAAGAATTGCCAACAATTGAAGAATGGAGGATGAAGTTGATGGACTATGCAGAATCAGACAAATTAACAGGAAGGATTCGAAACCTGCGGGACCAGAAATTTACTGAAGACTGGAGTAAATTTACAAACTATATGAAAAGTATTTGTGATGATCAGACGACGTTTGTAGCTTTGCAAGAAGTTCTGTGAGGAGTATTGTTGGAAATATTGTAAAAATGGAAAGGGGGAGATGATTAGTTAAGCGAGGTAAAGACAATATAAAATTAAGTAATGCATAAAAGAGGTTAAGACGGAAGATCATCAGAGGTGCTGATGGAAGTCCAAAAAAAGTGTATTTGTAATAATTTGTGTGGTATGTTTTATAATTTGTATGTTAAAATTAATAAAAAATGTATTAAAAAAAAACAAATTTGGCAACCCTACCCCATGACCTCACCCAGAGTTGTGCCTCCACTGGAAAATCAGTGAGTCTTCAGCATCTTAGAAATATGGTTTTTTCACACATATTTACACTTGAAAGCTTACAGTGGTGGGGTACAGAATATTACACCCCAAAAGTGTCTCTCATTGCCCCCTAAATAGCTTCAGTGAGCTTGGGTCCAAATTATTATTATTATTATTATTATTATTATTATTATTATTAATCATTTATACCCCGCCCATCTGGTTGGGTTTCCCCAATCACTCTGGGCAGGTGGCGCTGTGGTCTAAACCACTGAGCCTCTTGGGCTTGCCAATCAGAAGGTTCACGGTTCGAATCCCCACGGCGGGGTGAGCTCCCGTTGCTCAGTCCCAGCTTCTGCCAACCTAGCAGTTCAAAAGCACGCCAGTGCAAGTAGATAAATAGGTACCACTATGGCAGGAAGGTAAATGGCGTTTCTGTGTGCTCTGGTTTCCGTCACGGTGTTCCGTTGTGCCAGAAGTGATTTAGTCCTGCTGGCCACATGACCCAGAAAGCTGTCTGTCCTTCGGCCTGAAAGCGAGCTGAGTGCCACAACCCCATAGTCACCTTTGACTGGACTTAAGTGTCCAGGGGTCCTTTACCTTTACCTTTTTTCTTAGCTGGTGATATGTAATGAAGTCGAAAACCAGCTATCGCCCAACCCTATAATAAGTAGGACACACTCAAGAATGTCAGGTTTTGCTACTAAATGAGCTACTACAGAGACTGGGACACAGTCACATTCATAGCTATCAATGAAAGCCTATGGGGAAGGCATCTGTCTAAAAATGCGCTTACTGTTTTATGAATCAATGGTTTCCTTTTAAAGTTTTAAATTATAAAATCCTCTAAGCAGAGCTCCTGTTAATGGTCAGCTTGGCACCTGCAACGAGGCATGTTCTCGCGTTCTCTGTTTTCATTCTCTCCTGGGACTATTAAAGAGTTACATTGCACTTCTTCCTCTTACAATTTTAATGAGCTTATTTGTAAGGCCATGCGCAGGTTTTCGGTATTTGTGTCTCGAGTTGATGGCACGGAAGGCGAGATGGCTATAAGCTTCCTGATTATTTAAATTAAAACACACATGTAAAGCCGGGAAGGATCAAAACCAAACACTTTTAACTAATGGATACAGTGCCATGGGGGGGGGGGCAAAAATCAACTTTAGATGTCATATAAACCATCAGCACAAAGGGCACAATCGACTGGGAAGTGTTGCTATGGAAGTCCACTGAAATGAATGAGATCTGTGTACAATTCCTAGCATGCTTCTTTCAACATGACATGCACAGCGGCGCATGTGCAAATACTGCCCCTCATCAAAATTCAAAAGATCTCTCGGTGACAGCTAGCTAATTTATTTGGAGATCTAGAAATTAGCAAAAGCCCAGGACTGAGCAACACGTCCCCACTAAGTCTTGCCTGTTTGGCTTCGCCACGCCTGCTAAGCTCACCCCTGCAACTCTGTTCAAGGAGGCTGTCATCTGCCCATGCCCAGTGGCTGTCTCAGGTGTACATACCTCAGCCTAACAGCAAAGTGTGTTTTCAAAATCGTACAGAAGAGGGGAAACACATCGAACGGCAGTATCTCTCAAGAAACTACAGGATAGATACGGGTTGTGGCTAACGTCACATGGCTAACATCAGACTTCCAACACCAGCAATGGGAGTGTCATGGAGCGAGAGTAAACAGTAAGGTATACACAGTCTGAGTCAAAAACTGAAAAAGGCTTAACTAGGTTGGCTTGACTTGGGGATAGCTAATTGTGCCCTCCAGGTGTTTGCACTAAGGATGCGGGTGGCGCTGTGGGTTAAACTACAGAGCCTAGGGCATGCCGATCAGAAGGTCGGCAGTTCGAATCCCCGTGACAGGGTGAGCTCCCGTTGCTCGGTCCCTGCTCCTGCCAACCTAGCAGTTCGAAAGCACATCAAAGTGAAAGTAGATAAATAGGTACTGCTCCAGCAGGAAGGTAACCGGCATTTCCGTGTGCTGCTCTGGTTCACCAGAAGCGGCTTAGTCATGCTGGCCACATGACCCGGAAGCTGTATGCTGGCTCCCTCGGCCAGTAAAGCGAGATGAGTGCTGCAACTCCAGAGTCGGTCACGACTGGACCTAATAGCCAGGGGTCCCTTTACCTTTACTTTTTTTTTTTACATTAATATTTTATTAAGTTTTATCAATAGAAAAGTTCAGAAAAATACAAAAACAGAAAAATACAAAATTACAAAATACAAAAATACAAACATTAAACACAAAAAGAAGAAGAAGAAACACATATAAAAGAAAACAAAACTCCCTCTTTCTTGATTTCTCATCTTTAATTAACTTATTTTCCTGACTTCCTCACGCCTCCCTTTTTTGTATCCCTTTTAAGAATTGGTTCAGCAAATTCATATCCTATTAGTTTATCTATTATCAATCCCATCTTACATTTTACCTTGTTGCTAGAACCCCTTCAATTCATTTCAATGTCATCAGCATTCAAAAATTTTCAGGGGTCCCTTTACCTTTATGTGTTTGCACTACAATTCCCAGCAGTCCCAATCAGCATGGCCAATGGTTAGGTATCCCTAACCCCCAAAGTGGGACCCCCAAAGTGGGACCATGTTAGGTATCCCTGGTCCACCTAGTTTGAGGATTGAATCTGTAGTTAACAAAGCAATCCTCTTGGACCAAATTCCACTACTGAAATTGTAGAGCAAATATACTGAATAGTTCTAAACATATGTCTTGGGTACTGAGGAATCTGACCTTTGCAAACTCTGATATAATCTGGCCTGCTTCCGTCCCAAACTACTGGGCAAATTAGGACGCAGTTGTTCACTGAGTTTTGCATTTGCTGCATATTCCAATGAAGTTCTTTGCTTTAAAAAAAATGTATCAAAATCAATTTAAAGACCTGCATTATCAGTAACTTGAGAGCAAATGTACTTAGAAATACATCTTTAAATGCAAAACTCCATTCAGGTTTCCCTCCAAGATGGAACAAACCTATGGGCTGGCACTTGTGAAAATAATATGAATCAGATACAGAAATCACCCATCCTTAGTCCTGAGCTAGATTCAGGAAATAAGTTCCATGTTGATTAGTTGACTGCTGAATCACAAACAAAAACAACCCATTTAATGCGCATTTTTTTTAAAAAAAGCACACTTAAAGGTTGAACTAGTCTACATGTAAATCAGTGGTGGTCGGATGAGGCTTCTATATGAAACGGAGTGCTTAGTTTGGCCTGGGAGAAGATCTGAGTAGCCATTTTAAATATATTGACTCTTGCTGCAAGGAATCAGCCCCCGCCCCCACCGCTATGCAGTATTAAGAACTGTAGCTTCTAACTCCCTAAACACTCAGAGTTAAAAAGCAGCTTTTATGGTCTGATGGTATGTCAACAATTCTGTTACAAATTTGAGGTACTAGAGTCTATTAGTGAGCACAGTGGTACCTCGGCATGCGCGTGATGTCTTTTTGAGTGTCTGCACATGTGCGAGCCGCGAAACCCGGAAGTAATGCACTCTGTTACTTCCGGGTTGCCGCAGAGCACAACCCGAAAGTGCTCAACATTCAACTCGAGGTATGACTGTAGTAGTAATTAATGAATGTAGATAACATTCGGAGTATTGAAGGAAAGATTGCAAGCCAGTGGGAAATGTAAGCTAAGTTTCCTTTCCAAGCCAGGGCCTCAAATGGGACAGAGATGTTAACATGACAAAAAAGGGCTGATGGCCCACATCAGAGAGGAATCCTTGGACCAGGGCAGACATGGGTTGCCAAGGGGGCAGGGAGGGGGCAGGCTGTGCTCAGAGGGGGAATATGCCTCTTTAAAAGGAGGCTTGGGAGAGCAGATGGATGTTTGGAGCAGGGATACGTTGGGAAGAAGAAAAGAGAAACAAGGAAGAACCATCTTGGGCAGGCTGGCTGAAGGCAGGCTGGGAGAGATGCTTTGGACTCCATGGCTGCACTGCTGTGAGAGAGAAGCCCCTCTTGATATGACCATGATGTAAGATCTAGACTCCCTCCATCTAAATTCAGACGTAAATATGTGAATGAATCATATTTCTTAAAATTACGACAGCCTCCACCATGTCTTGATTCTCAAAGGAACACGGACCTTAGGTTAATGTCTGGAACCCCCTGGGATCTTGCCACAGCTTGGCAGAGGTTAGGGCAGGGGTTGGCAAGGCTTACCGGGCATGGGCTGGATCACTCCCACAGAGATCCTCCGTGGGCCAGGCCAGTGCAGCACGACACCAAAAACTGTGCCTGCGCAGAAGTGATTTTTGGCGTCTGGGCATGCGCAAAAGCGATTTCCTCTTTTTTTCCCATTTTTTTTAATTGGTTTTCACAGTTTTATAAACACACAAACACACAAGACAAACAAGCATAAATCATAGCCTTATTGAAAATTATACTTATTAACTTTGTTAAGTGACTTCCTCGCTTCCCCTTGGTTGAATTTCATTGCATGTCCTTTTAACGGTTTTCCAAATCACAATTCTTATGAATCGGAGCTTCGCAGCTTTGAAGAAAGCAGTTGTTTCCGCTGTGCCGCGTCTCCCGCTCACTTTCGGGGCTCTTATGAGCTTACTGGGGAGCGGGGGAGTCACTAGAAGGCACCCACCGGAACACCAGGTCCTCAGAACGCCCGACCTGAGGTTTTTTTTGCAGGGAACTGTGTCGCTCACACAGTCTCCCCAACTTCAAAGCACTGGGGCTCTTTCAGCTGAAAGAGCTCCCGACTGCAGTTGATCGTGCAACCAACAGGAAGTCCGCAAAAGTGATTTCCGGCGCTGTGGACATGCGCAGAAGCGATTTCCAGAGCTGCAGAAGAGAGTCCCTGCGCCGCACTGTGCCGGTTTAGCGCAGCGCACGGGGATTCGCCAAGCAGGTGGCTCATGGGCCAGTTAAACGGCCTCCGTGGCTGCTTCCGGCCCATGGGCCTTAGGTTGCCGACCCCTGGGTCAGGGGTTCGCATGCCCCCTTTGCCCCCTTCTGCTCCCCAACATGCAACATCAGGGAATGGCAGGGCTCAGAAGCACATATGGAGGGGGCAAGGGACCAGAGGAGTGACCCAGGAGAGGGGACCAGTGATTTTGGGGGTGTGACACCACCTGCAAGGCAGACGCCAAGGGAGGAGGGCGAGTCAAGGCAGTCCGAGGAAGAGGAAGGCACATGGGATGTGGCAGAGGAAGGAGGGATTGGTCAGGAAGGAGGGATGGGTCTGTAGATGGGTAAGAGAGAGCCAGTGTGGTGTAGTGGTTAAGAGTGGTAGATTTGTAATCTGGTGAACCCGGTTCGCTTCCCTGCTCCTCCACATGCAGCTGCTGGGTGACCTTGGGCCAGTCACACTTCTTTGAAGTCTCTCAGCCCCCACTCACCTCACAGAGTGTTTGTTGTGGAGAAGGAAGGGAAAGGAGATTGTTAGCCGCTTTGAGACTCCTTAAGGGAGTGAAAGGCGGGATATCAAATCCAAACTCTTCTTCTTCTTCTTCTAGATTTCCCCACCTTCCCCTGCCTCACTGTTTACTAGACATTTACTAGAGTTTACTAGACATCTGCCTTCCTATCTGGGAGGGACCACAACAATCCAGTCCTCCTGTTCCTTTCTTCATCTATAATTTTTCAGGTTTTTTCCCTCCTCCCGTTATATTCATATTTTGCCTATTCTCCCCTTCTCCTAATTTGTGCCAAGGCCTTACCAGGCAGTTTAGGAGTCTGTTTTCAATAATAAAGCTGAGCCTCAAGTATGGGAAGAAAAGTACTCCTGCGCCCGTGCAGAGTGCCTTTCCCTTAGGACTAAATAACTACAGTCTCCTGCCTTTTCTACACCGAATGCTCAAAGACAGGGGTCAGCAAACTTTTTCCGCAGGGGGCCGGTCCATTGTCCCTCAGACCTTGTGGGGGGCCGGATTCTATTTTTTTTGGGGGGGGGGGGAATAATGAACAAATTCCTATGCCCCACAAATAACCCAGATATGCATTTTAAATAAAAGCACACATTCTATTCATGTAAAAACACGCTGATTCCCAGACCGTCTGTGGAATGGATTGATAAGGTGATTGGGCCAGATCCGGCCCCCGGGCCTTAGTTTGCCAACTCGTGCTCAAAGACCTTGAGGAGCAGATTAGGTAAAGGTAAAGGGACCCATGACCATTAGGTCCAGTCGTGACAAACTCTGGGGTTGCGGCGCTCATCTCGCTTTATTGGCCAAGGGAGCTGGCATTTGTCCACAGACAACTTCCGGGTCATGTGGCCAGCGTGACTAAGCTGCTTCTGGCGAACCAGAGCAGTGCTCGGAAATGCCGTTTACCTTCCCGCCTGAGCAGTACCTATTTATCTACTTGCACTTTGAAGTGCTTTCAAACTGCTAGGTTGGCAGAAGCAGGGACCGAGCAACGGGAGCTCACCCCGTCACAGGGATTTGAACTGCCGACCTTCTGATCAGCAAGTCCTAGGCTCTGTGGTTTAACCCACAGCGCCACCCGCGTCCCTGAGGAGCAGATTACCTCTAAGCAAATGTAGGAATTTAAAGATAATCTTGCCTCTAATTCTTTTCCTCCACAAAAAAAACCAGTATTCTCTTCTTCACTTCCTTCATTGCACCTGGTTCCCTAAGTTTTTTCCCCTCCTCTCTCTCCTCTGGGAATTCATAAATGCCAGTGAGCAGTCACTGGTGGAAGAGATAAACATAGATTTCTTCTTTAACTGTTCTGAGAAATATGCTTCAATTATATTTTTAAAAGCTTCATAAACCTGTAATTTATTTTGTCAATATTTATGTAAATGTAATCAATTAGTTTATTGACTAATTAACTAGAATTACAGCTATTAATGAATTCAAAACGTCTTTCCCTCCTTATCTCTCTTTTCAAAATGTTTGTTTATTTTATTTTGCAATGTATCTCTCTTGACTACGGGAAGCAAGCGACCCTATTTTGTCTGCACCAGTCATAAAAGATTTTCCTGCAAGCTGTTCTGGAGGATTCTTGTAAGGCTAAAAAAATGTATTAAAATATTACTATAAATAAACAAAAGGGAATTATGTCTATTTCACACATATCTTCTAAAACTTTTCAAGGCAATTCTGAGATCAAAACTTTTGTGTATTTACTTCACCGTCAATTTGCACAATATCAAACATCAATTTGCATAACATCAAAGTTAGAGAAGTAGCTCTTCAAAGGGGTGGGTGGGTGTCTGTGTGAATGAATGAAACAATTTATTTGGTACTATGAAGGGACATTGGGACGCGGGTGGCGCTTTGGTCTAAACCACAGAGCCTAAGACTTGCCGATCAGAAGGTTGGCGGTTCGAATCCCCGCGATGGGGTGAGCTCCCGTTGCTCGGTCCCTGCTCCTGCCAACCTAGTAGTTCAAAAACACGTCAAAGTGCAAGTAGATAAATAGGTACCACTCCGGCAGGAAGGTAAACGGCGTTTCCGTGTGCTGCTCTGGTTTGCCAGAAGCGGCTTAGTCATGCTGGCCACATGACCCGGAAAAACTGTCTGCGGACAAATGTCAGCTCCCTCGGCCAGTAAAGAGAGATGAGCGCCACAACCCCAGAGTCGGTCATGACTGGACCTAATGGTCGGGGTCCCTTTACCTTTACCTATGAAGGGACATTAAACTACTTCTAGATTTCACAGCAGAAAGAAAAATATATAGCCAAACAATAGCATCTCCACAGAGACAGAATAATTCTCAGCACTGTCAATGAAAGGCAATGATATGTGTTAGAAAGGATAATCATATATTTGACATTCCCCACAATTGATTTCTCTAGTCTTACTGAATTTTTGCCCTCACCCTCAATTACCATGATTTCCAAAGATTTCAACTAAGCAGGAACCTCCACAAATTTCATTTTAAATGAAATCTGAGGGAACCTTTACAGCTAGATCTTCTCAGTTTTCCTCACTGAGTGCAGACTATCCTACCTAGTCCCAGAATTTCAACAGAATATCCAGTGGTGGTAAGAAAGACATGATATCTCACAACTTGTGAGTCCCAGATAATTTTTGCTGGTCTCATCAGAAATCTTTCCTTGAAATTTTTCATATATTTCATTGAAATATCTTTAAATATTCTATCATATACAGTATAACAATTCACATTCATCCTTAGATGTTGTTGAAGGTGTACCTCAGAAGTCTGCAAAACCAGAAAATTCTATAGCAGTTGTAAAATATTTTACCAAATTTTAACAAAATATTTGCCCAAAACAACTTTCTAATCAATTTTTCAGACGACTGGGGGGGCGGGACTTTCAATGAATTTTGAGAGAAACCAAAACAAGCAAAACTCTTTGAGATGGACACTGGTCCCAATATAATTGCCACTGGATTTTAATCCGAAACAAATGGAGTTTCTCACTGGGCGCAACACATAGAAAATTCAGGGGAAGATTGGTTAAAGGAGCTTTGATAAGACTGCTGGATTTTATTAGGAAGTCCCTCACACACCTAGCACAAAGATATGGTCTTTCCTAAGAAGACATAAGACAGCATCTTAAAAAGTAGAGACATCACCTTGCCAACAAAGGTCCATATAGTAAAAGCTATGGTTTTCCCAGTAGTGATGTATGGAAGTGAGAGCTGGACCATAAAGAAGGCTGATTGCCGAAGAATTGATGCTTTTGAATTATGGTGCTGGAGGAGACTCTTGAGAGTCCCATGGACTGCAAGAAGATCAAACCTCTCCATTCTGAAGGAAATCAGCCCTGAGTGCTCACTGGAAGAACAGATCGTGAAGCTGAGGCTCCATTACTTTGGCCACCTCATGAGAAGAGAAGACTCCCTGGAAAAGACCCTGATGTTGGGAAAGATGGAGGGCACAAGGAGAAGGGGACGACAGAGGACGAGATGGTGGGACCGTGTTCTCGAAGCTACCAGCATGAGTTTGACCAAACTGCGGGAGGCAGTGGAAGACAGGAGTGCCTGGCGTGCTCTGGTCCATGGGGTCACAAAGAGTCGGACACGACTAAACGACTAAACAACAACAACAACGAAGAAGACATAAACTATCAATTTAAGCCAAAATGTATATATCAGCTCATTTCTCAGCTCCCACCACTTCTCTAAATGCCTGAGAAAGCAGCCTTCTGTAACAGGTAGCATTTCAAAGAACGGTTTATTCATTTTTCAAGATGCTGTTTTCCAGAAAGCAGTTCAGGCAGTTAACACCCAGAAAACAAGGTCCAGCAAAAACTCACAGACAACCTAAGGAAGAAAAGACACATATTTTACAATCTGTTAACACCAGCAACATGCTCACGAGATATCATCATGTTGTCTCTTCCGTCTCCATCGGATATGGAATGCAGAAAATAAAACACAAGTCTCACTAGTGGGGGTGGAAATAATGAAATAAAGCAGCAATGTCATAACTAGTGATTGTTCCACCCAGTGCCGGATTTATGTATAGGATAAGTAGGCTGAATCCTAGGGCCTCTAAATCTAGGGGGTCTGCCCGCCCCCCAGCGGGCAGTCTCCCCTCTCCCCAAACTGCAAACCCAAGATTTCATGCGAGGGCAGGGCAACTCGGGCCCAGCAACTATGAGACTCAGGGCTAGCCAGTGGGGCCCAATTTGAAACTCTAGGGCCCAACTTGAAAAAAAATAATTGTGGGGCCCTTGTTCACAGCCAAAGTCTGCAGAATCTTAGAGATATAAGTGTGCTAGGTCATTTTCACAAGGTCAGCAAAGACCTTCAAAAAGCAGGCCTGTTCTTGAGTTCTTGTGCAAGCTTGTACAGTTCACTTCTGGGGGTTTTTTAAAGCAAAATTAAAGAAGATTTTGATGAGCATGAGAAACAAGCAAAAGCCACCTTGCCAAATGTTAGCTACAACACCAGGAAACAAATAGTGAGGGAACGGCAAAGAAATGACAGAAGTGCACCTGATGCCTTTAGATGTACTTTTTTCCAAAGATAAGTTTGGGATAAAATCCTTTATTCCTACATTAATGCATTTGAAGGCAATTTGAAAAGAAGTAGCACTGTGTACAGTGATGTTGCACAATTGTTTTCCATTCTTGCTATTCTGATAGCATCTAAGAAAGAAATTCAGCAAGGTGTGAATTGTTGATGGAAGCATACCCAGAAGATATTGACCTGAAACTTATTGATCAACTTTTGCACTTTCATCTGTACGTGAGGCAAAGCCATAGACTTACAGCAGAGCACTCTCTGTCTCATACAGACCTTTATAAAATAGTATACAAGGAAAAAATTCAAATGGCCTTTCCTAATGAGGAAGCAATCCTGCGGTTATTTCTTAGATTTATAGTCACTAACTGCTTGGGAGAGAGGTGTTTTTCAAGTCTCAAAAGAATTAAAAATGAATTAAGGGCCACAATGTCTCAAGAGAGGTTGTACGCACTGAGTCTTCTGCACAAACTTAGACAAACCAATTTTGACGAAGATTTCTGATGTCCTTTAGAGGAGAAATTGTGAATTGCAGAATTTTAAATACCCGTCATCAACCTTGGCTTCACTCAATTTTGTTCAAAACACTTTTTCCATTTTCTTCTAGTCGCGAGGGTGGGGGGTTGGGAGGGGCCTCACAAGTGGAGTAGCCTCTCTTCATCTAATTCCGGCCCTGGTTCCACATACATCCCTGCAGCAAAATAAGGTTGTTCATCAGGTTGCTCCATCTGGTACGCAGGCTGAGACCCTATCTGCATGCGGACTGCCTCTCCAGAGTGGTGCATGCTCTGGTTATCTCCCGCTTGGACTACTGCAATGCGCTGTATGTGGGGCTACCTTTGAAGGTGACCCGGAAACTACAACTAATCCAAAACGTGGCAGCTAGACTGGTGACTGGGAGCAGCCGCCGAGACCATATAACACCGGTCTTGAAAGACCTACATTGGCTCCCAGTACGTTTCCGAGCACAATTCAAAGTGTTGGTGCTGACCTTTAAAGCCCTAAACGGCCTCAGTCCAGTATACCTGAAGGAGAGTCTCCACCTCCATCATTCTACCCGGACACTGAGGTCCAGCACCGAGGGCCTTCTGGTGGTTCCCTCACTGCGAGAAGCCAAGTTACAGGGAACCAGGCAGAGGGCCTTCTTGGTAGTGGCGCCCTCCCTGTGGAACGCCCTCCCACCAGATGTCAAAGAGAACAACAACTGCCAGACTTTTAGAAGACATCTGAAGGCAGCCCTGTTTAGGGAAGCTTTTAATGTTTGATGTATCACAGTATTTTAATATTCTTTTGGAACCCGCCCAGAGTGGCTGGGGAAGCCCAGCCAGATGGGCGGGGTATAAATAATAAAATTATTATTATTATTATTATTATTATTATTATTATTATTATTATTATTATCCCTGCTCATAAAACAACCACCCCATTTTGCTAGCTGTTGGTTTCCAGTGCCATTTATCGCCAGTTCTCAAAGGGTAAAAATTCAACTTGGAGCAGCAGTGCCTAATCATGTCAGGAAATGAAGGGATGCATCTTCGGGGTCAGGCCTTAGTGCGCCTGTATGTTTTCTCCCTTGCTGCAAATAGCAGGTGTGGAGGAGCACTGAGGATTGCAATCAGTACTGTAAGGGGTGTTAACCCTTTCACTTGCACCTAAACCCTAATCCGAATCAGGCTCACTGCAGCTGCCTTTATTTTTGCTTCTTTTTTTCCCCCCAAGCCATTGGATTTGGCCCAAAGCTTCTGAAATCCATGCACCATCTTGAAAGCATGAAACATTATTCCACACTAAAAAGAAAACAATGCATGAGTTATTTGAACCAAGTATTGAAACAATATTTAAACCAGACAAAGTCAATGCACCCCAGCATAAACAGTAGACGAGGTAATGAATGCAATTGACAGATAGGACAATACGATGTGTTGCAGCAATGATACACAACAGCTTATGCAAAGTAAGCTCACATGGTAGCTAAAAGGCCGAAAATACAAATTTCCCAGTGAAGTTCAATCGAAGAATATTAGAATCATAGAATCATAGAATCATAGAGTTGGAAGAGACCACAAGGGCCATCGAGTCCAACCCCCTGCCAAGCAGGAAACACCATCAGAGCACTCCTGACATATGGTTGTCAAGCCTCTGCTTAAAGACCTCCAAAGGAGGAGACTCCACCACACTCCTTAGCAGCAAATTCCACTGTCGAACAGCTCTTACTGTTAGGAAGTTCTTCCTAATGTTTAGGTGGAATCTTCTTTCTTGTAGTTTGGATCCATTGCTCCGTGTCCACTTCTCTGGAGCAGCAGAAAACAACCTTTCTCCCTCCTCTATGTGACATCCTTTTATATATTTGAACATGGCTATCATATCACCCCTTAACCTCCTCTTCTCCAGGCTAAACATGCCCAGCTCCCTTAGCCGTTCCTCATAAGGCATCGTTTCCAGGCCTTTGACCATTTTGGTTGCCCTCCTCTCGACACGTTCCAGTTTGTCAGTGTCCTTCTTGAACTGTGGTGCCCAGAACTGGACACAGTACTCCAGGTGAGGTCTGACCAGTGGGTGAGATCTTCAGGTTACGTTTTGTTTCATTGCTTCACCAAAACCAACTTCAAAATGAGGAATGTCTCGTGGCTGGAAGCTGAAAGGAACCCAAAATTGTTTCTTCTAAAAAAAAAATTGGGCTTGTTCACACCAGAACAAAATGTGCATTTGCATCTGCTCTGCCTGCTCCCCATTAATACAGGGGTGTCCACATGACATTTTGCCCATCCCGGTGTTGCCCTGGAATCCCCCCCCCCGCCACACCCTTTTAAGTGTAGGTGTTGTTATCCTGGCTGGATGGTTTGGACTTTCCAAGGATTGAAAAAGTCTGCATTTAAATAAGGGAAGGGTCCAGGTCAACACCGAGATGGGGAGGGGGTCATGGAGACGCTTCCTGCACTCATGAGGAGACAGGCTGGTGTGAATCCAGAGTGGAGAAGCCCACCATCTGACACAAATCATCCAAAGTAACTGAACCAGCAGAAATTCCCCCAAGAGGTTTATTATTCATAAAATTAGAAAATGCTACTAGCATAAAAAAATCACACAACGCTGACTTTACAGGACGAGATGTGTGCAGAGGCAGAATGACTTGACTGTCCAGCATTTTCCAAGCAAGCGCCTCTAGCCTAGCTAGTAAACCATGCATGTGGGGAATCTTTGCTCTCCAAATGTTGCTGAACTACAACTCCCATCATCCCTGGCCATTGGCCATGCTTGCTGGTGTTGGTGGGAGGGCAACAAGTTACCCACATCTGCATTACTTCATCATCCGTTTCCCAAAAACACTGTGACTGGAAGAGCCCTGACAAAACCACTTCCCTTGAGTTGGAAGCGAGGTCAGTTCCCCCCCTCTCTTGACTCTAGCATTCTCTTCATATGGCAAGTCTGAGGAGGAAATATTTCTTTCAGACACACTGAACACTCTGAATCTCTGAATGGGCCCAAATCACGTCGAAGGCCCCTGATTCAATGGAGGGAAACATGGCGGAGCCTTCTTTGAATGGGTGGCCATCTGTTACGGATACTTAGTTGAGATTCCTGCATTGCAGCGGATTGGACTAAATGACCCTACAACTCTACAATTCTATGACTCTATGATTCTATGACTGAGACAAACCCAGAATATTCCCACCGGTACCACACAATAGTTCATTTGTGTGACAGAATATTTTAGCTTGCCTTCAATTTATGATGGTTACGCATGTTTTGCTTTGTTTCGAACAAGCTTTTCCTTGCCACTACTGTAACAAATAGGGACGTGGGTGGCGCTGTGGGTTAAACCACAGAGCCTAGGGCTTGCCGATTGGAAGGTCGGCGGTTTGAATCCCCGTAATGGGGTGAGCTCCCATTGCTCGGTTCCTGCTCCTGCCAACCTAGCAGTTCGAAAGCACATCAAAGTGCAAGTAGATAAATAGGTACCGCTCTGGTGGGAAGGTAAATGGCATTTCCGTGTGCTGCTCTGGTTCGCCAGAAGCGGCTTAGTCATGCTGGCCACATGACCCGGAAGCTGTACGCTGGCTCCCTTGGACAATAAAGCGAAATGAGCGCGGCAACCCCAGAGTCGGTCACGACTGGACCTAATGGTCAGGGGTCCCTTTACCTTTACCTTACTGTAACAAACTAGGGTGGGGGGGGGAGAAGCAGTACCATTGCAAACTGATCTGAATCTCGGATCGCCATGAATTTCTCAACATTTCGGGGGCTCATGAGGGAACAGAAACCCAGCCAAAGATGGGTAAGGAACAAGGATGTTTAAAAGTTCAGGGGAAACAGTACTTGCATACTGCGGTATAATGCGGTTCAAGGCCTCTTCTATTTTCTTAACTGTAAAAGTGAGGCTGCATCACTCAGCTGATGCAACAAACTACTACTATCCTCACCGGAAACTCCTAATAATTTCTCCACCTTCCTTTCAAAGAAAGATCCAGTGGGTAGCAGGACTTACCCAAATCTACCACCACTACGACCAGATTATTACAGGACCGAACCCCATAGATCCCTCACACACAAATCCCAATTCTTTTGGGATCAAGGAACTGTGGATTTTTACAGACCAAAGCTTGCATCCTTCCGTTCTTATCTTGTGCCGGAAATCGTTCAATGAATGAACCTATTTGATCAATTGCTTTGCTTTTCTTTTCTTCTCTTCGCCTTTTTGCAAAATATATTGAACTGCGTTAAATGCAATATGTAAACTCTTGGAGAAATTGTGGCCTAGTGGTGCCCAGTTTTTCCACAATACAATGATGCATGTTAAATTTCTAATTTAAGACAGTGGTTAAAATTGGAGGATATGGAGGAATGTGAACATATTTGACTAAATCTGTGTTTCAAGAATACAGTTATGGCATTTTACTAGAGAGCCAAACTATCCATACCACAATCAGATTGATCTGTGCAGCCAATATTTCAAGTATGGGTTAGGTATGAAGCAAAATATGGATTATTGCCATTTACATCAAGTGCGTATTGTGGACAGATAACGCAGAGAAGAGGCTCAACAATTTTCTGTTTTGAAAGACTGCTTGGATTACAATGTGATCATTTCTTTTGAATCTGTAAATAATCTGTTCCTAAATTCTGTAAATATTATAAAGCATGCTGTGTTTGAAAATATTGATACAACTGAGGAATAAATGGATACATTCTTTCACTTACAGATTTAAAAGAAATAATCACATTGTTGCCCAAATAATTGTTTAACACAGCATGCCACAGTTGCACTGATTTAAGAAATATGGTGCAGTAATAGAGGAGTTTGTTCATGTATTGAGAAGGAGGGGATTAATTGGGACTATATACAGGGCTTAATGAAATGCAACACAAAGGTCCAGAGAATGATAAAAAAACTGGGGGCAAGCGTTAGTATAATTATTTCAGGTGTAGTATGGAGTTAAGGTATTAATTGCTGCTAAAGTAAAAACTTGTTTAAAATATGCATCAAATTATAACATTTTAATATTTCACATTATATAGATTAAAACAGGTAATCGGTCTCAGGATAACTGCTGGAGTGGAGGAAAGCCTCATGCAGATTATATATGTATTTATATATAATAAGATCAAATGGCTTTGGTGGTTGATGATGCACACTAGATTAAATGAATAATGGGTACAGTATCTCATACAGAGGGACGCGGGTGGCGCTGTGGGTAAAACCTCAGCGCCTAGGACTTGCCGATCGTCAGGTCGGCGGTTCGAATCCCCGCGGCGGGGTGCGCTCCCGTCATTCGGTCCCAGCGCCTGTTAACCTAGCAGTTCAAAAGCACCCCCGGGTGCAAGTAGATAAATAGGGACCGCTTACTAGCGGGAAGGTAAACGGCATTTCCGTGTGCTGCGCTGGCTCACCAGATGCAGCTTCGTCACACTGGCCACGTGACCCGGAAGTGTCTCCGGACAGCGCTGGCCCCTGGCCTCTTAAGCGAGATGGGCGCGCAACCCCAGAGTCAGACACGACTGGCCCGTACGGGCAGGGGTACCTTTACCTTTACCTTTATCTCATACAGGCTCATTTAGTGTAAAGAAATTACCTAGAAGTACAGGCTGATTTAAAAAAATGTTGCATTTGCTCAGAAATTTATTGACAGTGGCAAAAATATCAACTGCCATACGTTGAGGAAAAACATGTTATCTGAATGATTTTATAGGCTCTAGGACACAGCTATAATGCATAAATTGCACCTTCAATTTTATTGAGGCCTGCTTTATGCATGAAAATCAATTTGTTAAGAAATGGTCAATATTCATTCAATTGCATCTTATAAAGAATACAATTGCCATGGAGTAAGAAAATTGCGATCATCAACCTTAAGAATAATATAGTTATAAGTAAGGATGAGTTCTGTCACTTTCAGTTCTCTCCATCTTTTATTTTTCCAATTTTCATTTCTGTCCCCCCATTTCTGTAGCAATCTGTTATTTTTTTAATCCACATGAAAATTCTTCAGCATTTTAGCGTGAATTTCTCCTAATAAACATATTTTTGCATGCAGTTTTGACTAATGTACATTTTTTTGCAAGCAATTTCTAATTTAATGCATTTTTATGTTATTTTCACTAATATATTTATTTTTATGCACATTTCCTCCTGAATATTGTGGCGAATATTTAGCACTGATATTTAGCACTGGTTCTGTATTCAGAGTTTTTCCTATGGTGTTGTACTACAATGTAGGATAGTCCGGCTCAGTCTGGAAGGACATGAGAGACTGTCCTAAAAAATGCCTCGTTGATTTTTTAAAATAACCGATCTCGTAAAGTGACTCATGGACCCCACAAATAAATCATGAAATCCACTGCTGAAAGTACAGTATTCAGTATTCCTATCCTCCATGATGATGAATCCCTCTTTAATAAGAATGTATGATCTCTGCTGAGTCACACCAAGTGTCCATCTAGTTCATCATTGTTTCTCGGAGGAGCCAGCTAGATGAACCTGACAAGCTCAAACACAGGTCTAAACACGGGTCCCTGCAGAAACGCCCTCCCGTCAGATGTCAAGGAGATAAACAACTTTTAGAAGACATCTGAAGGCTGCCCCGTATTGGGAAGTTTTTAATGTCTGATGTTTTATTATATTTTTCTATGTGCTGGAAGCCGCCCAGAGTGGCTAGGGCAACCCTGCCAGATGGGCGGGGTATATTATTATTATTATTATTATTATTATTATTAAGGCTAGCTCTTATGATTGTCTTCAGTACCTGGTATTCAGAGGTAGCCTCTGAACATATGGACCAAAGAAGAGGCCTTCTGGGTAGGGCTGAAGTTCCATTCATTCAGATATGCTGAACTGGTATATGGTGGCCAGCATATTGCCAAAGAACATGGTGTTCCACTTAGCTATCATGGTTTAATAGCCACAGGCAGAACTCTCCTCCATAAAGCTGATTAAACCTTTTTCTAATGGCCCATCCCGACCAGTGGCGTAGCGTGGGGGGTGCAGGGGGGGCCGGCCGCACCGGGCGCAACATCTGGGGGGGGGGGCGCTCGCACTCGCAGTGCTAAAATCAGTGCTAAAATCCACGGGTTAGGGGGCGCAAATTACTTGCCTTGCCCTGGGTGCTGACAACCCACGCTACGCCACTGATCCCGACATTTTGTGGTATTTGTTATCTATTTGCACTGCAGTAAAACATTGGAGTTCGTTGAAGCCTGCAATAAAAATCCTCAAAGAAACCGCAGTCTAAGCAAAAGGTGGCAGACCATAGTTAAATATACAACAATGATGATGTCACAAAGTGACTGTGAGGGCATGAGAGAGACAACAACACAAAACTGATTACCAAGTTCATTGGTCTAAAGTACTTACTTTGGAATCATTCCAAACTTTAACAGAAATACTCTGGGAGTAAAATGAACACAACATATGACACCAGCATTGGGCCCTTAATTAGGGGCAATGATGGAAAAAATGATTTTAAGAAAGAGACCATAAGAGACCACGGTGGGTTATAATTGCTATGTCATTCTCTCACATAAGGGGCAATTATTGTTAGAGACCAGGCAGGTGAAGATGAACTAATTACACATAAGATTTCATTCATTGTGGATAGGCCATAAAGACTATAAAATAGAATTTGAAATGGTTCTTATTTTGCGCAGAGGAGAAATAGCCAGCACTGTGCCGCAAAGAACATGGATCATGGTTCAGACTTCATAAATATTTTGTTTGGATTGGTTCTTAAGGAAAGTGTGTTCCTAACCATGGTTGACCATTGATACTACTCCTCATGGGGATGTGGGTGGCGCTGTGGGTTAAACCACAGAGCCTAGGGCTTGCCCATCAGAAGGTCGGTGGTTTGAATCCCCGTGACGGGGTGAGCGCCCGTTGCTCGGTCCCAGCTCCTGCCAACCTAGCAGTTCGAAAGCACGTCAAAGTGCAAGTAGATAAATAGGTACCGCTCCAGCAGGAAGGTAAACGGCGTTTGTGTGCGCTGCTCTGGTTCGCCAGAAGCGGCTTAGTCATGCTGGCCACATGACCCAGAAGCTGTCTGCGGACAAATGCCGGCTCCCTCAGCCTATAGAGCGAGATGAGCGCCACAACCCGAATCATCTGCGACTAGACCTAATGGTCAGGAGTACCTTTACCTCATGGGTTACCAAAAAATTTAAATATAGCAATTATTCAAACTATTATACACATTACTATAACCAAATACAAGATTGTCCCCTGATATCACAGCTAGGATTCAAAATTATTTGGAACAATATCGACTGAACGTTCCATATTAGCAGGTTATGAATCTTCCAGACTTCAAGGAATGGTTCCAGTGCATCTCAAAAGCTTTAAAAAGGATCAAATTTAAATGCCATCTGGCCCAAAAGTTATTGTCTGAACCGTTCTGTACCCTGCTCATCTCCCTAGTGGAACACAAAGAAATTATTTCAGTATTTACTCTTAATATTGCCCATCTTTATCATTAAAATTCTAAGGAGCAAGGTGGAGGAGGTCATCTGTGTCTGATCATATTACCTTATTTTGATTCAGCAATCATAGAGATTAAGATGTAACACTCGCACAGGAGCAAAGGACCAGTGCTTTGTTTTATGACTGCAGATCTATCACAACCCAATGTTCTCAACCCCATCCATCACCTCCTCCAGCAGAACAGCCAAGTGCCAATCACTAGTACACACAAAAGCTCTTTTAAAAGAATATAGATCAAGTAAGGGGGGAAAGGGAGCTAGCCCATTTCACTTTTACTACAGGCCTGTAGCCAAAGATTTGGTATCAATATGCTGGTTGAAATCTCTGCAGGTCTTCACCACCGTGCAGATCTCCTCTCTGTCCATGGTCTCCTTTCCCTCCCAGACTCCTCTCTCGCATTTTCCTCTTCCTCACATTTCCATGGTCCAATATCCCACCAATCTTGTTCCCTAGACCCCTTTTCTTGCCATCCATGTACTCCCAAAATCTCCCCAAGGGAAGGAACAGGAGAAAAACAGGACTCCAATAAACCAGTCACAGTATATCTGAATAAGATCCTTAAAAATTATCTTTAATAGATGCCAAGTATGAACAGACGATAAAAGTGACAGAAGCAAGTAAAATTGCATAGATGAAAACTATGCATTTTATATGTTTTAAATATAAACTCATAACATTTGCTGTCTCAAAAGTTGACAAACCAAACCATTTCAGCTATGGTTAAGTCAAATCAGCAGTAATATGACAATGAGGTACATACTTGACTCAAAGTGTAAGCAATTTGTAAATTACGGAAATCAATAGACCCATGTCAGCTTCCATGGTTTGTTGCCCTGATGGTGCACTTTTCTGCAAAGAACCATTCTGTGACCTTGTTCAACAGTAATACTGCATCGTTAAAATGAGAGGTATGTCAAAGAATCCATATACATTCCTACCCACAGCTGTTATTTACATAGTTTCAAACCAATGTGCTAGGGGGGAAAGTGTGTTTAAGAAATGTCTTGGAAAACCAAAGTTAAGTTCTAATGTATTCTTCTTTGCTAAATTTAGTCACAAAAATATCCTCTTTTTTTTACTTTTGTACAAAAGTAAAATATACATTTGATTCCAGTCACATTTATAGAAATGCTACTGAAGCAACAATTTAATCAAATATAAATATACTCCCAAAGAATTCAGTTGTGTTCAAATGACAGCTGGACAGGGAAGACTTTAAAAAGTATAAATCATATATAGTACGGCTAGAGGAGTGGAACAACTGATCAACATAGATATGAACAAAGATTTGTTTTCCCAACAAAATCGGAGTAAAAATCTCAAATTGATTACAATTCTTTGAAAAAAGGCAAGGCATGCTATTTCCTGATCATATGCACGTTTGTGGCCTAATTTATTCAGCACCCACAGAAAGAAAATGGGGGGGGACAGATATTTTTAAATCTGTCATTTAAAATAAAGACAGTGCTTAATTCTCATTTATGTCTAGAAGTATTTCAGAATATAACAAAAATTATGTCACCTAACTGTCTTTTAAAAAAAATTTAAAATTGAATTTAAAAAGACCAACTATAGAATCGTCGGTTCTAACTGCATATGGAACCAAATGGTCCCTAACAAGGGAAGGGAAATTTAACTTTTAATATGGTTTTACTTTTCTTCATTATGTCTGACAATACTACAGAAATTACATATAGGAGAAAGTGTTGTGTGTTCAGCTCATACCCTTTAAAAAAAACATATTGAAACCATAAAGAATATTCAGCTTTCTGGGCAAAAAAATTTTTGTTAACTGACAAATTTCTCAACTCATGTAACAAAGTTTGTGACGTGTTGCAGGTCTTGCATTTTCTATCATATGAACTGTGGTTTGGCAATATGTACTAAACGGTCCCTCAATTTTATTTTTAAATCACACATTATGCCTCATCTTTCACATGTGCTGTAGTTTTAGTACCCCACAAAACACCCAAAAAATCCTGCAATCATAAGTCAATGCATGTCTACAAAAAACTTAAGGGGAGAGAATACAAGACATAGCTTCACTCGTCTTTCTCCTTGTGCTTCTTCAATAAGGACTGCAACGCTCAGCTCCAAATACTCCGTTTTGTAATTATTTACACCCCAGCTGAGAGCTTTATTTGTATGGAGGACTTGAACAGATAGGTCAGGACTCAAAAAGAACCTGAATAGGTATAGAAACCGCAATTAAATGTTTAGGGGACAGGACTCTGCCAGACGAATTAATTTGTTCAGGCCCCATCACCAGATATTTAGTAGGAACAGAGGTCTGGTCTACCCAAACAGCAGGTGACATGGCAAAGCATTTTCTGGACAGTTCCACATTGGACTAGAGACAGGAGGAATCACATTATTATGTTTTGTAAAAAACAACAACAACTCCCTGCACATAGAAAACTAATTGTCGCAAAGCTGGTAAACCCTGGCTTGGCTTCCAACTGTAGACAAGAGCTTGCATGATTCAGTGCTCCACCACGAAAAAGTAAATTCTCGGAACAAGGAAAACTAACATGTTAAGAAGGTTGTATGAGAAACTTTCTTTCCAATAGACTCGTTTTCCATGTGCAGGGAACGTTTGGGTCATTCGGACATATGCAGTCTCATCCACAGCCTAAAAATGTACAGTAAGGTCCAGATATGAGAGAAATGGTTTGCAGCCCAGCCTTCTCCCTGATAGATTGTGTAATGACATTGAGAGGGGGAGAGGTTTCCAACATACTCCCTGCCCACACACAACTGTGACCTGCGGTCTGAAGTGGTATACATAGACTCTGAGCAGGCTAACCTTCCCCCTGCACAGATCAGGCCAAGCAGTCATCAAAATAAATGGGTCTTTTAATGGAAATAATCAACAATATTCAATGTGAGTTGAACTCCACTTGGAACAAATAACACACATCCTCTTATTTCCATGTCGCCTTTTAAAAGTATGTCAGTAACCGTCTCCATAATAACATGTGATAAGAAAATATACTGATTTCACAGGAGCTAAGGAGATAAGGACTCCCATTTCAGTTAAAATTTGCTTTGGGGGTTTTTATTTTATTTTATAATAACAGTGATAGAATGTGGCCTTATGTACCTTTATCTCCAATCTTTCTATATGGCATTACACAGTTAGTCCTATTTCTATACGTGTTTTGGATCAGTATTTGGGGTGGGAGGGGGGAGTCACTAACTTCCCTGTCCTTGGAAGAGAGACTGCACTGTATCCCTGCAGTGTGTTCCTATTCAATGATCTCCCGCTTATGTCGTCCAGTTGATTTTGGTTGCTTCCATGTCAAAAAAAGAGCCATTCCAAGCCTTTTTGGTATCTAAAGCATAACATCCAAGCAGCTTCCCCCCCCCCCAACTGACACTAGCCTAGCGCTGGGCAGTTATCCTGCGCAGGCCATCCTAAAATGAGCACTGCAGTGACCTTGCACATCTCTGTTCACTTCCGTGAGCTTTGTGTTGAAGAGCTTCCCAGTGAATCGTACTTCAGGAGTCAGCCCCATCCTCTGCCCTTACTTAAAGGCCACCTCTGTACCAAGGTCAAGATTAAGGTAAGACCAATGTTAAGATTAAGGAAACGCCAACTAATTCTAGGCCTTTGGAAACTTTGCCCTTGCCCTTCCTTGAATTAAACCTGCTAAGCCTACAGCCTGATTCGCACCCTTGATGAATCAGCAAATAAATACTGAACAGCCAGCGACTGTGTCAGCACAACATCACAAACCATGAGTCCACCCCAATGGATGGAGAGACATTGCTACAGCACTGCAGTAACCAAATGCCAGCAAATCCATGATTCGCCGTGTCCATTTTCAGACCACTCCTACTGGGGGCAAGCTACAGCCACTCACTTTTGAGAAACCACCAGTCACCAAAACAAAATATGGCAGAAAAGAAAATTAAAAACAAAAAGGTGTATTAAGAATCAGGCAGTAGTTTAGTGCACCTTCAGACCTACAAACGCATTTCAGCACGTATTAGTGCAAAGGAATGAGTCTGATTTTAAGGGGGGGAGAAACCTTGCTGGAAGAAATGCATGCCTATGCTACATGAAGTTATTCCCTGCACTCCATATTTACCCAGTCCCTTTGTTATAAATGAGTAAGCGACAGTCATATTCCCCAAGCCACCCCACAAGCCCTAAAGATCACCTATCCCTGCCAAAAGCAAAAGGGGGAAGCCATAAACCAAACCGCTGCATGGCATGCATATTTTCTCTTAAACATGCAGAATAAGGATCAGACCAGCAGATAAACTAAGGTGAGGATAACCCAGCCAGTCAACACAGAAACTCACTAAGCTGCCCAACTGAGGCCTCATCCTCTCTCAGGTAGCACTTCCTGATCAAAGACCCCATACGGCACTGAGCTGATTATTGCTGAGATAACTACACACAATGTTCAAAGTCAGTTTAACAGGCGAATGAATACCTTCCCTAAAATAAGGAGATTGGAGGAATCAAGGTAGACCACCAAATCTAGCACTCTAACAGGGGAAACTGTGACTAAATTGGGGAGAAACTGGATACTGAGAATGGAAAATAAGGTAGAGCTTCCTATCAACTACAATATTATTTTTTTCCTGAATACGCTGCAGTCAGTATTTAAGAGGTCCTTCTGTTCTTCCTACCATTTTGAACCAAACAAGTCACAAAGTTGCATCTTTCTGTCTACCTGACATATCAGGTTTGGGCAAAGCTGCTCCTTTACCAATGTAAATGCTAGATATCCGTAGCGGCTGAGAAATAGAATACTGAGAATAGAATGGAGGCCTGGGATCTATGTAATGGAAAAGAGGGTTCAGTGTATAAGGCCACATGCTAAGCATGGGAGAAAGAGCCTCAACTTTGACTTTTAGAAGGGAACAGTAAAAAAAAGAAAAAGATTAGTGCCTATATCAGTAAAAAAAATAAAAATGGACTTATTGATTTCTATGGACTATAGCTTCAAGACTTGCATAATTGCAGAAAACGCCTTCTCAGAAAATGCTGCAACCTTCAGCAAACACAACAGGAGGAGAGTTGTTACAATGGATGGGAAAGCTTCAGGCGAGTCAAATTTTAAAATCCAAGAGAATTTGGGTGGAAAGGATGAGAGCTCCGTTGGAAAAGAAGAAGCCTCTAAGAGGAGCAAGTGTACAGATTCAACGTGCCTCCATCCAACCTGCTCCTTGCATGGCTAAGGCTACTGCAAAGGATAGCCCTTACTTCCTCTAGTGTAGGAGGCCAGGCTGCCAATGTCCAAACCAGGGGAAAAATGGGTCAATACGAAAAACAAACAAAACGAACACAGAGTGCAGCGAAGTCTCTATAAACAGACTGGGGGAAGACTGGGTCTTGCGGGAGTAGCATTTGTCAAAGGCAAATGTTAGGTTGCAATGTCACTCAGCTGCAGGGTGCAGAGTACAGGAGGAAATTAGGTCTGCAAGAGTGCTGGTAGTCTCTGCCCTCTTCTTCTGCCTCTCTGCTTTACACATTGTCTTTCTCCCTGGCTTTTTCTGCTGTGCCTGCATTTGGCATGGTCGAATCCTGCTATTGTCCCAATTGACTCATCCTTGCCTACTCAGGTTCAGCTCTTTTCATAGAGGCACTTTCAGCAGTCCAGTGGCTGTAAGGATAAAGGCACTAAGCAACTATCTAAAATCAATTGGTTGAGTCTCTTCAGCAAGTCCTAGGGGAATACAAAAGTCTCTAAGGTTCAAACAATGACTGCGAAAATAACTGGGCTGCAATTTGGATGCATATAATCGATAAGTTTCATTTTACATTCTAAGAATGCACCAAAAGGCATGCTTCTGCACCTTTTTTCTGCTCTAGGAGATACAGAATATTTAGACATTGCTATATATAAACTGGACTTAATTTTCCATATAGCTTTCCCTTTAAGGGATGGGATATGTTACTTTCTATTAAGGCCCGGACAGAAGCCAACTCATTTCCCTGAGCAATGCAGGAAAACAACAAGTCTCTCTAGTATTCTCTTCCTGGCCTTCATCCTAACAAGCTTTTTTTTTGTATTTATTACTGAAACCATGCATTAATTAATGTTGAGTTACACCTTAGTCAAATAGGCCATAATGCTGAATATTTGAAACATGCTTTGATCTCCAAAAGTTATTGTTCCCATTTGACTAACATATGCACTTAAATACAGTACTTTTAAGTTACTAATCAGATACTTAACAAATAAAAAGGAGTGCACTTTGGTGAATGCAAATTGAAACAAAAAAGGGCCTATTTTAAAGAAGATCAATTCAAACAAAACCTTATCCCCTATCATCTGAGGTAATGTTCCAGGCATGCAGTTATAAAATAGATAGTATCAAAGTCAAACATGCTTATATTAAATTCTATTGTGCTATCTTGCAACAAAGGGGCTAAAAAGTTTTGCATCCATTTCTGAAGAAGGGAAAGAAGTATGTTGAAACCATCTGCACTTAAGAGACCTTAGCAGCATTGCAGATGTTCCATCTTCCCTCCAACACACAGAATAATTCTTCGATTTTAATAGTGTATACAGCAAAAAAAAAACAACCCAAAAAACCTGGCATATTTTCATAAGGTGCTGTGTGTGAATCTGTAGATCAGAACTACAAAACTTTTCACAAAGGAAGGAAATGTATATGTCGGTCAGTCTAAAGAATGACAAATACTTACTGCACATTACTGCTGAATATTATTTGGATGCATTTTCTTGGATGCACTGTGCAGTTTTGTAGAAACGTTTCCTTGAATCCATGCATATTTTAAGTATTTTTTTTTAAAGTCCTCTTGAGCTGATTTTTAAAACGGTTGGAAACTTAAAAGTTATGGGGAAATGTCTAGGGCTAGAAGCATACAATTTCTATTTATAACTAGGCTAGTCCAAAGAGCTTTAGTAACCATTTCCACCACTTGGAAAATACCCTTTTAAAAGAAAACAAAAGGAAAAGTGAAATTCTTTCATGGATCCTGAAAGCTTATTGAATCGCTGAGCAAAAATTCGCAATGCAACAATGCATTTACGAGGTAAAGCATTCGGAGAGTAAAGCATCTACAAAGTGTGACTGCTGGTCACTTAAAGTCTTCAAGCTGCCAATGTTTCTCTTTTCTACATGTTTCTAAACATCAGTCAGCAGCTTGCTTTTATTAACACAGTTTTGGTTGGCTATGGTGTAGTTGCCAGTTCTGAGGTTAGCCTCTCTAAAATTGTCTATGCTATTATTCATATCCTCTTCAATTTCCATGTACTCAGATTTGCTGATTGTGGAGGAGCTACGGCGACTCAGGTCACTGTCAGATGCTAAATTAGGAGAGCTAACTTTAAGTAACTGAGCCTGTTCCTCCCCTTCTGTTTCTCGGTGGTAGAAGTAGTTGAAGTTGGACACAATGACAGGTACAGGCAGGGCAATTGTCAGCACACCAGCAATGGCACACAAGGAGCCCACGATTTTGCCTCCAATTGTCACAGGGTACATGTCACCATATCCTACAGTGGTCATGGATACCACTGCCCACCAGAAAGCATCGGGGATGCTGTCGAAATAGGTGCCAGGTTCCTCGGCTTCAGCAAAATACACCGCACTGGAGAACAAAATCACCCCAATGAAGAGGAAAAAGATTAGTAACCCTAACTCCCTCATGCTCGCTTTGAGGGTTTGTCCCAAAATCTGGAGGCCCTTAGAATGTCTGGAGAGTTTGAAGATTCGAAAGACTCTTACCAGTCTGATGACTCTCAGGATAGCCAGAGAAGTGGCCTGCTCTCCCTTTTGAGGCCCCTCCTGCTCAGCCATCTCTGTACCCAGAGTGATGAAGTATGGGATGATGGCTACTATGTCAATGAAGTTCATGATGTTCTTGAAGAACTCGGCTTTGCTGGGGCAGGCAAAAAAGCGCACCACCAATTCAAAAGAAAACCATATGATGCACAGAGTCTCCACCACGAAGAAGGGGTCAGTAAAGATATTGGACTTGTAATAGACTGTCGAGTTGTCGCTGCGGTTACGGGGTCCCATATACTCCCTGTCCTCTTTCAACGCTGGCAAAGTTTCCAGGCAAAAGATCACTATAGAGATGAGGATCACCATGACGGAGACTATTGCAATGATCCGAGCTGGCCCAGAGCTCTCGGGGTATTCAAAGAGCAGCCACACTTGCCGCTGGTACTCCTTCTCAGGCAGCGGCCTCTCTTCCTCTTTGATGAAACCTTCGTCTTCCCGGAACTTCTCCATGGCCTCCTCTCCCAGTTCATAAAACTTAATCTCCTCCGAGAACATGTCTAGAGGCACGTTAACAGGCCTGCGAAGCCGCCCTCCAGACTGGTAGTAATAGAGGATGGCATCAAAACTGGGCCGGTTCCGATCAAAGAAATATTCGTTCCTCAGGGGGTCAAAGTATCGCATGCGTTTCTTGGGGTTTCCCAGCAAAGTGTTGGGAAACTGAGCGAGGGTCTTCAGCTGCGTCTCAAATCTCAGGCCAGCAATGTTGATCACAACCCTCTCACAACATTCGTGGTCATCGTGGGCCCCAGGTCGATAACTGTCCTGGGGGTGGCCTGGCAAGGCAGAAGTCTCGTCCATATTGTCCCCGGCCATCACCGTCATGGCAGCTACGGGGTGGGAAGGACAGACTCACTAGAAGACGTGATGGGATGCGGAAGGAGAAGAGTTCTGGGATCAGAAGCCGCCAGAGCTGAAGGAGAGTGAAGAATTGAGGACTTCAGAGGAGACCGATACTGGATATAGATGCAGAATCACAGCATGGAGAGGGGCTAAGGAGAGGTGAGGCCCTTGGTGTGGACAGCTCCCAGAGCAGGAAAACAGGGTGGAGAATGGGGATTAGGGTTGGGAAGCTCAAGGATAAGGGAACAGAGGTAGGTTGAATGGCATCCAGGCTAGGCGGGGAAAGGACCTATAGGGCGCTGGTCATTGGGGAGGGTGGGAAGAAAAAAGGGAGAGAGGTTTTCCAGCTTCATCAAAGGACAAAGGAATGGCTGGGGTCTCTTAACACACATGCAACACAGCGAGACTGGGTCCCTTCGGAGCAGTTTCCTTCTGTCTTTTAATGCAGTCCTTTTGTTTTTCTCCAGGATGTGACCATGCTGCTGCTGCTGCTGCTGCTGCTGCTGCTGTATTGCGGCGGCTGTCACACACTTCCCCTCAATAAAATAAATAAATAAGCACGGTGACTGGAAGGAGAATGCTTGAAATGCCGAGTCAGCAATATCCACGGACTTCCCACTTTGCTCTGGAATGGCCCCTTCCTCTTTGTTTTTATCTTATGTTTTTAAGGAATAAAGCTCACTTCGAGGCAACTGGTAGATACTGTAAAGGGACAAGAAGCAGATGCATAAAAACACCTCTCTCTCCCCACCCCAAGACACAAATGCTCAGCAATTCCAGTGCTCTCCAACATCATGCAACTCTTTCCAGGCTGCAGCCCAACCCTTAAAGCAGCGGTCCTGTAACGCAAATTAACATACTTCCAGGCACACATGAATTTCGAATGGGCGCCCTTCACGAAGTCCTGCTCGTCGTAACTTCTCAATCCCTACTTAACAAGACTTCCTTCGCTTCGCAAATTTTTGCCTTACAGCCCACATCCGCCTGAACGATGTGCGAGCAAAAAACACAAAAAAACCCCAGAGGGGTTGGAATACCACGATCTTTCTTAATAAGAACAGAATCCGGGGAGAAAAATCTATCCAAATATTTATTGGCGCGGGGGGTGGAGGGAAGAGCGCGCGGGAAAGAAAAGGCTTTCCAACTAGTAACTGTGCCACCGCACACACTTCTTTGAGCAGCGCCCCCCACCCCGAAGCCAACCCCTCGCTGCAAGAAGCAGGCAACTTGCCTCGGAGGAGCCTTCCTTACCTGCCGCGGGGAGGCCGGCGGGGGCCGTTGCACAGCAGCAAGCAGCAGCAGCAGCGCAGGCGAGGAGCGAGCGAGCCCCGGCCGGAATGCGTCAAGGCGCTTCTTCGCCTTGCAGTTGCAGCAGGAGCAGCATCCAAGGCGCAGCGGCGCACACTCGCCGCCGCCGCCTCCTCCTCCTGCTCCCTCTCGGGGAGAATCTACGGATCGCTTTACAGAGCCG